>NC_089650.1:13273666-15723000 GCF_037042795.1 Molothrus aeneus | reverse complement strand
CCGGTCCCGGGCTTCTTTCGGCAGAAGCCGCTCTCAGGAGCTCCCTGCGCTCGGCAAATTGTTGTGCGCAAAGAAGCCGCTTCTTCGCCTCCGGGAGAATCGGCGAGCGGCAGCTTCCCAAAGGCGAAGATGTACGCCGCACCATGCAGGCACGGTGTGGGCAGCATTCAGACTTAGAGAAAACAGTACTTTACCACTCTCCTGCCTTTTTCATTGATATTATACTGGAAAAGAACGAGTTTTGGACAACTACCTTTCATTCTTGCAAAACTCTTTGCAGACCTCCGTGCAAGCTTTAGAACAAGATTTTGGATGTTTTCTTTCCTGGCAGAGTTTCTCTTTGCAAGATATGCTGAAAAAGCTTTTTGCTGAGTGTAGAGCGGCAAGACACGCAGAAGACGCAGATACGCAGCTCTCCGAAGCTAAGTGCCAGTCCACGGCTTCTTTCGCCACACACCGCTCTTAGGTGCTCACCGCGACCGGGCCAATGCTCTGTGCGCGAAGAAGCCGCTTCTTCGCCTCCGGGAGAATCGGAGAGCGGCAACTTCGCCAAGGCGAAGATGCAAGCCGCACCACGCAGGCACAGTGTGGGCAGCATTCAGACTTAGAGAAAACAGTACTTTACCACTCTCCTGCCTTTTCCATGGTTATTCTATTGGAAAAGAACGAGTTTTGGACAACTACCTTTCATTCTTGCCAAACTCTTTGCAGACCTCCGTGCAAGCTTTAGAACAAGATTTTGGATGTTTTCTTTCATGGCAGAGTTTCTCTTTGCAAGATATGGTGGAAAAGCTTTTTGCTGAGTGTTGAGCGGCAAGACACGCAGAAGACGCAGATACGCAGCTCTCCGAAGCTAAGTGCCGGTCCCAGGCTTCGTTCAGCAGAAGCCGCTCTTAGGTGCTCACCGCGACCGGCCCAATGCTCTGTGCACGAAGAAGCCGCTTCTTCGCCTCCGGGAGAATCGGCGAGCGGCAGCTTCGCAAAGGCGAAGATGCAAGCTGCACCACACAGGCACAGTGTGGGCAGCCTTCAGACTTAGAGAAAACAGTACTTGACCACTCTCCTGCCTTTTTCATTGATATTATATTCGAAAAGAACGAGTTTTGGACAACTACCTTTCATTCTTGCAAAACTCTTTGCAGACCTCCGTGCAAGCTTTAGAACAAGATTTTGGATGTTTTCTTTCCTGGCAGAGTTTCTCTTTGCAAGATATGGTGGAAAAGCTTTTTGCTGAGTGTAGAGCGGCAAGACACGCAGAAGACGCAGATACGCAGCTCTCCGAAGCTCTGTGCGACTGCACCGGCAGCGCGTTGAGCAATACAGGAGTCGCTGCATTCCGAAAATTAAAGAGCAGAAATGGGTCACGGAGTGGGAATATTCTCCATGCTTACACCGTGGAGCTTTGGGAGGGAGATGTCCCAGAGTTTCAGCTTGGCATTTATTGCCTCTGTTAAAGGGAGCAGCTGTATCTGGAGGATTTACATTTGTGAAGGATGTAAGTAGGTGTTTCAGTAGAACTGGTGCTCTCAGTGAGGCAGCATGGCAGGTTGGTTTGGGAGGTGTTCTGGAAAGTAGGAAAGCAGAAATCTGCTTCAACTCTCTGTTCCAAGTGCAGCAAAGATTTTGGCCTCTGAACTTCTTCAGATCACTAAGAAATGAAGAGCCAGAGCACTCCCTACTTTAGCTTATTACCCATCCCAGTGGAGTTTTGGATTTAGCACGGCTTCTTGAAAAGCTGTATGAGAGATCAGCTGCTGGCAGTGACAGTGACTGTCAGTGCTGTGCTGTGGTGCTCACACATGAGGATTGATGTTCCCATGGCAGGAGGGCAAAGTTGGTGTTTGCCTGGCTGTGAAGGGGGCCCTGAGGAGCAGGTTCCCTCTTTGGCAGCCCATCTCCTGCCCTGAGCCCTGGGATTCCATCCCTTTGCTGCATCTGGGTGTAAGAGTTGTGCTGAGGAATGCTGAAGTTGCTTTGTCCTGTGCACTTGTGTCTGCAGCAAATCCAGGCTCTTCTTGTCCCTGACACTCAGGGTGGAGCACCTTGAAGCCAGGACTGTCCCGTGGGGCAGGAACCGTGGTGAATTTCACCTTTTTTCCTCCTTCGATGAGAGTCCCGTTTCCTTTCTGGGTTGTGTTGCCAGGGCAGTGTGACACACACCGCAGGAAGGAGCCGACCCGCGGTGCTGCTGGCAGCGGCCGTGCCCGGGCCGCAGTGAGGAGAGGAGAGGAGAGGAGAGGAGAGGAGAGGAGAGGAGAGGAGAGGAGAGGAGAGGAGAGGAGAGGAGAGGAGAGGAGAGGAGAGGAGAGGAGAGGAGAGGAGAGGAGAGGAGAGGAGAGGAGAGGAGAGGAGAGGAGAGGAGAGGAGAGGAGAGGAGAGGAGAGGAGAGGAGAGGAGAGGAGAGGAGAGGAGAGGAGAGGAGAGGAGAGGAGAGGAGAGGAGAGCCTCTGAAGGCTCGGCACAGCCAAGCCCAGCCTGGAACTCTTCCTTGCGCTCCTCACTCACACGAGGGAGCACACACGTGTTACAGCACAGCCGAGCGTCCAACAGCAAAGCCTCCCTCCCCCCCAGGAACAGCCACGGAGGTGCAAAGCAGCTTTTTACTGCTCCAGCTGCACCCAGCCACGCTGCGAGCGAGCACAGCGATTTCAGCAGGGAGAAGTCATGGCTCGAACAGAAACAGACCTCGAAAAAATAATTACAGGATGTAAGAACCCCAGGCCTTAAATCAAACCACATTTGTTAGCTCTAGATAAAACTCATAACTGCACTTTCACAGCGCCAGTGCCTGAAGCGTCCTACTAGAGCCTGAAAGATTAAACCGGAGAACGCCAACCTCTCCCCAGAACTTCCCGAAAAGTTCCCTCAGGTCCGGCACAGAAACAAGGCACAGAAGGTCGGGAGCGCTGAGAGCACTGGGGGGTGGCGGGGGGACAGGGACATGCAGGGGGGACCACGGACACGCAGGGGGAACAGGGGCCTGGGACACGGCACGGGGACAGGGACACGAAGCGGGTACAGGGACACGGCACGGGGACAGAGGCTGGCGGGATGTGGCGGGGCGCGGGGACAGGGACACGGCACGGGGACAGAGGCTGGCGGGATGTGGGGGGGCGCGGGGACAGGGACACGAAGCGGGGACAGAGGCTGGCGGGATGTGGCGGGGCACTGGGACAGGGACACGGCACGGGGACAGAGGCTGGCGGGATGTGGCGGGGCGCGGGGACAGGGACACGGCACGGGGACAGAGGCTGGCGGGATGTGGCGGGGCGCGGGGACAGGGACACGAAGCGGGGACAGAGGCTGGCGGGATGTGGCGGCGCTGCCCCCTCGCTGCCCCCCGCTCCGGGCACACGCGGCGCTCCCGTCCCCGGGCCCGGGCCGGCTCCGGCCCCGCTGCCGGGGCCCCGGGCCTTGGCGGCGGCAGAGGAAGAGCCGCCGGGGCAGGGCACGGCGGGGCTCATCCCACCGGGACACCAAGTTGCCGCAGTCGGCTCCGAGCGGTCTCGGAGCGGGTCCCGCGAACTTCCCTTACCTGCGGCCGAACCGCGCAGAGCCCTCCGGGGCGGCCGCGCCTCCGCCGGCTCCGGGCAGCCCCCACCGCCGTCCCGCCCGCGCCGCTCCGCGGTGCCCGCCCCGCGGGAGTCATTGTCTTGGGAATGTTTGCTCTTCCGACCAACTACGGTAGCTGGGCTGTCAAAGCTGTCCTGTTTTCACCTTCCTGAAGTATCTTGATTGTTAAATGCCCAGCAGAGCAAACTGTTTTGGCCCTGAGCTTTGGTGTGACACCATGTTCAGTCCCGGGACAAAGCACTGCACAAACAATTTCTAGCTGTCAAATCCATAACTGAACCTTTCTCCTCATGTTTAAATTCCCCTCCAATCCCTTCCTAAAAAGGACAGGAGAGATTCAGTGCCCAAAGGATTCATAATCCAGAGCAGCTGAAGTACAAAATGCTCCCAAGTTGTACCCCCAAAACAGTCAAACTTCTGACCTCGGCTGTCCCATCCCTGGCTCTTCCCACAGTGTTTGAAAACACGAGGAAAAGCCCTGCACACTGAGCCCGCTGCTGAACTGATGGAAGAGGTGCTGTCCTTGGCTCTGCTGCAGTTTCTGGTCTAAAGTTTCTCTGTCCTGAAGTTTCTGGTTCCAACCCCCCAAAAAGCAGAAGGTTGTTTAAGAAGTGACCAATCTGCCCCAGAGCTTGGGGCCGTTTTGGGTGCCCAGCTTCAGAGGATCAGTTTTGTGTGTTTGATCTGGAACCTTGTGTAATTAACCCCTGAAAATCAAGAAAAAGCAAACTCCAGGTTTTTTTTCCAGTGGACAAGGAAACTTTCCATAAAATTTCACATACCCATGAGGGTGAAAATGTAATCAGCTGCAGAAACTTCTCCAGCATGAACCTCAGAGATGTGTCAGTGTGGATCTGGAAATCACAAAGAGCAGTGTTACAAATCAGAAGATGCTGCATATTTAATGTAAAATGTGAGCAAGAGAAAACCTCCTGACATGAGCGGGAATCACATCAGGCTCAGCTGGAGGAATCCATACCATGGCAATAGCACAACTGCTTGAAAAGATTGGGTGTTCCAGACCATTGTCTTCCCATTACTCTGAATCATTGCTGTCCTCAAAAGCAGGACAGGAAAGGTTACACTTTGAGAAACCTGTTTTGGTTTTTTTAAAGACAATCTAGGAGCAGGCAGTAAATTACTGTAATAAACCACAAGCAAGGCAGCCCTGACAACTGTTGTGATTTAAAAAGTTCTAAAGCTGGGGGTTCATAAAGGAGCACTGTCATAAAGACCTAAGTGATCATGAGTAACAGAGAGACAGAAGACAAGAAACAACTCTCTGCTGGCTCCTCTAGCTCCACAAGCAGCAATCCACAAATCAAACAGAAATCTGCAAATTGAACCAGGGGAGCCCAAAAGAGGAGAATTGTTGCAGCTCCTCCTGCAACACTTTTCTTAGGAGTCAGCCTGTGTCCATTACTGCCCCCAGCAGAATGGGCATCCTGAACACCAGAGGGGCTGGAACACAAATTCCATGGAGAATGAAGTGTGGACAGCCCAGAGCTGCTCAGAGGAAACCTTTAGAAGCTGATTGTACCTTGCTGGAACAGCACTGAGCTCACCTGGCTTTTTGTTTGATAAGGGATTTATCATCTCTTCAATGATACTGAAAGCTGTATCTGATACTGGAACTGCATTTGCAGATTTTAAAAAAAAAAAAAAGTATTCTTAAAATTCTTAAAAGACCTGGCAAATCAAATGTGTATAAAGTTCAAGGGAAGAGAAGGAGCAGACACTGATCTTTTCTCTCTGGTGACCAGTGGCAAGACCCAAGGGAATGGAGCTGGGCCAGGGAAGGCTCAGGCTGGAGATCACGAAAAGGTTCTTTCCTCAGAGGGTGCAGAGGGTGTCAAGCACTGAACAGGCTTCCCAGGGATGGTCACAGCCTCAAGGCTGCCAGAGCTCCAGGCGTGTTTGAACGACATTATCAGGCACAGGGTAGGATTTCTGAGTGTCTGTGCAGGACCATGAATTGGACTCTATGATTCTGTTGAGTCTCTCCCAACTCAGGAAATTCCACAATTGCATAATTAAGAAATCAATTTGCTTATTCTGCTGTGACAAGGTGAAGTCTAAGGATGGAACCACTCCTCTCAAAGAATTTCTATCCACTCATCTGAATGTATTTTGCTAAATATTAAAGGCCCAGTGGTATTGCCTTCCCTATCTGTAAGGCTTATGAAAGCAGCAATGTTTGAAGTCAGACTTTTTTGTTGAAAAGCATTGCACATTCCCTGAGCTGTTGTAGAGTTCAGAGTCCTGCTGCTCACCTCACAGCGTTTTCCAGGAACACCCTGATAAACCTCACTGTTACCCATTAACAGTGTTACCCAAGAGCCCATTAATGCTGTGACTCTCTTCTGTGCCAAGGCTCCCTGAGTGGTGTAGGACATGTTACAGATGTTGGGTCAGGTTCACTTGGAATCTGCAAATTCCAGGAAAGTGAAGTTACCACCCAGACAGGGTCAGCTCTGCGGTAGCAACAGCCAAGGTAGAGCTTTCCCACTAAACTTTTTACAATTTCCAAAGATTGTGTGATTATTTCTGGGAGTTTTGTCATGAAAACAAATTAATAATAAAAAGTTGTGTGCAGTGCCCACATACCTGAACTTACCTTTAACAGATCAGGCAGGCTGAGGTACTGTATTCTCTTTTTTGTCCCACTTTGGATCATAAACAGAAACCCTGCTGTGAGCAGTCACTAAGATGACTTTAGCCTTTTATGCTTGTGAGCAAACCAAATTTTCCAGTATTCTAAAAAGTGTAAGATCCACAGCAAATTCCAGAACTACAAAGCACCACAGGAAAGAAACCTGGAATCAGTCTCTGCTGTAGACCCATGCAACAGCACTGTCCCTGCCTATACCCTACAAGGGAATCCCAAAAGCACAGACAGGATCCTCTCTGCCCCCAGAACACCAAGTGACAAATGTTCACAGGTACTCAACTATTTAGGTCAAAAAGACCTTGGAGATCAAGTCCAGCTATAACCCAGGACCACCAAATCCACCACTACCCCCTGCCCATCAGTGCCACACCTGCACATCTTGTAAACACCTCCAGGAATGATGATTTCTCCACTGCCCTGGGCAGCCTCTGCCAATGCCTAATAACCCCTTTTTTTTGTCCCAATATCCAATCTAAACCTTCCCTGGCAGAACTTGAGGCCAGTTCCTCCCATCCTGTCCCTCGGGAGCAGAGCCTGACCCCCATCTACCTGCAGTCAGGGAGCTGTAGAGTGCTGAGGTCTCCCCTGAGCCTCCTTTTCTCCAGGCTGAGCATTCCCAGCTCCCTCAGCTGCTCCTCACAGGCTTCGTGCTTGCAACAAGAACTGGAGAAGTTCAGGGTTAATGTGTGGAACCTTCAGAGTTCATCCCTGGAGAGCATGAGGGTGTTCTGAAACTCTGTTTGAGTCCCCAAAAATGCACATTAGCTTGGATTACAGGCTCTCCTTGCCTGAGGAGCATCACACTGAGCTACCAAAATCCACAGGAGTTCCACATCCCTGTTTCTGTTTTGAGGAAGAAGCCTGGGATCTGAAAGAACAAGTACTTTATATTTCAGTTCAATACTAGACAGAATTGCCAGCAGACTAACAGCAGGGCATCAAAACAGCATTTATTGACCTGGTTTAACCACAACCTACCATTACCTGCACCATGCCAGGAACAAACTGTCAGTATCTTACTAGAATTGTGTTGTTATACAAACAAAATAAGCACATACTATCTCAATTGTATTCAAAATACCTATTAATTTCACCAGAAATATTTACAAGTGACACTTTTTCTTCAAAAGGCTGCTTTAAGCCAGAAAAAAAAAATACAAATAGTAAAGGGAAAATCTAATAAATTAATTGAAAATCACAATATTTGTCATTGACTGCGAAAGAATCAAAGTTACATTTTTGGTTTTATTTTTTAGGGATAGCCAAAAATCCAAAAATAGTGGTTTGAGTCTAGACACTTATATAAATCTTGTGAAAGAATTAATTTGCTCCTGCAGTAACAACAGCTGCCATGTTTCCAAACTAATCCAGTTAAAAAAACTGTTCTAATAAAGTCTGTATAATTTTAAGTTATTTGTGTAGTCATTTATCTATGAGCTAGAGTATTTGCTGGCTTATTTAGAATTTACTTCTAGAATAGAAAAGAGAAAATGCATTTTACAATGGCAGAATCTCAAATTTTATTTATACAAAGAGATTTCTATCAGTTCTTAGAAAGTGCCTGTTTATTTTTTCCACTTTGCTCCATAATATAGCCCAAAATTTAGAAAAAGCAGAAAAGTTTATTCTAATAAAGCAAGAGAACTGATGATTTTGGCCCCATGTATGTAAAAGAGATCTGAATGCAGGAAACTACATCCAAATTAAATGAAAAAAAAAATCTATAGAGTTAAAAAAAAAGAAAAAATCAATCCAAAAAGCCATTCTAGCAAATCACCATCACCAAAAATCCATCATTTGCCAAAGGAGTCATATCATCTGTAGGATGCTCTGTCAAGCAGAGGAAGCTACTTCATGTCCAGATTGTGTCCTCATGAGGACAGGGTGGCTCCCCAGCAGTACAAGGATGACATCTAGTGACAGCCACATCCATCTGTTCCCAACTCCAGCCTTCCTAAAAACACCAGCCCAGGCTGCCACCCTCACCTGGAGTGAGAGAGGTCTGGGTTGTACCTACATTTAAATGCCTGTATTAAAAAGATGCACATGTATCAGATATCTTCAAATGCTTTCCTTTCACTACCCGAATTAAAAAAAATAAAGCAAAACCCAAACATGAAAAAAATCTGTAATTTTATGATATATAATCTATGCAAAAATTTGTTTAAATATACCAGAGATAAAAAGATCCTCTTGCTATATTAGTGCTATGTTGTTCTAATGCAACCTCTAAAGTGCCATGTTCTTGAGTCGTTTGCTGTAACTGGGATACAATCCTTGCAAAAGCTGTTCCCAAAAGATCATCCTGCATAGCATTTACTTACAAAGCTATAGTACAGAGAGGATTTTAAAAAGTCACACACTCAAGCAGTAGAAAATTCTCCCAATCTCTCCAAAAACATAAAAGATGCTCTAGACTTTTAACATTTTTTCACCAACAGACAGTGCAAGCCTCACTCTGGAACCAAGACTATCCATTCACACTTCTCTAGTTAGTAAAGAACCTGGGACAAGACCAAAGTTCTTTATTACAAATAAAGCATTATTTTTCTCTAGTTCTATGCTGGCTCTCTAATAATACATTACAAATAATACAAAACAGTAATTAAGAGTTTGTTGCCTCTTTTCTTATTCCCTTGCCATGTTTGTGTACTGGGAAAATGAGTGTTTTTCTCAAAACATTCTCTTCTGTTTATTAGGGTGATCCAACCCCAATCCTTGCTCCCAGAACTGTAAGCCTCATTTTCACCTTTGACTGCAAAAATTGCACTGCTGAGAAGTACAAGGAATCACAAACTGCATAATTTGAGCATTACAATACCTTATTTTACAACTGTAGTGTGTGCAAATTGTTATTTCAATTAAATTTAATAGTTACAAATATTCTCAAACCATATAAGTACAGTAGGTTCTACAGAAAGTAACATGGATAACTAATATTCTGCAACTTGAAAAAAAACAATAAATAAAAGTTTGAAGTATTAAAACTAAGAAAAAGTAATCCTGTACATTGTACAGTACCTTTTGGTTAAAGCTTCTTAGCAAAAATATACTAAAGTGTTCTAAGCATTCCAGTTACAGATGGTTCAATATTAAAATTTCAAGGTTTCCTCATCATGAAAAAATATTGCATTTGTCCATAGGTGCAGCAGAATATGTCTCTCTCTGAACAAGGCTCCAGTCTTTAAAAATCCAGAGACAGCAAGTCTGCATTCAAAGGAACCATTAGAAAACTCCAATACAGTACTGAGGATGTAGGGTTGTTGTGCATGGGGGTCTCTGCCATTCCTTGCTCCCAGACCGGCTCTAGAGAGCCCACTGGATATCACTGAGGTCAGCTGGGTCCCCCAGGCCCCCGTCAGCCTCCAGATAATTCATCAGCGCTGTCATGGCGGTGTCATCGTTCTCGCAGATGGCATCGAAGTCCAGCTGGGAGCTGCCACCTACACAGTGAGTAAAGCAGGAGCTTGAGGCAGGCATGAGCACTGTGAAGCATGGAGAATATGGTAACTTGCAAAACAGAATTGGTTTGAAGCAGAACCTGCCTTTGAAGTCAAAGCAAATATTTCTATGTTTAAAAAACCCTAACTTGACTCCCTTTTAGTTTAACACCATTCCTCCTTGCTCTGTGTTGTTGGGGTTGTTTTTAATTCTTTTTTCCCAAACCCTTATTAAAGAATTAGCTTTTACTCCTTTGTTTCTTTTTCAGTTGGTTGGTTTGGGGTTGTCAGGGTTTAAGTTTTTAAATTTTTCTGAAAAGGCTCATAGTTCAACCAGAAGAAAGCTGTAGGTTATAAATAAACAAAGAAATCCCTGGCAAATGAGGGAGAAGAGGAAGATGGAAAAGTTTCTAAGAGCTGAAATACAGGATCAGCATAAACATGGCTTTTACAGCATTTTGCCTTTTATGTCAAACATAATGCAGTGGCATTTTCCTCTTACAGGGCCAGGGAATCCTGTATCCAGACAAACTTAACAAGAGGAATATTAAAAAAATTCTTTCTGAGCCATTTAGAGCAGTCCTTTGTATCAACTACTCCCAGCTTGCAGCTTAGAAAGAGGTAAAGTGTTAAAAGACAATCATTCACAAATTCCAAGAAGTACCCTGACATTGCATTGAAATACTTTTCCCTCCCTATCTCTGTCCTGGAGAGAGAACAGTAAGGTGTCTCATGAAAAGTGTAAGAATGCAATGGTAAGCTTCAGTTACAGATGTTTTTTGTCATGAGATTGCCTCACTTACCAAATTTTGCTGTTTGCCTTGCAGCAATAACACATCTGGTTTCAGAGTGCTCTCATCTCCAGCAATTTCTCCCATCTCTTTACAATTTATACATGGTTGTAAAGTGGTGCACTCAGAAATGACACCAGGGATCAGAAATGCCAGCCCCTGCAACCCCCAGAATAGCCCCAAGAGAAATAAATCTTACTGAGGAGAGGTTCATTACTGGGAAATGGAATAGCACCCTGGCTTTGTTCTGAATTCTCCAGAGCTTCTGTTTCTGAAGGGCATAATTGAATCAACTCTTTATTTGGCACCTGAAAGAGTAGAATTGGTAGAAAGGACAGAATTAGATCCTAAATTTAGTCACAGATATTACATTACAGAAACATCATAGATTCCCATCAAATTTTTAAGAACTGAATAGAGAAAGTGAAAAATATACCTCATCAGGCAGATATTTTGCATTTAGAAACAAATATTCTATAAGTTCATATAGCACTGGACCTGGCTTAAATAAAAGTTGTGACTTCCACAGCTGTCAAAGGTACTCCACAGTGATGGCACTGCTTGAGGCTCTAACTCAGTGTTCAGCACCAAAGGTACTGGTTTGCACTTTCCACATCCACTACCATAAACTACAAATTCCCAGACCTGATGTTTGTCCCCAAACATTCCAGTTAAGAGATTAAAAAAGCCCTCATACCTCCTAGGTTCTAGATGCATTAAACTATATTCATCATAGCAATAGAGATGGAAGTCATGCTAACCCAATAAAAAAAGATAATTTTTTTCCTACAGTTGTTTTATTTAACACATACATGTAATTTAGCAGGAGAGATTCCTAGGATTGCCTGACTTGTGTATATTCTACCAGGAAATTAATAAAGGTGAAATGCTTTCCAAAAGTATTTTAGAAACAAACGGGATACCAAAGACCAGAATCAAGAAAAATCTTCAATGAATATGATGAAATTATCCTTATGATGAGACATTACATAATTTAGAGAGTTCAGCATAAGTAAGTCAAACAACTCTTCAGGAGAAAGATCTGTGGTAACAAAGGGGAGAACAGATCATTAAAAAAAGGGGGAAGTCAAAGCAGACCAGGATAGTGGGGGTTTTTCATAAGAAATAAGAATTGCAGTGGAAAGATAAACTGTTTTTAACAGGAAAGAAATTTGCATTCAAAGAGTTGTTGGAGAAGTTTGTTCAAGCCGTGTCCAGTGCAAAACATACAACATATTTAGGTAAGATATGTTCTTTATTCCATAGCTATGGGCAATAACTATGTTATTTATATAACTATGTTAGTTATAGTTTGTGGTGTTACAAGCACCACTAGATTAGCATAACTACCCATTTTTAGAAGAGTAATGAAATACCTTCAAAGTCACAATTTTAAACATTGCAAAACAGCACTGATTTTTTCAAAAGTCTCTTCAAAACCATTAAGATTAAAAGTACACATTCACAAAAACAAATCAGGGCAATCCCGCTCAAACACAGGTTGTGAGCTGACATTAACCTTTTCATTTAGGGTTTTTACAGGCAGGGGTGTACTCACATCACTGCAGTTTATAGTTAAAGCTGGAGAAGGTGACTTTCTGAGGAGATGTGACGGACTTAACTCTTCAGAGGGTGAAGAATGCAACCTAAAATTGCATGTGTTTAGTTGATTTACCAGGTCACATTAATCAAACACTGAAAAACAGACTGTGTGGTACAGAACCCACCAGACCTCCCCAGTGACAAAGCACAAGTCTGATAATATGAAACAATAATGTCTTAAATTCTCCTGAAGATTCTAAATTCTCCTGCTCCAAGTTTTGGTAGCAGAAAAAAGAGGAGAGATCAGGAAAGGCCATGGGTCACAATTCTATTCCTTGAGCACAGTTTTCTTCCTCTGTTGAATCACCAGCACAGTCCTGTGCTCTGCCAGGCACGAGACTGACATAATTATAATGGTATCTTATTATGCTATGGCTCAACCTAAAAAGTGTTATACATATAATACAATAAAAGTGAAACTGGAGCAACCCTCACATAATCATATAATTCCTCATGCCTGTCTTTACTTAAAAGCCTAATGATGGTGTTATGCATTTATTACCTTTGTAATTCTAGTATTTCATTTGCAATTTCGGTTCCTATACTTCCAGCACCAAGAACTGTTCCAGAGGACATTCCAGGCACACTTACTAAAGACTGTTTTACAGCATCTGTAGATTAAAAAAAAAAAACAAAGCCCAAAGAAAACCTTAAACCCAGAGAACTTTCATTGCAGAGCAAGGATTCATTTTAAAGTAGCTTTTGTTCTAGATATACATATACAAGTATATATTTTCAAATATGTATTCAGAAATTATATTCCTTTAAATACTGATTCATGGCAGAGGGCGTTGCAATATAAAGTGAAAAATCTGTTTGTGAAAATTGTTGTTCTCCAGTAGTGAAATATATTTAATCATTGCCACCTCCAGTGTCTCTCACAGACATTGCAAAGAACATGAGTTTAAAATACCCTTGGATTTCTCACCAACTGAAATCAGTTATTGAAAGAACATTTTGAAAAGCAAATATAAAGCCTTGACAGCAAGATGATAGAACAGCATGCAGAAAGCAGAAACTTTGCACAGCAGAAAAATAATAACAAAATATGTTCTGTATCAGTATTCCCCTGTATTTTATAGATAAACTCAGCACAGTTACACCTGTTCCGAAACCTGGGCAAAATATGAAGGGTCTGTGACAGAAGGACAATATCCTACTAACCAAACCCCCAGCTCTAACAGAAGCTGCTGGAAATTAAAAGTAGGCTATATGCACTTCTTTTTAGAGTTCCGTGAATTTTATCAATTAGGACTCTGTGAGTAACTAGACACTGAAAAAGAAATAGCTTTAAAAAAAAAATTAATCCTTCTTTGCATGCAATCTAGAATAAAAAAACCCTGGACAGGATAAATTTAAATTGACTGATTTGACTGATCAGGAAATGCAGCTGTGATAACTGTAAGAAGAGACACTTGCCTTCTGCAGATTGGGAACTGTACAGGACCTCTTCTTCAGCTGATTCCTTATGACCTCTGAGATTTAAAGAAATGAAAAAAAAAATCCAAACAAACCACAAAAAGTCAGCATGTTTTTTTGTCCCAAGAGCAAAATCCAGCATATATTTATGTTTAATTTCAATAATACTTTACACAAAACCAAAGCTAACATCCTCGAACTAGAGAAATATAAGATATTAATCACATATTTCCATGTTCAATTCTTTGTAATGTTTCTGAGCAGTGGGTGAAATACTGATTTCCACTTTCCAATTTAAAAAGAAAGCCAGTAGGATTGTCTGTGTTCCATGACAAGGGAATAGGGCTGTCATTTCCAGTTTTAGGAGCGAAATCAGGTAACCAGGAACAAGGACAGGTCAGTGGCTGTCTTGTGTCAGCAGCTGCTGCCCTCCTTCCCTCCTGCAGACAGCTGCAAATGCCCACATCTCCAGGGCAGGCAAAAAAGTGTCCTTGGGCTACTGGCCAGCATAGGCTGTCTGAACTGCTCTTCTCTGTTTTCTTGGAGAAAAAGGACATGGGCAAAAGAGGTGGGTGATGTTGACCTAAGGCATGAATCAGATACAGAATGGGTAAAAGGCCCCCTCAACAACTTTGTTTGATGGAAATAAAACCCCCTCTGTCCCTGCTCAAAACCCTAATCATTGGCAAAGATCCTCAGTAGCACTGGAACAATCCCAATTACAGCTCCATTGCGAGGTGCAATGGAGAATGAAAAAGAACTACAAATTAAAAAAAAAATTAAACACTCATATTTACTGTCCCCCAGGCTCCACCCTTGCAATCAATTTGGAGAGGATCTTTCTGTCCGGCCTTGCATTTCCACCATCTATCAATTGTGCTTCTCCACCTTCTGACACCTGGGGGTAGAGCAGCACTTGGAATTGGGTCAACTGACACACAAAGGGTTGTAAAGACCAGAAGGAAAAGCAGAATTAACTTGACAGTTCTATTTATTCAAATCTACTTCTCTTAAAGATCCTTCCCTTCTTCCTTTAAAAAGAAACTCTTCCATCTCTTTTTTTTCCCCTACTGGGAAACAGCATAGTTTTCAGAGTTAAATACACAACTTAGGCCTGAAACAAAAATAGCTGGTAAATACCAAAAAGATGTTTGTCCAAGTTGTTCAGCCCCTTTTTGTGCAAGGTTGATGTTTTCTAGTCTTGTTCTGCTTTCTACACAGGTTATTTAGTGCTAACTGTAATTATGACAAAAATAAATGGAGAGTCATATAAATTACTTACAATACCACAGTGTTGTTTGATACAATGTACTCCAGCTCTTTGGTCCAAGGATTCATGAAACTAAACCACTGACTCTTTAAAGTAACGAAAGTCCCATCTTTTGCTCTAAATTTGTAGGAATTTGTAAATACTTTTTCTTTGTTCTGCAACACTAGATAAGAAAAGGAAAGTTATAATCACCATATTTAACCTTAGAAAGGTAAAGTTAGAAATAATAAATCTATTTTATAGCATCATAAAACCAAAATGTTTCTGTTGGCCAGACATAGAATAAACATGCCAGAACAAACTGGGACCTGTTCTAAAATCAAATTATATCGTTTCAGCAGGGTATTAAATCTTACATAAATAAGCAAGTACTATGTTCCTGCAAAACACTAGGAGACTCATGACTTGGTGAGCTTTAACTCGTGTCTTTAATGATGTTATCAGACACATCTGCTCTTCAGGAGTCCTCCCCTTCCTTACAAAGAATGGAAGCAGAGGGTTTGACAGATGTGCTGACATTATTCCTCCACAATTAAGGCCCTGCACCAGGAGCCAAGACAACACAAGTTTCTCTCTGTTTTTATTACAAGCCTTACACAGGCTTGTCTTAACACAGACATCACAAAGGGCAATGCTGAGGTTGGGTAGTTTGGGTTTGCACAGTTCTCACTTGCAGTTACACCTTGCGGTAAGTAGTCTGAGAGGACCAACTGTTTTGTACCTTCTTTGTGTTTTTCAGCTAGGTGATTGTGATCATCTTGATGGCAGTACTCATAACAAGAAGTTCCTAGAAGCTCTTGTGGCAGATACCCTAAAATTGCTGTTGCGCTGTTAGAAATAAAAATGTGAACTACAGCAGACTCAAAGCCGTTTCCTTCAGTATCAGATAAAGCAGAGCATTAATATTTAAACAAACAGATGCCTGTGTTCATGTTTGGGGAAAAAATATAGCATTAGTACAGCTCTAAAACAACAGGAAACATTTTTCACAGCAAATTATCCCTTTGCAATGAATGACAATTCGAAGGTAAAGTAAATGTTTAAACATGCAAACCACATGTACACACAAAATGCTTCTGTTTAGTGGCTCTCCCCTAGCCAGTCACAGTACTGGTCACATATAAGAGTCAATAAAAAACTCAGCAGTTGAATTTTGCTCTTTCACTCAAAGGAATTAGTTTCAAACCGACACTTTTAGTATAAAGAAAAGAAGACTGAAAGCAGTAACATTTCCAGTGACAATGAAATTCCAAATGCAAAATGGTAACTAGGTTTTTACAACAAATAAAAGTCTGGTTCAGAAAGTAGAGAAAATGGGAACTTAGTTCTCACTTCTAATAAAATAATTTGGTACCTCACTTAGAATGTATTTGTTACAAATGGTAAGACTCTCAAAAGTAATAACTTCTGGGTAGATTTTATTACTTCAGTCTTGTGCAGAGCTATGAAGCTCTAACTTGAGATTTTTCTTTATGAATAAATGAGTCCATTTTCTATAGGACAATACACTTCTATACATGATATATTATTTGACAAAAAACAAAGCCCAAGTACACATAGTTTAAGAATTAACTGCTTCTTGTGTAGAGCAGAAAAACATTCTGAAAATTAGAATTTTTGAGAATTTTCAAAAAATTCTCAAAAACTGAGAAGTCAAATTAGAACTTCTACCCTGCTGGAGAAATTACAGCTTTGACAGAGGATCAGAAAATGGAAGCAGTTGTGTAATTTCTCTTCATTAAAGAACAAAAGGCTTACCGCTGATCTACATAAACAAATTTTCCATCCATGGCAAATCGTGTAACAAATTCTGTTGCTTTGACTTTTATCTCTCCACTCTTTTGTGGAACAATATAAGGGTGTAACCTCCCAATCGCAACAAGACAGTTAAAGTTACTACTGTCCTTTTCTACATCATTTTCCTCTTCTACTCCCACCTCATTAGGAGGCCAGTTCTTCAAATACCCAGTACAGTGAATGGTGCAGTATTTTCTGTGATCTAATAGAAAGAAATTAAATAAGAAGCAGTTACTGTTCAAAGAGTAAACCAAACTACTTATTTTATTATGTTGGCCATGAGACCAGCAACTTAATAGTTCATGCTTACCTACACCAACTGTACAAATCTATAGATAATTTTACAGAGTATTTTTCAATTAATTCTGTTCTATTCAATTTGGGCTTACCTGCAGAGTGAGCTTCTAACCCTATGTAAGATTTAGGAAGATGAGTTATGGGTGTTGGCAGTTCAAACACAAGTTAGACAGAAAACAAAGCAATAACCCACAGATCACTCTGTTTTTATATGGATTGTGAATTAAAATTAGCCTGAGGCCCTCTGTAGCTTCCAAATCAATTTACTTTTGGTGAGCACAATGACCTGAACATATGCTCACTGCAGTTGAAGAAAGAATCAGCTTATTTTCTATTTATCTCTGGTTTCTGAAGTTTTGTGGGAATACAAATATTTTAAATATCTTAAATCCCAGTATACACTGTCATTCATCCCTTTTTGCTCTCTAAATAACATGCAAACACCCTCATAAGCATCCAGATTTGACATTATGTGTCCTACAATAGCTGTCTTTCCAAAAAAATGCCAAAGCATTCTTGACACCTCTACGCTGAACAGGATGCTTTCCATAGCTTTGATTTTCCTCTCTATTACAAAAAACACAGATCAACTCTGCAAAATGAGAAACTGAGTTATCCCACTATGATTCTGTCACAGTTGCTCAGGTGCCTTCCCTCAAAACTGCTTTCCCAAGAAACACTTAGAGAAGGTAAATTCTTATCTCACTGAGTTATCTGACGCATCAAGGGATATCAAATTCTATTTACTTACAATTACGGGCCTCTTAAAATTTGTGGTGTATCTCAACAGTAACAGGTTACATTGAAAAACAGAACTTGGAGGATTTTTTCAGGATCAAACAATTTCAGCACATCTTTCAAAAATCAATACTAAGTTATTAAAACAAAAGTTGGAAATTGCATTTTAAAATTGAAATTTAAATTTTCACTGGAAACTTGACAAGATTACACTGCTCTATGGGCATACCAAAATATGAACTAAAGTAAAATTAATGGAAAATTAATGGAATTACACCAATAAATTAACTTCACCATGAAAAAAGGGGGAAAAAAGGGGGAAAAAAGGAAAATGCATACTTTTAAATACACACAAAAAGTAAATCAGAAAAAAAAGTTGGTTTACTTGCTTTTTTCCCTTCAAAATAGTAGAGTTTGCAGGCTTTATTCACTCAGTTATCTTCAAGACATAAGTTTAGTTTCATTCTTCTGATCTGCTTCAGTTCTTTCAAATATTTCCCTGAGACTTCTCAAATTTGATCACAACAGACCACATGCTCCTATAGAACCACTGTACCTCAAGTTCCTCCCTCCCTCTTTCCAGGAGGGCACCAGGAGGAGAAAGAGAACAATTAAGACTGTTTTTCAAAAGGTGTCCCTGGTTCACATTTACACTGCTCTACAGCTACTTGGTGAGATCAGTAGGAACTAGAAAGCCATTAGTGATTTGGAATTTAAACAAGTTTCAAGAGAGAAAGCCCCCATTTCATCTCCACTCTCTGAATACCTTTCTTCTTTGGGTTGGGCAAACACTCCTTCTCCTCTTTGACTGTGGTCCTGCTACACTTTATGCGACAGAAGAAGGAACGTCGAGCACCAGAGTTCAGCCGAGCTGGTCCAGCTTGGAAATCTGTGTGTACTTGCAAGCCAGCTTACAAAGATTTAGTAAAGTAGTTAAAAACAACCAAAACCAAGCAATAAAACTTCAGAAAACAAGGTGCTTTCTGCATTTACTTCCCAGTACATTGTCCTTACTGTTTAGCTGCCTAAATTGTGTACTTACAATTTTAAAAGTCTAATAGTTTAAATAGGACAAAGAAAACATGATTGACAGAGATTCCAAAATTAGAAAGAACTACTAAACTATTTATAGACCCTTCTTGATATTCTTAATAGAATTTTACTACAGATACTTAATAAACTTTCACTTTGTATTTGGTACAAGGAAGAACTGCAAAGATGCTTGTAAAAAGCCAGCTATAAAATAGGCATTAGCTGCACAGTACACAAAACAGGCATTAGCTGCATAGTACACAATGCTTTCCTTATTAGAAACAACTGTAAACTAAAGAAGGTTTGGTTACTTTGGGATTGACACTTAGCATTTTCAGAGAAGACAGTGATTCTTGATATTGAAGTATTTTATCCCATGTTCGACTACATCAGGTCTTTTGTATTGACAAGACCTAGCAAATACAAGAAAAAAAGCAGTATGCTGGTAGGAAGAATGTCAGACCACATCTTGGTAAATGCTTAACAGTGATTGCAGTAATTTAACAGAATTTCTGTAACTCTTATGATCTAAAATCAATTCTCTTCTGGGCTAGCTTTTCAACTATAATGCATTTTAAGCAGCAGATACGCATTCAAATGTTTGCTTCTTTTGTTCATCCACACATCCATACAAACACCTGAATACATCCTCACTAATAATTAGATTTATTAACATCTCTTGAATAAATATGAGCACATCCAGCTCTGACTTACTTCTGCCATCTACAAGCTTCTCCCTAGGCGAGACGTCCGATGAAGAAAGTTGCTCCTTAACTTTTGCAACATCTTTTGGATGTAAGTAATCAAATAAACTTTGTCCAATTAAACTGGCCTGTTAGAAGAAAAACCAAAAAAACAACAAAACCCAAAAGAGATGAGAACCACACCATTTTGGAACAGGACCCCACACATTACTTATCTCAGGAAAAATGTCTACACCACTAAAAAAAAAGTCAATACCAGTTACTCCAAACATCAATATTTTGTTCTACATTTCATTTGTCATTGTTTAATATAATTTTTGTTTAAAAGCATAGTAAAACCATAGTTTGTTCCTTCCCTTTGAAAAACAGCATATTTAGTTGGAGATCAAACAAGTTCTGTACAACGAAATGCTTTATTTATGTAAATAATGCAGTTTCTGGTCCTAGCCAAAGAAGGTTATACATGAAGTAATTCCACTCTTAATTCCCCCAGATTATTGGGGAAGGAGGGAAGAAATAGAAAGGAGGATGAAATACTCAACTGTCTAATGACTCTGAGTTCTAATGTGGTTGGACAAACTGGCACCACAGAGCCAGTAGCATGCTGGAAGCAGGGCTCAGCTCACTACAGCACTCAGCAGAGGATATTTTCAGGGATGTCTCCAGCTGGGATGCCTTCTACCTGCTCACTCTGTTCATCCCAAATAACTAACCTGCTGCAACACTTTCTTTTGCAACAGGAAGGAATTCTCACAGAAGTGGGAGAATTTGGTTTTCCACTGCTTACCTTCAGCACAGCAACCAAATCAAAGGACATAAAGGAGCTGTGTTGACAAGCTCTACTCTAGACTCAAACTCAGGAAAAACACCCAGTCTCCTGCCTTTTCTCAGTCTCCATTTAATCCTAATGCAATGGGAAAATGCTGAGTGCTGCTGAGACAGCCTAACAGCAGCCTTGCCAAAATATACAGGTGTAACAAACCAGATAATGCTGCAGCATGGGATTCAGAGCCTAGAACGACTCCTACACAAGCTAATAAATCCATGGGTTTTGATTAAAGTCAATCATGTCCTCTGAATCTCCTTGTCTGGAATACAGGAGATCTTAAGGGTCTGGAAATAGGTATGTCTAACATGAGTGAGTCCAGAAAGGCACTTTCAGCTCTTGAACAAAATCAGTGTAGAAGTTAAAAAAAAAAAAACAACTCTGCTTTATGCTTATTGCCCTAGGATGATTCATTTAACTTTAATTAAAAAAGATAGTTTTGCACTTTAAAAAAAAAATCTATGAAAGAGTCCAGATTGGTTATCTGAACATTTATAAAGAAAACTAAAATAGCACAAATGGTTTCAAAGTTACAAAAGTAGACAGATGGCAGCACTAACTGTTTTAGCCTCTGTTTGTGAAACAGAAGTCATTGATACAAGAACAAATTATCATCCCTGGATTATTTGTGGTAATTGCCCATCATGCTAAACACCAACTAATGGAAGGTACTTGTATTTTGGCAATTTCCCTGGTTGTACAGGGAATGCTGGCTGCCATTCAGTTTGTCTCAGGTTAGGGGTACACGCTCGGACAGTTATTGTGGGTGATGTGTTACGTGGTGCATCCCAGCATAAAGGCAGCACCAAGGAAAGCTTTCATTAACTTCCACGGCTCAACTACCCATTTTCCTTGGCCTAAAAAAAAACCTCAAAATCACTTCACTATGTGAAAGAAAATCTCTTGCACACAGAAATTAGGACATCTTCAAATTATTCCTTCCTCTCAGACTGGCAGTTTTCTTAAGGATGATCAGCTGAAATCTGGTGCTGTTCCTCAGGTTGGGAACACTGATGTACTTGCACATATTTTCTTACAGGATATTCAGCTTTATTCTGAATAAGGTTAAATTAAAGAAATTCTAAGAAATTATACACAAGGCTTGGTTTGATGTAATATAAAATAAAATATAAAAGTTTTAAAATTCGTAAGAAAATGCAAGGTAAAAGCAAGCAAGAAACAGCAATAACCACCTGATCATAATTCAGTATTTTGCAAACTGATTCAGAGACAAACAGAATTTTTCCTCTGTTGCATCCAACTACAAACAGGAATCCATCTGCAGCCTGAAAATATAAAGACACTGTCTTTAAAAACACACAATTAAAATAAACAATGAATATTAATGACTACAAGGAAGCACACTTTTAAACCTGATTTTTAAAATTAAATACAAGAAAGCTGGAGAGGGGCAAGAGGAAATGGCTCCACACTGACAGAGGGTGTGTTTGGATTGGATATTAGGAAGAAATTGCTCCCTGAGAGGGAGCTGAGGCCCTGGCACAGGCTGCCCAGAGATGCTGTGGCTGCCCCTGGATCCCTGGAAGTGTTCAAGGCCAGGTTGGATGGGATCTGAACAACCAGGGATAGCGGAAGGTATCTTTGCCCATGGCAGGGAGTGGAATGAGATGAACTTTAAGGTCCCTTCCAACTCAGGCCATTCTGTGATTCTAAAAAAAACAAAGCAATTAAGATTGTAAGGACCAAACGAGGCCTTCAACCACACATAGCTCAAGTTTCTTAAAGACATATTTGGCAAAAGACCAGCTACAAAACAGCTTCTTTTGGGAGCCACTCACAAATCTTGGCAAAGCATTGTTGCAGCAAAGGAAAAAACCCACAAACCTAGCTGTGAATGAGGTGTGTGGGTTTATGATGAAGTGTGCAAACAAGAGGGAGGATTTTATCTCAGGTATTTTCTGCACCTTTTGCAAAGTACATCTTTAAAATGTCCATTTTGGTAGGGCAGCCAACAACTGTGAGGACGTTCCTGCATAATTGGCAGCATTCTCTGCAGTTGCATGAAGATTTTTTAGAATGGATGTATTAAACAGGCAGACTGTACACAGATTATTGTCCCTTCCAGGGCTGCTGCCTGCCATGCTCCCAAACCATCCCTGCATACCATCATGAAAGCCTGGGTAGCGCACAGAGTATAATCAGTACAAGAAAACACTTGCCTGAAGGAAATGATGGGAGAAAAAGCACTGTCCAACTAAAAACTCAAGCTTTAACAAGGACATGATTTGTCTGAGAGTTTCCTTCCACTTACCCTAAGGATTAACTGTCGCAGTTCATCATCCTTCAGAAATGAAGGTTTATACCGGACTTCTGAGTAGGAGCTACTGGAACCTGGAAAATGGGTGATTCACAGAGATCATGCCAAAAGTTACATTTTAAACTCACTTTTAGCAGAGGTATACTTGTTATGTCTTTTAGAATTTTCTCTATGACCCCAACAGCTGAATTAAAAAAAATAATTCAAGGCTCAAGAAATACTAAAAATAAAATTAAAACAGATCTCAAACATAACTGGTAATGAAAACAGATACACATAACTGGTTTTTTTTCTTGCCCTTTATTAACACAAACCAAGCAAACTTCTGTTCAGATATCATTAATGTACTGCAAGAGAAATGGTATTAGGAGAAGTGAATTTTCTAGAAACATTTCATAGGTATATTTCAGACCTCTTAACTAAATTCTCCTTCCTGAAACAGAATAATTCCAATATTATCAATTATCTTTTGGCATTAATAATGCTTCATTATTACTATAAAGCCAACAATCAAAAACCCAAACTATTGTAGTTAAATTGAATGTCTCACTAAATATAGTGAGACTGACTCACTGCATGTACTGTTCTAGCACCCATGGCAAGTACTCTGTAAATTAATTTTTGTTCATTACACTTTTATCCATTAAATTTTTTTTGGTGTTACATTTTTTGCAACAGTTGAACATTTCAGCCAATTTCATAACGCGCTATAACTCCACATATTATATTGTATTCTCTTAAACCATTTGTTTTGAGGTAAATACAACTGTGCTGGGTGAAGTCCAGCATTAACATCCTGTTGTTAAAATACAAATGCTTGAGCTGAAGATTTCTTGTTTAAACTGCAAGTGCAGTTACTGTCCTGCTGGTTTACATTATTTCCTGCTGGTTGTATTTAATCTTGTATTTAATTTTAAATACACATGACTTCATGCAGACTCTCAGTCCTTTAGAAAAACCTCAAAACCCTTTACACCTAAGCCATTTCTATGATTTTATTACTGCCAAGGCAGCAACTTAATTAATTTTCTACACTTCTTTGACCCAAAACTAACTGGGTTCTCCTTAGACCTGTTTATTCATAATCAGCAGGTTTTGCAAGGCAGAGGGTCTTTGATCTTTGCTTAGAGTTGACCAAATTATTATTCTGAAACAGTGGTGCCAAAACACCTAAATGTTCTGTGCAGCTGATACAAGTTGCACATTGCAGAGTTTATTTGGATATATTTTTTCGGGGGAGAGGGGAAAAAAAAAATCCAAAAACCTAGCAATAGCAAAAGGAGAGCAAAGAATATTTCCTGGGCTGATCCTCACACTAAAGCGTTCCCTAAGATCCATTATTAACTTTCTCAGCTGACTGGGCTATCAGTAGTTTCTGTTTCTTGCTACTACCTACCATGTGAGGGTTTTTAAGACTTTAATGCAATCAAACTCATTGACCATTTTGTTAAATTATTTTCTGTCTTGCAATCTTCCTTTTGACTCCTGTACCTTCTAAAAAGGATCAAGGAGTAACCCAAGAGCAAGGCATGCCCTGAGCAGACAGGAAATATCAGAAACTGAAGGGTGGCTTTTTTTCTGCTCTACTAAGCAAAAACTTAAAATTACATTCTGACAGCTACAGACATGTACATTTAAACGAGGAGCAGACTCGGAACTAAATACAGTAAGGAAACGTAAAATAAAATACTCTTGGTTTATTTAAAACCTGGGAAGATACACACAACAACTCCTACTAGAACAAGGATTTACAGGATGATGTTTCCCAAACTCACCTTTTAAAGACTTCAAGTGCTGCACAGCCATCCGTAGCACTGTGAGCTTGTCCAGCTTTCGGGCCATGGGATTGCACTGTGGTATCATGGCAGACAATTCCTCTATCAAATTATTCATTTTGTCTCTTCTTCTTTTCTCTGTCTGACTGTGAGCCTCTCTAAGAAGAAAAATTATTTTTAAAGAGTGATGTAGGACACATGACTGTCCCCATAATATTCAATTTCATTTTGGGAATGAAACTATCACCAGTAGTACTGCACTGAAGCAGTTTTTCATATGCTACTTGTATTGGACAATTGAATTGGATTCACTTCAACAAAGATGAAATGGTCCCAATAATAATGGGAAATACTGAGGAGAAGAGATATCCCAAGCAACAATTTGATTATATTTGGCAGGAACAAGAGGTCATGAAGACTTCTAGAACTTACACTTTTCTTGTGACCCTTGCCATGCAAGTGATGACTTGGACACCTCAGTGTATCCCAGAGAACTCTTGATGTCATTGGGAATCAATGAAAGACATTCCTGCTCCCACCTCTGCCTGGCCTGTGTAACTAAGACAGGGTGTTCATTCTGCTGCCCTTTAAGAAACCCCACAGCAATAAACATTACTTTTCCACATGCTTCTAAGAGATGGAGTGGAAACTGAAAAAAAAAAGTTGTGCCTTGTGTAATTGACCAGAAGTATCTCAGAAAGCTTTCCTGATAAGGTGGTACAAAGGCTGTCTCAGGTTTCCTCTCTTGGTAAGCCTGTCAAGAACTCAGCCACAGAAAGAGCTTCTCTTCTCAGTGAGTTTTCATCAGAAAACTCCTTCTAGGGCACATGGCTGCACATCACAAGTGCATTTATAGCTCAGGTCACCTTTTCTTTACTTCTTTCTAGTGCACTATGTCAGCTTTTCAGCCCATCTCCTCCCCTCTAACACCCTCCAGCAGATCAAGGAAAGTTTCATTCACTCTCTTCCTCCTTACCCAGAAGACAGGCCAGCCACTCAATTAAAGCCCAGAAGATTTTTCTTTCTGATAGAGGCCAGACACAGTAGTATAGTCATGCAAAATGAGGAATAAGTTTTGGTTAACTGATCTCCAAAACTTTTCCTTGTAGGCATACTGCAACGGAAGCTATTAAAGGCAATAAAGTTAACTACACCTGGCCTGTTGAGAAAGAGCAAAGTACAGTTTTAAAGATCTACCTGAATACTATTTTTACTATTTTAATTTTTTTTTTCCAAAAAAAAAAAAGCCTTCACCTCACAACTAATTCTGGGTCATTCTGCCAAGCAGTTAGCTTTTCTCTCTCAAAAGCCTTCTACGAGATTTAATTTTTTGAGTTATGCTTACATCTATGGGTTCACCCAACTCTTCCTTTATGTCAGGTAAGAACAATCAAGTAATATCCTGGGTATGCTCCTTGAACTGTGAACTTCAGGAAGACAGATACATGCATTCCAGGAAAGGGAACAACCTTCCACATCTCTGAGGGTCAATAAGGAATTATAAAAAAACAGTCAGGTGGGTGCAGAAATTCAGGGGATGACTGAATGATTGAAAAAGCCTTCTGTTGCTTGCCACAGCCACAAAGGCAAAAGGGAGAAAAGCAGGTTCCACAATATGCTAGAGACAAATAATACTGGAAGGAGATAACTGATAAGCAAACCTCCAGACACTTTTGTACTGATTCTTTTTCTCTCCAACTAATGCACCAAAAAGTCAGGAAAAAAGTTAACAATACCACACAGAAGCCATTAAAGCAATGTACTACAATCTTATAGAGCAATCTGGAACACTGTGAAGAAAAAATAATTTTTAAGTGAAACTGTAAATATATCTTGGAACATTTTAGTTTCTTTAATTTTGTTTCAATTACAGGAACACTTCATAATTACTAGCTAACATACTATATAAATAATACTTCTGACAGCATGCTGAGTGCATTATGTATTTCTGGTTTGACATCTCTGCTCACATGAAAAATGAAAGACTTATTTTTAAATCAACTTTACAGCACAGCTCTGGTTTTACTACGTGGTTTGTCTGTAGTTTAAAATATTTGTTTGGCTGAACTGTGGTCACACAACATTTCAAATCTTGCAAGTGCTCTATGTGAATTTCAGTTTATGTGAATTCAAAGTTCAATGGCAAATCTTGAATAATTCCCTACACAAAAGCTTGTTATAGAACAAAAAATCTTTGTTGTGCTTTAGCCAAATCCATTTCCATGTTGAATAAATTCTAAATACCTCCAGAAGCAGACAAATCTAGAAAAAACAATTCTCAAATTCATACAGATGAAGGATCAGCTCCTTACACGACTTGAGTGTACTGCATTTAATTCTCACCTTAAAAACTTCAACCTCATGTTTTTGCTAAACCAACTGAGATATCCTGCAGCAACTTTTACCAAAATTATTAGCAAATAAAATCCTCAAGGAGGCTTTAAAAATTACTGTACATTTAGCAAGGAAAAGGAAAAGCTTACTGTTAAATGTTTGATAAAGTTTCAATGAATGTTATCCACAAACTCATATTTTACTATTTACTACTATTTTACTTATATTTTACTACTTAATTTCAGTCTTCACTAGCAAAACATATTTCTATTGAAAATGAGTACCTGAAATCTTTTACTTTAACATGTTCTTCATCTTCACTCCTAGAAAAAACAAGATACAGAGTTTTACATTACATATTTAATACTAGGCACTTCTTTCCTCCCACAAATTCCAGAAGATAGAAAAATGCTACAAATTTACTGTGGCTCCAGCAAAAGCAAACCCACAAAATCTCTCAACCATAACTGACCTAGCAAGTGATGCATAACAGAAAGAGACCAGAGCACAACTGGCAATATTCACAGTTGTGTGAACATATTAAAGGGATGGTTCATAGTTCTGGGGCTTTTTTTATTCTGGAGACAACAACATTACTGGCACACTCAAATAACTTTAGACTAGACTTGATTTTATTTTTTTGTTTCAAGTTTTATAAGATAAATTATCTATTAATGTTTTTATTTCTCATATCTTATTGCCAAGTTATAAAATAAGCAATCCTAAATTACATTTAAAAAAACCCAAAAAACCTAAGCTATTTTCCATACCCTACAACAATGACTGGGAAGTCATAAAGTAATAAAACTGTAAATGAAACACAGTCTTAAGTGTCTGCAGCACAATAAACACTCTGCAACAGGAAACTATAAAGGATGATTCAAACAAGGCAATGAGCTTTTCTTTCCCTATGCTCACTGCACTGTTCCCCACTCTTTGTGAAGAACTCATGGCCTTGATACCATAAGAATCAAGAGGAGAGGCCAAGCAGGCAGCAGGTGTCTCCCACAAGGAAACTGAAGCAGGAGGATCCTTGGAGATTACAGCTTCAGGAAAGGTGCCAAAAGCTGCTGCCACCTGTAACTGAGCACTGAACCCAGTGAGGATCCAGAAGCCAAACTAACAAGGCAGAATCTGGGATTTCACTGGAACCCAGCAATCTTCTAGACAGTCTGAGAAACCCAAACACAGGAGGAGGTTTGGCTCACAACACCCCAAGACTTTCATTCACTGAAATTGTTTCAGATTTAGACAAGTTAGCAATAACTAATATTGTCCTTCCATTTTAAAATAAACTTACCAGAAATATCCATATACTGTGAATTCCAACAGAATTCACATTCAACGACCATAAGGGAAGAGGTAAGGAGGAGCCACACCAGCTGCAATGCAGCATGTGCCCTATTAATTAACTTTCCTTCTCCCTCAGGAGCTCCACTTGGGGAAAAAATCTAGCACAAATTTGCTGCTCAAGCAATCAGTCCTAGCCTTCAATGGATTTTTATAGCCTCTGTCCTAACAGCTGTGGTGTTGCTGATATGAATAGCTAAATTAAAACCACCTTGACTACATGAACAGAGGGTGAAATTCTACTTTATGGCTATATTGTGGGTATATTTAATTGGCACTATAAAGGACAGAATGGGGATCAATCAGTAAAAATAAAGAACACCAGCTTTTCTCTACTTTCTCAATTGATTTATTAAATATACTTCCCCATTTCTTCTAAAATGGAAGCATATGTTTTAAAGGCAGAAAAGGTGGGGTTTTTAGTCACACTTTTCATGATGAGCACTATGGAAAAAATCCACAAAGAAACAACCAATTTAACCCCAAAGAAAGATTTTTACACTCCTCTTTAGGCTATGTACCAAAGAGTGACTTCTCTGCAGAAAAGGACCTGGAGGTGCTGTCTGAGAGCAGGCCCAGTTCAAGGCAGTCAGAGGGCAAAGCACATCCTGGGCTTATCAAACACCAGATGGGCAAAGAGGTGATTGTCCTGCTGTCCTCAGCACTGCTGTGCCTTCACTGGGAATATTGTGTGCACTTCTGGGCCCCAAAATGTGAGAAGGTGTTTGGTGAAGATGGGAAGGTCCCTGAAGGAATTCAGAGAAAGGCAACAAAGCTGATGAAAGGGATAGAAGGAATGTCCTGTGGGGAGTGGCCAAGGACTCCTGGTTTGTCTAGTTTGGAGAGAAGGAGGCTGAGCCACCTCCTTGCTCTCTGCAGGTTCCTGAGGAGGGGAAGTGCACAGAGAGGTGCTGAGCTCTTCTCCCAGGTACCCAAGGAGAGGACACATGGGAATGGTTTAAAAGCTGTGCAGGGGAGGTCTGGACTGGACATTAGGAAGCATTTCCGTACCAAGAAGGTGGGGAAACATGGGAACACCTCTCTTCCTGGAGAGGTGGTCAATGCCCCAGGCCTGTCAGTGTTGAAGAGGCATTTGGACAATGCCCTTTACAATGTGCCTTAACCTTTGGTCAGCCCTGAAGTGCTCAGGCTATTGGACTGGATGATCATTGCAGGTCCCTTCCAAGGGAAACAGTTCATTCTATAAAAACACTGCATGGCTACTTACAAACAAATATTACCCAAGTAAGGTATCTTTTTCCAGATACAGAAAAAGAAAATGCAACAAAGTAACCATGTAATTAACAACCCTCCTGGCACATATATTCCACAAAGGGTTTGCTTATGCTGCATAGCCACCTTGTAACAGCATTATTTTAACACAGTTATCATAGTTGTAATTTTAAAAACACCTTAAAAGGTAACAACTAACAAAAATGTTTACATTCACCAATCGTGGAAGAATATGAGAATATTTCCTTCGCCTCCCTAAGTCTTCTTATTGAACTGGCACTTTTCACTCCTTCCCACTCTAAACTTCAATACTAACAAGTTTGGTAAGAGCATCATCTTAGAAAGAACTATCAGGAACCTTTAACATTGAATGGACCTGTCCATCCTGTTCCTTAACTAAATGTTTATCACCTTGTGCTGTACACAGACCTGCCCTGGGATGAAGCACTCCTCAAGGAACCCCACAGCTCATCTAGGCAAACAGCAAAGTGTGACAAGTTCACAGAACTCAAAACAGAAATGGATTCATTCACAAAAGGTACCTTTTCTGAGGATCACCATCAACTTCAACTGTATCCCTGCAGAAACAGATCACAATGTAAGTAAAATGGAGTTTGAAGCACAACAAGATGACTTGATAGACCCAAAAAAACAAAGTCACAGAAAAAATTTAATGGTAACTCCACTTGATAGGTTATTTTCAGCAAGATCATTAGTCCTAGAATCTAATCACTAATTCTTATTAGCCAGTACTTCTTCAATTAATTTTTCAACTTGGACAATAATTTTTTTTATCTGAGAGATACCTCAGGGGATCATTACCCTCTGATGATCCAAACCTCAGGGGAACATTACCAAGAAACCAACACTTTTACTGAGCAGGTAAAAATCAAAAAGTGATACTGAAAAAGAATGGAGACTATTTTTTTTCCCCAGAAACTAACATATTGCTGGAGTTTTCAGTTATCCACACAATACACTTGAATCTCCAAGTTGGCAATTACATCAACACCCACAGTACAGCTACTGCAGATCAATGGACTACATATGGGAGAAGCAGTGATTAAAGAGCTTTAATAATCACAAATACATGTACATCTCCTATTCTCCACCTTTTTAAACATGGATATTCTGCACTAGCTTAGAGATAGTAGTACTGCACTACACCTGCACCTTGTGTCCCTTACTTCTGCCTGATTTACAAAACTTTGAACACATCACTTTTTTGATTAACTGGCATCTTTTTGACAGTTATAGAACAGGATAAAACAGTTGACAGTGTCCCCTCAGCAGTCAGGTATGACCCACTTGAAAGGAATGAGCACTACAAGAGGACAGTCCCCATTTTTAGGTTACAGGTCTGTCTCCACATTTAAGGAAATGGCTGCTCTGGTCACTGAAGCAGCAGTTCTAGATTAAACAATTCAATCAATAATCTTGTCTCATGCTTGAAGGTAAAATTCTAGTATGTGCCTGGGAAACTTCAAGCAACTTAAGAACTTGCTTTTACTAGTAGGCAAAGAAGAAAAAAAAACCTTAAAAATTAGGATTGAAATTTCAGCATTAGAGGCACATTATCCAGACACTTCAGGCCAGGAAATGGCATTACAGAATCCTCCCTATATCCCTTGGATTTAAGGATTATTTTTTCTATTTTTAATAATCGGGGACTGTCAAAAACCACATTTGGAAGACATTGTAAATGTAATGGTAATGAACAAAGGAAAGAGGATTAGAAAGGAGGGAGGAAGAGGAAAAGGAAAGACAGCGACCATGTTGCACAAACAACAGACAAGTGTCTCAGGTTGAGACATGGAGATTTGACTCACTTACTGGTTATCAGAATCACTTCCCTTGCGTTTCCTTGGGATGTCAGGCAGGGCAGCATTGAAAGCAGTGGTGCTGGCAGCCTTGGGGACAGGATTCATGAGGCTGGGCCCTCCGCAGGCCACGCACGGGCTCCCATCCACTGAGAACTTGTCTGGCAGCGAGAATACAGGCTCAGTGTCCAGCAAGAGCTGCAGCACTCTGCATCCACTCTCATCCCCACTGGGACAAAAAGCTGTCTGTGTGTGGCTTCTGTGTCTCTGACACAAAAAGCCAAGGTTGCACTGCCACAAGCCAAGTCCAGCAAAGAGTGCACACCTTCCCACAGTGCTGCAATGATCTCACCAACCCAATCAACACACCAAGGCAACATAGAACAGCTCTCCCCTCACACAACCTTTGCACTTCAATTCCCCCACCTCAGACATCCTGCTGCAAGATCACCAGCTGTGCCATTTGTCAGCAGATCAAAATACTGTGGCTCAAACTAAATGAAAATTAAAAAGACATTGTGAACTGTTTTTTAATCAAGTGGGATATCCAAAAAATGGAAGTTTGCTATAATCATATTCCTGACACAAAATCCACAATTACACAGAACATCTGCCATGGAAGTTGGAAGAGCCTCAAAAACTTGTCAAGTCCCCTTCACAATTCTCCTCTTAAGGAAAACTGTTGTTTCTGGAAAGGACAGAAGAGAAATCACAAGCCAAAGCAATCCTAGCAACCTAGTGGGAAAGGAGAACAGTCTCAAGGAACATGAGCACTATTACACTGTTTTTCTGTGTCAATGCAGCTATCACAAAGAATCACCCAGCTGATGTTTAGGCAAAGAGCCAGATTTAACTCTGCTTCAGCAAATGCAGGAACTCCTTTAGGCGTCATGTGCCAGTGAGGACAGATGAGAGATGAAGAGATGTCATTTAAGGAAGTGAGCATCTCCTGCTTCTAGCAGGCTGCAAAAACCAAGAGGATTACTTTGAAAATCCAGCAAGAAGAAAATCTGGACAATTTCTTGTGAGCCTTCTCTCTTTTTTTAGCATTTGTGCTGTTTGCAAAAATGTAGAAATGTGCAAAAACAATGATACAAATGATATTTTTTCCCCCTCTTAGATGTAAACACATCTCACACCAGAAAAATGACCTTCTAGGTTTTCATTTGGTGTTGGAATACAGCTCTGGTGAGTTAAATGAAAATAGGCTAATACTCCAACAACAGCTTGCCTGGTCTTCCACTAATCCTCTCTCTATCAAATCAGACAACACAAAGTCAGCCCCTGTTTTATTTTAGAAAGCTCTTTAACTCATTAAGTCACACAGGAAGTTTCAAAAAAAAGAGATAAAAACAAAGAATCAACAAATACTTGACAAATACGTGACAACCTTTGGACAACTATGACCCCAAGAAAATCTAGTTATTTCAAATGCACATCAAATTCAAATTAGGGATATTAAAAATATATTAAAGAAATTACATTATAAATACTATAAGTATTTCTATAAGACAGTGGTAGCTGTCTGAAATATTTTTATGATGAGTCTCCTTAAAAGTTTCATTTGATATTTCTGTTATTAACACAATTCCAAAACAAACAAAAAATGCTAACAGATGCAAAGGAATTGTTTATTTAAAAGGAGCAGTTTTAATTTGCCCAGGTCAGAGCATCCTATAATTCCTGATTAAGCTATTGAAGTATAATCAGTCTTGATGAATATTCATAAAAGAGTACTTACTAAACAGCAACCTACATGGTTCCAAGACCAGAATGCCTTCAGCACAACAGATCCTTTCGTCCTGGAACAAAGCAGGACAGCACAGACCCACTGACCTAAATACTGCTCTGCACACAGATGGCCAGCCTGCTTTCCAAACACTTCCCTTTAAAGGAACAAAATCCAAGGCCTCTTTTACAGGTTTTCCAATTTCTCTTCAATATCATTAAGCAACTAGGTTTTTTTCCTCACACCCAAGCAACAATTTCTGAATACTGCAGTTATCTCTTCTACCTTTACTAACAACACCCATTTTCATTATTCTTAAGTGAGAAAACAAAATATATTCAGATTACCAGTAACAGTGACCTATTAAGAACTTCCACACTACAATTATTAGGTGATAAATTGAATCCTTAACACTATCCCTGGGACAAACTAAACGCCAGTATGATGGGTGGCTGATCTTGGACAAAAATGTAAGGTTAAGAATCTGTACTGATCCCTGACATGCTCAGCATACAGCTTATAGTCTTTATATATATATATATATATATATATATATATATATACACTATATACATATATATATATATACACTATATACACACATATATATATACACATATATATCTATTCTTAAAAAGCCCATGAACCAAACCCAAATCCCCCTCAACATTGCAAAAGAAAATAAACAGAGAAATAAATTTAACGCTTCAGAACAACCAAGCATAGCTGAACAGTGATTATGTGGAGTTAAACAGAAGTGAACAAATCTTTTTAATACCTATCACTCACTGAGCAAGAAGTGGGCAGAAACAGCTCCTAAAGCCAAGGCAGCTTTGAGAAGCCAGGAAGGGTGATGGAAAATAATCTCTGAGGGCTCCATAAAGGCCATCATTATGATACTGGGGGATTCCAGGGTGCTCACTCTCTCCCTGGAGTGCCCCAACCTTGTGTAGGCTGTGCTGAAAGATTTCCTTCCCTCTCTGGCTACACTGCTGTGGGAGAGCTGAATAATGAATTTCACAATCTTTAGGTTCACAAAAAGAATGGTCTAGAATGTACCCCAAAAACCAGGATGGGCTTCGACGATCAGAAAAAGTTGGATTTTTACCTGTCATTTAAGCACCTGGCTGAATTTCTTATACTTGCATTTTCTGTGAATATTTTCATACCACTGGCATCACAACAAACACCTCTAAACACACATGAAGGAAACTGAAATAATTCCCAATTTCATAGCACACTTGCTTCATGAGAAATAATATCCAGAAAGACCAATCTTTATCACAAGTTGATGTTTCTATAAAACCAAAATCATTAGTGAATTCTAAAACTACTAGAAACAGTTTAAGTCAACTAGAGATGTTTTGTTTGACCATCCTAAAGGCTGTTATTCACACTAGTCTGGTTTGCAAGCCAAATAAAATTCCAGCTGAGAAATGACATTTTTATTACTGTTCATTCCATTGCTAATGCCCTGGAATACTGATAACCAGATTTTAATGGCGAGTGAACAGTTCCTCAAATACATGTCTATTATAATCTATGTCTGTCTCTCAGCATTAAGCCTATATGCTTATCTATATTACAAATCAAAAATATTTTTAAAGCATATTATGCACATTGGGACAGATTAAAATAACGAGAATAATACAGGAATTCCTCCACTGGAATTATTCCCTCTGTGAAAAAGCAAAGACCATCCAAACAGTACAAACACATATGAAAGATGGCTCCTTCCCAGTAAGTGTATGTGAAATGAAAAAACTGTTAGTTGAACACTCATTTTAGTGTGTTTCATAACTGGGCAAACAAAATATTTAAGGGATGGTTATCAATACATACTTCTTGTAACAAAAGCATCCCCTACTCTTGTGTTTTTTCTACATGGAAAAGAAATAATAATTAGAGTCCCCAAGGGGCTGGCAAAGAAGGGAACAACTGCCAAGGAGCTGCATGAAACTACTGTTTGGGGGGAGATACAAAGACAAACAAAATCAGCCATATTCCTGTGTCAGCAAAGTTTCTGTGTCAATCCCATCCAATGCATTGAGAAACAAGGCTTGGGAGACTCCACATTTTTACAATTACTGACAATAATATTTTCTAATCCCATGTCACATTCCTGAGCTGTTTTCACGACCAACAGTTTTAAGGTTTTCAATTCCTAAGCAAACACAAGCTTATATAAAAGGTTTATGGCCAAACTCCACCAGTCATAAAAAGGGAAATTCATGTGAACCAATAATGATGTCCACATCTGAAGTAGCCATTCTGATCCCTCTTGAAGGAAGGAAGACATTTCTAGGGTGATTCATCTCTCCCCAGAATAGATTCCTACATTTGGCTAGATGAAATAAAACAGTTCTAGGGTGATTCATCTCAATCTAAAATAGATTCCTCCAGTTGGTTAGATGAGATACAGCCCAAGAGTGCCTATCTCTAGTCAGTAATTACACAGGGACCAAAGGAACTGCCTCAGACTTGGACATCTAAAGATAAGTGAGATAAAACCCACCCCAAGTACAGAAATATCACACAATTATTAAACCTAAGAGCTGCAGACAGCACCTGTTTGCATCACATGCAACAAGTTCAAGCCCAAGACAGGCTTTCCAAATTATTGGCCTAATTATGCACTACCTCAACACCACCCACCCCTATCAGAGGTTGTTTTTCTGTCTAGGTTTGCAGGATACATATTAGCAGGATACTCCAAAAATCAGCAGGAAGATACAAGTCATGTAGCATTAATAAATTAATTAAAAGAGCTGTCAGTCAGCCCTCATTTATTAGCCAGTTTAAAAAAGAACATCCAAATTCAGCTACCAAGATATTACACTAAAATGGGCTTGAAATAAAATATCATTAAAGAAGTACATTTATAAAGCTTATGGTGACACTTTCCATAGTCTGGGAATAAGTGAGTCTTGGAGAAATGTGGTAGCTCTGCAGCTAACTAAATTAATAATGTGTTAGCACTGGCACAACCTTTCCAAAAATAAGGAACTTTTAATCCAGCTTCCTATTTTGAAACACTTTCAAAGGAAAGGAGAAGAAAGAGGCTGCTTTGAATTCAGATTTCTAAGATCACGAATACCACAGACTACTAAAATGTGTATTTCCCAAAGGTGTGTATGTGGTATGCACAAAACCCTCCAGCCAGGAATCTGAGCTCTGTCAATTTTCAAGAACTCCAAATTCTGTGGTAAGCCCGTGTGAAGTGGCACCTGAGGGTTCTGCAGCCCAGCCAGAGCAGTTCCTTTTAGACCGTAAAGTTCTGTCACAATCAACATAATTTTTTTGTGGGGTTTATTTTTGTTGGGGTTTTTTTGTGGGTTTGTTTGTTTGTTGGTTGGTTGGGTTTTTTGTTTGTTTGGGGACTTTTTTGTTTGTTTTTTTTTTTTTTTTTTTAAGATGTGAGACAAAGCAGCTCTGCTGGGAGGAAAGGCTGAGGGAATTGGAATTGTTCAGCCTGGAGAAGAGAAGGCTTTGGAGTGACCTCATTGTGGCCTTGCAGTGTCTGAAGGGAGCCCACAGGAAAGATGGAGAGAGACTCCTGACAAGGGGGAATGGCTTCACACTGACAGAGGCAAACAACTCCACACCATGTGAATGGTTTTATTTTACTATGGAGTTAAATTTCTAAACTTTTTGTTTATTTAGTGAATTCTTGCTGCAGAGATTCATTAGAGAGGGTGACAGTGACACACACAGCCTGCACACGTACAGGAGTGTATGAGAAAGAAGGTTACAGGTGCTGTGACATCAGCCTAAGGTCCTGCACATCTGAAGACCTGTACAACAAAGAACCATGTTTTCTACACATAGCTGAGAGTTGTACTAAAAATTCTTTGAATTTATCTATTTTAGACCTTTAAAACAGGCCAGGAAAAGCATTTTCAAACTTATAGCAAGTCTGGCATCAAGCTCATCACCTACAGTACCTCATATTGAAAGCTGGGACAACAATCTTTGGAATGAAGTTCTGAAAACAGTAGAAATGTATGGACTAAAGCAGCTTATTCTTTCCCCAAATTTTATAAGCATGTGCAATGCAGGAGCAAGATACAGAGAATTTAGTAATGAAAGCATCTTATGAACAACACTATCCAGAGAATAAACTCTTCTAAGAACATTGGATTTGGTTTTAATCTCACAAAATGAAAAAAGGAAAAAATTAAAGCACTCTGAATTACATACATTTAAATCAAATAATAACACAAGCAAATGATTGCTCTCTGCATCTATTTTTACTCATTTTTATTACCTGGAAGAGAAGCAGTCAAAATCACGACTTACCAGTTAAATGACACATTCACTTAACAGATTTCAAACACAAAATATTTGGCCAAATCTATCAGTGTATTAAAAGATAAAATAAGGCAGGAGCCAGCTAATGAAAAGCTCCTCCCCAAGGCCTGGAAAGGGTACCCTGTTTTCCCAGGCACTTTCATGTTCGCACCAGGTAGAAAGCACTGATAGGAATCAGGAGTCTCATATATCATAGCTCATTTCTGGGAAAAACAACCAACAAACAAAAAGCAAACCACAAATCCTCTCCAATTATATACTCCTAGAAAAATGGTGGACAGTTGTTTTCTTGTAAGTTTTGGAATCATATGATTGCAAAATGCTGAGTCCTATCAAGTGAGCTGCAGAACTTCCATGGTTTTAGCTGGCCCTGCAGTCCAAACAGGGAATTTTCAAAAGTCCACAATGATTCACTTCCAAAATCACCCACTATATTATTTCTTCTTACAATGAATTTGATTCTTGGATGTGAAATGTCCAAGAGTTAGAGTTTGAGTTTAGAGTTTGTTTTTCATAATGGGCAAATGTACCAACAATAAGGTGTACATTCAAGTGGAAAAAAAACCACCCTAAAAACTACTAGGCAGGCAGGTAAGTTTAGTGTGGCCATATCCCACAAACAATTTAGATACTTTTGTCTTAAAAACAAAGAAGCTCAAAACTTGTTTCTTTAAAACCACTAAAAGAACAGGTATAAACATAGGCACCAGAAGAAAGCAGGGATGGGGGTTAATCTCACAGTAAAACATGAAAGCCTGTGGTTCACGGATTTCCCAAATCTACTTGTAAATGGAAATGCCAGTGCATTTGGGGGTTTCTTCGTTTTAATGATTTTCTCTCCTCTCAGTATATGCATGATATAGAAACAATGTATCTTAAGTTTTAAGCGCAGTTGAGCAGACTGCAAAAGCACTACAAAACCCCCCCCCCACCACCACCACCACTTTGTTTTCAAACACTACATTATTTGCCACAGAATTTTACAACAGTATTTAAACAATCAAGCAGCACAGACAGAAAAACGTCAAGGATTTGAGACAACAAGGATCCCCACATACATTAAAGCACACACAACCCAAGAGGCATTTAGAAAACAACTACTAAACCTAGGAGAATTGGTGCTAACTACACAGAGCTGCAGTGATGGCTCAGGAGGGATCGGACCATTTGTGTTTCCCCACACCCCGTGCAAAACGCTCCCTTCTACTCGTTTCCAAGCAGAAACACGAGCAGCAGCTGGTAGTTTACAACCAGCCTTGATTTAGTATCAGAAACTTATGATTAAAAACACGGAAAGATCAAACCTTGGTCGCCATACAAGCGTGGGCACACATATACACACAGAGAAAAGCCAGAATCACTATACCTAAAATACTAAATTATGTTTACCTACCAAAAAAAAAGAAAAATCATACTAGAGTTTTAGGAATGCAAGGCTACGTGTGTACGAGAAACAGAGAACTACAAACTTAGTTAAAGAAAAAAACAAAAAAAAAAACCTCCCAAAACCCCCAGATTTTTAGTGCACATGGCATCAGTATGATGACACATCTGTCACACCAATACAGCACAGTGACCATTACACAGGCAGATGCCAAAGGGACGGTGCCAGGCTCTTGTCACTGCTGCCCAGGGACAAGGAGCAATGGCCACAAACTAAACACAAGAAGTTCCACCTCAGCCTGAGGAAGAATTTCTGCACACTGAGGGTGGCAGAGCCCTGGAACAGCTGCCCAGGGAGGGCCTGGAGTCTCCCTCTCCGGGGACATTCCAGACCCACCTGGACATGTTCCTGTGTCACCTGCTCCAGGTGACCCTGCCTGGGCAGGGGGGTGGATCGGACCATCTCCAGAGCTCTTTTCCAACCCCATTCCGTGATTCTGTTTCCGTGTGGGCGCTCCAGGTACCTCCACTGAACTCCACCGAGCGGGAGCAGCGAGCCGGAGCGCCCAGCGGGAATGAGCCACAAACGCGGGCGGCCCCGGAGCGGCACCGGGCACAGGAGCGGCCCCGAGCGCTCTCACGGAAGGACGGCAGTGCCCCACGGGCACCAGCCCCACAACAACACTCGCCCGTGCCACATCACCGGGGCGGGCGGGAGGGCTGACAGACGGACAGACAGACACAAACAGGCAGACACACCCCACACACGGAACCCGCCATCGCCCCCCACGCACGGAGCAACGCGCGACAGGGGCGAAGGGGACGGGGCGCGCACCGCCCGCTCCTCAGGCGGACCCGCTCCCACCTTCCGCCGCCCGCCGCTCCTCCTCGGCGCCCTCGGCGCTTCCCGCTCCTGCTTCGGCCATGGCGGGCGGCCCCGTGCCCCGCTCCACAGCGCCCCCGGCACCGCCGGCATGCAGGGGGTGAGCTGAGGTGAGCAGAGGAGGAGCCGCCGGCGCCGGGGAGGGACCGCGGGCTGCCCCGCCAGCCGCCCCTCAGCGCCCCCGCCCCGCCATGTTCCCGCTCCGGCCCCGCGCCGCCTCTCGCGAGATGTGCGGCGGTGGCGGTGGCGGTGGCCGCGGCGCCGCGCTCCCCTCACGGGGGCCTCGCCGGTCGGGCTCGATCCCCGGCGAGCCCCGAGCTGCAGGGACAAGTGCAGTAACTACTCGAGAGACACAGCGATGGCTTATTTCAGAGCTGCACGAGCCTGGGTGCTCTGTGGTGATACCGCAAATACAGCGCAGCCGCCGGGCTTTTCATGCCATTTTTATACACGGAAATTCAGAGTAAGTTTCCAAGCACAGCAACTCTTTTAGGCTTGTTTAGGATTTTCCATCTAAGTTTCCATGCAGCCGACTTCTATGCATGTCTTCACCCGGGCAGGGTCTTTTTGACATATAGACGTGATGGACTTGGAGTATTTTGCCAAGTTAGTAATGTATACACAGACATACATCAGCACTGATTTACTACATCCTTAAAACATGTTAGTTCCAGGATGTCCTTGTGTAAGGGATGCTGACAGCTGCCTCTTCCACTGGTTAGATCTCCATTCTTGCTGGTTAGGCTTGGAAATAGAGAAAGATCTTACATGAAAGAATATCCTGATCAGATAGTGGTCAGAGAGCAGTCCCATCTATCAGTGAAAAGTAGCATAAAATAGGGATAACTTTCACAAGTGTGCTGAAGTGTGTGAGCAGAGCTGTAGCTGGTTTTTGGCAGTACCAGGAGCACACTTCTGAAGTGAACCTGCCCGTCACGGTGCTCTGGTTCACACCCTGGAGTGCTGGTGTGAGCGAGAGGTGCTCCTTGAGCACAAAGACCTCAAGGTGCACCTGCAAAAGACTAGTGTGTTCCAGCTATTCCCAGGCATTCCTTCCCTCCAGCAGATCCCACTAGAGCCTATTAAATGAAATGAAACCTCTACAACACAAATGGACATCAGCAGTGCCTCTTCCATGTGACAGAGCCTCTGTCACTGTCCTGCTCCGTGTTGGTGCAGCCTGTGCCCACTCAGTTCCACTTGCAGCTGTGACAAAAGAGGCTTTTGCTCAGGCACACAAATCCAGTGAGATTGATCCACAGCCACCTCTATGGGCTGCACAGGTGCTGCTTCGCTTTGTTAGGGCATCACAATATAAGAAAAATCTAAAGCTCTCAGAGAATGTCCGAAGTAAGGTTATGGAGATGATGCTGAAGGGCCTGGAGGGGAAGCCACACATGGAGCAGCTGAGGGCACTAGGTCTGTTCAGCTGGAGAAGAGCAGACTGAGGTCAGAGCTCACAGCAGTTCTGCAGCTTCCTCACGAGGGGAAGAAGAGGGGCAGGCTCTGATCTCTGCTCTGTGTGACCAGGGACAGGACCCAGGAACGGCTGGAGCTGGGTCAGGGCAGGGTCAGGGTGGGTATCAGGGAAAGGTTCTTCCCCCAGAGGGTGCTGGGGCACTGAACAGGCTCCCCAGGAATGGTCACGGCCCCAAGGCTGCCAGAGCTCCAGGAGGGTTTGCACAGCGCTCTCAGGGATGCACAGGGTGGGATTGTTGGGGGGCCTGTGCAGGGCCAGGAGTTGGACTTCAGTGATCCTTCCAACTCAGGATACTCCGTGATTCTATGAACTCAGGCATGGGGGAACCTAAAGTACAGATGGTTTTGCTCACCAGTGAGGCCAGAGCTGCAGAGTTGGTGACGTGTGTGTGGAGGAAGCTCCTTCTGCAGGTGTTCTCCCACTGTTCTGGGGGCTTTTCCCTCTTATTAGTATGGGGATCCTGTGGAGCTGGCAAGAGTAGCTGTAATATTTTGCAAAGGATATTATGTTCTTTAATCCTCAGTTCTAGTAGTCACTGTCTAAGTTAAAATTTATATCTTTAGAGCTGCAGAAAAGGAATCAGTTTTTTCAGATCTACGGGCAGACTCTTGAATAAAAACACCCTTTGCTAAAAGTAAGAAAATGTGACTAAATACACAGGAAAAGGCAGCTGGGATCAGTCTCTTCTCCCAAGTAAAAAGCAGTAGGATGAGAGGGAACAGCCTCAACCTGTGCAAGGAAAAGTTTAAGTTCAACATTAGGACAAAATTCTTCATTGAAGAATTGGAAGTCTGTCAGGAAAGTGGTGGAGTCACCAACCCCAGAGGTATTTAAAGCATGTGTGGATGTGGCACTAAGGGATATGGTTTAGTGGTGGATTTGGCAGTGCTGAGACTCGGTGAGACTCAATGATCTCCAGGGTCTCCTGCAGGCAAAATGATCCTGTGATTCTAAGGGCTTGAGAAAGTAAATCCTCACAAAACACTGCAAGCCAAATGCATTCAGATTCCTATGAATTTCATGTAATGTGGAAAATCTGCAACTCACCTAGTTAGGTAGAGTTGGGGGGAGAAAAAACCAACTAGAAAACAAGGATGTGTTCCCTTCATAGCTTTCAGAGATGAAGGCAGAATGCACTTGTCTGAACTCCAAAATATAATCTTGAAGATAATTCCTCAGACACAATCCTGAACTCCATTTGTGACATCTTTTATAATTGGAAGCTCCCAGCACATTTCCCATTTGATGTGGAAGCTCCTTGTCTGTGTGGGAGCGAGCAGCTCAGCATCTTGCCCATGGCAGAGCCCAAGGGTTAGAGCACGTGGAAGGAGTGGGTGCATAGCTCTGACAGAATATTCCAGGGAAGAGGCCAGGGAATCATGGCTCCCAGCTGGGGATGCTGCTGAAGAAATCCCATGGTACTTCTGTGACAGTCTCAATGCACACTTCTTCATGGGGTGCTTTTTCCCCTTGGAAATCTGACTTTTCATTTTAGAGATTTATGTTCTATGTAATCCCACTGTTACTACTGCAAATATATCTATATGTGTATGTATGTGTATCTCCATCATGATGGGTTCATCTGGTCTTGCAGAGTTTGCATTGAACAGAACGAATTACAAACCCTTTCTGCCCTAAATGAAATAAAAAACAGAAAAACAGAAGGGAGATCTAAAAATCAGTTAAGATGCTGTTGCTGTCTTTGAAAAACTGTTAGCATTAATGCACACTTATTTTATTCATATACCACAACTGATACTGAGAAAATTTTTATGGATTTATTCCCAGGAAGCTTAAATGTCATCTTTTGTCCTGCTAAAATAATGTCTTGCCCCAGTTTTGAAGCTGGGAGCTCCCTCCCCCAGGTTTGCATCATCAGTGGACACCCAAATGCTAAGGGGATTTCAGAAGTGAGTCAGCCACACTGACTGAAAATGTTTCAGGGACTCAGGAACCACCGAAAATTGAAAATGGCTGTTGTTATGAAGTTCAATGAGTTAAACATTTAAATAGTTCCCCAAAACTGTTTTAACAAGCTTAATAGCTAAACAGCTATTAAATACAAACTCTTTCCACATGGGAACATTAATGAGGATTTAAAATCTTTGGTTTATTTTTTTTAACTGACTCACTAGAAACAGAACTACTGTACCTGATTCACATTTTGTTTCATATTTTTTAGTGCAGTTGCAATTCACTGCGGAAGTTCTTGGCACTAGGTCAGAAAATCAGATCAGTCTCTTGGCAGTATTTCTGCCTGTACTCCTCCATGGTCAGTGTCATGTCAGCCAGCACTTGGATAATTCCTACACACATAAAGGGCTGCCAGATCATTAGCACAGATCTGAGACATCATTTATTAGACTCGTTTCTTATTCAAAGGTGATGATTGGGCTCTTTGCTGAACCTTTAATACATGACAGTAACTGGTGTTTATAGCACAGTTTGCCTCCAGTCTTGGCAGAGCAGGATCCCAGTTTATGTAAGGCACTGATTTTGAGTAGGCCACACTTGATATTTTTGCCCCATTTTAAGGTGAGCACTTTCTCTTGAGTAGCTTTCAGCAATAAAATAGGGAACAGAATGCTTTATGTAAGCCACAGATAGCCTCTTTTCTCCAAACAACTTATACAACAACGTGCTAAAGGGGTAAAAATAACAATCAAACCTCGGGGCAGTTAAATAATAGCCTGAGATTGAGCAGTTAAAGTGTCTGTATTATTCCTCCTTTTTTCCTCTTCAGTTACATCCAAAGCATAGCATGTCTCAGCTGTTTCCCAGGACGTGGCAAATGCTGTCCCAGTGATGTGCATTTCTTTGTGTATTTGCTGGGGCCAAGCTGGCCCTACACACACCTCACTGATGAGAGGGAACCTCACTGGGAGAGGGAACACTGGGAGTCACTCTCCATTATTAGGGTGACTTGTGTTACTTCTCACAAAAACACCCCTGGGTGACTGCTTGGGGAGAGCCAGAGAATTTTTTTCTGCTGAAACTTAATAGCAGGAAACTGAAGTGACCCAGCTTTGTAAGTCCAAACAGAGATTTTTCATAACCTTCTCTCCAGAACACAAATGTTTATGGTTTCCCCTCAGACTGTGGTCTTATATGGCTGAAGGTACAGAATCAAGTGTGGTTTTGTGGAGGACACATGAATAAATTAGCTAGTTACAAAAATTAATCTTTTTTTTTAAATTGATTTCAGTCTGTTATTTGTATTTTATTCTGCTTGAAGGTTACTGGATTACTTTTAAGAGCACCACAAGCAATTTACTGACTTTGCTACAAAATCTGTGTCTATGTATTGGTAAAATCTGGTAAAATCACTTTAAAGCAATATTTCTTCCCCAAATCAGAGACTCTTTAGCTTAAAAAATTATATAAATAGCATAATCATACTGTCATTGGCCAATAGTAAAAATAAGCTCTTTAAAATTATTTGTGCTTAATAATTACTATGGAAGCCCCTCAAAGAAGCAAAAAACAAAAAAAACAAAAAAAATCAGGCTTCACTAGCAATGGATTGTGCTGTGCTGGCACAATACTGGGAGCATGGATTATGTTCTGCAGTATCCAACTGGATTGTGACAGAGATATACTCTGGCCTTGGACATCTGGGAATCATGGACAAATTCCTTTCATGATGAAAAAAGTTTAGCTTGAGAAGAGCATCTGAATCCTACTTGCTCTTCCTCTCTAATCTCAGTATTGGAGCCAGCAGGATGGCAATTTAGTGTGTGATTTTCTAACAAAATTAAAGGCAGTCAAAAGGATTAACATTTTCCAAAGTGCCTGCTTAATTTTGGAGTCCAGGCCTGCAGGGTTTTTGCCACAAAATAATAATACACTTGCTTGTAAATCTCTTACCCCAAAGTCTCTCAATTTGATGGTGCCACTTCTGATTTAAAAACAAAATAATCTTCAGTTTTGAAATAGCCTTTTTGTTCCTGGCAGAAACTGGTAGTTTCTGAATGCCTAATGAGAGCCTGAAAGTGGCATTTAAATAAATTGTACGTTTTTCAAAGTTTCCTCAAGGCATTAGTTTGATTTTGGTTATTAGAAACCAGGTAATATTGTCCTGTTTAACATCAGAAGTGCCGTGCGAGTTTCTCACCACTGTGTTTGAAGCCAAAAGGCCTCCTCTCCACACACTGCTTTTCAACCAGCTGAGTTGTATAAATAGTGAAATCTTTTTGTCTCATTTGTAAGGAGCACCAAAGCATGGCATCAGCAACCAGTTTGCTTTGAAGACCATCCCTGTTCCTGGTTTCTTTGGGCTTTAGATAGGGATCTTCTGCTGACGTCAATGGGAGTTGGATGAGACCTCAAAGAAAGCCTGCTGGACGGAAGATCTTGACATGTGGGTCTAGATTGCCAGTGATTTCACCCTGTCCTGATCAAAAAAGTCACTGAAGTTCTTATCTGATCATCCCCTAGTATTAAATAGAGACAATGAAGTCAGAAGTAGAACTGGGGAAATGAAGTGTCCAAAACTGTTGCAGTTTTGCACCCCCAGTAAATCACTGCTCCCCTTTCCAGTTGGTTTTGTGCATGGCTGCATGTGCCCAGACGAGGTTGGGGGAAATATCTTGGCATCTGCCTCCTGTTGTAGCTCCCTCACCTCCATCTCCTGGCCCCACGCTGGGGGCAGATCCTGCACACAGCTTTGGAAGGGACGGAGGAATGGTGTTGCCTCCACGTGTCTGTAATACTCTCTCTGTAGCTCCAGTCTCTCTTGCAAGATGTGGAGCAGGGGCTGTGGTTACACTTTCACACAACAGCTCCAAGGGCTCAGCGCTCACTCTGCTGACAAGCCGCCCTCATCCTTCAATTCCAAGGGCAGGAAATGTAGAGGCAAGGGCAAAGAATTTTGTCTTTGGAGCGGGCTGGGCAGAGGCACCTGGAGGGGAAGGAGATGCTGCCAGTGGAAGTGAACTGCCTGGGGACAGCATGGAGAGCCAGCATGTATTCCTGGAGGAGGAGAAGCTGCAGCAGATGGTGCCTCACTAGAAACAGATTAAAGCAGCTGGTACAGAAACAAGATTCAGCACCGAGGGTCGGTTCAGATCCGAAACAAACTGTTCCTATCAGAGCTTGGCCTGGTTGGGAAAGGAGAACCCTGTGCTCATTCCCTCCTCAGCACAAGGAGATTGAAGTCTGTGTGCCCCATCTACCCCAGGAACAGGGACCTCCTAGGGCTCAGATAACCTGAGGAGTGGCTCTGGGAGGAGCAGGAGGCAGCAGGAATGAGCTCCCTCTGCGTTGCAGAGATTAATTTCCTGTCACACCCACTGCAGCAGTGTTCCTGAGTGATGAAGTGTCCAAACCCTGGTGCCAGTTCAGTGTGTGACAGACACACCAATTTGCCCTTCAGCTGTCCCAATATTAAAGCACCTGGAACCTGGTAGATTTTAGGACCAGGCATTCCATGCTGCAGAGCCTGGCACGGCTGAACCCAGCATGACTCATGAGGAACAGGGCCTGCACCCATCCTTAGAACCTGCTTTCACCCAGGAAATCCAGCTGTGGGAGAGGCATTTTAGTACCTCTCCGATATTTAAAATTTACATGTGTGATAAATCACATTACCTTAGAGAAATGGAATTACAGAACCATGAAGATTGGAAAAGATCTCCAGGATTGTTGGCTCCAACTTGTGACTGATCCCCACCTTGTCACCCAGACCAGAGCACTGAGTGCCACATCCAGTCCTTCCTTAAAAACCCCCAGGGATGGGGACTTTAAACCTCCCTGGGCAGCCCCTTCCAATGTCTGACAGCCTTCTTCATTTCCAAATACATTAAGCACTTCCTGAACTGCAAATATATCCTTGCCTAGTCCAGAGCTGGGAGCCACTACTGTCCCCACTCCCAAGACAGTTTTAGATACTCCTCCCTTCTCCCTCCTTAGGCAGATTGTCAGAAAAAGCCTTCTATTGTCCAAAGCATTATTGTTTTGCTTAAGTACCAGGCACACTTTGTACAAGAACAAAGAAATTAAAAATGTAGATATTTGCAGTGTGTCTTATAAACCCTAAACTAAGAAAAGATTTAAAAAGAGATTTACCCATGCTGAAGGCATAGCCTTCATATTTGCCATTCAAGCACTTTTTTTGAGGAATATCTGATTTGGTAATGCAAGGAGGTAAAGAACTAAACCTATATTTCCTTATGAATGTGTAGCTCTGCCATACAATCATGCACACTCAAGGGAAGAAAGGGGGGATCCCATTAAAAAGAATTTGCAAAATTCTCTTGCATTTTACCTTTATTGAGAGCAGCAATTCTGGAGTGGAGGGAGGGAGGCCTCCTGTTCTTCTCAGGAGGGCTCCAGACAAGGCCAGGCAGTATCTGCTCACTTCTCTTGGCTTTCAGCTGCTCCACTCTGATCATCTTTTTACACAACTTTCAGTGCTTCTGCTGCTGCTGCTCTGAACTTGGCAGGAAAAGTGGAACAGTAGGACAGAAAGGGTTCTGTAGTGGATCAAAGGACACAACTGCCCCTGGAAGCCTTTCATGGATAAATTACAGCCTATGGGGAAGGTAAGACTGGAGAAGATCAGTAACCATTTGAGAAGTAGCTTCTTCACGTGACTGCAGGTGGGACAAGTCAAACAATATTTGCTTTCTCTACTTTCTGATTGAGTGTAACAACACTGGGGTGTTTTGTTGTCCATGGAATTCAAGATGAGAATCCACAAAACAGGATCTCAATTCCTTAGATATCTCCCATTCTGGAAAAGAAATCCAGTATACACTGGGGTGAAAGAAACGAAAACTGCAAGTTTACAAAAAGAATGCTACTTTTATTTTCAAATGCTGTAAAAAGCCTCATATAAATTTTTATAATGCTTCTATGTAACTTTCCCAACCACAACTAATGAAACAGTCTAGGAAAAATATAGCAGTTGCATTTTGACTCCAAGAACGAGCTGCTGTGAGATCCCAACAGTAAAGGACAAGGTTCAGTGTGTTACAACGCCTGTAATTGCTTGTGTTATTGAGAAAGTGAGAGCACTTCCAAAGCATTACCTGGGCTAGACTGCAGCATTCCCTGCTTGCTGGGCACAGGAGGAATGTCAGCCCCAGGGAGGGAGCTGACAGCAGAGCTGTGTGCTGTTCCTGGTGCCCCCTGGCTGAACTCCCCCCAGCAGGTGCCCTTATCCCAGACTGTCTCCAACGGCTCAGGTGGGGAACAATTGACCTATAAAAATAACACTTCTGTAACTCTTCAGCAAGGCAAATTGAACAGTGCAAATGCAGTATCAACAAGATTTGATTTCTGAATGCTGGCAATTTTTTTAAACTCCTTTTGCACATGAGACAACCTCTGCTGATGTCCTGTACCTAAGGCCACTCACTCATGCTGATTGGAGATGGAACAAAGTGCAAAAGCTCAGCTGCAGTTCCCAATCCAAGCTTCCTCCCCACTTTCAGGGAATTCCAATCCAGAATTTGGATTCAAGCTCTCCACTTCCATTGATGCACTCAAGTTTTCCCTGCTGGAATAGGTAAACATCCCAGCAAACCTCTGATGACAAGTTGCATACACAATTTAGCATTTTAACAAAAGTTTAACAAAACATACTTCCAGAAAATAAATTTTCACATGGTTGCAATCATCAAGCCATTTCAGGATCTTTGGTACTCCAAGAATAAGAAAAATAAATGGCACAGTGACAAACGTTGCCAAAGGAAAACACACAACCATCCAAAGGAAGCAGATAGAAATAACAAAATTAAAGATATGTTGCACTTCCTTTTTTTTTTTGAAAGCCAGTATAGATTAACCTGCTGTTCTCTTTAATCCAGTACAGTGTCACAGTTTCACCTTTAAAAAAACCCCTATCATCCTAAAAGCAGTAGTTAATATTGTTTAACTTGACTTACTGATTAAAATAATGCTATGTTTACAAAAAAATTTTAAGAACTCAACTACCACAATACAGGAGTTTATGCTAGATAGGCTGCAGGCTGTTTCCTTATGGATATAACTCCTATGTGAGCACTGATATGATTAATCATCTGCATTTTTAAATTAATATTATTTTTAGTGTTGCAAGTAGAAGGGTTGAGCTTTTTCCCAAGTTTGTAAACCAGTGAGTATGTACAGACATAGTTGTTTAATAGACAGTTTTAAATTAAGTGTGTATTTCTCTGCCCTCCCCTAAGCCCCACAGGAAAAAAAAAAATCACCAGTATCACTGAGCATTTGCAGTTTCCATGAAACTGAGCTTGTCTCAACAAGTTTGAGCAAAGACTTCTTTGTAGGTCATGTTAATGGGGTTACTGTGCTCTTCTGAAAGGTGGTGGTTGCAGGAATTCCAATTCCAGTGCACATGGTGCCCCATGGATGAAACTGGAAATTAAAACCAATGAAAAGTATTTTGAATAGCAGTGTCCCTTGAGGCCAAATTTGCATCTCAGGATTTTTTTCCTGCATGAGTTTCCCTGTTTTGGACTCAAGGCCTTAGGAAAGGCATTTCCTTTCCTGAGAAGCCTCAGGAGCTGTTGGGGGCACTGGTAGAACAATGCCTGAAAGGTGGATTTAAGTGAGTTATTGTTTTTCTATAGCCTTTGGATGGCCACAGGTTGAGCCTCAGCACAGTGACAAGGCTATGAACAACACTGGAGAATTTTTAAGGACCTTGCCCCAGCAGCAGTACAGGGATGTTAACTGGTGTAAGGTCTGGGAAGCAAATCTGGGAGATCAAGGAACTGTTCCCACCTCAGTCCAGCACTCAGGCAGAAGCTCAGCTTAGCTTTGCTCTAATACTGGATGGGCCTGAGGCAGTGGCTACTCCTCTTTGAGGAGCTAAAGACTGAAACTGTTTGGTATAAATAACAGATATTAGATGCTTCAAGGGAGACAAAACTGTGGAGGAAAGGCTGGATCAGGGATCCTGGCTGGATCAGGGAAGAATACCTGCCCATCACAGGCACCGATGCACAGAAATCTTGCTGGCAAATGGGCTCTTACACAACAGATAAACATGCCAGTATGTTTTTCAGATCATACAAATAATTCAGAACAGCTGATACCACAGTGCCTAACAGCAGTAAATATTTCTCTAATGGCTTTATAACAGTAGTTTCCATATTGCTACAAAAATCTGTCCAGTGAAATCTTTCCTGCTGTATGCCAAAACATCCTGTGCTCCACTCAGAAGGGGCTGCAGAGGTTTTAGGGTGCCTTTCACAGGTGTTCAGAGGAGGGAGACAGCAACAATGACTCTGCTTGTTCAGCCACTGGGGAATTGTTCAGTGCTGAACATGTCATTTGACCAGAAAATGACAGCAGAGATCTCTGCTGTACTGTGACAGATTCAAAGCCCTGCAGATAAGCTGTAAGTACAGGCAGAGAAAGTCACCAGTGACCAGATAATTGCAAAGTGCTTAAGGAGTACAACTCAGTCCTGAACTGCTGCTGGGCTGATGAACAAAGCCAGAGCCTGCACATGGAGTTATTTCTGCTTCTGTTTCCTCTGCCCAGGGAAAGGACACCTGGCTCGGCTGTCAGGTTGTCACCAGCCTGCAGACTGGCCACAAGAACACTGAGGTGGTCCCTGGAAATTGGGCTGCAGGCTCAGCTGATCCCTTCTAATCCCATGGCCATGCCAAGTGGAGATCCTGGAAGAAAAGGAGCCCACTGGAGAGTCTGAACCTATTGGGACACGGAGTTTCTTCTATGTGAGCAGAGGCTATGATTCTGGAGAGGTTAGAGCAGGATCCCTTCTGCCTGCAGCTGCTCAGGGAGGAAAAAAAAGAAAAAGCACCAATCTGATCACTTCTTTAGAACACATTTTGCACAGAGGGAAGAGAATGTTTGAATTATGAGCAGCTCAAAGGTGATCTGCTTTAGAGCAGAGGCAGGAATGCAGTCTTGGAAACTCTGCCATCCCCTCAAAACTTGCTATCAGAGTGTTTCCCTTCTGCTAAAAATATTGATACTTTTTATTCAGATTCCTTTTTGCTTTTTTGCTTCTGAAATTGCCAGCAGGCATCATCACCTCTAACAGTAATATTGCCAACAACCATTTAAAGCAGAAATACCACTAAACAGATCACAAGGACTGCCTCACTGCCACACACTGTGGGAAAAGGGACAAAAGGGATGATGATAAAGGGCTGATAAAGTCCTGCATTCGGGGCAAGAGAGGGCACACAGGACACAAGGAGGCCCAGAGGACACTGCTATTTAAAATAATTTCATGTGCTACACTCATGGGGGATCTGCAGACCACAAATGGAACACCCTTGAGCAATTGCTCAGAGAGGTTTGCAAATGTGGACAGTTTTCTTTATACTGCATATCTAAACCCCACCAGCTGAGCAGTACAACACCAATGCTGCATCAAATGATATGTTTCCCTCCTGGGTAGATTAGATGGTTTACAGTACAAACAAAGCCACAGTACAGAGAGGCATAATTAACCGTTATCCACACATAGGCAGTGCAGGAAAAGCGATGCACGTTCCTTTTATTCCAGTACCTTTGTATAATAAAATTAACAAAAATATTCAAATATTAAAAAAAAAGGAAAGGACAAAAAAAAAAGAAAAAAAAAAAGCCAGCTGGCACTGCCAACTAATTCCTGTAGTAGTCTTAGAAATCCTAATCCTGTAGAATTTCCATGTGAAATTGATGTGCACCAGAGTTGATGTGTTGATAACTAACGCCAAGCGGGCCTGGTGATGCAGCTACCTGAGGTTTGTGTTTGCAATTTCCTTTGGGGGGTTGTGTTCTGTTTCACAACTTCCCTGTTTTCATGTAGGAAGGGATGGAGCCACGCTGGGTGAGCCCTTCAAACCTCTTGTAGGTGTAATTGAGGAAAACCCAGTCTTTGGATTTGTAGTCGGGTTCCGTCGTGTTTGGCACTAGAATTCAGAAACAAAACCAAACACACATTAGAAGAGTTAAACCCAGGCTGATTCTTAGAGGACTTTTCACAGAGCTAAACAGCCCTGAACTCTTATTTCCTTAGCCAGCAGAAACTCCTGGTAGAAATCCTGCTTCTAATCAGGTCAGTTGCCTTTTGTCAATGGTCTGAGTTATAATTTCAACATAGAACTCAGAAGCAGAAAAAGAGAGATTTTTGTTTTGCCTTTTTTTTTCTTTTAATTATGTGTACACACTCTACCAGGTTTCCATACCTTGACAGAAGCCTCTAACACACCCACAGGATACACAATTACAAACCTCATGACATTTCTGATGTTCTGATTTTTAGGTAGCTACATGTACAGTATCATTTTCAGCGGGTCTGAAATGCCAAAATAATACAAATGTTCTTGGCATTATCCAAATATGGACTTAACCAGCTTAGGCACTGGAGATGGGTTGCTTTGCATTAAAAGGACAAACTTCCTCACCATTAAATAAAAGCCACTTCAGAAAAAAAAATAACCAACAGTTTTTGGATAATTCTTATGGCTGTTAACACAGCTACACTTAGCAGACAGCAATTAATCATCTGCCAATCTTCAAGTAACTGAAAACAGTGGGACCTGGGACTATTTGTATGTCACAGAACCAAGTCTTTTACATATGAAAATTTCCTGTAACTTGCCAAGAGAAATCAACAACTAAAAAAAACCCTGAAGTGATTTACAGACCAACTCAGGTTCATTAAATATTGCATTAAGTAATCAACTGTCTGAAAATTCTGACCCACAAATATCTCAACAATTATGTTTGGCACAAACCTCAAAAGTCACTGAAGATGAAAAGCAAATCAGTGCATGATGTTTTACCAGAATCTGGTTAGACAGACTGCCTGGCAGAAAATTCCACTGCTTTCTGTGCTCACTACCTGTGCAAACCATTTTTACCAAGAGTTTGGACTCTTAAAATCTCTGGGCTTTGCAGCTATGAGAGATCACAGGTTTACACTCATATTTCAAAGAAAATTTAGAGACTTGATCTACAGACTAACTTGATTGGGTCATTAGAAAAACTAAAACAACAACAAAGGCATCTGTGCAGTATTCTGGCATGTCACAGATGGAGATTTGGAGTTCACAATGGCAGTCTCACCTGGCTGTAAAATGTCTGATTCAGGAAATTCATCAAAGTTGGAAGTATCATCAATACTTTTGATTTCTATAGGGATTGCAGCTGGTCTTTCCCTGCAAATAAAGATCAATGCCAGAAGAGTGAATGTTGGGAAATGAGGCATTAAGTTCCAGTTTTAACTTAGCTTTTACACTTAAAGCTTCCCTTAATGCAGAACACTGAGTGCATCACAGATGAATCTGACTCTCCTGTTTGCTGACACCATGGGGAGATTGTCTGGTTCCTTATCCCCATTGGTGTCTTCCTGGCAGGCTTGGGGCAAACATAATTTTCCCATTGAGAGAGCATCCCACACTTATCTGCCACACAGCCATCACCCTGATCTTGTCACCAGCCACCACTGTGGTTACCCTGTTTCACAAACCCAGCCCAGCAGGATTGCACTTGCACCCAGAGCTTTACAATTCCAGTGCTCACCAGCCTGGACCTCATCCAAAACCTTTGGACTACTCTCTGTGACACTCAGCATCTCTCTCCCAAACCAGGCTGGCTCTGCTTTAGCACCTCCACAGCCAGGAAGCCTTTGAAGGAGTTTTAAGGTGGCTTTTGAAAGTGCCCAAGGAATCTGTGCCAGCAAAACCTTCACACTGGGACACAGCACTGTGGGAAAGTTTACACCTGTAAACTCACCACAGGTCTAATTACTACACTTACAATGAAATCCACAGCCACCCTACAACAATTTCTTTCTGTTCTGGGCAGTCTGGAATAATCTGAGGTATCTCAAGTCAGTTAAACTCTGGCCACTTCTATGCATGTCAGCAAGGCCAGAAAACCTTCAGTGTCAACCCACTACTGCCAGTAGCTGCCTTTCAAAATAAAAGATAAATTGGAAATAATTGTCCTTGACATCACAATACACGAAATTCTTGCTTTCATGGCTTTTATTCTCCCTGTAAAACATGTGTGTATATACATACCTGATATGTCCCCAGTCTACTCCTTCAAAAAATGGATGACTTTTTATTTCCTCTACTCCATTGCTACCAATTCTGTTTTCTGAGTCGATACAAAATCTGGAAAAGGGGAAAAAACAAAGGGAATGTTACTATAAAATCCACAGAAGCAACAGTATCCAGTATCAAGAATTTGAAGAAGCTCTGTCAAATTGTTTCACCACTTGGGGTAACATCAAAGCAGCCATTGCCTCTAGGAGAGAAGGGAAACAGTAGAAGCAGAACATTGTTAAATCCTGAAACAAAAAGCTATGATGCCAATAACTGACACCTTTTCTAAACTGCTGCATCCCCATCTTCCAGGTTTGTGAAAAGTCGCTGCATGTTCTGGTCCTGTAGGATCAGTTTGGAATGGAGGCTCAAATCCCTGCTACTGAGAACTGCCCTGGCATGTTCTCAACTATTTAAACATTCCTGTTTCAAAGTCAAACTAAGAAGAATAAATATACTTAGTAAATCAGGACTGCTCTCTGATGTTGTATTTTGGAATCCCAGAGAGCCAGCCCATTCCAAACATGCCATATCCCTATTCTCCCCCTTCCCTCTCCTCAGAGGTGCAGGTGGTGCAAAGACCCAGGGCCTGTTTCTGACACAGCCCAGCTGCATAACCTCAGCTCAGACCCCACAAGAAATTGTCAGTTTGTGAGAAGCAGCCATGAAATAGCAGGAAGGAAAAGGTGAAATTGGAGACAGGATTGGTGAGATGGGGACTGTTATCTGCCCCAGCAGGCCAGAAGGAAAAGCCTAAAATGCCAAAGAAGGAAAACAGGGAGGTGGAAGCTCTCTGACAGCAACTCAGTGACCTCAGGGATTTGTTCCAGGGAGCAGCAGAGGCTGACTCTTCTCCTCTGGACTGGAAAAGCCTTTCAAGTATCTCATCCAGGAGATGGGAACACCAGCATTTGCCTAGAAATTCATTAAATCACAGCCATTTTCTCCATTTTCTGCATATGTAGCACAGCAAGTTAGGCTACAAACTGTATCCACTTATAAATTAAAGTTCTTTTTCTTGTAGTTGGGTGTCAGTGGGGAAGAAAACCTCCCTGTATTTGTATTGCAGCCTGGCAGGCTAGGTGGTGCCAAGGACTAACAACAGACCTCAAACCTATAACAACACTCAGCCACAGGATTTGTCAGGCTTTGTTTGAACTTCAGCTTGTTTTAGTTTGGATTTATCTCTATCCATAACTCTTTAGCTTTATCTGCATCTCCCTTTAAGCTAAAACACATGTTGCCTAACTTGTCCAAGTGTAATGGACAAAGTACCCAAAATGCCCAGGTGGTTGCTGTCCAACCTGTTTTGATCTCATTTTAGTAGATTACCTAGAACTAAGAAGTTCTACCCCAATTTTAACCCTTCTCCTTGTGGAGGCAAACTGATAAATTAAAGTAGTCATTGTGTAAGTAGATGCATGAGCGAGACATGCTAACAAATACACTGAAATCTCTAAAAATTCCCCAAACACAGCCAGGATTGAGGAGGAAGAAATCCTCAGCAGTAATGCTCTACTCTGTTCAGCAGAGAACATGGGATGTTGACAAGGAAGGTTGAGCAGAACAGTAGAGAAATAGATACTGAAAATGCAATATTAACTGTTTGACCAGACTTCTTCATGAGGATTAGTGACAATTCAATTATTTGAGCTGTTAGTATCACTAGCTGGATGTAGGATAACTGTTTCTTGTATTTGTAATGTTTTTGTAGGTTACTGGAGCACTGCTGGAAGTAATTATAAATTCTAGTTTTGTGAAGCACATTCCCCTTTTTGCCTGTAACAAAATTATATAAGGCTATAGCATTAGCTTTGAAAAGGAAAAAAAGGAAAAAATATCAAACACAAAACCAATGTGCCCCCCAAACCCTCTCAGGACAAGAGGGTCATTTCTGTTAAATGAGGTAATTTCTGTAAAATTTTACAAGAGGGTCATTTCTGCCTGACCTTGTTATCAAAACCTTCACAAAAACCTCAATGCAAAATAAAAACTGGGATTTTGGAAGAAGTGAATAAATCCAAAACATCCCAAGATTTCTGTTTAGTGCATTAAATGCTGGTGAGTAGTTTTTTTCTTGCCACCTCAGAGAAGAAAAAAATTCTGTGTTGATCACTTTATTTTTGGTCTGCTCTGTATCTCCTAAATCAAGATCATTCCACCTTATTCCTTCCTTCCTTCCTTATGTTAAACAAGTGGCAAAGAGAAAAGACTTAAAAAACCCATCAGGGACGGTGACAGAAGAAACCAGCCTTTCCTCCAACATAAAGCTTCCTTTACACACAACAGGAATTTACCATGATGGAAGATGACCCTGGCTGGGCAAGAGGCCAGAAATGGGTTTTTCTTACTGACCTTAGAATTAAATCCTTTGCTTTCTCTGAAATGGGCACCTCTGGAGGAAATACCAACGTTTCTTTCCAATTCATAACTTTCCTGTAAGTCTCTTGTGGTGTTTCTGAGCAGAAAGGTGGATACCCTACACAAAGAAATATAAAATTATTAAACTTTTTCCAGGAGAGCAGTGACCTGGGCCTCTGCTTTTGTCACTGCGGCTCCCAAATATAACAAGTATTAGCCAGAGGTTTTCTCTTCTGAACAAATGGACCCTGTTACCTTTGAACAACTCTTAAGTTGGGGTTTTTAACATACCTATTAGCATTTCATACATAATCACTCCCAAGGACCACCAGTCACACAGCTTGTTGTAGCCAGTCTGCATAAACACTTCTGGAGCAATATAGTCTGGGGTTCCCACAGTAGAATATGCCTGGAAAAAAGGAATCATCTCTTTAAAAGAGAAATACTGTAGTTTTACACTTTGCAATACCTTCTCCCGGGGATTTACAAACAGGATCTTGTTGTTTGGCTGAACAAAATGCTTAATTTGAAAATTCACAGGAACTCAAGTCCCAGGAATATTATTCTTTTATATTAATAAACACAGAGAACCTCAAAACTAAATGGAAATCATCCTCTTTAATGTGATGAAATCATAGAATGTTGCAACTGCAATATCAGAAGGTCATTTTAGCTTAAGTTTCAGGTAGCAGCATTATAAAAATACCCAAGAAGTTCTATTGTTGTGGTCTTTGTTTATTTTTAAAGGCATCATCAGTGGTAGATTTCTAGGTGTGGCACTCATGATATACAAGCCATGTACTGGGAATTTCACTTTATTGACGAAAAATCCTCCATGAGGCAGGAGGGAGAAAAAAAACCCCAAAATCCAAACAAACAAACAAAAAACAAAAACAAAAAACCAAACTAAAACAAAAACAAACCCCCAAAAAACCTTAAAGAACAAGAAAGTCCCCCAAAAGCAGTTTTGCCACAAAAATATTTTACATTAATTTGTCTGACCATAAAGAAACCCTTTGTTTGATTGTAGAGACCTGAGATATTTAGGATTGAACCAATGGAAAACTGAAAACGTGGCTCCTTTCCCAAGAGTGTTAATGCTAGTTGTCATTTTGTCCTTTTATTGTCTCTGTGGGACTGTTCCTCACCACACAGTACTGCCACATCAGCCTTTACTAGACTTGAGATAAATTCTTTTCAGGGATCTAATTCCAGGCTGGAATAAGGCTGTGAAATACAGCCCCATGAGGCAGCATGGTGGCTGCAATGTAATCTCATTTTGTCTCATGAGGAAAGAAGAGACCACTCAAAAGCTTTTGGAGAATACTGCAGTAGATCACTTTTTAAAAAGGGTGTGGAAAAATAAATGGTCCCAAAATTTGAGAGCGGAGGTGTTTTTTGGTGAAAACCATGGTCAGGGATGGAAGTCTGAATGGCTGACAGACACTTTGCTTTGGTTCAGTTTATGCCACAAGTCTCCCATTATGGACCACTCCTTACCACAAACCCAGGCTGGAGAACTCCAGCACCAACACCCTCCCACAGCCTTCCACCACATTCCCTTTCAGCAGAATGGGAATTCCCCAGAGCTCTCTGGAAAGGAATTCTGCAGCCACACATCTGCTTGTGACTGAGCTGCAGGAATCAGAGCCATGGATCCACAGCAGGCCAGTGCTGCAGAGAGCCCCAGACACAGTTTGGCCACGGGGCTGAGGACACCTGAGGGCTTGGGCCAGATGCTCACAAGGCAAACAAAGGCACAGAGAGGAGCAGGGCCTTGCTATTCCAAACTGGACCCCCTTCTTTTGAGTTATTTGTGATTTTGGGAGCTTGTAGAGAGCCACATATCAGGGCCCTGCAGGTTTTAAAAACCAGGAGCATTAGCACTGAGTTTTAATTTAACACTTCCTGTAACTAGTTTAAAAGCAAATCAAGAATTATACATTAATTAACTCACCAGCTGTCGCCTGTTCTTCTTCCATGTTTCTGCTTTCCTCTTTGAGTTCATATTCTGAAATGCTAATTTACAAAGTAGTTATTAAATAACAAGTGTATTTGTGAGAATTAAGAGAAGAAAGATTTATATGGCTCCAGTTTTAAGTAACTATCTTGGATATTTAGAACCCTAGTCTAGAAACAAATACTTGATTATAACTGAAAATGGGAACATGAGAATAACTACTGTCCAATGCACAGCTGAAATTCATGTAAGTAGGACACATATCAGCAATTCTAAATTAGAACTTGTTAACATTTTTAGATCAGCTTCTGAAAAGTTTCATGAGACTGTCACTGACTGCAATCCTTTGGCACATGGAACCCATGTCCCTCCTGAAAGAGCAGTTCTGTAACTTCACTAACATAATGAAAAATACATGACAATATAGATACATTACATTATGTGTATTCATGTCTGTGTATGAACATGCAAAAATACATGACCACTGCAGAAATCATCATTTCTTGCCTGTGAAATGATCCCATGACCCAGGAAACAAGCATTTCCAGTTTTCCAGTTAAATGCAATCAGCCTGCTCCATCTTGCTTATCCCAGCAGAAACACAGGTACAATGTACAGCTGCAGCTCAAAACCATTTACATGTTCAACTAGGACAGCTCATACTCACAGAAGTCACTTGGTGGGTTGTGTGTGAGGTTCCTGTAGAACTCTGTTCTGTGGGCTTTCTTTAAACCTGTGCAGAGCCCAAAATCAGACAGCTTTACATGACCCTGAAAAAACATAATCAGAGAACACAAAACCATTATTTATGTAGGTAGTGCTTGGGGGGAAAAAAAGAGTTTTAATCACTGCACATGCCCTCTCAGGCCATGATGGACTGGCACAGGACAAGCAGGGAAGCAAAGACTGAACCTTGGTATACTGGAAGAGTCTGTTTTCTCTCCAACAGGCTATGGCCTCCCAGGAATGGTCAAATCTACAATTTCCCAATGGTTGAGGGCAGGTACTTTGCCTGGTTTTGTTTTGAACTGGATACCACTGTGACTGAGCAAGCCTCCAGGACAAAATTCCTTTGCTTTGTTTTGATAGTAACCTTGGCTTTAATCAGATTCCCAGACATCAGTGCTGATAGAACCCATCAAACCTGACAGACCTGTGCATGCTGGGATAATGCCTGACCTCTATCATCTTAAAGATCTTCTCCAACCTAGATAATTCCATGATCTGGTAATGCTGACTGGGTGCATTTCATGGCCAGAATGGTCAGTCTAACTGAGGGAGTTTCCACTGCTGAGTGGGTGATGAAATAAATGTAACTGTAGGAATTGAACATTTAGCATTGTCTGAATTGTCCACAGCTACTTCAAGATGCATGAAAGGAATGCTGCACCTTTTAATGTGTATGAATATCAGCATCTGGCCACCCTGAGTGGGTTTTTTCCCGTAAAAGCCTCGCCTTAAAATGGTTAACAGAGTTCTGAGTAAGATTTGGCTTTGTTTAAACATACTGGCATTCTCCAGAGAAAATACATTGGGCATTCCCAGCCTTCCCTCCAGCCAGTTGAAATCTCTGGGGTGGCACCAGTGGCTCCCACTGCTCTGCAGTGGGATGGGCAGCCTGGGATCTTGGAAGCACCAGCAGTTGGTGAGCCCAGTACATGCCTTGGCATCCAGCAGGAGATTGTCTGGCTTGATGTCCCTGTGGATAAATCCCAACTGGTGAATGGCATCGATGGCCAACACTGTCTCAGAAATGTAAAACTGGGTCTCCTCCTCTGATAGTGTGTCCTTCTTCATCAGTAAGGTCATCATGTCACCTCATCAAAGAGAAGAAAATACAGCTTAGGGATCAGAACATTTTAAGTCACAAAACTGTAAGAAACCCCAGTAGAATCCAAATTTAACCTTGTAACTGGCCTTATAGTTACTAATCATAAAACTATTAGTGCAAGGACCTACAAACCCAACTTACTTTTTTAGTTGAAAATCCTAAACAGGAATTTTAATTGAACAGCTCAAGAAAATACAGTGGATTTTTACACACGTTAAATTTATTGCACCAACTGTTTGAACAAGGGCTTTTCTTCTGGTTTGTTTTTACTGTTAACAGCCTCAGTTGAAAAAAAAGCAGATATTTCTATTAAAATACTTATTTAATTCAAGTCTATTTAATACCCCTTCAACCTTTTTCCTTCCCCTAAAAAGGGAATGGAAAAAGTTGGTCAGGAATGGTCACATGACTTGAACTTCATTTAAAAGAGTGTTAACATTTTTATTTTCACAAATTATACAGCATGTTTGTTTCTAATATTTTATAAAGCTGCCAACAAAGGCTAAGGAAGAAGTACCTGTATCACCTTATGCCACAGCACCCAGCTTACCTCCAGGTAAAAACTCCATGATCAGGTAAAGGTTCCTTTTATCCTGAAAGCTGTAAAACATTTTCACTACCCAGGCTCCATCTGCTTCAACCAAAATATCTCTTTCTGCTCTGATATGGGCCACCTAAAATTTGAAAAAAATTATTATTATTATTAGGCAAGTATTGAAATATTTCAACAAAGAACATTACATTACATTCCCAGCCCTAGAGCACATTTTCATGACCTTTAGCAAAGGAACTATTTTTCTAGCTCTTTCCATACTCATATTTTCCATTATTTTTTATAATATCCTAGGGTTTCTCTAGAAACACAAAGCACAGCTTGTTAAGCTGGTTCTGTTTGTTAGAAAGAACTGAAAAAGCTGGTGGAAAAAGTACAAGTGAGTTCAGGAATATCTGACCTTTCTCAGGATATTCCAGTTCCAGCTAAGGTTTTGGAAAATACAGGGAAAGCTGCTACCCCATAATTTGATGGAAATTAAGAATAATGGAGATTGGAGAAGGAGTGTGTGTTTTCACTACAACATACCCTCATCTTGGAGGAAAAATTAAAGACATTTGCATGGAAAAATATTTCTTGACAGCTGTAAGAAAAGCAGCAAAGAGTCTCCTGCATCTGCTCCTCAGTTCTGCTGCTGAGGAACATCTTCACATGAATCTTGTCACAGGGTTGCATGGGGCAAAGGTTCTTCCTCTGCAGGAGACACTCCAGCCTGGATTTATCTGCCTTTATTTAGTCTCATTAGAAAGTACTTTTTTCCACCCCCAACTCCTCAATGCAGCCTTAAAATACAACAGGAAAACTTTGCCCAAAAATAGCCAGGATTTCTCCCAGTGCTACCACACTTGGGGGAAAAAATACTAGAAGATTTCTTTTCTTTATATGTGTCCTCTGTTGCCTCTCCACAGAACAAGGCAGGCAATGAAAATTCCAGCAGATAAACACTGGCCAGGGAAGATCACTGTCTCAAACTGAATGTAGAGCATGAGCTCAGACTCCTTCCCACATCAGGTTCTGAAATGGGGGCAGCACTACACAAATCCTGGCTGCTCTGCACACCCTGCTGCTCCTCTGGTTCCCTAAATTCAGGGCTTGGGCTGCAGGAGACAAAATCTGTGCCAGGAAAAAAAAAGTACCACTGCTGCAGGGAAATGATGTGCAAATGATGGGTAAGGTTTGGACTAGTAAGACAAAAGCCCTCTTTTATCTCCTGAGATACCCACCCTTGATTTCTTTGCTTTGTGGTCCTAAAGTACTTATGTGTCCTCACAGTGAATTGTTAGCTAGAAAGTAAAAGCAAAAACCAACCAAACTAACAAAATCAAAACAAATAAACCCCCAACAAGATTAACCCAACGATAAAGCAAACCCAAAGAAGACAATGCTGATGAATAATGTGATTTCTGCTGGTTTTCTTTTAAAAAAAACATCAAATACCTCCATTTTTATTTGACACAGGATTATTTTTCCAGAAGTATTTTCCTTGAAATGCAGTTTTACAGATTCAATACTAAAAGCTCCGCGTTGATAAGGGGAGAAAAATAAAATCTTAGTCACTGTTCCAAATTAGTTGTAAAGAAGTAATTTTTAAATGCAGTTCCATGACCTTATTTCCTAACCTCTGCTGCTTTTGTGCTGTGGTAGCAACAGCACAGACTCTTTGGACTGCCAGACCATTGTAGGGGCTTTCAAAGGTGGAAAATATTTTCTAGAAAGGGTAAGTTGGAAATTTAGGGGACTCAGAGACCACAAACCTGCTCTTTCTCCAGCATATCTGCTTTTCTCAGTATCTTCATTGCATAAATGTGACCTGTATCCTTCTTCTGAACGAGGCGGACCTTTACCAAGAGAGAGAACCAAGTCAGTCTTCTCTGCCTCAGAAATCCACTGGAAGGCTCCCAGTTGCCAGGCATGGAAAAGTTCTCTTGTTAAATATTTAAAGACACATTTAAATATGTTAAATACTTAAAAAGGAATTATTCTGCACCATGTACAACACTAACACTAATGAAGAACAGTTTTTGTTTTAGGAAAAGTCAGCAGGCACAGTGAATTCCAGGTAGCTTAGACTGTGTAGGTTAAAATTCAGGAGAAATAACTGATGTGAGACAGGGCAGAAAGGAAGTTTATCAAGAGGGGCTGTGCCATTGCAAATCCATAATTGCAGAGGGCCATGTGGGCAACATCAGTGTGGGAAGCCATGGGAAACTAAGTGTCTTTCCAGAAGCCTTGGGAAATCAATGCATGTGATTAATCACCAGACTTCTCCCACTTGGAGAATGGCACAAATAGCTGTCATTCTGCAATAAAACAATTCATCAAATTGTAATTAGAATGTTTCATTACAGTGGTCAATCCCATTTTAATCTCCTGTTCAAGCAAGAATGCCACAAACCTCCCCAAATGCTCCTCTTCCTATGACTTTCAAAGACTCGAAGTCATCCAAGCCGAGCCGGGTCCTCTTGAGCCGCAGGAACTCGGTTTCCTTGCGGGCGTGCTGTGACCTGCGCAGCTTTTTCTGAGGACACAGCACAGCAACCTGTCAGTCATCTGGCAACAGAGAGTAAGATATGCACCCTCCCTTCCTGGGAAGTTGTTCTCTGGAATCCCAACAGGAGAAAACTTCTCCTTCTACACTTCTTTCTGAATTTCTCAAAATATAGTACTTGAGAATGGTCTTTTCAATAGAAGCCTCAGGCACAGTTTCCCACCTTTTTTTGGTTGGTAGTGATATTTTAATTTTATTACTTAGTTATTAAAAAAAAAAGGAAAGATTATGAAGAAACACTATCATACTGGTCCAAACAAGGTGTATCAGTCCCAAGGCCAAACTCATTGCCTGAGGCAAGGACTCTTCATTTTGGGCAGAGTGAAGGATGAATAAAAGCTGAAACTTGTATCCCAAGTGATGACAGGCAACGAGGAGCTTAGCAAGCAGCAGAGGCCCTGGTTACAGATCTACAACAAAATCCATTTGGTTTATGGCAGGCAAGCACTCAATTCTAAAAGAAAAATCAGTCTAAATGCCATCATCTATTTTCTCTGATGAAAATGTCACTGGGATTCACCCCAAGAGAAGACAAATGCTGCACCCAAAGATGCTGAGAGCTCAGTCTCCTAAGGAGGTCCCTGGATCAGGCACCTGCCAGACTCTGTGCTGGGATTACAGCATCCTCTAAAGCCACAAGATGGCAATACATATCCACACTTAAATTCCCACTCCCCAGGAGTTATAGCAGCCACAAAAACTCCAGAAGGACTGACACACTCTTCCTAATTATTTCCCAGCCTATCCTGAAGGCAGACATGGTGTAATGGACCTCAGAAAAGCAACTTATTGACCGAAGTTCTCAGAGATGGCAACCAGATTGAGATCCTCCTCATCTGTATACAAAAGGAGCAAAGGTGTCATGATTTTTTGTTTAAACCAAGAAATAATGGTTCAGCATTTTGCTTTCTACCCACTTCTAACCACTTTTTTTTCTTGCCAAATATAACAGCAAACAATTTTAATCTTTGAAAAGATTGCTAGCTACTTGCTGTGGCCATGTCTCATAAGAACTACAGGTAGCATGAAAGCCTTGGATAACTATTGCAAGTATCAGTCAAGCATATTCCCAGCTTCCCTAACATAAACAGGTTATTAAAGGGGCAACATTCATGTACAAAATAAAACCTTCTGTCATGCTGGCTGATGTTTCTGTGAGCTCTTCAAACGTCATCCCCCATGAAACAGTAGGACAAAAGCAAAGCAGTTTGTAAGGTTACTTAAGCAGTATTTACCTCCTCATCTGCAAGGCCTTCCTCTTCCATAGCCACTTCCAGCTTCTTCTGCCTGCCAAGGAGAAAAACAGGGGATTGCACCTTTTATTATTTATTAAAACCAAACATAACACCACAGCAAGTCAATACCTTTGCTTCACATACTCCAAGTACTGAAGAATTTGCCTCAGATGGAAATTTGCAGGCAGACAGACAGCCCCACTCCACCCAGTTACTCATTTGTGAACAAAGCTGAGGAAAATGTAGAAGTAAATTTAAGCACATGGTTATGTACTTGCAGAATCAGGCATTAAACCTATATGAAAAAGTATGTTATTAGAGTGATTGCATCTTGTTGAATTAAGGCTGTTCTTATCAATTAGGATTACAAACCAGAATAAAAATTGGTTTTTTCACCATTTCTATCTCAGCTCCATCTCCCACACGCCAGCCAGCTTCGGCTTCCATCCCCTCTGTGTGATGACTTCCCCCTGGTCACACATCTGGTCCTGCCCCACTTCTTCCCATGCCAACTAAACTCTACCCCCTGGATGCACCATCCTCTCCCCCACCGTGTCCTGCCCAGGCCAGGGCTCACAGCTCCAAGTCTTCCACCAGTGCCATGCCAGGCTGGGAGGCTCTGAGAGGGGAGCAAAGCCTGGAAATACCCCACAGGTGGCAGGGGGGTCAGCACATGGCAATGTGGCTGCAGGACTCCTTTCTGTTCACCCACAGGATGCTCCTTTACAGCTGCCAGGGTGCAGCTTTCTGAAGGCTGGTAACCCCCGGCAATAGGCAAGAATTCAAAGGCTTGGAGCCAGGCTGCTGGTGCCTTTCTGCACTTTGGGAAGTACAGCAGGATCCTTTAAATTACAGGCCCTTGATAGACAGTCTATTCTCCTAACTAGAAGCAACTCCATTACATGGAATAATGACTAAATATGATGAAGAGAGAAACCCTGCTGCTTGACTGAAAACCCTTCAATTAAAAACATATTACCAGAGGAATGATAATTTCAGACACTAATGACAATCCAACATAAGATTCATTATAGCCAAACACTTGGTGCTTTGACACCTAATTCAAGTGGCACTTCACACCTCAGAGACAGGACTGGGCACTGCTGGGAGAAGCTGAGTGGTGATGACCATCCCACACTCCCATGCAAGGAGTACCAGGCAGCACCACCCAAGCAGAATTTACAGACTGGGATTACATTATCCCCAAAAGTCTTCTGGCCCACCTGAGAGCCTCTCAAACCTCCATCATCAACCCCTTATTCCTTTGCTGCCACTTATTTCCACACCAGCTCTTTGCCTCCTTTCCTTACCCCATCATCCCATCAAACACCTCTCAGCCCTGTTCCCTATCTCCTACACTTCCTCCTGCAGGGTTTGGGAGTCTTGGCATAAGCTCCACGGTGCAGAGCAGGAACAGACACCACAAGCTGCTGCCTTATGCCAAACCAAACTCCCACCCCTCAGCAGCTCTGCAGAGTTCATTCCCCGGGGCACCTGCAGAGGAATCAGAGGTCCCCAGCCTCACACAGAAGGAGAAACCTCACATGTTACTACAAAATAACACCCTGCACAGAGCAGTTTCCACAAAGTAACTGATGAGGAGGTGAATTGCACAAAAACATCAGAAGTGGAGCTCCTTGGCCACTCAGTGACAGTGATCCAGGGATGTTCACAGGTCCCCCCAAAGACAGCCCATGCCCTCTAGGAATTCACTCCCTGCCACCACATACAGAACTTCCCAGAGCTGTCCCATTCCTGGGGATTGAAATACCCTTGAACAAACAGCAAGAAAAGCTGCAGAGGGGTGAGGGGAAGCAGAGGCAGTACCTGGTTTCCCTCTCCTCATGCTGTATAATCAGGTTGCTGTAGAAGTTCTCCAGTGTGAGTTTGGCCACCGTCACTCTCTCCCGGGTGTGGTTACTCATGGGAAAGGATGTTGTAGTCCCTGCAGTCATCGCCATGGTAACATGTACTGAAACAGAGCAGGTCAAATCATTACTCACTTCAAAAAGAAAATTTAAAAAAATATATATTCCTCTTTCCCACTCTCCATCTCCAAACTCTTAGGCACTCCGGAATTCACAGTAAAGGCACTGTTCTTTAGATATAAGAAACTCTATTAAAAGCTTCCTTATAAAATTATCCCAAGATAGCAGGAGGATGTGCTACCCACTCTAAAAAAATAACAACATGTTGGCAAAACAAAGAGTGAATCATAGCAAAGAGCACTGCACGCTCTGGGCAGCTGACCCAGCTGTGCTTGTCCACAAATAAGGAAAATGTCCCTCTGGCAGACCTGGGCCCAGCCTGGGGGAGGGAAAAGGGTAGGAGAGAGAAGGATCAGGCAGCTCCCAGAGCTGGCCTTGTCACAGCTCTGTGACAATTTCAGACTCCAAAAATTCTAGATGTGAAAAAAAAGGCTGGAATAAAATAAGACAGCAAATGGAAAAAAACCCTAACCCCAGTCCAGAGAAGTTATTTCAAGGATAAAGATAACCACTGGTTATATTTGAATTTTAAAGCTGCTCCACAAAGTTACATGTGGCCAGGTGGTACTTATGACATAGGGCACATGGTCACTGGGCACCTAAAAACTGGGAAGAAAGAAGAAAGGAAGCAGAAAGAAGAACGGATGCTCTTCTTGAGAGCTTTTATCCTGAACCCAAGGAATTTGGATGTACTGGAACAACACTTTTTAATGCTGGAAAAAGACACCTCAGGGAAGCTCTGAATGCCCTGCAGCTGATCCGGGAAAGCCAGGGGAGGCTAAAAAAACCAAAGAACCAGCACAGTTTGTCCTAAGATTCATGCCCTACCTGGAAGTGAGCTGAGGCACTTTAGGAGAGCTTCATGGAAGAAAAGCATGAAAAGCAGCATCTCAGCCCCACTCCCATTTGGTCAGGTTGTTTAGAGGTTAGTTTTGGAAAATTACACAGAAGTACACATCACAGAACCATAGAATGGCCTGGGTTGGAAGGGACCTCAAATACCTTGTTCTCCACCCTGCTGCCATGGGCAGGGACACCTTCCACTATCCCAGATTGCTTAGAGCCCCTTCTAGGCTTGGACACTGCCAGGGATCCAGGGGAAGCCACAGCTGCTCTGGGCATCCTATGCCTCACCACCCTCACAGGGAACAATTTATTCCTCATATCCAATCTAAACCTGCTCTCTGTCAGTGTGAAGCCATTGCCCTTGTTCTGTCACTCCAGGCCTTTGTCAAGAGTCTCTCTCCATCTTTCCTGTGGGCTCCCTTCAGGCACTTGGCTTCCTTTTTATTATTTATTTAATCCTTCCATTTCACCAGAGGATTGTGCAGAAGACAAATCCCGAATTAGGCTTAATTTAAGCAGATCCTAATGGCTTTGAAGGTGAACTGATTAGGGTTTCATACAGAGAGAACTTGCACGTCCACACTGGGGCAGGAGGATCCCTGAACTCTGCTCCTGGCTCTTTGTTTTGATTCTGCCTGAGAGGGTGGGATTTTTTCCTGTGGATTTTTCATGGGATCTGATGTGACAATAGGATATTTGTTGCCAGAAACGCAGCTGCTGTGTCACAAATAAAGGCGTTTTATGGCATCATGTGGATATTATTTTAGCTGTTTATTTTGAAGTGCACAAGACACCAGAATTCTGAGAATAAAAATATATCTCTCCATAAAGGCACAAAGAGGTTTTAATAGCACTACAGCTGCTTCAAAGTGATGCCAATATTTCTATTTTTAATCAATCTTTTATTCCCTTCAGTTTTCTACTTTCTACTGAAAGATGAGATCTGTCAATTCCTAGCAGTGTTTACTAAAAATTAGGCAGTTCTGTTCTTCACACAGAAACATCCCCCATGCTGGACACGTCTCCAGAAGCTGGGAGAACTTAGGCACTGGTCTCCCTGTTGTGTTTATTGTACAATTTTACACTTTTCCCCTCAATAGGTGGGAAAATCTAAATACAAATCAGTTGATAAGAGGAAATCAAACACAGCAACAGCTGACCACATACCGGCATCTGTGATTAAGTTATTTCAAGAAATGACCTAACGGAGTAAAAACCTGCCTTCTGATAATTTTGGAACATCAGGATAGAGCAGCATTAAGCCAGGCTTGAAATGGATTAACCTTTACTTAAGGTATAGCAGGCACACTCTCACACCGGATATTTCTCCTTTGCACATCTTGTATTTCCTCTTCATTTGTTTTGCCCATTCTCTACACTCACAAATGCAGGCACTGTCAGACAGCAAATCCAAGTCACTGGGTTTTATTAAACTTGCAAAAAAGAGATCCCAATCCCAGCACTGGCACCCCACACTATCAGCAGTGGGACTGACCCTCATATGCTTCACAGGAGGGAAAGACAAATAAGTGTCCCCAGTTAGCTCTGCCACTATGGGGAGAAAACCAACCCAAAACCACCACAAACAAACTATTTGTAAAAACAGGAGATGCCTTAAGCTCTCCAGAGTCCCCAAAGTAAATGAAAAAGAGCACAGACCTGGCAGGAGGCACGAGATATCCCACAGAATCCTGTGCGAACTCACAGACAAGAAAACCTCTTCAGCCTTTTTCCTTTTTCCTCCTGTCTCTGCTAACAAGCCCCCAAACACAGCACAAATCCACATCCCAGACAAAATATTCAGCTGGGAGTCACCAAGTACAGTGCTTAAGCGTGACCTTTAAAAACAAATGATGCAGAGGGATGGGGGCGGGAAGGAAGGAGCTCCAAAACAGGACCTTTTATTGACGGCACACTACTTGTACTGACCTCACCACATTAACGGGAATGCTTTGAAAAGGTGCCACCCATAATTCTTGGAAATGCCCTCACAAGCCTAATAGTTCACCCAAATCCATGCCACCTCCATAATGGAACCATTCCACCCCTGCAGCATCACTGGAATTACTTTAGGCTCCTTGGACCATGAAGAATGTCATATTCAACCAGCTGGCCACATTTAGCCAGAACTCCTCTGGCTGACAGGGATTTTACTGAAGGGCCTGGAACATCCCCAAGTGTGAGGAAGAAAGACATCAAAGGGCTGCAATGGACAGGAGGCACTGAGCCCACGGGACCAGGGCTCTGAGCTGCCAGGAGCAGGGATGCCATATGTGCTGCCTGGCCCAGGAAACGAGCCCGTGCCTTCTGCAGGCATGGCTGAAATCCCAGCCTGAGCTCTCCTCATGCCAGCTCAGCACCTGCAGCAAGGGGATAAGGAGCTATAGATGTGCAGCAGCCAGGGAAAATCTGGCTACCAGAGGCAGGAGGGAGAACAGCACAGAGGGGAGGAGAAGAGAGGAGAGGAGGGATGTTCCCCAAGGATGAGGGAGAGCAGGGAACGGCTACAGAAAGGGGAGAGCAGCCAAATGCTACTGAACTGGAGCCTTCAAGAGATGTCTCCAAGCAATCCCCTCCTGATCCATCATTGAATAGAAATATGTCAGTTGGATACAACTCTCCCTCTCCCTCCTGGTAGAAAAAGGTTGCCTAATCAAAGCATACATTTGACCTTTTTGTTCCTAGATCTTTCCTGACTGGGAAGCAGAGAAAGGCCAAGCAGCATTGACTACAACTTCAATCTGCACTCCCATTTGTCACAACAGCTCTAAATCAAACTCTGCATCTGTTTGCCTGGAGTTCCCACCCTTTAAACCCCCATACCCAGATTCTGCTACACCACTGGTAACTCCAAACCCCACATTCTCTCTGGGGCACCTCTTGGCAGCTCCCAGAGCCTGTCATCAATGTTTTCATTAAACTATTGGATTAAGTCTGTTAATAATGAGTGCAAAAAATCACTGAGGCATCCAATCCCACCTGCTGCAGCAGCTCCAAAGAGGAGAGATGGAAGAAATCAAAGCAAATGGAGAACTGCTCTGCCCTGAAACACAGCACTTTGTGGGATCACTCTCTAATCAGGAAGGGATAAGAAGAGAAAATCCAAGCCTCCTGGACAGGAAAGTCTCCTGCACAGCTGTGTCAGTAAGAAGTGCCACAAGATATTTCAAATCAGGCTGGATCTATACTATCAAACTAATCTGAACCTAAGTCACACACTGGAAACGTAATTTTTCTTTTTGAAGCCACATGTGTAGTACAGTTATACAGTAGCCCTGGAATAAATTTACTCAGGACTCAGTGAGTATTTAAGTTGGGGAGCAAACCCCACACCCAATTCTGCCAGAGAGAAAAACACCTTTTTTCCACATGTCAGAAGGATGCTACTAGTCTCTGATTTGGATTTACAATGTCAAGCTACATACATGTTCAGCAGGGCAGGGAAGAACAATCCTCCCTCCAAAATGACATCAATTCACAGAAAGACTGATAATAATATTAATTTATCCACCCAAGCATACCCCTAAAGCCCAGCAGTTAGGAAGGCAGTTTGCTATTACAGTAAAAACTGCCAAATTAATGAAATTTCCATTTAACATTCCAAGAGAATTTGCCTCCTGAATCAAAGCCCCTAGATAAGTCAGATACCAAAACATATTTTTGCCTTTCAAAATTCCCATGGTTTCAGCTTGACATTGAACTTGCTCCTGAAATGAAGTATACAAATGGCATTTTTCAAGAATTAGGAAGTAAAAGAGAAAGGAGAGACGAAGCAAACACGTAGAGCACAATGAAGTGGGTACCTTCAGAAATTCCAGCTGTCACCACCGTGCCCGGAGCTGGGGCTCTTCTGGGTGAGAACTGAGAGCAGACTCCGCCTGGCTCCTTCCAGACAACCCAGCCCAAAAACTCACCAAGCTGGGCGCTAAACTCCAAGGCTGACAAGGATTATATTAAAAAAAATGACAAGGATTATATCTAAAAAATGAGGTGCTATCTAGAAAAGCAGCACAGACATGGTAAAGCTTTGAGCACAAGCGCCAGCCCCACAGTTTCCAAATTGTTTGAATTCTCCTAAAGAGAGACAGGATATATATAAAACTGGAAAAAACCAACCCACCATACACAAATAACAGCATGATTCACACCAAGGGGCAGTGGGCAGGGCCAGACAAATGAAAAAAACAGCCCAAGGCTCAGCAAGATGATGTGGTGGGATGTACTCTGAGCAGCTTCTGAGACGTGCAGCCATACGTGGGGTGAGCAAACAGACAGCAGAGATAAAAATGCTGTACAACAGCTGATAGCTCCAGTGAGGGAACAGAAGGAGAAAGTACCATCAAGCCCAGGAGGAAAATGACTTTCTGCACTACAGTTTCTGCTAGCACAGGTTTGGCAACTGTCCTGTGCATATTTTCACCATCCAATTGTTTATACTGAACATCCTCCTGCTGAGGATCACAGAATGGCCTGGGCTGGAAGGGACTTTGAAGATCATCCAGTTCCACCCCCCTGCCATGGGCAGGGACACCTCCCACTATCCCAGCTTGCTCAGAGCCCCATCCAACCTTGAAAAATGACAGGGATGGGGCAGCCTCAGCTTCTCTGTGCCAGGGCCTCAGCACCCTCACAGGGAACAATTTCTTCCTCATATCCATCTAAACCTCCCCTCCGCCACTTTAGAGCCATTGCTCCTTGTCCTGTCACTCCAGGCCCTTGTCAAGAGTGGGTTCCCTTCAGGCACTGCAAGGCCACAATGAGGTCACCCCGGAGCCTTCTCTTCTCCAGGCTGCACAATCCCAATTCCCTCAGCCTTTCCTCCCAGCAGAGCTGCTCCATCCCTCTGACCCCCTTGGTGTCCCTGCTCTGGCCTGGCTCCAGCAGCTCCCTGTCCTTCCTGTGCTGGGCCCAGGGCTGGATGCAGCCCTGCAGGGGGGGCTCAGCAGAGAGGGGCAGAGGGCCAGAATCCCCCCTGCCCTGCTGCCCTGGGGCTCTGGGTGCAGCCCAGCACAGGGAGGTTCTAACTTCTTTTCCTATAACCTAGTTTAAATCCAATTACAAAGCTTTTGATTAACCTCCAGAAACACCCAAAACTCAACGGGACCCAGAAGTCTCCAAGCAGCAAGCTGACAAGAAAATCTCATTAGTCCCATCTATGTCAATCATGGGCCAGTATTTTTCAACTCTTGGCGTGTGATCTTAATGTTTGTGTTATTTCTAAGTACAGTTCTCTGTACTTAGAATGGAATCTTGTCCAAAGCTCACTCATGTCAACACAAAACCCCTTCAGCTCAATGGGGGTTTTGACCTAATAGTCCCATTCCAGCCTCAGGATGATGCTAGCTGCTGTTACTGAGGTTCATAATTATCAGATCAGCATGTTTGCCAAGCACTGCTCTGGGGTATGCTTCAGACTGAAAAATAAATATTTTGTTCCTCCATAATTCACCTTTTCAGTAATATCATCATTCACAAGCCCCTGTTTTATTTAATCTGCTACTGAAATGAAACAACATTCCCTGCCAGATAAAACAAATCAGATATTTCACATGCAGATTCTTCTCAAACTTTGTTGCCATGACCAGATCCTTCTGACACCCTTCAGTTGTTACAACAGTCTCCTTTTGGGAAGGGAAAACAAAATAAGACTGCAACATGCCATCACTGACACTTCACTGACACTTCAGCATTTCATTAACCTTGTTTATTTACTTCATCTCCTTTAGCCTTCCTTCCCCAATGTGCATTATGGTTGAATAAGTTTTGTTACTTTAAAGTTACAGAATTAATTACATTTGTTCTATTTAAAGCACCACTAAGAAACCAAGTAAAATTAGCCCCATTGGAACAGGCTTTGCTATTTAAAAGCCAAAGATGTCCAAATGTTTTAGCCATTTTCAGCCATTCTTCCCCCATGGGGCATCTGGGTGAGGTCCCTGTTATAGTCCCAGCTAAAAGCAGAAATTGCTCCATGACTCGTGAACCAAAAGGAGTGGACACTCCCAGTGCCTGATCCCCAGGGCTGTGACAAAACCCTGGGGAGACACTGCCAGGCACACAGGACTCAGGATGCAAACACTGCACGAGTCCTGCAGCCACCATGATGATGATGATAACACCGGGGAAACCTGGGGGACAGTAAGACCCAGAGAGTATTTTGGGGGTCAGCAGCCAGCTCCAATATGCTCCCTAAACACCAGAAGACCTTAATGCAGCCAAAAAAGATGTTTTCAAGATGAAGGAAAGTACTTTCCTGCCTTGAAGTTGATTCCTAAACCTAAAACCATTCCAAAATAGCAGTGTGGGGCTCTGATGAGAGCAGGCAAAAAATCCCTCTGCCAAACAGTAGGAACCCCCCCCCGGCCAGGCCAGGGCTGTGTGTGAGCTGTAAGCTGGCACAAGCCAGGACTGTCTCTGAAAGGAGCCATCCCATTTTCCATCCAACCATCTGTTTGTTTCCCTCCTGCTGCCGCTCCATGCTTTGTGCCAGCACAAGAAGCTGCACGACCCACACTGAGGAACCATTACCAGGCTGAAATAAATTCTTTTTAAAATAGTTTGGGTAAGGCTGGTTTCACCTGCAGGGATTGACAAAGGCCACCCTGCCCCAGGCTGAGCCCACTTGGCCCTTCCCATGGAGTCAGTCCAAAACGGGAAATAAGCAGGCATGGCCTCCTTGTCTTTTAATCTGGCTCGCAGAAATTAATCTCAGAAATCATTCCAACACACCCGCAGTAATGATAAGGAAATATTTCCTAATATGGAATAAAAACTGAATATTGGAGTTGTGCTGCACTCCAGGATTTCCTGCTATTCAACACAGCTGAGCAGCAGAAGTCTCCCATGAACAGCGGCTGAGATTCAGCTCTCTGCTGCTTTCGACAAGCAGCGAGAGCAAATTCATTTCCCTGACAGGAAAAGGTACAGGCTGAAACTATGTATGGGTATACAAGAGTATACAGGGGAATATATGCATTAAAAACCCCTAGGGCTGCCTACACCTATGTAAGATCCATAAACTATGTTTATTTCCCTTGAGGGTTAATATTTTGTCCATTCAAGTAGCAAAGAAACTTTTGATCCAAACGTCATAACCTTGGATTTCACAAACAATGGGAGACTGGCCATGTGAAATTTAGAAAAGCAAATCTACTAATAAGGTCACTTCCATCTCAGCTCCACAGGCCTTCAGTCTTTGGTGATACAATTACATTCTTTAAGCTCTACTGTCAATAGCTCTGCCCCAAAGTGAGGAGCACATTTCGAGACATTCCGTACTTAAAACACTCCCTCAGCACTGAAGGACACACAATGACTTACCAACATCTCCCTGAGCTCAGCTCTTTCAAATAATTCATTTTATTCCCTTTTCTTCTTAAGACACTCCGGCCATTGGGGTTTAGTAGTAAGTACCCACTCAGGCTGCCTCACTGAGCATGAGTGTGTGTCTGTGGGCAGGACTGCCCCACCCACACAACCTCACGGACAGAGGGGACACACAGGGGTTGTACTTCTGCTCCACCTGCAGGGATGGAGGGCCGGAGCCATGACCAGGAAGGGAACAGAGGTGCTGGTGTCTCCACACACTGCTGTCATCCAAGGAGTGCTCCACGTGGGAGGTCAGCTCAGGACAACACTCTGGATGACTAAATGAAGCATGAGACGTGATGAGGGAACCAGACCTGCAGTCCCAAGCAGCCACTCCTTTACTTCCAGTGTTTACCACTGCGTGCATTTTAATTTCCTGGGGACAAGAGAAATCAGTAGCTTGTTGGAAAGCCAACAGTGCTCTGCAATGAAATAACATTTCATAGCTTGCTTCAGCTCACTTCTATCTGTCCTTCCTCCTGGCTCTCCCCACATTTCACAATGCTGCAAATCCTTCTTTTCTGAAAAGTGTCTAAAAACAGGAAGCTTCTCTATTTACTGGAGTAATTGCATTCCTGTGCACTTAAGCATTCTCACAGCTTTTAGCAGGTTCTTGCATCCAGGCGTAATTGTTTTAAGACCCATTGAATAAACTGGCATAAAAAAGGCCATGCTAAATATCTTGCTGCAATGTTTTGGATCATGAAATAATTACAGAACAAGGTCAACAATCATAAATCTGCTTCCTCCTCAGTTATTGATTTTCTGGATAAAGTCCTACTCAGGTCCATGACCCACTCTAAAACATGTACAACTGCCCAAAGGTAACATTCAGTCACAGGGAGTTTCTCCACATCTTTTGTGACAAAGAGGCAAAAGTTGTGAGAAAAGCAATGAATAAGCAAAGAAGCTTCTAACACAGCACCAGTACAAGTTTCAAGGAAACTGTGTTACATTTTCAGATGTCATCCAAGAAGCTCTGCTCTTAGATTTTAGGTATTTTGTAATGCCCTTCTATTTCCTAAGGAGCCTAGGGAAGCAAGGCCTTTGGAATTTAGGAGGGACTCTGCACTGAAGAACACTGGAGAAGAAGACACCAAGTTTGCTTTTCTTTTACACTGATGTATGTTCAAATCCCTGACTCTTGCCAGGCTCTTTTTAGATCACACCAATCAAATTAAGTAATTACACATGATAAGTCTGTGCCAGCAAAGGAGCTGACTGCTAAATGAGATGCAGAACATCAGTGCCCAGCCATGGCCTGTGCAGTGCCTCCAGTCAGGGTTAATGAGCACAACAGATCCCTCTGGCCCTGTAAATGCAGGTAGTGTCTGTTGTCAGTGTACACAATACTGAAGAACAGATGCTTGCCCATTCAAATCCCACTACAGCACTTCATTCCTTGAACTGGGATATTTGGAGCAGCAGACAGCTGTTGGCACACAAAGCAGACTAACTTGGTGAGGGCCCAGAGATAAAGAGATGTCTGTGGTTTCCTGATGTAAGAGAGGAGCACATGGTACCACCCTCCTGGTGCCTGAAGCTGGGAAGCAGATTTGGAACTGTGGGAATGTAGCTGAGCCATACTCTTACCACCAAATCACCAGCAACAGAGGTGGAGAATGAAGCTTTATCTCATAAAGGAATCCTAATCACAACACCTAATCCCTACAGTGATAATAAGGATCACTGAGAAGAGAAAGCTTTTCCACTGTGCCTTATCTCAGGCTGGTTTAGGGGAGAACAGTCAATGCAACTGTGGTCTCATATTTCAACATTTCTATCGCATTGAGAATGCATATATCACAAACACACAGCAAGTGGGTAGCTGCAATTTATCCCTCTGAAATGCAGAGGTTTAGGTAGAGAGGAAATAGCTCTTGCAGAGGCAGACTGCCTTGTGAAATCCCAGAGTCTTCCTGCAGCCTTTCCTTCACATCCCAACTGCTCATCTCCTCCAGGGCTGAAGGGCACCAGGAATGCTTTGTTATGACAGTCTGTATTTCCACATAGCTGCATATTCACCTCCTACATAACTGCATATTCACCCTTCTAGGAAGAGCAGAGGAAGGCAAAAAAGGAACTGCATGCAGGTGAAAGATGATGAGGTCTGTGATGGGTATTAGCTCCTGGTGAATAGTAATTCTCCAGCCTTGGCCTGGGAAAGTTCACTCAGAATGGGTGTTCTTTTCCTTTAAATCCACCTCAGATATTTGATTCTATTACCTGGTTTCCAAGTTAAAGGAAAAGAGAAGCAAACCAGGGTGTGGATAAATGCTCTGGCTATATCCAGCTGCAAAGGAAGTAGGAGAAAAGGAACAGAAGAGATCTGCTTAAGTTTCTATAAGATATTAAGGCTGTATGTAAAAAATGCATGAAAGGGTAAATTTCCAGATTAAAAATAAATAAATAAAATTTAAAGAGCCAGTTTCCTAAGCTTTCAAGATGAAATAGATTATGGCAACAAAAGCAGAAAAATATGATAAATTCTCTAGGAGCAAACCTTTCCCACCAAGGAAGCCTTCAGAACAGAAAGCCTTGGATCATGTCCTGAGGGCTAAGCACTCTCTTGGCTGAGAAAAGGAGCAGGACCCATCAGTAGAAGAAGGACTCTTCATGGAACAGGGGTCACCTCAAGCAAAGGAGAAGAAACACTTGTGTTCCTACAGAATGGCTCTCGCTGCTCCTTTTCAAGGTGAAAGTCTCTACTGCCCCTGTAAGGTGACCAAGTGTCATTGAGCCTCCATTTCTTTATCTGTCAAGTGCAGATAAATACAAGTGGAGCTACCTGCAGGAAATCTGAACGGAAATACTGGTTTTGTACAAACAATGGGTCAAGATGGAGACTGGTGGAGTGGCAAATAAAGGCTACTTTCAGGCAGTGATCTGAATTGCTTGACAAATTGCATACAAGCAGCTATTTCCCATAAATAGTAACCAGAGAAAAACCCAAATATGCCGTAGGAAGAATGAGATCATTTCCACTTTTGAAATATTATTTAACATTAACATTTCCTTATGGGCATGGGCCCTATGCTCAAGGCCTTTACACAGAAAGGACAGGCATTGCTGCCAAGTGCTGCTTCAAGGACTTGTCAGTGCAGGTCTACAATTGGTTCTTAGAAAGACAAGAAAATTCTCAGCAGCCAGGGCTACAACAAAGTCCCTTCCTCTCCACTGGGCTGATCCCTCAAGTCCCAGCCACACATTCCGACAGTTTTCCTAATAATGCAGCCACAGTCCAGTTAGGGCACCTCAGCAGCCAGACAGAATTAAGCTACCAACCAGCCAATGCTCTTGTGAAAAGGAGACCACTCTTCCATAAGATCAGCAAATTGGTTTGTCCCATCCTCCAACTCCACAAATTCAGTGAAAGAGGAGCAATTAAATAGGGACAGGCACAGAGGACAAGGGGGAGAACAGCACTGTCCCTTTTGTAGGCAGCCAGACTTGGACTACATCCCAGTAAAGTTTGGATACACTTGTGGCAGTGGGAGTACAGGGCTGTCCCTTGGGACAGAGGCCATTTATGTCACATTGGGTGCAACAGAAAGCCCAGAGCCCCACAGTGACAACTGTTATACAAACAATGACTCTCACCAATGAGTCACACCCCTCTTGCCCCCACTTTGGCTGGCTCCCTTTGGAAATGGGCTGGTGAAGAGGAGAGCTGTGCAAAGCTCTCAAAACACAGCCTGTAATTACTTTCTGACATTCCCTTCTCTTCAGGCTGCAACAGTACAGAATACAATCCATTTGATTCTGATGGGAGTGGTCAAGGTGAGGCTAATCATGATGAACAGCTGAGTACCCATCCATGTGCTGCACTCCCCATGGATTACCCCAGTCACATTTACAACGTCCAGGAAGGATTTGTACCATGTGCTGCTCCCCTTTGCCTTGTGAGCTCTCCCAAGCTCTCCTGAGGCACTGCTTGCTTCCAGCACGCTCAGCAAAGCCCAGCATGGACAGCAAGCTCCAACAGCAATGCTGAGCTGCAGCAGAAGCCCACCCTGCAGCACACACAGACACAACCTGTACTTGAATCTGAATAGTTCTATGGCCACTCAAACACTTAACTCAATGCCCAGTACCTGATCTATGGGAACACATCAGGAACATCCACTTAAAGGCCCATCCTAATTTCTCACTCATTCCTTAATGCATCTCCTCTCAGTCTATTCAACCACTCTCCCAGAAGAGTTGCCTGCTCAGGTATCCCTAACAAAGACTCTAATGGTGACTTGAAGTGCACAAATCCTGCAGAATAAAACTACTTTAAGTCTCTGTCATTTGCCAGTGATGCAAGCATTGAAGTAGTGAATATCTGGAGTTTTCTGTGCAGATGATGTATGCACAGAGGAAGGATGCTCTTGTGGCTACAGCACAAGAAACTGCATTAAGTAACAGATGATCTGGATTCCATTTTATTTCCTATGTGCAAAAACAAACCATACAGAAAGAAAAACAAAACATGTACTTAGGGTGTGCCTCAGTCACCCCACAAGAAAGCAAACATCATTCCTGTACCCAGCAGGTCATGTTAGGAGGCTTAAGGAGTTCACAGGCACAAAAGACTGGGGTCTAAAGTATTAAGAAGTTATTAATTCATTCTGAAAATTCATTATTTCACTTAAAACATATGACACATGTGGGCCCTCCTTTTTAAGTGCACTTGTGTGAGCTGCCCATTTGAGGGCTGCAGCCAAGCATGAGTATGTATATTGTGGGTTTGGAAGGGCGTGTGGCAAGATAAGCACCTGAGACAGATTGCACTGTTCCAAAGATAGGGCTGAAATCCCACCATGAATTCAGAAACAGGGGAAAAATATATGGGAATGAGCAACAGGAAGGACACTGAATATCAATGCTCTGCAAGAGGCCAAATTTGGTGATAGCATTTCCAAGCTGAGCTCCAGCAGCCTTGGAGAAATGCTGCTCTTGTGAGTCCAGCTGAGAGCATTCCTCCAATGACTCTCCAGTCAATGTTTACATATTCTGTTGCTCACATGCAAATAACATTAATCAGCTGCTTTTAAAGCACTGATAAGTAGGCAACCTTTAGAGAGTTTTACAGTTTCCCAGTAAAGCCACACGCAGTATCAGGGATGTGGTTTGTCACACTGATATAGCACAGCGTAAGAGAGAACATGTCCCAGTTTCACAAATCACAAGGAAGCAGCCACTCTGCACTATTCTCTTCTCTTCTGAAAATGTAAGGAGCACCAAAAACAAAGAAAAAGTAGTCCAATAAAGTAGTATTAGCACAGAATTAAAAACATTTACATCTGTGATTCCTCAGATGATTAATTATTGCTGCAATTGAGCCTTAAAATATATTTTAACTTGCACTCATTTACAAAATGAAAAGCAAGTGAAAGCCCTTATTTTAGAACTACCCCTGGCAGTCAGAAAAGGTCTGGGAGAAACTAGCACTTTTTACTCCACAGATTATGCTCCATTGATACTGAGCCCTACCTCCCTAGCCTCGATCCATAATAAAAAATTCATTACTCTCCCCAGATCTAAGATGGTAACTCAGGGTTGGAAGCATGATCTGGAGGCTAGTCCACCTTTTTTTTTTTTATCCCCTTGAGCAAAATTTGGCAAAATAAATTATGGAAATTTCAGCAAATCCTGAAAGCACAGGGAAGCTGCTCTGCTGGCAGCCTCCAGGAGGGAAGGTGTGCCCTCCCTCTTCCCAGCATGCTCAAAGCTGCAAAGGTCTCTTGGGGCTGCCAGCAAGCCTCAAGCTGCTTTCCTCTCCCCTGGGTTATCCCTCGTGTTAATAATGCCAGAAAGGATCTCCATCTTGCAATGAACTGGAGCTGCAGGCTTTATTCTGCTTCCCATGCCATGTACCTTCCACCCAGGCTTCAAGCAAATTATGTTTTGCCCCTTGAAAATATTTTCCAACCAGATCTGGAGGTACTTTGCAAAACTGAAACATAAAACACATGATCTTGATAATGCAAGCTGGCAACTGTATCACCTGGATTGAGAAGGAAATGAAGTAAACCCAGCCTTCAGTCCTGGCAGGATTTTGAAGGTGAACAAGCAAGGGAAGATCCCTGACTTGTAACAAGTATCTGCAGCAGCCTGTAGGGAACAGACCCCTTCCATTTAGTAGCAGAAATTTATCCAAGAAAGCAGAGAATCCTAGAGCCATCATGGTTGGAAAAGACCTGCAAGATCAAGTCCAGTCCTTGACCAAACACTGCCACATCAACTCAACCACAGCATAAAGTGCCAACTAAAATAACTTCTTGAACACTTCCAGGGATGGTGAGCCACACATGCTGACACAGCACTTGCCACATACAGTTCTCAAAAAATGCAGACAATTTCAGTCTGATTTCAGAAATGCAAAAAGCAAGGCATAACAAAATTAATCAGAGCCACCAAAAAATAAATTAAATCAAAAGTTAACTATGCAGCACAGGTGTCTGAGGCACAAAGAGTAACTTGCAGAAGCTGCCAAAAACCTGAAGGAAGAGCTGAGACACAGAATGAGTGCATTAGTCCTGAATCTCACCTTGAGTTTAGTATTACAGTCAGATCAGGTCAGCGCTGGGCAAAGACACGCTGCTCCTCTGGCAAGGCTTCACACAGATACACGTTTGAAAAATAAAGTGTGTGCACTTCAGGAACATAAAAATGCTTTATGGAATCCTATTTTTAACACTAAATGCCACAATGAACTATGGGAAAATCTAGAATTACAGCAGGAAACAGAAGAAAAAGTTCAGTTGACCTGAGCCCGGGGATTTTTCAGAGGTGCTACTGCAGAGGATCACAGGAGCCCTGGGGCTCTCAGCTGCTGTTGAGGGAGCACATTCTTCACGCTCTTATGGAGAAAAACAAACAGATCCTGACCACTCTGCTGGCAAAACAAAAGGAGGCTGGGAATTCACAAGTTCTTGCTTGCACCTGCAGGGATATTTAACAAAAGGGAACCCACTAGATCCTGTTATTGTTGACATTTCACCTGCTCCAGGGAGCTACTCAGAAGTCACACAGCAGTATCAGGGTGTGATACTCCAGGCAGCACAACTGCAAGTCCACCCAGGCCTTCCCTGCACCCATTTTTTCCAACTGTAGTCACCCTTGCAGGAGGCAGAAGCAAACATCTCCTCCCAGTGCTTCTCCAAGTCCAGTGAGCACCCAGGATGGTTAAGATGTCCAACTTTTAAACATCCAAGGCCAAGTAGATGAATCCTGCCTGGCATCTGACACAATGCCAACTCTCATTGTGCTGAGAATATCTGGAATGAGTCTTTGGATTTTGCAGTTGGCTTCTCCTCATAATCTCCAAAGCCTCTAACTGTTGGCCATGCCTGCAACAGCCTTCTCAAGCACCTTTAGAGATTCATCCTCAGTAAACAGTCCTACAGCAAACAGATTTCACTTTCAGTTAAATTATGCTCCAAAAGCCCAGTGAAGCAAACAAAATAGGTGGCTTCCCTCATTCCCATCTGCACCACAGGACACTGGACCCTCCGGCAGAAGAGGGCCAGGCAAGTCTGTAATGTGGATAGGCACAGCTCCCACCAAATTTAAGACACATTGAATCCAACTGTGGCTTGAGCATCTTGTCATTTTTACAGCCTTTAACTCTGGGCACCTCACAGACGGTAAAAATATTCTTCACATAAAGAAAGAAGATGAAGATCTGAGGCTCTATATATAGTGTTTGCTAAAAATACCTCTTTGGAGACATCCCTTGCCAAATAGGTGCCAAAACTTCAAAGGCTGAATTATCATGTTGAAATATTTGAAATGCAAGTTGTTATGATTCTTGTGAGGCATGGCGGGCAGGCAGAGATGGCATCTTTCAGCTCCAAGACCTGGTCCAGGCAGTAACTGGAAACAGCTCTTTGGTGGCTTACGTGAAATGAGTCAAAGGATCTCAGTCCAGCTCTCAGCAAATTAGGAACCACATTACAAAAGCATCTGTAAGAGTCACTTCCTTTGTTGATACCAATCTGAAGGCCAAGGACTGAATAAGGTAGGGAAAAAGGATTGTTCTCCCTCAAAATAGCACTCTCCTTCAAAACACAAATTGCTTTTACCAGCATCTTCTGTGGAAGCCTCCCAGTGCATTTTTGCTAAATATGAACTAATCTAAGTATTCCTTTAAGTAATACCTAAAATCCAACACTTTACCAGTAGTACCAACTGGCTTCCAACATGCTAGAACCATGCAAAAGGAGAGCAGGAATATTCCCATCCCACATTCTAACTGTATTTCTTTCTGGAGCCAACAGAAATTTCAGAGCTCGCAAGCATTTTTCTTTAAGAAAATTTAGCACAGAAGCAGAGGTTCCCCTTGAACCAACCACCTCATTTCAAAGAAATCAATCATTAGTTGCATTAGCCTTGTATCTTGCCAGTAAAAGGGCATGAAGCAAGGGAGCCAAATTTAGAAAACTAAGTAACAATATTTTAGACTCTGCTTTAAGAAAACAAAGTAATTTTAGCTGGATGTGTCACAATTCAGAGCAATAGCTTTGAAAGCATCACTCGATTCCATTAATTAACTGGAACTTTTTGGGATGGCACAAGGTAACTGAATCTAATCACACAATATTAGGGGATTGGTGCTGCTCAGTAAATTCAGAGATGCTAAGTTGAGCAAAAAAGAATGTGTTTCATTCAGAGATGAAAGCCTTCTGAATTTTGGTGCTTTGTAAACAGCTGCTAAACTGATTGAACAATGCCTGTGAAGAACACAAGGTCAAATGTGGTCAGTACCTCAAAGAGCACCACATTTCAATATTGAAAAAGCACTCGTGAAAAGCATCTCAGCACACCCATATCTGCCTAGCACTTAAATAACGTCCCAAGTATCCACAACAGAGGCAGGATTATTCTTTGTCAGTCCCCTCTCCCTCAAAGCTGATGAGAATTATATCACCAAATTCAATATGGGAACAGATTTATCAAAAAAAGAGGCTTCTTGGTTAGAATTAGCATTGACTGAGGTACCAAAGGAAATCAAGAATTACAAGAAATTCTTAGCTGTTTCTTTTATTCACACATTAGTCAAAGCCATTAATCTGGAAAGCCATTGGAATGCATTCAGTAAAGCTTCCTTAGCAAAATTTTATTTCATTTAAGTCAGGGTCAAGCATAAACTACCTTCCTGATCGACCCAAGGAAGGGAAAGCAAAGGCAGGTGCTTGCTGCAGCACAGGACAAAAAGCTCCTGTTTCCCTGCCTTGATGTACATAAATACTGGCAGCCCACTCGTGTCAGTGACTTCATCTTGTAAAACAGGTGCTTTGCTGACAAGATCATCCCCACCCCTGAAGGAAGGAAGCTGCACCCAAAGCACCAATTCAGATGTTCCAGACAGGAGTCTGGCCTTCCATCCAAGACAAATATGGAGCTGGAGCTGCAATGCTCCTGCTTGGGGTTTCCCAGTTTGCAGTATCTGAGGAGGATTTATGTTAGGATTCAAGGAGAAGGGGGGTGGGTGGTCCTTAATTAACCAGCCTTTGTGGCAAAACCCAGCCTTGCCTCGGTGTGCAAGTGAGGGAGGGAAAGCACTAGGATTCCACACTGACTTGAGAAAATCTCATCCTGCAACTGCATTCTCCAGCTGCACACAGGCAGATGCAGATTCACTCTCCCTAATGTCCTAAGTAAGGATAGAGAAGCTTTTGTCTTCTCAGTCTGTACATCTTTAAAGATGACACAACTGATGAGGAGCACTTCAGGAAAAGAACCAAGAAAATACATTTATGCTCTGGTTCTCAGACTGAGAAAATTACAAGCATAGAGAAATAAGAAAGACAGTGTCAGGACTCATTTCAAAAATTAGCTTCTACAAGATAAAAATACAAATAACACTAACAGCTTCAGTTTCTTGGATTTTTTTTCTTAAAGCAAAACTCTCATTATAATTCTTCTCTTGCAGCCCTTGCTCCCCAAGCAGCACAAGCTCATTCTGTGCCTGGGGGGTCAACACCTGAAACTGGGCTGAACCATAAACAAAACTGAAATTTGCTTTCAAAATATTGCTGCTTGTTTAACAAAAAAGGCAGAGAGAAAATTAGCTAAAACTACTTATCTTTATTACAGTACAACAATTTCCCCCCCTCAATTATTTCATAATTACTTCCTTTTTCTTTTGTGACTTTCCACTATGATTTCAATCCTTTCAAATGCAGTGATCCAAAGTACACATTAAAAAAATATGTGTATCCATTGGTCGTTCCCCCAGTGTTCCTTTTGACTGTAAAGATTATTTTACAGAGCAGAACATTATTTTGCTTATTTGAACATAAAAAGGGCAAGCATATTTCTTCTTTGTACCCTCACAAAGGCCAGAGTTTTGTATCTTACTGAGGACCAAAGGTGAAGGCAGCAGTATTTCTGGCAGGCTCCAAGGAACCTCTTTGCAGCAGAGGTGCTCAGCAAAGTTATTCTGTCAGCAGCCAGGCTGCAGCACAAGCTATGAGCAGCAGCTCCAGTCAGTGCTGTAGGTCAGCGTGTATTCAGACAGGAGAAATTCTCTCTTCCCTGGTTTTGGTGATACAATGTTCACCTCTTTCTCCTGAACTCTGAAAGGGATTTGTTCTTGCTTTTTTCATGTGCCACTACAAAAGTGGCTTACGTGTCTGAGAGCAAAAGCAGTCAGTTCATGTGAATCAGGTGCCCTCTGGGATTAAATGGGGCTTAAAGGTATCCAAGTGTGAGCCTAAGACTCTGGAGTTATGAATGAGCCCAGCTGCCAGAGACAATGCTTACAATGCTTCCAGCCTGACCTGGGAGCAGGGAGCAGGGCAGGTTGTACTCAGATGCCTCCTGAAAAAACAAGTGGAAAGTTCCTTTAGGTCACTCTACAGCAGCAATAGCACCACCAATCCCCATGGAAGGAATTTGGATTAGAGCTGAAATACATTAACTGAAATAGCCACATACTGGTCAAGCCCACTGACACAGCCATGGCCTGAAATTCTCTGCACTGATCATATCAGAATGGCATTCATTTCACACTCCTCATCGTGATAAAGCCCAGAGCAAGGCTGGGAAGACAAGAGCACACATCATCATTCCTGTCACAAGAAACTTTCATACAAGTTCACTTGAATCTAAATTACATGCCAGGTACAACCAACCCCTTGGAAGGGCCAGAATTTACCTGCTCAAACTGATTAGCTGGTAAACACATTCTAATCCTCACCTGGACACCTCTGTATGTGACTAGCACACCAGCACAGCTGGAATCCAAGGACTCATCCCACAGATTTGTTCTCCTGTAGCACTACCATACTGCTTGGCCTCAAATATTGGAGACAGCCTGGCACATGGGGCTCACAGTGACTTCAGTGTGTTCCTTCCTCTTGAAGGAATGGGTGAATGTTGCCTGTAAACACTGTTAATTACTGAGAACTAGAGCAGTCAAGAACTGGCACAATATAAGAAAGGTAAAAAATTTCCCAATTTCTTTGAAGATTTGCCAGCAAAGCTTGACAATTTAAAGCATTCCACTTTGTTCTTTTCCCTTTATCACAGGCTCAGGAAAAAAAAAAAAAGACAAGAAGAAAAGAGAAGAAAAAGATTTAACAGGCAGAAGAATTCCCTTCTGTATTCTCTTCATCTCCCAAACAACTGGTATTGTTTCTCCAGAATCTCCTTCTCAAAAATCTTCCTGCAATTCAATCTCCTATCTGAAACTATTTCTGAAGATGCTCGTTCCTACCACCACAGCTCATCATAACTTAGTGATTTCCAACCCGTGGTGCAGAGGCCTGGGAGGTGGATAATGGGCTGAGAATGTGCTGAGCCTTGACAGCAGTCTGGGGTTCACTGGGCTTGGGAACCACAGCCTCAGCCTCTGTTGCTTATTGGCATTTTGTCCAACTTCAACTTCACTTGGATTTCACAAAGAATAAGCAACTTACACGGGATTATTCCAGGTGTTCTTAACATAATTCTTGCAGGTTTTTTTTGTTGGGTTTTTTGGGTTTTTTTTGTCTGTTTGGTTTTGTTTTGGTTTTTTTTTTTTTTTTTTTAAGAAGAAAAAAAATACCCCACAGGAAAGTTTCTAATTGCTGCTTAGGCAATCGTGCAGTGAGGTCACCATATCCAGACTGCAAGTGGGCTAAGATGCTCAAGTGGTGAAGACTTTATATGATCTCTCCTTCTCTGTTAAATTAAACACAGAGCAGGAGTGTCCATACAATAAGTAACCATAAGAGGAACCATCTAACACACTTCAACATAAAGTGGTCATTTATATTCTTTGTTCACAGGAGATTTGAGAGATGAATTCATGAAGAATTCCTGTTTTAATAAACCTCAATTCTCTGCCCTCAGTCACTACTTCCTAAGACTACCTATGGCTGTGAAGATTGGGGAAGGACCAGATACTGTGCTTACAATATCACTAGGGTTGGTTACTTACTAGATACTGTGCTTACAATATTACTAGGGTTGGTTTGTTTCTCTCCTCTCCTCCCCAATAAACCTGAATATTAATATTTCCTTTCCTACAGCATTCATGGAAATGTAGATACATGCTATAACTAATTTCATGAAGTGAAGGCAATAAATTAAACTATCAGCAGACAGATCAGTTTAGCAAGAGAAATTTTCCTTAGGCACAATAAAACTTCTGATTTACACAAGTGAAATATGGCAAGTCAGTCAAAGAACAGCCACACACCTGTTCAACCAGAGGTCTTTATCACTTTAGTGGAACCAACCAAGCACAAACAAAACCAATAAAAACCAGTGACAAAGATGCAAGTTAATGACACCAGAAATTACACAATTTCTTTCTTTCAGCTTATCTAGAAAGTTGGAATTTGCTGTGATGCACTTGACTGCCTTCCAAGACACGCAACTACAGGATGTGCACCACAAGGCAGCCTTACTTGAGAGAATCTCAGACTGGCTGGGTTGGAAGGGACCTTAAAGAACATCCAATTCCAGCCCCCTGCCATCGACAGGAACACCTGCCACTATCCCAGCTTGCTCAGAGCCCCATCCAACCTGGAACATTGCCAAGCATGGGGCAGGCACAGCTTCTCTGAGCAACCTGCGCCAGGGCCTCACCACCCTCACAGGGACAATCTAATCACAGGGACATATCCAATCTAAACCTCCCCTCTGTCACTTTGGAGCCATTGCCCCTTGTCACTCCAGGCCCTCTTTCCATCCTTCCTGTGGGTTCCCTTCAGGCACTGCAAGGCCATAATGAGGTCACCCCAAAAACTTCTCTTCCCCAGGCTGACCAATCCCAGCTCTCCCAGCCTTTTAAACTGCCTTGCTGAGTCTCACCAAGAGTATTTGCTACACCAGTGTCTGATAAGCCACAGCCATTACCCCACTGCATGGGAATGTGCTTTAACAGCTGCCTGTTACCTGTCTGTACCAGCCATGGCTCTCACTGCTGAATGACTGCGTCCCACATCCCACAGAGAACCTTGTATGCATTTAAAATTCCCTTATAGTTCCAGATTTTACAGCTTGTTAAATTACACTTTTAATTACTGTTAAACAGCCTTCATTCTACATATCCAGTTGCTACTGTTTGAAGAAACAGGTACTCCCACTAAATCCTTACCTTGTGATTAAATTTGTTCTCCTTTCCTGCTCTGCGAATGCCACAGAGCACAGAACAGAGCAATCTTCAACTTCAGCTGTTGTAAGAAACAACAGCTGTCTTTAAACAATGCAGTGCAATGTTTTTGTCTGGGGAGCTACTAATGTAAGCTTTCCTCTTCATACAGGACTCAGCAGGCTAAAAATTAGTGACATTTTAAGTGGAACAACTCTTTCATCATCAGGCTGATATTTGGCTGCCATTCTGGTTACCTCCCTTATAAGGCACCAGCAAGAGGGAAGGGCAGGGAACACATTATGCAACTGCTCATTGTAAAAAGTAATTAAAACAAATTTTAAGAAATGTCTGTAATAAACACTTTTCCAATATACAAAAGGAGCCTGATGCCATTGGTCTAAGGTCTGCCATTTCTTCTGGGCTAATCTGGGAAAAGGAGATTTCTCCTGAAAGGAAAGGTTTTCCTCAGTTTTTATGGGAAATAGTGGAAGCCTGTGAACCAGCCCTACCTTCTGAGTCTGGTTCAAATCTAGCTCATCAGCCAAAGAGGCAGCTCTGCCCTGGGTAATGAAGGGGCAACACTGGGATCCCTGCATCCTGTTCCCTCCTCTGTGTGCAGATGTGATCCATGGAAATCTAAGACATCTAATCCCAAGTAAAGGGTTCTGTGGTGAGGCCATCCACATCTTGGCTGGTTTGTACACAACAGCCCTCCTGCAGACAAGGAAATATCCTTTGGAATTTACCTATCAGTTCAGATGTAAGCAGGTTTTTACCAGTAAAGTCATAAAAAACCACTGAGACTTTTTACCCACAGAACAGACTCAAGACTCTCCAGAGTGGCAGTGATCTGGCAGGAAGAGGCCCCAGCTGTCTTTTGGGGGGTTCTCAGTGATCCTGGAGGAAGTTCATGGCACAGCACAAGCATGCCAAGAAGCTGTCTCCCTCTCTGTTGCAACAGAGACATGGAGCCTGTACCACCAGCAGAGCCCCCTAAGCACACACAGATCCCCACTTGTGACAAGCTGCTCCTGCCAAGCCCCTTTGCTTTGCTGTTTCTGCCTTCAGCAGCCATTCAGGTAGTCAGGTGTCCTACTGAAGCGACGACTTTCATTCCTTCCTCATCCCTTGGCTATGGGAATGGAAGTTCTGTACACTCCTGTGTACAAAGCTGAGTGCTTTGCCACTCCTATGCTTTGGTGTGACCCAATATCTTCATTTTAACTGCAACCAACTGATGCACAACCGTGTTTCTCATAAGCATTATTCTACTACAGTGGCTCATCAAAAGGGCCTTCAACCAAGTACAGCTTTCTGGGAAGGCCAGGTTTTCCAAGGGTTTGTCTGGGGATGGTCAGCTGTGTTTTGTTTTCCTACCAGGAGATTTAATTGCTAAAATACCTTGGCACATTTTATAAATGCAGTACTTAATGTGACATTACACACAGTGCTCTCAGAATTGTAAACAGCTCTCTTTATTACACAGAGTAGAAAAAGGTTTCACAACCTTTCATCTGGTCAAAGACAAGAAAAATGTTTTTTGTTTCCCCTTCTGTGGAAGGAAATTTAACACACTCCAATATGCCAAGGTCTTTGCTAAGACTGGAGCTCCTCTACAGCATGTCAGTGATCACAGGCTCAAACTCTGGAACATAAGAGACATAGCTAATATAAGTTGCAGTACAGTAAACACTCTTCCTCTCCCATACAGGTTTGAGTTATCCCTCCCTCCCATAAATTCTGTCACCTTTGATAAACTTTATTTGTTTGCACAACCTGCACACACCAAACTATTACTTCATCATGGCTGCTCCCTGTTACTAAAAGGTGAAGAGTTGATTCCCTTTTTACTACTTCAGGACATTCTCACTCTTCTGAAATCCCATAAACCCAGGCTACCATTTTAATCAACCACTGCTCTTTTTACTAGTAAAAACATAAAGACAACTGTTCCTTAGACAATAAAAATCCCATAGAAACAGTCTTCCAAATTCTAGGTCTCTTTTCTTCACATTCTGACCACTTGTAACTCTCATGAAACCACAGGTCAGCTAACACATTTGTAAGTCTGTAGGTATAAATATTAAAGACACACAACACAAACTAAGTTTCAGGTCTACAGTGCATACCAGCATACAAAATCCAACACCTAAATTACCAAGAAATCAGAAAATCAGCTACTTGAAGCATAAAAGTTTATATTCTTTCCTGATCCACCATTTTCCTTTGCTTTTTTAATCTGTAACAGGTATTTAATTATATATCAATGCATGCCTTACAAGATTACCTGATTTCACAAGTAAGGCAGTGTTAACTACAACAACTGCCCACTCCAATGCTTCCCATACTACTAATGCTTCAAATTATTTATGTCAAGGAAACTGAGTTTTTCTTGATCATTTATTTCTGCCCCTACTTCTTCTTTTGTTTTATATTGTTAAGAGGAAAATGTTCTATTACTTCCCCATGCAAATACTGGAGCAGTGGGACTGCTGAAGTTATTCTGTAGTTTTAAACTACAGATTTGCAGGATCTTCTGTACCAATCAAATTATAAAGTCTGCTCTGCCGCATTTGACAACTCATTTCTGAGTCTTCAAGACAAGACCCTGCCACCTTAAATACAGTTCACTATTTAAATTCATAACACGAAATAAATAACTCTTCCCTGAGTTCCTACCCCACAATATTAAATTGGCTTACCCCAGTATAAGAATTTTTTGCACAACAAAAGCTGTTATTTAATCACCAGACTTGGAAAAATTCTGCACCAACCCATCTCAAAAATTAGACTCCAGTTATTTATCAAACCCATATTTTCAAGGCACAGCAATGCAATTACCACCAGTGGCAGGTCTGCTCTAAGTGCAGCTATATGTTAAAACGAGCAACAAGAGAAGATTAAATGATTTTGTGGACAATTGTATGTTTGATTTATGTCAACTGCCATTACCCTAAGACACAAAGCCTCTTTCTGGGAGACTAAAAGCAAACCATTTACCATATAATATCAGCTTAGCAGGCTTTGTGCTGATGAATACTGCATTCAGAGAAGCAATTCTTTCATTGCAATTTCCATGTCTACCCTGCACCTCCTGGAATACAAATATCAAAGTTTATCAACTGGCTTCATATTTTAACTAACGCTCAGCTTAAACTTGGTGGGGAGAACAACATTTTTATTGGAATAAACATGGACTGAGCAAAAGCTGAATCTGTAGGGAGGAGATAAGCTTTGAAAGCAAGACAAACTCACTGCCTAGACAGATGCAGAGAACATAGACAGTGACTAAGCTCCTTGTGGTCACCACAGGATTCAAGAGCCATCCCAAACTACAGCAGTAACCTAAATGATTAAAAAACTCCCACCCACCATTCAAAGTTTGGGGACAAAAAGACAGATGAACCAAGGGGGGCTACAGAGAACTCCTGAGAAAGAACAGGTGAGCACATCTTAGCCACACGCACTGAACTCCAGTGTGACATCCCATATTGCTCCAAGCCAGGAGAGCCTCACCAGGGACTTCACTGCGGATCAGACCACCCGAGGTCAGCTCACACAAGCAGGTCCACAACAGATCATCTGATAGAAACCCAAAATTTCTGTTCTCCTGGGAACGTTCCCTCACCAAGACCATAGGCCTGGTCCAAGTCCACTGCAAGTTAATGACGGGGTATGCATTTGCTGTTTGTTTTTTTTAAGACAGACTAACTTTCTGAAGAAAAGCATGATACCTGTCCTCCGTAAATATTTGCCTCTGAATACTGCTTAGCTAGTGGCTTGGGATTTGTTTTCCCCTGAAATGTTTGAGAAATAAGTGTTTAGAATTTTTTAAGCTCTGTTAAGCAAAAATATTTAAATCGAACATATAGTATGCCATGTACATTATGAAAAACAAATGAGTCCACAGAGCTATGCAAATTTGACTTTTCCTATCCAAGACATTTCTTAACAAAGCCAGGAAAACATATCTACATATGGCACAGAAGGTAAAACTGCAGCAATTCTACTGGATACAGTAACAGATTCCTCAAATGCAATGAGGGTGCCCACTGATCATCACTTCTCAGGTCAGTAGCCTGTGGGCTCCTATTTCTTATCACTCTTCAGAGTAAAATTAAAAGCTGATATTCTTTCATTCCTGAAGGATAAGGAATGAAAACAATTTTTCAGATTCCTGTGTATATTCAGGCATCTTTTATGGAGCAGGCACAACTCTAGCGAGATTTATTAGCATCATAAAGACCCATAAACAAGATCCCTCTGTTTTAAGTGACTTTTAAAAACTGTAATCAAAACACTGAATCAGTACACCTGACAAACCCCAACATCTACAGTCAACAAAAACCCCATTGCTCACCAGTAAAAACAGAAGGTAAAAGCAAAACCAATACATCCCACCAAATATCTTACAGGAAACTTCTCTTAAAAAAAAAACAACACCAAACAAAAACGAAACGTCGGCATTGCTTTTGATTCAGAGGCTACAACAAGGCTCACTTATTCCCAGTGTGGATTTTGCAAGAGGAAGCCAGGTACATCAGCGAGGCACGCGTCTGAGCTCTGCTATTCTAACTAACCCAAGGCGTTCCAGATCAAGTAAAACCAAACAACAACTGCGCGACCTCACTAAGTCCCTAGCATTTAACTTTTACCTGAGTCAATGGGAATTGTCTGGAGACACAGCGTACGAGCCGGGGAGAGCCAAACCACGGGGCCTCAACCCCAACTCCTCCGGCTCTGCACAAGGTTTGGGATTTGCTCCTCCCGCGAGTGGAAACTTGTGAAGGTTGTTTGCTTTTCTAAGCGCATTACGGAGATAATTTCGGCCCTTTATTTATTTATTTATTTCTAAAGAGGGCAGGACACCCTTAAGCCCAGAACCACGTTCTGTAGCACGAGTACAGCCCAGCCCTGACCGTGCCGGCGAGGTCTCCGCACAGCCCCGGCCCTGCTCCCCGCCCCGGGATCACCTCGGTCCCCGCACCGACACCGCCGGGGGCACCTCAGCCTCCCGGCCAGTGGCAGGGGGACAAGCCACCCCGGGGGCTGCAGGCAGAGCCACCCCGGGGGCTGCAGGCAGAGCCACCCGAGGGGCAGGCGGGCGAACTGCCCCGCAGCCCAGAGCCACCCCCGATCGTCCCCGCAGCCGAGGCTGAGGCTGCGCTCTCTCAGCCTCCACGGCGATGGCTGCGATGGCTGCTCCTGCTGCCTCACGGTGCGGGGGGAGGAAAGAGAGGAGACAGGGGGAGATTCCCAGTCTCCAGCAGCAGCGTGCCGGGGCTGTTTCCGCGGGCAGCGCCGGGGCAGAGGGTGCCTGGCTCCCCTCGGGACCCCGCTCGCCTCAGGACTCACCTCCCGCCCGGTCCGAGCGCGGCGCCGCCCCCGCGCTAATGGCAGCAGGCGAGCCCGCGGCGGGGGCCGATGTTTACCCGCCGGCTCTCGCGAGAGCCGCGCGCCGCCGAGCCCCGCTCCGCCATTGGCCGCGCCCGCCGGTGCGCGCCGCCCGCCCCGCCCGTGCCCGGCCGCCCCGCCCAGCGGCGGCGGCGCCCCGGGACAGGGACCGGGCGGGGAGGGAGCGGAGCGGGGCTGCCGCGGCTGCTGCCCTGCTCCAGCAGGGCCATCCCTGAGCGCACGGCACAGGATTGGGTCCAGACGGTTCTGGAATATTCCCAGCGAGGGAGATTCGCCATCCTCTCCGGACTCGGTCGCTGCCCAGGACAGAAGTTCTGCCTCCTGTCCAGGTGGAACCTCCTGGGCTCAGTCCCTGCCTGTTCCTCTGGTGCTATTGCTGGGCCCCTGGAGCAGAGCCTGGGCCCTGCTCAGAGCCCTCCCTGCAGGCAGGGACACCCAGGGCTGAGGGCCCCTCTCAGCTGGGGCTCCTCTCCAGGCTGGACAGCCCCAGCTCCCTCAGCCTTTCCCTGCCAGAGATGCTCCAGGCCCTAAATCATCTCTGCAGCCTCCACTGGCCCCAGTCCAGGAGCTTCCTGTCCCTCCTGTGCTGAGAAGCCCAGGACTGGACACAGCACTGCAGATGTGCCTCCCAGGGCTGGGCAGAAGGGCAGGATGATCTCCCTCTACCTGCAATCCATGCTTTTCCCAATGCACCCCACGATGCTGTCCCTGCAGCCCGGCATAAACCTTGGCACTCAGCAAGCTCTGCCAGTCAGGACTCCTTGAGGGCTCATGGCTGTGACAGGTCTCACCATCAGGAGTTAGACTGGTCTCAGCTATGCAGAAGGCAAATTTGTGAGCTCACGTTGGAGGAGTGACAATCATCTGCTCCCATCACAACATGGAGCGTGTGGAATTCAGGGAAAGTTTGTCTTGATGTCATCACTTGAAGAGAGTTGCTGATGAGGAGGACTTAACTGACAGATTTGGTTTATTTTACCTTGTTAGTCTTTATGTAGAGATAAGGAACTTAGGAGTTGTGGGCACTAAAGGAGATTTCTTGCCCAGTGACCTCACAATTTCAGGATCTATAGGCTGACCCAGAGAATCCACCATGGACCTCCCAGAGCACTGTGAACCTACCTGCTGAGACTGGCTCTTGGAAGCATTAGGTTTGGTAGGTTTGAAACAATAGAAGGTAGGCTTCAATAGAAGTCTAAATTTAGCATGTTTTAACTTGAATGAGGTGCAGGAGTGCTTCCTGAAGAGACTGACTGTCCTTTGGGACATCTGAACTCCGGTCCCACGTTTGAAACTTGCAGAAGTTGTGCACTCATGTTGGAAGTACAGACACATAACACAGAAATAGAATTAGCAAGAAGGGAAAAGACACTCTACGATAAATAAATTCAAAATAAACTGGTTATGGATCTAGAACGGTGGTATTTCACTAAAGTTCTCTTCCCAGAGCAGAAGTCCTTAAAAAATCTGTGTCAGTAACAGTGGTCAGTGGGAGTGACAGATATCCCTACCCCCTAGCAGGAATGAGCACTGGTTTTGACTGGGGATTTGGGGTGTTTGTGAGTACCACAAACATTGATTTCAGTACCTTACTCCTGTCTGCTCCCCACAGCTGCCATAGGGAAGTCAGGGGAGGAAAGGTCAGTCTGGGAGGGATGCTGAGGCCCAGCTGTGACAATGAAAATGGAATGAATATTCACAACGTGACGTTCCAGTTCCTGCCTTGCTGCTGGAGCTCCTCTGGTGGGTCCTGCCAGCACAGCAGATGGCAGGCACTGAAAGGCTCTTGTGCCAGTGGAAAATTACTGAGTTTTGTTGGTCCTGTGCATGTATGTGGATGTGTGAGGGGGGAAGTGGGGCAAACTTCCATTTATTTAATTATTTTCAAGAGAGAAAGGGAAAGAAATGGCTCCATAAGGCTAAAAAAACTACTGGCATGTAAAGAACCAGTCTCTTGTTTTAGATGAATGAGGCATGTCTGTTTGCATTTCAAGTTTTCTGTATGATTCCATATAACTTTCCTCATAAGTCAGGACTGTGAATTTTTCTAAATAAAAGTGCAATTAAAAAGAGAAACAGTATATTAATAAAAGCACTGGCTGTTGCTTAACAGATCTATGGAAAAACGAAGTATTTAATGTTTCTATTTTTATGTAGCTGTAAAAGTATTTATGTTAGCAGACATTCCATCACAAAACACACACGGCTTATTTTAATTTTCTAATTTTAAATATATGTTTTTAACAGAGCTGTACACATAGAAGGTTATCTCACTGCTATAAAAGTCTGATTAATGGGTTCACCACTGTTGCAGTTGCAGTTAGTGGGCTGGTGCCTCGTGAATATTGGAGCTTGTCCATAGTTTTTGAAGGTCTGTGCACCTAAAGAAACTTACAACCAAATGCTCATCCAGAAATGAACCATGGCAGAGCCAAACCAAGCAGATGAATTTGTTTGTTGTTGAAGGAGAGCTGACAGAAATACCTAAGGTTTAACCCAAACTGTGACACAGTGTAACCATTACCAACAGCCCAATAAACTTTTCTAAACTTTTCTTTCTGTGTATTTCCACAGTTAGCCCATCATATAGAAATATAAACACCTATTCACAGTGTAGAAGGACAGCAGCTCTTTAAGCTCTTTAAGACATAGGAGTTAGACAAACATTTGGAAACAGAATCCTTGCTCTGAGCGTGCAAACTTCTGCAGGCTGCGTGCTGTGCCACTCCTGCCGTCTGTGACAATCCCCAGGGTCCTGCGCCCTCTGCTCCCGCTGCAGCAGCAGCAGCAGGATCCACCCCGGGGCGCAGCAATTAAAGGCAAACACAAAAGCCCAAATACCTCTTGTCAAATTCCACCGAACCTCTGAAGCCTTCAGAAAACTCAGGGGAACTTCTGCGGCAAAGCAAAACAATGCTGTCCTCGTTATTGTAGTTCAAAGGAGAGAGAGCTTGTCAGAGAAAGGACATTGAGGTGAGGGTTTGACATTTCTTTCTCTGCAGTCAATTGGTGTAACAAATCCAAATTGCTGTATCAGAGTCATGCTGGAGATGGCTCTTGGAAAGATTCAGAGGGGGTTTTAACCATGAAAGCTCCCTCTCAGCATCAGAAATAACCTAGAAATATTTAATTCACAAGTAGTTTGCATCTAACTACTTAATTAACATTTAGGAATCAATTCTGATTTTCCTTTCTTTCTTACTGTTTTCCTAATACATCCCAGGTGTATTTCTTAAGAATAAGCCAGAAAAAAATCCAGAACATGAGATTGGTCAGAAAATAACGCAAAGCAAGGTAAGCATAGTGCAAGCCATTCAGAAATATTCCCACAATTTTTCTACTGCTTTAGTAGGATCTTTTTAGCTGCTGTTGATACTACTTGTAATCCAGATTTTACTTGTAGCTCCCTGGTCTGTCTGAATAACAGAAGTCTATGTTTTTTATATTCAACAAGTAGAAGACCAGGAAAAAATGCTTTAATGCTTTTTGCTTTTTAATGCTTAATGCTAAACCCAAATGCTTTAATCTGTTTTATGACACCTTAGTGCTGCTACACAATTCTGATAAGATGCTGAGCGCACTTGTAGCTCTTTAGTTGCCTGATTTCAGTGGGGCACAGTAGCGAATCAAATGTTCAGAAAATGCTGCAGCATGGACAAAAATGTATTTTCATAATAGGTGGAATGCAAATTTAAAAGGAGGCATATATGGTCATACTTCATATGCAGTGTCTCACAATTGAATTAAACAGTTAAGATCTTGGGTCTGCAAACTCTTGAAGAATCAGACAACTCAGAAATGCATTGGGTTTACTTCTGTGAGACCATTCATAGAAGTAACATTTGCTCACCCACTTGTCTCCTGCCATGCTCCATCTTCAGGAAATCATCATCAATATTTAAAAATACCTAACAACATCAGAATGTCTGCACTGGTTCAGAGCTGGGCTCTGTCTCAGTCACATTTCTGCCTTCCTGGTGATCATGGCCTGACATCTAGGGAAAAGGAAGAATGGAAAAAAAATCACAAAGGAAAAGGAAGAATGGAAAACCTTCAAAAGGAAGAATGGAAAAAATTGACAAAAATTCCTTTAAAACCTTCTCACCCTTCACCTATCCCAAGCCTGATGTTGTGTTGTCTGTCTAAATAATAACTTGAAGGGTTTTGCTCTTCCAAATGTCTTGGAACATTGTGCAGTCTACTCTTAAAATCCTGGAAACATCTTGTATTCCAGCACATGGGACAGCCTGTTGAGTGAAATTCACCTCCTTTGGCTTGTCCTGGACCTGGTTCTGAGAGCATCTTGGTGTGGATCCTGAATTTGTTACCGGCACAGATGATGAACTGTCAATTCACGTCAATCCTGGCAGTGCTACTCTTTTTTTTATATCCCGTTCCTTCTCAGTTTTCTTTATTCCTAGCCTGGAAGCCATTCCATACTCTCATCAGTCATGTTGCAATGTTGGAATTTCTAATTACATTTTTGGAAGGAAAGGAACCAAAATTTCACCATTCAAAGTATGGACAAAACATTAATTTAACCAGGGGTATATAATTTTTGCTTCATCTCTTAATCCAGAGGCAGAGCACACCATTTGCTGTGTCTCTTAAAAATAAGAAAAAGTTAAATTATGTCAACAAATAAGTAATATTAGTTCAGTTCTAAAAATGAGGTGCCTTTTGAGGGTATTTGAAACAGTTCCATACAGGCAACCACAGACTGTTCTATATCCACACCCTTTCTGAGAAAGTTCTAGTTTATACTTTCCTGAAAGCCCAGATAACTTTCTTTATATTAATAGCATCTATGTAACAGGGAAACCATTTAGATTTCCATGTGTATAGTCTAAGGAACAAAGCAACTCATTCAGCTCTACAAAATCAAGGAAATTGATATAGTCACCTTTTAGACTGTCTACTCATATCCTGAACATCTTAGCAACTCCCAGCAGCCCTTCCAAAACCAGGATTTTGCCAATTTTCAATACCATTGAAATTACTTCTTTCCTATGTAAGAAGCATTATTTTTTTAATATGAATTTCTGGCTTGGCTGTGACTTTTGCAGGCAATTTGGAACCCGCAGCATAGTTCTTCCTGGCACAGAGATACCAGATTCCTCAGGCAGGAGTTAAGGATGTGACACATTTGATTTGTTTTGTAAGCAATTAAAATATTTATAGCTGAGTTCGCTTAAACAACGTCATCTCTTAAAATATTATTCCTGGATTCTCCTTGGACAAAATCCTTGGTGGACTTGCAAGAGACATATTTAGTACATGATCTTTTTCCATAAACAAAGAAACATGGAAAATCTGGAACAAAACAGTTAACAAATTCACTAACTATTAATAACTATTTTTAATTAAGGAAACTCAGTATTATTCATCAGTTAGCACAGTCAGCATTGTCCTTCCTTCAAAATTCTAGAGAAAAATGAAGGTGACAATTTTCCCTGTCAATCCCAAGGATACAAAATAATATACTAAACAAAAATACTTGTATTTTCCAGACATCTTATTCATAGTCAGTATATTGATCTGTTCTTACACTGGTTCAGTGGTGATCCTATGCTTTTTTTCTTCTTAGCAAAGATTCTCTGCAGATTCTTGGCTAAATCCATTGTTTTTTTCACATTATCCCAAAACATGGGAGATCACTGTGTGTTGCAAGCTTAACCACAGTCTGTCTTCTTACTCAATGTTTGCTTCCTATATGGTGATCAAGTGCAGCTTTTCTGTCTGACATAAAGCTCTCAAAATAAATTAGGGAAAAAAGAAACTGGAATAAGATGTAAACAAAATGATGCAACTTCCTGTTACATTCTGTTCCCTCTTTTTCAACCCTAATGCATCTATTTTAGGGCCTGATACTGAAGTCCCAGTGAACACAGCTTCTGGAGGAGCCTAGGGAGAGGATGTTCTTGTTTGGAAGGGCTGGCTGGCATCACACAGAAGAACCAAGGACAGCCAAGCAGGCACAGGAGGCACAGAGAGTGACCAACCTGACTGGAACTGGAGCTGCCACATCTTGTGATGTAACTCAGAGCATCACAGTTCAGTCACAGGGCACAGTCTGGCTCTGGTGCCACAGAATGGGGCTGAAGTGACCAGCTCTCCCTCTTGGTATCTCATGGATTGATGGTCAGTTGCAGGAGAGTCAAAACCTCTGCTTCCAGAGCCTGTAGATGAATGTATGGAGCCAGTATGGGAGGTAAGAGGATGGATTACAAGGAAATGAGATAACTCTCAGTGAGGCTGTGAAGAAGCACTTCTGGAACCATGAAAGGTTTGTGCAGAAAGGACTGGTGTAAGCTTAGACCATAAGCTTTGTTGTCATGCTCCATTGCTCCATTGCTGACATGAATCATCCAGCTGTACCTCAGAGGAGCTGCAAGGAAGGGAGGAGATTTTGGTGAGGGAAGAGATCAGAGCAATGGTCAGAGATAACCTGAGAAAACCACAGGTCCAAGGATCATGGAGTCTCAGGAGCAGGGCTGCTGTTTCCATGGTGGAAGAAGCAAGGGATCACTGGAAAGAACTTGGAAGGTTTTCCTAACCCAAAGTTAAGCTAATCCAAGGTTAGCGAAGCACTGCAAATCCTTTAGGGCTCAAAAATCTTAATCAGCTCTCCCCTCCTAAACTTTCACAATATTTACAGAACCATGAGTCTGGAAAAAAACAAGATGATGGTGATGAAATCCCAGAGTTTAGGCAAGTTCGTTAGTTATTTAATCTTTTCTGCCCTGTTCCCCCAGTTCTCTCAATTTCAATGGAATCATTGAAAGCCTGAAAAACTCCATCCTAAGTACTCCCACAGATATGGAACCCCTGCTCTCCTGCATTCTTGATTTACACTTCCAGTCCTTTCACTCTCTGTCTTCCAGCTCCATTGCCTAGAGCCTTCCCTGTTTCCTAAGTGCACTTAGCAGTACCTGACTGTTCCTACTGCATTTCCCCAACCACTGACAGCCTGGCAGAGGTTCTCCTCTGTTTCCAGGGTGTGTGAACATGTTCTTGTCATGCCATTCATCGCTGGTTCTTCTTACTGAACAGGATAGGGGGTGTTCTCCATGTTGTTTGCTGTTTGTTAACAACAGAAGTCTGTTCTGGATTTTTAATGCTAATCTGATCTTCAGTGACAAAGCGACAGAAAGGACATTTCTCCAACCTAGAGAGCAACCAGTAAACTTTGGTTCTGCTACACAAAGAGAGAAAGAAAACTCTTTGCAGGACTGGAGCTCAGTTCTCAGTCAGCCCATGATGTCTGGGTATTTCTCACACATCAATGAAATGCAGAAAAAATCTTCAGGGTTAAAAAATGATAGTTCTCAGTTTGGCAAAGGTCAGTTCTGAAATGAGCTGGCTTTGCAAATTGGCTTAGCTACCTTTAGCACCTAATGTGAAGCAGGAGATTCTAGGCAAAACATTTCAAAACCAAAATGTAATTCTCATTTGAAATGAGGGTTTAAGAGCCAGTTTTTCTATGTGTCACACAATCACTATGAATATACACAAAATTAACCCATTTTTTAGGAGAAGATTAATTGTTTTGCTGGTGAAGTCTTAATAAGCTATCAAGAATCAGTTCTCAGTTGACCAAAATATGATGGGATCCCTGTCCATTTATCTGTCCTAGTTACAAACACATCCACACACAGTCTGTAACTGAATCTGGCACAAATAGATGTGAGTGTACTGGCCTAAGCAGCAAAATCTCTGGCATTCTAAAGCTTTAATGTCAATATTGTCCCCTCGCCCATTGTGGCCCTCTGAAGGTTTCCAGATGAAGCACTAACTGCTCTAACAGCTTCCCAACAGCTTTGGCATTCCAGCAGGAGTTTTCAAAGGTTACTAAGGAGATGGACTGGTCAACCATTGCATCTGTAGGTCAAGCCCCAGTGAAACTGAGACAATCACCCTGTGAAGACCAACCTGCTAAATGGGATGACATTTTGGAGGCTCACCTGTGTTGCAGGCAGAGTTTGCAGTGACACCAACATCTGCCCAATTTAGCCTAGAGATTTGTTCAGGCAATTTTATGCCATTTTTCACAGTAAAAAAAAAAAAAAAAAAAAAAAAAAAAAAAGTAAACATGCTGTAATTTTCTTTTTGCTCCTTTTCTTTGTGAAACTTACTTTTTTTGCTGTCCTTTTCCACTACCAAGGTAATTGCAAGCATAAATTCTGTAAGTAGCCTTTTCACTTTTAATATATCACAACTGCATCCTGGATTATAATGATCTAAGCACAGTCTCCATCTGCAGAAGAGAAGAAAGTGATTTCAAGCTAACAAAATAGCTACAAACTTAATGCAGCCTCACACTTGTTTAGACTACTAATGAGGGAGAGCAGGGAAAGGAAAACAATTCTGTTCCATTCCACTTAGCTTGTGGACTTGGATCTTTAAATGAAAATAATCCAATTAATTGTCACAGCATGAAGAAAATAGTTGGGTCTGATAAAAAACAAGGCAGAACCCTAAAGAAAAAAATGTATGTTTAAGGTCCTAATTTAAACCAACAAAAGATCTGCTTCCCATGGACCGATTCCAGAGCCTTCTGTTCATTGTCCCTGAATGGGCCCAATGTCACACACAGGTGGAGCAGCCAGCTCGGGCTCATTACACTGGACCAGCAGGACCAGTTGTGTAATGCTGGATCTCTCACTGTCCTGTTGGATGGAATTCTTGTGGAGCCCTCAGGAGCACAGAGCTCTGTGACCAATGGAAGCAGAGCAGGTAATTAAGCCTGCAGTGCTCAAGCCTGCTGTGGAGAAAGGCTACAGGGGGCCCAGGGAAGAAAAGATTTTTAAAACTGCATCAAACATCAAATCCCCAGAACTCTGTTCTTACCCTCCCAGTTCCCAGGCAAGGATCTGCCGTGTTTTTCAGGAATTACTGGGATTCAGAAGCACAGGCAATGAGCTGCCAGTGGGGTGGCAGTGGAGCTGGAGCTGCCAAAGCCATTTCTCAGTCTCTCCAAAGGAACAGAATGTTAATCAATGTACTAATTTTTCTCCTTCCACTGTAATTAGCCATGCATGACTACAGCTTGACCACCTGAGTTAGCTCAAAACTGTGGAAAAAAATCAGTGTACTTGGAAGGATTACTGACCAAAGAGAGTAGCTATGGAAGGACAAGAAGCAGTCAAATATCTGGCCTGGTTTGGTGGGGATCAAAGCAAACAGTCAGATGATAGGGAGTGCAGACAAAAAGGTATAAGCATGGACAAAAACTCTCTTAGGTTTCTATGGTTTAACTAGTCTCCTGTCTCCCTGGGACAGCAGCACTCCTTAGTAAAAAACATAGCTCCAAGGCTATTTCCAAAGACATTGCATATATTAGAGTTCTTCCACTAGCTGGAAATTTTTTATCAGCTGAACAAAGTAGGAAACCCTGCTCTTTAATGAGGCTCCTGTCCTCCTTCCAGAGAAGCTATGGCTGCCCCATCCCTGGAAGTGTCCAAGGCCAAGCTGGATGGGGCTCTGAGCATCCTGGGATAGTGGAAGGTGACACTGCCCATGGCAGGGGGCTGGAATGGAATGGTTTTAAGGTCCCTTCCAACCCAAACCATTCTGTGATTCTTTTCCATACAGAGGTGGTGGACTGATGCACAGAGCAACTGTAAAATCACAACTGAAACCTTTATTTCTGCACCCTAAGTACTGGCTACTAAGAAAACATCATGGCAGTGAATATGAAGAGGAAAAAATGTGTTGAAAGCAAACAGCAACCAAATTCTTCAGAGAAGCTGGAGAAATTTCTCATCAGAAGAAAATATTTCAGAAGTGAGCAACTCGTCAAATAGTTGAAGGGGCAAAAGAATATCTTAACTCACTTTTCATAAACATTTGTTGCAATAAATAAGATCTGGAAGTGTACAACATGATAACACGAAAAATGGCAGAAATACCACCACATCATGTTTGCTTCCTAGCATAAATGGAATTGCTCCCTAAATTCCTTTCTAGATCTGCCTGTGCCTGTGAACCTGGAGCTCAGCAACACTGGCTGGCAGGGACTCTGCAAATCATTATGTCCAAACACCCACTTGAACAGGGGCTGCCACCTACTCTTGGGTTGTCTTGTCTAGCAAGGTTTTGAAAACCTCCAAGGCTATCTACTGCAGTGTTTTTCTATCCTCCCATCAAAAACATATCCTAGTGTCCAATGTGGACTACCCAGAACAGTTTGTGGCCTCCACATCTTCATAGACCATCTTACAGTGCTTAGAATTTGGCTTTTCTTTGGCTTGACATTTTTGTAGCTCCTATCCAAGCAGTTTTGTTTTCTTTTTAATTCATCATTTTTAAATAATTATACTACTTTACAGGATGCCAAAAGTGCTATGTGATCCTCTTTGTAACTGGCTGTGGTGAATGGGTCTCTACACAGGGAGTATTTGCTTATCCTATGGCTGTTTGCAGGAGGAGCACAGCCAGTGAGGTCCAAGGACATCAGTCAGAGAGAGGAGAGTAGAATAAGGAGATCCAGAGATATTTGTTTTTCTTTAGGATGAAATGCCTTCTTTTCATTTTGAGGCATTTGTATTTTATATTACAAACTTATTAATCAACTGGTAAACATTTCAACCTCATATCTGGGACTGTGAGTTGCTTCTGCAGATGATAATCTTCAACCAGCACTGGCCATCAAGAGGTGGTGATGTTGTTGTCTTCTTTACTATTCCCTGAAAGGTGCATTGGCTGTAATCTCTAATAGCCCTGAGCATATCTGAAAACTCACTTTCCTACACATATGCCTATGGATACTGTAAGAACCACACTGCTCTCAGCTTCTGGGATCACCTGGAATCTTTGTGGAGAGCTCTAGGACTGGTACAATGTATTCCTGTTAAACCATCTGGCTGAGAGATTTTTTTCCCCTAGAAGTTGTTCTGGAGCCTGAGTTTAGAGCTCTTGATGGCACACCGAATGTTGCATGGATTAAGTCAGGCCTTTTATTGCCTTTTATTGCCCATTAGAGGTTTTCTGGCAATGCATGCTGGCACTGAACTGCTGTCAGTGTGTTTCTTAGGCTGCTCCTGAGGGTGGTTTTGCTCTCATCTAGTCTCATCTGATTTTGCTTTTTTAGATGATTTTTTGTTAGACAACATCAGTTGCTGCCAAAACAGGCATGAAGCATACAATGCAGTAAGCAGGTATTTAGGTGAAACATTTTGTGAAAGTGGACTTCACTGGACACTTCTGTACCCTGAGGTTTGGGGTGCTCTGGGCAAAATCCAAAGCTGTGGCTCTCCAAGCTAAGTTCAGGTGTGGTAATAGAAGTTTTATCACAAGAGATGCTGTTCAGAGTGTTCTGCTTGTTCCTCCCCTCTCTGTAAATACCTATTTTATTGAAATAATGTTAAAGTAATCCCTTACAGTCCTCTACAAAATATTGGTGAAGCTGAACACTGCAAGCACCTCTACTTTCCCATTCATTCAAGAAAAAATCTATTCCAAGCAGTTTTTTTATGCTTCTGCTGTTCTGGTTTGTCACACTAAGCCACACCATTAATTTTAGCTAAGTAATCACTACATTTGTGCTTTTTGGAGCTTGCTCTTTTATATCCATTCTTCATTTGATTTCAAGCTCACATGCTGTATTTTGCATGTAATTCATAGTCTACCAGCTACATGAACAGAGCTAATCCTGTCAAAGTACAAACTATCACTACATTTTAAATAATTATCTGCAGCCTGGTCCAGGATTTCTTTACTATTCTTGATTAGGTAAAAAGATGAAAAGCTACTTCTCTTGCCAGTAAAAATCACATTTCAGTAGATGGACTTTTAAAAAGATCATGATGTAGCACAACTAAACCCAAGAAGGCAGAGCTTATGCCATTGTGTTATTACCCTGTCCAATTGTGCCATTCCCCTGTCCAAGAACTATTTTGAATCGAGTAGAATTGCAAAAAAAAAAAAAGTCACTTAAGAACTCTTGGAAAATAGAACATTCACCAAGGAATAATTAATAAGTAATCTACTGATAAAGCTGTTTCATGCTTCAAGTGTTACCACATCTGGTCCAGCAATTTTGACTTATCTAATGGTAAAACTTCCTGGTTTTGTTTTAAATTGCTGCAATTTCTTCCCCTTATGTCTAAAGTACCAGGCAATGCCTTCTGTAAGCCAGAGCAAGTGGCCAAATGTCCCAGTTCTTTGTGGAGCAGTGGCAAGTCACTTTTAGTACAGCAACTCTGGAGCTGCCACATCTTCTCCAGGCACACACCTCCTGGAGCAGATAGATACAAGCACTGATAAAACAGGGCAAACAGCTGGAGATCTGCAAGATTAACATGTTATTTGTAAAACTACATCAGCTGTAAGCAGGAGAGGTTCCCAGAGACTGGATGGCTACAATGGCATGAAGCAGGTGACAGATTTCTGCTGCTCTTGCCTGTAACGCTGCTCTGAGGTGTGTAGTAACATCAGTGAGACAATCAGGAATAAAAACAACACATGCATCTCAATTAAAAATTTCAGCCAAGGCTACAACCCCTTTGCTTGTGAAAATTTAATCCCACCCTTCTTCAAGTGACACCTCTGAACAAGTTTGGGGATCTGCCAGGAAAGGGAGTCCTTAGAGAGACAGCTCCCAAATGTGAGTGATTGACCAAAGTTCAAGCAATATTTAAATCAAGCACTGAAACTCTCAACCCAGTTTCTTAATCTCTCTTAAAAACGCTCCCTTCAGCAAGACTCCTGATGAGTGCCAAAATAAGATATTTTCAGGTAAAGTGTTCAGAGAAGCAAGCACCATCCACATCATTGTCAATGAGAGAACATGGCAGCACTTACCCTATTCCAGTGCCCAGCTGAATTTCAGTCCCACACTGTTGAGCTCAAGGGATGCTGCTCTTCTTACCTATCCATTGTCACCTCTGCCTTCTTATTCCTTCCTATTGCAGCAAGGTTGTCCCCTTGTGGCACCACTCATAGGACGAAGCCTCCCTGACTTCTGTGCTCGTGTGAGGTTTTGGCTTCAGTGAGAGCTGAGGGCAGCAACCACATCACTCACACCTTGCCTCTTCTCCCTCATTAATGGCTTTTATCACCACAGCATCTCTTCTTCCAGTAATTCTTCAGAGGGTAAAGGACCCTGTTAATTTCACCTGTCTTCTCCTGTGTGCATCCTAATGATGAGATTTTAATTAAAAATACAGAGAAGGACTAAATAGTAAGGAAAGTTGACTACTAGAATGACTAGAGAAGTAAGAGCAAGCCAAATTGCAGGTCTTGTTGAGCTAAGGTGCTTGAAATATAGGGAATTAGAAATGCATTAAGTTGTTGGTGATTTTTATATAATATCTATCTTGCCAACAGAAGGCAACTTATCTTATACTCAATACCAATCCTATATACACACAACAAGAGGAACTTTTTAAACTTTGCCTGAGTGTGGGAAGAAACATGACCAGCATTAAGGAAATTAGCAGGAAATTTCTCAGGAGCTGTGCTAAGGGACAGCTTTTTAAAATGCCTGTGGGTGCATATGTGCATGTTCATGTGTATTTGAAGGAATCAGGTTTACAAAAAAAAGTATCTATCAAAATCCTGGTACTGGTGGAATGAAGTTTGACTCACACTCCTTAAGAAGGGTGGAGTATGTGGATTCAGACCTGGCCCTTTGGTTTATGTATTTCTCCATTTGGTTTTACTGTATGAGTCACAAAGTACCTAAAAATTCACAGATGGAAAAGGCTGAGAAATAGCACATCTATTTTTTATGATCAACTGGACCAATTTACCATCCCAGACACGAAGGACAATAAAATGAAATTAAAAATTCTAACCTTTTACTGAAACTACTTCATGTATTCCCTCATTCAGTTAGGAATATGAACAGTTTTAGGAACCACCAAGAAACATGAAGTCATTTGTAAAGAAACATTAAGTCATTTGTAGAAAGCTCAGATTATTACATCATCTGTCTGAACAGAGATTTATTGCTGCTAAAATTCTGTGCTGCAGAAACACAGCATCAATAAATCATCATCTACCTTGCCAATAGCTTTAATAGGAGAGGGAACAGGCTGGAAATTTTTCTGGATGCAGTGATACTCCAAAAGAAGATCTGAGACTGGAGTGTTATTGCCATTAGGAGTAACAATATTTACCTGTCTCTCATAGGGAAGGTCAGGATCAGATCTGCATTACAAGAAAAAAAACCCCAAACCAAAACAAAACCAAAAAAACACCAACAAAACCAAAATCAACCTAAAAAGCAAAAAGGACTTGAAAATTCTGCTTTGTGTCATTCGTTGTGGATGTTGCCACCCCTCTGGCTGCCAGAATTGCTCAGGAGGGTACAGGTGAGTGTTCCTCACTCACACCAGTGGAAGTGACTGATAACCCCCAGCTTGTGCCAAGAAGCAGCAGACTGGGAAGATTATTTATGTCCAAATATTCCTGAGGCCTTTGCAACTGGAAGTACATTATAAATTCTGAATATTGATGGTTAAGTGTGTTGAGCTGTTTGCACAGTTGAGGAACTGCAGTTTACAATGTGTCCTGTCTTTATGGGGAGAGATTTTTAATGATTTGCTGTTCTCCAACTTGTTACTGTGTTTAAGATAGTTACAGTGTAATTCTGCAAAACAACAGGACTGTAATTTTAAGGTTGGTAGATGGGAGTTTGTAGGACCAAGGCATTACTAGCTCATCTGTGGTCTCATATGTACTTTCCATTTCTTGCTTTTATACTATCCCTTGAAATTTTGTCATCTTTTTGAGTATTTCCTTACTGATTGGGGATTTTGGTCCAGAAATGTATTCCTTTCTCTAATTTTAAAGAAGACTGGATAGGCATTAGTGGGTTTTTCCCCTATGTGATACTTCTGCTTTTCATTATACTAATTAAAAAGTACACCCTACATTTAACTTTCCTTAAATTGTATTCCTAGGACTCTTAATTCTGCACTCCCTTCAATATAGTTTACATTTCTGATATTTTTTTAATTGTCTGAGTGTTTAACAACCACAGTCAAATACCCCTCAGTTTCCTCCCAAGAAGACTTAAAAGCCCCTTCAAAAAGAAGTAGAATTTGTTCTAAAAGAAATTTCCAGTAAGGAACTGAAAACAAGCCTTGCTATTTCTAATGTCAAGCTATTTCACATCTGCTTTTACATCAGAAGAGAAACTAAAGTGAAAACACTCAGCATCTTTCCTGTTTGCAGGTTGTCTTTAGCAGGGAGCTCAAGGCTGGAATGGGTAGAGTGGCCTTGTATTTATTGATCTCTCCTCACTTGTCACCTGTCAGCTATAAAAGCTCTTAATGTATCAGAGGGAAATGCTTCAAATGCAACATGGGGATTTTACAGCAAGAAAATTGCTTTAACTGAACCTTGGGAATTGCATCATTAAGCAGCAGTCTCAATGCAGAGGTCACAGTAATAAACTGATAATTCCTTATATTTTTTACTGCATCAGAGCTGAGGGGTGGAAGCTGCATGACTAAGGATTTATAAAACCAATCTCATGGTGACTGCAGTCTTTAAGCTAAAGAAGGAATTTATGCTGCCTGCTCATATTCACAGGCTCTCAGTTTCTCTATTACTGTTTCAAATGTTAGAAAAAGTGAAACTGTGGACATGGGATTTGTAAAATTTTTTTATCTGCTTTACAAACTGTGGGACAGTGACCTGTAAATGGGTTTATGCACTGCAGTACATGGACATTGGAAAATGAGATCCTGAGAAAGCATCCAGTTAAGCAGGAAACTCCCCAAACCAGCCAGAAGGAAATGCAGAGAAGTATGCCCAAGGTGAGTGCCTAAAGTCAGTGCAGAGATTAAGTAGGTGATTCCCTGTGTGCTTCTCCCTCTGCATAAACTCCCTTGTTGAGTCTGGTGCCTAATCCAGGTGAGCTCCTGGCATATTAAGGAAAAGGAAAAAGCCCAAATCCAAAGATAAATTGCATCCTATTTCAGCTGCATGTTAAGGCAATTGTTAAGGCAGATAGACACTTAAAACCCCACAAATTTAGTGGTTTGCAGTGGGGCTGTAAAAATAAGTCTCCTAATGCCAGCCTTGTTTGTGTTCTGGCCTGAGCCTCTCTTGGTTCCCACTGTGGGGTTTGCTTCCATTTGTATCTCTCATGAAAAGTATTGGAGCAAGGAACTGTCCTTTTCCCAAGGAAAGGGAGAACAGCAGGGCAAAAGGCACAGAAGGCTGCAACTTAGAATCTGTGTTCCCACCTGTGACAGGTTTTTTGTGACCAAATATTTATCAAAGGCAGGTAAAGCACATCTGTTTTCATCCTGTGTATGGTTCAGGGTTTGATTTAATTGTTTTCCTGGAACCAGAGCTGAACAAGCCAGAGCCAGTTTTGCCTTGCAGATGCCTCAGGGCTAAAGTGCAGATTGAGCACTCCTATATTTCTTTACGGGTAAATACAGGTGTGCCAGGAATTCATGGGTGCAGAAGGAAATATCCATAGCCCCTACAAGCAAGGGGGGGAAGCTCTCTTAGGAAGCTTTTCTCTTGTCTGGGTTCTCTGTTCAAGGCATTTCATGGAAGGTGTTCCAAGGATGAGCACTCACTCCAGTCTGATCCCAGCAGATCAGCAAATCCCACGTGGAGCGCAGTGCAAACCTATATGGCATGTGATCTGTCCCAGGATAAAACCATGTGTGTTTGAAACCTGCACTTTTCAGACTTGGAGGCTGAAGAGTATTTCTATCAAACACAAAATTCAAGTAGACAGAGGAGATCCCTCAGGGACCAGGAAGACCTCAGGAAGTAACAAAACTGGACTGGGCTGATCAGTCCCCCCAAAACATGGTGCTTCCACTATTGGAAAGTTGATTCTTGACAAAAAAAGTCCGTATCAGGGAAAAACCAAAAGACTAGATGGATCTTACGGACCTTTATGAGTGTTATAAAAAATTTATAGCTTCTTGTGGATTGCTGGCTCATGGTTTGGGATGAAACCTTTAAAGGAAGGATGCATGTTCATTAAGATACACTGACACTGGGAAGCCAATGCTTTTCTGCAAGGGTATGAACTCTCAGCCAAGCTTGCTCTTTTCTTTGTTCTGGGTTTTAGAGTGCTACAGTTTACCAGCACAGAATCTCCATGCACTTATTCTTCTTGACAGGATTTTTGGGGTTACTGAGTATTCCACATGGGATCAGGCATTCCTATGACCTCAAAAAATCAGCTGAATCAACTGAAAATGTAGCCTTGAGCATAACAAGAAGCACTAGTTAACAATGAACTTGTGAGAGCTGGAACCATATGTGAGAGCTTGATCTCTTGGCAGTCTGTGTTGTCAGGGACCAGAAGAAAACACCCAGCCTAAGATGTGTGTGCAGAGTGTGATTAAACATCTTAGTAGCTCTCCATAGGTCCTCTATGCTTAGATTTGAATCACACTCTTCCCCTATGTCCCTTATGAAAATGGGAGCAGTTTTTACAGTAGTGGGATGATGGCAAGAGGGGCACCTTGTGGGCTGTTTGAACCTCACCACTGGAGAGCAAATCCAAGAAAAGCAGACAAAAGGCAAAGGCTTCCCTGAGGTTGAAAGGTTCAGCTTTGTGAATGCTGATGCAGACCTATTTTGTTTACACACTTGCTAATTAATGGTGTTTGTCTAGTTGTCTCACTAGACTAATAGTAAGTTTTACTCTGTAAATAAGACAATCTGTGGTTATAGCAGAACAGAATCTCTCGCTGTGAGTTTGTCAAATAAATGCAAATTGTGAAATACAAATATCTACTCTGTCCTGTGAGCAAAAGCCTGCATTGTAACTGTGCAAAGAGTTGTCTGGTTGAGCAAGAAACCTCCTGTGAAACACACAGGGTCAAGAAAATACAGGTGGTGAATTTGAAATCCATGAGTAATGTCAGACTTGGCTACATCCAGCTGGTTTGTGTTGCTGAAAGCATCATTGCTTTCCCAGAGTCGGAAGGAAGGACAGAATTTTGGGGTAGATCACCCAGCATTTGTCTGATGAGGTGCACAGCCCTCAGAGCCTGCTGCAGACCAAGAGGTTTCATGGGATAGGGACCATAGGAAGCAAATATGACTTTGCAGTGAGGGTAAGGATGGTAATCCTGGAGTAAGAGTTAGGCAATACCATAAAGTTGTGTTTGCTTATATGTTATGATGATGCTAATTTATATTTTATGATTACACACTGCCTCAGCTGACTGCTTAATCCTTAGGAGAACTTAGCACCTGCAAGCTCCTGTGGCTCTTGCAAGTGGCTGTGAGTAGATGTGAGCTGGGGACCTCTCCCCCATCACCCTGAAAGGCAGCTCACAGAATTAGTCCAGACACAGGGTGCTTTAGGTGAGAGAAATTCCATCTTCATGTGGCAGCAGCCAAAGTTGCAGTGCAGAGATGTGTAAAAGGGCTGATCACTTCCAGTGGCTGGGAGTTCAGAAGGTGCCCCAGAAAGCTCCTGAGCAGCTTTATGTTCACTCCAGGCTTTTCTTGCTCTGCTCCTCTGTGCTGGCTGTGTGGCACAGAGCAGAGCACTGCCCATATCTCACTGCTGCCTGCTGCCCTGGCCTATCATGCACAACATCCTTAATTAGCAGAAGCACGAGAATGAGACAACACATGAAATTGCTGATGTGGATGAGTATTTCACAGACATTTCTCTTTTAGTCAGTGAGAAGAGCAAACTGAAGATGTGTCAGTGTACTCACAACAGCATCACTCAGGATGACCATGCACGTGATTAAGCAAACTGCTTTCAGGGAAGTGACTCACTGCTTTGGGTTTGCTCTCTTATTTTTTTCTTGTGTTATACATAATAAGCATATAAATGTGTTTTTGTTTATGGATGGCTCTGGGACAAAAATACACACTGTGTGCATGATCAGTCAAGTAATCCATGTCTGCCTTTATCCAAGGGTGCAGGCATCAGGAAACTGAAACAACTGAAAGATGACCATCATGTAATAATTATGTTGCAGTTTCTCCTCATATTGAGTCAGATCATTTTGATGGAGGATAGCTTCTGGGAGATTGTTCTCCCTAAGCATCTCTTAGAAGTTGTGAGAGTCAGCATGTCTTGCCTTTCTGTGTTTATTCTGAAGTACTCAGACCTCTCTTGTCCTGTTGTTCTGGTTAATTTGTTAATGGATAATTGATTTCAAGGGAGAGGATAGTTTCCTGTTCATAGTCAACTTTACAATCCTGCCTGCCTGGATATGTAGGATGGCAAGATAGTGGCTCCCAGATCCTATTTCTGATCTTCCACCTTCTCCCAGTAGGTATCTGATGTCCTGGTTTACCATGTGCCCCAGCCAACAATTATGCCTGAGCAAGTCAATACTGAACAGGTGTCCCAGGGTGCAGCTTATCAGGTGCAGATTAACATCTCAATTCTACTAGATTCAGGGACTTGTGTGCTCTTCAGAAACACACAGCCAGTCACTGTAGGAGAAGAAAGTTGGGTTAGTGGCTTTTTGTTTATTTTCTCCTACTAACCGGGAATAGAGAGGTGCGAATTTAACATTGTGTTTTATGTAAAACTTCCCATGTGGTCTGCAACATGTCATTAGTTGAATTTGCTGTTGTCTGTAAAGAAATCATGTTTCACTGCCATTTGTGCCCTTGAAAGTCAGCCTTCAGTTCACTGGGCCTCTGTAGCCATTTGCAAGTTGTTTCAATTTAGGAGCACGGGACAAGTGTTAGAAATCCTCTCTGCTTAAGAATTCTCTGCTTAAGAACATTAAGAAGCATTTCAGTACTCGTAAAAGTGAATGCTGAGCAAGGGTAATTTGAAAGTTATTGCTGTGATTATCAAACTGCAGTACCAGTAAATAATGTGATATCATAAATGTAGTAAATAATTTGCATCCAATTTCCACATTTTATTACAGCATCTGTCTGGAATTTGAAGTGCTTCATCCCAGCCAGTTTCTGCAGCTCAGCCCTGGGGGAAGATCAGGGTTTGCTGGTTTTGTTAACTCTTGAAAGCAAAAATCAAAAATGGCAATTGCATCACCTTCCTACAACCAGGGGTGGAGGAGGCTCCCCTCTCAATAGCTTCAGTGCCAAATTCAAATCCTCCCTTAACCCCAGAACCAAATCCCTTGAAGTTTAGCCCTGGTTTTATCGCTGATAGCCCTCCTAAGACTTCAGAGAAAATGCTCTGTGCAGAAGGAAAGAGCCCAGGGCTGTATCCAGCTCTGGCAAGGCAGCTCAGACAAGCCAAGCTGGCAGGACCTTGCTGTGCCAAGTGCATCCTGCTGGTGACTCACCTGTGTGGCTGGGTCAGTGGCACCATTTCCCTACTTTTCCCTACTTACCTGAACTGCAAGCGGGATGTGTGTGCAGGCTTTGCTTTAGCTAGAGAGAAGTCTGGTGAGTGTTCATGGCTCCATTATCCAGAGAAGTTTATTGTGGGAATGCAGATGAATGGTTCTGTGCCTCACTGCCCATATGGCTGACACTCGGCAAGGCCTGGCTCTCCAGCTGTCACATGTGGTGGCACAGCTGACAGCAGCGTGTGCCTCGCTCTCCCCTTGCCCCACTCACCATGTTTTGAGGCTGAACTGGATCTGTGTCACTGTGTGCCATCAATTTACCACTTGGCTCGCCTAAAAAGCTGTCACAGCTGCTTGTGGCTGACATCTTTTAGTTCCCAATGTGAAACAGTCTCAGAGAGCTCACCAATGAGTTGGTGTCTGCCTCTGGGTGCTTTCATGGGAATGAGCAGATAAGATTGAGAACGAGCAGATAAGATTGCTTTCTTCTCCCATTGTGCCCATTGTGGTTATTCCTCAAAAGGCTGGGGCTGCTCTTCTGAGTTTATAAGAATGTGAGTGTAAGAGATGACTCTGCAGGCCACCAGTGTGTGCTCCCTCAGTGTCATCCCACAGGACACATGGTTACCCTGGAGCAGTGGGACTGCATTCAGATGCCTGTGCACCTGCGTTGTTCAGCATTTTCCCCTAATCATGAGTGACCCCTCTGCTTCAACATCTGATGCTGTTTCTGTCCCAGGTGGAAGAGGACATGCCCCTCCCTATCAGTGCCAGCATATCCAGTGCACTGTCACACGGTTTCTCTCTGAATGTCCTGCAGCTGATGAGGCTGCCATTGTAGGACAGCTGCAGCAGAAGAGCTGGATCCTTCCCCACAACTTCCTTCCTCTGGATTCTGCTCACACAGTGCTTTTCAGAGTCATCTGTTCCAAGGGAATGTGTAACCAGCTGTTGCCAGGATGGACCCACATTATGGACCCATACTCGTCCCACATATGGCCAAACCAGGTTCAGGAGTAGCAGCTGATACACTGCACACACCTTCCAAACCATCAGTACAGGTCAAAGCTTCAGCATCCTTTAGTCTAGCCATCATAATGAAAATTCCCTTGGGAGGGCAGACTCAGAGATGCTTCTGCTGATCAGAACTTCTTATAGATTAAATAATCTATAGACTCATAGAATGTCAGAATGGCCTGGGTTGGAAGGGAGGGACCTTAAAGATCATCTTGTTCAACACCCCTGTCAGACCAGCCCTGCCTGGGTTGGTCATGGCCTGTGTTGGTCACCTTGAAAGATCATCTTGTTCCAAACCCCTCCTGCCATGGACAGGGACACCTTCCGCTATCCCAGCTTGCTCAGAGCCCTGTTCAACCTGGCCTTGGACACTGCCAGGGATCCAGGGGCAGCCACATCTTCTCTGGGCACCCTGTGCCAGGGCCTCAGCACCCTCAGAGGGAACAATTTCTGCCCAATACCCAATCTAAATCTCCTCTCTGTCAGTGTGAAGCCATTGCCCCTTGTCCTGTCACTCCAGGCCCTTGTCAAGAGTCTTTCTCCATCTTTCCTGTGGGTTCCCTTCAGACACTGCAAGGCCACAGTGAGGTCACCCCAAAGCCTTCTCTTCTCCAGGCTGCACAATCCCAATTCCCTCAGCCTTTCCTCCCAGCTCAGAGTGCAGTGCATTGTGTCCTTAGGTGGTTCTCCTAAAAGGACCCACTGAGGTTGGGTTTTTGGTGAGTTTCTGGGTGTATCAGGAGAACACAAGGATCTGTTGACTGACAGTCAGCCAATTCATCAGATCCATGTAGTGATGGTTTGCTCAGGGCAGCTTAGTGGATTTAACTGGCTGCCATAATGCATGGGCATGAGTCTTTTAGCCTGGATTCAGCCTCACAAAGGTTCAAAGCAGGCAGATCACATCCACACCACGGCTGCTTTGCTATGCTCTGGAGCTAATTTTAGGAGCAGAACATAGTTGAAGGAGACAAGAAGCTGCATTTGTGAATTGATACCAGCAACATCACCTCACAGTGAGGTCACTGCACTGTGGGTGGCCCAGAGCAGTGTCCTCAGAACAATGGCCTATTCCCAGCAGGCATGGGGCAGTGGGGATGCCAGGGTGTGAGTGAGGAGCTTGTTTTCTCCTCACCAGCCTGTGGCTGCTCCTCCATGCTGAGCTGCAGAGCCTCTCTGGGCACCCAGCAGATGCAGCCCTGTACAACAGTGGCATCTCCTTTTGCCTGTGTCCCTCACACTCAACACAGGGAGCCCCTGTGGCTGCCTTGGCTGTTTTGGCTTTCCAAGTTCATTTTAGACACAAACCTAGGCTGGGTCCAATCAGGCTGTTCAAAGGGATCTAGGTGAGCCTGAAACCCTCTTTTGTCAGTCTTGTACTCGCAAACTTTATAAGATCCCAAACAGAGATTCAGTTTTTCTAACACATTGTTTATGCTTTTCCTCATGTTTTCCTCCTCTAATCTGAAAATTCACACTTTCCTTTCTGTATGTACTATTTTTTACCTTTCCTTACTTGGGTCTTGGGCATGCTATGCAGGCAGGATGTTAATGCTGGCCTTGCTTCACCCATCAGCAGCACTCAAGCAATCCTTCCATGCTGGGCAGCAAGATCTGTTTCCAGGCCCCTTCTAGGATCTGGCCTCACCTTTTGTAACACTTTTTGCCCACAGAAAGGTTCCATGCAGCCTGGGCAAAGATTTTATGCCCAAGAGCTGAAGTCTGTCAGCTCTTTGTTCCAGCTGTGGAGACAATCTCTTTTCAGCATCAAATGTAGGTGTGTCTCATGCTCTGGCTTCCAGCTTCTAACAACAAAAGGACAAAACAAAAGGGCTTCTGTTCTCAGATGGTTTCAGAGTAAGGTGAAGTGCTATATTTCTTGCAGTCATATCACTTCAAGTGATTTTGCCCTTGAGGACAGCATTACCTCACACACAACAAGAGAACATCTGTGTGCTGAAATGTCAGGCCTCATGAGACAAAGATTTCTCTGTCTAAGTGCTGTAGCTTTCCACAGTTCTCCCTCCTGGTTGATATTTTATGGGTTCTTGTGCACAACTGTGCACAGGTTTCCTTAACACAGTGGACAGTTTTTATTTGACACAAGGGAGGGATCAGTCGCAGCAAGTGGAGCAGCCAGGTCAAACTGCTTTAACACCAGTGCTCTCCTGCACAGCAGCATGTTTGCAGAGCCCTGCTTCCCCCTTGACACCTTCTTGTTTAACAAATATCTCAATCTCTATGGCTCTGCTTCAGCTCTGCCTTGTTTGTCTTGTCTCTCTCTGGTGCGAGTTCACAAGGGCAGCTCCTGCCTTCCTGTTTGTACATCAGTGCCTTCACCTCAGCCGGAGGCTCCTGGCACTGTGAGCTGCAGAAGCAGCATATCCTTAGGCCAGTGCTGGAGAATGGGAACACAGCTGACATCTGATTCCCCAGCTAATCCATAGGCCCCATGCTAATTGCCTTTACACACTAGGCTGCACAGCCTCAGTGCAGGAAAACAGCTTGTGTCAATCCAGAGAACAGCTAATGAGAATAACCAGCCATTAACACATCAAATCAGATAATAAATGCTGGGAAGCACATCTGATGGCTCAGAGACTCTCATAATTTGTGACGGTTGTTGGTTTTTTACTTCCCAGTAAAAGAGCAGCCACTCCTGCACAACTTAGCTTCATAGGAAGTGGCTTTTCTTAGGATTATAGATAAAATAAAAATGTATGGTGAATTACAGCAGCTGGGGTTAAAATCCTAGACTTACCCACTAAAACTGTAATCTATCAAGGCCATGTTTCACTCTGCAGGTCAAGGACTTCGGAGCCAGCTGGGGAAACCTGGGGAGTCTGGAGCTCTGCCAGTCCAAACACTTTTACCAACAGGCTCAGGTGTGGGAACTGGGGGAGAAGGGGCAGAAACTCCCAGTGAAGTGTGCCAGAATTTCCTCATGTGCTGCCTTACCCTGGCCTAACTCACGTAGGGTTTCTGTATGTGAAGATTGCTTAGCATTAGTCCTTATTATAAGCACAGAGAAACTAAGGAAACACATCTGGAAATAAACTAGCAGGAGCTAAAACTCTGGGAATAGCAATTGGAGGAGTTTTCTAAACATTGGTTAGATATTTTGCTTGCCAGTCCCAAAGCTCTCCCCAATCAATTAATGTATTTGTGTGGCACCTCTTCACAGTAGAAATTGGTAGTTGCTGGAAAGCCCTTCTCTTTGGTGTGGGAAATAGCTCAAAATCAATAGTCTGGAGAATGCAGAAGATGAAGACTGCTGAGTGCTTTCCAAACTGGACAGTGGTGAGAAGGGAACTTGTATAGGCAATGCCGTCACTAGCTGGGATTTGCTGTTCCTCTTCCAGATGAAGCTGCTGTAGGATCTTCCGTGACCTGTTCCCATCACTAGTAGTGTTACTGGAGTGGGTGAGAGCCTTCCAGCTTCTAACTTCATCCAAGGAAGGAGTCTTGCAGTGGCACAGAGCTGCTGGAAACCTTTCTTGGGTATTTGTTCCAGCAGATGGACACTTGGAAGGGACTGGAGCTGGCTGCTGCCTCATCCAGCTGCTTTGCAGAGCACAGAGCTTTTTTGTCTTGCAAGTGTCTCCTGGACACAGCTGATTCCCTCCTGTACCACGTTTTCCTCTGGTAAACCACTGAGACCCTGGGCTTTCTCCTGCCTCAGGGCTTTTTTAGGATGGATTTCTTCCCTCCTGGTACAGCACTGTGGAGTGAGACACTGCTCATTTTGTTGTGTCTTTTGTGTGCATCCACTATGTGACAGAAGACCACAGTTCCCACCTAGGAGTAGAGCAGCATAGCAGGATCTGCAGCTGGACCATTTTCCACGCAAAGCCATCTTCTAAAGCATTATTCTTCTTTTCAATGTACTCATGTGGCTGTAGAGCTGGAAATAATTTTGGTATGGTTTGGTATTGAGGCAGATTAATTGTATTCCAGCCATTCATTGTGCCAGGATGCTCTTTCTGCCAGTTTTTAATGTCACTCAGAAGCAGCACATGCCCACAGCTCGATTTCCTCACCTGTCCCATGGGCATTATTAGTTTGGCATAATCAAGAAGTTGACAGCAGGTGCCTGGGTGAGTTTCACTGGAAGGACTGGCAGAAATACTTCCTCTTCCACCAGAGGACATATTTGAAATACTGGTGGATTTATAAATCCTGCTTCATTGCATGGAAAGGCAGGGAGGATCCTTTCTCGGAGAGCTATTGAGAGCTCCACAGATGAAAATCCTGCTGACAAGTTTCAGTTATGACCAAAGTGAAAATATACCATGTTTTCCAGGTATTTCTCTTTTTGCCAAGATTCTGATCCCAAAATGAAAAATACCAGAGCAAAAGAGCTCTTATAAAATTATAAAGCTCTTATAAAATTACAGGAAAATGGTCCCATGAAATTTGAGACCTTCAATTAGTCCACATCAGGTCTTCAAGGGGCAGAGAGTATCAATGAACAAGGAGAACATTTCTATTTCTGTAGCTCTAGCTTGTTTTCAAATTGCTTTGAGCCATTTCCAGCCAGCCTAAATTCCAGCTAAATGTCTGTGCCTGTAGTGGGTTTAGTGCCTCTGGAGAGCAATTCAGAAGGCCTGAGGGAGGTGCAGAGTGAGTGTTTTGAATCAGACAGCAGGAAACAGGAGACAAAGATGACACTTGGTGGCATTTAAGCCAGCTGAATATGCCCATTTTCTTCTGTTTGTTTTTTCTAATGGTGATACCAGCTGGTATGTTTAAACATTTATTTCTGTCCTCTCTTTTTTAGGAGATGGGCTGTGTGGGAGGATGAGAGAATTCTTTTCTTCTAAGGGGCATAAGATACAAACTCAGCCTCTGTCCAGTGGATGCTGTAGGATCCTTCTAGAAGGAGGATCTTGTCCATGCTTCACACTGTATCTCACAAGGAAGTGGGACTCCTTCTAAGTGACTATACGAGACCAGCAATTCAGAAACAATCATCCATTTGGGCTGCACAGGTTAAAAGATAATAAATATTTGTACAGTAATTAGAATATCAAATAAAAGGATGTACAAAGTTCTAGTCAGGAGGGAAGCAGGTGGTGCTCTGTCAGAGTAACCCTTTGGGGGCTGGATCATCCTTTATGCAGTACAGGGGCTGTAGGTGCTCTGGAACACTGCATGGTTTCCTGGATTTTCATAGGCATGACGCTGTTGACCACGGGGACGTTATGCCTGTTGTCCTACCAGCTCTTCTCAGGAGGGAAATTATGGAAATATGGGTGTGAACCACATTCATTGTAGGACCAGTGCCAATCCTCCATCAAAAATATTTCATTTTAGACCATAAAAAAATTCTGTCAGAGTTGCTGTGTGGTTCTGGAGACCTAAGAGCCTTAGTATTTTAGGCAGGTCCTTTTTCAGTCATCAGACAGCAACAGCCACTTTCAGTTCTTCAGGGAATTAAAACCAAAACCCCAGTGATGTCAAACTATGACATCTCTCCTCTCTGGGGACTGCAGCCTTCCAGAACACTGCTGGGAATAGGGAAGGAAAGGCAGAGAAAACTAAAGTAATTTGTGCAGTGGAAAGCAGGCTGCCTTTTTCTAACCCCTGCTCCTGGGGTCTAACACCAGAGCCTTATACTGACATGTCCAGCCTGTGGCCCCAGGGTGCTCAGCTCCAGCCAGAGGTGTTGTATAAACCCATAGAACCCTCCTCTTCCACAGGGACAAGCATTTGGCTTCTGCTGAGGCTTTTGGGAGGATTTTGTCTTGCTGCCAGAAGAGACCCAGCCTTCTCCTTTGTGAAAGGCGCTGGCTTTGCTGTTGTTTTTCAAACTGAGAACCCCTTACTGCCCTGGAGGGAAGTGTGCCATGAGGATGGGCAGGTCTCTGACATCCCATTTCCTTCTCCCTTGATTCTAGCCCCTGCAGTCCCTCCACACTCACGACTCCAGGAAGGCATTAAAACCTGTGGCTTGTTTCTTTCTATCTTTCCTACTTGCACGGCCCTTTACCCTGCAGTATTTAAATGCTTTTAATGTATTTATCTTCCCACTAGCACACTAAAACAGGGAAGGACCTTATCCAGAATTTACAGATGAGTAATTAAGACATGGGAGCCTTAATTCCTAGATTCTGGGATGCATCAAAAGCAGTGTGGTCAGCTTTTGATGGAAGGAAGGAAGAGATTCTGCCCCTCTACAGCTGGTGTGCTGCATCCAGCTCTGTCCTCAGCACAAGAGACTCATGGAGCTGTTGGAGTGAGTCCAGAGGAGGGCCATGAATCAGAGGGATGGAGCAGCTCTCCTGTGAGGAAAGGCTGAGACAGTTGGGCTTTTTCAGTCTGGAGAAGAGAAGGCTCCAGGCAGACACCATGGTAGCCCTCCAGCACCTAAAAGGGGTTTATAAGAAACACAGGGACAAACATTTTGTGAGGGCCTGGCGTGATAGGGCAAGCAGTAATTGGCTTTAAATTGTAAGAGGGTTGATTCAGACTACATGTAAGGAAGAAATGGCTTTACAATGAGGGTGATGAAACACTGGCACATGTTGCCCAGAGATGTGGTGGAGGCCCAGTTCCTGGAAACATTCAGGTTTCTGGGCCCTGAGTAACGTGATCTAGTGGAAGATGTCCTTGCCCGCAGAAGTTCAAAGAGCAGGGTTTTCCCTGGTTTTATGATTACATGACTATGATTATAAACACAGCATGTGTAATAAACACAACACTTACACAGAAAGACTATTACAACATATAATCATATAGAAGTGAAAAAAAGGATAAAGCTTTGCTACTTCACAGATAATTTGCTGTTGCTTTTATACTTCCCAGCCTTGTAAAGAGCCTTTGTGAATTTTCTCACCTAATGCTCCAGCTCTCCTTTGAGCTTCTTATCTGTCAGCTAAAGCATTTTAGATAACATTTTTTCCATATACCAAATTTTTCAAGCACCCTGTGCACGCAAAGATGTGAATTAAAGTGGCAACTACAATGTGTCTCACCTGCAGCCACCTGAGCACCTTCTTTCATTCTGTTTTCTGTATGAATACAGGATCATTTCCACATTGTGCACTCTCAGAAACGTGGGGGTTGGTAGAATGGTACTTCCAGTGTATTTTTGCCAATGAATCTTTATCTACACAACAGTCTTTGGCAGGATTAAAGATTCCAACAACTGAGATGCACCTACACAGATCCCTGTGATAAAAAGAACCCTCTCTCTTTTGAATGAGGCAAGAAAATCGTAGAATCACAGAGTGGTTTGGGTTGTAAGAGACCTTGAAGATCAGCCAGTTCCAAACCCCTGCCATGGGCAGGGACACCTTCCACTATCCCAGCTTGCTCAGAGCCCCATCCAGCCTGGCCTTGGACACTGCCAGGGATCCAGGGGCAGCCACAGCTTCTCTGGGCAATCTGTGTCAGGCCTCAGCACCCTCACAGGGCAGAATTTCTTCCCAACATCCAATTAAAACTAGCCTCCTTCAGCTTAAGACCACTGAATATATGCATTTAGTATCTGCCAAACATATGCTTTGGCTCATCAGACCATGACTGGTTTGCAGGCAGAGAAATGCAGTCACTTGTTTGCTCTTGAGGCACATTTCAGAGCATGTCTAGAAATTCTCCTTCAGTCCCCACAGTCCAGTGCATCACAAGCTTTTGGCTTATTTTCTTCTGGAGCATCCAGTTCAGTGCTTTGAGGTAAGGACACCAGTCAGTAATGTCTGTTTGGAGCAATGGGCACTTGGCTGAGGGAGACCTGAATCCCTGCTCAGATTCCAGAGTGGAATCTGGGAGTTTTGTAAAGCAGTGTTGCCATCAACAGTTCTGATTTTTATCCCTTCCATTTTAGTTCAAATTTAAACACTTTAGTTCAAATTTAAACACAAAGCAGGGAATGTAGGGGACTCTTCACCTCATAAATGCATTGGTAAGGGACACATCTATTTCAAAAGGCTATTTTTTGGAGAAAGTACCTGCAGCATGACAGCTAACTTCAGTGACTATCCCCTAACATTTATGTAGGACATTGTAAATCAATGGAGCATAAACCAAGGTGCTGTCCACTGAGAAGGTTGATTTCCTTTTGCCCTTTACCAGTGTTTCAACTACAGACCTGTGAGGAGCATTTCTGGTTTGGAGATAAGATTACCCATGTGAACAATATCTGAAAGGGAAAAAGAAGGACAGCAACTAGTCTGAGTTATTAAAACATGAGAGTAGCTTAATTTCATCCTCTGCTCTCTGCTGACTCACTTTGACCTTGAACAAGGCCTCTTTATGTTCTCCTGACTGTAAGAAAGAACTAATAATATTTTCTGCTTCCTGGAAAAGAATGTAAATATAGCTCACCATTTCTAATGTGCTCACATGGAATGCACGGGGTGGGGGGGACACAAAGTTCTTTTTCCATGTGGCACATGCAGGAAGACTTATAACCACAATATCCATAGCATTGCAGACTTCCATTCAGGTTGTGTTGTCCCACCCAGGACATTGCCTTTTTTTACCCCTCTACAATTGCATTTTTTTTTCTTTCCCTCAAAGAGTCAATCAAAACAATTCTTCAATTCCAAGATTTGAGCTTGGAAAGAAAAAGCATAAATTTTTGTCCTCTTACAAATAGTTCGGTGATTTTGTTTAGAGAGATTCTGGCATCACTGTCTGATTAGGGGCAGTGTCTACTGATTTGGGGTAAAATCCCTTTTAGACCTTCTGTCATAAAACATCTGGCAAGGAGTGCTCAGCAATGGAAAGCGCTGGAAATGTCACTCCTGCCATGCTTGAGCCTCTGATGAGGTTACAGTTTGATGGTGGAAAAAGTTCTGAGCTAACAGTAGCAGCATTTCAGGTAGGAAAGGAGACCTGTATTCTGAAACTGGATTTTGGACACACTGTGGACAAGTGTGCTGCCTGTATTTTTATGCAAGAGAAGGTATTACTTCTTTGGACCTGTCAGTGTGACTTTGATTCCTGAGAAGGTTCTGAAACAGCCATTAAAACATGATTTTGTAAGTACCTCACTGATATAAACTGATAAAGGAAATAGCCAACAAGGATTGTTGAGAATGGATCATGCCAAGACTGTGAAGTTTCTGCCTTTGGCTGCTTAAGTGGCCTAGTGGGGGAAAAAAGGAGGCTACAACTCATGTGGTATAATCTCAACCCCAGTGACATTTCTGCCACTTAGTGACATTCCCAAGAGCAAACTAAGGAAATAGAGTGTTGATGTGGTTGTGAGAAGAAAGGTGTGCAGTGGTTGGAAACTTGCTCCCAAAGAGTACTCACAGCTCTTTTATGATGCTCTGTTCTGGCCCTGGCCTTGTTCAGCACTGCTGAGTGTGGAGGACAATGAGACAACATGGTCATAGTCTTAGGAACTGGGAAAATAAATCAAAGTTGCAAGTACTGTGGACACCAGCATCAGAATTCAACACATGCTTGAAAATTCAGAGGGAATCTGAAATGAAAGCAGCTAAAATTCAGCAAAGTCTTTCTCCTTTCAGATGAGAAATTCAGTAAACAAGCAGAAAAATGGAAGTTATCAGCTAGGAAACATCACAGCAGATTTTTCTGACTGCACCCTACTGATTTAAGGTAGCATTTTGTCTCCTAGCACCTGAATGTGAGGACAGCAAAGTACTGGAATGGATTGCCTATAATGACAATGAAGTCTCCTGTTGGACATTTTTTAAAAACAAGGGAGACAAACATCTTTTGAAGATTTCTAGGTATCATTCATTGGAGAGTCTCTTTTTACCCCCTCACATTCCTGGTGTTCTGTGATCCACACTACAGAGCTCCAGTCAGGTACATGTCAATAATCAGATACTGCTGAGGAAGAGAAGAGCTTTGTTCTGACAATAAAACTCTCTTTCTGTAGGCAGCAGTAGCAATTGTTCCACTTTCTGGAGTAGCAGTAAACTGCCAGCTGGAGTCCTTTGTCTCAGCTGGAAGCTGTAAGTAGAAACAGGCAAGGGAAAAGCACAGGAAAGTAATCAGCATAGGAGGGGTAGAAAAGAAAAGGCTGAGAAATGCTGCAGCAGCTTGGAAGGGATTGATGCAGGTGGGGCAACAACTTTGCATGTCCATTTTGGGATGAGCAAAAAAGAATCAGTTTCCCTTTCACTTAAAGGATTTCAGCAGGATATCAGGATATCTGTCTGAAAGTGTGGCAGAGCATTACTACCCAGGGATATCGATTTCTTAAGGTGAAGATAAAAACGTCAGGGTGGTGTCCAGATACTTTTAGCCTGCTTCAATGCGGGTTGTTGGGCAAAATGATCTCCTGAGACTCCTCCCAGCCTGCCAGATCTGTGAATTTATCTCTGGCAAGCATTTCTTTTGGCATGGTGGGAAAGCATAGGGAAATGGAGCGAAATGAATGTATCCGGGAAAATCACTGACTCTGGTAATGAGCATGAACCTTTCTGAAGGAAAGAAAACAACATCTCTGTTGCAACATCCCACTGCCAGGATACTTTATAAACATCATTATTTTTATGTTGCTTTTGCGACTCAGACCCTTCCAGACTCCTGTTAAGGCTCAAAATTTCTTACAGGGGCCAGACCATGCTGTAACTTGTATTGTTTGTGTCCTGCTCTCATTTTTGCTCTGATAAGTCTCCTGAATTTTGGAAGACGTCTCTTGTGAAGCTCTCCATGGGTCAAAATGTAATTTCAGTAACAGAACATGATGCACACAAGAGTTGCTTTTGGTCTGCCAATATAGTAAAAATTCCATTGAAAGCTCATTCCATTGACAGTTAAATACATTTCTGGAAATTCTCGTCCTGCACATTTATTTCCAATTTGCTAAAATCAACTGGTGAAGACTAGGACTGCTGCCAGGACATGCCTTAACATCAAAAGCCTTCTCATCTCCATCAGCATCTGCTTAATTGAGGCTGTAGAAAAAAGCATCTGCTGCTTTCCCTCTGTTCAGTGGTGAAAAGAAACTGCCTTGGCATTTGACAAGCTGGAAAAAGTTGAAATATTTGACTGTTAGATGGAAAATCATCCAGTGAATATGAACCCAAAAAATGACACCGTTTCATGTGTTTCAACATAGAAATTCAAGTGCAGGCGATACATGCTGTGCTCTTTCAAAACCCAAAGAAATTCTCTGCTTTTCCAGTTAGCTGGATTACTGCTCATTTTTGAGAGGCAAACCTTTCAGGGACTTCTCCTTTTACCATAATAATTTTTCTGAAGGAAAAACGATTTCATGGTGTATTACTGGGCCTGTCAGCAGGAAGAAATAATGAGCCTCACTTTGCCATTCTTTAGCAGAGAATTTGTTGAGAAAACAGCCCTCACCACTCTGCAGTTGCATTGATGTGAAAACAGCCGTAAGAACTCTGGGGTGTGGATTATTGGCGCTGTTACCTGGGGACTTCAGCAGCAAAAAGATGAAAAACATAGTAACAAACACTTTAGCCAGAATATATGCTTTTTGCAGGGTAAAGAAGAGAGCTTAGAGGCAGGAACTCTTCCATGAACTGGCGTTAGAACTGTACATCTCCAAGTGGGCATCTAGCAGCTGCTAGATCATTCTGCCCCCCTGCAGACACTGAAATGGTTCCTGTGCCACACATTTACCCCTGGCATGCCCTTCTATGTCCCTGGGCAAGGCTGTCCTGAGCTCTCCTGACCCAGCAAGGTGGAACAGCTGCCTCAGCCACACGGACAGCTCCACCCTGAGCCATGTCCTGCTGCCTCCTGCCCACCTGGGGCTCACACGGAATTTCCCATCCAGGCGGAGGAGCTGAGGCTGCTGAGGAGGAGCTCAGCAGCATTGTGGTTGGATGGAGCAGAAATGTCAGGGAACTTCCATTCTTTGGGAACAAAACTGTGTGCTCCCAGCCCCCCCCATGGGTTTGCCCTGCAAGAAGAGCCACGGAGAGATTTGCAGTGTTACTTGGTGCATGGTTTTATCTGAGCGCCTGGGATCACAGCACTAGATTTGCCCATCATTCAGACTTAAATGTATAGGGGATTAAGGCTTTGATTCAGGAAAATATTTCAACAAGAAGTCGTGTCTTTAGCAGAAGAACACTTCAAGGACTGTGTTGAATCTGTAATAACCCCTTTTCTTTGATACTGTAAAATCTCTGTCAAGAAAGGCAGATTTCTCAATGTCTTTAACTGCACTAGATAACTTGTGCAGTTACAACAATGGAATAAGAAAAAAATGCTCTTAGAATTGATATCAAAAGTATTTGACACTTATTGGAAATTTAAATACATTTAAAATACATTTAAATAAGAACAGCAATGCCATAAACCTGTATCAGTCACAACAAATCTGAAATTCCCATTAAATGCTGATGAACATTTTGCCTTAGTGAAGACTGCAGAACTCTTCCCTCTTGATGGCATGGTGTGATCCACAGTCACAGTGCCTTTACACCAGACACTTCTAGAACAGCTTTACCAGTGGTTGTTTTTTTTCCCCTCTTCACCTTTTTCTGAAGCTTAGTCTGTAGTTCTGAAACTTTGGTTCTCCTCACTTTTATAGTCAAACCTCATTAGACACAACTATCTATAACTGAGGGATGAGCTCATCCTTCCCTTTGACAGAGGAAGGCAAAAACCAGACCAGACTGGTACCTAAGGTCAGGAAAAAATAAAGTACATGTCTTTTGAATATCATTAGGCATTGGAGCAGACTAATATGGAACACAACAAATTCTCTTCCAGAAGTTTTTAAATCAAGACTAGATCCTTTTCTCAAACCAGGCTTTGACCAAAAAATACATTACTGAAGGAAATTGGATGAAGTTTAGTTGCTTCTGTTATGGAAGGGGTCAGATAAGATGATACTAATGGCCTTTTCCAGCTTTAGAATTGCTGAGTACTTTATTGGATGAGCAAGAGTGAATTTTAAGTACTTTATTATTTTAAATTAAACCTCTCTTGCATAACGTGGCACTATATTTTCTCCTGCATTACCTGATGAAATTTTTCCCTCCTGAAAATAAATAAGGAAGTATGTCAGCTTCTCACAGTCTCTCTGAAATGAATAAATAATGCATCACTCAAAGGGATCTGTTTTCTGTTTATTTTTGGCCCAAAAATGATTAGGACCTGTCTCGGTCTCTCTGCGAGCCTCTCAGGAGCCCTGGGCCAGTCCCGAGTCGGCAGACACTGGGGGGCAGCCCCGACACAGCTGACAGAAGGGAGACACTCTCTGTGTGTGCCCCGAGGGTACTGAGGGCACCTGGGCTGGGGGGAGACACTCTCTGTGCCCCGAGGGTACTGAGGGCACCTGGGCTGGCAGGGAGACACTCTCTGTGCCCCGAGGGTGCTGAGGGCACCTGGGCTGGCAGGGAGACACTCTCTGTGCCCCGAGGGTGCTGAGGGAACCTGGGCTGGCAGGCAGACACTGTCTGTGCCCCGAGGGTGCTGAGGGCACCTGGGCTGGCAGGGAGACACTCTCTGTGTGTGCCCTGAGGGTACTGAGGGCACCTGGGCTGGCAGGGAGACACTCTCTGTGCCCCGAGGGTGCTGAGGGCACCTGGGCTGGGGGGAGACACTCTCTGTGTCCCGAGGGTGCTGAGGGCACCTGGGCTGGGCGCCTGTGCAGCACAAGAGACACCAGAGACATCGGTAGAGGAGAAAAGGCCGACTCTTAGCAGGGGTTAATCCAAGGTTTTATTAGGAGTCCCAAAGGAACTCCTGCACCTCAGGGGCCTCCTGCCGAGAGCCCCGGGAGATGTGCCAAGGTCACATTTAAAGGGAGGTGGAAACCAAAAGTAGAGAACATTTTACCAGCCAATGAGTGACCCTAAGGGATGGGTACTGGGGGGATAGACATATAGGACAGTGTATGGGGCAAGGCTTGGGGGGCTGACCCCTGGGCCTCTGCTAATCACTCGATGACTTGGACCGAAACTTCTGGATGGAGGGATGGGATGCTGAGTGATTGACAGAGAGCAGTAAAACCCCCACAGGGTGGGGGTTTGGGGATGATCTCATCCAGAGAGAGGGATAACACAGGTAAAGGGACGGGGGCACAGTCTGGGATAAACCATTTGGGAAAAATATGGGGATACAAAACAAAACTACTTCAAAGTATTACAAAGTATAAAAACACACTACAACAAGGACCTCTTAAAGAATTTTTAGAAATATCCCATTTTTGCAAAGTAGGCATTATTTTCTGACAGCAGAATTTGAGGGCAGATTGTGATTTCTCTGGATGTGTGTCACTGACATTTTGAATGTTTGCCCCTTGCTATGGGAGATGAGATAAGCAGCATAATATTAATTTCATATTTCAGTGAAGAAGTAAACATTTAAAAACCTCTGAAGGATGGATGACACCATCACAGAGCTGTAACATAACTCAGAGGGTCATTTCATATTTCCAGCTACTCTGAAGCAACCTGAGGAGTTATTTCATATTAGACCTGCTGGTTTGGGGGTGGGCAGGCTCCAAGAGGGGCATTGAAATGTTACAGCACTCAACATGAAAAGTCCTGCAGGGCCCTGACTGCTGCCCAAGGAGGGAATGAACACAACACACCTTCACACTCCTCACTGTCCCTGTGGCTGTGCTCTCACCAGGATTATAAAAGGTTCAGGTTGGACACCAGGAAGAATTTTACCATTGAAAAGGTGGTCAGGCATTGGAAGGAGCTGTCCAGGGAGGTGGTGGAGTCCCCATCCCTGGAGGTATTAAAGAAATGACTGGATGTGCTCTGGTTTAGTTGGCAATTGGGGATGGGTCAGAGGTTGGACTCAGATCTCAGAGGTCTTTTCCAACCTGAATGAGTCTGTGATTCTATTTTTAAAAAATCATCATTAGTTTGGATAATTTCTGTGTTTTGGTCTTCAAAGTCCTTCTTTTTGGCCACCTTTATTATATTTTTACATTTAATCTGTCAGAGGTTACGATCCTTTCTATTTCCTCCCTTTGCACATGCCTTCAGCTTTTGTACTTCTTCCTCCTGCCCTTCCTTGCTCTGCTGCTGAACAAAGCTGGCTGTCTTCTGCCCTTTCCTCAAGCCTTTCTACAAAGACACTAAATTACTGGCCTGGCACCCCTCAGCAACCTCCATCCAGCTTGCAAGAACTTAATTCTCAGAGTTGTCCCTTTTAAATCCTTTTAAAATGGTTTTTCATTCTTACATCGTTCCTCTTTCTGGAGCTGAGCACATCTGTAATGGATATTTGGCCTCTGTAAATGCTGTGCATTGCTCAGGTCTGAGCCAAGGGATGGGCCTTCTCTTTTGAGCTCCTTGAAATGGAAGTATTTAAAAATTCAGTCCCAGGAAGGGAATGTAACCAGGGTGCATTGAGTGAAAAGCACTGAGCCATTGCCTCTGAAATTGCAGATGACAAACCAGTCTGTTTGTCCTGGCACAAGTGTGAGGTCACTGTTTGTGCACAGCAGCTTGTCTTGTAATCACACTGAGATGTTCTGGGCTGGGAAAGCTTCCTTGAGGGGACAGGTTGGTTAAGTGGCTGATATTCTCCAGAAAATAAGGCACAAACCCTTCTCTCAAGCTGCAATTCACACACTGGCAGGAATAACACACATGTAAGGAAGTCAGTTCAGTGTCTTATCAGCCCAATAAAGCAAAAGGAAATAAATTACTTTTGTTGTATCCTCATAATTTCCCTGAAACACAGGAGTAGATTCTGGAGTGATGGGAAAGGGCGGCTCTTATCAGAAAGAATGACTGTGCATTTATCAGTATAAGAAACATGTGGCCATGTTTATTATACTGATAATATACACCAAACCCACTTCTGTTCCTGCCTCCTGTACCTAAGGATAGAAGGAAGGCTGAGGATGCAGTTTTACCTTCAGACCACACAGGAAAGTGTCACATCCAATTTCAACATTCTCTCTAAAAATTCAGATTCTGAAGGATCAAGATTAAAACCCCAAGCTCTCTGAGTGCCTGTCATGAATGTGCCAAGTTTGTCTGGAAACATGCCAGGAGACCTTGTATCAAACAAGTCTGGACCTTCTTTACATAAAATTCCTGTCCAGTCCAGAAAAGCTTTTGTGTAGTGATGGCTTTGGGGGTATTTGCGTACATCCAGGGAAGGGAGCAAACCTTAAGTGAAGCCCAGTGTAGTGTTAACTTGGATAGAGAAATTTTGAGGGCAACTGATCAGGTGGGGAAATGATGCAAAAATGTAAACTGAAAGTACAGACAGCAGTTGCTTAAGGCTCTGTTGCAGCAGCAAAACTGTCCAATTTACTAACATTTCCAGGTCTGTGTGAGGAAATGTCAGCTTCAGTATTGCCTGGCCCCCATGAAGCTGCCTCTGCCGGGGGAATTGTCAGGTGCTCACTCCATAGGGGTGGGTGCACAGGGGTTCTTTCATTCAGTAAATATGAAATCTCAATTTCATAGCTTCAAACAGAAGGAAAAATCATTCAAGCCAAGCTGAATGATCCCCTTGACTTCTAAACATTCTTGGAAGCCTCACAAGTTTCCGTGTGAAACTCAGAAGGATTCCTTGTGGTGATGGGAATTGATGCTCCAGGTTTCTTTGCTCCAATTTCAGATGAACACATCTAGCAAACAAAGAGTAAGCTAAAAGAGAAACAACCTGAACTGCAGCAAGCCAAAATTTGTTGTGGCAACATCTGGCTGAGGTAACTGATGTCATTTAACCTATTCCTATGCACTATCTTTCTCCTCACTTGAAGAAAGAAGCTCTTTAATGACAAGATCCAGGCAGCTTCATCAGGAACTGGCAAAGGGGGCAAGCACAGCTGCACAGGGAAATTCCATCTGCTGAGCACTCTCCCACAGTCCTACAAAACCTACACAAAGTTACATTTACCTTTCTGATGATGCTCTCCTGACTTTAATAGAGCTGCCTCAATAACAGCAGGATTGTTAAATAATTCTTTCCAAGGCTAGAATATGCAGAGCACCAAGAGAACCAGCTCAGGAAGACTCAGGGCTGGGTAGAAATGATTGGCTAATGGATGCTTGTTCAGGGAATATCAGTAACCCTTGTGACAGCTTGATACCAACTTTAAAAGCAAAGAATGAAAATGAATTTATAACTGGTAAGCAGAGAAAGGGTTTAAAAACCTGTCTGGGTTTTACCCACGAGGCTGCTCTTAGTCAAGGATTCCTAGGAGGAAAAGCATGAGGTCGAGTGATGGCTCAACCCCACTTATCTCCAGGACAGTGACAAATGAAGGGCTGGATGGAAAATCACTTGTGACATGTGCAGACTTTTCCACAGCTAGGCTGAAACTTTACGTTTAACTGGTTTGGAGCATATGGAATGAAGATGGAGCAGTGAATAATAATGTATGCTTCAGTGACTTTCCCATAACACTGCAACAACAAATAGGTAATAAAAATGTCACAGACACTGACAAAATACAGACTATCCTGTTCCTTTGTTGTGTTTTTGTCCCTAAATATAACTCAATATTGTGGCCATGATCTTTGCTTAATGGTGACCTTCAAGCTTAAAAACAAATTGGCTTTGGGGCTATATAAACACACAGACACACACAGACACACACAAAGGCACTCCGCTTTCTGACAGCAAAAGTGAAAATCCATTTCCCCCATAGGCTTTCCTGCTCAGAAATAATAAGAATGAAGTATGAAATGTTTTGGCTTTCCTGAGACATTTATGGGAACTGTCAGAAATACTGTTTTCCTAGCTTCTCGCTGACGCAGTTAGGGAATCACATCTTTAGTACATCTTTAATCCCAAATTGTTACATTGTTTATTTTCAGTTACTGCCTTTTTTTTTTTTTCCCAGTGTAAACCATAGTGTACAGCCTGAATCAGCCAGCCTTTTCTCTAGTCCTATTGTTTACCTCATTAACCTGTGGCAGACAGAATTAATAGAATTCAGGACTTTTTGATCCTCAAAGTGTCCCATCTCTCTCTGGTCCTTCGGTCCTTTTAATTCTCTTTTCCTGCTCCTTCTTTGTCTTTTCCAGCCTCCTTCTCTGGTATCTTAAAACTATTTCAGGATACAAATCAATGTGTGTGCTATGGAGGAAAAAACAATTCTTTAGTGCTTTGACTATGAATAAGATTGAAGAGTTTTTTATTTCAAAGGCTTGAAACACAACAAAAGCTGAGGCAAAGAAAAAATGTTTTTAGGTGGGGAAAAACAATCAGAGTTTGCCAATGGGGTGGCTCTCCTTCTCCCACAGGAAAAGAAAAAAAATTCTGCAATGGTTTTTCCAAGATTTTTGGGTTTAGTATGATTTTATACCAGGAAAAAACTAGCATGATTAATGTCTAAAAAAAGGAAGATAAAGAGATTGGTTAAGGGGAACCTTCAAGGCAAACAGTGGTCATCACTGTGGGCCCCGGGCAAGATATTCTTGGGGAGGGCTGATGGAAAAGGCAATTTGGCCTTTGACTTCCTCAAGGCTGGGATTTAACCCTGACGGAAAGGAAAAAGATGTGAAAACCTTCTCCTGTGCTGTACTGCAAGTACTTCTCAGCTCTTCCTTTGGGCAGGAGCAGCCAAAGGTTAGAGCCAGCTCTGGCAGAGATTTTGGGAGCCTGACAGCACTCCCAAAAAGCAGATGCTGTCCTGAAGGCAAAGAACTCTGAGCTGCACCATTGAGCAAGTGAAGAGAGCAGGAAAAGGATCATTGGCATAGGAGGCTCCATAAGGAGACTTTGCTCTTTTGACAGAAAGCACTCCTGATGAAAGCAGCATTTTCAGGATTACTCTGAGATGTCAGTGAACCCCCAGAAGGCTCCTTGGCATCTCTGCTGGAACTGGGATGTGACCCGTGGGCACAGCCTTTCTGTACTTTCTTTCCAGAAGGCTTAATTAACTCCAGCTGGATTTGTAGGAATCCTGAGCATTTTCTCCAGGAGCACAATCTCTTGGAGCACAAAAGCTCTGACAAACACCTGGAGCTTCTGACAGCTGTATCATTATCTCACCTTCTTTGTGAAGCCAGGAATAAAAGAGAAATCTTTTGTGCTGTATGTGTTACTTCCCTACACTGCACTTTTAAGCCACTCAGGCTGAAAATTTAGGTTTCGTTTATATGCTCTTATTCTGAAAATTGCAGGTATTGGTGTTCACCTCTGGCTTCAACTCCTATGCATACAGGTCTTCTGTGCATGGTTAATCACATGTACTTCTGTGAAATAGATTTTGTAGTGCTGCTTCTTTCCCCCAGTGATACTAAAAGTGGATATTTTCCAGAACTGTTGTGCCACCATTTCTCCATGATGCTGCCTAGATTAGTTTTGAAAACACAACCACAGGTGCTGCTACAGATTTCAGACTTTTATCATGTGCAGGGTCAGCCAAACGGGAGTTTTCCATGTAAGGAAACCCTCTTGAGAGGTTATCTTTCCCAACTCTAGTTTGGAATCCAAATCCTAGAGTTAAAAGAGTTTTTGAAGTCCCACCACAAGTACATGTAAGCACAAGGCAGCTTTTTCTCCAAACAACTCCTCTCTTGATCATCATCAGCCAGATTTCCAGGCTGCTCCCTGGAGATGCAGCAGGACCATCAGGAAGCCCTCGCTGTTGTTTGGTGTAAGCTCTACAGCATATTTCAGAAGGGCTTCTGAGGCTGTGGTTCTGAGGGCTCTGTACCTCCAGAGGAAGTGTGAGTAAATATTTAAAGATGCAGTCAGTCTGCTTCAAGGGCAGAGTTCACTCCAGATGGGCTCCTAGAGCAGAAGAGAGAGATTCAAGCACTAGAGAAGGTTTCTAACAAGCTCCAGCCATGGATGACTGTGACCGTTCAGATCTAACAACTCAGTTTGATCATATTTCTAGCTCTGATAAGACATTTTTTGTAAATACAAAACATTGTGCCCATTGAGCTCCAGCTTCATTTTAGAAAGTGACTGAACAATTTCCTGGACAAAGAGATATAGAACTGAAAAAAATTAAACAAGCACTTGACAAAACCAAGAAGTGATAAAAACCCCTCAAAGTAAATCAATACGGTCCTTTTTCCACGAAGCATCATTTACATAACACCATTTATCACATCTATATAACAAGAGTTTTTAAGTATGACTACATGAAACAGCATTTCAGAGCTTTTTCCACAGCAGATTGAAGCCATGAAATGCTAGGAACCTTGCAAGCTGGTTCTCTCAGAGCCTGTTCCCACTGTGGAGCAGGCACTTGGTGTGATCCCGCAGTGGGCACTGCAGGGATCTGAGCTCCCTGCTGCAGGAAGTGAGTAACTCACTTTGACTGCAGTGGTGCTTACTCATATCCTGTGAGAAGATGAGTGGGAAGGGAGGAAACACACAAGGACAGAAGAATCCAAGAAAAGAGAGAGACTGTGGTGGGAGGGAGATGCACTGACAAATAGTGAAGCCTCTGTCATTAGTGGTCCTCACTTTGTGACACAACCTAGAGAAATTTCTCATAATGGGGGAAGCACAAGTGGTAAGACACTAAGATGATCCCTAATAATTATAATTTCCTTGTGTTTCTTTTTACAGTTTATCTTTGAGTCACACATAGAAGAAAATGAAAATGTTAAATGCGGGTGCAAGTTTGTGTTCAGAGACAAACACTGTACGTGTGTGGGGTGGCTATGCACATATTTATATGCACAAGATAATGGACTGGGTTTGGATATTTGGAGTAAAGCTGGAAAACATGCTTAGGAGTTAAAGCCTTACTGCATGCACTGCTCCAATTATCAACACTGATTTGCCTTTGCTTTATGGATCAGATCCAGGAATAATTGTATGTAATACTTGACAGAAGAGCCCTTACTGTGTGCAGTAACGTGTCACTTGGGAGTCTAGAGAGCACTTGACAGCTAGATTCAGGCTTGCCCAGTGCCTAGTTCAGGTACAGAAATGCTGGATTATAGAAATGGCCACCAGCCTTGGACCAGGCAGGTGCCTTTGAGGGGGCAGGCACCATCTGTGTTTCTATAACATTCATTCTGCCCCTCCAGCAGAGCCATGAAGGGGTGCAGCCAAAGCTGAGGGAAAGCTGGCTGTGCTAAAGGCAGGCTTGGATCCACTTTCCCCTGTCATTGGAGGATGCTAGGGTCTGGCATTTGGGTTCAAGCTGGTGTTTTACTGCATAGGTTGCCCAGGCCAATAAACAAAGCTGGCTACAGCAGCCCCAGCTGACACTGGCATTCTCCAGTGTATATAGCTGGGATTGGATTGATTTAATCCCTTGTTTGGATCATTAATTTCTGCACTAAGTCTGAGGGCAGACAGGGAGCATGATGAGAAGCTGATCCATTGCTTCCCAGTAGAGGCAGCTCAGGATGTGCACAGCTCAGAGCAAATGGTATTGTACCAACAGGCCAGGCTGTGCACACATTAAGTGCTGAATCAGGCTCAGAAAGAAGGCCAAGTCTAATGCACTGTACTTAAAATGCTTCCTGAAAGGTTTTGGAACCCTCCAACATCAGTGGAGATCGTGTTCCAAAGAAATGGGTTCAAAAGAGGTCAGGACAGGTTTATTTTTATATTGTGAAAAAGCCAGAGGCACTTAAAAAGGTTCAGCAAACTGCTTGGCTGCCATTAAGGAGACCTGCAGTGCCACTGGGAAATAGTGTGCCTAAAATCACAGGGGGACAGAGCTTCCAAGGGCAACAGTGCTGCTGGTTTAAATCACTGTGACCCCACAGCCCACTGCACACACAGTATCCATCCTGACTGGGAGGGAACTATAAGCTCACAGAAACCTCAGCCTTCACAAGTGAAAGTATTTATAAGGGAGAAGAATAATTAGGAAGGATGGGAAGGAACTGGTGAAGACAAAAATTATTCTCCTCTCCTCTCCTCTCCTCTCCTCTCCTCTCCTCTCCTCTCCTCTCCTCTCCTCTCCTCTCCTCTCCTCTCCTCTCCTCTCCTCTCCTCTCCTCTCCTCTCCTCTCCTCTCCTCTCCTCTCCTCTCCTCTCCCTCTTTGGCAAAGATTTCCCTTCTCCAGATGCTGACAGCAGGCATGACAAAGCCCATGGCTGAGATGTTTCTGATCTCCTCTGTTCCTGATAACAGCTTCTCTCTCCTGAGACAGCAGCTCAGTTTTTCTGGAGGAAGCACTGCTCTCACAGCAACATGAAGGGGTTTTGGGCAGCAGAGCCAGCTGTGAGGCTGCTGGGTTTTGGGAGGACAGCTGTGCCAGGTCCCTGAGGGCAGAGAGCCTTTGAGGGAGCCCAGAGAAGCGACTGGAGTGAGGTGCCACAGGAATTTGGCAGACACAGATAGCACCTGCCAGGCAAAAATGGGATGTGAAAAGCTTTGCAAAGTGGATGTAGGAAATGCTGGGCTGAGGGGCAGCATCCATGGGATCAAGCTGGTGAATCCAGCTGCCTTAGCTCCAGCTCAGTGTAAAGGCAGAATGCGTGATGGTTAAAGGAGACCAGATGCAGAAATAGTAGGTTAACAATTGTGTGATGCCTGCAGTATGTTATGTTTATCATCTATTAGTGAATTACTGTCCTCCCTCTTCCTGTCTCCCATCTCCTGACACTTGGAATCATTTTGCTGTACTGACATGCCTCAGTTTAGAATAATCATCTGTATTTCTCATGAGTCTGGCCCGAGGGACAGTGGGACAAGCACATAATTCACTGGCCAGAAGCAGAGGTACCAAGCACTCCTCCGCACAGACACCCACTCTGATTCTCAGGTGGCACATGACAAACCCTAGGGGGGAGAAATTGTTGAAGTCTGATATGGTGACCTCAGTACTCAATAACAAAACATTGTGCCCATGTTCACCTTTTGCTTTCTATAACCTGTCCTATATTTATTTTAATTAGCCACCAAATCTGGCTAGCTGTGTCTGGGGGCTTCCTGGTTAAAGTCTGTTCCAGGAGTAGGTCAAGCCAGCCTACCCTTAAGAGAGGCATGAATTGCATCCCTCTGAATGCTGTGCCTGTGAAGTGAATCTGAGAACTCCCTGAAGTCTCTCAAATGGGATTATTCTTCTCCCTGCTCAGCACCTGAAGCTGTTTTTAACATTGATATGCCAAAGCAGGTATCTCCAAGTATGTGAGAAGTAAACACAGCAGATTTGGGAATGAGGTATGTCTGCAAAACCCCTGTGCCATGGCCTCTCCAAAAGGACATCAAAGAAAATGTGATCAGTGAGAAATGTCTGGTCAGCTTAACCATTAACACAGACTGAACTATTCAACCTTCTTTATAAAGGCAAACTTGTGGGCAGCTCTGGTGGGATGACATTTTCCTTGAGTGACATCACTCTACAGTAATTTCTTAAAAATACTGTGATGAAACATGCAAGGAGAAAAGTATTCTGGCCTTTCCAGACACCTGTGAGTCATCCTAGACTGCTTTTTCTACCTCCAAATAGAGACAGTTAGAAAAGCTGTAGCATTGACTGAGGCATTAATACAAAGAGTAATTAAAACACATTGATGATATATTCTGGATCTCTAAACCTTTCAGGCAATCAGGTTATTTCCCAACCCCCCAACTTATACCCATTTCACAAATTTTATTTATTGTAAATCTCCATCCTTTGCAATATTAAGGCATGCCAGCTTAAAACACCTGATTAAATGCTTTCCTGGGTTTGGAGTATTATTGTTCTCCAAAATGTGGCACCTTACTGGCTGCATGGGGGAGCAAATCAGCCTCAGACAGGAAACTCTACAAATACAGCTTTCATGTCCAGAGGACATTGTGGCTTTGGTCATTGTTGTGCATGTGGCCCTGGTGACAAAGGGACACACCTCCCCTTTAAGCTGCTGTTGAATTACAGCAGGTCCTAGTCCTTCCCTGGTCCTTTTATCCTGTCAGACTGCAGGCACAGCTGGAGTGTGGTGGGGACACAGATCTGTCTGCACTGGGGAACGTGACTGATTTGTCTTTTGAGTAACTTGCCCCATCCTTGCTCCTCACACACACATTTGCCACCCTCCCAGGTAACAAAGGCCAGCTTTGTGCCCAGCTGATGCCACCTCATCTGGTGGCCCGCATGGAATAGAGCAGTTCTGTGGTTCTTTGGGTAGATCTCCTTAAAGCTGCTCAATGAGGGACACAAAGGAAATCCTTTCCTACTGCTCCAAGGCAAAATGCTGGGTTTGGACGGACAAACAGTAACACCTGTCCCTCCAGACGGGGTATCGGTGCAATTTATTATTGCAATAATAAAAACTTGTGCACAATGTTCACCTTTTGTTTTCTAATAGCTCTTCTTTGTTTATTCAGTTTAATTAGCCACCAAATCTAGCTGTTCTAGGGGCTTCCTGTCTCAAGTGTCTGTTCTAGGAGCATGTAGGTCAAGCCAGCCTTCCTTTAAGAGAGGCATGAATTGTATCCCTCTGAAAGCTGTGCCCACGGAGTGAATCTAAGAACTCCCTCAAGTCTCTCAAGTGGGATTTTATTCATCTCCATGCTCAGCATCTGAAGCTATTCAACCTGGGGTAACAGACTGTTCTGGAATGGTGAATCTTTGCATCCCTTTTCCACTTTTACTCCGTGTCTGTGTGCAAAGACTGGAGGCTGTGACTCCCCCCTCCTCCCATGAACATGGACCACATCCACACATTCTCAATCCGTCTGTCTGGATAAGTGACAATGTGAGTGATTCCAGGCAAGGTGGAACATCTTTGAGAGAAAAGCATGACATTGAATCTAGTGTTTGACAGAGCGGTGTGTGGGTATCCCTTGAAAACTGTGAGCAAACATGACCACAGACAGTTCAAACAGAGACTCTGTTCTCTACAAATGTGCTCTTCTAGATTAAGAGACTGACCTGAAGATGTGCTCTCAAAGGACTGAGCTGAAGATTTTGAAAGAAAGGAATCCATCCAGCTGGTCACAAGGAAGAGTGCCTCCTCGTTACCAATTTTGGCATATTTCTCTCCTCAGCACAAGATTAAGGAGGGTTAAAATACCAGAACAATACATTTCTGGCAAGTGCAGCAGCTGCCTCTATTGTGTCTGGTCAAGAGTTCCTGAGTACGTCAGGATTATGAATCATAAGCAAAAAAGAGAATTCAAAGTTGTGTAGTGCAATGTCTCCTCACAAGCATTCCAGTGCAATCCTGCAGTCTCATTTCTGGGAAATCCCATCCCCTTTGACCTCAGTGGGGCAGAGTAATAAATCTCTGCTAACACCAGAGATCAGGTTTTGTGCGTGCACTGGTCAGAATTCACGTAACAAGGGCTAAACACAGGATGAAAGAGGAAGAGGCTGCCAGAGGGGGCAAAACCAGCTGCACAGCACCATGTGGTGTTTAGTTCCAAGAATCCAGTGGCACAACCACCATGGCCCAGGAGCCACCAATACTGAAAAACCACAGGAAGTGAGCACAGATGATCAAGGGCATAGTTAAGGTGCCCATTCCCAGCAGGAGTAAGATGAAGTGCTTGGATAATCTAAGAAATAATCCAATTCTATGCTATGAAGAGGTAACAAAGAATTTTAACAATCTCTAAGGCTGGGCCTGATGTCTTTTTGAAAAGCCATAAGTCACAATGGCTTGGACTGAACACAGGTGACTCTGGAAAATGTACAGTTAACTGCCAAAATTCTGCTGTCCCTCAGTGTCAGATGGGATAGACAGAAAGGAACCACAAGTTCCCTTTACAAGGGGAGCAACAACTCGTTTGCACTTTAACTTTGTTATTTCAGAAGTTACATTGTTGCAGTTTTATTCTGGCAGCCACCAAGCACAAAGAGCTGTGCAGGATATGGGCACAATCTTGCTTATTATGGTAAATATTATCACTTCATTACTCTAATGATCAGATTCATTTCTGACTCTGCTCCATAGGATTCTTCCTGATAGATTTTCTCTGAAATGAATGGTTTTTTGCATTGTAGCCTACAATTTACTGTGTATTCCACAGCCCATCAAAGTCAGGCCTTCAGATGGGGTTACACAACAGACAATTAAATGTGACCTAGTCATAAAGAACAAGTCACACAGTTCAGGATCACTGGCATCTACAGATGCCGAGCCATTTTGTTAAATCATACAAGCTCATGACAACTTTTGTGAAGAGAAAATTGATCCCTCACTATCCAGCTACAACTGAGATTAAAACACTGCCTTTTATCATGCCCCACCTCCTGAATTCCTTCTTCTGTTAGACAGGTTGGCAGGGATTTATTGCTCAATTACTTTTAATTGGTCAATTAAGGACCAGGTGGAAGGAACCACACAGGTGCAAGTGGATCCCAACTCATTCACCTGAAGCTGCTTCAAAATACCTGCAGAGGAAGCAGCCAAACATGATTGTTCTCTGCTGAAAAATACTAATGCCAGAGCAGATTTGCCCTTTGCACGCTTGAGCACACCAGAACAAGTCAGAGCTGCTCCTTCAGCCTCACTGGAGAATTTCACTCCCTCTCAGCACATAAGCCAGCCTGTTGGAACCACAGGAAGGATTTCTCTTGCTGTTGACCAACACCAGCAAGGGCAGATCCCACCCCGCGCTCCCCATGGATCTGTCTGGCACCTGAAAACCTCAGGCCTTATAGAGTGCCTGGGAATGTGAGTTCTCCTTTGCTGAAGCACTCAGGTTTGGGCTCTTGGATGCCAGAAGCAAGCTGGAACACTCTACCCAGATCCACTGTAGGCACCTTTCCACAGCTGGCTCCCACAGCACAAATTAAAACCATGTAATTTGAACCAGTTCCATCATTTTATGTTCAACTCAGTGCCTTTTGGGGAAGGAGGACGACATCATGCATCCTTTAGTAATCAAATTTAGGTGTGACTTGGCTTCTCCATTGCTGAAGGTGAATGCACATCCATGCTGCAGCCCTAGCCCTGACTGACGCTGTGGGGAGCAAGGAGGGACACCAGGACATCTGCTGTGAGGTGGCATTAGACACTCACTCACTGCCCTTGAATCAATCCAAGATGTTTTTCTTCTTTTTTTGCAGTGTTTCCCTTCCACGATTTTACACTGTGCTTCTGTAAATCCCACAGGAGCTGCACAGAGAGGCACATGCTCTGCTTTGTGGTGCTGAGGACAGTCAGGATGCCTCCTTAGCTTCACACACACGTACCTGGGATTAGGGAAATACAGGATCTGCTTCCACTCCATCAATCACCATTTGACAACAGCTGGATGATTCTGGTCGCTTTTCTGTAGCTGGACAAATTACTGCACTCTCACTGCAGTGCCACACAGGGAAAGCTTCCTGGCAGCAGCCTACTGCTGTTTTTAGACCCCCACCAAGAGAAAATCTCTATTGCCAAAGCTATGCCTTCAGTCCCAAGTCCAGTAAACATCCAGGGTTCTTACTGGCACCTCTGAACACTGCCCAGTTTTCAGAATAAATCCTTGCTTATATTGTTTGCTGACATGAGCATTCAAAATAAAATGGCAGGCTGACTGTTAGAAGAACCCACACTTTTTTTGATACCTCTGCAGAGAAAACAGGGAACAAGATTTTTTTTCTTCTCAGCAAGGTTTGTTAGGTTGGGAACAATTGTATCCTGACTGCCCTGACATTTTTGCTTCTGTATCGACCTTCTTCAGTGCTGAAATAAAATCTGCCTTCCCCTGTCATTCCCAGTGGAAGGCACCAAGCACAGATACTGTTACTTCTGCCTATTCATCATTCTGCAATACCTGGAGAAAGCACCAGAGAAACTCCTGCAGAAGCTGACCTCCACAATCTCAAGTGTAAGAGCCCTCTTCTTCTGAGCTCTTAGCTTCAAAGGTGTTGTGCTTCCTTTAATGAATGTGGCTTCTCTCTCAGGTCATGGCTTGAGAAAACAATTGGGATTTTTTTGTAGCACTTGTGGAAAGTTAATGTGCATTCAATTGCTTTCCCACACAGCCATAGAATGGAGTACATTTTTTCCTGAAAGAAGGCTTTTATTCCAATCTTCTCTTTTTAAGTGGGCAGGGTGGAGGAAGGATGTCTCAGAGCAAAATTACACAGTCCCTACTCAGCTGCAAATTTCTACTTCACAAAATTATTCATTTAGGCCATCAGTGAAGCGTGTAAGAGGCTAAACCCAGGACCCAATAAATATTTACAGTAAGCAAATATCAAGTTAAAATGGTCAGTGGAAAACTGTTTGCACTGTTGTGTTATGCTTTTTGAGTGTTAGGTACAAACGAAATTCAAAAGAAACATGGTTCTGGTGTAAACAGCTGTAAAATAGACAATCCTTTGTGCTCAGAGCATGAGGTGAATGTGTTCAGCTGCTTGTCCATGCCAGGTGAATGAGCAGTAGCAGCAAGAATATAAAATTCCTGGTCTAGCTACAGTGAACAAGCCTACTAGGCTTTCCAGGAAACAAAAATAAACATAAAACCTGCATCTAAGTGTACACAAACAGCATGTAGTCATTGTCAAGCTGCACGCCTTCAAAGCATATTCCACTAAAAACATTGAAACAGAGAGAAGCTCCCTGAAGATCATTTCCACTGTGGATGCCACTTAAGGCAAGCACCTAAAACTGTGCTGACATACCTGAAATGTATGTGAACATAAGCTGGCAAACTTTGTTTTCTGTGCTCTTTGTTGCTAGAACATGGGTTACAGGTAAAAAGTTACTGTCAGTCAATCAATAAAATGGTTTTAAGTCAATAAAAGTCATTCAAGCGTTCTTCCACAGATCTTAAAGAAAAAGCTAGAATAAAATTTTTTCTCTAGCCTCAGGTTTAATCCCTGAAAATTGCACTTTTGTTATTTCTTATGTAAGACTATATAACAAGCGATGTAAAACACAAATACAATTTCTTTCTGTAGAGGAGTCTGCCTTTGTCTAACAGTGAGTCAGCATCATCTGACAGATCAATTTTCTCTAAGTGTAGGATGTGGATTTTGCATATCACACTCTCCAAGGGCACCTGTTGGAAACTTGGGTCGCTACAGCGTGGAATTTCACACCACACATAAGGTCAACTCAGTGGCCTCCCAGCACATCACAAAGTCTCATCAATAGGAATGAGGCTGATATGAGATACCTCAAGTTTTCTGCCCTCTGGATCTGCCTTTCTGTAACGGGGACACGGCATTCCTTAACACGTGGTTGGTTCTTTCTGAAGCTGTACATCTCTCGTATCCATGGGTTCAAGAGGAGGGTCCTCAGGAGGAGTCTAATTCCACTTCCTGAGCAGAGGTCAGTCAGCTGTGAGGTCAGATGAGGCTGGCCAGAGCTTTAAGCAGCCAAGTCTTGAAAAACCTCCCAGGATTTTCAGCTTCTCTGGGGACTGTGTTGCAAAATTTATTTGTCCCAAAATGGAAAACGCTTTTCCTTGTGACCAGTCTGAACCTCTGTTGTTCCAATCTCTGTCCACCATCATCCTCTTTCTGCCAAGCACCACTGCGAACAGCCTGGTCCTGATCCATAAGCCCCCACAGGTGTGGGCAGGCTGCTGTTAGGTCTCCCCAAAGCCATCCCACAGGCAGGCTGCTCTTAGGTGTCCCAAAGCCATTCCTGTTCCCAGCCTAGCTCCCTCAGCCTCTCCTAACAGGGGATGTGCTCCAGCCCATGCTGACCCTGGGGGCCCACAGCTGGTGGGAGTGTTCCAGGTGCACTCCAACATGTGCTGAACACAGGGAAGTGGTCATTTTCTTCTGTGCTCCCCCTAACACAGCCCAAGATGCTGCTGGCCGGTTGTATTCCTGAGCCAGCTGCTGGCTCATGCTCAGCCTGCTGTGTACCAAGGCCCGAGCTCCATCTGAGCAGAGCTGCTCTCCAGCCTGCCAGCCTGTATTGTTGAAAACTCCCAAAATCTTTTGGTATCAAGTCTGTGGCGCTGGCCAAGACACTTTTCCCATGCCACACACAGCAGAAGATCCCAGCTTCCAAGATCATCTGCATTAGAAGCCAAGATTAACTCTATACAGACATTAAGCTAAAATAATGTCAATGCACTTTCCGTAGTACCTTTACAAACAAGTGTACAAATTCCTCTGTATTCTTGTCTCTGAAAAAGAGAACAGCTGCTAGGAGGTGTTCCTTTCCTCCAAGCATAGTTGTTTATAGTAAAGAATACTAGGCTTTGATCAGTTGCTTATGTTTACTAAATTGATTCCAACATCTTTGCCAGTGGGCTGTATGGATTCCCAGCATGAGATGCTCCTGAGATTGTTTTTCAATGGAATTTTCCATTATGCTCTGTACTATCTTTCTTCAAAGCACAATTTGTTTACTGGACAGTACTCCTTGTCCAATATAACATGCAGAACCATTGCTCAACCCTTCTGTTTTCTTCCCACATGCTCTACCTCCATCTATTCTCTTGTCTTAACCTAAGTTTCCTTTCACAACTCTCTCACAGGTAATCTCATATGTTTGTTACCAGCTGCTATGTCCGCTTTGTTTCCACCCACTTTGTCCCCCTCTCTCTCGTATTAAAATTTGGGAAGCAGTCAAGGCTTCTCAAGGAAGACACAATGTCACACAGGCTGAGGATGAGCAGAGGGAGCAGCCCTGGCAGGAGGACCTGGGGGTGTGGGTGAGAGCTGAGCCTGCCCCAGCCCAGAGCCCCAGGGCAGCAGGGCAGGGGGGATTCTGCCCCTCTGCCCCTCTCTGCTGAGCCCCCCCTGCAGGGCTGCATCCAGCCCTGGGCCCAGCACAGGAAGCACAAGGAGCTGCTGGAGCCAGGCCAGAGCAGGGATACCAAGGGGATCAGAGGGATGGAGCAGCTCTGCTGGGAGGAAAGGCTGAGGGAATTGGGATTGGTCAGCCTGGAGAAGAGAAGGCTTTGGAGTGACCTCACTGTGGCCTTGCAGTGCCTGAAGGGAGCCCACAGGAAAGATGGAGAGAGACTCTTGACAAGGGCCTGGAGCGACAGGACAAGGGGCAATGGTTTCACACTGACAGAGAGAAAGTTTAGATTGGATATTAGGAAGAAATTGTTCCCTGTGAGGGTGCTGAGGCCTTAGCACAGGTTGCCCAGAGCAGCTGTGGCTGCCCCTGGATCCCTGGAAGTGTCCAAGACCAGGTTGAATGGTGCTCTGAGCAAGCTGGGATAGTGGAAGGTGTCCAGCAGGAGGTTGGAATGAGATGAGCTTTAAGGTCCCATTCCATTCTATAATTCTCTGACTCACACACTTTTTCAAATGCACTGAAAGTAGGAGTGCTATAAATGACCCAGACCCTGTAATCCTGCATGCCTAACAATTCTTGCCTGAGTACAAGGAGATCACAACCGTCACAGTGGTAGTGTGTTCTGAACAGAGATGTTCAAACCCCAATAGCAGCAGCTGGACAAATCAGCACATGAAAAAGGGCAAAGGATCCACATCTCCAGCCCCTATCTAATGCTTGGTCCATTAAACAGCTGTAGCAAATCAATGCTTTCCCTATTTTCTTGTGTCAGACCCAATAGAAGATACACACTTTGCTGACCAAGCTGCAGACTGTGAAAGAGCAGGTGAAAATCTACAACAGCTCAAGTGTTGAAACATCTAATATACTTATGATGAAACTTATTTATATCTCTGGTTAAGGTCTACTTCCAAGTGTGACTACTTGATGCTTAAACAGCAACGAGAAGCAAGAGCTTCCACAGTTAGGCAGTATCAGGCTGCAGAAATAGAGCAGGTTTCAAGAATAAAAGAATCGAAGGCTACAAAATGAAAAGAACTGTGCTTCCTGAAGATGTACTGTCTCCCACAGCACCCAAGTTAACAAGTGTGAGGTGATGCACATGTTAAGCTGTAATAGGGTATCTACTATGAAGATCAAATCCCTTTTCCAGCGACATATCTCAATTTAAGACATCTCAAACAAAATCCACAAGGCCCAAACTTTTCCCTTTTTTCAAGTCCATTAATTCAAAAAGCAAACAAACAACAAAAATTCACCCCACCCCAATCCAAACCATTTTGAGAAGCACTGGATGTAGTTTTTCCAGAAAAAAACAAAAGCCAGGCCCCAGGACTGACTTCAAATGAAAATCTGGCCTCTCAAGCCTCCCCAGGACATGGGCAAAATAAATCAAGGACAAGCTGCCATAGGCCTAGGGCTGTACTGTAGTCTGTTCACCCTCCAATCTTTTTTTCCTTCTGCAGAATCTGATAGTACAAGAGTTCCACAACAGCAGATTAAATTTATGACTACAGATATGCACATTTCATAAAATATTATTAAGCAATGAAATACCAGTCTCATTAAGTACTTACAGTTTTAGTATTTGTTAGAGGTAGGAACACCTTTGTCTCTTTTAATCCTCAAAACACTGTGCTGTGCTACACTTGTTGCATGCTAAAGGCATTTTTGAATTGCTCTGATTGTCTGGGTGCATTAGCAATATGTGTAACTTTCAAGTCAATGACAGTGTAGTCAATATATAGAAACAGGTGGTTTTGATCAGGAAATTAGCAGATGTTATGTGGCAACAAACATCTTGCAATAACAAGGCTGGTAATTCAAAACAACAGAAAATGAGCAAGTTTAACCCCAAGTTCATGCTTTGAACCCTACATTAGCTGCTGGTTTGGTGTTGGGGTTTTATTTCAAATATCATAAGAGACACTAGTATTTCTCTAGTCCTACAACAAAGAGCAGAAATTAACTCTGTGATTGAGTGTGTGAAGATAAATACACCTCTGTAGAGCACCTTGGGGACAGTGGGAATCTTGCTGCTTAAGATCACAGCATTCATATACCAGCCACTGCTTACACTGAAAAGCAACTTTATGTAATAAGCTATTTTCAGTTTTCTCACTGCTGATTTTTATCCAGTCATCCAATGCTTCCTCATCACTGCCTGCTTTAGAGGCACTCACCAGTTGCCAAGAAAATACAGAATATGAGTAAAAGCAGAGAAATAGCACAAGCAAGAGCAAATGTGTCAGTGGCAACAATGGACTCAAAGGCTCATTTGTGAATTACAAACAAGAAATGTCAATATCAGACACCTGCAGGTTTATTTCTTTGTAAATGCGATGCCAATGACAAGAACAATCGCCCTGTAAACATCAGAGTTTACTTATCCTTTCATATGCTCTGTAAAGAGTGGTAAAGCAGCCAATCAACATTACCAGTGCTGTTAATTAAAACATGACCATCACTGCATTCACAACACTGTCTCCAGGGGACTCTGGCCAACTCCTACGTGTCTGAGGCTTACAAAAAAAAAACATACCACGACCACAGTGGGATTAACTTATACAAATACTTATAATAGGTAACAAATTCGATTGAAGTCGTATTTGTGAACAGAAAGCCCCTTTCAAGTCAAAGAAACATCAATCCACGCCGATCCGTAACAGAGCCCCTGTAGAAGCGTTTCTCACACAAAACCCGCAGCCGAGCGGTGCCCAAGCCGCCGCTCCCGACGCGAGCAGAGCGCGGGCAGCCCCGCGGGAGGGCCGGGCCAGCCCAGCCATTCCCGGTGTATCCAGAGGCGTTCCCGAGGCTCTCGGGCAGGGCCGCGCTGCCCCCTGGCGCTACGAGTCGGGCAGGGGCTGGCTGTGGGTGCCGCTCCGCGTCTTCAGCTGCGACTGAGCGATGTCGGCCAGGGCGCTCTGGATCTTCTCGAGCAGCACATCCCCGCGGTACACCACCTCCTCCAGCCGCGCCGCCGCCTCGTGGTTCTCCTCCTCCAGCCGGTGCAGGCTCGCAGCCTTCAAAGCAAAACCGGGATCATGCCCAGAGATTTCTGGCTGTTTATGTATTTTTCATATATTTGTACCTCTGGATACTACTATCACATAGTCCTAGTATTCTTCCTACCGTTTCCCTTTAGAACAATAAGCTAACCCTTCTAATGCATACTTGGAACTCTGTTCAGTCTTATTCTTATGAAGAAGAAGCCTGACTGGGATGTTTTGTTTTCCAACCAGAATCTGAGAACACACAAGAAATGGGGCAAAGAAGCCCCTGGAACAACTCCAATGGGGCAGAATGCAGGGAAAACTACCTAACCAACTGCTCTTCTAATCGGCAATATTTATTAGATATGCTAATTTGTTAAACTCATAAAATTGTAGAAATCTGATGCTGGCTGTGCCCACAACCATTGGGACACCTGGAAGCTTCCAATAAAGGCCTCCTTTTTATTTTACTATTTTAACACTCTTGCAAGAGTTTGCTCTTTTGATATTAGGCAACAGGGAAAAGCAAGGATCTTCAACAGAACCCTGAAGTGACTTTGCTACTCAAGGATACTGAGGAAACAGCTGGTGCTCCCTAAAAAGAAAAAGGTTCTCTTGTTTAATAGTTGACTGCAACTAATTCACAGATAAGAGCAGAATTTGTACTGTCAACTTCACCAAAAGGGAACTCACAAGGGGCAGGTAAATTGTGCTGAGCATTCATCTAGCAGCTCCTTTTATCATTTAAGACAAGACTTAGATCTGAAACACACACCAAGACAACTTTAGTATAAACAACTTTTTTTCTAGTTTCTAATTAACCAAGTATTATCTACCACTTCTCAACTAAACCTATAGTGCATATTTGTGAGTGTTTCAAGCATCTTCAAAACCATTTATTTGAAGACTATCAGAATATTTAATACTGCACCAAATTAAGAAACAGAAAATAAAAATCTAAACTGGAATCCAAGATAATTTATCTTAAAATCACACCAGACAGAAAGTATCAGAAATTTTTGTGACATGAAGTTCTTCATTAAGACAATAAGAAACTGTTGAAGAATCACCTCTAAGGAAAGCATGTCCCTACTGGATAACCAGCTCCTCCTGCTGGAGCACCCTGCTTTGCCCACACCAGCTGCCACTTCGATCAGACCCAGCTCAGTCATGGAATAAACTGGAATTTGTCTGCAGCAGGCATTCTATCTTCAGCTATTAAAAATGCACTTATAGGAAATTATGCTAGTGTTAACGAGGCCAATTAGGATGTTCAGCAATTACTGTGACTAGAAAAGTTCCCAAATTTAACCTCCTCTGTTTAAAACCAAACGTGATGCCACTGCCAAATCATTTCTCTTTGGCCCATTCGCTGTCAATCTTCGGTAAAACACTTCTGAATGGTTACAGAGTATCAATGCAGGTTTAAAACTTCTAGTGATCTTAAAGGTGCTCATCAGGTTTGTCAGGTTTGTATTCTACATCCTTTATGCATTCCAAAAAGAAAATACGCGATGGAAATCCAGCCATTACAAGTCAAAAAAAAAAAAGAAGATGGTTTTAATAGGTAAAATCTGTGAAATGACAGGGAAAAAAAAACCAAAAACCAAGTTTGACTGGTTCAAAGGAATACTCCTTGTTATTAAAAAGTGATGGAATTATTTTGTGACAGAGCTGAAGAACTTAAAGAACACCCTGCAAACTCTTTAACCAGAAACAAAGTGGAAGAACAAAAGACTTCTGTAATGTTGGTTCTGCAACTACAAAATGAAATGTAAGAAATGTGAGAAAATATGAATTATTACACAAGGGGAAAAAAAGGAATAAAACAATGCACAAAGCATCAGTACTGTTATATTTGTTCTGTTAATATTTGAAAAAAAAAGGATGAGCAGTTTCCAGTATAGTGATGGCATGATAAAATCACCTTATTTTTTTTACATTTTAATAGAAAACTAAGTCTAAAATATTGTCACTGATTATAATCTTATTTGGAACTAGATGCAAGTTCAGTATTTCCACTAAGCCTACAAAGTGCTTACAGGCTACCCTCATGAAAAATTCAGGTTTGTACTAAAATCACTTTTCAATGACCTCATGGCTTAGAGATGAAAAAATGTGTTAAAAAAAAAAGGAGGAAGTTTGCCTTCAGGAGCGTTCTGATACTGGAGTTAGGAAAACTCCTACCTGCAAAGCTGCTGTGGATTCTTCACTGGGCAGGGAATCTATGAGGACATCGATATCCTTGGCAGTGCGAGCAATCAGAGCTGCGAACAGCTGGGCATACTCTGCACAAAACACAGCACAACTCAGGCAATCACTCAGGGAATTAAGAGAAACAAACACAACTCTGCTGTCACAATGCTATGCAGAAAGTGCAGCCGACATCCACTGACGACTTAACCTCCACCACTCCACCAGGTAAGGGGGAATTATTTGCGAGGCCGGATTTTGCATTCCCGAGCGCACCGGGCCGCAGCACGCTCATGTGCAGGGGACGCAGGGAGCCGGACTCACCTTCCGTGGGGTTCACGGGCTGATCCTTGTTTATGGCCGTCTGGATGTTGCTGAAGGAGGCCGGCGGGCCGCACTGCTGCAGCACGCCGATGGCGTTACAGAACTGGTCCGCGAGCTGCCGGCACCAATTAACACGGCGTTAATCACCCTGCCCCACCGCTACAGCCACCCCCGGCTCCCGGCGCACCCGCTCCCGCCCAGCACCCCGGACGTGTGGAGGGTGCGCACCCCACACCCGCGGCCATTCCCCAGGCCGGGGGACTGCGGGCAGGGGGCCGCATCACCGCACCCCCGCACAGGCGGCGCAGCCCGTGCCGTGCCCCGCGGCCCCGGACGAGCGGAGGCAGAGGCCCGAAAATGGAATGTGAGAAATGCCTCACCGAGTTGACGGCGTCCTGCAGCTGTGTCAGCCGGTCCGCCATGGCCGCGCCTCAGTCGCCGCCGCCGCCCCTGAGGCGCGGACCCGCGGGGCGCGCGCGCCGCCTGGCGGCCGGGAGGAACGGTTGGGGGAAGGCGGGGAGAACCCGGCCTCGGCGCGGCTGCCCGGGGCGGCGCTGGAGTCACCGGCCCTGAGGGTGTTTAAGGAAAGACTGGACTTGGCACTCAGTGCCATGGTCTGCTTGGCACGGCGGTGTTCAATCACAGGTTAAACTTGATGATCTCAGAAGTCTTTTCCTACCTAAGTGATTCTGCCACGGCCTGAGCAGCTTTTGCTGTGCAGCAGTCGCTCTGATCCCAGCTGAAGGCCATAGCAGTGCTCCACTCCAGCCCCGATCTGAGCAGGGAAACGCCAGAGTGTAGTGTTCCCAACAAGCCAAATCAGAGACAGCATCCGGCCTCCCAGCCCAGGGGTTGGAGAATAAATGCAATTTGTGCCAGTCAGTTTGTGCCCATCTTTCTTATCTCTGACAGCTGGGTACAATGCCAACCTTCTCCCAGGTGGACCTTAGAGGTCATCTCTTTCCAAACTCCTGCCACTGGCAGGGACACTTTCCACTATCCCAGGTTGCTCAGAGCAACCATCCAACCCGGCCTTGGACACTTCCAGGGATGAGGCAGCCACAGCTTTCCTGTGCCAGGGCCTTGCCACCCTCACAAGGAAGAATTTCTTCTAATATCCAATCTAAAACTCAGTTTGAAGCCATTTCTGTTATCCTGTCACAACACGCCTTTGGAATTAACCACTCTGAAGCCTTGTCACAGATGCTGCGGGTGCAGCAATCATACAAATTTTATTATCCGCCCAAAGTGTTTTCGCGACGGCACGGCTGGGTGAGGATTTTGTTTGCTGGGAAGTGGGGTCTCTTCACGTCCCAAGGTTAAGCCCCAAGTCCCAAACTGCCGGTCCGAACCCCACCGTGCATTTTTAGGAGTTCGCAGCTGTTACTGCGGCCAAGCGCTTCCCCTCCGCACTCCCACCGCCCGTCCCGGCAGGGCCCTGCCGCAGGTGCCGGAGGGGGCGGGAGCGGCTCCATCCAGCCGGGCGGGCGGGCCCCGCCTGCGGGCCGCCCCCAGCGCCCGCCCCGCCCCAGCTGCCCGGCCTTTCCCGGCCTCAGCCCCCCTTCCCCGCTCCCTCCGCGGCGCCATGTGGGTCTCGCCGCGCTCCGCGGTGCTCCTGCTGCTCATGGGGGTCCTGCGCCATGGCGGAGCCTCAGGTGAGGGCGGTGTGAGCCGGAGCGGGGGGCGCGTGGGGCTGTGGCCGCCATTAAGCGGCCGGAGGAGCCCGGCTCGTACCGGGAACCGCGGGGCTGTGCCCGGGTCGTGTCCAGCGGCGGGGGCTTGCTGCCTGCCAGTGCGGAGCCTCTTGGGGCTTGCTGCGGCTGCGGAGCCTTTTGGGCTGTCCCCGGTGCTGGCCGCTGTCCGGAGGGATGAGCAGGAGTGCGGAGCATAGCTGCCTGCGGCGCTGTAGAAGCGATTAGTGATTATCTTAATCTTTCATATGGACAAGGAGAGCCACCCTTTTTCCCCGCTTTCCCTCCCTATCCACTTTTTTTTTTTTTAATGCCTTAATTGCTATGGATGCCATAATTTTAACTGTTTCGTGGATAATTCGGAATCATTTTAGGTGCGGTACAGCTGATGCGGCTGGTGTAGGGCTGGATTCCCCGAACAGAAACAAGGTGATATTTGCTACCTATGAACATGAGTTTGTTTACATGGTAAGGGGAATATGGTTAAAAGGAGGTTTGGTTTTGTTTGCTTGGTTTTTCCACCCTGACTGTGTACAGGTGTGCATGGGTTCCCACCACCCTAGTGGATGGTGGGTTGAAAACCATTGTCGCTATAAAACTATGGAAAGGAGCAAAACCTAGAATTTGCAGCTTGATTCCTAAACTTACTTTTTGTCTGTACTGATGTAGTCTGACTTTATTTGGCACGGGCTTTTTTTGTAATTTCTCTGTGTTCCTGCATGTGACCAAAATAGGAGTCCAGAGTTAAGTGTGCTATAATCAGTATAGTTTGGGAAGATTTACAGTCCCTTTTTTTTTTTCTGGTTAAATTCTTATCTGTTCAAATAAAGGAAAAAATAAACAGTTTCCTCTCAGAGATAATTCAGAGATAAGCAATCAGTCCTTTGTATCAGGGCTGATGTAAGCCTCCTCCTCTTAGTTTTGCTTTATTTTTATACTTGCTTCTAACCATAGACTCATCGAATGGTTTGGGACTCTAAAGCTCATCTCATTTCAACCCCCCTGCAATGGTCTAGTGGACCCCTTCCACTAGACCAAGTTCCTGAATGCCCCACCCAACCTGGCCTTGAATGAATGAAGCTTAATTGTCCCAAAGGAGACTCTTGGGATACTTTGAAGGGCTGCAGGACAGCATTTGGAACCAGTCCCGGGTGTGGAAGGCTTCTCTCTGCCCAAGTCTCATGCCCAAGATCCTAGGGGAGAGCCGAGTATTCCCTGTTTCTTGCAGGACCTAAAAGCTTTGGCTGTGCACCTGATGGTCACACGCAGGTGTGAGAATGAAAGCTCTGCTTTCTTAGACCTTGATGTCCTTAAGATAACTTAAAGGATGCTAACAAGCAGTTTGTCTCCTGGACTTGATGAAAATGGGTCATGTGTTGAGTAATTTTTTTTACAATATGTAAAAAGGCAAAGCAACTATGAGACTAAGCAAGCTGCTTTGCCTTGAAGGAACCTGTTGCTGTTTTTCCTTGCACGATTGAGGGTGGAGGGGGAAAATATTTCCCTTGTGAAAATCTAATAAGCTGTGTAATTTGTGTACTAGAGTCTAGCTGATCATTAGGGCCTTTAAACAAGGCTACTTGCTTAATGGTTCACTGATTTGAAATTGTCTTGTGCTTATTCAGTTGTGGACACCCACTTTGCAGGGATGGGCTCTGCTAACGCCTAATCCTTGAAGATCCTGCTTCATTTAAAAAGTGCTGGTTAGTAAAAAACTTTGCATGATGGCCTGTGTTACCTCTCTGGGTTTCTGATGGTCTGCAGCTCCTCAAACTTGGTCTTTGTGCAGAAGTGTTTTATACATTGTGTTTGTTGCCTTCCAGGGAGCTCTGTCTTCCTGAGGAGGAGTTCAACTGGCTGTGTTTGCTACATCCCAAGGGGGCTGTTTAGTTTTGGAAAAACTAAAGTGAATTTATACTGTAATCAGGACTGAGCGGTGCTTTTGTAAAGGGAGCTTATCTGGGTGAAACTTGTTTGTGCCAGCTATTTAATCTATGCAGAGATGATACTTTAGAAGTTCACACAAACCTCTTCCCTCACTTTTGAGGCTGTAAAGACCTCTAGCCTGGTGAACAGAATAGTCCTCTGGGATGGGAATGGTGCAGATGGTGACAAGCCACCTTCTGTGGTATCTGCTTTAAGCATCAAGCTGTTCTAAGCATGAGTCTCAGTACACACACAGTCAAAGTTCAGAAGCTTTCAGAAGTATTCCTGCTTCTTTTGGGAGCTGGGTAGGTGCTGTATTTTTTGGGGGTTCAGTAGTGTGGGAAGACAGACCCTGTAGCCAGACTCCCATGATCTGGGTCTGCATGGCCTTACAGGTCTGATAGGATATGGCTCCAGGCTTTATTCTGTTAAGTAACTGTATGCTAATGTTTTTCTTACTCAAACTGGTTGTTGGTCTGAGCTTGCACTTCATCTTCATTAAATGTCTTCATGTGACTACTTGTTGTTGTACTCCCTGCACTGGGAAGTTCTCCTTAGCTCCTGGAGTTTGCTTACATCAGGTTGTTTTGCATATCCACTGAAAGGTGCTCAGCACCCAGTAGAAATGACTGCACAGAACCTCTCTGAGGGAAGCATAGTGTTTGAGCATGGCTCTGCAGGTGAAGACTGTTCTGTATAGGCAGCAGGGGCATTTCTTCAGTTGTATTTCTTACTGGAAATTGGACTGCTAGGTGTAATTAAGAACTCTGTGTGGTTAACTGCTCTGTGGTGGTGGGGAGTAACACTTGGCTATTGGAGCTGGAAATGTGGTTTACTCAAAGCATCAGAGCAGCCAAGAGCTTGGCACTGAATCAGCACAATGGAAACAGTTAAAACTGGGTGTAGCCTGTTGGGGAAACTGTGTGTCACAGGGAAGGGATAACAAGCGCAGAGGCTCTGGAATTGTTTTGTCTTGTTTTGAGTTAGGAATAAGGACTTCTGATCTCAGAAGAGTTTCAGGAGGTTCTATTTCTTTGCTGTCTTTACTGGCTTTGCCCCTCATGTGAGAGAAGAGGTAGTGTGAGGTGACAGAGTGGGCTGTTTGCTCTGTTCACCAGTTCTGTGTGCAGGACTAACTGTGCTCCAGTTCTGGTGCTCTTTATGGAGTAATACATGCTCAGTGCTCCATCTCTGCTCTGCTGCTGCTCGGTTTCAGCAGTGCTGGCTTCCTTTCACCATCTGTGTAGTTGATAAGCTCTGTAATAGTTTGGGTTCCTCTCATGTATCTAACCCAAAATTACTCTGATGTGCAGTGACTGTTACAGTCCTTCCTACAGGGCAAGGAAGAGAGCATATACTGACACTTTGGAGTGCTTCCAGACCTTCACTGTTGGAAGCAATAAAACAAGTTGGGATGCCTGGATTTTGCTCCTGTCTCTGTTGCTGACTTGTTGGATCAACTCTCTCACTTGTGAGATGGTGTTAAATGTGCTGCTGGTCCTGCAGACCTGCCTGGTGGGCCACCTCTGGGCAGATCAAGCTTGCCCAAAGGAGAAGGTTGCATGCTGTGACCAGCACTATGTGGTCATTGAGGCTCTGTGTCCACCTTCAAAGGATGTTTGACAAGACAAGACTTGTCTGATGGGTGTAGATGTTCTTCATCCTGTGTCTCTGCTCTTGTGCCCAGACTTTGGGATAATGTATGTCACATGTGCTGTTCTCGGAGCAGTTATGCAAACAGAAAGCAATATAGAACACCATACCTTAATTCACCACGCTAATTAAACTTGAGAGAGTGCCTCTGACATTTAGAGTCTCATGATCACGCTGAAGTAGTGGCTGTGTGTCCTGCTGATGAATCTGTCCTTATTTATGCAGAGGCCCCTGGGTATGGGTACAGAGTGGAGGTGAGAAACAAGGCGGAACAATGCAGCTTTTTCCCCTTGATGTAGATCACACAGAGAATGTGTATGGTCTCAGCTTTTTTCTCAAAGAACAAAAGTGTGAATGTCTTGGTTCAGGAAGCTCTGCTAAAGTTTTTAAAGATCAAAGAAAAATATTTTTTGTGAATTGTAAGCATTCACTGTAAATTTCTGAATGTATCAATGTATAGTCTGTGCCTTCTGAATGCTTTTCTTTAGCATTCATACTGCTACTTGCATTTGTGATAGAACTTGAGCTAGTGAGGAAGGATCAGAGGATAACTGAATGCTGCTCAAGGGACTCTGAAGAATCAGAAACTGAAGGATGCACAAATTTTTTTTGCAGTTTTAATTTTACATTACTGTGTGAAAAATTGATGTAGAAGCTTCTACCTTAACACAAATTGCAGATGATGGAGAAGAAAAATGGAGCATCTTTCTTTCCTCACAAGTAGTTTATGAACCCCCATATTTTAGCCGAGGTTTTATTGGTGATGCAGTACTGGTATTAATTGAATTTTGGGAGTGAGCATGTAGGTTGAAGTTCCTTCCCTCACTGTATGGAGTGGAGGAGGCATAACAGCTCCCCTCTTTTAACATATCAGGAGGCCAAAACACTGGCCAATGATGCCAGTTCTTGGCAGAAGAGAGAGAAAAGTAACAGAAAATCAGTCAGAGTACTGGGTATAGTTTCAGGTAAGTAAACTGTCACCCTCCCTGTGGAATGGGAGCCCCTCAGTGTCACCAGCAAGTGTCCCTTGGACGGTGCTGCTGGTGACTCTGTTAGGGAACTCGGCAATACCAACCCTTTCCACCAGAGGCAACTTCACTGAGGAAGTGTGTATGTTCAGGCTTGATAAGTTTTGGGTCTGTTTGGGTACAGGCAGGCAGAGGAATTCAGGGAAGAGCCTGAAAGGCATTGTGCAGCCTGGCTGCAGCCACCAACCAAAGAGCATCTTGTGGCTTCTATGTGGCTGCTTCGCTTTCCTGCCTTGGCATCCCCTGTCCCTGCAGCACAGTGAGAAGCCAGGCTTGCTTGCAGGACTTGAATGACAAGCCAAAGCTGATTCTCAAAGCTCTTGTATCCTAGGTCATGTGGTTCTCTTTAAATTAAAATGACAGTGGATCATGGGGTTATGCTCATTGTAAGAAAAAATGGTCTGGGTTGTGTCTAGGAAAAATTAGTCAGATTTTTAGGTCTAGAGATGGGGATGCAGCAGTCCTAATGATTAAAAACTGTTTGGCAGCAAAAAATGTGGAATAGCTGAAAGTGGGTAAATGTATGTATGTAAACTACAGATTTGACTCAGTCTTCTGGAACTTGACTTCAATTCCCATGGTTTGTAGGAATTCACCTGAAAAGTCTGATGGATATTGTGCAAGTTGGCTGGCTGGTACAAACATACCTGCCTGTATTTGCCAAAGATCAGGCAGTCTTCAGTATCTTCTCTTACTGACTTTTTGGAGTGTAGCTGGCTGATTGGCTGAGCTGTATCAAATCCTTACTCCTGGCAGGAAGCTCTGTCCCTGTGCTCAGGTGAGTGCCAGCTGCAGGGCAGGTACCCTGGCTGTGCCTGTGTCTGCAGGTACAGCTCTGTGTGCAGCAGTCTCTGAAAGCTTGGTACAGCTCACAGGATGAGAGCAGCACGAAGCAACATCCTGCTCTGCTCCCAGCTGATTAATACTGGGCTACTGAAAACTTCCAGGCTTCCCTGGTAATTGCTTCCCTCTGGACCAAAAAAGCCCTTTATCTTCCGTTTTTTTGTAATGCAGGTCTTCTTGAGCTCTCCTTGGGAAAATTCAGAAATGTGCTACTTAACCAGACCAATCCAGTGGAGGCTGTAATCAGGAACATCGCCAGCAATGTGACTGTGGTTATTTTTCAAGTGCATGCCCAGCAGAATGATGTGGTCATATCCTTTGATAAGGTAAGAGTGTCACTTCTGTTAAGTGCTGCCTGTCTTTCAACAAAGGACTTGGCTGTGGTACATGTAGGACTAATGGACTGAAGCTGTATAAATAAAGAGTGTCTTTTACCTGCTTGGCTTTTAGACAGTGTTACTGTAGCTTCAGAAATCCTTTCTCGTACTTATATGTCATAGCTGCTATTTTGAAAGACTGAATGCCAAAGGAATGTCAGAGCTGGCTTGAAAATGTTTCAAGGCTCTTTATTTGGTGGAAGTGGTGCTTTTTGTCATGTGGCTCTACTGACCGTTGTCCATCAGCTTGTCACATTAAAACCAGATCTGTGCAAGTGTTTGCCAGATGCACCAGTTTGGGATGTTTAGTTGTCTGCTGTTCCCATGGCTTGGATTTAACCAGTGCAGATATAATGTGTTGTTATCCCAGCTCCTTGTCCTGAATCTAATCCTCTTTTGGGGTAACACATGGAGAAATTCCTCTACATACTCCAGTGAAAGCTGCTACTTCTAGACAGCAATAGAAACATTCCTGCTGCTGTACCCTGTATCTCAGTAATGATGGGACAAAATGAGTCAGTAAAATACTGATTTTGTTGTGGTGGTGCTGGGAGGCTCTCACTGGTATTTGAACAGAACATGGACTAAGCTGAAGATGGTAGATGGAGATCTGATGGCTGCAATCCAGTTCCCCTCTCTCCAGCAGCATCTTTGAAATCAGAATATACTAAGTGCCAAGAAGTATCCTGGGAAGCTTAGAAAATGTAGACCTGTAACACAAGTCACCCAGCTCAGCCATCCTTGTACTGGTGAAACAGCCAGGATTACAGGGCTGAGACATTACTGTTACACCTGTTCAGTCTTTGCTTGCCATTGGTAGAATCCTCTGCTGCCAGTTCAGATCCTCTTTGCATTCATGGCCCTTACCAGGCCCAGGGCAGAGATGCATAAATGCAGCTGTACTGCTTTTAGGGCTGTCCTGCCTCTAGAAATATGAAGTTGAGCCAGACCTTAAAGTCTGCCATGTCCAATGTGCTTCCTTGCAGCGTTGCCTTGGGTAACTGTGGCTGCCTTGGCCAAAGGCACTTTCCATGCTGAAAATGTGGCTGCGGGTCAACTGGCTGTTCCAGCTGTGAGATTGTGATACTGTTATTGCTGCTTATCTTTCCCTAAGAGCTCTGGTTATGGAAGGGATGGTGGTGCTGGGGATTGGGTCAGTAGTTGGCCTGGCCCCAAAAACATCTGGCATTGCTAGTGTTAAGGAAGCTGTCATACAGTCATGTCCATTCTGGTAGAGATAGGAAGGTGCTTCTGTATGCTGGTTGCCAGAACACTTCCTTGCTGCCATCTCACAACATTTTGTGAGGGATACTCAAGTTCTTTTACATTTTTACTAGTCAGTCTATTTCCAGATCTACTAGCTGGATTTTGCTGCAACCTGCTTGTGATTATCAGCTCTTTAGGAGTCCCACACTTGTCACTTGGGTTTTTGAGCCTGAGCCAAGGCAGTGTGTAGTGTCAGAGTTCTCTTTTTTCACCAGCTAGGGATGCCATCCAGAGGGACCTTGACAGGTTGAGAGGTGGGCAGACCTGGTATAGTTCAGCAAGGCCAAGTGCAAGGCCCTACACATGGAGCTGGACAATTACAAGCACAAATACATTTTGGGCAGAGCCTGATCTGTTGTAACTGGCACTGATGTATGTTCCTGGCAGGTTTGTGGCAGGAATAGCCTCCTGTGATATTATCAAAATACAGGAATGTTATCAAACTGTGATAGGAATCGTCTCAAGAAGAACTGTTTGTTTCAGTAATTTGTTTCTGTGCAGACTCCGTCGGTGAACAGCTCAGGAGTCGGGGTGGACAGAGGGCTGGTGTCCGTCCTTCGGCCGGAGCAGACGGTATGCACGTGGTACCTGCGTGCCCTGGCTGCCGGCCAGGTGGTCAGCACCGCCATCTCCATCCCCTACATGGAGAGAGGTACGTGCTCAGGGCATGCCAGCTCTGCTCAGGCAAGTCATCTCTGGAATGAAGTGTTGGCCTTTCAGTCTTACATGGTGGAAATCTGATGGAGATACCAGAAATTCTTTTGAAAAGGGCTGAAAAGGTTTTTATTGTCACTGCTGAATTGTGAGTTGTGTATTGGAGGTACTCTGTGGTCTTGCCATGACTTAAGCCTTAGAATAGAAAACTGCTGTGCATGTGATTATGGAATCACACATCTGTTTGGATTGGAAGGGGACCATAAAGATCATCCAGTTCCACCCCCTCTGCCATGGGCAGGGACACCTTCCTCTAGGTGTCCTCCCCTGAGGTTGCTCAGGGCCCCATCCAGCCTGGCCTTGGACACTTCCAGGGATGAAGCATCCACAGCTTCTCTGGGCAACCTGTGCCAGGGCCTCATCACCCTCACAGGGAAGAATTTCTTCGTCATATTGATGCCTTGAGAGGCTGAACCTGGAACAGAAACTAGACAGAGCTAAAGGAATAAAGTAGGTATTTATTGAAATGCCTTAATGGATATACCTTGGGCAGTACAAGAGCCTGGCCAGGGCTACAGCCAAGATGGACCCAAAATGGTCACAAAATGGATGACTGGTCACGAGATCTCACACTTTTATAAGTTTTAGTCCACTTGCATATTGGAGTTAGTTGTCCAATTATAGCTTCGGGTTATGAAATCACATCCTCCTTGTTGCTCTTTTCAGTTCTCCATTGTTTATACTTTCTGGAAACTTGTAACGGTTGTCCTTGGTCTCAGGCTGGAAAAGGATTGTTTTGTCTACCTACCCTGCAAAGAGAACTTACTGATGCCTAATATGAAGCTCAGAGCTACACACCTAGGCAGCAGAGAATCTGAAAAATATGAAAGCTAAAACCCAAGCTATCAATATCCAATCTAAATCTACCTTCCTTCAGCTTAAAGCCATTACCCCTTGTCCTGTTATCCCTAGGCCCTTGTAAAAATTCCCTTTCCAGTTTTCTTGTAGGCTCCCTTCAAGTATAGGAAGGTTGCTGGAAAGGTCTCCCCAAAGCTTTTCCAGGCTGAACAACCCCTACACTGAATCTTGATCATAGGAGAGGTGCTCCATCCCTCTGGTCATCTTCATAGTCCTCCTTTGGATTAACTCCAGCAGGTCCACATCCTTCTTGTGTTGGGGTGGGGTCTTGCCAGAGCAGACTGGAGGGGCAGGTCCCCCCTGCCTGGCCCTGCTGCCCTCTCCTCTTTGCATGCAGGATGTTGGTGTCTGTCTGGGCTGTGAGCACACATTGCTGGGTCATGTCAAGCTTCTCATCAGCCAACACTCCCAAGTGCTTCTCCTCAGGGCTGCCCTCAATCCCTTCCCCACCCAGCCTTTGTTTGTGCTTGGCATTGTCCTGAACCATGTGCAGGACCTGGCAGGAGCTTGAATCCTTCCATTCCAACACTCCAGTCACTGGAGTCACTCATGTGTGGGGACCTGTCACAGGCTGCAGTGAAACCCTTTTGCTGCCTGCAGGGCCAGGACCTGATGATTTTCTGTGCTCAGCAAGTGGATTGTTCCTGCAAGTGTGTAACTGCAGTCATGTTCTCTGTGTTCTAGATCCTGTTCCTGGGGGCTGCAATCTAGAATTTGACTTGGAAGTGGATCCAAATATTTACCTGGACTACACATTGGTTGATATACACATCAAGTTTGCCCCTGCAAACTTGGGATATACCAGGTGTGTGGAGAACTTCAGTGTGTTGAGCAACACCTTCTGTCCAGTATTGGCCAAAAGGCTAAAATAATACCCTGCTGTAACAGATGAACCATCCAGCTGCTGGCAGGAATCTTGTTTGCTGCAACAAATGTAAATGGGGAAAAGGAGGAGGGGAAGAGGTACTGCATGAGGGAGATAAAGGTTGAGAGTTACATCTTGTGGGGGAGGTTATGCAACTTCAGAAATGTAAGCAGTCAGTAAATACTGGATCTTTCCATTCCCTGTAACAGCTTAATTTGTTTGAGAAGCAATTGTATGTTACAGCCAGTTTTATTTCTTTCCTAGTACTAGAGCATGATAATGATCCAGAGTTTTGTTTAACTTGAGACTTCAAGTTAAAAGGTGTTATTTCCTGAATGGTGCCTGGTGTCACAAGTGATAGGCACGGAATGGAGAAGACTCTTCAGAACTGCATGGAAAGACAAACAGTAACGCTGTGGTCTGTGGCTGATGTGTTTTTCATTGCAGAGGAGCAAGCCCCCCCTCCTGTGATTCAGGGACTGGCCAGAGCTCCCGCTGGCGGCTGCGCTACGAAGTGTACCAGTACTTCCTGCCCGAGAATGACCTGTCCGAGGTGGCGCTCATGAGCCACATACGGAAAATGTCCGGGGTGCACAGTGTCAAAGCCAATGGCATTAAGGTGAGCCCCAAGCACTGGGTGCCAGCCACGTGCCTGTGGGGCTCTCTTGTTGTCTCCTCCCCTGTGCTTATCTTCCTGGAGGGGAGATGTGAGCAAGCTCCCTGGCCCTGCTGGGGAGTGGAATGGCAGCCTTGCCTGCCTCGGAGGCCAGACCTGGGTCAGGCTGGTAGGGAACATGAACTGTGCCCTCAGGCAGGGAGGAGCAGAACAGGAGTGGGAGAATCTTCTCCCCTGACAGAAAACACAGTAGTGCTGGAGGGAAGGGTTCCATCCTGTGAGCCTTTAACACAGATATTTACTTTTCCAGATGCTTACGCTGACAGCTGATGACAAGACCAATGTCTACTTCTCCTCACTTCCTGGGCAAGGTGTGATCTACAATGTCATAGTGTGGGATCCTCTTTGGAACACTTCTGCTGCATACATACCTGTGCATACATATGCCTGCAGTTTTACTGACCTGGTAGATAACTGCTCTTCCCTCAGTAAGTTGGGAATTGTATGTCCTTGCCAACTCCTCTGTAGCTTCTTGTGCTCCAACATGCCAAATGTGCTTTAAGATTCTTTTTCCAACGTGTGCAGGAGATATTTGTTTTACACTGTGTATATTTTGTTACTTCAGCGAAGTCTCCTTCTTGATGAGGGAGAAAGTCTAGAATGATGAAGTAAGACTAAGGAGAACCGTTAGCAATCAAAGGTTTAAGTTAATGGAGGTTTAATATGTGGCTTGCAAATGTAACTCTGAACTCTGTAGTGCCATCCTAGCTTTGTCCATTTCAACTGGATACATAATTTCAAATAATTTGTAGGACTATAGATGCTGGATGTGAAGCTGAGCTAATAAAACACAGACTAGATTAGCCTCCAGCCACATTTTTCTAACTGTGCTGGTGCTAACAGAAATCCTGAAGGTATTTTGAAAGGAGGCAGTCATCTAAAATAAGAATGAAGATAATGTCAGCTGTAGTGGAGTGACTACCAAGTCATGCTGCTTTGTACAAAGCTATATAATGATGGAATTTGTGCAGACACAGCAAAGCCACCACTCCCATTATGAATACAGAAGGGACACAAGTAATTGGTAGAATTTGATTCATAAAGTAATATTTGTTCTCATTATTATCTTCTTATATACTGTAACACAAGTGAGTTTTGTCAAACTCAATGTTGTCTTATGACAACGTGAGACAAATTATCTAGGCTAAATTTCTCTAATTCAGAGCACATGGAAAATATAGTTTACTTCTGCAAATAGCTTAAATATTGGTAAGAAATTTAAGAGAAGATGGAGGTGAGCTATAATGGGATGCTGATGATCATTTTTGTTGCATGGCAAATGTATGAGAGGGAGACAAATGGTGAAGACTGCAGTGATTAAGCCTATAGCTGCTGCCTGTCACTAATCCCATAGCATTGATTTTTACAGATGACTGGATGTCCCTTTTTTAAACCTGAGTAGAGACTTTTCTGGCAAATTTATATTTGTATTATAAACAAGTTACATCTACTTACAGAAACTTCTCTTGAATAAGGAGGAAGCTCTTGATTTGTAAATCAGTCTGGGACTATTTCAATGTTCTGTTGGAGATCTTACCAAGCCAACTTTTAGTTCAGGCATTGCAGATCTGACAGAGTGGCAGCTCTCAATTTGTCAGTAAAGTTTGTGACAGCAACCTGACCATACCTTAATCTCTGTTGGGACTACTAGTTGGAATGCTCTACTAAACCTGTCCTTCTTCTTGTAGGTAAACTCTCTACCAAAGTATTCTTCACTGCTTTTGCTGTTCTTGGTCTTTTCACCTGCTTTTTTGGACACAGATTCTGGAAAACAGGTACTGAATATTTAATTTCATAAATCTGGTTGGAACTTCATAAATGTTACTCTGTGTAACTTAGAATGATGGTGTTATTACCGAGATTCACTTCATAGTGATGCTGTGCCAGTTAGGCCCACTGCTTTGCTTTTATGGGCTCTGAGCCTTTAAGCTCAGAGCAGGAAGTTTTTGGGATGCAAAGAATAGAAACCTAGAACTAGGGTGCATGCTGAGCAATACAGCTATAAATATGTAATTTTGGACTATCTGTAGTGCTTGAGGACACCCCTGTCAAGAAAAAATATTGTCTGGCTCTCCTTTTTTGAGCTGCTATGTTCCTTCAAACATCTTCATATTACAATGAGGAAGATCCACGGAAGTGGGCTTGGTATGAAGCTTGCTAAATATTTTTTCCTTTTTCTCTAGATTTATTCTTCATGGGCTTCATTGTCGCAGCATTTGTCTTCTTTGTGTTCATTACCAGGGTAACTGACCTTAGCTATGATGGTGAGTAGATCTGTCAGGATATCCTGTGCTCTTCCCAAACTCTTTTTAGGAACCCTTCAGGTACAATCTCAGTTGTGCTGTTGGCCAGCCACAGGAAGGGGTAGCAGGGTGATGCCTGATTGAGCTCTGATTGCCATAATAGCTGAAAATGCAACGGAATAAGTGTTCATTCCAGCATCACAGTGATGCAGAATTAATAGCTGAATTTAATTTCAGTATCTATCCAAGAAGATTAGAGGTGTTTGGGAACTGTGGGAATTTGCAACATACTTTCTTCCTACTTTCACAATGCATAGACCACTGTTCCAGATCAAATGTAGGTTTCATCTGTAAAGTGGAAGTAGGTGGTCTGCACCCAGCTTGTCAGACCAGAAAGAATTAGTTCTTTCTGTCTGTGCCACCTCACAGAATTCCTTTTTTTGATACATGTGCAGTATCTTGTAGCCACCTGAACTCTCTGAGAACTCAGGGAACTGATGTACATGGTGCCAAGGGCTCCATTCCAGCCCCCCTGCCACTCTTTCAGCAGCACATCCCCAGCTGCAGGCTGGCATCTAAGTGAAGTGCATGAAGCACGTTCTGGTACTTTTTTTGTCTCATGCAAACTCACTGAAAAAAGCTAAACATGCATGTAAATAAAGCTGCTGAATATGTTCCTGCAGGAACTGAAGCTTCCAGGGTGCTGGAATTTTCTCTTCTCTCTTTCAGTGCGTCTTATTTTGACGGCAGTGGCTGGAATCATTGGAGGCCTGCTCTTGGTTGTGAGCTGGTGGAGATTTGGCTCTGTCCTGCTCAGCATGTTTGTTATTGGACTCGTGTTGGGATTTCTCTTCTCCTCAACACTCTTCTTTACCCCCCTAGGTAAGCACTGTAATCCTCTGCTTGGTGAGTGCTGTGTTCCCGCATGCTGCAGGCACACTGCAAGGCTCAAGAGTGAACGGCGCTCTCTGGTTTATCTTACTGGGATGTTTAAGGTTCCCTTTCCCGTGCTGGGAGGAATAGAGATGCACCTGAAAGCTTCTTTTTGCTGTGCTGTAATTAAAAGTACTTGGGGAAAAGGGAACTGATTGTTTTGCAGAGAACTTGGTGACTCTTCCTGCTTAACCTGTGTGCCATGTCTGTAACACCAGCTCTGCTCCAGGCATGCACTTGCTCTCTTGTTCTCTGTCTAGAACAAGTACCAGTAGAAAATCTACAGTCTAATTTGAAGGCTTCAGGCATAAAGGCCTTGGACAAATTGCTTAAAAGCCAGTAAGCCTGCTGAGCTGGAGTCCCTCTGGGACATCAGAGCATCAGCTATTGTAATTTTCAGTCTCAGAACTTCTCCTTTTGAGGTCCTTTGGTGGGACAGTTTTTTGTTCTCCAGTCATCTGTGTTTGACTCAAGCCATGATTCTGTGGTAATCCATGCAGTCCCTGGTTGCTCTTCATTAAAGTGGAACAGTGACTGAGCTGGAGGTCAGCTTATCCCCTCTGGTGAATCCACAGGCCTTAGAAGGCAGGGGGAGCAAAGAAGGGTTTGAGTGATTTAATTTTCCTAAAGCCCAGAAGAATTTGTTGCCTGGTGGTGTGGTGATGGCTACATTTGCACCATACTCTGGAGCCTGATGCAGATTTTTAGTTTGGAAACCCACAGAAGCAACAAAACAGCTTCTTATTGGGCAGCAGTACTCTGGTGCTTTTAATTCTTACAAGGTGAGAAACATGTACCTTGTTAAAAAATTGTTCCATGGACAAGATCTCAACTAGGACAGTTTTTCTGTTCTTGATTAACTGTTCCAATACATCTTGAACAGTCAGGATTTGAACTCAAAAGCTGGGTTTTCAACAATGTACTCCAGGTATTTCTGAATGTACAGAGTTTTGGGGGGAAAAAGCTGACTCCCAAACACTTGTGAAAAAAGAAATGTTTCCTTCATTGCTGAATGTGGTGTCTTGGCAGGAGACTACAGGGTCTTCCGTGACGATGTGGTGTTCTGGGTGACCTTTACTTGTGTAGCCTTGATGATTCCAGTGCTTTTTGTTGGCTGCCCAAGAATTGTAAGTAACTCTGCTGTCACCTCAGAAGGAGGGAGGGAGAAGGGGGATCAGACTTCTTAGTGCAAAATGTCGTCCCATGGAATATGTACAGAAAACTTAGCACACCTTTGTGAAGCTCTGCACAGGGCCAGTCGCAGGCAGTTCCTGTTTAGCCCTACTTGTGCTAAATGGTCCAAAAGCTAAGAAATTACTTATTTTGCACGCAGCATCCACTAAAACCAGCATTTAGTTGACTCATGCTATCTTATCAACTTGGCTGGATAACAGGTGTGTGCAGCTGATTTGTCACAGAAGAACTGATAAAAATTACAAAATACTTGTCCAGAGAAGCCGTGGCTGCCCCATCCAGGCAGTATCCAAGGCCAGGTTGGACAGGGCTTGGAGCAGCCTGGGGCAGTGGAAGGTGTCCCTGCCCATGACAGAGAGTTGGAACTGGATAGGCTTTCAGGTCCTTTTCAATCCAGGCCATTCCATGATTCTATGCTTGTACTGTCTTAGGGAGGTGGGGAATAAAGATTGTTCATCAGTCTCCTGAAGCTGTGGTTTTTCTCCCTGTCTAGCTGAACATCTTGGCTTCTGGAATAGTGGGCTCTTACACGGTGGTCCTGGCCGTTGCTTGTTACGTCTACACAAGCCTTGCTTACATCACCTTAGACCTGCTCAGAAGGGTCCTCAACAATTATTTCAGCAGAGCTTACACCAATGTGCCTTTTCAAAGGAATGGTGAGTCCTCCTGAGACTTTATTCTCCTTATCACTGTCTCTTTGGTTCTGTTGTAAACAGTAGAGTAAGGGCAGGAAGGGGATGGAAGGAGAACACAGTACAGTGTGAGATTTAACATCCACATGAGAAATTTTAGTCCTTCAAAAGCAGTACTGAGTAGACTCATAGGCAGGAACCTTCCTGCAGGTGTTGTGACAAAGGCCCTTGTGAAAGGTGCTGCTCAGACTTGTGCTGGCAGCTTGCCGAGAAGTGTGCAGAGTGGGCAGTCCAAGGCCTAATACAGTGAAGAGACTCTTCCCAGCTCCCTGTGTGTCCTGGCCTCTGCGTGGAGTCACTCTGTGTATCTGAGGATGTGGGGATGATACTTCATTCCTATCTGTCACAAAACTAGTTCAGTGTTTGTGTTTGGGAAAGCAAGGAATGTTCTGCTTTGCTACAGGAATCTGTTTCTGCTTTTCCAGACTTCATCATCCTGTCAGTGTGGGCAATGCTGGCCCTCAGCGGGGTCACTGTGCAGCTCCGCCGGGAGAGGAGTGAGGTGCCCTTCCCACCACATCCCTATCTCACCTGGAAGAGGGAAAGGGAGCGTAGAAGCACCAATGTCTTAGACCCCAGCCATCATATCCCTCCCCTGAGAGAGAGGATCCACAACAAGCTGCTGCATATCAAAGAGTTCTTCCAGAAAGACCAGCCAGCTGGGGAGAGAACTCCACTTCTTCTGTAACTTGCCAAATAACTGATGGGAATGGAGAGGGGGAACTGGGAATGGTGAGATGATTACCAGTAAGCAGCCAGTGGTGCAGGATTTACCACTGCTAATTTGTCCTGCTGAATAAGAGATTGCTGCTTGGCCAGCTTAGCAGAACAGTTCACTGTCCAGTACACTACATGCTGTTTGTGACTCCTGTGGCACACTCTGCCTGCTGCAACCTGCTTGTGTCCAGCTGCAGAATCCTGTACTTGTAGCCAAGGCAGGCATTGATCCTGTGGGGTCCACTTTGCTGTTTGGGTGCGTGGAATATCAAACAGGCCTTGGAAAGCAACCTGCTGATTGTTCCTTGCTTGTGGAAATGTCTGCTGAGGCAGTGCCCCACTCGCTCCCAAGGGTGGGCAGCCTGTCCAGCTGTGAGGGGAGGGACAGGGACTGGACATACAAGGAGTTCTACCAGCAGGAACTGAGCATCTCTTTCCAACAGGTACAAAACGTGTGGCTGCAGACATACTGGTTTCCAAGAAGTGTTACTGAACCTTGCAAGCTGAACTGAACTGAGAGACTTGAATTGAAACTGCACTGACTTAACTGTTGTATGTGTGCACTGTGGGGCTTGGGAAGGGGGACTGATCTGAGACAAGAAGACTTTTTCCTTTGCTTTTGGGTGGTTTTGTAGCGAGTCAGTCATCTGGTCTCTGTGCAGAGATGGCTGCTAAGAGAACTCAAGAGGTTTGTCTCCCTGTTTGCTTTCTCAACAGCCTGTGTCTTGTTTCTGCTCTGGTATAGTATCTTTTTTTTGATGGTGCTGTCATAAAAGAAAAAAGGAAATATGGTCCTTGTAGCCAATTGCAATTTTTTCCCCCTGGAGTTGGCTGAAACACTAATTATTTATTTTTAATCATCTTTTAATTTTGCCTTTAAGGGGTGAAAACAGCATTCAGCTAGCAAGATACTGACCAGGAACCTTGCTGACTGAATGTGTTCCTTACCTATTTGAATTGCATCTGCCCAAAGCAGAATGTAGTATAAAAACAGATGAGGGACCAATCTCATGTGGTGGCTTTATGCTCTTCCTCAAAAAAAACCCCAAGAGCCATTTTCAAATGTCACCTGGAGCAATGTATTTTTGGCTCATCCCAAAGAGACCTGAGGGTGTTTTACCTGTGCTTGTCCCTTGTGCCCTGTCCTGGTCTCCAGTGGGGGTCTGTCATGCACTGCTGGATGGCTCAAGTCTCACATGCTGTACCATGACACAAGGTATGGTGACTCTGCCTCCTTCTCCCTGTGTCTGAACCTTCAGTGAGGGCAGCTGAGTGCACAGTCCTGCCTCTGTGAGGTGAGTGGCTGCTCAGGTTCCTGCATGGAGCCTCCATCAGGGAATTCCCCAGGGGCAGAAGCTTAAGCTCTCAGCCACCCCTTTAAATTCTTGGTAGGAAATCTGTAAGAAACTGCTCTTTCTGAGGAAACTGGCAAAATAACTTTTTCTGGGAACTTTGTTGGAAATTAAAGCACCCTGGCATAGACATGAATGACTTTTAAATGGCTTTTCTTTAAGGAGTGAGAGCTCAAAGACAGTGTCCGAGGTTACTGAATCCCTCTGATGTTTAGAGACAAACCCCATCCTTGCTTGGAGCTGGACCATCTGCCTCAAACAGCAAAGCAAGGCTGAAGTCCTGTGGTTTGGCTCTAGTTTCCCTGTGCTGTTGTGTGGCACATGGGGTGAACAAGGAGCTCTTCCCTGGGTCTCTGCCCATCCTCCCTGCACTCATCCTGAGCATGTCTCTGCCATGTGCCATGGCAGGCAGCAAACCCTTCTGTGGTATAGAAATGCTCTTAAACATGTTTACCTTGGTGGGGTTTTGTAACTGCTGCGATTAACATTGTGCAAGAAACAAGTTTAACTTTAATTTTCTATATCTTTTATAATAAAGATGTCTTTTCAAAGAATATTGAAACTAAAGGGTCTCTTTGAATTCAATGATGCTTTTACAGTTTAGCCTCTGCCTCTGATCTTGTATGGAGAGTTTGCTTTGAAAAATTTTCTTCTGGCCAAGGGCTGAGGGGGGGGAGGTTGCTGGCATTGCAGTGACACCCAGAGGCTGAGTGTGTGCTCTGTGCAGCCACTGAGGGAAGCGTGTGCTCCAGAGAGGCTTTTTGTTTTGAGAGCTTTGTCAGATGAGGCTCTGGAGAACAAAGAAATGGTTGTCATCCCCTTGCCTGAAAACTGGTCTGCAAGATCACATAGTAATCTTCTAGCAGAAGTGGGCATTGAACTCTTCTTATGAGATCCTGACTTGGAGATTGTATTTCCTTTTTTTGGTTCTGCCAAGAAAAGGTTCAGAAATTTTCTCCCATAGTCCCTAAGCCACAGTGATTAACAGTGGTGAGAATGCATGAACTGATCCACTGCAGTGTTGAAGGGGTATTTTCAAGTCTTTTGTGTACCCCTTGAAAATCCAGGGTCTGTTTAAGGTCTCTTTAAGGTCCCATCCAGCACAAACCTTTCTATGACTCTGTGATTCCCTTCTGTCCTTGCCTAGAGCTGTCCTTGATCTGGAAAGGCTTCCAAAAAGAGGGAGCCCCTCCAGAAGAATCAGTAGACTCCATTTCAAAATGTGCATTTTTCACTGAGCCTTGGAGCTTTTCATCTCTCTGCCTTCTGACCTGTCAGCAGCTGTAGGTCTGCAGTGATCTTGGCAGTGGTTTTTGGGGAGCTTTAGTGGAACTTTGGTTCCTGGTTGGTTTATCCAGTGAAGAGTCAGCATAAGACACTGAGCCTTTGGGTATGCAAGGTGAGTATTGTGTTAGGTTATTGTGCCCTTACTCAGGGGCAGGAAATGCATTGATATATTGATATATCCAGATTTATTTGGATTTTGTCAATGTCCATCTGGTTGCCTTCCCCTCCCATATCCTGGATTAGTAGGCTCTGGGGTCTGAGTTTTCTCTGGAAACAACAGCTCCTGTAATACTTGTGTGTTCAACAGATGCTTGTTGTTTATTGTATTTATTTTATTGCTCTCAGAGTCTGTCTGCTCCAGGCAGCCAGCTGACTCCTGATGAGCATGAAGGGCTTTGTGCTTCCTTGAACACTGGGATAAGTCAACTTCAAACCAGAGCAATAAACAAGCTCATTTTGGGGGCGAGAGGGAGTGGCAGGAGAAGAGGGCTGTGTAAAACTTCCCTGCCTGCTTCAGAACTGGATCTTCACAAGGCTGCCTCATCAGAAAAAGCATCAGATATCTAATATGCTCAAAATGAGCTGGATTCGATTTTTTTTTTTATCCTGAATGTTGACGGTGAGGGGGAAAGCCACATGCAGGAAGCAAAGAAGCACAGATGGAGAATTGTAGGAGGCAGCTGCTGTTTGCTTAGCCAGGAATGCAATGAGTTGTAGATGATGAGTCATTTAAAAACGTGTTTGCAGTGTTCCTGAATGTAGTATTGGAAAAGGGAAGGTGTTGATCACCCTGCATCCATTGGTGTGCTGTGCTAAGCTTCCAAGAACTGACTTCTCAAAACCAGCTCTACTGCTGCTCACTGCTGGAAGAGCCACCTCAGGTGTATGGATTGGGGGATTTCTGGTGCTGAGCACACTGCAGAGAAGTAATTGTCTGCCATTCTTCAAAAACATAAACTTTCACCTTGGGAAATGGAAAGAGACTGCAGCTGGGTTTGGTGGGTTTTCCCTGTGCCTTTTCTCTGCTGGTGCCTGAGGAGTGCTGCCAGCACGTGCTTCTTCCAAGACTGCAGTGACAAAGTGTTTCCCTCCTTGCTGAGCAGTTAGTTAAGGCAGTTGTCAGGTGAGTGTCTTCTGAACGTGGGCAATAAGGATATTCCCTGATACAAGGGCCACACTGGCTCCCAATGTCTGGGAACAGGAAGGTGGTTGCAGGCAGCAGGAACTCGGTCTCTGCGCCCATACAGTTCCAGTTCAGTCCCACTTATGCTAAATGGTCCATAAGCAAAGGAATGACTTGATGTAGTTTTGCACACAGCATCTAAGACTACAGCCTTCATTTAGCTGACCTGTGCTCTCTTATCAGCTTGGCTGGATAACAGAAGTGTACAGCCAATTTGTCACAGAAGAACTGATAAAAAATTACAAAATCTTTGTCCAGAGAAGCTGTGGCTGCCCCATCCCAGGCAGTGTTCAAGGCCAGGTTGGACAGGGCTAGGAGCAGCCTGAGATAGTGGAAGATGTCCCTGCCCATGACAGGGGGTAGCACAGGAGGAGCTTGAAGGTCTCACCTTCCCTCTGCCCTCATGCTGTGAGCAGCACCACGGTGCTCTCCGGCCAAAGTGAGGCCGGTCATGCCCCAGACACTCAGACTCCAAGCTCTCAAAAAAAAGTTCAAGTTTTACATTGCAACAGAAGACTTGAAATTTCCTCTTTTAACCAGAAAAGGAGCTTAAGGAAACTTCCTAAGCTTTTGGGCATTTACACAGGGATCCCACTACATGTAATTCTCCAGTGTCATTAGTTCTGTATTTTAACAATCTTCTAATCCCATGCGCTTATCAGAAAGTCAAAGCTGTTTTAAGCTTTTAGTTGTACAAACCAGCCAAATTTAGTTTCAGTCTGCCCTCGGCTGAACAGCTGCCACATAGAACAGTTTTGGTTACTTTCTTATCTTCTGTTGCCAACAAGGCTCATCTCGGAGCCAGTACCTTGCTTTAGGCATGGAGACATCCATGTTTTCAGTCAACTTTATTGATAAAATAAGTTTACTGTACAGTACACAATTCTAGCCATAAATCCTTTTCAAGCCATCTGCATTACAAAAATAACAGGTATGCAATGAAAAATAGTCACTCCACACACTGTGAAGGCTCTTTAAAATCCTACAGTGATCAGGTAGGGGACTGAAAGGGGAGATGTATCAAATGTGAAGACTAAGAGTAGATAAATTAAGTCACTTTTTCTTTGTAATTTACAAAAATAAACACTACTCAAGCATTATTTCCTAATAGAGCAACCTCAAAGTACTGCCACAGACCAACAACCCTCTTCTGTATTTGGAAGCCAAACCAGAAGTCAGCCATGAAGCTGAATTCAGCATCAAATGGATAGAAATGCCTCTTGACACCAGTGCGTGGTTGAAAAGATGCTTCTAGAAACAAGAACTTCAACAGCTGAACCCAAAATTCCTTGTAAGTTTGCAACAACAGAACTCTCCAGTGAAAAAAGATGTTGCTTCTGGTAAGTCAGCAGCTTGCAAGCCATGGCAGAAATGCAAAATCTAGATTAGAGAAGCACCAGCGAAGCTTTACAGATAATATAAAAGCAGACAAGAATATTTTGTGCTTGAGCTAAAATGTTCCCCCAGAATTTCCCCACGGCTGTTTCACAAGTCTGGAAACGGCCATAGCTTTTTTCCATGCATGTGAATGTCCTCTATGTGTTCCTAAGCCTAGCAAGAAGCCAAGGTGCTCTGCAGAGAAGCAGCAGCTTTTCCATTTCTAAAGCAGCCTGTGAGAATGTGGAGGCCTGATTTACCTGTCCTGTCAGCACATGTATTAATCCACTGAAAACCAGTATTTACTGCCTGCTAATGCTCCTTTCTCACTTATTTCCTCTTAAAAGCACCACAGGAAGGAGCAGCAACAGAGAGAACAGAACAAAGGTACTGAGCTGCTCCTAAGTCAGTTCAGTGCCACTGAAAGCTCCCCCTTAGGCCTGTGGAACATTTAACTCGAGCTCAGGGAAGCTGTGCTGGGGCACAGGAAGCTGCATTGAAGCTGGCACGCTTGGAAGTGTTGGATGCTTAGTTCCTTCTGTGTTGCTGTGACTGAAAATCAAACTTGACTAAGCGGTGGTTGATTTCAGGATAGCTCAGCTCGTGTTGCTTGGTGGGTTATTAAACAGCCAGAATGTGAAACTGTGGATGGCAGCTGTAGCTCCACAGTTTTCTGTAGCTGACAGCTTTCACTCTGCTTAACTCACTTTAAAACCTTCTTGATGACTAGCTAGTACTGGAGAAAGGAAAATTAAGACTACTATTGCAGGCTTCCAACTCTGCCATGAAGCTGCTTCCTCCTTCCTCCTTCCTCCACCCTCATTTCTGCAGCCACTGCTTTTGTGCTTTCCAGTTACCATTCCAGTTACCATTCCACACAGAAAGTTTGGGCAGGCAACTGGAGAAGAAAGACACAGGACTCATGTGGCTTCTTACTGACAGAGAACTGAGCTGGATTTCCCCTCTGAAAGGTAAAAGCTGAGGCAGAATTGTATTGCTAGCTGTGTGCCTGAGAACAACAAAGCAGGAACAGCTCTTTCCATGTTCTCACAATACAATTCAGTGCACAGATTTGAAAGAATCTTGTTTCATTTAAAAACTCCAAGCTATTGATTGACAGCATTCCTTAAGTTTAAAAACTGGCCTTGTATTTTAAAGCGATACCTCAAGGCTAAATGACAGAAATCCTTAAATTTCATGCTGCCTGTGTGCCCCTCCCATCAAAGAGGTTTGTTGCAAAATGAGAAGTCATTAAAACCAAAACAAAAGGAAAAAATGCTATGTGGATCATACACAGAGCATATTCATAAGTTACTACTTTCTAAGGCAGAGATTAGACTTGAAATCTTACCTTTATTATCGAAGAGTTGCACTGAACTTTGTATGAGCAATAATTTACATAAATTACTTGAAATCTCACCTTTTATCTGTAAAACAAGTTCATATAAAAAGAATATGCAATTCAGCAAGTGCATTAATCCATTTCCTACTGAGGTTAGATCTATGGCAATCAATCTGTCACTGAGGGTATTGCAGAACACCAGCTGAATTTATGTTACACAGTATAAAAGCCACTGAGCTGGAGTTGGATGTATCCTCTTGCTGGTGCCCTATTCAGTAACAAGTGCTTGACCAGTGCCCCCTGATGCTCCATTGGTTTAAGTGTGCAACTGAAGCTTGCTGATTCCCAGAGTCCTTAGCTTTTCCTCAGGCTCAGATCACTGCTTGTCACTAATCCTGACAGGGATGTGCTCTCTGATGCATCGTCCTTCTTGAGGTTCAGAAACGATTCTCTAGTGATTTGAAGAATTTCTCTCAAGCCTTTGTTTTCTTGCTAAAACCAGAGAGTGAAAAATACATTAGTAGGACTCCAGAAAGAAATCAGGTAAAGCCTCCCCTCTACTCCAAACTAATGCATAAGGAGTAAAACACTGACTTGAAATCAGTGCTGTGTCATCTTCTCCAAGGGAGCACATGAAGTTTCTGACCCTCCTGCTCTCTTGGAAGGGCTTTAAACACCCCCTCCTTGAGATTAAGCTGCAGCGGTGCTTCCCCTGCTCCAGCAAGGCAAGGGTAACACAACAGCAGCGAGTGACTGGGACAGTAACTCCATGAAACACCTGGAAGGATCTTTACTCCCTTTAATATCTGTGCCTCTGCAGCTTTCTCCTCACCTCCAGCTGGCTGATGCGCTCCTGCTCTTTGCAGCCGTGCCTTTCATCCACCTCAATGGCTTTTCTCATCACCGCTGCCATCTCTGTAATTTGGTCCACGTGCACTTGCAGCTCCTGAGATACAATATTTAGTAATATCTTAGTGATATATTTTCTGCATTATTAAAAAAGCAGAGCATTAAATGTTGTTTAGCTGCTGTGACATTTTTTATCACAGACCTCAATTTTGGAAAACAAATTCTCTCTAACATTACAGTGTGGCAGCCACAGTGGTCCTGTTTATTTAAATAAATCTGGTTTGCCTCACAGTGGAATCTGATAGAAGCTTAACTAACTGTGAACCCTGGCCTCAAAACAGCTACAAGATGGTGCTGTGCTTGCCCTGACCAGGCCCTTCTGTGCAGCAGGAACTGATGTGCGTTATTTTGGATATGCAAAACAGCTCCACTCCTGTGAGAACAGCAGGGAAAGCCACATTCTTTCCAGGTGTTTGAAACTGGATCTCCAGTACCAGTCCATGGACAGGCATTTTTTTCCAAAAAAGAGCAGGTGCAGTGGTCATCCTTACTATGTCATATACTACAAAACTCAAACCTGTCCTCCACTCTCTATTTTAGATACTTTTGCTTGACTCCACCTCCAATTCCAGCTTATTTGGGCTCTGGACTTCAGAGGTTCAGGATAAGGGTCACTGCTTCCTTTCCCTGCAATGCTGCATGAGAAGCCTGTGCCCCTCTGGCATTCACTGCTCAGTTAAGCCAAACGGTTTAAAGGTATTTCCAACAGATTTCCTTTTTCAACTTGTCTTTTATTCCAACTCTGCTGTGGTGCCAGTCTAGTTGTGCCTGACCTGGCCTTTGGACAAAATCCACAATATTTATTGGCTAGCATCAAGAAAAGCAGGACAGGAGGGTTGAAATGAAGGACAGTAGAGACTAAAGCTAAATCCCACCATTAAATGATGAATTTGATGGGAGATCTATACAGCTGGCAGATGATCAGCTTGCCTTTAAACTACCACAAAGAACTGCCTCAGCTGAATCATAATGAATCATCTGACCAAAACAAATACCCTTTACTGAAATAAACATCAGCCCTTTCCCCTCTGCCATTCCAGCTGCCCAAGCTATAATTTAGCAGTTGTTAAATGCCCACTCTCAATGTGAGGGAGCGGGGAAGAACTTGCTGTAAATCTTTATTTTCTTCTCAGTTTCTAGTACAGGTGATGACATGAAATATATTTTTTTAAGAACTCCCAAATTTAGCTTGACAGGAAGCTGTGGTCAGGCAAGGATGCACCCTTGAGAAGGACTGGTAGGAGCTGTGGGTTTCAGATATACTGCTGTTCTCCCTGCTTCCTGCTTTCACAGCTCAATACAACTGATCAATACAACTTCGGGCCTCTTCCAAGGTCACTGATGTTAGGTCAGACCCTAACACCAACACCAAACTGGAAGGCTCTGCTCTGGAAGGCACATGTGGAAAACAAAAAGAAGAGCGCAGTGACAGTGAAAGCCTCTGTGTATCTCTCTCTTTCATACACGTGGGGTTTTTTTCTCTCTAAAGAGATAAAACCAAAATGGGGCCACACCCATTTCAGGGCCTTGTTTCAGCTGAGCAAATTCAGACAGCACGCTTAGATCAGGGTCACTGCTACCAACACACACTTTTCTCTAGCATACAACACCGACAGAAGACACTATTTAAAGGAGGTGCTTCTTCATCTGCAGCAATCAATGCTCTTGTAATAATCTGTAAACAGGCACTAAAATAACAGCTTGCACTCAGGAAAATAGCATTACTGGGAACAGGGAGCTTAACTCCTTGGGTATAATGGATTTTTTGCTTAACAAGAGAGAGGTATTTAAAAAGTGTTTCAACATTGTTCAATCTTCTGAATATGAAGCTTGAGCTAGAGAATGAATAATGAAATTCCAGAAATCCTACGTGTCAGGATAAGGGTGATAAATCTTTTTCATCAGGCATTCATGAAGGAAGAGGTTTAATGAAAATGTTGAAGCCTAAATCTCCTGTTCCAATTACATTGTGAGATGTTATTTTTTCTTTTTTTGTTTCTTTTTCCTGTCTTTCCATTGAAGTGCTCCTAAATGAACTATCACAGTCCATTTCAGGATGGATTTCATTTTACCCCTCTTGTGTTGGCTCTCTTGAAGCTGGAGCAGGTGCTATACCATATTCTGAGGTAATTTCTGTTGAAAATTATTTTTATCTGTCATTTTTCAAGATTTTATGTTAAAGATAAAGCTCTAATCCAATAATATTTTTTTCATACCAATGGCAATAATTACACACATAGGATGCTGTAGCAGGCAAGAAAGAATCAAATTCTTAAATTCTGTTTTCCCAGTAAGCAGACCCTAAGTTTGCTTTGCAAACTTAAATTAGCTGAGGAGAAAGATTATTAAACACTTAGAACATGTTTGTCCACACAGCTGCATTGCTCTAATGATTATGTTACATTTTCAATGAAATGTAATATTTTGCTAAAAAGCTCCTGTTTAGATCTGTTAGTGACCCAGATTAATGAATTCCCCCAAAATTTAAAAGTCTTTCTGACTATTAAATAACTGAACATATACTTGTGTTTCTTGCTTCATCCAGTTAATCAATAGTCAAAAGGACTTTTAATTTTTAAAATTTATTTGCAATATTTAGGGGGAAAAAAATTAAATATTGAATTTAAAAAGTTTGCTCCTCCTACTCTCCCTAAGCAGAAGTTTATTAATGATTTGTTGGTGTCACAAGCATAAATTAAAGCTAGTCTAAAAGTCTGACTATTACTAACCTCTGGCAGTGTAACAGGGCAGTTGCCTTAAAGACTGAAGTGAAACAAAAGAAAATTAAGCAAATGCAGTAATGAAATGCTACCTGTTTAAAGTTCTAATAAATGAGAAGGTTGACTCACTCAACTGATAGTTTCCTGATCATGTTGAATGGGGTGGATTATAAAAATTAGGGCTCATTAGTAGTACATAGCATAAAAACTGACATGAAGTGAGCTTTGAATTGATTCACTACAAACTAAGGTTAACTAAAAAACAAAGCAAAAACCCTCAATGAAGTTATTACCTTGGAATGTTGCTCTTTTAACTTCATTATTATACTCGGATCATCCTTTTTGCTCGCCATAAGCAACCTAAACATCTGTTCTCTGTACTTGCTCATGATGAGTTCCAGAGCTGACTGGTGCTCTTCGAGAGACGTGCGCAGTTCTGCCAACAGAATTCAAAATGCAGTTAAGAGTTTAACACAGAGAACCAAATCAAAATGCACAAGGATTTCAGCTTGAGAAAACTGAAATGAGCCCGTAACTGAGTGTCCCCGCTCCCTGCACCGTGAAATCTACCCAGGCTCTGCAAATGGCTTTGATGGTGATCAGCCTGGGCGAAATCCTGGTCAGTAACAGTGTCTTTTGTTAGTGTGACTTTGTGTTCAGTGCCTGTGGCTGAAAAAAGCCAGCTGGAGTGCGGCTGAGCAGCTTTACCCCAGCCACTACAAGCCACACTGTACGAAAGGTAGGAAGGAGTTCACAGATCTGTCTTAATCTGCAGCTTGGTAAAACCAGAGTTGAAAAATGCTTCTGTTCAAAATCTACTGAGTCAAAAGATAAATAACCCCTGAAATAAGGCAAGACTCATCTGAATTGAGATCACTGAATCCTTTGCTGAGTGGAACTGTTAGAATATCTAAGACTTTCTTGGAGGAACAGTGCATTCCTAGTGTACAGAATACCAGAAGGAATTCTACTTCTCTACTTACACCGTAACTTGTCCTGGCTGTTCCTATTATTTTCAGCAGTCGTTGAACACTTCTTCAAAAAGATCCCTATATTGTAGAATAAAGTTCTATTTATTTCCTCACTTGTGCTGGACATTAGGTAAGGACCAAAAAAGGTAATTTTTCCCAAATCTCTCTTTTAATTCATCAGTCCCAGAGGTTGGACTTTAGGACTCTTGAACTGAATTTTGATCAGTTAAATTGGCAAATTGAAACCAGAAGAAAAAATTTCTTCTACAGCTCTGTTTTGAAAAAAGATCAGTGGTAAAAGTCTCACTATTTCCAGTGATACAGGCTGGAGCTTGAAAAGGGTAGAATATTAATATTTTACCTTTGTTTTCCTGTTGCAATTCCCTAATCTGTCTGTTTTCCTGCTGGATACCCATCACTAGAGTAGACCGAGGGCGATGTCTTGCTACTTCATTGAGCTCTTGGATTTCTTCCTGGTACTGGTTATTACAAAAACAAACCAACAAGGTACAGCATATTTGATTAACCAAAGGCAGGTATTACTCAGCAGGTCACAAAGCACCATTTCTACTGTCACTCACAGTCTGTAACCAGGAAGACAATGCTTGCTTTTAAATAATAATATCAAACACACACACCAGAAAGTGTTGCAGACATCCTGTCCTTTAGAGACACAAAAGCATCACCTTAGATGTGTGTCGTGGATGCTATTTAACCTTCAGTTAATGCAGGCCAAGTTCACCATCAGGCAATTTAAAACTCATAAAGATGTGGTAAAGACAAACCATGAGGTATTAACCTCCTGACATTTACTGTGGCTTCCCAAAACCTTAAGCCACCAGGCTGTGTGGGTACAAGTCACTCAGGCCCGAGTCAATGGATCCTGACTCCCAACACATGGGGATATGTAATACTCTTGATCTGAAGCCATGAAGCCTCAGCATGCCTAGTTTTACAGGGCTAAATTGCATGCAGGGTGTTATACTTTTATAGGCCCATTAACATATCTTGGGTTTGTTAAAGTGACAGGATGGACTCCCATATGGAAAGTCACAAGAAACCTTTACGTTTTCCCAGGAGGTGTCTTGTGAAATTCACACTCAATCTAACAACACGCCTTGAGCAGCTCAACATTAGAATAGAAGTGAGCACAAAAAAGCCCAAGAGGCTATTTTGGAAACAAAAGGAGACAGTGCAAAGACAAAGTATTCTGTACAGAAGAAAACATGTCAGAGCCTCTGTATGATTAAATGGGCACGCTGAAATTAATAAAATTGTGTAGTATTGCATTGGAGAGCAAACCAAGAGACACCACAGAGCGGTTTGTAAGATACCAAGCCCATTTCTACCAGCATTCTTCAACTAAATGCTTGTTTTCAATATTTAAACTGGAGTAACTGTGAAAATGTTTTCACAGTCTCAAACTATATGAACAAGCTATTTTTAGATGAGAGCCACACCCCTATCTAAAAACACCGAGTGTGCATTAGAGGGTTAACCCAGCAGCCCGCTCATTCCGTGCAGCACAGAAGCCCCCAGAGCTGGAAGTGCTGCACTGGCAGGATAGGCAGGGCTGGAGAGCAGACCTGTTTCATGGCTTCCACCCGCTTGTTGAGCGCCGTGGTCTGTTCGATGAGCGCCTCGGCCGCGCTGTCGTGCTCCCTCAGCCGCTCCACCAGCGCCTTCGCATCCGCCAGCGCCTTCTCGATGGTGCAGCTCATTTCTGAACATGACAAAGGCAGCGCTGGCACGCAGCACCTCTGCACAGCACAGCTGCCAGAGGCAGGGCACCCAGCACAGCAAAGCTGGGCAGCACCCCTGCTTCTGGCAGAGTGATACAGAAAGTAAAAGAATGTTACATGAACTCATTCCTTTTTAGTGCTACTTATTTTTAAATTTGCCCTCCTAACAGATACACTTCAGGATAACCAGCACAAAAGAGAATGCTGAAGGACTACAGTGGCCTGGAAGATTCTGATGACTTAAATCAGCAGGGAAGGAGCAGCTCAAACTGATGGAGTAGAGAAAATCGCTCAGGCAGAGTTCAGAAGACAAAAGGCTCGTGTTTTGTTCATGTCTATAACTGAACACAAACATTGGTGCGTGGAATGGAACTGTGACATTTTCAAAGCACGAAGAGAGACAGCAATTCAGCTAATGAAAAGAAGCAACTGCACCCTTAAAACATCGCCCTTCCACCTGCAGCACTTGTTCACAGGAATTACAGATTGCCAGAACTGCCAAACTTGCAAAATGCTTGTGTCTATTGCAAACAGTACTGGCCTTTACACTGCAATTTTCATATTCATGCTTGGTAGGTTAAGTTTCGAGACCAACATTTTCAGTCTATGCTTTTATTTTCTTTTAAGGAACCTTGGACTTAGTCTACTGAAAAGGAAATCCATTTAAACTCCTTGAACAGTCTTCAGCAATCAAACAGCAGCAATAGAGGTTTATGAGATTTATGGGCCTTGTTTATATCAGGCTTAATATTTGGTTTAGGAAATGTTCTAAGGTACTGAAAGAATCTATTAAATCCATTTCTTAGCCAGGCTATTTGCAAAAGTAAAGATTTTTGTAAGCATTAAAGATTATTGAGTCTTTCCTCAGCTACATGAAAAAAAAATCACTTCAGGTTGATTTTCTAACTTTCTCAGGGACCTTTACCAATCATAGCCCAGGATCTTATGACCAACTTAAAGAAATCCTCAAATTTGCCTCAGCTGACCTTTTGCTCCTATCCCAGGTAAGCAGCAGAAGGAAGGATATTTCAAACACTAGACATTTTACCTGTGTGTTCTGGGATTCATGTGCTACCAAAAGCATCAGCACTTTGGCATGTGCAGGTTTCCTGTTTATCAGATAACGGTGACATTTAACTTTCCATATGATGTATCTGAGACAGCCAGGCCCCCAGCAGAGTGCTGGGCTATCACAGGTGCTTAATTTATTCACCCTGACTAAGCACTTGGAGCTCTTTCAAATACAACATGGAAAGGAAACACAGTGCACTGTTTTTAGAGATCTGCTTTTCTTGCTCCTGCCTCCAGTCAGATCTCCTATAGAAACATCCCAGACAAAAGATGACCTTCTCCACTAACTGGCTGAACTGCTGCAGAAATTGATTTAGTGAGATCCATGTTGCTGCTGAAGAGCAGCCTTTAATTCAGCTCACTCTCCAGGAATTCTCTGACCAGTATAAACAAAGCCTCTGAGGCCTCTATGTGAGCTGGGAATACATTTGGCATTCAGACTACAATGCACTTAACACCTCTGATAATTTGTCTGCATGCACATAAATTTTTAAACAGCATCTGTTTAATAGATGCACTTTCTTGTTTTTGCCCCAGCCCAACCATGTCAGAGAAAAGGAAGTTTGTTTGTGGCAAAGGCACTGATGTTTCTTTTCCCAGGAAATGTGCTGGGAAAGATGTGTGGAACACAGCCCCAAAAATTCTGTAGTCACTGTCCCCTGTCAGGCCAGGGCCCAGCTTCAGTTTTCAGGCAGCATCTGTACCTCAAAAAGCAGAATCACTTTTTGTATCATGGTGATTCACAGTGGCTCCAAATCATGGCTAGGATACCTTTCAGTATCCAAGACACTGGTCCTAATCCTTGAATCTTAAAATGCTCTCTGGCTACCTGTGAAAAACAAAACCTTTGCCTGATCCTGAAACTGAGCTAAATCTGTGAGTTAGCCTGGACATTTAGGGGGTGGAAAAAGCTCCAAGTAATCATTAATATAATTGATTTAAGCAAATTCTTATCATGTATTACTTTTATGAGCATGACTACGGGAGCTGAAGTTAATGATTCCTGAGCCCTGCCCTAGCAGAGATGCCCAGTTGCACAGATGCTCGTTACTGCAACCTTGTCAACAGGTAGCAGAGCCCCAAGTCACCCCAGCAACACTCCTACTGCACACTGTCACTTCCTGCTATTTGCTAATGGCATTCATCATCAAATTAAACACCAAAAAACAACACCAAAGAGTAAAGATCTCTGTGCGACCACCGCCTTCTCCTAACTTTCTGCATCTTTCTTTTTTTATCCTTACTGGAAGCCACCTTTTCCCACAGCTTTTGGGTTCTGTTACCACGGAGACCAGTTTGGCAGCGCTGAGCCAGAATGCAATTTCCAAGGAATTCCAAGGAATTTAAGCTGGTGCAAAGGTCCCGGCGTGACAAGAGCATCCCGGGGGTGTCACCGCCGCACTCCCGGCGTGACAGATCCCGGGGTGTCCCCTCCCGGTGTGACAGCGGCGTCCCGGGGGTGTCACCGAGGGGAGCGTCGCCTCCTGTCCCCAAAACGCGGCGCCACCGCGACGCTGAGGGGCGACACCGGCGCCTGTCGTGACACCGGCGCGAGCCGGGACACGTGAGGAGTCCCGGGCCCGCCCCGGCCCGCGGGTCTGAGGTGGGGGCAAGGGGTGTCCTGCTCCTTCACGCCCCTCAGGGCGCCCCGGCCGTGAGGCGTCCCAACGCAAGTCTGCCCGCGCTCCCGATCGCCCGGCGGCGGCCACAGCGGCAACTCCCCGCCGTGTCCCCGAACCCCTCCACGGAACTCACTCATGCCCGGGGCTCCGGCCGCGCCGGGGGTGCGCCCGGACCGGCCCCGACCGATGTCAAATGGCGGCGCCAGTGGAGGCCAGCGCGTCCCGTCCCCGCCAGGGGGCGCCGTGGGGAGGGGGCGGTACCGGCCGCGCACCGCTCTCGCGAGAACACGCCCCTCCGCGGCCGTCGGCTCCAAATCTCGCGAGAGAACGCCCCGCCCTCCTCCACATGCCGGGTCCTGCAGGTGTGAGGAGGGTGTCGAGCCAAACCTCGGGATCTGTGTTGAACTGTACATCAGCAGCTCTAGCGGCACACGCAGGATTAAGCAGTTGCACTGTGAATAGGTTTAGATTGGATATTGGGAAGAAATTCTTCCCTGTGAGGGTGCTGAGGCCCTGGCGCATGGTGCCCAGAGAAGCTGTGGCTGCTCCTGGATCTCTGGCAGTCTCCAAGGCCAGGCTGGACGGGGCTCTGAGCAAGCTGGGATAGTGGAAGGTGTCCCTGCCCATGGCAGGGGGAACGGATCCGGATGGGCTAACAGGGTCCCGCTCAGGCCAGGGCGTTGTGTGATTCTACGGTCGTATTATTTTCTCGTCTTTTAAGAAAAAAAAGGGAGACAGTCCCAAAATGACTGGGCTGTATGGCTGAGGGCCATCAATGGTGAAGTCAGCAGTAACACGGGGAAAGCTAATGCCGGCGATCGCAACCACCGACTCCCTCCTAAAAACAGACCCCAGACTCAAATGGAACTTCGGCTGCGCACTAATGAGCGCGAGAAGCCACAGACACACCCAACAAACAGGGTTGAGTACTAATTAACAAACAAATTACGTAAGTTTCTGCCCCTGATGCTTCTGTTTCTTAAAATGTATAAATAGTGTGTAGTTTCGGTGATCAGGGAGCCTCTCGCTAGCACGCTCCGTCTCCCTGCACGCTGGAAGACAGAATTCCCACAGAACCTGGAACACACGGGGCTGCCGCCCGTCGCTGTGCCCGCCGCGCCCGCAGATCTCGCGAGAACACGGCGGCCTCGGCGGAGCCCGCCCACAGGGCGTCCCCGTGCTCTCGCGAGATGGCGGGCTCCTCCCCCGAGCCGTGCGGGCAGCGCAGGGACGGGCGGGGCGTCCGTGCTCGGGCGGGATCGGGCTGGGGAACAGGAGTGGGAACGGCAGCGGGGCCGGCGCTGGCCTCGGCATGTCGGGCGAGTGATCCCGGCCGGGCGCTGTGGCCCGGGGAAGTGCGGACAGGGGCCGGGCGCTCCCCCCGGGGGAGTCGCGGTGCCGGCGGCGCCCGTGGCCGCGCGGGGCCCCCGCGGGCTCAGGGGTGGGCGGAGCGGGGGGGGCTCCGGCCGCCTCTCCCACCCCCGCGGGCGCCGGGCGCGCAGGCCGGACCCGGGCCCCGCGCTCCCCGCCGAGCCGCCCGAGGAGGGGGAGCAGAGCGCCGCAGGGACATGGAGGGCGCCCGGCCGGAGGCGCCCGCGCCTGGCCCCGTCTAGGGCGCCCCGCGGGCCTCGTCCCTCCTCCTCCTCGGAGCGGGGCCGCGGGCGCGGCCGGGCGCGGCGAGGAGCGGGACCGGGGCTGCTGCACCACCGGAGGAGCCGGCCCAGGTGAGGAACGCTCGCCGTCGTCGTAACGCTTCCAGAGGCGCTGCCCCGGCCCCTCGGGCTCCCTGCCCCGGCCAGGGCGGGCTGCGGGCGCTCCGGCCGGGCCGGCAGCGGCCGGGCTCAGGCCAAGGGGCCGCGGTGAGCCCCGGCTGCTGCAGCCGAGCGCGGGGCCCAAACCTGCGCCGCTGCCTCCCCCCAAGGAAGCCGCGGTTTCACTTCCGTGATCCTCGTTGCTTTGGTATTTTAGGTTTTTTTAAATGAACATATATGTACTTTTTGTCTTGCGTATTCTGTAATTCAGCAGAAGTACATAGAACAATAAATTCTTTCGCTAGAAATTGCCGGTTTCGGCGGTGCCCAGCGACAGGAGAGGAGCAGTGGCCATAAACGAAAACACAGGAAGTTCCACCTCAACATGAGGAAGAACTTGTGTACAAAAAAGGTGGCAGAGCCCTGGAACAGCTGCCGGGGAAGGGAGTCCTCCTCTGGAGACATTCCAAACCCACGTGAAGGCATTACTCGCTCTAGGTCACCCTGCCCTGGCTGGGGGTTGGACCGGATGATGTCTGGAGGTTCCTTCCAGCCCTACCTGCTCTGTGATTTTTATAATTTCACACTTGGTATATTTGTCAGTGAGATGTTGAAGTACAGATGCAACTATTCGTTTAAAAATAAGATATATTTAGTAAAGCCAAGACTAAAATTCTGATTATGTTACTTAAAGGTCTTTAAAGTTTAATAATAATTTTTTTCTTTTGCATGTTACTTGTTTTAGGAAATAAGCTTTAAATAGGAAGCAGTTTGTGTACTTCTTCTTTAAAGTTGGTTTTAAATAGAGAAGTGGGGAGAGTAATACTGTGCATTTTTATTGCCTTTTCAGCATTATAATTCCACTTTACTCTATTTTTCCCCCTGAGAAAAAATCATTTCTTCTGATTAAAAAATGTAGTCTACTAAATATGGACTCTAAAACTTGCATATTTCTAGGATGTATGTGTAATTTTCACAGTCGACTTATGATGTGTTTTGTTTGGGTTTTTTTCACCGTGTGCATTTTTGATGTCTGTTTCTTTCAGGAAGAAAATGAAAATATTTTCTGAGTCTCACAAAACTGTTTTCGTTGTGGATCACTGCCCCTACATGGCAGAATCATGCAGGCAGCACGTGGAATTCGATATGTTAGTGAAGAACCGCACCCAGGGCATCATTCCTCTGGCACCCATCTCCAAGTCCCTGTGGACCTGCTCAGTGGAGTCATCCATGGAATACTGTAGAATAATGTATGATATTTTCCCTTTCAAGAAACTGGTAGGTTCTGCCAGCCATGCTGCATGTCATGCTTGATACAATATGGGATGTTTTCATCTTTTATTTTAGTCTTTTAATGTATTTGTGTTGTTTAGAGTAAAATATCAAATTGTAATTTATCACTTAAAACTTGTTTTTGCTGTTTATATACTTTATAGTCCTTGAATTGGTTTTAGTAGTATATAAATCTCATTGCATATTTAATTTTGGAATCTTTCATTGTTCTAATGTCACATTACAAGCTGGTGCAAAACATGGAGAGGTGCTTTAGGGCAACTTAGAGCTTTATTATTGTGCTCTCCTGAACAATGACTTTAAAAAAGCTTCAGTGAGGAATTGTCTTAAGCTGAATTTTCTTGCTGAATACACATGGTAGCTCTCTCTAAGAATTTCGGTGTCAGCATTGAAGGAATTCTGGGCTTTAGGAAGAGGGTAGGATTGCCCTGGAGCTAACAGTTTGGAAAAGTGGGAGGAGAGCTTCCTGGCACACACAGCTCCTTGTTTAGAAAACCATATTTTTTTTGTGATGTTTGTTAAATCTTGGTAGATATTTACCCCATGATGTACCGTGACAGACTTTGGAGAATGATGTGCAGTTTACAGTATTAGAATTTACTTTATTTTATGGCTGTCCTGCTGAAAATCTAATATAATTTTTAAAATGCTAATATTTTGAAAATCTTATTTGGTGTAGAGAATGATTTTCTGGTGTACAAATATAAGTTGTTAATCATATTACTAAGGGGAAAACTTAATATAGCAGGAGTGTGTGATTTTTGTGGGTTTGTTATTTTGAGTTTGGCTTGTCATTGCACATTATCTCCAGACAACCAGAAAAAAGAAGTGCAATTCATGTTGGTTTGAATTTGGGGAAGTAGCAATATAATGGCTGTTACCTTAATGTGCTTTTTTGATCCTTGTAGGTGAATTTCATTGTGAGTGATTCTGGGGCTCATGTGTTGAATTCTTGGACTCAGGAAGATCAGAACTTGCAGGAGGTATGATTAGTAACTGTTCTTTTGTTTTGTAGTTCAGACTTTATTGTGAAATAAACATTGTGTTCAATATGAAGTAACGCTGTTTAATTACAGTATTGGTGGATCTAGTCTGAAATTGTTGTGTAACAGAATTTCAAATAGCTGCCTGTAAGCCTGGATCATTCTATAGACAAAATTTAAAAAGAATCCAATATCTTTAAGTAGAGACTTAAATATTTAAAATAAACATTATGAATAAATTAGTTACATATTTCTTCTGTAATTTAGTGTTACTTTTTGAACTTAAATTCTTTTTGAAATATTTGCTTGAGAGTCAAATAACTTGTGTTAAATACTTTAATTGTTAATATCCTATTTATGGTTGTGTTTCATCCTCTGAAAAATTTACTTTGAGGAAGAAATGCATTTCCAAATTCTCGGAAAATAAAAGCAGAAGGCAACCAGCAATGTCTTTCGGGTGTTGGATATAAGTTGTTGGTTTTGGTCAGGTATTTTTCTGTAATAAATGCGAATATTTAATCACAATGAATAAATTAAATTGCAAAGGATAATTTAGGGCCAAATGTTTCCTAGAAGGCTGCCGGTAAGGTTCGTTAGTTGTTCCATTTGCCCTTCTTCGGCAATGTTAACCTGCATGTCAGATGTGTTAGAAAAACTGGGAGGTGCCTCTGGCTCACAGCTCTCTGTCCTGCCCAGCTGATGGCGGCGCTGGCGGCCGTGGGGCCGCCGAACCCGCGGGCAGACCCCGAGTGCTGCAGCATCCTGCACGGGCTGGTGGCCGCCGTGGAGGCGCTCTGCAAGATCACCGAGTACCAGCACGAGGCCCGCACCACGCTCATGGAGAACGCCGAGCGCGTCGGCAACCGGGGCAGGATCATCTGCATCACCAACGCCAAGAGGTGGGCATCGGGGGCCTCTGCTGGTTCCTGACATTCCCACCAGGGCCGCAGGCAGCCCCTTTGCACAGATCCTTCTCAGAGCACTTCTCGCCTTATCAAAGCTTTTGTTATGGGGTTCTGACAGAGGATTGATGGTGCCGCCTTAAAAGAAATCCACCTTTCTTTGTAGTGACAGCCATGTTCGGATGCTGGAGGATTGTGTTCAGGAGACCATTCATGAGCACAACAAGCTTGCAGCTAACTCTGACCAGTGAGTACGCTTTTTACAGAGTTTCTGGCGTCCTCTAGGAAATATGGATGTATTTCTGTCACAAAACTCACTATAATGAACCGTTTGAATGAATGTGAGGTAGAATGTGGTAAATCACGATATTGTTAGCTTAGAGGTGGTGTATGATCATTTTCTTTCCAGTATCATCCTTCATAGGTCAGGATTTCTTTAGCTTGTTACCTTCTACATCTGCTCCAAAATGTAATGCATAACTGTGCCTTGATACACATTGTGTTTTTAATCACTAATTCATCTGGAGCAGTTTTTCTTGATAATACTGTGTTACTTTTCATGATCATTTTCCTTTGACTAAAACAGCTAACTTCTTTGAAACTAGTTTTAGTTTCTAAATGACTGTATTGCCTGGAACTTCCCTTGAGATAAAGGAATCTTAAAATGCAGAGTGCATCTCCTCTGAGAAGTCTTTCTCCATGTATGTTTTGTCTAATGAAACTGAACTGTTTGTCTACAGCACTCTGTTATCTTGTTAAGTTGTTGTGGGTTGAGATCCTATTCCTGGTTACTCCTCAGGCACTTCAAGAGCAGAAGCAGCACTCTCCTATTTTTTCCTGCTGCAGTTGCAGTTTCATGGATGTATAAAGGATCCTGCCCAGGAAATTAGGGGTTAAATCCATTGTAAAGACAGGGATGTGGTACAATGTTTGCATCACTCCAAACTTCCAGCCACATCAGGATTAGCATATATCCCATTACATGTCCCATCTCTCTGTGCTGTTTGGGTAGTTGTTTTCATGTTCCCTGGAATCCCCTCATTCTTACCTACATTTGGAGACACAACTCCTCTGTAGTGTCAATATGCAGCTGAATAAAGCTGAACAGATTGCACCAGTTAAGGACTTACTCCATGGATGTGTCCAAAAAAGAAGCACAGTGCTGTAGCATCTGAGGAGCAAGAAGTGTTAGGCTTGTATTTTTATTCTGATAAGAACTTATTTTGAAGTCTGTGCTTTTGAAATTCGTATCTGTAACCTAGTTCCTGCAGCATGGTTTCATAAACAACATGTTACTAACATATGTTTTGATTCTGTGTTCTAGATACCAGAATTAATTTAATTTTAGGAGATAATCTGCCACGCTGTAGGCTAAGCAAAATGATTTTATTTTTAAGTCTAATGCAGATTCAGAAATGTGAACTGGTGTTAATCCACACATACCCAGTTGGTGAAGACAGCCTTGTTTCAGATCGTCCTAAAAAAGAGGTGAGGAGCTTCAAATGAGAAAGCTTATTCCAGATTGAACCACATCAGACTGAAAATAGTGCAAATTGTTCTCAGTTGTTCAGTAGCAAAAGCACATGTGGTGGTTCTTTGAAACCAAGTACATTAAAAATCTGTAATATATTCCGCTATTCAACAGTCTGCTCTGCATTAATGTGCTGTCTGTAAGAAAAGGCCCCAGAAAAATGACTTAGCATGAAAAGCTGCATAGTATTTAATATATGAAAAGGACTATCAGGGGCTACCTTTCTGTGATTCATTTCTACAGAACTCTGCTGTAGTTATGCTAAAAATTGTGAATGGAAGATAGCAAATTGACTACTTCCCTCTCTAAGGCAGTCACTGGGTTTGGGTCTTGGGATTTTTTTTTTTTTGGTTGTTGTTGTTTGGAGTTGTTTTGGGGTTTTTGGGGATTGTTGTAGTTTTTGTTGTGTGTTTTTTTTAATTTATTTTGTTTTGTTTTTGAACCCCAACCCAGCGTTCTTTTTGGCAAAGGAAAAATCAAATGCATCTTCTAGCTTGTGTTTATTTGCCTTGTGTATGTATGATGCACTTACAGGTAGACATCTAAAAATTACTTTGCTACTGTTACTCAGCAGGTAAAAGAATGTAAAACCAGGCCCAGAGCTGCTGTTAAGATTTATTCCCCATGTTGTGATGCTAATTTTTCCTATTAACAATTAGTGACTCAAAATTTTTAGCACACTTCTAATTTTGTTTTTTTACCATTTTTAAGAACCGCATCTATAGCGATTGGCATAAGCTCAAACTTCAGAATGAAAATAGTTTTTTGCTTCTTGCTTGGTAGTTTCCCCTGGTGTGGGTTTCTGACTGATAGTTTTAGCAGTATAAATGCTTATTTCAGAGTTGAACAAACTGTACTGTTGAATGATATCACAACCTAAACTATGAATTCCATGTATCAATTTATTTCAGCTCTCCCCTGTTCTAACCAGTGAAGTGCACAGTGTCCGTGCAGGGAGGCACCTGGCTACCAAACTGAATCTTTTAGTACAGCAACACTTTGATCTGGCTTCAACCACAATAACTAACATCCCTATGAAGGTAATATTGTGTCTCCAGCTCTGTGTTAACTAGATGCATCACTTCTAAATTTGTTTGAAAACTTTTGATGTTTATTTTAATTGAATTTTTACATTGTTTTTCTCTCCATATCATATTTTCTGTTTTGTTTTTTTTTCTTTTATTAGCCCACATTCAATGTCTGTGATCAGGTTAGTAAAAATGAAGTAGGGGAAAAAAAAGTAAAGAAGGATCACAGAACAAAATATTGTATTGCCAAATCTCAATTTTTGACGTAGCAATACAAGTGTTATTTCAGTTCTGTTTGTATTACTTTATATAAATACAGTCTTGTTTACCTCAGATCAATTTGTCTGTGATTCTTTTGTCTTTTTTTAGTTGTGTTTAGATATTCTTGACCCTTGTGCATTATAGTGGCATAGTGAGTCTCTTTTTCCTCTGTTTCATTATCATGCCCACCCAACATAAAGGTGTTTGTAACTAAAAGCTGCTTTTTTACCAAGGATTTTCCAGTGGGTTTTCTACTCTGAAAATCCATAAATATGAAATGGGGACAGGATATACCTAGTTAAGAAAGAGATTCAGTTAAGCATCTTGTGGTAGATGTTATGTCCATATTTTAAATTTTTTTGCTACTTGGAGGGAAATTAGTGCAGTTTAGAATGTCAGGTGTTCAGTTGGCAGTAATTTTCTGATCAGGCAGCACGAGACAATTGAGACAGAAGTGTCATTATTCAAACAGAAAAAGAGCCATGGGCAGGTAACCTTCGTGATTTAAAAAATTCATTAACTTGTAACAGTCAGTCATTGCATATTTGAAAACTAGCAATATTGTGTGGATTTTATAAGTTAAAACATGATATCAAAATAATTTTCAGTTTTTATGAGAGTTTAACATGGGTCATGGCATAAATGTGATTTCAGTTTGCAAATACCTTGTCTGTAACTTTCTGACCTGTGTGCTGCTGGTGTGCCTCTCCCTTCTGCCTTTGTCCTTATAGTAATAGACTATGTTGGGTTCTCTGTGGTTTTTTCTTTTCTTTTTAAATTTGGATTAAATTAGCAGAGTTACTGTTCTGTTTTTGCTGATCCTCTGCAGCCGTTTGAAGATGCAGTGTCCTCTTTACAAAAATCAATTTTTTTTAGTTATAAACTTGGAGCTGCAAGTGCACTTCTTCTCATAACCTTAAGAAATAATAAGTTCAAAGTGTGGGTTTTGGTTTGGATTCTTTATTTTTGGTTTTGAAAAGTAACTGTCCCTCTGCCCTGCAGTGAGTCTTTGTTGCTGCTCAGTAAGTTGTGACTGCTGGTGGTTATGTAACATTTTGTAGGCTTCCTTAACTTCACTAATTTAGTGAAGTAGTCAAGCCTAGTTTTTTTTTCCTGTATGTGATGCTCTGCACCCTGACATGAGGCTTGTGTAAAGAGAAATAGGGTTTCAAAAAAGTAAATAAGAGGAAAAGCAGTTGGCTGCATCTTTAAACTGCTCAGAGAGCAAAGTTTCCTCAGCATTGCAATCCTGTTGTTGTTTGAGGCACTTGAAGATTTTTTGTTTTCTTTCAGACTGAAAGACAAATGTAGAATTATTCCTTTATGAAAATGGTGACCTCAAGCTAAAGTAATTCTATTTATGTCTACCTTTCTCTTTTGAAGGAGGAACAACATGCTAACACATCAGCCAACTATGATGTGGAGCTGCTTCATCACAAAGAGGCACATGTGGATTTTTTAAAGAGTGGTGAGTAGGACTGGCCATCTGAAGGTGGCCTTTGATCAACCTCTTTGGGAGTATTCACAAATAAAGTTGGAGAGATTCAAATCCATGTAAATTTCAGGCTCAAATAGTAAATATTTCAGTTATTCCTTGTAACCCAGGAAACTTAATTTGTAATGTTGGCATTAGAGTTTTACTCAATATTGACATATTTTAATACAGCAATGAGAAAACAGGCCAAATTCACATATGTTCAGGATATCGCTGTGAGATTTGAAGGACATGTCAGTTCCTTACTGAGATACAAAAACTAGGTGAGAGACCAGATATGCAGGGAGATTTTACAAAATAAAGTCCCTCTTGTGGATATTTGTGCAAAATTATGCCTTGAACAATTGAAATTTGTTAAGTAATAATAATTAGCACCACTTACATCCCACAGGCCTGTTTATGAGAATAATTGTTTTAGAAAAAACAAGAGTTGTTTGGCTGTTGAGCTTTTTTGTTTTATTTGAAATACCTACTATCTTTTTTCTTGTAAATTTGGAATTACTACCTAGTATTCCTCTGAGGTGAATTTTTAATAGCTCAACCAAAGTTAGAAAAGCACAACACTCAGCTTTTTGCAGAATCATTTTGTTGAGGAAACTGCCTGATGTAAAACTTGGTTAAAAATCAGCTTATAACTTCTGTATTAGTAGAATTAAATGTCATATGATCCATAAGTAGCCATTTTGGGGAGTTTGTGCTTTTTGTCTCATTACTTTGAGGAAGAGGAGGTAGCTCCTTTGTCATCTCAAAGTGCTGTGCTCCAAATTTTAGGGGAGTGGATGACTAAAGATTGATGAAAAGCAGAGGGTGTTGCAGTAATGACCTCAGCCTCACCTGAACTGTGTTATGATGTTGAAATCTTAAAGCTTTTATTACCAGGGCTCAGAAGCGGTTTTGTAAAACCTGTAGGCTCAAGGAATTAGGTCTCCTGGGAAAATACAAAAGCACTCTGACTGCATTTCCTCTTCACATTTTTCCCATCAGGACTTTGAGAGGAAAAAGTCTGTTCTTAGATCCTGTAAATTTTGGGTTCTTTCATTTGTTTCTAAATACATAATTCAGCTGTAATAGCTCTGATGCTCGGAAAGTGGGAATTTAGTTACACTGGTCTTTCTCTGAAATGTTGCCAAGAAATTTTCAGGTTAAATAAGTTTGGCCTTCAGATATTCTGAGAGATAATTTCTAAAATTGCTGCAGTTAATTTTAATAATAAAGTATTTCCAGTATTTTAATAATAAAGCGTCTGTGGTCAGTAGCACACATTGAGAGAATTCAGGCCGAATCTGACATAGCGATGAGACCAAATATTTCTTTCCCCAAAAAATTAAACTTGTCAAATGTACCTTTAGATTGGTTTAATTGACTTTGGGAATACAATATGTATTGTATTAATACATAAATTAATCCAATACATTTTTATTGTATTAATACATAAATACAGTCAGCTCTAGTATTTAAGAGTTCTGATTTCTGTGTGGAAAATTTTAATAAAGATATTGTCTTCAAGTCCTGAGCATTTTAGCAGGAAAAAATTGCTGCTGCTGACAGAACTAAACTTATGTAGAACTTTCTACTTGTCGAATCAAAAGGTTAGGTATCTAAGTTTTAAATTCAGATTGCATTGTGTATATGTTCATGTTACATTTTGTACCTTAAGTTTAGAGCTGTTTTTCTGTAATAAACTCTGGTTGATCCCTCCTCTTTCTGCCTTTCTCTGCAGGTGATAACCACGTAGGTGGCAATAGCAGGGAAGGCACATTTAAAGAAACTGTGACACTGAAATGGTGCACTCCTCGAACCAACAGTGTGGGTAGGTGCCATGGAACCTTCCAGACCTTGTTGGTAACTTGTACAAATCAGAGTACAGGAGAGAAAGCCAGGGCAGCTCTGAGGTGGCTGTGCAGCTCATGCACCCTATTAACTATTAGCAATTTATGTTGACTCGTTGAGCCAGCAGGCCAGAAATACAGGTAAGAGAAATAAGAGCAAACTGACAGGTCAGTGAAGTGATTCAGGAGATAAAGAATTGGGGTTTCTGCTGCAAACAGGGCTTGGGAATGTATGAGATTCTCAGAGCTGTGGATTCTTGGGAATCCTCCCAGTGAGGACTTTCAGACTGAGAGGCATCTAGACTTTCTAGTTCTGCTCATTGTGGACTAGCCTCCTCCTCTTCCATTCTTTTATTTTGTGGATTTTTTTTTTCTGTCTCTGGAATTACATTCCACTTTTCTATTCCTTTATTTTTCAGAACTGCACTATTGCACTGGAGCATACAGAATTTCACCAGTAGATGTAAATAGCAGACCTTCTTCATGCCTTACAAACTTTCTCCTTAATGGTAAATTTGTGTCCTTGACTAATTATTCAATGTTATAATTTTTAATCCTGTAAATGGAGCATGTGGCACATTTTGATTGGTGTAGCATTAATGTGTATATACTGTAAAAATACTGTGTTTATTTTAAAATGTCCTATAAATAAGAGAAAAAAGTTGTTAAATGTCCTCAAAGGCAATTGTTTGGAAACTTAAAGATGGGAGGAAAGAAGTAAAGAAGCAACAAGTATTGAAATGGAGGTTTGTATGTTTGCAAACAAAATGGCATTACAAATATCCTTTTAATAGAATGTTTCCTTCAATCAAGTTACTTGATTCTCCACATATGCAGTGGTTTTATTAAACATTATATCTTAGTATTTTTCTCTAGAGATTGTGTAGTGAGAATGTCCTTTGATTAATAAAAATGGTTAGAACCAAAATTAATAGTGTATTTCAGATAAGCTCACTCTTCTGATTTTTGCTTCCTGATAAAAAGAAACTTATTTGGAGAATGCATCCTTTAATGGTTGGTGTATTTTACTGAAAATAAGACAAATGCAGTTTTATTTCCCTGTCTGAAGAACAGTATCCATTTTAAGCATGAGCAAGTGGTATCAGCTGATACCGTTATACTCAAGAGGTTATTTTATTACTTTTTGAAAGTTTCTTTTGATGAGCGTGGTTCTGCAGCAGGGCTATTTGAATGCCTTATGAATATGTATTTTTTCCTAAGAATAATGTCTTACAGAAAAAAATGATGGATTGGTCTAGGAGAGGCCTTTTGGTGTTGCTTTGTAAAATTTTAAGGTGCATATACCCTGTTCTGTGTCAAGAAACGAGGAGATGGCAGTTTGTTGTTCAGCTGGGTGAAAACACCACCTTGGTGGGTTCAGATTCTTCTTGGCCAAGCACAAACCTGTATTTATGCAGCTCAAAATTTAAAATTGCAGCACCCAGGAATTAGTGAATGAAACTGATCTCCCTTCCACCAGGTCGTTCGGTGTTGTTGGAACAGCCACGCAAGTCTGGCTCAAAAGTCATCAGCCACATGCTCAGCAGCCACGGGGGAGAGATCTTCTTGCACGTGTTGAGCAGCTCGCGCTCAATTCTGGAAGATCCCCCCTCAATTAGCGAAGGCTGCGGTGGGAGGGTCACTGACTACAGGATCACAGTAAGGGTCTTTCTGTCCTACACTGCTGCTTCTCTCACATGACAACAGGTGCAGGGCAGTAGGTGTGGGAAGGAAATGCTGGAGTGGATTGCATGGTCAAACTTCCTTTGTAATAAATACCTTGATAGATAAAATAGTAGAAAATACTACGTTTGTTGATTGTTATGCCTGCTTCATAGAATACTTTGTGTGTCAAGGAATGCCTCCTTAATGTACTAGGAGTGTTTAAATTTTGTCCTGGTTCTAGGAAAACATTTTTCTTGGCAAGTTTCTTCTGTGGGTTGGATACACATAGAACTATATCGTGCTTATTGTCAAAGGATAGATTATATATGAGTGCTTGTACAATAAATCAAAAAGACGAAGTTGACAGCTGATTGTCTGATACCAGCTTTGAGCCCTGATATCAAACAATCAGCTGACATGCCTTTTTGTTTATCCTTTATTTTTTTCAACACATCCTTGATACCTTTTGTAAATAAGCAGAAGTTCCTTCTGGAAAAATATAACTCTTCCCATAGATGAAATACCTTGCAAATCTGGAAGTCCTCTTTGTCAAAACCCATATATTGATTTTTACCCCATATTTCTGTGCCCCTGTTTTTGTGTTCCCCCTGGTAAATGCATGAGAGCTAGAGACAGGGGTGTGGTTGGTAGGGTTGGATGTGGCAGTGGGATGGTACAAAGTGATAAGCAAGGCTAAGCTGTGTAGCCCCTTCACTGAAAGTTGCTTTGTTAGAGAAATGCCTAATTGTATCTTGTTTGGTTATCATTAGGATTTTGGTGAATTTATGAGGGAAAACCGATTAACTCCTTTTCTAGAGCCCAGATATAAGATGGATGGAAGTCTTGAAATTCCATTGGAACGTGCAAAAGATCAGTTAGAGAAACATACTCGTTACTGGCCTATGATTATTTCTCAGACCACCATCTTCAACATGCAAGCTGTAAGTAACCTGGGCTATGTACATTTTTGTTCTGTTCCTAGATTAAGTTTCCCCTTGTCACTTGATGAAATACTAATTCTGTGGGGTGATAAATCCCTTCCTGTATAATCAGTTTATTTTCAGCTTTATTTTTCCTGAACTAATTCTGTATTTAATACAGTAGATTATTGGAATGCTATTTAAATAAAGTGATTTGAACCTGACAGCTCCAGTTCTGCTGGGTAAAGAAAGCATCTGCTTACACTTAAAATTAGTACTAAACTGAGGATAAGAGGGTGGGGTTTTGTTGGTGTTGTTTCATTGCCTTTAATTTTTTAATCCCTGTTGCTCTCCTGTGACACACACATTTTCTTGTTGTTTATTTCTGTTTTGTCTCTCAGGTAGTGCCATTAGCCAGTGTGATTGTAAAGGAGACAATGACTGATGAGGATGTGCTGAATTGTCAAAAAACAATATACAATTTGGTAGACATGGAGAGGAAGAACGATCCCCTGCCAATTTCAACAGTTGGTACCAGAGGAAAGGGGCCAAAAAGGTTACATGCATATCTCTCTGTTGATTCTGGACTGTTTCTCAGAAATACTCTGTTGACAATGTTTTCATACCAGATTTTTAAAATATAGCTAAAAGTGAACTAAACACTGTATTGCACACCCCAAATGCTGTGAGTGCTTCACCTGTATCATTTAGGGGTTATAACAGTACTGATACTGCTGTATATTAGGGAAAAAAGCTCTACAATTTTATTATCTAAGAATTTAAAAATGCTAAAAAATATGAAATCAAAGATAGTTATTGGCAAAGTTAAGAAATTGATACAATATGGACAGATAAAGTGGAATAATTTCAAATTAATAAAAAGGAAAACTTAATGCACTGTTCATTTTAATATACTTAAAATTGGGATATATTAGAATCCTTATGGAACAGTTATTTCAAATACGGGATACTTCTTTAAAATAAGCATGGAATATTCTGATCCCTCAATCACTGGGATGTGTTCCTCCTATTTCCAAGAATGGATTGAAAAGAAATTCAGCTCCTGATTTGCCTACATGACTGGGAGTTATTGACAATGGTGTGGTGCAATTCTTTCTTATTTTTTTAAACCCAAATAATGTAATAATTAATTTGCATGTCAGTACATGAATGGCCCTCTCACATTGCATTGTTAGCAAGCACCTGAGAGGTTTCACAAGTGCCAGCAATATGATTCCAATGGACATAATCCATTTCAATTTAAATTTTACTCTGGGCATTAACTGGGAAATGTTAATGTGGTTCAAGCATGGAGTAATCCCAGGTGGAGAAACCTGCAGTACAGGAGGACAGATAATCTCTGGGGAGTTATTTTTGGTTTGGGGGTTCTGTGTTGTTTCTTAAGGCCTGCATTCATGCAGTGGGTAGTGGAATGGTGGTGGTGATCCTCGGTGTGGTGTTTTTCCTGGCCCTTCAGGGATGAGCAGTACCGCATCATGTGGAACGAGCTGGAGACCCTGGTGCGAGCGCACATCAACAACTCTGACAAACACCAGCGAGTCCTGGAGTGCCTCATGGCCTGCAGGAGCAAACCCCCCGAGGAAGAGGAGCGTAAGAAACGGGGCAGGAAGAGAGAAGACAAAGAGGACAAGTCAGAGAAGTTGGGCAAAGACTATGAATCAGATAAGCCATGGCAGGAATCAGAGAGGTACATTTTCTAAAGTGAAATCAAACTGTAGCATAACTGTTGTTCTTAGCTGACCTCTTAGCCAAGTGTTGTAGCTTGAGGAGTTCCTGCTGTTGGATTCTATCATAACCACACCACCTATTCGATATTAAACTGCTTTATGGAAACTTAAAGCATGGCTGAAAATGTGAGACAAGCAGTTGTTTTCTTTTATCAAGCTGTAGATAGTTCAGTGTTCAGGTTGATTAAACAACCCAGCTTGATTTGGCTCTTCTCTTCAGCTGAGCATCAGGATTATAGTCTGTTTACCTCCTGTCTGTAATTCAGGTTGTTACTGTAGTTTGTCTAAGTGGCAAGCACCTGTCAGTCTGTTCTGTATTCCTTCTTTGAAACTACTTTCTACAGAGATCTAAAAAACTCACAGTAATAAGCTTAATTTGCATGTGTTCTGTGCATGCAGGGATCATTTAGGATGGGAGGGCCTTTTCATCTACCCTGCTGTCACCATGCTGATGACATTCCATGCCTTCCTGTGAATGATCATTCCTACAGCTTTGCTTTCACATGTGGAACAGAAATGGGGACTGAGATAAAAGGGGTTTAGTGTGAATGGGTCTGAATTCATCTAGAAAAGATAATAGGAAGTTGTATTGTATTTCCCTATGTATTTATTTTAATTTAGTCTTTCCTTCAAAATTCAGACATCAATTGTCTCAACAACCAAAGTGAAACTGTATATTAAGAACCTTTCCTATATGTAATGCTTTATACAGAGGATTATTTGGCTACAATTCCCTATTGTTTGTCACCCACTCCAAGGGGTCAAAAAAAATTTTCTTATGGTATGGGTCCTGTATAATTTTGAGTAGTACAGAAAGCTATCAAGAATTATGTCCTGCTCAAACATAATTTTCCTCACCCTTTTCCTTCCCTCTGGAAAAGGTTAAAAGGTCTTTTGGATCGGGAGAAAGAAGAACTGGCAGAAGCTGAAGTTATCAAAGACTCCCCTGATTCTCCTGAGCCCCCCAACAAAAAGCCTCTCATTACAATGGATGAAATGCCCACAGTTGAAAAGGCAAAAGGTAAACCAGAACAATTGCAACAGATTATTTCTTTTAAGGATAGATGTTGCATCAGTCTGTGTTTTCTAAAGTAATGAGGTGAATCATTTTGGAGTTAAAGCTAAGTCAGTGAAGATCATGTTTAATTGAATGCTAAATGTTGAGAAATTCTTGGAAAACATGTTAACCTCACCAGGTCTGTGAAAAAAGGGAGATACCAAGACATTGTGTGGGTCTGCTGATCAACTCTTGGGTTGACAGGAGGTTGGCCAAGTTCCTGCTGGTGCTGTCTGACCTACTGTGCGTGAGAAATGCTGTTTGAGGGCAGGTATCAGAAATCACTGTCTCCTGCTACTAAATAATCAACTTGCCTAAGCAGTGCAGTTGTCAGAATGGACAGTTCTCACTCTTCCTTGGTGTGAATTATTTTCTGTTACAGTGGCTGAGCTGATGCTGAGATTCTGTATTTAAAGCAGAGTCCATCTCACATGCAGCAACTCCTCAGCCATTATCACTTTGCATATTTTATATTTATTTAGCCCCTGTTGTAAGTTTGTTTAATTTTAGTTGTTTTAACATGTTGAATTACCATAATCTGTATTTTCCTTTAAGATATTATAATGATGTAATGTTAATTCAAAATTTTCATCACTTAGACTCTTTTTACTTACAATTTTAGGGCCAATGTCCTTGCTGTCTTTATGGAGCAACAGAATTAATACTGCCAACTCTAGGAAACACCAGGAATTTATTGGTCGGTTGAACTCTGTCAACAACAAAGCTGAACTGTATCAACATCTGAAAGAAGAAAATGGGTTTGTATCAGGAAATGTATCACTACCCATATCTTGGTAGCAGTCAGTGTGGGGTTTACAGCATTAGATACTCCTTTGATGATTAAAATATCTGAATACATTCCTTTGCTTCTCAGCATTGATGGAGAACCACAGCAGTGTTTGGTTTTCTGTTTGCATCTGTGCTGAGTGAGACTGACTCCTGAGAGCTGGGCCTCAGGGATTGCCCCTGCAGCAAAACTCTTACTAAACTGCAGGGGTTTAAACTGTAGCTGAGACTTTCTGCTTGCTTTAGCTTCCACAGGAATGGCTGATACAGAAATATTGTTGGTAATAAAGTGGTTGACTCTTAGGCTGTACTGTAATGAAGTAGTCCATGTTCTACAAAAAATACTGGAAAACCAAATCAGCCTCCTCTGAAGGAAATCAGATGATGGTAGACAATGATCAGTGTAAGAAGGGTGAAACTGAAGTCCTTGGAAAAAATGGCCAAAGCTCAAGTTTTCAAAATGGATTCTCCAGTCACAGGAATATTTTCTATTTTGGTGAGGTTGATAGTGGATGGTTTTTCACAGCTGAAATGTATCTCTGCAGAAACTTTTCCTTTATGTACTGACTGCTGCTTAAAGAAGTATTAAGAGGAGATAAGATTGCATATGTTGGGGTAGGGAGAGACAGGACAGTTAGTGAAGTAAAAAATATTTATGAAAGCATTTAAATCTGATTTTTTTTTCTGTTGATTGTTCCTTCAGTAACAAGACTTACCACTTGTTGTCTTGCCTTTCAGAATGGAAACAACAGAAAATGGAAAAGCAGGCCGGCAGTGAGGATTAATTCTGTTTCTTGGGACAAAACCTGGCCAAAATGCAAAAATATTTAATGCTGGAATTGCTCTTGGTACTGTTTCAATACAATCGTATAGCTGTGGTTTGATTGGTTTTTACATTTTTCTAGTCCTATTTTTGCTATGAAGTATGAAACCTGCATATCACGTTAGTGTGCAAATAGGAGCTGTCCTGAAGTGTTTTCCAGTCGTGCTTTAGGATGAAGAAAACCTCTGCTGCCATGGAGTAAATCAAGTAGTCAAAAATGTTAGTCACCTTAAAGTCCTTGCCCAGAAGTATTGGATAATACTTCAAAATCAGTGATGACCGTCTTAAAAAAAAAATTGAAGTAATTTACAGTAAGCTGATAACATCCTTAATTTTGGTCCATGAACACCTTTTATTTATATGAGGATTCGTCAGGAGTTCAGAATTATGGAAAAGACCGCACACTGGGTACCCAGACACTGAGCTGAGAGAGTGCCAGTCTTGGTTTTCATCTGAGGGGTGGGAGAGTGAGGGCTTTTACAGATAGAAATTGTTGGTTTAAAGACTTTTAAGAAATGGAATGGAAATGGTCTTTAGAAAGCAAAGCCTTTCAAGTTGTTGTTTTGGAGTTAAGGCTTTGTAAGCAAAAGTACAATAAAATTTTTTGCTAATAATTATATTATTGATGAAGTGTGTTCTGTAAGATACTTGTGGTTGTATGTCTGAGGGCCTGAGTTTGAATGGCTGTGAGTGAAAAGGTAACTGATCTGTCTTCAGTTTCTTTGAGTAGAGCCTCTTGCACTGGGGACTAGAATTCTCAACTGGGAAAATTCAGCCAATGTCTGTGGTCTGATCCCTTGCCAGGTTTTGGGTTGTCTTCCACATGGGCTAAGGAAAGATGAATTCCTGAGCTCTCCAAGTGTGTCAGCGTTCCTCTGGTCTGCATCTGGCTTCCGTAAGCAACTGAAGGGCTCACAGATTGGGTATCTCATAGTTTGAGACACATCTTGAGATGTTCTAAAACTAAATAAATATTTTTATATTCACCTGCAGCTTTAAATACTATAGTTTGTGATGTATAGATCTGAACACAAATATTCTTCACTGAACATTTGTGACTGAATCCTTTCTTCAGCTTTGCTGAACTACCATGAACAATTTCAAAGTGATTATTCAGCCACTCTGATGCAGGTTAGGTGTGTTTTCTGTTAAATGATTTTAGAACCATTTTTACAGAGTGATTAAATAGTACTTGCATGGTAATATTTTCTATCATATGGTAAAATATTTGTAGCTTTTACAGAAGCAACATGTAACTCTTGCAGATCCTAGTGTGAAGAAAGTCTTACTGCTTTTATTTTTACTACTTCATGGAAAACAGAATGTTCTGCATCACCACATCTCTTGATATCCTAGCTGAAATGTTCTGATGGAGAAAACTGCCACAAAATTATTGCTTCTCATACCTTTCTGGGTTATTTTAATGAGATTTTACTGCATATCTGGATGTTTCTCTTGTTTCCTAGAGGAATGTTGAAGTCTGGAAGCTGGGGAGCATGTAAATGTCAGCTCTGCAATTTGCTAGGCTGGAGAGTTAGAGCTGAAAAGCTCATCCTGTGTCTTGGGAATTGTGTGTTGCATCTCCTCATGTGCCATTAATATTCAACTGCACTCCTTGCAAATATGTACAGGAATTAAATAGTTCATTAGAGAAAGAGAAATTTGATAGCACCTGCTATTAAAATGTGTATTTGTTTAGCTTGTTTACCAACTCCATTCTCCACATTTGGAGCATCTGCCAGGTCACACTGGTTGGTGATTAAATGAGCAGGGCTGGTGACTGTGGGTCTGTATTTCATGTACCCGAAGAGTCTCACAGGGACTCAAGAGATGGCAAGAGCTGATCTTTGCACTTCTGGAAAGGGCAATTCCATATTCTTCTCCTGCCCTGCATAGTGGCACTGGTGCTGCTTTGCTCCTATTTCACTCGCTGCCTTCAGGTTTAGGGAAGATTTTGTCAGCTCTAAAAAGAGTTTACAGATTAAAATTGGAAGTTACGGATTAAGAAGCTTGATCTGTAATTATGTGATTGCGAAATGCAGTTCATAATTAAATTATGGATTGCATTTTGTATATGATAATCTATTAACCTGGGAGGATTTCAAAATGTTTAAAAAGTCCTTATAAATTCTTTTGCAGAACTTCAGGAGTTCTCTGCTAGAACTGTCCCAGGTGGAAGCAGCCAAGAGACAGTTTTACTGTAAAGAAGGCAAGACTGGAACTTTAAAATATATTTTTAAAGATACATTGCACTAAATTACCTTACACGAGGAGTTCAGTAGCTACTATTGCCTTTAGAAATGCTACATATGATGTTTTTATTTAGAAACACTTTAAAAAGTTTTGAAAGATTGAAAGGACAATGTCAGGCATTTTTTAAAACTCTAAAATTCCAGGATGGCCTAGACTCCAGAGCTGTAGCACCTCTGAATTTCAATGGAACCTTAATGGTTTTTTGGTGATCCTTCTGTGACAGTTTTGCCTCTTCTATATAAAATGTATATTTATGAGTCAGGGAGACATTATGCAGTGAGATTTGCCCAGCACTGACTCTGACCCCTCATTCCCACCAGCATCAGCTTGATGTGTATTTTCTTGTTCTGACTTTTGCAGGGTTGTAAATTCTACCTCTTCGTCAGGAGATTCTTTTGCCTGTTTCACTTGGGTTCTGGTTTTGCCACTGCCTCTTTGTCAGGTGTGGGTCAAATATATTCTATTCTAAATTGAAACATGGTGCAAATCACTAACTGCCTGTTTATGTTGGTTTTTTCTGGGTTAAGGATAGCACCTTATAATGCAATTTGTCTTTTTGTAGATTTGTTCTTAATACCATTTAAAAGTTTTTAAAACTTAAGCCTCTGGATGTTGCCCTGGCCATGGTAGGTGGTCAGAGCCTCTGGATAGAGGGGAGGGAGTTGGTATTTTGGTGGCTGGAAGGGTGGTGTGATGTGAGGGATGGGCCTGGGATGCTGCCCGTGGGAGGGAAGCGTTCCTGAAGGTGGAATCCACAATGGAGGTGGAAGTGCAGCCCTGCACTCGTGTACAGGGGCTTTGCGAGGTCTCAGGGTGTCCAGTTCCACATCAGCATGGCTCAGCTGAGAGTTTGTCTCACCCATCACAGGCTGTGCTCCAGGAATCCTCCTGGCACACCTGCAAAGCCAGCAGACCACTACTGCCAGCACCAGGCCAGCAGTGGCACAAACACTGCTCAGCAGGGCACGGGGGCTGCTCCTCACCATGGAGGCATTCTTGGCGTGGAGCGCCAGCCCGGTGCTGCTGCAGGGCCAGGGGAACAGCTCGGTGCTGGCTGGGCAGTCCTCACTGTAGGAAATACTGAAGGTCACATCAATTCTGTACTCTGGCAGCATTGCTTGGATGAATTGTGGGCTCACAGAGCCAGCTGGCACCCTCAGTTTCTCCAATGCCTGCTGGATTTCATCTTTCCCGCACCAGCTGGAAGAGGTGTTGGCGCTTGCACACAGCGAGCTGTTGTACCAGGAGATGAGTGTGGAGCCAGGCTGGAGAGCTGTCAGCGCCATGTCTTTGGGGCTGCTGGAGTTCAGGAAGAAGGAGAGCTTCTCCAGGAACAAACCCACCCTTTTCCTCTCCCTCAGGAAGGAGGAGTAGCTGTTCTTGGTCCGCACAGTGAAATGGTGGCAGGGTGGCTGGGGGGGCTTCAGGAGCTCGATGGTGAAGGATTGCCAGGCTGTCAGAGCGCCGGAATCCGTGGCAGACAGCACAAACTCCTGTGGGGAATGCTGGAAGTCCATCTCTAGGGGATAGCCGTGCATGGCCTGCTGGGAGGTGTTAAACTGCAGCCAGCTCTCAGATCCCCAAGGAGAGCCATCAGCTGGGAGGATTTGTAGGGATAACTGAGTGGAGTTGCCATCTTCCTTGTCATAAAATGTGTTCGCAGGTATAGGGACAAAGAACAGGCAGCCGATGGTTGCTGTTAGGAATTTAATGGAATGAACAACCTTTGGAGAAGTGTTTGCTTGTCCTTTAGAGAGGAGGGACAAAAGGGAGGAAAAGAATTAGGAAGAAAAAATTGCTATCTCTTGCTGAGTGATGGCAAACAAATTTTGTCAGCCTCAGGATTGTGGAGTGTGCTGAAACTGAAACTTTTAACAGTAAAGTCTTGTCCTTGATCACATCTTAACCTCATTTGTTAAGCATATTTAGATATCTGTTTATTTAAACAGCTGTTCATATCCTTAACACTGTTTTGTCTAGTCCAAAATATTAGTCAAGTCTTGTATAGCTCCTTCCCAAACAATTACATCTAATTCTAGTAACTTTTACACAAAAATACCACAACATGGTATTGTTTCGTCTTCTATTTCCAACATTAATCATGGTTTTTTTGGGGGGGGATTTTATGAGAGTATGGATGCCTGGGATGGGATTGCTGTGATTGCTTCATGTCTGCCTGCTTTGAAGAGTTCCAGAGAATTTGGGAGCAAACACCAGGTAAGCTGGAGGATGATAAAGTGTGGGGACAAATTTGAAAGAAAATCTCCTCTCTGTGACTGTCAGGTGAAGTTTGCTACCAGGCTCAAAGAGTGAAGGATCACGACATGCACTTCTGCAGCTTGTGACTAAAATGGTTCTCTGTTCCTCCCATTTTTGGATCTTGTGTACTTCTGCTTTCTACATTTTATGGTGAGGAGTAGTAAAGTCATGCCATTAGTATCCCCTCCTTGTATATTACCTCATGTAAATATTAGAGAGGGATGAATTTAGGACAGGAATATTTTGAATTTGATAGTCTGAGGACTGCATGGGTTCTAGTACAGGAAGCCAGAGACACATTGCAGGGTGGATGAAAAGGTTGATGGCACCTGTGTTCAGAAGCAAGAACAGAAAAGTAAACTTGTTTCTACCTTGGGTAACAGTCTGCAGCTCTTGTGAAGTAGAAAATGGAGGAAGAATCCATTCACTTTCCACAAACTGTACTCTTTCAGAGGAGGGAAACAGCTGGGTGCTTGGCTCCAGGTGTGATGGCAGCAGTGTCTCACCCATCTCTGTGAAAGTGAGATCATTACAGTTTAAGGTGAAAGGCCATTTAGATCTATGTAAAAGGAATCTTATGTCAATAATGTGTTACAGGGTTGGGAATAGTATTTGAATGCTTTTATGGCATGTGATTGAAGACTTTTGCCAGTTTCTGTCAGCATAGGAAGGACCATGGGAAGCAGGCTGGAGTTCAACCTCCCCTTTAAAAAAATGAGGGAATGGAAGTGGCTTCTATCTCTGGAGAAAAAAGTTTTTGGGGTTTTTTAATATTTCCACATAGCATGTGCTTGGATAAGTGCTAATAACAGAAATGTGTTAGGGCTATATTGTCCATCTGAGGGCTTTGACAGATCACAGAATCACAGAATGGCCTGGGTTGAAAGTCACCTCAAAGATCACCCAGGTCCAACCCCCTGCCATGGGCAGGGACACCTTCCAGTAGGCCGGGCTGCTCAGAGCCCTGTCCAACCTGGCTCTGAACACTGCCAGGGATCCAGGGACAGCCCCAGCTGCTCTGGGCAACCTGTGCCAGGGCCTCAGCACCCTCACAGGGAAGAATTTCTTCGTAATATCCAATCTAAACCTGCTTTCTCTCAGTTTGAAGCCATTCCCCCTTGTCCTGTCATACCCCACACGTTTTATCCCAATGATGCCTGCTGGGACATCTGATTGCAAACCTAAATACCTCAGACTGCAGTCTGTGTACAGGCTTTGGGTACAGACTTAATGGAGGTCTAATAAAGTTTTACAAAGTTAGCTCTGAAAGGCATTAACAAGGCTCTGAATTCTGCACTTTGTAACAGTCTAAAATATATCATGTGCACATTTTTACAGATTTAATGTAAGGCATAATCCCACAAATTTACCCAACTACCACTACAAACAAACCATCTCCATTGTTAGTATACACTTAAGCCTGAGTCACAGATTCAGGCAGTTGGAAGAGAAGGCAGACTAAAAAGTGTGTCTGGCCTAATTCTTTGCTCCAAAAGATACTCAACTACTTCTGTGTCATTTTTGATAAATATTTATTGTTCAGTTCTTAAAAACCCTCCACAATGTTCTTCAAGTATCTTTTCTAATGCTTTATTATCCTTACTGTGAGAAAGTTTATCTAATGTCTAACTTAAATCATCTTAACTGCACTTGAAGGTCATTAGTGCTGTGTTAGTTCCCAAGGGATTCTGAGAATGTATCTTTCATCTTTTAAGAGAAATATTATACAAACCCATGTATTTTCTCAGTGTTCTAGACTAATCATTTTAGTTTGACATGTTTTCTAGACCTCTGATCATCCTTGTGTTCCTTTGGAGCTTTTTTAAGGGTCCACATCTTTCCTTAGATAGTTTGGTCAAAGCTGGGCCTGATCATTCAGCTGAGCTGTTCTCTGCTCCCAGCTAAGCAAAAAAAATTGCATTCCATATTGAGAAGACTGCTGCTGGTACATGCCTAATGCAGGGAAGTTGTGCTTTTGCACAAGAAACTGTATAGAACTATTCTGGCAGGAAAAGGACAAAAGGAAAGTCAAATCTTAAACATACCTGATATGCTGCTGCCCAGGTGAGAAGTGGCATTAAATAAAGTCACCAGAGGCACTTCTACAGCGTCTGGCTTGATGCCTGAGATGTTGTGTGACTCCAAGGTAGGCTCAGTGACACTTGGCAAAATCCCACTTGTTCCCAGATCTTTGTGTGTAAGCAATTCCTCTGTGCCCCTGGGTAAAATCCTCGTGGGCTGTGGCTCTGTTCTGAGCATGCTGCTGCTGCTGTAAGGAGAGGGGAATGTTGGTTTGGATAACCTGGACATGTGAAAGGCAGAAAAGTCTTCTGGCACAGTCAGACCTGGAGTGGTGTCAGAGTGGGACAGAGTGATCAGACTTGGCTCAAGAGGTGCTTCAGCTTTACCAGGAACAGCGCTGGTTAATGTGTGAGGAAAGCTGGCTGAGGCTTCAGCACTGAAAATCAATTTGGAACAGAGGGTCTGTGCTTCTCTCTGGGCCACAGAAGAAGCTGTGCTTTTCCCTCCAGCAAATGAAAAGCCACTGGGCTGTGGGACAGTCATAGGAGGTTTAGACTGAGGTTCACAGCCATTAGTGAACAATTGGCTCAGACTGCTGCTTGTTAGGACAGCTGGGAATGTGTCCTTGATGGAAGATGTGAAGCCAGACAAAGCTGTGGCCCTTACAGAAGCTTCTTGGACTACTGAAGGGAGTATGTCCAGTACTGATGCTTCTGGACAGAGGGATGCATCAGAAAGCTTTTCAGGTTCTGGAAAGTGACTTTTTACCTCATTGCTGTAATCTGGCACTTGTGATACTGACATTGCTCCAGGCAAAAATGGGTATAATTCTGTCTTGGGAGAAAATGCTGCTGCTGAGCTGTGAGGCCACTCCTGAGGAGTGTTTATCACCCATGACCTGGAAAGCTGCTCTGTGCCTGAAGTGATGTCCTGTAGGAGATGGTGTGTGGATATCTCTGATTTACTGGAAAGGAAATAGGAGTCTGTCTCAGGCACGTGAGGCTCTGACAGCAAGGATGTACCAGAAACTCCAGCAGGCAGCACTCTCAGTTCAGAGAAGAGAAGCCTCGTTTCAGTCATCAGTGAAGGTGAAAGATCTGGGAAATGAGGGTCTGCAGACATAATGGATACTGTAGGCTTTGTTGGCATGTCCTGTGCTGAGTCCATTCCTAAGGTGACCAAGCTTTCTTGACTTGCAAGGTGGATATTATTCTGCATCTTGTAACTTGCCATGGTTATACTTTCTACACAGAAAGTTGATAAGGTCTGAGTAGCTCTGAGTGATAGCACAAGTGGTGTGAGTAACTGGCTTGGCACAGGAATGAACAAAGGCCTAGAAGCCTCTCCTGCAGCTGGCCTCTGGGTAATTCTAGTTGGTTTTAATGCAGGTGTTGGGGTGATCATTAACTGCCTGCGGTGTAGCCTTGGAGACTTTCTTTCATACTCTCCTCTCCTGAGTATTCTCCAGCCTGCAATTTCATACCCCAGCAGCTGTGAGAGATGATGTGAGTCCATGTTGTGCTGCAGGACCTGGATGAACTCAGGGAGCAGGGCAAAGGCTCCACAGGTGAGGGGCCAGGAGAGCCCCAGGTAGCTGCCGGTGGCGAGGTGGGTGTGCGCGGTGTGCTCGGCCAGGACGAGCCAGCCCCCGGCTGGCGGGCCGGGCTGCTGCAGCAGCGTCAGCGCGGAGCTGTCCAGGCGCAGGTACTCGGCCATCCTCTGCACCACCGACAGGCGCTCCCGAGCTCCCAGGGCTGCTGCTCCAGCACAGAGGATGATTTCTGCACGAGTGATGCCAGCTTCCTTCCCACACCTGATATTGAAAGGCCAGAATTAGAGTGGTTAACAGTAGTTTTTCTTACATTTTTGTAAGAATATGTCCATTTTGTGAAGATCCCTGTTTGAATTTAGTCAGTAATTGCTCAAAATTTTAGCTCTTAATCCAAAACTTCCTTCTCCTTGAATATATATGTCACAGTCATCTTTTATGAAAAATCCTTTCCTTAGGGTTTTTCCCCCTGAGAGGCCTCAGGAACAAAATGTAAACATTGATTATCTGCTGCTGTGGAATGCAACAGGTGCATCTGTGATTGGTGTCATGCAGTTGTTTCTAATTAATGGCCAACCACAGTGAACTAGCTCGGACAGAGAGCCAAGCCACAAGCCTTTGTTATCATTCTTTCTTTTTCTATTCTTAGCTAGCCTTCTGATGAAACCTTTTCTTCTATTCTTTTAGTATAGTTTTAATGTAATAGATATCATAAAATAATACATCAAGCCTTCTAAAACATGGAGTCAGATCCTTTTCTCTTCCCTCATCCTAAGACCCCTGTGAACACAATCACATATATTAATGTTTCCCATCCCACTAATTTCACTGATTGCTAAGTTTGATCCTACTGCTTGTGCAGAACACAGCAGCATGGGCTGAATTTCCAAACACTGTCCTCATTTATGGAAGTAATTCACTTCAGAGATATTCCCAGTCTGTTACACATCAAATGTAGGTACTTATACTAAGAAAGTACCATCAGCAGTAACAAACAGAGTCTTGTGGAGGAAATTTGGAGCCTCACTGGGAGCCTGCCTCTCTCCCTGCCCACAGAAGAGTTGGGAACTGGAGCAGGGAGGCTGGATGCCACCTGCACAATGGAGAATTATGTCCCTGTGCTGCTGGGCTTGCAGCCTTCATGCTCGTGTTTGCGGTGCACTGTTGCTCTGGGACAACAAAACCTCCTGCTTTTATATTCAACATGTGCTTGTTCAGTATTTTGTGGGGTTTTGTTTTGGTTCCTTGATGTCACATTTCCACAGCAGGAAAAAACCCACCCTGTGTCACTTAGGGAGCACCCATCTCTTTTGCTTAAAAGTCATTTTTCCCTCCCCTCACTGATTAGAGCAGAAGCCATGGAGGCCAGCAGTACTTACTGGTAGCTGTTTGGCATGTGCTTCAAGTTCTGCATTTCCAAGGATAAATTGCTGTTCTGCACATGGATGGTGAAATTTCCAGCAGCCCTCAGTGTTTCCTGGGCAGGCAGCCCTCCAGAGGCAGCAAGGTTGAGCAGGTACACTCCTCCCTCCCCTGCCATTGGCAGCCCTTGCAGTGTGTTTGCTTCAGGGTTGAATTCCAACCACTTTGGCAAATCTGCACCACTGGCTAAAGAGACCTTCTCCATAAGAGGATGGCAGAGAAACAGAATTAGTGATAGGAAATGGTGTTACTACTCCAGTTTTACATACTGTAAGCTCTAGCTGAACAGAAAACTGATCCATTAAAAAATCTTAGAAACCACAGTACCTTGGCTTTTCCAGTAGTGCTTGTTTGGGGTGTTTTTTAGCATAATGGCAACATTTTTTGTCCATTTCCAATACCCTGCATTCTTTAGACTACTGGTAGATAAACCACAGGTGTGGTTTGTTGTAGGTTGTTTATTTGCTGAGTAGGGAACTGCTGCATTGGCAGTGAATGATGGTGAGATTTTTGCAATCAGTCCTACCCGTTTCTAATACATCTGAGGCACTTTCTGGAAAGAGATTTTTAATGAGCTCATTTTAAACATAAAGTGAATGTCTTTGCTCCAGGATTGCACCAGGAAAGGCATTGAATAGCATTACCTTGTACTGAGTTGTCATTCCCTGAAAGGCAAATGCTGGCACTGGATAATAGAATATTTTTCCCATGAGGGCAGTTGCATCTGGGATTATTCCTTGCAGGCTCTTTGTTTCTTCCCATCTGTGATTCAATCCCTTGGCATCCTCAGCAGGGGAGCTCACACAGACAGACAGCAGTGCAAAGAGAAGAGGGAGCAGGGGCAGGACCCTGAGCCCTGGGAGCACAGGGGACCCCAAGGCAGGAGGGCTGGGCTGGGTGTGCCCTGGGTCCCTGCAGGCATCTTCCATCCTCCTCCAGTGCCACTGCCAGCCAGGTGCTGCTACTGGAGCTGTAGGGGAGAGAAAAAACCCAAACCCACGGGCATGTGCTCGTCAGAGCAGCCAGCTCCATCTCCCAGGCAAGCAGAACACTGCCAAATGGCTGAGGCTTCTCATTGCATTGGTTAAAGCCCTGCAGGTCTCCTTGGGTCACAGTCACATTTGGGGAGGGCTCCGAGCTTTCAGAAGCCTTGGTACTCACCATTGCTGCTCTGTTCAGATGAAGGATTTCCACAGGCAAACAACAGGTAGCACAGAGCTGGTTCATGATGTTTTTGACCCAGTTGCCTTCAGTCTCACTGTTGCTCCCATCTCTGTTTCTGTTGTGATAAAAGCCCACTCAGAGGTGAAATGTTACACCAGGGCCTCATCAGGGGAGCCTCCAGCATATGGCATTGGGCAGAGGCAGGTGAGCAGCGCAGTAACCTGACCTGCTGGGATTTTGTGGTGTAGTGGTACCAAAGGGAAAGGTGAGTATGGCAAATGGCATTGATCACGGGGACAAAGGCAGGCTGAGACTCACTGTCCTTTCCTCTGCAGCATCAGGGGCTGGAATTTGATTTGCTACGTTCGATGCTGCTTCTTCAAGTGTGGATAAAAGCAGAAATAAGGGCTCTCATACACCTGTGAGTGGCTCCCAGCTTTTAGATGAGCAGTGCATACATTATGCCTGGTCTGTCCTGCTTAGGACAGCTTTATTTAAAAGCATACAAGAGGAAAATAACAGTTACTAGCTCAAATGGTAGAACTGAGAAAGCATGGATGATGTTTTGGAGCCAGATGACTGCAGCGGCAGGGCAGGGCAGGGAGTGCTCCTTTCTTGGTACAGCTCCGACATCAGGATGGCTTGAAAACCACAGCCTGCTTTGCTTTGGCCCTACAAAGTCAGTGGTCATTTATCAAGGAATCAGGTTGTGCTCTGCTGGCTTTTAACAAGTATTTTTTTCCTTCTGTTTGTGGATGTGTTTGCAGTATTTGACAAGCTTTCTGTCGTGCTCCATTGCACAGATCCCTTCCATTTTAGCCACGAGTGGAGCATGCTTTGAATAAAGCAAGAAGTGGTGATGCAAATTTTACATAAAGACAGAAATTGTGTGATATCTACCAAAAGACAATGGTTTGCTAGAGCCTGCAGTGTGTTCCTATACTCTGGAAAAACAGAAACCCACTTGCCCTGCTGCTAGGTGTGCAGTGCTTGATGTCATTGTCTGCTTTTGGCCAGAGATGAATCTTTATCCAGCAAGTCTGTTTCCCGTGCAACCATGATTGGCTCTGAATAAATCAAAAGTTTGTGCTCCTTTGATTATGCTCAGCTGTGGTGAGAAACAAGTTGCTACATTCACCTCTCCATTTTTCACTGTCAACGTCTCCCACATTCCTTTCTCCTGCAATCCATGAAAACAATGACAAGTCCTCATTCACCCCTTATTAAATAAGAGGGAATAGGTGTTGTGGCAGAAGTTCAAGTTGGGGATGAGGACTTTTATTTAGGGAATATCATTCTTATGCAAGGGAATGGGTGCTTGACAGCTGACTAATCCCTGCAAATGAATTTGCCTCCTGAGAGCTGAGTAAATATTGCCGTGTAACCATGCATGAATCATCAGTGTGCTCTGAAATGATGGGAATACTCTGAGATCCATTGGTTGCTGTGAGCTGACAGGAGTCCAAACCACCTCTGGAAGGGCAACATCTGCTCAGTTCAGGGTTCCAAAGCCTATGGACACACCTTTGCTTCAGGTGAGGGAATGTCAGTGAGTGTTTCACCTGTTTGGGTCCTGTCCCTCCTTAGTAACATTTGTCCATTTGCTTTGACAGCAGCAGACATCGTGTATTTACTCTGTAGTGTCAGGTGAGGCTGAATATTTTCACACTGCTTGCTGTTGTGATGTTCTGGATGCAAACTAACTGAAATCTCACATGAATGTGCAAGGGTTTAAAATAATTAGATTTTAAAAATTTCTCTGGAGTCTCCCTGTAATCCTCACTGTTGTATAATTACTGAGCTCATAATGAATTGTTCTTGCTAAATTGCAACAGAGGCATGTGGCAGTCTGTTGGGTAAATGCCTTTTGATAAAAACAAAAATGAGAGAGTGGGAGAGAGACTTCATAGAGGAGCACATAGTAACAAGACTGGGGGAATGGCTTCAAGCTGCAAAAGGGTGGGTTTAGATTGGATATGAGGCAGAAATTGTTCCCTGTGAGGGTGGTGAGGCCCTGTCTCAGGTTGCCCTGAGAAGCTGTGGCTGCCCCATCCCTGGCAGTGTCCAAGGCCAGGCTGGATGGGGCTCTGAGCACCCTGGGATAGTGGAAGGTGTCCCTGCCCATGGCAGGGGATTGGAACTGGGTGAACTTTAAGGTCCCTTCCAAGCCAGGCCATCTTATGATTCTCTGAAACTATCTCAAATATCACTCTCTGACTAAATACAGGGAAACTTGGGAACAGATGTAGCTAATCTTTCCCACACAGAACCAAGAAATATCAAAAGTTTGATGGAATAACTTCATTCTCATGTGATTTCATTACCAGGGTGCAGAGATAAATGTGGGCAACTGAATCAAACAGGATCTTTTTGGGGCACCTGTAAATACTTGTAAAGACAAAAATAACTTGCTTATTTTGCTTCACTTCTAGCATTAGACACTTTTTCCTACAAGTGTGTGCTGCATTTACACAAACATGATTCTGAAACCAGGGGAAGAAACACCCCTTAATCCTTATCTGAAACACCAAAGGACACAGCTGAAGGATACACTATCTTCTAGTGGAAATTGTGACTGTCTTGTTTCTCTGTGCTTCCCTAAGGCACTCTCTTGTCACTCCTTCCTAGAGGAAATGGGGAACAAATGTCCAATACTTCTCTGTCCATGTTTAGCAAGCCTGCTTGGCAGGGTTTAGGGTCTCCTGCAACATCCCAAATAGCCTAGAATGGTTCTGCTTTACAGCCTGTAACACAAAAGGAATGTTTTTTTTTGATGATGTTGTTTTTTGTATCTATTAAATCCCCAGCACCTGGAATCAAGTAATTGCTTCGCAATTTTAACTTCCTTGCAAGTGTCTTTGATATTCCAGCCCCCTTGTCTGCTGCAAAGGAAGCCTAGATCTTTTCCCAGTAGCCCCAGCAAACCCAGCAAGCAGAAGGTGATTTCAGAACAGTGTTTTGGTGGCCTGATTAATTACTTTTGCAATGCCTGAAGCTGGCAGTGCTGGCAGCCCTGGAAGCCATGTGTTGGTAACTTGCCAGGCAGTTTCAGAATGGTTTGTGTGGACATAACAGGAAGCCTGGTAGTAGCAAATGTTCTGCTGAATTGTCCAATATGAGTTTTTCACCTTTGACTTCCATTAAATTCCAGGAAAAGCCTCCTGTGTTGGAGTTGCTTAGAAACCTGTGGAGATATGCCTGCAAATTGGCTGTTGGTGCATTGAGCCTCATGCAAAATGTGGGAGATGTTTTTGCTTGGGCTGTTGCAATTAACCTGTTGCCTGTTTCTGGAAGGCAGAATCCTGGAAACTCGGTGTTGGGAAAGACAGAATTAATATGGTGGGAGAATGGAGCCTGAATGTTACAACCTGTGTGTCACAACCATGGCACTCCTGTGTTGCCAAATGTGAATTAATTAGAAAGTCAGGGTTTTGGTATCTGGGATAAGTGTCAGAAAAAGCATTGAGTTTTTCAAAACAATAATGCACCCCCTCCCCACCCCCAATTTTATTAATTTTAATCATGGTAGTGTTTTATCTTCAAGTGGCTGCCTCAGGTTTTATTTATTTTTCTCGTATTTTAAAACAAATGGAAGAAAGAGTGAAAAAGACAAAGGACCAACATCAGAGGGAAAGCTGCTTCTTAAACCTTGTCTTTACTTGCTTCTATTTCTCATTCTGCTTAGCAGTGGGAAAGTATTTTCACTTCCCACCCCACTTCCCTCCCAAAGCCTCATGTTTCCTCTGAGAAATTGTCTATGTGGGAAAGTTTTAAACATGAAAGTCAAGGGATGATTTTATACCAAGGTTAAATTTTGTTTTAACTACCCATGTGAACACTCTTGTTTTGCTACAAGCTTTTTTTCCCTCCCAAATTATGGTTTTCTTTTCCTCTTTTAAGCTCAGTTTATGACACTGGAAACTGATTGAACTGAGCTGGGAAAGGTTGAACTAAAAGGAGTCAGGGACTTACAGAGTTACAGCTACATATCTAGCAGATAAAGCTTTCCTGCTCAGACAAGCCCTCACTATTTCATCTCAGCTGTTTGTTGGGTTTTTTCCCTGGGGAGATCTAAAAAGTGAAAAGAAATAATTTACTTCAATGTTTTCACTTTCCAAAGCACCATCTTTTTTGTCTTCCATTTCAGCTTCTTTGAAAATGAGGAAAATGGGTTAAATTCAAAATGTCCTTTTCCGTTTTCCTAATGAAAGATCATCTTTTCACAAACTTTGAAATAATGTTAAATTTTGGCCTTTTCAAAGTTATTAGTTATTTAATCCCTTTAAGGGAAAGATCACTAGGTTGGCCAGAATAAAGATGCTCTGTTGTAGGAAGGCTTTGTTTGTAGCACTGTGCTCTGTGGGCAGGGAGATGACAGAAGATGCTAGAGCTGCTCATAAAGCAGGACTTTTGCCTGTACATCTGTTAAATTCATTGTGAGACCTGCAAACCTTCAAAACCTCATTAAAACTGCATATCTCTCCAGCTGTTAATACCAACATGGCCTGTCACTTCAAAAGGGATTCTAGAAATCCTATCAGCTGATACCACTCTGGGCTGTCCTTGATGGCAAAAAGAGCTAGTGGATGAAGTCTTCTGGCAAAGTCTTCATTATTGTTTTGTGTTTCTTTTTTTTTACTTCTGCCCTTTTTTTGGTCAAATGGAGGAGTCTGAGCAGAGCTGAGGTTTGCACAAACCCCGGGGCAGGACGGAGGCTGGTGTGCCAAGTTCCAGCCTCGTGTGATTTTTCCAAAGGGGGTGGGATATGTACCAAACAAGGCTTGTAATGGCCAGGCTGACAGGACCTTATTTATGGAGCCTGCTGCTGCTCCTGGGCCCAGCCTTTGCATTCAGCCAGCACTGCTGCCTTCCCACAGCAGGCTCTCAAACCAGTTGCTGTAATAACCCTAAAATGGTTTGTGTTTCATTCAATGGGCTCAGTTTCACCTGGCTGTCAGGTGATGTGACACTTTGGGACAGAGCTCCCTTCCCCTGGCACCAGCCCCAAATGTGGCTCACAGCTCTCTGCTCAACCCAGCTCTGTCCCTCCACTAACACAGATGCTGCTGCCATTGCTCTGTCTTTGTGTGAGATGGTTTCTGTCTTCTCTGCTGGAAAGAAGGAAAAAAAAATCACATTTCCATGTGATCAGCTGTGGACCTTCTCCTAAGGAGAGTGAACTCAGTCATGCCTAGAAGTGATGGGGAAGCTGCAGTGTTGCCCAGCAGATGGGAGCTGGCTGGGTCCGGGTGTGCAGAGCAGCTCCTTCCCCCTTAGGCACTTCCAGAAGTGCTGAAAATCGGGCAACTGAACTGTCCTCCCTCCTTCACCTCTGCTTTTTTGTAAAGCCAGTCCTAAAACTCTCTCCAAAAAGCAAATAACAGCTGAACCTCGGTGCCTTTCTGTGTGGCAGAAACTGAGAGGCTGTTGCCTGATGGGGGAAAGGAAGGAAATTTACAGCCAGAGCCCTCACACCAATTTCTCCTCCCAGATGTTTTTCTTTCGATGTTTGTTTTACTCTGGCAATTGACTAAACAAATTGCTGTCTGAGTGGTGCAGCTGATGGAGTCTGGTTTCCTTCAGGTTTTTCTGCAGTTCCCCTTCTTCTGACTTAATGATCTTAGCTTCATTCTCTGCTATATTTTCCACGGGGAAGGGCAGCCAGGAGCTGAGCAGGGCTGCTGTTGGATTTTCCCTCCCTCAGTGGGGACATGGTTTTGAATTTCTGTCCTTTAGCCAACTTCTAGTTCTCAAAAAAATCTTGACATAACATAATTTTCAAGGTATCCATAAGATCCCTCCCCTTGCAAATGCTCTAAACTGGCTAAAAATGGGATCAGGCATTTCTGGCTGGGGAGAGGATCGGGTTCTTGGAGGGGACAGGCTGCAATTGCACAAGATTTGTTTCCTCATGGCACCGAGGTGGAAGTCAGTCCCTGGAAGCCTGTTTTGTAAAAAGGCCCCTTGTTTTCTGCATCCCTTGGAGCTGTCTGGGTGAGCTGCTCCTGCTATTGCTAAAGGCACTTGAGCAGAATAAAAATCCATATCCTCAGCAAAGCACTTGAGGCTGGGCTGCCTCAATTGCAAAGGAGTAACAAAAAGAGGGGAAGAAAGCATCGTATCACTTTAAAATAAAGGACTTTCTATGATAGCCAAAGTAGTGTTTATGTTCACTCTTCACAATGTTTACAGCTTCCTTTCCAATGGGTTGCCCTGAATTATGTGTGGGATTCAGTTTCTGCCTCTATTTTTTTTCAGATTCTGCCAATTGTCCTTTTGTAGGTGAAGTTAAGTGCTGCCCAGAAAACCACAGCTCAGGGAAAGTGTTGTCCTGTGTGTGAAAGCAACAACTGAGGCCTCTGCAGAGAGGCAGCTGTGACTCTGCCTTCAGCTCTTCCAATAATTATATGATTTATCAGTGATGAAGACAGATCTTTGATAGGGGATTGAAAATAATCCCTAAATATTTAATATGTGAGCATTAAAGACAACCAATTTGTCTGATTTTAGAGTGGGTTGAGACTTGCTCCAAGGCCCGGTTAAATGTGTGCATGACTCATGTTGAGGTGCTCCAGGGTTTTTATAGAGGCTTATCAGTATAATAGGGAGAAAAAAAGAGGGGTGGAAAGGCAGCTCTTGAGGTTTTGAGTGAGTTTAACAGAGGGAAGGTGCAGGAGCTATAAATTGTGTTGAACTTGGGGGATGGAGAAAACTAAACCCATTTAGTTTGTATAGATGCCCTGTGCCTGAAATGAAATTATGCATCAAACAATGCAAAAAGCCTTGACCTGAGTTTTGTAGCTGCTCTTATAAAACACAGAAGAGGTTTTTGTGTTTTCACAGCCAGGCCTCAACAGCAGGTTTTGGTGCTGTAATAAGGCATTTGATAAACTAGCTAAGTTTTTAGGAAAAGTTCAAGCTCTTTCCTTGCAGTCCTTCAGAGCTTCTGCAAAGTAAATTATCTATTTAAAGTCCTAGCTCTGGATCTAGAAGCCTTACTTCAGTCACTTATTTCTGCAAATATTAGTCTGGCTATTTGCTTTTCTTTTTTTTCCAGGCTGTTGTGCCTGGATGCTTTTATTTGCATACATAATGCCTGTTCTTGCAACAGCCCCTGCTCTGGAAGTTGCCAGGGTAACACTTTGTCTGTTCCCTTTTGAAAGCAGGATGAGAGTGGCACCTCGACCTCCTGGCTGGGTGCTGGACCAGGAGCCAGCAGAGCTGGGCTCCATCCTGCCTTGGCTGCTGGCATCTGCCTTTGCCTGAGGTGCCCTTGGCAGGAACCAGCAAAGCCTTTCAGTGGTTTTATTTATTTATTTATTTATCATTTATTTGTTTGTGTGCCTGTTGTTGGGCAGCCACCCAGTCCCTGCCTAGCAACCTCTGGCATCCACAACATTTACTTAAAGGACTCTTCCCACATCCAAGGGCTTTCCTCACACCTCGCTGCCCACCCCTGACCCTAACTCCCCTTCCCACATCCCAGGGGGACTCCAGGCCTCCCTGCTTCCCCCAAACGCCTCTGTATCTCCTGCCATTTGCCTCTTGGTGTCTCCATTTCCCTTCTGACCCAGGTTTGCCCTGCTGACTCGAGGAGTGGCTGTCACTGTGGCTTTACCTCTGTTGATCTGTAATTGCCACCAAGCTGTTGGGCAAATGTTGTTGACATTTTTCAGGACCAGTTGCTTGGAGAAAGGAACCTAAGGACAGTTCTTCTGTTACTGAAACTCACAAATGTTTTCTCTTTTTGTTTCTACCTACTTTCCTATTTCTCAAATATGCCTGTGCATGTCAAAACAGCGATGATCAGCTTGCATGAAATAAATTAGCTTAATACTGCTTGACATCACTATCTAGCTCATCCACCAAAAACACCTAAAGAGAAGGGCTGGTCTTGGTTTTGCTAGGATTTGCATTTTTTGCTGGTTTGTTTTTTGGGCTTTTGGTTAGGGTTTTTATTTGGTGGTTGGTTGATTGTTTGTTGTTTTTTAAAGGAGAAATGTTTTAAGCTCACCCTGCAGACCAGTGGCAGAGCAGGACTGTAGGCAGGCCTCCTGGGCTCCCTCTGATCCCACTCTTTGATGGATCAGCCTCTTTCACTGCTCTGGCTTTGAGAGAAGTTGGGGCTGTTTAGCTGGAAAAAAGAAGGTTGTGTGGAGAGGTCACAGCACCTTCCAGGATATGAAGGGACCCACAAGGAAGATGGAGAGGGACTCTGCATCAGGGGCTGGAATGAAAAGGAGTAATGGGTACAAATGGAAAGAGGGGGAATTTGGGCCAGATGTATGGAAGAAATTCTTCCCTGTGAGGGTGGTGAGGCCCTGGCACAGATTGCCCAGAGAAGCTTCCTATCCCTGGAAGTGTCCAAGGCCAGGTTGGACAGAGCTCTGAGCAAGCTGGGACAGTGGAAGGTGTCCCTGCCCATGACAGGGTGGGGTGGAATGAGATGATTTTTGAAGTCCCTTCCAACCCAGGCCATCCTGATGTTCTAAGCTGAGTCTGTGGGAGCAGGCCACTGAAAAAAGGCATTTATCTCCCAGCTCCGTTTCTGTGTGTCTGCCGCCAAGTGATAACTGGGGGGAAGAGGAGCCCAGCCCTCCCGATGCCCGTTTGGTCCATGACTGACAGATTTATGATAGGCTGCAGTTTCCTCCGTTTGTCCGGCAGCGAGTGGCAGGGCCGGGCGATTGTGAGCCAGCCTTCCCCACAGAGAGCGCTTCCAGCTGGATCCAGGGCACAGGAAATGATCTAGCCAAAGCCTTTTGGTGACAATTAACAGAATTCCTGCTGATAACCTTTTTTTTTTTTTGTCCTCTCCTTCAGAACATTTTTACAGCAAGCCCTAAGTGGCTGTGGAGAGGCACTGGAGGTGGGTGGTTACAAATATTTGATGAGTGTGTCATGGATAAGGTTTATTTCTGTTGAAAGTATGATTATTTTTTTAATCTACACCTCCTTAGTATTTTACCTGATGATCAAAGCAACACAAAAATTAATTTTTCTTCTGAGATGGTCAAGCCCTAAAACCCAGCCCAGTTTGGCCTCAAGCAAGGAAGAGTTATTGTAAACTGCTTGTTTTGCCAAGAACAGCAAGGGGCTCGAGTCCTGGGGTCACCAAGGTAGTATCAACTTGGAAGAATAAGCTTAAGTCCCCTCCTCCCCCCAGTTTCTGTAATGCATTCCTGTGTGTGGCATCTCTCTTGAAAAGAGGGAAAAATAAATATTTATTTGTGGTTGCATGGGATTATCTGTGGCAAAGGAATGAAAATACTGGTGTGGGGTGTTCTCCCTCAGAAAGCTTTTAAGAGTTGCCTTAGATGGAATGTTTGAAACCAAATACCTTTCCTTAAAGCTTTATGGTCTTCAGATCTGAGGTTTTGTTTTTTTACCATGGGTGAACAAACAGAACCTGAAATCCTTGGTATTCGTTGTTCTTGTAGAAAAGGAGGAGAAAAATAATTTTCTTTTTGAAGAGTTGATATACATGGGGATTAACCAGCTCTGTTTTCAGTAGATAAATTACAGCTCAGAAAAATAAAGTGAGATTAATATTTGTCCTTGGGAATTTGACACCTGTAAGCAAAAAACCCTTTGTTTTGAGAGCTTAAGGTGCTGCTGTAGGCTTTGTGCTGGATTTATGCTTGAACACTTCTTTTCTCCAGCAACTTTTATTGCACTGGAGTCTCCAAACTGGAGTTTACTAGAGAAGGGCAAAAGAGAGTGAAGCTGGTGTTTTAAAAGGGGTCAGGATTTTTTGCTGGGTTGTTCATGTTGTCAGGGGCTCTTGCAATGAAGTGCTATGTGGGAAAAGGGCCTTTCCTTGCCTGAGCAGTGAGCAGAGCACAGGCAAACTGCTTTTATCTGCTGTGCAGCTGGTTTGAATACTGACAGCTCGGACCTTTTGATCTGCCACAGCCTGGCTGCTGGTTTTGCCTGTGCAGGAGCAAGCCCAGGAGCAGAGTGGAGAAGGAAAACTGCAGTGGTCAGAGGATGAAAAACAGGCAAGTGATGAGACCATGGAAAATACAGTAAGAAAGTGTAGGAAAAATGGACAGTCTGGAAGAGTCAAACATTGCAGAGGTACAGGAGAGGCCATGTCCTCATCTGTACTGTGACTTCTGTCCAGAGGCAGCCTGGGCTTCAGCTGGAAAAGAGTGTTTTCTTTGTAAGTATGCAGAGATTTCAGTAATACTGAGGAGCAAAACACCTTCTAAGAGGAAGATATTTTTTGAGCTTCAGAAATCATCTTGTAAGAATTCCCTCTGTGCTTTTACAAAAGTTCCTGTGCTCGCATTTCCCTCCCCCACCTGTGTACAGGCAGGTGAAGAAGGGCTGGAGTCTTGCTTGTTTGGTTGACTGCATTTTTGGTTTTGAATGAAAAAGTCTGTATAAATCTATCTGTGTCTCCTTGATATGCATTAGTGTTGGCCCCACACCAGGCAGGGTGAGCACAGCAGCTCTGCCTTACCAGCACACAACAGGCATGTGAAAAATCAAGAGGAAATCTCTACCTTGAATCCAGGCATGAAAGAAATTGTTCCCTGTGAGGGTGGTGAGGCCCTGGCACAGGTTGCCCAGAGCAGCTGGGGCTGCCCCTGGATCCCTGGCAGTGTCCAAGGCCAGGTTGAACAGGGCTCTGAGCAACCTGGGATAGTGGAAGGTGTCTCTGCCCATAGCAAGTGGATGGAACTGGATGATCTTTAAGATCCCTTCCCAACCTAAATTATTCTACGATTCTATGTAAATCCTAAATACTTCCACTAGACCTAACTGCTGCTGGGCAGGTACTGGGGACTGAAAACCTGTGATACCTCAAAACCAGGGGTTCTGTGATCCCCTGGGGATAACTGGAGATGGAGCAGGCCTGCAAATGACTGTGCAGCAAGGCTGGTCCAGGCACTGCCCACACAATGAAATGATGTTGAGAATGATGTGTCAGCTCACAGCTTTGAAGAGAACCTGCTGGTGGGTGAGGGAAGGGCTGCTCCTGACTCAAGTCAAAAACCCCAATTCCCTCAATCCCCCATTTGCAGTACTGGCTTTTAAGAGCTGTGCTAATTGAGGGGCTGCTCTGTGATGGGATAACCACACTGTTTTTTATTTCATTGCCTCTTTTTTAAAGGAGGCTGACAATGTCTTGTCCTCACCCTTGGCTTGGTGGAAGAAGGAAGCTGAAAGAAGGAGATCTGGCAAAGCCAACAGCTGCTTGTAGCGCTCCAGGCCTGTCTATGCACATCCTTGCTGCTGAATTCCTAGGGTTTCCAGAGCAGCTAGCCAGAATGCTGAAAAAGCTTTCTCTTTAATCTCTTGATCTCCACTGTGTGTTTTTGCCAGTGCAGGTAAAACAGAGGTGCATGCTCCACTACCGGTGTTTCCACCAGGGTAAACAGGAGAGTCTCGGTAATTACTGAGAACGATCTGAGCGAAACATCTTGTCTCTACAGCTGGCTCCTGGGACAAGGGAGCCGGCAGGGCAGGCACACCTGACCTGCCAGGTATCACCAATGCCTCTCTCTAGTCAAACAACAAGAAAGGAGATTAATTCATTCATTCATTCCTTGCTCCAGCTAAATTCCAACTCAAATGTGAGGGGAAGTTCTGTCTGACAGGTTTGCTGGGAGTGGTGGCAGGGGTTGCTGAGCTTTCAGGGATCCATTTGGTACACACATCCTAAATTCACGAGGTGGTTCTCCCCAGGCTGAAGCTTTGCTTCAGGAGCTGGCAGGCCACAGCCCCTGGCATCACTTCAGCTCTCACTTGTGGTGTTACAGAAAATTAGGAGATGCTCCAGTGTTTGCTGAGGTCCAACCCTTGGAATAGGATACCCACATTTAATAACCCCCAGAGAAGGCTCTATTATTTTATTTTCTCAATTTTAATTTTAAGCAAAGAGACAACCCAGCTGAAGACCAAGAGGATGACATGATATTAAGGAGTGGAATTTGGCATGCAGGTTACAAACCAGTCTGAATCCCACTGCATGAAAATGTTCAACAATACTGCAGAGCCTGACTGCTTCCTCTCAGGCATCAGTTGGGACTGAAGACAAATCCCAAGGAGAATTCTGTCCATTAGTAGCAACAAGACTCTCCCTTCATGTGTGTGTATATATATATATATATATATATATATATATATATATATATATATATATAATATCTATCTATCTATCTATCTATCTATCTATCTATCTATCTATCTATCATCTATCTATCTATATCTATATCTATATCTCCTCACTTTGCAAGCTGCATGCCAAACTTGTTGTAGCTTGCCTTATAAACTTAGACTTTTTAAACAAGTTAAATGGAATTAGGACCAGAAATATTAAAACCAGATAAAGTTTAGCCATTTTTTTCAGTAGTGACAGGAATGCAAGAATGGGGACACCTGGTGATTCACCTGGCTCAGAAGCCTCTCCCCCAGCAGTGGCCAGGGATGAGAGCCTGAGGAGAGACGAGAACCAGGAATGTGTGCAGTGACAAATCATCCAGACAATTCAGGGAATCCACTAACTGGATAAGGTGTCTCTGCTCCCCCATGACATTCTATAAGCTTTGTCAGTTTCTTGGGGGAAGGAGCCATGTGGATGTGCTGCCTGTTGACCTTTTGGTTTGTTCTCTGAGTGGTTCCTCTCTGTGGCTTCACTCTGCGCCTCTGAGCTGCCTTATCAGAGCTGTACAAGCATCTGGAGATGCTTGTCTCCCTGGAGATCATCCACATACCAGTCCTGGCATGGCAGACTGCTGGAGAACGTTTGTGCACTTTATGTTGTGGGTTTTATTGTTGTGGAGGGTTTTTTTGTTTGTTTGCTTGTTCTGTTTTTCAATGGAAGTTGGTTTTATCATGAGCTCTGGGCCAACTTTAGGTTCATGTGGTGGAATAGAGTCTCTGTCTGGTTTGCTCCTCATTTTTCTCCTGACAGAACAATAGTGCTAACCCTTAACAACCCCTGCACCACTTTGTTGCTGAGCACTGGGACTATCCTGTTAGGCAATCTGGAAAGGACATTCCCCCTCTTCCAAGGGTTTAGCTGGCTGCAGCCCAGGAGAGCTCCCCAGCAGAAGTGATTTGAGGAAAGGCTGGAAGAAACATCATATGTCTCATCCTCCCAGGACAAAAATGTTTTGGAGTAAGCTCCTGTTTCTAGACACCTCAGCCAGTGTAATTTTGGGCTGGTCAGAGACAGAGCAGTTTTTGGGAGCTGGGAAGGAGGAAGGAGCTTCATTTTTCGGCAGTCCTTGGATCTGCAAGAGGTTTCCTATGTAAATCTGTGTATGTAGAATTCTCATCTGTGGAGCAGGTAGAAAATAAATGTAATTGAGCATGAGGAATGCAATTATTTGGACTTTGTCTACATTAGTAATATTCTTGAACTGGAAGTTCAAGATTTTTTTCTCTTCATCTTCTCCCATGCTTGAGGCCAGGTGGTTTTGGATGGATGAGGCAGTAAATTTGAGGAAGAGGCTGGAAGCTGACTCCTCAAATGCAATGCTTAAGGTGTTTGGTGAAGACTAAACTATCACAGAGCTTATTTACCATCTTAACTGGTCACATCTTAGAGGATGTGCAGCTGTTAGAAACAAATGTTTTTGAACCATCATCAATAAATGCTGTAAAGTAAGTGGCACAAGCCAAATTATTTTCCACTCCAAGTCATATTTGCTTCCCTTTTTTTCCTGTCTCTAATCCAAGACATGACTAGTATTCCCTCCCTCTCCAAAACAGCTGTCACATAAGTGTAATGTTTAAGCTTGTTGCAGAGCAGTCACAGCTTGCCTATCCTGCCTGCCATCACCTCCCTGCAGGTTTGGAGCTGCTGTCTTACCCCCAGTACTCCTGGGAGGAAGCACAGAAGTGGCTCCTTTGTGGATGTGGAGTTTTCATGGTTCTGCAGGTCCAGAAGCAATGACTTGTGCTGTGGAGCTGGTGGGCTGGGATGGAAAAGTGAGTGCCAGGAGTGTAATTGTCAATTTGTTTGTGGGTTTGTTGCATCTCACTGTGAAGGTGAAGCAATGATGACTTGTGGGACATCACTCTGGTTCTGCCCTTGGTTTCATGCATGCAGATTTGGGAGGGAAGAGAAAAAAATCCTGCACAAAACACTTTCATATCAGCAAACACAAAATACTGTGCAAAAGTTAAACTTCTGTTTTGGAGACTGGGGGGATTTTCAGACATCACAACACCCCTAGGGGTGACTGTATGTGATACTAAAAAATAAATTAGGAACCTCATGTTGGGGCAATTACTCTCCCCATCTTGGGGAAATTTTAGTTCAAGCCCTTTGCAGTGGTGTTACAAAGCATAATTATATGACTTGAGGTGCTCTTAGATAGATGCAAATCTTCTGGGTATGCTATCTCTCCATTTAATCAGTTATTCGTTTGCCATTTGGGTACAGAAAGTACTTTGTTTAAAAATTAGCTGAATACAATTCCAGTAAAAGCATCAGTGGGAAATAATGAAAAGTAGCTGATTTACTACTAGAAAAGAGCATCCAAGAGCTCCCTGGTGCATTTCATTTACTCTGAGATTTATGCAATACACAGCTAATTCCACACACAAGCAAGCCATGCATAGCTCCTTGTGTTCTCTGTTTATGCCCATTTATCTTTAACTTTGTTAGAAACACATAAACTGCCTCCTTTATTTGCTGGGTGTTCCCTTTCATTTGAATCCTACTTTTCATTTTTTGTGGATATCTCTTTGCTGTTAACATTGTTGTGTGTTGTGTGGTACACTGGTACTTTTCTGGAAATGGGTTGTAAAAATCTTGCAGCAAGTTCATAGATTTTGCTCAGGGAATACAGATCATCCTTGTTGCAGCAGTGAGCTGATGTGTGATGATGCGGAGTTTGTCAGCAGCAGAGGCCGTGTGTACACACGTGGGAGTCTGGGATAGAGCAGTGGGCACCATATCCAGGTGAGAAACTTGGATAACTGAAACTTGGTCCACTGAAAATGGGGAATGTTTTTTTGCCTTTCAGGGGCTGAACAATATGTGCACTGATTTTTCCTTATTCTTTCACAGCCTTCACCTGAGGTCACATGTAAAGGTGAAATTGCTGCCTGGTGCATGTGGGATGTGCATTGTGTTGAGCTCCTAATGACTGGCAAGGACTCTGAGGTAGAAGAGTAAATATTCACTGTGAAGAACAAATGCCAATTATTAGCTTGGCATCTGAAGGAAAGCAACTCCTTTCCCTGCAGAGTAATGTGTGCTTTCCTTTTAGAGGGAGATGAAGGATGGGTACCTGCCAGTAAGCAGCAAACACTGCCCTTCCCAAAGTCCTGCACCTCCCACCTGAAGAAGATCGCTCTCTGCCATGTGTGTGACAGCCTTTCAGTAGGGGTTGTCACCTTGCAACATAAACCCTGTCAACTTAAGCATCAATAAAGGAATCATGCTTCTGTGCTAGCTGTGAAAATAGGAACAAAAACTTTAACACAAAATGAACCACAGCAGTCCCTCCTGGGGTTCTGTACCATTGTGAGAGAACTTGCTGGAGTAGAATTCACCATGGAGGAATATCCTGTGCCTGACCTGCCATGGCCTGCTCCCTCTGGGCTCTCTGCCTCCACTTCTGTGGGGTTTCTGAGCAGCTGTTTTGATGAACAGATACTGCAGCTGATGGGGATGATCTGTGGTAAGAATCTGTTAATTTGAATTTGTCTGTAGAGGACTATACCAGTCAGTCAAGCCTGCATCCTCCTTTTCTATGGGATGGGTTTAAAACAAACATCCTCTCCAAGCCTTGTTGTATCCCTGAGATTTAAAGTGTGGGATCCAGCAGATCCTAGTGCCAGGATTTCCTGGTGGTTTAAGCACTAACTTGGGACCTGGAGACACCGCAACTGTTCTTTGGATTCATCATGTAAGCTTCTTTCCTAAAACATTTGAGATTCAGAGAGGAGCCTCTCAGATTTAAGATTCAGATAGGAGCCTCCCAGATTTTCAAAGGCAGATAGCCAAGCTAAGAGCCAGTGTCTCACTGATCTCTGCAAGTGCTTCAGCTGGGTCACAAAATACATAAATCTTCCTAGATGCCTGCTTCTCAGTGGCTTAATTCATAAATATCTTCCCAGATCTCTCAGTTCTTCCATTCCTCACCCGTGCTGTACCCTACTCAGGTGATTAATAGTTTGCTTTCTCACATAGGGTTTGTCAAGATATGTTCATTAATGTGGTTTCATTAATTATGTACGGTGGGAATGGGGGATAAACCAGTTTTTCAGATGAGATGGCCAAGAGGAAACTTTTATCTTTTAAAATAAGCTGAAAGATTTTGGTGCTGGGGGAGGGCTGCTTTTCTCCATGGCTTCCAAAATCCCCTGTGCTTGCTGTTCATAGCTTATGTGCATGATCCAGGGGCTGAAAAGGAGGAATGAAGACATCAGGAAGCAGCAGCAGCCAGACATGACTGATCCCTGCCAGGGAAGGATGGAGTGGCCTTGTGGCTGTTGCAAAGATTGAAAATAGGAGGTACAGGGGTGATGAGGAGGAAGAGCTGTGTGAGGAATAAATGGGAGCTTGGCAGCATGTTCTGGGAGCAGGAGTGGACTCATCCCAGCATGGAAATGCTGCAGGGATGGTGCCTTGCTGGTGCTTTTCACTGTCACAGAAATGGCGCCGAGGGCCAACCACATCCTCTGCCCCCTTCCCTGTCCTGGAGAGGGGTTCAGCAGTGTCCTCACAGAAGCATTTGCCTGTTCCCCTTTTGCTCTACCAGCCAGCTGCCAGGGACGCAGATCAGGGGATTTCTACAACCTCTGGTTGCCATGAGAAGTGTTTTTCTCATGGCAACTAGATGACAGAAACCAAATTGTACCATGAGGGGAAAATTGATAGAAATCAGCATGTTCCCCCCTTTTTTGCCTTTACACCCTCATTTTCACATTAATAATCTCTCTAATTAACTTGTGGGTGAGTGCCCATCCATTCTGCCCTGATATGATCCAGTCCTGTACCTCGTGAGCCTGTTCTTGGTGCTTGCAGCTGTTGAATACAGAGTGTGCACCAGGCAGGACGTCTCCTGTTGGTGTTTTTATGTCCTTACCACTGTAGAGGCGGCAGTTCCCAGCCTGGTTGTGAAACAGAGGTGCTGATTGTGCTGATGTCAGAGGGCAGGCATCACTTTTATGTTTCCCATCTGTTTTCAACCAGCACCTTACTATCTCTGCAGATCACGCAGGAGATAATGTCAAGTGTAGTGCTAAATGTATCCATGTGCATTTTAAATATTGGGCTTTATGAGCTATCTCCAGCAGTTTCTTTGCCTGTGACATGGTAACAAATATACATTTCTTCTGTTCTTTTAAAGCAAAATCCAGTTTCACTGGTAAAATAATTGCTCTGCTGTTAACTTTTCCTTTCTTGGGTGGACAAAATAGAAATGGTAGGTGATGGTTCTGCTTTTTTAATGTACTCATTTGTGGTTAGCTATAGATTAGTTAAAATCTAATTTCCTATACACATTCATATTTCTAACTTCCACTGCTGCAGAGATGCAAAACATCTTGCAAGAGCTGCTGAGAAATAGGAGGTTATTTCACTGATTTAGGTGAAGTCCACTGAAACAGGGATTTATTTCATCAAGCATCCACATCACGGATCTATTTAAATCCTATGATGCCGGAGGATATGAAATTGCGTGTCTCAGCTTTTCAGGATTCAGCTGTTCTGCTAACTTTTGTTGTGCTTAAGGAAGACACCCAAATGAGGAACATATTTAAAAACTACCCACAAAATAAACGCAAACAAAACCCCTCCAGTTCTCGGGGACAAGGCACGAATACAAAGCAGTTTTTTTCTGACTCATGTCTTACACCTTTAATACAATGTTACATACTGGTAGGGGACAGAGGCAAATGCACAAGGCATTTCTAAATGAAAAAGCAAATCAGGTATTTCCATGTGATTAGTATGCAGGTTTCTTTTTTTTTCCTTTCTTTTAAGTTTTAGATAAATTTAGCAGTTCAGCATTCAACATACTTTTAGATAAGATTTTTGTTTCAACACACTGCATTCTGGATGGGTAGGAGGAGAGAGACTCCAGTCTGGGGAATCCAAATGTACCGTAATGTTTTGATGATGTTCATAATTCCATATTAATTTATAAAAAAACCCCACCAAAATCATTTCTCCTTTCTTATTCTTACTACAGCTCTCATTTCCTGGTCACAGCTGGGCTGAGATGACAGAAATACTTTGAGAGCATGTCCCATATAGGGCACTTCCTTCAACTAAGCACAAAATCAGTTTGAAATACTGGTGGTGTGAATCTCAAATCTTGGTACATATTTGCCATCAAAGACATTTTCTGTCTACTTGGAATCACAGCCCAGTCATTTGGCTGTGCTAATTAAATAATTCCATAGTGTCCTGGAAAGTAATCTGCATTTGGCAGAGGTAAAAGTAGAAATGGACTTGGAAAGAGCCAGCACCAATCAGAGATGAGGGCATGCAAAGCTGAGACAGGCAAAGAGGATTTCTTGGACCTCCCCATCCAAAAAATCTCTAGACAGCGTGGCCAATAGAATTCCTGACCTCTAATTTTCCCTCCCAAACACATTTCTGAGAAACATCAATTCTCGGGGTGAAGGAGAGGAGTGATGGCTTTAAATGGGCTTGAAGGACTGCAGATCTCCCTAAATTACTTCTCTGGAAATGCAGTGCCAACTACCCAAAGCCTGTTGACTTGTGTTCTCCTCCCTAAAATGGTATTTTCAGTTTATTTTACCCATCTGAAAGCTAGAATGGGCCTGAGGTGAAGATATGTGGCCCCTGCTCTCATGAGGGAAGACTGGCTCTCCTGAAAAAAAGCTGTTTTTCCTGATGTTTCCTTGCCTGAACATGGACCAGAAAGAGAAAGGCACTTCATCCCAAGGTCAGAAACACTGGTGTGGCCTAGGAAGGATGGGCCTGGTGGCAGCTGCTTGAACAAAACTAATCACAATTCCCCCCCCCCACCCCGCCCCCGATAATATTTAATGTGCCCCCAAAAAAGAAAAAAGCTGTCCACAGCCCCTTTTTTCACTCTAAATATGGCCAGTATGCCGGTGAAAGGAGACAATTCTGGCAAAAAAAAAAAAAAAAATAGAGCTGTATTTATTTTGCAAAAGCTTTTCAGGAAGGAAAAAAAAATGGTTGATCAGAAAAAAACATCAAAAGCACAAGCCTTTTCAAGCAGTCCTGAAGTGTAACGCTTCCACAGGTTTGAAGCATCTTTCCTGAGGCTCTGCATGATAAAATTAGGAAAGGTAGGGAGGTATTGCTCAGGTATGCTTTCCAAGCTCCATGTCTGCACATAAACTGCAGCCATGCAGAAATTACAGATATTTTTTTCACTTCTTTAGTTAGTTGCTAGCAATTGCCACTTGATCCAGTTTGGAAATACAGCTGCATTTTTTTAGGCTTCTTACTAGAACTGTTGTTTTTCTTAGACTTTACTCTGGAAATTTTTGCAAAACATTCTCAATTTTGGAATTGAAAAAAAAAAGGCAACATTGAGTTCACGTGGAATATTGCTTGCATGGTTTAAAATATATTTATTTTAAATAACTGCTGTATATTGCTGATGCTATATCCACACTGTAGCCACTGCCATTGCCTCAGCCAGTATTAATGAGAGCACTCAAAACACAATTGCCTTTTAATTACAGTCACTGTCCTCTACAGGAGGCTTTTTTCCCCCTTTTATGGTGATGATTCACTTTTTCCCTCTGTGTTTCTAGGTTTCTGAAGTCTCAGGACAGCTGGCAAAAGAGAAAATTCAAACAAGGTAAGTGCCCCTTTCAGCGTTTGGTAGGGAAAGGCTTCGTTTTGAAGCAGCCAAGCAGCACAGGAGCCCCAGGAGACAGTGGCTGATTAACAAGCCCGTAGGGGCTGGCAGGGAGGGCTGCAAGGTTGGAAGCAAACCCGGTGTAGCCGCTGGCACTTTCTCCCTGCAGGAATAGTGAGTTCATTTTTGTGCGCTTCCTGATGCTTGCTCTGCGGCTGGGAGCTGATAGAAGGCAACGCTTCAACTTCCTGAACCCTCTAAATAAAGCATCCTTTCTCTAGCAGTTGGTTTGCTTGGTTGGGTTGGTTTTTTTTACCCCCAGAGAAAGGCACATTGTGCTTTCTGCTTTGGTTGGATTTTCGTGTTTGGCTCTTTGAATGGACAACTTTGGTGGTGGAACAGTTGGAAACTGATTCCAGAGAGACTCGAGTGTATGGCAAGGGGAAATATCTTCACTGGAATGGCTTGGAGCAGCTCTCAGGAGTTTATTTACATAGCTGCTGTGTCGTGCCACAGCTACAAGGGTGGCCAAGCTTCCTCTTTAATCTAAACTCTTTTTGCTTAAGGTATTAATTCACAAATAGCTTCAGTTATCTTTATTTCTAGGTTTGTTTCTTTCAAGAGATTACTACGGCAAGGCAGTGATTATTTAAATACTTGAATTAATAGGTATATTAGCTCTTGCATTTTAGATGTAGCAAAGAGCAAGTGAGACAGTCCCTGTCTGTTCATTCACACCACAATGTGACCCAGTGTGCCTGGACAGTGAGGAAGCAAAGCTCACACCCATTTCCTAGTGAAACCCCCCAAGAGGTTGTCTGTAAGAGGTGTTCATTTTCTGATGTTAAGAAAAATGTGTTTCCCTCCAAGGGAAAGTCTTTTACAAGACAAGGTGTTAGGTAGGAATTGAGCTGGAATTTCCTGTTCCTACCTAAGCCAGGTTGAATGAAGTAGGTAAACCAGCACTGAATGCTCCATATTCTGGTTTTCTCATTATTCTCAACCAAGTAATGACGCTTATTTCGCATGATTCACTGCTTTATTACGTTACTAAATCATATTTATCTCTGCCAGGCCTCTTTTTCCTGGGGTGTTCTGTTGGTGTAATTTTTTTTTAACCAAATGTTTGATATTTTGTATGGCTCCAACACCAACATATTGTTTGAAACAACATCAGAAAGAGTTAACTCCTACAAGGAGAAAAAAGGGAAAATGAGTCCCCACAGCTGGCTATCTCTCAAGAAATCAGCTCCTGCTCTGACGTTTGCTACAGGCAAAGTAAAACAAAGCTCTACCAGCAGTAAATCAATTCCTGTGTGCGGGTACTGTCAAAATGAGCTGCTCTGGAGCTCTCTGATCCAACCCATGGGCCAAGTCACGCTGATTTTATACGTCCCGGTGTTTTGAAATGCCACTGTGCTCAGGGAAGAGCTTGGCTGGCTCAAATATGAATATCCACAAGGTCAAGGGTGTCTTCAGCTGCTGTGGGAAACTTCATTGGGTGCCTTGAAAAACCAGGCTTTCCTCAAGTAAGCTGTTAATTGTGCATTGCTTGAAATAAGTTTATTAAATATAATCCAGCTACAGATGGGCTTTAAAATCAGAATTGGATTTTAAATATCAAAATGTCTGGAATGGTTTGGAATGGTTTCTTCTCTCTTTTTTTTTTTTTTTTCCTTTTGTCTATTAAAAAGATAAGAAACAAAACCAGAGCTTTTGAGTCCAAACTTTCATATAGCTTCATGCTAAAGCTCTGGAGTGCCTGCCTGGATTTTGGCCTGCTCCCATCTACATCTATTGTATAAAAACAGTTAAAGGCATTCTTCTCTTCCCCCTTTTCCCCTGCAGCTGGAAGGCACTATCCTCTGCCCTCGAGAAAACAAACATCAATGCTGCCTGTTGTGTAAGCCTCTGGTTGGTTCAGTTTGCTTCTCTGGAGTGGCCCATATATCTGTAACTTCATCCAACAGGGAGGCTGTGTAGGTGCGAGATTAAAACCTTTCCAATCAAACAATTTTCAAATGCACAAAAAGCTCAGCTTCTGTCAGGAGCCTCCCCTGTTTAGACAAGGTGAGCAGGAAATTCAGACATCTTCCTAAGATGTGAGGAGTGAAAAAGGAGCAGGAATAGGATGACATTGGCCTATTTAACTCAGTGAGTTTTTGGAGTCTGAGGACTCTCTAATATTGTGTATTTTCACACCTAAGGTGGATGCTCAGTGCTGCAATGAGGTGTTTGTGTTGAACTCTCTGTGGATAAACTGCTTCTCCCCTGTGCCTCAGCACTGGAATGAACATCAAAGTCTAGCACCTAGACATCAAGGTGAAATTTCCCTGCATTAAAATATAGTCAAATACTTCTATAAAGAGACTTAATGTCAGAGTACCGCTGCAGGAATTGCTTGAATATTTTCTTCTAAAAAAATAAGTAATAGACCAGAAATGAGAGTTGAGAGAGGAAGACTTCCTCAGTTTTACAATGTACAGAGGAACATGTGCACAGGGCAGTCTGTCAGCACCAGCTGATGATTCCTGCATCTGGGTCCTGTTTCACAGCAAAAACTGTATTCCCAGATTTGGAACAAAAGACTACCAGAGATAATTGATGGAAAACATATCCTAGTTATTGACTAAGCAGCCTCACCTTCACTCTGCAGCTAATTACAAGGTTAAAAATGTAGTAAAAAGATCCATATTTATCCAAATAACCCATTTGGTGTATTTCTGCTCTAGATAAATGAAGCAGTATTCCATTATAATCTCTGGCCTTGTTTTATCTTTTTCTATGTAGGCTTGTTATGACAAATTCTCTTTCATTTTAATTAAATTTTTCCAGATACCATCTTCATAAAACTAGCACTCAGAGAGGCATAATCATTATTTTTAATAGAAGAGAGTTAATACTTGTTAAAAATGCTAGAAAGTTGTCACTAATGTTTCCTGTCTCCAAGGAGAAGAAGAGCAAGGGTTCCTCAGATCTGCTTTTCCAGGCTGATCTTTCTACCTGTTTAAGACCTGGTCTCCAAAAGTGGATAAGTGCTGGCTTATTTTGAGCATACAAATCACCTGAGATTATCAGAGTGTTTCAATGGCACAGGTTTAAAATGAAGCCTAAATACTTGACTGCCTTCAGGATGTGACTTTTTCTGCAAAACTGCTGATTTCATAGGACTCATTTTTAGTTAACAGCTTTCTCTGCTAGGATTGAGATTTCTAGTTCATTCCATGTTTATCACTGGAGAGCTACGAGGTGGCAACTGCATTCAGCTGCTGGCACCATCCAGCCTGAGCCAAGATGGACAAGCCTAGGAGAATGCAGCCTGTGCCTTGATTTCCTTGGGGGTGGGGGGAAAGACGCAAAGAGGACTGCAAGTGTAGGACTCCTATCAGTTTCCAGCTTTGCCATGGCAAGCATATGCCAAATATTTTCTAAAGTGACCCAAATTAACCTTCTTGTAGTGGCAAAACCTGTGGGCCCCTTTCTCCCCATGCAGGCAGAGCTGTCAAGGACACAGCAGTCCTGCCTCGCTGCTGACAACCCACAGGCACGTCTCAGGTGCCAAAGGACATTTCAAACAGCCCCAATAACCTGTGTTTAGGCAACAGAGCTGTCCTCTCCTGACAGAAGGGTCCCAAATGGGGCTTTGCTCCCAGGCACACCAAGGACACACAATCCTGCTGCTTGGCCAAGTTCTGAAGTTCATTCTCAGGAATACTCCCACTGATCTAAGGCATGCCAGGATTTCATTTACTGCTGGGAAATGTGAAACCGCTCTGGCTAAAGTGTCTTAATTAGGCCATTAGAGCCTGGTATAAAATGGCTGAGATAAACAGGGTCAGGAGGGCAAAGGATATTGTCAGTGCATTGTAAAGCCTTTGCTGCTCAGCTCAAGCTGTCCAGAAGCACATTTCCATGAAATAAAACCCGGAGCCCTCTGTGTGGTGGCTCCTGGAGGGCCCTGGGTCAATGCTTTTCACCTAGTCAGCACGTGGGCAGGGAGCCAGAGCTTCTCTGCCCTCTGGTGCCTTGTACTGCTTGGACTTTCAGTTTCTAATTCTGCTGTGTTTTAACTTAGTCCAGTCCTGAGGTTTGCTGCGTGTTTGGGGATGTTTGAAGGGCCTCATCTTTGGTTTCTCTGTCCAAGGGCTGGATCCTGAATGAGGGCTCTGGCACCTGTCCTCTTCATATGGCTTTTCCAGGAAGGATTTAACAATTGTGGTGACTCCAGGAGACTGAGCTGGAAGAATCTGGGGAAGTGTCAGATCTAGGGCCTACATTTGTGTGTACACAGAATCCCAGGATGGATTGGGCCAGAAGGAACATCAAAGCCCACCTAGTGCCACCCCCTGCCATGGGCAGGGACACCTTCCACTATCCAGGGTTGCTCAGAGCCACATCCAATGTGGGCTGGGATGCTTCCAGGGATGGAGCTGCCACAGCTTCTCTGGGCAACCTGTGCCAGGGCCTCACCACCCTCACAGGGAAGAAATTATTCCTAATATCAATCTAAACCAATCCCTTTTCAGTTTAAAGCCATTCTCCCTTCCCCTATCTCTCCATGCCCTTGTAAAAAGTCGCTCTCCAGCTTTATTGTAAGCCCCCTTCAGGTACTGGAAGGTGCTATGAGTTTTTTTCGGAGCCTTCTTTTCCACAGGCTGAACAAATCCCACTCTCTTAGCCTGTCTCCATAGGAGGGGTCTTTGCTAGCATTTTTGTACCCCAGTGGGTACAAAAGAAAGGGGCAAATACAATATATTCACCATAAAAGGGCAAAAAGGGACCTCTAGAATGGCATAACATACATCTAGATGCTAAGACCCTTTTTTTTAAATTTGGAAATTCATCATTTCTGATCTCAACAATTTATGCTCAGAAGTGCAATGAGGTTGGAAGTTGTAGATTTGAGATACTAAATCTAATTGTGAAATCATCAGCTTGTTACTCATTACTAGCAGTCTGCACACTCCTGTGACTAGATTAATATTCTTATAATTTAAGAGTTAGTACTTGATCAGGCCCTTTTTAATTCCAAACAGTATTTTTTTAAACTGCAGTGGTTAACAAATACTATTACTGAATTTGCTTGAAATTTGGAGAGCTGTCTCAGGTGAATTACACCTGAAAAATCATAAAAAGTATATAGTTTGATTCTTAGAACCATTAGTGAAAATCACGTCTGCTTAAAAAATGCACAGTATTTTTAAGAATAAGGTTCTCCTGCTGGGGTTAGCCTTACGTTGGAACTGAACACTCCCATCCCATACTGAATGCATGGTTTGATGGGCTGGTCCTTGGTTTTGGGCAGTGAACTGAAGCAGAGTGGCTTTGTGCAGCCCGCCTAAGCCCCTCTGGCCACCAAGGCATGGCCTGAAGCCTCTCTGGACACCGTGCCCTTTTCTAGCTGGGCATGCTGGGGGAGCCTTGGCAGGGCCCGGGCTCTCCTCCAGGGGCCCAGCAATGGCACCAGAGGAACGGGCAGGGACTGAGCCCAGGAGGTTCCCCCTGGGCAGGAGGCAGAACTTCTGTCTTGGGCAGTGACTGAGCACTGAACAGACTGTCCAGAGAGGGTGTGGAGTCTCCTCACTGGGGATATTCCAGATCTCTCTGGACACAATCCTGTGCCCTGTGCTGGATGGCCGTGCTGGAGCACGGAGATGGCACCAGCTGACTGACCCACTGTGGCCCCTTCAGCCTGACCCATCCTGTGATTCTGCGAATTCCTGCACAGCACTGCAGCACGCTCTGCTTCTCATTAAAAACAATAACCACAGGAGCTGTGGTTCCTGAAGTTTGCAAGCCACCAAACAGAGGGTGACACTTTTGGCGACCACACCAAGCAAACTCTCTCGGCTGTGGGGAAGGGTCGCCGTCCCCTCACGCCCCCTGGTTTGGGCTCCCTCAGCCGCTGCCCCCGCGGGTTCCAGCCTCGGGGAGCCGCCCGCGGGGAATCACTGACCGGGGGGCTCGGCAGCCTCTCTCCGGGCCGGCGGGGATGCCGGGGCCGCCTGCCCGCAGGCTCCGTCTCCTGCCCGCAGGCTCGGTCCCCAGCGGAGGCCCGGTTCCCTGCCCGCAGGCTCAGTCCCCCGCCGGGGCTCGGTCCCCAGCGGAAGCCCGGTCCCCTGCCCGGAGCTCGGTCCCCAGCGGAGATACGGTCCCCCGCCGAGGCTCGGTCCCCGGCCCGCAGGCCCGGTCCCCTGCCGTGGCTCGGTCCCCCTCCGAGGCTCGGTCTCCTGCCCGGGGCGGGGCAGGGGCGGGCGGGGGCGGAGGCGCGGGGGGCGGGCGGGGGCCGGGCCGTGCCGAGCCGCGCACCGCGCTCCTGTCAGCCCTCTCGGCACCTCCGGGCCGCGCTCAGGCCCCCGTCCGCCCGCCTCAGCCCGCGGCTTCCCCAAGGATCGCTGCCATTTGCTTTGATTTTATTTTAATTTTGTTTTAATTTTTTAAAATTTTTTTTCACCTCGAAGGGGAGGAGCGCGGAACCCAGCTGGAAAATGAACCAGAATGTCTGAGAAAATGTCCAGCTTTCTGTACATCGGGGACATCGTGTCCCTGTACGCGGAGGGCTCCGTCAATGGGTTCATCAGCACGCTGGGGTGAGTGGGGCCGGGCGCGGAGCCGTGCGCGCTGCGCGGAGCCGGCCCGCGGGCAGCGGCGGCACAGGAAGGGGCGGCAGCGCTGCTCGGCGGCGCGGGGAAAGTAGGAAGTGATGGGGAGCGGCAGGGGACGAGAGAAGTTCCCGAGCGGGGCCCGGGCGGCCGCGGTGCCGGCGGCGGTGCCGGGATCCCCGCTCGGCTCCTGCCGGGGCTGCGCCCCCGCGGCGGCCCCGAGCGCAGCACCAGAGCCCGCTCTGTGCCCTGCCCAAACGCCTTCCTACGGTCCTTATCTATAGCCGACCTTTTAATTAATTAATTAAGTTTAATTGCCCGTCCCAGAATTTTTGACAAATACGTGAAAGGCAAATCCTTTGCTTTCTTGCTCTTCGTCCTAATGGGCTCGTTAAATGTGTATCCCTTTACTTCAGGTTTGTGTCCAGCACAATCTGGTTGTTAGTGATGAGATATTTATAATCAGATGCTTAACTTCATTGGGATGCTTTTCCCGTGAGCTCTTTCTCTTTGCGAGGTGAAAAGATGTATTTTACTTCACTGAACTGCTGCTTGTTTCAGATTTTTATTAACAGTGACCGCTGCAAATCACCCTTTTGGAATCCAGGAGGGAAAGTCTCAGCGCAGAATGACAAATACACTGATACATTTCTTTATGTTGATACATTTTTTAAAACCATCCTGTAGTTCGGTTGCAGTGACCTGTCCGGAGGGCGCGGTGGTTCCCTCTGATGTTTGTAGGAGAGCTGCGGGAGCTTCAGTGACTTTATGGCATGTCCTGAAACCTTTACCGCTGGAAACAGCTCCTGTGCTGCATGGCTGTGAGTGATGCGATCGGCAAGGCAGGTCAAACTCTAGTAAATATCTGCTTAAACATTAGTGGTACCCTCGGAGTAGCAGTGAAACTTGCTAGGGCAAGTCAGTGTGTGCCTGAGTGTCGCTCCCGTGTTTGTGTTAGGCTGCCTGTGTTCTGGGATCCCTGCGATGGGGGGACTTGTTGGTGTGAAAGTGCGAGCAACAAATGTCTAGATTAACTTGGTGTCCTGCTGTTACTGGAAAAGAGCTGGTGTTCAAGGTCTTTTATATTTTTGATACCTTATTATTGCATCCAATCCTTGCTGGATCTCTTTTGATCTGTTGACAAGTGTTTTTCCACGGTGTGTTCCTCTATTTGTTAATTTGGCGCCTCGTCTCTCTGTGACTCCCCATGTTGTCTCACATCTTTTGTTTTGCTGACTCTTACAACTTTAAATTCCGTCTGAAAAATTTTGCTTTCTGCAGATGTTAATTGCTGGATATTGTTTCTTATTCTTGTTCTCCCCAGCACTTCCTTTTTGCTGGCACGGTCTGTTGCTGGTTGGTGGTGTTGTTGTGTCTCATCGCCGGGTTCTGTTATCCGGAGGAAGCTGTGTGTGCTGTGCTTTTGCTTTTCATTGTGTTCCTCCTTTCTGAGAACACCTGCTCATGGCATGGATGTTCCTGCTGTGATTGGTGCTTGGACAACTGTCACTTGAATACGTGTTGGCATTGCCCTGACACAGTATTCAGACTGCTGATCCTCCTTTGATCCCTCGGAGTTAAGGCAGGACATTCACTCCCAGTTTTATAGAGGAGAAGCCGAGATACAGGCTTGCCTAGGGCACATGGGAGCTCTTTACTAGAAGAAACAAGTGAGCTCAAGCCAACATGTTCTATCCAGGCTCTCTTTTAGTCAGGAAACCCAGCTCAAAAAAACTACCTGGGATGAGACAGGAGTTCAAGAATGCTGATGTACCTCTGTTGGCTTTTCAGCACAGCCCTTTTGTGCCCTGCTCCCTGGCACGGTAAAGGCAGCTGCAGAACCAGGAGGCTGGAGTGGAGCAGCTCTGGGAAGCTTGAAGTCACCAGTGGAAAACTCCCATGGCTACTCAATGGGAATGCTGACCCCTCTGCTGGTGGTACAAGAGCTTGGACTGAAATTTGAAATTACGATGCCAATTATCTGCGCCAGCTATTGTACTTGCTGCCTTTGGACTGGCTGCAGCAACACAGGAGGCAGAAAAACCTCTTATGTTCAGGGAAAAAGCTTGGCCAGCTGCATTTCTGGTGTGCAACCATTGCTGAACTCCTGCACCTTCTGCATTCCTGCAGGTTCTCTGCAAATCTCTGGAAAGAGGAGGCCTCACCTTCCAAAGGTGCCTCCAGTTGGTGAGGACAAAGTGGGGTAGGACTGGGAATGATTGCTTGCTTCATTTGACTGATGGCAGTCCTTGTTTGATTACTCTTGCTCGGGTTGCTCAGGGTGCTGTTCTGAAAGGTTAACTTGCCAAGCACCGCTCTTACACTACTGAGCCCACTGGGGAGTCTCGTGCTGTTTCATCAACTTGAAATCCAGCTCAGGGCTAGTGACTGTTCAGCAGAGAGAAAGTCCTGTTTATTTTAAGCTATCAAAGGCTAATTGTTTCTTAAATGAAGCATGAGTAAGGCCATTCTATAAATAAGGTAAAAAAGGCACAACACCTCTCCAAGCAGAGCAGGTCTGTCACATCGGTGGACATCACTCCTTGAAGGGTTGATCCAGCTCAGCACATGAGTTTTGAGGGAGATTTCAAAGCATAGGCTGTTTCTTGAAATTTGGAGTATTTTTTCCTCACTTGCCAGTGCAGAAATTTTCATGTGCTCAGTGTCCAGATTGTGTGTTGGGCCAGGTTGATATCTGCTGTAACCTGAGTGTGGAAATCGTGCTCTGGTGTAGTTCAGGAGATATAAACCATCTCTTTATAGGAAACAAAGAATCTGTGGCCCTGTGTCCAGGTGAGCATGCTGAGAGGTGCTAGGTGAGGGCAGGACTGCCTTTCCACACCTCCCTCTACAAAGAGGGTTGAGATTTGCTGGAACTGCATTCTGTCAGTGGGTCCCAAAGGCTTGGAACACTTCTTGGAGCTGGAAAAAGCCTTTGTCCTTGCCCTCCTTGTCTCTGAGTGGTTTCAGTGCTATAAACAGCTGTTGGATGTGAGCATAAAGCTCTGCTTTGAGCTTTGATCCCTCTTAGTCAAAAGAGGAAACTGAACCTCTCTTGTGCATCTGGGGCTAGTGCTGTAGAGTGGGATGGGAGTGGGGAAGTTGGGCACTGCTGCTCCAATTCTTGCTCCTCAGTCTATATTTTAAAAGACAGCAGTTTTGCTCAGTTTTGGAAGAAGAGGTTTAACCATTTGTCTCTAGGAGAATGTTCCAGGCTGTGGATCCCAAAGGTGAGGGGCACCTCTGGATCATAGTAAAGGAGAGGGTTTCAGGCCTCAGCATTCCCTCTTTGCAACTGCTACCCTTTGGATTCTTGAGGTACTGAGAGCCCAAGAAATTCCCTGCTCTTTTTTTCTGCTTGTCTTTGGGCTTCCTCTGGGTTTGGATGCTGCTTTGAGGATGCTGCTTTGAGGTGCTGATGATGTGTAGTCTGGCTTTTCCAACCTCAAGGCTCTCTGAGTTTCCTCGCTTGCCCTCCTTCCTTTTAAAAAATAAGAAAGCTTTTGGTAGCTGAGAGTTGAGGAAATGTTTGGGGAAAGCAATTTGCATCCATTGGTAGCATTTTGTCATTGCAAGATAGGTTTGATACTGGATTATTGAACTGTGCTAATTCTGTAGGGCTTTCCCTTTTTTCTTTAGCTTTTAGTGTGTTCTGGCTTGTGCCCTGTTGGAGGCCTTATGTCCCACAGGAGATGTGTGGCAGGGCCAGGCAATGAATCCAGTGATGTCACATTTCCCTAGGCCGGTGTTGAGACCACCTTTCCCAATATTTTGGCTGTGAGTGCTCTCAAATGATGCATGGTGGCAATTAAAACTGCATTAATCACCTATCAGTACAATGAGGGGAAAAAAATATTCTTTACTGGAGAGGTGGAAAAAAAAAAAGTAAGTAATGACAATGTAGGAAAGTTTGACGATGGGCCTGTTAGTCACCATGGGGAGCTGCATTCCTGTCTCACCTCCATAAATGTGCAGTCAGAGATCTCCTGGAACATAATTAATGGAGCATGCAGCAGGACCTGCCTGCTCTGTGATAGATGGCCCTGGATGACGAGGAGTGCTGAGACTTACTTCTAAAAAGCAGCAAAAATTGTGTTGCAAAATATTTTGGACTCATTTCCTTGCATGTAATGTTGATTTTTCTTGAACAACTTCTCTTAATTTGTGGGAGTGCTTGTTGGAACTTTCTTACTTAAAACATCCCAGATTTATTCAGGTTTCTTCACTGGCTTTTTGTGAATTTGGGCTTCACAGAGGGGTTGAGTCAATAATACTCTCTGAAGAGAGAAGATTAAGTAGAAAGTGCTTAAGAAGCAGCATAAATCAAAATGTTGCAAGTATAGCAAAGGCTGAAATATGTCATCTTGGTGGCTTCAGGAATGGTGCTAAGACAAAAGATGTAGTGACTGATGATGCTCCAAGACACACCCATGTAGAGTTTTCATCAGTGCACTCATTTTTTTCAACCTTTCTCTCCTGCTGTCTGTATGTATAAGCTATGGTTAAGGAACAGAGTATCCATCCTTTAATTAATAGCAAACTTTTCTTTCATGTGCCAGCTGGAAAAAGGTAATTAGTCAGGAAAGAATAAAAAGCCTGAAGAAAGTGAGAGTGGCATAACTAGAATTAATCATCATTTGATTCTAACACATAGAGAATCAAATAATACCTAAAAGAGAGATGGGAGTATGAATTTCAGCTTTTCTGTGGGAAAAAGTACTTGTATGTTTTGTTTCCTAGGTACTTTATCCTCTAGACTGATAGAACCAATGAAATTTGACACTTTTGATTGTGTGATTCTGATTTTTTTTTAAATACTGTGTAGGATTGGCATTTTCAGGAATATGTTCTCTTGGTTGTCTTCCTAATGCAGCAGCCCTGGTGTGAATTCTGCAGCTGCTTTGAATATATGGTGATGTACACTTTTCAGCTGCACAGTGTATTTCTTTTCTGTGATAACTAATAAGCCATGCATTATTAACTACTTTCATTGATCTTACAATAAATGCCATGTAAGTGGAGATGTAGGCATATAAATACACCTCTGCATCTCACATACCTTGCTATTCAATCCATATATCAAAGCTCATATCCTCTGTAATTATCCACTCTCACCAGCAATTAGGCACTGCTCCAGCTTTTCTAACAACCTTATTTTGATGCTTGTTTCAAATACTGTAACAGCAGTGCCATCTTTGAATAAACAATGAGACAAAGCTTTCCACAAAGCAGCCTCAGGGGAATGCAGCAGGCCATGAGCCCCAGGGGAAGTTGGTTTGTTTCAGAAGTTTTACTTGTTCACAGAGCACAGCCTCCGTGTGAGGGAACATAACATTAGACTTAATTACAGCAGTATGATTTATGAGGCTGCATGCTTAAATGTAATATCCTTGGTTCAAAGGGCTCATTCTCAAAAAGGGTTGGAGAGAAAATGGGGATTAGGGAAAGAACTGATTGATTGGTGTGGAAGTGAGTTTACCTGCTGTGTGGTGGTAACTGGAAATAAGAGAGGACTTGGATTTGAATTGAGACATGTGATATAACTTCTGTAGTTCTCAGCTGGGCTGTGGGTGATGTGGGGAGTAGTCAGGAAAGAGAGGGGAGATTGTTTCACCTGAGTGACCTGAAGTCTTTTCTACCTTGCTTTTACATAATGAGGGGATTAAACTGGACCACCTGTGCGTGGTTCTTGGTGTCACTAGAAACCACAGTTACCCTGTATTTTTAAAAGTATTGCAGAGGAAGAAGTCAGTCAATCTCTGACTTCCCCAGCCTGGAAGATTGTTTCCCAAGGGGCACACAGACCTTGGCTCAGCCGGGTGTTTCACAGCACAGTGAGGTCTTTGGAGCCCTCCCCTGCCAGTGCTGCTCGGCTGGAGCCTGAGCCTGTTTGTTGGGCAGCAGCTCAAAGCCGTGTCCTCTGCACCTGAAAGTCTGGTTTCTGCTTGCTTTGGAAGGTCTGATACTTCTTGTACCAGAAAAGGGATGTGGGTGAAGCTCCATCACTTTGATACACTTGGTATCAAAATGGAGAAAAGAAAATGAAAAGTATTCAAGGTTTACTTTTTACCTTGTCTGTGCTGTGTTTTGTCACTTGATCAGAGATGCATATTTTAGTTCTGTTAAGGACATGATCCCCCTTATGACTGATTCCTGTAAACCTTCAAATCCTACAAATTTGTTAAATTTCTAAATCTGATTCCATCTAATTACTTGAACCAGCAGTTCCACCACTGCGTAGATGTGTAGGCACTTCCTGACACAGGTCCTGGTTTCAGCTGTTCATGGTGCTAAACCTTGATGTTTGGGATCCAGGGTAGATGCCTGGAGCTGAATGTTTTGCTGGAGAAAGTTTCAAGTAAAATGGCCTTTCTGAGAACAGGATTAACCAAAAAACCCCAAACCACCACCAAACCTAACAAAAAAAGCATGTTATCCCCATTTTTCAAAAAAACCCAAGAGTCTTGCAGATGTGTGTCAAGAGTCCTCCTGAGGGCAGGGCTCTCTCCAGCACCACTTCTCCAGCATGGAGGGCTTGTCTTTCTCTGCCCCTGTGGAGTTTTGCCCAGGTTTAGCAGGTATAAGTTGAGGAAGGATTTTACCCTAAGACTTCGTGGGCTGTTGTGATACCTGCCTCTTGCTGGGGGGCAGCAGTTTTACCTGGCAGGAGCAGCTTCTCTCTGCTGACACTGGTCACCAAGAGCCCTCACCCTCACCTTCATCTGTGTGGGAGGTGAATCCCAACTCCCAGGATTTCCAGATTCCTTTCCTGGGAGACCACAGGAGAGCTTCAGTTGTCCAGCTGCTTTGTGTTCCCTGTCTCTGGAGAAGTAAAAATAATTTCTGGTTTTAGTGCCTCAGTTCACTTCAAATAAGAAACAAACTGAGAAATTACATTCTTGAAAGGTAAGGTTTTGGAAACAGAGTTAAACAAGAAAACCACAGGGTTAAAATGTACTTATTCATGTCTGATATTAAGTACTGCTTGAGGTTTTGAGGGGCTGTTTTGGCTGTGGTAGCCAAAAGGTTGTGTCAGGAATGGTCTTGTTGCTGTTGTTGCTGGTTTTGTGACTCTGTGCCTCAGTCTCTACCTACTTCTTATCCTCATCCTTTGTATGTTTTGATTGCTGTTGAGTAGAAATAAAGTGTTTTCCAAAGTATGTGATTTAAAAACAATTCTTATTCATTGCTTAGTAACAAAGGAAAGAGGACCCTGAAGAGTGGGCTATAGGCTGCAGAAAAGAATGTGAGGAAAACAGCTTCCCCTGTCCTTCCAGTGCTCCCTTGCTGGATGATGAAAAGGAGGAAAAGAGGTGTGTTGATGAATTCAGGATGAGAAAGTGTTAGAAGGGAAGTGGGGCTGAAGAGGAGCAGGAGCTGCAGTTACCAAGAGCAGCAGGGGCTGAGAGAAAATAGCTCTGAGAAGCTACTGAGAGAGAAAATAGCTCTGAAAAGCTACTGACAAACTGTTCTTTTCCAAGGGAAGAAGTCAGCTTGCCTTTGCCACTGTTTACTTTGCTATTTCAAATGTTTGACGCCTGTGCTAAGGCTGGTGAGGTTTCAAATACTTGAATATTTGTTTGTTTTTTGTTCTGAAGGTTTTTGACTTTGTCCAGGAAAATGAGTGTTTTATATCACCTTCTCCAAGAGAATGTCTGAGGTAAAATGCAAGTTCCTCAGAAATAAATTGCAGGTTTAAGATTGCCTGTGATAGTTTTTGTAACAACAAAAGTTAGAGATAGCAAATTGTGGTACTTGGTAATCTTCTTATATAATAAAGTTTGGAAAATTAATTTGAAATGTCCCTCTAGGTCATTGCTGATGCATGAAGGTACTGGGTTGAAATTTATATGAAATTCTTGGCAGGAGGAGGCTGGAAGAGCATATCCAAATGTAGTGGTTATCACTGTGGGTCCCTTCCAACTCAGCTTGCTCTGTGGTTCTGTGATTTGACACCAAGTTAAGCTTCCTCCAGCTCTTTTCTGTATGATATTAAAACAGTAGTCAAGTTTTTGTTCTTTGACCTCTGACAGATAAAAATCAATGTCATTTAAAAGGAATATCAACAAACAAACCCTGAAAAGAGGCTCTTTATATGCAACTCAAAATACGGAAACTTCTTGTGATTCAATGCTTGGGCTTCTTATCTTGATTTTCTCTTGGAGGCTTGTTTGAATTTCAAACAGCTTTTTTATTCCCTGCACTTGACACATGAAAGTTAATCAGTGCTGCAGGGGCAGTTGAAAGCACACAGAATTAGGGAAACAACTGCTTAAACTCTTAGTGAGCCCCAGATTTTTTATACCTGCTTCCTGCAGTTAAAAGACAGGAATCCAGTTCTTAAGAGTAGATTTTGGGTAGTTGTGTCACGTTGAGCATTGTGATGTGGAAAATTTAACTTGGCAGCTTTAGAGGGCAGCAAAGTTGGATGTGAACAGTATAATTTTGTCCTGAATCTCGCAATACCTGACTTGATTTGTAAAATCCCAGCTCCTACAGCTCTCTTATTTGTGGATATCTTCAGCTTCTCCCTCATGTGCTTTGCTAAAATATTAGCAGTCACCTTTTCAGTCTGGCATATATTTGCTAAAATATTAGCAGTCACCTTTTCAGTCTGGCATATATTTTTTTAATGTTCAGAAACTATAAATAAAGAGAGGAAGCAAAATCAATGTATTAGGAAAGATTGGATATCACTTTTGAAAACACTGAGAGCAGATCTTTGTTCTGTTGTGAATGCTGAAAAATGTTCAAATGCATCACTAAGCAAGTTCCATTCTTCTGATCAAAGAATAAAAGTTTAAAGCCTTCCTAGAAAGTTGGGGTTTTTAAAAAATCCTTCATTAATAAGAAGAAAAGGAAAACAAACCAACAAACTGTTGGACTGAAAAAAGTTAACTGCCTGTTAATGTTTTCTTGGATGTTTTGGACAATTTTTTTTAGATTATCAGTTTTTGCTAAGGTGGTCTCAGTTTCAGCAGAATGCATTGTCCTTGCTTTGCTGCCTGGCACTGGTGAGGGTGCCAATCCATAAACTCCTGCTCCAAATCTGACAGGGCTCAGTGAGCTTGGCTCTTTACAAAGAGCAGAAAAGTCAGGGCTTAGTGGAGAGTTTTGTTGAATTTCAGTGGAGTAAAATGAGGTTTTCCATCAGGCTTGCTGATATAAAAATCAGGCAGGGCAACATCTACACTGCTTCCCAGGTTGGAGACAGAACTTAATAAGTCAAACTTTACTGTCAAACAGGTTTCCTAAGTCCTGGACTGATGTATAAGTATTTTGGATTTTAATGTTGCTGTGAGAACTGTAAAGCTGATGACTTCACTAAATACAGGAAGTCCAAGTTCAAATGAGATTTTCAGGTATCTCTGCAGATATCCTTGTGTACCATTATTGCATGTTATTTGTAAAGAAGAACCTTGCCTTTAAATCATAAAAATACAAAATAACATACAGAAAAATTAATTATTTTTTTTATTTTGGTGGTGAGGAGGTAACAACTTATGTCTGACGGGCTGGCCAAGTTGATTAAAGGGATGGAGCACCTCCCTTGTGAGGAAAGGCTTAGAGAACTGGGATTGTTCAGCCTGAAGGGAGCCCACAGGAAAGATGGAGAGAGACTCTTGACAAGGGTCTGGAGTGACAGGACGAGGGGGAATGGCTTCACACTGACAGAGAGCAGGTTTAGATTGGATTTGAGGAAGAAATTGTTCCCTGTGGGGGTGCTGAGGCCCTGGCACAGGGTGCCCAGAGAAGCTGTGGCTGCCCCTGGATCCCTGGAAGTGTCCAAGGCCAGGCTGGATGGGGCTCTGAGCAACCTGGGATAGTGGAAGGTGTCCCTGCCCATGGTAGGAGGATGGAATGAGATGATTTTTAAGGACCCTTCCAGTCTTGGCCATTCTGTGATATTATATATTATTTTTCTCAAAAAAAAGTAACTCACAAAAATCCTTGCAAAGCTTCATGACATTATTTCGTGTATAAGTGATTTAAGATGTAGGTCCTACACCTGCAAATTTGTGGACTTAAACTGAAAAGATGTCATGAGACAATTTTTTAAAAGAACCTGTTGAATAGGATACAAATTCATATTTTTTACTTCCCTGGCTTGATTGTCATGAGTATTAAAAGGTAAATTAGGATCAAGAAACCCCCTCAGAGGCTGTTCAGAGAGGGCACTGCTGTGGCCCCTGGGCAGCTGCAGGGTCTGGCTTGGAGGTTTGCTCAGGTTGTGTTAGCAGTGGCTTCTCTTGCAGAAACAAAACAAGGTCAGGACCCGGCAGGCAATTAAGTCTTGTCTGTATTAACTTTTGTAGTTGAACAGGTTTTTCTGTCACTGAAGGTAAGGACCAATGAATGTCCCACACCCCCTCCCCCTGTAATATCTGGGATACAGTAAAACCATGGAATGTAAAGTTTGGTTCTAACAGCTCATTTGAGGCCATGCTGTGCACGGGGCTGGCGGAGTCAAACTCTGGGTTTCATCTGATCCATTTCCTTTCTGTGCTGGATTAAACTGTCCCTGTGATTAGGCTGCTTCTAATGGAAATGTTTTCCCTGAGCACAGCTGGAAGTGGGACAGTGCTGGTTTGAGTTTTCAAGCATGCATCTAAAGTATGTTTGAAGGGAAACAATGGATTCAGGGATGGGACACGAGCAGAGGAGCCACTTGTGCAAGGTTGTTGACAAATTGTGGAAAGACTCCCAAGTTCTGGGCCAATGGTCTTTTATAAGCATTGATCTGGGGAGCTGTTCAATGCATAAATTCTTTTATATTGGTTTATCTCACAGTAACTGGGCTTATGCCAGTAGTGACAAAGCTAGTTAGTTCATTAAGGCTCCCATGTGTCAAAAGGTGTGTTGTTTTATTTTAAGTTCTGTGTCTAAAGATGCAGAATTTATCACTTTGAGAAAACTGTGTGCTGAAGAGAGTCTTACACTTGCTGGCAATTATTGTTATGCTCATCCATTGGGGGGGAACCTTGTTGACTGATAAGTATAATTAATGCTCTTCATTTGTAATGGAGGTGAGGGAGAGAATCCTTTATGCAACCTGATAAGTGGGGCAATAGAAGTCACCACCCAAAGCACTTACACTTGGTAAAGCTGCATAAAAACTGGGCTGTGTTATCCAAGAAACTTCTTAGAAAGAAATTCAGCATCATCAGGACAAGGGTACAGGCCTGAATGAGTATGGAGAACACAAGAGAAAAACATCAGTCATAGACAAGAAAATCTGCTGACCCAAAAGAAATAAAATGTGTGTGCCACTGAGCACTCTTCTCTCTGAAAACTGCTATCAAAGAAACTCTTGCTGTTTGATATGTCCTAGGTTCAGGAAAACAGGAATTCACAAGTTCTCGGACTCACTGGACTCAATGATCTTAGAGGTATTTTCCAACCTAAATGATTCTATGATTATATAAAACTATTTCCAAATAACTGATAAAAAAAAAACCAACCTGACATCATCTCAAACTTTTCTTTATGGCAGAAACAGCCCTTAAGTCTCCAGAACTGACACAATTGCTTCTGACTAACAATAACGTGGTATCATGGGATGGATCCAACTTCCAAAGTGTAAATTTGTGACTGGTATTCGTGTGGATCCATGTGCAAGAAGCAATCACAGAAAAGAAAAGAGACCAGAAAGAATTGATATTATTTCTAATACAAGAACTGGAAGCCTTGGGGGTAGAATTAAACCAATAATAAAAATGCCATCTGGAAAAAGAGCTGGGTACATCAGTAGGAGTCAAAGCAGAGAGGTTTCCTAGTGACACTTTGAGTGATGATTTGCAGATGAAAGTGAAACATTTTATAGGGCAACAATTAAAAACTGTTCAGGCAAGTTAGGGAAATGAATGTCAAATGAAGCCACTCTCAAACAGCAGGGTGGGGTCACTGAGTTGGTAATTTGCTGAGTTGGTAATTTGCTGTGGTTCTGATTTATTTTTCCACAAAATATAGGTGAGGGAAGCTTTGGATTGCTTTGTGTTTGAGCCTCAGCAGAGACGTGACTTTGGGAATGACCTCGCAGATCAGTTACTCAGCTGTGAAAGCGCAGGTGTGAGAAGGGAAAGGGCAGCTTAGAAGGTGACAGAGTACGACAGAAATTTTTGGCCACTTTGGGGGGAACTCCTCTTGATGCTTAAAATTTCAGATGTTTTCATTTTAATTTATCTGAGGAAGAAGTACATGATCAGTACTGTGCTGAGGCATCTTGAGAGCAGCTGGCACATCTTGCTGAAGGAATTAATAGGAATTAAATGTACTTTCATGGGTGCCCACAGATTTGGCAGCAACAGGGTCACCTTGATGCCTCACCCAAATTAACTCTTTGCAGATATTGCCTTTGGCAGAAGATCAAGGAACTATTTCAAGGAACGACTGCTGAAAAAGGCATTGCTTTTTCTTTCCTTCTCATATTTTGCAAAACCTTCTGAATAAAGTGCAAAACCAGCAGAATCACACACCTGATGAATGTATTGCTCCTGGAACAGATTGCAGATCAGCCAAAAGCTTTCACAGACCATTTGGGCTCTTACGATCATCTGAAAGCGTAGCATCCCCTCCAAGTGGCATGATCAAGGTCTTCTGAACTCATCAGGCAAATTTGGAATTTAGAAATGAGGTAGTACACAGGTGGTTATATTCATTCAGAAATTGTATCGTGGCTTTGAAACTGGGAGTGCTGGCAGAGTCATGGCTGATTTGCAAAATGTATGATTTGGTGGCACGTAAGCAGGAAGTGGGGAATGGTGCAGGAAATGTGACGTTGGCAAGACAGATAAAAGAGAGAGAGCACAGCTCAACAGTGTCTTATGGGGGCATCACTGGAGTGTGTGGCTGAGGAGCTGAGGGATTTTTTCTGCCAGAGAACTGGTAGTTATGGCTGTCCACTGAGACAGTTGTGATTTATTTCACAAAATCACCCAGTGCTTGTGAAGTCAGGCACCAAAGGGCTCTGCAAATAGGAGAAACTTGGCTGAATGACTTGTAGATATAGAAACAAGGGTAAACCATCTATGGATCAAAGGAGAATTTGGAATTCCAAGTATTTTGCTAAGTCTTTGAGACAGCAGGCTTTCAGAAAAGACACCCTATCTCAATGTGCCCACAGGCTCATGGGTGTGGGTAGAAAGGATCATTATGGACTTCTACCTTCAACTCTCTCATTTTATCGATTCAAGGAAATGAGAGCACTGTGTACCACTGCTTTTGAGGAATTTAAAGCAGGAGTGGATGTGAATATGAATTATACTCTAGAAGCTATTTTATTTCAATATAAAGCAAATTCCTACATCATTAGGAACTTTTAGGGTGATGTGGACTGTGTAGAAGATCAAACACTAGGCTGGAAAAGCTTGTTCCAGCCTGTTCGGTAACATGAACATCTCTTGGATGGAATTTTACAGGAGAGCTTATGAAGTCCAGGGATTGACTGGATGTAAATGAGACATAATGAAATCAAGGAGAATTCAGTCCCCATTGCCCTTTGTGTCTCCTTTTCCTATGTAGTTGAAATAAGTGTTAAAATAGTCAACCCTTGTAGTGACAAGTGCATAGACTAAGAAGACCAAGTTCATGTCCAGATCAAGAATAAAGATCTCCAACAAGCTGAGGTGAATGCATTTTTTTCAGTAGCTGCTTAGCTGCTTTTTATCAGTTATCTCAGTTTAGCAGAGGTCATAGAAGAACTAAAGGAATTTTATCCCTTTAGCCTGAAAGGACTGAAAATATTGTGTCAGCTCTTCTTTTCAATCACTTCAGTCCTCTGAGGATAATGAAGATATTGCATTCACAGGCTTGTCTGAGTGATGAAATGTCTTCAAGTATCTTCAAATGCTGCCAGAGTGGTCTCTACACCTTGGTTGTGGGTATCTGTCTGTGGATGATGTTACTCATTGAAGGAACTTCAGAATTACGGTTTTGGCTGCGTTTTGGTTGTTTTTATGTACTAGTAGCTTGAGGGATCAAATCTGAGTACTTGTTTTCTAAGGATTGTTGAAGGCACTTATTATTTGTGTTAAAAAACTGGTGCAGGTCTTTTCTCCCTGACTTTTGCAGCCAAAAGAAATATGGATCTGTTTTGTAGGGTGGACCTTAAATACCTTCTGTAAGTTCTCAGTCCTTCTCCATATAAAATGGGAATTGTTGTGAATGCAATGAGGTGTGGGTTATTTAATCTAGTTGAAGAGAAGAGGGAGGAGGATTTTCCTGTGCATTGTGAATATTGGTAGCTCTTTCCATGTGGTTTGGTCCTAGTCTGGGGATGGGGGATTTTCCCTTTGGAGGCTGCTCTTCCCAGTTTAAACTGGCACCTAGGTGTCCAGATGAAATTCTGTGTGTCTGGATTTCTGATTCATATCAGCCCTAATGTGGCAGCAGCTGCTTTCAAATGGGTCTTGCTTAGAGGTGATTACAGGGAGCGCTGTGAAGTCTCATTTTACTTCCTCCACCTTGGCTACAGTGTGCTAAGAGGAGGGGAAGTTGGATATTTGTGCCATCCCTTGAAGATACAGAACTGAGCCCTTGCTGGTCAGCTGTTTTCTGGGCACTTTGTTGCCAGAGTAAGTCAGCAGAATATCTGATTTAAATGCCATTGAAAGTCTGCTCCACAGCTATGACAGGATCTCTTCAAAGTTAGTTGGCAGGAACTTAGCAGAACTTTGGTGAGGTAAGTGCTGTGATACTTTTTTCTAATTTCAGGATGACAAGCTTTTCTGTTGTGTAAACACAAAGCTTTAAACACAAACAAATAGTTATTTTTGGTGCTCTTTTCCTATGACAAAAATTAAACTTAAAAGGTAAAAATAAATAAAAACATGTTCTAAAACATTTTCAGATTAAAGGTTAGAAAAAAGAAAGAACAAAGGCTCAAGCTCATTTCCAACTTACATAATTGCTGACACAAAGCTGCAGTCCAGCCAGATGAACAGCACATTGTGAGGTACAGGAATAATTTGTAGTCCTTTTAAATAACCAGAGTAGCAAGCAGCATATATATATGGAATAAAGTGGAATAAAGCCTTGTCTCTGTTTCAGTTTTTCTAGGAAATATGACAATATTTAAGTGTAACCAATATCTGTTTCTATCTTAATGGATCACAAGAGAGCAGTTAACTTCTGATGTCTTATTTAGGAAGAATTTATATGTGAGTGAACTGTGGTGTCAGAGATGATTGTGTCTTTTGCCTTGGTGAATAGTTTTTCAAACCACCAAGGCTGTGGATGTACACTTGCTCTGCAAGCTGTTTTTTATCAGTGGTTTCACATTACTGCTCCCCATCAAAACAGTTTATGTGAGTGTTCTCAGCCCTCTCTAAGCAATATGAGCTCATATACTTAAGCAATTTAGTAGATGATTTGTGCTAACGGGGTTGACTGTTGCTTAGAGATCCTCAGGCTCTGAAAGGTTGTAATGTGAAATGAATGACCCAGATTAATCTTTACTTTTGCCCTTGTCTGCATTTGGGTCAATTTAGTTCTGTTATTGAATGTTGTGATCTGTGGGTCTTGTAACTCAGAGGAGTGTCAGGCTGTGGGCACACAGTTTGTGGTAATTGGGAGTGGGGTTGTGGAGCCTCATCCCCAATGGCTACAGCTGTGCAGGACAGGGGAACAGCATTGAAGGTAATGAGCCATGGAGTGTCCAGGTGTGCTGACCGGTCACAAAAGGGAACAGAGGCACACAGCTGCAATGCATGAACGTGAGGGCTGTGAAAGGTTGGGCTAAAGAGCAAGAAGGGTGGCTGCTTGCAGCCTTCTGAAGTGACATGGTGTTACTCTGTATGGGTTGAAGCCTTCTGAAATTGTGTGATAACACTCTGTGTATCGTGGCTGTCTCAACTGTGACTTGTGCTGCAACATCAGCTATGCTGTTTTATTTCCATCTGTCAAATCAGAAAATAGTGGAGAATTCTGCTCCAGAGAGGTGCTTGGGACAAGGCTGGGATTTCTAGTCAGGGAAGAAGCTTGGGAAAAGCATGTCTGTTTTAGCAGGAGGCCAGACCTTCTTCCACTTAGGCTGAAGCGTCTCAGTGTCCTCTTAAACGGAAGTGTTAATCAAAATATAGCAGACTAATTGTTTATGTGAGTGGATGAGATTATCCCAGACAATGTGGTGCTGTTTGACTTGGAGAAGGAACTGTGTAACTGTATGCAAAGCTGCACCACACTGATAGACGATTGGCTTTTTGATTAGGTCATAAAATCTGGGGAGGTGATAAAAATGGAGCTGATTTGGGTGGGGTGCTCTGCTATCTTTTCAGATCAGCTTATAGCTGTGGAGTATTATTGACTTTGCACGAGTGAATAGGGACTAGTAGCTGAGGCAGTGGGCAGGTTTTTAATCTTAATGTGCCAGGCAGCAGGTTAAGCTCTTGTGATAATGTGTCCGAGAGCTTTGGGGAGTGATAAGGAAAAGGTTAGAATAGTTTCACTGTGCTAAATATTATTGTACCATGTTAGATTAGAACTCTTTAAATGGGGGTTGTTTGTACCAATTAGTTTAACTTGAAAGTAGATATGAGCTTTGGTGTGCTTGTTTTTGTGTCCAGGTTCCCTTTGCAGAGAGAGTGTGCAGTAGTGGTTGCTCCTACAAAATCTCTATGGGAACAGAGGTGTAATGAAAATAAACCTCAGGATCTCAGGCTTGCCTGTAATTGCATTTACGACCTTGCACTGACACAAAGAGATGGAATACACAAAACACCCTGAAAACCACAATGCCTTCTTCCTGAGCAGAGCTGCTGAAATGTATCCCATTTACTTTGCTCTGGCCAGAGAGAGCTGACATCTCTAAAAAGGGAATCAGGTGGCTTTCAGTTGCATTTCTGCATGGTCCCCACCATCCTGGTTGAGAGCTGGTCATGCAGGAGTAAGGAAGAGTGGCTACTTAATCCATCACCCATCACATTCTGACCTTGCTCCAGTTCCTTGTGGGAGCTGCATGGTTCTCTTCAAACCAGGTAATTTATTTTCTCCTGTCATCCCTCATACTGTTTCTGTCCCCCTCACTTGTGCCTTGGAGCCCTGTGCCATCTCATTGCCAGCCCTTCCCACACCCCCCTGTTGCTTGAGGGCACCAAGAACTCCTTGCAAGACAAGCTAGAGCCCCGTATGCTCAGCCAGGGCTCTGCTCTGCGTGCAGAGGAGCTGATCCCAAGGCTGTCCCTCTGTCCCTCTGCCATGCCTCCTGCCCAGCCCGCCAAGCAGCTGCTCGCCCAGTGCTCTGACAGGTCCTGCCGGTGAGTGGAGAAGGGGAAATGTTATTTTTTCCCATGTATACAATGAAAGGAAGCGCTGTAATAAGTGGAATGAGGTAAAAAGGCTTTCCCGGCACATTACCTTCTAACACTTCTTCATCCTGTTTCTCTGCTCCAGGTCCCACTCTGCTGTGGGGAGCAGGACTGAATTCCTCACAGCTGGCTCCTGCCTGCCCCCAAGGCCTGGCTTCCTCAGGCAGGGAAAGCCCTGCTTTGTCCTGTCAAGGGGATGAAGGATGTCTCTCCCTTGGAGCTGGGTAGAGGAGGGTCTCTTGCACCTCAGTGCACTGGAGCTGGTGTAGGGAAGTGCTATTTCATTGCTAATATAGCAAAAGGAATAACAAAGTCTCCAGAAATTATGTAAAAGACAAGAGGGGTGGGTGGGAGGGTGGAGAGAGGAAACACTTGGAGATGTCTGCAGTGCTTCCTGTTTGCTTCTGAAAATTATGAGTCAGATCCCCCAGAAACAAAAGAGAGGGGTTTGAAAAATGGTGAGATTTAAAAAAAGTAATCATGAATGCATCTGTTCTCTTGGTCTTCTAGTTTTTGAGCTCACAGAGCTGGAGGCCATTTTTCACATTTTTCAGGGCAGTGGTGACAGCAAGGAACACACATTCTTTTCCAGTGAAAGTAGAGGGATTTTTAATATCTCTCAATGCAGCATCAAGAAGGAGACCAATAGAAATGATACCAAAGATCGTATGGTTTGGAATAAAATTTGTGATAGCATCACAGTTCTTCTAGAGTTGATTGCTTTGGCTTGAAGAGGTGTAACCCGGCTTTGGCTTGGTTAGATGTAACCCTGGAGCTGGTTTGCCTTTGCTTTCTGAGGTATATACTTTGGCACAGAAGGGAGAAGGTGCATTGTGTGTGCCCAGATTGTGTTTGATACTGATCCAGAGGGAAGAACCATGCTCCTTTTTCCCAGGTCAAACACAGTCTGTATCTTTAAAACCCATGGATTCTGTGGGATTTGTAGCATGAGTGCTGATAAGTGTATGTGTGTACAGCAGGATTGCACTTAAAAAGGAAAAATGAAGTGGATATCATTGTTCCACTTATCACCAAGTGCAGGCTTTTCTAGAAAACCTGATTTCTTTGTTTCGCTGCCAGTTAATTCCCAGTAAATATATGTAAGTGATAAAAGACTCCAGTTTTCCCAGTAGAAAGTGATTATATGCAGGTGTTTTTCCTCCACTAAGGTGTAAGGATAAGCTGTGTGAGGAGACCTGGAAGCATTTCCTTCAGCTGAAAAGAATGCTGCTGAACTGGAGGGCCTGAAGGTAGAAGGCCAAACTCATTTCTTTGTGACAGAGCTTGTTGTTAAGACACACCTTAGAAGGTGATCTGACTGACAGGTGACAGCACAGCCAGAGTCAGAGCTCCTTGGCGCTCAGCAGAGTCATTACTGAGAGCTCAGGTGGACCAAAAAAAAAAAAAAAATCTGTATTAATAAATAAACACCTGCTCTTGTGTGTTCTGGGTGCTGGATGCAATAGCCTGTACTGCTGTAAGTGTTTTCTGGACTGATTTTTGCCACTTATGCTGTCCCCAGACCCTGTGCAGGGATGGGCCTGGAGGGGTCCTGGAATTGCTCAGCCACCCTGGTTAGAATGCTGAGCTCTGCTGAGCAGATGTGGGGCTTTCTGTGCCTCAGAGCCTGGGAGTCCTTGGGCATGTGAGATTGGCTGTTGTGAGTGTAGCCTCCTGGTGGGAGATTCCAGCCTGCCTGGTGGTTGGTTTGAGAAAGGTCTGAAACAGTTTTGAGATGTGAACCTGCTTTTTATGTCATTTTCTTGCTTTAAAATGATGGTTATGAAAAGTTCCGACAAGTAGAACAGGCTCACACCTGTCCCCTTGCACAGAGGTGACTGTTTTGGCGCACTGCTTGTGGCTGCTGTTTCGTGACTCTCCTACTTCCCAGCTCCTTCCACCGTGGCTGGAGCATTCCCAAGCATTTCCTCTCCAGGGTTCTGCTCTGTGCTGTACGTGGGACTCGCTCAAGCGAGTGTGTACAGGTCGGGGTAGGTGTGGCAAAGGGCTCCAGAGCAGCTCCCAGCAACTGGGAAAGCAGCTCTGAGACAATCTGGAACAGCTCCCAAAATGATCTCTCCCTGTAGGAAACTGGCTCTTCTCAGGTTTAAAACAAGTAAATAAAGTCACTGTGATTTCTCAGCTGTTGTTTTTTTTTTTTTTTTTTTTGGAAGGTTTTTTTTAATTTGCTGCTGAAGAAAGAGAAGAGCAAAGAAAATGCAAAAATACCTGGGCAAGCTGCAAAAATTTGTAAACATTTATTGTTGCAAAGTGAAAATAAAAATCATACCATCCTTTGTTGAGAGAGTTGGAGCACATGTTGATATGGAGGTATTTCCTGTGCACAATTCTCATTGCCACCGGTGAGAGCTGGACACATCACAGGGTGAGCAGACCTTGTTCAGGGAATTCCTGCCAGCCAAAGTCATTGTCCCCAAGGGCAGAAGTAAAGGCTGAAACCAGCAGCAGGATTTTGGGAGCTGGATTGCGTGCTGGCTACAAGCTTGGTGGTGGTTATGCTGTTCAGCCTGAGAGCTTTTTTCTGAGGGCAAAACCAGGCAGCACTGTAATTCCAGAGCAAGGGGGTGGTCAGGAAAGGTTCCTGTTCCCATTGTAAAGCCCAGATTTGCACCCAGTGCCAGGATATGGCACATGTCATGGAAAGGGGCTGTGGCTGGGGGAGCTCAGGATGTGTTGTATGAGTGTGCTTGGACGGTTTCTGTGACTGCTGAAGGAAGGTGCACTAAAGGAGGGGTATAAAAAGCACTGGGCCAGGCACTGAGTTGCTGCAGAAAAGGGTTGTCTGACTAGTTTCAGTGGAAGTATATGTGTTCACACTAGCCTGGGACTTGTCCCCATTGCTCATCTCTGAAATGAGGTGAGCCCTTTCTTTGTTTGGTACCCTAACATATAAAAGTGTTTGTAACATGGAGGGTTTTGTTATCTGTATTGTCTGAAAAATTGGGGTTTTTTAATTAAGCAAAAAATAAGGCATGTAAAATTTGCCTCTCCTGTGTAAAATAAGCACTGCAGAATGTGTAAAATGTCAGCACTTTGGTTGAGCAATGTTTTCCACTCACATTTTTACATAGTGTGACATGGGTTGGTCTGCTGGATTATTGTTGTTTGTGTTACAAAATGGAGAAAGAACTTGGATCGTTTTCCAGGATTTACATTCCAACCTGTGTTTGCTGGATTGATAGTTTTTGCATGTATATTTGTGTATGTATATATTTTTGTATGCATTTGTTTGCCTACATATGTTGTCATTCTAGATGCTGAGGTTTATTATAGGCCTTACAGTAGCATCTGAGGCTGGTTTGTCTGCTCTTAAACAACAATATTTTTACATTGTGCTATTTCAGCAAAGTTTCCTAATTTTCTTTCTTTGCTTATGCTTCCTTTCTACAGCAAGTGTTGCCATTTTGATGAGTAGGTGTGACTGCCTTCATTACAGGGATGAAGTCACTTTTTGATCACTGGACAGATATTGGCATTTCTCAACAGTGTTTTTCTGGATAAATCTCTCCATTTTCATTAAGTGCTGGTAGCAGTGAACAATCCAGCCTTTCTGACTTTTATTAGCACATAGTTCTTCAAAGCAGTCCTTTCAAGTGGCCATTCAGAAATATGTGCGAAGGTGAGAAAAAAACCTCAAATTTTTCTGTTGTAAACTAGATGCAGAATTTATTTTGATTTGGATTATTTTCCCTATGCTGCTGGCTTAGCTTTGTTGTCTGTGGCTGAATAGGTAACTCTGCAATGAGTTCTGCTTGGTTCTGGGATGCTGTTACTAGGATCTCTTTTCTGAAGTCACTGTGTACCATGGAAATTTAAACTGCTCAGTCTGATAGAGACCAGTTAGCTGCATGCCTAAAAATTCACGTAAAGATGCAGGGTTGCTTCTGATACCCTCATTTTTAGTTTACAGTGGTCCCAGTGTCAGTGTTTCTAATGTGTGTTAGGTTGATATACCTAGTAATTCTACTTTATCTGTGCTTTCTTACATTGAGACAATTGAGTTGCAGATCTGTTATGGGTGGTTGTAAGGTGTGAGCAAGCAGAGTTAAAGTCATGTGTATAATCTTGATTTAAGTCTAAGTTTGGGCCAAATCCTGGCCTTGTTACAGTATTTGCATTCCATGTGTAGTTAGGTGGATTAAGTGGAAACGCTGAAGAGGTTAGATTGCAATTAAATCTTTGATGAATGACCCTCTGTGTGAGGTGCTGACACTGCTGCTTCTTTAAACTTCATCCCTCAGGGCAGTTCTGGGAAGCTGGGATGATGGGGCTGCAATCCTGGCCTCAGAGACATCAGTGGAAATTTTGTCCATTCAAAGACAGCCAAGATTTCACCGAAAAGGAAAATGTTAGTAGTGAAAAAATTGTCCAGTCCTCCAGGTGATGTGCATTATTACTGGGTCTGTGTTCTGCAAGCCACTAAAGAAAGCCTTCAGAAAGCTTTCCTAATACTCATTTTATAATTTCAGTTTTTTTAGCTTTAATACAAATTTCACCCAAAAGAGGGTTTGCCTGTGCAAGGGTTTTCCAATTAAATGCCTTTAGGCTGTCGTAACATCCTTGTAGGATAGACTCTTACTTTTCATATTAAAAATAAAATAGGAAAGAATTAAAGGAAGAAATCAACCATTTCCTTGGGTTTATGGGAATGTAATTTGTTTATCAAAGGCACTGAGACAGACTGAAGCCAAAACCTGCCTGGGAGCAGAGTGCCAGTGTTGTAGAGAAGTACAGCAGGACTGGGTGTGCCTGGGGAGGGAGCTGGGTGGGATAGGCTGGCACACCTCCTCCCATTGCCAGTTCCCCATGGAATCACAGAATATCCTGAGCTGGAAGGACCCACAAAGATCATTGAGTCCAACTCCTGGCCTTGCACAGCCTCAGGAATCACACCCTGTGCCAGAGAGCATTGTCCAAACACTTTTTGAGCTCTCTCAACCTTGTGACTGTGACCAATTCCCAGTGCCCTTTTGACAGCAGAATATAGGTGTGCTTGGCACCACTGAAAATGACTTGATGTATGTTGTATTAATGTGAGGATCTTGAAATACTGTGCAAATGCTCATTTGCTTGGCAAAAATCAGTATGTCCAAGTGTAGCTCTGTACCATTTTCTTGGTGCATTAATGGCTTACCTATTACACAGGCCAAGAAAATTGCAAAACTGAGACTAATATCTAAGAACTATGCTTTCTCCCTTCCTCTGCAACCTCCAAATAACATTTTATTCCTTTGTAATAATTTATTTTAGCTCGGTCTTATAATTTAATGGAAATTGCACAATGTTTTAAATGTAAATATAACTATAAAAAGGATAAACAAGTTCTACCGAACAGAAGCTTTTGCAATCTAAAAGCACGATTGGATACAACACAATACAATAGAATAACAAAATGACATTCAGGATTTATAGCTGGATTACTTAATTGAGCAGAAAAACTTCTGCTTTTACTCCCTCTCTCTTGACATGTAAGCCTGCAGGTACAGTTACAAGAATATATGAATGCACTATCAGATAAGGGAAAAAACTTTAGGGCTAATTATTTGTGCAGTTATTAGTGCAAATGTGGAGCTGCCTGCTTGTATGGTGGTGTTTTTGTTTCCCACTATGTGCTTAGGATTGTGCTTTCTGCCCTTGTGTCTCCACATCATTTGCTAATACAAAGTGACACAGACAAGTGTTTTTGGGATGGTGGGAATGGCTGAGTGCTCCTGCTCTGTGAGTTCAGATAAAATGCATCCACACCTTGTGTGGAAGATTGTTCATGATGAAATTTGTCTGCTGTTTTAGACACCTTCAGGAGTTTGGAATGTTTTACATGCATAGAATTTTGCTTTCCCAGCGTAAGGGTATTTATTAAACAGCTCCTTTCAACCTGTTTTATGCTTTGTGTTTGTGGCAATTAAAATTTGTTCAGGAAGGAAACTATAAAGCTCCTAATGTTTGAGGCAGGCAGGAGCCAGACTTTCTTGTCTCTGTGCTGCTGTACCTCACTGGTATGAAGTGAAGTTCTTAAAATATTGTGTTCTGCTATCCTCCCATTTGTTGAAAGCGCTTTTTAGCATGGAATCTTCTGAAGTTGTACAGAGGTTTAATAACCCTTCTATAAATGCAAGGAAGAGCCTTTTTATTTTCTGCTTGAGCTGGGATTAATCTAGGGGACCCTAAAAGATGTGAAAAGATGATGGTGAAAAATTTGACATTGGAAACAGGCAGGAAAAGGACACATTTCATACAGGGTTGCTAATCATAGAGCTGTAAATTATTTGAAGCAGGACTGGTAGTCAGAAAGGAGTATGAACTCACATTTTGGGAAGGGTGAGGTAGGATGACTGTAGATTTTTGGCAGGAGACCACTTGAAGCACACAAGAAGTGGGCTGACCTAGATGCCTGATAAGAGGCTCAATGAAATGAAAAGTGGGTGGACTTGGAGAAGAACTGGGTGGATCTGATTGTTTTGGCACTTAGGTATTTGATGTTTGATTTCCAGGGCAGCAAAATTTTAATCACCTATTGTTCGTTATTGGTTGGTTTCTTGGTGGTATGACTCTCATCTCTCTTCCCAAGTGGGTGCTGGGATGTGTGGAGCACAGGAGAGGCTTCGTGCTGCAGGGAGGAAAGAAGTGTCCTGGGTGGCAGGTGCTCTGGAGGCACATTTCTGTGGAGGAGGTTGTGTGAAGGGAAATCTGAGGAGCAAAGTGAGGGAGGCTTTGTGGGCCGCTCCTTTGTTCACGAGGGGATGTTGAGGTTATGTGGTTTTGGGATGGAACCTCAGCATTCTTTGTGAACAAATATGTTGCTGGGCTCCACTGGCAGTTAAAATGTCCAGCTTCTCTTGCTGATGCCTGTTACCAACTGTGCCCCTCTTCCTGCTGCTGCCCAGGCCTTGTGCTGCTCAAAAAGGCAGTGAAATTATGATACCATTAAGAGAATAAAAGCTGAGCAATGTGTTTTGCATTGAAGACATTGCCTCTAGCTTAGTTTATTCAGCTTTTTGAGGAGTAAAATACTTCATAGATGTATAAATAGTACCAAATGTATAATAGACATCAGCAGCGGGGTCTTGTATTTTTAAACAAGTTACACACATGTGTGCAGTTCCACCTATGGGAGAGTCTGTGCTTGTGTTTATTCAGGTATTGTATTATATACAATACCTGAATATATTGGCTATGATTACTGGGTGGAAATCTCTGTTGGTAGGAAGAGACAAAAGACATTTCAGGATGGTATTTTTGAAACTCAAGATATAAAGCTAAGATAAATAATATGTGGCTGCTTTTTTGACAATCTAAAAAGCATCTTATGTTATGAAAGAGACCTAAAATTCATGAAACCCACCATAATTCCTTTCCTGTTGTTTTCTTACATTGGTGTTTGTGCATTGAGAATTCAACTGTATCTCAGTAGTGAATCTAAAATAACTCATCACTGGGAACAGTCCTTCTAGGATTATAGCTGTACAACTATTCCTTGACCCTTGCACTACATCTTCAAGTTCCTAGAAACCTTTTGTGTATTTACCTTTAGCCTGTGTTAGGTAATCAGAGGAGCTTGCAGGACACAAAGACTGATGGAGCATATATGATTCCTATCTATGAACCCAGGCACCATTAGACTTTTCTGCCAACATACTTTGCTTATCAGTTATACTTCTGTTGCTCAGTCCTGCTCCTCCTCTGTGTCCTTCCTCCCATTTCATCAGAGAAGAGGCAGCTTCAACTCCACCAGATCATAGGAGGAGAGGAAGAGAGGTGCACAACTGTACAGGATCATGCTCTGACTACTTGACATGAGGCAGAGCTTTCTTCCTGTGCAGTGACCAAGTACTGAACAGTTTGTCCAGAGAGGGTGTGGAGTGTCCTCTCTGGAGATCTTCCAGAGCTGCCTGGGCACAATCCTGTGCTCTGGGGTGGCCCTGCTGGAGCAGAGAGATGGGACCAGCTGCCTGCCCCACTGTGGCTCCTCCCACCCTGACCCATCCTGGGTGATTTTGTGATGATAGCAGAGAGCTGAAACTGCCTTTGCTTCCCCCCTGCCTCTGTGGAGAGGCACACCTTATCTCCTAGGCATTGCTTCAGGTAGCTCCAATTCTTGTTTAATGAGCCTTTGTACACTGTAGCTGTGTACACTTCTGTACATGTGAGGCCTTAATGGCTTAAACACCTGCTGGTCTGTGAGGTTGGCTGCCTGTGGCACAAGGATGAGGAACTGCCCTTGCTAGCCCTGCAGTGAGTGGAAAAACTTCCCTGGCTTCAGTGGGAGAATGCCTGGGCATCTGTGACAAGCAATCCCATGAGCGTTGTTGCTTTCAGCCCCTAATTCTGCCATTACTGAATACAAAGGGCCATGCGTAAAGTCCAGGGGTGTAATTACTGTTTTGACTTTCCCGATGATTTATCTTAGGCACTACCAAGGAGCTGTACAGCTTAATTACAGCAGTTACGTGGAGGGATTGTGCAAACCCCAGGTATTTATTGTGTTCAGGGGAGAACTGGCTCAGCTAGAGATCATTTCATGCATGTGCAGGGATATCCTTTGTCATTTATGTACTGCAACGTATGGAAAACTGAAATGCAGTTGTGTTGTACGTGTCAGGTGCTGAATGACAGCAGAGAGCACAAAGCAGTATTGTCTGTGGTCCAGCTGAGGAATTAAACCCCTTGACGTTTGTTAAAGCTTCTTTGATAGTACCATGGTTAAGTGGCTTGAATATTTGCACCATAATTTGGATCAGTGTTTACATAGCTTGCACATTTTATGGTATAATACAATAAATTCTGCCTTCATCTGAAAAGCCTAGTCTGGTGCACTTTGGCCTCCTATTCAAACCTACAAGCAAGTGATCTTAAAACCTGCTGTGGTGTGGTCTGACAGTCACTGCAGGTGCCCAGGACCTTTTGCAGCCAAGCCTCTTGTTTGGTTTCACTCATCTCAAATGGATTTGTTAGCAGGTTACAAAGGTTTTGAATTGCTGCTTGTTTAACGCAGCCACCTCGCAGGTGTCAGTAACAAACCATCAGCTGCTTTTGGCTCACTATAAAAGTGGGATTTGAATATTTTAAATTGTGTGTCAGAGGAAGTAGTCTGTGTTTGAAGAGCCTCTTGTGTTCCCCTCCACAGCGCGGGCTGAAGTCTTGCATCATGTGGAATGTGCAGCTCAGCTCTCCCTACGGTACTGTAACAAGCACCTCCAGAGTAAACAAGGAGCTGTTAGCCTCCCTGAAGGTCATGCAGCTGGAATACAGGATGAATGGCATTATGGGCAAATGCTGGGGATTAAATTGTTAATTTAGTAACTGCTAAATAAACAAAGCAATACTTTCCTGAGATTTTTGTTCTGTGTTATAAGAAACAAAGACGTGAGAAGCTGGGGTGCTGAGCAAGGGCTTAGGAGGTGATGTTCCTGCTCTGTCATGCCACTGCCCTGACACATGTCAATCAACCTTTCTGTGCTCTGATTTTGTGTCCATAGGATGGGAGCGGCACCAGCTCCTTTTTCCTTTGTCTTCTCTGATGTCTTTGGTTCCTGAATGCTGCCAAACTCATTTATGGTCCTTATCTTTGTGCCTTTAGAGAATGGTGAGCAGCAAGTGATTGGTATTAATTGTTGGATGTCTGTTCTCTGCAAGGCCAGTGTGTTTGAGCACTACAGCTGGCTGGCTCAGAGGTGTGCAGGATCTCATTTGTTTTGCTCAGCACCAACACCTTGTTTTCTATCTGGCTTTTGCTACAGTAACATGCCATGGTGAAAGTTTTGCATTTCACCCACAGTTGTTGTCATGAGAGTGTACAAGTTGTCACCAAAGAACACAGGAGATTCCTTGTGAGTTATGGTTGACTTTTCAATATGCCTTCATCCTGACAGTGCTGAAGGTCAAATCTTACGGGTTCTTCCTTAAAAACCTTCCAGGGATTTTGTTGAGAGTGAGAAGTACTCATTGGCATAAAAACCCTTTGGCAAAGCTCCTGTTTAAGGTAATCCTTTCCAGTCAGTTACTCCAGGTTTTAGGTGCTGTTTACAGGAAGATTTGGCCTATTAGAACATGGACAGAATGCAGGGTGCCTGCTAGACTCTTCCTGAGTCCTGCTTTCCAAACCTCACTCTGTTCTTTTTAAGCCTGGCCTAACCTAGACTGTGAAGAACACAACTCCCTAAGGCCCCCTGCTCACTCCTGAAGCTGTTTCTTCAATTCCCCCTTCCTCACTGACACCACATGTTTGCATCCAAGTCTGTAATGAGATTGGAACTGCTGACTTCCAAAATTCTTCGTCATTTTTGCTTCTGGGAGCTGCAGCTACAGTGGAGACTTTGTCATCTTGCTAGAGGTAGAAAACTCACAGGTGTGCTGGGGGATTGGCCTCGCTGTGCTTGTGGCTGGAGGCAAAGCTTCCACCAACTTGAGTCAAAGCTGAATGCATCTATTGTGTAACTTGGCTGAAGCCAATTTGTGCTTTTTATTTCAATTTCCAACAAAAATGCTGCTCAGAATGTTGCTGTGAAGTGGCAGGGCAGTAGTGTGTCCTTAAACATGATTTTCCTGAATAATTGTTTGAAATGGGAAAATTATTTACAGGATGCTTCCTGAAAGGAAGCTGAATTTATGTCTAGGAAGTTCTGAGATAAGTTTAACAATTCATATTTTAAATTTTATTGTTTATTTAACTTCTAAAATATTGCAAGAAATATATTTGATTTGTCATCTAGATTTTCTGCTGTGGATTAAAGAAATGCTTATTCATTTTAGCACAGGAAAATGTGGTCTTGGGAGTTTTGATCACAGCTGAATCTTAATTCCACATGCCTCCTCAGAGGAAAAAAATGGGAAATGGGGAAGAAGAAAATCTGACAGCTGCAGAGAAAAAAAAAAACTGTTTCTGATTGAGGGTTAATGGCTCAGATGAAGGAAAACATAAATTTTACATGGAACATCAATGTATTTGGTGTGACAAAAGGGATTTTAACTGGATTTAAATGAAGTGGGATCTGAAACACAGACCATAATTTAGTGCTGTAGAAGAAATCCCTCTCTGGAAGGAAAATGTAGACTTTCTTGGTTATGCTTAGTAACTGAATAACAGAGTTTCTGAGGTATTTTTTCTGTTACATTGGAGAAATGTGGAAGCTTTTGGATCTGTGGTGTGGCAGGCGTGTCTGTGCATTTATAAACATTGATGGCATGTTTTAGTGAGTGTGATAACTTTTGTTTTTCTAGGCTGGTGGATGACCGGTGTGTGGTCCAGCCAGAGGCCGGTGACCTTGCCAATCCTCCAAAGAAGTTCCGAGGTCAGTAACTGGGGATCATCTCTCTTTCATGAACAACTGATGCTGTTCTACCTCCTTGGGCACTTTTACCATGGGACTTCCCAGAGGGTTTGTGGACCCAGGGACTGAGTTTCAAGCTGGAACATGAATGGCAGATTTTGAGAATGAATTACAAAATTTTTAAAAGCACAAGAGGCAGTAGAAAATATGGGGAAAGGGACTGAATTTTCCTGTAGTTCAAGAGTTACTTGCTTTGTTCTGCACATTGAACAATGATCCCCTGCTCTGTGACAAACTCTTTGCTCCAGCCTTGCTCTCACTGTAAATGGGAAAGACACTTGTGAGGTCCAAAGCTACTTGAGCTGATGAATTGTTTATTTTCTTTTCAAGATAAGATACCATTTTAAGGAGTACCCCCAAATATTTTGTCAGCTTTTTGTTTTGCTTTTGCTTAAAACAGTATTATTTTTTTCAACTTGACCTTGTAGATTTGGATAATTCTGCTGTTTTGCTTATTGGAAAAAAATAACAATGTGCTGACAACTTCTAGTTTTTACTTCTTGACTGCTAAAAAAGTACTCATAGCTGTGCCAGAGCAGAGCCTGATCCAGGTCTCTTTTGGCTTAAAAGGGCTTGGATTCACACTGGTTCTGAGATAAGGAGAGTATGACTTCCCTGATTTAGAGCAAGGGAAATGTGTTTCATGGCTGTTTGTATTTATTTTCAATGATCTTTAAGGTCCCTTCCAACCCAAACCATTCTATGATTGTCGGGGGTTCCACTGACATCTTACCCTTAGTATTTTATTTGCAGTGTTTATGTATATGCTACTATTGCAAAAAATAAAGCATTTCAAACATCAGGACAGTGAAGTTCTGCTTTCCCAGAGAATTCAAGACTTTTTTCCATTATATATTCAGGAAACATCAGCAGTTGGTTCCAGTTCCAGCTGTGAGTGTTCAGCACGCTGGCTGAAAGTGAGGATGCATACTTAGAAACTAACAAACAGTAATAAATTTCAGTCCCTGGTGTGACTGAATAACTTTAAAGCAGAGCTGAGGGTAGCATCCAGTGTAGCTTTCAGGCTGCATAACTGTGATTTCACCCCCTCACTGCCTGCAAGTGACTCACAGTTTCCAGGTTGCACAAAATATCAGGTGGGGATTCTTTGGATGATATTTCTGTCACTGGACTACCCTGATGTGTTTCTAAAGTTGACCATATCCAGGTTTCTAGATGAGACCAAGGTCACTGGGGAAGATTTGTGATAGGATAATTGAATATACCCAAATGCCTACAACTAGGGATCTCAAAAAGACAGCCATAATTTTTTCGCTGTCTAGTGTTTGAGGGCTTGATTTTATAACTTCAGTACATTAAAGTTATTTTCTTGCAGCTCTGTGTTGTTCATTTCTAACTTCAAAAGGCAAAGAAAGAAAAAGTTGTTAAGTTTCTGTGTTGATGATTTGGGCACTTTGATGCAGGGTGGAAGCTGATTGAGCTCCCAGCACCGATGATTTGCCATCAGTGGTGGCAGCACATGTGGAGCAGATGTCAGAGGGAGATGGCACACTGACAAATGTACAGCTGTTTTCTGCTGCTAGGGAAACCAAGGTCCTTCCTCTTGAGTTACATCCCAGCTTCTGTAGGGGAGTGGTTTCCATTGGTTGTGGACAGTTTTGGCTCTGTCCCTTATTGTAACCTCTGTCTATTGCTTGCATAACACATCCCTTTATCTCCAGTTGCCTCTGCTCCCTCTTCTCCACAGCATCAAACCTTTCATTTCCTCTAACTCAGATCCTCCTCTTTTTGGGGATTCCCTCTTCTCTCTCTCCCTCCCTGCCCCAAAACTTTTTAGTAGCTACTCTGCTCCTGCCTGCTGCTGCTTAGCTCCTTCTGCAGTCTTTCTTCCAGTCACTCATTAGCTCTCTCTTCTTTATAGTGCTCCATAGCCTAATTTTGGGACTGCTGACATGGTGGTAGCATGCAAATTTGGATGAGCTGCAACACAGAATGATTTGGATTGGAAGGCACCTTAAAGCCCCTCTCATTCCAACCTCCTGCCATGAGCAGGAACACCTTACACTATCCCAGGCTGTTCAGAGCCCCATCCAGCCTGGCCTTGGGCACTTCCAGGGGTGGGGCAGCCACAGCTGCTCTGGGCACCCTGTGCCAGGGCCTCACCACCCTCACAGGGCGCAATGTCTTCCTTATATTCAATCTAAATGTAGCCTTTTTCAGTTTGAAGCCATTCCCCCTTGTCCTGACAGTCCAGGTCCTTTTAAAAAGTCATTCTCCATTCAGCTTTCTTGTAAGCCCCCTGAAGGTACTGATAGGTGCTATAAGGTCTCTAACACCTGTAGGAAGGAGAAACTAAATTAGTGAAAATATAATTGTTGCCTTAATTTATGCAACCCACCTTTCTATAAAAGCATGGCTATAGTGCTAGGGGCATTAAATATCATATCAACTTCAAGTATCCATAAGCAGTGTGTGTTCAGGAGGATTCCTGCAGGAAAGATAAACCTATCATTTGGATGTTTTCTCCTTCATCCTTTAAGTCAAATTCCTAGTGTGAGAATAGCAGGAGTTTTGCTGAGAGCCCAGCAGAAACTTGCTGTCTAATTGACATTTAGTGCCTTGAACCTCAGAGGTGTCTCTGCCATGATAGCAACCAAAAGTACATCTCTGTGATGCTTTGCTAAATTTCTTAGCTCTGTTTAGAGCCCTGAGGCAAAAAAGTTTCTAAATATTGCTCTTATAATCAAGAATCTAAGCAAAATCCATATTTTTCTCCCCAAGAATCTTCTGGGAAATAGCTTTAAATTAAAGCAGTAAAGTTAACAAACCAAACAAAAACTGCTTTAAGTAGGTTCTTAACATGAAAGGAAGACTTAGGCATGAATGATTAATTCTGAAAATAACATCTAAGAGCAGGGTGAGTAGGGCCTCTTCACTAATAGGAACTGCTGTCTGTATGGTTTACAATGTTTTTATCACTGATAGCTGAACTGGCGTTGATTTAAGGTTAGAGCACGACCTGGGAGTCAAAGAAGTATGAGAAAAACATGTTTCTAACAAGATGTTTAGATTTCAAGTACTGACTCTGAAAATTAATATCAGAGAGGACTGTGTTTGCTCTTTTTTGGTAATATTTTATCAACCCTTTTCCCAGTGGGAGGGACAAAAAAGAAAGATTGTGGTTTTGACTTGTATCTCCACTCCAGGGTTCACTCAGAGATCAAATCAAGGTATTGAGCTGTTGGCCTGAACTGAAAGCCTATGTAAAGAGGTGTCCTAAAATAGCAGTTTCATTTTTGCTATGTGTTTACTTTCTTTTTTTTTTTTTGAGTGGGTGGTTGCTATTCTGGTTGTTTCAGAACATCCTGCAGTGTGGAGGGTTGTTAAGCTAAGGAAAGATGTGGTTGCTTCTCATTTTGTGTCCATATGAAGAAGCTGTGCTCCCCATTCCTCCCCCAGTCACACTGGGATGAACCTGGAGTGGCTCTGTGTTCACCAGGGTGCACATCCAGATTTGCATCAGTGCAAAGGAGGGTGGAATTTGGTCCCACGTGTTCCTGAAGCCTGGTGAAAAAACCCCACAGAACATTCACTGTATTGCATTGAAGGGACTGATCAAACCAGGTGCTTCATGTCTTAATTCCAGCTGAAGCTGGTGAGATCCAAAGCACTGAGTGTGGTGATGGAAATGCTTACTGTGCTGCAGGGCTGGGTTCACAGAGGTTGGCAAGAACAGCGTGTGCCAGGAGTTGTGTGCCTCTGAAGAAAAGCCACATCATGAGCCACACAACTGCGGGTTTCCTTAGTCTGGGACCCCAAACACTCCAGCTTGATGCTCCTATCTCCAGTGGGAAACACTTTCAGCTTCCAAGGTGTAGTATAGCACAGATGAGACCGGATTGTTGATCAAGGAAAAGGAGCATGAGTCTCATTCCTATTTTAAATGTAAAATTAATTAAGTTTTTAAACTGGTCTAAACTTTCTTACTTGTAACTTGTATTACTTTGATTTCTTGAGGCTTCTGCAGTGAAAGTGATGCTGATTCCTAAATACCCTGCTTTGCCTTTCAGGTTTTAGTCTGATCTAAGGTTTTCCTTCTCTTTTCTTCTCTCCCATTACCTTTCTTTGCACTCTCTCCTTTCCTCTTCCATCTGCCATTTTTCTTTTTACTTTCTTTTTACCCTCTACGTAATTTTGGTTTATCCTTTTATTTTCTTCTTGTTTCTTCCAGTTCCATAATTGCTTTAATTTCCTTCTCTTTCTTGTTGTCCTGCCTAGGAAACTTTGTTGCCCCACTCCTCCATGTTTTTCCCTTTTCATTTTCACATTTTCTTTTTTACCTTTTTGTCCATTTTTTTTGCCCAAAGCAAGTAGATTTGTACACTCTGTGATTTTTATAGCCCTGTCACTTTCACTTACCTATTTCTCTGGTTTTAGTAAAGCCATGTGATAATTTCTCTAGTTCTGCAAACCAAAGAAATCTTCCATGATGGACAAGAGTTGAATTTCTAATATTTAAAACAAAAACCAAACCCAAGAGAGGGCAAGGAGAGAAAGCATCTGACAAATACTGTTCTAAACCATCTTTATCCAATATCAAGAAATATTTAAAGGGCATAATAGGAGTTATTTTCCTTTTCAGACTTCCTGAGTGAAGGTGCTATTTGCTTACCTTTGATATTCTCTCCTTAAATGTTTCTCTTCCTGAGGACTAATTATGTAAAACTCCATAAAGTAATGGATTGGGAACTAGGACTACCTGGGAATGTCTGGAGAAGTCAGAAGAGACATTCTGTCTCATGAGTGGGTTGCTAGACTGACCTCCAGGAGGGAATGGCTTTTTGATCTGCTGTGTGGTGGAAAGTTGCTTTATAATCTTATGCCTCAGTTTCTCTTTTTTTTCCTGTTTATTTGAACTGTAGCATCTCTAGGGCAGGCACTGTTCCACCTCCTTACAATGTTTAGGATCATGAAGCTTGAATTTACATAGTTTTGTTACTCTGATTAAAAAAAAAGGAAAAAAAAACCCACAGAAAAATAATGAGATGGCCTGGTTTCAATGCATCTGGAATCCTAAAAAGTAAAATAAAATAGGAAAAAAAGCTTGTTTGGGAACAAATAATACGATTTTTTAGTCTATAAATTGAGGGAAATACAATTGAAGTAATACTGATTTGGAAAAGTGGTAGCACCATGCTCTGAGGCTCTGCAGGATGGGAAGCACTGTGTTTACTCCAAGTAGCAGGATGTGTGGGGAGTAACTGAGAAATGAAGACTGGTGCTATTAAAAGAAGGTATTGTTACTACAGAGAAATAAATGTTTCATGAAGCCTTCTGAGAAGGCATGTTAATTATAGATTGTGACAGAAAATAATAGCAGACTTTTGTCTTATGAGCTGAAATCCTGATACTTCAGGTAAAATATCCTACAATATACAGTACAATTTAATGGCACACAACACTTTGGGGTTTTTTCACCTTCTTGGTTTCCAGAATATTGTAAAAGTTACCTGGGAGTTTTGTACTCTAGGTTGTGTGATATCATTCCCATTATAAATGTTAAATGAGAGCAAACACCTTTGCAGAGTGGCTGGGTCTGCTTTGATAAGGATCTGTAGGATAAGGACTTTTTCCTTGGAACAGCAACTCAGGGCTGTGGCGGGGGGTGGGGGTAAATCCGTGAGCACTTTGGGTCAGTGCCAAGGAAGGTTCTGCCACTGGGGGCAATTTTGTATGGACAAACTTTGCTGCTTGAATAGGGGCTGGGTCAGTCCTCATCCAGTGCTTGGTCATCTGTGCCAGTGAAATATGGAGGGCTCACAGCTGGGGACAGACCTTCCTTTGACATCCACAGACTGCAGCCCATGCTGGGGAAGAATTTCACCCTACAACACCCAGTCCTGAGTGTCCTTGCTACTCCCACAGCAGAACTCTTCCCTCTTCTTTCCTGTTAATAAATGTGCGTGTGAGAGGACAATTACCAACATTTGCTACGTGAAATGTCTTTCAAGTTTCTCTGCTTTTAGAGCAGTTGATGATTGTGACTGTGCAAGACTAGATGTTGTTTATCATTCTAAAAGTAATTGGCTTTAGATGAATCATGAGGCTCTATTTCCAGTTTATAGGACTGCCACTGGACAAAACCCCTTGAGTCAAGGAATTTTACAAAATTCAATTTCTTGCCAATGAACATTAACTTTCAATTATTGATTACAGTTTTGGGAAATAAAGATGAACAATTGAACAAGCATTTAGGGAAGAACCCCTTGGCTTCGTTCCAGACATCTCTCCCCTTCTTTGATATGCAGCCCCCTCACTCCACATGGGGAGGTGGTGGGGATGGGATGAGGGTTGGTGTATTGATATTCTCTTTCCTTTGCTGCTCATTTCTTATTTGGCATCTCAGCATTGGCTGCAGTCTTCTTCTCCTTCTGCTTCTCCTCATCCTTTTCTCTCATTTGCACAGCCACCCTGCTCAGGTGGCTCCTCTCTCTTCACCTGCTTTTTTCCTGGTCTTTTGGACAGTGGTGATGTTCAGCTTGTGTCATTTAGATTAAAAAACCCTGACAGTAAAAACAACTCAGTGAAGGCAGAGAGACCCAAACTCTGGGTGGACCTGCTTGGTGGCTGGCTGCTGAATGCCCCAGCCACCCTTGGATTCAGCACTGCCAGGAGGAGCTGGGCAAGCCAGGTGTGTGGCATACAGACAGCAGGACCACTCTTCCAAGGTTTCACGTGCCTTCAAACACTGCATCTGTGATGTTGGGCTGCTAATAAAGCAGCAGGCAGATATGGCAGGATCACAGCCTGAGCCTCTTACAGAGAGTGCACAAAGTGGGAACATGTGAGGCCTTAAAGGCTTTCGGTTCAACTCTAATGTTGTGCCACCCTGTTTCAGGTATCATTGCCACCAAGCTGACCTGGTGGCTGTGTTTAAACACTGGTATCTGGACGTTTGTGGACAAAAACCCCTAACCAACACATACTTACAAATGAAGGAAATGTCTTTCAGCATGACTCAGGAGTATTTCTTTCAATCTTTCCCCAGACTGCCTTTTCAAGGTGTGTCCTATGAACAGATATTCAGCCCAGAAGCAGTACTGGAAAGCCAAGCAAGCCAAACAAGGAAACCATACTGAAGCAGCACTGCTGAAGAAACTTCAAGTAAGAGACATCTGTATTTGTAATCTTATCTCGATCTGCAGGCTGTAGAATTACAATAGCACCAGAAAGAATAATAACAAGTGCCTTGGGAACCGCTGTGATTGGTATTATTATGCCACCATAACAACTCTATATTCTCCTTAGCTCTCCTACCTCCTGACTGGCATTTATAGCCCCCAACCTGGTGTTTATCTTACTTTGGGCTGGGGGTTTTGCCTTTGCTGTAAGCAAGGTAGTGCTTTCAGAAATTTTATAATGTGAAAATGGAGTTGTTAAAATCAGGATGGAGCCCTGGTTTAAGTAATACTGGATATCCTTACCAGGAATTAGGCAAAGAGTGGACAAAGAGATGTCCTCAATGCTTTAGCCAGGGAATTCCTCAAAATTGTGTTTGTCTTTGCCTTCAGTCTAAGTGATTCTTTTGTGAACCTTTTTGCAGTCTTTATTTTGTCTCCAACACAGTGTGGATGGAACAAGTCATCTGTATCTGAAAAACAGCTGGCCTGATGTTGTAACTGAATGCATGAGATTAAGTGAAAACAAGGTCCTGTCAAACCTGGATGACAGTTTTGTGGGCAGTGGGGAAGTCACCAGTGCTTCCAGTTAAAAACAGCAAGGAAGGCACGTGGTGTGTGGCCAGAGTTACACAGCAATTAGTGCTGGGAGTGGAGAGTTTGCTCTGTGGCTGTATTTGACCCAGTCTATTGTGTTTAATTTTAATGTTGCCTATTGTAAGCTAATGTTTTTGTTTTGTTGTAAAGTCTATGTGTTTATGTACAATTAAACCCCAACAAGTAAAAGGAGTAGTGATAGGGAGAAGCTAATCATAGGCACCTTTTTATCCTCTATAGGATGAAATAAAGCCCCTGACATTACGTTTTGGGCTTGAAAAAATTTTAAAATAGCATGCATCTCAGGTGTGACCAATAAATTGTGACAGAGTCCCTATTTTGGGTAGTAAAAAAATCAGAATCAGCATCAGGATTTGGGTGCTAATATTTCCAGTGCAGTAATGCTTGTAGGTTTCAGGATTTAAATATGGTGCCATTTCCTTTCTGCACTGTATGTTCCAGGTACTTTTGTAGAGTCTAAAGAAATGGTCATTCTCTTGCAGCATGCAGCAGAACTGGAACAAAAGCAGAATGAAAGCGAGAACAGAAAGCTGTTGGGTGAAATTGTAAAATACAGCAATGTCATCCAGGTAAACCTATTGAAATCCATCTGCCTTCTCACTGTTGGAAAGGAAACAGTTGTTTCATTTCAAGGTTACAGTGAAAATTAACTGTCTACCCATTGTAATCTGGATTGTCAAGGGTCGGGTAAACAGAACTTGGTGAAGTTTACAATATTGTGCTTTTCTGCCTGTTTCAAAGCCTACCAGAAGTGTTGCATATTCCTGTTTAAATAATTTGTCATTATAAAAATTCTATGTGTATTTCTTGGTGCTGCAGTTTAGAATCTGAACGTAAATATGTCTTTTATTTTCAAGAGTTATTTCAAAATCATGCTGTAGAGGTGCTGTGCAGCTCCTTTTAAATCATTGTAGTAATCTGTATCTCATGACATATAAATGAGACAGGAGCTAAGTTCTTAAGTGCAGTACAACTTTTCTGTAATGGATGTAATTCCTGAAGGGAGAACTGCAATGGACACTTGCCCTGCTGTAAAATTGATCCCTGACACATTTCTCACAATCCAAGATAGCTCATCTGTTTCCTAAACTGTAACATACTTTGATAACTGCCTTCTAGTTAGTTATATTTTATATCTATATTTATATTTGAAAATCTCTGCAGTGTGAAAGTTTGTGCCTCCTCTTTTGACTGGAGGGAGAAAAAGCACCTAAAAGTTGTACTTTTTTTTTAAATTTATTTTTTGTTCCCAGCTACTTCACATAAAAAGCAACAAATACCTCACAGTCAACAAGAGATTGCCAGCTCTGCTAGAGAAGAATGCTATGCGGGTGTCCCTGGATGCTGCAGGGAATGAGGGCTCCTGGTTTTATATCCAGCCCTTCTGGAAACTGAGGAGTGAAGGTGACAATGTAAGTGGAAATGCTGAATGTGTTGAGAAGGGAGAAGAATTTCAGGAGGTATAACTTCTTCACTGCTGGCCTGTTTCATAATGGATTCAGTTCAGGAAAGAAGCAATTAGAAGAGTAATTGGGACTTTGACCTTTCATGTGTAACTGGAAAGTGTTACTTAATTATATGGTCTGGAATCTCTTGTGTTGCCATGTTCAAGCCTCTCTGTTGGGGCATCTTTGCTAAGTCTACCTGTTGAGTGCAGATTTACAAAGCTGACAAGAAATCATAGTTTATGCTAAAGTCTTATTTTTTTTTAAGAGTTTTTAAAAAATTTTTGTGGCAATATTTTTTTCAAGGGGTCAGTAGAGAATGTCTCTAGGAAATACATCAGTTTCTTTAAATCTGTATTCCCTTCTGATGTGACAATGGTATCTATGATTGGAGCTGGGTAGAATAGTCTGGAAAGCCTTTTCTGGGTAGGTTTCTGCAAGACTCAGCTGGAGTCTTGCATATTGATGAGAGGAAGAATGCACAGGAGAGCTCTTTGCTGCAGATCTGAGAACTGTGCTGTGAGATCACAACTCCCTTCTTCATTCTGTGGCTTGGTTTAAGTGCCTGATGTGGAGAATTCAGATCTGCCGCTGGGAAGGCCACACGATGATGAGCTTGTGTGGTTTTTCCCAGACCTGGCTGGGAATGTTTGGCTGTTTTCCCCTGTGCATAATCAGTGAAAGCCTTCTTAGGGTTGTAGAAGGGAATGGCTTTTTTTTTTTGTGTATTTTCTCTCCTTAATTTTGTGGTTACCCAGCCCTTGGGATGCTCTCCAGGATGATGAGTGTGGTTGCTTGCAATCCCTTTTGCAATCTGTTGTGGAGAGGAGAAGGATTGCATTCCCAGCTCCTAGCCAAATATCCCTAGAGTCAGAGTCTTTCCCTGCTTCATGTAGTGATTAAAAGGGTATTTGAAAATCCTCCTTTTTCCCAAAGCCTGTTGCAGAGAAATAGAGCAAATATATCTCTCAGGGGGAGCCTCTGCATGGGTTTTCAGCTGAGGAGAACAAATGTGGCTCAAACGTTAGCCTGGTATTTCTTTCCCTTCTTTGGAGAGAATAAAGGGTGACTTCTTGTTTTGGCTTAATTTCTTGCAATAACATCAGTTCAGCATCTTTTTAAACTTCTCATGCCTGGAAAATAAGTATGTGTGTCATGCTCTCCAGAGGGAGGACCTGGCATTCCCACTTGTCATCTGCAATGCCACAATGGGCCCTTACAGCTGAGAGCAGCAGAACCATCCTTGGCCTTCAAAGTCATTCCCAGTACTACAGAGGTTTTGGTTCCATTTTCCACTGTTATGCACACATGAGGCTTTGGAAGCAGACTTGCTCATCTACAAGGATTGCAGATCAGTGCAGTGATGGCAGTGCCATCCCATGCCACAAACCCCTTTCCCAGTCCATTTCTGTGGGGATTTATCTGACAGGCTCTGAGCCATGAGGGCCATGTGGCAAACTGGTTTATTCCTAACTCAATGGACTCAGTTCCTTTGGAATGGCCTGCTGCTCATTTTCTGTTTCCAGGTTGTCTTTCAGAGCTGGCAACTTGTCATTGTAATTTACAGAGGGAATTTACAAAGGGAAGTTGTTTCTTGTTTCTACTAGGCCCAAAAGGATTTGACAATTTTCTTTGCAAATTTCCAGTGATAAACATTAGTGCTCTGGTAGCTCTCTCTGCTTTTGTGCATTTCTACCTCTTCAACAGCTACACAAACCAGGCAGCTGTTTCACAGAGGACAGGAGTAGCCAGTGATGGGGGAAGTCCTCATTTTTCTCTCACAGATGGAGGAGGCTTCAGCCTTGTACCCACTGCTTCCTTTTCAGTTATTCCCACTCATGGAAACCTTTGAATTCCTGGAGTTAGCTTGGTATATCAGGCCCCTACTCTGTTTAGAAACTTTGGGATTTTTAAAATTATATTCCTGTGCTATAATGAGGAAATTCCCTAGAAAGCACATTTCAGGAAGTCTTTTATGCAAGAGAAGTGAGTATTGAATTACTGCTTGGATGGCTGCTACTGTGCCGGGTAATGCAGGCAAGGTATGCCATATGTCCTAAAAGAAAAGGAATCTGGGAATCTGATACAGAAAGTTATGTGTGTGACTCTTCTGGTAAGTGATCAGAGATTTTTAGCCTTGTGAAATATTTTAGAACTTTGTTTTCTAAAAGAAGATTAGCTTAGTTTCACTAGCAACTGATTAATTTTGCAAGTCAATGAAAGTAATTAAAGAATATGATGGAAAATTTACAGTAATTGACATAACTACAGTATTTTCTGCAGACTTTTATTAAGTCTTCATCATTTTTGAAGCTGCTCTTCAATGGAAGATAGGACTGATTAAGGCTAGAGCTGGTTCCAGATGGACTGAACAACAAAATACTCCCCGATAGCAGGATTGGTGCTGTGTGGATTAGACTGCAGTTATTTGCCATTTTAGTGTTTGTTTTTTTTTTTTCTTTTTAAATAAGATGCTTAATGATGTGCTGTCTTACTGATTTAGTTGTGATAGTCCTAGTGTACATGCAACAATTTTGAAGTCCTGATTCCACTTTGCAGGATGCAAACCTGGTGGTATTTTGGTTAATGAATTGTCTGGTCATAACTTCTTAAAACAGGCTGTAAGTAATGTCTGTGTGAAGCATGGCATGCAGGAGTGTATTGCATAAGGAATGTGTCTTATAGGCATCTTGTCATTATTTTGATTCTGTTAGTGAACTTGTTCCCATGCCTTGGATCAAGTAGGATTTTTCTGTGTGTGATCTGAGCATGGTGAACTGTCTTATGCTACTGTTTATTTTGGCTGTGTTGGTAAAGAACAGGCAAACCTTCCTTTTCACCTCTGCAATGAGGGGGCCAAATTCACCTGCATTGAAGTTGCACAAGGCTGAACTGGGCTCAGCTTTTTCATAGGAAATGTGCTGATCAATGCAGAAAGTGTTTTTATTTATTTGTCTTCCAAGAGAAAGCATGGCTTGTGCAGCATTTAATGTAGAAAAAAATCACATGTAGCCACTTGTCTTCATGTCTGAGTGTGCTCAAAATTGCTGTGAAGAGCATAAGCAAATCAGGACCCAGTGCCAACCAATCTATGTGGATTGATATTTTTTTATTATTTATTTTTCCCCCTTCCAGGCATGAATTGAATTCTCCATATGCATGTCTCAAGCAGTTTTTATGTCAAAGAAATTTTTTTATATTGATTTGTATATTGTAAAGAATTGCAAGGGCATGGGAATTTGCTTGCAGGGAGCCAGCCAGGAATTCCTCTTTAGAGAGACGGTCTCTCAGCTGTTGTACCTGCTGCCTGTGCTGAGCTCAATCATTATTTAGGGAACAACAGCAGAGGGGATGGAATGTGTTCGCCTCTTTCTGAATTTCCAGTGATTTCTGTGCCTTTCTAGGTTGTAGTCAAGCAGTCTGAATCAGAGAACTACTGAGCTTGTCAGGACATTTGCCAGCAGATGGTCCACAGATATGGGAGCTCATGATTTCTTTCTAAGCTTTCTCTGGGGTAAAGAGAACTTAGTGTAACTTTTGGATGAACTGAGCTACTCCTGGACTTTATAGATTCATATCTATTTCATGGTCTGGAGTTTCTGCTGAACCAGGGGACATGCTTATTGGGAATGCAAGGGTTGATTAGTTGGAAATCTTGAACCCGGGTGATTGCAGATCGTGAGGAAACACAACTGCTGTGTGAATTGTCTGCAAATAAATTCACTGAGTGCCAATACTAGAGCATGCATTTGAGTAATTTTCTAAACATGCTACATTACTTTATTTTATTGGATAACTACTTAGGTCTAAATTGCATTTTATTTCTGACTTCCAGGTAGTGGTGGGAGATAAAGTTGTTCTCATGCCAGTCAATGCAGGACAGCCTCTGCATGCCAGCAACATTGAGCTTCTAGACAACCCTGGCTGCAAAGAGGTGAGTTCAGGAGGGCAGGAGGGGTAGCTGCTGATCTGACATGGTTATAGAAAGGCTGAGGGAATTGGGATTGGTCAGCCTGGTGGAGAGAAGGCTTTGGAATCACCTCACTGTGGCCTTGAGAGCCCACAGGAAAGATGGAGAGAGACTCTTGACAAGGGCCTGGAATGACAGGACAAGAGGGAATGGCTTCACACTGACAGAGAGAAGGTTTAGATTGGATATGAGGAATAAATTGTGCCCTCTGAAGGTGGTGAGGCCGTGGCACAGTGTTGTAGGCTCACAGTTTGTGGTAATTGGGAGTGGGGCTGTGGCCAAGCCTCATCCCCAATGGCTACAGCTGTGCAGGACAGGGGTACATTATTGAAGGTAATGAACCATGGAGTGCCCAGGTGTGCTGACCAATCACCAAAGGGAGCAGAGGGCACACAGGTGCAGTGCATGTAAGATTAAGAGTGTGAAAGGTAGAACATTAAAGGGCTGTGGACGCTTGAAGCTGCCTTTGGTGTCCCTTGTGCCTCCACCATCCTCTCAACAGCACAGGGTGCCCAGAGCAGCTGTGGCTGCCACTGGATGCCTGGCAGTGTCCAAGGCCAGGCTGAATGGGGCTCTGAGCAAGCTGGGATAGTGGAAGGTGCCCCTGCCCATGGCAGTGGCTTGGAATGGGATGATCTTTACATCCCTTCCTACCCAGACCATTCTGTGATATGTTGTGCTTTACTGGTAACCAGAACCCACCATGAGCCCACAATGGACTCAAAGCCAGCCTTAAAGACTGGTTCCAGCTTAGCCTCAAAAACCCAAAATGAAATATTTGCTGCAGTGATAACTCTATGAGGTCTCCTTGAGTATCTCACACTCTGACTGAGGTAAGAGTAAATCCTCACTCAGTATCCTTTTGGGGTGTTCTTGGTAGGCTGTCAGCAAACAGAGCAGCATTTCCCCACTCTGTCTTCTCCAACATTACAATCATTAACACTTGAGAGCTTCAGGACCAGTGTTAAGAACTCTACAGATATGCAGCTAAGCCATGTCCCCTACCATCCTAGCTGTGGTGTGGTCTTTCAGAAGAATGGAATGTCTCAAAAAAAAACCCCTATCCACATATACTATAATTGGATTTTTTTTTCCTCTAAAGGTAAATGCTGTCAACTGTAACACAAGCTGGAAAATAACTTTGTTCATGAAATTCAGTAGTTACCGAGATGACGTACTGAAAGGAGTAAGTATGATTTTTGAATCCAAAAAGTCTTAGTGTGTTTGACTGTAGAGAAATATTACCCAGTGAATTAAAGAGGAAATAAGGACTTTATGGAGATGTTCCAAGTAACTGTAACAATAACTGTAATAAGACAATGTAGCTTTACGTGCTGAGGTATTGCACAGTTTCATGCCTGTAGATTAATCTCTGAGATAATTTACATTTTCATTTAGAGATAAGCTTAATTTGTCCTCACATGTACCTTAATAAATCATTATCAATGGCTATTTTTTCAATAGGTGTCAAGGTACCAGCAGTTTTTGAGGAAGAATTTGAAAGGGAAAATGGTATCTTTGTGTAGACCCATTTAAGGATAGTGTTTCAAATCTTGGGGAGAGGCAGGAGGAAACAAAAATGATTCCAGCAGAAGAAATAGAGAGGGGGTGTTGGTGTTGATTGCAGAGTAGAAGTGATAAGATAATACAATGTTAGAAAAATCTCTTCACTTCCCTTAAGTAATAAGAGAGATTAGAAACAAAAAAAAATCAACTTAGTAAAGTTAACTAGAATTAAAAATCACCTTTAGGTTAATTTTTGCCCACTGTTCATTGTGCTTTCCCAAAAGGCCATGGGTCTCCTGCAGGACTGAATTATCTCATCTGATTTCCAGACTTGGTGCTAAGATTGAATACTCTTCACTTGGTACCTGCTCCAGCAATAGGAAGCTCAGAAGTATTTTCTTCCTATCAGCTCTGCTGGCATCACTGGAGCTGTTACAAATAGAAAATTACTCTGGAGGCTTTGCCTACCACTTAACAGTGCTTCTTTTCCCTATTTCTTTAGGGAGATGTTGTGAGGCTGTTTCATGCAGAGCAAGAGAAGTTTCTGACCTGTGATGAATATGAGAAGAAACAACACATTTTCCTGCGCACCACGTTACGTCAGTCAGCCACGTCTGCAACAAGTTCTAAAGCACTGTGGGAAATAGAGGTATTTTTTATTTCTCTTTATAAATATTTTAGGACCTGAAGGCCAGGGCTCAGTAAAAAAACTTCAGCACAACATGAGTCATTCATAGGCTCCTGATATCATCACACACCTCCCTGTAACTATTATTATTTCATGAAGTGGTTTGTGTAGGATGAACCCTGACGAGCTGCTTTATTGCTCTGTGTGTCTGGAGACAGGAGGCTTTCTTACTATATTTGCCTGCACTGAAATGAGGGAGAGTCAAATTTCAAATTCAGACTTGACGTAAATGGTGTGATTTTACCAAAGCCAATCAAAGGACACTCACCTCTCCTGAGTTTTGAGTGTTTACATTTAGCTTCATGTGCAGTATAAAAAAATGGAGATCCATGGCTGACAGGAAATCTCCCAAACATCACACAACACATCAACATTTGTTTAAAGTAAACCTGAATAAAGGTGGTGTTGTGAATGAGGGTGGTTTTGAGGAGGGAACTAGCAAACTTTTTTGTTCAACTAAGAAACATTGGAAATTGGTATGTCTCAAATCCTTGCTATTAAGATAATGCAACTCCTATATACCCAAAAGTTCTTGTGTGATGGACAAACTTTGTGTATTTAGAACAGAGTCTTCAGAAAAATGGTTGATTTTTGTCTGGTAAGGATTGTCTGGAGTAGAGTGTATTGCACCTGTACTTATTGGAGATTCCTCTTTAAAGGAGACAGACACTGCTAGATTTGAAGAAAGCAAATGACCTACAGTTCAGTCAAGGGATAAAAGAAATAACCTGTGATATTTTAGATGATATGAGATGTCACTAAAAAGCAAAATTTGGCTCATCATGTTTGCAGGGAATAAATTAATGAAAGCATGGAAAGTAATAGAAGGAATATTTCCTGGCACTTGGCAAGAAGTAAATGCAAGTAGTTTTATCTATGGTTAGCTTCATGTAAGCACAGAATTCCTTTCTTTGGCAGGCTGTAATGATGTTATTTGCATATTTTTATTAGGAGTGAGCTGCAGGAAATGTCAGTGACCTGAAGTATGATCTTGAGGAGCAGGATTAAAATCTAAATTCTTCTTTTAGGTTGTCCACCATGACCCTTGCCGGGGAGGGGCAGGACAGTGGAATAGCTTGTTTAGATTCAAGCATTTGGCAACTGGAAACTACTTGGCTGCAGAGGTAAGAATGCCAGTTAAACAAGTGTTTGTGTGCTGCCTAACCAAGTCCTGCTGGCTCAGAACTGCTGTAGCAGGTGGGTCTGCAGTGTAGGTCTTCACAAAGATCCCACACTGGGCCCCTGCTGGGTCATACTGTAGTGCTGCACCCAGGGGTTGCAGGGCAAACACCACTGTTAAATATCCACCATGTTTGTACTGAAAACCCTTGGGCTCATTTTTCTCTCTGCTCCTGTTTGCCCTTGATTTTTGGAGTGGTTTTGTGACTGGATTGGGGTCATGCAAGTTCATTGTGATTATATAGGCTGCAGTGTTCTGCTGTTGCACTCTTGCCTTTGGACTAAAATTTGAATTAAAAAAGTTCTGAGGAAGTCTCTGCCCCTTTTGATGGAATGGAAGGTCCCAGAGGAGAAAGAAGATCTTGCAACTTGTCTGGTTACTATCTGGTACTTTGTATTAAGGCAGAAGAGTATTGTGACTCCCCAAAAGAGCAGCTTAATATATTTTAAGACTCCTTAGAAATAAAATATGGCTCTTGACAAGCTGGAATGCAGCAGATAATACCAAGTGTATGAAGTGGTACAGTCTTGCATATTTTAATAACCATTAAAATATCACAGCATGAAGCTGTGAACTTTTTGAGTCATATCTAATCCATATTAACACAGGTTTGTGTACAAGTTTTATCAATGGAGTTAAAAGTAGGGTTTTTTTTCCACTGATTTAGTTAGGATTGCTTATTTTAACTTATGCTTTGAAGTATGAATGCAGAAATTTACTGCAAGAAGAAAGTTATAAATCACTATATGTTAGGGAACCCCTGAAAAAAGACTTGCTCTGACTGGCTTGAGTTAGATTTACAGCAGTGCAACTTCTGTATGCAGACAACTCTTTAGTATTCCCAGGGTGCTGCTTTTGTGTTCCAGCTCCTGTAACAGCCTGCACTGAATTCAGAGGAAGAACAAACAGGAGCTATCAAACTTTCATTTATTTCTAATTACGTCAAGGCCACTATCAAAACATAAACAGTGGACTGCTAATAATAGCTAATTTTCAAGAGGAACCAGTACTCCCACCTGAGAATGGGAGTATTTTCCTTTCTGTTTATAGTGAGGGATGCTCACAGTAGGAAGATTTTGCTAGCTGAGCTGATAGAGAGGCAGGAAAAGCATTGAGCATACTGATGGGCTTCCTTCTTCCACCAGGGGATCTGTCTGGAGGATTTTTAGGTAAAATATCTTCAGGTAAAGAGATGCCATGCTGCACTGAATGTCATACCTGAGCTTAGGTCCTTTCTACCTCTGGAAAGGAAGTCCCCATCAGGCAGACTTGTAATATGGTGAATATAATTGGCAACAGTGGAGTGAGAGCTGGAAGAGCTTTTGGGTTGAACAGAGGTGATCTGCTGGGACTGGAGAGCTGCATTAGTGACTGCAGAGCTGCATTGGTGACTGTGTCTGTGAGGTGTAAAATACCTCTGGTGGAGATATTAAAGGTACTGCTGTAATAAAACCCTGTGAACTGTATTTTGCACAGTTCATATGTCAGGCACAACACACCAGCCAGCCAGTCACGTCAAAGATTTATGAACAGGCAGGCAGACACCTCGAGTGCGTGAGCTAACTTTAAATCAATTGGGTAAAGCCTACTGAGCACTTATCTGTGCTCTGGCAGCACAGGGAGATCACTCATGGTATGGATTATCAACAGCGTCACACATTGCCATGACCTGATTTTGTTTAAGCCTCCTTGATAAAGGTATCTAGAGTGGAATAAAAAGTAAAAACACAAGAAGAAAATTCACAAATCTTTTAAGCATTCTGTTGTTGGCTAATGATGCAATTTCTGTCACAGTTTGAGCTGTTGTAAATCAGGATTCATCACTGTTTATAACTGTCTTTTTTCTTACTTCATCCTCCCTTAAATCAGCTTGATGTGTGCCATGGAGGCTTGTGCAGGGCAGTCTTGCATGGGTCAACTCTCAGACAAGGAGCAGAAGTGTCCTTCACCTGAGTGCCTCCCTTTTTTCCCTCATACCTTGTGTGAGCAGCCTGTGCCTTCTCTTTTCCTTGGAGTCATCCTGTGCCAGATGTAACTGGTCAGTGTAGTCTGGGATTGGTGGGTCACTACTGAGCCTTGCTGTGAAGGGGTGCCCCTGCAGCTTGTTAAGGTCAGGGGATAATCTGGGGACTAAGAAAATTGAAGATGCTTGCCTCAGAGAACTAAGGAAATTAAAGCTGATAAAAGTGTTCCAATACCACAGTAAGCAAATTAATAAAAAAAAAGTGAGGCAGTACCATTGTTCAGTAAAAAAAACATAGGTGAGTACTTGTAAATCTAATTGTTATAAACTTGAGAGAGGACGAAGTCAGGATGTGTAAATCCTAAATTCCAAGAAGTCGTCCAACTTTTGTTGCCTTTCAAAGACCTCTGATATCTCTGACTTCTGACACAATCTCAAGTAGTACTATTTCCTTTAATCCTCTTTCCACTTGGCATTATTTAGCCTAATTTTAATTACTGTGCTTTGAAGTTCTTTAAGACCTACTAATACCTTAAAGCAACCTAGATCCTTTTCCCAGACTTTGGGCTGAAGGTGAGCTACCCTGAAAGGCCCACTGCTGAAGGAGTCACAGTGGGAGACTCTTGGTGATTCCACACACCTGCATTGCTTTTCCTCTGCTGCTCTGCACACCCTGGGTCACTCACAGTGTCTGTGTGCTCTCACACAAGTACTTAAGACAGGAGGAATATACTGAAGAAAGGGTTTGATGTTTGGTGATAAGATTTGGGACATTGGAAATCTGGGTACTTGGTAATGATGTCTGACATTAGGAAACCTTAAGCCACAGGCTTAGACATTCCCAAAGAAGTGGAACCAAATACTCAGCTGAAAAATTGGAAAGAGAAATTGTCTTCTTTAGAGACAGCAGGAGTTCTGCTGTTAGTGTCATAAGGGCTTGTTTTCACCCAAAAGAGCTGAGCCAGATCTTCAGCAGGAGATTTAGGCACTAAGCCACCAGCTAAGATCCAGGCTGCTGAGTTTCATTCTCAGAACAGAGTTTTATTCTCATCTTCACAGAGTCAGCAGTCTTTCAGAAAAAGTTCTCCTGAAGATCCTTTTTATAGCCCTGGTTACAGGAAAATGACCCAAGTTATTTTGAAGCTTTACATTTATAAAGAGAGGCTGTAAGGTTAGGTGAAAATTGGACGTTTCAAAGTAACAAAGATTTTCCCAAAAGTCTTTTCAGTGCATGTGGCCCATGTAGAAGGCACCCAAAGCCGTCTCTGTGTGTGTGGGAGTGAGCTGCAGTTTGCTTGAATAGCTTTGCAGATGCTGCAGGTTGGGACCACACAGCTGTGCCTTTCTCATGAACACACATAACCTTTTAAATATTTTAAATTGCCAAGATAAAAGTCTCTTTGAACTGAATATCAGCTTATCAATTGTGCTGAACCAAAACATGCACTTTTAATATTGTTCTCCACATTTAGAGCAGCACCGGTTCTGTGATTTCTAAACTGGGCAATTCATACTGAAAACATTAACACTTGTTTTATGAGGCTGTTAAACTGATATGTGTGCCCATACACAAGAAATGCAGGATAAGTCTGTCATTTCATACTCAATTTCTCAGGTGTGGCTAAAATAATTACAAAATATATCTGCATCTATCAGATCACGTGCTGATCTCAGATATTGCAGTAGACCATAGATAAGCCACAGTATGCTCCTTATGAAACCTTGTGAACATGTACATAGTCTCTGTGAAAAATTGTTTTAGAAAAAAATCAGTGATAATTCTGTTTTACCTAGCTGAATAGATTAGTTACTAGATACCTTGGCCAAAATATCGCAGTAAATCTAGTGAGGTCCTTAACACCAAATTAGCTGAACTAAACTCAATGAATTAAGATAAGGCAGGTAAAATGGCAGCCTGAATGTTCATATTCTGTGTTTCTCCAGAACTGTGGCCATAAACAATTACTGCTGTGGAAAACTTCTCTGGCTTTCTTATAGACTTCTCCTTCCTCTCTCTGTAAGAGTGAAAGGGCAGAGTTTAAGCAGTAATCAATTACAGTAATTAAGTTGGATCAACTCTGATCAGAGTTTTGTTCTAAACTCTGTTCTTAAAATCCTGCATGAAACACCCTTCCAGTTTTAGGATTATTTTAGCACTAAATAGTCTTTTGAAGGTGGGAATGATTGAATTTAGTTGGACTGAGCAGCACAGGGTTACACGCACATGAGATGAAATGACAATTAGATGAATATTAATTAAACAGGAAGTCCAGTCCATCTTGCAAGGCAGTGGTGGTGGAGCACTGCAGTGGCAATACAGGCTTCAGAAATGTCCTTTTTCCTCAGGTATTGGATTGTGCAGACACAAGGTGCTGTCCCTGAGGTGGTGTAGGCTTGGGGAAGAGGGAGTAGTCTGTGCTGGAACAGGGTCACTGAGCTAAGGCACCAGAGCATGAGTGTTTTGGGTGGGACTGCTGAAGCTTTGCAGGACTGTCAGCTGATTTTCACCACACTGTGGTGTAAACCACTTACTGAGAACTCTTGGATCAATGGCCAGTAGAAGTTACTCATATTTCTCTTGTCTTTCTTGAATAATTTCTTTCCATGTTACCTGATTCTACTTTTTGGTCAAAATTTCCCCAAGCTGCCCCTTTCTTTTCAGAGAAGCTTATGTAGATTATTCACTTTAGATTGAGAATTGATGTTAAATTTTGCTTTTACAGTCCATGGCGGGGGGTTGGCACTAGAGGATTTTTAAGGTCCCTTCCAACCCAAATGATTCTGTGATTAAAAATACTAGCCTTCCATGTTATAGATATTGTTATGGTATGCATTTATTCAGATGGACAGGGCCATGCCCTTCATAGTAAATTTAAGCCTGTTGTAATAATCACTTGATTGGGATCATGGTGGAGATAGGTGAGTACGTACTCAAGCTAATATTGAGAGAAAATAATCCTCTCCTGCCTTCTGAATAGTAAAGATTGTCACAAGAATCCCACAAGAATGGAAAACAAAGCATTTAATGATATTTAAAAAAAGGTTACATAATTGTATGGGTAATAGTATACTCAGCATTAGCTAAGATTAAAGAAATATAAAAGACAAATCAGTTCTTAAACTTGAGGTTATAGACCAGGATTAAACTCCTGGTGCCCTGAGAAGCTGTCTCTGTAGTTTTATGGACTTTTCTTCCACTTCCTTAAACTGCTGGAAAATGGAGTCCTACACAGGATATTTTATTAAGGCATTTGAGACTGATTATTTGAAGTCCAAAACTTAGGCCTTTTGTTATCCACTTGTTGGAAATTGGACTACTGATAGAGATGTTTTTTATTTAGGAAGCAACAACAGAACCACAGCTTGCCAGTGTAATTTTATTTTCTTTTTTGTTTGACATGGAAACATACCTTTGCAGAAGGACCTGTTCATGCCCTGGTCATGCAGAGAAGGTGAGCATAGTGTTAAATGCTCTGTGGTTCCTTCTGCCTTCTGAAGAGTGAGGCAAGTAACAAATAAAATAAAATAAAAATGGCCTTGTTTAACTGAGATGAGAGCTACCTTTTGCTCAGGAACAGTTTGTAAGCCAGAGAAGATGCCAGGAGATGGCAGCATCTACCAAGGCCTTCACACATCTCACAGATTTCATTCCTTGGTACTGTGGGACCTCCTCACCTGGAGATTGCATCAAAATCTTCCTTTGGGACTTTTTTTCCCAGTGTCTCTTCATTAAATTTTAGCACAGCATTCTGATTATTTTCTGTCTGTTTGGCTCTGTGATTAAAGGTTCTCATAAGAAAAAGGGTTTGTCAAGGTGACAGGGTGAACTCAACGCTGGAAGCCTTATTTCAGTTTTTCTGTCTCATAGGAGTGTGGGTTTGTTTTAAAGCTCCATAAGGAGTGAAGGATAATTTACAGCTATGCATGAAGAGATGGAAGAGATCCAGAGGAGGAGGATGGATTACTGATTTACAGAGCCTGCCTGACCTGTTCTGCAGACTTGGATATGGCTTTTTAAAGTGACAGATCTAGATGTCCATTTAACAAAACCCAGAACTAGATTTCTCCAAGGTTTTTAAGAATCTTGAGAATGTGGCTAAATTTCTTGACCTGACTTGTCTTGACTTCGGTGGAATCTGTCAGTGCGCAAATACCTTCATAAATCTGGATCTCAGAGGAAAGTCTTTTCCCCCAGCCAGCTCATTTGCAATTGTGATCTGTGAGAGTGTTCAGCTCTTTCGATCCTGCCTGAAGCTGGCTGCATTGGGACCATATTTGTACATATACAAGATTTAGGAGTGAGGAAGTACAAAGATATTAATGCAGCATTTATGTCATTTAGTCATTACAAGGCCTAATTATGTTATTAAAAATACATCTTGCATTTTCATGTCTTCCAAAACAGCAAATGTAGACATGTGGTCTGTCCTTAAGTGCATTATTTTTGTTTATTTTTTCAAGATCACTTGAGAAGCTTTTATTCAATTGTATTTGTGCCTCTTTGTGATGCTTGATGGATGTTTCCAAGACTTCCCTCCTTTGTTTTTTATTGTTTTTGGAGGTTTTTTTTGTGCCTGTAGTTTTTGGTTTTGTTTTTTTTTAACAGTAGAAATGTCAGTCATGTCTAATTCAATCATCCCTAGTTACTCCTGTGAGGACCACTGAAAGATATAATGGGGTATTAATATTTAGAGCATCACTCTTGAAGAGATGAGGATGCTTTCTTTTATATAACACAGGTTGACACAGAGCTGCTGAAGCTCAGTCTAAGGTTATGGCCCAGCATCCAAGTTACACTTAAGGATCTCTTAGACATTTTTCTTTCTTTTGACTTCCTCTGCAGAATGGGATATGGCTGAGTGGGGCTGAGCACTGGTTTCAGGTTCTCTGCCCTTGATCCCTGTAGAAGAAATGAAATTTCCCAGTTACCATTCATAACATGGAGCTACTCCAGCTTATGCTGCTTGTGTGAGACCTTTAAATCTGTGCTGATTTAGGCATGGCAAAATGCTGGCCTGCCATTGCTTACACAGCAGCTGGAAATGCCATCAAGATGATCTTTCTTCTGGTAATGAGGGTGAAAAATCAGGACAGGAAGGTGTTGGGGCTGCTTCTCATTCCTGATTTTGACTAGCAGGGGGGCCTGAAGCAAACAAAAAGGTTCTGCTTTCCCAGTGCTTCCTGGAAACTTGTCTGATCTGTTAAGACATGGCTCATGAGGAAAAGACAATCCTGAAAGAAAAGGCCTTTTAAGATTTTTAAACTTTCCTTGCATGATGATTATCAGGAGCTCTGTGCTGATGCTGAGGAGGGGTTGAATGGAGTTTATCGAGGTAGAGCTGTAGCCAGGCTTTGTCTGACAACTTAATAAGATGGCAAAAGTCCTTTGAATGCCACTGAAAGTCTTTGAAATTGTGCAAAAGTCCTTTGGATTTATCGAAAGCTAATCAGTATGACATTAACAAAGAACAAAGCAAGCCTAATGAAGATGAAAGATTTGAAAAGTGGATTATTTTTCTTTTGTCCTGGCTTTTCTTCCCCGAAGCACTTGCCCTTGTTGGCTGGGTAACAGGCTGTGTGTTAACAGGCTGGTTATCAATGAAATGGGGACTGTTTGAGTGTGTTGAATTAGATCCTTTTATTGTCCGTCAGGGCTTCCTTCATAAATGCAGGTTTTAACCAAGTCATTAAAATGCTCATTTAGCTGAAATTTGGCAATCTAATTATTCCCCTGACAAGATGCTTTAAATATCCTTTACCTAGTCAACAAAATTTGATTAAAATCAGCATGGGTGTTTCTTTCCCCAAACTCCGCTCTCTCCTTCTGGATTGAGTGTCCAAAAATAACCTATTTGGATACTTTCCACGCGTTCCTCCAAAAAAACAACCTTCAGTAGAAGTGTGGAGTTTCAAACTTCTTGGATTGTAAAGGATATCTAACTATGTGAAGATGCAAAAGTAAAATTAAAGCCAGGAATAACCTGTGAGATGATCTGGACAATAGTAGAACCCCAGGAAATAATGCACTGTAGACTTGTGAGGTTTGAAAACATTAAGGTACAGCTTTGAGTAGCTTTAATCAGTAGAGATGACAGAGCCTGGAACTTCTGGTGCTCAATCTAGTGGAATCCCTCTCAGGATTAGCAGGTCACTGGCATTCTCTGAGCACCAAATACCAGAAGTAGCACACAAACACACAGAGATGAAAGTTGCCTTCCTGCTATGCGGACTTTACAGATTTTGTAAAGTCACTAAGTGAAAATTCAGGAATGAGATTTCTTGCCTGTCCACGTGGTTTTAACCAGAAATAAAGACTTTGTCTATATCTCAGTTTTCCATGTGTAAAAGCTGACTTCCATTATGAGTTTGTCATACATAACGTTCTCCTGGGGGCCTTCTGCTGCTCCCACAGGGTGAGGATGCTGATATATGTATGCATTCAGGCATCTAATCTTTTCACATAGCACTGTGTACCAAGGCTGAGCCTGAAATCTGTCCAAGAGACACCAATTTTTATACTCAGGAAGACCACCTGCAGCACTGGCTCCTGAGCCTGAGCACCTTCAGGCTCTCTCAGATTCCCTGTGTGGATCACAATTTGGGAATTCAGCTTCTTGCACAGGGGTGCAACTAAATTCTATTTAAATGTAGATTTAAAAGAAGGTATTGCCTTCTCTGTAGTTGCAAATATGTCTCTACACTCCAGAATGAGAAATGTAAATGAGAAAGTCTTTTTGTGGTAACTTTTTCTTTCCCATTCATGGAAGGATAAAAAATGACTGTACCTGAGTTTGTTGAAAAACAAGCAGCAGAGGATTAGGATTTCTGGATTATTTTTAACTGGAAAAGAAGCTGATGGAGATATACTCAAAAAAACCCCAAACCCAAAACAGCATATAATGAAACTATTACAATACTAATTTATACAATTACACTTGCTTAAGCTCTGCAGTTTGCAATTCTTCTTGTTCTTGGTGCATATTGGCTGCATGCACCTTCCAGTGACATTTTGCAGGAATATTTACTGCTGTATTTCAGGTACAATTCAGTAAATTGAAATTTCAAGACATCCAATGACACAAAAAAGCTTGAAAAGTGTTGAGCTTTATTGAGGCCTATTTTAGCATAGCATTCTTTCTTTCTAAACACCTGCAGAAAATTTTACTTGATTTCATTAGCAGCAAGATAAAAATATTAATATTGTTCTTTTCAAGGCTTCTTTTGTTTTGGCAATTTATTGAAGAACGTGGAAGTGATCTTACATCAATCAGAAAAAGCAATAGGTTTTGGAGTGCTGAGACTGTCATTGTGTCCTTAGGTCATTCTGGGCTGGGATATTGAAAGGGACTCAGAACAGGTGTAATATGACACACAACACTAGCTGATTTATGCCCCTTCTATCTGGAGAATGTAGCATGGGATAATAGCTGCTGGTCTGTTTTTTAGAAATCCTCAGCACCAACAATCTCCGTTGAAATGAAAATGAAAGTGGCAGCTGCTGACCAGAGCTGAAAATGGGGCCATGGATGTCAGCCTGAAAACTGAGTTCCATTATGTTTATGGTTTAATGTCAGCATCTCAAAACTTTCTCTAAACAAAATTTTGGTTTTATTATTTCTGTAGCAGCAGGGCAAGAAAAAGCATCGTCAAGGATGTACTTGATTTCTCACCTGAGCCTTCTGTCTCCATCACCCTCAGTCCACAAGCGACCTGTTTTGAAAATTTGAGGGCAGTCACTTCAGTCGTTTTCAAGAAGGCAGGAAGTGTCAAGGGAGGGAGATTCTCCTAATTTCTCCTGTTACTGTTATAAATATATATATATATATATATATATATATATATTTAATCAACATTATGTTGAAAGCAAACAGCTGAAGGATATCAGAATTCAGTTCATACTGGGTGGGCAACTCTATTCACTTGAGTCCTTCAATAAAACCTGTGGGATCAAGTCCTCAGTGCTAAGTTCTCTGTGCTGGCTCTAGTGACAAACCTGAGATGACCCAGACTTTTTCTTGCTTGCTTGCAACCAGCAATATCTGAAGGTAGCATAGAAATTCAGCCTTCCTGTACCTTCTCTGCACCTTTGCTGCAAGGCCAGAGTGCATGGCTGGGACTGAGGGGCACTGCCTGCTAATTTTGTCTCTTCTTAATGGGGGACCAAGGGCAAAGAGTTCAGCTTGGCTGCTAAAATTGGGACACCAGGATTATTTTAAGATGTCAGGTGAACAAATGTCATGCTGAAAGAAATGTGGAAACTTAAGAAGGAACCAAAGCTTTGTGAAGATAGTTACATATGTGTATAAGTTCTAGTTTTTTGGTGTTCATCTGTCATTCCTGTTGCTGTATAGCAGTAGCAAGAGGCACTTGGAGTTGGGAGACTGTGACAATGTCAGGGAGGAGCAAAATGGACTATTTGAGACAGGTGTCAGCTCAGGGAAGAAAGCAGGGTCTCTAAGTTTGTAATGGTAACACAGTGGTTAATGCAAAAAACAAAATGGAGACAGAATAAACCCTTGGTCATTTCTGTGTTAGCACATCAAGTTGTGACATGTAGGGAAGGTATTTTCAGCCATTTGACAAATATTTGAAAGTTTTCCTCCTTTCTTCAGGCTTCTGTTGTGGAGAGGAGTGGGCATTTTGAGGGGTTAAAGAGATACAAATAATTTTTTTTTAATAAAAGTGTGGTCAATGTAACATAATCTCTTCACAACAGTTGTCTGTGTAATGTTAGATGTATGATAATGTGATATTGAAAAGTTCCCCTGGGACTCATGCTTCATGCCCTGTGCAATTCTCTTCTGACTCTTCCACACTGGTAATGCCAAATTCAAGCCATGAAAATGACAGTACTCATCTGTAAGATGTATACACACTGTAATTGCCTAAGAACAAAATTGTCTTTTATAATTTATATTCTTACTTCAGCATTTTCAGCATATCCTCTGTCAGGGAATATTGGTAAATATTGACACAAAATTGTTTCTTCGTGTAAATCAAATCTTGAAAGGTTTCATGTGCAGCTAGTGAGTGGGTGTGTGTGTTTTTGTTTATTTGTGAATATGTCTGCCTACATAATCCCTCATCTTATAGGCTACATATTTCTCTTGTCAAAAGTATGATTATTAACAGCTTTTAAATAGTAATACTTTAAAGTTATTATTGTATAGCATCTTTCATCCAAGCTTCTTATAGTACTAATTAATGCTTGATAATCCTGATAGACATAGAAAATATTATCCCCATTAATAATGGCTAAACAGAACTACAGTGTAATGAAATAATTTTCTCTAGTGGCATTGTCACTCCTGTTTCAAAGATGAGTTAGTTCTGAGTTCACTGTCTTCTCCTGTAAAATCTCAGTAGACATAGAGAGTGTTATTTTTTTATCTCAGTCTATCTGCCCAGGGTCAATCCTGGAACTGATTGTGTGTGCATCTGTGTGGGTGACTGTAACTGGCTGCATTTAGAATAGTAACTGTTCTTTCTTCATCGTCCTTTTTGGGTTTGGTTGTTTGAGATTCCTCTTGAGTTAACAAGCTTGATTGCAAGATGCTCTTTCTAGAGGTGAGGACATAGCCAGCTAAGTCAGCCAGGAATTGAAGCAGTAAGTCTTTTACTCTCACACTGCTTCTAAAACTCCACTCTCCTTTTGCAGGGTGGAAACATAACAGAGAACTGAACCAAACCCTCTCCCCCAGTTATGAAATGTCTGAAAGCTATCGAGATAGTATTTGACTTCTTTTCTTTTCCAGCTTAACCCACACTACCCAGAAGGTAATAATGAAGGAAAAGCTTTGGTAAGTGGAATTTATATGTTGCATATAATCTGGGGAATACTGTATCCTTAACCCAGCACATCCTGACATATGGAAGCTCTTCATAGCTTTCCTTTTCCTTATGTGTTCCAGCTGCTGGGATTGTTTTCCATATCCTGTGTAAGGTAGGATGCATCTCAGAACTGGCAATTCAGAAAGTTTTCCCTCACTCTGAGGCAAATGATAAGAAACTTATTCAAATTCTGCATCAAAGTGGCATTAGTTGAAGCTGTTCTGCTTGTTGTCTGACTGCAGATATGAAGTGTATTGGTTCTTAGCTCAGATGTGTTATTTCCTGGCAACAGCCTTTGCCTGATACAGCTTCAACAGTATTTTAGCTAATTCTGACTAATGAGGCCAGACATGGAGATTATAGTGTGTGAAGGAAGTGGAGTTGGGGGAAGTCTCCTCGGGGGTGTCTTATTGTTACTCAGTCAACAAATATTCCCAAAAAGAATAATTCCTCCATCAAATTCATGAGATTGCCTTGGAAAAGCTGAGATCTTCTTCAAAAAATTCAATTTAATTTCTTTCTGCTTGCCTTCCGGCTTTTGTTCTTTAAGAGGACACATTTTCAAGTTTTTCTCTGCACAGAGAAGGAATTTTTGATTTTTCATGACAAGAAACCCAAGATTCTTACATAATTACATGCCTTGAGGACTCCAATTTTAATAAAAATGAAGCCTTTCATAGGAGTTGGCTACATTGGTTTTCCATCTTCCCTGATATTTGGCATTAGTGGTGATATTGCAATAACAGCTAAGCTGTCTAGAGAAATGAGAATTCTCTCCTATGAAAGTACAGAAGTTCCACCAGTTGCTTCTCTTTTGTATTGGATTGAAACTTGAGGTCTTTGAAGCTTTGGAATGGAAATCAAGATCAGTTCTAGAATCCCCAGTGAGTAGGTGTTAGGCCCTTGTCACTGAGGAGCCAATCCTATTGTACCACACCATACTTATTTTTGGTGTAAATTTTCCCTCTGTAGCCATTCCAGTTCATCTAAATAGTTAAAAATCCCCTGACTGGATAATGACAAAGGCACAAATGTAATCTAAGCATGAATGGTTAAAGGTGGCTTCACTACCAGTTTGACTTATTCTTCCTGGGTATTGGTTTCAGCTAAAACCCCAGACCAGATAAATCACGTTAGAGAAATGCTTCCAATGAAAAAGTAATCAAAGCTGATTGATGATTAAAGCTGATATCTCTGTGGAAATTTTAATTTATGCAGTCAGCACTTTCCTATGAAAGATGTTTTGTTGAAGAACTTCTAGCAATTTTTGGTGACACCTCCATGTAAATCTAAGCCTACAGGCTCTGTTAGTGTGCTAAAAATCTTTTTGGATCCTTCACCCCTTTATAATCTTGTTGAAAATGCCATGAGTCAGCAATGGCTATTTAAGCCTTCATTCTGCCCTGGAGCAACGCAATATAGAAACTTCATCCCTGCACAGGAATTTATTTTATGTTGCAATGATGCAGTGCATTGAATTGTCCTCAAAAGTAAAAGAATCTTGTAATTTTTGGAGTTCTTGGAGGGTCAGCCATGTCACTCTTGTATCCAATAGCATGTAGCCTGGAGCATGCAGGCTTTCCTTGCTCTGGTTATCATCTAGTGTTTCCTCTGCCTGGTCTCTGCCTAACTGACTCACAGCAAAGGCATCTTCTTTTCCATCCTTTGAAGCAATTAATTTTGAAATATTGCCTGTGAAGTAAATCTGGAGTGGGGAGGTTGAAGTGGACCTACCCCAGCAAAATTTGAAGTCTGAGTAGCAGGGAAATGAGAAATGAATAAACGAATCCTTGTGGCTGAAGGGCTGAACCCCATTAGCCTGTGCCCTTGAGGCCAAGAAGGCCAATGGAATCCTGGGGTGCACTGGGAAGAGCAGTGCCAGCAGCTCAGGGAGTGATCCTGCCCCTCTGCCCAGCCCTGGGAGGCACATCTGCAGTGCTGTGTCCAGTCCTGGGCTGCTCAGCACAGGAGGGACAGGGAGCTCCTGGATTGGGGCCAGCAGAGGCTGCAGAGATGATTTAGGGCCTGGAGCATCTCTGGCAGGGAAAGGCTGAGGGAGCTGGGGCTGTCCAGCCTGGAGAGGAGCCCCAGCTGAGAGGGGCCCTCAGCCCTGGGTGTCCCTGCCTGCAGGGAGGGCTCCGAGCAGGGCCCAGGCTCTGCTCCAGGGGCCCAGCAATGGCACCAGAGGAACGGGCAGGGACTGAGCCCAGGAGGTTCCACCTGGGCAGGAGGCAGAACTTCTGTCCTGGGCAGCGACTGAGCACTGAACAGATCGTCCAGAGAGGTTGTGGAGTCTCCTCACTGGGGATATTACAGAGCTGTCTGGACACAATCCTGTGCTCTGGCGTGGCCCTGCTGGAGCAGGGAGGTGGCACTGACCCACTGTGGTCCCTTCAGCCTGACCCGTCCTGGGACTTTCTTTTTCTACTGGGCTGTTGGATGAAAGGGTAGCAGCTCCTCTGTTGTCTGGGTTTTAAAGGCAGCACAGCCATCTGTGCATTCTGTGCCAGCCCTGAACCTCTCCGCATGTGCTGGGGCTGCTTGTTCATGTTCATGGACTGGTTTACAAGGCCTGATCCCAGTGGCTCAGGCAACTGAATTTTGGGAAGTAGCAATGGAGAATGGTTTTCCATGATGCAGCAGTGGGCATGAACACCAAGGTTCTGCCTAAGCACATCTTTTCTGCCTTGCCTTAAGTGACTCCAGAGTCACTTAAGGGTTGAAAGGGTTTTGGCTCCAGAGAGCATAAATCTTACTGGAAGTCACTGGGATTTCTGTTCCCAAGCATTAAAGGTATGTTTGGACTGAGATTTGTTGCTTGTTTATGAGCTGCTTCTTGACAATCCAGCCAAATTATCTTGCGAAGCACTGCTTTTAATTCTGGTAAATTTTGGCCTTACAATGAGTTATTAATATTCCCACATCTTAGCTCCATAATGAATTTTTTTTTTAAGTGGGAAGACATTTTTGAGATTTAAGGGTCTTATCAAAAAAGGGCTTCTTCATCTCTTAAAGTCTAGATTGTAGTGTATCATGTATCAAAATGCAGTGGTCTGTGTTACAGTTCCCACTAAACCCAAAATTGGTGTTTTTTATTCTGCAAATTACTATGCATGTTCTAAGGAGAGAAATGTACAGCACCAAGAAGAATGCTACCAACATCAGGGAAATGTCAGGAGCAGCTGACATTTGTTAGTGCCTTTGTGTTAAAGGCTGACTTTGGATGGGTACCTTATCTCCATTTGTCTTCATTTTCATGAGAGGGCTAATTCTAACCAGTTCCCGTCTGTCTTTTATTGTTGAGATTTTTGTAGGATGGAAACTGGTATGTACTTACTTATCATGTAAAGAAGTTGGGCAGTTCTACTGTGGGCTGCCAGGTACAATTTGATGTATTTCCTTTGACTTCTGTTTATATATCTTTATGAATTCCCAACATTCTGCAATTCTAACTTTTCCTTCTTGCTGCCAACCTGGGAGATTTTTTTTTTAGATAAAAACTGTAAATTAATTTTTTTTTGAAATATTTTATTTTACCTTCCAGGAATGACCTGTATTGAATTATGTTATTTTATATCGGTGATGCCATTTAAACAAGTAGAATAGACAATCTGAAAAACATTGAAAAGAAAAGAGAAAAGAAAAATCATCAGCTTAAAAATGGCAGCTTATATAAAGCCAGCAGTCAGACCGCTGGGGAGGCTGGGGGAGAAGGGGAGACACGGATGCCGGCACATTATTATTATTCTGCTGTTGCACACGGGTCTGAATCAGCTCTGGAAATGCATACATTGTTTCTTACAGAATGTCTCTGGCTCCTAACAACAGGATTGCAACGTGATGTCTCTGCTAAAAACGCGATGACTCACAAATGAGTCAACAGTGAAGGTGTTACAGGAGGCTAACTGCTGTGCTGTCTGCCAGGGCTCCTAGCAGGCAGGAGCAAGGCTGGCCATTCATTTACTCCATTTTCTTCTCATAAAGAATTTTAAAAATAATCTAACCTATGGAGTTCTGCTCACGTTACTGCTCTGTGAAAATGCTGGTTTTGTAAGAGCCTCCTAAACTGGGTTAACGTATTGAGATACCACATTGCTCTGGATTTAACAGGCATTTTCAGAACTCTGGCTGCTATTAAATTTAATTTCTGCTGAAATCTGTAGTGCAGCTTAATGTATTCATTCAGGAGCAGGGCATTATCCTTGTCTGTCTCTATGCCACAAGAGGTGTCTTCACCAATTGGAATTGTAGATTGGGTTTCTAAAAGAAAAGGTATTTTAGGTCTGTCATGTTTTTGGATTGCTTTTTGCAGTTGAAATCAAGGCCCTTCTGTAAGCAAAGCTCCATGTAGATCTCTTGAAATTTAGGTATGATGCCCAGTTGACTTAAATAAGGAATTTTTGGGATAGTAGCAATTAGTAGCAAATTCTGTTAAGAGCTGTGAAAAGGGTTATCTGCTGAGCTGTAAGTCTCAAGGAGAACAAATCTCATTGGACCTGATTATTTTGTCACTGATTCCAGCATGGGATTTGTCTCTCCTTACATTTGCCTTCCACATGGCAAGCAGTATATTTGTGCTTTTTTTTTCCTCTTTAAGCTTCTTTTTAAATCATGGTGCAGTGTAAATCAGTGGTGGTAGCCCAGGAGTTACAGACTTTGCTGTGGGCCTGGATCAGTATTTCCCCTTCTCACCAAAATGGTGGTTTTTCTCACCACCCAGGACTCTTTTTTTGAATGTTCAGCCTTTGCTTTCCTAGGTGGCTCCCACCCTGGCTGGGCCATGGGGGTTTACTCAGTTCCCCTTCCTGGATGTGATTATTGAGCTTTGCTGCTGCAGAATAAGGATAGGGGCTCACAGCTCTCTGTGTCAGTGCACACTGAGGTTTTCTCAGGCCGAAGGAGCTGACTCTGCTCTTTGTACCTCTGATACTTTCACTGGGTTGTTTGGAAGGGGTGGATCCAACTCCTGCCGGGCAGAAGCAGAACTCAATGTGTGATCTCCTTGATCCTTGTGAGTGATTTAACCAGTGCACAAGAATGAAGTGATTGCACCTTCCTCACCTTGGATGTGTGTCTGATGTGACTTGTGACAGCCTGTTGCTAGTTTGTTGTAGTTTGGAACAATCAAAACTATATACATTTTCCTTCCAGGAATGTACTATTTGGTAATATTGTTTTACCCACAGTTTTCTATACTCCTGGCATGTAATTCACCTGGTTTTGTTTGTTTTTTATTAAGTCCTGGAAGTGCTTTCCTTGGCTGTCACTGACCACATTGCCAACATCTCTGAAACTGTTCCATTGGCTTTCTCTTCACACTGCTTTAAGTTAAGAATTTTCTTCTCTCTGCATTTGAGTTCCTTTGCAGTTCTTTTCTTCTTTTCTCTTAATTGAATCCAGTTTTGCTGGCTGCATCTGCTCATATGCCAGTTTCTACCTGAGCAAATGTCATCTTGTTTTCATCTGCTTAGGAATGCAGTGCTTCTCCTAAGATATTGTCTAATTAATTTAAACTAGCCCAGTACTTTCACTTTTTTCCACATCCTCACATGGACTCACCTGCTGATTCAATAATGGCTGGGTTAAGTGCAGATTCTGATGGCTGCTTACTAAATTTAATTTATTGTGAGAGGCTTTCTGTACGCAAGTGTCTGTGCATTCTCTCCTACACAGGCATGTGCACGTGGACTGGGACATAAAATGAGGCACTAATACACATCCATGTTTGGTCCTATGTAATGACAGCATTGCTGTCTCTCATGTACCCCTTGTATAAAACTTGTTTCCAGAGCTGTCAGGTCGGGGGTCACTTCTTAGATCTTTTTTCTCATGAGTAGTGCCTGACTCCCATAACCCAGCTTGGGTTGTAATATTCAGATTCTAAAATAATGCTGTAAGGAGAGTTCTGAGGTTTGTGGGAGAGTTCGGCATGGAACTGCTGTACAGCTCTTGTGCAGATCTGATTTTGCTTAGCTAAGCTCGGCATTGCAGTTAGCTGTGTTGCAGGCACTGTCTTGCCCTCTGTTGAAGTGGAATTTCTTTTTAGGCTAAAAACCAGATCTTGTACCTATGTCTGCCAGCTGCTAAGCCTGATTGGTGGGATTTAGGGCTGGTGAACTCATTGCTTAACTGTATCTATACAACTGCTGGGGTCACCGGGGAATGAGCAGGGTTAGCCCCAAACTGCTGGGGGAACTTCTCCTCAGAACGAATGTTTGTGAACTGCTAAGGCACAGGAAACCTGCCTTTGACTCTGCCTCCTCCTGCCAGCTCACCCACTTTATACACTGGTCATGGTGTTCTGTGGTGGGGAATATCCCTTTGCCCAGTCTGGGTCAGGTGTCCTGCCCATGTTCCCTCCCGGTATGGTTTCATATTTTGGTCTGTATTTTACTCAGAGCCCCAGGATAAAAAGAAAACCATACAATTATGAAGTGTCCTGCCTTTTTGTATACCAGTCATTTCAGTTTGGAAATTATAGTGAAGTGGGTAGTTTCTGGTAAACCCTAATTAGATTTCAATGTAAGTTGTGAAAAATATCAAAAAGTTTGGATGCTGTTCTAAACTATCCTGTACTACTCACCCCTTTACAGACCTCTTGAATTTTAAATTGGATTTCCAGTTTTCTGTTTTGTTATGAATGTAGGAAGTAGTTTTTCATTTAATATTAGACTCTGACTTACTCCTGTTAAGCTCTCAGAAGGATTTTTTTATTGTTCATACGCCTTTTCAGTTTGTGTCTCATCACAAGTACGTACAACAAAATATGTATGGAAACCACAAAAGCAATTTGCTATTTTCTCAATTCTTGCATATAGGTTAAATTTACTGTGTATTTTTCAGTAGTACTTTTGGACATAAGATACAAGAGGATGTGGGGACTGTCAGATGAGTTTACTCTTGTGCAAGTCACAGGAGATGGTTGCTCTTTGTCTTAGCAAGCCTTCCTCTCAAACACTTGTGGCAGCACCCTAACAACTAGAGGAGCCTAGGAAAAATGTCTTTCTGTATTTTTTTTCTTCTCTCTCCATCTTTGATAGAAGTCATGGGATGGAGAGCTGGCATTTTGTAAGCTTGATAATGAAAAAATGGATGTTTTGGAAGGATTCAAAAAGTGCCTTGAAATGTGTTGATAACTAACCCTTTCTTCCATAATTTCACCCATCCCTGATTTTGTTGTTTAATTTCAGTTGGCAATGTGGATAATCAAAACTTTGCCCTTGATTGTCCCTTACAGTTTGGTTTTAATCAAGCCACTAATGCAAACCAAGTACAGCCTGGCCTTTTACATTGTACAACTCTTCCTTAGTGGTGTATTGTAAATCATTATAATAGCATTTCATGCTTCCAGGGTTGGATTTTTTTCTCTTTTGGCTTTCCTCATTCCTCTTCTCCTCTCCCTCTGTGATGTATTTTGTGTACATGAATGGCCCTGGGCTGCCAGTCTCTTAATTGGTTATCAGTCTTTTGTAAGATGTGTAACTCGGCACCCCAGAGGAGCAGCTTTTACTCACACCAGTAATTCTGTTGGTTGCTGTGTGGATATGGGCACAGACTCTGAATGACTCCATCAAGCCAAGAAATGTTCTCAGGGAGGGTGGCATTTGGAGTCTGTAGGCAAAGCTGTGGAGGTGACTAAAGATATGAGGATAGTGCTGTGGGGTCACAAAATTCCTGTGGGCTCTCAGCAGATGGTGAGAGGCAGATCCCACCTTAGCTCAAGGCCTTGGCTGAGTAACTCTGTCCCTCAAAGGGACAACTCCTGCCCTTGCAGGGGGTAAAATCAGACCTGTGCTGGACCCAGCCTTGGTATGTTATCAGCCTGTGCTGAGATTTGTAATACAATCCAGCTGGGGCTTTGCCTGCCCCCCTTGCCATGTCAAGCTGGTCCTGATGGAGCAGATGTTCCGCCTCCTGCTCTTTGGAGAATGTCCACAGGACAAGAGGAAATGGCCTTAAGCTGCTCCATGGGAGGTTCAGGTTGGGCATCAGGAATAACTTCTTTTTGGAAAGGTCTGACAAATGTTGGAAGGGGTTGCCCAGGGACGTGATGGAGTCCCTGTCCCTGGAGGTTTTCAGGAAACAACTGGACATGGCTCAAGTTTAGTTGAGAAGGGTGGTGAGTTTAGTGACAAGGTGGTCACTAAGGGTGGACTTGATGATCTTAGAGATCTTTTCCCACCTAAATTATTCTGTGATTCTCTGAAAGCATGCTGCTCTGATTCTGCAATCTGAGAGGAAAAAGCCATCAAACTTACATAAAACAACAATAGATTGAAACAAATTGCTTACTTTTTAAATCTCCTACTTGTCTTAAAAAAAAATAAATCTAATTTTCATTCATTCTCTTATTTCAAACGTGGCCCTTTCCAAATCAGCACTGCGTAGTTGCATCAGGTGGGAGTGAGGGGTCTGCAGCTACTGCAGGTTTTTGAGGTTGCAGGTGTCAAAAAAAGCATATCCAGTGCTGCAATGCCTCTTTAGCTTGTGGCCTGCTGTTGTTCTAATGACTGCCTGAGACCCCATGAAGCAAAGTGCATCCTTTGTGTTACTCCAAAGCCAGTTGTGGTAGATTCTTGCTCGAAGGTAAAAAAAAAAGAAAAAAATTCAGATGTATTACTTATCTGCAAGGTAATTGAAGAATTTCTAATGGGCCCTGATGCAAGCAAATAACCCTTGTGCCTAATCAGCAGAGAGAAGGCGACCTTCCTGCTTCAAAGAAGAAACGCCAGGCAGGGGAGAAGATTATGTATACTTTGGTCTCTGTGCCACATGGAAATGACATCGCATCTCTCTTTGAACTGGATGCCACCACCCTTCAGAGAGCTGATTGCCTGGTTCCAAGGTAAAATAAAAAAAAAAAAAAGGAAATGAAAAAAGGGCAGAAAATAGTGCTGTATTGACAAGGTTTCTTCCTGGCATTATGCTGGTGAGTGAAGCAGAAAAAAAGCAAACATGAGCAAGTATTATCCTTCTGTTAAAATTTGAGGAGTGTTCATGGATAAATAAGGGATGTATAAAACATGATGCTGCTGCTGTGACTGGGTAAAATAATTATAAGGATAAAACAAGTGACACTTAGAGTCTGTGAAGAGAAAAAATAATGGTCTAAATATTGCACAAATCTGTGCGAGGACAGAATTGAACTCTGTGCACTGTTTGAAAAAAAAAAGTACTTTTAATATATTTAACTGAATTGTTCCCAACAAAATAATGTGTGGGGTTAGCTGGGCTTCTGTTTCCCTGACAGATCATGATGCCACTGAGCACATTTGTTATTCAAATGTATTCAGCAAGTGGCTTCTGGGTTTTAATTGTCAATATTTGAAATTTTAGCTGTGTAGCATAGCTGAGATTGGTTAGATAAGTCACACAGTGTTGGTTGTGACTGAATGGGCTTGCAGACACTTAGGGCTGGTTGTTATGAAAGTGGATTTTAAAGCTGGGTACCCACAAATACTGATGTATGTGACTTTGAAGTGTGTTTGCTATGCTAAGTTCTGCCAGATAATTTGCTTACTTGAATACTCAAAAGCCCATCAGCGGAAAGGGAGAGCGTGAATGGAGACCACAGTGAATATATTTCAAAAGTAAAAATTCAGAGTTAAAATTGTAATTGATTTCTCAGCTCTGCTTTTTGATAATACCACAGATTATCATATGGAAAGAATTTAGAAGGATCTCATATCTACTCTTTGTTCACTTGATTTTCAGTTGAGAACTGGTACTGTAAATGCTTGCTCTGGAACAAGGGTTTGCAGATCATAATGATGAAGCTGTGAAACCACGGTCAGCTTTACTTTCTGGCTTTTGTGCTGTGACAGCTTAAAAGGGTTCGTTATTCTGCAGGAAAAAAATAATAAAAGAATTGGGTTTATTCATGAAATGTATTTCTGTTCAGATGGGATTTTATAACATCTTCCCTTTTAGTTTTTTTCCTTTAAAGAATATTTTACTCCTAGACTTACAAAAATACTTAAACCCAGCATTCTGCATAATCCCAAGATGCTGGCTGTTCTTGTTGCAGCTCTGCTCTGGGTGAGAAAGAAGGAGTCAAGGGAAAGGGGGTACAGCTTTTAGGTCCACCTCCCCTTTTTATTGCAGTGGCTGGTGTGGCTCCTGCTCTCCAGCCTCATGCCACAGGCAGGTGTTGCAGGGCACTCCACTTGCCCACGTGGGCTCAAGACTGATCCATCTCAGCTGCTGTTTGCTCTGTCCCCTTTAGGAACTCCTATGTCCGACTGAGGCACTTGTGCACCAACACTTGGGTCACCAGCACCAGCATCCCCATAGACACTGAGGAAGAGAGGCCTGTGATGTTAAAGGTAAACAAAATCCCAAATTCATTCCTGAAGCTGGCTCACTTCCAACCTATGAAATGTGCATAATAATTAGGTTAAAGTAAGAGGATTTCTCACCCACTTTAAACCAAAAATGATTGCAGATTGGGACATGCCAAACCAAAGAGGACAAGGAAGCTTTTGCCATCGTATCGGTTCCTCTGTCTGAGGTCAGAGACTTGGACTTTGCCAATGATGCCAACAAGGTTTTAGCATCAACTGTTAAAAAGCTGGAGAATGGAACAATAACCCAGAATGAAAGGAGGTTAGTGCGTTTTATTTTTTCCCTTGCTAAATTGGTGTTTGGTTACTCATGCTAACACAGTCATGGGTAGGTGATATCCACATGGACAGAGGCAAATGGGAGAGGACACTTCAGTTCTGAGAGTGCCAGCCTGGGGTTAGATGCTACCTCTGTTGGAGCATCCTTGCTGTTCCTCAGGCTGGTGTGTGTATCTCCTGTGTAAAAGCGGGGTAAACAGCACTTCCCCAGCTCACTGGCCACATAAATAAATGGGTAGTTCCCTGGGCAAATGTCTTTGTCTGGATTTCTTTTGATAATCTGCTTCTGAGCTGTAACGTGAGGGTGCATTGCATCTGATTCTCATGTACATGAAAGCAGCACTGCAGGGCTCTGGACTTGTGTTAAGTTCACCACACTGCAAAATCTGCAAAAGCCTTGGAAGGAGGTCTCAGTGTGACTGAGAAGCTGCTCCATTTGCTTTCTCATACCTATTTTCCCTGTTCTCTTTTTCTATCTTACATCAATTTGGTGTTCACCCCTTGTATTCATCCCCATTTTTTCTGTGGCGCTATTGGAATGTCTGCTCCTCACACCCTCCCCTGAATCAAGGGATTTTGTAGTACATTTGTTGTACATTGTAGCCAGATATATTCCACTGCCAGTGATATAGTTCGCTATTTGTCTTCAGCTGCCTGTGGTTAAACTGAATAGAAGACAACATCTCTGACAGTGTGAATTCATAACTGTAATACATCATATACAGCTTTTTTTTTTTCTGAAATGTTGCTTTTTGGTGATGAAACTGAATTTTTGCAGTCAGTTTCTAGTAGAAATTAGACCAGATTATTTAATATCCTAACAGGCAGATTTTTAATGCCTGGGTGTTGGGACTCAGCCTTGAAAAGCTGTGGGGGCCATTTCATGATTGAGTTGACCCAGAGAGGGATACGACAGTGTCCAGGTGGAACATCCCTGTATGAACCTGTCACTGTCAGTATTGTCAGATCTTGATGTTGGGCAGATTGATACAACAAACATGTAAAACAATTCAGAGATGTTTCACAACAGTGCCATCATTTATTAGTTCTTGTGATTTCCTTTGGAAAAAACCTACACCATCTTTTTTTTGTCTTATCACCTTCTAGTATAGAGTAGTAGGAGTCCCAACAGTTTATTCCTTATTGCTCCAGCCTACAGCTGCCTTTTCTACTTTACTTTGTGGGGGTGAGACACCCCTTCACTCAGAGGGTTTAGGTGAGCAGCCCAGCTCACTTGTGGATAATGGGGACTTTGTGTCTGGCTCCCACAGGTGACTGAAAATCTCTTGGGAATTTTCCTGCCTCTTTCATAGCTTGTAGATTTGTTAGTTATGGACTAACAAATAACATTGACCAAATTGAGATGATGCTGAGTTTTTAATGTAAAAGATTGCTGGTGCTGTTAAGGGATATTCTTTGAAATCTGTAGACATCTGTGTTTCTCACTGCATGTCTGGCAAGGTGTTAGTAACAAGGAGGCAACAATGAATTTGTTTTCTTTTTTTTTCCATTTATATTCTGTCTTTTTACATTTTCTGAAGGTGGGAGAGAAGGAATTACTACTGCCTCTGTTGTTTTTAGCACCTGCTTCTGACAAATCTTTTGTTTAGCAAAGAGTGAAACAAATGCAGTTTCTTGGGTCAGTATATATAGGAAAACAGTTATATATGAATATATTTATGAAAAAATGTATATATGAAACAGTTTCATGGGTCAGTAGGGAAATTAGCTAGTGGCAGAATGTTTTTATTCCTCTGGTGAGTCCATCATCTTGTTTCATGGACCCATGATAAAGCATAAAAATCCTTGCTAGGCTGTGTAAGTTTCTTTTTACTGCTCCTGGGCCTTGAGGCCACCAGGTATAGATTTTGGATCTCTGAATACTGTTTATCAATCCAGCGGCCTGTTTTTTCTCTTGTTTTCCCTCTGGTTGTTGTTTTAATGCCTTGGTAAACAGCCCTGTGATTGATTTAAGCTTCTGCTGAACCAAGGCTTGGAATCCTTAATGTACATGTCAAACTTAACTTTGCAGTCGTGGAAGTTCCATTGTGCCAGGTAAAGCTTAGCATAAATGTGATTTTCATTCTTAATGAATCCTAGCAAGTGTTGAGTGACTGTTTATAGTAATGATTTCTCTATTTATTCTAGGTTTGTAACCAAGCTACTGGAAGATCTCATTTTCTTTGTTGCTGATGTGCCCAATAACGGGCAAGAAGTTTTGGATGTGATCATTACCAAGCCAAACCGGGAACGACAGAAATTAATGAGGGAGCAAAATATATTGGCTCAGGTATGTCCTACTGTGTTAATAACTTATTTGTATTTGCAAACAGATTGCAGGAGAGAGTGATGTGAGAAAAAGTTATTTTTGGGTAAGTTGGCTTATGCCAGGTTGGGTTTGTGTTTCACTGGATTGGGTAGAAATGACACTTCTTGGTCCCTAAATCAGAGTCAAGCACAAGGGGCTGCAGAAGGCTCTTAATTTCATGTGATTCTGATAAGATTTAAGATCATGTTTGGGAGCAAATTGTTCACGAAATTTGAGACAAACATGGAATGTTGTCCCAATCGTTCAAGTGTTCCCCACATAGTGCCCCTGTGGAACTCTTCATTTGCATGAGGGCAAACTTGCAAGTAAATAAAATTAATGTCCTTCTTGAGAAGTCAACTGAAAGAAATTTTTAAAAAAGGTAAAAGGATGAGACTGGACAGAAGCTAGCGTTGTCCTTCTTTTTCATCTTAACGTTATCCAAAGTTAAAACATGTAACTAAAACTGTTTAAATTTGGGGATAGTAAAGAAAAAGCAATATCAATCAGGTTGGTGGGAAATGTAAAGCTAACCCCAAATGCATAAAGCTGTGATGTCTCAGATTGTGTTCCCACTTGTATTTAGTCGAGGATGTTGTGCTGATCCTGTCAGAGGACATTTCCATTGTCTTTGAGTTCTGCTGAAGTTCCATTATGTAAGTTCAGCAGAAATCTGGGTCTGGTTTTTACTCTCAGTGATTTTGATTTTGAACAGATATTTGGCATCCTCAAAGCTCCTTTTAAGGACAAAGGTGAAGGATCAATGCTGAGACTTGAAGACCTGGGCGACCAGAGATATGCTCCCTACAAATACATGTTAAGATTATGTTACAGAGTTCTAAGACACTCCCAACAGGACTATAGGAAGAACCAGGTCAGTGGTATTAAAGATAATTTTCCTCCTGATTTCTATAATTATATGTCCTGGGTTTGACATGATGCTCTACACTTACAAGTGGGATTCTGTGGTAATGGGGAAAGGCCTTTTTTTGTGTGTGTATAGCTTAGTAGTGTGTGAATTGAAAGTTCAACAATGAATATCACAAGTTCGCTTTGTACTTTTGCAGACTGAGACTGGGGCTCACTGCTTCATTCATGAGCTTTCTGTTATTAAAAATATGTTCTTGGAGCCTGGATTGCAAAGTGGGAAATCTGCAAAGCTGTCTGTTTCTCTTGTTTAAATATTTATAGAGGGATGGCAGTGAGTCAGAGCAGAGGTTGTTATATCAGGTAGCCTGATTTCCCACTGCTGGAGACTCCCTGTGAGCAGGAGGTATTTCAGAACATGGACTAAAGGGACTGGAGATAAAAGCCTGAACTGCTGTGTGGCTTCTTTGTTTTCTTTCCAGTGTTTTACAGAAATATTTCTGTCCTGAAGGGAGAGAAAAGGAGGAGGGAAGACTCAGAAAAAAAGCTTCTTAAATGCTATAAAAACCTTTCAGTTTTCCCTTTAAAAAAAAAAAAAAAAAAGAGGTTGCCATTTCTTGAATTTTATATATATTTTCATGGATTCATTCCTTTGGTTTATGAAAGAATAAGAAGAGTTAGTCATCCCTAATATGGAATCTTTTTCTCAGGGTACATATTTGAGGTATTCAGAAGTTCTTTTCTTCAGGCCAGTTCAGAGAGGAAAGTTTTGAGTGTTATTTTGATTGCTAACTAAGCTGGATGCCCCTTGTTTGTAAAAGAGAAAGCACTGCTGCTCAGCAGGTCATCATGGGAATTCTTCCTTTTTTCAGGAGTATATTGCTAAGAACTTCTGCGTCATGCAGTCCCAGATTGGTTATGATATTCTGGCAGAAGACACCATCACAGCTTTGTTGCACAACAACAGAAAACTGCTCGAGAAACACATCACGGCTAAAGAAATAGAGACGTTTGTGAATTTACTCAGGAGAAATCGAGAGCCAAGGTTTGAAGTGGTCCATGTAGCATTTTTGCAGTAGCTGTGAATTGCATGCTATTCATTGCTTTGATGTCTCTTTCTCCCTGTTTTGACCTGGCAAATGAAAACCCCACCTGTACAGGAAATATTAGAACTACCTATAATTCTTGGAATTTAACCATATCCACATTTTAAAATTAGAGGTTACTGAAAAGAGGGCTTATGCTTTACAGGACAACCTTGAAAATTTGGTCTCAGTTCTGACTGGGGCAAAGAAAAATTAAGAAAAAGTTTAATTTCTCCCAGCTCTACAGCTCCTCTGTGAAACCGCCACTTGTGTTGGTTCCCCTGCTAATAATCCTGGTGTAAGTTATACACACATGTCAATTTTTCTAAGCTTTTATTAATATCAGTTTTCCTGCAGGTTCTGATTCCAGGTCAGACCTGAAAAGGGCCTAGGACAGTGAAGATCCCATAAACTTGTGTCCTAGACCAGATTTTGTTCCAAATTAAAATTTCTGGCCTTGAACTTCATTCAGCTGATTTTTTTTTTTAATAAGCTTCAGGTCAGAATATAGAAGAATTGGATTTCCTTATTTTTAAATGGAAAAATCTCTTGATGATTGGATTTTCAGTTGTAAAATGAGCAAAGTAATACAAGTATAAGAAATGAATGTACTGAAGGCCAAATATTGTTCTCTGTAATTGTGAATACCATTTTCCAGGTAGCCTTTAAGGATATTGCTCAAGGCCTTGGTGCTTCACTGCCTCAATTATTTTCTATATGCCTCTTTGGCCTCACTCTGTAATCTCATTGCCTCTCCCCTGCTCAGCTGTGTTTGGTTTGGTCAAAATGAAGAGGAAATCACAGGATCAGCTCTGTCTCTGAAGGGTCTGTGTTTATTGAAAATCTCATATTGCATTTTCTTTTGGTGGAGGATGTGATGGAATTTGTGCCATAACCACATCATGCAACTGCTGTGTATCCACTTCTTTGAGGAGTTCAGGAGCAATAAATGTTTCAAAATTGCTCCTTGCCAGAATGGTGTAATCTGAACAGTAAAGACTTGATCTTGATACTGATTTTCATGGAGAGTCTTGTAGATTTTTGCAGCACTGTTGAGGTGAGTGAAAATTGTGGCATTCTGCTCTAAAACACATGAGCTACAAAATAAGAAATCTTCCTGAGTTTTGGCTCCAACCAGGTGACTTCCCCATGTAATTCCATGTAATTATGTGCTGTTTGCTTAATTTTATCTTTGTGATTGCTATGCACTTTTAACTACTAGTTGCCACAAAGCTTCGTTTCAGTTATGTGGGTGGATTTTTTCCTAAGTCTACCCTAAAAATGCTGTCTGTACTCACCCACTACAGTTCCCAGACTTTAGTGGGGATTGTGGTCTGTGCTTAGAGGTTCAAACTGTTGGATCCTTGGAGGGCTGATAGGAGATGGTCAGAGTTTGTACCTAGATTTCTAAGGAAGTGGAATACATGATCTGTGTGTGCCTGTTCACTTTTGCTCCCCTACCAGTTCTTGAGCACCTTGCTCAGTTTTAGCCTCATTTGCTAGAAGAGTGGTGGGATCAGAGATACTTAATTCCTATAATGGAAAGTGGAAACTACATCAAAGGAAGAGGCCCTTTTTATACTGCAGTGTGTCAAAGGCTGAAAAATGGATTACTGTTTCTGCACACACAGGAATCCCTGAAAAGAGACAAACCCATGTACCTAATGAATGTCCCAGCTGTGAGGAAAGCCTCAGCCTGAACCTTGTTAAACATCAGAAGACCTAAATTTGAGAGATAAATTAATAGGGAGATGATTTCCCTGCAAAGCTTTGTTCTTTCTGCTTTACATGGAATGACCTCTTGGAATGCAGAGTCCTATCTGCAGGTCCTGACAGATCTGCACTCTTCTCTGGTAGCTCATCATTCCCTGGCAGTGTTCAAGGGCAGGTTGGATGGGGCTTGGAGTAACCTGATCTAGTGGAAGGTGTTGTGAGTTGCAAGAGTATGAACTGGCAGAGATCATGATATTTATCAGAGACCTTGATAAATATCATGATACAGAGTCCCTGTAGTCTACCCATCCTCTAGTGCTGAGTGCAAGAGAGTTCTACTGCAGTTCCCCAGTAGTAAGTAGCTTAAGTCTCATGTTCTGCTGCATCTGTGGTTTTTTGACTGCAGATTCTTGGATTATCTGTCAGACCTGTGTGTATCTAACACCACAGCAATACCAGTAACTCAGGAACTCATCTGCAAGTTTATGCTGAGCCCAGGGAATGCTGATATTCTCATCCAGACCAAGTGAGTATCTGTAATCACAACATGCCACCTTTTTGTTGTCTGCTGTCTTAAATTCCCAGCACTTTGCTCGTGGCTTCATTGTGAATGGTTTGTGTTTGCAGGCTGGTTTCAACCCAAATGGACAATCCCCTGGAATGCCCAGTCATCTCAGATGACATTGATGAAGAGGAAGTGTGGCTTTACTGGATCGACAGCAACAAGGAGCCTCACGGCAAAGCCATCAGGCATCTGGCTCAGGAGGCAAAGGAGGGCACAAAAGCTGATTTAGAAGTTCTTACCTACTACAGGTAAAACTGCTTGTTCAAAGGGAAGAAAATGTAAACTCTCTGAAGAGCCCCAGTGCTGTTCTTATCCAGTTCATTTGGCAATATCAAAAAAGGAAACCAGAATCGTGAAAGAAAAAACTATGAAATCAGTTTCATGCCAGAAACTGAGACTAAGAGTTCATTTCAAGTTTTACTTGTGGGAGTTATCACAGTCTCTGCTGCCTATTCCAGGCCAATCTTGAGTTTCCTTTGCTCATCACATCTCTTTGTGTGTCTTTTATTTTGCCTCTAACCTTTTATTTATTGAGCTTTAATTTTAGGTTGTGGTGCCCTGGAAGCAAGGCATGATCTGAGAAGCGAGTGTCCTGAGTGTCTTGAGGATTAGAAAAGAAATGGGATCGTGGAATAATGTTTTACAAAATTGAAGCAACAATTGAACAAATAATTTTAATGTCAAGTTGCTCCCTCACTTAACAAAATCACTCTTGTTATTTTTAGGATTTATATCAGAAATGCTCACAACAGGCTTGTAACATGAGATTCTGAGGTGTGTTCTTTCATTTCCAACCCATTTCCTTGAATACCATGTTATTACCTTTTTTTTTTTTTAAGGTACCAACTGAACCTCTTTGCAAGAATGTGCCTGGACCGCCAGTATCTTGCCATCAACCAGATTTCTGCTCAGCTGTCAGTAGACTTGATCCTCAGGTGTATGTCTGATGAGAGCCTCCCCTATGACCTGCGGGCTTCCTTTTGCCGCCTGATGCTGCACATGCATGTGGACAGAGATCCCCAGGAGTCTGTGGTGCCTGTCAAGTACGCCAGATTGTGGACTGAAATTCCTACCAAGATCACCATTCATGAGTGAGTTGAAAGTGCTTCAAACCAAAGTACAAAAGCTCTTTGTAGGGTTAGTGTACGAGCAAAATGGTTGTAGATGTCCAGTGTCCACAAAACATGTGTGTGAAAAGGCATTTTGTTGCAGAGCACGGAACTATTAATTATTGTTACTCTTGGAAACTTCAGTGGGCAGCTTTCAATCATTAAATATTTAAATTTTATTTTTCACTATGTTCTTTTACTGGACAAGCTGGGGAAGATGGAATGGCCTTTCCTCAGACCAGCTGCACTCCAGGTAAACCCGTTGTGTCTCACATGACACATGGTTCACTAGGCTGGAACTCGGTTTTATACCCCAAGTTCAACAGAAAGCCACAGCTGGGAACCCAGAATTAAGACACAGCCTCTGTCCACAAACAGAGGCTGTGGCCTTCACTTAGTAAAGTAATTAAGCATGTGTTAAATTTAATTTTAGAGAAAGGACCATTGATTTCAGTGGAAACCCTGTCTGGCTCCACTGATTTGATGGAGCAGCAGCACTGGGATGCTCCCAGCCAGGGAAAATCTGGCTGGAGAGACAGAGAAAGAAGCACAGCAGTGCAGCAGGCAGTGTTGTTTCTGTTAATGACCTTGTTGAATTGCCACAGCAAGATTTAAGAGTTCTATCTGCCACAAGAGTGGTATTATCCTGTCTGTATTCTTCCCATTCCTGGTACTGTTGAAGGGAAGGTTTGGGCATCCACTTTCCATATCTCCAGAGAGCTGAACTAAGTAATCTCAGAGGGTCATGACTGGTTTGTTTTTTCTTTAGTGACAGCTGATCCTGATATTAGAGATAATTAATTTTCCTTCTTTCTGTGCCTTGTATTGTAGGTATGATTCCTTCACTGACTCTTCAAGGAATGAAATGAAGACAAAGTTTGCACTAACAATGGAATTTGTAGAAGAGTACTTGAAAGAAGTTGTGAATCAGCCCTTTCCCTTTGGAGACAAAGAGAAAAACAAACTTACATTTGAGGTACTTCTCAGCTATCTGCATCCTACTTACAGTATTCCTCATTTCAGATAGGATGACATTGCTTCTTTCAAAATAAAGCCAGTTGCAGAATAAATACTGGTGTAAAATAGCCTAAAGAAGCCCCTGTTCCTAATTCCATTGTTCTTGGTGCTGACTGCAGAAAATAATACTCTTGTCTGCTGTGTTTTTCCAACCTTTCCTTCCTTCCCTGGGGAGGTTGCATTTCAGTGGACGGAGAGGGGATTTCTAGGGAGTGAATGGTGAATATTCCTGTTTTTTCTAAATTAGTGAAACAATTTGTAAGGATTCTTCAGTATAAGTAGGTGCTGTTTTCTGTATAGGGTATTACACTCAATGAAACACTCTGGATAACCTAATCCTGTGGTTTAAACATTGTTTGAAATTCTTGACAGAAACTTTAGATAGGCCTAGATTTTCTAGGTTCACATAGCAAAGAATTAAGGGGAAATGCTTACAGCATTTATAGTTCTTCCTCCAGCCTACTTCTCTTTGTTGCTTTTGCCTCTGGTCACCTGAAATCACCTCTGTGCAAACCTATCATCTTACTCTTCTGCTGACTTCCATCTTCCCCAAAGCGGCTGCCTTTTTAAATAATTTCCCAGAGTCTTTCTTCTTGATCTTATATATTTTAACAGATGCAATTTTATCCTCTCAAGCCTTCCTAAATCTCACCTTGGTTTTGCTGTCTGCTGTAACCTGACTGATCAATTGCTTTGTCTAATCCTGACAAACATTTAATGTCACTGGCCTTAGTCCAAAAATCAGTGGCAAGACTTGTGCTAGGTCTGAATGCACTCAAGATCTGAATTTCTGTGGAAGCTGCTGTCACTCGTGCGCCGGGGTCAGGGCAGGAACGGGCGAGAGCAGGATCGCCGCAAAGGCAAAGAAGGCTTTATTCCAAAGAACCGTGCGGTTTTTATAGAGTGGTACGATAGGTTCTGTTCTATTGGCTGGCTAACAGAAACATCTCTCTCAAGCACTGTACTTGAGAGGAACAGAAAAATAAAGTAGAAAAACAGCACCTGCAAATTGTTTATATTCAACAAGTTATCACATCTTTTCAGCTCCCTAGAACTTCTCACAAGCCGCTGTGAGAAACACTTGCCATTTCTCTCTCTCTGTCCCATGGCATCCACAAGCTGCTGTGTGAAATGCAATTGAAAACCACAAAGGCTGTCAGTACTTCCTTCATTTTTATTTTCTTTTTCTCCTAGGTGGTACATCTGGCTCGAAACCTCATATACTTTGGCTTTTATAGTTTTAGTGAGCTTCTCAGGCTGACCCGGACGCTGCTGGCAATTCTGGATATTGTTCAAGTTCCCATCTCATCATACTTCGAAAGGCTGAGCAAGTTTCAGGATGGAGGTGAGATGAGCAGCACAGACTGTTATTCCAGTGGGTAATTAGCTTTTTAAGTTAGAAATAATTTATGGAAAATCTCATTACTCTTTCAAGGTTCTGTATTCCCACATCAGACCACCTATAGGAATGCATTGCAGGGGGCATTAAGATGATCAGCTAAAAATTAACTTTTTTGAACAGAGCTGCATCCTTCATGACTTTTGGGTACTGCATTGGTGTTGCTGCTCCTTTGCTTATTTGGAACTTTCAGATTTGGTTTTAAATTTCAATGTCCCTTGCTCTGAACATCCCAAGGGAGTTCAAGCAGCATTTGCCTGGGTACAGGGATTATGGTGGCTCATCTGTGGCACAGCTGATGGTTAATCTTCTTAGCACTTCACTAAAAGGGAGAATGAGATGTTCTGATCCCACAATGGCAGAAGTACCCAAAAGAAGTCCAGAGAAGGCCATCCTCTGCCTGTGTTTGTCAGCTTAGAATATGCTTTTTTGAACCCAGACCACAAAGCCTCTCTGACAACCCTAGGACTATTCTGTATGTCCCACTGCCTTTGCTACCATGGTTTAAAACTGGGTTGAAGAATGAGCATGCCAGGAAGGTGCTGAAATGTAGCATTTAGTTTTCCTGTGTGAGTGGAAAAGAGGTGTGGCAGTGGTGTGGGCTGAGGGTCCAGAAGACTGACTGATGGCAAATTCTGCTTTAATATGTAGCTGGTGTTGCCAGCCAGCTGGCTCACAGCACCAAAATGGATGAGCTGTCTTGTTGGAAACAATTATTTTGTGTTTTCTCTGGGAGGCCTTTTCCCAGCCTTGAGTTTTTCTAATCATCATTTTGCTCAGTCACTCCCACAGATGCCCTGCAGGAGTGTGCTGTTCTTCACAACTCTTTTCTTCTTTGAGGTTCACACACTCTGGAGAGGTGTAGACTGTCATTGTCATCTCTGAACCAAGAAGTCATATGCTTGGTTCTCTTGATCTTCTCTCCATCGCTGCCAGCAGACTTTAGTGACACCCTCTGGAAGTCTTTCCTGCAATGCAGTGCACACCAAGTCATGCTGTAGCTGGCTGCAGTCCCTCCTCAGCCCTAGAGAAAAGACTGTATGCCCAGACACTTGGAATTATGTTTTCCTTTTTTGTCCCTGAAAGACTGCATTGCAGAGTCTCTTCTTAAATGGCTCTGGACACAGTTTGACTCCAGACACAATCTTGGCATATTTGCAACATGGGACATGCAGATGTGGTTCTTCTGCTTAGTTCTCACTCTGCCCAAGCCTTTAATCCTGATTATACATCTTGTTTAGTGTTTTTTTACTCACATTTATTACCCGTAAAATCATGTTTTGTCCTGAAGTCCTTTTATTTCTGCAGAAGGGTTTCCTTTCAAGCTTTGTAAGAGAGGAAGGAAACACCCATTAAGTGCAAACAGACCTGCTCTCAGTTATATGAATTTCCTTGGCAATTCCATGCAAATCAATGAATTTGCTTTGAAATAAATGAGTGAAGGAATGTTGCAAATGGAAGCTCAGTAGCCTTTTTAGTAGTACTCAACCACGTACTGGAGCCTTCTTGGGAACTTTTTGTCAGAAACGTGGTTTTGTCTCATGTTCTTTCAGCAAAAGAGCACAGAACAAAGGTGTGATTTTTTTTCTTACCTTCAGCCTTTGTGCAGATTATTTAAATTTCTTTCCTGCTATAGCTGTCTCAGTTGATGTTTACCTTTCAAACTGTCCTGGGTTGACTATATGATGCTTTTATCCCCAGTCGTCTCATTCTCATTGTTATGCTGAATAATAAGTTTTGCACCTTTAAGACTTGTTGCAGAGAGTGAAGGGGGCAGAGAAGAAGTGCACAGTTTTTTTTTTCCAGACACTGCTCTCACTCCTCCACATTCCTGCTCCTGGACCGTGTTGTCTGCAGATGGACAGACAGCGGGACAGAGTTCTTTTTTGTCTTTAGTTAGTTTAGCTAGCTGAGGCAAAGAAGTTTCCTGGACTGTGTTTTTTTCCCTTTTCTTTGGACCTCTTGAAACCTGCTCTGGACTGAACACCCAGCAGAGCACCGGCAGCTGCACCTGTGGCCCGCCGGGCCGGGCCTGGCCCGTGACATTTCCAGCACTGAAGGGACTGATCAGAGACTGAGTGAGCTGAGCTGCAACCCGGGGAGGGGACTTTCTCAGTTTGTCATCTCTTTTGGAGCAGCAAGGGGTTTTATTGTTTAATATTGTTTAGGTTTTATTGTTTAATAAACAGTTTTTTTCCACTTTTCTCCAAGGAGGTATTTTCTCCCAGACCGGCTGGGGGGAGGGACTGATTGAATTTGCTTTCCTACTGGAGCCCCTTTGGGGATTCTCTCCCAAATTTGCTCTAAACCAGGACACAAACACTGACCAGTTCAGGTCAGGATGTGACAATCCATGGATGTTCTCTTGTTAATTACCTGTGGGTTGGTTTGGTTTGTTTGGTGGGGGTTTTTCCCTTTTTTCTACTAACTCTATGTCTAGAAAGCTTTGGACAGGTTTTTTTGCTGGTGCAGACTGTTGTCAGTCCTGTCTGCAATCTTACAGGAGCCTGGAGATATTGGCTGTGCTGTCAAGACTTAAAAACAGGCATTGAAACTTTGCTGTGGTGAGACAATGTGTTTTTATGTAGAAATAGCTGTAAGACTTTCTGGAGAGGCCTTCTACAGTCTTTGTAAAAGAAAAGGATGCCTTTGGGTGGTCAGATCTTTTCTTCAACCTCCCTTTTCTTTTCTGATTGAGAAATTATGAACTACATAAAGTGTGCATTCACTTTGCACTTGAGACAGCATGATCCTGAATATTTAACTGCTGTGTCCAATCAGCCTTTCCTCCTGCTTTCCCTGGAGGTGCAAACTTACCTACCCATGAGCTATAAAGATGCATGTTTCACAAGGATGAAGTTGAAGCAGTTTAATAACTCCTTTTCACTATCTTTGAGCACCCAGCTCATGGAGCTTCATGTTCAAAGCACATATTTCATGTCTGAAAATCACAACTAGAGCAAAACAAGGGAATGCTTTTCATTAAGGAGAACTACTCAAGAATCAACCATCGCTTTAGTTGCACATTGCACCACTGAGGGGTGGTGCTGGGCTGGAACTTCTGGATCTCTGCTTGTGTTGGACTGCAGATGATCCCAAGGGTGAGTCCAGAAGCACAGGTGTTCCCTGGGTCCTGTGGAGTCTGGATCTGTCTTGTCCAGGACGCACTAGGGATCCTGAGGAATGAACAGGCAAGTAAGAAACTGGACTTAGGAATTTTTTCTAGATCTCCTCTCACTCTGAGAGTAAGGACTGTTCACCATGCAAAGCTGTAGGTATACATTGGGTTTCCATTTTATAGTAATTATGAGATTGTACATGCAAGGGTTCCCTTCCCTTTTTACACAGATATTCTCTCTTATAAAACTGTGTTGCTCAGAACATGTTTGTTGTTTTATTAGTTACCTGTCCTGGCTTTTTATTGTCTCTTTTAATTTACGATACTGGTTTCTTAGGTTATTAAAAAGGGTGAAAGTAGGAATTACCTCAGTCATTTTTTTTTAGATTTTGGAAAATGTGATGGCAGTTTCTAAAATCAGAATGGTCTGTTGATTTTTTCCAGCAAGTGTTTTCTTATTCATAACTTCCATAAAACACAGACAGATGGATTGTTCCCTGCCCTTTGTCAGGGTGGTGGGACCTCTCTCTCCAGTTAGAGAGGTGTGAAGGTGAGTTCTTGCCTTTAGAGGAGGTCAGATTCCATTCTCTCACATCACTTCAGACTGCAGCATCCTCTCTGGCCGGTCCAATGCTTATAACAGTCATACCAAACCTTTGCAGAATATTGCAGGTAGGTGTCCCTCCAACACATTATTACTCTAGGGATGTGCAGGCTAACCTAGCTCCTTTCTGAAGAAAAAATAGCTTCCCTGAGTTGCAAAAATCATTACATTGATGTTCTTTAAACAAACAAACAAACAAAAAGATATGATTGTTTCTGTTGTGATTTTTGTGTCTATATTGTCAATGTATGGAAGTTTAAATTTTGGAGTTTATAGAAGTTGTGGGGCTTTGTTTGGGTTTTTTATGTTTGTTTATTGGTTGAATGGTTTTTTTAAAGCTTCCAGTCAGGGATCACAAATGTCTAGGCATAAGCTTTAATTCAGTAAGAACATGTATTTCATTCCTTGAGCTTAAGGCTTTGACGTGTAGCTCATAACTCCAGTTTTGACAAACACTGAAAGCCAGTCATGATGCCTGAGACTGACAGTTTATTGGTATAAACAAATATGTTTAAGTTTTATCAAGCATTAGGGGCATGATCCTGTAAATCTTTTGTAGAAAAAGTGCTACTGAATACCAGCTTAGGTTCTGTATATTTTAATTTTCATCACTATCTAAGTATAAATTTGCATAGATTGATAGTGAATCTATATTTAACAATAAGATTTTGTCATTAGTTATGCCAATTCAGAATCATAGTTATTTTCAGGTTCTAAGAAAAATGACTTGAAAAGGGGTTTGCCCAAATGGATAAGTCATGTAATTTCTATTCTACAGCTGTAGTAGATTGAAGGTGGCATCTCTGTAGAAGTTGAAAATTTTTGTCAGGATGTATGTATTTTACATAATAGGTTTTGTATTTTAGTTTTCTTAAAATGTATTGATTTCTATGGGAAATCAGTGCTGAAAATCTGGGACAGGTAGGTTATGCTGTCTTTCCATTTATTTTTTCCAGGTCAGTAGCAACAAAAGTCTCCAACATCTGATTCTAGTAATGTGAAGTTGTTGGGAAGTGGTGAGCTGGATTCCTGACTGGTTTGACCAGTCCACATTGTGAAAACTGTAGTCAGGATTTTGGGAAATATATTGATGATGGGTGGGAGAATGTGGTGAGTCTTGGCTGTGGAAGGCTTTCCTGGAGGCTTTACCTCAGAACTGAAAGAACCAAATTTTCAACCAGCAGACTTGAGTCTTCTTCCCTGTTTAATATTTATTTCTTAAGTACACCCACTTACTTCAGTAAAACTACTTGTTAAGTGAGGAATTATATATGACAAGTGTTGAACTGTTGAGGCAAATCTGTAAAATGGAATGTATTTTTAGGTTTAGTGGAAGTTACATGAAGACTTAATTAACCTTTTACATTAAGAAGTCCTTTTCCCTACTTTGCTTAAAATTGGAGTCACCTTAGTGGCTGAGGTAGTCCTTGATGTTTCCTTGGGTTTCTCTGTCTTGGTTTGGCAAAGATTCTAAAATCACAGAATCATAGCATGGCTTGAGTTGGAAGGGACCTTGACTTATCTCATTCAAACTCCCTGCCATGGACAGGGACACCTTCCACTATCCCAGCTTGCTCAGAGTCCCATCCAGCCCGGCCTTGGACACTGCCAGGGATGGGGCAGCCACAGCTTCTCTTGGCAGCCTTTGCCAGGGCCTCACCACCCTCACAAGGCACAATTTCTTCTGGATATCCAACCTAAACCTACTCTTGCCAGTGTGAAGCCATTCTCCCTTGTCCTGCTGATCCTTACATTATTGTAAATGTTTGTTACTTCTTTCAAAATACTTAATTTTAATGCCACTGTCAGTTACTTGAACCAGAATTAAATTTAATGTATATGTAGTTTCATGGGTGACCTTATTTGATGAAGACAGATTGAAGTAAGCTGGCTAAGAAACATTTATGAGACAAGATCCTGTAAAAAGTAAGGATGTATATTTTTGGAAATGGTTCTTATCTAGATTGCACCCTAAAAATGAACTGACTTGAAAATCTTGCAGCCATCTTCTTTTTTTGTTTTAGTCAGTGTGTCTTAACTTTGAATTATTTTTGTGCATATTTGAAGCTGTTTTCTGTTTCTTTTTTTTCCCCTTTAGATTAAAAACAATATGTGGGGTGTACAAAATATACTACCTCTATCCTAAAGTGATATCTTTTTTTTTAAGGAGAAAATGAGGATTTCATTTAGTACTGCTGTCATTTTGGCACCTTTCAAGAACATTATAATCTCTTGCAGTTTTAATTAAAAGGTAAAGTCATTGCTTTCCTAGTAAGTGCACCCTGCTGTATCATTCCAGAGTAAGGAGCCAATCTGTCTTGTCCAATACTGCTAATTTATTCTCTGTGAATTAAAATGCACATCTTTCTCTAGGTGTTATTTGCTCTTTCAAATAGCTGATTTTAGTCAAACCATGCACCTACAGCATATGTCAGGTCTGAAAGAGGAAGCAACATGGTAGTAGCAGCAGGTAAGCCACACATTTGCCATGCAGCTCAGTGCTGTTTAGTTACTGTTGTTTGGGAATGAGAATAATGACATGCCAGGAAACACATCCCTGAATTTGAGCTGCATATGTCTTGGGATGCAGTTCACAGTCCTGGGCACCAGCTGAAAAAGCCCTCAGTGGTACAAATCTGGGTTATCTGCAGAGTTATCTGTCCCTCAGGAGCTCTACAATTTTTCTGAGCCAGTGTCCACTAATATCAGTGGGAGTCTTTTGTTTTACTTTGCTCAGTCTTTTTGAAAAATAAATTTTAAAAACTGCCTGTAATAAGCTTAAATTGCTCCCACCTCTGTGATTCTCACGTTAAATGTGTTGCCTACAACTGCCTAAGGAAGATGCCTCTTTTTACTTGTTCAAACTGTTGGTCAGATATCCCAGCTGCTTCATGTTGTGCCTGGACCTGTATCTTGGTGGTGTGTTCCTCCTGCAGCTGGAAGGGACACAAGATTCCATCCTGCCAGGGAGCAGGATGGGGGGACCTTGCCTTCTCCTGGAGTCTTCAGTGCTGGTGAGGTCTGCTGCCTCTCTCTGCAGAGGAATGCTTATGATTCTGTGTGTCAGGGGACTCTTGTCCAGACTTCTGTTGCTGTTACACAGCCCAGGAGCCTCCTCAGCTCCGGCTCCAGTTAGGTCACGTTTTCTTCCAGCCTTTTTGGCTGCAAGTAGAGGTACACAGTGTCTGGAAGCACCAGTGAGGCCATTGAGGGTTGACAACAAGGCTGCACCTGCCTTTTCTGTAGTCCCTATGGGTTCTCTGTCTCCAAGGACCAGATTTCATCCAAGACTATTCAAAATTACTCTACTGTTTCTCAGCCCTGCATCTGCATCTGTTACCTGCACTTTTGTCTAGTTAACAATTTGCAGTATCTTCTTTGAGGCATACTTTGATTAGCAGGGCTGATGAGGCAGTGGCTGCCTGGCAGGCTGGAGCAATAATTTATACCAGCAGTTTACAAGAAAAGAAAGGTTCTAAGAGGAAAAATGAGAGTTAACTGTGTTAGTCACAGATAGCTACAGAGAAGAAACTGCTGTTCAGTGCAGAGAATTGCCAGACCAAAGGGGAGGTCAGACTGAGAGCTTAATTCTGTGGCATGAACCATTTCTCTTTCCTCCTTACTCTTTCCCTCATTATAAGACCCGTGCATTAATGGGATTCCAGAGACCATTGCTCTTCTAGGAATCAATATCTGTCTTACAGATGTAACTCAGCTAGGAGGCTTGATTCCCATGGTGCTTTTTACCCTCAAGGCCAGCCTGCTGATGTATGTATTTTTTTCCTTGGACTAATGTCTGTGGCATGAAAGCCATGCTTGACACAGCTCAGTGGTTTTGGGGGTAGGAAAAAAGCCCAGAACCTGCAGAATGTCAGGACAAGGTGAAGTTTGATGGAGTTTCACCATGGCTGGGCAGCTGAGAGTTTGTATATAAAAAAGGAAGGTTTATGGTTATGTTGTGGTGGAGGCTGGAGTGGCCAGATTCACTCAGGGGCTGGGGAGCAAATGTACATCCATGGCACATAGGTAAGTTTTTTCCTTTGTTTTGCCTCATTACTTGTGAGGACTATAAAATATGGAAGTGATACCTCGCCATGTGTCCTTAATGCCAGGCATTAGGTTTTCTGTAAGCCTTACCTGAGGTCAGCTAGTTATAGAGCAATGAAAAATGGTTTAATGAAGACATAAAGTGTGATTCTTGGCCTGTTTATGGTAGGTTCTGAAGTCTTTATGAACAAATTCTGTAGAAAACCTGTAAAAATTAATACCTCTTTCACAAGCAGAGCTGTAAGGCTTTAATGCTTCTGGCAAATAATATACAGCTCTAAAGAGTTTGAAATAAAATGTGTTCCTTTAGGTAGTGAAGTGTTGTTATTATATGTTCTTAAAATGGCTGTAACTTTTCATGCAGAAAAATTAAATTGCATGAAGGAATGCAGCCAAATCAGCAAACAAATGTAGAGCTAAAGCTGCCATTGGATTCTCAATCTTGCCCTTGGTATTTAGACATTGCTGCACACGTGGTTCCCTGATGGAGGATCCCCGAGGACTGGACGTGTTATGTGCCTTAAGATGACATGAAAGCTTTCTTTGGGAAGCTTTTGGTGGAGCAATAGTGTAAATATCACTGAAATCCCCAAAGCCAAGGATATTTGGAGTTTTGGCTGTTGTGAATACTGTCTCAAAACCTGGTTGAATGCACCTGCACTGCTACATGGGTTGAGATAAGGTCCTGTGTGCTGGTTTTGACTGAAGTGTCAGTGTCCTAATCAAAAGCATGCTTAGGTTTGATGACATCAGAGAGTTGTTGCTATGACTTAATAACTGCATAGACCATGTGAGAATTGTCATATTTTTGTAAAGCCCTTTATTGCTTCGCCCTCCCTCCTCTTTTTTCTATAAGCAAGATTGAATAATATGTTTGATTTTTATGGACAGGTTAATGAAGGTTGCTGGGGTAGTGGATGCATATGCATTTGTCTTTTCTAGTCATTAACAGATCTCTTGAAGATCTGATCAGACCTTTCAGTACCTAAAGGGAACCTACAAGAAAGATGGAGAGAGACTATTTACTCCAAGGGCATGAAGAGACAGGACAAGGACAATGGCTTCACACTGACAGAGAGGAGGTTGAGATGGGATATGAGGAAGAATTGTTCCCTGTGAGAGTGGTGAGGCCCTGGCACAGGTTGCCCAGAGAAGCCGTGGCTGCCTCATCCCTGGAATTTTCCAAGGCAAAGCTGGATGGGGCTCTGAGAAGCCTGGTGGCAGGTGTCCCTGCCCATGGCAAAGGGCTTGGAACTGGGTGGTCTTTAAGGTTCCTTCTAACCCAAACCAGTCTGTGATTCCATGTGGCAGCTCCCTTTTAGGTACTTATTTATTAGATACTTATTTATTGGAAGCATTGAGCATCCAACTGGTCCAGTCCCTAATGAAAGCTGCTGGGTGTTAAAATCCTTTTGAAAATATGGGCACTTTTAAAATTTCTGTCTTGGGAGATGAGCACTGTGGGAAACTGTTCAAGCTAAAAATAGCTGGGCAGTTTTCAAAACTGAGCCCTAGGAATCCATCTTTCATTTTTCTTTCTTCTGAGGGAGACTGAACAACAATGATAATAAGAGCAGACTCCTTCCCCCCATGGCAACTAGGGACCAGATCAGGTGCCTATAGGTAATTTTTAAATAAACAAGGCTGCACGTTGGTTCCCTGGCATCTTGGAGATTTCTGTGGAGCAGAGGACTCTGGGGACTCAGAAGACTCTGGCTCTAAGGGGATCTGCCAGCCTTTGAGGCTTCCACTGACTGTTCACCCTCAGGTTCTGCACAGCTCTCTGCACTGTGTGTGAAATATCCAAAATTCTGTGGATCCTGGAGAGCAAACTGAAGATGCTCCATAGCAATGGGCTGGGAACAATTGGAAGCAAAGGCACGAATTGCCAGCTGCCTCCAGCAGTTGTTTTTCTTAGTGAATATGGTATTTTGTCACTTATCATCCATACTGTATTGCATAGCAGATTGTTGTTCACTTTTATATTCTGCTTTTAGAATTTTTGCAACCAGTAAGTGACTTATCAAGAAAATATGTTTATGTAGAAAATGAAGTGTCAAATTATCCACTGTTTCGATTACTTGGGTGGTTGTTATTTTTTTTCCCATAATTGACTCCTCTGAAAAGCCTTTCTTCTCAGAGAGGCCGCTGTGTTGTCAATCGTGCCAAATTGTATGAGATTATGTGCTACAGTTTTGTGACAGAAACTGATACTCATTAGGAAGTTGTGATCACTGTAATAAAAAGTAATGAAAAGGAGATGCACAGTTGTCTATTCAAAACATGACAAGCATTCTCTTCTTTCCTCTTCCTTCAGTGTCTGTCAATCTGCAGCTCCTTTAAATTACCACTTGTGCATAGTGCATTCACTCTTCCATCGACTAATCTTGTTGAGACTGTACATTAAATAGGAGACATTTCTAATGGGTCCACTGCTTATGGAAGGCTTTTGGCATCTGACTTGTCTTGGCAGAAGGGGGAACAGAGAAGAAGGGAAAAATGGAAAAAGATTCAAGGAGATTTCCTTGTGTTCTTTCCCTCTGTTGGTCAGTCACGGCTCTGAGTGCTTGTGCCGCAGTTTGCTGCTGAGAGAAGTGGTTGGTTGCACACATTAGCACCTCACAACATTGCAAGGACTGTTCTCTCCCTGCCACGCTTCACAGCCATATATAAATGTTAGTACCTTGACCCCAAAGAAAACAGCCAGAGATGAGGTCAGCAGGTTAAGGGTGGCAGTACCATATGGAGGCACAGCTCAGCTTCTCTTCACTTATCTCTAGCAAAGTGCACATAAGAGTAATCAGGGTTCACATCTACTTGCTCTCTCTCCTGATTTATCTCAGTTAACTAGCTGAGGCAGTAAGTTAATTTTTCCTTGGTCATTGGTATTCAGGAAGCACTTTGGAGATGTGACTAAGATCAGAGCTCCCTTATTTTAGTCATTGTGTGCACATGTACTAAGAACTTAAATCTCTTTTATTGAGCCAATGTATTTTGTCTTGCATTGTTGCAAGCTTAGCTGACAGAGAGCCAGTCCCTTTTTAAGCTGCAGTAACCTTCCTGCATGCCTTACCTCAGGGAAGCACACCCTTCCCTGCTGGGATAACCACCTTCAAGCAAGACTGCTGCTGGCCCCTTGTGCTTGTGACTGACAGATTTAATCCATGCTTAACATAGTCCAGGCTTCCAAGGCTGGACAGGCAACACTGAGTATCACCAGTGATAATTACAGGGGGATCTTTTGGAAGAGAAGCTGCTCCCCACTCCTTATGTACATGGAAGATCTCCCTGGTTTCTTTCACAAAGCAGAGCAACTCCTCTCAGTTGAGACACATCAGCTGCTTCACTGCCATCCATGAATGTGCTGCTTGACTGCTATCTGCTCCTTGGAGAGGGTTGCATTTCATCAGCACCCTGCAAAACATAGTTGTTGTGATACTTTTCCTGAAATGAAATGCTGAATTGCTCCAGTTGCTGCAGCATTTTAACTCTGGGAATGTTCTCTTCAACCTGCTCTGAATTAACTGAAAATTATAGTCAGCATCAGGCAGTTGGTTAAAAAGTTTTCCAAGATGACACCTTGTCTCCCTGCTGTTATTGACAGAAATAATGCAGTATTGAATCACTGCCCATTTCAGCTGTAAATACTGAACTGGACTAAGTAGACTTTTCTCTTACTAAAATCCTTTCCTATGCATTAATGAAATGCTGTTTGAAATGGCAGGGATAATAAATACCTCCTTAATCCTCCTTCACTTTCCCACCTCTGTCTTTTGAGATCACTTGCATTAAGGTCAATAGTGAAGGAAAGCTGTGGACAGAGCGTTTATCCTTGTTACTGATGCTATTGGGAAGCAGCTTCATAGCTGCCTCTCACTGGTTTGTGCCACCTTTGGGCACTGGTGTTCTGTGGCTAAGAGGAAGGGACAGCAATCACCTAATTTATTTTTATTTCCTAGATGTTTTTCTGGGCTCCAGTATCACATTAGCTGAGTGCCTCAGAGTCTTTGCTATTGCAGGCCTCTCACTGTCCTTCCTAGAGGTGGAAAAAGTGACCTACTCATTTATGGAGGTTGTCCTGAAATGCAGAGACAGTGACTAATTCCTTTTTCACTGAAGGAGTTGAATCCCATTCCCTGCCATGCCTCTGCAGCACCCCAGTAATGGCTGAGAAATAAGCAAGATATGGTCTGGGCAAAATCCCAGCTTTCTTTCTCCAAGAACTGAGGTGCACCCAAGATGTTGTTTGATGTCTTGTCCAAAAGACACTAACTTTTTCATTAGCTTTACACCCAGTAGATTTCAGTCTTGAAGGGTGAGCAGGAACTTTTCAAGATGAAGTGGAATTTTTCTTCCTTATTTTAGACAAACTGCAGTTGTGTCTTGTTTTTGAGAAGAATATCTTCTGGACTTGTCTTAGACCTAAGTGGTTTCATTATCATTAACCCCATTGACTGAAGTTTGTTTTTAAAGAATTTCTGAGCTTTCCAAATGCCCTCTATTTATATTTCCCTCTGCCCAACTGAGCAAAAGAGATTTTGAATCAATGTTTTGAGAGATGATAATTTCTTAACTGAGATGTATGCCTGGGGTGTTGCAGGCCATGATGCAGCTACCCAAGCTGCAGGTCTTGTGGGCTTATGTGTCAGCATTAAGGACAGAACGAAATGAATTTCATTTTTTTCATGGTTTGAAGATGAAGAAGATACAAAATGTTGGTTTAACTGAAGGTACTTTAGGGTTGAAGGTCCTTCATGTAGTTACTGTAGCTTTGCACAGGTGCACTGGGTGGTGGTCAATACAAATACTTGTTTAGCACATTGGGAGAAAGGAGTTGGGGAGTGGGAGAGAGATATTCATCCCATGTTACGCCCACACTGTTTTACTTGATTTGAAAGGAAAACACACCATTTTCATTTTATGTCATGGAGACTATTTGTGATGGATTTATTTGCTTTATGCCTGTGTAAGCAGTTAGAACTTTCTGTGCCAACCTAATGTGAGGATCCAGCCTTTAGTTTGACTTCTAGATTTTTTTCCCCTTACAACATGCAAAATCAGAAGTACATTTCCCCTCCCCCCCCCACCTCCTTTTGTAGAGACTTGAAGTATTATTTTTAAAAGACTGATTCAGAGTGATTGCACACCAAACCAGATGCTGAATGGGACCTCAAACCTGACACAAATCTGCCTCATTCACTTTGAAAAAGCACCTTCTTTGTGTGTTTCCCTTTTAAAGTCAGGCTAAAGGCATTCTCTTTCCATACACATTGTAGTTGTATATGGATTGAAGAAAGAAGGGAGTAATAGGAGGATTTTGCCAACAAAATAAAATCCAGCTTTGACTTTTACAGCAGATTATCTGGGAAGAGGGTTTCTTCAGTGTGAGTAAAGCTTGGCTGTGGCATGGTGATTAAAGTGTACTAAAGGACAGACAAGAATTATTCAAGCTTCTCTCAGCAAAGCTACATTTCCTTCAGTCTTTTCTTTGCCTTTAGTGTAACCTAGGTCCTGGCATTCTTCTTGTGAAGAGATGCTGTCATTCCCTTCCTTTCTTCCATTCCTCACTATCTGTGTCTTGCAAGAAGGGAAACTGATTCATGTAGGTAGGTAGCACAATATTCTCACACTTTCTTGTCCCACCTTTGCAAGGAAGCCACTGATTCACTGAGATGCTTTTCCCATCAAAATTCACTACAAAGACCAGTATAATCTGTGGGAACAGATGGTATTTCTCAGTAGATTTTGCAGTGTACCATTGCAACCTGGATAAAGGTTTTACCACATAAGTGTAAAATATTTTTTTCCCTCGTGAATAATTGACAAAAGGCACTGTGATTACAGATACCAGCTTGACCTTCAGGACAGCCTTCAAGCCTGGCCTTGTCCTGGCACTTTTTTTTTAAAGGGGGATGGTTGGCTGGTTGTGTCAGTTGGGTTTGGGTTGTGCCCTGTCATTTGAACCACACAAAGAGATTGATCAGACTGGCACAACCTCATCTCTTTACTCTCCTTCAATATGACATCTAAAACTCCTCCCATGTGTCTCCAAATTGCAGCAATAGATGGTATTAATAAAATACCAATAAAAGTTTTGTAATGATAAGCATAGTCAAGTACTGGAATTGCTTGCTTAGGGATGTTCTATAATACTGGATATACAACACTCAGTTTGCAAATATTCTTAAAAACAAGTTAAACCTCTTTAAGAAATTGTCTTGGATGTGGATAATGCACCTTCAGGCAAAGGAATGGGTGAGATTTCTTTAGTTCTACTTTTTATCATTTGTTGAGCATGTTTACAGACTCTGGAAATATTTTGGCATGTTTACCATCTGTTAACCTGTAAGAAATGATATCTTGGAAAAATCAGCATAGAAAATTTTTGCCTAATTGGGTAATTTGAATGAGCTCAGGAGCTGAGGGCTTCTTTTTCAAAATGCCATTTGAGACTGGAAAGGGGTTTGACAACATGGATGTAAATGTAATATACAGCATTGTAAACATGCTTTAGTCCTAGGAAATGTGTCTGTTTTTTTGTTTAATGCACAGGGAACAACGTCATGAGGACCATCCATGGAGTAGGAGAGATGATGACCCAAATGGTGCTGAGCAGAGGGTCTGTGTTTCCCATCAGTACCCCTGACATACAGCCAAGCATTCACCCAAGCAAGCAAGCCAGCACTGCAGACAGTGAAGATGTGATTGTAATGGACACCAAATTGAAAATCATTGAGATTTTGCAGGTAATAATGAGGGGTGGTATATTACACAGCAGCTATTTCACAGTTCTTTACTCACACAGTGGCCAGTTGTGTTTCCCCCATTCTTACTATTCACTGCACTGTTTATTGTAGAAATACCTCCTTGATATGAGGAAGGATAGTCCTCTGTGTGAACAATTGCAGAGTTGTGGTCCTCACCCTGTTGTACCAGTTTCACTTTTGAAGGAACAAGATGCTGCAGAAACTTTCTCACTGTAACTGTGCAAAGACAACTTGTCCTCTAATCTGCCTCCCTAATGTTTCCTGAACACCGTGTGTCTGTTTCCAGTTTCTTTCACACACTTAACACTGGGGTGGTTGCTTGATTTAAGCATTTGACCCCTCTGTTGCAGTAGTTGGATAAAGGGCAGAATTTGGCCCTGGCCCCACTGAATTTGTGGGAGGCTGCACACTTTTGGTGCAATTAATGCATTTCAGATTTCTGCTGTTGGGCTGAGAAGAGTCTGTGGGCTGCTGTGATTTTCTCCCAGCTGATGTGACAATCTGGGTGACACCAGCCTGCCTCCTGAGAGGCAGTTTTCACTTGGTGCTGTTAATAAGTGAAGTGGCACACGCTTGCTCTGTGTACTGAATCCTGATTTCTGCAGTGCTTGGGCCCTGAAGGAATGTTTTGGTGTTTTCTATAAATTCTCTGGATTTGTTGGTACCAATGTCACTTTTGAAGGATTCCATTTGTTCTGACTGCTCATAAATTATTTAGATGACTCTAATTACTTGTCATCTGAAAGGCTATCAATTGTTAGAATATACTCAATACTGCATTCTTTGGTTCTAGGCCTCCTTTACTTTAAAACTTACAGTGAAAGACAGAGTGTTACAAAATTATATGACCTAAATAACACAAATCACATGTATTGCTTTTCATTTCCTTGTTTGTACGACTGAATTTCTCTCCACGCTGTCCTGCTTTACTGGTGGATGCCTAGGAGGATGGTTCCAGGACCTTGTCCTGTGCATTCCCTGAGAGAATCACATGTTGTCTCATCCTTTCCTTTTTCACAGCACATTCATTGCAAGACCCATCAGGATTGAAGAGTACTTAATCCTAATTTCTTACTTAATCTGTGGTTTGGTAGTTAAGGATTGGTCACATGGTCAAATTACTTCAGATAAGTGAGTTGTCATATGCTGGGTGAATCCCAGTAAATGTGCATATATATATGCATATATATATGCGTATATATGATCCTAGCCCACAAGAAATATAAAATAATTCAGTTTCATTTAAAATGCAATGAGGAAGGAATAATTTCAATCATGTTACCTTTCATTACTGTGTTATTAGCCTCAACGGTGAGTAAGAATATTTTAGATTTATTTTACTAACATGCAAAGCAAATACAATGGTGATTGAAGCTGTTCCATTCTCAGAAATATTTCAGTTTGTAGAAATTTAATTCTCAACATACCTTCCTGTTGCTTTAAGTAAAGACTGTTTAACTTATGATTTCTATTCTGCCCTCAGCCAGAATTAAACAGATGGTCTGATAGACTTAGTTGACTATGCATGGACTTGGGAAATTTTTATTTTTAAAAATCTTGCCTGTACAATTCTGGGGCAACTTAATAATGGGACCAAAATAGAGAAATCCCATTACAGTGGGTCTGGGAAGCATATTTGACTTTAGCTGTAGATCAAAGAAACAGGTTGGCACCATTTACTAACTCACCTTTCAAATCACCTGTCACCTCAGCCTTGGAAACTCAGCATATATCTTTCATCCCCACTGATTGTAAAATATGTTAAATAATCTTAGAGGTGTTTGATTACATGCTTGCATTTCCTGTGGGCAAGAAGCATCCATGTGTATAAGTGTCAGCCCTTAATTTGATGCTAATGCTTCCAGCCTAGTTATTTTCCTCACTATTCCAATATAAAAGCAGCATTTCCAGGTCTGAATTAGGATTTTTCCTGTATAAGTTTCCAGTTTCACAGCTGAGGAGCAAAAAGGGATTTTTCAGATATCTGAGAAGGTGAGCCTTGAGCCTGTTGTGCTTGCTCTCTATTCCTCTCTGTGGGGCATTGGAAGTCCAGCTGAAATATGAAATAGTTGATGTCAGTGTGGGTTTGAAGGTTCTGATCTGGCTTGCAGGCAGTGAGGACAAGACAGTATGTTGGAGCCCCTGCACACACCCAGTGGTACTCAAGCAATCCATAGGGCAGAGTTCAACATGTCTCAGGATGGGCAGGGGAAAGAAATCACAGAAAGCTGGTGAATGTATTGGATTGTTTTTTCACAGTAAACTTAAATTAATTTAGTTCACTTTTTTTTTCTTGTAGTTTATTCTCAGTGTTAGACTGGACTACAGAATATCCTACATGCTGTCTATCTATAAGAGAGAGTTTGGGGAAAACGCTGAAAATGTTGACTGCTCTACATCATCCCCACCTGACACACCAGGGACTGCTTCAGGTAAACCTTACAAATTTTCTTTCAATTCTGGGTGGGCAACTGCAAACACTGAGCTCAACTGCAGCAGAAAGACACAGGCTACTGCAAGTGGAAAAACTTGTGAAAAATTAAAAATTTTAAGGAATTCCACAATTTTTTTTTTACTGGTCTGTCCTCCTCCTCTAACAAAAAAGTGATTCCTTTTCCCCCACTGTCATATTTTGTTCTTTTATCTGTGCTCTTCCCAAAACACTGCATGGTGGTAAATGGATAGTGTTTGGGGGTGGATGAGGACAGGTTTAAGTGAGATGAACATGACATGGGAATCATTTGGCTTTCCAGGAAGCCCTCCCTTGCACACACAAGTGCCTAAAAGGTCTGTGTGAATACCTGCAGGTAGGGGAGAATTGCTCTAGTTGGAGGCAGGCATATGTATAATACAGGGCTGCTGAAGTCTTAAGTAATAAGTTATATTAAAGCCATTCTAAAGCAAAATGATGGTGTGGCAAATAACTGGATTTATGGTAAATATTCTAAAGTTCATGTGTATGCTTTGCTGGGGTTGGCTCAAGAAAAAAGAAGAAAATGTAAGAAAAAATGTAAAAGTTTGACTATCTGTATCATTTGTAGGTCACTGCTGGTGACTAGTACAGTTCCTAGCACCCTGTGGCTTTGGTTCATCACTACAGTTCTCTTCCTCAGGAACAGTAATACACAATTTACCTCTGCCCCATATCCTGTTTGTTCTCTGCTACTCTTGCAGAAAGCAAATTTTGCGTAGTTGGGGAATGACTAGTTAGACCTTTACTTGATACCATCTGCTTTAAAGAGGAACAGAACTTCATTTTGCTGTGCAGATTAAATGATGAGCATTGGCTTTCTTTGTTTTTTTCTTTTCTTTATTTTTTTTAATTCAAATTTTTCTTCTGATTTTTTTCCTAGCAATTGTTCCTGACATAGATGAAATTGCAGCTCAGGCTGAAACCATGTTTGCTGGCAGGTACATTCTGAAGTTTTACCTCTCTGTATATTTATATATCTTTTTGTTCATGTCAATATTTCTCATGGCCAATCTCTGTTTATTCTGTGCTTATTTTTATAGCCCTTTCTCTTCCTTTGCCTGCTTGTTAATTGCATAAGCCATACTTGAACAGAAACGTGCCAGGAAAGACCTGGATTTCAATCAAGCAAACAGCCCAGCTGGCCTGGATGGCTGTGGGATTGGCTATGAGCACCCTCTTAGTTGTAAGAGAGTTTGTAGAAAGTTTTTGTTGTGTTCCCAAAGGCAGCTGGGGAATGGTGTATAGGTGTGTTGGGCTGAACCACATTAATTTTCTATTTATCTTATAATGCCTTACATGGGTGCTGAAAAGCCATTCTTTTTCTGGTGTGTCTTATGGCTGCAGCCCCAAATTTCCTGGATCAGCAGCTTGCTGTTGGCCCTCAGGGTTTCTTACAGATTGCATGACCTTTGTCATTGCACTTGGTGTTCAAAGTCCTTGGAAACATTGTGCCAGCAGTAATCTCTCCTGTGCCTCCTCAGATCAGGAGTGGACCACTTGCCATGATCTCCTGGTCCACCAGAGGCCTGTAGATTACAATTTATGCTTGCAGGGTTTTGGAAGGGATTTCAGCTATGCTGTGAACAGAAAAAAGTAACCCATGGAAAACAGTCATACTGGAGAGTTATTACCATTATCACTATATTGGTTTAATTTTACGGGTATAATTATAATTATACTAGTAAAAATTAATTCCATTTAGACAAGGCCGTAGACTTTAAAGGTTTTCTTGGAGCTAAGGAGAAGGATCTGCAATGTGGGCACTGTGATCTTTCCTCTCTCAGTCCCTCATGCATTCTCAATCTTTACCAGCACAAGCAATGCCTCCAGGCCTCTCCTGAACTCCCATAATGTAAAACAACACACAGCCCTTGGCATCTGCATCTTTAAAATGAACAGAGAGACTGAATGGTTTCTTGGAAACATTATTTCTGCTTTGATATGTTAAGTGTAAATCTGCTTTCTGCCGTTCCACATTATGAATATGATTCCAGAAATATGATGCTTTTGGCAATTCTTGCTATTTTTGATCTTATTTTTTCTTAAATGAAATTTTAATAGCAGCTGAAAAGGGAAGGAGTGAAAAGGAAAGGGTCAAATTAATCTCTGAGGAAATGCAGTTTACTTCATTTAATTTGGAATGGGGATGAACCTGGCTCAACTTAACCATGACATAAATGAATGCTTTTACAATACAGATTTTAATCACAATGTTTGACACATTTAGTAGATACTTCTGCTCCATGATGTCCATTATGCTGTAAGATTGTTGCAATAACTGTAGGAGAGAAGTTCTTGTAAAATATGTTAAAGTCATATTTATAATTTCCCTCCTGCGGCATATTTAATTTGATTTTAAGAGCTCTGTTGAGTGAAGATTGTGTATAGAGGCATATTTATCTCAAGAACTTTTATTTTTTCTTATTTATTTTACTTTATTTGGTCCTTTCTCCCCATTTCTGTTGCAGAAAGGAGAAGAATGCAGTTCAGCTTGATGATGAAGGGGGCAGAACTTTTTTACGGGTCCTCATTCACCTGATCATGCACGACTACCCCCCATTGCTCTCAGGGGCTCTGCACCTGCTCTTCAAGCACTTCAGCCAGAGAGCAGAAGTTCTGCAAGCATTCAAACAGGTATGGATGGGCTGAGTGTTATCCCAGGAAACTGAATGCAGAGAGCCTTCCCAAAGGCTGTTCTGCTACTTAAATTGCTGTTTGTTGCATGACAGTGTTATTTCCTCAGAGGTCAAGTATCAGCAGACTTCTTTGGCCATATGTGCTGCTATATGTTATAGTTCTGTGCCCCCCAGAAATTGTTATTTCTGGCACTGCATCCATTAGGGAAAGCGTAGGTCCGTGGTGAGCCTCTCACAGGGATCCCTCAGGGACAGAGCCAGTGCCTCATGTTTGGCAGGCAGTGTCCCCGTGTCAGCAGTGAGACTTCTTTGTCTTCAGGGCCACTTAGGCTGGGCATTGTTATTTTGTTATTCACCTGGTGCTACTAATTCCAATTCAGGTGTCTTTGCACGGGGCTCCCCTGCCTGATGCAGCCATGCCCAAATAGCAGGAAGGCAGAGACAGAGCCAAGCCTGTTTTCAGCTTTTATTCTGTCCCTCTGGTAGCAGTGCATGTGCAGGCTCCATGTGTCCGTGGATTAGGACAGGGAGATCTGATGTCATGGGGCTGCAGGACAGAGATGCCTCTGTTACATAACCCTTTCTAACATATGTTGATAAGAACATCTGATGCTTATTGCAGGAGCTGGGTAGCGTGTTGTCTCATCGTTATGTAAGGTAGGGAGGTTCCTCTCCTGTGCAAACAGATGAATGATAAAGACCTGAAAAGCTTTTGTTTAATGTTATTGTTGTGCAGCATAATGGCCTCCCACCAGGTATTTAAAGCTAGGCTGTGCTGGTTAGTTGCATAAATAGCTGTTATTCCCAGGTAAGCAAGGACTGAGTTGCTTAATGTGTTTTTGTGAAGGATGGAAAAGGCTAATGGAGAAATAAACAAAAAAGACTGTAGAGCACGTGGAATAAGAATGCCTGCAACTGAGCAGCATTCATAAATTCTGTAAAATAGCAAGGTTTTGCCAAGCCAAAGAGATTATTATGACAAAAACTTTATATTACAAAATAGTGAACATTTGCCTGGATGTAATGTGGTTTTAAAAACAACATCAGTGTTGTCAGTGACCCTAATCTTTTATATGAGTATGATTTCTTAAGTGTGTTTATTAATTTACTGTAAAAATTGCTGATAGTTTTTTGGCATATTGTCTTCATTAATAATCTTGGGAGAACAGAGAGCGTTACAAAGAAAGAAAATGTGTTGGTCATGCTAAATCAAGAACTACACAGAACAGTGAAAAACCCAGATAATTTGAGCAGTACAGGAAAAGGAAAAATGAGATTAGTCTTAATAAGTGGCACCCTCTCAGATGATGAGAAATTCCATGAACCCAAAAGTCAGTTTGTCAGCTATATTCAGAAAAGTTTTTCTAAGCTGGCCTAACAGTATGAAAGTCTGTTATTTTTCAATATTTGATTATGGTGGTGTAGGAGATCATTAAAATTGCTGGCCATTCTGACTTTTCTTTGGATGCCCTGATCTCTTGTCATACCATCCTTTTTTTTCCTTCTGAAGTACAGTGCTAAAGCAGTAGGTATTTCTAACTATTGCTTTAATATGCGTGTAACTGTATTTTATAATGCCATGAGATTCATGATCAGTGCATCAGAGCTCACTCTGCACAGAACTCAAGAGCCTGTAAATCTGCCTGTGCTGAAAATGTTTTGCAGTGTATTCAAGAAGGATGTTGTGAATGTTTTAACTATCCTGTTTTGGGCAACTACAGCCTCTGGCTCTGCTAAAGGTTTTTGATAAATGGGGGCTAAGAGCCTGCATGTGCCATGTTTGAATTGCAAGGGAAGGTTGCACAAGGTACCTGGAAAGAGGCTTAGAATGGGAACTGTCAAGCAAATTACCCAGCCATAAGTGCTGGTGCTACTGCTGTAAGAGCTTCACAATTTTCTCCATTTCCAGGTTCAGTTGCTGGTGTCCAATCAAGATGTGGATAACTACAAGCAAATCAAGGCTGATCTTGACCAGCTACGTCTGACTGTAGAAAAATCTGAATTGTGGGTTGAGAAGAGCAGCAATTATGAGAGTGGAGAAGTGGGCGACAGTCAAACCAAGGGGGGAGAAGAGCCAATGGAGGTGGGTTTAAAGCCTTTGCTGTCGGAATTGTTTCAATACTGATAGGAAATTTTATGAACAACTGCAAAATCGTGGTCTGGTTAAGCAAAGTGGCAAAGTGAGAATGTGAAGTATTCTGGCTGAGCTTTAGGAACTGACAGAAAAGGAAATAACACTTCTGTTATCGATGTATTCAATATTCTCTCCTGATGCTTTCAGGAACTGCATTCTTAGGTCACAGAGCTGCCTTCCTTTCTGGGTGCAAGCCACAGTGTGCAGCAGCACCCTGAAAATAATTTGGGAATTGTGTGCTGGCAGTTGGATTGACTTGATGGAAGAAAGAGGAGTAGACAGTGTCCTGTAGCCAAGGGAGATGAGCACAGTCAAACCCATGTTTGCAAACATCACAAGTAATTCCACTCTTCACCACACAAGACTGACCTAAGAATGTTGAAATTTTGTCGGTGAACTAATGTTTTCGTTTCTTTGGCCCTTGTCATACCACTTTCTCAGGATATACTCTGACTGGATGTGGAACTTGAATCTAGGACTGTGAACACCTCTTTTTTAAAGATTTCATTGTTTGGATTTTTTAAATTTTGCTTTTCAGTGCAAACTGAGGTCACCATTTAATCATTTTTCTCCAGCATGAGCTTTTAATGATGGAGGTTTGTGCCATAAGAGTAGATCGAGCAGGCTGTTCCACCAATATTTATTCCCACTTTTCCCTTTTCATCAGAGGAGGTGGGGAGAGATGAAGAGCTGTGATTTCTGACACAGCATTTTCCTTGTTCTCTTTCCTGGTGCCAAGAAAGATGGGTGAGGAAGCTCTCAGGAAAATAGAAAGCCAAGTTGAGGTTATACAGTGTTGTGGAGGCTACACATTAGGAAAAAAAGCTGGAGCCATGGAGAAGAGAGAGGATGCTTGCAAATATCTGTGACACACACGTGGCCTTTTAGTTGGGGAAGCAGATTTTTGGTGGCTTCATGCGGGGGCAAATCCAACCCTTCAAGAAAGAATCCCAAATTCCTGCAACAGTATAGGTCCTACCCTTTCTCTGATCTAGCTTAGCTGATGTTCTGATACCACATCTTTAGTGATGTCAAAATTAGGGAGGAATCTGGAGTTGAAGCTTATGTGGTATTTCCTTCCTTCTTTCCTCAAGCACAGCTCAAGTAGGAAAGAAAATGTTCCTTTAGGCATTTAATGAATTGAAAAGGTAATGGGGAAACAGAAAATAGAATTGTGTCAGGATTACAAAGTTTTTTAGCAATACTGCATTTTTAAATTGAAATTTATTCCTATGGGTAGCCTTGATAGCAAGGAAACTCCAGGAAAAGGGGGCAAAACAATGTGTTTGAAACAGAGGCACTAGCAGTGCTTCAGTAGATGCACAATATTATCTCTGGCAGATCAGAGAGATTATTGTATCAGAGCAGTAATATGTAATCTGCTGGCTAGATCATCTGCTGGTAATTCCCTGAGAGCTGTGCCAGGTTACAATAGCTCAGAATCTTGTCCATCTTTTTTTTTTCCCCAGCTAAATTCTTCTTTAACAGTGAAGAGGTGTTTTTACCTGGCAAAAAAGTAACATCAGGTAGTCAGTACTCTCTTTGAGGTCTAAAATCAGATGTAGGAGGTGTGATGTTGGGCACAATCTGCAATGTGTGAAGCAGGTGGCTAGCTTTAAGCAGACAAAAATCCCATGAGAACCATGCTTCCTTGGAATGGATACTGGGTATTCAGAGCTGGATGAGCCTCTGGGTCTTTAGGGAATATGCCTCCTTTGCCTGTGTTGAATTTTTCCCAAACAACATTAAAGTGTGCACAAGGACTTAAATCGCATTCCAGAACACTCTTCTGTTAAACCCAAGTTTCTGTTGTCACATGAAGCCTGTTGAAAGGTGTACATAAGAGTAAAAATACCAATTTGTTTTTTGCCTGAGTCTTCCTAGGTAATTGTTTTTCACCTTACTGTCATGACCTGTGAGCCTTTTTTTCTTATTTTTTAAAGTCATATGACTCCAGAAATAGGATTTGTAGAAAAAAGGCTTTACTCTTATAAAAGTATCCAGATTTCTTACATCCATGCAGGACTGTCGGGATAGGGACTGGAGATCAGAGTTGGAAAGAGTACTTGTGGTTATGTCAGACATAAATGAGACACCAATAGGGTTAGGAAGAAATGCTGAAATTGAGCTCACATAAGAGCCCTGCTTGAGAAGGGGAAATCAGATAAAACCTGTTCCCTTGGTTCTCTCTAGCAAGGGTGTTCTGGGTCTGTGTAGATACTACAGACCATGGAAAGTGTGATTTTTATTGTCTTGTCCCTGGAGGATGTTTGGTGATGTGGCACCAGAAATGCAGCTCTGAGGAAAAGAAACAGGCTCAGTGAGAGGACTTTAAGGTGAAGCTGGAGTAGAGCGCAGTGGCGTTATGGGAATTCCTCATCTTGTCCATCTGCTGAGAAAGTTCAGTGAGGCTTCAAGTGGTCTAAACTCAGCACCTGTAAGCACCTGGTGTTCCCTTACTTCCCTTCTTTTCTGGTCTGTGACACCTTGCTTTGGTTCTGGGAATGTTTGAACAAACATCACGTAAAGGTTGAGGTTGTGAACTGAGAATTCTCTGAGTGTGTCCCTCATTCCCCTGGTGGAGCCTGTGGAGGGCAGAGCTGTGCCATGGGGACACTGACACGTGCCTTGCACTGCTGTCCTGCTGGGATGAGGGAGACTGCTCAGACTGAATGCTGGAATCTGAGTCTCCTCTGGCAGCTAGCAAGAAAGGATCTAAGACTGATGCAGTGTCATTCCAGGAATTTTATGGGTAGAGGGAGTAGTCTCTTCTAAAAAATACAGTTTCCTTAAAGTGGGGTACTCAGGTGAGAACCTTTCTCCCTGAGATCTCTATGCTTGCCTGTCCCCTGTGGAAAAGTGTGACAGGGAATGTCTGTCATGGGGCATAATGAGGCCAGATCTGCAACTGAGTGCCTTTGATATCCCAGTGGTGTGATTATCTCTTGGTAACTACATCCCTGGCATATTCTTATGGGTTCAATAAACAATTGTTTATTTTGTAAGAAGAAAGGATAGATTCAGCAGTTTAATGCTCATCAGTACTTCCAGATAAGACATACAGTTCACATGGATTATAAAACTACTTTGATGAAGGAAGAATGCTGATAAAACTAACAGGTAAATTAATCTTGGTTAACCCACAATCCCAGAATGGAGGAGGGTGGTTAATTATAGCAAAAAGCTTGAAACATCTCCCAAAATATTGATTCAAACAGCTAGAGAGATAGCAGTCTGCATACTAACAAACCTAACCAAATAAAATCCACTGTTGTTACATAGATCAGCACTGAACAGCAGTGCTGACACTCTTATAAACAGCTTCCATGGCCAAGTGGTGCAGCTGTTCTTACCTCACTGGAAATTAGGACCAGATGGGATTTATAGAACTACTGAACTTCACCATCAGCTAAGAAAGTTCAGAGAGAGGTTTCAGGACATACAAACATTCAGCTTGGCATGCATATATTTGTTTTAGTGTATTTCTCTTTTCTAAAACAGTAGGAAGTTTGAGGACACAATGAAACTCAGAAATGCACCTGTTTCTTCTTTTTTTTTAATGCTGTTATACTGGTTTACATCCTTGTGGTCATACTGTGAGTCAGTCTCAAGATCTGCTAGATTTTTTTCTTCATTCTTTATAGCGTCAGCATCTGAAGTCCAATAAATATTTCAATTTATTTTTGTTTCCTGTTAAGAAAGACTTACCACAGCTGACAGAAAAACCCCCAACACTGCCAGTATTCTTAGTGGCAGTATTTGTGTACATGTTCTCCCATGTTTTGATTGAGAGATATGCATGGAAAGGTGCGTGGGTGTTGGCAGTTCCTTGCTGACTTGATTTCTCTTATTTATCATACCCAGCTGGGGCTTTCCAGGAGCCAGGGCCTAGAGCATACAGCATCATGACTTGATGGTGCAGTTTAACATATGGTTCCTATTTGTTTTTAAATCTTTTCCTGCATCATCCAGAGATACAGGCAGAAGCATCCCCTTTGTGGGAGGAACATCTCTAATTTCCACATGCTGCTTGTTCCTTTTAAGAACTCCAACCTGCTTAACTGCAAAGGTTGTCTTAAGCTCTTTCTCGAGACTTATTAGTGTTCACATACACAGATTTTGTAATCTTTCCAGCTGTAAATACAGATTCTTGGAATGTTTGGTCACTACTGAAATACACTTTTGGTACATCTCCTTGAAGTATTTAAATTCCTTGGTGTACGTAATCTCTGATTTAGGGACATACTCCTTCAGAATGATCAGAAGCATGAAGACATAGAATAATTGCCTCAAATTACATTGGAAATTTGAATCAGAGGAAGGACTTGAATGTAAATCTTGTCACTCACTGGATAAAGAATAAACTAGTCTTTCTTTATTATCTGTGTTATATCAATCCCTTATGAGCTGCTGTAATACTTTGTCACTTGCTGCTATTAAATACAATTAATTCATGTTGAGGAAATTGCAATAAATTTCCACTTGTCATGTGTTCTTTATTACAGGAATCAAACATTTTGAGCCCAATACAGGATGGGACCAAAAAACCCCAGATAGACAGCATTAAAAGCAATAACTACAATATTGTTAAAGAGGTTAGTATATCTGCCAAGAAACTTGATTGACATACCTGTTTGATTAGTAGATTTAGTAATTATTTTGAAATAAAATGTCTTTGTTTGGTTTTGTGTGAAATGACTGGTTTCTTTTCTTGGTTGCATGCTTATTTATTTGTTTGGTTTGTTGTTTTTTAATTTGTAGATTTTGATTCGACTCAGCAAACTTTGTGTTCAGAATAAAAAATGTCGGAATCAACAGCAGCGTTTACTGAAAAATATGGGCGCCCACTTGGTAGTCTTGGACCTTCTGCAGATCCCCTATGAAAAGGTTATTGTCCTAATTTTAGTGGTAGAGAACACAAACTCAAGGAAGGGAAAGGCCTCGACAGGCCCAAGTATCAATGGAAATATTTTTTAAAATCTGAATTGTCAGCTGTGGTACAAACATGAAATGGTGATGTCATTTTCTACCTTCAGAATAGTGAGTTTGGGCTCAGTTTAAATATAGCTGCCTGCACAGTTTTATTTAACATTTAATATTTACTGCCTTGGGTACCTAGATGTCACAGTGCTGTCATTCCTGTACTCATTCCTGAAGCAGGCAAACCTCAGGACCAAAAGTTTTCATAGATCAAATCTGAAATAACTTCTTTTTTATGGTGGACATCTCTAACCTAAGTCCATGTGCCATTTTTTTTTTCACAAGATACAGTTATTTGGTACTGATTTGGTGGAATTAAGCATACAAACTAATGAACTAGATAGGCTTTGAAAGAGCACATCTTTCTAGATCTTCTAGGAATCACTGAGAGGAGGTAAAACCTTTGCCTGTAATATAACACCTGTTATATTACAGGTATGTTACACTGGTTCAGCTGTCATCAGTAAAACAGTGCTTGTCCATACAGGTGGTTCATCAAATCATACTTAGGATACTACATGAGAGGAATATAAAATGGGGATGAAACTAGAGATATGTTTGTGTGGGAGTATGTGTATGAACACATGCACACATACATCTGTTTCTGGATGTAGCTATAGAAAACCAAATGTTTGCCAAAGCTTAAAACTAATGCAGGGCGACATTTTTTGTTTGTTTTGCTTTTTTTTAAATCAAGCACATTAGCACTTTTTAAAACTAGGAAATTATAGCCACACAAGAAGAAATCTTACTTTGATTTTATGCTCCTACCTATGATTCTCTATGGTTTGATTCAGAGTAAGGTACAGCAGCTAATGGACTATGAAGGAAACTGCTTTAGTTACTTTTGCCAGAGGGAGAATTCCTGCCCTATAAAGGCTCAGGAGAATTTTTTTATTCCTGGCTGAATTGATGTTGTGTGGTTTTAACAAGTATGTTTAGGTATAACCAGCTGATTTTGTTTGTCCTTACTTCCTGCAGAGTGATGAAAAGATGAATGAAGTTATGAATCTAGCCCACACTTTTCTTCAGAATTTCTGCCGAGGAAATCCTCAGAATCAAGTTCTCCTCCACAAAAATCTCAACTTGTTCTTAACTCCAGGGGTAAGTATTTCATTTGAAATAGAATATGATAATTGGAATTAAATTTGGGTTTGCTGAAACATCCCAGTGCTAAACAAATAATTTCACTAAATTATGCCTCCCCTCCCCTCTCTCATTTCCCTTAGTGTTGCTTTTTATGTCATTGGCTTTAATGTTGCCATTTTAAAAGTGGAAAACAAAAACCAAGGAACTTGGGGGGTTTACTGGAAAGATCTATGTATATATGTCACATCCTTGTCTTGAACTTGACTCTGATTTTATTCATCCTGACTCACTCACTGATGGACTGTAAAATCAAGGTAGAAGATACTGTGACTGCTGTCATAAACCTTGTGCAACAACAGAATCAGACTCACCCATTTTTGTTGATGATGCTCTCATTTGATTCAGCTAATATAAAGTCTGACCTTCTATTTAATCATTGTCTTTACAATACACCTTTTTGTCACAATCCCTTTGTATATATTTGTGTATGTGTTTACAGACATATTCATATAGAATGACATTTTCTCAGTGATGAGCAAAACATGCTTTTATTAGAAGGAATTGTGAGTATGAGGATTGCAGGCCCTGGCCTGTGCACTTTAGGAACATTTGTTCCATTGTTTTTTATTTATTCTCTTTTGTGACATTAGTGAGCAGCTCTGAGCTCACCCCAGTGTGAACCAGAGCCTGGATTCCATCACATCCAATGCTGACACTTAACTTGGGTGCAAAGTGTGGAGCCAGCTTGCACTTGTATTTCTGTTCTTTTGAAGTTGATTTCCTGATCATCCATCCCAGTTACAGTGCTTTTGTGCACATTGTGGAGAATGGATATGGATTCCTATTAGATGATGCTAAACAGACATTTATACTTTAGGAGCATACCTGACCCTCGGGAGCCTTTAGTCCAAGGGACCAACCTAGGACAAAAGCCCCAAGAATGCACAAAGTCTGGGTGCTGTGTCCTCAGCAGAATCGCTTTTTGCTCCAGATCTGTTCCTCTTGTTCTATGCTGTTCACGGATACACAGCCCTAGGCTTCTTTTGGAGTTAGTGTGGAAAGAGACATTATTGTCTTTGAGACCTCAGGCTGCATGTGCAGGGATTTGCCTGCTGGAAATGCATCCTCTGTGAGCCCCAGAGAGAGCCAGAGCAGCTCATCATCTCATCTGGTGGCCTCATTGCAAAGTTTGATGGTGAATGGGGCCAGGGTGGTCTCAGGTGTCTCATATTTCTAAGCCCCTGCAGAGTACTCTAGCAGTGTAGTGTGTGTGTGTTTGTGTGTTCACGTTCCACATGGACACAGGTTTGGTTTATGCCCATTTTAGGACTGTTTATACTCATAGAGAAGTGTGGAGAAATCCCCTCAAAACTGAAAGCTGGACCCTGATATCACTGAAAAGGATTTCTCCAGTTTCCCTTTAGCAGTGAGCCTTCCTCTAGTTGAGAATGCTGTGCCTCTCTCAGTCTCAAAGCAGATCTGCTGTGCTCATGAGGCTGTTTTTGATCTGTTCAGCTCCTGGAAGCTGAGACCATGAGGCACATCTTCATGAATAATTACCTCCTGTGCAACGAGATCAGCGAGAGAGTGGTGCAGCACTTTGTGCACTGCATCGAGACCCACGGCCGGCACGTGGAGTACCTGCGATTCCTGCAGACCATCGTGAAAGCAGATGGCAAATACGTGAAAAAGTGCCAGGACATGGTAATGACAGAGGTAAGCAAAGGCTTCACATGTTAATCACTTGAGTATTTTGAGGCTGTTTTTCCTGCTCTTGATACCAATGAGATATAATGGCATCCTCGCTTTAGAATTTTAAGCGGCGTCACAAATAATGAATATTTTAGCAGACGTTTTCGGGAGTTTGATCTAATTTTGTAAGGCCATCTGTATAACTACTAGAAAGAAAACATGAGTGTTAGCATGGTGATACAGAGATGTCTATTTGTAGATGATGTAGCATGGAAATCTGAGTTACATAAACCTTCATTTTCCTGTAATGTAATTTAGGATCACTTTTACCCACTCTTGTGGCATGGGTTTGCCATACAAGAGGCTCTTACCTCTATGGATTTGTCTAAATAGTGCTGTAGACCTTTTTTTTTTTTAACATGTAGCAATTCTAGATCCTAGTTTCTGCCTTTTTTTTGTTTTGTTTTATTTCAGAGCATTTCTGTGAGGGTCAGTAGAGCTGCTTTAGCTTTAACTAGCTGGATCCAGTACATTCAACCAAGTGGTTTGTGGAAAAATCTTTATGCCAATAAATTTCCTAGGAAAATACGTAATTGACTTTCTCTGCAATTAGGATTTGATTTATTGTGAGCATGATAAATGAAGTCTTCAACTTGCAGACACTTGTGCATTTAACTGTAATTATGTTAACAGTTCCTTGAGATTAGTAAGTGGGTAAAGTTGAATATGGTGAAAAGTCATGGTTGGATTAGAGTCTAAGGAACATTTTTATTTACTTTACAAAGTGCTTTTTTTTTGGCTTGGTTTGGTTTTTTAAGAGGCGTCTTCACAAAGAAATAAGAGATAAGTTTTAGTTTTTTGTGGTATGAACAAAACGAAATCCCACTGAAATTTTATTCCACAGCAACAAGAGGAAAAACTTCTAATTAAGAAAATAGAACTCCTGCCTACATGGATAACCTTTAATGAAATTCACCTCAACCTTTTCAATTTGACTGAAGTATTTTAACATGCAATATCAATTACAAGCCTTTGATTTACATAATTCAAACATTTCTTGTGCCTTTGTGATTTTAGATTTTTCTGCTTCCACCAAAGGCTCTTACAGAGGTTTTCTGTAATCATTAAACAAAATTTTCAGAATTTTCTCAATTTCAATATATTTTGCTATTGACCTGTAGCAGCACAATGATTAACTGTCATATTACATTTCCAAGCTAACTCCATGACAAAAGTACAAATGAACTTGGATACAGCATTCACATCATAAGTCCTGCAGGAATTTCCTGGGGGGAGGGAGCGACCCTGTTTTGATGAAATAGGGTAAGATAATGATCTGTTTTTCAAAAAGTAGGAAATTACAGGTAAGTAATTCTGATTTCTTAGAAAAGGATGCTAATTGTGAAACTTGAATGGTACTTGAGTGGCAATCCACTCTGAAGGGAACAAATGGTTGGAACTTGCCACCGAGTTGGGACAGTTTCTCTGCAGACAACTGAGATGTACTTTGTGACCTTAAACAAGTGCTGTAGCTTTTTCTGTGCCTCCAGATGGGGCACATAAACAATTTACCACAAGACAAGATAGAATATGACTCTACAGCTTGCCTCAGCTCCTCCTGTGTTTTCTTTCACCCACGGGAAGTACACTGTAGTTTATTCCCATTTACTGGGAGTGAGGGATAATCCTCATATTTACATGTTCTAGAAAGTGCATACAGATGAAGGAGCACCATGGCAAGAGAATACTGTCATAAAATCCATTGGACATCCCCAATCTGGCTGATTCCTTTGTTCTCATCTCCTCGGTCTCCATGTCTGCAATGATGTTTACCAATGTGAAAGGTTCCTTAGGGCACTTTTTCTCATTACAAGCAGACTTTGAGGTTATCAGTGCAAACACTATTACAGAAGAGAAAACAGAGTTTACTTTGGGCCAGAATCAATGTGGCAGCAGAGTTTTCTATTACCTGTAGTATTCTGGAGTAATATTTTGCTCAGTATCATCAGCTGCTCCAATACTGGACAGCCTTCATTATATTACCATAGAATTCTAAACTTCCTGAAAATATACTTTCATAGCAGAAAATGTTGCTGGGTTGTTTTTTCCTAAGCTCTCATCCCTTTAAATTATTTTTTTCTGTACTGTGGATTGTCTAGAAAATGTCTGAAAAGTCATTGGTATAGAAATACTGTAGAAACCCAAAGATAAATGAGAAATAGGAATTGCAGGAGAGACTGAATTCACAATTCACTCCAGCCAAATGTCAAAGTAAAAATAAGCAAGAAACGGGGAAAGCACAAACAGAAATGCTGTGAATTCAAAATTTGAAGTGTTGAAACCCTGGAAAGTGTAATGAAATGTTTCTTGACTTTTCATTCTGGGAGACTAATTTTAATTCCTGTTCTTGCTGCTTTCCCATTTCTCAGCAGCTCCAGCAACCTTTATGACTACCCTTGAATTGAATAAGCTCAGATTTCATGTCACATATGGACTGGAATAGGTCAAGTGCCTAACTCACAAAATAAGTGTGATTTTTGAGCTGCCAGGGTGTGTTCTGTACTAGGAGGGGTATGTGGGAGCTTATTTCACCCACACTGAGATTGGATTGTGCTTCAAAGGACAGTGATGGAGACAGGATTCCAAACAGGATTAGAGCAAAGCTCTTCAGTGAGATGTGCTGAGATGGGGCTGCCGCATCCAGCGCCGCTCTGGATCCTCCTGAGCAGAGCACTTGTAGCAGAATCAAACATTTATCACATACACCAGTTTTCTGCTAAATGAAAGTGCTGACATGACGCTGACAAAATCATGACCTACCTGCCAAATTTGCACAGGGTGGGAAGAATCTCCCTTTGTTTCCAATACTGAGCAAGGGTGGGGAAGAGTTGGGTTCAATTCTGGGTGAGCCACAGGGTTTTTGTGTGAGGCAGTGTGGAAGATTTAATCTCACTGCACCTCAAGTGCTCATCTATGAAACAGGGATAATAATGCATCCTGGCCTCCTAGCAGGAGGTGAGGATAATTAATTAACTTCACACAAACATTGACATGGTAGGAATAATAAGGATGGCATGCTGTCTTAGGTAAAGACAGAGCTACACAGAAGTTAAGCCTCAAATTTGCCTTGCATTAGTGCATTCCTTGGTGAGTTATTCCAGATTTGCACTTACGTTGATAAGAGCAGAAGTTTGCCTTGGATATTGTTTTGACATGTTCATTTGGCAAACCACATCAGAGTAAATTTTGTTTTGTTGTTTGGGTTTTAGCTAGAGAATCTTCACATACTTAGAGATAAAATAAGAAATTAAGAAAATCATAGAATAATTTAGGTTGCAAAAGACCTTTAAAATCATTGAATCCAAAATGATTGCAGTGCAGGGTGCTCAGAACCTTGTGCTCTCTTTCTCAGCTGATAAATGGTGGTGAAGATGTGCTGATATTCTACAATGACAGAGCATCCTTCCCAGTGCTGCTGCAGATGATGTGTTCGGAGCGAGACCGAGCCGACGAGAGCGGCCCCTTGGCCTATCACATCACTCTGGTGGAGCTGCTGGCCGCCTGCACTGAGGGCAAGAATGTGTACACAGAGATCAAGTGCAATTCACTGCTGCCCCTGGATGATATTGTCAGGGTAGTGACCCATGATGACTGCATTCCTGAGGTAAGATCCCTCATGGCAGGAGCAAGCAGACTTAGCATTTTTAGAAAGCAGACAATGTTTTGTTGTTATAATGCACTGACAAGTTGAATATTTGCACAGGGAATGGGCTGGGGATGGGTGGTGCTTCTTAAGGTAAATAAGTGAGAAAGGATAGACAGTATTTATTCCACAGAACATTCCTTGTCCTTAATGCATTGCTTGTCAGCTTTTCAGACACCTTCTTTTGGGTTTGTCCAGCCACTGTCAGAGTTTAATGCACTCTTAACTTCTGGCTGAAACTGTGAAGACCCAGCTGAATGCTGGGTTAAGCCAATGTTTTGCCATTGCCTGAATTTCTTGGAAATGATAGATTAAATTCTGTCCATGCTGAAGTCAGTGGGAATTTGGGTGAAGTCTCATTTTATTAAACTCAATTGCAGTCCAGCAAATATTTTTATTCACTGCAGATGAAGGCACAATTCTGGATGTGTCATGCTGAAGTAGGACTGTGATAGTATCTGGTGGGAAAATGGGGCTCAAGCAACAGAACTGGGGCTTGCAGGAGTTAAAACTCCCTCTGTGCCATGAAAATTGCTCCTGTGATCAAATGTTCTTATTGCTGGAAAGAAATATGTTTGCTTTGCCCAAAAGTTCCCCTTAACATTAATTTCAACAGATGATAATTAGAAAAAAAATCCCAAACAAAAGAAGCCTAAAGGTCTGATCTGAGTTTTCTCTTCACTGCATGAAACATATGGAACTATCTCATCTCCCTTGACCGTGCTAAGAGATTTTCAGTGCATTTGCATATGTTTATATTTAATCTATACATTTTTGGGCACTGGGTATCCATTTTTATGCTGTGCACATGCAGACTTGTCATGCCAGAGAGGAGTCCTGGCATGTCCTCCTCCTAAGCTTGTGCTGGCATTGCTGCAGTCCCAGTGCACCACAACCTTTCTCTGCCATTTAGATCCCAAATGCAAGTGCTGCATTAGGATTGTGGAAATACAGGGACTTCAGTCCCAGCTCTGCAAAAGACTTCTCATTTTATACTTGGCAAGCCTGTCACAAGGCTTCAACCTACCACAGTCAACTGGCAAGTGCAGAGTGTCCTGCATTCTGAAAGCCTCTGGCTTTGGAGCCAGGCCTTGCTGGTCTTAATATCAGTTAAATACCAGAATCATTACTGGTTTGTCTTGTGGGGGTTTTGTCATTAGAGTAAGGTTTGCAAAACCTTTTCATTTTTCTTCCCGTGGTCTTTCAGTAAACACATTAAGGCATGTGTTGCCCAGCTTCTCCCTAAATCTTCAGAACCAAACATGTGCATTATTATGATTATGAATGTTTGTTAGTATGGAAGATTCATCTTTATTGTTCAGTATTTTTGCAGATAGAAAACATTAGATTAATTGTTTTTACTGTTCGATTTCATGGTGATTGTGGTTTTACTGTTCCTGCAGGTGAAAATTGCCTATGTTAATTTTGTTAACCACTGTTATGTGGACACTGAAGTGGAAATGAAAGAAATCTATGCCAGTAACCATATCTGGAAACTTTTTGAGAACTTCCTTGTTGATATGGCAAGGGTAAGCTTCACCAGGTGTTAAATATTACAGAATGGTCAGAGGTGACAACTGAACTGGCAGTAATGGGTTTTTTTTTTGTGAACTTTTATTTTGTTATTCAAAGTTGACAATAGGATAAGTGTGGTTAGTTGGTTTGTTTGTTTAACAGTCATTTCTATGATCTTTATCATCATTTAACCTGCTAATTACTAGTAGCCTTCTCTTTTTAAAAGGGCATCTTGGAACCCATGCCTTTCTCTTTTCTTACAAAGAATAAACTGGGGGTGTGTACATGGTTGAGAGCCTGTATACATCTTTTGGGAATGTGCAATACATGTCATGATGGTGGTGACTAAAAAACCCCCCATCTGTAATCTCTTCCTATATTCTGTTGTTATAGTGAGGATCAGGGATCAAGATCTTCTCTGGCTCATGTTCCTTCTTTAGTCTCTATTTTTGTCTTTCATTCTCCTGTCACTGCATTGTCACTGCCGATGTGAAAGGCAAGTGTAGAGCTGTGGTCCCTCAGAATACTAATTCAAATATAAATTACAGCTGCAAGGGGACAGGGCACATCAGTACCACAGGCCTGCCCTTCCTGTGGTCCTCAGTGAGCCTCATGGTGTCAGTATTTGTTGAATTAAAATTTAAGTTACAAGTTGAATTAAGCTTTGTTCCCAGGGATTTTGAAGGCAGAAAACAAGAGCAATCTTACGACTTCCACAGGGATTAAATACAGTAGTAGAGCCATAAGGGGAAGCTAGTGTGATGTAATGATTATAGCCTGCACTACACATCCTCTTCTAGGAGGTTAATGCTTCTTGTAATTATAAATAATTACAATATTAATGACAAACAATGGTGTTGCTCTCTCTGCTCAAGAAGTAGAACCATGGGTTTGGGGGTTTTTCCCAGTTCATGGTCCATTACATTTTATAATACTTAAGTTCTCACTCCTTGCATTCTTCATTTCATTGAAATGAAGAGAAAAGGTAAAGAATCTCAGTTTGGTCCTGCAGCTGAAAATGACCCCAGAGTAATAGTGTGCCACAAAATAATTCCTGTGAGACCTATTAGGAGAAAATACAATGATTTTTGGCTAAAAGAAGAAGGGATACAAAGACTTATGCTGTACAATAGTTACTGGGACCTGTTCATTTTTTTCTGTGAAACAGAAACCTTATCTATGGTTTATATGGTTGTTTTTTTTCTTTTGTGGGTTTTTTTCCTTTCCTTTTTTTTTTTTTTTTTGGCGGGGGGGGGGGGTTTGGTTTGGTTTTGCTTTCCTGTATTTTTTTTAACCTTTTTATTTTTCCATGGGAGCAGGTTGAGGCAGGGATGTTTGTGCTCTCTTTTTTTGGTGGGAGCCATTTTCAGCAGTAATTAGTCCTCTACAATCCCTCTTTTCTTGCTGCTTTGTCTCTGCGGTTGTGTTACACAGTGAAAGCCCTCCTAGACAAAAACAACCTGGGTTGAAAATTAAGATGAGAAACATCCTTGAAGGAGCATTCTGACTTTTAACCTTACTGGTTTTATCTCAAGAAGTATTTTCTTCTATTTAATTCCCTTTCTGGGTTGCCCTTTCCTGACGTGTCCTGACCCTGACTTTCCAAACAGACTATCCCTCCTCCCTAGCCCTTGAACGTGGCCAATTTTCTGTGCCCCTGGGCTAGAAGCAGACAAGTAGAAAGAGGGCTCTGTCCAGGTTTCCTCTCATGAGCCTGGAGACAAACTGCACTGTGCTAAATGCTGGGGGCTTGTCCTGATGCTGGTGACCACTGAGCTTGCTTTTACACACCTCTCTCCTGAGAGAAATTAGACCCCAGGTCTTCAGAGGTGAAGAGGGGAAATGCTGCATTTTGTGCGCGGGTGCTGTTGGCAAAATGCAGGTTTATTCTGCTTTCCTGCAAGTGTGTCAGAAGTGCTCTGGCCTGTCCTGCTTTTCAGCCATGGACAGCTGTATTTTCCAGGTTATGGAGTGTATTTGTTCAGATTTGGTGCTCTGGGGCCCCAACAGAGCCCAAGTGTTATAAATACATCAGCGTTCTGTAGCTATCAGGACAGTTAGAATGCTGTCAGCCTCATGAAAGATGTTACAATAGCTTTCAAAGCATTTAGAAAAAGAGCCCTTTGATCCTCTGTGTTCCAGTGAGCTAAAAGGGATGCTTTTGCATGGGGGAAGGGGAAATGCTTTTCTTTTAGCTGCTACAAATGCCTGTCAGTGGGTGAGGTTGTGAGCTTTGAGTCTGTTATTGGAGAGCACCAAGGTGAAAGACGGAGAGTGTTATCCTCAGGTTGGATTCCTTCTGTTTTAGATATATATATTAAAAAAAAAAAGTAACTGATTTTTAAAATCTGTTTCTGGATTGAGGAAGGAAATATTTAGTCCCCAGCTGTCATTTTCCTTTCAACAACATACATTGCAAAGCAGCCACGAGGCGGATCCGTGTATAAACTGGGTTTGCCAAAAGCTGTCGTGCTTTCAAAGGCTCCCTGCTTCTACAGCTTCTGCCAACCTACTTTCTGCTGGGTGTGACTTACAGCCTTGTGCTGAGCAAAGTGGGTGCTGCTGAAGGAAAGGCTTCCCTTTCCTGTGTGTGGCCCAGCCTGTGTAAGTCAGCAGCTGTAGTCTGAGCAGGATTAAAGACAAGAGCTGAGGATCTGACAGCTGTAAGGTCATCCTGGCTTTCTCCGCAGAATTTTTGAAGTATTATTCATGTGAGTTTTGGTCCCAAAGCCTCTTAAGGGGTTTTTAAACACTGCTTTCTCAATCCTCATCTCCATTTCATGCATTTCAGGTTTTTGTTTTTTTCTTCCACAGAGGAAGATCTTTCAATCCCCAAAGGGCAGAGGGATAAGAACAAATGAGAGGATTTCCAAATTCCTTCTGTGCTGGGAATTTTTCAGACCAGTGTTTGAGCAGAGGGGCATTCCCACATATGGCTCTGCCTTTCAGGCAGCTGAAGGGAAAAGCTTAAAAGTGTTCTGGAATTTAGTTTTGGCGATTTCTGCATTCACTGTGCTAGCACTGCACAGCTCCCTGTCTTCCTATTGGGATTGCAAATGCTGAGCTCAGAGCTACTGGTTCCAGCCAAAATTGGCATGCAGATTAATTAGAAGCAAAAGAACTTCCAGAGATTTTTAGTTCTATGATCTCTTAAAAAAAATTTAACAAGTTTTGATTAATAACTGAATCATTTACCTTCAGAAGGACAGGGGGTGGTGGTGGTATTACCCTTTTCCCAAAACAGAAGGGCTGATAAGTTTACTGTTTCATTTTAGCCGCTGTTGCTTCTCTGTCCAAAATCTTTCCTGAGGTGATAAAAAAATGCACTCTGTGGAGGCATGACTGATTTATCTGACACATTTTAGATAAGTAGACAAGCAAACTCCTCAAGATGCCTCATTTGTCTAGGTCTGAAGTTATCGTTGGTTATTCTTCTGCCTACTGCATGACAATGTTTGTGCGCTAGACCCAAAGTGCTTCTGTGTTCCCCTGAGCTCTAGCATACCGTGAACACAGGTGCTTTTGGATGTCATGTCAGTAGACTTCCTTAAAACATTCCTGGTGAAATTGCTGTCTTGTAGTGACAGTGGCAGTGTGTAATTAGAGAGCATCTTTGCCCTGTGTGAGATTCAGGTGCTGTGGATTATCTCTCTGCTTCTGTCACCAACTTTTCCCTGTGACCTTAAGCAATTCAATCAGCTTCTCTGGACTCCCTATCCCTGAAGAGATGTAACGGTAAGTGTGTGCCACTCAGGTTTGGGGTTATGTATTAAATGCACAGATGGCAATGACTCCTATCCCTGGAATTTTTGTGTGCAAAATAAATTCTGCTTTTGCATAGATTCCCTAGAACATCACAGTCATCTCTGGCTTGTGTAGGTGAAAGAGAAAACAACTCTGCCTTCATTTCTTGTTAAACATGACTACAACTGCTTATTCAAAGGCTGTTGAAGAGGTAGTATGACTACAGTCTGTACTATTTATTTGTCCAGTCTTGCCTTTCTCATTGTTTTTGGCTCTCTGTAGACTCCTTTCAGTACTGTGTAACTGACACATGCAAAGTCAACATGACTCTGTATAGATGTTCAAAAGTGTTGAAGAGAAATAAAGGAAATACTGAAGGATGTAATCCACACCAGTAATTTTTCCCTTTCTTTAAGTGTGACATCTTTATGCAGCAACAAACTTTAAGTGTTGTACCAAAGGGAGTCTTCAGGAACCTTTTGTACAAATCTTCCTACTTCTTCCCACCATTCAATCATCCTTCTGTGCTCCAGAGCTGTCCTGGTATCATCCATTCCCTTCTTTCATTGTTTCAGCTTGGCTTCTGTATTTTCCTCATGTGGCTTCCCAAAGAAATGCTGCCTCTCTTCCAGTGCCATCCTAAAGCCTGTTGGTATTGAGTGTGCTGTTTCCCTTCCTTCCCTCCTTTTAAACATTTTTCTTGCAAATGAGCTTCACCTTTTCCACCCACTTGTGGTGATTAATTGTTGAGAGAAGCTAAATGTTGTATGAAATCTTTCTAACCTGAGTTGTTTATGTCTCATCTGTCTCTGAAGCATCTTCCAACCAGCCCTGCAATGGGAGGAAAGGTCCATTTTCTTCTTGAATCTGTCTAAATGTGTAAGTGGCATGCAGTGTGCTGATTTAGGGGGATCTTTTCTTCATGGTGTGGGAAAGAAAAGGCAGGCAGCCAGAAAGAACTAGTTCAGAAGAGAAGGGTGGACCTCCAAGAAGAAAGATAAGCTGTAACAAATCCAGCTTCAACTCTAACATAGTTCTCTCTGATAGATACTATATAAAAATGTTTTGGTTTTACTTTAAGAAGAAATATCAGATGTGTTGTAATAAATACAAAATAACAAAGCTTGCTTATTGGGGAGAACTAAATCTCATTGTTTCCTCCTCCTTCCCTGCAGGTTTGTAACACAACCACGGATCGTAAACACGCAGACACATCTCTGGAGAAATATGTCACTGAGCCTGTCATGAGCATTGTGAGTGGCTTCTTCAATTCACCATTTTCAGATAACAGCACCAGCCTCCAGGTAAGGAGAAGAGACACAGACAAATCAGCTATTCAGACCATTAATGAGATACCTTCTGCTACCTGCATAGGAATGCTGTCACTTTTCATCCTCCTTTAATTTCTCTGTCCCCTCTCACGCCACTGACTACCAGCTTAATCCCTCTTTAAAACACTTTGTTCTTCATTTTAGTCACTTGCATTTTGAACCAGTAGACAGCTCAATGTGGTCAGAGTTAGTTCCTCTTGTGAATTCATTGGAGGGGATATCCTTGTAGAAAAATCATTGTGTGAGGGAGATGCTGTGTCCTGTGGGAGATGCTGTGTCCTGTGACAGAAGGGACACGCCTGAGAATGGGAAAAACTCCTCTGTCCTTGTGGTGTGTACTGTGTTTGCTTGATATCAGAAGCAATCTAAGGAAAAATTGCATGATTTGGCCTTTTTAGAGGTGCAGCATTGATTTCTGCTCCTGCCAGACCTAAAGATCAAAGAGAATTTAATGGAACCATAACTTGAGTGTACAAGCTAAAATCCTCTTGGTTTACATTGTGTCAAAACCTACGGCAGCTGTGAGGAGATCCTTAAGGGTAAAATTCTGTGTTTGTTTTTGTTTTCAGACACACCAGCCTGTTTTTATTCAGCTGCTGCAGTCTGCTTTCAGAATTTACAACTGTACCTGGCCAAACCCAACACAGAAAGCCTCAGTAGAGTCCTGTATCAAGACTTTGGCTGAAGTGGGTAGGTTCAGGTTTTACTTTGATTATTGCTCTTTGTGTTTAAAGATCAGACTTGAAGTTTAACAGTTTTTAATTTGACTCTACCATCCTGAAGTTGTGTCAGCAGTGATTTCGGAAATCCCACTTTCTGAGGTTAAATACTTCCTTCTTTTATAACCCATTCAAACCTGCCCCATCAAATAGGGTTGTTAGGGTGAAACTGGTAGGGCAGAGGGATGAGCTTGCTAAGAGAGTGCTGATTGAGCTTTCAGCCATCAATTTTAATTTGATGGTTGAAACTCTTGATGATTTTAACTTTTTAATATCAAGCAAGTTATGATATTAAATCACAATGTTAGCAAAGGCATCCCTGTTAAAATAAATTTTTTTAAAACTTCTTATCCTACATCAGAAAAAAATTCTTCACCAGAACATAGCTAAGACTGGCAAAAGTTAATTAAGTTAAATTTCTATAAATATGATTTTAAAGTCTTCTGCCATTCTATTCTGACAGAAAAAAGGATTATTCAATGTAGTTTCCAAAAGTCAGTGGTGATGGTTGCTTGTAGAATAAGTTTCTGCTCACTGGGGATGAAACCTGAGTAGAGGCAGATACACAGAAACTGGCTAAATTCTATTGTTAATACATTTATTAAAAAGTATTAATAAATAATGATAAAACAATATGAGAGGGTCCTAGAGCCACCTGCAGCACTGTAACAATCAACTCTAAATTTAGATTTTTGGAATAGCTTTACAGAAGTATCATTTAACATTTTAGCCAAAATATCTCATTAACTTTCTATGTGAATGTGAATAGGCAGTTACCTAAAAATTTAGCAACCTTCAACTGTGCAAATGATTTAATTAGGGATCCATCTGGCAAACGAACTTTGGAAGTTGAAGACATTTTATTTCCTTTATGCTATAACTACTACGGTCTCACATAAAGCTCCATCTCTACAAATTCTTGTTTGTGTGTTTAACGCTTATGCCCTTGCTCTTTTCTGGCATTTCTGGAAACAGTCATCAATAAATTACTTCCTTTGGGAGTCTGGGCAATGGAGGGGAAATAGGGCAGGTGAGAGTAGGTTTGAGACCAACCATGCCCCCTGTGTGCTTGTAGGCAGCTCAATGTCTTCATTTCTGTAGAGCTGCATCTAAAATCAAATTCTAGCTCAGAGAGGTCGTTGTGTTATCTCATCAAGATGAGGCTGTTTGGAGGCATCTGAGCGTGGGTTTGGCTACGTGCCCACAGCACACAGCTGATTCTAGCCTGAAAAATTCCCAGCAAATTCCAGCAATGCAGAGCTCTGCTGATTGCTGGATGAGTCAGGTCAGGCTCTCACTGGGCTTTCTCTTCTCCCAAGGAGCATGTGCTAGGACAAGAACAAAAGTTCTCAGGTTGCACCAGGGGAGGTTTAGGTTGGGTGTTAGGAAAAATTTCTTCACTGAAAGGGTTGTCAAGCACTGGAACAGGCTGCCCTGGAAAGTGGTTGAGTCATCATACCCTGGAGGTACTTAAAAGACATGTAGATGTGGCACTTAGAGACTTGGTGCAGTGGTGGACATGGCACTGTTAGGTGTTAGGTTACTGCTTGGACTCTATCTTGGACTCTATCTTGAAGGACTTTTCCAACCTAAATTATTCTATGATTCTGCCCTGTTGAGACCGCCAAGCTGAACTTGTCCCCACAGCAGCCTGAGAGGGAAACCACAGGTCACCCTAAGGGGATGGCAGATCCAGCTTCATGTCAGGTGTGCCAGTACATGAAAGGGCTGGTGGGCTTTGCTGGGCAGTCCTCTGTGTGCCTCTTGTTTCTGGGGGCTCCAGGAATGGCTGATGTCTGGAGTTTGCTTCAGATATGTGACTTTGTATCCTATTTGTGGAACTGGGTTTCTGCCTCCACTACAGTCCTTTCTTTCATTCTGTTTTCTTTTTTCTGGAGATAGTTTTTAGAGTTGGTTTGTTTGTTTTGGTTTTTTTTTTTTTTTTGTTTAAGTAAGCTCTTGTGCTATCCTATGGGTCCAGGCTCCTTCTTGCTCCTCTGGCTTCCCACCCATGGGCTCCCAGCCGTGCCTTGGGTGCTCTCAGGTGTGGCAGAGCAGAGCTGAGCTGCCAGGGAAGGGCATCACTCTGTGTCCTCCTCTGGGGCTTCCCTGCAGCAAGAACTACCAGACTGGGAACCCCTGGGGTGCCATGGGCTGGCAGCCTCAGAGCAGCTCCCTGAAAGCACACAGCACTGCTGATTTCCTTGCCCATATCCTAACAACTGTTCAGGGATTCATCACTAATAGCAATATCCAGCATGGTAAAGTTATGTTGTGTCAGACAATTGCCACGTTTTTATTGAGTGTTTTATTTTGACAGTGGAGAAGGGAAGAGGTGAGGGGGATTTCCCCAAGGAGCAAGGTAGCTGGAGAAGAAGTGGAAGCAGAGTTTTTGACAAACACCCCTGTGCAAAATTTGCCTGGCCAGTAGAGATTTTAACTGCAGGTGATACTCAGTGTTTTTAGGCATGGTGACAAATGTGTCTTGCCTGGGCTAATGGAGTAGGCCTGTTCTTCCCTGTGCAAATATTTGGAAAAACTTCCCCACCTGGGGATACCAGAGGCTTTTACAGCCAAGGCCCTTCTGTGATTGCAGTGGGTGCCTGGTGCCTTTCTCCGTCGGGTGTTCCTCTGCTCAAAATGATGCCTCACTTTGAGAAGCTGGAGGCATCTTCCATAATCCAATACAAACATAGCAACCTTCTTGTGCTCTTTTGTTGGCTGTATATGTGGACCATTTTTTCCCCTTTTCTGACTTGAGAATCTTACAGTTTTAATGTTAGGGCCTTTGTGTTTCACAGCAAGGCTTTAAAAAACCTCTAAAAAGATTTTGCCTATATCAGAGAGATGGAGTATTGGACAGATTTACAGCAGGGACCAAAGACTTCTGAGGAAAAATAAGTGAAGTATAGACCTGAAAGAACAAACATGATTTTTTTTTTTTTTTTTTTTTTTTTTTTTTTTTTTTTTTTTTGGTGTCATTGCCCTGGATTTACAAATGAATCTCAGGGGGAAGAAAGAAAGATCATACACAGATTTCCCAAGATATCAAAGATCCATATAATGACACACTTTTAAAATGACACACTTGAGAGCAAGTTTAAGCAACATACACTCTTCTCAGTGCTTCCTGGTTTGTTGCTGGCAAGTGGATGCACTGCCTCAAGAGCTTGAGATCATTACATCTGTTTTCTGATGTTCTGATGAGTACTGTAAGGATGTGTGTTACCTTCCAGGTCAAAAAAAGGATATCTCACAGAAGCTTATTTTTCATAACCCTGGTACTTCAACTCCACTCTACCACCAGGGAAAAACTGCATAAGCTTTTCAAGCCTCACTTGCTGCTTTGTCTCCAGGCACTTTCCTGCCTCCAGTTCAGCAGGAAGCATAGAGGCTTGCTTCTCTTCTTCAGCAGATCCAGGGGGTTTGGAACACAGATATCAATGTGCACCAGGTTTCTATTGCCCCAGAAACATTTGGCTACTTGGCTGAGTAGAAACACTTGTGAAATTACATATATATATATATATATATATATATGCACACACACATACATACATGTGTATTTATATATGTGTGTGTGCATGACTTGTTCACATGGATTTCTGAAGCAGGTTACCACACTGGTGAGAATGAACACATACATATATCACTTTGGCCTTTTCTCTTTTATTACATAGGACTGAGATTTTGCTTGAAAATACAGTCCAAAAAGTGAATAATGAAAACAGCTTCTATCTCCCTGGTAAAATAGCAACAACTGAAAAATACCCAGACCTTTGTGAAAACAGAGGAAAGAAGACATCCAACCATTTAATTTATTTCAAATAAATTAATTTTCAAAGGACTTTCAGTTCATGCATTTTATGATCTTTGCAAGGTTGAGAAGGGTGAAAGCCTGTCTCAAAGTCTGCATTTTAAACCAGCTCTTTCTCTAAAGACCTGGGACCTCTCCAGTATCAATATCACCTCTCCTTGCAACCAAAGATTGTATATCTTAAATTACATATCCTAAATGGCATTGAAGCAGGGTCTTTCCTGACCAGTCCTTCAGGACCCATGTAAAGAACTATCTTTGCTTCTTAATTAAGGCAGCAATTCTTGTATCTTCTCCTCTGAGCATCAGTTTTCTGTTACAAGGGTAAATTCAGTTGTTTTACACTCTTGTCTCTGTAGCATCCATTAGTTTTCTCCATTATGTTTTAAAAAGTGGAACCTTTCCTCTGGTACTGTGTCTATCCCAAGGATATGGTCTGTCTGTGATTGTGCTGTGACCACCAATAATGAAATAATTGGAATTTCCCAGATGAGTAAACAGTGCCAGATAGGAACCTGCATTTTGTTGCACTATGTCTCTTGGCAGACCCTCTAAAAAAAAAAATCTGTTAGCAAGCCAAATTGCATTAGTCACTATCAGATTATGTTCTAGGATGTTGTGCAGGAGAAGCAAGAGGAGAATTCTTGTTTCCATCCTACCCAATTTGAGGTGAGCCCTGTAAGATTGCTATTTCCTAAGTTCAAAGCTGGAACAGGTACAGAGGAAGCACTGTTGGGGTGGTCAGGGGAAAGAAGAACTCTGTTACAGGAAGGGAATTCAGAACCCCCACATGCTTTGCTTAGCAAAACACAGACCTGTGTTGTTGCTCTTTAAATGTACTTAAGAAGATAAATAGTCACAGAGACGTTTAAGCTGAAGGACAGTGCTGACCCAAAAGCAACTGCCCATAAATTACACTAGGTTGTAAATAACCTAAATAAATTTAGATTGTAAATCAGAGGATTAGAACCCACTTTGGAAGGATGTCCTTGGTCAGTGGGCTGAGAGAAAGCAGAGGGAGGAGGAATGGCAGATAAGCTGCCATCATTTTAAATGGGGCTCAATAAATTTTTCCAGAGATATTAAAGAGCATGGGTTGTCTGTAACAGAGAGCAGACGGTCTGAAGGTGTACTGAAGTCCCTTCTAGTTGAGTATTTATTCCCTAATTTAAAGTCACCAATACCTCCTTGTACAGAATCAAAAAAAAATCCTCTCCTCTGTTTCTTCTTGACCATGCTTTTATGCCCTCTAAAGCCCTTTACTTTTCCCTGACAAATTACAAATAGGAAATATTAAACATAAAATCTAGGTCACATTTTGTTGCTTCTTTGAAATGATTATGTGTATTTTAATGTCCATATAGATGAATTTTCATATAACAATCTTTTCAGTCATGAAAGTACGTTTATTTCACTTCCCATTTGAATTTTAAAATCTTTCTTCCATTTTATAAAAAGCTAGACCTTCATTTTCAATTTTTAGTTCAAATAAAATAATTATCCTGTTGTTACTTTTTTGACAGCAAGAAGAATACATTTCAGATGAAGCACATATTTTATTCTATTTTAACTGTTTGTGTTTCCCTAATTGCAAGAAAAATTCAATGATGATCTTTTTACAGGCTGATAAATATTTTAGCGTAGATTTTCTGTTGGAAAAAAACATCCAAGTGAAGGGTACAAGATTGGCAGGTTTGTGTCTTGTCTACACAAAGCTTTTATTTCCCTTAAAAAGTCTTGCTGTCGCTAGCGTTAGTGTCTCTCCATCTGAATGCATTTGTTAAGCAGTCAGTAAATGATTAAGGAGCTGGAGGGACTGATTTATGGAACAAAATTAATTGAACTAAATATGCATCACTCTGTTACGTGACAACTGGGAAGTGTGGGAGAACATGATAGAGCTGTCTGTGACTACCAGGGGGTGTAAGCTGGGAGCAGAGCAAAGGATTCACAGCCAGGTACAGCTGGGGCTTTTTCCTGACCCAGACTGCCTGGCACACTCCTCCTTGAGGGGCTCTGAGGGACCAAATGCCTGCATGTCCCCCTGAAAACCCACACCAGGGATGCTTCAGGGTTAATTAGCTGTGAAGCCACCACACTCTGGTGTGTTCTGTATATACTGCAAAAGCTAATGGAGTGACATTTAAAATGAGGGAGCAGTAGGTGGAAATAGCGAGAACAGCGAGGTTCCTTATGGCAAGATAGATTATTCTGCAGAATGGGCATCCAAGGAAAATTACAGGCAAGGGCCACTTCCTGGAAATCCTTAGGACTGAATTGCTCCTCAGACATGGGCAGCAGCACAGTGAAAGGACAGTACTTCAGGAGGCATTCCTGAAATAGGTCCAATTCCTGTGCTCCTGTGAAGAGAACTACATGCAGGTAATTTAACAAAATAACACCTGGGCCCATTTCAGCCTCTCTGGGAGCAGCTGGACTGTGCTCCTGGGACTTGGCTGGAGCTTGCTTGTCCAGAGTGCCTTGATTTTTACCTGCTTGATTCTTGGCATTCCTGGTGCCCTTTTCTTTTGAGTCTTTGAGTTCTCTTTCATTGTTTAAGCAGTAAGAGGGAGGAAAGCTGCTGATCACTGGATGCCCACAGACCCATCCAGCACGGGGCAGGGCATTTTGCTGGGACCAGGCTGAATTTGCAGTGCTGTGTTTCTTACCACTGCCATGGGTTGTGTTTGCTCGCTTGTCTTGGCTCCTCTTGGCTCTCTTGCTGAGAGATAATTGGGAGCAGCAGATTGAGAGTTAGTAGTTTAAAGGATTTCCCAGAAATTCCATCTCCTCTGACACTGGCAAAATGGTGCTGTATATTCAGGGTGTAATTAGCCCTGTGCACAGTGCCCTAGGTGGGAAATGGGCACTGTATAAGCCTGGGACCTGCCCTCCACTGCAGGGCAGAATTTACCTGTGCTGAAGACATCACAGAACCACACAATATTCTGAACTGGAAGGGACCCACAAGGATCATTGAGTCTATCCTGATAAGTATCCTGCTGAATACTTACGTACAGACAGCCACATATCTTTTTCCCAAATTCACCAGATGAAAGACAGAATTTTACCCCATCTTGGCTCCTTTGTCTACCAGCTCTAACCATACTTTGCAAGTTTGAGTGCTGTCCAAAAGTATTTCTAAGTGGAACAAAAATAAACATGCTTTTAAATATTTGATGTTGATACTTTAAGGGAGATTGACACATTTTGAAGAGGAAAGCAGCCTACAACACCTAAATTAAAAATAAATATTTATGTTCACATTTGTTCATCAGCTTTCCAAAATGTAAAAATATGTTTCATGTAGTTTTAAATAATGAAATGTGAAACAAATGAAAGATAAACTTTCTACAAGCTGAAAAGAAATAAGAAGACAAAGGCTTTGTTTATAGCTTAGACTTCAACAGTGCCCTTTGACAACCAATACAAATCTTAATTACAAATGGAATTATACATGTAAGAACTGCTCAAAACAAAGGAGTATTTTTTTTCTCTCTCTGGTTTTCTTTGTGATAGTTTTAATTAGCTCCAACTCTTTGAACAATCATAGTCCTTGACTGCTCCTCAGACACTGATGGAAGTTGTTAACTTCAAATGGCATCTCTAGGATTGCAGAAGTCTGGGTTCTCCTCTGAACAGTGTGCTCCCTATTGCTAAATTTATTCTTCTATATATCAGGATTCTGCATACATTCCACTTAATTCAGAAGTGAGCATTGTCCAGTAACATTCCAGTGATTGACATTAGGACACAATAAATTGGATTAATAGGCTGCAGCACCCTACCCACCCTGGCAGAACTTTAATGGACTTCTCTAGTAAAGTAGGCAGCAACAGGGCAAATGTGTTTTGAAAAACAGCCCAGTTGAATTACATGGAAAAACAATCATTAGAAATAATGGCCACCCATACATGGCATTTTCCACATGTTAATCAGGAACTTGCCTTCAAAACAAATGGAGAGTGGAAAGGAAAAGTCAATTTGTGTCTTCCCAGCTTAACCTAATTTTTTTTCAATTCCCTGTGGCCAACCATTTAAAAGAAAGTGCCTACCAGAAATGGATTTAGAGAATTCTCTTCCATCCCAGTGGAACAGCCTGATCCATGGGGGAAGCCCCAGTCCTGCATCACGATCCAGCCTTGCAGTGGGAAGAGGGGAGGGTGCCCTGAACCTGTGGGATCCATTAAAGGGAAGAGAGTCCCCATGACAGAACGCCCTTGCCACAGTCTCTGAGGCTGGGGGTTGAGGTGTCACAGCCAGATTTAGGTTTATAATAAAAGCTGTCATTTCAATCTAGTCCTGAGGGGAAGAGAAAGTTTGTGCCTGGGATCTGTGACTCACTGTGCTTGGCAGCACTGCAGCCTTCATTCATCAGAGCTGTGTGGTGCCTCTGCCTGCACATCCTCCCTGGGGCTGGAGGCATGGGCTGCTTGGGACAGAAGGGCACCTGCTGACTTCACAGGTTCAGGACATAAAGCTGGATATATTTTAGAGCTGGGAGGAAGAGGTGGAGTATTTTTGATGCCTTCCTCCACTGTGGAAAGTGTGTTAGTGAGGAATAGTGGGGAAATGCCTCAGAGAAACGTTGTGCAGAACTGCAATTTGGGCTAATTGCTTTTTAAATTTCAGCTTGTTTCAATAAGGAAAACTGAAAAATTACTTATTATTGGTCATTATTACAAATGGATTAGAACTGCTCCATTCTATTTTTAAGTTTTTATTAAACATAAGCTGTGCCACAGAAGTTAAGTGAAATGACATGGAATACAGAGCCTAATTACTGGAACATAACCTGGTCTTTCAGAGATACTGATCATAGGCTCACAGAATGGTTTGGGTTGGAAAGGACCTTAAACAGCATCCAGCTCCACCCCCTACCATGGGCAGGATCACCTTCCACTATCCCAGCTTGCTCAGAGCCCCATCCAGCCTGGCCTGAAACATTTCCAGGGCTGGGGCAAACTTTTGTTTATTGGTTGAATTTCAGACTGCTCATGCTGAGCCAGAGAACAATGTCACTCTGATCTCCAGTGGGATGGAAAGGAGCAGCTAACACAGAGATTTTACTGGGGGAGGGGGCAGATACCTTCTAACTCTGCCTTTCAAACTTCCTTTTCAAACAACAGTTCAGGATGCCATAGTAATTTAATAGTGGATGCCCTGCAAGAATTCCTGAAAGCCTCTTCCAATTTTTTTTTATTCTGATACTCTCTCTATTGTCATTTCCTGCCTCTGAAGTCTAAAAAGAAGAAAATAATTGCAATTTTTAGCTATTGATTAAATTTTTTTAACTATCAGTTAGACTATCAGATGTTTATTAACTACTGGATATATTGCAGTGGCATCCAGACACCATCTAGGAATCCAGGGTTTAGCAGTATAGGAAACCCAGGGAGAAGGAGACAGTCTTTTTCAAATTTAATTTGTATGCACTTGGTTCCTCATGGTCTTCACAAGAGGAATATATAGTAAAGCAACAGAGAGTACTTGGGATAAATTGGATAAATGTGCCTATGTCCACTAGAAAGAAAAATTTCAGAATTTGCTTCTGAATAGAGTAAAACTAACTGTTGAAATAACACATACTCCTTTTGTTACTCTTATCAATATCTCTGGATTTTTTTTCAAGTTAGTAGAAAAATTATTCTGTTTAAAAAATATATCTGTGTCTGTGAAAATACATACTGGAAATGATTCTCATCTCATTTAAAATAGTACAGCTTGCTTTCTTTAACTAGATTATGGCTGATTTCTACCACTTAGGTATGCTTATTTTTAAGGGTTCTTATTTTTAGGATCCCTATTTTTAAAACCTGTTGAAGCAATATCACCCTGCCCCTTAACTTCAACGACATGAGGCTGTCGCATGCCATGATCTCTGTAATATTTTCAAGTTTTTGCCACTGTAAATGTCTTGTGTTTTTCCTTCCTATGAAAGCAAAGAACCGTGGGATTGCGATTCCAGTGGATTTGGACAGCCAGGTGAACACCTTGTTCATGAAGAGTCACTCCAACATGGTGCAGAGGGCAGCCATGGGCTGGAGGATGTCAGCCCGCACTGGACCTCGCTTCAAAGAAGCTCTTGGTGGGCCAGCCTGGGATTACAGGAACATCATAGAGAAACTGCAGGTACAGAAATAGCAAATGGCTTGGGCAGCAGTGGCACTGCAGGTATCTCAAGTGTGCCAGATGTGGAAAACACCAGACACAGGCCCAGTGCAGTTTTAGTGCTGGATGAGAGGAGCCGCTGCACTTCTGGGTGGGGATGGCTGAAAAGGCTCAGCTCTTCAAGATCAGAATTTGGCTCCTGCAGAAGTCAGAGAGGGGTAGGAGCTATCACAGAATGAGCTGAGCTGGAGGAGTCCCACAAGGATCATTGAGTCCAAGCCCTCGCCCTGCACAGACCCCCCAACAATCCACCCTGAGCTTGTCCAAACACTTGGAGCTCTGTCCAAACACTCCTGGAGCTCTGGCAGCCTTGGGGCCGTGACCATTCCTGGGGAGCCTGTTCAGTGCCCCAGCACCCTCTGGGGGAAGAACTTTTCCCTGATACCCACCCTGACCCTGCCCAGACACAGCTCCAGCCATTCCTGGGTCCTGTCCCTGGTCACACAGAGCAGAGATCAGAGCCTGCCCCTCTTCTTCCCCTCGTGAGGAAGCTGCAGAACTGCTGTGAGCTCTGACCTCAGTCTGCTCTTCTCCAGCTGAACAGACCAAGTGCCCTCAGCTGCTCCTTGTGTGGCTTCCCCTCCAGGCCCTTCAGCATCTCCATGTCCCTCCTTTGAACACTTACATTGTGGTGCCCAAAACTGCACACAGTATTCAAGTTGTGTTCTCCTTGAAGTTCTCCACAGAGCAGCATCTCCTTTCTGCCCTTTTTATGGCCACGTGTCCTGGCTGCAGAGAAGATACTGGAGGCTTTAGGTCATGTTTGTGTCACTGGAGATTGCCATGAGATGGAGATCACCTTGTGCATGTAGAGCCTAAACAGCATCAGGGGTTTATGACCTGAGAAAACAGCAGGACCCAGACAAAAGGAGGTGCCCTAAACACCAAGGAGACAACACCTGAGGTGACACATTAACTGTGTGTAGTGAGCCTTTTTTTTCCAGCACACCATCATTCTTACTGTTGTCACAGGTTTTGTGAGCAATACTGCAGAGGAGAAATTTGAAAGAGAGTAACAATGGGCACCTTGTCCCCCTTGCCCTGCATGAGGAGTGGTGTGAAGAAAGGCTTGAGGTGGCTTTGCAGCCAGCTGGGCTTCCCAGGACTCTTGCAGCTGGGCATCCCACTGGGCCAAGCAGTGCATCACACCAAACTGTGCGACTTCACAGCAGGTTGCTGTAGTTCTCCTGCAGTTATGGATGTTCTCCTGTCTCCCCAGGACGTGGTGTCCTCTTTGGAGCAGCAGTTCACACCCATGATGCAAGCTGAGTTCTCAGTGCTGGTTGATGTGCTGCACAGCCCAGAGCTCCTGTTCCCCGAGGGCAGCGATGCCAGAATAAGATGTGGCGCTTTCATGTCCAAGTAAGTGGCGTGCAGAGGGGCCTGGTTGCTTCTTTGGGAAAAAAGATGGCAGGGTTTTAGCTTTTTCAACAGCATTTACCTCTGGTTTTCAGCAGAGACTTAAGCATGCAGGTGACCAAGTTTACGGTTGAAAGCTTAAAGTGAGGTCTTTTGATCCATATTTTATATTTCTCAACAGTTTTGTTGTCTGGAGAGCATAGAGCAAGAGGGGTTGCTTGCCTTACCTGCTAGAAATGGCTTGTTAAAATTGTGGCAGGCTCAGCCTACTTCTGTTTTCTCAATGGGCTACTTTGCTATTACATTTCACCAAATCTACAACAGAAACTTAAGATTTTCCATAGCAGAATTTTCAAGAATTCATAATGAAGCAGTGGGCTGCTCAAGGCTCGTGGGTTTTTGTTAGAGTTTTTTTGGTACAGCAAATTGATATTTTTATTTTAAACTGCCAACAGCTCTTTGAAAATACATTTCACTGGGACCCCTATCTAGTCTTGAATTATTAGATGTTTTATTTGCAGTCTGTGCATTGGAATAGAGTCTTGCAAATTTTTTATTAGTCCTCGAGTGAGATGCCCTCCCCGCCCTTGAGAAACTATAATTTAAACAGAGATAACTTGGGGGAAATTAATGCATTTGGCAGCTCTCCTGATTCCTTGGATATTTGCATATTCTGCAGAAGTAGCATTATAACAATATGTTTTATATGTTTGGAAAAATTCAAAAAGTAAAAATTAAATTTTGATATTATCCCATCCCATGTCCTCTGTCTAAACTCCTGTTTGAAGCCAGCATCAAAATGCAAAGAAAACCCCCAAAACCTGTCCAAAGCCTTCAGATTTCCTCCCTTCCTCTTTTCACAAACATTTCTCCAGCAATGTGTGAACCAGTGCAAGGACCCATGCACAGATCTGTTCTGCACAAAGACAGAAAGGCTGCTTCTGGTATCGGCTTCAGCTGACTGAAATCCAAACTCCTGTCACAGTCATAGCTGGAGACAGAAATGGACCTTGTTTTCTGGCTTGTCAAGTGGTTGTGTGAATGTAAACAACAATTATGTATCATCCAAATGTCTGTATTTCTGAAGGTTTCCATGTAAGGTTTTTTGGAAATCCTTTTGGCTGAATACCATTTGCTAATTATATCATAAATATATTATAACCATCATAGAAGTTGGAAGGTGTGAAGGTTGTAGCTTTTAAAGTTTGCAAGATGCATGGTGAACACTGGTTACCTTTAAATAACGGTTAAAATAAGTTACCTTTAAATAAAGAAAGGATGAAATAGCAAGTCTGGATCTTAAACTGTAAACCCTCAAAAAAAGTGGATGTAGAATTCTGTCTTCTGTATGGGCAGTAAGATATGCAAATTGACACAATTTCCTTTTTAATTATGATTTCTCTTGACCACTTTTATTTCCTTTCCTTGAGGAAAAATATAGTGATGGGCAATTTTTGCATAAAGCAATTGGCTTAGCAACAATGCGTAATGCTCTTTAAGTTTTAATATTTTACTTTCAGGTTGATTAATCACACAAAGAAGCTAATGGAGAAAGAAGAAAAGCTCTGCATTAAAATCCTCCAAACTTTACGAGAAATGCTTGACAAGAAAACCAACTTTGCAGAAGAGGTACTGCTTCCACTTTAATATTAAATATAGAACTAACAGCATGGTATTAACAACAGAATCTGACATTATTTCAGTTTTGTGCATGTTTTAGAGATAACCTAGTGTCTTAGGAACAGTGTGGGGTAAGGTAGCAAGTTGGTTTGGAACAAAAGAAACTCTCTGCCTGACACAGTTCTGTATGAGGGACTTGATAAGAGTCAAGGTAAGCAAGATGAAATGAATTAGCAGTGGCAAGTATTAATATATATAATTATTATATATTGGATATTCTCTATTTCTGGAGATTAGTCTTAATTTGTCACACCTGACTTTACCATAAAATCAATGGAAATATAGGGATTTTAATTGCAATTGTACAGTTTTTCCCTGCTGCCTTTGGTGCCAGACTTTTGTACTCCACATGCTTTCTAATGCTCCCAAATGTGTGAAAGGAAATCTGCAATGTTTAGGCAGAGCTGCCAGTTTTGGGAAGAAGTGACATAGTCTGTACTCTGTAAGTGTCTAATTATTTCATGCATTCCTCTCTCCCCTCATTGCCCAGTTTTCTCTTGCAAAACCAAGTCTTTCAAATGCCTCTTTTATTTTGCCTGTTCCTTTGGCTATCAGTAGGCAGATTCAGATGTAAATGTCCACTGTCCCTGTTCTTTCTGAGCCTGATCCCAGTGTCTTTTGTGTAATTTCCTCTTACCCATATTTCTGGGTATTCCCCAAGCCCTTTCAGCATTATTCACTCTTAAATATGAATCATGGAGTTACCTAATTTCTCAGTGCTGACATCAGACCTGCCCTGTGCAAAAATAACCAGTGTAAGCAGAGGAAACCAACCCCATCTTCACCTCCTCCTCAAAGAAACTGTGGTTAGGCCTGGGAAGACAAATTCTTTTTTAATGTCATGAAGAGAATTGCACAGGGAAAAATTTTTGATTATTATTATTATTCAAATTATGAGTGATAACATTGTAATGATTATTATTCAATCATGAAAATTATTATTATTCTTGATTATTATTCATATTTATTCTAATAGCATTCTGGGTGCATAACACCATTGCATCACATGGGAAAAAGAATTTGCTTTTGTAACTGACCTTTGCCAAACCTCTCTAAAAGAATTACATAGACCCACCATAAGTTAACTTCATCTCAGGACTACAGGGGAGGAAAAAACACAACACTTTGAATGTAGGACTTGAAACAAGCAAGAAGATTTGCTTGTTTTAGTTGCTCCTTCTACCCGGCTTTGGCTGCTGATAAAGGGAGACAGAGTTAAGGGAGGCAATTCCCATCAGAGGCAATGTGCTCCATAGGTCTGTAAGGGCTCTGCTTTTCAGGAGTGGGTAAAGGAGGTATATTCCCAAATCCCTCATGGGACCTCCACCATCTTGGGGGTGCATGGTGGGTGGAAAAACTCTGAACAGAATTTCTCCCCCGTGCTTCCTCTGTAGTCCCATTGGTTTTACACTGAGGAATGTGATGAATCAGTGCAAACAAATATGTGAATAAACAAGCTTGGATATGCTTTACAAGTGCTTCTCTGGCTTGCTACTCTTATGAGTCATTGTTCAATGCCATGGACTAAAGAACAGTAAAAATAGCACAATGAATGGCCTCGTGTGCGTGTTTCCCATCTTTTTTTGGGCTGTGATCTCACTGCCTGTAAAGTTATTCAACTATGGCATGCAGATATTAAAATATATAAAAATAGTAGTAAATACATAATGGTCATAACCAGAACAAAGCTACAGGGAGACGTGGGACATCTTGACAGGAAGCCTGAGTTTGCTAATCACCCATCAAATTGTATTTTCTGTGATAAACCTGACAGAAATGGTCAACCTCCAGTTTCTGCAGGCTTTCCTACAGTGACAAAGAAGGATGAAATAATGAAATAAAATTTCCTCCTGTCTCTTCACATTAATGCCCACCACTGAGCACCTTCTACGGTCTTTGTCCTTCATTTGACCACTGGAAGGTAGCCTATGTCATTTGCTGAAGGAAGGGGAGGCAAAATAGGAGTAGGAGCTTATTTCACTGATTTTATACCTATTTCTGCATCCACTATATCAACTCTATTGTTGCACCTCCCCTTGGTGGTGAGTTTCAGGTCTCTGGTGCTCTCCTGTCTCCATATCCTTGGATTTCTTGGCAGTCACCTCTGAGGCAGCACTCACTTGTGCCTTGTCTTGCTTAGCACCATGGCATCTAATTGTGCGGGGAATCAAAGTTTAATTTCAGTAGTTTGATTTAAGGTATATAAATGAGACATAAAACCTCCTGGCCATTGACTGGCTTTCATAAGTAATTGTGGGTGATTATTGCAATCTCCTGGGAGTTCTGCATTGAGTCCTAGCCCTGTTTGTATTGATTAGGTCACCAACTGGAGTGAAACCTGATCTACAGCCCCTCTCTTCCAGAACAGTGTTAGAACACTTGGGGAAAGCAGGGTGTGGGGAGCTCACATTGCCTCTGTTCAGAGATAGCTACTGCAGTATCTAAATGTATTTATCTAAAGCTTGCTTCAGACTGACTATTTGAGAAGAAAAGCAGGAGAGACAGAAAGGACTGTGCTTGCACTAGATGTGCCCCTTCTCTATTTGGGGTTTAGAATCACTGGCAGTTTTTATACCCATTTTGCAAAACCAGAAGGATCTTGAACTGGGATTTTTGAATTTATTTAGGCATATCTTTTTGTGTTTCACCATAGTGCTTGATATCAGTTTAATTTCTGTGTGAATGTTGCCTCTAGACCTATTTATACACCTCAGTCTAAATCTGAGTAACATTTCCAAGGACATGTAGACTGACGTGTGCTCACTTTGCAAATGACTGGAGCAGTTTCAAATCTTAGCATTACCTTGCTGCCCTGCTTAAAGTGTCTGTCCATACAACAGAGATGCTGGGCCAGGAAGGGTGGTTCAGCATCTTGAGAGAGGGTTCAGAAGCTTCAATTAAATTGTTAAACTCTTGATCTAATGGTGCTCATGTGGACTTCTTGCCTGACTCCAGCTGCTGGCATGGCAATGCCTTGGGTAGGGACAACCTGCTGATCTCCCAGCTGTTCATAAATCAGGTCAGCACCTCTGGGGGAAAAATATCCTCTCTGTTACCATGTGTATATTACATCTGATCAGATGTGCTAGTGGATGGGAGGGTGTTACAGAATGTGGCAGAATGCAGGCCTGTGTGTCCCTCCCTAAGGCAGCTCCTTTGAGAACACTACTGTAAATGAATGGAACCCTTCAGGAAGGGGTGCCTGTGCTGCAGAGCTCACACTTTATACTCTTCCTTCCTCTTTTAGGTGTCGAATTTCAGTATAAATAATTGAAAACTGCATTTTTAAGTGTCAGTAGAACAAAGACTCTGTAAGCTGCTTAATTGTCAGAAATAAGTAGTTGAGCTTTTTGCCTTTTTTGGAAAAAACTCATGAAAAATGTTGGGTTTTCTCTTAGACATTTGTACTAGTTCATGATTTAAAATCATAGAAGTGGCCTTTTGTTTTGCAGGGTTAATGTTTCTGCATTCAACTTTAGATTGCTTCAGACTGACTTTAGATGAAATGTAAGCTGTCCTCTCCCCTTTGTTTGCAGGAACACCACCAAATATACATGTGAAAGAAATGGTACAGCTTTGGTGGAAATAAAAATGTATTTTATTCCTGTAAGATGTGGTCCTAGATATGGCCACTGCTGGCTCTGGTCATTTTGTGCCAGAAGAGCTGAATCTTTTCATGCGGAGCTGTTGACAAAACTCCAGTGAGTTTGTCAAAAGCAGCCCTGCCAGTTTATTGTTGTATTGATCTACCAGGCACGCTGAAGCCAGTGGGTGATGCAGGTCTTTTTCTGCTGGGGTAAATGGCCTCAATGAGTTTTAGAAGCCAGGAGATTTTGGGAGCCACTACAGTGTCCCAGCATTGCAGCTCATTGAATCACAGACATTCTCGACTTAAGCGGCATTCTATTCTATAGCCTCATCTTTTCAAGATGATTTGACTTATTTGCATTTGCAAATTAGGCAGCCTTCAGATAAACAGCATTTGTAGGTGAAAAAAAAAACAGAGGAGGAAGAAGAGAATAATTCTGAAAATGTGTTGCTTGCTGAATGTATCATACCTCAAAAGAATGCTTCTTTTAAATGGGAGAGTGGGATCCAAATTCCTTTATTTGTGTTACTACTCACATTTTGGGTTAGTGGCACTGCAGGCATTTTGAAGAATTACATTTAATTTTTCCCTGTTTCTGCTGTCAGTTTTATTTGTGCTGATGTATAAAAATACCTGGCCTGTTTTTCCCTGTTGTCAACAGGCCATTCTTCTCACTAAGCTCAGTGTGCCTGCAAGGTGAGAGGGGGTCAGAAACACCACAGGAGAACATGCATGCTCATTGCTGTTTGTACTAATTTTTTAAAAAAATCACTTATCTCTTTTAGCTGACAAAGGACACTTGCAGGGTCCTGCACTCACTCCTTAGGAAACCAGCTCACAGGGAGGGACTGGAGGTGCATGGAGGAAGAATGTTTGGTTATCTCAGCAGTGCCAGCCTGATTGTGGACCAGCATTTCTGGTATGGGCAAAAAACTGCTGTTGTGACCTGTGTCATGGGAGTTAAATGATGAGTGAAAATTCAAAGAGAATGGGACAAACCCCTCAGTCTTGGAGATGCTTTGTGTGAAGGCAGCGATCAGCTGCAGAACCAAAGCCTCCAGGAATTCATTGCAGAACAAGATTCAAGCTTTGCTCTTACCCTGAATCATCTGAGCCAGTAATTGCAGTGGCAGGAGCACCAGAGCTTTCAGATATGCAAGACTAAACACTGGATGTGGTCAGAACCTGAAAGTGTGGTAATTTCTCATTAGACCCACGCACTGACATTTTACAAAAGAGAGAAAAATCTACAGAAAAACAAATGAGCACAGTTTCACTTTTCCCCCTCTAGGCTTCAAGCTGAGATAATTAAGCAAAGGGACACCAGGAGGCATGTGATGGTGATGGTGTTTGTTCTAGCCAGGTGTTGTCAGCCACAGTGCTCAGACCCTCAGGCCATCAGCCACTGTTGTGTTGTTATTGCTGCACATTTCTGGGGCTGTGACAGGCAGCATCAACCAGAATATTCTGAATTAGCATCTCTCATCCTTGGGGTACCCCTTTTCCCTCCTGTGATGTGCATTGCTCTGGGCTGAAAGGACAATGCTGCTGGACAGCCCCCAGATATTCTCCAGGATTTTTGATCACGTCCATTTGTTGCCGATGCAAAAACCTGGGAGAACTGGGTATATGAAAAGTGTGACTTATTTTTAAGGGGATTTTTTTTCTGAAAGTAACAGGCCCTAGAGATTTGCTCCAGCTTTGGACTGTCACCTGCTTGTGTCACCCTCAGAAGCCTGTTGGGAGCCACTGTGCTTGGGCCAGTTGTGAGGCACCTACAGGGGTCTGTGCCAGGGGTGGTTTCAGGCAGAATGCATTGCCCTTGTTGAGCTGGACAAGAACTTGAAACTCAGAGTCATGTATCAAGGACAGGTAATTCAGGAGGCAGCCCTCCTGACACCCTACAAAGTTCAGGTCCTGATCTAGTGAAAGGCAGGAGCAGTTTAATCTGCTGCAGGGGCAGTGAGCACAGGCCTAATGACATTGCAGTCATGATTTTGCCCTCACTTTAAATATGCATAACTGTTAACTCACCATGAGGCAAATAAAGGATCTCCAGAGACCTAAAGGTACTTCTGTCTCAGGTGATAGTTCAGTGAGCAGTGGTGCTCGCTACTCTCTGGTACTTACTCTTTTTTGTTTCAAAACCTTGGTTATTTTTCCTTTGTTTGTTTGTTCTTCAAATCACAAACAAATCTAATGGCAGGATGCCCAGGCTGTAAAAACACATGGCTGTTAACACATTTCATCCAAAAGATTGTAGTCTCTCAGCAGCTCATATTTATCAAATTTTAAGATTACTGTATGTTGTTATCCAGTTTTCTTTCAGAAATATTAAGCCCCAAATCCTGATTGATAAATTATTTTGGAACTTGTATCATCTGCCCTTCTCACATACATCATCTCTCCTCTAAAGGAGCATCTGATGCTGTAAAATATTTTTTGTAGCTACTGATTAAAACAGCATCAACCAAACCAATAAAACTGGAGTAGCTTGTTCCTTACTATGAACTTCCAGTGACCAATTTCTGCTATGGAATTTGCCCTTTGCACAGTGTATGGGACATAGAGGGTTTGCCCTTCTTATTTCACATTAACACCTTCCTATGGATGTGATTTTAAGAAGAGCAAACCAGCATGAAAATCTTAACTGCCTGCAAACTGTCTGACATCCTTCTCTATTGATATTGCTATTCATTAAAAACAAATAAAAAAGAATGCAAGAGAAGAGAGCTGTTTAATAAATGAAACTGTTAGAATTCTGAGGATGATTCATCTCACCTTACTCAGGTACAAAATTCATTGAACTGATCAGGATCCTTTTTTTAAACAACAGCAACTAGATTTTCTAGTTCTTTTGAATACAGGTGAAATGAATTTCACTAAAGACTTCAGTACATCTGGAAGTTAAATTCCAGGTTCATCATAGCTCTTTGAATCAAATTCTACATCATGAAGATATCAGGATCAAGGTTTTCTCCCTGATTTGTTTTATTTCTATATTTTAAATTATAAATAAAGCAGATTTTTAGGAATTTAGTGGAAGGTTCTAGCAGACCTTAGATTGGCAAGGACTAGGTAAATGACCAAAGATATGTTATAAGTAAATATATAAAATGAGTCAACAGTTTTATCACATGGTTCATGTCTCCAGGTGTGTGGAGTTTTGTGTGAGGATAGATTCATAAATACAAATATTTATTTTAGGTTATTTATTTCTATTCCTTCTCTTTCTCTTTTAGCTCCATGGTGGAGTTATATTAATAAGATAAATATTAGAATGTTAATTTGGTGTCTTAGCATATTGTTTTGGTTTTAATGGAGTAGATGGTCTTGTTTAGAATGATATGTGTTAATGCTCTCAGTGTTACTTAACAGGAATAATAATTCCTATGGCCACCCTAATTTTAGTGATTGGTGGTTGTTCAAAGTGCCCAGTTGACATCCCAAGGAGCCTTTGTGCTTATCTGCAGAGCAGGAGCCATTGACATGGGTGCAGCAGGGCTTTCCATGCCCTGGGAGCAGCTACACTGAGGTGGGAAGGGAGCACAGAGGAACGTGTGAGAGAAACATCAGCAGGCACCCTGATGTTTGGGATGGTTGCAAGGTTTTTTGGGAGTTAGGAGAATAAAACTGCATAAGCCCTTTCCCTGACTATGATTCTGGAAGATGTTTCTCCCCACACGCTTCCCACTCCCTTCTCAGAATTAATTCCTCTGTGAAAAGGCCACATACACAAGCAGTTTCAGTACCACTGGCAGGTAATGGTTATAATTCTTGCTGGGAAGCACAGAGAGTGCTGCAGTATCGCAGAGACCACAGTGTGGCAACTGTGGACTTTTCAGAAACAACTCCTGTCTGTGTGAGCAGGGCAGCTGCTGCTGCTGCTGCTGCACGGCTCAATTCCCACAGCAGGCAAATGTCTGCAGTAGTCCTGGAGGGGGCAAGAGAAAATGTCTCCTTTGGTTTTGAATTTCCTTGGAAGGGGAAAAGGGTTCTTTTGTTTTCTGGGTGGTTTGGGATTTTTTGGTTTTGGTTTATTTTTGTTTGTTTTTGGGGTTTGTTGTTGTTGTTGTTTTGCTGTTGTTGTTGTTGTTGTCGTCTATCACAAATTTGCTGCTGCTTTATTTAATATGTTTGAGCAACAACCCTGTTTGTACTTTGCAGTCGCACTAGAGATAGCAGTGAGCAGAATTCAATGCCTTGTATTAAGGATGGCCAATGAATATTTATGATAGACCTAGGGAGCCAGTAATAAAAATGAAATCGGCATGATGCCACTAGATCCAAATCTTTGATCTCTGTTTTAAGAGAAAATACAATAAAGCAGGGGATAATGGACTCATTATAATGGAATGGTTAGTTATGGTTACTTAGGGCAGCGTGAATAGGTGGCATTACATAAACTGCTCTAGTCCAAGATTTACGATCCAGAAATGTGTTTCAGGCACTGAGTTTCTACAGAAAACATCAGTTTATGATATTGTTCTGGTTTGGTTGGTCCAAGCACAAAGAATTAAAGATACATCCCTTTCAGATCAAGGATGGGGCATGCTCTTGCCTTACTAGGAACAGCAAAAGCCCTAAGAACCAGCAAGGCCCTTCTCCTCAACCTCTTTCTGTGCTTCTGCTCCTCATCCATCACCCTGTGAGCAGACAGAGGGAGGGCTGGGCATTGCACAGGGGTGGAAATTAGATTCCACTCCCTGCCCAGGCTGTCTTACCAGATCCCAGCTGTGAGGGGACACTTGGGGTCGCCAGGAGAGAGGGGACAGCTGCCGGTTTGGCATCAGCAGGAGCACACAGGGGTGGTGGCTGGAGATGTGTGCCACAGCTGGGTGCACCCACCTCCACCAGGAGCAGGGAGAATCTCCTGCAGAGTACTGAGACAGCTCCTGGGAAGCCTAATGAAGGAGCTGCTATTTGACAGGGATGGGGAGCAGGAGCAAGTGAGCTATTTTTCTTTTTAATGGTTGCAATTACTTGCTTAACACCCCTGCCACACCAAGCAAGACACAGAGGAGGGCTGATTCCAGGCTGTGGATGAAAGCTGATCCCAAGGTCTCTGTCTAGCCAGGCAGGAGGAGGAAATGGAAACTCACTGTTTTCTGATTCGTTTCAAACTGATGTAATTTCTAAGGGACTTCATCACTAATGACATCTGGCAAAGGAGTAGTCTGTAATGTGGCCCATCTCCCCCTTTTCAAGAAAAAGAAAATATATGCTATATTGAACTTTGGAAAACAGCTATTAAGCAACCACAGTAACTGCTTCTGATAGGGTTCTTTTTTTTTTTTGGTCTGATGAGGATTTTACCCAGCATGTTTGGCCTTGGAGGAGTGCCTGGATGGTATTGCCAGCTGGAATTGTCAGAGCTGCTTTGTCTTCTGTCCCAGGAAAACAGAAGCCTGGCGGGCAGTCACTCTCGCTCTTATTTCATATCCCTGCTTAGTCAGAGTTGCCAGCCCCAAGCACTGAAAACCCTGAGTCAGGCCACAAACAAATCACGAGATTTGGCTTGAAAATCATGAGATTTTTTAATTACAAATAGTTTATTTGGGATTTCTCTGAGTCTTTAGAGTGTCTGTTCTTCCAATTCTACTGTACAAATCCCAGAGTTTGAATTATGCTTTGCTGAATTATGCATGTGTTTATTTACTGAAATAAAAGCCAGGTTAATTTATGGTTACCTGACCTCTGCAGTTTGTGGGGAAAAGAGCAGAATACTCAGAGCTCACATTAGGGGATGCTTTCTACTGCCAGGGGTGCCAGCAAGAGGCAGTGCTGGCCCTCAGCTGGGGCACAGGGAAATGTGCTCATCAGGGTGGGGCTGGTGTTGGTAACTCCAGGTACAGAGCTGTCACTGGGTGTTGGGAACAGGGCCTTGTCACTCTGAAAATTCCTTTTGGCAGACTTGTCCAAAACATTTTGTCTCCATTTACTGAGCAGTTACACCAGCAAAATCTTCTTATATTCCTTTTTCCTGCAAGCTTTTTACCCTTACCCCCGACTTATTTTTTACTACTTTTCTCCTTTCCTGCAAAAAACTTGATTTTTTGACTCCTTAGCTGTCTACAGTAGCATTTGTGTCCTATTAGCCCTCCATCCAGTAGGGCTGGATACCAGTCTGCCTGTCTCTGCTGCAAAAGAAATTTAGATAACCTTAACTCTCAGGTCTTTCAGTTTTAAGACTCCTTACTGCTTCCAGAGGAACAAGAAGCTTCCCTTGAACCAGGTGTTTTCTCAGCTGTGACCAGTTAGAGGTTCCCAGCTCTAAGGTTCCTCCCAGGCTGCTCCACTGGGTGCAGTTCAGCATTTTAAGAAACCAAACTCGTCTAAATATACAAATATTTGACTGTGGCTCTCTAAAAATGAAAACCTTTGCATTTAAACAAATGCTGGAAGCCCTGCACATCGTCGGGAAGTTCTGCTTTCACAGTTTTTTCAAAGGGGCTAAAAAATGTTCCTGGAGAACAGACTGTGCAGCCTGAGTATCTTAATTTTGCAAGGAGACCCACATTAACTAGGTTGCTTTTGTGAGGCAGAGGATGTTAACAGTGGTAATTCACTGCTAGCAATAAAGTGTGAGCTGGTCAGTAAATTCACCCAGGATGGCACAGAGGATTGTTCTGGTTATATGTCACAGTCTTTATTAAATTTGCCCTGGTTGTTGCTGGCACTTTGTTGTAGTCATGATAATTCTCACAATAAAACCAACCATAAGGGCTTAGAAAGGGCTGTTTGAAAAATTGAAGTTGAACCATTTCTTCTTTTCCTTCATATTTAAGTATTCTTACAGCAAATAACATCATGCATGGGAAAACCTCAGATTTTATTGTTTGAGTTTGAATTTTTGTTTTGTGTGGGGAAATGTTTTCATGAAGGAAAAAACCCAAACAACCCAAACTATCAGTCAGAGCAGCAAGTTTAGGAGATTACTTGGGGCTGGGGTGTGCTTATACAGAAAGGAATAATTTGTACTGCAGAAATCTGGGCAAAGTGGTACCTCTTTGTGCCCGTGCAGGGCATCAGGTGAGAGCAGTGCTGGCTGGGTGTGGGCACAGGGCTGGGAGGTGGCAGCTGAGCTGGCTCCTCCTGGAGTCCCACCTGATGCTCAGCCAGGCTGCTGAGAAGGGTTTGCTATCCCCAGTGTGGTCTGCAGGGAGCCACTTGACTTAGATGAAGATGTTTATATAAAGATATTATTTCCATACATGCAATACTGAAAGAGCTTATTTTAACTCAGTAGAAAATTCTAGCACACTGGGTACTCTAAATGCACGTTTTTAATTCCCTTTTTAAAGAAAAAAAAAGTAAAAAAAACCCCAAGAAGTCAACTATTTGATATATACTTTAATTCATCGTGTATTTTACCTATTTTTAAACTATAAACAATTTGAAACTAAAGAAACAATTCCTTTGTCTTTTAAACTATCCCTTTAAACTATCTCTTTCCTATTTTTGCATGTGCTTTTTTCTTTTTCTTTATTTTTCCCTCTGATTTTTAGCTGAAGAAAGACTTTATTTGGGAGCAGGAAAAGAAATGTTGCTGGAATAATGTTTTCTTTTGATCTACCCCAGAGTTTATGGCTTCTGTGTCTTAAGTTCAGTACTTTGATCACTATCTGTCTGTTTTGCTGCTAAGTCCTATGCAGTGTGATGTTCCTACTGAGCCAGCTGGGGCTCTGCCCCCTGCAAGAGCCATGAGGTAGTAAAATCAGAGTAAATTAAAAGAGTTTTCTCAAGCCTCTTCTGCACGATTCTCAACTCTTCATTTCAGAGCTGAAAAGTGGCTGCTTTCTTGCTCCTGCCACTGCCGTGCCTGTCCAGCTCCATCTTCCAGCAGGGGCCTCCAGAGCCACAGGAGGTGGCAAAGCAGCACCAGGCAGCTGCAGCCCTGCACAAAGGGGCCCTTTCACACACGTTCCTGCTAGGAGTGCACATGTGCAGCTAAAACAAGTTCCACTGCCCATCTGACTTGAGCAACAGCCACCCTGGGGAAGCTGTCTTTTTTTTTTTCTTTTTTCCTGAGATTGGTCAACAGATATATTGCCCTAATGCTTGTTTCTGACTCGGTGAGTGCTGTGTTTAGGCCCAGAGCTTTGGTAATTCTAGATTATTTTGTGGTGAGGAGGGTTGCTGAAGGACAAGGGAGGGGAACTGAGGTTCCACCTGCCAGGCTACTCGAGCACAGCTGTGCCTCTTGCCCTGAGCTTGCTGCACAGGGAGGTACCACCACCCTGGGCACGTGTCAGTGCGGCACAGGGTACTTTTAAAGTAGCACAAGCTCACTCCCATTTTGGGCTCCTCTCCAGGGGACTGAGTGACTCACCTTGAAAGAAGGTCTCTCTGAAAGTAGAAGCAGGACTTTGTGTATGACAGTGCAGAACCTCGCAGGTTGGCAGGGCGCCCGTCTTCTCCTCCTAAATCAAGGAGTGTGCTCCTGGGCTTTGTGAATGAAAGATTTGTTGGGGGGAAAAAATGGGATGAAGTCTTAAAAAAATTAATTTATTAAGCTTGGCTTACTGTGTAAACTCTTGTTCTGAAGTTGGCTTCTATTGGAAAAAAACATGCTTTTAGAAATTTGCTGCAATGTTGGCATACACGAAAGAAGACGCTTCTTGAGTTGTACAGACTCCAGAGACTCTTCCTGTTGTGTTGGCCAACTTGATTTGCAGTGCCTGTTCTCCTGAAGGTGGATTTCTGGGTCAAGGTGGCTCCAAAAATCTGCAACCCAAGGGGGTGATCCAACAAAAGACAAATCTTCTATGGAGCACCCTCCCCTACAAACCTGCCTGTGGCACACAGGCACTACTGCCCAGGGTGGCTCAGGTGGCTACCAGCTTCTGAGGCAGCCAGATGGATGCTGGTTAGGAGACCTGGGGCACGTGTCAACCTCACGCTCCTGTGATCCGTGGCTGTCATGCCTGTGGAAATGTTTATATCCATCATACCTGGGGATGCAACCCTGCAGACAGTGACACTGGGATGGGAGCCCCTTGCCTGGAGGGCATGTGGCTTTGGCACGGGGAGGAGCACGTTTTATCCCCAGCAGCAACTGCATATCCATTGTCAAATACCACCTGCCTTGTTTGCAGAAAATCCCTCCGGATGACACTGGAGGCATTTCAAAGCCCACCTGGACGCGTTCCTTTGTCACCAAGGCGGGGGGGGGGTTGGACTGGACGAGCTCCAGAGGTCCCTTCCAGCCCTAACAATCCCGGGCCTGTGTGAGTGATCAGCGTGGTGGTGACAGGAGAGGCCGGTGCCCAGCCCTCCGCACAGGTGCTAGGAGGCTGATTTGGGTGAGAGCCGCGGCAGCAGGAGGGGGCAGAGCGGTGTCCCGGGGGTGCCCCAGCGGTGCCCAGCGGGGCAGGCGCTGTGCCGGGGGGATGCGGGCGAGTACAAGGCGCCGGCTCCCACCTTTCTTTCCAAGTGGCCCCCGCGCTGTAATCGCCTTTGCCCGGGCAGCGATTTAATGAGCTGTTTGTGCATGTGACCGCGGCGCATGTGAGCGGGGCCGCCGGGGGAGGTGCGGGCGCTGTTATGTAATGGGCGCAGTGTCTGCTCCGTGCGGCGGCCCCGAGCCCGCGGGGAGCGCGGCCCCGAGCCCGCGGGGAGCGCGGCCCCGAGCCCGCGGGGAGCGCGGCCCCGAGCCCGCGGGGAGCGCGGCCCCGAGCCCGCGGGGAGCGCGGCCCCGAGCCCGCGGGGAGCGCGGCCCCGAGCCCGCGGGGAGCGCGGCCCCGAGCCCGCGGGGAGCGCGGCCCCGAGCCCGCGGGGAGCGCGGCCCCGCCGGCAGGAGCGCAGGAGCGGCTCCCGAGCTGCCTGCGGGGCTGCATTGGCACGGAGCGCGCATCCCCGGAGCCGCCAGCCACGCCTTATGTAACGCGCCGGGGGACGAAGGGAGCCCCCGCTGCTTCCCCTCGGCCGCAAGAGCACGGAAGGCGGGTTTATTTATTAACCTGCTCCTCTCCCGCTTTGCCGCCGCCTGAGAAGGGGTTCCTCAGGCAGCAGAGGCGCCTCGCCGGTTTGGGGATGCGGGATTTGGTAGAGGGTGCTGGAGTGCAGGCACTGAGGTTTGGGCGTGCAGGTGGCCTGCGAGGAGTTCCCATAAATTATTTTGTGTGTGACTCCGCGGTGGCATTGCACGGGGGTGCCTGTGTGAAGCTGCAGATGTTCTTACCATCAACCCCTTACCTTTTATCTAGTTCTCTGAAAAAAAAAAAAAAAAAACAACAAAAAACCAAAACCCAACAAAAAACCAAACAAACCCAAAAAACAAGGTCCTGTGAGGGAAAAAACAAACAAACAAACAAACAAACATGAAATTTGGAGCATTTCTGGGGCAGCTTTAAATTTCAGTAACAATTTTTATTGATAACCAGCTGAGGAGCAAATTGACATAACAGATCTGACAGATAGAAAAGAGCTTCCCCCATCCCCACCCTGCAGCATTCACCATTTCTCCAAAGTACCATTTGAAATCCCATCCTTCCTCCTCCAATGGAAGCTAATGTTCATTGTCTTGCCCTTGAAAAGAACAATAGTGCTACCCAGGAGCTGTGGAGAAACCAAACCCTCTGAAATGTTGAGCTGTATTAAATCTCCCCTACTTTCTAAGGGCTGGAATATACTGCTTACAGGCAGTCTGATTGCATGGCAGTCAAAACATTTTCCTCCTAAACATTTCCCCTGCCACCACTACAGTAAGAAAATAGCTGTTTATAAAGCTGTGCTTGCAACAAACTCCGGTGCTGTTTCATAAGATCAGGCGTACTGGTTGTGCATCTGGGGAATATTCAACTAATATTCAAATAATACCACTTTATATGATACAGATTCCATTATCCTGTATTTATTGTATTTCCAAGAGGAAGTTATTGTTGGAGTTGTTTTTGTATTAATAAGCATCACAAAAGGGTGTTTTGTTTTGGTGGATATAAGGTTTTTGTCTTCCCTTCTGTTGCTTTTCCTCTATTCTTTCACTTCACCTCTCTATATACAGCAGACTCAAGTTTAAATATACATTGTTATGTATAGTTACATAACTCTGTCTTGCAAGTGCTGAAAAATGATCCCTGGCTTTATCTTCTATTTTTTAAAATTAACAGGTTTTGTGTATAACCTAGCACAGTCAAAAGACAGAGGGAGGCATGCTGCTAGTACATAAGGATAGTTTCCCACAAATCAGAACAAAAATAATAGAAATTAAACCCCAACAAATATCAGATGCTGTGCTTTTGCTAGCCAGTGAGTCTTAAAACCAAAGAGTATAAATGTGTATGCTAACGAGTGGATACTGAGTTGATTTAATGAGTTGGTGATGCAGTTGGTGAGTGCTCATTATCATCAGAGAATTTAACTTGCTGCAGCAACTCAGAAAATAAATTAGTACAGCTCAGACTGGACTGTGTTGTGAGCAAAATGAGAACTTCTCCTCTCTGCAGCTTTAGCAGTCTTTGGTTTTTCCTGCTTCGTATCAGTCATGCTGAGCTGTGGTTCAGGTCGTTTAACCATCCATTGCTCATCTTTCCAAGGATGGGTATGGAAGTGGTGCCAGACCCTGCCTCTCATGAGCAGAGGGAGTGCCCAAACAGGTAAACAGATTCAGAGGTCTTGACAGCTGGAGATTAACAACAGGCCTTCTCTCATAATAAAGGGCCATTCTTCTCCCAAGAGGTGGAGAGGGAATATTAGGACTCTGGTTATCATCTAACAGACATTACAGGAGATAAAGGAGCTCCAAAGGTGTGGAAAGCTCTGACTACAGCTTGAGCAGGTCAGGTTGCTTATGAACAAAAGCATGCCAGGAGTCCTGCTGGACTCTGCCAGTGCTGAAAGTGTTTGACGGGTTGAATGGAATCACCTTATTCAGGTACCCCTTATGGGAAGAAAACAGCAAAACTCTTCCCGTTCTGTAGCCTACATTTTATGGGGCTTCATTCCTTAAATGCCAATGTGCCCTCAGAGCTGTGGGTTGCTAGATACTGCAGAAGCACAGCACATAAATAATGACATTTGTTTTATTTTGGAGTTGTTAGGAAATCAGTGTCCCCGTAGGGTATAAATACAGTAGAAGAGGGTTTGTGTGTTTGTGCTTCAAGACGAAAGTTCTTTATTCTTGAAATATACAGTTGCAGAGAAAACTGTATATTTTAAAAAAAAGCTGATTTTTTTTTTTCCCTCCTTGGTGCAGAGTTTTAGAATCTGGTTCTGATTGCTCGGGCTTTGCTGCTATTGCCTGATTTTTACATGGTGCTGAAACTCAGAGATGTATGCAGTGAAACTTTAAAACTCTGTTGAGTTTTGGAAATGTTCACCTGTTTAAAAAAAAAAAAAAAAGAAAGAAAGCCAGCCTACAGAGAGTTTTAAAAATAGCCCAAGTCCTCGTGGAATTCAATTACAGATGCCTACCAGCTGCTTCCCCTGCCCAGGACCTGCATTTCTAGTTTCTCTGTTCCTCTGGATGTTCCTTGCAGAGGAACAGCCCGTGTGACATGACTGATGAACAGAGAGATTGGAGAGAGAGGTGCTGGGGTATGGCCCCCTGCCATCCTTCCATCCCACCTGCTGCTCGGGCTGTCCTTTCATAGTCACGATTGGAGCTGTGCGATTGTTGTACAATGTGGATGCCGGCTGTGCGGCCACTGCTGCGACTGGCACTTTATTCTCATGCTATGTGCAATGACTTTTTCAAAAGCTTTTTATTTAGCCCCTGTAGCACTGTGTCTTACAAAAAAAAAAAAAACATTATAAGAATCCTGTCTTCTTGGATCTGTATTCTGTCTGAGTTCACAGGCACACATTAGGTCCCCCATTTGCTAAAACACCGAAGTGCAGACCCTGAGCTAAACTGCAGGCTTCATTTCCCCTGGAAATATATGCAGATTGTAGATTTGCCCATAAGTGCCCATGCTGGATTCTCCCATAATATGGACCTTGCCCTTAAGGAGTTGTTTCCAAACTTGTGGTGGAGGATCAAAATAAAAAATAATAATAATAATAATAAAAAAAGGCAAAACACAAAAACTCTGCTCACTTATTAAATTACATGGACTTGTCTTTTGTTGAGTATCATCTTTTTTTTGGTCTGGTTGCAGATGATTCAGCTGTCCATTTGCAGGAGAACATTTTCCAGCAACGTAGTTTGGATGTAATACTCTTTCTGGTATTGTCCTGTTTTCCCCTCATAGGCTTTCTGTGTGTGCCCATCTGTGTGTGGCAGTGACAGGAGCTTTCCACCCAGTCTGGCTGTCTGCAGGATCTCACTGGTTCTGTGCTGCCTTGCTCTCTTGGGTATGGTTTGACTCTTTGATTGGGAAGAATATGGTTTGAGGGTTTGTGGCAGAAATTCATTTACTAATTCATAGGGGAGAGAAGTGGGGGAGGAGAGGAAAGGGAAGGGAAATAATTCTTTGGTACAGAACAACAATCCTCCAAGGACATAGTTACAATATTTCTTGTTAAAGTACAATGTGTTTGTTTTCAAATCCTGTAGAAAATGCAGTGATTCTGTGGCTTAGGCTGTTGCCTGCTTAGCACACAGCTCTGCTGCAGATACAGCTGTTCTGAGCTGAGCAATCCCTGCTTGATGTCTGGTCCCACTGATTTCACGAGACAATTCTTATTCACAGGTCTTCACATAATATGACATGGCTGCCTGAGAGCTGGAGACATGAATGCCTTGTTTGATTTGAGATTTCTTAGTGATTTTTAATTTTGGTGCAGAGATCCCAGCAGAACTGATTTTAATTAAGAACCTGATCCATAGCTCTTAGATTTAATGATGGGATGTACCTGCTTAGAGTGTGCAGTGCTGCCCTGCCTTAGGGATTTCTAGGCTAGCTCCAAATTAACCCATTTCATAAATTAGTTTCACAAGCAGAATTTTGCAGCTTCCCTTTCTGGTGCTGGCTTGTTTTGTTTCCTGAGGTTCCTCTCCATAGTGATGCATGGATGCACCCACAGCCTCTTATGAGCTGAGGTCAGATTTGGTGTTAAAATCAAGCAGTTCTTTGCTGTTTGATATGTAGATTCATTTTTTTCATCCTAAGATTTTAAGTTAGGATAAAGGTCAATGCTTCCAACTTTTATTTTTAAAGGAGGCTGATACCTGTGTGATATAAGTGATGAAGCTGATGTCTGGGAAGCAGAAGTGCACACAGCAAGTCACTGGAGCTGACAGATTTCAAAGGGGTGTAGCTGGTTGTGTAAGCCACTAGCTCGGATGGTTTGATGTAATGCTGTTTCCAGACACTGTGGGGATTACATGTGCCAGTGCTGGGTGTTGCCAGACAGTAACCACAGCAATTCACCCTCAACATAATTACCACCTACAGCAAGGCTAGCAGCTTTTAAATGAGGAGGAGTGGGATTCTTTATCCAGGAAAACACCAAGGACTTTATGTCTTTCCGTAAATCCACTTAATTTCTTCATTAGAAAGGCAAGGAATAGTGACAAACCTCAGCCAACACTGTGCATAATAAAGTATTTGTTTAAATACTCCCTTTGATATTAAACTGTAGCACAGCAGAATCCAGAAAAATCAGGCGGCTTTTCTTGCAGCTCATACAGCATTAGTAGTGGTTTTGGATATGCAGCACAGCACTGTTACATGGGAGGCTTTAATGTGCATTTTGAGCACTTAGTTTCCCTCTCTCTGGATACTAAAATTAATAATATTGTAAGTATAGCTCCAGCCACTTACATACCTCTTTTGGATGGTTGATTGCTTAAAATATGCAGCAACATTGTTAGAGGGGAAAATGCCAAGTTAAAAATTCGTATTTAATTCTTTGCTTCCTTTTCTTGCCTACTTTACTAATTAATCTCATTAGTAGATTAAGAAACAAGTTGTCTTGCAACTGCAGAGGTTGTTTTTGTGTGGATGTGGGGGGATTGTATCCTTCATGGACTGCAGACATGCAAAAAAAGATGCTAGGGATTTGGTTGTTTTGCTGTGCTGGTAGGAGTAACAGATCAGGGGAATGTAAGGTGGCTTCCTTGGCACCTGATCCAAATCCCATTAAAGCCAGTAAAAAGATTTCTAATGTTATTAGAGCCATGATGGGATCACTCCAGCTGCACTTTCCTCATGCCCTTGCTGCTAGCATTGCCTGCTCAGAGTTCCCAGTGGGATCAGTGATAACAAGCAGGAGCTTTTGCACCCTTGCTCTGTGGGAAACTGGTGTTTACTGGTTTAAAGGTTTCCCAGTCATTGCACCTGCTCCTGACCATTACAAAACTCGTGTAGCTGCAGTAGAAATGCTGATGGGGAGAGCTGCAGGGGGACCTGAGCACCCACAGTGCTCTCAAACCAAGCCAAGTGGGCTCTTGGTGCTGTTACTTAAAAACCTGCCTACCTGGTTTGCAGATAGAATCAATTACTTTGCCATTTATGTAATCTGCATTATTCCTTCTTGTAACTATGGGCACAAAGCCTGATATTGAAAACGTGGTCTCTTATGGCACAGGTCTAGGGTTTCAGTCATTTGGATGAGCCCCTTTTGATTTGTGCCATGAAGGCTGAAAAATGGTTCTGTGCTGGCAACAACTCAGGGTACCTTCAGTGCAAAATTAATTCCAGTGTAGGGGAATGCACCCACTGCCAAAAAATATTTGACAGAGCATGAAAGAAGTCCAGTTTGCTCTGCTAGGTATGTCTGCAAAATGCTGGAGGGGTACCTGCTGTTTGCTTATGAAACATTGCAGGTATGCACAGCTGTGCTCAGCTGAGTCTTAGGAGCTGAATGCCTCTCTCTGCATCCCACATCAGCTCCAACTTCTTGATTGCTCCTCAGCCTGTAACTTGCAGCTCTCCCAGCACAGTGTTCTGCTGTCCTGCCTCATGGAAGGGTTTGGCCATCACAGCTTTGCAATAAATACATCTATAATCTTGTTGTTGAAGCATCTTAATTAATGTCGTAAGAGCTGGCTCTTGAGCACTGCTTTTGAGCCATGTGAGCTCCTGGCTGTGGAATACTTGAAATGATCATAAATCTCCTTGAGATGGATTTTTCATCCCCTGAAACATAACCCCAGCCCCACTTGCACCTGAACTTCTTTTGTGTGTAATTTAATACCAGCAGCAGGAGAAAGCATCTTGAGTGATTTCCTGTGAACCTTTGCTCAAGGTGAAGGTGGAGCCAGATGCATTCACTGCCTGAAAAATGGTTGGCTGTTGGATTAATAGATCAGATAGTTTGGTGTGAGGGAGTGAATCTCTTTTGCCACTATTAGAATGGTATGAAGCAGATTTTCTTTTCTCATTGAGGCTGTCTGTGTGGCAGGTGCAGTGGTAGTTAGGCCAAGAGATGGGCTTGCATTTGTAAAGCTAAAAAATCTCTGGCCTCTCTCAAGGCTGAGGGCATTCAGTAGGCACACAGCTCACTGCCCAGCAGGCACAGTCAGCATCTCCCCACAAAGACCCCATGCTCTTGGAAGGATATGGGAATCATACATCTCATGTGAAAGCTCTGTCCTTCAATGCAATCAGTGTGGGTGATACCATAAACCCTGTGGTAGTACTTACAGAGTAATTTGTGCTGTTAAAGGGAAAATTTAAAATAATTGTGGGGTTTTTGACTCTGACTGCATTTCCCTATGCCTGTGCTGTGTTGGCTCAAGTTTGGAGTCCTAATTTAGGTAAAACTTCAGGCAGGAGGAGAATATTCTGAGGCACACTGCCTACTTGCAGGTAGTGCACACTCCCATTATCATCAGTGCTATGCAAGACCACAGCATCTTTCTGAAGCAGACTGTAAATTAAGGCCTGCAAGATCTGGCCATGTCCCCTCAATCCTACTTTTGTCTTTTGCCTTAGGATAGAAGATTTATATTTGCATGTCACAAAGCAGATCATAATGGTTATCTCAGAGCTCATTGTTATTTTGCAGTGTTTTTATGAGGCTGGCAGCCTAATGCTGCAAAGTTGTTTGTAATGTTAAGCTTCTACACCTAAAGCAGTGAGGTATCCATGGTAACTGTCTTGCCTCTACACAGTCCCTCGGCAGCCTTTTCACACAGGTCAGAGCACGCACATTCCCAGAAACTGACTCAATTTAGTCCGCCTTAAACATCAGGTAATTTAAAAAAGGCACTGGCTCTGATATTTTTTTTTCTTTTTTGGTTATAGAATTTGGTTTTAATTAGCCATTTGAACATTCTGCTAGTGAAAACAAAATAAAACACCTTTGCCACTGTAAATATGTCTGTTGCTCAGACCTATTCAAATTAAACCTGAGTATTGTGCTAAAAATGTTAAGGGCTTTGCAGCAAGCAAATTCCAAATTAAAGTTTCTACTTAACACTGCAGAGCATCCTGCTGTGAGGTTTGCAATAGCATTTTTTATCTAGGTCCTCTGTCAGTACTTGGTATACTCAGTTTCCTTTGACTTCTCTCATAGTTGAGTCCAAGATTAGACTCCAAAAATTATCCTACTTCCTTCCCCATCTCCTTGTTGATTTGCAGAATACATGTTCATTAAGATGAGTTTCTGTTCTTGTCTATAATGATTTTTTGCAGTTGTCTGAGGTACTTATCTGCATATACCAAAGCCTGAGGAAAATTCTCTGCAGAACCAGCTGCCATGCTTGGAACTTTTTCATCTGCCAGCTTGCTCCCATCCTAAAGTTTTCCTGTCTAATTTTTTTGGACATCATTTTGCTTCATCTTGGTTTGTTCTGTCAGTTCCAATGCTTTTGCTAAAGTGAATCATCAGGTGTGTTTCTGCTGGGAGTTTGGCTTGGTGACTCAAGTGTGGAGGAGAAGGAAAAGGCTCAACTTTTAACCAGATGCTTTCTTCCCAAGTGCTCACTTGCCCTTTCCCAGTGTCCTCCAGAGCTACTTTGTTAAACAAGAGGTAGGATTGCCAGAGTAACTGAGGGGCAAAAGCTACAAATCAAGTGTCACATGGATTATAATGTGTCCTTGGAACAGCCAGGGGATAGGGAGGAAAAAGGCAAATTCAGAGGGGACAAGGAGGAAGAAAAAAGATGGAGGACAGCAAAGAAGGAGAGACAAAATCCAGATCCTCTCCTGGTCTCCTGCATCATCCCTTCTGCACTATATAAATCTGTCAGGCTTTTGGCTGAGTCTCAGCAGCTCATGGTGCCACAGTTAGAATACTAATGCTTGCTTCTACTTATGAGGAGTTTTAGGCCAGAGAGGGACATTAAGTGTGTAGGTGGAGGCATCAAGTGACACTCAGTCCTCTGCAGTAAAAAAAGCCATTTCATCATCAAGTGGACCCACAGGGAGACAGAAAGGCACTAATATGTATAGGAAACCAATTTATGAAACAAAGCCTTTGCAAAGTGGTAATTAATTAAAGGAACTAAATAATGGTGATGTTCTGGTCAGTGTTATTTAGGGCTAAATGGGAGATCTGGTGTTCATAGGCTGTCATCAGAGCTGAGAAGGCTGATGCTGGGGCTGTCTCTGCCATGCAGAGACATTCTTTGGTGCCTCAGAGGATAAGGTACTTTGGACTTGGTTAGTACAAACCAGAAGAGTTTTCTGTGGGAGTGAGAAGGAGAATTTAGAGTCACTTGGCTGAGCAAATGAGTGTGTGTCCCCAAGTCCTCACCAGCAGAATGTCTCCCTGGGGAAGGGAGCCTGGAGCTTCTCTCTAAGAAGTTGCCTTTTGTTCAAAAGCTGAAGTTTTCTTCCATTGTTTTTTGTATAAAACCAATAGTATTTTGCTAAGGATATTTATCAGATAGACAAAATGCAGATCTTTTTCACGTTAGGATTTTGGTAACGTTTTTTCTTGCTACGGGAGTTCTGTGTTTAGCCTGTTGGAGTCAGGGTTCCAGCTGATATTTTGGATCACTCTAGTGCTCTCCATGTCTTCTCATCAAAGATTTCATAGAAGCTGTTTTTCTCTTGAACTTACATTGGGTTGCACTGGATTTTGGATCCAATACAAATAGACTTGTACACTTCATATTCTCTTTTAAACACATGTGGATTGCTGAAGAGGGTCAAACCAGAGGATTAAGAGTGTTTCTTGCTGTGTGGCCATCACCAGATGCTTCAGAAGGTCTAAGAACCCCCACTGCAGGCAGACTTCAAGTTTTCTATTCTTCCTGAAATCTTAGGATAATCCTTAACAGTAAGATCATAAATCTGTGGGCCCTAAAGCAAGAGATTTTGTCTTCTTTCCCATAGTTGTTTTTTTAACATTTGCTATTGTAACTGGTTTTACTTGTTGTCTATAGAAATGCCCAAATCCTTTTCTGAGTCTTGCTGAATTCTTGGCCTTGGTGACTTCCCATGGCCATGTAATTATGTGTGGGCTAACAATTCCTTCTTTATCACTTTTTCATTGAACCTCTTCACATTTCATTGGGGGCTGCTTTTTGAGTGGGAGAAGAGACAGGAATTCCCAACCTCCCCATCTCCACCCCGTTAAAGCTTTGCTGTGCTTTTGCCGTGTTTTTTCTGAGGTGAGCAATCTAAATCTGTAATGCCAGAGTTTTTCCATACCTTTGTGTGCTCCCAGTACTTCTCTGACCCTTCTAGGAAATGACAACCTGTTGAAAACACAGCTCTTAGATGAAACTGTGTCACTGATTCAACTTAGGGCACTAATTTTGTCTGTATCATTTCTCACCCTGCTCCATATTTTCACAAGATTTTTTTGCTGCATTCAGAGCAGAGGATTTTACCAATAATCAGAATACCCTAAGCAGTCAGTTCTGTAGCCTCTAAAACTGTTGGTGGATTTTGTTTTGTGTTCATTAAAAGCACTGACTTGGTGCCATGCCTGTGCAGTTTAATTCCCAGTTACTGGAACTGTAAAATTCTTCTTGGTTTTCATAATGCTGTTGAGCCCTGATGTTGGGATGTTGTGTGGCATTTATGAAAGAGATGTCAGGAGTGGGAATATCAGCACCCTTGAAACACAGTAGAAAAAAATTGCTGTTCCAGGACTTCCAGAGCAGGTTTCCTGCTGGCTCCCAGTCAATCTGTGCTGTACTTAACACCTCTAAAGAAGCCCATGACATTGTATTTCCATAGCTACATGCTGTGCATGTAGGAACATTCCGGTGATAATATATTTCTCCTTAGAAGCAATAGACATTTAGGCATTATAATGGCAACAGCTTCATAATAAATATATGCTAAAATCTGGTATGATGAAACAGCTAATGCACATGTGCTGCACTCTTATCTGGGACATAAATAACTCCACAATTTTAGCAAATATTAAATATAAAGGGGCAATTTAATATTATGGGTGAACAGCTTGCATATTAAATTTTATATAAACATGAATCTGTCTATTAGTAGTGGGAATTTGAAAAGCTGAGACAGGTTTGTGAAAATGTGACTTCATCTCCCCCTTGTCTGTACCTTTGAACAGCTGATTTAATTTCAAGCAAATTTTGGTCATTTTTTCAATCAGTTATGGAGTGGCTTCAATGTTTCAGATTTTTTTCTGTTTAACATAGAAGATAACTTTTTCCTGATCTTGGGAAATCTGGCATTTAGAAATTGTTGCTCCTGAAATAAGATGACACCTAAAAAACTATTGGGCTCTGGTGTGACAGCCAATATATCTCTGACAGTTATTAAAAACAAAATGCTGCTCTCTTAATACAATGTCTCAGTTTCATGCAGCAGCTTTGGCTAATAGAAGTAGTTTATGAACCTTCTACTGCAGTGCTGGACAGAGTCAGAATTATTTCCATGGCAGCCTTCAAAGGATGTTATTGGATTTATTTGTTTGAACTGATGAAATTTTAGACTCCAAGAGTGAAAAGCTAATATTGGCCTCTAATTTAAAAGGGAGGATTTTGAACTGCTTTGGAAAAAGAGAGGTTTTTCCTAGCAAAAGTTGCCTTCAAAAATCAGAATGTCTGTCTGTTGTTTGGAAGAGAAGCTCTGTCATTAAAAGTTCAGATATGCCAGGAAAGACCAGCTCCATCACCAAGTCACTGTAGGTTTGTGAATCAGGGGGTAAAGTCCAGGATAATCCCTGAATGAGCCTGGAGAGGTGCTTAGCCTGCTCACTTAAGAATGACATTATTGGGAGGTGGGGTAGCCTGGCCTAGCCCAGGGTCTGAGCCAGGAGCTGGTTCCTCATTGCTGGGGAATAAACCTCCCAAAGGCTTTTTTCCAGCCTACTGAGGAGCTCAGCACCAGGGATGTGGCAGAGCCCAGCTGTTCTCTGTGGCAGCCCAGCCTTTGCTAGGGCAGGAACAAGAGCTCAAGTGGGGAATGGTATTGTTTTAATCACAAGATGATCCAGTTCTCCCACTTGATCAAGGGGTCCTTTCCTTCTGGTAAGGCTTTATCTCCTAATCCTGCATTGCCATTATTTCTTAGCTACTTGGGAGTGGATTTGCTGTTTGAGGAAGAGGAGGTGTGGCTCCTTGTGGTGACAACCAAATGTTAGCAGCTATGTCCTTGCTGAGAGTCAGCAGCAAGGATCTGACAAAAATCAACAAATCTACCAGAGGAGTTGCTTAATATTTTTTTGATATTTGCCATCTCTGGCAATCAAAGTCCATCCACATATTTTAGGGTTTTTTTCCTTTTCTTTCTTTTTTTTGTTATGGCACTCTGGCTCTGGCCACACAGGTTTCACATTTCCAAGTACTATTCCTAGGACCAGGAGCAGTAGAAATTAGCATAGTGGTGGGGTGATCGGTTTTGTTCTGGACTTCTTATTTAATGTAGACTGGAATTCTTATACAAGCACAAAATTTTAGGTGCTGGACTTCAGGTACCAGTTATTATCCTGATACCATCCTGAAAAGGATTATGCAGTTGGGAGAGTTGACATGAATAGAAAATTCCGGATCAAATTTACTGGAAATTTATTCAAGCTGCTACTACTATTACTACTACTACTTTTTTTTTTTTTTTTTAACTGGGGAACATGAATTATAAATATTTTCAAATTATCCCTGTCAAAATGGATAGCTAATAAAGCGCTAGACTTGTAGTGTTTTCTAACTTTGCTCTACTTTTCTGTTTGTCTGAAATGCCACCTAATTTCACAGATGTAGTGAAAGCAGTGCAGGAGCTGGCTTTGTTCCAGGTGGGAATTGTTCTCCTCTGCTTAGAAAAGGAAGAGGATGTTTTGTTTTCCCTGCTGTGCTGTGCAGCACAGAGCGAAGGGACAATCTGCCCATCACTGCAGTCACCACTTAGGGCATCTCCTGCTGTATCCTTACCACACCCACATTATTTTTTGGAGCAGATTTGTGCTGGTTTTCCAGCAAGGTGGATACTAAGACAATGTTTCCACACACCACTGATAATGATTTAAATATTTCTGCTGCCCTGAACTGCTACAAGTTTGATTCCCTTCTGCTGTTCCCATTTTGCTGTGTGGATGGAAGCTGCTGGAATATGTTTTGACCAGCTGTTTTCCTTTGCACTAGCCACAAGTATATTTGGAGGCTGACACAAACACATATACACACCTGTTTGTTTTTTTTTCCCTTTAATGCCTGAAATCCAAGAAATCAGCAACAATTTGGTATCTGTTTCCATCTAAGAATGCAAGAGGCGTTTCCCAGAAGTGTCAGGTGTGTTGATCATTTTGTCAGGCTGGCTCTCAGGGCACTCTGGATACAGGTTTGCTGATCATTGTCCAAAGCACATCTTTAAATCATGGAAAGACAGAATCTGGCAGTCCCGTGTGTTGAATACAGTGGTGTTCTGAGGTGAGTGGCACTGAAGGAAAAAATGGTTGCTTTTGACTCAGTCTTGGGATTGTTTTGAGACACTTCATAAGCCCCTTGATTATTTTGCAAGAATGCTGAAAATTAGTTTCTTTTATAATCACTTTTAAAAAAAAATAATATAGACATATAGAGCACTTCTAACTGAATAATTCATATTACTGTGAACATTTCTGTTGGTTGAAGAAAGGACACGGTTTAACATCATGTACACAGTAAAACTAGAAACTGTTAAGAACCAATGAGAAGTACTCATTTAGTATTATATTAGTACTACCCAAAAATCATGTCAAATCCAAAGAAAAGCCTATCACCTGGGTTGCAAAATAATTCTGATAACCTGCTTTAGAAAGTGCGTAAGTTCCTTCAAAGGTAAGCAGTGACAGAAGTACAAATTCTGAATTTCTGAAATGTCATCAACAGTCTTCAGGGTGACCTCATTGTGGCCTTCCAGTGCCTGAAGGGAGCCCACAGGAAGGATGGAGAACGACTCTTTACAGGGGCCTGGAATGACAGGACAGGGGGAATGGCTTCACACTGATAGAGAGCAGGTTTAGATTGGATATGAGGAAGAAATTATTTCCCTGTGAGGGTGGTGAGGCCCTGGCATAGGGTGCCCAGAGAAGCTGTGGCTGCCCCATCCCTGGCAGTATCCAAGGCCACGTTGGACGGGGCTCTGAGCAACCTGGGATAGGAGAAGCTGTCCCTGCCCATGGCAGGGGGTGGGACTGGATGACCTTTAAGGTCCCTTTCAACCCAAACCAGGCTATTGTTCTATGATTTTGTGATCTTTATTAGTAGTCAAGGGAGAAGTCAAGAAGTCAGTGGAACTGGTGGCAGGTAAAAATGAGCAGAAAACTGAAATACAGAAGTGGCTCCTGAGCTAACTTGAAAGCTCTGAGCCAACAGGTGAAGATTCTGCTGTATCTGATCCAAACCAGGGCAGGCATCCCTTAGCTAGTAAATCAGGTGTCTGTAATGCGCTGGCTTTGAAATTCAACATAATAACAATATGGAAAAAGAGAATAATGTCATGAAATTGGTGTTTGGCCGCTTTATTATTTTCCATTGCTGCCTGTTACAAATTGCTCATAAAACGTCAGAGCACGGTAGTGCTCATAAGTATGCATCTGGAAATTAAGTGTCTGTTTTGGTAAATAAACATTAGGGCACTTAGGGGTAATTTTTTTTTTTCCTTGCAGAGTATGAGGAGTTCGACACAGAAATCCTGTTAAAAATAATGGGATTTGTGTGCATAACTCCCTGTGCATCACTTTGAAAGTTTACCCCCTGCAGCATAAGAGTTAGATAATTTTAGTCTTTGAAAATTGTGCTTCTCAGATCTGGTCTTTTCCTACAGTCTGTTATTGACGGTGCACTCATAAATGCTTCTGAATAATTGTGATCAAATCTTACATTGTTTTCCTTCTGTGGTGGAGAACTTGAGTTATTGTGTATCTCAGTGCTTTGTCTTGTAATGGAGAAAGTCTGAAAGGAAAAATTACAAAGGTGCAAACATGACCTGGTTTGTAAGTGCACAGTTTATATGCACAAGTGACAGATATAAACAATAATATTTGCCCACAGGAAAGACTTGTTCTCTCTATATATAAATACATATATCCAGAGATGTGATATTTGAGCAAAAAAATCCCCATTCTGCAGCTACCAATACTTTATGGCCTAATAGAAAAATTATATAATTACAAAATCAAACTGTGTTTTTCAAAGTGTTTTCTTCTCAATCTTAAGTATAAATGTCCCAACGCTGTGGTTTTCACTAACCCAAACAATTTTTCTCTCCTGCTGTATTCCTAGTGGAGCCACTTTTTAGAGTTACTGCCAAAAAAATCTTTCTCTTAATATGATGCTTTCCTGAATTTCTTCAGGGTGCAGAATTGGGCAGTTATCAGGCAAAACCTGTGGGTTTTTTTTGTGATGTATCCAGTATGCATTTCCCTATCCATATTGAAAATGGACTGGCAATAGCAGTTATTTTGCAATAGTTTGGCACTTAAGCTTCCAGCTTTCTATGGAACCTGAAACTGCAAAGGAAAGAAGAATCAAAAGACTGCTTGAAAAATGAACTCCTTTTTAGAGCAACTATAGTTTGGTTTTAAAGAAGGTCGTGCTCATTTGTTTGTTTTTTTTTTAATCTGAGCCTGTCAATGCATCTCTGCATTAGTTACAGTCTCAAGTTTATCAGTTAGTATTTGTGATGCAGGAAATTTGTATTGAGAGAAGTGGGATTCCTCCCAGTTTTGTGTGGGATTGAACAATGGCACATTTTAAATGTGGGGTGTCTCTGCCTAATGAGAGACAGCTGAGAGGTGTGGGTGGCCAGCTTTGTTCTCCTAAGAGAACTGTGTCATGAAGTCTGGTGCATATTTTGGGTTGTTTTTTTTCTTTTTAGACTTGGATAAAACACTTTTGCCTGGCAAAGTGCATGTCTGCTCCTTCTCCTACTTAAGTTGCTGGCAAATCTCCCGTTGATTTTAGTGGAAGCAGAACTGGACACCAGCTGGACCCAACTTCATATTTGAAAGTGCTTTTTTCCCTGGTGTGAATAAACGCCCCAGTGTGCAAATAACAGTGCTGTTGGGTGTCATATTTTATTGGTGAAAATATATCACTTTCAACTATCAGTTGGCTATGAAAACATCTTGTTGCAAAAAGATCAAAACCAAGAAAAAGCTCACTCTGTGTAAAAATAAACAAACAACTCCCCAAAACAAACAACTTCTCCCAATTCGTGAGCCCCCTGGAAGTTGCTGGCATCATGAAAACAGAAATTTTCCACTTTGTGGACATAATAGGAGTCAAGACTTCGGGGCTCTCTTCCAAGCCCGTGCTTGTGCAACACCATGCGTGTGGTAGCCGTGGCCTCAGCTGATCTCTTTTGGAGACAGGGAGATTTCTATGTCATCTTGCATTTCAAGAGCAGGTTGTATCATAATTTAAAGACTTTTAAAACCAATTGTGGTATCTCCGCAGAAACCACTTGCACAAAACTCCTTCTCCCACCATGTTTTGTCTCCAAGAGAAATAACGGAACAAAATGGGTGAAAAGCAACAACAACAAAAGCAACTACCAAAAAAATCATCCTGAAACAGGCACTCAGACTAAGTAGACTAGAAATTTCATTTATAAATAATGACAAGAAGCATGTAGAAGTAGAGGTCTTTTAAACAGCCTTCATTGAAAGCCTCATCTATATTTACTACAGGAAAAGGTAGCATGATGTCTTCATAGATTATGTGAGATGACATATTTTTTTCATCCAGCTTGTTCTTCTAATGTAGACCACAAGATCTTCAAATAGTTTCTGTCTGAGAAGCCACCTAGTCGTGGTTTAGTAACTGCCAGCAGTACAGACTATCACACCTCTTCTTAAGCTGTTCCAATAGCTAAATGCCACTACTGTTACATAAAATAAAAATAAAATTCATAACCCACAAACTGAATAACCCAGCTGCCTCTACTTCTTTTCTAGCTGAATTTCTCCATTTTCAGCTTCTAACCAGTATGTCTTGCACCTTTTATCTTTAGACTGAAGTCATCCATTATATCAGATTTCTTATGTAGATAGTCAGAAACAGAGTTCATGCTTAGACTGATAAACTCAGTAGACTGAATGCCTTGAATTTCTGATGAAAAGACTTGTTTTATTCTCTAATCACTCTCGTGGAGCTTCTCCAAACCTGATCCAATTTGTCAGCATTCTTGAACTGTGGACACTAACTTGTGATGTGGTATTATTGCTACAGTAATGTGCTCCTGCATGTGAATAAGTGAGAGAGTCTCACAAATCCCACATAACAGCTCTTGTTACCCTTTGCAGAATTGTGGGGTTTCGGGAGTTGTCATTGCACTGATTTTTCTCCTGGGCTTTTCATTCTTCCCCAAAGTCATGACCTCCTAGAACAGAATCCTCCATTTTTTTGGTGTGTTCTGTATTTTATTGTTAATAAGACATACAGAGGTTTGGACATAATGACACTCATATTGTTTACTTCTAGTCAGTTTTATAAATTATGCCTAAATTGTTAGCAGTGACTTGACCTTATCCCCTCTTTTTTGTGTGTGTGTCCTTTCCAAACACAATTAATAATTATTTTCTGTATGATTTAATTTCATTAAGAAAAGCCTCAAATGAGGCAGACAATACATACTTCATGAGTTTGTGCATTAGAAGCCCATATATTTGTTTATGATTTCTTGCTTTAAATTGCACATTGAATTCTATCAGTCACTGAGTTGTTAAGCCATTTGATAACTATCCTTCTGGGCTTACTTAATCAAAAATTTTGCCTTACAGCACTGTGTCACAGTGCACAGTTTATCCAACTTTACCAGAATGATATTTTTATTTTTAGCAAAAGCAGAAGATAATCTTCAGAAGTTTCAGAAGGTCTGTTTTGGCAAACCTGTATTGAGGCAATTATTACAACATGATGCCAACATTAAAACTGCCATCAGTATATAGTAACTTCTTTTAATTTTGTGTTAATGGAATGCAAAATCAGCCATTCCTTTGCCTCACCCAGAACTGACATCAAACTCATGGCAGGGAGCTGGATATCATTAAAAAGTGTAAGTACTCCCTGGTACTTTTGGAAAAGTATCATTGCATGTGACACATCTCAGAGTTCTCTGGGATTTTGTGTCTCTTCCAAACTTTCTGAAAATCTGTATTAGTAGACCAGAGATCCCCAACAGCTCCTCTTTTATACTTGGCTGCAAATTATTAATATATGAAGATTTAATAAGCCTAGTTTTCATATCTCTTCCTGGATTAATGCTGAAATATGCTCATTACATCATCCACTGTATCACTGGTTGGATGTAGCTACCTTTTCTGTGTAATCACTGATAATCTGAGCATTTCCACTTCATTAATTTAATACAGATTAAGACCCAAAAGAGATCACCAGACCCTCTAGTTCAGCCTCCAGAGCATTATATGTACAATTCCAACTCCTTAAGCAGTGTGCAGAGTTATATAAGGCAGGATAGATAAGTTCTGGTGTGTAATAGGGAGAGGTGGTACTGATGCAGGTATCCATGATAAGCCTTAGGTACCTCTCAGCCTTTGCTTCCTGCACATCCTCATGTGGAACCAGCCTTTTGCAGACTCAGAGAGGGCAAGTGAATGAACCATTGTATTAAGGCCTTTAAATCAAGTTTAAAGACCAACGAGTATAATGAAATACGGACTGAGAAAATGGAATTTGTTTGTCTACATGTTCCTACTAGAATAATTATTCCCTATTGGAAACTTTTGCCTGTCAATCCCCAGCTATTTAAAACTGCAACAACAATATCCAGTTGTTGCTTTCTTGTGTCCTCAGTCTTTATCCTAGCTTTTGTTAGGGACAATGCTGTGGTATTCATCAGCAACAATAAGACTGTTATGTTTCATTGTGTTTTTTCCAAAGCTATACAATGTTCTATCCATTATGGAAGGGTTGCAGTCAGCTGAGTGATGTTTACATGTCACTTCCATACCCTAATAAGAGGTATAAAAGAAAGTGTATTGTAGCCAGCAGGGGACAGTTTCAGTATGGAAGGCCAGGACTTCTGCCTCATATAGAAATGTAATCAAGGAAGATAGCACTGCCCTGCTTAGTGTGCTCTTATTTTTGGCCTCTGCTTTAGTGCCACAAGTGTCAGTAGTAGCTGCAGCAAACTGCTTATTCATGCTGCTGCTGTGATCGTTTGCTTTTGGGCAGTATTAATTTTGTGGCTGTGCTAAGTTAGGAACCCATTCCCAGGGACATCAATGGCGTGGCTGTCTGGCTTGTCCTGGCAGCGGCCGGACAAGCTCGTCCATGTGATGGGGCTGTTCTTGACTGTGTTTGCTGGCATTCCCATAAAAGCATTCCCACACACCTATGCCAGCAGGATCAACATTTTTTCTGGAAGCTGGGTCTTTCCAGCTTTTTCTAGGACAGTGCCTCACAGTCACATGGGGGTGATGGGTGTTTCTGATACATTCCTCGGGCATTTCTCTGTGCATTTCTCAGCCCCGGTTCATGTGGCTGGGCCCTTCTGCTCTTTGTAGTGGCAGCTCATTTCACAAGACTCATGGAAGTCATATGGCTGCCTGAGGTCATCACAGAGGAGATGAGGATCCCGAGTTTGCAAATATGTGGGTTGAGCCTGGGGGTGCGTTTCTGACACAGCTGTCAGGCAAAGCAGAGGTTCCACCACATTTCTGCTTCTCAAACACGGCATCCTTGACTCTTGACACTTCAGCTTCTGGGAACTATAACTATTGTCTGGATTCATGGGAGGTTGAGAGAGAGTAGGAATCCTAATAATTAAGACTTCTTGGAAGAAGAAATGAACTTGAAGAAGAAATGACTTCTTGGAAGAAATCTGTTCCTTAGTTTGGATATGGGTGGAGCAGGATTCCTTCCCCTTTCTGTAGCCAGCTGGAGAAACATCTTCATATCCCCTGGTGTCTTTGAAGGTAACAAGGCAGGAGGAAGATCTGAGATGTGCTGGTAGTTACTTGCTTTGAGGTATTCAGACCCCAGTGCTAAATCACTCAGTGTATTAGTCAAAAGCTATTTTATGGTTTTAAACATTCTTCTTGATAAAATAAGGGCTGTTTTGGTTGAACAATAAAGCTCGTGACCACAGGTAGTATTCTTAACTATCTATAGATGGCTTTTGGTGTGTCTTCCCATGACTGCTCTGTGACTGTTTATATAATTTACCATTAGTCATCAGCAGACTGCAGAGGTTGCTGGTTGAGGAGGTTGACTCAAAGTGAGTGGTTAGTCAAGTGCTATGGCAAATGCCAGCCTTTCTGTTGAAAAGATCATGTCTCAAGACAGTCCCCATTCTGGATTGGGTCCTAGTTGGGAGCTAGGAAGGGTTTCTGCTCTGTGATCCCAGTTGTGTGACAGTTTTATGATTCTGTGATATATATGCTTGTGAAAGCTTGAACAGGGGCTTTAGCCTTTTTTTCAGTCCATATTTATCAGTCCTGGTGGGAACTCTTGTCCCATCACTAATATGTTTTTCTTCTTCAGGAGATGAGGAAAATGACATTCACTTTGCTGTGAGACACTGGATTTTGGTCCCAGCTAAAGACAGGATGTTGAGCAGGAGGAGCTGGTGCTCTTACCCATCTTAAAATTTCTTATGAGCTTGGTTACTGTACTTGTCCATTACCATACCACTCCAGGTTAAACCCCATCACAACCAGACTGGGAAGGAATCTGTCTCTGTGTGAGGTCCTCAGAGACTTCTGGTTCTTTGCCTTGCTCTGTAGTGCAAAGCACACTGGATTAATCTCACCTGGAAAATCCACCCAGTAAACTCCCTGTAGGTGATGCTTCTTATTTTTCTTGCAGCTACTGTATTTATAGCTTTAGATATTTTACTTTAGGCCTTGTATTTTCCTTGGCTGTATGAGAGAACTCTGTATAGACTATTGTCAAATGAAAACATCAAAATGGGAGAACTAGAAAGAATGGCTGGTTGGTATTGTCAGGCAGCACACAAAGTCCTGCTTTTTGGCACTTTTTTCAGGTGGACAAGGCTATTGTCTTCAAGGCCCATGAAGCAGTGAAGTCCTTCTGTGGTGTGTGGTTGCCCCTGGAAATATTGCCAAGTTAACAGGGAAGTGGGAGTGAGAGTGTCTGGGGCTTGCTTCCCTGCTGCCTGCTGTCTGTGGTGGCCACAGAGATGTTTTGATTGAAAACTTGACTGCTGCACTAATGTGCAGGCACGGGCAAGCTGCTGAATGCTGAGAATGCTTCTATTGCACATATTTTTCAGAATTTTTTTCATTAAAACCAGCAGTTTAGTAAAAGTAGGGAAAAAATGTTCAATTTTAATGCCAAACACTTGAAGTGACCATGTTCCCTCTTCTGTGTTGAGCATTGGAGACCTTACTTATTCCTCTTTATGAAATCTGAGGTTGCACATACGCCTACAATTGTTGTGTCACCTTCTGCCTCTGTAAAGCTGAGTGTTGACTGCAGGTGTTCTGTGGAGACTGAAGGCAAAATAAAAATGCCAAGTAATTGGTACCCCTGACTCTCAATCCAGCGTGTCTTGTGCTGCAGAACATAAGTAAAATGAAAGGGAAGATCTTCAGAGAGCTGCATGCAAATTTTGACTGGTTGTGGTTTTGGAAGTCAAGGAACAAGGCGGTACAGAGAATGCTTTTTAAGCTGTTCTATCAAATGTCATATCTCTGTTTTAATATTTTATGTGATGTGGCTTCTTTCAGATGATCAGCTGGATTATCTGAGATCAGAGAAAAGGGAGTGGTACTACTTAGCTGCAGAAAATAGGAAGAAAGTGCTGCCATGGCAGGGTAGGGCACAGACACACTGACTGCAGAGCACTGGCTATTTGTGGAGTTTGTTTCAATATACACATCTCACAGATAGCCCGTCAGAATTACTGAAGTGGAGGTGTTTCATTTATAATCAATAAGTTTAAAACAAACTTCAAAAAAGTTTATACAACACTATTTTAGAATTTTCCTCCTGGGATTTGTTAGATAAGACCGTTAGATATTTGTTTTCTGGACAACTTTCCTGTTTGTGTGCTTACTAATTATAATGGAAAGACCTACTAAATTATGTATCTGTGTTAAACAGCTTGCTTTTCAAACAAAGGAAATTGGCCACAACTCTCATTTCTTCTATTTTAATCTTTCTCTTAAAGGGCAACACTTTAAGGAAAATCCTCCTGTATCGGTACTTTAAAGGGGAATATGGAAGTGGTATGAATGGGCCCCTGTCTGCCAGCTACAGCAAAACTGCACAAGTGGGAGGTAAATCAACACACATCATTTCAAGAGAGCAAAATTAGCAGCACCATTTTTTCTAATAGGCACATTGGACATGCTCCAGGCATTCAGTTGGTAAATAAATCAAACATGTTCTGTAACCACTTAGAAGAGAGGTAGTATCAGACTCTTCTATTTTTAAGTTGCTCACACTTGTCTCAGATGGTGCATTTGGAGGTACCAAAGCAGGTACGAGGAAATCCCTATCCAGAAATTCAGCAAAGCAGAAAACTTTTGAAGAGAGATGGTGTTGTTTCTGGAAATTAAAAAAATTTTTGACATTCTGATCCTTTATTGATATATGAAAAATATCTAAGGAAAAGCTTTTCACAAAAATACTGGTTAGACAATAGATCAAATTTTCCTGAGAGGTTGTAGAATGTGTCAGTTCTTGTTACAACTTTACTGGACAAGACTCTGACAAACCTGTCCTATCTTCCTGTGGGCAAGAAGTTTCAGTAGATGATCTCTGCAGGTCCCTTATAAGCTAATTTTTTGTATCATTCTGCTGTAGAAGCCACAGGAAGTTACAGCAGGGTGGTTTCTAGGAAAGCCCATAATAATGGATGTCATAGGAAATGAGGCTGGAGCTAGGTATAGAGCCAGATCAGAACTGCATTTTGCATTTTCAGTGCACACTGAAAGCATGCCCAGATTTGTCAACTTTTGCAGATGTCACCCAGCTGTTCCTCCTTTATATTTCAATACAGACTCTGAAAATCTTTGCAGTCTTAACATTCTCTACGCCAAATTTTGCTCTCTAACAAATAAGAGACTGAAGTTTTACTATTTTTTTAGTTCTCTCTAAAAAGTGTGTGTGTGTATGGCATCATCACAAAGTCTGAAGCATTTTAATCACTTTAATCAAAGTATTACTGGCTGATTAAAACAGTACTGTATTTTTACTAATGAAGTAGGTGCAGTTACATCTTTAGAGAAGTAAGTATAGCAGGAAAGATGATCATCTGTGATAATAAAAGGTGGTTGATTTAATGAGCTAATACAATTTAGCAAAATTTCTTCAACCCACACCTTTAATTTGGATTAACTCAAGTCTGTGTTCTTAAAAAAAGCATCATGATGATGATGATGGTGATGATGATGATCTAGGAGTTGGCAAAAGCATTTGGCTGGAAGGTCAGACCCATAACCAGGGTGGATTTACCAGGACACAATTTTAGTGCAGATTAGGCCTGAGATTGAAGAGCAGATTTAAAAAGGGTCTCACAGCATTGACCCTACTCACAGTTTAGTGTATGCAGCAGTGGAATTAAAAAAGGGTTCAGTGAACAAATCAATGTCCTTTCCATCTTATTTATTGTCTGAATATCCTGACAGAACAATGGCTTGGGGATTTGTTTTATTTCTTATTCTTAGAGCCCAACATTGCAGTTTCATACAAAAATCTTGTTTTTATCAAAGGGAACTTTGCCTGACAGAATTTCAAAATTAAATTTATTACATTGCTATTGTGTGCCTTATCACTACTAATAGGTTCATTTTCATGTATGTGTGTGAAGCAAACATGAATGGTAGTTGTATATTTGTCTAATTTGCAGGTGGATTTTCAGGACAAGATGCAGATAAGTCTGGGGTGACTATGTTTGATATCCAGTGCCTCCTGGACAAAGAAGGTGCCTCAGAACTGGTCATAGATGTGATAGTGAACACCAGAAATGACAGGATTTTCTCCGAGGGCATTCTGCTGGGTATTGCACTGCTTGAAGGTGGAAATACGCAAACACAGGTACTTGTTTAATCTGCTTATTCACATATTGATTCTCAGGTGCATGTGGTCTGGAGACAAATAAAGAGAACCTTTTTGCTGTGAGTTCTCTGAGAAGTTTGTCACTAGAATATGTACCACTGTAATGCAAGTGTAAATATGCCCTATTACTATGCGGTAGCTCTTTGGGAGAAGGAAAGGTTTTTCAGCTCTCCCTCTCTGTGTAGCACTGTGCTGCTTTTAAGCTGGTCATTGCCATATCAGCATTATCCCCAGTTATTTTATGTCAGTCTTCGTAAAATTAAAAATTATAATACTTCTAAGTTTATAAAAGCACATTATTTTCTGGAAACCTTCAGAGACATTTATTAAAATCTCCAAAGAGAAAAAAACTTGGTTATTTGAGAAGACCAGTATTCCAGTTGATAGAAAATATTTGCTTTAAACTATGGTTTCTAGGTGTTTTTCTATATATTTTCTTTAAACTATGGTTTCTAGGTGTTCTCGCCCAGATTAAGCCAAATCAGATGTTTGAGGGAATAGAGAGAATTGATATGAGGAGGGAAGGCTGGGAGAATTGGGATTGTTTGCAAACTGTTTCAAATGGTCCTCAGCCTGCTTGACAGTTATACTAAGGGACTGGAATTAATAACCTAAAATAATATTTAATAATAAATTCTGTCTGTGGCACAAAAAATTAATATAATCCAAGCTATAATATTACATATTTGATGTTCCCTGCTTTCTCTTGTTGTTACATAATAAGTCACTTTTCACTTTTATTTGTAGATGGAATATAATGACTAGTAAGTCTGGAGAAATGGAGAGTGTCACAAAGTAATTTAACTTCAAATACAATATTGTGACATTTAAAAGACTGCAAATAGCACAGTTCACCATTTTACCCAAATTTTAAAATATTATCATCAGTCTTTGTTACCAGCCTTGTATATCACTTTGTGAAAGAACTGGTCAGGCAGTGGCCAACATTTGTTCTGTGTAAGTGAAGTAATTATTCATCATTTGTTTCACCAAAAAAAAAATATAGTGTGTTTTTTTATTTCTTCTTCCTTAGAAGATTGATATCTAAAGAATTTTTTTTTGCAGTATTCGACTTACCAGCAACTAAAGGAGCAGAAGAAGTCAGAAAGGTTCTTCAAAGTGCTGTATGATCGCATGAAAGCTGCTCAGCAGGAGATCAGATCCACAGTGACAGTGAATACTATTGATTTGGGGAGCAAAAAGAAGGAGGATGACAGTGACCTCACCATATCTGTTCCCAAAAAGAGAGGTAAGGAGGCACCCCTGGGAAGGAGGGGAGCAGGGCTTTATATTGACACTGCATGTGCTGCACCACTGGTGCACTGCTGAGTTGATCAATAAGCTTTAACATTAATAATTGCCAATTTGCATATTTTGCCTGTTTTTCTCTGAATTACAGTCCATCTCAGGTTGGCCACAAGGAATTAGCTTTAATGAAATCAGTGAAGCTCTGCCAGTTTGCATCAATAAAAGATATTGAGCTGTATTTTTAGAGGAGCAAAAGCAGAGGCTGCTGCTATTGGGGATATTTCACAAGAGCAGGCTCAGGAACTGATTTCCCACCCTGTGGTCTTCCCATTGTTCTCATCATTTATTGTATATGAGAGAGAAATAGTAGGGCTTTTTGTGTTAATGTTCTGTTTCACTCTGGTTTGTGGTTTATTTGGAACATGCTATCCCTGCATGAATGTTGCTTTGATATTCTTTGTGAGTTGCCTAGAGGCCTTTGAAGAGTTAGACACCAACAAAGAAAAAGTTGTATTCATTATTATTGTTTTCTTATTGTTTAATCAAATGGGGAGAAAGACTTTCAAAAATGAAGGAAAACTGTCTTCTTTTCAGTTAAGGATTCAACTCTGCATCTGAAGGAGGGAATGAAAGGACAGTTAACAGAAGCATCCTCTGCAACCTCCAAGGCTTACTCTGTGTACAGAAGAGAAATGGACCCAGAAATAGATCTGATGGGCTCAGGAGCAGATGCTGCAAATGCAGAAGAGAAGTCTGCAGAAGAAGCAATCATGAGCCCTGCCATTGCAATCATGCAGCCAATACTGAGATTTCTTCAGCTGCTGTGTGAGAACCACAACCGAGAGCTCCAGGTAAAGTGTTTTGAGCTGAGCTTTTATAGCGGTGTTGTTAGAGGGGCTGCACCTTCATAAGGGGAGAAAAACACACTTGTGCCTGGCCCCTGTTACAGAATAGGGCTGTCTGAAGTATTGGGTCCAAGGGATAAAAGAAGCATTTTCAAGAACCATTTGGGTTCTGTGATGGAGTTCAGAATTGCTTGGGGGTCTCAGCACAGCCACATGGAGCTGAGCAGGGTCTAAATGTCCCTGTTAGTAAGGTTCCTGTGCACAGTTGGTAGATCACTTACCACAGACTTGAAGAGCACAGGAAGTTTCTGGGTACTGCCCCTTTGCCAAAGTATCACAACTGAAGGCTTTCAGATGCTCTGTGTGTCCCTGCTATCAGTTCTTTTGGTAGAAATTACTGTCCCCATAGCAACCTCTGCAAAATGTATTTTCTGCAAATATACATCAATGCCGTGGTCAGGAGTGGTTCCTCCCCTTCCAGCTGTGGTTGGGGTGGTTTGAGCTGAGCTCCATAATGTGCCACCAGACCTGCTTAGCTGTGGGGAAACAGCTTCCAAGAGAAGGGCTGTGATGGGTGACTGGGAGCAGGTCTGCAGGACATATAAAAGACATTTAAGGCCAGTGCAGATGTTTGCCAAGTTCAGTTTCCTAAGCCTTCACTGCTCTGTGATTTAATCAGATAATAGTTCTCAATTGCTGCATTAAGGCCTAATGTATTTTCTATAGTAGTGCAGTGTACTTCAGTACCTGAGACACACTGGTCATATGGCTATAAATTGTATCCTTCAATGTTTTCATGAAAAAAGACTAAAAGACTTTGTTTGCCTTGACTCTCTTCCTTTTTTTTTGTTTTGTTTTGTTTTGTGTACCTTTCCTCAACCCACCAGAATTTCTTAAGACATCAAAACAATAAAACAAATTACAACCTCGTTTGTGAGACCCTTCAGTTTTTGGACTGCATCTGTGGGAGCACCACAGGTGGGCTGGGCTTGCTGGGGCTTTACATCAATGAGAGGAACGTGGCTCTTGTCAACCAGACTCTGGAAAGCTTGACAGAATACTGCCAGGGCCCGTGCCATGAAAACCAGGTAGGCTCAAGAACTTCTGGATGCAGAAGGCTGTACCTAAATGTTGCTGTCTGGGTGCTTATCACAAACCTTTGAGCATTCCTGATATTGTAAATTCACTTGGAGCTGCTATGACTAGACTTAACATGCTTCAAGCTTTCATGAGGCCTGAGTGACCCTTTTAAGTCAGAGCTCAAAACAGACTCTTCCTGTAGTACCTCTTCTTCCTCTGAGAGTTGGCAGACCTTTTGGAGGGAGTTTCATGTTTTATGTTGCTGTGTCCATGGCTTAACCCTCACTTTGTGAGACTGGATCTGGAGTCAGAGTTTTGGAAGTGCATTGCAAACACACACTGTTTGTGTTTCAATGTGTTTCATTTTCACACATTTTGCCTTTGGTGGTGTTTATACATCTTGCTAACACTTACTTTCCTTATTTCACATAACTGCCACAAAGTTTAACTTACCCTCCTGCCATACCACCTAGCAGCATCTTTAATTATGGTATCAATATTGAAATGGATGACACTAAAGACTATGCTTCTGATCTTCTGTGCCTTCCTCACTGCAGCCTTTGGAAGTCACACAGCTGTGACCTCTGGTAAAAGTCTCTTTAGTGCCATGCTGAAGAAGTATAGAAAGCTAAAGGATGTGGTTACATGCTGCCATATTTGATCTGAAGAGAATTAAAGTTGCAATAAAGTTGTCATAGTGGACGAAACTGCAGAATTTTTGCTATAGATTAGCAGTGGGAAAATTGTGGTGAGCAAATGACAGAAGCAATCTGTTCTCTATGCTAGAAATAGCTGAAGAAATACATGCAATATTAATGCTTCTTCATTAATGTGCTCCAATGAAATGTAAAGTGCTATTACGGCCATTGCTGGTAATCATCTGCCTTTACCTGATATTTTAAAAACAAACAGAAGTCCTTTAGTGGACTAAATTTTGAACAGTAATATTTAAACCACTTCTGGATGGGAAAAACAACTGTAAAAAAGCATAACAACAGGACTGAAGACAAAAAACTGTTACAAGTTAACATGTTCTCCAACAAAGTTATGTGAGAAGCACTGGAGGAACACTGATATGGAAGGGAATGATGAATTAAACTTTATTACTTTGACCTATCTGCTGGGAAGTCACTCAGGATTTGAGTTGCACTTGTTTACACCAACTGCAAATCTAATTCAATATATTTCAGGGGCAAATGCCCAACACTCTCTCATTTTCATTTTTCCCCTTCTCTCTGTCTTCCTGGAAAACTTTTCCTTTCCTGTTGTCCCATAAACCTGCCAGAGGAATAAGTGCCATAGGCTCTTGTATAACTGGCTGTTATGCACTAGGCCTAGAAGGTCCAGAACTCCAGCTGTAAAGGCATTTGGGAAGTACCACTGCTCACAAATACAGTTTTAAATTCCATATCCAGAAATACTCTTCTTTGCAGGACATGTCCACGTTCATGGAAAAAACTTTGATTTTCATGAACATTTTGTACTGTAACAGCAATATTAATGCTGGCTGCTGAGGGCAAATGAAGAATCTGAGCGTGCAAATTTGGTTGTGCTTGCAGTCAAGCTTCTCTTTTATGTCTGAGGCTGGCATGTGCTCAGCTGAATCTGGCAGTGCTCCTGAGGGCTGCTGTCTGCAAGTTGTGCCGCTTGGTGCCAAGCCCTGCGGGATTCTCTGGGAGCAGATTTTTGCTTGCACCACCTTTTTTCCAGTTGGGTATTTCCCTACTGGCAGTGTTTGGGTTAGTTCTGTACACACAAGTCTCCCCCTGCATTTCTTGTGGTGTATGTTCAGGCTGTTCTGCTTTGACTGAAGGTTTCATTGCTCTTGGAAGGTGTTTTAAGTTCTGGGTCCTTCTTTTAGAAATTTGCTGATGTGTATATTCTCTTGCTCCCTCTGGCTGTATCATCTCCCTCTTTGTCCCACTCCTCCCCTCCCTTCTGCCCCTACCCCATTCCCTTCTCTTCTCTTGTTTTGCAGACATGCATAGCCACCCATGAGTCTAATGGGATTGATATTATAATTGCTCTCATCCTGAACGACATAAACCCCCTTGGCAAATACTGCATGGACTTGGTGCTTCAGCTCAAGGTACAGTATATGGAAATTTGTTTATTTGAATTTGGGCAGCAACAGAAGACATACCTATGGGAGAGCTCTAGGCAGCCTGACATTTACTTAATCTTACCATAGCACAGTATACTCAGAAGCCTTTGCAAAACAAAATCTTGCAAATGAGTTCATCTCAGCTTCTGAATCCTTACCAAGCCCTCTGCCACAGGCCTTTTGACCCACTGCTATGTTGGGGACTATGTCTCAACTTTTTAAAAAAAATCCTATCAATCAGGCATAACACAGCTAGCATGAAAAGTCTGTATTGTGATGTAAAATCTCTCAAGATTGATAAACAGCCACACTGTACAGGCATGCAGCAAGTCAGGCATGCTCTCTAAATACCGAACTCTTAAAAATTATTTGAGAAGGAAATGCTGTGAAAAAGAGCAATACATCAGGTGACCTGCAATGTCAAATAAAGTTGAAACAAGGTTCAAGTAAATTGTACCTTATTTCCCTTCTCAGTGTCCTCTGAGGGGAAACACAAAATGTGGAGTGTGAGGGCAAAGCCTAGAGAGGGAGGGCTTGTAATGTAATTTTGTTCTGTGTTCTGGGGAGGGTTGGATAGGCTGGTAGATAAGTTTCTCCTGTCTGTGTGCCAGTGCATGCAGAGGGGAGCTCTGCAGCTGCACTGTCTGCCAAGCAGGGTAGAATCTGTCCAGGAGGAGCCCTGGGTTATTGCCTTTTCTTGCCTCCCAAATTAAGTATTTCCATTGCAGATGGTCTGTTTCCTCCCCAAACCAGAAAATTCTTTGTGGTAGCTGCATTGCATCATATTGGCAATGTTATACATGTCTAATAAAATAATTAATATAGCTATATATCATGTACAATGAAACATTGAATCAACAGTGCCTTACATATCATTTTAATAACTGTAATTACTTTTTTGAATGGCAATGTAATTCAGGCCCCCCTCTAGCAAAACACTTAGGCAGACATTTAACTTTGAATATGCAGACAGTTCTTTTGAAGTCCGAATTCAGTCTCTGTAAAGATGTATCTGCATTCTCTCCAGTGCCATTTTGATTTGCCATTGCCATGAGGCTAGCACATGCTTGTAGAACAGCTTTTCTGTGTGGTGACCAAACACAGAGCTTAGAGACACCTCTGCAAGGACCAGTGTGATCCTGCTCACTGGAGGCTGGCTGTGCTCAGACTCATTCAATTAGCAAAAATTGTGGTGAATGTAGCAGAGGTTCAGACTGTGGAAATGATTCAGATTTGCAGAATCACAGAGTCATTTGCTTTAGTAGGGATGCCTTGAGGTTAACTTGTCCAAGTCCTCTGCTCAAGCAGGATCAGCTAGAGGTTTCTCAGGATCATGTGCAGCTGAATATCTCCACAGCTGGAGATTCACAACCATTTTGGGCAGTCTATCCCACTGTCTGATCCCTCTCACAGTATGAAAGTGTTTCCTGGTGTTTAGATAGAATTTCATGGGTGTTTTATTTTGTCTCTTGCTCTCTCACTGGACACTGGTGAGAGGGGTCTGGCAGCCTCTTCTGCATTTCCTCCCACCAGGTAATTATACACATTGATAAGATTCATCTAAGCCATCTGTACTCCAGACTGAACAGTCACAGCTTTCAGTGGCTTCTTATATGAAAAATGCTCCATTCCCTTTATGGTTTTTATGGCTTTTTGCTAGACCCATTCCATTATGTCCATATCACTCTTGTACTGGATGTGGACACGTTGCAAGATGTGATCTCAATAATTGGATCCAAATTAAGAAGCTGCTGGTTTTGATTTTGAGTGGCAACACATTGAAGTAATAAAGCAATGAGTTTACCAAGTAATATTTAACTGTCAGTGTTCATAGGCAACTTTGAAGTTGCAAATGCATAAATTTTGCACTGAAAATACAGAATTCAAAGTATGCAGGCCTATACATTTACACTTACAAACAAGCTCAGATACTGTTTTCAGGGAGCATTATATGTTGAACTTACACCCTCCAACCACAGGAAAGGCAGTGCAGAGTTCTATTTTCCCATGCCATCTTAGTTTAGCTTGTTTTGCACTTAGTTTTTGATGTGGCATTTAATTACATCTTCATGGATTACATTTTCCAGTGGACTCCTGAATCATTTAGTGAGCAGAGCAGACAGTGTTTACTGAGTGCAGAGATAGACAGTGTTCAATTCTGCTTCTTTTCATTTCAAGTGTGACCCCCTGGCCTTCCTTACTGACCAGTGTGTAAGCCCTGGCACAAAGTAAGAGCTCAGTATCTGCCACAGATATTGAGTGACAGGATGAAGAGACATTGCCAGTCTAAGAGTACAGAGAGTCTAAGACAAGTATCTTCTTTTTTTCCCTCATAGCTGTATCTAGTTGCTTCACTCATTAATTTATTTTTCCAAAATTTTTATCAGGAGATGAGACGGGAGCCCAGGTAAAGGTGAAATGAAGAGTAGAAGTGCTTTGGACTGCACTGTTTTTTAGCACCTGGAAATTGATTTTTCACTGTACTTATGTGTTACGAACTTCATGTGATGGATGTCTTTTCCTCATTGATGTTTTCCTCACATTGATGTTTGGGATTAGATCCTAGGCTCTCCAGATATGCAGAAAGTGAGGAATAAGTAGCCAAATAACCATCACAAACGCCTGCTGTAATTCTATGCCATAGCAAGGCACTTCTGCTGAGTCAGCAGCAAGAAGCTGGCTGTTGATGACACAGAGTCCTACCTATCCTCTACCTTTCCCAGCTTCCTGGAAGCTGCAGCAGGCTTCTGTCCATCTCCAGGGTTGTCTGCACTGGCAAAGAGCTTCAAAGTCCTCCTTAGCCATAAGTGAGTGGACTGATGCCTTCCTCCTGTTCCCTCCCTTTCCTTACCAAGCTACCTGGGAACCTGGCATGGCCCCTTCCCTCCTCCTCAGTTTGAGATCCTGTCAATGCTACCACTACTGACTTGGCCACCACTGTAAGGGAAATCTGCAGCAGAAGAGGAAGCATCCTGCTTTTCAGAGCAGCATCCTGTCAGGAATCCTCGTCAAAATGCTGTTCTCTCCCTCCCCCTGTTCTCATTCACTGTGCACATTCAACTTCTGCAGTGTTGGTTGCAAGGTAGAGAGTCTGATTAGACCTTTCCCATGGATGGTCCTGATTTAATTTAGAAGCAAAAGGAAAGAGACATGGCAAAACTCGTATGGAGTGCTATTCTCCTTGAGCCAGTCCCAGTTAGGTCTTTTCTTCCCATCTCTTTTTCTTTGTCCTTATCTCATTGGCAAGCCCAGGCTCCTCTCTCCTGGCTTCTATCTTACTCCCAGTCTCTTCTCCCAGAAGTTTTTAATTCCCCAGTTACATACAACTCTTCATTCTAATCTACTCTCCTTCCATTTACCTTCAGTCCTCCAGTCAGAGGTGTTTAATCCTCAGCCTAACACAGCCCTGAGCAGGCTGCTTTGAACAGGGGCTGGACTGCTGCAATCTTAGTCCAGAGGACAGCTTTTAGTGTATGGTTTTATGATCCACCCTGCACAATTTTGTGATTCTGTGCTCACCAAGAATAACCCTTGTGAGTTTTTAGCTGTGAAATGAGTGTGTTTCTGCTCTATAGTACTCAAATTGTAATTTACTAAATGCTTCTGAGTTGGACAAGTTTGACTGGGAGACTACAACTCGTGTGATTGTTCTATTGGCCTCTAGTGCTCTGTATTTTTAGGTCTATTATCAAAACTTGTAGATACAAAGGCTGCTTAAAACACAAGTTGCTTAAACATGTAGGGAATAACATCTTTCTTTTTGCCCCGGCCCCAAAAGCAGCTGAACCCTTTTCCTCTGAAAGTGCCCATGCCAATTGTCTGAGGCACATCCTCACTGGAGAAATTTTGGCTGGAATCATTGATAATGGTAATAAGCACCTGAGAATGAGGCTGTAGGGTGGGTTGGCATATTTCCTGGCCCCTACCTCTTCCCTAGGGACTGTCTCATGCTTCCAAGTGTTCCAACAGCTCAGTCTGTAACAGGGAATGATGGGGATGCTGTGACAGGTCAGCCAAGGCAACCCTGCTCTGCCAGAAAGCAGCCAAAGCTCCAGAACCACTCTTCTTCTCCACTTCACCACAGCTGATTTAACTGGGAGACAGGCAGGTCTCTGAGGCACCACTGGGCTACTGCAGCTAAAGCTCATGCTGTGTAATCCTGAGTCTTGGGGAAAAGCAGGCAGCTGACAAAGCAAAGGTTGTCTTTATATATTCCCCCAGGAATATTTAGTAGTGAAACAAAATCTCAGGAGTGCATGAAAACAGGTTATTTTGCAGCCTTTCAAATAATAACCAGTTGGACTTCATAAAAACCAAAGGGGAAGGAAACCTGCCTGAATGATAAAACCTTCTGTGTAATATGTTTTGTAATTACCTCTGTTGAGTGCTGTTTTAACAGAAAGCCAAGGCAAAAATTGCTAGGTGGGAAATAAGGAAAGGAAATAGAATTTAATTTTGTATGCACAGTCTGCAGCAACACTCTGTATTTAAGTAAAATATTTTTCAGTGTTTAAAATTTTCATTCCAATACAATGTGCAGAGTTAGTGTTACAGTATGCTGACACTAAAAAAACCCTATTAAATATGTCAGTAAAATAAAAGATGCAAGTGGTTGAAAATCTTATCCACTAAAAAGTGGTCCTCATAATCTCAATTAAAACAAATGCAAGGGTCATTAATCCATGAAAGAGATTTAAAATTTGCATTAATTTGGTTTTGTATCTCCAGAACAATGCCTCCAAGCTTTTGCTGGCTATTATGGAAAGCAGGCAAGACAGTGAGAATGCGGAAAGAATCCTTTTCAACATGAGACCAAGAGAACTGGTGAGAAAACTTGTGAATATTCATAAATCTTTTGGCTGAAAAAAAATCTGTCATTAAAACATTTTTAAAATGATCTGTATCTAAGCTGAGAAGTGTTGGCAGCGTATGGTGGCACAATGTATCAGGATAGTACTAATTCACAAAATTACTTTAAAAGGATCAAGCATGCCTGATTTCAGTCTTTACGACTTCATTATTTTTATCCGTTCCAAGCACTTTTCTTTAATTGTTTCCTAACTAAATTATCATATTCTGGTAGACTGTCTTCAAGTGCAGTTTGTCAGGGGCTGGCAAATTAAGCTTGTACAGTTCGTGAAGCAGTGCTAACAGAAATGTGTGTGTGGACATATATTTAATATACATGTATGTTATTTATTTATGTCTTGTGAACAAAGAGAGTTCCAAGCGGTTGTTGCTGTGTTTTGGAACAACACTAATGTTTATGGAGGTCTCCAGGAACTTTAAGTAGGTTGCAAATATGGGGGAGTAATTTCCAATACCACTTGACTGTGTAACAACAGAGACTGAGAGATCTGGGAGTTCTCGAGGGATTCTGGGGAAGAATCTGGGAACATCTTCCCTGCCCTTAGGCAGAGCCCTTGCTGGTTGCTGGTTTCAGGGAATCACCACTGAGGTGGCATCTCAGCAGGATGAGGCCATCCCTAGGGTACAACTTCAGGATCAGGCCTTGTGTGGAGAACCGTATGGTGGTCCTCTAAGAGGCTTTTGAATATTTGGCACCCTGCCCAGATCTTCCTTTCCTTTTTGGCTTAGGTGTGGTTTTTCCTGTGAAATTGTGTTGCTGCCTGCTCTGGCCAGAAGATCATGGCTACACTCCTAATGCTACACAACAGTCCCTACCATATCTAGACAAGCATTTGTGAAAATACCTGCTCACAAAAGCTCATCATTCCTCTTCCTTTCTCATGGTTGCTGATGAAAAATGTAGTGGTTTGGAACTTCATAAATCCTTCAAGCTTGTCTTACTCAGAAAGTGTTTCTCAGGCTGCTCGCTCTTCTTGCAGGACTGCAGGGCACCCATGCAGGCTGGAGCTGAGCAAAGTGGTTGTGTTCAAACACAGTGTAGTTTTTCCCCAAGAACCACATTTATTTCATCTCTCCCTGACTGGGTTTATGTTGCAGGTGGATGTGATGAAGAATGCCTACAACCAAGGTCTGGAATGTGACCACGAGGAGGAGAATGGAGATGATGGCATCTCCCCAAAAGATGTTGGCCACAATATCTATATTTTGGCACATCAGGTATGTCTTATTTGTTTTGTGACAGCTTCCAGAAGAGCTTTACATGGATAGACTCCACATTGTCACAGATGGAGTCATGCACTTCAGGGGTAAGAGAGAAGTAACAATGTGTTTATTGATGAAAACCAAAGTTTGGTAGCAGATGTGGCAGTGGGTTAACAAGGTTCAATGGCAAGGCACACTTGCTTGTTTGCTGCATACAGGAAAGGCTCAGCCCACACTGTCAGGGAGACCTTCCTGTTGAGTCATAATGTTAAGGAAGGATCCCTTTGCATTCTAAACTCCTTCTCAGATGGGAGTTTAGGTGCAGCTGGATCCAGTCTTAATCCCAGCTTTTCCCAACTGTTTGGCTGAAGGTTTATCTGCACATGATCAATCCATTATATCATTTAGCTAGCAAGAATTCAGAGTTTAGCATGCTCTGAACCACTTACCAAGAGTCTCTTGTAGTAAGGAATCACTCAGTCTTGAGAAGCAACCTTGAGAGCCATTCCTTGTCTAAGGGGAGGGAGATCCTGAATATGTTGGACCTCTCACTGTTGTTATAACAATAACAAATTGTTATTTGTGTGAAATAGCAATGTAGAGCAGAACAGTGACTGTCTGCTTAGCTCTGTCTTCTTTTAACATTAACAGATCATTTATATCAATCAAATAATAAATTGTGTTACCATTACTGGTGTATTTCAAATAGTTCCTTCCGTTGTGATACCAACTGAACTCGATTTCAGAAGATTCCTATTATTTTAGAAATATTGCTTTGCCAATAAGAATAATTGGGCCTTTTCACTGGTTTCTCCTTTCAAATTATGCTGGAGTGCCCTCAGGCATTTTCCGATCACTTTTACTTCTCTACTGGTAAAGGTAGAATGTACACTGGAGGTTGTTATTTAATGGGATGTTTATTCTTCAGAGTAGCTGGTGTCAAAAATAGTTTATCTTTCAATTATGTTCAGAGTATTGAAAAGTTTTTTGTAATTGAAAGAATAAGGACCACGACTTCTTGGTTATATCATAAATTACAGCATTTGGTATTTCATATAAGGGCCAAATTTTTAAAAAATCTTTTTCTCTAAGAAGAAATAAACAGATGGGGATAGGGAGTGTTCCTCATTCCTTATGTTTATTAAGTGTTGTTAGGAATTGAATACTCGGTGGAAAAAAAAGAAAACAATCTATAGTACAGTAGTGTTATGCAATATTTTTTTCAAGCAAGGAATGCAGAAAAACAGTTCCTGAGTTATGCTGGTGTGCTCGCAGAACATTTAAATAAGTAGGTATTGTTATTATGTTGGTAGTGGTGTGGTTGACCATGTTCTACTCTTTTGCTGTGTCTGGGGCTGTACATAAGATACTCATCATAGATGATAGTATTTTTAGAAAACATCTGCAGCTACTTACCTTGTCTGAATTTACTCATTGTCTGAATGCTTATAATGAAAATTTAAATGCCTGCCAAATTGAAATGTTGGTATTTTCTGTGTTCTGCCTACAGTTTGTGTTAAATTACTTAACAGGGTCTGTGACATGGAAAATATGGTTTGGGGGAGTGGAATATAGGCCTAAAGCTATATATGAAGTGACTTCTGGGGTCATTTTACACAAGAGGTCACTGCCAGGGGTACACCAGCTGGCTGAGCTGTAGGTTAAGTTCTGTCCCTAGGATCATATCTGCAGTGCTGGAGAGGTCCATGGTGCCACTCCACAGCTATTCCTGATCCATAGCTGCTGTTTTGGTTGCATAAGGGTGGATATTTTTACAGCAACTTACTGAGCTCCTTCCTGTTCTGTAAAATTAAATGTCATGATTGGCTGTGTATGCTGTAAAAATATCCATCTTTTTTACAAAAAAAAAAAAAAAGACTGTTTTCTTTTTCTTGCATTTCTGTAACATAGTACATGTGTTTGCAATAGATTTGCACCCATGTCAAGCCCCATATCAAAACAAAGCAGTGCAAGGACAGGCAATTTGGGGCCTTTCTGTGTCCTCTGTTAATGAAATGCTACAATTCTTGGCACAGAGCTGCTAATCTTTGACCCCAAACTCTTTCCATGTGTGCCCTTTTTGCTCACCCTGGGATGGGCAGGATACGAGCATGGACCCTCCTCAGTAAGGCCATTGTTGCTGGGTTCCTTTGCTGGCTTCAGTCTCCAAACACTCTCTGCTTTGCTGTCAGAGTGGCTTTTTGGTGCCTGGGCCTTCTGCTTGGCTTAGCTGACCTGATTTACATAATATTTATTTGCTGTGGCACTTCATCTGATTTACCTTTTTTCAGTGGCTCTTCAGTCACTTTCCTTACACTTCCTGGTGACCACTTGCTCCAGTTACAGCTTTTTGGTCCCTCTGTAATAGCAGAATCAAGACTCAGAGTTCCCCTTTTTGCTGTTGCAGCCCTCAAACACAGACAGTTTATTTTGGGGAGCTCCAACTTTCAGTTTTTGTCGTTGCACTCTTCAGGGCAAAGCTGGGTTCTGCATTTTGCCACCACTACATCCTTCCTTGCCCTTCCTGTGGTTGATTTTACCAGAAGCAAGAGGCATTCTTGTAAACGTTTGACCCACAGAGCATAGAAAGTTGTACATGTGTCACAAGCAAGGCTGAGATTTCTGTTAGTAAATCTTCCTTACAGCCTCCCAGCCCCTGCCCTAAATGTGCCCTTGCACACGGTGAACACACAGAGATGTATGTGTGTACAGCAGCTGTGTCATGCCAGTGATCACACATCCTCCACATGGTTCTTTGTCCTCTCTTTCCCTTATTTCTTCATCTTCCTCTGGTGTGCCACGTGCCATGGCTCTGCTGCTTCCCCTGCACTGCCCCCGGGCTGTCTGGGCTCTGCTGCTCCTCTCTTTTCCTGCTCCTCCTTGAGAGAGGGGAGAAGGGAGGGCCATGGGGAGAAAGCAGAACTGAGCTGTCCATGAGGAGCTGCCCTGAGCTGCAGCCTGGTTTTGGGGCTCCTTCCAGACCTAGCTCCTCTACAGCTGCTTGTGGAGCAGTGACACAAGCTGGTGCTTTAGGTCACATCCTGGAAAAATAAGCCTGCTATTGGTAGGTAGAAAGGGATCACAATTCTCTTGACAATCCATGGAGGAGATTCTGTTTTCTTTCTCTGGTTCAAATGTCATGCTCAGAGCCAAGCCTTGACCTTGCAGTAGTCTCAGGTGAGTGCCAGAGGTGTGTTATGGACGGGGCCAGCACCCCTTGTACCACTTCTCTTCCAGCCTCAGTCAATAGGTATGGTATTTCTGCTGCTGTTCCCTTAAGAGATTGTGTCAGAGCTGGTCACACTTTGTTTTGCAAAGTTAGTAAGGCTGTCCTCGAAGAGACTTCATCTTGATGTGATGTCCCTGTAGGAAATTACCAAAGCTTTTGACAGAGAAGCACAAAAAAAAGTTTCATTCTTGTCCTTATCTGCAGGAGCATTAGTGTAGGAGAATCAAGTTTTTAAATGGCTACACAAAGAAAAAGATTAGAAAAAGCTAGAGAAGTCCTTTGGCTTTTCAGGTGACTGCTTGAGCTGGCTCTCTGTTAGTCATAACAAAGTACTTCAGAAGTTTGTAAACTAAAACAGAGTACTTCACTGGCAGTATTTCCATGAGGTTCATGATCCCTTTGATATACTGTGAAGCAAGATAAGGCAGTGCTTATAACTAGAGGCTCCTGTAGTCTGTATGCACACTGACACACACATATATATATATACACACACACACATACATACATATATATAGATATATATGTATATATATATATGTATATGCATATATATGTGTATATATATGTGTGTGTGTGTGTGCACTTCTGTTAACAGAAAATACTGGAGTATTTGTGTTTTTCAGCTCATGCAAAGTGTCTAAATCAGGCATGGAGCCCAAGCTAATCCACTGTATCTTTCAGCAGGGGCTTTATTCATGAGGGTCACAAGAATGTGAAATAAGTTGACATAGCTTTTTGTTAGCTTGCAGCATGGCAAGAGTGCCTGCAGAGCTGTGGAGAGATGTCCTTGGTCTGGAAGGATGTGAGGGGTGGGGGGAGTAAGAGAGCAAACTGTAACAAAACTTTCAGATTTCCAATGCCTTATAAACTCCTCTGCCTGGTTCCCAAGGCTGTGGCAGGAGTGGAGGGCTACTGACACAGCCTGTCACCCCTTTCCTGATGCATGTTCTGTGCTCTCAGGCTAGCAGAATTTTCTCAATTTTAAGTTTCTGCTTAAATACCCTGTTGGAGAGGGAGCACAAGTCTTGGAACTCCACGATACCTCTGTCACTTCCAGATAAATAGAAGGTTATTTGTTTGGTTGTTTGGTTGTTATTTTTTTCCAATGAGATTAAGCTAAAATATTATTTAAATCCCAACCAAGTAAACTACTTATATTTATGCAATTATCTGGTGCCACCAAGACGTAATGAAAAATATTTCCTCACTTCATAAGGTTAGAAGAATTATCACTGTCTGATATCAGTGCAGTGAAGACAAATTTGAACCAGGTTATCTTCTGATAGACTAACACAGTTGGAAGTCTCCTTCCATTTATAAGTTCTTAAACCAAGGAAAAATCTGCTGTGAAGTGTAAGGTTCTCACTGCAGGTGCTGCTAAGGACACACATCTTCCTCTCTGGTGCTAGTTTTAAATGGGCTGAGCAAAATAAGTCACTCAGCCTTATATATTTGTTAGTATATTAATAACAGAATCAAGATTTTTTTTTTATCAAACTTGGCAAGCATTATCAAACTAATGTCTTACTGCCATGTTTACTTCATTGCTTAATAGTGTAGACAGATGAAGGATATTTGCTAACTGGGCAATTAAAATGGCAATAATTGATGGCATGGATTTGTAGTTTGAGAGTAGGCATACACTACCAGCTATTTTTTAAAAGTTACTATTTTTAACATTTGAAATAGGAGAGGTTTGATAATGAGACTTGGATATGATACATTCATTAAGGATAAAATAAAGACAGTTTAAAAAAAATTAGCTATCCAAATAGGAAAAATTCTAAGAAGCACAAAGCTTTTTGTTTCTGTGGCTTTCTCTGTAGTCTGTCTTTCTGTAGCTTTCATCAGACTTGAGTACACCCAGGACTGGGACCACCTTTACTTTCCACATCAGTACTGTGCCTACAGCTGCATGGTTGTGGGACTCTCACATGCTCCAGCAGAACAAAGAAATGACGATAATAATTGTTTCAGAAATTTTTAAAGAATTAATCTTACTTTTTACAAGATTTTGGAGCAGTTAAAAGCTCTCATTAATTTCATTTGCCCCTTTTTAAGTAGGTGGTACTAGCTGGTGTCACAGATAAAGGCACCAAGGCAGACAGCAAATCAGAGCTGTCATGGGAAGGAAGTCTGGTTGTTTGATCCTCAGTGCTTTGCTCTGACTGCCACGTTGGCTTCCCTCCTATGCTCACTCTCTCCCAGCCACTGTGCTAACGTGGAAAATTGGCATTTGTTGGGTAGTGCATAATCACTGAGCACATTAGTACTTCAGAAGTCTTTTAGAGACATGCTAATGTGTGTTTTTCAAATAAACTTTCCCATGCTGCTACTGTTATGGTTTGCTGAGGCAAGAAGAGCTTTCATAAGGTAATGGGTGCAAATATGTTTGTGTGTGAGGGAGGTATTGTAGGGCTTAAGAATTTTTTTTGAGTGATTATTTTTGGTGTTGTACTTCAGAGCAGTTCCTGTATTTCCTCCACTTTGCTGTATTTTAACTTTTAGACATATTAACTTAGACCATCCTTGTTTTCCCTTGAGTGTGTGCATGCATGTATAAAATAAAAGACAATTATTAAAACTTACACTAAAAGGTAGATGTGGATTATTTTACTCCTCCATTTGTCTTGACCTGAATATAATCCAAGCCAGGTGAAGGGATTCCATGCCAAGACCTTTCCTATGATGGGTGCAGATCTTCCATGGTTTAATGTGTGAGGAAATAAGAAGTAACACTGTAAATGTGGGCCTTCAAATGTGGACTAGGATCACTGCATGTGACTCCTCCAAAGCTCTCTGAACCAAACACTGTCCTGCATGAAGTGTGATTGTGGTCAGACATAAATTCAGGGTGAAATTTGACTTTTTAAAAGAAATGTTGCTGAGGAAGGCAGAAATTAGGTGCTCAGTAATGTGCATTGACAAGCACCTTCTCTCAGACACAGCAAAGAAGCACCTGAAATGGTGTTTAGGATAGGGAACTGGTGGGAACATTTACAGCCCAGTAGTCTGCAGTGGGCATGAACTGGCTGAAATTGTAACATCATGGTTATACCCTGGAAATAAGTTGAACAGAAGACAAGTGGAAAAGTCTTGCAAGAACACCTTCACGCTTGATAGTGGTGTTGCCAGTACTGGGCCATAACATTTGCTTAAAAGTAATCTCCCTGTCCCTGTGGGAGCTGTGAGTTCCCAGAGCATTTTGCTTTAAAAGATAAGCTCATCCAATTGGGAAGCAGCTTTGAGCTCAGGCAAGGATCCTCCAGATGAGCTGAGGTCTGGGGACCACACTGGTTCAGTAAATTTTTAAAGCTTGTAGAGTTCTTTCTGCTCATCCTCTGCCTCAGGTAGTTGCATGTCTGTCTTTACAAAACATTAGTTTGTGCCTAGGTTCTGATGACAAAGATTTTCAGTTGATTCTGTTTTGTGAAGGAAACGTCTTGGTTCATTTGAATTTTTCCACATCTCTAACTGGTACACTCTCAAAAAAAAAAAAAAGTTTTCATGTATGAGACTAGGGTTTTGGAAAAAAGACCACAGGTTATATTGAGTGCAAATGTAGATGGCTCACATTTTGTATAGCAATGACCATTGTCAAATTGTGCAGCTGATGTGGACAAGAAGCAGTTGGCAGGTGTTGTTGGAGATTGTCCTCCCAAGTACCAGATGACAAATAGAGAAAAACATCGTACACAATTAAATATATAGGACTGCCTTTTGAGGCCAGAAGATGATGGACTCTATACTGTAGTATAAACCTGTCCTTCGGGATGAATAGGTGTGAGTTTGTGCAATGAGGATGCTCTCTTTCTGCAGGACAGGTAAAATTTTTCAAGCTAAAGGATGTCATTTTTTGCAAGGCTATGCTGAGCTTTGCAGTTTTTGGGTGTTTTTTTGTTTCTCTGTCCTTAACAGAGAAGCTCTTGCTGATAGCAGTGCCAAAACAAAGAGCTAATGGGAACCAGTCCCAGGAACCGTGACTGTCAGGGGACTCATAAGCTTGGCTGCCAGACCTGAAACTTTTCATGGAACTTTTATGCTCCACATGTTGTTTTGTAGTTATCATCCTGATGAGACAGGCTATGGCATCAAAATGACACCAGCTAATTAAATGTCAGGAGAATCAGAAGATGTTACAAGGCTTTTGCACTGAGATTGCCAAGATTGAAACAGAAGCCAGTGACGCACATCACCCTCCTTGTGGCTCATTAGGATGGGATATAACTCCACGTTCAGCCAGCTGCAGGATGGAGAGGCAGCATGGAGGCTGCCACGAGGGCTTGACACTAATGAGCACCTGAAAGGTTAAATAAACCTCTCTGGCTGATGTTAGGTCTCAGGTTATAACCTTGGCAACTTGTCCTTTGATGTTTTCTTTTTCTCCCCTTCTCCTTGGAAGCATTCACCTCCGAGTCCTGTCCTGGCTTTGATAGGGATCTAATGGGAACCTCTGTTTTCCATCTGGTGTTGTGTTGACTTAGGCAGCTACGAGCTGCTAGGATTCAAGCTAGAGCTTTTTACCATAGACTGGCCACAAAAACTTTAGCTTATTTTAATTTTTCTGGTTCTACTTCTCTAGAATAAGATGAAGTGTCTATTCTACATATGTGTGTGATTTATTATATGTAATGTTAATGAGGGATATATCCTCTTTGACTGTGGCAACTGCACATTTCACTAGTGCACAGGTGGCCTTAATATTTCTGCTTTGTGGGTTTCTTCTTCTATCTTTAACTTCTGTAATCCTTGTGTTTTGTGGTTTACAAGATTTTTTGTCATTGGGAAATATGTTGAATTGGTGTCGGGGCCCAAACGTTACACCAGAAGAAATATCCTTTCTTTGTCAAATGTCTGCATTGTGAAATCTTCACATTAGTCTGTGGTTTTACTCTGAAAACTGGCTGTGGGACAATGAAATACTGTTCAAGACATTCTCTGCTCTCAGGCTCTGTTTGCAGTCCTGTCCTAGCAATAACCACACTACCTTTTTATTGCTGTCTGAAGCAGCATGGGGTGGACAGAGGGACTTCAGTCCTCCTTTGGTTCTCTGTCACCCATGAGGCAGTTCCTTCTCTTCCCACTTGTAGAATGGCTCTTCATTCAGCTGTGTCCGCAGCTGGTCTACATGGGAATGCCTCCACTCAAAGTAAGCAAGCAATTCTGATTTATACTGATTTATATTGGTAGAGAACTTACCCTGTTGCCCTCAAACCATACTCTTACCCTGGAGCTGCCTGCTCATGTTTGTCATGCTTTAAGATGATGATATAGGGGTCACAGGGAGGTTGGCTTGACTTTAAACTTTTAGATTGAAATTGCTTGGAGAAGCATTATGTAGAATTAAGCATAATTTTCCTCGGAAACTGAGTAAACGCAATCCAGAAGCTGTTGAGAGGCAAAAAATGTGGGACCACAAAGTGCCATCTTTCCAAAGCCACCCTTCAAAGCACACTGCAGACTCAGCCAGCCCTGAGTTCTGTGTGCACATTTCACTGGCTCAGAAATGTATGTAATGAAGCTATTTTGTTCAAATTGCTGCAAACTCCCCTCATCAAGGAAGTTGATTTACACAAAGTGTTGAGTTCTTGCACTGGAGACAGAGCTGGAGCTTTTCCGTTAGAGGTAACCTTCAAGTGAACCAAGGCGCACCTTTTTCTTCTAAGTACAGCCCAACTAAAACATTTTACCCTAAGCTGGGGTTTGGTTTGAGGGGAAGTGAGGTAACCTTGGAAATACCATGGAAGTGAAATCTGGTCTCACTTAATAGTATCAGAGCACTTCTAATAGGCCTCAGATATCTGCATTGTGAAATCCTACACCTTAATTAAAATCAAGGGGGGGGGCATCTTCTCTAACAAAGACATACTTTTTTATGTTCAGTAGTCACTGAAGTAATTACAGGTTAACAAAAATAAAGAGCATTAAACAGAATGTCAAAATATGTCTGTTCCTCACAGTTGCTCCGTTTTAACTCTCATCTCCTCTGATGTAACAATTTAATTAGGTATCTCAGTCACTATAGAGTTTTTCAGACAAGATCTGAATTTGTAATCTACAAATCAGCAGAGCTCAGTTCCCATCCTCTGTATTTCATTTATTTAACACAGTGCAGAAAAGTGAAAATGAGGTTCACCTTGCACTTTCTCTGAGGCAGCTTTATGAGATACTGAATAAAAGTGTCCAGCTGTGAAATTTAGTTTTAACAGCTGATTATGCTTTTCTACACCAAAAGTGGGGTGATCAGTTACTTATGGTCACCTTCAGACCTGCACACAGATAAGCATCTAATCAAGCTGGGGTTAAAGAAGCCTTTTCTCTGCCTTTTTCTATGGGCAAGGATTTTCAGAGTTTGTTTCACAAATGATGGTCTGTGGTAACCTTAAATGAACTTCATTTGAAAAATCTTCCCAGCTTTTTCTGTCTTTGGGTCTGCAGAACACCATTTAAGTTGGTTGGGTAAAACAGCATTATTTGTGAATATCTGATAAGGAGAGAGATTAAATTTTTACTCCTACCAAGAACTCTTATTTCATAGGTGCCAGGTGAAAGTGCTCTCCTGAGGACAATAGCCATAATACAGACTTGGAATGAATAACTCATCATTTTGCATTCTCTTCTCACTGGTCCTATGCTCCTAGTTTTATTTTTTAGGGATTTTTTGCTCTGCTGATTAGAGGGGGAGGCAGACATTCAACAGCATGGTTGAAAATGTTGGAAAATCTCACCACTGTAACTGTTTGAGAGGAGTCATCTCTCAGTTCCTGTCCATCTCCACACTTGTACACTGCCCTGTTTTGTACCCTACAATGCGCAGTCAGGCCCAGCAGATAGTACGAAATCCATGTCTGCTGGGAATTCAACAGGTTTCAGCTTCAGCTGTTAGCTTGCTACTTCAGTCTCGTATGTTTTTGACTCTGAATGAGCAAGTTATGCTTTTCTGAATGTTGTGGAACTGTGTGTTGAGAAGTTGGGATGTGAACAGGCCTGGCTAAGAGCAGGGTTTTTGGTTTGACATCAATGTAACTTGAATCCCAGAGTCTGAGCCATGACTCCAGGCTGCAGCTGAGGAGTTAAGTCCCTTCCATGTGCCTCATTGAAGACAGGGAGATGGTTTATCCCAGCCTTTGCAAGGGCTGTCTTCCAAACCACACCTGCCTATGGCAGAGCTGGTGATGATGTCAGGTTGGGTTGGTGAACTGCATCCAGCTGAAGGGGTCACAGCATGCCAAAGAAACCATGGCACTATCCTGAAAATGTAAGAGAGAAAACAAGAGTGGGTAGATCCTAAAGAAGAGGATGAGTCCATTCTGGAAGGATCAACCCATGAGGAACTTTCTGCTCATGGTGCCAGAGGAAGGGATGGTGAGTGACAGTCAACATCTCCTGGTCTTATGGCTCACAGAAGGAAGTCTGTCCATTCATAAGAACTTGAAGCTGTGGTTCCCCTCACCACATTGCCCCCAAAGTAAGAGTCAGCCTTTTGTTTATCATTCCTCCTTTTGTTTGTGCTAGCCTGCCTTTTCTAGAGAAGCCACATAGTAGACAGAAGAGGATAGCTGGCAGAGAGTCTCATTCTGCAGAGAAGAGAAACATTAGAAAGTGAAGGGCTTGGGAGCAAAAAGATTTTAAGAGTTCCTGAAAAGGATGTGCCTTTCCTAGCTCTCTTATCTCAGGTGTATTTATGTATTTTGGATGTATATAAAGCATTGGTGGCTTTTAGAGGTGACCAGTTCTCTCGCTGTGTGGATTTGGGATCCATATACCTGCTGGTTTGGGCCTTTCCCAGACTGTGTCTATACAACGTTGGTGCCAGTGGTTTTGTCTGCCTTTTATGGAGTAGCATGTGGCTGGGATCTTCTCCTTCTGCTCTGAAGAAGGCTGATTGCAGAAACTCTTCTCTTCTTTTCTTTCTTTTTCCACTGAACTTTGTCGTTACCTCCCTAAATCATGTCTGACACTTTCATCATCAGATTTCCTTCTATCCTGTATTTGCAAATTTGCAAAATTTTGCTTACAGTAATCACGAGATGCAGTCTCTGAGTGCAGTACTGTCCTCCTGTTGGAATATTCTGGATTGGATACTGCTGTCCACATCCTGTGTCCACTGCTGTCTGGTATGGCCAGTGTAAACCAAAATCCATGCGTATGCATTGGGCTGGTTTGACTCAAGCAGGCACAGCTGCCTATGACAGTTTCCATGTAGCCTGTGGAGATGTTTCACATCCACCCACCTCAAATTAATTTTGTTTGGTTGCAGCGCATTTTGGCTGACCTGAACTTCCCCACACATGTGTGCACTTCATGTTTTTGGAACTCAGCTTTGCCTGCAAAAGAAATTAAAAAGAAGGCAAGTGGAAGTAAAGTTCATTGAAATATTAACAAGTCATTTTGTCTTCTGCTGGTTTTCATCAGGGTAAAAAAGAACAGCAAAACCACAACAAAAATAGCAATGAAATTACTATGGGGGGCTGCAAACATAATAGTGATAGAGTTCACTTAGCTGTGGTGGTTTCTTTTATGTGATAATATTGAGGTGTTTTATTTCTCCCCTGTGAGGTAGATTACTATTAGCCACAATTTGTAGTGTGCCCCATGTGGAGGCTGGGGAGGAGAGTTGGTGCCTTAGAGGTTACACGAGGCCGTGGAAGACCCAGCAACAGAATCCAAAGCGTCTGGACCACCCAGGGACCTGCTCATGTACCACAAGCCATCAGGGAAAGATTAACTCTAAACCCTTTTGGTTGCTCTGCACGGTATAATTGTCTAAATGAAATCAATGAATACTTGATTTGAGAGTCTCCCATTGCTCCATCCCTGCTGTTCCTAATGTTTGTTAACAGATTGCTTTGTGGCAGAGTGCAAAGGTGCCGCTCTATAAAACTGTAATGACTTCTGGAAAGGAAGTTGCCCTGTGTATTGCAGAAAGCACCATTCAGTTTTGATTGGAACATGGGGAGCTGAGGAGTTGTTATTGCTTTTAGTACAGCTACTTGGAATAAAAATTTCTGCTCAGTTATGGTTAAGATGACATTTCCTTTTTCCCTGCTTTTTTCTCTCCTTGTTTACTGGTGGAGTTGGAATGTTCTCCTTTGCCCTGGCCAGGGAGCTGGCACGTGGTGAGGTCCTGGCACACCAAGGAAGAGGAGCTCCTTTCTGTTTCCTATGCTCGTCTGTCTGTCACCCATCCTGTTTGCTACTCCCTTGATTTTCTCTTGGCTGTTTTTTCTCAGTCCTTGGGGGTTTTCTTGTCAGTCCCCAGCCAGCTTTTTTATCCTTTCTTGCTCTCTAAGCAGAAAATGAAGTGTTTGGTGAGCTGACTGTGTTATCCCTGGTGAGGGGGTTTGGTGGTGCCAGATCTCACACTGCCTGGCTCTGGGAGCCAAGGGGACTAAAGAGGAAGAGATTGAGCCTGTAAATGATCCCCAGTTGCACAAGCCTGTTGGCACAGCAAGGTGAGACTCATCTGAGCATTATTTTGCTGTTGCTGCAAGTTACATTCTGTCACAATTTCCCCTGGTGAAAGACCACTGGCCATTGGGCTGGCAACCCACACTGCAGGTGTGTGGTTACTGACAGGGTAGGGATGGAGATAATTTGCAGCACATCTCCCAGATGTCACACCTTGGGCATCAGGCACAAACACTCTCACCTCCCTTCCCCCAAGGGCTGTTGTTCATTCACCTCCAGGCCTGTGGAGTGGCCTCCCTGCCCTGACAGGCTTGAGGGGCAGGCTGGCACCCCAGAGGGGGAGTGAGGCAAGGGCAGAGAGGGCTCTGTGCAGTGTGACAGCTTACAGGCATGTCCACACCCAGCTCCCTCCCCAAAACAAGCCCCAGTCCCCAGCATACTCCTGGTGCTGCCTGACCCAGTGCCCTCTCCCTGCCAGGAGCGCCCCTGTGCCCCATCACATGCCAGTCTCACTGCTGCCCTGCAGCTGGGAGAAGAACTGAGAGAATTGGAACAAGCATAATAATTATTTCAAGAATTTTGTTTCTACTTTTTTTTTAGATGTTTGTAACGCTTAGTAGTAATACTATAAATGTAAATTGTATCAAGGCACAGGAGCTATTTGTGCTCTTTGTGTCTTTATTTCTGCTTCTCAGCCAGTTATCCAGTGCTTTTTGTACTATTCCATCAACCTTTCCTAGGAAATCACATGTTTGACACTTAGCTTGTGAACTGACTCTTCCTTGAAAAGCCTGATTGCTTGCAGGACACTAAACCTCACTCCTTTAGATCCCTTTCTACCATTCTAGTTATAAAAAGCCACCGCCATGTTTGGCAGTTTTCAAATGCTGGGGAGTGAAATAAATCTCTCAGAATTTGGGGGTCTCCAACCTGGTATATATAGCTTGTATTTCTTGTACTTTATTCTTCTATTTCTTGTCCTTTTGGGGGCTTCAGCAAAGCCTGGTGTAATCAGCAGGAATTTTGACAACCATCTCAGCTGTGTACTGGGTAAGACCTCATGCCTTGGATGAGAACTTGAGAGGCCCCTGCAGTTTACAAGTTACAACCAGGGACTGACACACCCTTATTAAAATATGGAGGGGCTCTGTGTTTTACAGAAATATTGAAAAGGGGAGAAAAACTCTCTTTTCAAGCAATTTTTCCACATGCACACATATATTCACACACTGGTATTTTGGCAAACCAATCTACTATACCACGTCAGTGAGTTAATGACAGGCTGGTGAAATGAGTGTTCACAGCTTTAAATCAGTCTTTTCTTTAGCAGCATTTAAATAACTTCATTTTTGTTCAAGGTAATCTTGACTATAAAACTATAGGCCTGCAGGAAACCCATATATTAATTGCAAAAGCTGGGTCTGCTGTGGTTTTCCACACTGCTAATCATATATGGCATCCCAGATGAGTAGCAGATCTGATTTTATAGTCATGTTGTGTCAGGAGTTTAGACTGAGAATTACTTGTAATTCTGTCATTTATCTCTACTGTTTCTTTATTAATGTCTTCAGCGTTCTTGGTCTGTCCTCAATCTTTCACATTTTGTACTGATACTTTATTACAGTGTTTTCCAAATTTTTTAAGTAAAAATCTTTCAAGATGAACAGCAGTCCTTCCTTGGGAGCTGACTGAAAGCCAAATGATCTTTATTCATATAGCTATTGCCTTACACATCCCCTCTTTGGAAATCACTGTTCCATTATGTGCTATTGCTTCTTGTCCCTACACGCCTTGATGAGCAGTAAAATACAGTGTTGACATTTAAAATATTGTCACTGGCATGGCTGATGTGTGAGTGAGTGAGTGAGTGAGTGAGTGAGTGAGTGAGTGAGTGAGTGAGTGAGTGAGTGAGTTTTTCTCCACAATGGTGATTTTTCTGGGGCTCTTTGCAAATTCCAGCTCTAGTGATGGTTATTTTTTTTTATCAGTTACACTTGCAGTGTGTTTTTGAGGTGCATTTTTGAGCTTTGCTTTGCAAACATAAATGGAACTGTTCTTCTCATTGTAGTTGCTCTCAGCCATGTCCATCCCATGCCATGTCCTCCAGCTGCCCCAAGAGGTTTGTGCAGCACACTGGATATAACACTTTACTGCATCACAGCAGTTAAATATGAAAAAAAAATCTCTCAGAGCTTGCACGGCCTTTACCCGCCACGCACAAACTCTCACCTAGGGTGTATTATAAACTTGGATAAGCTGTCAGTATTTGAGGTTCACAGTTTGTCACTTCATTGTTATTTTCATTGCTGTGTCTTTGATCTCACAAATGCTCTGCCCTGGTCAAGGCATCTGTTGACACAGTCCCCCTGGCCCACGTGGGCCTCTGAGCTCGTTAAGGGGCAAAAGAAGGTTCATGAGAGCAGAGCTTCAGAAAACACCACGGATGCCAAATAACAGCACTCCTAAAGCTGTTCTGTGTCGTACTGTGGGCCTCTGCTTCAGATCTGAGCTCTCTCAGATTGCTGTCCACAACGTTCTTTCATCAGTTGGTCTGTGGCAATACAGAAATATTAGCAGTGGTTATTGTTGTGTCGATGTAGAGGAATCCATCCTGTGTAGAAACTGATTTATGAGCAGAAAATTGATGGGCCCTTTGCCCTGAGCTTACTGTCTGAATGTCTGGAGTACACAGAAGGTAAGTGGACATTGAGAGATTTGGAAGCTGAGAGAAATGAAGTTATGAGTGAAGAAGATACAGCTTTACCAGCTGAAGATTGCTGGTGCCTTTAGGTAGGTTCCCCATCTGAAATGTGCTGCAGCTCCTCCAGCTTGGTCAGAAATCCCCCGTTGTTTCTGATGTGTCTTTTCTGGCAGTTGAGGGGCTGGCACAGAAAATCCTGGCTTGTTCTTCAGGTCACTTTGTCCAGTGGCTGTGCTGGAAAGCCCCAGCTGTGCAGTGCTAGGTTCTGTTCACACATCAGCACGGGACAGTCACAGCCTCAGAAAGCACAGTGCAGATCACCAAATACACACTGTTTTAAAGAGAATGGCTGCTGTTCATGTGAAACCTGATAGCAAAATATGCTCAATCTCAAATCCCCAGCAGGCTCTGAACACTTTGTTCTAGCCAGTCCCATTAGAGCATGAGAGGTTGACATTGTTTTCCCTTCTACTCCATGTAATAAGGGAATTTCTGTTACTGATACTTATCAAGAGAGACTTCTACAGTAAAAGTTATGGACAGTTCAAAGCATATCAGGAAGCAATATCTGGAGTTTTTATATGGTTTACAAATGGCATTTCCAATTCTGAATCTATAGCAGGTCCCTTACTCCAAACTGGCGTAGTTTTAATAAGAAGAACTCTCCGTATGTCCTTGACTTGTCATTTGTTAGAAAACTGAAAATCTTAATGGTTCACATTGGAGAAATAAAGGTCAAGATACAGGCAAAGTTCCTCTGTATTACAGAAGATAATAAAAGGGGAATATATTTGCTCCTGGTTATGCTAATTCATCACTCCAAGCACGGTGCGATTGCATTCTGTCTAGTCAGTGCTCTTCTTCATATCTTAAAGAAGAGATATAGCCAAAGTAAAGGGCACTTGGAGATAGACAGGGAAACTAATTGAGTCACAGAGAGTCTTCTGTTTGAGGAGGGATGGGAAGGATAGGGATTGTTTTAATTTAAAGAAGAGACAAATAAAAGAGAACGTGACAGTAGTGTACAGAATGATGAATGATACAGAGAAGGTGAACTGGGCACTCTTGCTTGCCCTTTTGTAAGTACAGAAGCAGAGGGACATCCAATAAAGCAGAAAGGCAAAAGTAATAACACTGTTGAAAGGGCATTTTTAAACAGTAACTATCTTGTTTCTAATGGCTCATCTTCTTTCTCCATGATTCTAGAGCATGTCTTGAGGGGCATGCAAGGACCTCTAGGAGATGAATTCAAGTTGTCTTGCTAAGCAGTTGTTGGGGTCATGCTGCAAAAGCTGCTGGTTGGATCAGATTATTTGGCTTGTGTGAGGGGGAACAACTTGTCAAATAGTCTTAAAGAACCTTTTTAGTCTCAAAAATAAGTGGAAGTTTAGGTAAAGACATTGATGTGTGTAATGATACTATCCATGCATTTGCTGAATAGGGTAAAAAAGTAACTCTTCAGGACAGAAATCTACTACTGATGGAAGGAATATTCCTCTGCAGTTAACCCCCATGTCATTTCTTTGCTGGTCTCCCTGAATATCTGCTCATGACACTTTTATAAAATGCTGATGTTGTGCCACATTGGCTTGGGCTGTGCGGTCAGGACCAAACAGACTTCTGTCCCCAAGGAAGTTACTGGAAGCACATTTATTCTTCCTGAATATCTCTTTCTGATATTCTCTTACTTTTGCACATTCCATTTTTTATTCATCTTTATTTAATAAGTTTGTATTGAGATCCAGAAGAAAATTTATTTTGATCAGTAGATTCTAGGGAACTTCAATAAATGGACTAAAATTTATATGCACCTCTCTCCTGCCTTTTTGTTAAAAAAAACAAACAAAAAAAAAAAAAAAACAAACCCAAAAAAACCAGAGATAATGAGACATGCAAATTCCAGATGAGAGAGATCATGTGCTGGTTAGATTATTACAGTATCTGTTTGGATCCATTGTTACTTTCAAACTTAATTCCTGTCAGGCTTTTTGTAGCTGTGCAATTATTTTATAATTCCTCAGCAGGCTGTGCTATTTCATGTAGCACAATCCCAGCCCACCTGTGGTGATCATCACTTCAAAGCCCCGGTTCCTATGGTCATTTTGAGTGTGTGCCTGCCTCATTTCTAATGGTCTGTTGTGGTAATGTCAGCTGTGATGCTTCAGCCCTGGATCACATCTCTGAGGTGGCTTTTCTTCTCTTTCCTGCTGCAGTTTTTCCCATCTTAAAACAGGTGAAACACCTCAGCTATTCTGGATGGAATGTACTTGCTATGATGTAGGGAAAATTGAATTTTTAGTAATTTCCTTATGTCTTATAATTAGGTCTTTGTTTCTCACTCATCTACAGGACATCATGAATGCATTTGCCAACACCTTTCTTTTTAAACTTTGTACAGCAATGGAGCATTTAAAACATCTACTACTCAACATATTGCAGATGTGTTTTATCAATCATGTGAAGTGTATAATTTGTAAAAGTTTATAGAAGACACCTATTTGTGTGTATGTATCTATTTGCTGTATATGTAAACTGTACAGTTAAGGATATATTTGCCTGGTGCTACAGTCCAGCTCCCTCAGAAATAGTTACGGCCCTGGAATACCAACCTACAACCTAGTTTAGCCATTTGAAGTCAATGAGAAAAATTAATTGTAAATGTAATTTAGTATTCAGAGGTATGCTAATTTTATGTCCAAACCCCAGTGAAAAGAACCATTCAGTCTAATTTTTTGGCATTTGTCAAAAGCCTTCCAAAAACCATCCAGGCTGCAGACTAAGCTGCCTTTCATAAATCTCAACTGAGGACTTTCTGCTGACTTCTTAAGACTAAATTATTTCTATTGTTCTCGAGTAATTACATTTTTGTTGTTATCTGTGGAAAGAGCCCCACTGGGTTGAGCATGTAAGTATATGGGAATGGGGGGAAGGAGGATTTGTGTTAGTTAAATGGAGATGATAAAGCTGAAAACATAGCAGGACATAAATCAGATTTTTCTTCTTTTTCTAGTTGGCTTGTCACAATAAAACATTGCAACAGATGCTGAAGCCAGGGTCAGATCCAGATGAAGGAGATGAAGCCTTGAGGTTTTATGCCAAACATACGGCACAGATAGAGGTAAAGGATTGCTCTCCAGAAGATGGACTGTGAGACAAGTCTGCATCTTATGTGGGGTGTATCTCCTCTTTTTAAGCTTCCAAACGGTGTGGGTTATTTATGAGGAGAAGGTTGAATAATATGCTTTGGGCTGTGGAAGATAAAGGAATGCACCTGTATTAGAAGTGGCTCCAAACCGTCATTTCACAGTAGGTTTCCTGTGTGTTACCAAACATGTTTTGTTAGGGAAATAATGACTGTGTACAGGAGCTGTGCCATGAAGTCAAGAATTGTCCTGTATAGTACATCACTCAGATAAATAATCATGAGTTTCAAAGCCACTGATTCTGACTGGTCAGATTAAAACTCTGGCTGGAGTACAAAGAGGTTTTGAAGTGGTGTAGACATTCAATATGGCTTTTTTTTTTAAATACCAAGGCTTGGCCTGGTTCTCTATCTTAAACTTTACACCTGCCATGGGTTGGACTTAGATAGAGGTCCACAGAGGTATCCCACCACAGGATGGGTGGAAGATCCATGGCCTTGGTTGTCCAGAGGGCAGCTCAGTGCTTCTCTTAATTTTAATACTTTGGCTGCTGCTGAGATCTCTCTTAGCAATTATCAGCCAGTTTATCTGGGTAGCTTGTAAATTTAGGCATTAAACAAGCACTGTGGTCAACTTTTATATGGCCAATAGCTTCTTCTAGAAAAGCGGAACTCAACCCAGCATTACTGCTATACAAAATAGATAACTGCTTGTCTTGGAAAGCAGTCCTAGACCTGTTTGGTGTTTCAGATATTATCTCCCCTATATTAATGTATCTCATTTGTTTGTTTTGAAATTCAAATAGTGGTGTTTTTTTATTTTCACCAGTGGCTGCACAGAGGCATGGCTGTAGGAGTCTAAAAGGGTTTTCTACCCATTTCTGTATTTTTAGTAATGCAGAGTCAATGATCAGAATGGGGAAGCAATTTTGATGACAATGTGGTGAGATGAAATAAAATCTAGCTCATTCACCAGTAGCTTGGTCGGTGCTGAAATGCAAACAATTCAAAACGTTGGGTTTTGTCAAGTAAAAAGATAAAGACTGACAAGATATGGGTGCTGCCTGGGTGATATTTTTGCATGTTCACCTTTACAATTTATCCCATCACAGAAATAGATTCAAGATGAGAAAAGCATTTTGTAATCAGAGCAGAAAGCCCCTGAACTTCTCCACTTTTTACTGGCTCAGATTTGTTTCAATTTGCTGACAAATTGAAGCATTCTGAATTACAACATTTTTTATATTTGGCAAAGCCTGAACCTAGGTTTTTCTTGAGACTTATATTTGCCACCTTATTCAGGCAGGCTTTTGAAAATAAAAACAGCTTTACTCTGTTTTGGGATTGATAGGTCCAGCTTTATTGTAATGTTCGAATAATTAATGCATTCATTTGTAAATAAAAGGGGAGCTGTGAACAAGAAAAGACATGACAAAATGATTGGATAGTCAGTGACTGTGGCAAAAATGTGCATTTTATTTATAGATTGTTCGCCATGATAGAACAATGGAAAAGATTGTCTTTCCTGTCCCCAATATTTGTGAATTCCTCACTCGGGAATCCAAAAGTCGGGTGTTCAATACAACAGAGAGAGATGAACAAGGGAGCAAAGTCAATGACTTTTTCCAGCAGACTGAGGATCTGTACAACGAGATGAAATGGCAAAAGAAAATTAGAAGTAAGTACTGTAATTTGAAAAAAATTAGCTTCATTATGCTAAAATCTTGCTTTTAAACCTTCAAATATTTGCATTTTAATGATACACTGTTCTCTGTTCAGTCTGACACTACAACAGGCAAAACTGTTCTGGGCTTGAGAGTGTAGGTCTGCTGAGACACTTGCATGCCACCATAAAAAAAGTGTAATGTGGAGCAGTTATTAATGTGTTCAAGATGATGTTTTGGACTCCAAAAGTTAAATTGAGGGATGGAAGAACTGGGTGTAGTTCTACTAGTCTTGATAGTGTTGCACCTAATTAAACCAAGGCCCCTAATATTTAACAAAAACATGTGTAGTTGCATATTTGAGGTTTGCAGATTCCTGAAAGGCCATTAAAAGACTCGTAAATGTCACTCACTTAAAAATGTCTCTCACCAGAACCTCAGCTGCTTTAAATCTGTCCAGCTCCCACGGAGTCAGTCCCCCTCTGCCAGTCCACATCAGCCTGGCATGACTGGGTGACACCCTGGCAGGGTGTCCCAGTTTGCCCATACTGGTGCGTGGCCCATGGTACTGGGGAGGCACGTGTGTGGCCTTGAGCTGCTTGGTCAAGATCACGGGGGAGAGGTCAAAGTAGGGCCACCAAGAGGAGGGGCTGGGAAGCCCCACCAGGTACCCTGAATGGCTTTAGCTCCCTGATGGGCAGTACAGCTGCTGGCCCTTGGCACGAATGGGGCTATTGCCAGTGTGCCTGCATCAGGAGGCTCCTGCCAGCTCAGCCACTGTCAACTCTGCCCTTGGCTTTTGGAGCAGAAGGTTGTATTTTATATATCATAGAATCACAGAATGGTTTGGGTTGGGAGGGACCTTAAAGATCACACAGTTCCACCCCCCCTGCCATGGGCAGGGACATCTTCCACTATCCCATGTTCCTCTAAGCCCCATCCAGCCTGGCCTTGGACACTGCCAGGGATGGGGCAGCCACAGCTTCTCTTGGCAACTTGTGCCAGTGTTGCCTCAGCAACCTCACAGGGAACAATTTCTTACTAATATCCAATCTAAACCTACCCTTAGTTTGAAGCCATTCCCCCTTGTCCTGTCACTCCAGGCCCTTCTAAAGAGTCTCTCTCCATCTTCCCTGAAGGCTCCCTTCAGGCACTGGAATGCTGCAATGAGGTCACCCCAAAGCCTTCTCTTTTCCAGGCTGAACATACATAAAAATGGCTTAAAGTGATCCCTTCATTCACTGCTAAAATGCAAATGCTCTTGCAGTGTCACACATCATCTGCTCACAGCAACTGATCAGGAAGGAAGGAAGGAATAGGGTCTAGAGCAGCAGGATAGTACGAGCAATGTGGGAGCATCCTGAATGTGATGGATACATGGATGTTATTGCAATTTCTTATATTGTCAATTCTCAGGCTTTAATTTTCAGCAGCAGCAAGTCTTCAGCGTAAACCCCATCAACCCAAATCTGCTTCTCTTGGTTGCACCCTAAAAACGTACTAGTGACAAACTGACCAGAATAGAAGTTGAGAAATACATGATTCCAGAATCTGCAGAATATTTGGGAATAAAAGTCATTGCATTGTAGAAAAATTACTTCAGTAAAAAAATCATATCTGGGGGTTTTGCATTAGAAACACAAATAGAAGAGCCAACCCAACAATTAGATAGACCAGACCTGCCTAATGCTATGAACAAATAAAATGGGTTGATTTTTATTCAGAGCAGAAATGTCTCAATTCCCTTCATCAGTGGAATAACCCACAAGTCTCCATGATGGGGTTTTTTTATTATTTGAAAAGATAATTCAGGTTTAAGGTGGGTTCATTCTTTAGCCAAGTGTCTGTTAGCATGAAGTCTGTGCTGCTTAAATTGACAGGAGCCATTTTTGCAGTGGCTCCAAATGCTTAAATCTCAGCAGTCAGCAGCACAAGGTTATCACAGTGAAATCTGAATATTTACCTAATTGCTATTAAAGACTATTTGGCCTAAAGCCTGAGGCAGCCATATGCACTTGAGGGAATCTGCTGTTTCTAAAAACTTCACTGGGTGCTCTGCATACTTGTAGGAAGTTCTCAGTACTCTAAAATCTAGTTAACAGGGATGTATCAGGTGTGAAACCTCTCTGACCAGAGATGTTTCTACACTATTGCACATAGGATCTTGTTTCAAATGTTTATTTAAACGTATTTTAGTGCGTTAATATATATTAAGTGCTTGCCTGAGTTTTAGCACACTGATCTTGTTCCTGACCTTCTTGCTGAACCATGTATATGGCTCTGGACCCACATTCAACCCTGTTTTGCCCCTTTTTAGTCTTTTATAGTGAGGCTGTAGGATCTTTGGGATATAACAACTATTTCTGTGTGTTTGTACAACAGTTCACATACGGAGATCATGGCTTGTTTGAGTCCTTTTAAGCAGGAGTACAGAGCTGTTTGTCAGCAGGTGACCATGGGCTTCTGAGCATCACACAGGATATAGTCAGCTTTTCTAGAAACAAAACCCAGGCAGACCAAATTTTGCCTGCTTCCCAAGCAGATCAAAATGCTTTTAGTTTGAAAGAGGTGGGGAAAACGCTGCAGTTCTGAAACCATGCCTATTCCATGGTTCTTTGCCTATGTCATTGGTGTACTTGGTCCAAATAGGTCATCTGGATGATACATTCTGGGTGTTCTGGTTGACTGGCATTCAGAGTGCTAAAATCTATTTGTTTGCTTGGTTTTATGACCCCATGCACAGAAGCTGCAGATTCAGATGCAACCGAAAAGACTCCCTTGCTAAATATCCAGGCCTAAAATCTTACCAGAGGCAAAACTCCAGTATATATAAACTGTATTGTGATCTTTGGATTAAAAGCTCTGCTTGAAACTTTGTTTTATGACAAACCTATGTTTAATATTTGTCTATTTTAGTTTATTTTAAAGATCTGCATATTTTCTATATTAATCTGTATTTAATTCCCTTGGGGCCATTGGTGATTGAGTTTCTGCTTGCTTTCAGCTTACTGATTGCTGCTTTTCTCCCTTTCTAGATAATCCAGCCCTCTTTTGGTTCTCCAGACACATCTCTCTCTGGGGAAGCATTTCCTTCAACCTTGCTGTATTCATCAATTTAGCAGTTGCTCTGTTCTACCCTTTTGGAGACGATGGAGATGAAGGCAAGTAGAGTTTGGTTTTATTTTTTGTTCTAATTTTAGATGCTTTCATTTCTAAGGTAACAAATAAAGCTGCATTTTCAGGTGCAGTCATATCTGGAAGCCATTTAGTGCCTCCTAAGTAGGTGCCAGATGTTGTCTGAAATGTGGTGGTTGATCTGTGTGTCACGTGGCCCACACAATGCAGAGCAGAATGGACAAAGCATAAGCTGGAGATTATCTAGATGATCTCAGCTAATTTTTTTATATTGCCATATTGCAGTGTCCTACTGCACACATTTAGCTGCAGCTTCTGAACTGAAGGAGGATTCCCTGGCAGCAGGGGGATAGAGATTCCTTAAGGCTGACCAAATTGAATGACTTGCAGTCTTGAAAACATATGGAAGAGAATTATTTGAAAACAAGCTTGTTGGCTTTTGACTGTATTGTTTATTGGGATAAAAGGGCATAACTTTTGCAGAGGAGAAATGCATTATGTAAAAATACTCTTAAAACTTATGATTCGGTCTCTGCTTCATCCCATGTCACAGGAAATACTTAATGAAGTTTTTTATTTGCTATAAATGCAGCAGACTAGCAGGAGGCCTCTTTGAAGCCCAAACAAGCTTAATTGGGATAAAAGACACTAAATACTTTAGAATACTGGTAATGGGAGCAGAGCCATTCACCTCTGGGCCTTTGATTTGTGGCCAGTCAGTAATGTGACTGAAAGTCACCTCTGTCTGATGGCATGTGAACTGGGCTGGTGGAAGCAGTCCAGCTTCTAGTAGATACATGTGCTTTTCACAAACACCACAGCTGGCACCAGCAAACATTCCTGCTGGCTGGTGGAACAGAAAGGCAGCAGATTAAAATATATTGGCACGGGGACCATGCTGCCCTGGCAGCCCACAGGGTGGTCTCTGCAGGTCACAGCTCAGGCAGCTCCACAGCCTTGGGGAGTGAGACAGAGTTTGCAGGGCTGTGCCCTGGAGAAGGGAAGCATCTTGTGCTTTGTAAACTGGGGAGTCACTCAGAGCACGTTAGAGCCCACCGAGGATGAGAGGAGAAATAAAGGGTTAAAAATAAACCTTTTAAGCTACTAAATTTTAGCTAATCTATACTCATGGAAATCCTCTAGTCTGCAATCAGTAGGTATTAATACTTATTCTGAACTGCAGATTTATATGGCATTAGTTTAAGTGGCCCCAGTAATCCAGTGACAGCTCATTTCAGGATTCCAGCTCCTGGTGCTTGTAAAGCCAAAGTGACTCCTGAGCAATAAGGAATAGGTGTGGCCAAATCAGATTAGCAGGTCATGAGGCAGTTCCTTACTTCCAGCCTCCCTCTCCACCAAAGCTTCATCCAGCAGCTGGAGTTCGTCTCCCATTTTTCCCCTTCACCCTGTGTAAATCCACCTCTGTTCACCTGTCTGAGGTGCCTGGGCTGATCTAATCATCCCAAAATGCTGCCTTTTAGTAGGTACTTGCAGTTCTTATGTAATAGGACATAGGCAAATCTGCTCCAGCTGAAGACTGCTCCTGAAGGGAGCCTAAAAGAAAGAAAGGAGACAAGAGCACGTGGTGACAGGACAAGGGAGAATGGTGTCAAGCTGACAGAGAGCAGGTTTAGTTTAGATATTAGAAAAAAACTCTTCCCCGTGAGGGTTCTGAGGCACTGGCACAGGTTGCCCAGAGAAGCTGTGGCTGCCCCATCCCTGGCAGTGTCCAAGATCAGGTTGGATGGGGCTTGGAGCAACCTGGGATAGTGGAAGGTGTCCCTGTCCATGGCAGGGAGAATGGAAATTGATGATCTCTGATGGTCCCTTCCAACCCAAACCATGATTCTGTGAAGACTCCTTGCCTCTGCAAGGAGTGGGTGCCTGTCTGCACATGGTGCTGGTGTGGGTCCTGCAATGTGAAATTGCTGGACCTGCAGTAGGGAAGAAGGAAAACTGGTTTGTGAAAGAACCACAGAGAACTTTGGCCTTGTCTTTCAGATGGGCTTGAAAGTAATTTTTTTTAGGATCCATTAAAAGTTTCCAAATCTTGTTGGCAAAGAAGTTCTCTGATAGAGCTGACCTTGAACCTCCCACCAGGGATAGAAACACTCCTGAACTTTGGAAAAGTTCGGATGCCATCTCAATGTTAAGGCTAGGGCCTCGTCTCATTGTTTTCTAATCCCAGTGATGCTGCTCAGCTGTGTATCTGTTGCCAAAGAGATTCCTATTGTGAGTCTAGCTAAATTTTCTATTCCCTTCTCCCCCGTCACTGACCTCTCAGTTCATCCCATAACAATAGAAGTCAGTGTACAAGTGTGCCAGTGCCCTGAGATCTGAATGTGCTTTTTATATTCTAGCAGCATGGTGTGTTTCCAGAGCTTTAAGCAGAGGGGAGAGGGAAAACAGGGGCATCGCTCAAAGCTCAGGGAGCGCCTGGAGCCAGCATCTTGCAGAGCATCAGGGACTGGCAGTGCAGGCGGCGAGAGCCGGGCCCCGCTGCGTGCCCGGAGCCGAGCGCGGGCTGAGCGCTGCGGGCTCTGCCCGGGCCGATCCCGCCGTGCCCGGCCCTGCCCGGGCCCATCCCGCCGTGCCCGGCCCTGCCCGAGCCCATCCCGAGCCCATCCCGCCGTGCCCGGGCCCATCCCGCCGTGCCCGGCCCTGCCCGGGCCCATGCCGCCGTGCCCGGCCCTGCCCGGGCCCATGCCGCCGTGCCCGGCCCTGCCCGGGCCCATCCCGCCGTGCCCAGCGCTCCGCTGCCCTGCAGAGGCGGAGGCTCCCGCGGAACCGCCGCGGCCCTTCGGGAGGTCGCTGCTTTTTCGGGAGCCGCGGCTGGAAACGTGGCGCTGCAGCGCGCTGCCACTTGCTGTGCTGCCCCCAGGACCGGCTATTTCTGTAGCTGAGCAATCATGGAATCAGACCGGAGGGGCCCTAATGATCCCTGCAGAAGGGAGCTGATTAGTGGCTTGCTCCAGGAGAAGGGTAAACTGTTCCATCTCTGAGCACTCCCTGGATTTTAATGGAATTTCATTAGCTGCTCGTATTATTACCTGTGCGAAAAGCAACAATACTCTGAGAATAATAGCTCCTGCTGCAATTAGGACAAGCCATGGTCAGCAGTTGTGATGCATGAATCACGCTTTTGTTAGCTCTGCTGGCAAAGGAATTGATCTTTTGGATCCGTTTCTTGGTGAAAAATGGAGTCTCCAAAGATGCCTTTCTCAAATCTCCCTTTCTCCTCTGCACAGGCACGCTCTCACCGTTGTTTTCCGTGCTCCTCTGGATAGCAGTGGCGTTTTGCACAGCAATGCTGTTTTTCATCTCCAAGCCTGTAGGCATTCGACCCTTTTTGGTGTCTGTTATTCTCAGGTCAATATATACTATAGGGCTTGGTCCTACCTTGATACTCCTTGGTGCTGCTAATGTAAGTACTTCAAAAGCAACCAGAATTTCCTTTTCAGCAGAAGGAAAGATATTAAGGCTCTCCTATATAAAAATCTCATTTGATTAGAGCTGTGCAAAAACTTATTTTTCTGGTTCATTGTTTAAGCCAAAAAAATAAATAATTTCCAGTCATCCTGGAACAGCAGTGTCAGCGAAGTGGGAAACTAAGAAAAAAGATGATTTAGTTTTGTGCATATGCAAATATTTTAAAAACAAAACCAACGTGAAATTTAAAGAAATATTGCTGCATAAAGGCAATAAAATCTACAGTTTCTCATGTTAAAAGAATAGTTTGCTCTACCAATACTCTCAGGACTATTGACACAAATACGTGAAATGTTTCTGAGACCTTAAATGTATTTTCAGGAAGAAGTTTTCAAAATTAAAAATTCTCTCAGCCCTTTGCCAGATCTCTTAACTTAGCCATGAATAAGTCTGCATGCTTACTGAGCTTGGTAAGACACACAGTCATGCTCACAAGTCATCTATTTAAATTTCTGCCTGACTGCTACAGCTCTAATTCACCCCAGCACGAAGTATTGGGCTGTTTGCCACCAGTTCTGTATGTGAGAATTTCACATACTGAAAAATACCCAGACATATAGTCAAAGATAAAGGCAAGTAAGCAGCACTTGCCCATGTCAAATTTGGTAGCAAAGGAGTCGTGTTGAGTCCTCATTCCTTGTCCTGGACTGCCAGAGAGATGAGGTGAGACCCTTTCCTGTTCACTGCTGCACTGCTGCTCATGTGCAGGCAAAGCTTGGGAGCCATGGAGAATCTGATGCTGTTGTTTAAATGCTATACTTCAAAAATGTCCTCAGTTCTGAGGGGTTTTTTTAGATATTTGAAATTGAAGAACATGATCTGAAGGAAATAGATGTCACACACCCCCACACACACACACGTTCTGTTGTGTTACTGTTGTTCTCTTGTAGTAACATACCTAGCTGCTCTAACATAGTTTCGGGTCTAAACTCAACATTATTGGGAGTTCACTCCCCAGCTGGATTTTAATGCCTTGTGACATTAACCCTGCCCACCTATTCACTAATGTTATAGGAATAAATCACAATGTGATGAGGCACAGTGCAGTGTTGGAGAGGTGATGTACTTCCACTCACCCTCACGGGCTCATTCCCAGCATGCTGTCAGAGCTGGATTTCCCTCACCTCACTCCAGCTATCTAAAGATTGTGCATTTAGTCAAACCAACCTATCTAGACAGCAGCCCAAACAATAAATACCAGGATTTTTCTGAGGCATAAACCTAGCCTTTGTTCCCCCTCACAGCTCTGTAACAAAATCGTGTTCCTGGTGAGTTTTGTTGGGAACCGTGGGACCTTCACCCGTGGCTACAGAGCGGTCATCATGGACATGGCTTTTCTCTACCACGTGGCTTATGTCCTGGTCTGCATGCTGGGCCTCTGCGTGCACGAGTTCTTCTACAGCTTCCTGGTAAGTACGTGCTGCTGTGGAGGGGAAAACTTTGCAAAAATAGAAAATACCGTTACCCTGCAGCTGTCTTCAATTTCTTCCTGACAATCAAGCCAAATCATGTGTATTTTTAGCATGCCGTTGTGTTGCTGCCCCTTAGGAGCTGCTGTTTTTATTAGAACCTGTTTCTGTTAGGACTTATTTTATCTGTTTTAGAGCTGAAAGTTTGCTCCATTCTTCTCAGACAATCATCACCCAGCCCACTCCTTTTTCTCAGCTTTCTCCATATTCTGTGTCCAACGTTCCTGTGCCTTCTGTCAGTCCTAACATTTCAGGAGCACTTGTCCAGGGGTGGGTGCATCATACCTGTACCAAAGGATCCCATTCCTCATCCCCAGTATATTTTAACAAATTTCTTGGGAAATGGGGATGGCATGCCTTTGGTATAGCAGGAAGATTCATCACTTGAAATGTATCCCACTTCATTTTCTTTTGTTGCCATTATCCAGATGGAATGCCTTTTAATAACGTGGTACAGGTGCAGTGAAAATGAATCACACAAAATTATGCTAAACTCCACTAACTGCTCCCTTCATGCTGAAGAGCAGTAAAATGTGTTTCACTGCTTGTTTGCTAATCCTTTTGCTCTATAGTGGAACATGTGAAACTTGTAGGGACACTGACTAAATTGTGGTCATTACCTTTCCTGTTGTGTTTTTTTCTCAGCTTCCTGAATAGTGATGAACTCCCAGCATTTTAAAGATGTGTTAAGCACACTAAAATTTTCAGGAGTTCAGTGCTAACTCAGTTAGAGTTCCTGTTGAAGTCAGACTTTCCAGATTTTGACACTAAAGTCTGCTTCAAAGTTTGGGAAGATTTCTAAGGAGATGAGATTGTGGCTGTAGGTGCAGAACCCTCTTGAAATGGATGTAACTCTCCAATTTACAAAATGCACAAATTATTTGCTGTTCTTTCAATGAGTTAGGTGATCTGTGTCTTAAAATACTTTGCAAAGTGTCAAGCAGCTTAAGAAACATTTTACTGTACTGTACATGTACTTACTTTTTTTCAGTGACTGCTATTGACCAATGTCCATGATTCATGGACTTTATTCACATACTCAGGTTGCTTCCAGGTGTTTACTTAGTAGTGGATGTAGTCTAAACTCTAATATTTGTTCATAACTGTCTCCCCTCTTTCTTTATTATTAATCCTTTTACAAGGCTGTCTATTTCAGATCTTATAAATTGCGGCTAATAACAGAAGAAGTTCTGTTGAGCATTTTGATAAATCACAGTGTGTCTCTTTATATCTGTAATCTGAGTGTTTTGAAGTAGAAATACATGCCTTATAGGTAAGGTCCAAAGCACTATAGAACATCAAGAAAATTGTAGGAGAAAAAAAAGTTAAAGTTTCTTGTAAAGCTCCTGTCACGTTTAATTGCTGGTTTAGACTTTTGACATTTAAAGCAATATTATCTTAATATATAGTTTTCTTTAAAGTTAAATACCAGGAAACCATATAGTGCAGGGTAGAGAAGAACAGAAGTTTCTAGTCTCATACAAACAGTGACATGAATTTAACTTTGTCCTAAAAAGAGGTGGCCCCAATCCTTGAACATGTGACATTTACATGGTGTCATGAGCTCAAAGCAAGTTTACAAATATTTAATCACTTATATGTATGAGTGTATTTTTGAGTGGCAGCCTGTGCATGTTTGTCAGATTGTGCATTTAGAGATAACATGAAATATTACTTTGTAGATATAGATCCATAGTGTGAAGACACTGTTTAAATTTTAATCTAGCCAGGTTTTAAACATGGGGAAACAGCAGATCTTGATGGTAAGTGTTGTCCATCTCTGAATCAGGCTCAAATATATTTTGTGGATTTTGCTATAATTAATTTTAAGATGTAAAGTTCTGTGCTAGATTTCCTCCTCCATAAGCATGACCAGCTCCCACTGAGATCAATGTGAGTTTATGAAGCTGAGAATGTAGAATGCATGTTCTGCATGGCTCGATGCATGTTTCAATAGTTCAAATTGTTTTCCTATGTAGCATCTATATTTTGCCTCATTTGTATTCATTTTTCCTCTACTCTCTGCCTTCCCCAGCTGTTTGATCTGGTGTACAGGGAGGAGACATTGCTAAATGTGATAAAAAGTGTTACCCGGAATGGCCGTTCAATTATCCTCACTGCAGTGCTTGCTCTCATCCTGGTTTATCTCTTCTCCATCATTGGCTTCCTCTTCCTGAAAGATGACTTTATCATGGAGGTTGACAGGTTGAAAATCAGGACCCCTGCTGCAGGTATTGTTTTTATATTAAAATTTGCTTCCGACGTATCCCTTTTTCTATCTGCCTAGCCTAACTTTTCATCTAAGGACATCAAATTTCTTTATTTGTGCCTGCATGAGAGCAGAAGTGATTCCATATACCTTAGAACTCAATTAAGTCTCTGTGTAAAATTTAATGTGTATAGGGTTGTTTTAGTCTGGGCTTATTTGTTGAAATGCTAAAATCTAACACATTTGATTTATTATGTTTGCTTCACAAACTCGTGATAACGTTAAAAAAAAAAAATCTGTATTTCCTAAATATCTTCCTAAGTGAAAAGCAGCTCCAAGTGGATTGTATTGGTTCTCATCCCACATTAAAAGCAGCTCATAGTAATTTCTGTGTACTATATGAGGCACGTGATCTTAACATCATTAGCTTTATTAATTTCATTGCTTTTTAAGCTTCATCCAGCAGAAATTTATTACAGAATTCACATTTCTACTGATAGGAGCATCTTTTAAATTCAGTGTGCATTTCATGGTCATCATCCTTAGTGTATAACCCTGGCTTCAGTAAAGTCATTGGGAGGTTTGGAACCAGTTTTAAAAAGGCCAGGATTTCAGCTTTCTGGAATGAGAGAGTTTAGCAAAGTGAACAGAGAGTTACAAACTTGCTTTGCTAGAAAAGAGCCAGGTCTGGTCTGTTGAGGGCTTTGTGTGTGCTGCCAGCAGCCTGCTGGGACATGGGCAGGGGAGTAACAACTGGCTGCAGAGAAATACTTGAGAATAGCTGCTGATTAAATTCCTCGAGGCATGATTTTCCCAAATGCTGAGCTCTTCAGACCTGTACACAAGCACAGAACCGGTGGAACCCAGCTGGGGCTGTGTGCATTCAGTGTTTGCCAGTCTTTCCCTGAAGTTGTTTTTTCAGGATTTAAAGCTCACAAACAAGGCAAAGGTCATTCAAGACTCATGGGCCTGGCGTACTTCTGTAGCTGGTTCAAAACCATATAAAGAAAAAAGGAACCTGACAGATTTCTTTAACATACTGTGATTTTTTAAAATTTTTTTTATTTTTTCTGCCACTGATCATCCATTAGGGGCTAAATTGGCTTATATTTGACTTACCATTCATTTTTGGGACAGAACTTAAGGTATGAAGTTTCATTTTGAAAGGTAGTTGTGACCATCTGGTCTGATCCAGGGCAGCAGCTCCTGTGTGTTTGTGTTGCTTCTGTTGAGTTCTTGGCAGATTTTTGTGGTGTGGGTATGTTCTTGCTGGCTTCATACATTGCCATTTCTGATCAAAAACTCATCAAGAAAATATGCTGACTGCATGTTGATGGAACATTATGCTTCCCAGGACAAGTGCTTTAAATTTTTTCTTTATAAAGTAGCAGAAAGAGTAAGTCAGAGTGCATGTTTTCTGCATTACACATACTGTCTTAAGCTGTTATTTTGTTGTATAGTTTTGCCTTCATTTTTTTCTCCTTAAACCTTTTTGTATCTCTAATTTGAAATGCAGAAAATTGTTGAAGGTGCACAAGAGAAAATTGGTTTGATAAAATCAAGCTGATGTACACATTTACCACTTTGGGAATGTTAAATTAGTGTTTTACACAAACCCATACATATTTACAAATGAGTACCAAACTGTGTTATAATCCTTGAAAACCCTTAAATATTCTACATTCAGGATAACTGAATGTCAGCTCGGTGTCCTTCTTGTCAGCTTTTGTGAATAATTTATCTAATGGTTTTTAAAACTGACATTATTTTCATATCTGACAGTTGTTTCTTGCTTTGAATATATTTTGTGCTCACCAGAAGCAGCCGCATTTGATGTAGATTCATTAATTTCAGGAGATGAAATGGGAATAGCTGTGATATACAGTAAATATAAAACTATGTTTTTGTTCATTATGATTGCTTTGAGCTGTTGAGGCAGAATCTTTCATGGAGGGAGGAATTGCTGGTGTAATTTGTTCTCTTTTTCTTCTTAACTCTCCAACCCAGTGCTTCACTCCTTGGAAATAATGATCTAAAACTTAACATCAATGTAGTCTGTCTTTTTGTCAACATCCTGCTTTTTCCACAGGTATTGGTGAAGTTCCCACTACAACCCTGACATCAATGATGGGAGCCTGTGCAAAGGAGAACTGTTCCACGAGCATCCCAGCTCTTAACCCAGGTTAGTACAGAACCTCCCTCAGACCAATGATCACTTAGAGCCAAGGAACCCCTGGAAATGTTCAAGGCCAGGTTGGATGGGGCTTGGAGCAGCCTGGGATAGTGGAAGGTGCCCCACCCATGGCAGAGGGTTGGAATGATATGATCTTTGAGGTCCCTTCCAACCCAGACCTGAGGTTCTGTGATTCTCTGATCTGTGTGTTGCTGTTTCAGGGACTTCTGCTGGTGTGAGAAGTGACAATGACTCTTGTGAGTCAGAAGTGCTCAAGTTCTGCAAGGCTTGGAGCTTAGTTGGCAGCTTTGCTGTTAATGGAAGTGCTTCCCACACCTGATTTCCAAATGCACTGGCATTAATTTTGTTATTAAAAGAGCTTGCTGAATCATTATGCTTGAATGTACAGGTTGCTTCTTGCCAAGTGACTTAGCAGAGAGAAGCAGCTTGCTGCTTGTCTGCAGCATCCTCACCTGCACACACTGAGCCACTGGTAGATCAGTTAGGGCCACAGAAATTCATTTTCATGGCATAGCATATCTGTCAGCAAGCTTCTGTGTATTTTTTCTATATGTATCTGGGCCAAGGCTGTATTTGTAGCCAGAAGACCTGAGAACCCACATCCGGGCCCACATGTCTGTCTGTCTGTCCCCCTCTTTGCATGGGGCACAGCCTAGTTGAGTGGCTGGTGTTTCAGTGCAGGGCTTGTTTGGTTTGATGTGTTGTGGCCTTTGCAGTGGAGGTGTGTGCACAGTGAATGGTCTTCAGGCTCAAAGTATTTACTGCCACAGTTGCCTGTGGCTGCTGGGGGCTGAAAGTGAGGACATAAACTGTCCCTTACTGTGTGCCAGTGTTGTTTCATAAGCTTTATTCTTCCACTAATTTTTGAGTTTTTAGGATCAAAGCCTTCAGGGAGAGGGCTATAAAAGCGGGCTTTTTCTCCCCAGCTGGTGTGTAAACAGGCCTCATAAAGAACATGGGAAGCTGTCTGGCTAGATAGAGAAAACAGTCTAAGAGCTATTGGCAAAGCTGCTGCATTCAAAGAGTAATCAATCAGTCAAAAAGATGCAGTATGGCTTTTGCCAAGCTCTTTAAATGATAGAAATCTCACATTTCTCATTGTTTGGGTACTGCTCCTTTAAAATCAATCCATAATGAAGAAGGGCTGACAAAACATCTAAGTGCACTCTTACTTAATCTTGAAGAGATTTTATTTATCCCGTACCATTAAAACCCACCAACGTTCAGCAAGAGCGGTTTTGTTCACCTTAGCCACCTGGTCAAAAGAATCTTTCTACTTTCTGTCTTTTCCTGGGACAGATTTCCTCTCTGGCAAAAGTGTGAGCGTGGTGGAATGCAAAGGCATGAGATCACCATCCCTGGAAGTGTTCAAAAGCTGTGGGGATGGGGAACTTGGGATGTGGTTTAGTGGAGGACATGGCATGGTTGGGTGAGTGGTTGGACTCAGTCTCAGAGGTCTCTTCCAGCTTTAATGGTGCTATGATTCTGTGAGATTTGGGGAGTTTCATATTGCAGCACCAGAGAAGTCCACAGCTGTGTGTGGGAGAGAGAAAATGTTTTCAGTGGCATCTCAGGTCCTGAGTGAGACAGGAATTACATTGCTTTTGAGATCAGATCACTGCTGATCTTTGCTTCTGATGGCACTCTGCTTCTTCCTTGGGTTTCAGTGGTGGAGCCTGTGCTCAGTCATTGCTCTTACTGGTGAGGGAGCTCCCTGGGGAGGCAGTGTGCTGTGCTCCCCTCTCTGCAGCCTGCTGCTCACTGCTGCTCTGGGCTGTCAGCATGAAAAAACTTCATCTCATCTGCCTTGGAGTGTCTCTCTCTCCACTCCAAAGACATTTCCATAGCACTTCAGTCTGTGCCTGGTGAAGTCCCTGATCACTTACAGGAACTTCACATCCTACAGTACATACCTCCTCCTGTAGCCCATGAAGACATGTGCTAGGAAGGTGCACAGACACCTGTTTGTAAAATGGGACATTTCCAAAGAGCCATGCCACTGCCAGGCCTGGTCCTGCTCTGTGCAAGTTCTGCTGGGTCCATGTGGGCACAGGTGTGTCTCACCTGATGTGCTTGTGTGGCCCAGGTAGCTGTGGGCCATCAGATGAGGATTTTTTAAGTAATTCTCCCTGTTATTCCTCCCCCTCCCTATTATCCCTCCCCCTGCCCACATTGTGATGTGGTCTTAGCCCTTAACCTGTTTTGCCTGTGAATTAAATTTAATCAGAAGACAGCCTGCCTAATGCTGTCCAGACTCTCACAAGCCACTTTCCAGGGTGGAACTGCTTGCAAATAACCCCCCCTGAACCTCAATTAATGTTAATATTGGGTCCTTAACAACAGTGCACTCTACAGATCCACTCCTTTCTTTCAAGTCTGGGCATTGCTGATGCCTAGAGGGCTCTGAGCCTGCACTGTGAATGCTGTTGGGCATTGAGAACAGACAGCTGAGGCAGAACATGTGCCTGTAGGGTTGCCTGGCTGCCAGCTTGAAGGCAGCTCCACATCTGGGAGTGGAATAGAACAGCAAAAATGATGTCTGTACACTCCCCACAGCCTACATTGCAACTCTGGGCTGTCTGGTTCTCTGGCAAAGATCTTGCAACCTGAGAAAGATCTTTAGTTTCTGGGAGCTTTTCTGGCTGGGATGCTGATGTTCTGTGTTGCAAGATGTGCAAGGTGATGTATCTTTTTCTCTGAAGCCTGGCTTGCTCTGAATTAGCATCTCAGTGGACAGGGAGAGTTGGGTGTTAGGGCTGCTGGTAGATAATTCCCTCTTCAATTCTCAGCCCCGGATTAATCCTCTCTGTTCACCAGAATCTGATCATCTGCTGCTCCCAGCACCTGAATCTGGTCTTGTGAACAGAGAAAATATTGTAGTTGCCTAAAACAAATAGAAGCCGTGGCTTTTTGAAGGCTTTTTATTTATTTTGTGGATGGTCTCCTTCTCAAGCAAAAAAAAAAAAAAGATGGAGTATTGTTTGAAAAGAGGGAATAGTAGCAGGATACAACAGCAAAGATTAGTTGGTATGAATAACATCACTGTGCTAGTAAGAAAAATCTAGGTATGACAGGATAAAAAAGGTTTCTTGTTTCAATCCTTTCAGTTTCAATATTTAGGCAGTTATTTTTAAATCCAGGATTATTTGTGGGAGTAGTGTCTGTAATGACCATATAGTTTAACAGGGAAGTCTGTCCTGATGTCTGCTTTTGCTTTTCTTTTTGCTCAAAGCTCCTTCAGTAGGGAGTTGTTTCTCATTTAATTCGCCTGTGGAGCAGAAGCAGTGGTGGCAAGAGCAGCAGACACCAGTGCTGTCCTGCCCATCCCAGCCAGGATACATGCGCCACAGTCTGGGAGCCCAAATCCAAAATTAAATTTAAATCCAAATTACTTGTCTGCAATGTGAGTGCTTGCAGTCAATTCAATTTATCAGAGTCTATCTCAGTGGCCCAGATGTAGTGGTTTGGGGCTGTTAAATATGTGTATCAGTCAGCTCTCCCAGCAGGGTGTTGTTATTTATTAAACTCTGTTACAATGAGTGCACGGAGCACAGCGAGAGTGAATCGCTGCCTCCCCCCCAAGCGAGCGTGTCCCTGAAGAGGAAGGAAGGCAGGAGGAATGCAGTCACAGCCCTGGCCCTTCAGCCCAAGCCAGCAGCACACAGGGAACAGCTCAAGCAGGGCTCTTCAAAGGGAGGCTGTGGAAGCAGTGAATATGTGGTGGGAGGGACTCTGGCCAAGGTGGACCAAGTCCCCCTGGGGTTTGGTGTTCCAGCCCAGCTCCTCTGCACGTTCAAGTATCTCCTGTACAATAGTACCCTCTGTGGCTCGGCCAAAACCGCACAGCAGCTCTGCAGCGCAGATAAGAACAGAATCCAAATTTTCAGGCTGAGGCCATGGAGAGCCTTTCATTTAATGTCTGTCAGACCTGTGCTTGGGCACGTGCACTGGTGGAAAGATCACGGACAGACGGACTCGAACAAAAGCCTCTCCTTAATAGTTTGAAATGCTAACATGACTTGGCTTCTACATGAGTAGGTAGAGGAATGATTTCACAGGAAGACAATCCTTTTACAAATGTGCTTCTAATTCTCTGTTTATATTGCTGCTTGTCTATGCTGCATTTTTAGGGGGCCCACTGGAAAAGCAGTGGGAGGACTGCAAGGAGAAGGGGTGCTCCCATGAGCAGAGATGGTGGCTCTGGTTCATTAACAGCTCTGGTGGGAGCCCTGCTTGTGATTTTCTCCATCTCTCTTCAGGCTAAGTGGGCCTGATGTGCCTAAGTATGTCACCAGCAGGGATGTGCACATGGGTGGGGATGATCAATGAGGTTCTGCATGAGAAATACGAGAGGCAGATGTGTCTTGCAGTTGCTTTCTCTAACAGAATTGTAGCTTTGTTTGATGAGTGATTATTTGATGCCGTGGTTCCTGTTTGCAGGTGAAGAAGAGGAAGATGGAATAGAAAGGACCTGTGACACCCTGCTCATGTGCATTGTGACCGTGTTGAACCAAGGCCTGCGCAATGGTGGTGGTGTGGGAGACGTGCTCAGAAAGCCTTCCAAAGATGTGAGTGTTTTGGCTCAAGAAACACATTACTCCCTGTGCATCTCATGAATGCCAAAGTCAATTTTTGGAGGTTATAGACAGTGTTTGTATCTAGTCTGATCTCATGTCACACGGTTGACTAATCCATGTGTTTTTTAGATCCCAGATGGGATATTTAATGGGAAGAGCTAGGCTTAGTGTGATGATGATACTTGAAGAAAGGATTTCTAGGTAGTTGTTTACCACTTCTGGAAAAATGCAGAATACCATAACCTTCAAAGAACTGCTAAGAAGTCAGCCCTGGGAGGCAAATCTGGAGTGCTGTGTCCAGTCCTGGGCTTCTCAGCACAGGAAGGACAGGGAGCTCCTGGATTGGGGCCAGTGGAGGCTGCAGAGATGATTTAGGGCCTGGAGCATCTCTGGCAGGGAAAGGCTGAGGGAGCTGGGGCTGTCCAACCTGGAGAGGAGCCCCAGCTGAGAGGGGCCCTCAGCCCTGGGTGTCCCTGCCTGCAGGGAGGGCTCCGAGCAGGGCCCAGGCTCTGCTCCAGGGGCCCAGCAATGGCACCAGAGGAACGGGCAGGGACTGAGCCCAGGAGGTTCCACCTGGACATTTTAGTTTATATTCAGCATGGCACCTGCCCTGGAATAGGTCCTGTTGTTTACTTGTACTCAACCAGCATGGAGGTCAAACCAGAATTTAATCTGTTGTGGCATATTTTCTCCTCCAGAAGTTTCCTCAAAAATGTGGTTCATTTAAGGACCTCCCTTAATATTTGGGTGGTTTCATGCATTTTTATTAAGGTTCAAAAAAAAAAGAACATCACAAATAAAGGCAATCTAGCAGCACTTTGCTTGATGAGCCACACCATACACGTTATAAATAAATTCAGGATAAAGGATCTCAGCAGGGCTTGCAAGAGTCCAGAGACAGCTCAGATCTGCATGGAAGAGCTCCCTGTGCTGGTTGTAGGAGTCTATATCCTGTCTCACAGACTGGGAGGTTCTGCAGGAGCCAAAATTTATTCCCATTGGAGTCTGTAAGCACTTACAGACTTTGAAAGTGACCCTTTGAAATTGACCCTTGCCACTTAGCAGCTGTTTAATGCTAATTATATTGACCGCACTCCACAAAGAGTAGTGCTATTATTCCCATGAATGTGTGGAAAACGGAGCAATTGGGTGACTTCAGGTTTCTATCATGGTGAAGAAAAGGACTTGGGTAGTCCCTCCCTAGTCCTGTGAGTAAGGCTAGCAGAATTTGGCATATGAAAAGAAAGAACTGTAGCTTTGGTTGAGCTAATGTGAAAATGTTGTTTAATATTTGTCTAAACATATTTAAACATATGTTTATCTATACATATTTAGATATTATACATATCTATTATTAATATTTATCTAAACATATTTAATATATGTTTAGATTTGTGCTATTTTTATACCTTATTGCAACCTTGCTATTGCAGGAGCCCTTGTTTGCTGCACGAGTTGTTTATGATCTTCTGTTTTACTTCATTGTCATAATTATTGTTCTCAACCTGATCTTTGGAGTCATCATTGATACATTTGCTGATCTCAGGAGTGAAAAGCAGAAAAAGGAGGAGATACTAAAGACCACCTGTTTTATCTGTGGTAGGTGTTACTGATCTCTTGAGATATTTGAGGGTGAAAGGAGTGAAAGTGAACTATTCCTCAATAAATAAAGCTTGGACCCCAGGTGTGGTTATCTTCTACAAGGGAAGTGTAAAAATTCCAGAGGCTGATTCCAAATTTATTCCCTCTCAGTAGGAGACAGATTTGGTTTGTGAATCAAAACCTAGCTTTGCTGAGAGGTGGCTTCACAGTCTCCACCCAGACTCCGAGGCACAAGAGCTGAGTCTCACGCTTGCATCACCACCACTAATGGAGATGGGGCAGCTGCTGACTCTCAGAGCTTGCTGCAGATGAAAGTGCAGCTTCTGTTTCACAGCACAGGGCATTCCAGAAGGGGAGCATCAGCAAAAGCTGCCCATTTCAGAAGGTGATATGAAGCAGGGAACAAAAGAGTTTGGTGGAAATCATCCACACAAAGCCCATGGAAAATCACACTTATTTTGAAATGCACTCACAAAGAGGGACAGACCTTCACTCCCTGGGGGACTTCACAGATACCTGCTTTTTTGTAGGCTGGGTGCTGTTTCCATGGTGGTTGTGCTGACAGGGATGAATGCTGTGCAGAGCACTACTTGTCTTTAGTGGCTGTGGACAGGAAATCCAGGGAGGCAAACATTGGTGATTCCTCTCCTTCCTCACTTCTGGTATTCTTCAGAGATCTGGACCATTACAGGGAAAAATAAAAAACAATTCTTATGACTACAGCTCTGTAAAGACTGTGTGACAACAGAGCTGCAGAGACTCACCCTCTCTGCCAGGTTTAAGCCCACAAACAATCTCACTGAAGCTTAAGTGGGACTCTTTATATGTTTGATGCTAAAAGTGTGCATAAATCTTTGGAAGATCAGGGCCTGGACTGCACACTATGTGCTTCCCAGTATACATCTAGAAAGAGCCACAGCCAACACTTGTAAAACACTTTATGGCCCTCAGCATAGAAGGCTCTGTAAAACTGTAACATATTTATTATATTGTTATTGTTATTAAGAGGAAGTATCACAAAAGAGAATAAATGTCCCGTTGAAAGACTGCTGTCAGGAATGCCTTCTGGCCTGGTATTTCTTGCCTGGCAGTTATGGCTTTTAAATTAAGATCTTTCAAATTTATGATCCTTTAAATTAAGTTAGGTTCCCTTCTCTAACATATTTAACAGATTTGCGTATTTTTATGTTGAAGTTTATTTTTTGGCTTTATGTTCTTCTCTTTTTGCAGGACTGGAGAGAGACAAATTTGATAACAAGACCGTTTCGTTTGAGGAGCATATAAAGGCAGAACACAACATGTGGCATTATTTGTACTTTATAGTTCTTGTCAAAGTTAAAGATCCAACTGAATACACTGGCCCAGAGAGCTACGTAGCACAAATGATTGTGGTAAGTCAATTTGGGCAAATGCTTTATGCAACTGAGAGTTGCTTCTTGCAGCTAGGGCAGAGAATATCTTTCGTTTCCTCTCTCTCTGAACAATAGGAGGTATCGATCTGTATTTTTAAAGATTTTTTCACATGTCCTAGCCTGCAACAAAACCCGGCCTTAAACATAATGAAAAAGATGAAGGTGCAGGCCTCAGTCTCCAGTTTGGCGTCGGTGCTCTCATGCTCTGTGGGTTCTGCTGCCTCATTAGGCAGAGCTGGGGCAGGAGAGCATGCATCATAACATCTGCTGCTGCTCCAGCTTTGCCCAGTGTCTCTGGGCTGCTGTCCAGAAAAATAACATCTCCTGCTGCACGCTGAAACGCAGGGTCAGTGCTCAGGGCTGGTGCTTTTCTCCTATGGCTGCTCTGAACAAGCTAGTGAAAAAACCAAACAGAGCAGCCACAGGGATTTGAAGAGCCACAGAAACTGCCTTGTGAAGCAGGGAGAGTACTTGGATTCAGAGAGGGAAATGTGATTATGCTGGGCCAGAGAGGTGTTCGATTACAGTTTGTTTCCAGCCCGCTGCTGAAGAGGGTTCGTTCTGCTCAGTGACAGGAGTGGATTATCAAGGCTGCCTGGCTTGGGGCTTCATTTTTGAGGAATTCTGCCTGCCTGCTGGGATATTCTGGTGCAGCATTTTCTTCCTGTGGACTTGCTGGAAGGTATTGCAGTGCTCAGGGCCTGTGCCAGGCTCTGTGGTTGCAGAGCTGGCATATGTCTGAATCCCGGAGGAGGCTGTAACCAATGCACATCCGGCTTTGCTCTTTCTGCACTTCTGGAGCCACATTTCTTATCAAGACTATCTCCCTGCTATCCCTCATCAAGCCTTTGGCTGGACATACTACCCAGCCTCATTACTGAGGTGCTGGGTGGCCTTTTACTCCCCAGTTTAGCCAAGGGGAAGATTCTTCTCCTTTCACTTCAGCTGTTGTCAGGTCTGGCGCCAGGTTTCAATCGATCCCAGCTCCTTTCTGCCTTGACAGTGCAGAAAGCTGGGTTATTTATTCTGCCTTCAGATGGGTGTCCAGGATAGCTGGGCTGACTCACCTTTCTCACTCTATTGAGAGCCCAAATGGTTAGTTTAGACAAGATGTGTAATTGGGAGCAGGCTAAAATTAGAGCTGGCTGCCACGCACTGTGCAGGCTTATGCAGAGTTTACCTTGAAGAACTGGTGGAAATGGTGGTGTTTAGACAGGAGTGTATGCTTGATTGCTGCAGTTAAATTGAGCTTTTGTAAGTGCTATTGCCACTAGAAGGGAAGGTGTTGTGGCAGGTGAGGGAAATCAGTGCTCAGGTGCAGAGGAACAGCCTATTTCCTTCAATTTTGAACCATCAGTCTCATTGCCCAGCTCAGAGTGTTTATGCTGTAGGCAGTGATGGATCTACACTTCTGCAGTTTGGTGGGTGAGGTAGAAAACCTAAAACAAATCCTTGTAGACTCTGTTGCATTGCCAGAAATTATTCATAGTGGCAAGTTGTGCTGTTACCCGTGGAAATTTTAGCTTATGTCAGAAATACATTTTAATTTCTGGAACCAGATTCTGGGGCCTGTCTCATTTGTTCATTCCTCCTCTTCCTCTCCCTGCAATGTTTGTAGGATTTTAAAAGTTTGTAGTATGTATGTTAAGTATTAATGTTTAATTCTATGAGATGCATTAATATTCATAGTAAATATATTCATCCTGTGGCAGCAGTGGTTTGACTTTTCTGATGTGTAATTCACTAATGTATTTTACTTCTGCATTAATGGCTGGAGCTCCTTTTTGAATATCTAAAACAGAAAAGCACCAAAAACTTGCGTGACCCCAAGCACTGAACTGATTTCTCAAAACCCCTGTTCCTCTAAGGCAGAAGGCTGGTAGTTTAAGTGGTTAGCAGTAATCCAGATTTTGGGATTATTAAACTCTCTTTTTCCAGTTAAAGGTTATTTTGGATGCTGGAGAGGTACCTGTGGATCAAGAAATGTAAAGCTTACATGGGATGAAAGTATAAAGGGTAGAGTGGGAGAAAAAGGAGAAATGAATGGTTGTACAAACTACAAGTGTCTGGTATGGGATTAGTAGTTGTGTCTTTGTGTAGTTTAAATTCCTAGTATGAAATCCAGGGAAGATGTGCTGCATAGCAAAAGCAATTGGAACTTCTTAAGTGAACAAAAAAAGGACACTTTCTCTTGGAGCCAGAGAATTTACTGTGTGTCACATGCATCAAGGAATACTAAGAAATTAAAGAAAATAATCTGACTGCAGGAATGGAGTATGATATTTGACTGGAGGAAGAAATTTAGAGATACAGCTTTGCTTAGGACCGAGAGTCAAAAGGAAGACTCTCAGAGGCAGTTTTGCAGCTGTCAGACATATGAGCTGCTTAGCAAATGTGTTTGGTGTGTCCCAAACACAGCCTGATAATAATGAATTACACCACAGGCACGTGAGATGTGCTGCATTCCCTGCACTAATTAAGCCTGAGCATGGCTTTTGTCATGAAGACAGATAAGCTGATTCAGACTCTGTGACAGCCTGAAAGCTGTGTGACCATCCTTCTGATGCTGGGAGAGGTGACCAAGTCCCAGGTAGGACAGCACATCCTGGTTAGGATCTGGCAGAAAAGAGACTTGAAATTAACCTTTCACAAGGGACTTGCCAATGGAATTGGCTCATTGATGAAATAGGCTTGTTGGGGGTATAGGGGATTGCAGGAAATATTTATAAATATGGGTGTTTGGGATAGCAGGGCAGTCTCAGGACCTCTTTGAAAAGGACAAGGTGGAATGAGATTTTATATTTCTTACTATACAGAATATGGCTGGAAAAACTCTATGAATCATACTCCTGGAAGAACTCTCTTCATTCTAATTGTTTTTGTTATGATCAGGAATACTTCCTATGGCTGCTTCTGTAGCTTTAATGGATTCTGTGGAATTTAATGGAATTCTGTGTTTTCACAGCCAAATCGCTTAAGGAGAACTTGTACCCAAATCCAGTCTTCAAGTCCTTCAATACACATAGGTCAAAATTTTGGAATATGCTACAGTAATTTTAATAGAAAGTAGAATTTTGCTCCAAGTATCATCCTCACTGTCCCTACAACTGCAATAAGGAACCAGTTATTATTTGCATTTGCCTACTCCTGTCTTACAAAGTATTGCAAAAAGTAACATTGGAATAATGATCAGTATTAACTAAGCACCAGGAAAAGCATCTACAATTTCTGATAGTCCTTTTCTCTATTGCCCACCCTCGTCAGAGCCCAAAAATATGACTGTCTACTTTGTGACTCTCAGTCTTCTCTATGTATCATTTGTCCAGCAAACAGTGCAGCATCTGGTTGGAAGGTTTGCTGATAGCACAACAGATAAAAAAACAGGAATACTGTGGTTTCCTTGTTTTGGAATGTTATTTGAAAGGCTGGATGCCAAAATGATGGGAATTATTTACACATCATTGTTCACCTCTCCGGTTTTTCAGCTCAAGAAGGGGAAAGAAACATGTGGGTGATGTTGTACACACCCCTCACTCAAATGCAAGATTCTTGCAGACTTCTAAGTTCACTTGTATTTCTGTTCCAGGGGTGGTTTGCTCCAAGGCATTCCCATTATCTTGCGTGTCTCTGGCCTCAGATGACGTTGGGGTAGAGCACTTCTTTTGCTTTCTTGCTCTGGACTGTGGACATTGTCTCTGCAAACTCCTGGTGTTCCCTGTGATTTTGGTTTTCCCAGAAGCTCTGTGTTTGCTTCAGTGCTTAGCACACTGCTCTGAGCAGTGATTGAAGTAGTCAGGACTATGCAGCCTTCATAAAGAAAGGTATTATTTTTTTCTGGGTTTTTTTCTTTTTAGAAAAAAGCATCAAGCATAAAATGTGTTCTAAAGCAACACGCAGTGTATACACCTCAAGCTTTATGGAGATGTTGGTGGGAATAAAGCACTTCAGCTCTTCCAGTGCTGCCCTTTCTTCTTGCACACTATCTTTTATCAGTTTTTGGGTGAAATATTAATGAATATTAAAGCAGGGCAGTAGGTTTTATTATCTGTTTGCTCTCCAGGCCTATTTTATGAAGTCAGACAGGTATTATACAATATCCGAAGAGACAGAAACTTAGAAAAGCTGGCTGCATGCCTTGTGTTTGCACTGAGAACCTGCATGAATGATTCCCCTATTGAATTTTCATTCCTATAGAAAAACCCTGTTTATCTGACTCATTTGACCAGAAACACCATCCCTAGCAAAGCCAGAGATGCACATAACTTGTATTACATTGATACAGCAATCTTTGAATGTTCCTTGTGTCCGTTTGTCAGAGGAGACAGTTTAATGTGATAACTGGAACAATGAAGGTAAATGTCTAAACTTTTATACTTCTCTTTTCAGAGGTGTAATTTGTACACACATATTTCACCCAAGCCTTGGTAGCTGTAAATAGATATATGGAGGTTAAAAAAAAAGGACATGATTAGTTACTGAATTTTTTGCAGCTCAACAGAGCTATGAACTAGCCTATGATTTGTACCTCCATTCATTTGCAAAAGTAAAAGGGTATTGGCTTAGCAATTAAATTAGTTATTTTTCCCTTTGAAAGAATGAAAGACTTCAGCAAACGAAGCCCTGAAACTTTCATTCTCACGTGCTCTGTCCACAGTTCTTAGCAAGTTTTGTAATGGCTTTTATCAGCATTAGTGCTACCTGTCATAACTACGTAATTACAGCACTTAATTATATTATTACTTATTTACCCTAGTTATGTAATTGGATGTAATTGTGCAATTATGTAACTCCTCAGTCAGCTGAAAAATGCTCTAAAACCAGCCTATGCTCCTAAGAGTAAAGGATACTGCGGTGAATTGGACATCTCTCTAAAGCAAGGCAATCTTTGCTGGGAAATTACAGGTTCTTTTCTCCATTATGGTCATTGGGACCATGAACCTTTTATTCCCATCAATGTGGCAGGGAGGAAGCAGTACAGATAGGTTGAGCAACACCAGCCTGAAATTCTGAACAATTGTCTTCTGATTCAGTTCTTTTAAAAGCACTTATGGCACGTGGCAATGACCTGGCATTGGCCGTGTGACAAAATATTTTAACTGGTTTATTTTAAATATTTTGAAGGCATCAGCTTTTTTTCATTTTTTTTCTTTTAAATTGTTGAATAAAAGAAGTATTTATCCATGTCACGAGGAAAAATGCATTCCCCTTTTGAAACATTCTGATTGTTTTGTTTGCTGTTTTTAAATACTGAAGTTTTGAAAATTCAGCTGAATGTAGTGCTTCTTTGAGCTGGTGTTGTTGTTTCTGTTCTTCCTATCTCCAGCCTCATGGTTTTGCCTTCTTTTTCTATTAGATACCCAGAAGTGGGTGTTAGATTGAAAAGCAGTGCTGGGAATAATGCCAAATGAGCCATTGAGAAGCCTCACAATAGTTGTCATTCTGCCCATGCTGTGTGCTGGGCAGCGCCAGCCCTTTTCCCTGGGCACCCTCCTCTCTCCTGCCTGGCTGCTCTGCCTTTTGCCGTGTTCCCACCTCGGGAGGGGAGGTGTGATGTGAGCCATGGCAGCTCCTGCCTGCTCCCAGGGGTCAGGTCGTGGCCAGAGTTGCTCCATGAGGCCGTGACCCCCCGGTATAGGAGCAGGGAGAGGGGACAGGCTCCCTCCTGGAGGCAGAGCTGCTGGCGTACAGCCCCTGGCACACCTTGCAAAGGGGATTTTTTTCATCTTAGCCAAGGCCAGCAGACGTAGCTGAGTGTCGAAACAGCCAAGGTGTGAGCCAAGGGCACCTACAGAGCCCAACAGCTGTGGGTCAGGAGGCTGCCTGCCCGTCCCCTCACACCTTGGGGGAGGTTGCTCCAGGGTTACTCAGTGAGCAAACGGCATTTCACCGATGCCAGACCCTGGTGTGCTCCCCTGGTGTCTGACAGAGTCAGTGGCCATCCCTGAGCAGGCCACGTGGAGCTTCTAGGGGAGGCAGCTCCAAGGGAAATTCAGGCAAGAGAGGTGGAGACAGTGAAAAAGCACTGTACAGAAAGGGGAAGGCATGCTGACAGCATGGGGGTTTGTGGTACAAGCTGTTCTTTACTGCTGTCGATTTTTGTCAAAGAATGTAATAAAATTATATGTACTAAGAGGGCTGTTGACCTCTGCTCTTAAAATAAAGCTTCTTTGCAGAAGGAAGAAAAAAAAAAGTTCTGACATCCAAAATTCTTCTATTGTGTTATCCATCACCCTTTTGAATTTTGGAGGTAAAAGTTTTCTCTGCTAGTTCTGTAGATATTCTTATTACATCCAAGGATCACGAAACACTGTATGGGTAGAGAGAATGATCTAAAGCAGAGAAATGTCAACCCAAGGTAGCATGAATGCTGCAGAAGGGGCACTTGGGATCTCAGGCAGACACTCTGTGTGCTTTTCACATGCACTTTGGTGATTCATCCCAGACAATTCCAGGAGTTTCCTCCCCCAGATGTCCACCAGACCCTTGTGCTGCAGTGAGAGCAGAGGGGGGAGGACGAGGGACGTGTTTGTTCACTCCTGAGCTGCTGCAGTTCACAGCCCAGAGTACTAATGTGAAAATTGATGGCCACTGAAGTCACGCCAGTCTGAACTGCGCTGGTTGAGGAGAGGACACTACTCTGGTTCTGCTGCCTCTGGATGGGTGGGATAATATCAGCTGGGAGAAAGGGCACCAGCTGTTTGGAGTGACCCCTTCAGCTGCTGCAGCTGAATCTGCCAGGGACGGTGAGCTGCTGCTCCTAAACTGGTTCACTATAAATAAACTGTAATTTTGAGGCTTCTTCTTTATCATTAATTCCAGTTCAGCATGAACTTTCTGATCTGGCAACTCACAGGCTTGAAAATCCTTACAGGGCTTGTGCGCACAAATGTTGTGCTGGAGTGAGGCATGGAGTTTATAGCTTTTGGGAAGTTAATAATGCTCCCATTGTTAGGGCTGGGTTATTTTACTTTTTAGGACTGGCTTTGCTCCAAAAACTAGCAGATGTTATCGAAGGCAAACTTGCAAGGATGAGATGTATGTGCATATCATTAAGCAATGCAACTTTTTCTTAATTACTTTTAAAAGGCTGATATGATGCATGTCACGTTATGAGTAATTACTTACCATGGCAGTGACACCAAGAGCACAAAAGCTGTCTGCTAAATAAGACCTGAGGTTTCTGAGAAGGGCTCATTTCCTAGGAAATGCAGTGTTGGTTTTGTCTGCAGTTGGGTTTTCATAAAATAAGCAATTAAAGAAATACACCTCAATAGATGATTTACAGCTCCCATTTTTCTGTTGTGCTCAAAATAGGAGAGTGAATGAGAACACAGCTCTCTGTGTCCTTCCAGGTGGGCATGGGCCCTGTGGGGAGTCCAGGGCTCTGGATTAGGTGTACCAGGTCCCAGAGAAAGTCCTTCTTCTGCATCAAGGCCTGTCCCAAATCCACAGAGGAGCTCAGAGTTGATCACTATTGAGTGATATGGTCACTAAAATAGAGCCACCCTCAGATATCCAAGTATTAGCCAGGTTTTACATGGACAGAATAAATTGAGGCACTGTTCTTTCTGCTTCTAGATATTGAGTTATTTTTCTATTGTTGCTTTTCTTGTTCCTCAAAAATAATTCTCATTTCTGTGGGAAGACCACTGCTATTTTTGCTTCTCTGTACAATTTTGCCTCTACGCTATTATCTCATTAAAGTGCTGAACACCTCCCTCTCCACTTCATAAAATAAGCAATCACAGTAACATGCCTAATTAGCTGCTTTCTTTCTCATTTGTGTTTCTCAAAGCATGAAAAGTTAACATCACGTGAGGACTTTGCATCTTTGTACAAAGCTCATATTCTTCAAGAAAGCTGAGCATCTTCTTTTCTACTTGAAGGGTTCTGCATCTTCCAGCAATAGGCTCTTTGGCCTGCCATAAATAATTTAGTTGGCCTGCTTGGCTCAGTGATGCATGAGACTTTTGTAAATAAAGGGAAAGGTGGGCTTCATTTGGTACCTCCTTGCAAAAGCTTGAGGTTTCAGTGGGTCTATGTTTATACACATCCTTTTCAGACAGGCAGAAATAATTATCCTGCTGCTGCTGCTTGAACAGGAAGACATGGATCTGATCCTGCCTCCTTAGAAATGATGTCATTAGCTGGAGCAGGAGAGAGCTTGGTATCCAGGGCAGGTGCTGCAGCACAGGCAGGTTTGCTGTGTGCAGTGAGGGGATGGTGATTACCTTTGTCCCCCAGCTGACTTGGGGAGGGAATGGCCATGGCACAAAGCCCTTGTCTCTGCTCAGCCCCTCACATTCTTGTTAACTTCTAAATCACCAGCACAATCCTGTCCATTTCCTTCTTTCCTTTAAAATCACTTCTGTGTACACAGCTGTGATGTAATTTCAAGTTACAGAGCAGAGCATAAATCTCCTCAAAAGTATAGTCATTGATATTTGGGCTTTTTCCCCCCCTGAGATCCAGAATCAGCAGTTTGATGCTACCCAGACCTAGTCTTTTTGGCCCCTGTGATATTGTGGCTCATTTGTAAGCTTAGCTTGATTTCCTCTGTATTTTCAAGACTTGGCCACCTGTCTGTTTAGGTTTCAAAGATTTTGCTACAAAGATGGGTTCTGCCTTGATAATACAGTGTAGTCACAGCCTCCTTGTCCTCCTTCCAACTTCTACTTGTTCAATTTGCAAATTAAAATAAATGAGCTGCGTTGGGTTCCTGTTTGTTTGCTTGCTGCTGGCCTTAAAAACTCGAGGAGGGGTCTGGACACGAGGCTGTGTTCCTTGAAGCTTGCACATCCCAGGAGCAGGGAGGGGAGGGGTTCCAGCTGGAATGCACCGAGCAGCGCTGCTGGCAGGACACAGGCTGCAGCTCCCTGCTGGAATCTGCTCCTGCCTCCACCTGCCAGACACTGGAGCTGTTAACTTTCCAGGCAGCCTGCAAAAGCCATCTTTTATCCCTTTGTTAAAGAAGCCTGTGGCTTGAGATGGATCTGTGTGTGGGCAGACCTTTAGTCTGTGATTCCAGGTGATGGAAAGGCACTGCATAGGCACCTACTGTTGCACTTAAAATCCTGGCAGTGACAGAGCCCTGGTTCTCCTGGGACTGGCTGCACAAGGCTTTGCCAGTGAAAGCTGGACCTTAACTGGGATCATTGCTAGTGATAAGAAGTTGAACCCCAGAGGAATAGTGTGATGAGCAGATCCTGAAACGTGTCAACTGAATTAATTTGATTTTGTTCGATGAGAGAAGCAACAGACACAAAACATTTCAGTGCTGTTTGAGAATATTATTGCAACATTTGAAAACAATTATTGCTCTTTGTATTACAGTGGTACTAAGCTTCTGGCTGCTTGAATGGGAAAGAGACTGAAAAATTGTCTGCAGCCAAGACAGATAACTGCAGATGCTGAGGAAGGGAAGGACAGTGGGGTTCCCCAAAGACATGAGGGCAGTCAGTAAAAGAGCAGAGAGATGAATTTATTGCCTTACCAGGAAAGTAAATAGGTCTGAAGTTGTTGGGACTCAAAACATAGCAGTGAGATTCTGCAAAATGCAAACCAGGGAAAGGCTACCAAAAAAATGCAGTTCTGCTTCTGACCTCTCACAATGCAGAGGCAGCAAGATTTGGGGGGATTTAGTGCAACATTGGTGTGAGCTTGATTTACAAGGTGCTACAGATATGATGAAGTTACTTGTTTGCTGAATCTATAATGGAAGGAAAAATCCACTGGCCCATATTACTCTGCATGGATAAGTTTCTGAATTTGTGTAACTTTGGTCTCATTGTGCCATTTATCTTTTGGGATCAGCTTTATGAGATTTGTGTCAGGCTTTTCTATTTGGTTGCAGGGCTGCTTTGCAGAATCTTCTCTCTTGTTTGTGTGGTGGATATGTGTATGATAAAAAGCTAAGATTGCATCATCTTTAATAAAAGCAAAGATGTATAGCCTAAAGAAATCAGATTAGTTGTAGAGAAAGAAATCAATCAGGCTGGCAAATTGCATCTGTGGGACAAAGTGCAAAATGTTTGTTTCATACAGTATTTATTGAACAAATTTGTTGAGAAGATGGTTAAAAATGCTCTACAAGAAAAAAAAATAGGAGCCATTTTGTTCAATTTAAATGGCATTGATGTATTTTTTACATCATGAATTCTTGCAATATTACCAAGAACAGTCCCTGATAAAGTACTTTGCACAATTGCCTCACAGGGCATTTTGAGATAAAAGTATATATCGGAGATTATAAAGTGGCTGCATCCAATTTATATATAATGGAACCCACTGCAGCCATCCTCCAAAATTCAATAGATTGGGAATCACATTACACTTCTGTGAGTTTGGGGTAGTAGGAGCTCTAAAGAGCCTCCAAAACAAGCAGGCAGCTTTAAATCATGTTTAATGAACCCTGTGTATTTTATACACATGTGATTAAAATGTTTTGTTTCTGTTTTTCATTTTCCTGGGTGATGCAGAAGGAAAATCCCAAGTTCAGGCCTGTGAAACTGATCATCTGCTTGTTCTCAAGCAAAAATTCAGTTTAACTGAACACAGCAAAGCATTTAAAATGCTGGACTGAAAGAAAACAAAAAAGAAAAAGCAGATCTTTACAGAGGATCCATAATATTTCCTAGGGAAAGCACTAAATGAAAATGCAGTATAGGCAGATAAAGGGTCATGCAGTACCATGGTGGTTTTTTTCTTTTATTCATCTATGCCTGCAGCCTTGAAAACAACCCACAGTAGACACAAACCTGAACAAGTAGAGGGCCCAGTTTTGTCGTTTCCCACCTATTTCCAGAAGGGAATAAAAGTGCAAGTGGATAGGTGGCACCTTGTGTGCTGCAGCCAGACCTGCCATGGGGCCAGTCCTTGGCCATCGTGCCTGCATGGGCAAGGAGCTGTTCTTGCTGTGCAGAGGAAGCCACAGGCAAGCATTTGAGCAGAGCAAGAGGTCAGAGGGCAGGTTGATAGTGCTCAAGCCCATAGGGCTGGAAGGTGGCCATTGCTTGGGGTTGTTTTGTCCAGAGATGCTTCATAGAGGAACTCAAATCTTAATCCTCTCCTCTGAGTGGTACTCAAGTATGTGCATTTATGATCTTCCAGGTCTCTTCCAACCTTAATGATTCCATGATTTTGTGTATGTGTAAGGGGTGTGCATGATTGTATCACTGCTTAAAAATCTGTTCTGTGTGGTGATAGTCAATAATTCTTATTAATTTTCAAAGAAAGTGTTATTCTTTCAGTTGTCCTTTCATACTGCCCCATGTGCAAAATGCATCAGAGTGAAAATGGGCCTGAAGCAGGAACATTCAGATCAAGACTCAAAATGCCTCTGCTCTGGCAGCATCCTAAACCAGAACAATTGCACTGCCATCAGCAGAACCCTGCCTGTGTAAAGCTGAGAACAAGGTCAAGTCCTGAGCCTCTGAAAAATGAGTCTCCAGCTGAGTCTTTGTATTTCCCAAAGATTCTGTTACACCAAATTGAAGCTAAAGCCAGGAAATGGACAGTACTTGCAAAATACAAGGTGACAGGACCAGAGAATTAAAGCTAAATGTGAAAAAATCCCCAAAACATAAATTTCAACAAATACGCTCCTGAATCCTGTGCTTCAAAAGCTAGGAAGCAGAGGTTGTGGCTTGGAGTTTACCATGGAGTTAGACCCTGATCCATTGGATCAAACCAGCAGGCACATTGACAAAAGCAGGTCCAAATTTGTGGTGTCCTCACCAGCTGGTTGGTAGATGTGTGTCTGAGGAGGAGACATCATCTGTGGTCTGGTACTGCAGGGGACGTTTACATTGCAGTGGGATTCATGCCAGTGGCTTTTGTCTGGAGTTCAGCGTCTGGAGTGTGCTGCTGGCGTGTTTTGTGAAGGAAAATCAATATTAAAAGAGGAATGGGAGAAGGGGGGCTCCAGCTTGCTGGTGCAAGCAGTGTGGGAGTGGGAAGGGCAAGGGGCCGGAGAGGCATCGGAATTCTGGTCACTCTAAACAAAGCCAACGGGAAGCAGCGATGTCGCTGTGGGGTCCTGGCCCACAAACCAAGCATGAACTCACTGAAATGCTGGGGGGAGCAGCAGGGGAAGCAGAGGAGGCAGGAACAGGTTTGAGTTGGAGGCATTTTGGTGGCAGAGCTGGGGCTGCATGGGCAGCTCGGCCCCTCTGCTGTGCCAGGAGTGCCCTGGTGGCGCTGGGGGAGCTGAGCCTGTGGGGTTCCAGAGCAGCACCCCGGGCACACCCAGCTGGGAGGGCACAGACAGACCTGCCACATCCCCTGCACACAGGCTGCCCTGGCACTGTGCTGAGCTTCCCACGCCGAGACAGCTGGAACTGAAGCAGAGCCTCCCAGGCTGCCATTACAAGGTCCTTTCTTTAAGGACATGTGCGCTTAATGTCAGAATATTGAAACCATACCCACGTGAACAAAGTTAGTAAGCCAGTGATTCATGGCTGTTTCAAACCTCTATCTAGCCACAGTAAATTCCTGCTCAGTAGTGACAGTCTGTGTCCACATGCAGGCTATGATTTACAGCTCTGTGTTTTGTATCAACAACATCTGTTTAACAAAAGAAGGAAAAAAAAAAGCCAAGAACATTTATTTTCTAACCTCTGTACCAGATGTTTCGTTATGCACAAAGATCCAGGGATTATATCAGAAATAATTTAATTATTTTAAATGAATGATCTGAAGTGTTTTTCCTAAAGTATGTCTCGTAACCACTAACAACATGAAAACATAGGAATGTGGAAAAATAAACTCATGTTTTACACAAATTTATAATTGTATCTATTTTAAGGGCGCAAATATTATGGACCAAATCCTAGCTTTTGATGGTAGTGTTGGGATTCTTGAATATTTGCACAGGACAATATCAATTATCAGGGTTATGAGAAAGATAAGGTGACAGAGAGCAACTGACACAGCGGAAGAAAGCAACAGCTCAGAAATGTGTTGTGGGGAAGGAATGACACCAGGAGCAAAAGTGTCTTCAAGGAGAGCAGTGCTGGGGTGGGACACCAGCTGAGGCTCTCCAAGCACACAGGAGCTGTGCCCTGGCTCTCCCATGAGTCCCCTGAGGTCCCTGCACACCTGCAGATCCCTGGGTCTCACCTGGACAGTGGCTGGAATGTCCCATCTCAGGGACAAAGCTACTTAGTTTGGTTTCTGCTTGCCACCTTCCAGGGCAGAGTTGCTGAAGTGGGATCTCTCCCCTTGTGGCTGCTGCAGCCGAGGTCAGGGTGGCCTTTTCCTCTCTAGGGACACGCTGTGACTCACAGACCTGCTGTTGGCACGTGGCTTGCCCACAACAGCAGTGTGAGAGTACATTCAAACTTATGGAAAAAATTATTTTCATTATTATTTCCATCTTTTGGAGGTAAATGCAAAGTCCCTTAGGTGTGTTGGATAAGCAGAAATATAGATGTGTTTGATAAGCAGAAATATCGTGGTGCTTGTCCTTTACAGAGCTTCAATTTGATTGTCTAAACTGCCCCATAGAGTGTCAGAGAAAATTCTTTGCAATTTGGGGTTTATTATCGTTCCTCACCATAATTTTTGCAGGGGTATCATAAGTGGGAATGCTGATACAGAAACACTGAGACATTTATAACTGCCTGGCCTGGATATCAGTCTTGAAGAACTCGCAATTATTCAGAATTACGGTGGTAGATTCTGTTGCAGCCCTCAAAAACATTCAGCCAAGTTAAAATGAAAGTAAATGCATCAATGACACTGCTAAAGCAGACTGTGGGTCTGTGTTGTGGTTTCAACCTTCTTTCAGGGGGTAACAGGTTTTTCTATTTTTCTGTGAGCTGTGAGAGCTCGTAGCACGTATCAATCCAGTGCAGACCCAGCCAAACCTATTAGTTCTCTTGTTGCATAAAGATTTATCTGTAATTGCCAAGGTTTATTTTTATTTTCTTTGAATTACTGTTCTGGATGCATATAGATGCATAACAATTCCTAATTTCCCTCCCTATATTCTTGTACAGCACAGATTGCTTATCAAATACAGTCTTAGCATTAAAGTGTCAAACAGGATTTGCAGAAAGCTATTTAGGTTTGTAGTTTAGGATGAACATTTATCAAATTGTGGATTAGCTGAATCATGCACTGAACCAAATTATTATTGTCTGTGATTAAATCACAAAGTGGTTATTGCCCTGTGTCATCTAAAGCACGCGATAGCTTAAATCTTGAAAATCCCTTTTTAAGGTGGCTATAGGAGCTACATAATGCTGGACTTTTAGGACCAGACTCGGTCCCTAGACAAAAAAATAATAGCTTTTGAAAGGTCATTTGGACTGATCCCTCTCTGCTTACATGGGCAGCACACTGGGAAAAGAATGGATGGGTTTATTTGCATTTCAGACATACAGAATAGTTCTCAGTAAATAGATCTCTTTGTACCCAGCGCTGAAGTATTTATTCAAGGTGCTGGCCCAGAAAAGGGGAGTGAACTGTTCCTTCTCGTGCCTGAAAGGACAGGGGCTGCCTGATGGTGAGCAGTGATGCCCAGTTTGCTTGCCCTCATGCTGAGGGCACAGAGGGCTGGCAGTGCCACTCCTCAGCCCTGAAGACCATGGGATGACCAGCAGGGTCTCTCCTCAGCACCAGTGCAGCAGAATTTTGCCAACCCAAAGGGGCACTTGAGGGGCTACAGTCTTTCTAAAGAGGCTCAGTCTTCCCAAAGCTGTAGGAAGTTTTTTTGGGGGCTGCTGCTGTGGTTGCTGCCTGCCCACAAAGATGTGTTCTGGCATAGCCCAGCATAGCACGTGAAGATGCCGGTAGCAAACCTTCCTGGTGACTGATGTCCACGCTCCTCTTGTGCACCCTTCAGCAACCATCTAGCTGAGGAGCAAGAGGGTTTCCAGCACCCCTATTTTCTCTGCCTTGCTGTTAGGGCACAGCCCTCCTGATGACAGCCTGGCTGAGTCACCGAGGAGAGAAGGATCCTTGCAGGACTGTGGGCTGGGAGACACAGCGGCCGCTCCCCTGCCCTGGTGCATGCAGCAGGGCAGGTCACAGCCCAGGAGGAGTTGTGAGCAGTAATCACCACTTTTCCTGGTGAACAGAGAGGAGGGAAGTCCTGAAAGGGCTTGTTTTCATGTTGCAACAAGGGGTCACGGGGTGGAAAGGGCTGAGAGTCACTGCATTAGAGCGTGCTGGAGAAGTGAGTCTGGCACAGCTGATGGTGGCGTGGCCCTCGCAGCCGTGGCAGTAGCACCGGCTGGAAGTCTGCATTAGGCTGCCTTTGCTCCTCTACTTCATCCCCCTTGTCCTACTCTTTGACCTATTTTCTCTCACTGTTATCTAGTAATCTATTTTTTAAAGGCTCAGCCCAGTCTTTCCTGCTGGTTGCAGCTGATCCATCTCGCTGCTAGCCTGTGAAACCAGCACCTCCTAAAGAAACATCCCTCTGCCAATTACTCCGAAGGCATGGATTCAGCTCAGCGTGAGAGCTTGATTGAAGCCAGTTGGCTGTGCCAACAGGACAGGGATGGCTCAAGAGAGGCTTCGTACAAAGTACAGAAACTCTAAACAGATTTCTTCAGTCTTTCCTCCATCCATGCTCAAACAAAGCCAGCAAAGCCAGAAAAATGGCAATATTTTACCAAAGAGAGGACTTATCCTACAGCTCTGCCGTCCCCCTGGAATGCCCACAGAAGGGAAGGAGAGAGTTGCATAGAAAACTGCAGGAGGCAGACGCAGACTTCTGCTCTCTGAGCCTGCCTCTCTGAAACGGAGGGTTTGAGGTTTTCCAGCAAGCTCAAGGAGCAAATCCTCTAAGCCCTGTGATTTCTCAGGCATGTGGCCTCACCGTGGGCACCTTGAGTACGTGCACCCAGAGCCCTGCATAGAGTCTGGCCCTGGGGGAGCTGTGCCTGTGGCTGGAGCCCTGCCAGCCGAGGGGAGGACAGAGGGACGAGCACGCTGGATTGCCACACCAATGTCTGCTCTGCTCTGCTCTGCTCGTGTGCAGCCTCTCTGGCCCGCAGCCTTTTGGCTCGCCCCACCTGCCTTTCTTCCCTTTTTTTTCCTTTTCCCCCAGCTGAACTGGCGGAGAGGAGGTTGCAGCTCCTTTCGGTCCCTGCAGCTTTCCTGTCTGGCTGACGCTGTGCCCTGGACACAGATGTCTGCTTCAGTATGGATCCTGTGAGGCACAAGTTACGCTCACGGGAAGAATGTGGAGAGGGAAGATGCTGTGATCGCTAGGTGGGCTGTGAATTGCTGCCGTCCTGTGCAAGAATGAAATAACAATAACAACTAACAACATACTGCCTTAAACAGTGGTTGTTTAGAAAGAAGATTTTGGTACATTTTCACAATTAATTATTTATCCAGGCAGCTACTTCGTTTAAAAGCATCCTGTCCACATAGCTCACCCTCTGTGAGCTCATTAATGCTCGAGCTGTGTCACCTCGGGCTAACCTGGTGGCTGTTGATTGAGTCCCGTGACAGCTGTTTGCAGAGGTTTGCCCTGCTCCCTGCAAGCAGCCTGCCTTCCTCCTCCAAATTGCCTCTCCATTCCAGGCAGGGTTCAAATTTCTGAGTGAACGCTATCCTGGGCAAAATGGTTGGATTTCTGAGAGTAATAGGTAAGGCATGACAGATAACATCCTGCACACCCCCAGGAGTCCTCCTGCATGTTACAGCTTGAAGGTGTTGGTCAAGGTGAATCCTGCACAGAGCCCATAAACATTTAAGTCCCAGAACAAGTGTTTGGGGGTGTACAAACATGTTAATGACCTCCAGTTAATTGGCAAGCAATTACCTTGAAGTAAAAATAGCTTCCCCTTGCTGAGCAGTCACAAGAGCGCGTGTCCCCCTATGAACACTGAAATTTTTGGCCAAGGAGCCTTGTCCAACTTGTCTTCTGGATCCTGGCAGGTCTGTGATCAAAAGTGTGTTGTCCCCAGCACCAACTGCTGTTTGTTTGTGGTAGAGACTCAGCAAACAGAACTGTCTGCCAAAGCTAATTTTCACGCTGCCCTTTAATAAAGTTCTGCAGTTCATAATGCAATGAAAAAGTAAGATCATATTGACTGGCAAAAGCATTTGGTTCAGCAAGGGAAAGTACCTGCTGTGTGCACTATAAAGGAACTATCAGTGAAAGCTAGGTAAGTATTTTTAACCTAAAGACAGCTTGGCAGGCTATAATGTGTCTCCTACCGAATTTCGAATCTTTCTGATCCTTTGCATGACAAAAATACACAGCTGGACTGATTTCATCAGATATGTATTGCAGCTGAGAACCAAGAGGCCTGCACCTAGCACAGCTCTTGGCACTCCAAGTGGGACCCGTGGGCAGATGTTTGACCTGTTGCCTCTCTGCCACCTACAAAAGTCAGCAGCATCTTTTCAGGAGGTCTCCAGCCTATGCAAACCATCAGCTTCTCTTAGAACTTGGATCAAGTCCTTGCTTGATCCTCCACAATACTTTGGGAAAAAAAAGGCCCAGATTTTCCTGATATGTAACCAAACCACACCTGGGTTTCATTCCTGGAAGAGATTGTCACAGCGTTTCTAAGAAGGCAATAACTGGGCACACGTGAATCTGTCGCTGAAGTCCCATGACTCTGGGGCTTGTGGTGGCCGAGATGAGCTGGCACGTGGCGCAGGGTGGTTCCAGCTGCAGAGCCACATCTGCTCCCTGTGCTCCACAGCAGCACGTGAGGTGCTTGCTGCCTGTGCCATCCCTGTCTCCAGCTCTCCAGGCAGTGTAATGTCATGCTGAGGAGGAGGGAAGCAGGTGACTCTGGGAGCCGCAGGACAGCCAGGGTGTCTGGCACAGATTCCTCTGGATGCTGCAGTGGGCTGCAGGGTCAGTCCACAAAAATCTTTCCAAAGCAGCCAGAGGTCTCTGCCTTGTGTCCTGGAGGAGTGAGGGAGTGGCAGATGGAAAAAACAAAACTAGCAAAATGCATTTCACAATCCTGGCAGCAGTACTTGGCAAACAGAGGAGCCACAATGATGGAGTCTCAGATTGCTCTCCCTGTGCAGCCTGGCTTTAGGAACTCTGGCGTTGTTGTGAGGCTTGAAAGGGCTCCTGTTCCCTCCACTGGCTCCTATGGCCTTGCATTTGGTATCCTCAGGTGTTTCAGGCTGGAGGAGCTGTAATGAGTACAGATACCAGAGCTTTCCAGGAAGCATTCAGGTACAAGTGCAGCTCTGTTCACTGTAGCTGCCTTGAATTAAAGTTCTGTGCCTGTAGTGGCAGACAAATTTGCTGGCAAACATTTTGAAAAAAAAAAAAGAAAAAAAGAAGAAGGCATCAATCCAGAAAGGCACTGTGCACAAACTAAGCTTAGTCTAAATGAGTACACCTGTGCTCGACACCAGGCACGTGATGAATGCTCTGCTACATCCTGGCCAAAATAAATTTAAAATGAATATCGGTGTGTACTGGTGTGAGATGAATGCTGGTCTTGTAAGCAGGACCGCATGTGGCAGAAACAGGATCCTCCCGCCCGGCGTGTCAGCTGGGGATATCCACAGGGAGGGTCACGTGCGCTCCTCTCGAGCTCACCAGCAGGGCTGGTGAAAACAGGTTTTGATTTGAATGAGTTATGACCCATTGAAAATGGCATCATGTGTAACCACAGTAAATTGTCATAATGAGATCACGAGGCTGGAGAAGTGAGCGGCGAGCAAAGAGGCCACGTTCCACCAGCGCCCGCAGCTGCCAGCCCGGGGCTGCAGAATGCAACCCGGGGACACGCTCCTGCTCCCTGGGCATCTTTGGGGATTTAGGGACAGGACCAGGGCTTGCACAGCCAGGCAAAAACCCATCGGCAGTTTTGAGTTAAAAAGAAGAAAAAAAGCTAAAATTCATACAGCTTTACATCTAGAGTCTTATCCAGAGTAACAGAGGGGACTGGGCTAACACAAAGAATGGACAAACATGAGTACTGTTAGTGCTGCCGTGTTCACTGAGGCTTAGCCTAGATGTTTCTAAATCATACTGCTGTAGGAAGGAAGGGTTTGGTGGACAGAGCACTACAGAGGTGAAAGGAAATCCTCCTGGAAGCACAATAAAAGCCTTGGTGTATCCCAAGTTCACAGTTCTGCCAGACCAGCCCTCCTGAACCCTGCTCAGGCATGGCTGCCCTGGGCTGCCCAGCTGTAGATGCTGCAGAATCATCACTGCCTTCTCTATTTTCACAGGAAAGATAGAGGCAAAGTCTAAAACTCTGATCAGTTTGATGGACTTAAAGTTTTACCAAATACCTGGACAACATAAGTAGTAGAGCTCCTGCCTTCCAGGTGTATTGTAGGTGGACTTTTGGCAAGAGCTCCTTTCCATTCCTCCCGACACTGTGCTATTTGTGTGGGGCCATTCACAGCTCAGGGGACTGGAAGAAACACACTCATTCTGCTTCTCTTCTCAAGTTATCAAGTGCACGTGGCCCAGCCACATTCCTCCCGCTGCCCGCGAGGCACAGGGCAGAGGTGTGTGCATGCTGCCCACTGCAGGACCTGCTCTGTTCCCTTGGTCTCAGGGCAAACCAGGCTGCTTTCCACGTGGCTGCCACTCCTCTAGTCTTGCACCCTTCTGTCTCCTCCATCTGTTAAGCTCTGCACACAAATATCTGTGCCCCTGAGCCATGGAGCCATTCGGGCTCATGCGGATATGCAGCACCTTCCTGACTCATATCGTCTCTTTACAGTGGTTTGGTCATGGCTGAATTCATAGCCTGAGTCCATGGATAAAGAAACACCCAGCTCAGTGCTGTTCCATGCAGTGCAGGTTAGCCCTCGGCCCTGGGGTTGTGCTTGCATTTATCCAAGATGCACAGTCTGAACAGCACATTGAAGCCTAAGCCATTCCCAGGACCCCACATCTCCTGTTGTGGGCAGCTGGCTCCAGGTCCTTCTGCTCTTCCAGTAGAAGTGCTTGAGGCTGATCTGGAAGGCTCTAGTCTTGTTTCCCTGGTGTTGCCTTGCTGACATTGCTGCAAGGACAGCCGAAAGAGATGGAGACCAGCCAAGCTGAAGAGACACAGGGGAAATGTGTCCCTGCATACATTACTTAAAAGCAAAGCACGGGGAGCACTGAGGATTTCCTGGTGTACCAGAGGCGTCTTCCCAGTGGGGGCATGTCTGCTTGCCACAGGTGAATGTGCCAACTCTGCCCATGCTGCAGTGCAGGTACAGCTGTGGGGAACCCAGATTTTCCAGTTGATACCTTCTCTGTAGCTAATGAGAACCAAAAATAAAACTGCTCGTTTGAAGTACTTTCTGAATTTACTGCTTAAGCTGACTTGCTGTGTGTCATCCATTGAGCAGAAGTCCTTCTGAGCTTTCATTCTTTAGTCTCAGCTTAGTAGCCCTGCATAAACCCCTACTAACATGCCTTATTTTTCTAATACCCATGTAGGAGAAGAATTTGGACTGGTTCCCTCGGATGAGAGCCATGTCTCTGGTTAGCAATGAAGGTGACAGTGAGCAAAATGAAATCAGGAACCTGCAGGAGAGGCTGGAGTCAACCATGAGCCTTGTGAAACAGCTTTCCAGTCAGCTGGCTGAGCTCAAGGAACAGGTAAGTGCCCTGTGTGGGTAGCAAAGTGAGCACGTGTGGGTGAAGGCGCTGCCTTCCATCACGTCGCAGTCAGGACAGTGTTACAAAAGAGACTTTTGTCTCGGGAAGGTTTTAACTTTCCCTCCAGCAAGCTTTCTGGGTAGATACACTGATAAGGGTTTGGAGTGAAATTGTACTCTGTTAGCAACAGCAGAGATCAGGTAAGGAGAAAACTCTGGAGGGGAATTAGTCATTAAATGCTCCTGGTGAGTGTGCAAGGACAGAGGGGAAACTGCAGAAGGGATGAGGGGCTGCATAACCTGGCAGTGAAAGCAATGTAGTGTCAGGAATAGCTGCATACTGATGGGAGCCTGGAGGGAAAAAAGCCTTCTGTGTCCTGCCTTTGGGTTTTTCCCCCTCTGAGAACATCAACAGTGCCCTTGTGAAAACAATTTGCAGAGCCTGTTGCTTTGCTTGTGTCACCCTTGTGCTGGTGCCTCTCCTGCAGCTCCCTCTGCTCTCCCTTATGGAGCACAAGCTGCTGGCCTCCCTTAAAGCCTCCCTTAAAGCCCTGCTCCTGCCCACATCACCTGTCTGCTGCGTTTGCTCTCCCTTCAGGATCAAAAGGCCAGCTCCTTTTTTTGCTACAGGTGCTGGTCACCTCTGCTTTGCTCATTACAGTTTCAGAAAAGCATCTGTGTGTTTTCTTTATGGGAAGCCCTTCAGTGGCATCAACAGAGTTATCTAATTATTCCCCTTCAAATCCCTCCTTAAAACTTTTCCCTGTGAAAAACCCAACAAAGGTTTAGGCTGGATGTGCTGAGACCATTGCTCATTGTGCTTACCCACAACATCCTGGTGGGATTTTTTTCATCCCCCTCTGGCTGAATCTGTTCTCTCCTGGCTTAAATTTAAACCCTGTGTGGCCGGGGCCATGTTTTCCTTCTGTGATTCTACAGCACCAAGTGCAAACGCTGACCCTCTGCAGGGCTACAGAACACAATAGCAGCACAAATAATACTCTGTAAGACCGGCTGGGGGATAAGAATAATGTGTAAATGAGAATAAAACGTCCATACTTTGCAGGAAACAGATCTCCCACTTCAAAGACATCCCTTACTTGTAATTTTCTGTGCTGAAGAAAAGAATTCCACTCCCTGTTGTTTTGCTTATATGTATCTTGCTCTGTGACTGCTAAATAATAGTAAAAAGAAAAAAAAATCTCAACTCGTCTCTCTCTGCCTTTCCACCTTAGATGACAGAACAAAGGAAGAATAAGCAGAGGCTGGGCTTTCTTGGATCAAACACACCCCATGTGAATCATCACATGCCACCACCCTGATACCACGGGGAGAAGCCGTGACTAGCCTTTCATCAGTATTCCTGCTTTATTATAGAATAAAAAACTGAGATTGAGAGGAGTGAACAGTGCCTATTGTTACAAAGTTAAAAACAACCAAGTGCCAAGATGTTAAGTGGTTTAGCTCTGGGAACAATTTGTAGCTGTTTTTCATGGTTGAGAGGGACCACAACCTAGAATGTGAGCGATACAAGGCAGCTCGTTTGTATTCCGTGCGCTCGGCTCGGGCTCCAGGGCTGCCTGGGACGCAGGCTGGGACACAGGCTGGGACACAGGCTGGGACAGCACTTGGCCACATCCTGGGAGCCCCTTTCTCCCCGGAGCACCGGGAGGAGCGAGCTGAGCAGAAGAAGGAGAGGTGTTTATTGAGGCAAGCACGACAGCCTGGCTCAGAATCAATAGGTCGTCTCCGGCTCACTTGCCAAATAGCAACATTAGTCATATTTGCTTGGCATTTACTATTTTCTAATTACCAAAAATATGTCAGTCCGTAAGCGGTGATGTTGCTTCAAGTAACTTCTACTAGGAGGGAAAGGGGAGAAACCTCAAAAGACTGGAGGAAGGAAAAAAATAAAAGGAAAAAATAGAAAAAGTTGCAAAGAGATACATTAACGCTTTTGAATTTTAGCTGTCACCATGCAATTTCTTATTTATAACATGGAGCACAATGGATCTACAGCTGTGGGAATGTTATGCACATAATACTGACAACATAACTGGAAGTGATTTCTTTCTCCTGGCTTCAGATGTTCTTGATTATTGTGGCCGTGAGGTTTCACATACTGAGGAGTTAAACTGTGTTTTAAATTCAAGTTCCAATGGAGGATTCAGGGGAAAAAAATTATACCTGTAGTTTGAAGTGTGTATGGGATTTTATTTTTTACAAAAAAGCTTAGAAATGTCTTTCTGTACAGAAATGTAATGGTGTCATTACCTTCCATAAACTCACCTTCAGCAAGAGTTGATTTGAGTAAATAAACACCAAATTCTGCCAGCTTTCCTCTGAGCTACAGATCATGGGTTGATGGTTTTTGCCTGCCCTTCCCACTTCTAGGGGTTTGCAGGGAAGCCTGGTGGGGAACAGGGGCTCCTCCCAGCTCTCAGCCCTACAAAAGGCAGCAGCTAAGTCACCAGTGCAGGTTTATGCTCTATCCTGTATTGCTTTGGATGGCTTGAAAGAAAAGTTACAGGGTTTCCACAGAGCCCTAGGGGACTCTTTTGTCTTTTAGGAAAAAAATTGAGAGGCACAAATGGGAGTTGTGTCCTCAGTTTGCTTTCATTTTCAGTGGGTTTTGGTTACCAGATTGTCTCACATTTGAAAATGCACCTCTTGTTACATGGAGTCACTTTTTAAACCAAAGTATTTTTGCAATGATTTGCCCCTGTAAAATTTTCATTTTGTTATAAAAGCCATTTTGATCAAAGGAAAAAATATTATTGGTGTAAATATTTTCCAGTTTCTTCCTGGAGAAATGCTGTTGTCCTGGTTAAGGCACTATTCAAACCAACAGGTCTAGAGTAAAGGGAAGGAAGAGGTATTTCACTCTCTTTATCCCAAATTCAGACCAGTTTTTGAAGCTACTTTTTTTTTACATTTTTTGTGGCAGTGATGTGGCTGAGATAAAAGGAATATATTGTAGCAACATACTTATATCTTCTACCACTAAAACATCTCCCATTGGCTTCAATTGTGTCCTTCAAAAATAGTGTAGAAATCAGAGGTTTGTGTATTTTACTGGAATAAAATCTCTTTCTGTTGGCATTAGTTCCAGAGAGCACCCTGGTTGTGAGAGGTGATGGCCAAAGGAGCTGCCCACAAGCACAAAGTCAGCAGTAAGTTGGTAGGGACTCAGACCCCGTAGCTGTATTAATTCAAATTAGTTCATACAGTTAATCAGATCTACTCACAGCTTCTGTTGCAACAGCAATTTCTTTTTCTCACAAGTGTGGTTCTAAAACACAAAGCACAGTTCAATTTTAAGTTAAACTCTCATTATTTATTGGGGGGTGTGTGGTTGGCTAATACTGGAATGGGTTGGCACTTTTCTTGTTTACACTCAGAAAAAGCAGCTGCACGTCAGGGGAGGCTTCTGCTGCTGGAGCTGGAAGAACTTGAGGCTGGATGGGTTTGTGCCCGAGCTCAGGGCTGCAGGAGGGTGCTGCTGGTGCTCCCTCTGGTTCACACCCAGCCCACATCCCCTGGGGCTCAGGAGCCCAGCTCCTGCTCTTCAGAAGGGAGAGTTACAGCATCAAAATCAGAGAACAGATGCTGGTTCACCTTGGCCATGGTGCCTTTCTGCTGTTCACAGCTTCCCAGAGAGACCTCCATAATCAGTAACAGTAGGTGATGCTACTTGCACAGACTGTAAATATATTTCACTGAGAATTTCAACATCTTTGCTGTTTCTGTCAAAACTTAGGCCCTGCCCTGCTCTCATCCATGTGAGCAATCTGTACACTCACACGTGATAAGGCAAACAGGAGGCCTTGCATGGATAATGGTTGCAGGGCCAGGCCCCAAGACTTAAAAGATTGTGAAATATCCCCATGAATGAGTTTATAACAAAAATCATTGTTTTATACATATATTTATGTGTATATCTTTGTTTAATGCAGCTGGGGTAACCTTTTCCTAGGCAAGTATCATTTACCTTACCTATTTATATGAAATGATTGCAATGAAGTTAAAACTTCTAAGAGCTTTTAATGCCTTAGAGACATTTATAATTATAAGCTCCTTGACAGTTAAAACCTACTTAAGTGAACGTGTCCATTGCTGCTGAATGTAACTTTTAATAAAATGTGTCATTTTATATATGTCTGTCTCATTCTTGGGGCTAAGGCTGGGGGGAGATGTGTGTTCTGGTTTGGGAGGAGCAGGCTGGGTGGGGGCCCAGGCTGTGGGTGTGCACCCATTCCTTCAGCCCTGAATGGATGGAGGCTGAATGCAGCAAGGAAAGCAAGAATTTGGGTTATTTCAGGTGCAGATTGCTCCATGGATCCAGGCATGCTGCTCTTCCCAGAGGTTGGGTGGCAGCTGGCTGTAGGATTTGCTGGAATGCTCTGAGGCCAGGGGAGCCCTGGGTGCAGGTGGGCAGAGCCAGGGATGGTGATGGGTCAAGTGTTACAGGGATGAGCACAGAGCCTCAGGGTTCTTTTCCAACCTTTATGATTCTGCAGTACTGTCATGCAGGCTTTTCTGTGCGAGCTTATTTTGCACATTTTTGTCCTCTCTTTTTTAAAATGTTTTTAGTGTAACTCTTTCAGGTAGCACATTGAGAGAGAGATCAAGGGCTCTCCCCACTTCTCTGGGTGAAAGAATTGAGAAAGACAAATTGTGTCTCTCAGCTTGGGCTAAGGAAATCTGTGGTCTTGTGAAAAATGGAAGAGCCTTCCCTACAAACCTGTGGTCAATAAACTACATCATATAAGTCCTTTTTTTTCCTTTTTCCCAGCTGTTTTTTTTTCACAAATAGTCAATATTAATGAGGAAAAATATAAGGCTTCTTCTTAGTGAGAAAAAGTCTGCTAATTAATTAGTAAGAAAAATCCTATTAAATGGAGCATGCTGTTTCTCCTGAGCACTCATTCCACCAACTTGCTGAGATTTTGAGTAGAATTAACTTTCTTTTCTATTCTCTGGTATGATTTTAAGGCTAAATAGAAAGGATCTTATTTACTACTAGGTTTGTTAGATGGTTTTGCAAAAAGGATATCCTAAGAGAAAATGGGGTTTCATGCAGCAAGCTTTCAACCTAAGATTTCAGTCAAAACGCCCCCAAACCAGCATTAAGCTTCTAAGCTCAAAGGGGAGCAGTTTCACATGCAGGACTGAGAACCTAATGCCAAGGCTTTTCTTTTTCCAAATGTTTGCCCCCAAGGCACATTTTAATTCAAGAGGTGTTTCAGGGAGCAAACCTCTCCCTCGGCACTGGCTCGCTCTGTTCTGGCCTGCAAGTGAATTCTGCTCCTCCCTTTCCACCATTGCTGCTGCTGCTGTGACAAAAGCATCTGCAGGCAAGGATGTTTTCTTTGGAAAGCACGTGCTTATCTTCTGGGGAAGGCTGCCAAGTTCATTTTTGAGGGGAGAAGGCTGAGATTTAAGGCTGCTAACCTCTTTGCTGCCCTGGGATGCCCACAGGAGCACAACTCCTGCCTGCAGGTGTCCATGCTGAACATCCTGAATTTGCACAGAATCATTCAAAATGCCTCAAAAGGAGCTCAGGCTGTGGGGGTTTGAAATGTGCAGCACTGTATTGCTACCATAAACTCACATTTGCCCACTCTATTTATATGCTGCACTGTTTCAGGCTGGCGAAGGAAGCTGCAAGGCAGAATACAAGCAGCCTTTCTAACTTTCCTATTCCCACGTTTTTCTCTTGCTGCAAACAGCCAAGAGTTAACTTTCTTTTTGTACTGGAAGTTTCTTTCTCCATGTCTCCACCTTTGTCTGCTGCCCCTCAGGTAAGGTGAGACCTGGGCATGTCCTGGACCACAGGGTTTGCTGATTAACCAAAGCAATAAGCTAAAATGTGTAGGAGCATGGTGTTCTTATGACTTAATAATTTCTTTAAATGTTGTAGATCATCAACATCCAATATCTGACTCAATGTAAGCAGGAGGTTTTCCTTTTCTTGAGGTAAATCATTGCAGAGTCTCCATCCCCTGGTGGAGCAGCCATGTGGCCTTTGCCAAGGCAGCCTACACCCCTGTGCAAGGCTGTGGGGTCAGCCCAGCCACTGCTTTGGGTGGGCTGTGTCACCATTCAGATTTCATCCAGATGGCAAGAGCAGTGGGGGGATCCAATTACAGCCCAAAGGCCCAAATTCCCTTTATAAGTAACTCCCTTCTGGCCCCCAAAATCTGCAACATTTATAGGTTTTGTTCCCAGTAACACTGAGCTGCCACAAAAACTGTGGATTTTGGGCACATCCTCAGTGTTTCCTGTAATGGCCTTCAACTGGGATATGTCAATCTGAATTTCACAATCCTCTCCTAGGAGCACCAAAGATATAAGGATATTTTTCCTTGCTTTTCCTTACCAAAGACATAAGGATATTTTTCCTTGCTTCTTCTTCCCTGCCCTGCCAGTATTACAGGATGAAACACCCAGGACCTGTGTTAACTCAGTCCCTGCTGTAGAGACCCGCAGTTGTGTCCAGCAGAGCACAAGACAACCCAGAAACAGGGTTTAAAAAATCCATTTTCAGTCTTGAGTGTTGGATGATAGAAGTTGGCTCAGACTTTATAGTATTTTTTTTTTCAAGTCACCTTTTGCTGGCTTTGAGGTTGGGTCTGGCCCATTTGCAGCCCTCTGGGGAGCAGCAGCGGCGGCTTTGTCTGGCACAAAAGCTCCCACCCCAATTTGATAAAGCCAGCAGAATTCCTGGTGCTTCCAAAACCCCTCCCAGCCCTTCATCTTTCTGTTCTAGGAGCTGAGGTGTTTGTGCTGTGTGTGACTGTGTGTGGTTTGCACACACAGCCCAGTCTGAGGGTATTTGGGAACACTGGAACAGGAACGGGACAGCTTGGCTGCGGCCCTAAACAAGCAAAGCTGGTGTGAGCGCTGCCCTCCCGTGAGAAATGCAAATCCTGCTGCCTGTGGAGGAGGCAGGAGAGGAGATTTTGGTCCCTGGAGCTGTCATGGCTCTTCCTATGCAGGTGTAAACATCTGTCCAGGTTCCTGGTTGGCAGCTGGGATGTGGGAAGATGCTAGCAGGGTATTGTGCACCTGGCCCCACACTGTGAGAGTTGTCAACATGATGTGTTACAATGCAGAGAAAGAAAGGGAAGGAAGAAAGTTCAAGGGAAGGTCTTAAGGGTACAAGAAAATGTTGTCAAGGATGATTTTACTGGTGGGATTACTAAAAGTTTGCTTTTGAGTTACTGTGAATAACTGGTGTTACCAGAAGCTGGCTGTCCATGTCTTTGTCAATCTTGAGTGCCTTTTCAGAAGAGAGCACTCACTGGTCCACTGAAACCCCTATTGCTTGGGGTCCTTGTTCTATGAACTCTGGGGTTTTTTTGTGAGTTTGTCCACAGCACCTCACTTGGGATGAGTGCTCTCTTACATGAGCTCTAAATAAATACAGAAATATAAACCAAGCTGGAAATTTACTGAGTACAAGCTGTCTTGCAAAATTGCCTGCGTTTCCTGGCTCTGGATGGGTTGGAAATACCACAAGACTCCCTTCTCTCAGAGTAACGTGATACTTCTGCTTCCGGGCTCAGCGCAGAGCGGGAGGTGGAAGCGTGTTCAAGAGAGGAAAAAGAAAAGCAAAAGCAAATTATAATCATGCTCATTTTTAACATGGCAAAATCAAACTCCCAATTAGAATGCTTGAAGTGGCCACTATGATCATCTACTCAAAAGTCTCGTGCAGTGCAGGGGGTAGAGTTCTATCCATCTGCTCCTCTGTGGCACAGAGCTGGAAATGGGAGCTAACCTGGCCTGGAAGTCTCCATGGGCAGAAGACATGGGCTGTATCTGCCAGCTGGTTCTCATCTGACTCCTCTTCAGCCCAAGTGCTGCATCCTGGCCAAGCAAACCTGGTTCCCCATGGGCCATGCTGGTTCCCATTTCTCCAGGAGAGGGAAATCCAGTCTAATGCAATCTCAGGATGCAAATCTTGTTCTGCAGCACAGGCATTGTAATAATAGCCCACATGTCTCAGCACATGGCCTTGGGTGATGCCTGGGGCATTTGGCCACTGAGCCTGTGCCCACCCTGCTTGAGGTCATCACCTCCAAGGCAAGGAGCACAAATGTGAAGTTGCTTTGTGGGCTGAATGTGGTTCTTCTACACTCACACAAAATCTAGGCAGGTATGGTGCTGCCAGATCACCTCTTTTTTCCTTTTATTTTGCCTTGTTTTAGTGGTGAGGGCTCCCCTCAAGATGGCCTTTCCTCAGCCAGACCTTCACAGACACAGTTTCTCCAGGCAAGTGACAAGTTATCTTGTGGGATCCCTGTAATTTTCCCCATCTGGTCAAATATTTGGAGGCAGAAGTTATGTCAGCTGAGGTGTCAGGGAAGGAAACAAAGCTGTGCCACTGCTGGGACAGTGTGATGAGGCTGTGATATTGCTGTGGCAGAGAATGCCCATGGTGTGAGCAGCCACATCCTAAGGAGAAGATGGCTGGGAATTTAGGGCACCGCACAGCTCCTCCCCCTGATCCAACCTCCAGCACAGCACCTTCCTCAGGGTGAAACAGGGACCTTGATCCAGTCTGTCTTTGTCACTGCTCCCCCCTCAAAAGAGAGGAGTGAAGGTCTGTGTCCTCAGCACTGCCCATGAGGGGTGTGCCCTCCTGCCTTTGCCAGAAAATGTCCTATTAACAGCATCTTCTGAGAACTGATGGAGACCACACATGTCCTTTCAGCCAGGCCAGCAAATAACCTTCAGCTAAGTCTGCCCAGGGCTGTTTTGGATCTGGTGATCTGCATTTAGAAATAGTCTCGGTATTTTTAAATGTTGCCTGAAGCCATCTGCTCCCCTCTTCATTTTATGTTTTATTGTCATTTATAACATATTATATGAGCTATTCAAAATCCAGACAGACACTGGAGGGGAGTGAGTGAGTCCTGAGCTGCAACACACAGAAATCTCTGCAAGTCTTCCCTCGGCTTTCAAAGGGCTTGGGGCTGGCACCCCCGTCAAGGCAGCCTGAGTGGCTGCAGCTCTGTGGGATCCTGGCTCTGGGACACACCCTGTGCATTCCACAATTGCTGCCAGGGCCAGGGACTTGCTCTTGGCTAGAGCCAGGCAAGACAATCCCTGACATCTGCAGGGCTCCTGGTGGCTGCTCTCACAGCCCGGGCACAAGGAGGTCAACTGATTTTCTCAGGTCACCAGTGCGTGAGCAAATGATTCATCCAGATTTTCCTGGCTCCTAAACCTTTGCTCAGACCACAAGGCTGCTTAGTGACTTAGCAGGGCTCTGGGGAAGTCAGCTATAAATTGCAAACACGCTATGGCCAAGTGACCGGCTGCGGCGTTATCCACGTGCCATTGGTGAGTCCAGGGGGGCTGGCTGGTAGCTGGGAATTACTGCCAGGGTGAGGAATGCCAGTTGTTTGATGAAGCAATGGCTTCAGACAAAAAAAATTGTTTGCCTTGCCTCCTACTTTATGGCAAAATCTTTCCACCTCTGTCTTTTCAGCTTGACTCCATGCAGGGCCCGGTGCTGTGACCTTGCAGGGAGTTGCTACTTGGAACTGGGACTGGTTTGTATGGCCTGAGCTCAAAGTGATGCCTGGAGAGGCTACCTGGAACAGAGGCTAGACAGAGTTAAAGGAATAAAGCAGGTGTTTATTAAAAGGCCTTCAAGGGATGCACCTTGGGCAGTACAAGAACCCTGCTGTGGCTCTACCCAAGATGTATGACTGGTCCTGAGTTTTCACACTTAAATAAGTTTTGGTCCATTTACATATTGGGATTAATTGTCCAATTACAGCTTCAGGTTATGAAGTCACATCCTCCCACGTTGCTCTCCTCAATTCGCTGTTTTTTATACTTTTGGGCCTGAAGCTGCAACAGTGTCCTTGGTTCTCAGGCTGGAAAAGGATTGTTTTGTCTAACTGAACTGTGAAGAGAACTTGCTAACACTTTATATGAAATTCAGAGTTACACACCAAGGCAGTACAGAACCTGGGAAATATGAAAGCTTAAACTTAAGGCATCAAGACCAGCCCAGGTGACAAAGCCATCACCTGAGTCCTGCAGCCTCAGCAGGGCAGGATGGCCAAAGGGACCCTGCTGTCCCTCAAGGCTCAGTGACACCTCCCAGGAGCACAGATGTCCCAGGTCAGGCTCAAACACAACAGCACACCAGCGTGCCAGTGGTGAGAGGATGGGCATGGAGCCCTGGGGGATGGCTTAAACTCCAGCTGAGATCCTCAGCTTTTGGGAATGATGGCTAAATGAGCTAACCTGCCCTGGGAAACATGCTGCTGCTCTTTGGTGACATCTCAGCTTGCTCTGGTGGCACCATGGTGCTGGTACCATCTGAAACCCAGAAATATTTCCTTTTAGGAGATGCCTCTTGATTTCCTCTTGCTGGTTGTGCTAGACTCAGACAGCAGCCAAGGACCAGTAAGTGCAGATGGGTGAGAGGGCTGCAAATGCCCCAAGGCCAGGCTGCTCTGGCTTCTGAGCATCCTCACAGTATGGGGAGTTATTACCACACTGCTCTATTTTAATAATAATCTATTACACTTCAAACATATGAAATAAAACAGGGCACTGAACATCAAGCTGCCTGAATTAAGATTCTATGTTTGTTGGGTTTTTTTTTTAGGAAATCCCTGGACATCAATGGGCAAACTGAGGGAGTTCGACACTACAAAGAGAAGACAAGAGAGGGGGCCCAGCTCCAGGCCCCCTCTCAGCCCTGCAAGGAGCAGCTGAGGACAGCTGGCACAAATTGGCACTTTCCTTGGCAGCAGATGAAGTGTGCAGGAGACAATGGGGCCTGGGCTGGTTCCTCGTGCCCAGAGGTGATCCCTAGGGCTGGGAGCAAAGCTCACTGAGAGCACAGCCAGGAGAGGCTGCAGCGCCTGCTCCGCTCAGGGGGAACAGCCTGGGTCTGTATGTCAGGGCAGGTGCACAGGATGTGTGCCCACCACAGGGCACTGCTGGCACTCCCATGGGCACAGGATGTGTGCCCACCACAGGGCACTGGTGGCACTCCCACAGGCACAGGATGTGTGCCCACCATAGGGCACTGGTGGCAATTCCATAGGCACAGGATGTGTGCCCACCACAGGGCACTGGTGGCACTCCCATGGGCACAGGATGTGTGCCCACCATAGGACATTGGTGGCACTCCCATGGGCACAGGATGTGTGCCCACCATAGGACATTGGTGGCAATCCCACAGGCACAGGATGTGTGCCCACCGCAGGGCACTGGTGGCACTCCCACAGGCACAGGATGTGTGCCCACCATAGGGCACTGCTGGCACTCCCATGGGCACAGGATGTGTGCCCACCACAGGGCACTGGTGGCACTCCCATGGGCACAGGATGTGTGCCCACCATAGGGCACTGCTGGCACTCCCATGGGCACAGGATGTGTGCCCACCACAGGGCACTGGTGGCACTCCCATGGGCACAGGATGTGTGCCCACCACAGGGCACTGGTGGCACTCCCATGGGCACAGGATGTGTGCCCACCACAGGGCACTGGTGGCAATTTCATAGGCACAGGATATGTGCCCACCACAGGACACTGGTGGCACTCCCATGGGCACAGGATGTGTGCCCACCACAGGGCACTGGTGGCACTCCCATGGGCACAGGATGTGTGCCCACCATAGGGCACTGGTGGCAATCCCACACTGAGGGGACAGCAGGCCTGGAGCACGCCACGCTGCTGGCACCGAGCACCAGCGGTGTGGCAAAGCCCCTGATCACGTTGGCTGGCCCTGAGCTGCTGGTCAAGCCCAGGAATGCCAGTGAGACTCAGGCTTCCTGCAGGGTCCCATGCTGGGAGCTCACAGCAGGAGGGGAAAAGCTCCGTGCAGTGGTGGTGTTGCTTCATGCAGAGCTGGGAAGAAATGTAAAGCTGTGACACCTGGAACACAAAGAGGCAGCTAGAAAGGACAGGCAAGAGCAGGAAACTTCTTCATAACAGAACACCACTTGGCAAGGAGGGATAAAGGAAACAAGTTTTTTTAATAAATGAAATGATCATGTAACTTCTGGTTTGCGTTATAGTGAGGATTTTTGTGTGTACAAGCAGTAATTCCACCAGCACTGTGTGTATTCATTATCTTAGACATCTATTGGCAGCTCAGAGGCACCATTTCCTTTTGAACTTTGTGAACAAATTCAAATGGGGAGGGGGAGAAAAACCATCCCCACTTTCCAAAAAGTTCTCCATGGTCATAAGGCCATGAGCTTAAGCTGCACTGAGGCTCTGAGCCAGTTGCAGCAGCATCCCAGCAGTGACATCTGAACCCCTGTGTTTAGGATTACCACCCAGGTTCTCCAAAGCTAAAGACACTTTTGAAATTATTTAATGAAATGCAAGCCAAGTAAACTCGATTATGCTCTCCTTGTTTGTCCCCTGGAGTGGGAACACAGAGTTTAGGCTTTGGTGCCTTCCCTGGTCCCTCAGCACAAACAGGAGAAGCAGCTGAAGGACTTGGAAGCTGCAGGGATGAAGTGGAGCTCTCGGGCAGTAACGAGAGCTGAGCTGAGGGAAAACAGCTGCGAGCTGGACACCAGCAGGGTCCAGAGCTGTCCTCAGGGAGCGGTGGGAGGGGTGGTCCCTCACCTCGGGAGGTCCTCAGCCCTGCCGGTGCCGCGATTTGTCCCCATCCAGCCCTGCCGGTGTGGCCGAGCTGCTCTGCTGCAGCTGGAGGAGACAGCCTGGTGGGGAAGAGGAGCTGGGGGAAGGAGAGGAGCCCAGCAGGATAACGAGCTCGCAGGATGCAGATGCACGTTTGGGCTGCAGCTCCCACACAGCCACAGCGCCCGGCAGCGCCCAGCCACACATGTGGAGTCACACAGCGAATAATTCGGGGCGGGAGGCAGCTTTAAAGGTCATCCAGCCCAACCTCCCTGCGACGAGCAGGCACATCTTCAACCAGATCAGGTTGCTCAGAGCCCCATCCAACCTGACCTTGAATGTTTCTGAGGGTGGGGCATCCCCCGCCTCCTCGGGCAGCCTATTCCTATGTAAAACACCCTCGCTGTGAAATACTTCTTCCTTATGTCGAATCTAAATTGACCCTCTTGTAGTTTAAAACCATAACCCCTTGTCCTATTGCTGCAGGTCCTGCTAAAACTCTCTCCCTATCTTTCTTATTAAGCCCCCTGTAAATGCTGAAAAACACAGTGATGAGGTCACCCCAAAGCCTTCTCTTCTCCAGGCTGCACAATCCCAATTCCCTCAGCCTTTCCTCCCAGCAGAGCTGCTCCATCCCTCTGATCCCCTTGGTATCCCTGCTCTGGCCTGGCTCCAGCAGCTCCCTGTGCTTCCTGTGCTGGGCCCAGGGCTGGATGCAGCCCTGCAGGGGGGGCTCAGCAGAGAGGGACAGAGGGGCAGAATCCCCCCTGCCCTGCTGCCCTGGGGCTCTGGGTGCAGCCCAGCACAGGGGGGTTTGGGGCCAGTGCTGCCCATCCAGCCCCAGAAGCTGATGCCCAGCTTGCACTGATTTCCTCAGGGCTAGTTCCTGCTTTCACACATCTTCTCACCTCCCTTTGCAGGCTGCAGAAAGGATTTTTGGTGATTCCATGACTGATGTGTGCCTCCACAGGCAAACAGCTCAGCAGCAGGATCTGGCCTGGGCTACACTCAGCTTTACACTGAACTCTCATTTCCTCCCCTCTGTACCAATCTTGGTATCTCTGGGGATTCTCCTGTAATAATCCTGTCTATGCCATTGATTTAGACAATAGTAATTGAGCTTCAAACTTAATTACAGTATGAGAACAAGCTGTCACTTGATTGAAGACACTTCTTGATTATTTATTGAAATAAATAATCTTACCTGACTCTGCAACTTGACATGAAGGGACTAGACATTGGGGTATCTTTTATGGCTGTGTTTATATCCTTCCTGTCAGGTACAGCCCTTTAATAAAATACCAACCCCTGGCTTCCAAAATGCTCCCAGAGGCTCTGCTTTCCCTAAACTTCCATTATTGGTAGTTTAGAGAAAGAAGAGATGAGAGAAGGATTCTCTCTGATCCCTCACCTAAGTGATCCCTCTGATCCTTCCCAAGTCCCACCCAGCTGATCCTGCTTCCAGGCTGCCCTCTGGCCCTGAGACCAGGGGATGCTGGGCAGGCAGGATCTGCTGTGGCTGCAGAATCATGCCCTGGGCAAGAAATGTCTCAAATTAAAGGACTGATAGGATGAGGCAAGGGGGTTCAACCATTGCTCTTTACAGGGATATTTGGGCCTTCCAAACAGGCATTGTGTCCACAAGCTCGTCCAGGGAAGCCGAAGTGGCTGAAGATGCTCTGAGAATCAGCCTGTACTTAAGGGAACTCATTTGCTTCTCCAACAAGTAGGAGCAGCATCATTTATTCCAGAGCTGTTTGCCTGGAATTCTCTGTGGGACCACATGAGCCCTAAGAAGCTATTAATTCCCTCCAGCCTTTACAGTTACCCTTTGTAATGATCAATGTCTTGGGCACTTGGTCTTAGAACAACAGTTTTTAGAGAGCAGTTCTTCCCTGCTGTGACTTGATGTCTGCCTCTGTTACTTCACAATCTGAAATAAATCCTTTGCCAGATGCTCCAAGGCCAAAAAAATGCATCTGGACCCACAGAGAGTTGAGCTCCTGGTTCAAAACACAAACCTGGTTCTCACCTGCCAAGAGGCTGAGCTACCTGAGACCACTTCAGGCTTCAAAAAAACTTGAACTTCTGCCAAAATTCCTAATCAATGCCCATTTATATTTTGTTGGATTTGTTTCCTACCAGAAATCTTGGTTTTATGAGCAGAGACATAAATCTTAAAGGTGTTGCTTATTTTATAATCCAAACCTGGTGATTTTTTTTGTACCCATTTAGTTATGGGTGAATCACACACCTTTGCTGATGCACTCACAGCACTTTCCTCACAGATGTATCAGCTGTGGGTGCGTCAGAGAGAGAAAACCTTCTCTTGCTGATACCTGAGCCTGAAGCACACTATGTTTCAGTTCTCCTGCCTATGTTTCAGTGAATTCCACTCTCAAAATGGAAACGTGGGAGTCCTGGTTCCTGACTGCCACCTTACAACGTGCAGAAGAGTTACAAGAGTGGGATGCACACCCTGGGAGTGCTCAGGGACCCTCACCCTGCTCCAGTCCACCAAGGCAGGGGGTGTGTGAGCAAAGCTGCATCCAGCCAGGCTTCTACCATCTCCTCTTCCTACAGACTCAAACATGACCTCAGATCCCAGCTCTCCTCCTGCTGTCCTCTTGTTATTCCCTTTTGGGTCTGGGGGAGTGTTCAAAGAACATCCTCTCTTGTCCTTCCAAGGGGCCAAACATTCTTAAGCTTAAGGCAGGAAAAGTTTTCCTGTCACATTGATGAACTGAGGCAAACAGACAAGCCTTATGAAGAAGGACCAGGAAGGTTTCTGTCCCATTAAGGGAATTTATGAGAAACTCTGTACAGTTTTAGAAAAAAAAGAAAGTGTTTGCTTGGATGATGGACGTCTGTTGAATATTAATCTTTTTCTGGGTATATCGCTTCTTAAAGAAAGCCTAAATTATTCAGGAGTATTTGCATGCTGAGATATGGCAAATTTACAGGCAGTACAGATCAGACTTTTGCATCTTAATATGAAAGGAAAGAAAGTCCCAAATTTGCCTTCTTAATACTTTATTGGCCATCTCCTGCTAAGTAAAATAATTAAGCTGCTCATTAAGACACAACATATATCATGCTGGAACAATGGCCACGTTAATCCTTATACACAGCATCAGCAAAATAACTGTGAGATGCCACAAATCCATGGTTTAGGTTTTTCTTTTTATCCATTTGCTGTTTTACAGGATGGCAGTGACAGGAACGTCACCGGTGACAAACAGCAGGCACGCAGCAGCCTCTGCCCCGGGGAGGTGCCAATCTGTGAGGGCTGGGGAGCTTAGAGGTGGCCAGGGCTGCCCTGGGGGTGTCCCCCACTTTGTCCCCCTCTGTCCAGGACAGTGATGTCATCCCCCGGGCTGTGCTGGCCTCTGTCCCCACTGCCACGGCGGCGCTCGCAGGGAAGCGCCAGCCTTATTTATGTAACAGCTGCTGTTTTTAGGTGCTGTCACTCACACGTTCGCTGCAAAACATGGTACTTGAAGAGCTGCTACACTAGTACAGCATATGCCGGAGGCAAAACTATATATATTAAAAAAAAAAAAAAATCCCTGTAAAAAAAGAATTAGAGCAGGATTATCACATTGTGTCGGCCTCCCATCCACATCTCAGCTGGAGCAGCGCCTCACCAGGGCCACATTTTGGAAATGCTGTGCTGCCTGGGTTTAAAGCCTTTGTGGATGGAGTTGATTTTATTTTATTTCTCTGGTCAGGATCAGAGGGGATGCTCTATGTGATCCAATTCCTGCAATTGTCAGCAGCTCTAGGCTGGTGCCGGTGATCTCGTGTGGAGGAAGGAGCTGGGACTCAGCAGACAGGCAAAAGCAGCCCTGTCAGGCTGGGGCTGAGGGCACCCTGCCTACCTCTGCTGCCCTCCACCTACCTCAGGGTCACATGTTCAGTGCAGGGAAAAAAATACTCTCAGATGTGCATGCACAGGTTTTAAATGCATGTGATGCATTCTGACTGAAATCCTGCAGTGCTGGTTCTGAATGGAGATATCCACAAAGATTTCCATCAAAAGTCCTGTTCGTGCAGTCGGAAACTGTGATGCAAAAACCGAGCTGCTGCTGGAAAATGTCCCCTCAGAGCAGGGCACTGTGTGACCTCCCTGCATCTGAAGTCTTTCAGTGGTGATGGCTTATCATCAGAGCTTATCCTTCAGACTCCCATTGCTTGTTCTCAAAAGCAGATCTCTGCTGTAATTTAGGGTTGTTTTAAAGCAGCTACATCAATTTTCCTTTGTGCCCCAGTTTGTGGAGGTGAACGTGTATAGGCACCCTGTGCTTCCTGGATGACTGGAAACCTTCCTGCTGGCTCCAGAGGACTTTGGCTTTGGCTCTCCCAGTAAACTGTCCTCCATGTCCTAACCAGCATCTCATGCTCCCCACCATTTCTCTTCCATCACACACACATTTAATACTACACCCATGAGCGGCTGAGTGTGAAAGAAGGGAGAAACCTGAAAGAAATTAAGGAAAGCAACTGAATGGAGTAGAATAGAACAGAACAGAATATTTCACTTGGAAGGGACCTATGATGATCATCCAGTCCAACAGCCTGAGCACTTTGGGGCTGACCAGAGGTTGAGGCACATTGTAAAGGGCATTGTCCAAATGCCTCTCAAGCACACCCAGGGCATTGACCACCCCTTTAGGAAGTCTGCTCCAGTTTCCCCACCTTCTTGGTACAGAAATGCTTCCTAATATCCAGTTCTAAACCTCTCCTGTGCAGCTTTGAACCTTTCCCATGCATCCTATCCCTGGATACCAGGGAGAAGAAATAATCAAGCCCTCTTGCAGGGGAGAAGATGACAGATGGATGCCTGGTGGTCTCCTGTGTACCTGGGTGATGGCCACATCTTCTCTCACTTTGCCAGCTGCAGGTCTCTGTCCACAGATGTGAGAGGAGGAGGGAAAGGGTGAGATGGATGGTACAAAATCTCAAGGATCTCCCATGTGTCCTGCTTCCTGCCTGGACCAGAGGAGCCAGGAGGGAATCCACCTAATGAAACACTCCAGCTTTTGCATGGAGCAACCAAGAAGCTCTCACCTCAGCCCCACACCTCTCCTGTATGCTTCTGGCCCTTCTCAATGCCTCTGGCCCGGCTGGTGTACATCAGAACCTCTCCCCCCAAACCAGGGCAGTGACCTGCAGCAGCTGTGAATTTGACGGGGCGCGCTGGCTTCAGCTCACGCAGCTGTGTTTGATTTACATCTGGAGCCACTTGGAAGTTCACGTCAGAGGAAGGAAGGGGCAGAAGCGGCGCAGGAGGGACGGCTCGAAAAATGCCCTCTGCTGGAAGGAGCCAACCCCACGGAAGGGAAACGGCTGGGAGAGGAGTCAGGCAGTGATTTTCTCCCTCTTCCCCTTGCCCTGACGATGCCAGGCTTCCTGCAAGTACTGATTATGATGATTACAGTGTTTCTGGTGTGTGTATGTGTTTGTGCACACGTGTGCAGCGGTTTCTCACTAAACCTCACTCGGTTGGACGCTGCCAGATGGTACAAAAGCTTACCGGAATTTCATTTTCAAATAAACCACAGACTTGGATGAGCTAATGTTGTTCCACATAGAAAGCCACAAAATTCAACAAAGTGATGTTGTTTCAAGACGAGGACATGTCAAGTGAGGGAACCATCCGGTCGGCTCTGAAAGAGCTACACACTCCCCCTCATGATTTTGGAGGCTGTTTATGTACCAATGCCGGGCATGTGGCACTGCAGCTTGGGTTAAAGCTCTCCCCACAGCTGATGCCTGTGGAGCAGAGCCTTGGCAGCAGTGGCTCAGCAACGACATCTGCTCATAAGCCTTCCTGTTTTGTTTGAACCGCTCCTGGAAGGCTGGTGGCCCCCGAGGATCTCCTTCTCCACAAGGACAGGTACACAGCACTGCTGGGGGATGCAGCTCCACATGGATACCCTTGCTGTTGCCAGCTGACCTCCTGTGATACTCCGCTCCTCCAAGCCCAGAGCCTTGCGGTTGTCCAGGAACCACCCTGGGACCAGTTGTCCATTTGATATGTAACTGTGTGCTGTCTCAGCTCTGCCAGGAGTGGTGGCTCTGGGTGGGCAAGGATGAGCCACTTGGACACCGAGGGATGAAGCAGCAAAAGGACTTCAGCACTGCAGCGGTTCCTACACCCAAAAGCACATCTCCAGAGGCCTTCTCTCCCTCCTGAACCTCCAGGGTGAGAGTCACGAATCTGGCAGCAACAGAGGCTGAGCAGGGCAAGGATTCAAGTCAGCCACAGGAAGAGAGCCCTGCTCAAAGACCCAGCTCTCCCTGCATCCCTGCCCCAAGCTGTCTGGCAGAACCAGGTATGTACTTGCTGTGCATTTAGTCCCAGACAGCCTAATGCTGGCGTGAATAGTGCTGTGATTTAATAACAAATTGGCAAAAGCCTTCCCTCCCCAGCGAGAGCCACCTCCAGCCTGTGGCCAGAAAATTAGGTCTTGGCCTGGCTTGAGGATGTGTGGCTGGGGAAAGTGAGCCTGGTGCTGGGGGCCAGCAGCCACAGCACAGCCTCCCACGGGATTCTGGCACAGGGCAAACCTGCAAAAGGGTTTCAGTGCTGTGACAGTGAGAGTCTGCAGCTCCCAGGCTGGAGGACCCACAAGCACAGGGCTTAAGAGAGGCCAGGTCTCCAGGAGAGGCAAATGGAGTCACCACCAGTGCCCTGAGGAGACTTCTCAGTGGTGGTGGCATTTTTCCATGTCCTAGCACTGCAAGAAGCACCTACAGCCACATTTGCCACAGTTAAGATTTAGTTTCCATTTTAAAATGCATTTACTATTGATGTCCTGCTGTGGAGGGTTGAGCAAGCACTGGCTCAGCCTGATGGATGCTGCACTGCTCTGCCTTGGGCTGAGGGTCTCTCTCTGGCTGCTTTTCATGCCTATTTTCAGCTGTTGCCATGCTGCCTGTTTATTTCAGCCTGTTGTTTCCAGGGATGTGGCCTTCCTGCTCCTAAGGAAGCATCCAAACCTCAGCAGAGAGAGCAAAGACATACAGTAAAGGCATTTTTTCCTTCTTAAACTCTCAGACCTGCAGGATGGATTTTGTTTCAATTGCATCTTTATAAATAAATTTCTATTTCACACTCACCTGTTCATTTTCTGTCCTAGTTAGAATCAATATCACTGGTAATTGTCTGTCAGAGCATTTATGCATCACTGGAAGGTGACTAACAAGGGAAAGTCTTTTTCTTTATCTATATTTTTTCAGACCACTTTCAGTGAATTAACCAACAAGACTAATGTAGACTAGGTCCTAATTTTTTTCCACTAAATAAATGCATTCTCAGAAGGAGAAGCAATCAGAGCCTTCCTGGTAGCTCTGACAGCCCTAGCAGGAGGGTCATCCTGTGAAGATGTGACCTCTATTCCTGAACCATTCTGTCTGATGGACATCTGTGTTGCATCCCTGGCTGCAGCACGGGAGTCTGCAGGACTCCTGCCTGTGCAGGACTCCTGCCTGTGCCTCCCCCACCAGCCCTGCTCTCAGCAACTTCCCTCCTCAAGGTTGTTCTTCTTCCCTCCTCATCCTCCACCCAGCATGAGTATTTTCATGGCTGAGCTTTTTATTTGACCCCTAATCTATGTTCGGAAAGTTTTCCTCATCAGTCAAAGCGACTTTGGCTGGACCTGCTGCTAAAAGGATGAATGAATACCTTGGGTCACAATGTGCATTTTACTGGTGAGCTGTCCTGTATCTCCTTTTATTTCTTCCACTTTCCTGTTGCAATGGTGAAAAACAACCTTGTGAGCTCCTTCTTAGGCAGAAGCAGCCAATTTATTCCTTGTTTGTACAGCACCAAGTGCTCTGGAGCCACTATCCACTGTGACACATTGTTTTTTACAGCACATGAGCTGCAGACACCTCAAATATTAACACAATGTCCTGGGGTGACTTTATGATGCTCGTATCCCCATTCATGTGTTTAGCCCAGAAATAAGTTTTGCACTTTTACACACACACAAACCCCTGGATAAATCCTTTTGCTGAAGCTTCTCCAAGCAGCTCCATGGGATTGCCCAAGAGAGAGAATGAGCCAAGATGCCCAGCTTGCTTTGGAGGCTGAAGAGCAGCAGCAAATGTTCAGCACCCCACAGCAGCCCTGCCCTGCTCACCTGGAGGGCAGAGCAGTGCTGGGGGCCCTCTCCAGGATGCTCAGGACAAGCCTTTTGCCCAGCCCTGTCCTGCTGGTGCCAGCCTGCCAGGACCCTGGAGCAGGAGGTTGGCCTCCATTTGCTCCGTGCCTGGTTCTCTGCGTGGCCCTGGTGACAACGGTGGTGACAAACAAGCTGCAGGTCACTCATGTCCCCTGTCATTCTTCGTGGGGAGTTCAGCCTTGCGCAAGGCAAGTGGTTGCAAATAAAACACAAGGAATTCATCCATGAGGAATTTCTCCCACTCCCTTCTTTGCAGAGTTACCGGGACCCTGTCCAACAGAATAACAACATTTTTGAAAGCAGAGGCAGTAATTTACAGCGGTGTAAATCAGAAATGCTGCCCCAAGCCCAGTGGGTTTGCCCCACATGATTCACACGCTTGTTTGCAAACATGAAACCCACGGTCCCTGGCCAAAAGGTTTGCAGTGGGGAGGGAAAAGACTGGGGGCAGGAGCACAGAGATGCTGTGGCTCTCTGGGACCGTGCTGGAGGTCAGCAGCAGAGCTGGGTTTGTGTTTCTCAGATTTGTGCTCTGCTGTTAGCACACACGGAGTTGTGCTGCCAGCTTCCAAATGACCCAAAGGGCAGCTGGTGGTACCAAGCTGGTGGTACCAAGCTGTGACAGCCTGCTCGTGGTCTGGATCCCAGCAGGGGCATTTGTCAAGTCTTGGTCCACGATGGGCAAATCATTACCCCCCTCTCCTTTCCTCTCCTCTCTCCAAGTGTTTTGGGGCTGGTTTTCCCACGACAGCTTTGCCTCCTGTGGTGCTCAGAGCCACACAGGCCATTTACTCTGTGTGTGGAAGGGAATAATCACCATGGAAATGAGTAGCTATCAGCAGTGAATCTTCTAATCCCACAGGATGAATTTCAGGCTCAGTCCCAGAGAAGGTGGTCCTCCCATCAGCATCTGGTGGCACTGCTGAGTGCCAGCCTCTCCCAGCCACAGTGCTGCTTGTGAGGGTACAGCAAGGGCATTTTGGATGGAGGCTGTAGGGTGTCTTAGAGGAGAGGAGGAGGAAGAACAACGTTTCTACTTTTTTTTTCCTTTTTCTTGTAGATTTTTTCTTTTTTACTTGCCCTAGTTTGCTACAATTATCACAACACACGTGGCCCACTAAATAGGAAAAAAAACCCACCAGTTTCAAGCAGAATGGCTGGAAGATTGGGGCCATCCTGCTCCTTGCAGACGACACAACCACACTCAGGCTTTCACTGGAGCAGAAGGTGGGTTTGGGTGGTGCCTGTAGAGGCAGGTAGTGACATTTGGAGGAGGGCTGGATTCCATATGCTGGGGTGTGAGTCTTGGGGCTGTGCTACCACAGCTTGCTCAGAGGACCCTGTGGGATGCTGCTGCCAGAGCCAGTGTGCCCAGAAACCACACATTCCCACTGCTTGCACAATGTCTTGGGGGGGGTTTGCTTGGGCTCCTCGGCCCCCAGGGTGCTGCTTTGCACAAGCACTCATACCCTTGTGCTTGAGGGAGGTGCCCCCAGCCCCGTGGTAGGGATGAGGAATGGCCACTCCCAAGTAACACACACACAGAGTTCACTCCGGTCACCCGGAGGCTGATCCCATGATTTAAGGCAGGAGGGGCTGATTCATTTCTCTCAGCACCCAGCACAGTGTGGGTGGCTTGGTTTGTTTCTTAACTCCCCTTTGGGACACTGCCAGTGAGGGCATCCCCAGAAGGCATCCCCATCAGGTGCAGCTGATGGTGACAGGGCTTGCAGGAGGATGACAGCTCCTGGGAAGGTGAGCAGAGGCTCTCCAGCCAGCCAGGATGCCCAGGTGCATGGGGAATGGCTGGGATGCATCCCTGGCATGGCGCAGAGGGAAAACCTCTGCCAGCTGCCCCTATCACCTTCCACAGCTTTTGGCTGTCCCTGATAAAAATAGCCACTCTCCTCTGTGCTGTGCCTGCAGCAGGCAGCTGGGCACTGGGACTTTCTTTTTCAGCTGATTGCGTGGCATCTATTTTAGCAAGTAGCTGCTCTCAAGAGGTTTTGCTGATGGAAAACCTGCCCACTGCTGTGCTTGCCCCAGCCAGCCCCTGGGCTCTGCAGGCAGCTGGTGCTCCCCCTGTGTCCCTGTCCTGCAGGTCTTCTGCCTCCCCACGGAGCCCATGGCCCTCAGCTGGTCACTGAATTTGTCACGCCTCAAAACTGGGTCTCCTTGCATCACTGCAGGGGATCAGCTGGGCCCTCTGCCTTCTCAGTGAGCATTTCAACCAAAACTTGTCAAAGCAGGTTTGGGAAAAGGGACCCACATTCTCCCACTGTCCCATGAAATGAACAGGCTCAAACTAAAGCCCCAGGGCAGGCTTATGCCTCACTTCAACTGTGTTGGAGCATTTAAAATGGAGGTCCAGGAACTCCACAAAAGGGTCTCCAAGAAGGAGGTGTGCTGTGAAGAGACATAACAACGCACCCTCTCAGCCCACTTCTTGTCTCTGGAAGAAGCAAAGGCGCTGGGGGCAAGCTGGTTCTGGCTTGGGAACAGCTCATGTCCAGCCTCCTCTCTCCACTGTGCCTTTGAGCTCCAGCCTGTGGCTCCACACAGCATTGCTTTTTCCAGGAATGAGTGCTGACCATGGGAATGATGGAGCAGACACCTCAGTGGGGGCTCTGTGCTACCACACAAGCCAAGCTTCTGATCAGCCCTCAGCACAGGTAGGGAAGGAGATATGGGAGTTAAAGTTCTCTGGTGCTTTTATTTTCAGAGGCAATCAGCCAGAATTGGCTGCCTTCATTGCGGGTTCGTTCAGGGCAGCTTCATCTGAGCTGGTTTGCAGGGGCTGTAGCTACCTCCTATTCTGGAAGTCAAGCCCTCTGGACTCCTTTCAGGTGGGAAGAAAGGGAGTGGGTTGCTCTGCCATTGCTGAAAAATGAGCCTAGGAAGGCAACTGTGCGTGGTTCCCAGAGGCTCCCCAGGCTGCCTCATCCTGCCACTGCTGGCTCAGCAGCATCCCTGAAACCAAGGGCTGCCCAGCCCCACGAGCAGCGCTGGGACACAGTTCTTGCATTGCAGCTCCCTCTGTGTCCCCTGTGGGATGCATTCAGGGTTGGGATGGGCTGGAATGGGTGGCTGCAGGATGGAATCCGGTGCGGGAGGGCAGGGAAGGAGCTGAACAGCTGCTGCCTCCTTTTCCTCCTGCCGTGGGCTGCAGGAAGCACCCTGAGAGGAGTCAGGTTCCTCCTGCTCCCACTCCCTTCAGGCCTGGAGTCTGTTTGGTGGAAAGAGTGAAAGGGGACAGCAGATGAGTGCCTGTGGTATGTGCCATGGTCAGTAATTTTCTCATCCTTCTTTCACAAGCTCTCCCAAACCCTCTCTCACAGGATCTCCAGACAGAGGCTGGAGGACATCAGCCATCCCTTTCATGGAGCCAGCAGCCTCCCTGTGGATGCGGGTCCTGCCTCTCATGTAGCTGCATGAGCATTGCTCTCTCCCTGGCAGCCTGCCTGGGCACTGCCACAGCTCAGGGGTAGCCCTGAGTCCCGAGGGCCTCAGCAGCAGAGACCCACTGCCCCCTCGGGTTTTTGGCATCCCCCTGCAACCCTGTGCCACCCACCCAGTGCCAGCCAATGTGCCACTTGCCCGAGACACGCCTGCCATAGCTGGCCCGTGCCCTTTTGCCTCTGAAAACAGAGCAGTGGGTGATGCTGGAGAGCAGTGAGGCAGAGGGAAGGGGTGCAGGACTTGCCTCTCACCGTGTGTCCTGCTGGTGGGGTGAGCTGTTTGCTTGTGCTGCTGCAGCCAGCCCTGGGATGGTGCAAACCAGCAGCTGCCAATTGACGTCAGAGGAGCGCCGGTGGTTTGTGTGAGCTGAGGGACTGCTTCTGCTCAAGGTGGGTTTCCAACACCACATAGAAATGCTTAAATCCCCCCCTTCCCCTCCCTCTGCTCCGGGAAACAAGTGCCTTATTTCATTCACTGGCTGGTTTGGTTATGGCGTGAGTCCTGCCCATATTTTGGCTACTCGGTTGTTTGCTGAGGACCGAGCAGCCCAGTTAATACTAGCAAAGAGCAGGGGAGTGAAAAAAGAGGAGGGAAATAGGGCAAAGCCAAGTTTAATCTCCTCTGCCTCAGTTTGTGCCACATGTTCCCAAACAGGACTAAAGCCATGTATTTTTTTCTCCTCGCATCGCCTGCGATGTTTCTGAGGCTTGTGAAAAAGTGGGATGCTGAGTTCCTGCCATCCTTCTCTTTCCCTTCAAATCACTGCATGTTCTGTGCAATGTGTCTGGGCCAAGGCAGTTTGTTTGAACTTGCTGCATTTTCCCTTGACTGCTCAAGTTTTCCTTCAGCCACTTTATTTTCATTCTCTGTTGCACTTATTAGCTACAACCCCTCTGTTTTTCACTTGTCTCTGGCTGGATTTGACAGTGACAGTGACAGCGTCAGTACATTTTCCCTAAGCCCAGACCAATGTCTTTAACTGCAATGTATCTTTCCAAACCCAGAGTGATTCCTACAGGGAGTGCTCGGAGAAGTCACTGCCTTGACTTCCATGGACTTTGGATCAGGCCTGTGCTCTCGGATCACTCCATACGTGTTGCTGCCAATCCATGGGGCCGGACCCTTTAAGACTGTCCAAAACAAACACTCTCTGGGTGAGATCAGTGCACAGGCCATCACGTGAAAAGCTCTGTGATAACAACTGACTGCGTGTTTGCTTTCATGTGGCATTGATCCTTATTTCCCTGACTATTTTTAGTCTTCAAGGTTGTCCCTTAATCAACCCGCTTTCTTTAATAGCTGGTGTTGCCCCTGCTGTGCTGTAGCAGGGCTAATGATGCTTTGTATTAGGTGTGGGAAATATGAATTAGTATCTCATCCATTTCAGTGGCACAGGAAATATGAGTTAGTTTTTCGTCCATTTCAGTGCCTTGAATCAGATCCTCATACAGGCACTGAAAGAAAAATCCATCAGACTCCATACCAGCCCCAGTCAACATGCTCCTGTTAGTGGGGAAAACCTTACAGTAAGATGTGCCATGCTCAAAGACAAATCAAACAAATCTTTATTCCTCTTCTACTCTACCTGCTTCTTCCCTCCAGGGCTGACGATTTCTCACCCCAAAGCTATCTGGGGATGAGAAGTAGAGACAGCCTGGCACTGAGCCCCATCTGGAGTGAACCTTTCAAATGGGGTCAGCTTCCCTCACGGATGAGGATGAGCCTTCATACCCCATGATCCTACATGCCCTGCAAGCCTCTCTTACTCAGTGCAACACCTCAGCACAGAGGCGTCTCTGGTTGTTGTCTGCAGGTCCCAAATTTTCCTTTCCAGGTGTAATGTGGTGGCATTAAGACCAGGGCCTGCTGTTCCCACCACTCAGTAGTCACACTTGCCACCTGGGCTAATGAAATGCCCTTGTTGTCTATTAGCAGGCAATTATCCTGTGGGATTTTCAAGCACTAGATCTCTGTCATTTTTTGATAATTTGCTGTAAGTAACATCATAATCAGTGGCTAGAGAGCTCAGGAGAAGTCTCAGGAGCCAGTTTGCAAATTGTGCCTCCCCTACCTTGGCTAAACAGGAGTGACTCACATGGAGCCCACAGACCCACTGCCTTTTGGGCAGGGGAGGATGTGCCAGGAAAGTCCTGCCTCACTGGAAAACGGAAAAGCAAGAGAAGCACTGAAACCTGGGTGGGATGACAGAAAAATTCTATTAGAAATAAAGTGGAGATGTAATTCCTGTTGATTCAGAATCACAGAATTTTGCAAGCTGAGATCCTACAATTTCCTTTTGTACACATACAAAAAAAAAAAAAAGAGCTGAATCTATGCAAAAAGTAGCTTTACCAGAATATATATATAGATATACAAGTACATCCTATAAAACTGCCCTTTCCCATCCCTCCCCTCTCCCAGTCAGGTTACAATATTTTCTTCCTTTGGTCACAGCAAAGAAGCCTGGCTGCCTGGGTCCTAACCTGAGGCAGTCTGGAAGAATTGGACAAACCATAAAAATACACTAATTTTCACATTTCTAATCTAACAACACTTTGGATCTTGAAAGCCCAAAGTGCCTGATTTCTGGGGGTTTATTTTCTGCACGTTTTCACTGTTTCTCAGTGTGTTGGCAGGTTTGGGCAGCAAAACGGGGTGGGAGGATTTTGTATTTCCTCTTGGGTCCCTTCATGTGCGTGCTGTTCTCCTGCCTGGATTCACAAGGTGGAAGGGAAAGTGTAAATGTCTATTTTCTTCCCTTTTCAGGGTGATTGTTCCCTAAACTATCCCACCAAATCCCTGGTGACCAGTAGTGTCAGTATAAATGGGGATCGCTGCAGGGCTTGGTTGACTCGGGCACATTATGGATCTGGGACACCAGCTTCCCCTGCCCTCCCCATGTCAGCTCTGGCAGCTGTGGAACTGGAAGAAAATGTCCCAAAAAAGAAATGAGGGTGGTTTCCATACACCTCTGCATGCATGCAGCTGTGGCTCCAGCAGTGATGCTCCCAGGCAGCCTCATGGAGAACAGATCAGGGAAAAGATTCCTCTCCTCATAGTTTCAGTGAAAGAGAAATCCTACACTGAAGTGAGGAGAAATTCCTCTTTAGTTAGCTTTAGGCTAATTAAAAATAGTTCTCCTTACACAGCTATGAGAGTGAAATGGGGTTAAAACCCTGTCTGGCTCAAATATCTCATTTCCAGGACAATCATGGCTTGGAAAGCAGAGGGCTGCCTTAATCAGTGTCACTCTCTATATCTCCTGTAACTTGAGGTCAGCCCAGCACTCATCAGTCATAATCCATCTGACTGAGGGAGAGGCAGGTACTCAAATCTCCCTCTGCAGGTTATTCTCTCCTCTCAGACCAGGCTGCTGCTCATATTTGGTGGCTGAGTCTCAGATGTCTGTGCCAGGCAGTGATACCAGGGTGCACCCAGGTGAAGAGGGGGGTCACTGGTGACTTTGGGTGGCCTCAGCTCCATGCTGTTTCTGCAGCCAGTCACTGTAAGCCAGCCTTGGGGCCTGCTGCATCTTTTACTCCAATGTAAAGATGGCTTTGTGGAGTACTGAGGTAACAAATTAAATAGGTGTTGCCCAAACCTTCTTTAAAAAGAAAGGAAAAAGAAATCGCCAGCTCCCCCTCAACAAGTTTGAAGTTTAGATGAGGCTTGCAACCATTTGCTTGCACAAAGGTATGGAGACCAGGTACCAAAACCAGAAAAAAAATGTACCCCAGTCTTCGTAGATGCGATCACTGTTTATGATATTTGGCTACAGAGGCAATTTAGCAGAGGATAAATGCTACTGAGTAGAGATTACTAGAGACAGCCATTTAGCAGAAAGTAAAAACCCTACAGAGATGAGCTACCCCCCACATTCACCTTCTTGGAGTTTTTGCTAGAGGTGCTGCAGTCAGTGCATGGCCACTCAAAAATGACCTGGCCAAGATGTTGCTGGCCGAGGGTCCAGCACTGCCTGACGTGACACAGGACAGAGCTTCCCTACGCCTCAGAACAGCTCGGCCATGCCTTGGGATTTGTGTTACAGACCCAAAGAAGCAGCGATCCTGCCCTGCAGCCACGGGAGCGGTGGGTGCCCAGCGCCGGCCGTGCCTTGGGATTTGTGTTACAGACCCAAAGAAGCAGCGATCCTGCCCTGCAGCCACGGGAGCGGTGGGTGCCCAGCGCGGCCGTGCCTTGGGATTTGTGTTACAGACCCAAAGAAGCAGCGATCCTGCCCTGCAGCCACGGGAGCGGTGGGTGCCCAGTGCTGGCCGTGCCCGCTGCCTTAAGGAGGCCTCGAGCTTCGCGCCCTGGCCTGAGCTGCTGTTGTTCCTCTGCACCTCCCTCGAATCCCCCTAAGCCAACACCCTTCGCTGAGACCGAAAAACATTTTCCAGACGCAAGCATGTGTACGTGTGTGGGTGGGTGGGGTGCAGGGGACTATGAAAATTTCAAGGCGAGGTATGACATCCTGGCTTTCTAAATATAGAGGACCTGAGCTGCGGCTTCTCTCACACGTTAGCAGCGTGCTTTCTCTTTCGAAAGGGCCCCAGAGCAAATATTGCACTGGCTGGGAGCGTGAAAAAAGGAAAAAAAAAAATTATAAAAAATTAGCCCAGCGAGTTGATTGCAGCTCCCGGCCTTGTTGCGCAGAGTTGTTGTTTAGGCAGAGCTCCAAGCGGTGCCCACGCAGCGGCGGCCGGGCCAGCGAGGCGCAGATGGCCGTCACATGAGGGCTGGTGGCAGCCCCAGCGAGGCGCCGGGCCTGGCCGTGCTTCCCCTTCGCCCACAGCCCCTGGCTCTGCCGTGGCAGCAGGGGAGGGACAGGGCACAGGCCCTGGCGGGGCAGAGAATGTGACATTTTGGCTCCCCGGGAGGCGTCGCGTCTCGGTTCCCTTTTCGCTGCCGTTGTTGTTGCTTCGGCATTTGCATAGCACGACATCAAAATGCCTCAGAGCCTGAGGAAAGTGGTGGCTGCTGCTGCTGCTTCTCCTTTTAAAATCCCGAGCAGTTATCCATGCAACACCATCACTCTGTGTGTGTTCGGGGTGGAGGAGCAGGCATGACAGCAGAGGGTTATGGCCTTTGGAAAAGTTCTGCAGAACTGAATTTAATCGAGACTGATGATCTCTAAGCCAAGCTATAAAATCCAGCGGAGAGTTATATCCCAGTAATAGACCCTATTAGAGGGTCTAGCACAGTCTATAGAAAGGATCTCCTCTCTATTAAATTCTCTAGGGCTTGAGTTCTCATTTACACAAAGGGCCCTTTTAGCTGTGTAAAATGGCCATGAAGTAGGTGTAAAGATGATTGATGCCGTCTTTACAACCCCTTTACACTGGGAAAACAGTGTAAAGTGGCCGGGGTGCAAATGAGAATCACACCTGGGTTTGTGAGAGTAAATTACATCGAGCTCTTCGCAAATTCTGTGTGTCTATAGAGGTTTAATCCTACCCCTTTCTGTGGAATTCACCTACAAGATAAATTTCCCAGGCTTATAAAAAATTGTTTTCTTCTTCAACACATCTGTCCTTTCCAAGCCTTTTAGTCACAGTCTTTCTCCTGGTGTAGTCCAGGAGGAGTCTGACACTGGGAAAAGGCTGGGAGGTGTCTGGATATGCTGTGGTAGGTGAAAATCCTTTAATTAGTACCTTCCAAAATTCTCAATCCAAGCAAAATACACATTGTAAAACCATACCCAGGGGGAAACCAGTTCCTAAACCTTCTGTGTCTGTTTCTCCACCTCTCCTGTTTTGATTTTATGCTCTTGAGATACATGAAAAGGAAATAAAGAAGTTCATCTTTGCTAGATCGAAATGCCCCATATTTATTCATTAAGCATATAAACCACCAACAGAATACATGATGAATATTGCTTTCTTCCAGAGCAAAGGGTTAAGCTGCATTGTGCTGATTAGCAAACCGAATTCGTGGCTGGAAGTGGAGGGTGAGCTGATATGGAGGTGCACAGCTTGTTAAGTGGAGTAGGCTCTGTTATCCAGACCTCCCTTCTCCTCCCTGCCCACACGCCGAAGGCATTCACAGCAGCTCTGTGATCATCCCCGCTGTGTCTGCCGTGCCCCAGAGCAGCCCCAGCCAATCTCAGCGCAGGGGTGAGCAGGCAGAGGCCAGGCACCACAGCCCAGCCCCATCCACAGCACCTGCGAGGTGATGGGAGACCGCGGTGAGAACGTGTGGGTGAGGCACAGGTCAGAGGATTAAGGAGACAAAGGGCAGCTCTGGTGGAAATGCTGCTGGGCCAGGGTGGAGTGCTGCACACCAAGCTATCCCCTGAGCAAAGGGACATTTGGGATGGGTGGGGGGAAGCATGCCCTGCTCTGCCAGCACAGCCTTCCTCTTGCTGTGTCAGCAATCGTGCAGTGGTGAGGGTGGGGGGAAAGCTCAGCTGTCATTCAGACTCCCTTTGATCCCTTTCCTGCTCCTTGTTATCTTCTGCGTGGAGAGAGGATCCCACATTTTTGGCTGGAGGGAGGGGCAGGAGCACCGAGGGCCATGCAGGTAGGAGGAGGGTACATCCTCTGCCCTGAGCTTCCACAGAGAGTGCGGCCAGAGGCGTGTGTGGGATGGGGGACAAACCTGAGCACACCACAAGGTGGGAGGCACCCCTGTGTACCCATCTCCAGGCAGCATGGCCCTGCCACAAGTCTGTGAGCACTGCTGGCAGCACGTTCCACCAGAGCCATGGGAGATGGGCTGGTTCCTGCCAGATCTGCATGGATGGCCCCAAGGATGAGTCTGATACCACCAGCCTGCCATCCCAGTCCTCTCCTGTTTCAGCTTGCCCCAGCAGTGCCTGGGAGGCAGACTGAGGTCTTTGGGTGGGTGGTGACATGGGCACCCTTGCAAATGTGCCCTGCAGCCAGGCTTAGGAGTGGTTGTTACTTTTAGGTGCAATAAAAAAGGTCATTTGGAAGCAGATCTCAAAACCCCTCATGTCCTGCAGCTCCTCGCTTTGTGGCTTGGCAGAGGGCACCTTGGTGATGCTATGTCTGCTCCAGAGGCACTTTCCATGACTAAAACTACAGCCCCTACACCCAGCAGTGCTCTAGGTGGGCCACAGGAGACTTCACTACCCTGCCACCTTCTGACCCTGGAGGCTTGATGGTCTAGCCCCTGGACGATGTGTGATCACCGGATGGAAGACAGTTTTTTTGGTGGGATCAGAGCTCCTTTGACAGCTAGATTTGTGCCAGTCTGGGTTTTTGACTTTTTGATGACTATTTTTGCTGCAGAAAGTTGGCTGTTTTTTTCTTTAGAGCCTTATATAAATTTCATTTGGTTCCTCCTAGCTAGTGATTATGGCACAATTTTTCTGGCATGTGATTGCTCCACCCCACCTCCGAGACATCCTTGTTCTGGCTGGGATCGGGAAATCCCTCGTCATGGCAGGGTGTGAGCACCAGCTGGCTTGCCCTTGCATAGATATGGATCAGGAAGCAGTGCCAAATGCTGCCAATTAGGAATTGCTCCTAAATTTAGCTGTCCATGCTGTGCAAGTGGAAATGGCAGTTCAAGGGACAAACCAACGTAGTTGTCTTGGTATAAGGGCTAATGAGATGTAAAGCACTTCTAGAGCTGCACTTTCAGGGTGAAAAAGCACTGCTTAAATACACTTTGTTTTTCCATCCTCATTAAGAATCGTTATTCTGTTGCCCTCATCATTATCAGAGATGTCTTTGGGAGACTGGCAGTCTCTTCTTGCTTCCCTCCCTCCACCCCATTTTAAAAACATTCATTGTTGCAGGGATATATCTTTCAGGGCTGTTGGCCCAACTCCACTGTTGGTGTGTAAGGCTGATTGTCTTCAGAGGAGTTACACCAAAATGCATTTGGCCTTTTGTGCTTGAAGTATAATTGGTGGAACTGGCTAAAATCCGTGTTTGTCAGCCTGCAATTAGAGCATTAGGGACATAGTTTTCAACATGACTACTGATTTAGGGTCCCCTCTACTTTAGGAGTGCAACTCAAGGTTCCTTAAACTGATCTTTTCTCCCAAACATCAGAAATCTGCCTGGGATTTCAAGCAGGGCCCACCAAAGAACCTTCAGTGAACTCACTCATATTTGTTGTTTATTAGTAATTGAGTTAGGTAGCCTATATCATTATTGATAACTCTGAAAAGTTATATGTATATTTTATATGGCAGCCATCAATATATTCACTTTGGTGTTGGTCTCAACCTGCATTGGTAGAGGTCTTGACCTCCCTCATCCCTGCCTGAATGTTAAATTCCCATCAGGTTAGCATGGATTACACCCAGAGCACCAAGATATGATATATTCCCAAAGCATGTTCCCACTGATATAATTAAGCAGTTTGGATCAGATCCTTATCTGGTAGAAATTGGCATAGCTTCTCTGAAGGCAAGAGGGAAATGGACCCTATTTTGTAATGGCTGTAGCCCTGCAGATGAGTTCCCAAAGATTTAATCCATGGCTATTACAGAACCTTTGTAGGGAGCATTTGTACAGCTGCATCTTTAGGACTCTGTGACCTCTAGCTAATCTCAAAAGAGGCCTTTTCTCAAGAGCAGCCGTATGAAATGCTCCCAAAAGAATTGAATAATAAATTCACTAAAGTCGTGTGAGCATTTTTCCTCATCAAACACCTTCCAAGGGCCCATCCCTTTGCAGTGCCTGTGGTGGCAGTTCCCATCCCTGGCCACAAGCCCCTGCCAGCCCAGCCCAGCCCAGCCCAGCCCCTACACTTGCTGCCCGTGGCCCTCGGTGGCCGTGAGAGGCTGGAAGCGAACGCCCACGTAGAAGACCTGGTAGCGGTGCTTCCACACCACGAAGCACATCAGCAGGCACACCAGGGCTGCCACCAGGTTGAGAGCCATTTGCAGGAGGAGGTACAGGCTGAGCATACTGCTCAGGCTGTCACAGTCGGTGTCCTGGTACACAAAGGTGCGGCCCAGCGGGTCGGCAGTGTCCAGTTTGCACTGGCAGGAATCCTGGATGGTGTCACAGGTGAACTTGGTCAGCTGCAAGTAGTGGTGTGCAGCAAAAGCCACTGCCAAAACACAGGCAACCAGAGCCAGGGCACTCAGGAGAAAATACAGCAGCTGAAAGAAAGGGGGAAAAAAAAAAGATAAATCCCCATTTTTCCAGCTTCATAGAGATTGAGAAACTCACAAGGAATGCTGTCTGGAGATTGGGTGCTTCAGCAAGCAAGGCTCCTTGTGATGAGAAGTTCAGCAGGTCATCTCAAGAATTTGCCTTGCATGTTTTATATGAGCATTGCCTTGCAATTTGGAGTCCTGGGGAGAGCACCAAGGAACTGGTGTGTTTTTACATCAAGAAACTTTCTAGAGAGGGAAGGAGCATTTTCCTCTCCAGTCATACCTGCATTGACAGGAGCCACGGTCATCAGCTGAGACAAATTAGTGCCTGGAAGCAGAGCTGAGCAGATGAGCCTTGGGCTGCCATCTTACCCCAGGCTGTGCTGAGCTCTAGCTCAGCTGTTTTTGAGACTTTGCTTATGTGTTATTCTCGGTTTGCATGTTGAAACAAATCTGATTTATACTTGCAAATCAGGCAGTGGGGTGGCTGATCTCTCACTTTAGGCCCTGTGGATGCAGCCAGTCTTTTGCTTCCCAGGTCCCACTGTGGAATGGGAATGCAGATCTCCACAAAAAAAAAAGTGTGTGCTGTGCTCAGTCTACTTCCAAAACCTGTCCCCTAAACATGGGGAAGTCTTTCACAGGCGTGAAAGGGCAGCAAGCACCTTTCTTTTCCCAGTGCTACAGTGTGAGAAGGACAAGGGTCTGCTCGTCACCTCCACTGCTCCTCACAACAGTGGCAGCTTAAAAACAGCGTGGCTTTTATCAAGGGTAGCTCTGCAGAGTCCACCCCCACAAACACATGGAAACTGGCAGCAAGTCAGAGCCTTTGACACTCTGGGATTCACCTGAGAGCTTTGGATACCAGCACATATGGGCTTCCCTTTGCTTTTGATAGCTGGAATTGGCAGTTGCTGCACTGCGTACAAAATATGTGTGAATGTATATTAAAATCATGTTCTGTGTTTAGCCAAAATTGTATTTTTTGGTTCTGTTCAGCACTGTAAAAACATTTATTTTCCTTGGCGTCTTATCTGTCAGACACATGGTATGGTTGGGAATCTGTTATTTTAAACAGCATCTTCTCTCTCTCTTTCTCTCTCTTAACCTCAATACTGCAAGCAAAATATCAATATAAAAGCTTTTTTTTGACCTTGAAACTCCAACTATGTATGTCTTGATAAAATTCACACTCCTGGTGCATTTATCTTAGAACTACACTGTGAATCAATTTTCTGTTTGGTTGCCAGCTTGAAAAAAATATTTGGGATTATTGCAGGTCCTGAAGCACTATGTACATTTTCCCCCTCATATCACCAAATTCTTACTGAAAGATCTTAGTTTCCAAGACCTGGCTGCTATTAAATTTAATTACTTCCCCTGTGGCCTTAAACCAAGGGCAGCTTGAAATGAGGGTGGCTCTTATTAAATGCAATTACTTTGCCCCCACAGCTTTCAAGGGAAGGGTCCATGGGAAAGGTGAAACTGGAAAATGGGGCCACCTCCTCTTATGAAGCATACAGAAGATGGAGTGCTGCTGACTGATGGACCCCCTCCAAACCAAGATGTGGTAATTCATAAGCCAATGGCATTGTTTTCAAAGATGGTGCAAATGTGTTCGATGGGGAAAACAGAAAATGGACAAATGTTGGTTGTTCTGTGATATAGAAGTCCTGGTGGAAGTCCCTGGATTCAGCCCAGCAGAAGACAGAATCGGGCCTCCCTAATAGATGGGACACTAAGCCAAGACTGCACCATGTGCCTGATTCTCCCTTGGCAGGCATTTTATTTAGCTAACAACTTCTATGCAAAGTCAAGATGCAAGAGCCTAATCTATGCTCCAGGTACAGTAAGGGAGAATTTGTCTGTTGTGTTCCTAAAGGGAAGGAAATCTCAGAATCTGAATACACAGGCAGCTCTTATGATAATCCTTGGAGGCAAAGGGAGATGCATGGGGGACACAGGGCAATTTCCAAAAAGCTTATTATTCTCACAAGATGTTTGCAGAGGAATCTCTCTGCGAGCTGCTGAAAATGAACACGTTCCCAAATATCAAAGGTGAGCCAAATGCAAGCACTGCCTCTGAGGAAGCACAAGACAGTGAGTGCTGAGATTTCATCAGCAGATTAATCACATGCCAGACCTGGAGGCAACTGCAGCATCACAAATACAACTGTGTGGTGGGCTCTGCCCAGGAACCAGGACTTGCCACTGGAAAACTGGTTTTTAACAGCTTCAGAGAGACAGGCACTGCAATTGCTGCTTAAATAGGAGAAAAGGGAAGTGGGGAGAGACAGTGTACAATGACCTCAGAGCACGGCAGCTCATCTTCCTTCGTGCTCCTCATATGAGGAAGGGACATTTTAGCAATATTTACTGGCAATAGTTGTCCTCCGTGACTAAATTGAAATAAGTATCAGGAAGATGGATTAAGTTCCTCATGGAAAAGGCTGCTCATAGTTATCAGAGGTGAAAGCAGAGGTGGATCAGGAGGCCCCTTTTGAGGGCGGTGGTGCTCAGGCATGAGCCCCTGCAGGGAACAGGAACCGTGGTGTGTCACGGCGTGGGCTGGGCGTGCGGGAACAGAGGGTGTCAATACCCTGGGCTGCAGGGAGTGATCTGTCAAATGTCAGCACAGAGCCCAGGAGCTCCACAGGATGGCTCAAGATATTCCTGTGTGGCACCCACTGGCTATTTCTGCCCCCCTGAAAGGCACAGCCACCCTCTCTTTGGGTGGCCTCCCTTTCTCAGGGACACATGGCACGCTGCGGGTACCCACAGCAGTCTCGGGAAGGGACCTCTGCCGAAAGCAGTTCTCACACCTCCTTCTTTAACAGGATCCAGGGCTCATGCAAGTGTGAAATGAAAGAAGCAGCTGCTGAGAGGGAGGGAGGCAGAGAGGACTGTACAGGTCTCCTCCTGTTTTCCACCCCGAGGGAGTCGCTTGCAGTGGTCAGAGGGTCACCTTGGGGAATGACCCAAATCCCCCAGCCCTCTCTGTGTGAGTGTGTGTGTGTGGTCCTCCTCTCACAGTGATCCTTGGGCTGTGCAAGGGAACTTGGGGTGCTTAATGCACTCCAAGGAAGTTCAGCCTGGATTTTCCTGCAGGATGATGCTTGGCTGATGGGAACCAGCTATCAGTGTGAGGGCAGGACCTGTGCCACACCCGGTAAGGATGGTCGGAGTGGATTGGGCTGAACCCTACTGCAGGGCTTGATGAAGCTTCAGTCCCTCAAGGAGAAAAGAACAACCCTCTGAACAATCTGTCTCATGACTGCAGTCTTGCATCCTCAGCCTTGTCATAGTTAATGCTTGTTTTTAGTTCAGAGACAGCCTTTAACTGAAATTCAAGGATTTGAGAAGTGATACTGGAGATGTAGATGAGTCCTATGTGATCGAAGTCCTGGAGAAGAGTTTTAGCTCCTACTTTGTTAAAATAGGTATGAGCCCTTTAGACAGAAGCCTTTTTTTTTTTTGTTTTTGTCCTGTTATTCCAAACTGTGGCATAACAGCTCCCAGCAGGGACGTGGGACAGGAGAGGTGAACAGCCTGGGAATGATGAAGTTCTGTGGCATGCTGAATAGGAAATGCTGGGAAGGGGGATTTTGGGGAGGAGGGTGCCTTGGGTAAGCAACAGTCCATGGACCATTGACTGAACAAGGGAGATTTAAGCTCTAATTCTGCCCGGTGATGAGGAATGGCCCATTTTACATCACCTCGGGAGCAATTCCAGAATGTCTGTTTTCCTACGGGGAACGATGCCTCACATTCTTTACCGTCAGGGTGGGTGGCAGAGACATCTGAGCTGCCCAGCCCGACATGCCCTTCCCAACACGAGGGATGACTCCCTTCCTGCCTGGATGCCAAATTCAATTTACTGCTGCGGGCAGGCAGTAAAAAGCCTGGCGTGGCAGCCCCCGCCCAGCCCAGTAACCTTCCTTGGGGGCAGAAAGGTGACAAGGGACAATGTGGAGGCAGCCACAGGGCAGGCACAATTGTTCTTCTCCCTTTTTTTCTTTAAGTACGGGAGAAGCTCGAGAAAGACACAAAAGACACACCGGGGTCTAATTTCTAAGGGAGGATGGATGCCAGGGTTTGAAAAGCTGCTCCTTGCATTTTGTTTCCTTCTGCCTTTTCCCAGTTAATAATCACTGTTATTTTGTGCTGCTTGCGTCGGTATTTTTCTCGGTTATTATGTGTCTGCAAAATATTAAGAGCCCTGAAAATTACAATAATAAGGAAAAATAGCTCAGGAAAAATGGTGTTAAAAACAAGCGTTCTCAGCCTTGCTCTTCTAGTTGCTCACCAGTGTCAGCAAAGCAGTTTTGGAGACATAGGTGGGGTATGGTGCAGTTCCTGCAATGCTCAGATGGGAATTTGCTTTGTGGGAGAATGCATGTCCCTGTGCTTTCCCAGTACTTTCCCATTAAATATTAAACCTTGGTTTAAGTGGACTCATTTTATGCCACCTTACTTCTTAGCCCACTCACTATCTCCACTTAATCAACTTAAACTCTCTGAACACTTCCCAAATTATTCCAGCTTTGTCTATATTCCTAAAACATGGTGAATAAAACGGTATCTTGTTCTGATTTGAAATGTTATTAGAGTTTCCCTTTTATAGGATACAGTTTCTTCCTTGGCTGCCTGGAAAGTAACAGAAAACCATTCCTGCATTTCAGGTGCATTTTCACTTCTCTTCCTGTGGTCTTAAAAATATCCCCTGTATCAACTTTTTTTGATTATATTTAATGACATGAGAAGAAAAAAAAAAATGCTTAAAAAATGTTCAGGTACCTTCACTGTGAACTGTGCACACGTCTTCTCATCAGGTTGGTACGAGATACAAAGCAGAACAAATCCCACTAAGGCCACCACACAGACCTGCAAGGGAAGAGATGTAAAATGTGTCAAGGTTAAAAAACACAAAACACAAAACACATTTTTTTTTCCCCAAAGCCAAGACACCTTTCTGTGTTTGCAGGACCATAATTCAAGAAGCAGTGTGGAAGCAAAGTCATCAAAGACACAGCACAGCAACAGCCCCCAGGATGTGTGTTGAGTTTTTGCCCACACAACCATCAAAAAAGAGCAGAAGGTTTCTGAAGTTGGGCTTGCAAGCCCAAAGATCACCATCCTATGTAGCTCTGGGTGCTGACAGGGTTTTTATGTCACCCATGCAAGTTTTAAATCATTAAACCATGGCTGCCACTGGGTAAGAAGCAGCAGAGTTTATTGCAGAGGCTTTCACCCTCTTTTGGAGTGGACACCTTACTAAAGAAGATGTCCATCTCCCCTGCAATCTGAAACTGTGTTTTAGCCCTGTGGCATTAATTGCTGAAGGTTAAAAGTAATGGAAAAGTATTTGCATGCTTGTTTATTCATTTAGCCATATTTATTATTATTTCTGGATTTATCTGCAGAAGGAGGTACTCACAGGTTGGCATTTTCCAGGTAAGAAGGGAAGATCCTCCTCTGAGCAACAACCAATGAATATGATTTGCTTTTTTGTGTTTAGAAAACAGTGTGTCCCCACACTGTGCTAAGCACTCCGGTCAAGTGCCCTCCTCTCCCACTTTTTGGAGGATCAGTGAGCAAACCTGACAGGAGGACTTAGGAGCAGCAGAGTGCTGCTTTTTGGCAGTTCATCCCCTGGATGGAGGAGCTGGGTACCAGGCACCAGGTGAGGGTTCCCTGTGGGGCTGGATCTGGGCTTGAGAGAGACTGTTGGCAGCTGGAGCTGTGTTTGGAGGAAACTGTGCATGTTTGAGCTGCCTTGGAAAAACAGGTCAGTTGATGGCATGCATGTGTTTTTAAATGACCCTTCAAATCACACCTTTAGAAGCCATTTTAGGTGTGATGAGCCTTAGTGGGGACTTTGGATGAGATCAGGCGCTGTCCTTTCAGAGGTCCTCTCTACATGCAGGACCAGGACCAAGTCTTTGCCTTCCTGCTAGGAGCATCTTGGTTATAAATGACAGCTCTTAATTCTCAGTGACTGCAGCAAAATTCTGTATTTTTTTTACCTTCTCAATTTTACTTCTGAAGTTTGGAAGAGTTGTCATTAATTTGAGGCTTTCTGCTTTTCCAGAGCAGTGGGATTTGCCCTGTTTGGTCAGAGCCACATGTGAGCTGCCTTTGCCAAGGTAATGCCATGGAGATGCCTGCAGGAGTGGGGAGCTCAATCACAGCCCCATCTCCACCTGCATGACCTGGAAGTGCTGCTCACATCCAGATTTCCAGCTCCACAGGGAGCTTGACCTGCAGTGAAAAATGCCCAGCTGTCCTTTTGGACAGTAATGGAAAAACATGTTCCTTTTATGATCTGTTGCAGAAAGTATCAAACTTTTTGCACCTGCATTGTTGGTGCAAGGCCCAAGGCAGCAGCCCTGCAAAGGAGAAGTACGTCCCTATTGGAATAAATACCTCCCAACACACACAGAGCCATGTCCCTCAAGAACCTGGACAATTAGTAACACTTTTCCCCATGAAGTTTTATTTCATGTCATTTCAGTGGGACATGAATAGGAAGTATTGCCCGAGAACATTTCTAAAGAATGCGTCAGTATTATTTACTCCTTTCCATGTCATGTGTATTTATATTCTGGTCCTGTGACTTACACACGGCCTCCAATTTATTTGTTTCTTTCTTTTTATTGTTGACAGCCATAGCTGACAGGGTTGTCTGGGGAAAAAACAACCTTTCTTGTCAAAGGTCCTTCAGTGCTGGGGTTTTTTTGCCCTGTAGTGCTTCTGTGTGACTGAACCATGTTTTATTTCTCAGAATTAATCACCTATGTCCTTGGTCCCCTGCACCATATATTAATCTTTTAATTCAATTAACATGCCCATAAAACTTAAATCATAAGAAATTCTATTGATGATAATATCCAAATGATAAACTCCCCCAGTGGCAGTAATGGCTGAAGGAGAGAACCTGCAGCAAGAACTAAAAAAAAAAAATAAGCTTAAACACACTGTCTTAACATCATATCCCCAAAATTCATGACAAATCATAGGGGCTCCTTACATCAAAGCTGGACCTAAGTATTTTCAGGATCTGGTGCTGAAGGATCTTGTTATGAGCAATAAATCAAATTTGCTTTGCTTCAGCTACACTAGTGGACATTTACACTTGCATGGACCAAGAGCCAGATTTGCCTCCAGGTGACTGCCATGAGACATCATGGGACTGTTCCCACTCCTCCTTCCCCTTCCATTTAACCACAGAGGGCTGACAGGGCTGCATTCATTTTCGAGGGCAGAGACCAATGCTGGAATTTTCTCTCTGCCATCAAGTGCCTCGGACAACTTTTGCAAAAACTCCTGCTGGCTTCACATGTGGCAGGATCAGACCTCCCTCTTCAGAAAACTTCCCATACAAAGGGCTATCACTTAAAAGCAGTTCCATTCCTGCACATGCTTTCTAAAGGTCCTCTGGGATTTAAATAATATGCTCAGGGACACTTGAAGAGGCACATTTGTAGAGAGGTATTTATAAAGGATTACACTGGGTCAGGATTCCGGCAAGTCTTGGCCAGGATATTTTGGAAAGCTTAAGCATTTCTTTTATAAGAACACAGTAACATTTTTAATTTTTTTTTTTTTTTTTTTTAACCAGAGATGTGTGTTTTTCTAAGTGGCAGTAAAAAATAACGTGGCTGAGAATTATGACCCACATATGTTTAACATTTCAGCTCTTTAAAGGTAAATTCACTCCTTGGAGGAAACCAAAGCGTGGAACGTTTATATAGGAAACAGCTCTATGCTGCTATTTTATACATTATTAATAGATCAGCTTTGAATTACACCTGTGAAGTGTAACAGAATAACTATAAAAATCCACAGTAAGTATTTTTTAGGAGCCTCCAAGTAACTATAACAGCTGCAGGCGTGTTACAGGTGCTGTTGATGCTGATTGCTAAGCAGCATTAGGTAATCCCACATCCTGGTGCTGCAACAGCCACTGCCACATCCCAGTGTGAAGCACACATTTCCCATGCTTTATTGACTGAGCACACAACATAAAATGCAATTGAACCCACTTCAGCACGTGCTTGCCACCAATCGATGTGCATTTGTTACACAAATAAAACAGATTCTCTGAGACCTGCAGGATGGCACTTAATTAGATCCGCTCTGGTCAACTGTTACCCAGAAATCCAGGAATTTGCATTTCTGTGCATGTTTCAACTCCAGTTTATTTCAAGATGCTACTTCAAAATTTCCATATGGACTAACACACCCCTTCGTGAATAGGTAGTGACGTGAAAGGTTATCCAAGGGAAGAATTTAATTTTGGAAAGCACTGCCTAGAAAAAGACCGAAATGTGATACAGAAGTATTTAGGAAAGGTAGAGATTTCATTTTGCTTAAGGCACACCCTGTGAAATCCCCCCAGTTCACAACCCAGGAGAACAGCTATTTACTAACACTGGATGAAGAATTTAAATATTTAGGCTATATAAAATTTTTAATAATTCTTTCTGGAGGGAAGCAGTAGGCATTCCTCCCATTGGGCAGGAACACCTCAGGGCTGAAAAGTGACTTAAGAATTGTTGGTTTTTTAAGCCAAAATCAAAAAGAGGAGGAGAAACTTTCCAGCTTGCTCCCACTCCAAAGAGGGCAGGAACCTGTTGTCATGCTATCCCATCTGCTCCTGCAAGGATTCAGCACAAGGTGTACGAGGAGCACAAGGACACCACGTGGCAGGGCTGAGGAAGGTTGGGTGTAATTAGGGGAAATATGAACACGTAGGGCACAAATTTCCGCTGCGGTTTGCACTCATTATCTTTGCACGCTGACATATTCATGTGGTTTGCTTTATTCCGACAGATTTCAAAACCACAGATTGCTCTAATCTGTCTCCATCTCTCCCCTGTATGCTTGTGAAACTGGTTTTCCTTTTGTTATTGCTAAAATTTTAGCCCAAATGTAGAATAGGTAGTTTGCTCTAGCAAACTACCTCCTACCCAGAGCATCTTGAAAACCTTGGCTGGTAAAGCAGGAGGGTTGGGAACATCCACTAAGAAATGAAGGCAGGAGACAAAAACCTGGCTCTAAGGAGCATCCTGGGTCTGTGCCACATCACAAGGCAAATGCTGCAAATGCTCACAAAGACACAGTATAGCTCTTTGTATGGGGGCTTCGTTAGCGAGAACCTCTGCCACAATTTTTAGGGGCAGGAAGCAAACACACTGCAGGACAAAACCTCTCCCAGGTACACCTTGCAATGCCACACAGCACTGCTGAGACCCACAGGAGGACTCTTCCTATTTAATGAGAATGTAAGGTCAAACTTCAGGAGGAAAATTACTGTTAATAGAATTAGGAAGACAGCTCCATTATGGACAAGTTATTTTGTAGTTGCTCACTTGGAGACACTGGGGATCTTTCTGTTTTTAGGGACACAGGTAAAGAATGATCTCTTGCAGCTGTCTCTGCAAGAGTTTCTGGCTCTCCCTCACTTGGCTGATGGCTCTCCCACCTTATCAGATACAGCAAGGCTTAGCTCCTGTCTATACCTTTGGAGAAGCTGCTTTATCCACCAAATCTAACACTCCCACTGGACACAGATTTTGATGCAGGAAAAAACCTGTCCCTGTTGGCTTTGCCATTATAAACCTGGATCACCTCTGGTGCCAGACATCTCTACAGGCTGCTGCAGACAGCAGCACTGAGGTTCATTGGCTTTATGAGGTTTGAGGAAGCTGTGATGAAAGTGGGTGCTGCAGGCAGCTTTCACTGCCAGCTTTCATCAGCCTTAGGTCAGCCTGGGTCTCACTGTCACGTGTGAAAGAAGCCAGTCTGCAGCACAGAGGTACTGTGCCCTAATTTTTTTTTTACCCCTTACAGACTTCTTATTAAATTTAAGGACAATTTAGTTGCATATAAGTTACTTCCAGAAATAATGGCAATAATAATAATAATAATAATAATAATAATAATAATAATAATAATAATAATGATGATGATGATGATGACAAACATGTTTATAGTGGTTGCAGGCAAAGGCCATCATCATCATCTAGGAAAACACTCTTTTAACAGCCATAAACCCCACAATAACTGCCCATCCCTGCCCCACCTACAGAATAAAATAATGATGTCTTTACTACAGGTCCCTTCAAGCCATGCAATAACACCCCTGGCAGATCCACAACTTTCTCTTAAATCCTGTAAAATTATCAAAACCCTGCAAGAGCATCCATCCAATCAAATGAAATGCTATTTTTTCCATAATAATTTTTGCTGTTTAGGTCAGTTGCTCATCACTTGTGCTAAGGTAAGATTTCATTCTCCCAAAGGCTACAATTGCTTACACAGCCAGGAGCTGCAGCAGCAGTCCTTTGCTGCTGTTAAACCAGAAATACAGTCCTGGCTGAACAAATGCCTGAGGGATCAAAAAAATAAAATAAAATAAAATAAAATAAAATAAAATAAAATAAAATAAAATAAAATAAAATAAAATAAAATAAAATAAAATAAAATAAAATAATAAAATAAAATGCTCACAAAGCAAGCAGTGATTTTCAGCCTGAGAACTGCAGCATGGCTGAGAGTACTTGGGAACACCCCTTGTGGTTTGGGGTGTGTCTGTGACTGTGAAAGCCACCATCTCCATAGTCATGAGGCTACTTGGGCTGGGGAAACCTGTTTGATATCCCTCTCCAGATTTTACCTAGGCTTTTTGCACAAATTCCAGCCAGGAATTCTGCAGTCAAACTGTGGGCTAAGCCACAGATGGATCCAGGATTAGACCAGCCCTGGCCAGGTATCAGACAGACCTCAGGTGTGCAGTTACCTTCTCAAATCATTCCTTTAGAGTGTTTGAATCTTTCTCCCCATCAAAGTTTTCCACTCCACACCTGAGCAAAACCAAAGTGTGAATTTCAGTTAATCAATTCATGGTTACTCTTGGAAGAGGATGAGACTTAAGGGCAGAGGGTTCTGAAGAGTCCTGCTCTGGTGCTACATGTGGCTCTAAACAAGCACTGGCCTCTTCTTCAAGGCAGTCCTCCCTTAACCTTTTGATGTTTGCCCATGGCTAACTGAAGCTGAATGCCCATGGCTAACTGAACTGTGCCAAAAAAAATATGGATGCCTGCATCACTTTTTGATGGCACCAGGTTTCAAGAGTCACCTTCTATTAGAAATTGAAAATGGTTTCCCCAAAAACAAGCAAAAGTTATAGAGACATAAACATTTCTGATTCCAGGTAAATGAAGGTTGATTAAGCTGCTTTGTCAGTTGAAAGTCTGCCTGTCTGTTGCACCACACAGCCCCACATCAGCCTCACCTCCAGCAGGGCAGAGAAGCCAATGCTTGAGCATGGAGAAGGGCTGGAGCAGGGAGAAGTGTCAGAGCTCCTGCGCTGGGGGCTCAGCCCATGGCAGATCTTTTGGGATGCTTTTTGCAATAAAATCAGTGACAGCTGGAGCCACAGTTGCTGCCTTGAACTGCTCGTGAATCAGATTTTTTAAAATGTTTTTAAAAATCCTAATTTTATGAACATCTATACATATACATTTAAAATAACTTCCTGACAGAACTAATAAACACCCTGGATAATCATTTCTGATGAGCACTTCTGTAACTTTCTTAACTCCCTGAGCCTGCAAAACAGGGCTGAAAAGGGAGCTTGCCCATGAAAACTCTGATACTCCGCTTTTGATCGCAGTGGAAATAATCTAAAGTAGGTTTTTCAAGGAGAAATACATCGTTACTTCTTCTGGGTGTCAAAAGGCCACAAGCTAATGAAAAAGAATGAAAAGGATACCATTAATATCTACTGTCTCTGCAACACTTTTCATCCCAGGATCTCAAAGCAAGGGGTGAAGGATGGCCACTATTAACCCCACTTTGCAGGGGAAATAACAAAGTCTTAGCAAGGTTAAGTAACTTGCCCAAAGCTATGCACCAAGCCAGTGGCAAGACACAGGAAAAAATAAAGCCCTGCACCCATGAGTGGGTTTGTGAAGAGTTAGTCCAAGTTCCTCCAAAGCAGCAAGAAGGCAGAGACTGCCAGGGAGTCCAGCCTGCAGTCTGGGGAGCTCAGGACAGGTCTCATGGGCACCTCCACTGTAACTGGTTCCAGGCAAGTGAAACAAATGCTGCCCTCACTGCTTTCACTGCATTTATCTGCCTGTCCTAGCAAGGGGGGAGAGGCTTTTTACAGGGAATAGGTTGCTGAAGCCAAAGAAGAAGTGATAAATCCTGAAGGCTTTGTAGTTTCTGTCCATAAAATTTTCCTTTGGTTTCTGACTCATGCCCCACACATTTTTGGACTAAATGCATTTTGGTTTTAAGTGGGTTTTAGCTGCTTTTCATGGTGAAATGCTCTTGGTACAATGCAAGTTGCATCGTTTCCTTCTGCAGGGGCTCAGGAGGGAAGGGCTGATGCTCTGGAGAGGGAGCCCTGCAGGCTTGGAGCCCTCCTCCACTCCCTGTCAGAGCATCACTGGCCACATTTATTCCCCAGGATGGTGAACCCAATCCCTGGCCTGCTGCAGCCTCACAAACCTACACAGTAAGGTTTTGAACCCATTTAATTCTGAATTCTGAAAGGGGAATTCTGAATTCCCGTTTAATTCAGACAGCCTTGCCTGGTTTTCCTCACTAGCATTTTCCACTGGCTGCTCCTCTAAAAACAGTTCCTTTCCATTCATGGTAATGCACTGAAGCACTTGATTTTCAGCAAGGAATGGTGTCACCATTTTGCCACTAATAAAGAAGAAAAAAACCAGCTTTCAATCAATCAGGGTCTATTTAACACATTAGCAATTTTCCTTCATTTTTCTGTCATCCTGCATGAACAGCCATGGGGTCAAATCCAGCCTGGTGTAATTCCAAAGGAGTAACACCAGGAATGAGCTTCACCCATTATATCTAATGTTGCTAAAAAGGTCTCGATAATAGATTTTAAAAGTTCTTGATTCAGAATACTAATCAAGTCCTTTAAAAAGAGCACTTGAGTGGGATTCTACTAAAACAAATATGCTCTGGAATTTTACACCACATCTTTCTGTCCTGTTGCTCATTTCAGTGTGAATATATGAGTTTTGGGAAGCCACTTTGTGCCATGAGGTTTATTCTTGAGCAGCACAGGGGTCATCCATCCCCTATCTAACACCTTCCATGCAGCCCAACAAACAGCCCACAGGACATCCAGCCACATGCAGCTCCTAGCCAAGGGTTCTCCTTCATGGACCAGTTTTCCCCAGCTCTCCAGAGGCCAGTCCTCGGTACAGTCCCCACCACAGCTCACCAGCAGCACCCTGTGACTGCACACCTGGAATCTCCAGCTCAGCAGCTTCTGGCTATCTCCACCTGATGTCCCAGTGGGCACCAAGTCCCTCCATGGAGACACCACAGCACAGGAGCAAAGCAGATGCAGCACAGTGTGGCACCTGATGCATTTTGCCCCTCAGATGTGCTTTGCACTGCTCCCATGGTACCACAGCCAGTGCTCCACACAGGCTCTGGGGCTGCCCCACCTCCTCATCCTCTCCTTTCTAGCACCAGTTTCCTATTCACTTCCCTCTGACCTGGTGCCAGATCCCTCCTTCCCTTCTGCTTTGGGCTGAGGGTACAGGAGAGCAGCGTGGGTGCCCAGGAGCCTGCCTGGCCATGTGCCCCCAGCAGACAGTCCCTGTCACCACCCTGAGGGTAAACAGAGGGGCACCAAAAGCCAGTTTGAGCCAGGGATGAATCAAACCACGCTGGAGTGTGCTGGTGACTCAACATCTCACCAGAGTCCCCAGGTGAGAGTCCCCATCTGACTCAGAGCCTAGGTGCAGTCACCCTTCCCCATGGGGCTGCCCACAGCCTGCACTGCTCCTCCCAACACCCAGGGCACCCTGCAGCATCAACCACAACTCCCACAGTCCCAAGTGTTTCCCCAGGAAATGTTTCCCCAGGGATTCCCCTGGCTGGCCAGTGCAGAACGTGGCCACCAACCACAGCTGAGAGCTGAGTCTTGCTCCGAGTCAGGAATTATTAGCTCAGGAACACCCATGGAGAATTATTCCTGATTTTCAGGGGGGAGCTCTGAAAGTGACTGAGCTTGGCCTCATGTGGGCATCTAAATGTCACTACTGCTGGCAGCTGCTGCTAAAAACAACAGGGGTTAGAGCTCTGTTTTCAGAAAGCAGCGACTTTGGTGGGGTTTCAGGCCTCCCCAGGGGAGGCCAGCCATTTGTGGATGTCTCAGATGAATGCTGCTGGGGCCCTGATGACATTCACACAGGCCAGGGCTGCTTCATGGCTTTTCTCATATCCCTGGCTGCACATTAGTTCAGTCCAGCTCACTCTTTCCCCACCTTTTTCCAGTGAAAAAGCTATTTCAAACCTGTGATAGCAACAGTGCTGTCTGGAAAAGACATCATCTGACCTCCAGAATCCTCAAAGTAAACAGGAGCAGTGAACATGCCAATATTGCTATTTTATAATCTGTATTCCCCTCTGGTTTGTAAGAGTCAAAACTTCCCAGGAGGAAATTCCTCTTCCAAGCAAGGGCAGGCTCTTGCTCCACAAACCACCACTAAACTCTTGGATACCTCTTCAGTCAGAAGAGAAACATGAAGTGATGAGTCAGAGGAGCTCTTCCTCTGAGAGCTCAGGCCCTGCTCCTTCCACCCTCTGAAGGGATGCCCAGCAGGATTAACACAGCAAACCCCAATCAGTTCAGATGCTCAGATGATCTTCTAACAACAAATTACATTTACAGAAGTAATGAAGAGCTCCCATAGCTCTTCAGGGCTTTGAGAAATCTTTTCTCTAAGTACCTAAACACAATTTTTTTTTCTGGAAATTCTTACAATCTGACAACACCCAGGACTGTGCTAACACATCAGGGCATATTTTCAGGACATATTTTCCTGAAACCTGTTGCCTAGGGAAGAAACCTGCATGCTTACTTATTTCCATGGCCTATCCCAGGCTGATAATCACTGACCCTGTCCCTCCACAGGCAAACCTCACATCCCCAAGCCCACAGCCAGCAGAGTCACACCACGGGTGGCACCACCACCCTGTCCCCCCCCCCTGCAGGGGTGGCTGCTGCTGGGCATGGGGTGTGTGGTGCCACCCCAGGCTTTCCCAGCAGGGATGCCTCTGATTTACACCCAGCAGGGCGCTGCCCTCTGCCCAGTGCCCCCAGCCCGCGTGGTGAGGCTGGTGTGTCACTCCAAACTTGACTTGGCAGGAGCCTCCAGCAGGCCCTGGGAAGGGCTCCCTGTCCCTGCCACATCCACCAGTGCCATCCCCTTCCCCATGGCCACGTGCAGCCAGGAGCAGCAGCAGGAAGAGGGTTAAATCCCAGCAGTTCTCCAGCACAGCACAGCGAGAAGCTCCAGAGACAGACATTGCTCTCCTCGCCCAGCTAAAAGTTGAGAGTTACAGAGTTATGCTCTCACTTCCAAAACCTGATGGCTATGGTTTGGTGGGCAAAGAGGGTAGGCAGCATAAGAAATTAACATTTGTTTTTCAGCATCATCAGGCAGGAGTTCACTGCAAAGCACAAGCTAATACATACATCCAGTGAACAGCAACCCTGTATTTTATTTCAGGTCTGTTGGGTACTGCAGGGAAGAATACGAAAGGCTGTGTTATTCTGCAGGAACAGTTTTCCTTGGGAAAGTACAGCCAGACACTTAATCCCAGGAATATTTATAGTTAGCATAACTCAAATGGTGTTGTGCATGCAGTTGGTTAGTCTAAAGTGGAGCGTCATGCAGCTTGCATTAATGCTGGCAAAGGCACTTTATGGAGAAACAGACTTTATGCTTACAATTATCCCAGCCCAATATGGAGTGTCTCTGACTAGCAGAGAGGAACTGATGCCTGCCATAAGGAAGCCCAGCACTGTTACAGAGGTGCCTAACGCCAGCTGCAGCAACGCAAACAGCAGCGGGAAACGGCAGCCACAACAAGTGTGGGATTCCTCCTCCTGGCCAGTTTTGGGATCCCCCTTGGCTTTCTTCTGCTTCCTCTTCTTCTTCACCGCGGACTCCTGCGTCGAGCCGGTGCTTTTCTCCCCTCCGGGTGCCTTCCCTGTCTGGCTCTGGGAATTCGGGGCCGTGCCGTGCCGGGCTTTCTTCTCCTCCTTTGCCATGCCGGCGGGCTTTGTGCTCTCACGTGCGTGTGTGTGTGCGCCGCCGATGGGGGTGTGAGCTTTCTGCCCCCCAAAGCTCCGCTTTGTGCCGGCCGAGTTGTTCCTGGTATTTGAATCAAGGAGGCTGAACAAATATGGAAAACATTTGGAAGCAGATTGTCAGAGCTTCGAAATGCCACATATAGCCCGGAGAAGGGGGGGATGCAAGGGGGGTAGCGCACTGCCAACGTGCGGGCGCCGGCCGTGCGCGCAGCGGGCCGGGCTGCCTCGGCCCCGCAGGTGTGAGCGCACCTCGGGGGCAAACAGCAGGGCAGGAACTCCGCACCGCCGGCTGCCGAACAGCAGGGAGATGTGTGCTCCTCGCCAGGGAGCCGGGAACGCTGCACTGCCTGTGCAGGGAGCAGGCAGGAAGGAGCCACCGAGGCTGCGCCGGGGGTAGCGGCAGGCAGAGCGTGGCTGGGGGCACCCACCAGCACCGCAGGGCCCATTCCACACGAGGCCCCCTGAGCCGCTGTAAACAGGGCGTCCCCGCGGGAGGGAGCTGATCGCGTGTATGGAAAGTACGAAGTACAAATGAAAATACAAGCTCGGGTCCTGGGGAGCCAAAAGGGATCCTATCTCTTCCCAAAAGCTGCAAAAGCTAGGCATGTTGTATGATGAAGCAGCCCAGCAGTGAGGACTGGTGCTTCTGGGCAGGCAGTGGTAGAGCGTGGAGCAAACATCTGCTGAGCGTGTTTCCAGTTATCCGTAGCAGAAAGATTGTTTATGTTACCTAAAAGACAGAGGGACGTCTTATTGTGGACATGTGGTCACTGCACTTCATCCATATGTGGGCTCAGGCTGGTGCTTGGAGACAGCACAGCAACAGAAGTGGTGGAATTTCTCCTGAAATACCCAAAAATTGCTCTGTGGCTGAATCCAGCGCTGGGAGCCCTGGCAGAGCCTCTGAGACATTGGAGGGGCTCACCCATGGAGGTGCCAGCAGGACTGGGGTCTGCAGAGACTCAATTCTGGCTCTGGAGAGGAGGGAGCAAGAAGAGGTGGGTGCTGAGTGGTGCCATGCCAGGGCTGTGCTGGCAGCCCTGAGTTCAGCCAGGCCACGGTGCACAAATCCTGCAAGGGAAGACCAAGGGGAAGCAGGGAGGCTGTGGGAAGCTTGTGCTTAGCTCAGGCCAGAGGAATTACTCAAAAGCTTAGGGGTAAACAGGTGCTTAAATGCTTTGCTGGCCCGGGGCCGAGTGTATGCAGCCTGTGTATGGCACCGCTCCTCCGTGCGTGCAGCTCCGTGTCCCCGCCGGGACAGGGACACCCTGAGGACATGTGGGCTCCTGCTGCTGCCCCACAGACACCAGTGAGAGAACCTTAAATGGCCCAGCCAGCCCTGTCCCCACCACGGGGCTCTTGCAGTTTTTTTCCTTTTCCATAGAAGCAGACAGCAGGAGCAAAGCGTTGGGAGGAGTGGGGCAGGTGGAAAGAAATCATCAGAGACTGGAGAAATCCCCACCAAAATTGCCTTTGGATGTGGCAGAGCAGCTCAGCTGGGATTGGCCAAAATGGTGAGGTACTCAGAGAGGATCTTGCACATGCTGGTATGGCATTGAGGAAATATTTCCTCTGACACACTGGCACTGCCTTCTGAGAAACTACTCCGTTTCCAGCTCTTTATGGCATTTAAACAGCAATGAACTGTGTCTTCTGTATTAATAAATTATGATGTCACTTTGTTTTATGGATTAAGCAATATCCTCTTTGGTTATTTATAACACCAAATGGATGAAATAAAACTGGAAACAAAGTGGTTTCAGATGCTTTCTGCACACATAACTCTCGTGCTACATCCATAGAGAGAGATTAAGATACATTGTTCAAAAAAGGAAGAGGAAAATAAACAAGAGGTGAAAAAAAATCTTCCTCCTCTAGTCATGTTGCGTAGAGTACCATGTTTTCACAGTTTCCCACTAAGATGTTTTGTCACTATCATTCTCTTTTAAAAATATCCTTAAAATAACTTGCACTCACGGGAGTATCTTGCCTCTCAAAGCCACACACAACTATATTTAACCACAGCTTTGAGAAGGACAGGGTGTTCAAGGATCATCACCAAGGTCAAACCAGAAAGCAGTGGCAAAGCTGAGGGCATATTTAAATGATGCCCACTTGAACATCTATGCTAATAATAATTAGAGTGAAATGAAGTTAGAATTTTCTTTTCCTTTGTGCCTATCCATTTCCCTGGTTCTATCCCAATGATCTTTACTGTGGACTTTCCCCCAGGAAAATCCCTGTTTTAGCACCTGGATTTGTGCTGGTGGCTGGATTTATGATTGCTGTTTTCTCAAAGGGGCCAAAATCCAGCTGCTTTATTCGTGCCGACATTCATATTGGTTTCAGTGGGAGCAATTGCCTGAGGAGGATGAACAGGATTTAACCCAAGGTCAATAAAATTAACAAGAACTTACCTTATGGCCCATAACAACCCTTGTTTATCTCTGGGCTGGAGAATCTCTGGTAAAACAGGTGCCTAAATATCCTTACTGTACAGCAAGTAAGTAATAAATGAGGCCATGCCCAAGGGCACAGCTGGAATATCTCCTACAGGGCATACGTGGGATGTCCCCTCAGGTCCCAGATCCCTGCACCCCTTCTGAAAATTCCAGCTGGTGCCCAGATGCCTTGGGGCAGGAGAAGTCTAGGCCAGCTCATGGGACATCTTCTGTTCAGTGACAGAAAGGTTTGGGTATGAAACCAGGAAATGTGGCCAACATAGGGCAGAGCTGCCTTCTCCCAGCTGTTGGGTATGGAGTAGCTGTGCCACATGTTTTTTTCCAAGGAAAACAAAGACTTTACTTGCCATCTACCCTGGTCACACTGCGACAGGGAGCCTCTCCTTTGCTCCTTGCACACTTAAAGTCATATCCATCTTAGAATCGCACCATTTCTAATCTCTGCAGCAATACATGGCTATTTAGAGAGAAAATTAAGGCTCAAATCCATTGAAAAAACTCCAGGCAGGGATAGTGCTGATTTTAAATTATTAAACTGTGTGTACCAGAGGTTCTTTTGCTGTGGCTAGCTGTCCCTGCAAAATCAAACTCAGATATCTTACATGCTGGGAAGTTTAATAGGGACAGAGAAGAGACGGATGCAGGATTGATCTTCCATACTTATTATCTGAACCAGATTGTGTTTGCTGATTCCACTTGGCATTAACAATCGAGTGTAAAACAGCTGTGAAGGAACTCATAGCAATGACAAATTAAAAGAATTACATTTTTGGAAATTGAAAGATTAAACGAGGACACTGAAATAACACTAAATTTTCTCGAGTAATACATCTTCTGGATGTCACTTGGATTTTCCCAGCAACACAAGAATAATCATTACCCTTTTATGCCCAAAGGCCCTGATTAAGTATGTTCTTAAATTAAGCACATGCTTGAATACCCTTCCTGGATGAGGATGTTTTTTGATTCGAGCCCAGCTAGCATCTCTCATGTGGCACGCAGTTGTAATTTCATGTCCTTTACACAAAATGAGTCATGTTGCACAGCTTTTCCATGGCCAGACACCATCCTCTGTCAAACATTGCCTGCTCTTGTTCCTCTCCTTGCCAGAAAGCAGCGCAGCCCGGGTGACGGTGACAACAAGTCAAAGAGCACACACAGCACCAGGCGTGGAAGAGGCGAGGTCTGGGCTGCAGCTTTGTGGTGACACAGTCTTTCCTACTGCTTCTCCCAGGGCTGGGGACACACAGAACTGCATGGGACTCCAGAAAGCTGGGATTTTTCCCCACTGCCATCTTTGCCCTGGAAATAGAGCAGGGTTGGCGTGGTTGGGCTGTCAGAGACACCCAGGCGCTCACTCCCACATAATCACATTTATGCTGATATTTCTCCCAGGCATCAGCGCCCCGGCCAAGTGCCAGAGGCAGGGTTGCAGCACACAAATCCAGAGCACCAGAATTATCAGGGAACAAAGGCTTGAACAGGGCTGTCCTCGTTGCCCCAAGTACTGTGGGACATTTGGCTCCCTTTGCCCAAGGAGAAACTCCACAAAGAGCTGCTGACCCAGGGGTCCCCTCGGAGATGCCAGCCCCAGTGTGACAGCTGGAGTTGGGAGGGAGCCAAATGTGCCACAGCCAGCCAAAGGATCACCACTCTCCAAGCCAGTTTGGCTCAGGAGAAGCTAAGACCCTGCCTAACCCTTGCTTCTTGTTCCCCTGATCCCCTCACCCTGAAGGAAGCCATGGACTGCAGAGCTGGGCCAAGCACGGCCAAGTAGCCAAAGGTCAGCACAAAGGCTGGGCCAAACTGGGAGGGGGGGGTTCCCTCTTAAAGTAAATGATGAAAGGTTCTCCCTGAAAAAAGGTTTAAAATCAAGCTGTGATTTCCAAAACCTCATGCCTATTAACAACAGATAATAACAACATGTAGCTCTTGAAAGCACATTTGCATAAAAGACAAGGCCAGTTAGAAATGGGTCCAACACATGCAATCCACGCTGGTTTCTGCCACAGCCACTTTTAAAGTTCAGGTCATCTGGAGGTGAGACTTGTTTTCAACAGGCTCTTCTGAGGCCAGTTCATGTTGTTTTGAGTGTCTGTGGGCTCTGCTGTGAGAGCTGGGTTGTGCCAGCTGACCTCCAGAGGAATCATCCATCCCATAGTACTCTGCATATGCTCCATGTGCCCTTTTGGCATCACTGGGGTAAGACCAAAGTACAGAGCATTTCAGTTTAGCTGGTGACAGATGTGGAAAGAAGTAGAGAACAGGAGTCATTTTATGTCAGGGTACTCCACCCCTGGAGGCCACTTATTTAACAATGCACCTTACTCCCTCCATTGCCTCTGACCATTAAGTAAATCTGTGCATATTAAAAAAAATCAGCTTGGGAGGAAATGGTGTCTTGCAGTCTCCAAAATGATTGTCCTACACCAGTTCAAATTCCTAGACCTTTGCTTTTGCTAAAGCTCCCTTAGATGCCTCATGCCTGGGGCTCCTCATCTCCAGCTGTGCTTCCCTGAATCCAGTGGCTCAGGCATTTTTTGGGGTCTTAACAGTGCTTAAGCTGTCCATAATGATCTGACTGTTTCTGCCTCATCTTCTACTCTTAGGGCAGGTTCTTTGGGGTGGAAGGCACATATTATCACATTTCTGCATGAGGGGAGGGACCCTGGAGAGGGTCCTTAGGGGCTACAAGTGATAGTCCCTCAAAACTGGGCTGCAGAAGTAAGAAGCAAGAAGCTGAGATGCTGCACAAAAGCAAAGCTGAGTGCTGCAGCTTGCTCTACACATCACCACGCTCTGGTGAGAATTTTATACCAGCCCAGAAACCTTTGCATCTCCCTGAGCAGGGTTAAGGAGTGTGAAAACCAGGGATGACCAGCTTACAAACGCGCTGTGCCCTTTCCAAAGCCAATCCTCTCTCTCTCCCATGCATATTTGAAGAGGTTATCGTCTGTCAAAGTATGTTAATGAGATATTATGGCTGTTAGATCTTCTCACCAGGTGTTAATCACTACCTGGTTAAACAGAGGTAAATCCTCTCAGCCACGCTCTTGCTGAGGATAACAATTAGGTCTGTTCTATGTCTGTGCTCACAGGAATGCATTCACACCCCCCCATGCACATGCAGGGCTCAGGATGCTGTTTTAAACCATATACAGAAGTTCCAGGAAATCTGCCTGTGGCTGTACACCAGGACATTGTGGGCAGCAGAGGGAAGGGCAAGGGCTCCTGCTCTCACTTTTCATTAATGAGAGGGATAAAATGAAGGAGCTTCATAGCAGTGGGTGCCAAATGTGCTCAGCTTCTCCCATGCAAGTGGATGTTTTGTAATAAAGTTAGAAAGGCCTTATTTTCAAGAGACACATGAAAAAAACCTGTTTCTGAGCCAGTGTAATGCTACCAGCAGCTGTAATAAGGTGTTCTCTCCAAAGATCCAGGACAAACTTTGTGGAGCATATTCACACGTATCTCATTTCTTGCACTTTTTGGAAGGCAAAGACACTCAGGGCTTTGTTTCTGTGGCTGGCTCAAGGTCTCACACTTGGGCAGTCTCGGTGTGTTAGTCACTGCTCCAGCAGCACTTCCAGGCCTGATGTACTCACAGGCACTGCAGTTGCCTGAAATACAGTTCTGGGTCCTCTGGAAGGCACCAGATGGAATTTTCTGAGAAGTCAGTCTTTCGAAAGTGAGGGGTTGTGACTTTACTCTGACCAGGTCCACCATAAGTGGTGGCTTTCTCAAAGTCATCTCTGGAGTCCTGAAGCACCTGAGTGCTGGAGCTGATTTTTTCAGCCCAAGTGGCTGCTGACCTTGGTATGGCCAAGATTTGCCTTTACCTCTTGACTGGTTCAAATGTGGACCCCATGATCTTCCTGGAGACAGAAGACCAGAGTGTACTGGGGTTCACCTTTTCCAGTCTCCTCCTGAGCTTGCCTTAGCAACTACAGGGCCCAGTAGATGCTGGGCCATAACCTTCTGCCTCGCAAAGAGTTGGTTACTCACAAAGATCAGTATCCCTTTGCTTCCTGCATTGCTGCATCGATGTAAACCACCTATAAATCATCTCCACAAATGACCAAAGCTGTCTGGTCTTCATCTGAGGTGAAACAGAGGCCTGGGGTCTAGGCTAGAGCTGTGTGACAGATTTGGCACCCTCGACCTCTGCTCACCTCTTCCCTGGAACAGCGCCCTGGCCCTTGTCTCTGCCCTCCACCTGGCTCAGTTTCCCTCTGAGCAGCAATACCAACATGTTGTAATGTAAGAGGGTTCTTGAGGACACAGACCTCTCTGTGCTGCCAGAATTACTGCATGTGCTCCACCAGATGTTGAAGAATTTTCCCTTCCATCCCAAGTTACCCTGGGTATTATATTTCCCCAGCTTGACATTGTTATGAAATGTCAGAGCTTCGCAACTTGTCTGACTCTCTTTTGCAATGTCCCCAAGGGAACACAACCACTTCCAAAGCAGTGGTTGGGTCCGGGAAGCCCTACGGACTTGCACCGTCTTCCCTCCAGAAGAACCTCAACCATCTCTGCAAGATAGGTGAGGCATAGTGGGGTAGGAGGTGAAAGCAAGATGAGCTGAAAGCAGATCTGGAAGGTAGTTTGTGGATTTGTCTGAGGGCTGCCTGGAGACTGCTTTTAGTCCATATTTTTCTGTCCCACAAAAGAGGGAGGAGTGCGTGGTGATATTTCCTGATGACACAGACATGCGAGCCCTTGTCAATACAGAGAGGCCCCAGCCTATCAAACAGGAAGAACTGTGTGACCTCGAGGGTGGGAACAATGGGAATGGGATGAAATTCAGTCATGCCAAATGTAAGGTTTGGCACGTAAGGCTGAAGGGCCAGAGTTTCTCTGGGAAAATAAAACGTCTCAGGTGCCTTGGCTGGTCACAGGATTGCCTTGAAATGGCAGCACAGCATGGCCATAGAGAAAGGTAAATGTGAGAGAGGATGAATCAAGTATTTCCCACAGGGGGCTGAAAAGTATTGGTGATGGAGAACAAGGGCCCTGTGAGGAGGCTGCACTCAGCTTTATTCATCTCTGTTAGAGAAAGATGAACAGTGACAGGACCAAGTGTAACTGAGGTGCTTGGTGGGGGCTGCAGACCCTGTGTAACACTAGGAAATGCAAAGGGATTGCCTGACTCTGCCCAACAACATTAGTGCTTAGAGAGGACACGATTGATCTATAAATATCCTGTGTTAAACTTAAAACAATGTTGGCACAAGGACAAATGGATACAAATGGCCATGAGTGCGTTGAGCCTGGGAACCATTCTGGCCACTGAGCAGTGAGGGGGAGGAACAGCAAGGAGCAGCTTGTTGTAAGGCACCACAGCATCAATTTTTGAATTGTACCATTTGACATGGGGCTTGAGATCATTCAGTGATGCAGGAAGGGCCTTCCCTTCCAAATCCCCATTATGGGTACACTTTTGGAGCCTTCTTGCTCATATGGGTGCCCTAACTCAACCACAGGAGAAGGCAAGGCTGCCAGTCCCCTGATCAGCTGTGTTAGGGCTTGGCATAATAAAACTCCTAATTTGTTAGTGGCAATTATTTTGATTTCATGCATTTCTTATAGGATAAACTGGAGGCTTACATCAGTAACCAGTTCAGTTTCTTTTTTTTTTTTTTTTGTAGTTAATACTTTGTACTTATATAGCATCTTTCATCTTTCAAAGTGCTTTACATACATTAATTATTTAATTCTCCCCGTACCCCCTTTGATCTAGGCAAGTATTATGATGCTCACTTTACAAATGGGGAAAGCAAACACCGAACAAATCCTTGCTGCCAGGCTCATCCCACCAGGACTGATGCAGCTTTGTGGCTCGAAAAGGCAAGGAAAGGTTCCATGATGTGCACAGGGTCCACAAGCAATCCGGTGGAGGAGGCAGGATGATAACTCTCCTGGATATTCCCTTGTTCCAAACAGGGAGAAGACAGAGAGGCTTCCAGCGAGGGCTGTGTGCAGGGCCACTCATAGTGTGCTGTGTGGATGATACAGGACTAGGAAACTGTGTGCCATGTGCTCCAGAGAAAGACCCAGAATTCAGTTTCATCAGAGCATGCAGGACAAAGCCATCACAGTGGCTAGGTGACCAAGGCCCAAGGAACAGGAATAAATGCACACAGTTAGAAGTAGCTGATGAATAAGAGCTGACATCAATCTGTGTAGACATGCATTCAGTGGAATGATGTGAGTCTTCCCTCTCAGTTAAAAAAATAACATCTGATGTATTTTTGATGCTTCTTGTATTGAATGTTTATATTGTTTTTCAGAGTGACTGTCAGAGTCTGATTTGGAGATTCCATTGCTAAATAACGGAGTCATTTTTTCTTGCAAATTCACAGAGTTTGTTGTTTGGGTTGCAGTGACCATGTCAGGACACTGCAAATGCACTCTGCCTGGTTCTAAAGAGAAGTCTCACATTTCCCCTCTGTTTTTCACCCTTTTTAAAGGACATTTCTGTCTCACAGGGGCAAGCAGTGTAGTTGGTGAGGAAGAACGGGAACCTGGGAATGACACACTTGAGGCCCAGTGCTCATTCTGATGCTGGTTTGGTATCTGACATTGCTGCATGTCAGTGGCCAGTGCCCAGAGTGGGAGTTAAAACACCAGGGTACTGATTTTGACAGGTACTGACTCATTCTGAGGCCAAGAGAATGTCATTTAGCACTAACTTACTGTCCAGCCTTATGGGACAAGGAATTGTGGCCCTGTGCATCCTCCTCCTGGCACAGCAATCACAGCTTGTGCCCAGAGCAGCTCCTGTCCTCCTCTGAGTCAGTCAGCACTATAATATAATGCCCTTTGTGGGGAAAAAAGGGGAAAAGAACCTGAGTTTAGTCACATTTTTCCTGCAGCAAAACTCTTTCCTGTTCCTGCTAGCATTAATTTCTAGAGAAGTAAAAATGGCTAAGGTTTTTTAATTTCATGGCCATTTTGATATGCTAAATGGTGCCAAGAGAGTAAGTGCAAAATTAACAGAGTTCAAATCCCCATGGAACATGGAAAATGTAGTTAAAACAGTGCTGCTAAAGATTTTGTAATTAGCAGAAATTATTTTAAAGTGTAGCGCTTTTAATTAGCTGTGAATGCCGCTCGCTCTGCATCAGTATTACCCACAAAATTGGCTACACCTGAACAAAATTGGCTACAGTTAAACTCCTCACCTGCACAAATCCCTCAGGAACCCACAGGTTACAACTGAGATCCATGGAGCTGTGCACTAACTGCAAGGGAAACTGTGATAATGGAGCAATGCTGAAAGCACAGTCTTCTAACAAGCACAGTAGAGCCAAAGACGCCGTTGTGATGGTCTTGTTGTGTCGGTCCCTCCTGCCAGAGATCCTCTGTGTTTCTTAGATTAATCTCTTCTTATCCATTCCTTAGGACCTGTGTTGAAGCAGGGTTCTCCTCTACCTCCTTCTAGCTCACCCCAGCTCACTGCACCCAATGGTCTTCCTCAATATTTGGTAATGGTCCTTAATTCCAGAAAATCTCCTTCTGCAGCTGTGGACTCATCCTTCTCTCCAGGCCCTTTCTCTTCCTTTGGGAAGTGTCAGAGTGTGAGAAGAACAAAGCAGCACACCTCAATGCCCAGCCTGGCAAGGTGTGCAGGGAAATGGCCATTTAGGAGGGGACAGAGGCTGCTCAGATGATGAGAGAAAGGGTCTCTTGAGGATCCTCAGTGCAGCAGATCCACAGGACGCTCAGGTTGCCTCCAGGTAATGCCAATGGGATGTGCATCCCTAAATGTGCCTGGTGAATTGGGTTGAGGCCTGTCTGAGGTTAGACAGGCAGCCTGTGGCAGGGATGGGAGCTGTCCTCCTGCCATCTGTGCCCAGGCAACTGCCTTTACGACAAGGTCACTCATGCCTTTAATTCCTCTGCTGCAGAGGAGTATATTAGAAAGAGCTGTATATTAGAAACACTATGCCCAGGGAAATTTCAGCTTCAGTTGCCTGCTCATGTGGCACTGTTATGGTGACATTTATAAAAACCAGTTCACACACAACAATGAGACAACAGAGAGAGACAATTACAATGGGCTGTCCATGTGGCTGAAAACCCACTGACCATCCTGTGATTCAGAACCATCATTCACAGAGCTGTGCCCCATCAATGCTAGCCTGGGGGCTCTCAGGTATCCAGACAAAAACTGGGAGGTTGATGGCAAAGGGTGGGGCTTTCTCCTAAAGATCTCTTCCATGCCATTGCTGCACAAGAGGCAAGGAAGAGTATTTCTTTTAGGATGCACAGCAACATTCATGAAATCTCAACTGGTTCCAAATATGGAACTTCCAGTTCAAGCTATGTTGAAAAAAGCACCAAGAGGCTGGGGGTTATTAATACTTGTAACTAAAACTACAGGAAACTTCAGATGGAAAGGCCAGCTGTGTGGGATGAAGAAAGCAGCAACAGATATCTCTTTCAAACCAGCTTTGGACAGTGAATTGAATTTGCACAGGTCAGTTCAATCTTGGCACTTCTAAACCTCTCAATAATTCACTGTGCAGCTGTAAGAATTTACAACACAACTTTCTGAATGTACTTTGCAAATCACAAAAGGACAGAAATCCCATGGTCTCATGCCACTCTGGCAGTCCCATGGCTCATTAGCAGGGCTGTAAAAGCAGGAGGTACCAGGTGAGACACCTCAGACGATCCAGGGACTGGCAGCAGCAGGGAGGCGGTGCAGGGTGGGAGGCAGTGGAAAGATCCATGGCAAACCCCTGACATGACGCTGAGCCTTGAGCCAAATTTTAAAACCCCTGCTCTGAAGCAAGGCTACGCTCAAGCCATTCAGCAAAAAGGTCACCAGAAGCACTTCATGTGGTACAAAACAGTTTCTTCTGCCCTCTCCTCTTGTGCTCAATGCCAGGTGTTGGCCCAGCCCATTTGGCTGGATCTTTTCCTCAAAGATGTCAGAGGCAGCCATACAACATGGAAAATATCACCTCAAAATGCTTGGCAAAGCTTTAGTTGACTGAAAAGGGGGTTGTATAATGGGATGTCTTGAGTAACTTGAAAAGCAAACATCCTGACCAGAGCTGCCTATAGTGCAGTTGCCTGTACAAGGTGTGTAAATGCCTTTTTTTGTGTGTGTGTGTGTTTTTCCAGCTGCAGTGTGTTCACCCAGCCTTAAAATTATGTCAGTGGTATCTGTGACTGTCATCTGCCTCCTGCCAGCACAGGCCACTTTATATGGGTGCAGTCATGGGGAATTGTGCCCTTGGACATCCCCTGCTCCGGGAGTGTCCAACCTCGAGCTCAAGCTACAAGGCAAAAGCAAAACCAGCCTTTTGTCTCAGGCATCCATGAGCAGCTTAAACAGGCAACAAGAGGGCCTCCTCTGCAGTGACAGCAGTGTTTTCTGGCAGCTCCCTGCTGGCTTTGCCTGCTCTCCAGAACCCAGGAGCTCTCCTCTGGGTAGCCACAGCTGAATTGGGAACACTTGAAGGATCTGTTTTGCTCTCACAGACACTATCAAAGGGATGCTGGCAACCAAACCCTCACTCCAATGGCTCTCCATGTGCCATGTGAGTACCTTGTCTGTGCTAGATTAAATTTTTTGTCTCTCTGATGGCTGTAATAGCTCTTATAATCCCTCTCCTCATTTTTTTTACACCTGTTTCATCCACCAGCATGGCTGAGAGCAGACTGCCCACTGCCAGCACTGTGGATCCCAACCAGGGTTTATGGACATACATTTTTCTACACAAAATTAAGTTTCTGTGCAAATGAGGCCTTGTGCAGCTGTCCTGGCATGGGCAGGTCAATGGCCTCAGCGACACAGGGAAGGTGAAGGTGGAGGTCTGGCTTGCCAGGGTGAAATTATACTTGCAGGAAGGAGTTACCAGGCCCTGGCTGATGTCCCTGCTGTAGGTATTGGCCCAGAGCAGGGTAACCAAAGCAAATCTTTTTAGTACCTTGGCTGAGACAGCTCCTGATTTCAGCACAGTTTTGTCTATAGTGTGAGTCCCTATGCCCAGACCTCAAAATAATCCATACCACATCTGCAGTCCTGGTGAGGAGCAATAAAGGAGGGAGAAGGATGCACTGGAGGGCAGGCAATTATGTGCCTCGAGGGCCAAAGAAATTCCTGCTCAAGAGGACTGGAAAGCTTTTGTGCAAAGGTGGATCAAGGGGTGGAAGGGAATATTAATAAAGGTGGTACTGACTGATGGATACAGAGAGCAGAGGGCAAAGCCCAAGGGAGGCTGGGGCAGGAAAGTCGAGGGAATGGGAATGGGAATGCTTGATTTGATTTTAAAAACGAGCAGTGAATGGCAGGAGGAATGGGGATGTGCTCAGCAGAGCATTGCAAGATTGGGATTCACTGCCACCGGAGATTGCTGAGACAGAGAGCTCAGGAGGTCTGAAAAAAATGCATGGGCATTTATAAAGGTTGTGGATATCTCCAGGGTTACCTCATTGGAGATAATCAAGCAGAAGGGATATAAACCAGAGCTCTTCAGGGGGCATGCCAAGTGATATATGCCTAGGGTTAGGAAAATATTTTCCTCTAAGTAAGTTATGATCAGCCATTCTGGTGTTTCTCGTTCTGGGTTTACAGGACTTGACAACTGGGCACCTTCAGAGAGAAGAGAGCAGAGTAGATGAGCTGGGAGCCCAGTCCAAGGCAGCAGTCCCTCTGGTCCTGTGTCCTGCTGCGTGAGAAAGCATGTGAGGAATTATAATTCCCTTTGGACATGTGACCCAAATTGCAGCGGGAATTTGCATTCCTGGTGCCTGCTTCCATTTCATGTCTGCCCCCCGCTGCACAACAACACCTGCAAGAGGGTTCGTTACCGTCTCTGAGAGCACAAGCTCAACAATCTTTTCAGAGACAATAAGAAGAGTATCTACAAAGGAAACTGAATGGCAAAGAGGAGTCAAAAATATGTCAATGCTGTGTAAAAGCTTATCCATACAAAACAAACTTGCTCAAAGAAAAATCAGCTGTCACTTTAAAATCTGACATTAAGGTTTTCAAATCACAGACCTTAATCAGGAGTAATACTTGAAGAGGAACAAAGAGAATTTATGATGAAAAATCAGGACAGTTGAGTGCTAGGCTCAGCGGGACTAACTGCATGACAATATGGATAAGAATTATAATTGCATTAGCTTAGCCTGAAATCACTGGCCAGAGCTGGGGTTTTTTTGGTCAGCTGAATTTCTGAAATGGCTTCATTTATTTTTTAAGCAAACTTGGAAGGAGAATTACAAATAGATTATGACATGTCCATCCACTGTCTTAGGGGAACGGAGCATTTCAAAAAAGCATCCTAACATTGGCTTAGAGGTTTTTGAAATGGGTTAAGCCAAGTGCCCTTTATGGGTCCTTCTAAAATAACATAAGAAGGTAACTTCTAGTGGTGAAAGTTAGAGGATCCAAACCCATGATGCTCTCACTTTATTCCACACATTGTACTTTGACCCCAAGCCCCCATCAGACCCTCGCCGTGGTGACATTCTCACTTAATCCAGTTTTAACATCTTATTTACCCTTTTAAAAATCGGGATGACTTCAAACAGGCACTAATCCTCTGCCTGTTAAAAACAACAAGATTCCTCTACCTGAGTCTAAACTTTCTGCAATAGGAAACTGTGGGTTTATCTCCCAGCTCTACAGTCAAATTCTGGTTCAAATTCCACCCCAGTGATCCCAGTCCCACTTCCAGCTGCCAGCTCCACGTTGCTGAGACCTGGTGGGAATAGCTGGGAGTTCCCAAAGCAGTGTTCTCCCAAACCAGAGCACTGTGAGATCTCGGACAGGGGAAGCAGCAGCTGGTACAGATGGGAGGGAGGAGCAGACATTCCCCCACAGCCCATACCTGGACCACTGTTCTCACTGGTAAGCATTGCTCTGATGGAACATGAATTTGCCCTTAGCAAAACCTGGAGCCCGAACCGGGGAGCATGAATGAGGCAAGGGAGATGTGAACTGCAACAAAAATTGCCTGATCATGGCAAATCTGCTGCTGTCCCATTGCAGCATCAAATAAGTGGCAATGCTACATCTCTTGGTGCTGCACAGAGGGACAGAAGCTCTGTAGGACTGGCCTGTCCCTGTGCTCAGGGCAAGAGACAGCGAACCCTGTGGCACAGGCAGCACTAGTAGGGACCAGGCATCTGGGACTGATGCCTCTTTGCAAAAGGGAACGAGTTACTTTAACTTGTTCTGCACAAAAGAACCAAAACATCTGTGCCTCTAATTCCTCCTTCAGCAGCAGCAGCAGCAGCAGCAGCTCCAGTGCCCTGATCCCGTGGCGCTGCCTGGCAGGAGCACAGCTCTCCTGCAGCCAGCCAAAGCACCAGCTGCTGCTGGATGTGCTCAGGACACCTTCTCTGAGCAGCCTGGCTGCTGTGCAAGCCGCTGCTGGCTCTGTGGGCCTAGGAGTGGCCGGACAGGCGGTGTCCACTGTCACACAGCCGCCTCCGCCACGACCCGGCCAGCACACGCAGCTCCGATTGCAACACCGCCCGCCTCGCTCACTGGCTGCTTTTATTCGTCTTCCTCAAAGGCTTAAATAAACAAGAAACAGGTTAAAAACAAAATCTTGGCCCTGGCCCCTTCCTGAGCTGGCTGTTCCATGATGGCTTCCGGCCCTGTGCACGAGCTTCCCCCTGCAGAGGGAAGCGGCGCCGTCCTGCAGCTGCCTCGAGTGGCAAATGAGGCCACGTACCTGCCTTTGATATCGGTGCCAGGCACTGGAGCAGCACTCTCCACACCATCCTGCTGCTTTCCACGTCGAGTGGGAACTCAAGTGCACTGGTGGGAGCTGGAAGAGGTTTGCCTTCCCAGGGCCATGGCACAAGGACACGGGACGGTCCCTGCCAGCTGGGTGCCAGCTCCATGTGAGGGGGCATTTCCAGAAGACAAACCTTGCACACCTCTCCAAAGCCTTTTTTGAGGGGAAGAGGAATTTTATTCCACTTGCAATCTGTCATGAACATAATCTTGGAGGAGCCCATCAAACCAAGAACTTTTGCCCTCAGGACCTGCAGTGCAAATTGCACTGGAGCAAAGCTCCTCCAGCCATTTTGCTGAAGGGACGTTGGGAGCTCATAGCAATGACCCTCTGCCTGAGGTCACTCTGTGACAGCTGGGCAAGGCTCCCGGGGCTTTTGAAACATTTCACGTGCACAAAATTGCCTCACAGCACCTTTGCTATGGATGTTTTCTATTCTTGCCATTCAGAACTTCCAGAAAAAGATAAAAAAGTGCCAAGGTACACGATGGGACTCTGTGCCAGTTACTGTGCATTTCTTCCTGCCCCAAGCTCCCTATTTTCTTGACAAGGCCCAAATGATTTTCCTCATAGAGCATTTGAGGTCTGATTTTCTGTGTGTATTAAAGAGCTTTATGTCCATCATATTGCTGCTAAAACATGCCACTATCTAGCACTGGCAATATGTTCCTTACTAGGGCTTTAGAGTGTTATAGATAAGTTATGTGGCATTTTCCATTTAAATTAAAATAGATCAAGCTAAACTCAAGGGAAGCTGATAGCTGCACTTTCATTTTATTTCATTCTATTTCCTCTTTATGATCCATGTTACGCTAATAATCAAAACTTTGATTATAGGTCCCTAAGGCACCATGTTGCACACAGGCTGGAAACTGCCTCCAGCTCTCCTATTGCCAGGGTTCCAGCTGCCAGCCAGTGGCAAAAGCAGGGTGAGTGATATCAGTGTGGCATCTTGGGGTCTTTTTCCTTCCTCTATGGAGAAAGTCTCTGCTTCTTGTCTCATCTGGCCTGAATTCTCCAGGCATGAAGATACAGATCTCAAATTTGCCTGATTGCTGGTGCCAGTGGGGATCTCGAACTGCCAGCGTGGACTTTGCCACACTGAGCTGCATACAAGTGTTTTGAGGGGACTCTTGCAGTGGTCAACCCCAGAAAGGAGGCTAAAAAAACCCAGCTGTTGAGGGTAGTGCTCCTGGGAGAGAATGGACTGGCCTCACAGAAGATGGAGACATAAAGGAGACACACTGTCCTGCTGCAGGCACTTGCCAGCACCCAGCTGTTGTCCCCCTTCTGCAGAGCTTCAAGAAACTCCTCTAAATGGTTTTGGCTACACCAAGAAAAAGTGTTTAAAATGAAAAGTATAACAGGAATGATAATGCTAATCTGCAAAATGGGAAGGCAATAAAAAACTCTAAGCTTTCTTGTCTCCCTCAGGTTTGTGGGGCTGAGGAATCACAGGATTATAGAATGGCCTGGGTTGGAAGGGACCTTAAAAATCATCTACTTCCAATCTCCTTGCCATGGATGGGTATGAAGGAGGATGTGGTCATGGTCCTGCTTGCTTGACTCTGCCCAGCTGAGCTCCCACACCTCAACTCAGCTCCAAGGGCAGGTGCAGGTATTTGTACCTCACTGTGCCTCTGATCTTCATGAAAAAAACTGTTCTGGTCTAGGTCTTATTGCCTTGCTAAAGACTTCACACACTGGGGGTTTTAAAGAGTGGTTTGTACCATACAGGAAATCCCACAAGTGAGACCTCCTTGCAAAGGCCTGGACACTGTGCCAAGATCTGTGGGCTGAATTTTGGCCACAGCTGTTTTAGAAAAGTCACAGAGTAAAGTTCAAAGAAAATACTGAAATGTCTGCATGGCTTCTTCTCCTAGCAGCAGAGCAGATTTGTAGGGACCTGCCTGCCCTGCTCTGAGTGGGAGGGTGGGGTGAGCATCACCCACTGCTTTGCATGGCTTGGCTGTCACACCTCACCCACTCACTTCCATGAGTCCCGCACCCCTCCAGCCTATGGCTTCCTCCTCACACCTTGGAAGGACAGCAAAAGAAGCAAAGGGCAATAAAACAGAACACTGACCTTTGCATAACACAGACCTTTTCTAACTTTGACATAAATTCATGAGCTTTAATGGGCACATGCTGAAGCCTTGGGTTTGGTGATTTAATGCCTTTCTCTTTGCCAAGGCCACCAGCAGGCATGACAGGTTTGTACTTGGGGTCTGGGATGCAAAGGTGATTTGGATCCCCATGGCTGTGGGGTGTGTGGGGATGAAGGGACAGCAACCTCAGCAATGCCTGGCTGTGGACAGGGGTCCCTGGTGGTCCTGCAGGGGTGCACAGGCTGCACACCACCTTCTGCCCAGGGGCCAACATTAAAGCCAAGCCATGGAGGCAGCGGGTGCCAGCACATCCCCCAGGTGGGCAATGTGGGTGGCACTGTCCCCATCCTGTGGCGCACTCCGGGCTCATTTCCCAGCACCCTGCATCCCTCCCCACCAGGGTGAGTGTCCCTGCTGCTCCTGAGATGAAAGCACTATGCCTGAGAAAGACCCAGGGTGACTGCCACCCTCGCTGTCGCTGCCATCAACGTGGGAGATCGGGACCCAGCGTGGCCTGGGTGGGCAGGGGCTCATTGTCAGGATGTGCCTCGGGCAGGCGCCTGTGCCCAGCCCAGCTTTCTGACCGCACAAAGAAAACATTTGCCCAGACACAGCCCGGCCCCTTGCCACGTTGAAAGCCTGGCTGCTGGCAGCTGGAAGGGGTCATGCAATGCCTCCCCAGCAGGACACAGAGCACAGGACTGGAGACAAGCTAAACGAGCCTGGGTTTTAGAGCCTTCCTGAAATCTGCCCTCATAGAAGGCAGCTGTCTGGAAACCTGCTCACTGCGGGGAGGAGAGTCTCCCTGTGAAGAAGGGAGGCTTGCCAGGCCTGCCACTGCTGCTGCTCGCACGCAGGCAATGCTCCCGCCCCGGCTCAGCAGCCTGGTAAAACACCGGGGAGGTGAATAACACCACGGGAAGTGACCCTGCAAGCAGGATTTCCAAGAGCTTCAGAGCCCCACGCACCATGGGATAGCTCCCTGTGGCACTGCACACTCCAGGGAGCACAGCCCGCACAGGGGACCGTGCTGCCATCTGCTCTGGGAGCAAAGGGCATACTGGAGAGAGCGGGGAATTCAGGCACAATGGCTGAGGGGGTATTTCCCAGCTGGTACAAGGTCCAGAGGTATCCTGGATACATCCTGACAAGCTAGGATGGGTCTAAGGGCTGACTTATCCTTCCCACTGGGACAGTGGGTTTTAGTGATCATCACACATGCCTGTCCCTTCTCCTGAGTGTCTGTGCTGAGCTCTGTGCTGTCCAGCTTCTGCTCTGGGGCTGGGCTGCAGTTGGGGCCTATGCCTATGGAATACTTTGGCTTTCCAGTCCAGTGCTGTTTATACAATGCAGAGGACTTCTCCTTGCTTGCACATTCCAGGTACATCTGGGGTGGTGGCTGAAACAGACAGGTGCCAACAGATCCCCTGATTTCTCCTCCTGTCCTTCTAGCTAAGAAGCTCAGCCCTTCCCAGGCAGAACCCAGGAGAACTCATACACAGCAGTTGGGCTCTTTGCTCCGAGCCAGCCTGCTCCAAGTAGCATCTGTACCCAAAAACACACACTGGGCTTCTCCTCTGACTTCTCTCACATCTTCTTAGCACTCACCTGTCTGCAGCCAAGTGTCTGGAATGGGGTGGTTTCTGTTTCATAGAGGAGGGAGACTGTCCCACCTGTCCTGCACACTTGGCTTTAGAAGGACTTGGCTTCCCTGCCACGTCTGACCTCTCAGCCTCCTCCTTTATTCTGAAGGAGCTCAAAATGACAAGGCTCTAATAAGCCCACCATTCTGTGAATGAGGGAAAATAATTTAGGAAGTGATGACTGACACATTCTTATTTACTGTAATTACACAGTGTGCTTCAGGAAGGTATTTTCCTATCGCTAATCCAAAACATTTATACTCCCCTTTCTCACAGTTTTCTGCTCCTTCATTTCCATCTAGGCAGCTACTCCCAGGTGCCCTGCAGTGTTCCTGCAAATCTCTGCCCCTTTGGAGCTAGCAGGGAGGAAGGGGATCTGTGCTTCAACTTCTCCAGCCTCAGCTTTCCACAGCTACATTGGCAGCAAAGGAAGGACAGAGGAAGAGTGAAATCCTGAAGTTTTGTTTGCCCAGTTTGTTGTTTTCCTCCTACATTTTCTAATGGGCCTTGTGAGAGCCTGGGACCACACTGTAGTGTGTAACCACCATAAATATCCAGGTCAGTACCATATGGCCTTATACAGCAAGTTCAATAGTGTTGCTCTAGGTTTATCCTTTTAAAGACTTTGACACTAAGATGGTAAAATATCCCACATTTCCACTTGATAAAAAAAAAGGAACATGTGCTTCTATGCATGACGCAAAACTCTTTCTTCTTCTCCCAGAAGTCCATAAAAAGGCATGCAGAAGGCCTTAGGTTTTCATCAAAATGGTGAGGAAGTGCTTTGCTTCTCCTGGAGCCTCCCAAAGGACTGGAATATGCTCGGCGTTACTTCAGGCAGTTCTGAGGAGCAAGCCACTTGACTGGAAGAGTCTGCAAAAAAAAAATATCACACCAACCCTTTAGGCTGTGGTCACATGGAACTGTTTTAGGGATCCCAAGCACCCCACAGATCTGCTAAAAAGCTCTGGTTTCAGAGTTTCTCCCTCGAGCTTTGTGCAATCCTCCCGTACCTCCTAGGACTTGGAGGGAGAGGATGTCTTTCACTTGGACATCTGGCACTGGTGTCCTAACAGACAAGCTCCAGGGCATTTTGTGAAATAGTCTGTAGCCTTTAGAATCTGCTCCAGACAGAAACCCAAGGACACCAGGCAATGCAGCCCATTAATGGGATGAGTCTGTCAGATACTGTTTTGTGGGGTGTCTGTGTTTCTGTGGGACTGTTATTTGCAATAGGGGCATTTATCTCCTGCATGCATTCTCTACATACTTCCTGATTCTTAACCAATGTAGGACTTTTTCCCTTAGCTTAGCTAAGGCTTGTTGGAAACACAGTGTGGCTTAAAACATTTGCCAGCTTTTAAAATAATAATCTCAGAACTTCCTGCTCCAGACACCACCTAACAATGTGCTCTATAGGTTGTTTCCATGCACTAGAACTTATGTGTCTTATTTGACCTTTCACTCCAGACTTTTCCACCATGACCAGAATGCTTTTCCCTTAGTATCCATCACTCCATTGTGCTCCAAAAGTATGTAATTGTGCTCTAGGACAGTGGGATTCTTCCTGTGATGAACCTTCAGGAGCCCACATTCTCCTCTGGCACTTCCCTTCCTTGGTTCTCCTGAGTGAACTGGAAGTATTTGCACATCCACAAGTGGTTTGAGAGGAAACAAGCATCTCCCTCTCTGCATTCATCCCTCTGAAGAATCAACTCTCTGTGATACTGTTGCACTGCATCCCAAAGGTTCTGCCTGGATTCCCCATCCTGGCTACTCCACTTACGACCAGAGGTGTAGTGAATTGTGCACTTGCAAAATTGCCATTTTCCTAAAGACTTGGCCAAATTGCATTTGGGAATCCCACAGAATGAGCTAGTGCAGGGATTTATGGCCTACACCCCTGTACAAATCAGTACACTGATTACACTGTTCCTCCTGTGCAAATACCAGCAGAGCTCATCAGTAAATTTAACCACTGGCAAGAATTGCACAGATGGAAACTGCTAAATCTCATTCTGCTGGCCACTGAAACGCTCTCCCTCTGTCACTGTGCCCAAGCAAGGTTTTGCAATGTTAGCACATCTACAAACAGCACATCTCCTTCTGTAACAGGAGCAGAGTCCTGTGGACCTGCAGCTCCGGGCAGTCTCACTTTTGCTTTTTTTAGTGGAAATTCCCCATCACCAGTTGGTGCAGCAGGCTGAAGTCACCTGCTCTTGGAACAACTCCCTTTCCTTTGGGACCAGTTAGAGAGTGTCAGCCTTGAACTTATCACAGGCCACGTTGTCCACGCACCTACCACTTGTTCAAAGGTCTCTGCATGTACCCATAAATAGCCTAAGCACAACAGACCTCTTGGAAGGTTGAGGCCATCCAAGGCCTCCTGTTGGCATGGTGTGCCCTACCTTCCCCACCAGCCTCTCTAGTGCAGCTGGGGCTTTACATAAGCCCCCAGCCATCACTAAACTGCCAGGCTGGGCTTTGCTGAGAAAGCAGTTTTCTATTATTTCTTTTTCTTTGTCTTTTCTGCCTGTTGATATACACATTTCAGATCTCTTGTGACTGACCAAACTGAACCCATCATCCAAGGGGCCTTCATGCTCAGACAGAGCTTCTTTCCAGGGACTTCAGAGGGGAATTTAAGGGGAAGGTTGTTTTACTTGCTCCTGGTTGATGTTCCTGGAAGGCATCCAGCAGACAGATGGAGGTCCTTTCTGTAACACATACCCAAGGTCTGACTGACCTGTTGGGGAAGAGTCTCTGAAGGTCCCAGGACTCCAGGCAGGCTTCAGACTCTCCCATCAGTCAGGGCTTGCAGTGACCTCAATGTGGAGTCACCTTTATTTTTTACTGTCCCTGAAGGAAGGACAGGTTCTCAGCTACCTGCCAACAGGGAGCTTCACTGGAAACACACCTTAAAAGGGAATTTCCAAACTGATGGAATAAGGTACAGTTCCTGGTGTTTATCAGGACATCACCATGCCTTACTTATTGCTTCAGTGCCTTGTTTCTGACTTCCCAAGGTTTGGGAAGTGTCTACATTCTCCTGTCACCACTATCCACTACAAGCTGATTAGCTCGGTCACTGTTAACCCACAGGCTGGTTTGGGAGACTGGCCCATCTCTGGCATCATCCATTTCACATGGCCTAAGATGGGCCAAAGTATACCAGAGTGTGACCATTATCCCCCTGGTAAGCTTTTTGCACCAGTCCTCCACAAAAACGTGGTCCTGACTCTGTCCCCCAGCTGGATCTCCCCCCCATTTCCTCATTTTGCAACTCTGCAAAGGGCTCGATGCACGTTGTGTCTTCTCTTGGCCTACCACCTTCCCACACTCAGGCTATTTTATTTCTGCTTCTGAGCTCAGCTCTGTTTTTGCATGGCCCCTGTCTCTCTTACTTTACATATGCTGGGTGTGTGTGGTACTCTCTGGGGTGGAAGTTCTCTTTTCTTATCCCCTCGTGAGCCACAGTGCTGTGCTGACAGGACTGACCACTTTCTCACCACTGCCTGCTAACTGGCTCAGTGCTCTGCTGCAGCCCATCATTTAAAAACTTGGCACATTCCTCAGCCTCTTAGGGCATCTTTGGCTTCCCATTAAACACAGAGGTATCATTTCTGGCTCAGGAAGTCTCTGCCCTGCAGGCCACCAGGACCTGGGAGACTGGCATAGGAAGCTTGCATTGTGTTCATGTTTGTCTGCTCCTCCCAAAGCATCTCCTTCTGGACTCCAGGACTCCAGGACCTTTTGTCAGACCCAGCTCAGATTTTTATGTGCTTACCTTTCCCTTTTTCCCTGATCTCAATCTGGTCATCCCCTTACTGAAAAATCTATTATCAGGTCAATGTCCAATTTCCCCTGGTTGAATACCTTGTTATCCAACCAAAATAATCCTTCAGCTGAATTCTCTTTGTCCCCCACTTTGTGGCACACAGCTGACAAGCTTTGTCTAATTTGATGGTTGATTCTAGTCATACAGCTAGACTAGATAATTTAATCTCTTTTCCTGAAGGCAAGTGCTCACTGACATAAGAGCTGACCCCATCAAATTGGCTCCTAGGCCTCCCATTTCAGAACCATTCCCTCATGCCGTGGTTCTGGATGGAACTGAACAAGGTGCATTTTCCTCAAACACCATGGCTTTAGCACTGATTCAGCTGGGACAAATAGTCTGATTCCTTTCTCCTGGAGACTGGAAAGCTGGTGGATGATGGTGGTAGACTGTGTGATGGCCAGCTTCTGTGCAGCAGGAGGCTGTTTTTTCCTGCAGCAACCTGCAAACCTTTTATATCCCTTTCTCACTGATTTTCTCAATTTCTTAACTCTTTGCTATAGTTCATCTCAGCTTATAAATTGACCAAAGCTTTTGTTGTGCCTCTTATTTTCTGGAAAACATTATTTTGCATGATACTTACGCTGCTGCTCACCTCTTTGATCCATCCTGCCTTTTTAAACTGGGAATCTTCCAGAACAATTTAGCACTCTTTCTGGACACTGGAGTCTTTTATCCTTGTCTCCAGGTGACCTCTTATAAAACTCTTAGAAGTTTCCAGATGTTGCTTGAACTCCTTTTGCAAAGTCTCCAGCTGTCTCGGCTCATGTTTTGAGTCTTTGGTAATTTTCAATTTCCGTTCCCACTTGGTTCCAGAGGCATCCCAGAATTAGGACTTCTCCTAGAAGCTGAGTCTCACCCTCAACATTCTTTCCATAATTTGAAGATCTGCAGGTTGTTCCAGAGAGGATGAAGCTGGCAAAGAAATGCTCCAGAAATGTTCCAGGTGTTCCACAAGGAGGTTGCTCCAGAAATGCTCGCTGCACCCCCTCCCTGCTCCCCACCCTGTGTGTTAGTTACAGAAACCATGCAAAGCCCTGCTGTCCTGCCCATGGGAGCAGTCACCTGCAGGGAACTGTCTCTTCTTTCAGAGTTCAACCTCCTTTTTTGTCAGCACTCCCCCAAAAGGTCTCCAGTTCAGGGTGCTTTAGTTCAGGGTTAAGCTCCTTTTACTTGGCCTGTTTTCTTGATACTTTTTCAAGGACCAGTCCAGTGAGGAGTAGGGATATTTCATGCTGAAGCTGCCTGTTTCTCTCCACTGACTAACAAGAGAGCCTGCAGCTCTTCCTTAGATGTCCAGCATGGATGACTGACATGGGGCAACCAATATGTCCTTGATGAGCAACTTTCCCTTGCAGTCTGTGGTCCTCCTTCCCGAGGGAACTGCTCTGCAGTCCAGGCTTACCCAAGGTAATGTCCCAGGGGGGATTTAGGTAGGATATTAGGAAAAAGTTCTTCCCCCAGATGGTGGTTGAGCACTGGAGCAGGCTCTCCAGGGAAGTGACCACAGCTTCAAGACTCACAGAGCTGAAGAAGCATTTGGACAATGCTTTCAGGCACTTGGTAGGATTGTCCTGTGCAGAGTCTGGAGCTGGACTCCAGGATCCTTGTGGGTCCCTTCCAACTCAGAATATTCTATGACTCTGTGAACATTTGTGTAATATTCTATGACGACTGTGTAACCATTTGCTTTCCACAGCAGCAGCAGATTCTCCCACCCACCTCTGTAGCAGTCCACGAGCCTTTCCTCCTGACCCCCCACCTCTATAACCCATATGCACGTGGCACAAAGGTATGCTATTTTCATTTGTCCCCGGTTTAGCTTCGGACAGTGTGGAAATGCCATCAAGTTAACAGGGAGAGAGCTGTACAAGCCCGCAGTGCCGCTTGCTGCTTGCCAAGCAGGAGCCTCAAACACCTCATCAGAGCCTTCGCTGCTCCTAAAACCTCATTCGCACTTTACAGACGGGCAGTGCGGTTCGGCAGCCCCCCCTCCCCCCGCACACAAAAATCACGAGTTACCCTTATTGCCAGAATACCTGCAAAGCACTATCTTTAGACAGGAATGATGTGAGGTTCCCGTCTCTATTTTGGCAGGGGGCGTGTTTGGTATTTATTGGGGTAATTCCCCCGCCTCCCCCAGCAGCCCGGATTCTGTGGGAGCCCGGGTTTGGAGGTCACGCACCTCCAGGAGCCGGAGCCCGCGGAAGGGAGGGAGCAGAACTAAACCAAGTGAAAAGCAAGCGGTCAGAGCTGGCGGCGGGGATAAACAGATCGCTATGGATCGCCTCAGCTGACACTTCCCGCCGGGAATACCGGAGAGAAAGCCGCCAGCCCGGCGCTGAGAGGGGGTGGTGGTGCCGGGGGTGTCCGCTCCCCCCGCCCCGCACGTGGGGCCGGGGCCGCTGCGCTCCCCGCACACGCCGCGCTCCCCGCACGTTGCAGGGCACACATGCGGCGCCGGCTGCAGGCACGGCGCACACGCGGGGACACGCGGGGACACGCCGGCCGGGACACGCACTCGCGGGGACACGCACGCACGCACAGACAGCCCCTTGGCCGGGGCACGGGAAAGAAGAGCATCCCCTTCCCTCGGGCACCCCGTCCTTCCGCGGGCAGGAGGGTCCTGGCGGGCTGCCCGGCGAGGGGCGAGGGGCCCGGGGCTGCCCGGGGCCGGAGGGGCACGGCCCGCGGTAGCCCGTGCCGGGGGTGCCCGGTGCCGCCCGGTGCCGCCGCCTGCTAGCGGGGGGCGGCGGGGCAGGGCCGCCCGGTGCAGCCCGGCGGCAGTGATGTGGCAGCAGGTCGGGTCACGTTGCCGGCCCTGTGCTCGTACCAGTGTGAGACGGGATTAGGGAGGCGGCTGTCGGTGCCGCCGCCGCCGGCGGGGAGCGGGGGCTGCGCGGGCGCGCCCGGCGCGCAGGGACGCGGAGGATCCCGCCCCGCCACGTCCCGGGGCTGCCGCGGCCGGTCACGCTGCACCGGTGCAAATCCTCTGCCAATGTCACCCCCTGAGCCCCGCGGGGATGAGGGCTGCCCGAGGGCAGCGCCAACAGCAGTGTGTTTACATTAGAGATAGACATATTTTTATATGTATGTGCCTCTATACGTGAGTCCGTCTGTATAGAAGGAGCGCTTCTGCCGCGGTCTGGCGTTGCAGGCAGATCCGGCTCCCGTCCAAAGGTCGGGAGGGAGAGCTGCCGGGAGCAGCGGCGGCCGGGCGGGAGCACCGGGGGACGAGAGCTGCGGCACGGCGGCGCCGGGCCAGGGAGCGCTCCGCGCAGTAACACGCGTGTGCGTGCGCCCGTTCGTGCCCCCGCATCCTATAGAAATCTATAGAAAATGTACGGCGAACGTGACCCCCTAACCGCACCCCCCAAGAGAGGGGCTCAATTATTACCCCCTTCATCCCGTGGGCACGTTTTCCACTGGCGGGTCTCCTCCCCGGATGCAAATAAAAAAAATACAATAATAAAAGTAAAATAATTTCATAAGTATTCAAATTAGAGAAATCATAAAAATAATAAAACCACAGTGAGAGTGGCAATCATCACGGCGGTAACGCTGACGATGACAGCGGCGGCAGCAGTAACACGGGGGGAAGCCGCTGTCTCGCAGGGCGGCCCCGGGCGGGCGGCGGGACCCCCCCCCGTCCCCTCCCCGGTCCCGCCCCCGCCCGCGCCGCACGTGAGCCGGGTGCGGGGCTGGCTGGCGGCGCGCGTGCCCCGCGGGCAGGCGCGGCGGCGGCGGCGGCGGCGGGAGCTGCGGGCGTGTGCGCGGGGAGCGCAGCGAAGGCGGGCGGGGGGGAGCGGCAGCGGCGGCGGAGGCACTTGGGGGGGGGGACGAACCGCCGCACACTTTTGGCCACTGCACGGGAGAGGGGGGACGGAGGCTGCATGTGCGCAGCGTCGCTCGCGGATCTCCCGAGACTGATCTCAGCATCCCGCAGGCTCAGTCAAAAGCAGCGACGAAACATCAGCCGCTGCCAGACATGGATGAAGGAATCTCCCGCTTGCCGGAGAGGCAGCTACTGGAGCATAGGGATTTTATAGGGTAAGGCGCCGGGGCACTATCTCCGTCTCGTATCTCTACGGCGTTTCGTCTTCTTGAGAAAGTGCTGCGAAGCGCTGGAAGCGGCGCCGGCTCCCCGGCGGGGCGCGGGGCTCGCCGCCTCCCTCCGCTGGCGGACCCGGGCGAGCCCTTGCCCGGCGCTTCGGGCAGAGCGCTCGGCGCCCGTGTGCCCACTCGAGGAGGTGCTAGGCAAGCTATCGCTGCACTTGCCGATGCTGGATCTTTGTGTTTTTCTCCAGGCTGGACTACCCTGCCCTGTATATGTGCAAACCCAAAAGAGGCGTGAAGAGGGACGAGAGCAAGGTAAGATAAGTTTCTGGGGCTCTCTTCTCGCTTAACTGCTTAATTTGGGCTCGCTGAATTTTGCAGAGTAGCGTCGCTCCCAAGAGCATCCCCGGGGGGCTGCGCATACAACTTGCCCCCCAAATCACAAGTGGGTTTACGAGAGAGCTGGCACGGCGGGGAGAGCGGTGCCTTGACGATAATTTGCGCGGCATGTGGTCCGCATGACATTTGTTTTGGTTTTGATCGGCGTTCCGAGGGACTCTGTCTAACACTTGGCTTTTCCGGGTTTTGCTAATTAGGAAACGTACAAACTGCCACATAGACTGATAGAAAAGAAGAGGCGAGACAGGATTAACGAATGCATTGCCCAGCTGAAGGATTTACTGCCCGAGCATCTGAAACTAACGGTAAGGTGCCCAGGAGCGTATATGCCCGTGCGGATGCAGGCGCCGGCAGCCTGCCCGCTGCGCATCCCCGGGACGCCGGGCTGCCTGACTGCTGCCCGCCCGCCGTCCTGGCCCTAATGCCTCGGGTGCCGGTCTCACCCAAGTTAACGGAGGCCGCATTTGGCGGTAGCCAAAACGTGCCGGGAGGTAGCCAAGCCGCCCCCTACCCTTGCCTTTGCAGACGCTGGGACACCTGGAGAAAGCGGTGGTGCTGGAACTGACTTTGAAGCACTTGAAAGCACTAACAGCCTTAACAGAGCAGCAGCACCAGAAAATAATTGCTTTGCAGAATGGTAAGCGGGGTCCGGGGGGCAGCGCCGCTGGGGCGCACCGGGGGCGGGCAGGGGGAGGCGCGGAGCGGGGCGCTCCATGCCGGAGCCGCGGGTAAACGCTGTCCCCGCTCGGTCTCCCCCGCAGGGGAGCGGTCCATGAAGTCTCCGGTGCAGGCCGACCTGGACGCCTTCCACTCGGGCTTTCAGACGTGCGCGAAGGAAGTGCTGCAATACCTCTCCCGCTTCGAGAGCTGGACCCCCCGCGAGCAGCGATGCGCGCAGCTCCTCGGCCACCTGCACTCCATCTCGTCGCAGTTCCTCCCCGGCCCTCAGCTCCTCTCCCCGCCGCCGGGCCCCCTCAGCAAGGGATCCTCCTCCTCTTCCTCCCCGCCCGCCCCCCCCTGCGCGCCGGGCCACAAGCCGGAGGGCCAGGCTAACTGCGTGCCCGTCATCCAGCGGACTCACGCCGCCGAGCTCAGCGCCGAGACCGACACGGACACGGACAGCGGCTACGGCGGGGAGGGCGAGGCGCGCCCCGAGCGCGGCCCCGCGGCGGCGGCCGGCGGAGCGCTGCCCGCCCTGGCCATCAAGCAGGAGCCGTCGGGGGACGAGGTGCCCCCCGCGCCCAAGCGGCTGAAGCTGGACCGCGGCGGGAGCCCCATGCCCGGCCCGCCGGGGCTGGCGGCGCGGGGAGCCGAGGCGGCGGCGGCGGCGGCGGCGGCAGCCGCGCTGGTCAGACCCGACGCCGCCCTGCTGGGCTCGCTGATGGCCCTGGGGGCGGGCGGCGGCGGGGCCCCCTTCGGACAGCCGGCGGCGGCCCCTTTCTGCCTGCCCTTCTACTTCATCTCCCCCTCGGCCGCCGCTGCCTACATGCAGCCCTTCCTGGATAAAAGCAGCCTGGAGAAGTATCTCTACCCCGCCGCCCCCATCCCGCTCCTCTACCCGGGCATCCCGGCCCAGGCGGCCGCCGCCGCGGCAGCCGCCGCCTCCTTTCCCTGCCTCTCCTCCGTGCTCGGCCCCGAGAAGGCGGCGGCGGCCGCCACCGGGCTGCCCCCGACGCCCCACCTCCCGCACCCCTTCGCTGCCGCCGCCGAGCCCTGTGAGGAGCCCGAGCCCGCAGCCGCCGAGGAGCCCGGCGCCGAGGGCCCGTGAGACGGCCCGGGGGCTCCCCGCCGCCGCTGCCCTTCCCTCGGACTGAGGGGCCTTCGGGCCCGCACTTGCGCCCCCGGTTCCTACGGAGGGCAGGGGTCGCCGGGGCCGGTGATCGCCGGGAGCTGGCGGCCGCGGGGTGCCGGGCCCGGCCCGGGGGAGTCCCGCTGCCGGGGCGGCAGGTCCCGGAGCGGTCCCCGCAGAGGACCGTCGAGGATAAAATTTGCTACTCAGTATTTTTTTAATGTTTGGCTTTATAAATGCATAAATAAGGAAGACAAAACAAAACAAAAAAAAAAAAAAGAAGAAGAAGGAAGAAAACATAGTAAGGATACTTTTTTTTTTCTCTATAAATAGAGTAATTAAATGTGGCACCTTATTTGGAATGGGTTTATACATTGTGTCCCTAAGTCCCACTTGGGAACTTGCACTTGTTGTCCGGGAGACCTGGATGGGTTCAGGGTGAGGGCGGGGAACGAGGCGAGGGAGGAAGGGCAGAGCCCAGCACCTGTGCTAGCACTTTATGGAGAACCGGAGTGTGGAGGATGCACCCTGAGCCCAAACCTGCAGTGCCTTGAGCACCCGGGGATGCCGCTGGCTCCAGCAAGTTTTGGGTGTGCAAGGAAAGGAGGGTCAGACCCATTACATAACCTTGTGTTTATTTCATTTTTTTTTTGGCTAAGGTATACAGGTGTGGCAAGTGCATTTGTTCTCACCCCATCTTTATTTAATTCAGTATGTTCCCGAGAGATTTTTTTTCCCCCCCAAACCTTGCTGTATAAAATGAATGTTACTGCACTGAACTACAAAAAGAAACCCCCTTCTCTTCCCCCAAGAAAACACAGAGCAGCTTGTCAGCCTGAACTCATTTTATCCTAAATTCCAAGTGACACAAACTGGAGGCCGTAGGTAAACACCTCGCTGTGCAACCAGAAACGATTAACCCAGTTGGGGTAAGTTTCCCATATGGGTTTTTCCCTCATCCCATGCTCAAATACTGCGTTTTCCCTTTCTGGAGACAAACCAGACGCCAGATAATCACACAGATAAAGCTTTTATAATAAGGCTTAAACCAAGACCTTGCCTAGATATTTTTAGTTTGTTGCCAAGGTAGCACTGTGAGAAATCTCACTTGAATGTTATGTAAGAGGTGAGACACCACAGCCTGGCGAGGAGTGTGTGCGTGTCTGGGGTCCGTCAGTCCGTTTGGTGCATCTGCTGCTGCTGTTGCTACTGTTTGCCTCAAACGCTGTGTTTAAACAACGTTACAAAAAAAAATCTTACTAGCCTACAGAGTGGCTGTATGTAAATAGTTGTTAATACATCCAATTAATGACGTCTGACATGCTATTTTTGTAGGGAGAAAAATATGTGTTAATGATATTTTGAGTTAAATATCTTTTGGGAGGATTTGCTGAAAAAGTTGCACTTTTGTTACAACGCTTATGCTTGATACAAGCTTATGCTGTCTTAAATTATTAAAAAAAAATAAATCCTGTCTGCAAGAAACCAGCTGTTTTAGAACAGTTTAGTATGTGATATATTAGAAATCAATCTTTATATTCAGTATTTTCCAGCACTCCATGAATTCTATTATCTAAATATTTCCACACTATTTTGTGATTTAAAAAATTCTTAATAAGGAATAAAAACTTTAATACACAAAATGGGGCTGTCTACTAATTAAAAATGCAATGATAATACATAATAATTGGTGCATTGAGCTTCAAACTGTATGATTGTGTGTCTGATGATGATTTAATTCACATTTTTAATCTGTGTTTGAATTTGCTGGGTTTCCTTTAACTCTCTCTGGCAAACTCTGGTTTAATATGTGCACATTTCACAAAGCAAAGTGTGGAACACACGGGTTTCTTCCTGACATCTACTTTTTTCCCCTCTTGTTTTTGCAAAATACTAATCTTTAAAATTAACACTTGTCAGCCCTGGTGCTGCATGGGAGCTCCCTTTGCTCACAAGGAACAAACTTTATGATTTGCCTGACAATCTAATGACGTATCACAACCTCTGCAGGAATGAATGATGGGTGTCCCAGCTTGGAAATACTCTACAAAAACCACATATTTTGTGCTGAGGGGGAGAGGGAGAGGAAGAGGAGGAATAGAGCGGTGGAAGCAGGTTGATCACTCCTAGCATGGAAATGCAGCACCCTAAAGGCTTCAACAGATTGAATAGCAGAGCTGCAGATCACCTTTGCTTCCAAAAATTCTTGCAGGGAAATAAAATTAAAGGAACACCTCAAACAGTAGCCAGTGTTTACGTAAGAGAGAGATGAAGGGAACGTTCCGTGCTCCCTCTGCTGGTTCTCCAGTACCGGTGACTACAGTGACAAGGAATGAAGTTGGAATGGAATAAAAAGTTCCTAAGATTCGTGTTAATTCCACCAATCCCTTAAAACACAGGGTGAATTATAAATTGGATGAAAAATAAGCACTTCTTTTAACTTACTCGAGTAGGATTACTAAGAAAGGCGTCTTCACATGGAAGCTGTAGTAAATTTAATTCCAATTAGAGATAAATGTGGGCTATCTACAAATACCAATGGACACATAGACATGTTTTTTTCCATAAATAATGGACCAAAGGCTGCCACAGTGCACCACTCTTCCTGCCAAAGTAAATTACTAGGTAGGGAAATGGGAAAAATCTGTGTCTGCCTCCATCTGTCTTTGGACCTGGTTCTGCTCCCTGTGTTTTCACAGGAATGAAAGTGAGCTGGGCTCAACCCTTCCCCTCGGTAACTTTGACCTGCATACTTGAACAGCTTAACACTTGTTACGCCAGCATTTAGGCCGGGATGAAGGTGCTCATGAGTCCTCCTGCCAGCTGGGCAATCGGCCTGACTGAGCACAGGGCCCTTCCTGCCAGATCACGGTCCCAACACAAAGGGTGGAGCCAGAGCACGTCATAAAAACCTGTGCCCCTCGTGAGGAGTGCAGCTTAAACCTTAGCATCGGCAAGGCTTTAGGTCTCCTTCAAATTTTCTTCCTTTGGGAATATGAATCCATTTAGGTTTCACTGGGCTATAAACCCAGATCCTTAGAGGGCTTTATCAATTTCAGTATTTACCATGTACAGTAACAGGAGGGCTTGTTTTTATTAGCCCCTGGATCAAATGTGCCAAATGACTTCACGCCAATTTGCAGCATCAGTGAAATCTATTACATTTTATGACATAAAACATAAAGACAAACTATGCATTTTCTGATAATCCCAATGCCTAACAAAAGCAAACATGGGGGAAAATGGTTTGTAATTGAGGCTGATAACCCACTGCTGCTGGAGGCAAAAGGCACATGACAGGAGGGACCCTAGTGTCAGCCTTAATTATTAAATTCCAGGCTTCCTCAGATCCCTTTGGAGTCTAAATCAATTTGTATGTCTTGAATTTTCTTGAGTTTAAAAACAATCACAGAAACACTGGACAAGAGCTTCCCATCTTTAAATACACATTCCCTTATAGAAGCACTGAGAGTGCAGGACTGGGTGCTACATTTACTGTTTACACTTGAATCCATATTCTGTTGTCCCATAAACTACAAGATAAGTGATGCAAGCTTGATTTCTTAAGCAATAAACGTTGAAACCAGATTTTATAATCCAGTATATCATAGTGGCATGACAGGCTCCATTAGAATGTGTTAAATCAAGATGGTTAGGATTGTTAAGCCAATGGAAGGCAGTATAATGTACCTCCAACTAAAGAACAAGGAATTTTTATGTTTGGAAGTGTTACAGTTACAGATCTTGACTATCAGCCCTGTTTGAGAAAGGCCTGACCTACCATTTAAGCCATGTGAGCCCTTTTCTGGAGCACAATGGGCCTTGGAGTAGGTCCCGAGTTTGTGTTTTGGGCCTTGTTTGTTTAATTTTCACTTTATTCGGGGCAGACTGAATGTCTGACATCCAGCAAGCCTGGGGACTGCGTGCAAGGTGTGTTATAGCACCTCTAAATTCCTGGCCTGCCCTGTAACCTGGGTCTTGCAACGGATTTCCTTTTCCCTTCAAACTTCAGCTCCTGGAATCATGTGATCCCGGCCTTCTTTGAGAAGTTTCCTGCCTTCTAGTTGTAGAAATGAACAAGAAAGTACAACCTCGGAGAAAGAAAGTAACAAAAATGCCGAATTTTCTCTGCGAAAAAAGCCTTGGATTTTTTAAAGCCAGTTTCACTCTGGAAAGTCTGAATGTCTGTTGCGTGTCTGGTTCTCCTGCAGGCTCAGAGCAGCTCGCTGGGCAGCAGCAGAGAGAAGCCGGTGGCTCACCTGCCGCCAGCAGCAGCTGCGTGAGCCCCGGCCACGTGTGGGCTGGGTGTGAGCAGGGCCGAGCTGCTCCGCTCTCCGCATCCTTCCCGCCGCTCCAGCGTTCCAGCCCGCAGGGCTGTCAGTCTGTCACAAGCACTGAATGCAGGGCAGCCTCGATGCTGCAGGAGCTGCCCTGCTGGGGCCGGGCTGCTCTGCCTGGCTGGGCTCACGGGGCACCCAGGGGCAGCACACCTGCTGCTGCTGCTGCTGCCGCTGCAAAGATTCCCTGCCCTGCGTGCACCTCCCGCGCCCCAGAGGATGCAGGCGATGCCTGGGGCAGGCCAGAAGAGATTCCCTGATGTTTCAGCAAGCAGGGACTTTGATCCCAGGCAGCTCTGCTGGGTAACAGGGACCAAGGAGAGTTGTTTCTCCTGCCTCCATAAAGCCTTGTTGGTTGTTTGTTTGGGTTTTTTACTTTGCTTTTGCTAGGTGTTTTATAAACATGAGACCAATGTACTCTCACAGCTATGTAATTTCTAGGGAATAACCTCAGGAAAAGAGCCATGTAGGTATGGCACCTTCTTCCTCAGCAGAAAATTGTCTCTCCAAGTGTGTTTGGATTAATACCTGCAGCACAGAGCCAGATGAGCCGACAGACGCTGGAGTGGATTCTATTCCCGCTGTAGAAGGTTGCCAAGGCTCCAGCCCTCCTGTGAGTGGCAGGCAGGCCCACAGCCTTCTTCACATACGATGTTGTTTGCAGAAGAGCCCATCCAGATGGGAACAGCAGTCCCTCTGCATGGGTCTAAGAGCAGTGACCCTGACCAGCATTTCTGTGGTATGGATATCGCAGCTTCCAGCAAAGCTCTTGAGGCTGGGCCCAAGGCTCCAGCTGCAAGACCTGGAATATGAGTATCCATCAAAACCAGTCATAAGCCACCAAAAGCAGACTCTGTAGCAATAAGGCAGCCTGAAATGTGGGGGAAAAAAAGCTTCTCTTCACAGAATCCCAGAATAGGTCAGGCTGGAAGGGACCACAGTGGGTTATCTGGCCTCCTGCTCAGGCAGGACCATCCCAGATTGCATCACAGGATTGCATCCAGATGGTTCTGGAATCTCTTCAGTCAGGGAGATTCCACATCATCTCTCGGCAAGATTTCCAGAAGGTGTTTGCAGGACTACCAGTAGGAGAAACTGAGTGTCTCCTTCTAACATGTGAGTCAAACTCTTGTTCTGCATGGGACTGAGAGGCTGGAAAAGACCTAAAGCTGGAAAATCTTTTCATACTTTGCTTGAAACGAGAGGACATCAGTCTTAAGCTGTGCAGGGGAAGGATTAGGTTGGACATGAGTGAAATTTTTTTCAGTGAACTGGTGATCAGACATCGGAACTCCCTGCCCAGGGAGATGGAGTCACTGTCCCTGTAGGTTTTTAAGTAAAGTCTGGATGTGGCACTCAGTGCCATGGTCTGCTTGACGCGGTGGTCTTCGGTCGTAGGTAGGACTCGACGATCTCAGAGGACTTTTCCAGCCTAAACGCTTCTGAGATGCTGTGAAAAGAGAAGGTCTGTCCCACGCTGGGTTTGTCCGGAGGGCAGGAGCGCTAGGGCAGTACCTGTGCACGCACCGGGCGCGTCAGTGCGGGCAGCACTCCTGGGAGGCACTCCTGGGAGGCACCGCAGGGGGCCATGGGGCCGCTCCGCAGTGACTGTGCCAGAGCGTCCCCGGCAGCCCGGCCGGTTCCCTGGCGGTCCCGCCCCGCTCCGGGCCGCTGTCCTTCCCCCGCTCCCGCCCCGGGCCCGGGTGCGCGCCCGCCCCTCAGGCCGCCGCCGCCGCCGCCGTCACGCGCGTGCCCGCGTGACCGCCGCGCACGCTGCCCGGCACGTGCGCGCGGGGCCGCGCCCGCTGCGGGGAGGGCGGGAGGGGGAGTGGGCGGGGCCAGCGGTGGCGGCAGCTGCCATTGGCCGGCGCGCGGCTTGCGCTCCACCCCCCCTCAGGAATTGCCGCCCCGGGGCGGGCAGGGCCGCTGCTGCTCTGACAGAATCACGGGGTCAGTCAGGCTGCAAGAGTCCTCTGTGATCGTCGAGTCCAACCTGTGACCGAACATCACCGCGTCAGCCGGACCATGGCACCCAGTGCCACACCCGGCCTCTCCAAAACACCTCCAGGGACGGTGATTTCACTGCCTCCCTGGGCAGCCCATTCCGATCTATGATCGCCCTTTCTGTGAACAAATTCTTCCTACTCTGCACTGTTGCGGTCTCACCTTAATGATTGTGTCTAGTTTTGGTCACTGCAACGTAGGAAAGAGATTAAGTTCAAGAGAGTGTCCAGAGCAGGGATGTGGAGATGGTGAGGGACCTGGAGGGGAAGCCACACAGGAGCAGCTGAGGGCGCTTGGTCTGTTCAGCTGGAGAAGAGCAGGCTGAGGTCAGAGCTCACAGCAGTTCTGCAGCTTCCTCACGAAGCAGAGACCCTGATCTCTGCTCTGTGTGACCAGGGACAGGACCCGAGGGAACAACTGGAGCTGTATCAAGGGAAGGTTAGGGTGGATATCAGGAAAAGGTTCTTCCCCCTGAGGCACTGAACAGGCTCCCCAGGGATAGTCACAGTCCCAAGCCTGACAGCTCCAGGAGCTTTTGGACAGCTTTTGGGCACATGATGTGACTCTTGGGGAGTGTGTGTGCAGGGCCAGGAGTTGGACTTGATGATCCTTGTGGGTCCCTTCCAACTCAGCTCATTCTGTGATTCTGTAATGTCCAACCTAAACCTCCCCTGTCCTCTCAGAAAGGGCTGTAAGGTGTTCAGAGTCCTGGCATTCAAGAGTTTTGCCCAATGCACATTGCAGTAAACTGAATGCAACATTATGCACATATGGGCCAATTTTGTACAGAAATTAATAATTACAGCCCTTCAGGGCATCAGCTGGAGGGTTAATAAATCAGGGGAAGCCTTAGTAGAGGCTGTTTTTAAACTTCGATTCCTCTAAAATAACAACATTGTCACTGTGATATGGAATGATAGAATGGCCTGGGTTGGAAGGGACTTTAAACACCATCCAGTTACACTCCCTTGCCATGGGCAGGGACACCTTTCACTATCCCAGCTTGCTCAGAGCCCCATCCAGCCTGGCTTTGGACACTGCCAGGGATCCAGGGGCAGCCACAGCTGCTCTGGACACCCTCTGCCAGGGTCTCACCACCCTTGCAGGGAAGAATTTCTTCCCAATATCCAATCTAAACCTGTTCTCTGTCAGTGTGAAGCCATTCCCCCCTGTCCTGTCACTACAGGCCCTGTGATTAGTCTCCCTCCATCTTTCCTGTAGCCTCTTGTAGGTCCCTTTGTTTCAAAACAGTTGGTGGTGGCAGCACTGACACAGTGGCACCTGTTGGACAGAACAGCAGGATCAAAAGATAACACAGCCACCTGAGAGGAGAAACTGAGGCTGCAGCCCTGGTATGCTGCATGTTTATGCATTTTATGTTGTAAACTCACTGGAATAAAACCAGATCTTCACAGGAGCAGGGTTGGACCTGGCATGGTGGTTTCCTCTTCCCCAAGTGCAGATTCTAATCAAACAGGCTAAAGATACTTCTCAGTAAGTAACTGTTTAATCATTCTGTGCAAAGCAGGGCAAGATCCACCAAAGGAACAGTGCACACGTCTTTGAGAGCAGCTTTTGGCACAGGGAGCAGGAGATGCAGAGGTGAACCTCCTGGGAGGAAGAATATTCAATCCCAATCACCTACTGAGAGATAAATACTCTAGGTCCTGAACTGACTCAAAGGCAGGGCTGCTCTTCTTCCAGCGTTTTGTGTGAGGAGTGGTGCCCTCTGTTGTTCCAGGGAGAAGCTGCTGGGAGTTAGGGAACTGGAATCACGAATGTGAGGTGGGTTTGTTTACTCCAGTGCTGCAGACTCTTACAGATGCTCTGATTTGGACAGGGTCTGTCACGCAGAATGCACTGCCATCAGCACTTCATTTTCCAGAGTAAAGTCAGAAATGAAACATGTAGAGACAAATGGAACAACATGACTAGGAAAAAATGCTTAAACATTAGAAAAGCATGTAGAATAAGCAAGAATTCCTTAATAGCTGCTATGAAGGTAATTGAAGGGTATGGGAATGTGTGTGGACAAGGGTCAGAGTTCAGGCTGTTTTCCCTTTGACATCTGTTCCCTGAGAGAGAAGGAGCTACCTTTGCTTACCAAGCTGCCATCATCAGATAATGCTCCTTGGCACTCCTAGTCCATCTGCAGAGGCAAATGTGTTTGTGTGAACCTGGGCTGCACGAGGCTCCCTGGCACAGCAGAGGAGTTGTGTTTGGAGTGCAGTCTGCTCTGCAGAGTGCAGAAACGAGAACATAAAGATACATCCACGTCTGCAAAATGTGAAGTGGCTTTGAAAAATGCCTGACTGGTCACGGGGCTAATTCTGGTGTTGTAAATGACGAGGTAAGTACAGTTATTTAAGATGACCTTTGAGAGCAATCTGTGTGCCATACTCCAGGAGCCAGCCGTGGGAAGCACGCTCCCATCAGTGTCCTGCCAGGCCCAGAAGGCATTTCCAGGACTCCAGCTGTTTGCTATGATTGCTGAACATGCACAGTCTGCAATACCTGCTTTTAAAATACACAGTAATGTCACGGGCTTGCTTGAGGTTAGTAACCCTAAGGCAGTGCATTCCAAGGAGCAGAGGGCAATTCAGCTGCCTGGCAGAGCCAGTGGGAAGGTACTGCATGCCCCTGACTTTTGTTTGCCACAGAGATCACTACCTGTACCTTCAGGAACAAAGCTGCCTGGTCTGGGGCAGCACAGTGGTAGTTTAAGTCTAACCTAGCACTTTCCCTAGTGTGTACAGTCACATCATAGAGCAGAATCACAGAATGGCCTGGAATAGAAAGGACCCTAAAGATCATCCAGTTCCATCCCCCTACCACGGGCAGGGATCACTATCCCAGGTTGCTCAGAGCCCCATCCAGCCTGGCCTTGGACACTGCCAGGGATCCAGGGGTAGCCACAGCTTCTCTGGGCACCCTGTGTCAGGGCTTCACAGGGAACAATTTCTTCCTGATATCCAACCTAAACTTTCTGTCAGTGTGAAGCCATTCTCCCTTGTCACTCCAGGCCCTGGTTAAGAGTCTCTCTCCATCTTTCCTGTAGGCTCCCTCCATGCACTGGAAGGGGCACAATGAGATCAAACCATCTTTATTTTTACAAGTCTGTGAAGAGAGATCTTCTCCTTTCCCCAGATGTTCCTGATGCACCCACACAGCAGTGCCTTTGGGATGCAAGCCTGATTCCTTAACTGAAGGCACCTCCACAGTGCAGGAATCTTGTGAGCTTCTGGCTGACAAGAGAAGCAATAATACAATATATAATAATATAATAACTAGGCAGAGTTACCTGAAGAAGAAATCAGAACAGACTCAAATCACGCAAGGAGCTGAACTCCTGCATATGCTGAAACCCGCATGCTAAAATCAACAGTAAATGAAGGTAGTGATTTTGGAAAGTTTTAAGTTTGAAACAGATGAATCAATTAGATCTCAAAGGTAAAATCTTTACTGGTTGAACCTGGTGCAACACTTGCTAAAGGAGAGAAAAAGTCTCACCTCCTTTGAAGTGCTCTCATTATTCAGTTTAGAAGGGATATAAATCCTCTGCTATCAGGAAGAGGTTTAACCTCTGACTGAAGGGTTAGGGAAAGCTTCCTCTGCAAGTAGGTTATTTTGGCAACACTGCATCAAGGGTAGTTTACTGCTGAGCCCAGGCAGCTCTTTCTACAGAGCTCGAGAGAATGTTAGGCCATGTACCCCCAGCCTGACTGAACCATTGCAGGACAACTCTGTGTTGCTCAGAACAGACTTTTCAACAAAAGGCACTAAATGGAGATGAAGGGCTTGTACTCCTTCTGGGAAAGCCCTGCACTTCCCTGGGCTTTAGTTTCCCGAGCTGACATAAAGGGACAATAACATCTAATAAGCTGACTATATACACATATATGGGTGTGCATACACATAAATTGTATGATTGGGATCATTGTTATAGTCATAGAAACATAAGAAAATAGCTTTCCTTGGGAATTTTAGGCTGTGTTCTGCCACTGAACAAAGATGTTAAGGTACTCACACTACCCGGGTTCCTGCTTTTGCAGTTGCTCACAACACCTGAATTACATGCTTGTCCCATGTGACTGCACCCTGGGGGCAGTCCATTCTTCCAACGACAGGAGGAAGATGTTCCTAGAATTAGGTGCCTCTTGCTGTAAAGTTCCTCGGATAATGTACAAAGGTAGCAGCAAGAACTTTATTGAGCAGAACATGAGATAAGGTACTGCAGTACGGATTATTTATTGTCCTGTCAGATGCCAGCAGCTGCACTAATTGTTACTGAAATGCATTCAGATGGCTGATATCTTTAAATGATCTCTGAGCATCTTTAAATGAACTGAGCAACAGGGACTCTCTGTGCTCAGACATGCTGAGGGGTGCTCATTCTCAGCAAGACTCCGGTGTAAGTGCAGCTGAGGAATTTGTTAGTTAATTAAATTTATTTGGAGCATGTAGAAAACACTTTGGAATTGGAAAATTATGAAAAAAGGCACTTTCCTACAATTCTAACTCTTGTGTGCTTTATCTCTTCAGCCACGAATACCAAAGGGCACTTGGGTACCAATGGAAAACTGTGAGATGGCAGCCTGTCATGGTGCATTACTGGTTACGTGCACATTGCTAGAATATCCTAAGACTTGCGGAAACACTGGAACATTTAGGACCACCAAGAAAATCTCAGCCTGTTCAGTCAATTATTTCTATCGATTACGTACAACACACTCCCAAGGAGCACTTGCAAAAAGATTTAGGCTGCCTTTGGTAATAGCAGCACTTTGCAAGAAGCATTGAGCAAAAGTTGAAATGAGGTTTTGTTCCTTTACTTGCTTTTCCTTTTTACCCTTTAGAAAAAGAAATCTACTTAAAGCTAAACAAGAATTCACCTTCAGAAACCCCCAGCTTCCCTCAGCACACCTGCATCTTGCTCTCACTGCAAGGTAAAGCTAACTCTGAGTGACTTCTTGTCACCCTCTAGGTAATGATATAAAAATACACTTCATGCTGCAGTATCAGGATGGCAAACCAAATTCAGGACCACGTTGTGCTCAGTACTATTTGCCAAACAAACAGGAATCGAGATCCTGTTCCCCACGGGGCCTGCCGTATATAGAGACAAAGTCAAAGGGGATGAGGCAGTATTATCTCAGGCTTACAGCTGGGGGACTCCAATCCACAGGGATTACAGTACCTTGCCCAAGGTCACACACAGGAAATCTGTGGCAGAGCTGGGAAATGAAACAAGAGCTTCCCAGGCACGGGCAAATACACCAGTCACAGGACAGTATCTAAAACTGAATGCTTCAACCCACATCTGTACAGGTTTCAGAAAGCTTCCAGGCCTGCTCACAAACTGCAGGAATGGCATCATTTGTGCATCATCAGTTACACTGGCACTGTGAATAAGACATGTCTCTTTGTAAGTATTACTGTGTCCTTTCTGAAAGAACACCTTTAAAGTTGGAATGTTGGGTGCCTCCCTACCACGTGCTGTGTATTCCTAGAAAACCTGCTTCCCATCGCAGTGCGTGGCTGCTGCGTGTACTGCTGCCCTCTCGTGTGGGCCTGCTGGGAACTGCAGCATTGGCACAGTCGAGGCCACCCGACTATGTGGCGCCTGCCCCTGGCACAACCTTTCACCCCAGCCCTACAGCTAATGGGCATTGCTGCCTTTCTCATTTGCTCTGTCACTGTCTCCTCCATGCTTGCTTTGTGTGTGACACAAGCAACATGACAGTGCAGAATCCAGGTCATAATTTTGGCAGCCACGCTGCAGATATGCCAGGTCAAGGAAACGCTTAAGACAACGTTGTAGCAACAAAATGTTGTCAAAGGTCAGCTAACACTCTGAGGTTTCCCTTCAGTGTGCCAGGAGGGCCAGTTACACCTCATCAATCAAAGTTCACCTCAGGCTGATTGGGACTGCTAAAGCCAAATCATCTGTTCTGGGCACATAACATTTCATGAACAGCAGTTTGATACACACAATAAAAGTTGTGGCAGGTAGTAATCTAGGAGAAGCTCCACAGGCAACCACAAAGAAATTCCAGTTATTTCACACTTAAAGGCTGGCCTGACTTTCATTCTAGCAATAGCTCCTGATGGTACTTCTGTGATACCATGTCACTGGCTGCAAAGTTGTATGATTCACTTTCCATCACACTGGCACTGGAAGAGACTTCAGGGCAAATACAAAGTAGGTTAAAGATGTTTTACTTGGTCTACATCTCACTCCCTTCCCTCCCTTTTTTTTTTTTCTTGTTTTTTTTGTTTCTGTTTTAACCAGAAGCCCTAATTTTAAAAATACCTAGGCAGGAAATTATTGACACTCATTGGTGTTGCATTGGATTAGGTGGATTTTTTAAGCATACTTTCCACAAGCCCAGCTGGAGCTCTTCTGAATACCTTTTCTTCAGACTTTTGCTCATTAAAAATAAATAATAGAAAACTTTTCTTCCCTATAACTTGACCCAGGATTGAATATTAGATCTTTTATGCTGCATTTTCCTACTAAGTTTTCCAATAACCAACTATCTTCCTCCTTTTACAGAGGGGTAGAACAAGACAAAGCATGTACCTGAAACAATAAGAACAGTCTGGTGTAGTGGCATTTCCCCTCCATCACCCTCCAGATGTCTGAACAGAAGTGTGATGACAGTCTCTCACTCTTCCAGAGATCCCTGTAGCCTTTCCACAGCCATGGATTCAGATCCAAAAAGCCTCTAGAAGTCAAACTTCAGATTGCATGGGGGAGAAGCTCCAGGGCTGCCTGTGTGGCAGCAAGGAAGGAGGCATACACAGAGCTACCAGAAGTGGCATGAGGACATTGGCAGTGCCTGAGTTGCTCAGACAAGCGGTGAGGGTGCTCAGGGAAGTTTATCAGATCTGATTGCATCAGTTCCTTGTTGCACTAGCAAATGCCAAAGAGGCTCCTTTCCAATCAGCCCTGGACAGTACACAGAACTCATTGCAAAAGATGGGGGAAAAAATTACACAACATTTTCCACCTGAAAAAAGGGAACAAAATAGACCAACTGAGATTGTCTCCATCCAGTATTTCTGGAGAAAGTTAATGATGAAGCAGTGGTTGACCCAGAAAATACTCATTAACACTAGCTACAATATCAAAGGTAGCAAATATATCATTTTCAAGTAAGGCAATAATGGGCACCATTGCTCATTGTGCCCTACTTCAGACACCAGACATCTTAGTTGAAACAATCATTAAAAATTTGGGTTATAAAGGAATAATACCTAGCTGACACAGACATAACAGGCAGAAGAATTCAGTATGGCTTCTGAACAAAATGGATCATTGATCTGGCCTGGTTTTGCAACTCATTAGTGGTCCAGTTACACTGAGCTAGTTAGTGCTGCAGCAGCCACATACAAATACACCACTTTGTTCTTTAAAGGCAAAGCAAAAGATCAGAAACATCAGCTGTAGCCCTGGCTCTGCTGAGCACGCTGGGAAACCTTAGTTACCACAAAAGCCAGCCAGCTGACTGGCACAGGAGCAGGAAAGGGCACCTTTCAGGGCACAGGGCCTCCACAACTTCCACAGCCCTAACAACAACAGCGCCACGTGCTAGGGCTTCAGTGGAGTTCATGGCATTGTCCTATTGCCAGTCAACAGTGCCACTACTGTTAGCTCACTTCTCCCCACATCTAATGAGATTAGGCTCCAGTTAGCTTAGGAAAATCCATTTGTTGGGATATTAGACTAAGGACTGCATTTGGATGGCTTAAATCACAAGTCTCCAGCTGCATCAAGTTCCCAGCCTTGATTAGCTCAAATGATCTCAAGCAAGCCTCACACCCTCTCTGGTCTCAGCACAGTAACTACACCTGAATCTGGCCTAAAAGGCCTTCTGCTCCTTGTTCAAAGATTAATTTCTTCCTGCTCCCTGAAGCATCAGGGCACCCTGCATTTGTTGTGGGAAGAATCTGTACATTCAGTTCACCTCCAAGTGAAGCTCTGCCTCTTTGCTTTAAGTTACACCTCCCCCAAGTCAGTGACCAATTCTGTCATTTCAGGGTTATTGTTAATTTTAGTGACAGTTCCTCAGCTGAAAACAAGCTCCTCTTCCCTCTTGCAGTGCCTGGGCTTTATCTGATTGAGATTACAGCACACTTACAGTAAAGGAGCCTTGGCCCTGCCTTCAGGCCCAGTGTTGTCTGACAGAATCCAGCAGCTCTGTCGTGAGATGTGCGTGACATGAACAATGCAATCCCAGCAAACCATGAACTGTAAAGACCCAAAGTTTCAGAGGGGAATTTATTGTATGGGAGCATATCCAATACTTTTTGTCAACCATTCACGAGAATAATAAAAAATAGAAGCTTCTTAAATGACAAAAAATATAGTTACATATAATACAGATTTTCATCTTGCATTGAAGCGGAGCAGTAATAAAATGCTCACTCGTGTTTTCACAGTTTGTGTTGCTTCTCTAGGTTAAAGCATCAGCAACTCAAATGTTCCAGTCAGAACCCCTAGTTAGCAGTTTCATGGGATGATGGCGAGGGTGAACGCTCTCAGCATTCTGACACACTTCACAAGTACAGCAGGCACACTTGATCCATTTCAGAACTACTAACATTTTCAGAGGTACCAGCTACACTTGAGGCATCCTTGCTGCAACTGAAAGGGTTTTGTATCAGAACATGTTTTTTAGGCCCCAGTCAGACACGCAACTGTGGAACACTCAAAAATGTCCTTAAATTCAATCTGGTTCAAAGGGCTCCAAGTTGATCCTTTGAGACCCCTTTGTTCTGCTCTCACATGCACCACACATGAGCACAAAGCTCTAAGCAGTACTTGGTCACATGTGTAAAGTGCTTGCAAGACCACAAAGGATTTAACATTCTTCAGCACTCCACTTAGAGACCTAAAGGCATTCACTGCATGCATACATTGGTATTTACTACACACACTGACACCCAGCCCCCAATATTATTGCAATAATTCTTTGCTAGTATAACAGCTCATACACCAAGTTTCACTTATTTAATTTTCTACAAACATAGGAAAAAAACACCTGAAGAGAGCTAGAACAGCTTTCAATCAGTCACTATATTGGCATTGAAAGCTTTATTTTTGAAAACTTTAAGCAGCAATACTGAATAAATAGACAGAATGATTGTTTTGTCATCTCCATACAACTGATGGCCTTCATCCAAAACATTAAAATACTGTAGCAAATAGAATAAACATGCACATTTCAATGTTCTAAAAAAAAACCCAAAGAAACAAACAAAAAAAAAGGAGGTGTAATATAAAAGTAACACTTTGACACTTTTTTTGATACAGTACAGACCATTAGAGACTATTTTCTGGAAAAAATATCTGAATACAGTTTTGTTATTTACATATATCATTAAGGCCCAATTCACTCAAGTTAATGCACATCAGGAATTTATATGCTTCAAGGTAACTCACTAAAAATTACAAGATCGATGTTTCTTTGATCATACTCATATGATCCCAGTTCACTACAATAATGCAATACTCTCCACACTAAAAACAAGGCAATTGCTGCCCAAGAGGAGATGTTTATTTCACTAAAGGATCTTTTTCCCTCTTACCTCATATGTTTGCATATTGTTAACATTAGTAGTGGCAGTTCTCTTCTTCAAGAACTTCCTCTGAACTTGCCAGGGTTTAGAAAAGCAAGCAATCTCAAAGCTAACATACCATTTCCAGAAGCAATTCAGGCACTTGGGAACCTAAGTCCCACTAAAAGATACTGGGAGCTGACTTTTTAGAGTGGGACTTGGTTTCTCCCTTGCTCAGGCATTCAGACTGTTCACCTTAGCCTTAACCTACTGGCTTTTCAGATGCTCACCCCCCTCTTTTCCCCTAACAACATAGCATCTCCATCCTCATGGATGAGAGAGGTAACACAGTTAATTTCCATTAGTAATAAATTACAGGAGTTCTCCATATAAATTCCCTGTGCACTGGAAAATAGTGCTTGTGTATTCAACTATTTAACGCAAGCAAAAAACCCCATTTTTATCATGCTGCCCAGTAAATAATATGGCACTTGTTAAAATTAGTATGTGTAGCTTCCTTTCTGCTAATGCCCTAGGAGGTGTGGAACACTTCTGAAAATGGACTTTTTGTACAGTTGTAAAGAAAGGGTGAGTTTCTGCAGTTGATCCGAAGCAAAACTCTAAACGCCATAGTGTGAGGGATTTTCTAACTGTTACACATGGGTCAAGTCACATTTAATGCAAGGGCATGCCATTTCCTTTTTGGTTTATTTACAGAGAGGGTGAAAATGCTATGGAACTTCAGCCTGGGTGAAATTCAATAAGCAAGGGGAGTATGGTGGGGGCAGGGGAATTTGTCAGTGTCTCACAACTGGCAGGTCTGGATACCAAAGCCTCTCCTTGGCCACAGGAGTGGCTGAAGCTGCAAACGCTTTTCAGATCACCTTGACATGTGCCAAAGCCCTGGCAGGGAGGGGCCACTCAGGGGTGCTGAAGTGGTCACTCCTGAGCCAGCTCCAGGCTGGCTCCTGTGTCCAACAGCTCCTGCAGTCAGCAGGTGCTACTTTTTAACTCAAATGGCAAATTCTTCCCTTGATTATATGACAAAGCTGTAATTCAAGCCCTCCAAAGCTGCTCTTACTCTTCCTTATAATCCTTTTCCTCCTCCCTCTGTCTTACAGAATAACCTGGCAGAGAAAGAGAACAGGTTTTGTGATGCAAGAGCCCAATTCAGCTCAAACTGACATCTGTGGAAGATGGACCAGTCATAGATTATGACAAAATCATTAGCTGGGGTAAATATGCTGATCTGCCTTAAAAATGCTTCATTTCAGAACAAGACTCTTTCCCCCCACCCCCATGCAGCATAATTTGGGCCAGACTTTGCAAGGTGCTGAGTGCCTCAGTTCTCTAACATCAAGAGGTGCTGAAGATGCAAGATATCCACTGGAGAGGGCCATTTTATTTCTGTAAATTGAACCCAGAATGTAAGGCATATATGCTCAAGTACCTTGGACAGATATCGTCCCCAAACTATGGATATTTTACACTTTTATATATATATATATATATATATATGTATATATACACACATTCTTTTTTTTTTTTAATACAAATGTATGGGCACAGTAAACATGAGCACGGAATTGTGATAAACTAACAGTAAAATGGGTGAGCACTGCAAAGGTTCCTCAGGTAGGAATATCTCATTTTCCAGTTTGCTCACAAGGGAAGATGAAAAAAAAAAACCTGATAAGTCAAACAGTAAAAATTCAGAGTCCATTTGGAAAGGTCCTTTATATATTCACAGCCTTATCTGTTGCTGTAAGTCTAAATACAGCAGCATTTTTAGAATATATGATGCCATTAATAAAGTGGAAAGAAAAAAAATGCATTAAACACTCAAGAATCCTTCATCTTCTGCTATATCTTTAAAAACTTCCATTTGTCAGGAAGCTCATTTTTTTAGAAAAGGAGACTTAAATTAACATTTATCTGCACATCAGTGAGTCAACACAAGAGGATGCTATGAGTTAAGTATTTTTCTATGGCTAAAAGCTTGGAGTTTCCTAGCAGTGGTAAAATCCTGACCATGTCAAGGAGGGCATCAGGAGCCCAAGTCTTCAGCACTGCAGTGAGGGCACAGTGTCCCCCCTTATGCCCAGGGGATCTCCAAGGTGGGGATGATGCTGTGAGTTGCTGTCAGAACTGAAATCCAAACCAGGGAAGGCCCATCCCTTCCCTTCCCTAACTCATCCATGAGGCCAGCCCCCAACATTTACAATGTGTCCCCCTGATGCCAGTCCCTTTCTCCACAAAGCTGGTGCCCCCTGCAACAATCTCACTTCAAGGCCTGCAACCAATGAGCTATATGGGAGCAGCTACTTTCTGCAGGAAACTCTTTTTGTCTAATTCTTTCTTAGCTTTGATTGCATTAGAGCAATATCAAGATGTGATAATGTTCTCTTTTCATATGTTTTGAGAAAAATGACCACCAAATGTGTGAATTTTCTGCTTGGAAGCTTTACATTCTCTAAGTGACTGTCTTTCAGAGGGACCAAATGTCTCCACCAGGGAACTGAATGAAATCCTGGCCTCACTCCTGTCAATAAGAACTCTGCTATTGACTTCTTGGGACTCTGCCAGGTTTATTCTCTTCACAAAACTTGAGTGGATTGTGGAAGGTTGGAAGTGGATACTCATTTGTGTTGTGTCTTTCTTCCCCTCCAACAGCAAGATTTGTAACAAAACAAGAACACTGTAATGGCTAGTGAAAAAAATGAAGTACAAAATCACACACAGTGAAAGCCTCCTACTCTCTTTTGGTAAGATATATGAAGACAACTTCTTACATTGTTCTTTTCTCAAAAGGCATATACAATGTGGCAAAATATTTCAAATATACATTCTATATAATAAAATATCATCTAACTAGTGCATCCTCAATCATATGCTGGAAATATTTTTACCAAGCCAAGGTTTAAAATCCATAAATCTTCTGAACACTAGCTGCTTCATTCAAGGCAGATACAACAGCAAGTAAATCCCACAAGCTCACTTTTCAAGCCTTAAAAGGTAGCAATGGATGGAACATGACATATGATGACCCATGACAGAAATGAACAAAGTTAGTGGTAAGAAACCACTGCAATGGTTCAGCACCCCTCAGAACTCTGCCTTGCAGGTTGCTGTACTTGATCAGATGGGGGATGTTGGTACACACAAATTAAAGTCACCTCGTCAGACTGACACACAGCCATACGTGATAATTCACAAGTTAAAAATAAAAATATAAAAGGTCAACATTCACAGGTCCATTGATTAAAGGGAATAAATTAAACCTCAGAAAAGTTGCATACACGGTTTCCTTCACCCTCAGTCTTCCATTTATGACTATACAAGGAACAATACTTTCCCAAACACTTCTGAAATGGCAAAAACAATGAAGGTTTTTGCACTCAAGCTGTGTTGACAGCAAGGTCATCCTTGCCAATTATGAATCGAGACAGTTCCTGTCTCTTTAGCATCAGTGCACAGGGTATGGCTCCAAGTGGTGTTGGAGGAAGAAGAAGAAATAACACGGTGGTGTAACAAAAAAAAAAAAAAAAAAAAAAAAAAAAAACCAAAACAAGACAAACTTCTTCCATTCATCATTGGCTGAATAAAATAAAGTGTATCTTGTCCAGGGTACCTTGCTAGGTCCTCTCTAGAAGAGGTACATACTGTCATACATAAATGCCCTCTGGGTTAAAACCAGATGACAGGGGGTTCTGTAGGATCCGAAGGTTACTGGGGAGTTGCCTCGATGAGCCAGGGCGCTTCAGTGACCCAGATTGAAAGGCTGGCTCTGTATGAGAAAAAGGGTAATTAGAAAAGTCATCAGCAGGGCTGCACCTCTCCTCCTCCTCCTGTATTGCATTTTTCTTAATGCAATACAGAAAAACTAATCCACATGTAACAAACAACTGAAGTGTCTGGCTAGGAAGTGAGGAGATCTAAGGTGCACACTTCCTACTCACCTCATAGCAGAATGAAACCCACACAAAAGAATTACCTTCCCACGAGAAACATGCGCACACACACAGACACACTTAAATGGTGATGAGCAAAAAGAGCTTGAACGTGTAACATGACTCAAAGCTTCAGCTTCCTCCCTACTTAAAAGTTCCTACAAGCGCTGCCTTTGAAGGCCTGGCTGTCTTTTCTTCTCTCCCCACCCCCTTGCCCCCCCAGTGCCTTTTGGTTATAAAGTTTTCTGAGCAGAGGGACAGACCCAGCACAGGAGAATGCCGAGACAAAGAGCCCCTTGGACACAGAATGATGGAAAAAGCACCCGGCTGTGCTGGAGCTGCAGCTCTGACACGCATTCAAAACGCTCCCGTGGTTCTGCCCAGGAAACTCCCATCCAGATGTGGGCACGTGCAGGCTGTGCTGATCTCACTGGGGGCAAAGGCAATTCACACCCGCAGTGACAGCCATCTGTGCAGGACTTCTGCACGGCTGGCAGCCCAGCTGGATCGGCTCCTGTTCCCGTGCGGCTGCTGTCTGGGGTTTCTGGGGATCCAGACACATTCCTTTTTCTGCTTTGACAACACCCCCACCAGAAGAGGAAGAACCCAGACGAACAGCAATGTCAGATGTACGATCACGTTCTGTGCTGGCAGCCAGCCACGGCGGCCCCTCTCGAAAGCTGCAGGCTTAATGCGTTGCTGATGGGACAAACGCATGCCCGGGCACAGTGGGAGAGAAGTTCTCCACATACTGCTCTTTATTTAGAGCCTGCTAAACCCTTGGAACGAAAAGAAGCACTCGACAATGCGCTCTCGTAGTGTTTTGCTAATGTCTTCACTAAGGGAGCATTCACTTCACGTAGGAGTGCCAGCGTTAAAGTAAACGCGGCAGTAAAGGCACCGCCCGCCCCTTCTCCCTCCTTCCCTCCCTCCCGAAGCATTCCGAGGGCTGCACCTCTCTCGAGCTCCACATGTGGGGCCTCCTGCTCCACGGGGTCTGCCGGCAGCACCGTCACCTTGGTTCCCGTTTGCTGGATGAACTGCTGCAGGTTCACCTGCCGCAGCTCCTTGGTCAGTTGCTCCAGTTCTTGTTCCCTGTCCTGCCAGGAAACAGAAAACATCTCCTGAGCAAATAAAGCAGTATTTCATGACCATAGTTACAATTCGGCAACTAATGCTTCTCCTCTTGATGAGAAAGCCTTCAATTTTTAAAGCTCAAATGCAAATTGATGAGTTGAAAGATATTTTAATCTTGAAATTTAAAAAGCCAGTCAACACTCACTAGCACTTACAGAATCACAGAATCAATTAGGTTGGAAAAGACCTCTAAGATCATTAAGTCCAACCCATGACCCTAATTGGGTTTTTCTTAATGTATTTTATTTTTATATTGCTTCTTGGATGACTAGCAGCTGTTTCTCATACCACCTGAGAAAAACTTTGGCACATCAGCAAACAAACATAATATTGTGAATGTTGGAAAATTAATTAACTGAGCAGCAGTCTGGCACTAAGTCTTACTTCTTCCTGAAGTGTCCAGCACAGCTTGGACAGCTCATTTAATTCTTCTGATCTTAAATTAAGTAAAATTCTTTTCTCTTCTTGTTCTTTGCATTTTCCATTTAAACTTTTTTGGCCAGAACCTTCTCACTCTGCAAGGGTTTTGTGCGATGAAGCCAAAGCCTGACTGGTTCCCCACCCCTTCAAAGCACAGATGATCATTTAGGATCTTTTTCCGTACTTCTGTCATGATATGCAAAATTTACAACTCTGAGAGATTATAACAGTCTTGGACTATTATTATTCCCACACACAGAGGTTGAGCTGCTTTAATCTTTAACTTCAGGCATGCAATAAAATACTTGTCTATCTCCTCCCCCTCAAAGCTCCATAATGCAGAGCTCAGTTTATTTTCTTGTGGACTTCCAGATTTGTGCACCTTTAGGTTTAGAAGATGACTGGAAGTCTGAATTGAATGGGAACTTTGCAAAGAAAACAGACTATGAAAAATACCAAGCCAGAAATATTTTTAACTCCATCATAGCCTCAGTGAATGTGACTGAGGATAGATAAAACACATAAAGAGAACTTGAAGTTTTCCATCAGTGCAAATCCTTAAGTGTAGCATGTCTGGAAACTTAGCATAGATAATCATGGCCAAAACTGCTTACAGTTTTCATCCATTTTGCTTTGGATGAAAAACTTTTCCCCTCCCTCATCATCTAGGAAAACCAGCTCATACTGACATGGTTCTAAGGCAGGAGTAAGGATACGAAATCCCTTTACATATTCACAGTGGAATCACCTTATTACTACTGCAGTGCTGCAGAATATACTAACTGTGAATCCTGGAAATCAGCAAGGACCACAACTCCTGCTGATGTGTGGTGCCTTAGGACTATCTTATGTGGCACATAAAAATCCCAGGAGCTCCAATCTTCCCTCCACCTCATCCAGCTAGCAGCAAGTTCCTTTATTCTTTCATGCTCTATCAAGTTCCAGGTGATATCATTAACTTTAGCAAGGAAACAGGGACTGGATTATCTTTTGACACATGTGCCACAAATGCCTGAGGTGTAGAGAAAATAAAATCCTGAACACCAGCCAGTCAGCCAGGAAAAGAGGGATGTTGTTCTTTAAAACCAAAGCTCTGTAGGGTTGCAGGTACTTTACTTTAGCTCTGTACCTTTCCAGATGCTGCTTTTGGACTGTTCTTTGTAATTCATCTCTTTTGGTGGCAGACAAACCTAGCAAAGATCAGAAGTTTATCCTCAGAAAAGGCTATGATGGTGCAAATTACTGCTTTTCTTCTCAGACAGTTTGAATAAGCAAGTTAAACACGGGTGAAATAAAAACTGTCTGCACTCCAAAAAGAACCCCACAAGCTGAAATGTGATTTGAAAATGAAAGCAACACATTCTGCCTTTTACCCTGATTCACTTTGGAAAATTTTTTGTGTTGTCTTTCATAGGCTTCAGATTTGTGTAAGAGAAATTAGTCACAGTCTTTGACTTTCTCTAGCGATGGATAAAATGACAGTCTTACCTGTAATCGCTTGGTAGCTTGGCCCAAAGACCTTTCTACCGCTTTAATGCCATTTTCCAATCTCAGACTCTGCTGGCCCTGAATATCGATTTCTCCCTTCACCTTCTCGATCTTTTCCTTGACCTCTTCTTCATTCACCTGGGACTCTTGAACTTCTCGCTGCAGCTTCTCTGCTTCAAGGCCACTCTCCATGTTGTGGATCTGAGACACATAGTCCTTGAGCTTACTTTCACACTCCAGGATCCTCTGCCTCATCTCCTGCAGCTGCTCCATCAGCTGCTTTTCATTCTCTTGTTCGATCTGCAGCTCATTTTCCCAGAACTCTTCCTCCTCGATCTCCACTTCGTTCCGTTTGATCTTCTGCTCCAATTTGAGGATTTCTTCTTCCAGGCTGGCATTGTACTTTTGCTCCCAGTAGCGGATCTCGGCTTCGTTGGACTCCAGCTGCTTCTCGATGCACTGAAGCTTCTCCGTCTGGAGGTGGATCAGTTTCTTCAACTCGTCCGCTGTTGTTTTACAGTTGTTGAGCACCTTTTGCTTGAACTCGGATTCCTTGCTCTTCCCGAAGATGTCCATTAGCCCCTTGGCACCGCCGGTGAAGGTGAGGGATTTCCTTTTCGGCTCCCTCCTCTTCATGGCCTTATCCCCGGGCTGCCTCAGCTTGGCCAGGGGCGGCAAGCTCTGCCGGTACAGAGTCCTCTCGGGGATGCGCGCCACGCTGTCCGACGTGGGCCGCTCGCTCAGGGAGGGCCCGGTGCGCCGAAGGATCAGCTGCACGTCGCTGGCGTACTGTCCCCACTTGTTGAGGGACACGATGGGGTTCTCGTGCGGCGCCAGGTGCCGCTCCGTGTCCCGCCACTTCTCGATCAGCGTGTAGCGCCCGGTGCGCCCTGCAAGGGAGCACAGCGTCAGCGCGGCCGCGGGGGGGCGCCACCGCTCCGCCCGTGAGGGACGGCACCGGGACGCGCTGGGACAGCACCGGGACAGGGACACAGCACGACAGGGAAAAGGGGACACGGCTGGACAGCACCGAGACAAGGGACACGGCGGGACAGGACGCTCCGGTCCCCCACAGGCTGTTTCAGCGCACCCGCCCCTGCCGCAGCACACGCTGCCTGCACATCAACGAGTTCGCCTCTAAGCCCTCCCCGCGCAGGGCGGGAGCGGCAGCAGCGAGGAAGGATTGACCCTAAGGTGAGAACCGTGGAACTGCGCAATCCCGGGGCTGCCGGCGGGCTCGACGGACTGGGATTCATGGAATCGCACAATGGTTTGGGTTGGAATGGACCTAAAGATCAGCCAGTTCCATCCCCCTACCATGGCAAGGACACCTTCCACTATCCCAGCTTGCTCGGTGCCACATGAAGCCTGGCCTTGGACATTGCCAGGGATCCAGGGGCAGCCACAGCTTCTCTGGGCACCCTGTGCCAGGGCCTCAGCACCCTCACAGGGAGGAATAAAGCAAGTGACCCAGCAGGGTCACATAAATACACCCAATGAGAACCTCTAGGCCAAGAAAACAAGAACAGGAGTCCCAGATCTTTCATGCAGCCACATAGAAATATCCAGTGTGGAGGCAGTGTGTTTGCTGTTAAACTTTAACAGCTGCCTCTGATTGATGACTGACTGACAGAGCCTCAGCTCCCCTGTTCATGCCTTCCAGTTTGTCCGGACACTGATCCAGCCTGGGCCACAGCCTTTGATGCCCATGGCAGTGCTGCTGATGTGACAAACCTACACTGAGGAGAGCACAGGGACAAGAGCAGCAGAGGCTGCCTGAACTGTGAATGAGCAATCCCTGCTCAATGAACGGGCTCCCTGCACAATGTTGCCATCTGTACCAGCAGCTCCCACATCCCCACTGGGATCCCAGCCTTCAGGAAGAAGCTCAAGTCTTTCTGTAAGTGCTGAGTTTTTCTAATCGCTCCATTGACAATACAACTTATATTCATGGCTTCATTTAGGTTCTTATCAAACACAAAATTCAGATCAGCAGTCTTCCTCCTCCAACACCACTTATGGGATATTTTTCTAAGCACTCTCACTACTCTGAAATACAGCATTCTCCCTCTCCAGAAGAGTTTCCCCTGTCAAAGTAACCTCACTTAAAAGCCACAACGTTATTTACAAAAAGATGGGAAAGATCAACTGCTTTTAAAGCATTTGATGTTAATGAATTTCTGAACAGCTCCACAATTGCCATTAACCTTAAAAACATCATTATCTACTTTAATGCATTACCTACATTCATTTTAATGAGAAATGATCATTCAAATGATTTATTTCAGCACATAAAAGCCTGAAATACCTGTCATATATGCAACTACAGAGGGGAGGAGTCAGAAGAAATGCAGTTATCCATGGTAATACATTTGATGTGTTCTCTTACCTTATACTACCTGCCCATTCATCACACTTTTCTCAAAATGACAAAAATATCCTAATCTCAGGCTGGAGATCTACCCCCGACTTCTAGTCACATCACTCACATGGACTCCTCACTTCAGATTTGTAGGAAACAAGATGCACTGTGGTGATTAACACACTGTGCACCCCTCTAAAATCAAACACTGCCTTCTGAAGGGCTTCCCAAGCTACAAATACTGCATTGGAAATACTGCTCTCACTGTCTCACAATTAGATCCCAAAGAAAAGAATAAGAACAAAAACTGTCTGCAGAGGCACCACCTGGAGAACAGGTGGTTTTGGCTCATGGCTCATCCCAGGGGGATTGGCTGGCCCAGTCAGAAACCAAAATGTCCATGTTCACTTCCAAGTTAGGAGTGAGGACTGAAAGATTTGGCTGATGGAAGTCAGCAAAACAAGGCAGACAGCACAACTACAGGAATCTAGCACCCCAAATGCCATATAAATAAATGACTCTGGGCAGGGACTGGGGAAAAAAAGTGGGAAAAAGCCCCAAACCTAACAGCATACTAACAAGCTTGGCTAACACTTTCAGAAAGAGATTTAAGGCTTATTAGAATAAAGTTCTTCAAAATCAAGTTTAATAAGGTATATGGTGTAAAGTGAGAGATTTTTGCTAACTCGCAATATTGCTGATTGATCCATGAAGATTTATAGTTTGTACTAGGCATTGGTGTTGTTACAGGAAAAATAAACCTACTACTGTTTGCCATAGCATATGGACAATAAATCCTGAAGAAGAAGAATTTAGTGAAAACATACCCCAGGACAAAGGCTGCACTTCCCTGTTCTCTTTTGTTCATCTTAGAAGTTTCCAGCTTGTAATCATGGTTGTGCTACTCATGTTCATGTTGTGTCAGAAACAGTCAGGTTCAAAGAAGTCCTGAAATTGCAAACTAGAGTAGGTACCACTAGGGGAGCAAGAGTAGAGTGCAGTTTCTACTCACTCTGCTATTAAATTCATTACTTAAAAAAAAAAAAAAAAGGGGGGGGGGGAAGAAAGAAGAGGAGGGAGGAGAATAAAACTCTTAACAACCTTGACCAAAAGAATTAAGCACAGACTTGCCAAGAACTATTTTCATCTTAGCTTAGGGTTCCAAATCAACACGCAGCCCTAAATAATGAACTTGGCACTCAAGATCCACATAAAAGAAAGTGCTTTGTAGAAATAATACTTGCACAGTTCAACAACCACACCTGGAGCTCAGGACTGCTCTAAAACAAAGCTGTTCTCTTCCGAGATCATTACCCAGGTCTGGTGCTCAGCCTGTGCATGACGCAGATTAACAATACCCAGACAACCACAACTGTGATGTTTGCCTGCATTAGAGGGGATTAATTCACAAATGAAAGGGTGAATGAGTTAATTCAGAACTAATGACAGAGTATTTCAGAACACAGGCGTCCCTGTAGCAAACTGCTGGGTTTGATGTGCAGCCACCACTGACAAGGAGAAAGCAGCTTGCCCGGGTTGTTGATGAGGAACAGTTTGGCACCCGCATGCTGCTTCTTGCCCTCTGTGTTTGTCCACAAGCTTCTGGACACAAAAAGCACCTGGCAGAACTCAGTCCAGCCTCATTCATGCAACCTTATTATTTTAAAAATTAAAGTTACAGTCGCATTCAGGTAATGGCCATGTATCAGCAATGCACAGCATTCCTCAAATTACAGTGTGTTTCTCCAGCTGAATATTATATTGAATCCCACCCAGAATTTTGCAATATCTCCAGGGAAGGTTCAGTGACCAGTTCAGCAGTGAATCTTCCTAAAACTTCTGAAATAAAATTCTGCTTTAACTACAACTAGAACATATTAGACTTTTTTTTTTTAATACTTCTATCAAAGCCCTGTATTGATGGGAATGCTAGAGAAAACCATTCAGACAGGCCCAAAAAGCACAAGTAGTGCTGTGTTCTGTAGTTTCCTCTTCAGAAAACAGGAATTCAAGGGCTGGAAAAAGCAATGAACTTCTGCACTCTATTTCAGGCCCAGCTACTTCGTGGGCAGCAGGGGAAAGGTGGTTCTGCTCCACTCTGCTGAGCCCCCCCTGCAGGGCTGCATCCAGCCCTGGGCCCAGCACAGGAAGCACAGGGAGCTGCTGGAGCCAGACCAGAGCAGGGACACCAAGGGGATCAGAGGGATGGAGCAGCTCTGCTGGGAGGAAAGGCTGAGGGAATTGGGATTGGTCAGCCTGGAGAAGAGAAGGCTTTGGAGTGACCTGACTGTGGCCTTGCAGTGCCTGAAGGGAGCCCACAGGAAAGATGGAGAGAGACTCTTGACAAGGGCCTGGAGCGACAGGACAAGGGGCAATGGTTTCACACTGACAGAGAGAAGGTTTAGATTGGATATGAGGAAGAAATTGTTCCCTGTGAGGGTGGTGAGGCCCTGGCACAGGGTGCCCAGAGAAGCTGTGGCTTCCCCTGTATCCCTGGCAGTGTCCAAGGCCAGACAGGGCTCTGAGCAACCTGGGCTAGTGGAAGGTGTCCCTGCCCATGGCAGGGGCCTGGGATGGGATGATTTTTAGGGTCCCTTCCAACCCAGGCCATTCTGTGATTCTGTGATTATTACATGGTCCCCAGAATCCCCATTCTACCCTACATGACATTACCATCTTAAAACAATCACCAAGAACTTGTATCTGTTTTGCAGGCAGCAAATGGCAAGCAGTAACAGAAGCAGATAGATATTTACATCCCTGAAGCACACTGCATCTGCACAAAGGGCAGTGTCAAGGTTAATAGGTTAAGTTTCTACCTACAGCTCCCTAAGCACACAAACTTATCACAGGTTCTATTAATACAGGCACACCTTCAAAAGAATAATTTATTTCAAAATTGAGAAAGACACTAGGAAAGGAAATATATAGACTCCAAAATGCTGATGTTCTGACACCCTGCAAATAGCTGTCATGAGTGGTTTGAACCTGGATTTCTTGTGATATTAAATGGCAAACTGTACTCAGTGTCCTAGATCTGGCTCTGCTGCACAGCCGAACACAAGCTCTGGACCCCAGTGCCCATGCCATGTGCCCAGCCACTGTAGTCTTAGCTTGGGATTGATATAATTGGTGTAATTTGCTAATTTAAACACAGATTCCATCACAATGAACAGCGATTAAACTAATGAAATATAGGTACAAGGTAATGAACATTTTTTAAACTCTCAAGAGGCAGATTTTTAAATTATACTCCGTGAAGGTAGTAGGACACCATTACTCACTTCAAGCTCCTCTATATGCTTTAATTTTTGCAGCTGACACAGTAGACAGAACAACCATTTCTGCTGCCAAAAATGAAAATGAAACTCCAAAGGAAAGCAGCAGTAGCAACACTCTTGGCAGGACTGCAACCTGAGAGGTCATCAATTCCCTTTTTCAGGACAGAAATGATTCATCCTATTACTCCCACCCAAAAGTCCATCATCCTCTACAAGCAAAGCATTTCAGGCACTACATTTATTTTGGTATGCAGGTAGTATTATATACCATGAAAAAAAATTATCTGTGCCTTATCTTTCCCATCAGGCTACAAATGTTAATGCCAAGCATCAAGCAAGATCCATCTTTCCATTAAGTGTCTCCCATGCTTCAGAGCCAGGACCTACAGCGGTGAGTCAGTGCAAGCAAGTGACTTATTGCCCTGGTCTCACATCATTTCTGGGAAAAGTGGTGGGATGAGCAGTCTTAAACATGAGGGTACCTCTCCTTCCCTAGAAAAGGGGTTGGAGTGGGCAGGAGCAGGTTTTTGTCACCAGAGGTCATAGAATCATTTAGGCTGGAAAAGACTGCCAAGAAGATCATTGAGCTCAAGCTGTACCCAATGCCCACCTTGCCAGCCCAGAGCACTGAGTGCCACATCCAGTCATTCCCTGGACACCTCCAGGCATGGGGCCACCAAACCTCCCTGAGCAGCTCCTTCCAATGCTTAACAACCTCTTCCATGAAGAAATTCCTGCTGATGTCCAACCTGAACCTTCCCTGGCACAGCTTGAGGCCATTCCCTCTTGTCCTGTCTGTTGTTCCCTGGGAGCAGAGCCCGACTTCCCCTGGCTGCCCCCTCCTGTCAGGCACCTGTGCAGAGGCAGAAGGTCCCCTCTGAACCTCCTTCTCTCCAGGCTGAGCTCCTTCAGCCGCTCCTCACAGGACTTGCTCCCAAACCCTTCAATGCAGTCTTGCTCCCAGTTTCTCCTCTGTCCCTGAGACCACCAGGATGCACTCAGTGCAAGGGAAGTTCCCTGGCAGACACATTCCTAGCTCCCATTTTCCCCAGGGGTCCCATCACATCTGCTGCACAGCAGCTGTGCCAAGAGTCTGCCCTGCAAAGTAGCACTCTGGACAGTCTTGGGAAAAAAATGGTAAAAAAGAAAATGGTCACTTAAGACAGAAGTTTTAGGACAGCCACACTAAAAGAGAAGTTGCACTAGTCTCAGTCTTGAGCTGAATCTGAATGAGCACCCCAGACTTATCACAGTGCATAGTAAGAATAAAGACACTGTCACCGGCCTGCACACACGTTTCCATGGAGGTAAAGCCAGACCTGCCAACACTTGGCTCCAGCCAAATCCAGACTGCCCAGTGCACTGAACAGTGCACGTGGATACAGTTTTCTGACCCACTTGGTTTCCCAGAGACAGCCTTCCAGCCCTAGGGCTGTCTTCCTTAACAAGGCAATGCAAAGAAAAACTAATTGCATGTGGGTAAAATCTTCTAAGAACTCGTAATATGTGGAACACGTGGGTAAAAATGCTCGGCCTTACCAAAGGGACAACAGCATTAACTCCTGAATCTTTAACAGCACTGACAGAAAAGCAATTTCTGGCAATTTTAATCAATCCAGGATGATTTGAATTCAGTATCTTTGAAATATGAAGCTGACATTTCATTCATTATGTGATACTTAAGTTAACATCCATTGCAATTAAAAAAAAATTACCATTCTGGCTACCTGAAACTCATTAAATACCTAAGATTAAGAGGGGAAAAAAAACCCCTTCAAAAGAGAGGTTAGAATTTGCATTACTCAGATTTCTTAACTCATGCTATGTTTTGCAACCACAGGTATGAAGTACAATAGAAAATAAAGAGAGGAGTCCAGTCCTAGGAAGAAATACCCACAGAGATATACAGGCCCCATGGAAGGTCTGCTGAGTTCTCCAGGCACAGCCATCTCTCCATGTCTTTACCAGGGCTGAAGCCTTAGTTCATTACTATTATTCTTGCTCTCAAAAAAGAGTATGCAGGAGTTTATCACAACCTGACAGAACAAAGCTTTCAGTCATCACTTCATACTTTCAACTGCCTTTTTTCCAAGCTCCCTGTGGTACCACACTTATTTTAGAGCTGTGTCCCAAATAGGTGAAACAATGGGCAAGTTTGCCTGAGGTCACACAGCAACACATGGCAAAGCACATAGAGCAGCCCAGGTCCCCCTCTTGGTGGGGTTACTGTCACCAGATTTCTGAACCAGAAAGGTTATATGATCACACCATGGGATCACCACAAAATTTCTTGTACTTATTATCCCTCTTAATGTCACTATTTGAAGTGGCAGAGAATGAAATCTTGGGGTTGAAATAACACAAATTCTAAGCAGATCCTTAGCAGGGACACCTCCCACTATCCCAAGTTGTTCAGAGCCCCATCCAATGTGGCCTTGAACAGTTCCAGAGATGGGGCAGCCACAGCTTCTCTGGGCAACCTGTGCCAGGACCTCCCCACTCTCACAGGGAACAATTTCTCCCTCATACCCAATCTAAACTTGCTCTGTCAGTGCGAAGCCACTGGCCCCTGTCCTGTCACTATATGGTTTTATAAAATAAGTGATTTGATCTTTCTGGATACAACTCTGGCTGAGCCCTACAATGCTCTAACACATGTCTGAGACAGCACTGACATTTTAATAAATACATTCCATTTATCTTTGAGGAAAAATACTCAACTGGAAGGGAAAAAAAAGAACCCTGATGGCTGCATTTGTTTAATTTTAAAAAGAGACAGCTGTACTTCTTGTTCAGTGAAGTGTCGCTCATGATTCTCCATCCAGAAGCACCAAAATCCACAGCACTATTTAAAGCAAGTCTGCCAATTTAACTATTTGGCACAGAAAATTACAGGGAGGAGGGCAGAAGGTTTCTTTTGGTAAGAAATTCAAGCTTCATGTCTCTAGACTGAAATATCCATAGGGAAACAAACATTCTGAGCAGAGGAGATGCATTCTAGCCTTCAGGAGTAAAAAAATAATCACAACAAATACAATAAAAATCCTCATGGGGGCTGGAAGTGGGAAAGCAGCACTTTGAAGGAACAGGACAAGTGTGTTTGTGACTGCACTACTTGTCACCACATTCCTTTGGAAGATTTTTTATTTTTTGTGTTTGAATGGAAAACAACCAGTAAAAGCCAATTTAAAAAAATAATCTATAGTTAAACTCCATCAGCTAAAATGATTGACTCACTTTTTTAGGATACACCTGCTTTTCCCCTCACTATTACAATGACTTTTTGAGAGGAGTCACTATGCTCACACACATTCAAAACAGACCTTTGGCTGGATTCATTAATCATCTCATCACACACAAAGTTTAAAAGTATCAAGAACTCTCTTTTTACTTTTTTTCAGTTGTCCAAATTATGAACAGGAATCAAAATGACCAAGCAATGTTTATATAAAGCCATTCTGGTTTTCACAGAATGCACAGCAAACTTAGCAGAGAATGGGACATTTTTAAAAGAGACAAGGATGAACCTTGGAAAAGCTCATTTCTCCTGGTAAAAATATTTTCAAAACAAGACTCGTGGTTCTCTATTTAAACTGTGTGCTGAGGTGTGGTTTTTTTTGGTGAAGGCTTTGTTTCTCATGATTAAATAATCTCTTCTCTTATTTGTATTAAAAAGCCAAATCTTTGTCACTTGCAAACAGTTTGAGTTAAAAAGAAAGCAGACCTAGATAAAACTCATAAAGGGTAGTATCAAGTGTTCTTAAAGAGCCCAGTGAGAGATGATTTCACTCTCTGGAAACTTGTAACTGAATAGTTTTATGTCTGTCTTGAACAGAATTCCAGCGACCCGCCCTCCAGCTGAGGCAATTCCAACTCCTTCTGAGTTACAGATACAGACAATTTTAGTATCCAAAGTATATCCAACTGATATTATTCTCTCTTGCATTCAATAAACTACATACACATTTTTAAAAATAAGCTCTGTTGGGGCACCAAATGAGACAATTCTCCCCTTTTTTTTCCTTTTGTTGTAAAGAATGAGACTGAGATTTAACTTCAGTTCATTTGAGACTGAGATTTATCTTTAATCCAAACAGAAATTTAAAAAAAAAAACAAAACAAAAACACAACCAACCAAAAAACCCTAGAATTCTTACTTTGGGTAGTCATTTCCTGTTCTGCAGTGATGAAGAGATGGGCAGCAGGGGAAAGGGAAGGAGCTCACAGTGCAAGAACAGGTAACACAAATGTTATTTATCAAGAGTACAGCCCCAGAGAGAGACTTTTTACTGGAAGAGCTCCAATTTCTAAGGAATTAAGGAGCATTAGCCAGGCAAGTTTTAGTGAAAGAATGCCACGGCCAAAGGATTAGACAGACACTAGCTATGGAACAGAACCTCTTACAAAGGCTCATAGCCCAGTATAACTTGATTTTTTAATGCTAAAATAGCCCCAGAACATTAAAAAAACAACAACAACAACAAAAACCCCAAGAAACTGTATTCTGAAGTTGTTATTGAATTTTCATGATATGGGGGAAAGAGTTGGAAAGTGCATAGATGGAAATATTTTTGTTGCTTTTATCACAGCATCAGGAGACAGGACCCTTCATTTGATCAAGTGACAGCAAAAGGCACTTTTTAAAATACAAGAAATTCCATTTAAGGACAGCACACTCCGACTGCCAGGGTGAGTGAACACTGCTACAGTCAGGTCTCCACACTTGTGCACATTCAGAACCCAGCTGCCCTTGGTCCTGAGCAACCTGCTCTGCCTGGCCCTACTCTGAGCAGCAGAGTTGGATACTGTCCAAAGGTGCCTTCTGACCACAGCTCTATACTAATTTTGATTTTCCTTTTTCTGAAATACTGGACAAAGCTTTATTTTTCACATGTCTAGAATAGAGGCAGCTTCATTTGTCCATGAGAAACTTCTTAAGTATGGATGTCTTAATCCAGGTATCTTTGGCTTGTGCTTTCCTCAGTGGATATGGCTATAAAATAAGCCAACTTTCAGATATTCCAGACACTACACTTCAAGAAAATAATATATTTCTTGCAATTCACATTTCAGGCTCAGTGAAGAAGACTGTGTTTTGTGTGTTGTATGCTTTAAGTCAAGGACCTAGTAATAAACTGGAAGGCACAACAAAACAAAAGGAGTATCTCACAAACTTTACAGACAGACAAAATAATCCTGAGTGCAGCCAAGTTATGTGACTGCTGAAGGAGCCAGACAGCAAAGTGGAAAATCCCATCAGAGCCAAGTGAGGAGGAAGCCAACTAAGACTGGCTACTTTCCACCACCAAATGTCAGGTGATAGAGGGATCCATTTTCATAGATTCCCATTCAAATTCAAGTGACAATTACTCCTGGTGAGCTGGGACCTACATCCAAATCACAGGGGCAGCCAGATGGTTCTGTCCTGATGAATGGCCTGACAGGAGGGCTGGGAAAACCCCCCCGGCCAAAGACACACAGGTGTAATTTATATGGTGCTTGATACTGTCCTAGCTGTCCCAGCAAGAGGGGAATTGTTCTGGGGGTTTTCTACAGAAGCTATTTGCCTTGGGAAGGAATTTCCAAAGGATTTTCTTGATTTGGCTCTGGTTGCAGCTGAAATTTATCTCAGCATGGAAGCAGTGTCACCTGTCCCAGACAAACTGGTGACGTGTTACAGAAAAGGAAGTCTGCAGAGCTGACAAAACCTGTGTGTGTTTCCAAGGCTGAGGGAGTCTTTACAGAGTTCAGGCTAATAACTGAGGATACAGAAGAAGACCCAAGGAGAAATTACACAGGAGAACATAAAATTACTGTCTAGAACTGGGAGTCTGCCATTTCTGTGGGAGAAGGCAAAGGAAACAGACTGAAAGGGATATTAAAAACAAAGCAAAGAACAAAAGTATCACAACCATTACATTATTTCTAAACATGTATCACTTAATCATGACTAGAAAATGATCATGCTAGCAGAATTGTTTCTCAAAAATTTTGAGAAGGTTTCTCTGCATGCAGAAATTGAGATATGGAAGCTATTGATGAACCAATTACCATTAAACAAAAAGCTGCAACAAAACCAGTAAAGAAACATTTAACAGTTTAACATCAACTACAATACTTGAGAGAAAAACTGACTTTCTACAATTTTTAAATGAAGCTTTAAAAGCTATTTGGTGCATATAGATAAGCATATTTTGTTCAATCTTCTTGAAGTATAAAAATGCCAGTCTTCCACTCCATCAGATATAAGTAGATGGAAATTACGTTTAGAAGTTTAACATTTAAATAAATAAACATCAATTTCAGAGAAATTGACTTTGTGCTTACAGGGAGAATACCTTGCTGACGTTCACAGATCTAACTTTCTATTAGAAAATGATTATTTTCAAATTGAGTCAGACTGCTAATACAACCTTGCAAAATTGCTGGCATACTGAAAAATGCAGAAGCTCACCTTTAAACTATTCATTTTAGGTAAAACATAGGTTTTAAATTGAATAGTATTGTGTAATAATACTATTAATTAATAGTATTATTATCTAGTATATAGTGTATAGTATTATTAATAATACTATAATATACTAAATTTAAATAGTATGTAAAGCAAATTATAACATTTTAGTGAAGAATAGGTATCAGCATAGGAAATACTGATGGGATAAAGCTGAGGCTTATTCAGGATGCCCTTAATCACTGAGAAATATCTAATAAGACTTTCCTGTGGTGGAGCCTGAAAGATTTTATTTTTCTCTTCTAAACTGTTCAGCAAAGGGATAACAGTATAAAGACTTCCAAGTTACCCTTTCATGAGCAGTGAGTTATGTGGCATGCAGGAGTCAGAGGAGACCCTGAAGGATCTATTTCATTGATCTATACTATTCCCAGTATAGCTAAAGAGACTTACAGTGGGTATAATTTCAACAAACTTCATTAGCCAACCAATTATATTGAACTGCCAATTCTATTTTTGAACAACCAATTCTATTTTCTTTGGTACTCAGAATATTGACAGTTTAGCACCTTCCTTAGTCCAGGCTTTATTTACAACAACAAATAGCAGCATAATTATTATTATAGAGAGAATAAATTTTTTACTGAAGGGAAGGTTATAGATTTCAAAATGTTTCTTTTCTGTCTTTTCAGTCTCTCTCTGGCACGTGAAAAATCCAAGGCTACAAGTTTACACTGCAAGATTATCCCACTGCGCGCTGCATTTTCTGCTCTGCTGGTACCCAGTGCTCCCCCACCTCCCCTGGGCTTAGCTTCACACAAAAAGCTTCACCCCACTTCCCATCTGGCAATACTCACCAATAGCCTGAGCAAGGGCTATTACAACTTCCTGGCATGTTGTGACTTCGGTGACCCCACACACAATTCTCTGCACTCCGTCCACCCATACTTTGAGCTCCATGGTTCACCAGATCATCCAAGAGCCATGAATGCAAATCAGTCAAGTCATTCTTGCAGCTGCACCAGAGACATGCAGCTGACTTCCTGCAGCAGCTGGAACAGAGAAAAATCCTGGTCTTAGAACAAAGAATTGCAAATAACAAAGAAGTTAACAACTTCACCTTGACATCTATCAGGTAGGAGAGCCAACACAACCTCCTTGCTTTGAAAACAACAACAGGAACCACACATTGAAGCATTCTGGGGGCAGAGTGGCTGGAAAGTACCCAGCAGAAAAGGACAGCGCGTGCTGGTCAACAGCAGCTGAATACGAGCCAGCTGTGCCCAGGTGGGCAAGAGGGTCACTGGCACCTGGGCTGGGCCAGCAATGGTGTGGCCAGCAGAGCCAGGGCAGTGACTGTCCCCCTGCTGTGGGCACTGGGGAGGCCACACCTCAAATCTGTGCCCAGTTCTGGGCTTCTCACTTCAGGAAGGACATGCAGGGGCTGGAGCATGTCCAGGGAAGGGAACAGAGCTGGGGAAAGGGCTGGAGCACGAGTCTGATGAGGAGCAGCTGAGGGAGCTGGGAAAGGGGCTCAGCCTGGAGAAAAGGAGGCTCAGGGGGAACCTTCTGGCTCTCCACACCTCCCTGACAGGAGGGGAGAGCCAGGGGCTGGTTGGGCTCTGCTCCCAGGGAACTGCCTCAAGTTGTGCCAGAGGAGGCTCAGATTGAATATCCGGAGAAATTTAATAATGAAAGGTTTGTCAAGTACTGGAAGGGGCTGCCCAGGGAGGTTTGTAGTCCCTACTGCTGGAGGTGTCCAAGAAAGGACTGGATGTGGCACTCAGTGCACTGGGCTGGGTGACAAGGTGGGTATCAGGCACAGGTTGGACTTGGTGTTCTTGTCCAACCTCAATAATTCTATGGTTGCATTCTAGGATCCCATGCTACAACAATGTCTACCTCTTCTGCAGACTTACCCAAAGCTTCATTACAGTTTATTTCCTGAAATTTTATGAGTTGTTACAAAAAGAGCACCCAGAGAAAAAGCACTAAATAAACAACTCCAGAATAAACTCATAACAGTTTCCAGTAACAGGTGCCCCTACTCCTTTATATGCTGTCTAAATGTTTCCAGGGACTAGTAAGTAGCTTTCAGTATTAGTTCAATAATTTCTGGCAGGTGGAGCTGCAGAAAAACAAGAGGGAAATATTTTTAATTACAGCCATCTATGAGAGTCCAACTTTTGTTTCCCTGCAGAAGCAGCTGAAGGTTCCTATTCCCAAAAAACCCATGCATTTTGTACCAGAACCCAGAGAGCAAAGCGAGCAGACAGATTGCTTCTCTCTCCTTCTAAAACAAAAAGATGCATCAGGGAAAGTGTTCTAGGGGTGGTTTGACTCCTGCCAGCACTGTGCTGGTTCTGTGAGGAACCAGATGTTGTCTAATATCTTTTCCTAGGTTTTTCCATAGGCTCTGCAATGATACCATGCAAAAAATTTTGTACTAAACTCACTAAAGTTTGTTGTCTTCAAATGATAGAACGCTCCCTCAAAAAAAAAAAAAAAAAAAAAAAAAAAAAAAAAAAAACCCAAAAAACAAAAAAAAACCCAAAAAACCCCCCAAAAAAACAGGCCACCAATAATGATGATTAAAGCTTAAAAAAACCCAGAAACTAACAAGAAAGCAAACACCCAAAAACTACCTACAAGCCAACCCACAACAAAAAACCAAACTCAAATAAAGAAAACCTAATGAGACAGCTGGGCTGCTTAGGCCGATAGAGGGAAAGTAAATAGTGATAATACAATAAAAAGCTCATGTACTCAGGTAATCCCATATGGATAAAGTGATAAAACTAAAAAAACTTTTTAAGAATTAAGTACCAGGAAAATGGGTAACAGAGAGATGGATTATAAGTAATCTGAAAATTAGGGGAGATTAGTGAAGACAGGCAGGGTGGGGTTACACAAGAAACATGAAATCAGATGATGCTGATGGATTGAACAGAACTGCACCACATGGAGGCAGAAATGGTGCAGAGAACACTGCACAAATACCTAGTGTGTTCACATTTACAGTGTAACCAGAGCTGCTTTCTCCTGGGGATGTGAACATCTCTTCCTGCATCTAAAAGATGCACCACTGCAGCCCCCAAGCTAGAGGGGAAAAATTACTTCCCATCTACAACCAAACAGTTTACCCAGCAGATGACAAATACTGACACATGATGCAGAGGACACCTGGCAGATCCTCACCTGACAGGCTGGGGGTAGCAACAACCTCAGAGCCTGTTAGAGCCCCACCACACCAACAGGATGAGCTTTAGCAGAAAAGCACTAAGCAGTAAAGTCAGGGCAGCAAACACCCCCAAAATACTGCCCAAACCTACCTGTTCAGAAGTATATGTAAAGCTTGTAAGTAAAACCAGATCTCAAATAGAGTTGCACATTCAATAGAAAAGTGATCACCTTTAAGAATATTGATGTATATAGAAATAGTCTTTTGAGACATGAACAAGAACCTGAAGACCCAAAGAGGTTTTGATAAACATTCTCCCACATAAAGCTAGGTGATTCAAAGAAAATTTCTATCTACACAAGCATTAACCATGTACAAACACAGAAACACTTCACTTGGGTTAACACCATCTTAATGTACAATAAACTAAGCAGAAGAAAATCTTTTACCAGTCTGTAACATAGCAGTGACTGAGAAAACACCTCACAGGCCTCATCAGTGACCTCTGCTATTTATTCTTGGACCAGTTGTCTTCACAAATAAACAGACCTTACATTCCAAGCCCAGCTGTAAGGAACTTTATTAATTAACTTAATAACTTGCTGAGGGTTGAACAGTTCAGATTTCCTGGCACCAACCAAGCCATCTCTCCATGTGACAACGCACACGTCAGCAAAGCATCCGACAGCTCTAATTGTTTTTCTGTCTGTCAACATCCAAAGTATTATCTCAATTTAGCAAGCCAGAAAATGCATTTTTCCCCCAGTCAGCACGCAATGTACAGTCTTGTGCTCAGTGCAGATCAGGTTTGGTCATTTGTTTGCCTACAGTCCATCTTTGAAAAAAGCAAAGACTAAAGAGAAGCATCATAGAGTAAGGAAATATTTGCTGACACTTCCAAGTTTGAAGAAAGCATTCACCAAAGCTGCAAATGATCTGAACAAAGTGCCTTTGAATCAGTTCAAGCTCAGGGGAAACATTCCCATTCATTTCCTACAGGACAAATAGTTTTAATAGACCAAATACGATTAAGAATTTGTGGTACGTGCATCCCTCAGACCAACAGGCAGGGCTGAATTAAAGGAGTGTGTTAATAAAAGGGCTGCCCAGGTGGAGTCCCCATCCCTGGAGGTGTTCATGGAATGGATATGGCACTCAGTGCTCTGGTTTAGTTGACAAGGTGGGGATCAATCACACGTGGTACTCAATGATCTCAGAGGTCTTTTCCTCCATGGATTCTGGGATTCCAGGTACCCCACAAGAGCTCACAGATTCCCCTCTGGGGACCTGCCACTAGGAACATACACTCACATCAGAAATGTAACATCTCCGGGCTGAAATCACTGTGTCTCGTTAGAGTTTCTAAGCAAAGCTCATCTGTACAAAGTTTTAAAAAAACAGGTCTAGGACTGGTTTGGTTTCTAGGATTGTGCAGTAGAAGTTCACAGAGAGGTCTGAAAACCAGAAAATTTTCTGGCCACATGCTTATCTCTGCTTTAAAATATAATTCCGTAGCACTGTTTCATTAGTCTTTGGTTTTCCTTCACAGGTAATCTGTTCTTTATCTGCTGTTAGTTAACTTTCATACCAGTAAAAGCTAATTTGCCTCCCCACTGATGGTCATCTGACAGCTCCAAATATATTTTTCAACCTGAAATCTGTGCCCGTAATGCACATTGTGCTTTTATCTTAGAGGAGGCAAAATAAGCCTTACCTCTAACACTGTGCAAATTTCTTTCTAAAACCAGTGGGGGAAAAAGGGCTAGGGGGGAAAAAAAAAAATCTCACTTCAGGTTTCTCAATCCCATGAGTTCAAAACCAGTTCACCTTATGCATATTAATTTCAGCAATGACTGGGAACAGGAATGCAAAACTAATTTACCGAGAGGCGTGCAAGCCAAAGCACGCCTGTGATCACAGCTTTTCCCCAGTTTGTCAGCCATCAGCTCCACAGCCACACACAGTTGTGCTTGGAACCAAGCACTGGAAATCTGGCATTCCACAGCTACTTCCTTCCCCCACTTCTCCATTACCTTGCCTGAAGCTTCCTCAATTACCTTGTTTACCATGCATTAAGCATTTTCCCTAAATTCCCCTTTTATCCTAATTGGCTGATGGTATCTTACTCTTTCAGGTATTTGTTCAGTTTTTACGCATGAAGAAAATCAAGCATATAGATACATATACACACACACAAATATATATATATAGCATATATATGCTACTATTTAGCTACCTCTCCACAACTTATTTATAGAGAAATATAGAGAAGGCTGAAGCTTCACAAAAGACAAGCAGATCAGACTAAGTGCAAAGGACTTTTTAGCATTCAAGAAGAAACAATATTCCAAGTAGATGTTTGCAAGACATTCACCTTGCCATAAGTGTTAAGTCACAAGGAAACCTGAGAGCTAAAATCAAGATGCTGATTTCACCTCATTTCTACTTTTTACAAGGTTCACACTGCCTGAAAGCACCATGCACCTCAAATCAGGGCTAAAATCCTGCTGCAGCAGAATTTTGTCCAACCAGTTCAGTGACTTTCTGTAGCCCCAGCAAGGCACCAGCATGTTGTTTAGTACACTTGAAAGTCAGGGTGCTTTCATTTGTAATTAGCAATAATCAAACATGATTTGGAGTTTGGCATTTACCCTTTATTTTTCATTCCCTGTGCACTATGGCCAAGTTGTGCTCCTTGTTTTTCCCTACTATGACACCAGGTAGGGTACTGGACAAACAGGCAGCTTGTTCCACCCATGCTGTAAGCCATTAATAAGAATAATTACTCAGTGCTAGTAAGGCTTGATTGGAAAATACCAAACAAATGAGCACAAAGAAGCCAGTCCAGCTACCCAGAAAGTTTATAAGCCATCCAGAAGAGCATGAACAGGGATGCATTTGGGAGGTCTTCCCAACCAGAAGAATCCAGGTATGGAGCCAAGGAACATTTTTGCAGATGAAGTTAACTGCAAATACAGAATTGGCTACTGGAAATAAGCTCCCTAGTATTTACCAAAAGCCTCCTCCTTTAGACTGATGAAGAAGAAATATCCTACAAAATATGCAGCTTCCCATCAATAAATGGGCAAAAATATTTCATGTCAGGTGCAAGTAAAAAATATGCAGTAAAAGTCTTCTGCAGGCAAAACTTCTACTGAAAGGAACAGGTTGTGGGTTTGAAATCAGCCCATGACTTTCTTTAAAAGAAGAGTGTTTACATAGAGCTTTATTTGTGGGACTAACCCTCATGGAGGTTATTCTTTTGCTATTCCAGAAGAATGCTCTGAGATAAAAAGCACTGCTTGAAACAAATAAACCAGAGGTCCCACAACCATGAAGATGACAGTGTTGAGAACAAGCTTGAGAGAGAGTTTAGGACCAAGGAATTTTTCTCCATGAGACTGGCCAAAAGATGTTCTGACATCTGTGTCAAACAGGCCGAAATCCTGATGCCACAAGTGATATCTAAACACACACCACACACACACACACCCTCGCCTGTGGGAGGACAGCACAGCACCAACACAGGAGTTTGTACAAGCACTGACGTGCAGGCAGTTTGGTTGTGTGTTTCTGGCAACAAAGGCTGCATGAAATGGTGCCTCTGGATAACCCAAAATTCCCCAAGTTGCAGTTTCCCAGACAAATTACCAGTTGACTTCCATCCAGGAACCCTCCACTGCCTAGAACATGAACTGCTGCTTGCACTGCAATTTCTCCTGCTGCAATACAGCTAACAATTTGGTGGGAAAAAACGAGGGAAAGAAACATTGTTCTGAAGCACGGAATGCTACAACTGGTATTTTACCTAATTACAGAACATTTCTGACCTCTCCCTGAGCTACAATCTCTCCTTGAGCTGCAATCTTTACAGCACAGAAAAAACAAATTGTCTCTTCTCTTTGTAATGGTGAGAATTAGCTAGAAGGAATTAACTTGTTTTCTTTTGGGGGTGGAGAGTGAGAGGAGGAGGTAAAGCATTCATCCACAGTTCTTGTCAGCTCTTACAAAGATACACTTTGTTAATGAGAGGTATTCAGTTTTTACCTGAAATAATTCTTCCATCTTGAAAATTTTATTTTTGGCTTCAGCATTTCAATTCTAAGACTGATCTCTGACTTTAGCAAGTGTGTAAAGCCTTTAGGACATGTTCCTGAGCAGTGTTTTAATCTAAATCACATGTGACAATCTGAAGAAACCAGAGACACAACTTAGTAAAGATTTAACTGCAGCATAGCACAAAGCATTCATCCAACCTGGGATACAAGTGATGACATAGCTACAAACCTTCACCATTATTAACTGTGTCTAAAATTCTCATGGCCTTCATAAAACAGTGAGTTCCAACCAGCTGTCACAAACACTGATTGATGGCTGGAGTGTTAGTGCTCCCATCACAGTCTATAACACTTTGTATCTTTGGAGCTACCAGGCTTGAGCCAACTGTGCTGCAAAATATTTTCAAATCCCTACAAAATATTGGAAAGGAAGCAAGCCAGCAGGTAAGCCAGGGAAACAGATGGCTTACTAAAGTTCCTTTGTATTTGGTTACTGCTGAGAGCATAACCTTGCATTTTTAACAGTAAGTTTCACACTCTTGCACTTGAATTAATCAACAGGAACAACAACTCTGAAATTAATACTCTCCTTTCCCTAAGATTAGATATAAAAAGCATCTGAAGTCCACATGGACTGTGGCATAAAAATCCAAGGGTGTTTTGGAAATGGTGACAGCACTCAATTCAGAGTTTCAAGGATCCTTGCTTCTATTAGATTCCAGTCAGAGAGTTTCTAAAGCAGAAATTTAAACATTTAAAACTTAAGAACACTATATTTAGGATATGTACCAGCAAATCAAAACAATATCTGATGCAGCACTTCTTTCAGCTCTTGAGACAGGATTTACTGTGGTACAAGCATGAATTCAATTCAAGCAGGCTTACTCACTAAATCCCAACCCTGAGTCTGTTTCAGGGTTAGGACTGAAATATCACCTTCATTTTACAGACAGCACTCCTTTACCTCATTCTCTGGTTTAGCTACTAACCAACAAAGTGGCCAGTATGAAACATCACAATCCTAGAGAGGCAGGATTGAGTGGATTAATCTAGAAAGCCTCACTGGCAACCACTGTTGTAGGAAGGCCTGGATCATAGAAGTGCACAATGGTCACTTGTCCAAAGGGTTCAAAGGGACCTTAAAACCCATCCAGTTCCAGCCTCTGCCATGGGCAGGGACACCTTCCACTATCCCAGGTGCTCTGAGCCCCGTCCAGCCTGGCCTTGGACACTGCCAGGGATGGGGCAGCCACAGCTTCTCTGGTCAATGATGGCTCACAGGGAAGAATTTCTTCCTAATATCCAATCTACACCCACTCTCTGTCAGTGGGAAGCCATTCCCCCTTGTCCTGTCATTCCAGACCCTTGTAAAGAGGATCTTCACCTTTCTGTAGGCTCCCTTCGGGTACTGGAGGGGCACAATGAGGTCACCCCCAAAGCCTTCTCTTGTGCAGGCTGCACAATTCCAATTCCTTCAGCCTTTCCTCCCAGCAGAGCTGCTCCATCCTTCTGATCCCCTTGGTGTCCCTCATGTGGACTGGCTCCAGCAGGATAGCTGGTGGCAGCACAGCAGAGGTTCAGACAGCAGCTGGGACAGATTTATTCTGTGGAAGAGGAATATCCTTTTCCAGATATGTTAGCCAAGGAGCCTGCACTGCATATAAATGCTGTGACAAACAGCTCAAAAAAAGACATGTGCATTAAATAAACATCTCCTGATTCATCATCTCAGTTAACAGGCAGACATTTACTGCACTGTAATGTCTTCCAAGGCTGTGTAAGTATTTGTTCCTCGTTAGTAGCAAATATATAGTGCATTTGAGAAAACAGCTTTATTACACACCACTTTATTAATAAACAGCAGCATTAAGTGGAAATCACATCTGTACCTCTCTAATATGGTCTAAATAGCGTGTGGGAGTGAAAGAAAACAAAGAGCAGAGAAATAAGCAAGCTGGTTCATTGCAGGGGAAATATTTATACAAAAGCTACAATATACACACACCTTCCTTCAAAGTTGCCTTAGACCACAAGATGCCCTGGCTTCGAAGGAGAGAAAATAGGTCATTCTCCAAACTGGTTCCAAGGAAGACACAGCTCCACCCGTTCAACTTTTCCCCTCTCCCTTCACGGCTTGTCCACAAACACTCACACCCAGCTGAGGGACTGAAGACATTCATGTGTAATTGCCAATATTTACACTAATGAGGCAATGAGCTCATCTGCTCCCTTTTGGCAAGGCCTGCATTAACTCTTGGTTTTGTAGGGCTGAATCTGTTCTTTACACTTCACTCAAGCCCAGCATTTGCTTTGTCATTTGACTACAGCCACAGTGAGTCTCAGCTGTCACAGAGGTGTTTTCTGCACCTCAAATGTGAGCTGAGGGCAAATTCCAGAAAAAAAAATATAAGAAACTTGTTACACTTCCCACATTTCCAGATATGGAACAAAACACAACACCTTATTCCTCTATATTGTGGTGAACCTTGCATACAAAGGAGCCCATGCCTCCCCTTCCAAATTTGCACTGAAGGATGCAGGAAATAAAATACATCCTGCAACTGAAATCTACTTAAATTTGAATTAATAGAAATCTTAAAAGTCAGTTAAGCACATGGTTTAAAGCCATGGTATGACATGATTACTGAAATCTCACTGTAATGAAATGCAATTTCTGAAACAGAAACAAGGTGAGGCACTTTCAACTTAAGCAACATAACTGTTCCAAGAAATTATAATCTCAAAGCTTTATTCAGTGAGCAGCTACATCATTCATTAAACATTACCTAAGAAATTTCAAGTTGCTCTCCTGGCAACCTAGAAAAGTCTGCAAGACAGAACAGAACTTATTATGATGAGGAGTCTTTAAACAGTTAAGCAAGATAAATGAGTGGGGGGAACCCATCACTTTCTAAAATTTACACTTGGCTGTGCTTACTTCCATATTTCCCCAGGCACAAAAGAACTTCTTTGCTTCTTCTATTCTCTATTTATAGGACTCAGCTGGATCACTTAAGTATTTCCCCTCTCTTGACAATTGTGAGCTTGGCTAATTTTATTAGAGCAAAATCTGAGGTAATCATAACACACAGCAATAGCTTATGGGCTGAAATACTCCAAGTGTATTACTTAATTCATGGAATTATGGAACATGTTAAGGTGGGAAAAGTTCATCTCATTCCATCCCCCTGCCATGAGTAGGGACATCTTCCACTATTCCAGGCTGCTCCCAGCCCTGTCCAGCCTGGCCTTGGACACTTCCAGGGATGGGGCAGCCACAGCTTCTCTGGGCACGCTGTGCCAGGGCCTCACCAGGAACAATTTCTCCTATATCTCACCTAATTTCCCCCTCTTTTAGATTAAAATCCCCAAGTTTTCAGTCTGAATTCCCATAGTTCTGTGGCATTGCCACAGGCAGCTCCAAGAGAAGCCTACACCACTTTGGCTACACTGCACAGAATGAACACAGAACCAAATTCCACTTCAGGAGATGAGGATGCTTAAGTTCGCTATTCAGCTGATAATTTTAGGGAAACTGTTACAAAGTTTGTACTTTCTGAACCACTAATTCTCTAGAAATGTTACTGAAACTCACCTAAACTCTAAAACTCACTGGGAGGAATAAGAAGTGCAGATATGAACATCATAATAAATACACTTCCCCTTGGAAGTCCAATAATCATCACTTATCACATTCATAGAAAGACCCAGCAAAGAGCTCTTCAGGAAAAACATGATTCTCTGCCAAAAAACTGACAGCAATTAACAGAAGTCAGCCAGCAATGCCAATGGAAAATGGAAGTTAGGTCAAATTCAATACGGCAAGGGGGAAAAAGGTTCTTTTTCCTGCTCCTGCCTTCTTTCTCCGTGGCAACAATTTTTAAGCCAGCACAACTTTCTATGTATTGATTTCCCTCCGTATTTTGAGACAGCATCTACATTTTGCACTTTCTGAGATGAAGTGTTTCACTGCTGTCCATGCAGTCACAGGCTTTCATGTCAGCTCCTAATGGCTACATCCTCCTCCTCCCTGCACCCTCAGCAACTCCATTGTGTCCATTTGCCCAGCACGAGCATGTCAGGACAGATTTCTGGAGTCAGCAGACTTGCCAGATGCAGGCAGAGCAAAGCAGCCTCCCTTTTCTTCACTTGATCACCTTATTTTCCCTCAGGAAGTCCTTCCACACTGATCTCTGCCCTTCTTATTCACTTCTTGCTCAGTTTACCCAGGGACTCTTTATGGCTCACTCATCAGAGTCATCTCAGAAGCACACATGGAAGTGCAACTCCACCAAGTTACTGGGTAAGTCTCTTTATCCTCCTTCATGCTGTCCTTTAACCCACTTCTGCAGAGCACCCACCAAAACACAATGGAGCAGCAGGTGAGACCCTACTGCTTTTTGGGCTGATTGAGCTTAATCTATTCACCTCCACACCCTGGGCAGGGTGCACCTTCTCTCTGGGGGTTCTGCTGCCTTTCAGAGAGGCCAAGACAAGCACAGTTCTGCTTTAAAAAGTTCCTGCAAAGCACCCAGATGAGGGCAACGTAATCAAGACCTTCTGGAAGTACACTCGTCCCTCCAGAAGGAATTGTATCATCATTCCTCCTATCACAGGGGATCTTCACCATTTTTCCTGAGCTTACAAGATGCCTGAGATGCCAGACACTGGTACTGAAGAACACAGAATTATTAAAATTGTAGAAGATCTCCAAGATCATTGAGTCCAACCGCTGACCGAACACCACCTTGTCAATTAGGTGCCACATCCAGTCCTTTCTTAAATGTCTCCAGAGATGGTGACTCCACCACCTCCCTGGGCAGCCCCTTCCAATGCCTGACTGCCCTTTCAATGAAGAAATTCTTCCTGAAGCCTTCCTGACATGGAGACCAAGTTAACCAAAAGAGCATCTCAGCACTGCTGCATGAACTGCAGTGATGAATTCTCTGGGTTATCATCATGCTGCTTGTGAAGGACAAAGCCTAGATTGCATTTCTCTTTGGAAGCAGAAGAAAAACCAAAGAAAAACCAAGAGATCTGATTAGGACATTTTTAGTTTCCCCTGGTTTTTCTTACTTAAAAGCACTGCAGTATCTGTGGATTCTGTTTCTCCACAGAAACAGGAGAGGCTGTGCAGTCTGGAGAGCCACTGGCAGCACTGAATAACAGACAGGGTTAAGGATTTAGAACTGTGTGAGGGAGCTCAACAAAAAGAACCTGGCCAATTTTCTTTTAAATAAAACGTGGCTGTTGGAATTTCTAATCTTTATTGATTATGCAGCTATGGAAGTGTACAATACCAGGTAACATCAGGAGGCCAGAATGGCTTATTAAGCAAAATTACCTAGCAAGCAATCTAAATCCTGGAAAGAACTCAAGGGGGAGTGCCCACAGAAAGTTTTGCTAATCATAAGATGGTAAGCAAATAAACACCTAAAACTGTGCAAAATTTAAAGCTTTAAATCATAAAAACATCCAAAACTTAACATTTCAATTAAAATTCAACTACATGAGTTTCCTCAGACCTAGGAAAGGTTATATTAAAGAAATCTTATATTATTCTTTATAAAATTCTTATTTATAAAAGTACAAAGTAAGGCTTACCAAGTGAGGTAAGCCAGGCATTCACATTTCCCTTCCTATTTAGTTATGAATGACCTGAATATGAACTTGAAGGTATTTATAAGATTTTTGCAATTTGACAAATGAGATGCATTTGACTTCATCTAGCCACTATTTTTCTTCCTCACTCCAAGATATCAAATACTAAAAGCATGTTTCCTTAACAACTACAATTCAAAACATAAACCTTTATTTCTTTAAAGCCCAGAAATTCTCATTTTTAAACATTGTGCAACTATCCTTTGTAGGAAGCAGTCTGCAGAACTGCCAAACCTACATGGAACAAAGAGAAGAGATTGTATCAGAATGACATGCCTTCAAAAAGCTGAGTTTCTTTCCTGCCAGAAAGAGAAATGACTAATGTGCATTGTAATTAGTGCAAAAAAAAGTACTATCTTTGCAGTTGCAGACTGGGAAAAACTACAGTTTGATGTTTACACTGCAGTAAATAAAGTGGAAAAACTTTTGAGTTGGGTAATAAGCACATTTTTCCTTTCAAATGTTTAATGACAGTGAATCATTAAACACCCATGAGGTGAGGTCTTCCCCATTTTGCTACTACAAAGATTAGAATTGCAGAATTCCCTAGTGATTGATAAATTAATAAAACCCAAACAAAGTTATTTTAACTTTGGAGTCCACAGGAATTGCATAATTCTGTTTTTCCCACTGTTCTACAGCAAGTGAGAGGATGCAAACCTTGCCAAAGCTTGATAAATTTATTTTAAAAAAGGGAGGAAATGGTTTGCCTGCAACACCCAGGGCTAGGATGCAGCAACCCACGTCTCAAGAAGCAAATATTTTTGAAGCAGAAAACCTAGGGACTACTGTCTCTTCATGTAAGAGGCATTTCCACACACCACCCCCCCACCATTTATTATCAATACTTCTGTCCTTTCCAGACATCCTGTCTCCACTTACATTCCATTTTCAGTTTGCCCTCAGCTGGCAAGCACAAGATGAATCCCAACTCTGAAAAACCACTGGAAGAAATTTTTTTTCCCAACTATCAGACCACTGTATTTCTTCAGAAACACTTTCAAAGTATTCAACTTGAAATGCATTTCAAATACTTGAAGTACTGCTGTTTCAAATGCAAAGAAACCATTCAGATGTGGATATAAGATCCAAGTTTTATGTAAGGACAGATTTACACAGGACTGTAAAGCAAAGGAAAAGTAGCCTTGAATGAGAAATCAAGAAACCACACTTAATAAAAATGTGACCAAGTGAGGAAGAGGAAAGAAATGGATGCACATGCCACGGTATCTTCAATTTCAAGTCTGCCACCCCATCAGTCTGAGCAAGTGCAACACAGACAGCAGGGAAACAAGAGGCACTTTGTGCAGTGTGAGGCTCTGGAGTGGGGAAGGGAGATGAGAGATGAAAAGTATCTCTTGTAATGCAAAGAATGCAGCAAAACTCAAGGATCCCAGCAATGCCACTGTCAAAGGAAACTTTCTTTCCTGTAGTGACTCAGTGCCCAGGCAGCAGGAGAAAGGTGTGCATCCAGCAAAGCTGAGACAGGCAGGAGAAGCAATGAGAACCTGAAAGGCAGCACTTCTCCCTTGAGAGTATTCCTCACCTCAATCAGAACTCAACAGCACGTCAGAGCAAAAGTCTCCCTGAGCCAGGGGGAGAATTGCTCTCTCAGAGAGCACCCAGGAACTTCTCCCACCTATTAATGCCTGTCAGTAGATACCAATCAGAGCCGAAGGGCAGAAAATCATGAGCTCAACGAATAGAGCACTTTCTGATTCATGACCTGGGGCACTCGGATGAAAAAGGAATTGCACTCTGCTTCCATGGTTCTGGAAGGGAGCACACTGGAGGTGTTTTAGCCCAGCCAGCAGAAGTATCTGCCCAGCTCAGGTAGGTCAAAGACATCTAAATCATGACAAACATAGGCCACAAAACAGCTGGAGGATACAAACTGTCAGTGCTAAAAAACTAACAAAGCTGGTTTTGTTGCTTATCAAACATCCCAGAAAATATCACTATGCAGAAAAACATGAAGTAGCATTCTGCGAGTGAAAGCTTCTGAAGTGCGTCTTAAACCAACATTTTTGTCAACTGTATTTAAGACTTTGTGTGAGTTAATTCAATTTAAGGCATCATTAGACTTACTCTGAACTTCAAAGAAAAAGTTACATCTATTTTTGTCCACTTTTCATATTTAAGGTTTTAAGTATTGAAAGAAAAATATTTCCTAAAGTTAACTCCTCTGATTTGGTGTCCAATTGTGCTGCCAGAGTAAGTTCTGTTCCTTTTCTTCATTATTTTATTTATTGATTAAACTGAATAAAAGTGGATTGATTTTTTTTTCTTAAAAGTACAAAAACCTATTATTACTCCATGATTTCAGCTGGGGAAAAAAAAGTTTTAATAAAACACATACTACAAGCTGACCCTGTCTTGTGCCCCAAAACAGACAGCAAAATAAAGTCATGTAACAACAACAAATTACATTAGGGATGCTTAAGGCAAAAAACCCAAACTGGTTTATTCAAAACAAGCAAAGGTAAATAAGTCACTCTCCCCATGTGAGGATGGGCAGGCACCATCCTGATAAATTTCCAGCAGGCAAATACCTTCTGCTCTCATACAATAAAATCATTCAGAGACAGTAACTCAGATGACTTGTTTCAAAGTGACAAATAAAGGAGTGACACTGCAGTCACCTGACAGCCAGCCACAAACACGCTTCACTGAAAGGAATTTATTCAAAATAGAGTCAACAACAAATTCTTAAATATTTCAACTTGGCAGAAGAAAACCTGGCTCAACACCACTACATTCCAACCTTCCTGGAGCTCCAGGCTAACATATATATGTGTATGTGCTCTGGCTAAGTGTCACCTGAGAAAAACAAGAGACCAGTGTCTGTCCAAATCCTGTGTGCTGGTTCAGCCAGCAGGACTGTCCCCACAGCAGGTACCACCCCCCACAAAAACCATCACACCCCTTTAGCACGAAGATGTTGGCTGAAGGCAGCAATTAATGCTCTTGAAATGTTTGCTTTAGAAACAATCCACTGATGTGCATTAAAGAGACACAGAACATAACGTGCCTAGAATGGAGGGCTGTAAGTGCTTTAATGAATAACCCAAAACACCTCTCAAATGAGGCAACTTAAGACAAGTCTGAAACCAGACTCTAGCCAACACAGCATTGTGGGTGCTGTACATATGGACAGATGCATCCACACATCTGTAGCACTCTCCAGCAAAGTTCCTCTTCTTACATACAGTGCATTTTCTATATGTGCATTGATATTTCTACTAGTTCTACCCTGTATTAAGGATAATGAAAGAATCCATCCAATGCTGCTTTGCTTCAGATTTTCCTGTAGTAAGATAAAGCTGTTGTACCTTTATCCTTATCTGTACCTCTGATACACACACCATGGGACAAGCTTTCATTGCAGCAAATGAATAAGGCATTTTAATTTATTTTGTTCTATTGGTCCCTCAGCTGGTTCAGTTATCAACAAAATACTGCTATAAATACTGCATTTGCAATAGAAGGAGTGGTAAAATGGCATACACACACAGAGATTAAAAAGGTGGTGTGACTGCTATGAAAGTCTATCACTGAGAAGCTGATGTGTGCACAAAAGGTAAAATAGCTTTAAACAAGGCCTGTAAATGGTGACAAGCCGGAGAAGAAGCTGCATTCTTAGTTTTTCTCACTTGCTTCATCAGCCTCATCTACATCATAAAACAGGGGACTCAAAAAATCAAACCAATATGACAAATAAACCAGTGCATAATCTGAAAGTATGTTTTGGTTTTTTTAGTCTAAGTTCTGATATTTTTCCTGAATCAAGGATTCATCATGTTGTCAGGAAAAACACCACCTGCTACTACTGTTTACTTTTCCTGACAACTTTTTTTGATTTTTGGCAATGTCTGAGCGGCCGAGCTGGGGACAACTCCTTACAGTGAATCACAGAATCATTAAGGTTGGAAAAGATCTCCCGTATCACGGGACCAAACACCACCTTGTCACCCAAACCAAAGAAGAAACACCAGTTCTTTCTTGAACACCCCCAAGGATGGTGACTCCTCCTCCCTGGGCAGCCCATTCCAATGCTTAACCAGCCTTTCAGTAAAGAAGTTCTTTCTCAAGTGAAGATCTACTGCCCAGATCATCAGACAAGAGGAGCCAAGGACAAAAGCCTCCTCTTGTTTCACACTCCCCAGTGACAGGTTAGCTGTGGGCCTCACTCTTATACAGCAGGAAGGTGCATTTCCATGGAGATCACACCACCACAGGAGAGAGAAACTCAGCAAGTCTGCCCAGAACACAACTGGTTAGAGAAAACATTGCACAGAGCAGGGGAACTGGGATCTTACTCAGATTACTCATCTCAGGAAAAAAGGGGGAGTGATGAACTTATGAAGCTGCCCCATCCCTGGAAGTGTTCAGGGACAGGTTGGACGGGGCTCTGAGCAACCTGGTCTGGTGGAAGGTGTCCCTGCTCACAGAAGGAGGTGGAAGGAGATGGTCTTTAAGGTCCCTTCCAACCCAGGCCATTCTGTGACTCTAAGTTTGAGTTTTTGGAATGCTTTATGTGCAAGTACTTTCAGAAGAGAACAGGGAAACTCTTTCTTGGAGGGTTTTGGTGTAACTCCTTACCTGCAGATAAGGACAGAGATGTCTGCTTATGCACAATCTGCTACTCCAGGCATCAGTGTTCACTCTGCTGACGAGGGTAGTTCCTAGAAGGAAAAAAAGAAATATTGTTATACATTAGTGAAACAAACTTCTTGAGGATGAAGTTCTATTCCCCTTCCTTCCTTTAATGTTTTGGGAAAACGCCATGTTCACCTGGCACCTATAGATCTACAACAGCCTGGTACATACAAGCAGTATTTTATTTTTGAAAAGTTAGTTCAAAAGAAACTTGGAACACTGCTCTTTATTTGCTGCTTCTTATACCTGGTATGACATGTTCCTGCTATAAATAAGTGTGGCAGACAACATTTCAACAGCTTTCCAGAACATTAGAAAAAAAAAAAACCAAAAAAAACCCCTAAGAACTGTATTAGGTAGTCACAAGCATCTACCACTGGTAAATTGTAAATATTGTGAAATAACCTTCTTTCCCAATTTTCTTTTTAAGGAAAATAATCCTCAGACTGGAGCGCTTCCAGTGTATAACCCTCCAAGTGCTCTGGAGCTGCACACTCTGACTCCCTTACAGCAGTGAATCACAAGCAATGCATGCACAAACAGCCAAACAAACTGGGCAAAAGGTAACAAATCCCAAACTGCTGATTAAGACTAATAATCAGCTTGGAAGGGATGCTTACTACAACAATGTTTAACAGCATCATTGTGACAGACATTGCCTAATATTATGGCACAGCCAAGGAGAACATGTGAGATGTGGTTATTTTTAAGCCTTCACAACCAAAGATTTTCTGAGTTATATTTTAAAGGAACTTATCTATTATGTGTAACTCTACATGGGAACTTTATAGAGTGCAGCATGGAAAAACAGCTCTAAATCTGAAAAACTTCCCACTGGCATTTCAGCATCTCCTCTACCACCCTTGTCAGACACTGAATTTTGTCTAGACAAAATGTTTGTCTCCTAATATCTGTCTGATGGAAAGATGTAATAAGTACCAGCTCCAGCATAAGAACATCATAAGAATTCCGAAAACAGCAAAAACCTCTTAAAGATCTGGAAAGAAGGGAGGTCTGTAAAATACTAAGCCATGCACACCACGCATCAAAGCTCTATAGAAGTAATTGCATCTCTCATTATTGCCCAAACTCCACAACAGGACATTCAGGAGCTCCAAAAGTCTCAGGCACATTATGATTTTCACCATGACTGACTAAATATGCAGCTTTCATTCACAAACTGATATTAACTAAATTTCTGGCTTGCCACAGTATGTTTTTGTGGTGTTTTGTGCTTTCCACTCTGCAGACTCACTAACATTTACTAACAGTTCACATGAGCCTTTTACTCTAGCTCTGAAATGAACAGAATAATTTTTGGTGAGTTTATGTCTCTCAGCTGAGAAGCTGTAATTTAACAGAAGGAAGACATGCATATTAAATCTCCTTAATGCATTTGATTGCAGTTCTATTAGATAACATTCCTTTAAGTTCTCTACTCAGGTTATTCACCACATAGTCAAACAGTCATAGAAAATGCAGAACATTCATCTAACCCAACACATCAGGATAAATCACCGGTGCTTGAGCCCCAGTTACTTACCAACCCCCACTTACACATGTTAGATTAGGAAAATAAATCTGGTTTTAAGATACAGATGGTGAATTAGTTAATCCAGAGGGACAGATGCTTGAATTTTGCTGAGGGAGGGAGAGATAGAGAAGAGAGAAATAATCACCTCACCTTAAACTATGAAAACTCAGCTTTGAGATGCTAAAAGTTGTCTTCACCTACTGCAAACTCATCAACTGCCAATAGACAAATAGTAAAGATTTCAATTACCACTGTTTGTTAATTACCCCAGGTCACTATACAGATAAGAAGAGTGGATTCTGAACCTGAGAGTGGAGTGGCTGTGATGCTGATCCAGCAGCAGGGACTGGACACTTCCACTCCAACAGAGCCACATTATCTGCAGCTCTACTGAAACCCTAAAGCTCCTCTCAGACCACTCTGCAAACTGAGTGGGAAGGAGTAAGGATAAGAGCCACATTCTGTCCTTAGGGACCCCTATTAAATCAGATTCCCAACATCAGCCACTTCCTCTTTGTTTTCCTCAAGCCATATGGCTTCCTGACAAAATCTGTACAAACAATAAATCCATTAATCAAGCCACTGCTGGAGGAAAAGTCTTTTTTTCCCCCCCTCTTCCCTTCATCAATCCAGACATTTTCATGGAGACGTTTTATGTATTTCATTTTATGAACGTCCCAAGGAAAATACTAAAGTGGTCTTTGTTCTCACACCACAGCCCCAGTTCCAGTTCATACTTGTAGAAGGAGATCCTCACAGAAAATGCAGAGATACAGGCATAGAGAGAAGTCAGTCAAACCAACAAGAAAGGAGTCCAGCCTCGTTGAATCTTAGCAGGGATACAGCATACATTGCTACCTAGGTCTGCTGGCATATGGTCTCAAAAAACCAAAAATTACAAAGAAAACATAATTAACAGAAGTAGGTAAAATAAGAGAGACATTATAAATCTACTCCCACAAGGCTCTGAGGAGATGCACACATGCAAATGCCACAAGTAGCTCAAAGGAAGAGCTTCTCTTAGGAGATGCCACAAAAAAAGGACTTCCCCACACACAGGGAACTCCGTGGGAGGGAGGAAACAGAGAGAAACAAGATTTCTACTTCTTGTAGGTGGGAAACTCCCCTTCCAGCAGGTGGAAAGATCTCCCACTCCTCTGAAAGAAGGGAGAAGAACAATAAACCCAAACCTAACCAGGCTCATTCTTTCACCAAACTAAACATACACTTGAGAGACTGCTGGAAATGCAAACTTCCTGTTTTGATGATCTGTTCCATGCAGGCTTTTCCCAAAACTTCTTTTACTGAACTTTCATTAGTCAATAGTCTTCAGTGCAGGAGGATTGGGAAGAACAAGAAATAACTCTACAACTCAGGTGGTCTCTTGCAGTCACACATTTCTAAAGCAACTGTGACCCTTCCACTCACATGGAAGGAAAATAAGATTGGCATGGTAACAAATCTTTTTACCTTAAATAATGTTTTATTTTCTTCACAGCTGGTCTACAGCTCACTGGATGACCAAAACTGTTCCACAATTCATGTGAGCAAAAACAACCCTCTGTTTAAATGAAGTTCAGGAAACACAAAGCAGCTTACGACACTGACAAAGACCTTACAGGGAAAGTGCATTTAAAAAGGTGTGATATTCACTTTTCAAAACTTGGAGAGGGGTTGGTTTTTTATTTTTTTTTTTTTTGGGGGGGGGTGGTGTTTGCAATTTTTTTAAATACAGAAAAGCAGTATTCTTGATTAAAAGCAGGAAATCTTTGAAATTACATCCCTTTCTGTCTTTGTTGAATTAAGCAACAATTAGCCACAAAGAAGAAAAAAAAAATTACAGAGCTTAGAAAGTTTGAATCATTATCTCCAAGGAGACACATCTGTAATGTTAACAAGGTCAGAACATTTCAGTCAGTTCTTGTGGGTAATAGGAGATACAAGATGTTAGCTTCTGTTCCTACCAGGCAATGACAACTCTGAAAGACTGCAGATATCACTTGGAGCCTACACCACTATGAATTATTAGCCTTGAGGCCACAGCCTAGAAAGATACAACATCATATCCAAAGTACAAAGGGATTTGTGGATGCCTTGAGGTAGTGATGAAAGGTGTGTTTGTTTTGGACAGGGTGGTAAGGAGGATCAGGTGCTGCCAGCCAGGGAGGCCTTTTACCACATCTGGGGCAGATGGTCCCAATTATCTTCTCATCACTGCTAATCAGAAGTCATCCTTCAGCAGCTATATAATAACCTATGTAAAAATAAACCTGGGATTGGTGTTTGGCTTCTAGCAAGAGGAGAGCGTGCCTGTCACAAGTCAGTCAGTGCAGGCAGCATCCTGTCTTGGATCTCATTTACAAGCCTGGGGTATGAAGCTCTGCAGGTGCAAGACTGTGTCTTTGCATCAGGTCTGAAAACAGAATACAGGTAATGCTGACAAGAAAACTCAGGGGCACACCAGTGGGGAGGAAAAGGCAGTTCTCCCTCCTGCCAGTTCATTCTTCTGCCCTTTCTGACCCTACTGATAAACAGCATGTGCTCCCAAATTAACAGGATCTTAGCACCCTGCCCTGGCTACTGCTCTTACCTACAGGGACAAAACTGGTCCAAACTGAAAGCAAGATATATGATTTGCAGAATATAAAGAGCATCAAGCTCTTCATGTCTTCACTGACTGAAGCCACTTGTTCATGTCCTCACTTGACTGTCAAAGGTGGCCAGTCATAAGATCAGAAAATTTATCGCCTCTCTTCCCTGAGCAACCTAACACCTCAAATAGAATTGAGAAAGGATTTGTCCAGCCCAGACTTTACTGCACCATTAAGTCCCATACCCTGTATAGGTTAGGAGGAGCAACACCACTTACATCCCAGAAAAGAAGGTGCTTCTTTGTTACTGCTATTTAGCTCTTCTCAAGAAGAGAAAAAAAACGCATATCTTCAAATTCAGCTCTGAGCTACTCCTTATTTGCCCACAACACTGCATTCTAGTTCTTTAAGCTCTACTGTAGTGTTGAAAAGCAAGGGCTACAAAAAAACGTGTTGACACATAAATCAAGAAGAGTGAAATTAAAATTATGAAGCAGCTTGATGTAAAAGAAAAGTTTTGACTGAGATCTCCAGAGCTCTGCCTGTCATTTGTCTCCTTGCAAGTACGTGAAGGGGATCTGCTTTCCAGCAACAAGAGGTTTGAATTCATTTACTGTATTTCTGAGCCTTTAGAGTTACAGTTGTTGAGAAAAGAGAAGAAGAAAAATACTTGAAGTGATTTATTTTCTTTTTGTTTAAACAACACAGCCAAGAGAGCCCTGGGACATGAGCTCAGAGGACATCAGAGCAGAATACCCACAGGTAGAGCACGTTGCTTTCTCTTCCTCCAAATGAACACTTTATTTTGCAACCCCTGTGATTAAAGCCCATGGAACCATTACTCCAGGATGAAAAGGGGGTGCTGATACAGCAGAGAACCGTCAAAGCTCACCCACAGACTCACCTGCACATCCCACTCCCTCATCCTCGTGAAGCTGCGCCTGGAAAACACCGGGGGAAATGCACAGAAACCAGGAGCTTCTCTTCTTGTGAGCAGCACCACTTTGTTTTTTTTCAACACAGGAGGCATTGAGATGTCACACTCACTGACAGGAGGAATGCTTTCCTCTGCTTCCTTCAGCAGCCCTGGAAGCAGGATGCTTCCAACAAGCTGCTGATCAGATGATTCCCTCCCAAAACACTGCCCTGGCCACACCGCTGTGGTTCCACACAGTCAGGCTTACTTCACAAGGTAATTATTCAACAGAACAACAGAGAAAGTCATGGCAATAATTTGCTTTGTTGTTGAAAACTTCTTTTTCACTCACAGTCAAACCCAAGTCTGCCCTTTGATTTAAAGAGAGCAGCTCCCTCACTTTACATTCCTGCCTTACCTGCACAATTTCACACTTGACTACTAATTCTTCAAACAGCAAACTCTTGCCATACCTACCTATGATTAAGCATTTTGCACTGGTTCTCAGAAAAGCATGTATGAGAAAGCATATTTAAAGAAAAACAGCAAGAGACTGAGTAATTCAGTCAAGCAGCATTAAGCAGAAATCAGGACTAGGCCTGGGTATTCGCATACCCACTGACCTGTTTGGGTTGGAGGTTAGCTCTTGTTATTAATCCTAGTGGTTAGAACTACAGGAAGGCATTTGAAAGGAATGATTCAAGTTCAAACATGTATTTCATTATCATGCACATCTCTGAAAAAGTACAGTTGGGCAAGTCATCCAGGTATTTAGGCAACATAGAAGGAGTAGCACACAAAAATAGAAGTATAATGATAGGTCATTTGTTTTCATTTCTTTCCTTGAGGATATTTGACAGCAACTGAAAAAAATAATGGAATAAGATTCTGGTTTATTTCCATTTGTGTAGAAATGTAAAACTAATGAAAGACAAACCCAAATCTCCCTTCCCAGAGAAACTGTGGCTGCCCCATCCCTGGAAATATCCAAGGCCAGGCTGGATGGCGCTCAGAAACCTCGGATAGTGGAAGGTGCCCCTGCCCATGGCAGGGGGATTATAACAGGATGGGCTTTAAAGTCCCTTCCAGCCCAAGCTATTGAAAGAGTTTACGATTCCTTGACCGCTGAGCAGGTGTCCCTGCCAGCAGAATGGCTGCACTGGTGGCAAAGCAGTGGCTCACCATGCAGCCTGTATCTGCAGTACAGCCAGAACCCAACAGCCCCTCCAGTTCGCTCACAGTCAACACCACCGTTCTTGAGTAAACAATGCTCTGCTTTCTAGGCACTGCCAGACAGTTTCCATTTCCACATCATACCAATTTATAGGCAATTCTTGAGGGCCTGCTCTATTTTTGAAAATAATGAAAGACTGCTGTTATCTTTGCAAGTACAAGCCCTGTTCTGCTTCTCTGGGTTGTTTACACAGCATCCCTTTCTGTGATGATTTAGCCTGGTTTTGTATGAGCACCAAGGTAGGTTAGTTTGCAGACCCCACATCAGGAGCATAAAATAATTAAGATATCAGGATTAAACAGTCACTGTTTGTAAATTCAAATTCGTTCCATTTAGGATTAACCCAAGCCAGCAAAAATATCCAGTGTTAAGTCAGTTTCATCTGTAACATCAGCAGAACATTCAACATCACTCTGCATTTCCAAATAACCCTTTCAATACAAGACAGCTCCCACCCAAACCAGTGATTTTACAGAAGGTCTAAAGGTTAACTTCAATTACCCTTTTCTTGGCAAGGAGTCACAAGCCACTGCTAATAACCCCGGTTCCAGACTTCTTAGAATTGCACAGGACAAAGCAAAGCATTCAAGACAGTGCTCTCAGCAGCAGCAAAACCTGGCAGGTGACAGAGAAATCCAGTCCCTGTTCCAGAGGCCTGCAGTGCTGTCTTTTGTGACTGCCACCTTGCAGGCAGTGCACTGCTGCAGCCTTCCATCTGATTCCACAAACTCATCTTTTCCCTGTTTCCAAAGCACACAGCTCCACTGACACTTGAAAGCAGAATTCTGAACTGTACCATTCTCTCTGCCTGCTCCATTTCTGTCTGGCCCATGTGGCACCCCTCAGTTCCGAGTGAACTGGGTCAGCAATCAAATCCATATTTGTAAGAGCCAGAAGCTCACAAAGAGTCCAGCAGTATGCATGAGCCAATGAAACTACACTGCTGAGAGGATAAAAAGAGCATGTGAATTCCTCCCTGGCCATGCCAGTGCTCATCCACAAGGAAAGGACATCATCAAGACAAACAATTTTCACTCATGAGAGCCAAAAAAAAGCCCACCTCTTGGTTCTGCTTTTGGACACAAGGCAAAGTGCTCAAGGGCCAAAGAGATATATTATCATCAATACATTAAGAGATCTTTATTTGAGATGATGTTTTGAAAGCAACTTCATTAATGTATGTGAAATATGGAAAAATGGACAACAACATGTAGTTTTCTTGTTTATGTTGAAGCACCCTCAAAGTGACTCAATTTCAGTTTAAGAATAATGCAGTAAGTTTGTTAAGCAATAATTTCTTTCAGGTAAATTGTGTCTGCAAATAGCTTCCCTCTAATGAACTTCAAATGTCTTTAAGTGAAAACACACAGTGGCTAATAAGAGGTAAAATACTGAAGTGTGCAGCTGTTACATGTTTCATGGCTCAGATGGCAGAGAGCAAAGCCAGGCCTGAAAGCTTGCAGATTTCCAGCTTGTTCCACAAGCATTTGTCCTTGGGGAAGATGAGTACCCTCCATCAGTCCTTCATCCAATGTCTCTGTCCTGTGCCATCATGTTCCCCTCCTTGAGTGTGTGAGGAAATATTATCAGGATTCTAATACCCCATTTCTTAGTTACTAACCAAAGAAATACACATCTTACAGCAGCTACTGCTATTATATAACCACAGATTTCTTTTCATGTGGAGCTTTAATCTCTCACTTCATTATATAGTCAAGAGATGCCAAACTTCCTTTTTCTTTCCTTGCAATTACCCATGAGTCAATGGAAGACAAACATGGAGTTGATTTTTGCTGGATTTACCACATTCTGTCCAATGAAATTTAATCAACCCTCTGTGCAACAAATTCCAGGTACACTTGGACCTTGCACAGGTGCAAGTGCAAGGCAAATGCGTGAGAGAGAAAAGTTAATTTCTCTATTGCAACCCACTGCCTCCTTTCCAAACAGCAGGAAGTAAAGCCACAGCATTTGTCTCTCTTGAGACTTAGGAGAAACCCTGCAGAAAGTGATCAAGGCACAGCAGTTTCAGAACTAATTACAATCTCTAGTTGGACACTTACTGGTTGTTAATTAGCACCTGGGAGAGACAAGGGCCAACTCATCAGCTACCAGGAAATGCCATTGATGCCATTAAAGTCTTTGAAATTTATTTATTTATTTGATAGTATAAAGGTACACAAGTTCTTCCTTCATCTCCTACTAAACTTAATCTTTGTCATTGGCAACACAACTCAACACTTCCAAGGTCACTAATAATCAAGAAGAAAGCAACACTTTACTGTCCAGTTCTACCATTCAGCTTACGGCAAAGACTGGTGCTGTCACTGTTAAATCCACCTTCTCACATCTCAGACCAATGGAAATGTAAAGAATTAATTTTAATGTAAACATTTAAACCAATTTTTCTTATACAAACACCCTAACAGTCAGTACTTGAATATACGACCCCTAACAGTCAGTACTTGAATTCTCTGAAAAAGGTGCATTTTTGGGGATGACATGCAAGGCATGGAATGGGAGACAAGGAAAAGCTACTGTAATAGATGACTGCTCAAATCTACTAGCTCAAATAAAAAAAGGAAAGCAACCACAAAAAAGGTTTTTAACAACAAAGAAGATAATAGTCTGGTTAAAAAATACCTTGTATAGCAAAGTGAAAATAAATGTATAAAGCTTAGTGGCATCCCTACCTGTGGCAGGGGGTTTAGACCAACATGAACTTTAAACTCTCTTCCAACTTAAACCAGTCTATGATTCTAGATAACCAGACTCTCCAAGCACTGGAACAGTGAAATGAGAGAAAAATCTTCATATACATAAAGCTTTCTCTTCACAAGATCTTCAAAGCAGGGAATCCTTTCTTTTTTAAATTTTCCTGACTAATAAAGTCCTCACATTAAGCCCAGAGTCAGACCAAGGCAGAAGTCAACACTTTTATTCAAAGACCCTTCCTTACAGTTTAATAACCAGTTACTTATTTACTTTTTTGTTTGCTTGGTTTTGGTAGGGGACTGTCAGACTCATTACCTAAAACTGAGTGTTCAGCATAAGCCAGACAAAATGGAAAGATTTCTTCAGAGTTCAAAAGCAGGACTGAGATCCTGCTGCCATTAGCAGAAATAAACAGGAAAATAATCAAGATAGAGAAAAGCAGCAATAAAGCCTATTGTGCTGGTCCTGTTTTCAGACTTCTGTGGAATTATCTCTCTCCTGATTTAGAGCAGTGGCCAGCAAACCCCCAAATTCCCTTTGAAAAGGTCCCATGCACTCTGACATGTGGGAGGTCCAAATGCAGTTCAAAGCCAGAGAGCTGCAAGCACACGAGACCAACATGTTGTAAAGATCTACTGATACCTTTCAGAGTCCTGCCCAGTCAAGGCAGACCTGAAACCAAGTGGCCAAAAAACCGGCTGTCCTGATCTGCTGATACACAACACTAAATCTGGTTCTTTTGATGACTTTGCCATTTTTTTCTATGTGTTTTAGCAAAGCTCTTCTTTCAATCACATCTAAACACAGTTTGGTAAGTTCTCCTCCTCCCCAAACACAATTGTTTGCAAAACTGCAAATATTTTGTTTCAAGGCATTACAAATCTAATTCACAGAATCACAGAATGCCCTGGAATGGGAAGAAGCCTAAAGATCATCCTGTCCCAGGCCCCTGCCATGGGCAGGAACACCTTCCACTATCCGAGGGTGCTCAGAGCTCCATCCAGCCTGGCCTTGGACACTGCCAGGGATACAGGGGAAGCCACAGCTGCTCTGGGCACCCTGTGCCAGGGCCTCACCACCCTCACAGGGAACAATTTTGTCCTCATATCCAATCTAAGCCTCCTCTCTATCAGTGTGAAGCCATTGCCCCTTGTCCTGTCACTCCAGGCCCTTGCCAAGAGTCTCTCTCCATCTTTCCTGTGGGCTCCCTTCAGGCACTGCAAGGCCACAGTGAGGTCACCCCAAAGCCTTCTCTTCTCCAGGCTGAACAATCCCAATTCCCTCAGCCTTTCCTCCCAGCAGAGCTGCTCCATCCCTCTGATCCCCTTGGTGCCTCTCCTCTGCACTCTCTCCAGCAGCTCCCTGTTCTTCCTGTGCTGGGATTTGGAGATGATTTTAGTTAACACTGACTCAGATCCCATCCAAATTACACCAATTCTGATGAGCTCTCACACTTTCAGTTTCCAGAATTTCAATGAAAACCAAGAAACAGCTAAATAAAGCCTTAGTTAGGATATCTCCTTCCCTGGGGGCAAATGGAATCCACCGACACACAAAACTTAGAAAACAGTCAATACCAAAGTGTAAATATTGCCTGAAACTAACACAATCAATGAAACAGCTTTTGAAACTGCAAATGTAACAAAGAGGCTGAAACAGAATGTTTTAACCTTCTTTGAAAAAGACAAAGACTAACAATGTTAAAAGGTTTTTGGAGGCTAAGAGATGCACAGCTTTTTTCTATAAAACGTCTAATGCTGACTCATTTAAGAATACTCTCTTGCTACTACATCCAAACAGCAGGTGGGTACACAACAACAACAGAGAGCTGAGACACAGAAACAACCAAACTGAGAGCACAAGGCTTGCATAGCAGCCAAACTCCATCACAAACCCACAGGACAGCACTACCTCTCAAAATTATTTCAGGAAAACATCTGGTTTTCTCCTTTATGTTTCATACCACTTAGTGAAAGGCTCAGAAGATACCAAGTGATGAAACCGCCAGAACAAAAAGCTCAGATTTTGGGAGTACTTATCCCATGACAGGATAGCTGGGAGCTGAATAAGAAAATCCTCACTAAGTTTTCTGTATTTACTCAAGACACATACAGACCAGGAATTTGCTTGGCTCATTCATCCCTTTGCTAATTCATACAAGGACACAAGACAATTCCACCTCCAAAGAAACCAGCACAAAACAGCAATTACCTCAACGTGCCTCAAAGATGCCCTTAAGCAGGCAAATATTTCCTCAGGGAAATGCAATACAGGCTTCTAAAATTCCACTGGGCAGAAACAAATATCACCAGAAGGTCTGCATTTGTATTCCTTCTGATGTGTGCTTTATTGTTCCACCATGAAGTGCAATCTGCACAGCTTACTCTTGAAGTTAATGCTTTGTGGAACAAAACACAAAGAACACTCAGTTATTAATAATAATCCTTAAGTATTATGTTAAGAACACACCAACTCAGTTGACTTAGCATAGTTATGCATTAAAACGATCAAAAGCTTTAAAGGACGTTTACATAGTTTCTAAGATTAGCCAAACACTAAGTGCAAATCCCACTTCATGGTGAGAATATGGGCAACTTCTCAGTACATTAGCAACGTCTTAATTTTTTGAGTTAAAAGGCACATTCAGGCATTTTTACTAGACACTGCTGTTTATAATCACTGGACAACATCTGACTTCAGGCAATCTCTTCAGCTGGAAGAGACACATCTATTGCAATGAAAATTTTATTCAGCTTCATAAAAAAGCATCAACCTACAGCATCCTTTATAACATAATACACCAGTTGCACACAATATTAAATTCAGCTGCAGTGATTGAGAATCCTGTTTGCTGACAGAAGCTCAAAAAATAATTCATTTTTCACCTGATGGATTACAGATAAATCACTCTATACTGTAGACTGGTTCTCTGCCACAGCACCAACTCCCTGTGTTGAGACTTCTTTCTCTTACATATTTCTAATATCAGAGTTTCCAACTAAACTGCTGCTTAGGTAACTTCTGGAGTTGTATAAACAAAACAACATTCTACAAATTGGTTATGAGGGCCTAACCTTGACTTGCCAGGTGGATGCTCTGTGCTAAAGAAAACACAGACCAATGGGGTGACAGTCCCAGGCAGAAGCACTTTTAACTTCTCACCAGAAAGATCTCTTTTGCTCCCAAAATCTACCAGTTTTGGGTTAGTACTACTTTCCTTTGCCAAATTTCCTCCAGGAACACTGTAGCTCCTTGTTCTTTGTGTTAGTCCAGGTCTGCGAGGCACCAAGGAAAAGAAGAGATGTAGAGGCCAGGTAAGCTGTTTTAAAATAATTCTGCAAGTACATGACTAACATGAAAGTTAGTAATTCTGGCAAAAGGACTACAAAGCATTCCGTCAGGTTTTAGATTTTTCCAACATCCATGGGAGGCCCCCAGACACAAGGGGAAAAACCAACATGAAACAAAACAACACAAGACTTCCACCACTGTGCTACACAGGAATCAAACATGACTCACTCACTGCTTATCTCAGCCTCCTATCAGCATTTTCAGGAGCAAGCCTTCCCTGACCACAAGTAACAGCCTGCTAGAACTGAGAGAAAAATCTAATAGCTGACCCACAGACAAAAAAACCAAATCCAAAACACAGCCACACCGTGAACCAAACCTTAAAAAGGTTTGACACATCACGAGGAGAACGTGCTGCTTTAAGGAATTAAGATCTCCACACCCCACTGTGCTGGTGGTAGAAATTGTTCTTCAGGCATTCATTCACCAGGAAAATGGGAGAGCCACTAATGGCCAGAGCAGGAGTTCATCAGGAGAAAAAAGCATTATACAACCTGGAACAACTTTGCAAGTGATGCAGAGAGGCTTTGGAAATCCAGGTGTTCAGCAAAAACAGCCCAGGAGTGCCACATTCCCAGGCATTGGATGCACCAATGCTCATGGTACCTTCCCTGCAGAAGCCAAGAGCAAAGTGAAACGCTACTTTTTTTTGTTTCAGAAGATGAATGAAAGTTTAATTAGCCCAGATCTTCAGAGGAGGAAGCTAAATTTTTTAAAGCCATGTCCAACAGTGATGAGGATTAGGAGTAACAAGAGTTATCTATATTTGATGTGTAGCTGAGGAACAAAATTATCAAACTCCACCAACATTAATACAACCAGACACTCCTGTTGTTCATTTTTCTCAGTTACATTTTAGAAAGGACTTTTTTTATGATTATTATTTGAAAATAGAAATCTTATTTTTCTACTATTTATTCCAGTCATTTTTGTCCTTCTTGCCCTTGAGATTCATTTGATGTAGAAAAGCACATACTTTGCATAGGACACAATATCCCATATGAGAACAATTTACTAGATTTTGCTAAAAGTGACCTGGCATCACCATGAAATTATTTCTTTGCTATACAAAAAATTTTTAAGATGGATATAAGATAGGACAAAAAACATTGGTTCAGTCACCTCCAAAAGAACTCATTATAATAAAAGAGTGCATATACATAAGACATTTCACCAAGCTATCATATTCACAATAAAAAAACCCCACCATATAAACACAAACCCCATATTCTTTATGTTTCATTCTTGGAAACACAATTTTTAAAAAAATTAAAAATCAGTTTATAGAGTGAAGCCATCAAAGCCACCAAAGCAGCAATGTTAACATCCCAGTATGCTGTTATGCAATTCTTAATAAATAAGTTTTGGAAACACATTAAAATCAGAATCAGCATTTTCTTGACAGTTTGCCATTAACAGACAAATAATTTCATTTCTGCCAGTGTAGCAAGCTGGTAGCAATCCAACTAAAAAGTTATTCCATTTCAAGCTTGTTTCCTACCCAACATTAGATGAAATTGGTTTACATTACTTGACTAATGCAGTACAGGCAAGACTCCTGTCACTTGACCGTAAGAGTGCCTCATACACTGGACATTATTGCATAGCTGACACAAAAATTAATTTTAATGTAATAATATTGAACATTGCAGCACCCTATGTCCGAGAAAAGCCCTTGCCCACAGCAGCAGCTTTGCCATAGATGAAGTCTGAGGTGTAGATGGAAGCCCCACAGTGAAACCTGAAGGGTAAAACATATCCAGACCATGATTTCCCCACACAAATTGCTTTCATTGCACCATTTTGAACTGGAAGTTCATTCATCAAAACAAAGCTGTGTATTTGGTAAATAAACCTCTTGTGCATTTTTTTAATCCAAAAAGAAGCAAAAATTGGACTAAATGGAGAGTTCAGGAAGATCCTCATAAGCACAAAGCAGAACAGGTGGCAATCTCAAGTCACAGCAATAATGCACAGCTACAAAAAGCCTCACCCGAAATCAACCTGAAAACCTGAAAAACATGAGTGGAGTGCCTGTGGTACACTGCATCAAGTAATTACAGTGGCTTGGCTAGGAAAGGACCCCAAAAATCATCTTGTTCCAATCCATTCCACTACCCGAGGTTGCTCCAATCCCTGTCCAACCTGGTCTTGGACACTTCCTGGGATGGGGCAGCCACGGCTTCTCTGGGCAGCCTGTGCCAGAGCCTCCCTACCCTGACAGGGAACAATTCCTTCCTAAAATCTGTTCACCATCATTCAGACTATTTTAGCTGTTATTGCTGCAGGAAGGGGAAGCTCAAATCTTTCATCTCTATTTGCAGCAGGAAGAAATAACCCACGTGCAATCCAGTTCCATGCTACAACAGATGCATATCCAAGTACAGAACCAGCACTGCTGCACCGTGTGAAAGCAGACACCAAGCACTCCAAAAGGCAAGTTACAACAGAAGGGAAGGGAAAATCCCATTTTTACACACCATATGAAGGAAAACAACAGACTAAGCAATGGCTTGACACCACTGTTAAGCTCTAAGAATGTTTCACGTTAAAATCAAAGCAGGACACAATATCTCAATTATAATAGCTGTTTAGACTCCAAAAGGAATTATCATTTGGAGCATAGAGGCTGATTCTGTTCAGCCAGCCACATTAATTAAATACACACTGCTAAAATTAACCTGGAACTATGCACAGTGTACACTGTCATAAAGGGGTGCAGGGGAAAACCATCAGTTTAAGACATGCCCATAAACCAACCATAATTACTATTCTAAGGACTTCAGAATTGACTTCTTATGCATATTAGTTGAAAGGCCAAAAGCTATTTTTACAGCATGATTTATGATCTACATAAACCCTAGAAAGGTAAGATTTAGAGCTAAGTCACAACGCAAAACCAGTTTTTTTAACCCAAGGTGTTGCTGTCATCAGCAAGAGGAGCTCCTCATCTCCTCCAAAGCCAGAGTTAGAAGTCACCATTTTCTTCCGGAAGCAAATCTAACAGCACATCTGCCCCTACCACCATCCCCGTGGGTTGGAGAGGCAGGAGAGAGGTGGTTTTGTCTGCTGCTCACAGCACAGTACATGAAACCCTTACGCAAAGTAAAATCAGTCACACTCAAGTACAAGCCCATACCTGTTTTATGGATAGAATGGCCAAATGTCTGTGACCCAGAGCATCCCAAGTGATTCCCTTTTCACTCAGCTGTGTTACAACACAAGACTATGACATGCTGCTGGTTTTTTTCCATCCTCAAACAAGGATTCTGGGGAAAACACGTATATTCTGAGTACTAATGAGGTTATTTTTTAATGCCATTAAAAGCCACTTGACCAGGACTGAGTGTGTGCTAGATAATGGATCAGAACACTCTTTACAGTAATTCAATTACAACATAACTCCTTGAGCCTTCTAAAAATAAGGAGTATAATGGAAGGAGAGTGACTATTGGTGAGCAAACTGCGTCCAAGAATGACGTGAATGAGAATCTCAGCTCTAAGATTCTGGGTGGGACAAGGAGCTTCTTGCAGCCATCAACAATGGACTACTACCACAAGAAAACAGACTTTATTTGTTTATATGTGATTATTTTTATGTCTATTATCCACACACATTACATGAAGGTGGACAAGATTTCAGCCTTTCTGTATTTCTAAAGTTATTTACCTGCATCATGGCTTTCTGCATACACTGAACAGAGCCTAGGTAACAAAATCCATGGTAAGCATAATCTGTTATCTTCTAACTGCATTAAACAGCATGGACAGAAAACCATTTTCAATGAGAACAAGATAACTCTCACTTGTGAAAAGAATGAAATCTCACAGGATTTTGAGCTAGTCAGTAATGACACACTTCCTTACACAAGGCTTTCCTGCACTAATACTCATCTTTTCCATTATTACTGATTTTTTTTTTTCTTGAAATCTGTGACCTACATAAGTGGTGAGAAGTCAAGTAATCATAGGAGAACTGACACCAGGCAGGAAACAAGCAGCTGAATAATTGCCCAGCTGGGCATACAGATATCCTGTGTTGATCCTTTAAATAACACCCATGACACAGGAAGAGAAGCTGTGCTGAAGCTTCATTCAGATTTTCATATTTCTCCATTTAAATTCATGTACAAGATCAGAAACATCAGCACAACAAAAGAATTTTTGCATGTTAAAGCACCTCCTAAAGTAACATTTCAAAGAATATTAGAAGCTCCATTGGATTACTCTATGCTCCTGCATTTAGCTGCAAGTAGTTTGGGAATGTTCTCCCTAAGTAAAGGTTTATTACCTTGCACATGTACCTTTTTAGAACTTGTCTTTAGCTTTTAGACTTACTGATTGCTGGAACAGAGAACAGAAGCCTTTGCCAAATTATCATTATGGCAACACCTTTCAAACATAAGGCAAATTTTCTAATACAAACAAATAAGATTTCTTGGCTTTACAGGTAGCATCAAAATTATTTAATTATGCTAATTTCTGGCTGTTTCTCTCATAAGCCTGTATTTGTGCTGTAAGAAAAAATCCAAGTCTCTTTCTCCCAGCTCCTGGTTCATACTGGCAAATTCCAATCAAATTCCAACCATCACAGCAGGGAAGAGTTGCCCACATTTTAGAAAGAACCTGGAACTTTCTACCTGAAGACAGACAAGGCCATCAGAGCAGTGGTGCTATGTGTTCCTCCTCTTAAACAAGCCTGCCATACTGCACCTAAAAAAGCACCTGGAATTAAAAAAATCCAGGCAGGAAGATGGATCTCCAGCAAACTCCAGCTCATGACAGAAGAGTATGTGCAAATCAAATGATCCTCTCTTTTCATACTTCTGCCAGATAAAAGAAACCTTAAAATGCACAAAATTACATCTAAGTCCTTAACTGTAAACAATTTTTTCCTTAAGTGTTTGGAAGACATCTCCTCCAAGATGTCAGGCACTGCTTCAGAACCACCTTACTCATTTTTCAAAATCAAAATGGCACCTTGCTGTAACTTATTCACAAATCTGAAAGCTTAGGGGTTTTTTTAAATTTTGTTTAAAAGTGGCCCTATTTACCTACCAAAAAGATTATCTTCTTTCAAACTGCCTTATTACTGCACAAAAGAAGTGAGATGAGCTCTCTCCTTCAATGTTTTTGTTCAAACACATCCAGGACAGCCAGTTGTGCTCACAATGCGGCACCTATGGGGAAGGCCACCTGCCCTGACTGACATGTTAATATTTAAAGACTCAGAGAAGAGAATTTGGAGTTTAATGCACCTGTTGAAAGCTGGCATCAGTGTTTCTGGTGAAGCTACATGCAGGATTGGAACCCAAACTTACAGAGTTAATAGCCCACAAAGGCACTACTACACTACTATTTACACCAAGAAAAAAGTGAAAAAATTTCAGGTTACAAGTCTCTAACACACACTGCTGCCCTCACACTCAATATACTGTTACTGTGGCACTTTCTTGCACATTAAAGTTACAGAAACGCCAATCCATAAAGAATACTTGCTTTCAAACAGCAGTTGCAATGATTATAATGCTCCCAAAGCAGCTCTAAGTGAAAGCAGAACACTGATAAAGTATGTCTAAATCATTAGCAAGAGTTTCACTTCACCAGCCAAGCTTCAAGAGAAGAAAAAGTTACCTTCCCACACTTACTGACTGACCGAAGCACTGCAGGCTTCTGCTCTCAGCTCCACCTCATAGGGGTACAGTCTTTAGAGTCGCCACAATCTTGCCAGTTCCATTCCACTCAGAGGCAGGAAGAGCCATCAGCTCGTTCAGGGCATTTCCCAGAAAGTTCAGCTCGCACTGCTTCCCTCCCAGGCCTTCTGCCTGCACACACTCCAGGCAGATCTGGCCTGGCAGCGCTGTTCTGCTGGCAAGGGCAGCACCAGAACTCTGAAACTCTTCATGATGAGCCCCAGGGATGTGTGGATTGATGATGTCTTTAGGGGTAAAGTTGTTGCTGCAGATGGTGTGTGCACAGCAAGGGAGGACACCTGCACTACTGCAGTCAGCTAATTAAATCAATTGGGCTCGCTTCAGCACCTGCAAAACCACACCAGCAATGAAGAAACCATCCCCACTAGAAACTATGATCTTAGACATTATGCACATGACAATTCCACTATTTGATAACATGGCACGGGCTCTGAACATTCAGATTTCTTATCTGTAAGCAACTGAAGTTCATCATCTCTCAGAAAATAATTGCATGAAGTAATTATAGTTCTAATTTCTCAGTCTCCACAAAATACGTGGTGCTAATATCCTGACATGACTCTCAGTTCTGGAAGGTTTAGTGCAAGTGAACAATTTTAGTCTCCCCAAAGCCAGCCAGAAGCTGAAGTTGACAAGTGAGAGTACTAAACTTCCAGTTTCCATGGAAATGGAATTTGGATCAGTACAAATAGGGATTTCAGAATTTAAAACCCAATGCTCTCCATCTTCCATGCTCTATTCCAGCATTCATTTTCCTGGGTAATAAGGGGTCAAGAGAGGCACAAATGCCACACACATTTGTGATCCAGTAACTCACCCTGCCTTGTGGCTCCCCATTTTCATTTAGAGGTTGCCAGCCCCTTCTAAACCAGGCACCAGAGCCATCAATTCAGCAGCAGCCAGCCAGACACATTTATAAACACAACAGTATCCCAAAACTGTCCATCTGGGAGGACTGGGTTCCCAGTTACGTGATGCCAATACACATGAAAGAGCTGCTTTACAGCCCCTTGCTGAACCACCCAGAACAGGGAAGTTGTGCCATACAGCACAATCAGTAACAAAATTCTCATTTTTATTCTTGATACGACCCAACAGAACTGCACAGAACTCTGGGATTTTCCAACTGTAAATCTTCAGGCAAGAACAAAAAAAAAAAAAGGACATTTCATCACCACTAATGCAACACTCCTGCAGCAGTGGCTGCCTAGGGCTGCAAGAGAGAACTCCAACTGCAAGTGTGCTCACTAGCAGCTAAAACAATTTGCCAATGGTTTTTATGGCTCCTGTTCCTTCTGTTTGGCAAGAGCAGAGGAAGAGTAATTTTCTGGAAGTATTTACATTGATTTTGCAGCTGATGACAACACTCCATCTGCTCTCAGACACTTCAGTGCCTCTGCCAACTTCTTCCCTAATGTGGTGCTTTCTCCAAGCTTTGCCAAGGCTTCTCTTCTTCCTGCACTTCTTCTACCATGTTTGAAGAGGACATTTCAAGTTGAGATGTGAACACCTATCCCATGCCCAAACCACACCTCAGCAGATTTCAAATTAACTCCCCTCTTAAGACCATCATCTCCAGAAGCCTGAGGATGTGGCTGATGGCATCAACAGAGATGGCAAAATCCCTGAAATAAAAAGGTCCAGGCCAACGAGAAGAAGCAGAATTTTAAAAGGACCTAAATGAACTCATTATTTTAAGAAAAGCCCAGAAGTCCTATGGAAATCAAGATTTTCCATGGCATTTAAATATGCAAGCAAGTAAAGCAATATCCTCTCTATGGTAAATAGTGGCCTACCCCAAGAAAATACAAGATTTCAGATGCTTATGCAGCAAGTGCAATTCTACCCACAAAACTTGTGGTGCAAATCAAAGAGAAGGAAGGATTCAGTTTGTACCCATTTGCCCAACAACTTTCCTAGAGTTAAACATCAAAAGAAGCAGCAAAAGTAAATAAAGATTGGGAAGTCTGATTGATTTTTTTTTAACTTTAGGGCATTTATCAAGGCAGAAGCATACACAAGTAACTTGGCTGCTGTCTCCAACTTTTATACAATGATCACACTACCTTGATGCCATGCCTTATCACTCAAGATAAAGTAGTCCTAAAAATGTAAGAGCTCATCTTACAGCATCATATAAGTGAAAAATAACCCCCCAAAAGTCACATACAACATTCTCTCTTTAAGATGAATCCACCACAGGAAAATGGATTGCAAGGTCAGAGATTCCTGAAAACTGACTATGACTTTCAGCCACTCACATAAGAATTGTAAGTATTTAAACCCCCAAGAACTGAGATAAAGAGCATCAGCCTACTCATGTTTCATTTGAAAAGAGGAAAGTATGTTGGTGTGAAATGGCATCCCTAGGAAATAATCCCATCAGGGTAAACGCAGGAAATAAATGCCTTAATCCCTTTTGTATCAGTACATATTTATTAGGCCTGTCCAGAGATAACCAGGATCTGTGCTGTGCAGGTTGGTTTCAACATCTAAAGGTTTTCTCTAGCACAACACCCATCTCAAATTATCTATCCTATTTGCTGACAACCAGAGAAAGAATTTGCCTGTAAACACAGTAATCATTTCTTCTAACAATTTTCCCTTTTCTTCTCATTTCACTGACCACCTAAATAGGAGAAAAAAGTAAATCACAGCACATGAAAAACAGGCACCAGCCTCATTCTACTGCTGCAATTTGTCTTTGTTACTTCAAAAACCCAGGACCACGGTGATAAGCCCAGAAAAACCAATGGATTTGAAATAAGCCTTTTTCTCTTCCAGAACCCCCACAATATGTAAGCAACTTCCTGCTTCAAGTTACAGGCTCAGAGACAAACTGAAAGCTGAAAAAATTTGGAAATAACCAACCTCTTTGCATTTAGGCATTTGACTCAGGTTTGCCTTTGTAGCAAATAAAAGACCAATTCAGCAGTTACATCAAATACAGCAGCTTGTTTTGGCAACCTCGTTTTTAGGAGATCAGATTTAGCTACTCAGCTTTAATACTCTTGGTTTTGAATTAACCATCTGTTCTGTAACATCGAGACAGACCTGGTGAAGTGCAGTGGCAGTCTAAGGGGTCTCGAAGCTAAAACACACAAATACATACATATATATATTTATATATGTGTGTGTATATATATATGTGTGTGTGTATATATATATATATATATATATAATCTGCCCACAGCAGGAAAAAGAGTCCATCAAAATAATAACCAACTCTTCCCAAAAGGACGCTGTAGTGTTGATTTTTCTATCTATTCTGGGGCTTCATTTTACCTAATTACCAAGAGGAACTTGGGCCAACCCAGCACACATTTTAATCAATTAACACAAAAAGGGAACAACTCCTCGAGGCTTCAGAACAAAAAGACTTGCATTTACAACAGCTGTGGGTCAAAGATCTTAATCTGGGTTCTTTTGAGAAGATTGCCAAAAATAAACATGCTTTTCCACTGTAAATTGTCACTGCAAAGGAAATGCAAAATTCTCACATGAAAATATACACTTAGAAAAAGCTCCATAGGCAACAATAGGTATTTTTAAAGTATTGCTGGGAAAATATGGAAGCTTCTTTTTCCCCTTTCAAAAAGATAGATGCAAGTACACAGTTGCTCTACTATTTAAAGTCCCATCAAAAGAAGACTGGATTTCTAAGTGTTGCTGACCAATGAACTTTTAACAAACACTTTAATCAATTGATCCCTTTAAGAGAATAACATCATCAAAAAGCCATTTATTTCAGCAGGCTACCAACATAAATGGCTGAAAGTTGGCTAAAGTGTGCTAAAGAAACACATGACAAGCTCAGAGTTCCCAGATCTTCAAACACCATCTGCATATAAAAAAAGCTCCCAGTAACACCAGTGCATTTCCATGCAGTATCATCAATTGCATGGTTTGCAGCTTATCCACTGCAGGAGGCCCTCCATGATCCAGCAGGTCCTACTCCCACACATGGTCAGTAATGAGGGCTTACAGGTCCCAGACTGCACTTCAGTGACCTCCAGGACCTGCTTACAAGAGCTGCTACAACTGCTTTTACAACAGCTCTGGCCATGAGCCTGCACCTTGGTGTAAGGCTGGCAGCACCCAAACACTACAGGGCTTATTTCAACTCTAAGTATTGCAGCTCCACATCCCAACAGACCCAGCCTCTACTGCAATTAACCCTCCTATTCCCATCTATCTTCTTAAAAAAAAAATTTAAATCCAATCCAAATTCTGTGTTACTCCTGCAGACAACCCCCTGTGCTCACTGCACAGCAGCTTCCCATGGCACAGATGATTGTGACTGCAGAGGTGCTCAGTTCCAGCTCTGCCCACCCCAGCTGGCACAGGGCCACTGGCTGCAGAATCTACGAAATATGTGCATATTCAGAGATCATCACTTTTTAGTAAATAAACTAAGGAGCTAAACCATAAGCTTCCAACACAAGCCAGCAAGCAGTTAAATCAAGTATTGTATTTTACCAAAAACCAGGAAGGGATGCCAAAATAATTCTCAGGAAACCACCTGAGATACCACAGTGACTACAAATTTCTATCTAATCTTGATTTAGAAAACCAAAGTTATCATTAGGGTAGATAACTATTGATGCACATGACCAAACAATCAGCACATGATGCCAGAATACACCACTGTCCTGACATTTCCCTTTTAACTTCCCCTGACTCATGATGTAAGTTCTATTAAATGAACTTTTAATTTACTGGGTTTTAAATTAAGAAACTCATGATTTTGCAATTCAGGTGCCTTTACATAAATAACTAAACACATGCTGTGATATTCAGGTATTTGCCAAAATTTCTAAGAATGGATGCTATAGTTGCTGACTGATTTTGCACAGGTGACCACTCAGAGATAAATCAAAGTTTGCAGGAGTAAGGACACAAAGGAAACTCACTATTCCATCTATCATTGCCTTTCTCAATATTACTTCACCTAGAAGTAAAAAATAATGAAGAATTAATTAATTTGTCCCTTTTTCATAGTATGTTCAAGCATTGCTTTACCAGAAAAGAAAAAAAATCAATTAATTGAAAGGAGGAAAATCAGATTTCCATGAAAAAGGTACTTCAAGCCACCTACTCCACATCAACTACATAAAAATTATATGACAGTACTTGAACAAAAGGGGAACCCTTTCACTCAACCGATAAGAAAACAGCAAAATGGTTTGATCAAGGATTTAATGTCAAGGAAAAAAATTCCAGTGATGTAGCACCTAGTGAAGCACATGGTATTAATCACTTATTCCCCTTCAATTTCATTAAAAATCTCTTCTTCTGTTTCCACTTCAAAGCTTCCAGCTGAAAGCCTGATTTGTCCTGTTGGGTCCAGAGTGGGATGACTCTCTAAATCTCAGCTACCACCAGGGAGTGACAGGTCCCTCTGTGACACAAGTCCACACACATAAAGGAATGCCCACTCTACTATCTCTTGCAAAAGCAAGCTGGTGTGTGAACAAGCAGCCCTGAAATCCTGGATTCATTACCAGGCATGTATTTTTCCCATATCACCTTACTCAAGTATGTGCATAAACATTCCTATAGAATAATCTGTAATTTAACTCCTTGTTAAAAATCTTACCAAATAAATGCATATACTGCATTCTGTTAAAAGTAGTTTGGATAAAAGAGTTTTTCCTTCTCTTCTTTATCACCTCTAATATTTCCTATGTTTATAGATTTTTTCCAACTCAATAATTCATGGGTAATTTCAATATATTGTACATTTATGACAAGTTTCCCTAGAACACAGTTTATCTGCTGCATTCAAGTACAGAATCATTAGATTCCATAGAAAGACCCAGCTCCTGGAAAGCTGAGAACTTACTCTGCAGTTTAGAGGAAGGTCATAATAACTTGCCCTACTCTACCTCTTTAAACAAAGATTCTGCAGCAGCCAGAAAAGAAGATGCAAAGAAAATCCTACATGTTCTGCATTTACCCAACTGAAATGCTGTAAAGATGAGCAAAAAAAAATTTATTTTTTTTTTAAATTACTTACAAGCAAAGATTTATTTACCCCTCTGGCTTAACTGCTGGCAGTATCAGCAAGGCAATCCCATTACAGCTGACAGTGGCTGTGTGGTACAAACACCTCTTAAAGAAAAAGAAAATAAACCAAAAGCCAGAACCCTTCAGGCTGGAAGGAGCTGCTGGAGCCCAGCCTCCTGCTCAAAGCAAGGCCAGTGCTCAATTCAGACCAGGTTGCCTTCACCAGCTGCATCTGAAAACTGACTCAAAGGATGAAGATGCTTCTCTAGAAAATTAAAGCCTTCTTTACGTATGGTCATTAATAATGACATAGATCAGAGAGCTCCCAGTAGCCCTAAGCCACTGACAAACCTTAAATCACTTTCTTTAAATACTTCTACACTTAATGAAGTTCAGAGCCACTGAATGACTCCAGTTTCCCAACGCGTTCCGAGAATTTTTAATACAGTGCAAAAAGTGTCCCCTATTAGTGATGCTGAATCATTTTTAAGCAAGTTGTGCTCACAAATGACTACATCAACACAGGCAGAGCTGGAATGTCAGCTCTGAGGACAACCAGTGTTGACTCCAAGTAAGCAGCTGGTTTTCTCCCAGCCTGGGACAAGGTGGAATAAACCAATTTGAATTTTGTAGAAATAACTTATGTAGGTAAGTTTGCACATTAGTTTTTAATATCAGCCATCACAAATGCTTTGCTGTCCCCTTGATCCAAGACACAGCACAAATAAATCAGTTCCCAGAGACAAATCCAAACAAGCAAACACATAAAAGCAAACTTAGGTAAGTGATTTGTGTCACAAGATTTGTTTGGGGATGATGGCTCAAATTGACTTGTGCCCAATCACTCTTTACCTCACCCTTTACACACATTTCCAATGCTTCAAATAAGCTTTGGCATTTATTAAATGAATGTAAGAGCATCTTACATGAAGATTAACAGATTATTTCCTACATACGGTATATTTTTAATAGCATAAGCTGACAAAGCAACACATTTTTACAGGCCTACATAAATCATACTTTAAGCTTTTTTTCCTCTTCCTTTTCAAATAAAACCCATGTCTGATAAATGTTAATAGAAAAAAAAAAAAAACAAACCTGAAATTTCTCTAAGAAGAGGCAAATGCAGGCACAAATCACCAATTCCCACATAGTCAAGCTCTGCCTCAGGTTCACACATTGTCAAACTGGCAGCAATGAGCAAATAGGTACTAGGAGAGCAAACAATATTGTTAAGAATTTCAGGACATGCTTGGCCTTTGCTTTAATAAAATTAAGTGACGTGAACAAAGCACAGAAAGAACATCTCTCAACAAATCCACAGGGTTCAGTGTGAACAGAAGAACAGACACCATTTGCACCTCAAGAGTGCTAAGAATACAAGGTAACCAGCAGTCAGACACTAATGATGGGCTCAGCATAGCAAAATAGAACCTAGAATTCTTTTTAATAGAACTGATGGAAAAGAATTTCTCAAAGGATATGCCCACCAATTTACTACTGTATTAATTAAGAACAAAAACAAATCAGTAAAAACTTCTAAACTAATACTGATTCTTTATTTTGTGATCACTTTTGAAGTTCTGTATTAATTCTCAACATCAGGAATAAATCCACTGCAGGAAATCATATGACAAAAACGCTATTTTGGAAAAGGACTATGAAAATGAACAAAGTCAAACTACTCAATATCTGCCTTAGCTTTAATGTCTTACTTGAATGTCAGATGTAGTAGAAAGGACCCATGTTGGAGCACTAGAGTTATTTCCTTTTTCCTAGTTCAATAAGCACAGGACTGACTTTATTAAAACATAGCAGGAGTCAGGAGGACAGGGAGAAGAAGAACACAACACAGCAAAATGAAAACAGTGGCTGTACAGCAAGATTATTTTGAACTTCCATCAGAAGAACACACAAACCCTCCCAGAAAGCTCTGTATGCTCACAGAGCACTGGAGCACAGGCATTAGAGTTACTAGCCTGCAGGAAAACTGAAGAAGTTGCAAGAAAAGATGTAAGAACAGTCAGTGGCTTATTTGCCACACAGTATCTGGGTAGCAACTGCTGGATTACACTTGACACCCTTCCCAGCTCCTGGAATTGACAAGGTACAGTAACAATTCATGGCTGCCTCCAATTATCTTGTAACAAATCTGACTCTTCCAGTCAGCTCTCTTCCTAAAAAGATGAACCTTTCCTTGGTACTTGTCCTTTAAAATGTTCAGTATTCCAAAAGAACACCCCAGTTTACATTTCCTTTTGCTTGAGCTTCTTGCTAGCAGAGCAGCTGTACCTCAGCTACGTGCCTACTGTTATCCCACTCGGGGTGCCAGGTAAATCAGCTTAACATCATTGCCAGGCATTTCCCCTCAGTGATGTGACAGCCATAGCACACACGGCCTCAGTGACTCACAGGGTGGCTCACAGGTGGCACTGCTTGGCCATCATCACTCTACAGCTGTGCCTTTGCCACTCCAGCCTGCCTGAGGAGCCTGTCAGGGTGCAACAGAGGCTGTCAAGTTGCTACACAAGTTAATCAAGAACTTGTTCCAGAGCTGGACTTCATTGCAGGGACATTATCCTGGGCATGCCAACAGGCTCGCCCACTGAGAATGGGACATGTACCTTCCAACTGCTGATTTCAGGTCTCATTATTCATCTAGTAGCCATACCTTTTATTTTTACAGGAAAAAAGCCACTGATAAGTAGTGGTCCAATGTCCAAAGGAAGTTCACTCCGTAACCTTGCTCAAACTAAGGTCTGAACTCTGAATGAAGCAACTCATGGCTCCCCCTGCCAATATTAAAATCAGACCAGATATTCCCATCTGCCTTGTACTTGAAATTCCAGCAATAAAGAGGCTCAACATTACTGCTACACATTGTGACATCACCACAAGGGATTTAAATTTTTTTTTTTTTTAAACAAGATCCTTGAACACTTCCAGGAATGGGGCATCCAGAGCTTCTCTGGGCAATCTCTTCCAGTGCCACACCACCCTCACAGGAAAGAATTTCTTCCTAATATCCAATCTAAACTTCCTCTCTATAAACTTGAAGCCATACCCTCTTCTTCCCTCTTGTTTAATTTTCTACTCCATTATAGAACTGTCTTCACTTTACCACATGCTTTATGTCCATGTCAGCAAGAAAAAGAAGGGTATTCTTAAAAATGGTGTATACATTGAATGCTATTCTCATGCATACTGGTCAAGCTGAGGATAATGGAGGTCTTTTGAAATAAAATATAGTTTGTCCAGAGATCACTGTGGACTATCAAAGTAAACCATGCTCAGGAAGCATATAGATTTCCAATTATTTAGGCTTTTGCATATACACTTACAATGACAAGCATGAAGGGCACTGTAAAATAGGAAAGAAATACCCTTGCAGCATATATTTAAATAAATCCAGTCATCCTCTGCTCTGCTAGCCACAGTTAAAGCAAACATATTTTTACAAAAGTTGAGGTAATATTTAAGATTTTTAGAACAAAATAATATTGTTTAAAAATGGCATTGCATTTGTCAAGCATTTAGGAAGCCACAAGACTAAGACAAGAAAGTGTATTTGCCATTTCTTTCTATTTATGTCACATTTTTATCTTACAGTGTGTAAGATAAAATTCAGAAAATGCTAATGACTTTAAAAAAAGGATCAGAATTTACTACACTAGTTTATGCTCAGGGAGGGAAACACAGGGCTCTTGCAGCTGGTAACATTGGTATATACAAATATGAAAATACAGCCAACTGCATTTCCTTACCCTGTGTTGAGGATGGATGTTTTTGTCATGACAAGTAGCGTACATAAAAAATACTTACCTGCCACAGGCACTTTAGTATTAGAGAGCAATAAAAAACCAAAACACTAAGGAATGTGACTGTATTTGACTGTTCTGCACATCTGTAATGGTTAATGTTTCTAAGCAGTCCTGGAAAAATAATGAAAGCTGAAGAATGAAGGGAAAAGCAGCTGATAAATGAAACTAAGCATCTTGTCAAGAAAGATAAAAATGTGGTTAGAGGTCAGTGAAGGACAAGGGGAGGGAGAGAGTGGAAGAATTTTAGAACGTTTCTGGTTGGGCTTCCCTAGAAGGCTAAGGCAGAGAGCTGCCAGAAACAAAAACACTGTCTCTCAAGCAGCAGGGGAAACGAGCACTGACAGGATGTCAGGATCACAACAGGACAGGTGCAAGTTAAACCCAACTCCTGGACAACAGACAGCAAAGTGTTCCCTCTGCTCTGCTCCAAATAGCTCAGCAGCAGAAGAATTGGAGGAATGCTCTGTGCCTGGGAGATGTGACGGGAAAGCACTAGTGTCTTTCCCTCCCATCGAAAACCAAAAGCTGGGCTGCAGCTTAGACGGGCACCTGGAAAGCCACAAAGTCTTGAGAGAGTGTTTAGGAAGCCTGGTGGCAGGGCAGAAAGGAGTGGCAGTGCCATCAGACACACACAGAGAGCACAGGAACGAGTCACTAATGGGAAGTGCTAAAAGAATGGCAGCAGGAGAGCAGCAAGGGTTGGGAAAGAGCCCCAAGTTTCAAAAGGCACACTGTGAATCCAGCATAGAATCACAGAATGCTCTGGGTTGGAAGGGGCCTAAAGACCATCTCATTCCAACCCCCTGCCACAGGCAGGGACACCTGCCACCAGCCCAGGTTGCTGATCAAGGCTGATGAGGAGCTTTGCAATGAGTTACAAACAGAAGACCAGCAACTCCTAACAGACCCAACGCCCCTTCTGTCTTACCAAGAGTTTAAGTAAAACCAAACGCCCCTACTGGAGAACACTTTAAATTGTAATTTCTGGCTGCTGTCAGGAGCCCAGCTCTCTCACAGCCTAGCTAAGGAAGGTGAGCCTCTTCCCCTAATTTCTGCCTCAGAAAAATGACCAACCCACAGCACACAGAACTTGCCGACAGCAAACTCACACCCAGCTCTCCTCCTGTAGCACGCACCACTTCCTAAAGGTATGTGCCTCTTATCTTCCAGCCTTGCCTGCATGGACTGCAAGTTCCTTTGATTCACTAAAACCACAAGGGAGGCAAGCATCAGGCCTAAAGTAGAATATTATCTTAATTCTTGAGTTACGAGACCGGACTGGGTTTTCTAATAGCTGATCACCATCACAGATGTCCATCCTCACTACATCAAAAGCCATCTAAAGACAGTTCTCTGTGGTCTCACACAGGACAGCTTGACCCCAAACAGCACTGCTGTGCTCTGTGTCAAGCTGGTCACTTTCTGGTCTGTTCCTGGGAAATAAGGGAACAGCAGAACTTTGTACATTTCATTTTGTTCTGCTCCCTTCTTCCATTCTTGGAAGAAAAGCCCAAAGACTTTTAATTTATGGTATATTTCAGTTTGAAACAAAGACTAGCTCACAGGACATGAGGGAAGCAGGCAAACTGCTAAGCAAATACATGAACTGCAGTGAAAGAACATGGGTAGTAAAAAAGAAAATTCAATTTCTATTCAGAGTATTTAACTCTTGAATGAACTCTTATGAATTTGTAATTTTCTGCCAGAACTTGCTCACTAGAATGAGTTCTGACAAAAGATTCTGCTACACTCTACCAACTCCTTAAAAAAAACCCAAAAAACCATGTTCCCTTGTATGCTAAATAGCCTTTGTTATCTCTTTGGAGTATCAGGTTACCAATTCCAATCCCATTAGCTGCATGAAAACACTGCATTGTATTCAGTGTGACTGTTCTTTGTTAGTCCCGTGCTCCTCTGTGCCACTTCCACTGCTCAAAATACAGAGTCTCCAACTCAGCTTATTCATAGTTTCTGTCCTTGTCCCCAGTGAAAACAGTGCAAATGCTTGGACTGACTTGGAGGGAGGGATGAAGCCCAGGGCAAACTTGCTAAAAAAAAAACCCAAAAAACCAAAGAAAAAAACAACCCCACAACCACCCCCCCCAAAAACAAACAAACAAACAAAAAAAAAACCAAAAAAACCAAACCAAACCAAAAAACCAAACCAAACAAACAAAAAAAACCAAAACACAAAAAAAACCCACTACAACCACTTCCTGGTGGGCAAGGATAAGGGCATTCAACCACTGCCATATGTTTCTCTCTGGATAGGAATTATTATTCCAGGTACAACTGCTAGTTAATATTGCCAGCTACACAGCTGCAATGGCACATTTAAGCATTTGCTCTCTTGATTCCCAATATCAACTTCTAAATATTATCAGCTGTGGCATCTTCGTACTTTATTCTCCAGGAAGACTCTGACATGTGCAGCCACTGATGAGTTCCTTTTAACTTTCCCTCATATGTCAAATAGAAGAGGGAGAAGAAAGACAAGGACAGACACAGATTTTACAAGCGTCTAAGTGCTTAAAAATGGTGCAATTTAATATGGACCTGGGGGATTTGCATCAGTGAGTGCTCTCCTTCTCTGTTTGCAGGGAAAACCAATTTCTTTATAAATTTCACTTAATGCCACACTAGTCAGAATGAACGTTAGTATCAACCTACTGGATACTTGCTAATAATTCACTAATTGTCAAGATACATGCAGCTTTTATATGGCTTCAAGCTTAGTATTTAAGAAACACAGACTGACAAGCAAATACCTACCTTTTATAAAGCAAGAAATTGCGCTCTGCTCTCAATAATCCCATTTTACTCAGAAGGAGGTAATCACCATCAGCAGAGGCATGGCAGGAGGGAGCGGAATGGAGGAGAGAAAGCAGATCAGATCTGTTGAAGATCTCCAAACAGCCCTGTGACAAGAACAGCACACCCTTCAACCCCCAAAGCCACACTGTCTCCCCATTTCAGCACAGACACAAAACATCTGGCTGCCCAATGGAATCACAGCCTCTCTTTATCCTTGCTCACAAAACTGCTGACTGAGAGTAAAACCTTAAGTTTTGAAAGGTTCTTCCAGAAACTCCGAACTCCTTTCGAACAACAGGTTGGAAACATTGACAAACACTTCAGGAGTCCAAAAATATTTTAGCAAAATACTTCCAGTTCACTTGAAGCAAAAGGAATTTCCAGCTCTGAAGATTCCTGGGGAGAACACAATACAAAGAAAGCACCGAGAGCCTGGCCAGTTTAAAACTGGACCATGCAGAGGCACAGCAAGGTACAGGCTGGAAACGTGTCAGGTACTGTTGCAGGAAGGGAAGTAAAACTCAAGGTTACACCGAGTACAGCTTTCAAAGCAAGTAAATAAATTTAAACTACGATGTCGAGCCTGGAGCAAGGGCAGATGCTGGAAGTCAGTTGCATTACACATTTCCAGAAGTTTCCCTCCCCTTTCTGCTCAAAGGAGTAGTAAGGCATTAAAATCTGACGTCTCAAAATACCATAAAACCATCATGACTACCAACATGGGGAAAAAGAATTCTCCTTTCAAAGGCATAGATGTCATATCACACTACTAAGGAGGGAGCAATACCACAGCAGAGGACAACATTCAAGCTCACCTTTAAAGCTGTGCTGCTTGCTTGCAGGTGAAAAACAAATCCCGGAGTGCCTCACAACTTTTCCAAGCTCAAATATCCTCTTAGCGCATCTGCATGAGCATTTTCCATTGACAAAGAAGGTTAAACCCTCTTAGCTGAAACACACATTGCTCTATCTACAGTGGTCATTCCAATCCTCAAAATTAATGTCAGTCCCACACAGAAAAACTTCAGGGATCTTCACAGGTTATCCATGGATTACTTGTAACTGCTCTGCAAATATTTCCTCTGAGTTCCACTATCTGGGACCACATAGAACACACAGACCATGATATGAAGATTCAGTTGGCAACAACTGGTGTAGACGTGTCTTGCACAGCAGACTCCAGTACTGGAATTTAAGTAAAAACGTAGCTTATAACACTTGGAATTGGCAGCATCCTCCTGTATGATAATGCAGTACACTGGAGTTTTTTTAGTTACTGTGGATGAAGTTGTGAAGTGTTTCCCCAAACTCAATTTGAAAGAGCACAATGCAATTGGCTGCAATGTAACTTTACTGCTCATGTTTTGGAGCTGAAATTAATCCAGTAATGTATATCACCACCTTTGGAGACACAAGTGATCAACAGATCACTCTCTGTGAACTATCCCGTACATATGGGGGAAAAAAAAATCTTTTTATAAATATTTACTCATTTAAATTACAGCTCTATCTTGCTACCCACACAGAGGAGACTACAGAGATGACCGTCCATCCTCATTACCATTCCTCCCTTCTTGTGCTAAAGATAGCATGGAGAGTAAAAATAAATAAATCCTCAACAGCATTAGGAATTAGACAATGTCATGTTGAAAGATACCCCAGATGAGGAGCCTTATCTCTCCTGGCTGGCTGGGAGGGCAGGGGGGCTCTGACCCACAGAAGGGAGGTAGCACTTAAGCCTCCCCTAGGTGGTCTCTTGCAGCAGGCTCTACTCCCAGCTGTAATTGCTCCTCAGTCCTAACGGGATGCCTGACCACTCTGGAACAGTTCAGCAGAGTATTTAAACAGATGGATGGTACAGGCCACTGGAACAAACCCCATTTTTCCCTGGCTGCAGCTCTCTTTCAGTGCATTCCTTTGAAGTCTGTGCCACTGAGGAATCAACAACAGCTGAGAAACATGTGTTATCATACAACACCGAGCGCAGCCACAGCACTGCACAGCAAGATGCTTTTGTGCAATAATCCTGCACTACAGCAAGCATTACAGGGTCTTTTGGTGTGGGTGAGCCCATTTTCCAAGCACAAGAAGAAAGTAAACAGATTCCTCCCTTCTTAAGGAGTGACTCAAAAGCAGAAAGGTGAATTACACAGATTTCTCAAGCGCCTGCCAGCTGAAAGCTCACAGTGCCTGTCTCCTAGAGTCCTCTCAGACACATTAAAACTCTCCATATTTATATCATCACAAAGATGACCAGATGCTTGCAGAGACACGAGTGAAGTAACAACCCAAAGGGGTCTGCAGTTCCCCTGGCAGATGTGACAAACCCCTGTATCTACAGCTTGAACACACCTTCCTTTCCCAAGCAGGATAAGTTCTGTGATCTCAACTTCACAGGTGACAAACTGGAGAGAGACTGAGCAGGATGGCACCGCTCAGCACACACAGACCACTCAACCCCCTCCCCGCACTTTATCAGCACAGAGAGAGATAACATACAGCCCTCAGAATAGCCAAGGGAGAAAACACCATGACCATCCCCTTATCAGCCAGGAAAACCACTCCTGTCAAAGGCATGAGATCACCACATGCTTTGAAGGGGAATGGGAAGGGTAGGAAGAATTAGTTATTTATGAAACTGAATTTGAGACTAGATTTGCTGTCCAGATTCAGAAGCACAGAGCTGGCTATGTGCATATACAGGAGGAGAGCAAGTTATAAACACATAACACATATATACACACAAACACACCTATACTTGCCCAGTAACAACTGTCTACAGAACCAAGTATCATTTTCACTGGAGAAAAGCAACAGGTCAGAGCCTCACATTTACGAAGTACCCCACTCTCAAATATTACAGGAAGGCAGGCATTGAGATTATAACAAATCTCATCACACTGTAAAGTCCCAACCCCACCATGAAAAAAAAAAAAATACAGGAAAACACAGGCTTTCAAAAAAGCCTGAGAAAACCCAAAAACATTTACATTTAGTGTCAAGATAGAAGTCTTAAAGACTTAAAAACCCAAGCAAAACCCCTAAAATTAGAAAGCAAACACACCGGTGGACTAAGCTAAGTTCATAATTACAGACCTCACAAAATAAAATTACCAGGAACAACAAGCATCACACTGAGGGGGGTCCTCAGCCCAGTTCCCACAGCACCATTTTCCACCCTGCAATTCAGTTTAACAGTTTCTTTCTGGAGAGGTCAGTCCTTCATAGTCAGCTTGAGGCAGACTTAAGGAACCATAGAAAAAGCATGCACTGATACCGTCAGAGATATTCAGAGGATAAAAATAGCCCCAGTCTCAAAACCTTTGCAGCAACGTAAAAATCCAGTGTTGCTCCAAATAAACGGTGATGCTCAAGATCCCTACAACTTTCCAAGAATGAGTATCAGCATGAGCCAAACTACCACCAGATAAGCAATCAGAACGACAACTGAACATTTACATGCAATTATTCTTATAAATCAGATGAAAAAGCACTTCAGAGAATGGGGGCAAACTCAGTATCCCGAGGGGTGCAGGCAGCTTAGGCAGGAGGTGACACTGCCCTGCGATGGCAGACGCAGGAGCAGAACCCATCAGCCTCAGTGCTCAGCTCCGCACTTTCAGCAACTCAATCTCCTCCATTGCTTTTCAGAGCTTCCCTCAAACAGATTTTAAGAAGGTATATTAATCAACTCAATTTGGCTCTTCAGAATTATTGCTGGTGTTTCCAGCAATGGTTTGAAGTAGTTTTGAAAGACCTAAACTTCTTGGTAAATATGACTTGGTATTATTTCTCTCCTCCTATTTCCCACTATGCCAAACTTTATCATCTCCAGGAAAGATTAAAAACAAGATTAATTCAAACAATGGATCAAATTCTAATGGACTCCCAAAGGTGGAAAGGATGGAGAGATTACTCAACTGTAAGAAGTGAATCATCTTTATCTCTCAGTTGTCCTAAAGGGCACACAACTAAGTACAAGGAATCCCAAGCAGTCATTTCAGTTCCCTCAGCAATTCATTCCATATCAAAAATACTTTTTGCTCTAAGACTCAGAGAAGTACTTCCAATTTCACGTCTAGCCTGCTTTCCAATGAGATATCATCAAACAAAAAGTTAATCCGAAATTAAATTTTCTCTCTTCTCTAAAAAAAAGCAGGGGAAAAGTAAGGCTGATTTTATTTGCAGTTCGGCCACGTGGTGTTTTGGACTTTTGGAAGAGTATCTATCAGAAGAGGCAATGTAACAGAAGGAAGAACCACCCCCAATCAAAAGAGTTGACAGTTCATTCGCAAGCTACGTACTCTCTACTGAAAAAGACAGAGCCCTTTACTTTCACAGCACTTAACACCACCGCACCGCGCCCAAACCCAATTAGCAGGGAGCCTGAACGCCCTTAAACAGGTGTCTTGCACGAATCATTAGGCAATTGATTCGCTCGCTCTCCACAGCCCGGCAAACACTCAATTTCAACGTGTGATACTGACCAGAGCTGAGGCAGAAACTCACAGGTCCGAACCTGGCTTCCTAAACCCCCGACAGCACTTTCTGCCACAGATGAGAGCAGTTTCCAGCGGTTTTGTTAAACGTGTCAACCTCCGACACACCTGCAGGCGTGACAGGTGTAATTCCAAAGGGGTCACCGGAATCTGTGACCTTCCCCCGCCTCCTGATTTCCCACACTGACGAAACCCACGAGCAACACTGAAATGCAGTTTAGGACTGCGTTTAAATCACCATTCTGCTGGACAGAAAACAGGCTAGCACACACCGGACTAGCACAACCCCAAACCGGACCCTGGAGCAGACCTCCCCAGCACCACTCCGGAGCTGGAGAAAGCAAGAAGCAGAATCCATTTCCTTACCCTTTAAAGTTCATGCCTCTGTATTGTCCTACCGCACTGTATTTGCTTAAGCTTTTCTCATCAATAGTACCCCACGAAAAAAAAAAAAAAACCCGAACCAAAAAGTCTTATGCATTCCCTGCCGGCAAAACACATTTTCTTCTAATCTTTCTTCTTACTGGGGAAGAAAAAGAGAGAGGGAGGGGTTGGGGCAGGAATAAAAGAGATTAATCGTGAAACAAACCGGCACTGCCCGAAGAAGGGGAAGAAGAAAAAAAAATACCAAAACAAACAGTCCACGTAGCAAAAGGAGAAAAAATGAAAAGGAGAAAAATAGGCTTAATTTTCTTTCCGGTGACAGGAAGAGAAGGGGAAAGAAAACTACTACAAAGATTTCCCTGTGTAAGAAAAGTAGGTTTTGAATTCCCTTCCTCAAGGACACCGAAAAATATCCCTTACTTTTCCACGCGATGCCCAACGGATGCCAGGAGAGAGGAAAAGCCGGAGGAAGCCGGGGAAGTAGCGAAGGAAGAAGCCAAAGGACAGAAGCGAGTACGAGAGGGCTGGGAAGAGGCGAGAGGGGGAACGGCAGAGCCGAAAACGCCAAAAAAAAAAACCCCAGAAACAACAGAAAAAGAAACAAAAAAAAAAAAACTCAAGAAAATCCGAGGGGAGATGGGAAACGGGCGAGAGGGACGGGAAAGTTGGCGAGCGAGGAGGAGGCAGGGAAGGGTCACAAACCCCCCAGCGGGGACGAGCCAGGAGCTGCCGGAGAGGGGACGCAGAGCCGGGAGAGCGAGCGGGGGACAGAGGGAAGGAGCGGGGCAGGGGAACTGGGGAGTAGCACTTACCGCCCGTCCCCTCGCTCGCTGCGCCGGCAGCGGCTCCGGGCGCCCGTCCCGCGGTGGCTCCGGGGCAGCGCCAGCGGCCGCCGGCCCCGCCTCGCTGCCCGCGGGGGGCGGCGCGGCCGGAGCAGCGCCCGGGGCTCGGCGCGGCCCTGCCCCGCTCCTCCCCGCCGCGGGGCTGGGCGGGCGGCAGTGCGGGGAGGGATGCGGGGGGCCTCCGCCTCCTTCCTGCCGCTGCCTCGCTCCCCTTCACCGGGGGAGACATGTAACGGAACTGGGGCGCCAGCACGGCATTGTGGGAGCTCTTAAAGCCGCAGCCGCCCCCGCCGCCCCGGGCCCGGCCCGGCAACCTCGGGAGGCGGCGGCGCTGCAGCCTCGCCTGAGTGGAGCCCCCGGAGCCGTGCCCGGCACCGAGAGCTGCCTCCACCGGCTCAGGCGCTGCAGCCTCGCCTGAGGGGAGCCCCCCGAGCCGTGCCCGGCACCGGAGCCGCCGCTGCCGCCTGCGCCGGCTCAGGCGCTGCAGCCTCGCCTGAGGGGAGCCCCCCGAGCCGTGCCCGGCACCGAGGGGCTGTGGGAGCTCGGGGCCGCCCGCCCTCCTCCACACCCCCTCCCGAAGCACAGGGCGAGCCCCGGAGACCTCGGATTACTCTGTGGTTTTCCACGAGATTTTTTTTTTTTCCTCCCCCCCCCACTATTGTTTCTGGAAGAAACAAGAATGCCTTTGGTGCTTGTTTGAACCGGGATGCGGGAAGCCGACAGGCAGTGTTCTGTGTTGTTGCTGATTTGGATTTTGATGATGGAAAATTCCCCGGAAAAAAAAATTAAAAAGTCATAAACCTCAGAGCAGCAAAGACTGAAGGCGGCTGTTTGGGGCAAAAAGTTTTGGGTATGAAGTTTTAATCAGTTTTGGGAAAATGACCATTAAAAAAACCTGAAATCTGTTTGGAAATGAACTTCAGCGCTGTGATGCACAGGCATTTTTCGCTGTCTGCAAACGCTGGCGCAGGGTCTGCGCTCAGTTCCCAGCAGCTGCAGCAGCAGAGCAGCAGCAGTCAGTCCCAGCTCTTCGCTGGGCTTTTGGCCTTCCCAAAACTCCTTGTGCCATGTCCAGGACACGCTGGTCATTTAAAGAAGAGTCTCATCAAAAAAACATTTAATAGCATTTAAAGAAGAGTCTCACCAAGAAAACGTTTTTTCTTCTTTGTGTTATCATTATTCCTCTTGCGGTTTTGAGCATCCCGAAGTGTTCCTATAGAGGTTTTTTTTGTAATTCCTGATCCTTCAGAGGAGAGCAGGGTTTTGCTTCCATGCAGGGTGCTGCTTCCACACAACTCTGTCCTGGTGCTACACATTTTCAAGAGTACTAGCATAACTTCAGTTCAGATACAAGCAAATAAATATTTGTGAGATCTGGGCTTGGGGATGTTTGTACAAATATTCCTAGTAGGTCTGAATCTTGGGTTATGATCACATCTTTCTTAGTGGGTTCATTTTGCTAAGCAGAGTTTTTGTAAGCACACCTCCAAAGTTCCTGCTGAAAAAAAGGCTTCAGAAGGCTTCACTTTTATTTCTTTGTTTAGAGTTTTTTATCCTCTTTTACAGGAAGAGGTGCTAAGCAGTCTGTGAGAAAAGCCTTAAGCACAACATGAAGTAGAGGTTGTAAAAATTGGATTATTCTGTTGGGGACCATGTGCTTTCTGTGGTCAGTTAAACACACACACTCACCTTCAGTTTAAGAAACTTAAAAAAAAACGTCACTTGAGGGATGAAAGGAAAAAGGAATGGTGCTGATGACCAGTTCTGTACTCTACTGGATGAGATTTGTTTGCACTAAGCATCTTTTACTATGAATTTCAAGAATGTCAGGCAACATCCTAAAAGCTTGATGCATTTTCTAGGTAGATTCTTTGTTGCCAAATATTTAACCAACTATACCTCCAAGATGCTGCTGTTCTCAGAATATACTACTGCTTCCATTTGTTGTTCATGAAGCCTGTAAACACAACAGGAGCTGTAAAACTCATGGATGAAATTTTTCCAAAATTCAGGCTTCCTAGGGACTCTTATGGAGTGAATGACCTGGGAAGCTATTGAAGCTATATGACCTGGGAAATTATTGTTCGGAGGAGAAAAGCCTTTTTGAAAGAGTTAATGGTTTACTGAAAACAAGTACTTGATAGGTCATCGAGTTTGTGTTTGCCCGCTTCAGGTGTTCAGAACTGGGGGCCACAACATCAAACATCGAGTTTTCTATTCAAAGTTCACTCCCCTATTAGTTTCTCAAGCCCAACAAATAATTTCTATACACTTTTTGTGTACTTTCCTGTGAGAAAGTTTAGTAAATGAAAAATACCCCTTTAGATAAAGAGGAAAAATTAATGGCCACAATTAAGAGATTTCTGAATATTCAGCACATGCACAACAAGGCATAAAATGTTTATGTTCAGTGTTTTTGTGGTGTTTGACTTGCTGGCTGAGCATTGGCATTTTTAATATTCTAATGTCTTATTTCTTCCTATTTCCCTTCTGCAATTTGGTTATGAAGTCACCAAAGGGAACACATTTCCGCTGCTTCAAAATAGCATTTGTGAATTTTTCAGAGCAATTTTTACACAATTTTTACACAAGTTTGATATGACAGGACGTCCAGAGAGGGCATCAAATACATTTTCAAGAGTGATTTTGTACATCAAAAATGTAACTGTTTGGAAGGTGAGGTGGTGGCAAAAAGAGAAAATCGAATTTCTGTGTTGCTTCAATTACATAAATTTGACCAAGAATTTGACCAAGGCTAGCACAGGGAACATGACAGTGGTCATTTAAGCAAAAGGGGGAGAATCAGGCTCCAATCCAGCCATGAAATGGGGCTAAAATGGTACAAATACCTCCCTTATGTAACAGAGCAGTCCAGCTGCTCTTTTTGTGAAAGAACAAGATGCCTTGTTTTCCTAGAAAATTGGTTAGGAAGATGTTACAGAGCAATGCTAAATTGTACCAGCCAAGGGCAGGACTTTGTGCTGGTGCAGGGTGACTCTGCTGTGTCAGTTCTTCACTCCTGGTGCCCACCCCAATCACTTCTTAACTTGCTTACTTTTAATGCGATCCCAAATAATTTGAGTCACATTCACCTTCACTCAATCCTTTTTCCACACTTTGCAGGAGGAGGGTAAGGAGGATCTAGCCAGAGAAGTTTTCAGATCTGTAGGAAAGCAATTTTCCCATAAAGATCCTGCTTTGGTTTTGCCACAAGGGTAATTTAGGTACCCCAGGAAAGGAAGTAAGACACCCTTTGGATTCTAGTTGCACAGGGAATTCCTTACACCACACAGCCACACACATGCAGAGCCTTACACATATGTTCTTAATGAGCACAGAAAGGAGAAAATAAACCCACATGCCTTTTGGTTATGTAAGTTTTCCAAGAATGATGCCTTTTTGACCAAAACTAAGAAGAGAATGTTCCTGAGGTTCCTTAATTTCCTCCTCTCCTCGATCTAGCAGCAGCTACCTCTGCCCTTGCCACTGTCATTTCACCTTGAGAAATGCAGTGTCTCGGTGGGCCCTTCAAATTCAATCCAGACTATAAAATCCGGCTCATTGAGAACAGAAACAGCTCTGTGTGACCAGTGACAAGTGATCAGCACTGCTTTCACTGTCATAGGTTTGCAGGAAGCTCTTCATGGTCAGAACAGAACAAACTCTATCTCTGCAAATGCTTTCTAGAGGAAAAGCAGGGCTGGATCCAGCAAATTCTTTACCTGTGTACATATATCCGAGCATGTGAATAGTCTCAGTGGGACTGCTTGCATGATCAAAGTTAGGCATGTGCTTAAGTACTTTGCTGAATTGGGTCCATAGGAAATAAATCTGAACTGATACCCAACAAGCAGAAAAACAAGCTAATTTGGAGTGGGGTTAATTTATGTCCAGTGGTGTATTTGATTAACTGTAAAATGAACATTTCAAGAGGCTGGTTTCTTTTAAAATAGAGCTGCTGTCTGATATTCAGGGGAAGCAAACAAACATCAGATTAAAATTTAAGTGCATTCTTCAAACTCTTCTTAGTTTTGTTTTCCTTTTCAGTTAATATTTATTTCTTGCAGCCTGAGGAGCAATAATTCTTGGTTGTTTCTCTTCTGTGTTTTCTAGGTCTTGCCTTGCTGTGCATTGAGTATGAATGATGTGCTGTGTTTGATATACAGAAAAATGCAACTTCAGTCTTCAAATGGTTGAAATTCAAAAGACGGATATTCTAAGATGGGAAATAGGTTCTATTTCTGTTTCACACAGCAGATTCTGGGTACTCACAGAGACTGCAGATTTCAAGACTCGGCTCTGTGGAAGAGATCCAAATGAGCTCAAAAAAGAATCCCAAACCGAATTCTTCCCCTTTCTTTCTGACCTGGATGTGAATGTTAACTCATATTAACTAGGGAATTAGCCTTGAATAAGGAATCAGAGCAAATTTATTTTTGTTGTCAGTACAAGCAGTAACTCTCCCAGTTCCTGGGTCCAGCCTAAGCACAGTATGAATATATTCAGGGATAGTTACAGTTCTGGCAGGCAAGATACTCAATATTCATGAGTGTGGCTCTTCTGTTTATTTCACAGGAATGGGAATCAGGTGAGCCTGGTTCTATCTGTTCATCAACAAATGTTTTTTTTCCTCTGATTTTTCTTGATTAATAGAAAGTAATCTTCTTCCTTCAGGGATAGACCAGTTCACTCAAGTTAGAGGAAGATGTTAAAGTCTAAAGTGGGGGAATGTTACAGATGAGTGAAACATTACTAGCGGACCTCACCCTTGTGCATTGGCCATAAGATTATAAGATTTGGATGAACACCTTAAACCAGTTTTTAAAGGCCTGTTTAAATCAATAGTTATCTGGAATGGCTGATAGTAAACCATAATTTTTAAAGTATTTTTCTTAAAGTTCTGTCTTCTGTAGATCACTGCACAAGTCTTGGATTTCATTAGAGAAAAAAAGTAAGTTTGTAGTTGCCATGGTTGCAAAGAAACGCAAGAAAGATGTGAACCTTGACAATTCTGGAACCAAAATGCAAATAAGAGGAAATCTAAATGTCTTTTGATAAAGGAGGAGAAATTACTAATATCAGTCTTCGGACATTTAATTTGAACATAATGACAACAAAAATGCTCCACCATTTAAGTTTTATGCAAGTACTTTGATTCACCTTTTCACCAAGTCCTGGAAAGAAATACCACTCTAAATGTCAAGAAATTCAGAAGAGAGAAAATTATGTAGTGTGGCCCTGAGAAAGTGACCAGATATCAGCTAAAACAAATTAATATGTCTATGGGGACTTGCATCTCTCTTGCCTGGAAGACCTAGATGGTGGCAGAACCATTGCACCAAGCAAGGACTGAGAAACCATCTGAAGATCAAACTGCCTACAATGAGTCTTCTGTTGAAGAGTTGGCTCAGGAGAGAAAAAAACTCACACCTTAAAAGAAATCCAATGATGGAGACAAAAATAGTTGACTTAACTAGGAGGGAATGACAAGGAGAAGATTTTAATTTAGGAACCTGGAAATGTGCCCTTGAAATGGGTGTAATATTTAATGCAGGAGTTAATTTGCTGGGTGTCTAGAAATCAGTGCCCTTCTCTGATCAAGGACATTTAGACAGGAATATTCTTTTATAATGCACAGAAAAGTTGTAAAACCTTTGTAATTACAATGTTTCTTTGGGTTGGGTGTTTTGGTTTTGTTTTTCCTGTAAAATATAGCAGAATCCTCTCTCTCTCTCTCTCCAGGTGTGATAAAAAACTTTAGGATAGTAGGATATCCTTCCATGCAGTTAAAAAACCAGGAGCACTTAAAGGATCTGGCATGGTCCTCTTACTTTTGAGTTAGGACTGTTATAATTTCCAGTGTAAGATATGGCTCATCAGGCAACATATTTAAATATATTTATAACTATATTCACTTCAGTTTATAAATCAGTTTTGTTGTTATTCTGCTGTATGTCTGTCAGGTGTGCCAAAAGACATGCCTGCTTTTCTATTGTGAAGAGATTTTTATCATGCACATTAAAAGTAACACCAAACCTCTCTCATATTTTGATCTTCTGATAAATTCTAGACCCTCAATTTTTTCCTGCTGCACAGTGTTTCATTTCTATTGAAAATTATAGGAATTACCTGTCCCCTGAAGCAGCAAAATCAAGGCTAATATACTTTAAAATACAGAGAGTGCAAAATTTCAAAAGCACCTCAGTAGTTTCTGAGCTTAAGCCCCATTTTCATAAGTAAGTTAGGGCCAGATCTCCAAAGCTTTTGGAAAATGCAAGTAGATGCCTCGAGGGCTTTCAAAACACACATTAAAATGGAGAAAGAAAAAAAAACCCACCACAGAATAAAGTATTGCTGCTGAGGTTTCCATCTTATGAAGTTTGCATGGGAAAAAAAAGAATAGTTTTTTACTTCTCAGGGATTTTTGGAAAAGCTTGGGAATAAACACTGACACTTCACTGCATCTCCAGAAAGTTTGTGATAGAAGTTTTAGGCTGTCCTACAAATCGGTTGCAGCAAAAATTGGTGGTTTGCTGTGCAAGGTCTGTATTTATCCTGAGTTCAGCAGATTCATTTCTTTGTCGAAAACCGTTTCCCTGTTGTCTTGTAAAGCCTTTCTCTCAATCTCACTCCTCGCTTTTGTGGTAGGTTAGGAAACATGAGAGGGCAAGATACTCTCTTTCAACAAAGAACTAATTTCCTGATCCTTATAACCCAAGTGAGCCAAGCTTCCCCACAGAGAAACAAATTGGATCACTGTTTTAGGATAATTGAGTAGTTCTATGCCTTACAAGTAAGTTATTGGAAATCAGAGCTGTGAAAAGCTCTTTCTTTGCTTTACCTGTTGTTGCCCCTCATCAAGAGGTTTCATTTATTGTCTACTTCAAACTGAAAAAGAGCAAAGAAATTGGCAAAGTAAGTTTCAGATATTTACATTATCAACTGGTTACTATTTGGTTTAAAATTTTCTTCCTGCCACTTTCCTTGTCCTTTCTCTTCCTTTTACACAGTATCTTTTTTTTTTAGGGCCAAAATCTTCAAAACTCTTGTAAGCCTCTGTGATGCTGCATCCACAACCACACATTCATTTACAGATCTGTGCACATCCTTGCTGGATTATGTCACAGACATATTTTATGAAAAATTATTTTGTCAGGATCTTTTCTCCTGAGAAGCTGAGAAGCTTCAGCTTCTTCGTGTTTTGCTGCTTTAGAATGTGATTTGGAGAATTGTTTACCCAGCATGTGAAATTGTTTTTACTTGATGACCAATGACAGCCACCTGTGTCAAGGCTGTGAGCAGTCAGAAGATTTTATTATCATTCCTTTCTATTCCTTTCAAGCCTTCTGATGAAATCCTTTCTTCTATTCTTTTAGTATAGTTTTAATATATAATTTTCTTTTAATAGAATATATATAATAAAATAATAAATCAACCTTCTGAAACATAGAGTCAAGATTCTCATCTCTTCCCTCATCCTGAGACCCCTGCAAACACCACCACAGGATTAGGCTTTTCTGTATGAAACCTTGATAGTCACATGCCTTGGCTTCTAAAATCTGTTGGGAGCAGAAAGTTCACTGGTGAATCAAGGTGGGAGAGATTCTCAGGGTTGGTTTGTGCCTTGTGTTCTTCCCCCAAGACACAAGTCCTGCATATTTGTTGTGCAACACCCGGTGGGAGCAGGGATGGGTTGAGCAGTCATGGCAGTGGGCTCACAGCCAGGCTGTACCTCCACACACCTCACATCCCTGCTGATGAGGGGAGAGAGCAGAGCCTGCCATCCCTTCCCACCAGCTGTGTTCTGCACAGTGTCCAGGGAGCATCAGGGAGGGGCATTTTCCAGCATCCTGATACAAGGGAGAGCCTCCCCTGCAGCCTTGGCTGTGGATGTGCCCATGGGAACACCTGGAGCATGGGGTGGGGATACCCAAGCCACTCCTGGATAGCTGGAACTGTTGTGGTGTAAGCTCAGGCCCAAGCTGAGATCAGGGCAGGCTAATTTCCATTTCTGGGAAATAATCCCAACACAATGTACTCTTTTCTATACTAGGGAAGTATTTTAGGGCAGTTATTTCTTTAGACCATCTTTTATTCTTTTATAGATCACTAAAGCTTTTCTTAATATTCACACAATAGTTATCCCTTAATTGTGACAGCCAATCATCTCATTATCCATCTATAACAAGCAGAAATCCCAGCTGGATGAGATCCTACAAATGACCTGTGCAAACTGAGGTGCAGATCCACGCTGTCTTCAGGGACATTATAGAAAACCTGAACTCTGCTCTGTTAAAAGTTAATTTTAACCTATCCCACAGATGAGCACTAGGGATGTCTGGTCAAGATATAGGAAAGGGCTTTCAAACACACTTTTTCCCAGGTATTTTTAATGTCTCTTTGAAAACTTGTGCTGGATGTTAGCAAGAGTTGCTTCCTGCTGTCAGTTTTATTGTTTCAGCCATGATTTGAAATGCTAAAATACTATTAAAGAGGTTTCTAAGCACCATTTCTATTTCAACCAGAGTTAGGAAATTCTGCTTGTCTACTTGGGTGTTCCTGAAACTTCTAGCCCCAAACTGCAGATGCAAGAAGTCTGCATGAGATGAATTATTTTGCAAAATAATCCCAACACAATATACTCTTTTCTATACTAGGGAAGTATTTTAGGGCAGTTATTTCTTTAGAGCAGCTCTTTTGCTCAGTGCCAAGCCCAGTCTGGCCCAGCCAGTTCCCTGCTTGTGGCTCCACACCTTTTGTAACTGGGGAGGACCTGTGAGCTGCAGAAGGGTGCCAGAGTGGGGGCTGTTGCTGCTCATATTCCATCGTGGTGGTAGCTGTCTAAGGTCCCTTTGTGGATGGAAAGGGGAAAATTCACCTTACAGATCCCCTGGGGTGTTCCTGCAAGAAGGAAGAGCAGAGTCCTGCTGGGAAGGAACTTTCTGGGGCTGTCTGCTGGTGGTCGAAGGCGAGTGGCACCTTCTGATTGTAACTCCACCAGGGAGCTCTGATCTGCAATAACTTTTTTTTGCCCAAGAGAAAATATTGTAGTCATATGTGAAAATATAACTGCAAAACCTCTGAAAATGTCCATACTTATAACCACAATGGCCTGGAGAAGGGTAATTTTCATTTGGGTACAAGACCGCATTCTAAGCATTGCTTCAAAAAAGAGCTACAATGATTTGTACTCAATGAGAACCTGGTCTTTAATTTTGTATACCAAGTAAAAATGAGCACTGGTTTAATTTTTTTTTCCCCACTATTCCTGAAACACAACCCTCCAGTGAACAGAATGATGAATATTCCAATGTCCTGAACATGATGGATTTTAATTTCTTATTAGAGGAAGCAGAGGAAGAGAGAAAGTAATAGCTTTAGAGAGAATGGCTCTGTTTGTTTTTTTAAGTACCTACATTTGCCTGGTAGTCTGCAATGTAAGTGAATTTCCTTGAAATCTGATTATTGATGTACCATTTTTTTATTATTATATCATTTATGTCAGGCAGCCCACCAGCACAATTCCTCAAAAGAGAATGAAAGTGGTGTAAAAACAGAATAAGGACTGTAATGCTAAATGGCAGGAAAAATATTAGCATCAAATGTAGTTGGTCAAAACCCAGAAAAATTGTTAAATTATTGATGTTTTTCTGGAGGATTCAGCTGTAAAAGGGATCTGTTAACATGACACAGTAGAAATTTCCAACACATAGACATAATTTAATTCGTTCACTAAAACTTTCAGTATAAATGTGGGCATGGGAGGTGTAAGTGATGCAGGCACAGCCCTCTGACACTGACTGGATGTATTTTTCTTCCCTGCTGTAAAATCACAGCTCCAAGCTGATTTTCTGTAAGAAAAGGCCAGCAGGAAAGCTGAAAACACGCAGTAAATTGATTTAGACCAATTTTTATTCTTTCAAGCAATAACAAAGTAACCTCTAATCTCTTTGTTTTTCTGACCTGTCCCTGACTTCTGCTGTTTGTTTGCTTTTTCATGTCACTGGGTTTGTGTCATGGCTAAACAAAGAGATGGACTGATCTTTTGTTCCTGGCCAGTTTTCATTTGTTTTCTACGACCTGTACGTGCAAACGGCAGAGGTGTGAGGTTTGAAATGCTAAGGGCAGCTGAAAAACAGGTCTTGAATAAGACTCTCTTTTTAGGTTATTGTAGCAGAAGAGAGTTTCTCAACTAATTACCCAGCCTTTCAGCCAAAGACAGGAACAAAGGAAGTGCCAAGCTGCTATAAGATAATCATTCTGTTTATCAGCGCTCTACAAACACCACTTGTAAAGTAATGATAAGCCCTTTGCACTCAGATAATGCAGCTGATCCAGGCATATCTCAGAGATGCTGTGCAGATCTCCCAATTCAAAAGCGGCTCTTGCCTACATTCAGGTGAGAAATGGTGTTCCAGATGGTCCAGTGAATATTTTAGAGGTTGGCAATAAAATCAGAGGCATCTGGGGCAAGGAAGAATAGTTCCTGTAGACTGAGAAATGAAGGAGGGTAATAACAGGACATTGCTGCTTGGAACACAGAGGGACAGGCTGTCTGTAAGGAAAATTTGGTTTAGATAGAATTTTGTTTCTTAGTAGTGAGAGGGTTAAGAAGATGATGCTATTTGGGTTTTGCCAGTTCAATCCTGCTGTGAAGCTGCTTTTGTTTTCTTTCATCATAATTTCTTTTTGTTTTTCTTTCATCCAAAGGCACCCTTCCTAAAACAATGTTCCCATTGCTTTTAGGGAAAGTTTGCCAAAGTCATGCACCTCTTTATTCCTTGCACTTTGTGAATATTTCATCTTCCATAAGCCGTGCCAAAGACTCTCATCAGGAAAACAAGGATCTAAATAATTCTGAGATAAATGAGGGCTGGTTTTCTCTTTTCCATATTAAGTGTTTATAAACTTCAAAGTAAGAATAATCTTGAAAAAAATTACAAAACCAAATGCTTTAAAAAATCACTTCTTTAATTCAGAATTGCTACCATGAAGTATCTGGGATGGTTTTGATTTTTTTTTAAACATATTGCCTCTCCATCTTGTGAAAGCAATTTGTAGATACCACAAGACTCAGTGCCATCAGGACTAGCCTGGCATCTCTTCCATGAAAAAAAAGAGTTCTCAGAAGAGTCTCAATTAATTTGTGGTACTATGAACTTCCACTGAGGGAGGGCACGTCTCAAATCTGAGCAAGTATTCCCTTCGGATTTGTTTTCTCATGGTCAGTATTTACTTTCCATGTGGGTGAAAGAGTGCTGGTGCTGATCATCCCATGGGAAGTGCCTGCCAGGACACACTGCAGCCAGAGGGGATGCTCAGGGGCAGGGCTGTGGTCCCTGTGGGTGTCCTGTGGGTCATTCCCCTGATCCACTGGAGCAGGTACAACCCATGGGGGGATTGACCATCAGGACAAACATCTGTGCCCAAAGAGGAGGAGAGGTCAGGGACCTGCGGTGTAAATTCGGGAGAGAAAAGCCAAGGGATGAGGGATGTGGAGGGGTGGCCTGAACTGAGAGTCCCCTGCTCAACGTGTGACACTGATAGGGCTTTTCTGAGGGCTGTGTGATTATCACACTGCTCATCAGCAAATGAAGGGGCCAATTTCACCTTCTCTCCTCTTTCTTCAGGGCTTGGCAGTGGGTTCAGAGCCCAAGCCGTGATTTGCTTTGTTACAGGCAGGCTAATGCAGGCCATCACCTGGGAATGTGATGGAAATGGCTTTCACTCAGTATCGTGTGAGAGAACTCCTGGAGTGTCAGCAAAACCCCGTGCTTCCTGCCAAGTGCATTTATGTGTTTCCATCTTCCTAATTTGTGCAGACACAGAAATCCCCCAGACCAGCCTTTGTTTTCAAAGCTGTTGAGAGAAAATCCCTGCTTTCCCCTGGCCCTGGAAAAGTCTGCAGGCACAACCAGGTGCCCTTGGCATCTGCCTGGGGCCTGCACACTGTGTGCCCTTCCCTCTGTGCCACAGGAGAAACCCCTGAGTGCCACAGCCACGCCTCAGTGTCACACAGCTCCAGCCAAAGCACTTCTGACTTGAGCCCCCAAAGAAAACTCCACACATCTGTAATGTATTTATGGCTCTGTTTGCTCATTTGTCCTCCCTGTGGTCTCTTCTAATGAAGGGTAAGAAAAATTAAACTCCTTCATAGGCTCCAGCGAGCTCAGCAGATGCAGTGAGTGAATGCTCTGTTCCTGAAGCACGGTTCTGCCAGTTACTGGTTGACAAATTCACGTGGGTACAGGAATGGGATCTGTAATGAGCTTCCTGCACAGTCAGGGCCAGACTGTGCCAGGAGCAGGGCTCATGTGAGTCCCACACTGGGACTGAGGGCAGTTTTATGGTCCTGAAATGGGCAGTGCTGTGTGTGCAGCAGTGAATGAATTTACAGTACATTACTGCAGAATTACATTTTTTTAATTACACAGCATCAAAATAGCCCAGAGAGGGGATGTGGACCCAATCACCCCTGATGGTGTATGGAGCAATGAAAGGGAAAGGTTGGAACTGTTGTTCTCTATGCCGTGTCTTTAAAAAATGTGAATCTCCCACAAGCTGGAGGCTGCCTGTTCAGTCACTTCAAGGTGGATATAACTAACACACTGCACAATTTACATAAGACTTATCTTTGGTTAAATTCTTTTAAAAGGATACCATCAATTTAAAGATTACTTTTCCCTGGGTCATTAAAGTTAGGCACATACTAATTTATTAAAGGGTAATGTATTATACCTGGGCAGTGATAGTATCTGCCAGAAATTCCAGGGAGGCTGTAGAGGTCTTGCTGTGATGAGCCAAGCTGATAACAGCACACAGGGAGACAGCTGCGTTAATGGAGCTGCCTGTTCCCCAGGACAGGGGGCGCAGTGCTGTGGTAATAATCCTTTGGGAAGGTGGCCTGGAGAGACACAACAGTGGAGCCTACAGCAGGAAAAAAATGAAACACATCAAATCTTATTTATCGGGATGCTGCAGCACATCACAGGAGCGGCCCTAACCCCACTTAGCATGTGCCAAGTGCTGTCCAGCCATGTGCAAATAAAAAGCTCCTCTGTGGAAGAGCTTTCACAATCACAAAAATGTGCAAAAAGCCTGGGTGGATGCCCCATCAAGCATCCGGCCTGCCAGGAGACCTGTGGAAGGTTTGCAGTGTAAATAACCCTTTCCTAAGGTATCTCTGTGTAGAATTTTGCAGCTAAAATGACCCCGTGGGGATACAAAGGTGCCCAGATCACCTGTGGTGGAGGGAGCATGGTGATGTTCCCAGTCCATGTGATATCAGCAAAAAAATATGTGAGCAGCAATTTCAGAAGTGAAACATGAAGGCTACACAAACTCCACCAGTGAGGGGATGAGCCACTGAGCCTAAAAGCTTGGCTGGGGAGAGAGATGCTTCACTGGAACCAGCACTGCAGGAACAACGCTCTGGGAAGAACCAGCATCAGCAAAGGGACAAGGTGACAGATGTGAACTGGGGCAAGTCTGATCCCTCAGCCTCACTCAGCAGGCTGGGATTATCCCTGCAGGTCACTGAGAAACTCAGAGTAGAGCTGGTCACTAAAAAGAGGAGGGGAAAAAAAGCCCAGTGGGAATCAAAGCTGAATTGCAGTGGTTGCTGCAGCAAACCAGGATGGAAAACCCATGGCTCAGAGTGGGGAGGAAAGAGCAGAGGCAGTGTGAGAGGCCCTGGAAGTTGCTCTGGGCTTGGCCTTGGCCTCTGCCAGCAGGACTGTGTAAGCAGGGCAGCTCCTGCAGTGCCTGGCTCGGGGCTGGGCTGGCAGTGGAGGCTGGCAGGGAGGCAGGGACGGATGAGTTTCTCTCATGGACAGGAAATTTGTACCAGGATTTCCCTCCTGTGGATGCCAAACTGGGCTACAGGGACAGGGCGGAGGGAAGGAGTATAAAAACCCTACACTTTATACTGAAATTATTTCGTTAATTATTGCAATTCTAAGCCAGTCCCAGGATTGAAGAAAAACACCCTCAAAGTTCAGCATTAAGTGCCCTACCTGATGTCTCCTGTTTTGAGATCACAAATCATTTCCAGATCTTTGGCTCCTAACAGGCACCATCAGCACAAACTTTTTCCCCAAACATTCTCTGTTTTTAACCCCTGAGAGGACCTGGGAAACTCAAACGTGGTCTGTTTTTCCCCTAAATCACAAGGAGGCATCACTGAGAACTGAGGGCTGGAATGCCATGGGGCAGGAAAGGCTTGTTCCAGGGGCCAGTGCAAAGGCATTTTCATGCAAGGTCTGCTCGAGACTCCATCATCCCACACCACAGGGACACAAAGCTTCCTCCTGCCCTGCCCAGGAGCAGCAGGAGCAGGGAGGCAGGATTTGGGCACCTCGCCCAGGAACACAGTGACAAACCCTGACTCAGAGCATGAACAACCTTGCCCTTCCTGTGGATGTTTCTTTGAAAGGAGTGACTTAGCCTTAAGCAAAACTGGAACACCAAGAAATTGTTGGAATTCAAGAACCACTTGTTTTCCTTTTGCACAGTTTCAGGTTTTTTATTTTCTTTTTCTTTTTTAAGGATGAGCCTTATTGCTCTTCGTGCTCATTTTCTGGTTTGACCAACTTTTAATGTGAGAAAGACACCCAGGAAAGTTAATACACATAATTTCTGAATTGTAAGACAGCTTTCAAAGGAACTGAATGTGTTTTTTTCAGGGCTACTGTCAAGAAATCTTCAGGTTTTGAAACTAAAATTTATTTTCCTCATTTAAAAAAAAACTGCCTTCACTGGGAAGTTTTGATCTGAGCACAGAATCTGAATTGTATGTTGGGCACTGGCTTGAGATGGATTTGTGTCTTAAGCAAGGAACTTTGCCTCTTCCCTAGTTTTCCTATTTGAACTATTGTTTCACTTCCAGCAGAGCTTTATAAACATCCAAGCAAAAAGAACTTGGGGAAATGTGCTGCTGTTATACAACTGCTAATCATTACTATTCTTCTATTGTATTTGATGATGTAAGAAAGCCCCAACCAGATGCCTTGAGATCTGAGGAAATGTCTGCAAGGCATCTTTGTGGTAACACATGGGTGAAGATTCCATTCATCATTTCCTTGACAGTTTAACTAACTACTCCCAAGCCAAAAAAGATCCCTGAAATCCCTCCCAGAAATATTAGCTGAAGGACAGGAGCAAATCATTATAAAAGCTCAGGCAGCCTGTGTGGAAATGCCAAGGCTCAGGGACTGTCAGGAAAGGGGCTGCAGAACGTAATCAAAAAATGCTGCCTTGCTATCCGTAGGTCTAAATTCTATATACAGGGACTTGCACCTCCACTGGGAAAAAAAAAAAAAAAGAAAAAAAAAAAAGGAAAAAACCCAGAGTTCTGCACATTGTAACATTGTACACAGTTGGAACCATTCATTCAAAAACTCTGGTTTGAACTTTACGAAGTACCTATGGGATTTAGAACAAATCCCAGTTAACTTCAGTAGAACTGAGGCCCTTGCACACTTGAATAATTGAAAGCTGCAGTCAGAATCAGCAGAAACATGTTTTTCAACCTTTTACAATTTGTAGCACCTTAAAACCTTTCTTTTTTCCAGTGGAAGTGTCAGTTCCTGTATAGTGATTTAATACTGCAGAAAATAGGTTTGCTTTTCTTAGCTACCCTCTGCAGACCCCTTAAAAACACTCTATGAACACACAGATTGCAGGTTAAAAACTCTAACTTTGACATACCTCAAAATATTTATTGTTTTCTCTAGAGCCCTTTGTCCTGGTGTCATGCAAACTATTATACAAAAGTCAGGGTCTAGTTCTTGTGGTTAGATAAAGCTGAAAAGCATCAACTTTAAATGTTTAGTGTTGAATTCTCTTTTTTTGAGTGCCAATTGCATAATGTTTTGAGCTCTAGCTTACAGCTTTTGAATGTTTGTTGTTGGTAATGATGTATTCCTGATAGTACACGCCTTGTGCTGGTCCTCTGTGCACTGTGTAAGCCCCATGTTAACACCAAAATTTTATATTGACATATGGGGGGGAGGAGACACTCTCCACACTTGCTTCCTGCTGAATACCTTGCAAAACCTGGGGAAGCATTCTTTCCAGGGCCATCAGAACATGACATTATTACATTACAGAGTGGCTATGGAGCTTTGAAGCTGTGATCTCCCAGCTCAGCTTGGCTGGGTCTCAGGATTTCTGCTGGTCACTGTGACCCCAAGATGCATTAGAAAGTCTCTTTTCTCAGCCTGGCAGTCAAAGAAGGAGTCAGAACTCTTCTATTCTCATTCTTAAAGTTGTTTATTGTTTCTTATCTATAAAATTCTTTCTTTGACTTGCTGAGGTCTGCTCAGCAGGTCAGACAGAGAGAGGCACCCTGTCCGCCCTCGAGGCAGTGTTATCTTTTTATACTGAAAACTACGTGTACATTATTTACTATAACTTCTCAATACTTATTACTTATGTTAGACAGTGAGCTTTTACTCTAAACTAATCTAAAAGTGCCAGCATCACAGCAGAAGATGGAGACTAAGAAGAAGAAGAAGGAGAAAGACTGGACACACTCAGATTCTTCCATGTTTCTTTTTGAATCTCTATTCTAAAAACTCTAAAAAATCTATTTTTCACCCCATGACAAACTAATTATTATTTTACTTAGACCCTTGCAGATCTTCATATAAGGTTGGTAATTTTTTCTATGGGTCATAATCAAAATCACAGGTGTCTTGGGCTCTGTGCTAAGGTCTCTGAGCCCTCTGGTAGAGGTTTGGGCAATCCAGGACAGCCAGAGGGATGTCCTGAATTTCGACAGCTGGGAGAAGCTGGCTAATAAATGAGGAACAGAAATGGTGTATAGCCCAGAAAACAAAAACTTTAATAACAAAAATAACAAATGTGGCACAGGTTAAAGACCCCTGTGGGGGGCAAACACAGCCAGGTATAGGGGCAAGAGGTCCGAGCACAACATGCACACAGGATAAGACCTTATATGAACTGGGCATTGAGCCAACTGCAAACAAGAACTGGAAACTTGACCAAATATAGGACAGTCCTATTAGCAGACTACTAATTGCCATGACCCCACTCTTCCCACCGTGGCCTGGTCAGGTGCCCCCTCCCCTCTGTACCCTGCCTCCTGTGGTTTGTGGCTAAAGCACTCTGTAAATGCATCTGAAGCATGTGAGAAACAACTGCTCACTTTGAAAATCTAAAAAGGTTTATTAAACCTTGACAGAAATACAATAAAAGGACTACATAAGGAAAAATTCACAGCACTGGGAAATGCCCTCATGGATACCACATGGCCAGTTCATCTTCAAAATGGATGCTCAGTCTTTTATACCCCTGGGGTTGCATCAGCCAGCCCTGGCCCCTTCCAAAGTCTGTCAGTCAGCTCCTCTTTGCCATTTATCAGTGGAGACTGCTTTCTTGTAACTTGATTGGAGATCGTGTAGTTTTAAACATAGGTTTAAAAAAAGACTGGACATGGCACTTGGTGCTATAGTCTAGTTGAGGTGTTAGGGCATAGGTAGGACTTGATGATCTTAGAGGTCTCTTCCAACCTCAGTATTCTGTGATTATATTGTTCTGTGGTCAGGTGTTGCCATTCCACACCCCCTAAGCACCAAGTTTTTCCATTCCCCACTGCCCCATGCCAGGGACACATGTGCAGCCTTCTTTGTACCTGTCCTAGACAGCCCAGGCTGTCTGATGGCAACAATACAGGGGGGAAAGGGAACTATGGGGAGAACAGAGGACATCTAAACTACAATAACATAACTATACCTCACTAAAGCTTTTCTTAATATTCACACAATAGTTACCTTTTAATTGCGAGAGCCAATCATCTCATTTTCTATCACTAACAAGCAGAAATCCCAGCTGGATGAGATCCCACAAGTGACCAGAGCAGACTGAGGTGCAGATCCACAGTCTTTTCAGGGACATATAGAAAACCTGAACTCTGCTCTGTATTGCAGCCTACAAGAATGACAACCTGAGGAGAGCACAGAGAGCCAGGACCAGGCCATCAAACACAGCTTTAAAGGTCATACTCCTCTTGGCACCAGAAGGAATCACGGCCATGAGCAATTTGCTTTGTGTTTATGGCTTTTACCTTGGTGTGTTGTTTGTCTTCTAATAAGCTTCTTGACTCACTAATCATCTGTTCAGAGGAGCTTTCTGAGCTGTGACTGGGGAAGAGATGAATGTGTCCAGTCCTGGAATTATGCAGTGAAATGCTACTCTGCATATTATATCTGCAGCATGATATATTAGCCTATAAAACACAGCTTGGGAAAGGCTTTGGCCAGGCAAGGAAGGGGCTGCTGAGAAAAATGGGCAGAAGGGACTTGGTGAGCTGTGTGATCAAGGGAGTCAGTGCAGGGAGAAGGTGTTAGCCTTGGTGAGGCCTCACAGGTAATGGGAGATGATGGAGGAAGGGATTTGGAGTGGAAGATCTGTGCTTGATGTGGTTGGAAGAGAAATAAGAGAAATGGTCACTGCAGGACTGTAAAGAACAGCAGCTGGAAGAGATGATGAGCTGTGTGATGCAAAGAGACAGAACACCACAGTCATCTCTTCCAAGTTGCAGGATATCCCAACTGGATACCATGGGAACTGAAAATCACAGGCCAAGGGTTGTCCCTGCACCATGGCCAGCCTGACCACAACTGGGGCACTGTCACCATCCTTACAGCTGCAGTCATGCCTGAGGCCAGGGCAGTAACAGGATTTTAATGACTTGGGAAAGCAGCAAGGCTCTTTCTGACACAGAGTGACGTGTGGGGTGTGGTTGGAAACAAGTGAGGGGCAGTGTATAGGTGTTTAATAAAACTACATCCAGCCTGAAAGCAGTACTCAAAAAAACTTGAGGTTCTTCTGTGTATCAGATCAGATTTCTCCCTCAGCCCCAAACTCACCAAGGGTTGACCTGAAGAACCTGACCTGCCTGTTTTTCTAAAGATTTGGGTGACTCTATTTTGTTTGGTTTGATATCTGCTTTGGTGGGCAGAAAGACAAGCTTACAGATACATTTTGGCATTGGAAAGGAATTGTTAATTGTTACAGTTTGAAAAAACAGATTTCTCCAAGGTTAAATATCTGAAGATATTAATAAAACGAAACAGACTTCCAATTCTGAATCACAGGTTAAAATCAGCTCCAAATGAGGAAGGATCCAATATTGCTCCTTCTTGGAAAATGCTTGGTAACCTATATGAAGTTAGCTGGGCCTGCTCAGATCAGGTCTGCCCTTTGATTTTCACCATTTTGGTCAGTTTTGAAAGTGATTTCATTATTGTCGTCCACAGCCATGCTGAGGCATTCACAGCTGAAATGTAGCAGTGTAAGCAGAACTGCAGGAACCTGAGCACTGTTTGTTTCATCTGTTCATTTGTTTCAGTGGCTGGTGCCATGGCTTAGTTCAAATAGCCTTTCATGGCTGCTAAATGAAGGGAAACCTTGGGAACATGCAGCCAACATGGCAGATTTGGGGTCCAATTTGCTTTTAAACCTTTGGGTATTGCTTATAGGGTGGTGTTGTAGTGTGTTTTTATATTTTGTAATACTTTGAAGTAGTTTTGTTTTGTATCCCCATGTTTTTCCCAAATGGTTTATCCCAGACTGTGCCCCCCTCCCTTTACCTGTGTTATCCCTCTCCCGGGATGAGATCATCCCCAAACCCCCACCCTGGCTCTCTGTCAATCACTCAGCATCCCATCCCTCCATCCAGAAGTTTCGGTCCAAGTCATCGAGTGATTAGCAGAGGCCAGGGGTCAGCCCCCCAAGCCTTGCCCCATACGCTGTCCTATATGTCTATCCCCCAGTACCCATCCCTTAGGGTCACTTATTGGTTGGTAAAATGTTCTCTACTTTTGGTTTCCACCTCCCTTTAAATGTGACCTTGGCACATCTCCCGGGGCTCTCGGCAGGAGGCCCCTGAGGTGCAGGAGCTCCTTTGGGACTCCTAATAAAGCCTTGGATTAACCCCTGCTAAGAGTCGGCCCTTTCTCTTCTACCGATGTCTCTGGTGTCTCTTGTGCTGCACAGGCGCCCAGCCCAGGTGCCCTCAGTACCCTCGGGGCACAGACAGAGAGTGTCTCCCTGCCAGCCCAGGTGCCCTCAGTACCCTCGGGGCACAGAGAGTGTCTCCCTGCCAGCCCAGGTGCCCTCAGCACTCTCGGGGCACACACAGAGAGTGTCTCCCTGCCAGCCCAGGTGCCCTCAGTACCCTCGGGGCACAGAGAGTGTCTCCCCCCAGCCCAGGTGCCCTCAGCACCCTCGGGGCACAGAGAGTGTCTCCCTGCCAGCCCAGGTGCCCTCAGTACCCTTGGGGCACACACAGAGAGTGTCTCCCCCCAGCCCAGGTGCCCTCAGTACCCTCGGGGCACACACAGACAGTGTCTCCCCACTGTCGGCCGTGTCGGGGCTGCCCCCCGGTGTCTGCCGACTCGGGACTGGCCCAGGGTTCCTGAGAGGCTCGCAGAGAGACCGAGACAGGGTGGTATGGGACAATGGTGTGACTGAGCACTAACATTATAAAAGATCATTTCTAGTCTGAAAAGACAAATTTTTTAAGTGCCAGGAAACGCTACGCTGTCACTGAAACCTTTCTCTGGTCCCTTGTTCTCTGAGCTACTCTGAACATGTCTTTACTTCCATGACCTTGTACTTTTTTTTGCTGTAGAAAAGCAATGGCCTCATTAAATAGGTTTAAACCTGACCAAACAGGTCTCTGTTGCACACCCATTGTCTGTGTGCTGGGGTCACAAGGACAGAAATAAAAAGCCATTACTCTGGTGGCCCTTGTGATATGCATAAGGAACATGAAGCAAGATTATCTATATTGAGAACAAGAGTTTTCTGAGTTTCAAGTACCTATTTTTACACTGGATTAGTGTCTCCTCTGCCCTTCCAAGTCTTGCTAACAGAACATCAGCAGCAGGAGAGTGACTCCTTCACCTGCTGAAGGAATTCTGCTCTTTGTGCTCATGGAATGCCAGTAATTCCTGTGAACTTGCCACTGGCAAGGCAGGATGCACTTTGGAGCAGGTATTTGCTGACAGCAGAAAAGCAGTGGACTCCTGATTTCCTCTCCAGGCTCCAGAGAGGAATGTGTTCTAGTGACTAGTTTTCTGCCTGCCTATTTGAAGCATGGTCTTTCCAGGTTCCCCTTTTCATTCTTGGGATGTTATTCAGCCAAGTGGTGTCTGTGGGTTCTCCCATCACCTTGTGTGAGATTTGCAAACCACAGGGAGGTCCCAGGGGCCACATCCTGACCCCCATGTCATGCCCAGCTTCCCTCTCCCCACCCCAGGCAACCCCTGTAAGCCTCAAGTCTCTGTTCTCTGCCTCAGGTATTGTCTCACAACCCAATCTCCTTTTCTTGTTCCTTATCTTGCTCCTCACACTGCTGTACAGTTCTGGTAGCTTCCTTCTTCTTGTGGTTCAGGAGGAGAGAAATCCTGGGAAAGCAGGAGGGCAGGAGGGCTTGCTGTTTGCTTTGATGCCCTGTCCAGGGGCTAGAGGAGCAGGAATCACAGAATCAGGGAATGGTTGGTGTTGGAAGGGACTTTCAAAGTTCCAACCCCCTGCCTCCTATCTCTTGGACCTCCCTCTGACTGCTGGCACAGAGCTCATCCAGCTCATCCTTTCTGTGACATTTGTGAGGTGTGCGAAGGGACCTTGTAAGAGAGAGAAGTGACACTGAGGGGGCTGAGACAGGAGAAGGAGCCAGGCAGGGACCTTCCCATTCTTTTATCCCAGAGTCCTTCAACAAACTCAGCAGGTCAGAGTGATGTGGCCTCTGGATCTGGCCAAATGGTGCCTGCAGTTTTTCAAAGCCTCCTAATGTGGTTAAATTGGGGCAAGCTTTCACAAAGGCAAATTTCATGTTCCTTTTCCAAAGGCTAAGGGCATTAAAGCCTCTCTGGAAAAGATTACCAGAGTATTTTGATAAGGCAAAATACAACCTAGCCCTGGTCTTAGAGATAAGAGAAACTTCTGGCTAAGATTTTCCCATGTAGTTCAGGTTTAGGTAAATATTCAGCATGGAAATTTTGGCTAAAATACCTAATGTTTGGTAAATGTACTTGAACAATCTCAACAATAGAGCTGTCAGCCCCACCTACAAGAAGGGGTTTTGGCAGAAAGTTCTAGGATTGAATGGATATAAGGCAAAGCTGGGAAAATAATGTTGTTAACTATTTCCCAATGAGTCATCAACAGGTTTTTAAAAACTTTATAATAACAATAGTTTTTTAGAACACATGAGATGCTTTTCTTCAGAAAGCAGCATTATAATGAGGGAGGAGTGGAAATGCATGTGCTTTTCATCTGCAGGGAACACAAAGAGACTACCTAATGTAAAGCAGGCCTTAAAAAAGACAAATAAGCATGTTAGAGAAAAATACTAGAAGAATAAATCTGGAGAACAATGTTTCAAGTGCACATAGAAATGCTTCCATATCTTCTGAAGTATATGAGGCAGGCAGAGGAAACTGCTCCCAGTCACGGCAGGGCTGATAGATCGGCTCGCACGCCCGGGACTGATAAACAGCTTTTGTGCAAATCTCTTTCAGACCGCTTCCCTTTTCTTCTGATAAATATTTAAAAAGAGATTTGTCTCACCAAGATTACTTTAGTATGAGAAAGTGAGCTGGGAGTTTAATGTGGATGGATCTGAAAGAGTTTTACAAACTTTTTGTTTTGTTTTTACTTTATTTTGTACAGCGGGCAACTGGTGTCACTTACAAACTCTCACAGAGAGCCTCTGCTGCTGTTGCTGTGGTTACAAGGCACTCACAGGCAGAAATCTGAACGACTTCTGGTACCTTTATGATCTTCCAGTTTCCCTCTTTTTCTCCTATAGCCTCTGCCTGTCTGCAGAGCCCTGGCAAAACCATAGCCCCGGCCCCACCCTGCTGGTGGAAAGTTCCTGGAAACCATCAATCAGGAGGAGTTGCCTTTAGCAACAACAACAAATCTGCAGAGTTCACCGCGGGGATGGAGAGTACGTGGTTATTACTGTGTTGATGTTCAGCTGCGAATTCCTGGCATTGGGAAGACTTAACCTGTAGGAGCTTTCAGAGGGCAAGAATTAAGTAATGTCTGCAGGGTGTGATGGGAGGCTCCTCCAGCCTGGCTGCACCCCTGTCACTGTCACTGAGAGCAGGAGGAGATCCTGAGCCAGTTTGCAAAGAAAGGACCATGAGGTGCCTGTCTCAGTTGCTAAAAACACCATCAGGCAGCCTTGCAATCCTCAGCAAGGCTTGAAAAATCTGCAGGGGTGGAAATGTCCCAGTCAGCCTTTCTAATAGCCCGAATTATAGTACATTTTAATGTTCTTATTGCTGACTTGTTATGTAAAACCTTAAACACCTTGCCAGGGGAAGATATGTGTGTCTATGAAAAGACATAGGTGTGTGTGCTCTCTATATATTTTTGTATTGAAAAGCCATATCTGCCTGTGGATATTTTTTCCAGGTGCCTCACAGGTGGGCAATGCTGTCTCCAGGCTCACCTAGGAACACCTCCCATCCCTTCCCAGCACAGGGAAATGAGCCAGCATGAGCTGCAAGGTTATGGAACACAAGTATGCACAAACAGAATTACAGTCATTTGTAAGCCTTATCCAGGGACCAGGTGCTGCCTTCCACAGAGAGGGGCTTTAAAAAGTGCAGCAGCTTCTGAGGGTGGGTGTCAGCACAGGGGTTATGGATTCTGACTCTCCCAACCCAAAAAGTTTCCCTAGGTCAGGGCAGTGTGGGTTTCAGCAGCTACTCCTGTGCTAGCACCTATGCCCTTGGGAACAGGAGGTGGAGAGGAAAAGGAGGGAAAACATGAACATACACTTAAAAAGCAGCTCAGGTTTCAGGGGGAAAAAAGCCAAAGAGGAGGATTTCCTTATTCCTCTCCTCCCCAAAGCCCTAGATGGGGGGAAGGAGCCTGCTGTGGTGTTGGAGTGAGGCAGAGCTGTTGTGCAGATCCCAGCATCTCTGCTCATCCTGCCTGTGGGGAAGTTCAGCAATTTCAACACCATCTCTGGGATTTTCCAGAGGGCACAATCTCCCAGTTAGTCATTCAGTCTATTCTCCCAGTGCTCTTTTGAAAGAATGGAGGCATTTTCAGAGAAGTCAGAGGGCATCACTAGCTTGGCTTGACATTTACACTGGTATGTTTTTATCAGAAGGCAGGGGAATGGCTTTCAGTGCTGGTAAACCTGAACACAGTGAATTTTGTTTTCTCTTTGAGAGTTTTAGAGCTCACTTCCTCAGACCTATTCACAGGCTAAAAATAACTCTTTTCATCAATTCATTAACAAACCCCTATTGCAGTGCACTGCACCTTGTTATTGATGTTCTCAGTGGTATAAATAACTGCCTGACCACTTGTGCTGGACAATCAAATGCCAGAGCATATATTTATTTCGTGATAAAGCAATCAATTTTTAATTTTCCCCCTCTCTTTTTGCAGCTGTCTAAAAGCTACAGGAATGCCTGAAGTCAGAGGAACTGCTGCCTACCAGGACAGGTTCTGCTCCCTGAGTATCCGATCTATCCTTTGGTAGGTCTGGGCACCTGAACACTTCAGGGGACACAAAGGCAAAAGTGGAAGAAACTAAAGTAAAATACCCAGTTTTGCATTCTTTGGACTTCCTGGTGATAGGGTGGTGCATTTTTACTTTGAATTAGATTCACTATGAAGTGAATGCATGCAGTAAATTTCCCAAAAGATTATGGGAGAAATATTAAACAATATTATTCTTAATTAGCGAGATGAACATTTTCTTCATCAAGCCCCGACTTTCACTCTGCTGGGCTAGGTGAGAAGGCATTCCTTGCTTTGAAGAGTGTGAAACCTAAAGAAACCAGAGAGTCTTCAAAGGTCAGGCACAGTCCTCTTTTCACAGACAGATAAATTCCACCTGCAGAAGTCTCCTGTGTCCTTCTGCACAAGATCACTCCTTTTTCCATAGTTTATTTGAAAAATAAGACGAACTTTGCTAATTAGCAGCATTGTACACATGATCTTTTCTTTGGCAAATGTGTTCCTTAATGTGCCAGTTAAAATAATTCAGTTACTTTTGGCCCTCTCAGTTTATTTAGAGACCTCAAAGTACCTCAGCATACACACAGCAAGAACTGATAAGGGAATGAAATTATAAACAATCCTAATTTGTATTATGCTGGGTACACTAAAAAGCTGCTTTTCCCTAATCTGCTTATTGCTTTTGTAATCCTCACAACAAGACCTCTGAAAATCTCCCTAGAGCATAAAGATAGAATAGAATCAAATGGGGAAGGGGCAAAGGGAAACAGGTTTAATAATTGAGGAAAATTTCATTTGAGCAAAGGCTAATTAACGAGCACATGGAGTTTCATTGGGTTCTGTGTAAAGGCTCCAAATGAGGCTGGAAGGGAGGAAAACATGGTGCCTGTCAGATCTGGATTATCAATCTAGGCTAGACCTAGGTAAAACCTGAGCCTAGCATGGAGGGACTTTGCTGTAAAAGGCAGTGGGAAGGCAGCTTTAAGCCTCCAATCCAATTCAGCAAATACTAATTTCCCATTTGATTGCCCCAGTGCTGAGAATTCATCTGCTTCCAGCACAAGTAAACGTGGTTTTACTTCATGTGGGGGGGACTTTGTCCCCAAAATAGAACCTATCTGTGGGGACAGCCTTCTTGCCAAGCCATGCATAAACTCAGTCTTTTCAACTCTGTTTTTACCATAGCTTTGAGCTACACCAATGTCTGTGAGTTGACGCTACCATGTTTGGGACAGCCCAGTTTCTTTGGTGGTTTCTCCCATATTTCTATGTCTCTCAGTCCTTGGCACAGAGACTGGAAGGTAATTCCTGTTAGCCCTCTGACTGCCAGTGTGGTAGATAAATACCCAATGAGCAAACAAATGCTAGACTTAACAGGAAGTATAATCCATACCTGTGACTTGTGCTCAGGTAGATTGAAATGCATTCTGAATTGATTCTTTTTTATTTTGGGTTGCATTCCTTGCTCAGTACTACTTGCCCCTTGTAGTAAATCCACACCCAACAGGGATGAAGGAATGAAAACCAACCACAAGAGAAAACCAACAGCACAGAAGTGACTGAGGCCAGTTGTAGGGAGAGGTAAATTCTGGGAAGTTTCATGCTCCTGGGCAGGATCTGAGGATCTTATGGACCCTGCTGACCTGGCAGACCCTGTAGCAGATCCCTGGGGGCAATGCTGGTGTTGTTTTTGCTTCCTCCCCTTGAAAGAGTTTGCAAGTAAAGGCCCTGTGATGAAGGCAACATCTTTTTTTAGTGCAGTCCCCCTGAAAGCAGAACACAATTTCTTCAGCTTTGTAATTCAAAAGTATTTTAATTCTGTAATGGCATTTATTCTTCAGGCTGTGAATTGACCATAAATAGTTCTCAGCAAGAACTTGCTGTTGGGACTGTGGCATTTATTAGAGACAGATAAAGTCAGATAAAGTACCTCAGGCTAGACTGCAGCCCTTCTGGTCTCTGTTCATGTCATTGAGGCAGCTGGGAGGACATGAGGAGATGTCCCCACCCCAAAACACATCACAGCTTTCCACGCTGCTTCCTCGCTGCCTTGGCAGCATGACAGGGCTGGGAGAAGGAGAGGGAAGGATTGGGCACAGCACAGACTGTAAACCTGCACCCCAGGAAAGCTGACAGCTTTGGGGACTTAGGAGCACACGCACCACTGGAGCTCAGCATATGGCACAAACCTGGAATAAATGCATAAAATAATCGCAGTCACTGCTTCAAGGCATCCATATTTACAGGCATCTAAAAATAATGGTGATTAAAGAAAACTGCCTTGAGTTGAGACAGTGTTCAACATTGTCATGCACACACCATGGATAAAAGAGCCTTCAGTTCTTGGAATTCAGTGGTCAAACAGTTTTTTGCAGCATTTTAAAGATAATAATGTTCTTTATCCTCAAAGCAGGAGTACTTGATTTTACTGTACAATCATTCTGACCTGCATGCACTAACTCCTCTTTACCCAGGCCCAGCAGTGAGATCCATGGGTGGGATCAGTCTTTGGTCACAGGAATATTGCCTGAGTTTGATGTGGTACGTGTCACCACCTTTCACATCAAGAAAGGCACAGATCCCAGCATCACTCAAGGTGAATCTGCCCTCTCTGATTTGAGTTTCCCATATACTTTATTAGTTTAAACATTTACAGTGAACATAACCTCAAGAAGAAGCTGTGGCCCAGTAATGAGAAAACAGCTGAACTGTTTGTCTCCTGGGACTAAATCCTAAGATGCTTTGCAGGCAGGTATTGGCTTGAAGACTGATGCAGCAGGATAAAAGTTTCCCTGTATAGGATAATTTTATTGGAAGCAAAGCAGCCCAAGAGCCAACTCAGCCACCAGTAATGTTGTCATTTTTTGTTACTAGGAGAAAATATATCCCTGTGATTACCAGTGTGACTGTCTAGTGGTTATTAAAAATAAATCCCATTCTTTCTGGTCTAGTCGAGAACTTTCTGAAATTCTTTTGCTGCAAAAGGGTGACTGATGTGGGATGCAGAATATTCCTATTTTTAGTCTTGTAACTATACTTGCCAATCTTTGAAGAGCATTGATATGAACCAGAAACAGCTGGATCTTCTGTCAGCAAAATGGGAAAGTAGGTGGTTGTAGTCATTGAATTAAGGAGCTTCATTGCTGCCCATAATCACTGATTGCATATTATCTAATGGCAGAAGAAGAGATTGTTAGCATCTGACAGTTTCAATTTCAAGTATTTTTAGGAGACGCATCAATTGAAGCACTGATTAGGCAGAAGTGGACCAAAACCATCAGTTGATTGCTTTTAGATGTTACAATCTATTTTTAAAACTAATGAAAACAAGGCTATAAATTTATTCAGCTGCAATTTCAGTCTGCTCGCGTGTTGTGATCTTGCTCTGTTTTGCAAACAGCAAAAGGAACTGATTTATGTCAAATGACCAACCCCCTGTTCTCCCCTGTAAAAATTGTTCTTGTAGCAGATTTCTACTGGGAAGGAGAAATATCTTTTATTTCTGTTCTGTGTGTAGATACAGTTTAGAGCAATTAGCTGCATTTAGGATACTTCACATTATTGTCTATTCTCCTGACAGGTCAAGAAAAGTAGCCCAGCAAGCTCTGTTTTGAAAGAGCCATTATGAACATGTCCAAAGCAGTGTCTACAGCTGGGTTCAAGTGCTGCATTTCCAAGGTCTTTCTCTGGGAAGGAAATGATGATTGATACTAATGCCTGTACACATTAATCAAAATGGGTATTTTCTTGACTGCCTATTCAAACAACACCTCTGACACCGTTTCCAGTCGGCGTCCCCAAGGCTCACAGCAGATGTTTGTTTGATGGCCTCTCATCTCCACTGTTGTTTAGAAAGTCCATTTGGAAATAATAGCTCTATTTCCAACCACAGAAAGCCAAGGCAACATTATCAAAATCGTTTACCCTGGGCAATCCAAATGAAAGCCCTGAGGGGGAAGAATATGTAACCACCACATCCATTAGAACTATTTTGGGAAAATGCTAGGAAATAAATGTGTTCGTGTTCAGAAGATCCATTTGTCTCTCCTTCCCAAAGCTGTTGATATATTTTCAGTGCTGCTGGGTGTTCAAACATGCAAGCACTGGATGTTCTTAATGTTGTGTAGTTGTAGCTGCTACTTTGGTGTGTTGGAATAGGAAAATGGCTTAAAATATGATGTTGGTCTGGTTTTAATGATCTATTATCCTCACTCTTTTCAGAATGTCTGAAACTGTGCCTGAAACTGAAGCTAGTGAGAGCTGTGTATGAACAAATATTTAATAAAGAGGGGACTCACGTGGTTTCCTTGGCCATCGCGAAGAAAGATTTCAGGTACTAGAGGCTCTACATTTGATTTAATGTCTGAGTCACTGGCTCAGGCTAAATAGTCATTTAACCTTGACACAGCTCAGTTTAAACTTGCCTGTGTAAGTGGGAGAAAAATGGTTCAGTGGGGGGCTTTAATGTGCTTTCAACACAAGTTGACCTTGTCTGCACCTGTGTGACCTGTGAAAGTCAGGATGCTGTCAGCTAGACCACGACTCCAGCATAGCTGTGCTATCAAGAGGGAGCTGATCCATAGCAGCATTTGGCTCTTAAATGCTGCCTTTCAGCCAAAATGCTTCTCTGTGACCAATAAGATTCATTAGGGTTAGTCAAAGACTTACTTTCCTATTGTTGTCAATTCTTTATTCCACAAAACCACAATAAGGTTTTAGGGAAAGAAGATAGTTTTTATTTTTCCTTCGGACTTCATTGAAAAGCTTTGGATTTTCATTGCCAAAAATTAAGAATAGTAATAATAATAAAAATCTGGCTTGTGTGATTTTTTGTTACGAACAGCCCAACGTTTATACATAAATAGGCATTTTCTTGCAAACAGCATCTGTTCCACCCAAGGTTTCTTTTAGGCTTCATAAGCTTTCAGAGCAGCTCTAATTCTTATTTCTGCCATATCAAGAGGACATCTGGGGCTTAGACAAATGACATCTGGTGGCAGAGCCCCAGAGTGTCCTGTTCCCTGACATCCACTCTCATGACTGAGCCTCTGCAGAAAAATGACATTCATCAGTGCTCCCAAGACAGCTCCAATATTGGGAATTTTCTTTATCCTTGGAATAGAGAACTAGCCTGATAATGTAGGTATATCTGCTGAAAAATGCTGATGCTCTTTGGTTTTAAACATCCTCTGGAAAGATTCTGCTGCAGGCCAAGCTGGTGAGGCTGTGAGGAATATAATTTATTATTAATCATATGTCTTTCTTCTGCTGCTGTCTACTGAACTCTTCCTTTAGGAAGGGATGCAGAGGAGAGGAAAATGTAAATTATGTTACTGTTCTCTTCCTGTCCCCCATCAGAGAAATGGCACTTGGCAATCAGAGTCCTTTTAACACAAACAGTCACTGGGCATTTTAAATAGCAGTTGGGCTTAGCTGGAGCACATCATGCTCCAGTACCTGTGTAAACATTAGACTCTATCTGCCTATTGTATAAATTTCCTCTTTGGGGGGCACCAGGAAGGGTCTATTTTCATACTCTCTCCTGCTGCTTTACCCACCCTGGGTTTTCCATAAAAGTGTATTTTGTGCTTTGAGGTGATTTATTGCTGTGGTTTCCTCAGCCTCATTTGAATCAGGATTTAAATAATTGGATTTCCAATCTTTTCTTCCTATTTGGACTGCTGTTATATGCAAGCAGCTTTTGTAGGACATAGGGCCTGTCATAGCTAGGAAAGAACATATTTTGAATATGATAATCTCTAATTTAGCAAATAGTGTTAATTTACAAGGATTACAGGTTTTGGATTGTTGCTGGTTAGTGAAAACATCCGGGGAAAGATGAGTGCTCCAAAAAACTGAGACAGCTGTTCTTAATGTGTGTTTTTAGTGTGACTTGCCAGCAAGCTGTGCCAGCTCATTATTGTACATAGTATGATATATACATGGTAAAATATATACCTTAATGCTTTTGCCTCAGGAATATTGACTAAAGACTTCCCTTTCTCTTTGACTGGTAATCTCTACATATATTTTCTGCAGGTTCCAAGGCTTGTTATTCTGCCCCTTCCTAATTTATTGAACCAATGTAAGCTTCAAGTGTCTGTACCAGGTTATGGATGAATTTCATTAAAAATTGCAAGGATAAGTTTAACTTGATATGATCAGTGGGAGACCAGGTGCCACAGCAGAAGGATTGCAGGGATTTGCATGAGTATATGGGGGTCACAAAAACATGTTCATTGCCTGGATTTCAGGTTGGTTTTACTCACAGAAGTTAGACCTTAGAAGAAACATGAAGAACCAGGTTCCACCATGTTTTTAGGAATTGGGAAGGTGCTTGGCTTCCAGAAGAGAAGTCAGAGGCCGGAGGTGGGTTCAGGGTGCCCTGTTGGAACATGAGCAGACAGGAGGCAGCTCAGGCAGAGCTGGCACTGCTCCTGCAAGAAAAGGCAGTAATGGTCCAAGCAGACTTTCCTGGAGCAATTGCCTGGCTGCAACAGTCACTTCCACCAGAAAACACCAAGCTGCTTTCAGGAAAGTGTGTCTCAGTCCCTTAACTCCTTCAGAAAATGGCTTCTTTAGCTAATTCTAGCTTCCTACATGGTTTAGACTCTGAAGTTTGGGCATGTTCCCTTTTCTCTTAGGAAATGTCTGCAAAGGTATCCACAAGCTTTATCATTCCTCTGTGCATTCTCAGCCTATTTAAAGGGACTGGAGAAAACAAAAAGAAAAGGTAACAATTTAGTAATCCTGAAGGTGCACTGAGAGACTAATCTGGAGTGCAGTCATCCATCCTCCCTTGCTATTGAATAAACTCACTGTGTGTACCCAGTGCATATAACAAATAATGAGAGCTCATGCTGAATTCACAAACAATGGCAGAGAAGCCTCCAGGTGGTTCCCAGTGCCAATATACATCATGCCAGGGAATGTTCTGTGGTGTAATTGTACATCACAGGCCTTCCCTGTAGGAGCCCAGTGCCTGCTCTACTCTGTTTCCTTTAAAAATACAAACTTCATGGTTTTTAGCATAACAGGAACTCCTCCCTGGGTCTTGGAAATGCAAGAGCTGGAAGTGAATGCTGGTGTAAGAGACACAGAGCCTCCAAAAATAATTTTCCTGTACATTTGGGCTCTCCTTATTGCAATGATGAGATCCTAGGCTTTTTTGGACACCTTTCCCTGAGGGGTTGTGAGCCCTGGGAATGCCTGAATAACACAGGAAATAAGGAGCTTGGGGCGCTCTCAGAGCCTGGGCTCAATCTCTGCAGGTGGATCTGTGTAGGAAGGGCTGGGTGAGAGCAGGGGGTTGTGAGTCTTGAGGAATGCCTGCTGTTATTTTGAAGTTAAATGTAATTGTCAGTACACTTTGGGAATGATACTGATGCATGGACATGGCATGGGAGTGAGGAGTGAGAAAATTAAAGGTATCAGAGGGTTTATGCTATGTTGTTAATCACCTAGCAAGTAGTACAGCCTAAGAAGTGCCTGTAAATTGCACAGGGCCTAGCATGGTGTCAGGTTCTTTCAGGTAAGAATAACCAGGAGAGTGTGGTGATAACGTGATATGCTGGACTGGGTTGGTTTCATTTTTTGTAGGTTTTTTGTTTGTTCGTTTGTTTTTTGTTTGGTGGTTTTTCCTTTTTTTTTTCCTTTTTTTTTTTTTTTTAGATTTAAGGGTGTGTTTTAGTTGTTTATTTTGTTTTGGGGTTTTTTTTTCTCTTTCTTTTCAATGGCAATAGATTATCTATTTATTGCCTCGTCTGGAAGGCATTTATAATGATCAGTGTCAATATTTATGATGAAACAAAGCACTCTAAAATGTGGTTTTGCTGAGACTATTTTTCACCTGGCATTAATTCACTGAGTGCATAATACAGTCAGATGTGTTAGCCAAGAATAAACTCAGGCCCCAGTGTAAGGGGCTAAGGATGTTTAATGTATCTTGACAGTCATTAAGTAGTTGGTAAAGGACTAGCAATGAATCCATTATTCTCCTTATGAATCAATTCCTATTTATAGCAAACTATCAAAAGTTCCATATTATAATATGGAGATTGAGATCATACATAATGGTTCTTTCACCAGAGGCAGCCATGAAAGGACTGGTGAGACTAGAACAAATTACAGTTAATGATAGACTCTTTCTCAGAGAATTAAACACTTTAATTGGTCAATCAGGTTGGGCATTTGAGAAAGGAAGACTTGCAATTATGTGAAAGCCTGCCTGCTGTACTTTGGCAGCCTTATGGGCCTCTGGCAGTTTTTCATCAGGATTTAGATTTGTCATCATGTTCTAATCCTCACAGCTCCACCTTGCCAAGAATGAAAGCTGCTTCTTGACCTCGTGGGGGTTTGGGGTTCCTTTAGAGAAATGAAGCTGGTAGATCAAGATTTGGTACTGATGCACTGCTGTCTGGGGGTACAATTCATTCTCAACCTTTGTGTATCAGCTGGAGTGTCTTTTGAAGGATTAAGTGAGGTTTGACTCCCAGACCCTTCTGCTTAAGGGTGAATTTCACCTTCTCAACAAACACATGAGGCAGTGGCATCAGTTCCTCGTGAGTTTTGCTGCAGCGCTGAAGTCAGGGATGACTGGGTGGCAGCACTTGCTAGCAGTCCTTGAAGACATGGGCTCTGTCCTATATTCTCATTTTCCAGGTGAGACTAAGCTTGCATCTTACATCTAATTCACAAGAGATCACTGAATATTAGCTGAAGACCCAGCATGTGCAGCAAAATTCATTACATGTGTTCCTGGGGAATACCTTTCTCCACTCTACCTCAGCTGGGCTCTTGTTAAACATCAAGGTAACTCCTTGTAGTGTTCTGCCTTGCAAGTTTAGTTTGTCATTTGCTCAGAGAAGGTGTCTCTCAATCTGTGTTTTCCCAGTTTGCTCTCTACACTGCCCTGGTTCTCTAGGCTTTGAGGTGCTAATGTTGTGTTGTGACTGCTTTTAACAGGCTGTGTTACAGCATCTGTAACAAAGCACCATTGTGCAGGTTTCTGGGTGTCCCACATGAATCACTGAGCTGGAGCAGCTGTTCTACATCAGAGAAAGCTCTGCCTTCTCTCCTCTGGAGGGTTTCATATTAGAAGTGAGGTAGGATTTTGTTCAAAGCAAAACAAGACTCTACCTTGCAGCAGAGAGCAGTTTTTGCTTGATGGTTGTGGGGAACACGATGTGCTTTAGGACTGGCCAGTTAGTGCAGGAATGATTGTGTGACACCAGTGAAAATTCACATTGCAGGCTTTGTGCTGTGCTTGGTCAGAGAGCTTAGGAAGTGAGCTTTGGAACCACAAGGGAAACTTAGCTTTTCCCTGCATGGGAAGGAAGAACAAGAGAGGATTGCTTTGGGGACACCACAGAAACCTCTGTGCTGAGCTGAGCACTCTCATCCATTGTCAGGGTCGCAGCCCAGTCTGCAGCTTTGGATTAGGGGGCATAGAACTGTTTTGGGCCAAGCATGAAAGGCTGCAGAAAAAAAAGATGCAATGTAATATAAAACTTTGCAGCTTGGAGAGTTTAGATGTCAGGAGAGAAAGAGGAGCTGGACCTTACAGCCCACCAGTCACACAGACTTGCCATGGCATGGCCGGGACCGAGGCACTGTGAAGGCAGCAGGTGTTGTCCTGGTAGCTTAATTTTGCTACATTATCCTCTGGGATTGATGAGTGGCCACACATCCTCCCTTTCCCCAGGCAGATGAGTCCTTCATCCAGCTCTCAAACCATTTAGAAAATGAGGTGTTTGTAGGTCCTGACAAAAAGCAGTCACTGGTGGCCGGCAGTGAAAAGCCATCAGTGACCACAACAAAACCCCGGAGAAAACCTGTACCAAAGCAGCTTTGTTCTCTGTTACCTTTTCCAGAGGACAACCCACTGTTTCCTACAGACTGTCACTTCTTTCCACCCCCTACAGAGAAGTCTTCTTTCAGCTAAGCAGAGCAATGTTGAGAGCAGGTCCTCCCCAAGCATTGCAGGACCTTGAGGAGAGGGCACACCCTGATAAATGGGGCTGTGGCATGGCTGCAGTCACTCCTGGGCCAGCAGCTCTCAGGGAGTGAGGGGAACTTCTTGGAGGGGATAAACATGAGAGAAATCCCACCCCATCACTGGATAAAGCTGGGGTTTGTGCCTATGCAGGGTGGAGGAGCAATGAAGGCATCACAACCTCTCTCAGGGCAGATGGCAGGAAACCTGTGGAGGCTGAGGGACTGAAGGGGAGCCTCCATGCTGCTGTGCTTTGCCAGGAAAAGAGTGTAGGCACCAAAATAAGGACATCATGATGCCTTGAAGAAGGTAAGAAACCAACCTTTTCAGGGCTGAAACAGAACAAAAACAGTGGCCAGCTGAAGAGCCCCATATCTGCCCTTACCCAGACCCTGAGTCAGCCATGCTGCCCTAAAAATCCAGCTGCTTGCCTGGTTGCCAAGAGTCTGGGTCTCCTGAAGAAGGAATCTGCCTCCTCTGCCTCTTCCCAGAGGGCAGTTCCAGCTGCCTGGAGCCCTCTTTCCCAGTGGGAAGCGCAGGCAGCAGCCTGGCAGTGCAAACGTCGGTGGGCAGCAGGGCTCTGCCATTGCTCTCAGCAATGCTGGCCCATGGAAGCCCCTGCTTTGCTCCAGCCTTTAATTCCAGAACCTTTGGGAGCTCAGGTTTGCTTAGGTACAAGAGAGTTTGTTGGAATTCACCACAGCTTATTCGCCAAACACATTACAAATATTATTAAATTAAATGTAAATGGTTTGGAAATACAAATGCCAGCCTGTGTTTTTATCTCTCCTGTGTTGTTTAGGCATACAGGAGAGGGGAGCTGGCTCAGGGTAGGGTTCTCAGGAGTCTCTGAGCTTTTAGTGTTTTGGCATTTAATACCCATAGCCACACTTCTCATATTGAGCTGATAAATTGGCCCTGCACCAAGGGAGCCCAGGTTTATTCAAAATATCCCAGCCTTGCTCATTATTGTGACAAATCCATACTCCAGGCTTGCTGCCAGCTTGAAAGACTGGGTTCCTGATCAGCAAACTTTGACGACAACCAATTCACTATAACTTGCTATATTAGCAGATGAAGTGGGAATGAGCCCCAGGGAGATGAAAAGCCAGCAGAACTTCTGTTAACAATTAGGCAAAACTGCTGCCTTCATGCTGCATTTGAATGAGAAAAAGCTTTTCGATGCACTGGGCCTTCACCTTCTGTCCTTCCTCTACAAGAGGTGCATGTCACCTAACAGCTCTGACCTTTTGGCTTTGCCTATGAGGAATATGTCACTGCTGTACCTGAGGATATGTTTGAGAATTCCTCATTTTTTCCCCTGTAAAACACAAATACTTCTGTGGGCTTTAAAGAGCAAATTATTTCTTGACTTGTTCTATGTCTTCAGAAAGTACAGGAGCATCCACCATGTCATGCTGGTCTCAGTTTCATACTGTGCTAGAAAATGGAGGGGTGTCCAGGTGAATTGTTTTCAGAGGTCTCATGTGTTTTGAACTTGTTCTCCTCGTTGTATTGGTCTCTTCTCATCCCTTTTTGCTGTTAGTTCACTGTTTTTCCTGCCCAGCTGGAAGCAGTTCCCCCCAGCTGTCCATTGCCATGCAATGATCCCAGTAAAGAGAACGTTATATTGTCTTCTTCTTCCCCACTGTGGCAAGCAGGAAGTTTGGCAGATGATGTTTCCTGACAGGAAGCTGATGCAGGGCACAGGAATCTCTGTTATCTCAAAAAAATCACCAAGCAATGCAATTTAACATGAAACTACTTTGGTGTGATTGACTCCAATTGTTATTCATAGCATGGCCTCATATTTGCATTGTTATCTGGCAATGAAATTGTCACATCTCTGTCCCCTGTAAGATTTGTGATTGCCTTGCAAGCTGGAGAGTCAATTTAAATTGGAGGGGCCAGTTAATAATGTACAAGATAATCAGTTTCACATGGCTGTTCTCAGAGATATTAAGGAAAGTACCAAAGAAATACAAATACCATGTGACACGGTTAGCGTCATACTGAAGGATCTGGGATCAGCACAGTATCTTTGGTATCTACCTGGTAATTATTACTGTGATTCCCTGGCTTAATTACATTTATACCTGCAAGATTACAAGATAATTATGCTTGAATTTATTGCAGGAAACTAGAAATTGCATGGTTTGTTAACAACATACAAGTAGAGTGTAATTGGCAAACATGACATGGTTATTTGTGCAACATCTGAGAGCATGTATTATTACTTCCAAGATCCAAGATTGTTGTGTGAGAGGCAAGCATGAACCCCAGCCAGTTTAGCACCTGGTAATAGGAAAGCAAAACACCAAGGAAAAAAGTGCACTGTAAAGCAACCTGGCAGTTCTCCAGGGCTGGAAGCAAAATCTTAAAAATTAGGGTTTAGAAATGGAGCAATTTTCTATACCCTATTTTCCTTTCTATTTGTGATTTTTCTGTCTTTTTTGGGCTAGGATGCCAACAAGCATTTTTACCTTTTGCTTATATTGTAGGCTTGACTAAAAAGTATTTTCTGTGATTGCAGCTAGCTGGCCTTTGATGGCCTGAGCAGTTTCCATGTGAAACAGAGGGATAGAAATCTGGCCACCATATTCTTTGGATTCAAGGGAAGAGAACACATTCTGATGGATAGGGCCCAGGGCAGAATACAACACACTGGCACGGGTTTTTTTGCCCTGCCCTTGGAGGTATTGCCTTTGTCTCCTGCAGACAGATGCTCTCTTTCTGCTGAGACCCTGCCTAGAACACTGCCCCTCCAAGCTCAGTTGAACCTTCTGGGCACAGGCAAAGCCTGGAAAGGGAAATAAAGATGCACTGGGAACCCAGACTGTGATGGGGATGTTTTTCTCAGTTAATTGGCAGCAGCAGTGAACTGTGTATCCCAGGGCTGCATCCTTCAGACACTGATCAGGCAGGTTTTGCTCCAGAGTCAGGGGGCATTTGGTCTGAGCGGCACATGAAGGATTCAGCTCAGCTCCTGTAGAATCAACAGCACTGGTGTGGTACAAAAATGTCACTCACTTGAGACTCAAGCCATCACCTGGGCTGGGGCACCAGCAGTTTTTCTAGGAGTTGCCTTGTACCTATGGTGCTTTTCTAGGTAAATATGAAATTCTCACACCTTGGCTTTTTGTTCCTCGCATACTTATTAAAAAATTAAAAATACAAAAGCAAAAGCCTCTTGAAACTCATAAGCCTTTTCCTTGCCAACAAGTCATGTAGAGTTGCCTCCAGGTTTGCTGAATGTCCTGGGACTTCAAGAAAATCAAGCAGGATGTTGAAGTATCCGGTATCAGCATAACCCTGGGCATTTCTACACATCCTGAGCTTTCTGTAGACATCAGGTGTGAGTATTCCTTGGTGCTTGTGGGGAATAACAGCAATTTCACTGTGTGATGGCACTCTGCAGCATTTGGAAAGAATTGTTTTCACAATAGCAATGTTTCATTTCACCTAGAAACCTTGAAAGAGTTTCAAATATGTTTAGGCTTTGTGGCTAGGCACTGAGTGGATGGCTTTATACCTCCTACTGAGACTACTTAAGGATAGGGGTACTAGGAAAATGAAGAATTTAGTTTGGCACACAGACAGTGTTAAGAATAACAGAAATGAAGAATTGTGAATTCTTTGTGGTACAAGAACAAGGCTAGAAACAAATTCTCCTATAGCAGAGCTCAGTGGAAGATAAATTATGATTATCTGTTACAAAGCAGAGATGTTTTTCCCGAAAGCGTTTGAAGAAACCAGATGACTTCAGAGAAAAATGTCTCCTTATTTGAAAACATTTTTTCTTCCCCTTCAGGAAAAGAAGCATAAACAGGGATTTAAGCAAACCCTACCAAGTGAACTTGCCTTTAGTAGCACCTTCAGCATCTGAATCATTTCTTTGGGTTAGATATTCTATATAGCAATGGGCTGTGTTATGTGACACAGCTGTCTTTTTGCAGTGTCTATTCAACCATGTCACTGAAATTGGGGAAGATCTCCAGACAAAATCTGTGATCCTCAGGCTAATATTTTACATAGCTTCTTTTTTTTTTTTTCTTAATTCCTAAAGTTTCCAATCGTTAAAATTAAATTTAAACGAGCAGCAGTTTTTAATCTTCAGTGACAATGTGTAACTTGTTTACAGGCTGACTGTCTCTCTGCTGCTCCCCAAAAGAAGAGCTCGAGTCTGGTAAGAGAGGACTCAGTCTTTGCTGAACTGAGGTTCGGTGTCACTACATTTCTTCAGAAATTTAGGCTGGGCTGCCACCCTGCAGCAAGTAGTTTGCTTGCCAGAAGTGGAGCCAGGAAGTCAAAAGGCTCCTCCAGAGTCTCAGCAGGGCCACCGGCCCCAACGCTGGTTTTGGAGAGCAGAACAATGGCTCATGATCTTCTCAGAGCAAAGGAGCAGCGACTTAAGAGGGTCCTAATGCAAATAACCATTTTCCTCTCCGCCAAGCGAGTGCTTCCAGCGGATTTGTTAAGAAACAAAGAAGGGAGGATCTAAGTCTGTTTGCACCCACTTTGTTTTCCTTTACTCTTTGTCTCTTTGCAAATCGCTGCGTTTTAACAGAACGGCAAAGACTGCTGCTTTTGCAGCACACCTATTGTATAAATCATCGAAACACATCTATTTTCTAAATCCTCGAAAGTGACCTGCAGGCTGCCAGAGCTGCACAAGGCTCAGCGAGGGGTGTGCCGGAAAGCCCTGCTGAGGGACATCCTGCTTTCACCCACACGGGATGCAAGAGGCGCTGGGAGAAGCAGGGATGCAGGAAGGTGACAGAGAGCTGCTTGCCCTGCCCCTTACCACCATGACAGACCCAAATCAGGGTATCTGGGAGATAAAGCAGCACTGGTTACACAAGCTTCAATGCCTGCTCCACTCCCAATTCCCAATACTAGTGGTTTGTGCTTTCACGTTATTCACTAGAGTTGATTCCTGAAAAAAACCCCAAAACCCCCACAAATCCCAAACCACACATACAAACAAAACCAACATCAGTTTATTTCTCCCAATCCCCCTCACAAATATCAGGTGCAAGAAAGAGCTTTTCCAGCGACTGAAATTACAGGACCAAGTACTACAACTCCAGCCCAGATAGAAATTCAAAGACATAATTGTTTACAGGTCTAAAAAATAACCTTACCCTTAGAAGAGGTATCTTCAGTGCCTCGTGATCACACTGCTGTTGCCACAGAGCTGACTTTCCTACAGAAGCAGATGAACACAGACTAACAGAACTGAACTGCTGTAGTGGTACCAGAGTGTTTACATGGCCACACTCTTAAATGCCAAGGTACAAGACACTTCCCCAGAGCTCCCAATTTCACTTCATAATTCTTGTAAGCTGCATCTTTGCACCACCAAGTCTCACCAAGCCATCTTTGGTGCTGACTGGCCCAAATTCAGCTGTTGTACCTGATTGCTAAACAGCCACACCTGTTGGGGCACCTGCTAGAGGTTAAATTTTCCTCCCCTATACGTGGCTAGGTAGTGTTTGGTGTTTTTGAGGTAGAGGGAATTCAGAGCCTTTGCCTGGTCCTGGAGGCTGCTTGTGATGTGAAGTTGCCTTTTCCTTTTGGCTGTTTTCTCTGTGAGTATGTCACACTTTAATAACACTGGGGATATAAGGTGTGGAATGATTTTGCCTGACTGTAAAGTTGTTCTTATGTTGGGTACTTACTTGCAGAGCTGTGTCTGTGTGGGGAGTAGGTGCTGTTGCCTTGTCTCAGAGGGTGTGTGCTGACACTGCTGAATTTTGCTCATGGGTGACTTGTCACAGGTCCTTTACAATAAGATTATATAAATAAGCTCTGAGTAAGTATCTTTTTGACTAGGTATAGTTCAAGGTGATGTAACATTTTATGTGGAATTCAGCTTTGCTTGGGGTGCGTATGCTTTTATTGCAGGAAGGAGGAGAATTATTGGGGCTGAGGGAAGTGTTGCTCTCTAGATCCAGGCCCTTTCATCCAAGGGACCTTCTCTAACTGTTTTTCTGGAGTTCTCAAGGAGCCAAGGAAGCTATAGCTCCTGTGGCTGCCCTAGGTATGCAGCTCTGCCTCTGTGTGAACTTAAACCAACTCTTTTCCTTTGTGCATTGCTGTTTGAAAGGAAAAAAACTGAAGCCTCCATTCTGATGCTTTGATGTTCCTTCACTGCTCAAATGTGCACTTAAGGAGCCTTAGCACTTTCTTCTTTTCAGGAGTGGGGTTTTTTGTGGCTTTATTTCTTTTGATAAATCCAGCAGCCCAATAGGAACTGACTTGCAGCACTAAATAGCTGTTGCTTAGGACCTGAAATCCACAGTATATATATTTTGGGCTACTCTTAGCCTCATCCAGTAGGCTGAATGTCCATTAGCAAATGGAGCTGATCATTCTGTTCAGCTGCACTTGAAAGGAATCTTGTCTGTGTGCTCTCAGCCTCTCTGTGCTATCAGCTAATGCCACAGTGAGGGAGGTGGTGGGAAAGCTGCTTTTTTGGGAGCAAATCTTCTGTTCTGACCACATCTAATATGGATTGACCTTTATGGCTAGCATGCAGCATTACTTCCCTGGAGCCCACCTGCTGATGGGGGTAAAATAATGCTGGACTTGGAGCTAGTAAAACATGAAAATCCCTCTTTCGCTCATTGATTCAAAATGTATCCAGGACTCCGCATGTGTAGCGGGTTTGACTGCAGTGGTTGCTAAGGAAAGAGCAAGTGTTCACTCTGAGGAAAATGAGAAAGCAAATTGTTTGAACAACCTGAAGTGAAGACAGGAAAATCCAATGTATTATTGTGGTGAATTCAGGTATTTAGTTTGGAAGGTGATGTGATGCTCAATTAATTAGTGTTTGCTAAGTGTTTTAAAATAATGTGAAGAAGTTACCTGAGATTTGTAGAGCTTGCTAATGGCCTTATGCTGTAAGCTTTCAGGGCTAGATCATAATTTAAACTGGGTGCTAGAGCTGTTTCATTAAAGGGTCTGTCAGCACTTATGTTATTGAAAAGTGTTTTAATATTAATTCTTGTTCCTGGTGAGCATGGTGGGAATGCATCCACCTGGAACTGAGGGGTGTTTAAGCCCTTGTTAGTCCTGGAACTGCCTTTATCAGTCTGGTAAATGAGAAAAACTTCTTCCCTACTGAGATGTTTGGTTGTGATCAGTTAACTTACTACAGCTGAGGCACAGGAGCTGAAGGTGGGGATGCAATGTGAGAGGATGAAGAGAGTTGAGATAATGTAGTATTGGGTTTTGTTTGGGTTTTTAAAGGAAATACATACAAGAATGAAAACCTGTGGTCGAGGGGAAATGAAAGAGAGGTCCTTGGAATGTCACTAATTCAAGCTGCAAATGCTGTGACAAAAGTTGTGGACTTGGAACTACTTTAGCTGGGATGAGTATTGCCAGGTTCAGGTTTTCCGTACTTCCTCCTGAAACCTCAGGGTTAACTTCCCCTTTAGTCTGCTTTTGTTTTTCTGTTGAAACCTCTAAAACAACAATTTGGCAAGAGAAATCTTTCCTGTGCATGAATTCAAAAAGAACAAGCAAAGCATAAATTAGCATTTGTATTAGAGAGACACTCAAGAGAATGGCGTCAAAGTCACAGGACAAAAAGCCCTGTGTGTGTTTTGGTGGTCACCTTGCTGATCCATAAGACACTCTTGACACTGACAATGAAAGCCCAACAAAAGGAGGAGGAGTGGTTCTATGTTTAGGTTTCTGACTTTGCCCTCTAGAGACCTGAGTATTTCCCTCCATCCCTTTACCCTTGGGCAAGCAAGAACAGCTTTAGAGCACAGCTGGGAAGGGAAAACCCAATTGTGAGGCCAGGAGTTCTCATTAGTAGGTGAATATTGATGACTTCTGCAAGAAATGAAGGTCGTGGAAAGCTGTGTTGACCCGAGTCCTCCCACGAGTGTTTTGCAGGCTGTTTTTAAAACCCTATCAATGGCTTTGCTTTCCCCTTGTGCCTGGATGTGTGGCAGGGACTGACTTAGCCAGAGAACAGTGTGGATTCTCACGCCCTATATTTAGGATCTTTCTGTTTTCTGCTGAAAACTGACCTGCTCCTTGTCTTGGATGGTTGCAAACTAAAATAATAAGGTGTTTGAAGGCTCTGATAATGGTTGTCACTTTGGTTCCTTGTGTAGACAGACAAGAGGCTGCTGGGAAAAAAATGTAAATATTCCTTAGAATCATCCTGTGTCAGGGGAGGCTTTTAATTTTAAAATAAGTTCATTTGCCTTTTAAGCTTACTCTGGCACAGCCTATGTGCTATTTCCTTTTACTTATTTTCACTTTTGTAGCCATTCACTTTAGGAGACTCTATGAGAACAGTGCAGGAATCATGTCAGTAACTGCTTAGGGGCTTTTTGGGGTTTTTTCGTGCGTGGTTTATTTTGTGTTTGAGAACACTTAAAATTGCACAAGGTGAGATGAGAGGTGGACTTGTAGATTAGGAAACCTGTTGTTTTCTAGAAATGGGCAGATAGGAACTCTGTTTCTGTATGCACATTGCAAAGGAGCTGATGCAGAGTGAGAGGGCTCCAACCTCCCCTCAGAGGCATGTGATGTGTGCTAGTGCCAAAAGCAGGAGCATTGACTTTAACTTAATGATCTGAATGGGAACAGCAGAGGCAGTGATCAGCATTTGCTGGGTTTAATACCTTGCATAAACACAGGGATATTAAAAGTACATGGAATAAAGAAGCAGGAAGAAGACTACTGGAGTCTTCCTTGAGACAGTGGACCCAGGATGAGTCTCAGTGTTCCTCTGTGTTGTATTGTCACTTTAAACAGCCCTGGGAAGTCACTAGTACAGCTCTTCTGAGCACAGGACACCTTCATTCTGCTCTTCCACATCCTCTGAGGTAAAACCCAGTGCTCATCAGTGACTGGTTTGACTCCAGGTGCCTTCAGGAGTAGAAACAATGAGAACTTGACTCCAGGCTGTGTGCAGAGTGAAGGGGCAGCACATCTGAAGGAAAGATATGATTGTTAACACTAATGTTGCAAGCTTCTAGATAAAATGGGATTGGTCTTTTGCAATACACTCTGTGAAAGTGGAACACAGAGAAATGGGGGGGTTTGGGTTCAATGGAGTTTTTTTGTGGTTGTTTCTTTTTTTTTCCTCCCCTTCTGTTGTGGACTTGGGTAGGAGCAGGCTCTGGCAGGACCAGAGGGTTTCTTTCATCACTAGTACAGGCCTGTTTCCATAAGATATTCCACTTCTCTGTGACCCTTTCCCCTCTCTCTCCACCACTTATGGCTTTCCACAATACAACACAAAAGCAGGGGCACCATTTTGTCCCTGGAGTCTGCCTTTCTCCATGGAGGCAGAACTATAGTTCTGAGATGACAAACTCTGATGCTGGTGCCCTGTTCAGGTGTTTGATCCTTTCCCAGTGGAAGCATTCATGGGAGTCAGGCTGGGGACTGCCTGCCACCTTGGAATGGGTCTCAGCAAGGATGTGGTTACCTGCTGGGAGGTGCTCCAAACCAAAGGTGCTTCCTCTGTGTGGAGGAGGATAAAGCCTTTTGAGAGGAGCCATGAGAAATGAAAGGTTCTCAGTGACAGAAACAAAATTACTTGAGAGGAAGACCCTGGTGCACTGGGACTGTGGCCATTAGCAGCGAGCCCAGTGGAGCACTGGCAAAGCAAACAGCAGGGCATGGCTGCTTTAACCATCCCTGCTGTCTGTCTGTCCTGAGGAGCAAAAACCCCTGAATGGCTGCCAAGACAAAGTTTTGGCACCTGCAGCAGGGTGACACAAAGGCCTGGCTGGTTTGCAGCTGGAGGTGGGGGGTGAGCAGGGCAGGGTGGGATTTGTTTATTTTCGGCCTTTTCATCGGTTGGTTTTCTTGGCGGTTCCTTTGCATGTATAAACATTTCCTCCCTGTGTTCTCCTGCCTTTGTTGTTTCCCCTGGTGAATTGATGTTGCTGCTGTTATTGAATGATGGGTTTTTTTCCTCTTTATTTTCAAACATGAAGTGAGGGGATTAATGTGTGGGCAGAAAATGCCACAGGCAAGAAGTGTTGCCCTTGGCATGGAGGGGAAGATCTTTGCCAATCTCCCTGAAGTCCTGTGCTGCTGGCTGCACTCTTGTACCAAGCAGAGATGGACACAGATGAAAGCATATTGTGTTTTGTGCATGAGGGCCACGGTCAAAGCTGAAGTTTGATGTTTTTAGCATGTATTTATTGCCTCTGTTGGCCCCTCATTCTGTAATGGCAGCACCTATGGCTCTAGATCTGGATGCTGGGAGGTGCTCTGGATCCAAACCTCACAGACTTGGCTGCAGCGTTGACTGAGGTCACTCTGATGAGGAGTTTGCTCGATCTTCTGCCTCCTTTCCCCCGCAGCAGCTCTTGATGTATTAAGCAGGCTGCTGGAAGCAGAGCCATGTGCATGATGTAACTGCCCAGCACATGTTGAAGAGCTCTGGGAATCTCATCAGCCAGAAAGTTTGAGCATGCCCTCTCAGTGCTGAGTGCTGTTTTCCCCCCTAGCCCTTCCTTCAGAGGTGGGATTAGCTTCTGACACTACACAGAGCATTTGGGGCTGTCTCTGAATCCCTGCTGGTGCTTGCTCTCACTCCAGAGGAGTGTTTTCATCTGAAGCATGAACTGTCACCTGCAGTTCGGCCCCAGCTAAAGCTCTGAGGCAGCAGGAAAGAGCAATGGTTCACCTCAGCCAGTTACTCCATATAATTCACATCATATGTATTTGTGTCATAATAATGAACAGTGTTGCTTTTCAGTGGAGTAGAGTTTCCACTCTTCAGCAACAATAAATATCACATAGATTTTCTTTTCTATGTAAAACAAATAACCAGTGCTTGTTATTAAAAGATAATTCTTGGGGTGTTAATATCTGGTGTTGTTGCATAAACAAAGTGCTTTTACATGAATGAAAGGTTATCTAGGAACTCAATTTTTTTTCTTCCACTTTTTTGTTCTTATAATTCAATCCTACATGTATTTTGCTTGTTTTGTTGGGGTTTTTTCTCCTCAAGTTTCCACAATCTATTGTGAAAAGAAGACTGTGGTTTGCACCTTTGTACAGAGATGTTGGGTGACCTGTGAGATAATTCTTTACAAGGTAATGGAATATTAAGGCTGGAGTGAGTGTCTCTGTGTGGTGATAAGCCATCCTTTCAACTAGAGGGCAAGAGATGCTGCCCAGAACAGGGCTATGAGGTATAAAAGCATTTTTAAGAACTGGGGTGAAAGCCTACTGCTGACTTTTAGGTGATGAGTTCAAACCTATGGTCTGAACAGTTTTACACAATTTTCATGTATTTATGTTTACTCCTTGGGAAGCAGTAGGTTGCAACTGAAACCAAGCAGTAAATTTACTGCTAGGTTTTTTCCTCCTGCTTTTTCTGCTCTTTTGCCCACAGCAGTTTGTAATTGAGTCTAACAAGGAACATAGGTATGTTACAGATTCCTCTCTTAAAACCAGGCCTAGCAATCAGATAATTGGTTCCTTTCAGCAGATGCATGGCTCCAGAACATCAGTAGGGTTTTGTGGTAATAAGTGCTGTGTGGCCATGCTCTTTACCAGTCTGTCCCCAAGACTCTCTCCATTTACCTCTTGAAATACTAAAGATGCCAGCATGGGAATGGGGCTTGTGTGGTCAGAAGCTCTTTCCTTCCACCTGGAAGCAAACCTTTGGCACCTGAGTGATGCAAACCCAGATTTAATGGCTGAAGTTCAGAAAACCTGAGAAGCCAAGGGAGCAGGGGCAAAATTAATTGAAGGTTGGTCTGTTGCAGCCTACCATCAAAATATGAGCTTCTAATGTATAACATGTGTTCCTGCTTTCATTTGTCTGCTTTACAAGAGTTAATACACAGTGTTCTCAGGGTTCACAGGGGGGCTGTTCTCCCTCTAGGCTATTAGCTACAGTAATGGCTTATTTAGAAAGTTAGACTTTCTCCCTGCTGGGGGAAAACGTGGCCCTGAAGGAGAGGAAAGGGGGAGGAAGAGGAGAAAACTGACTATTTTGTTAAAGCAACTTAACAATACAATGCCAGAGGAAATGAATCAGAAGAGAGTGATTTCTGCAAGTGTGTATTTTTTTGCTTTGTGAAAACAAGTTTAAATCCTGGCCTCCTGAGAGCCAAAAGGGCCCATGTTTAATTTAGGATGGTAGTATGGGGTCCTGGTTCCGTTGCTACGGGCAGAGGAAAGTATTTCCAGAAGAACAAAGGATTGTTAGCTTGGCTTCTATCTTTACAACCTTCTAGGGACACTTCCCAGGATTGTGGGTTTTTTTGTTTAGGGTTTTTTTTTTTTTTGTGTTGCTGTTTTAGTTGTTATATTTTCCCATAAGAAATAGACTCCTCCTTCCTTACCTCACACCTGAAAACACACAGCTCTCTTCTAATATCATCTTCCACAGAAAATGAGGTTATCTGCACCTCACACAGTGTGGTCTTGTATTGGTGGCACTTGGCCCAATCGCCTGGTTCCTTCCTGCTGTGAGCTTACCCTGGCTCTGGGGAGTCTTAACACAGCCTAAGCTGTGCCCCACCAAGGAGCTCAAAGGGACCATCTGGCAGGCAGGGACTTTAGAGGACTGTAAATAGAGCCCTGCTTTTCTTGGACTTGCCCTTTGTGAGGAGGTATGAGGAAGTTTCCTTCCTCTCAGTTTCCTCTGTTAGCAGGCTTTGCTCCTTTGGAGAGGGCAGGATGGGAGGATGTGCTTCCACCCCACACTCTGGGAGGCTTGGAGCAATCTGCCTGTGCATGTACAATCTGTAGATTATTAATATCTCTTTGTGGGCAGATTGTTGGTGTGGTTTTGTCCATGTGCATTTCCAAACCATCCTGGCCCTTTCTAAGGGTAGTTTCCTGCAACAAACCCTCTGTGGGCTTTGAGTGGCTGATTCATGATTGCTATCCTTAGACTAAGATTGCTGGGTGAGAGGGGTGTTTAATCTTGGCCTTTCACATGGACTGACAGCTATTTCACACCTCTGGTGGTTTTTCACAGTGCTTTCAGTATGTGCTGATGCTGAACTGGAAATATTGCTCTTTTCCCTCTCCATGAGGGCATATGAATAATTGACTATCTGCAGATATTCTGAAACATCAGCTCCTCTTTCTCCCTCCACTCTAGAAACCCTTGGAATAAAGAAATAATGGAATAAGGGTTTCTAGAGTGGAGGGAGAAAGAGGAGCTGATGTACCAGAAGTTGGTACATTCTGGTGGGCTTTTTTTTTGTCTTGTGTTGCTTGGCTTGTTTATCCATAAATGGTGCCAGCAGTCAGGGAGTGAAATTCTGCTCTGAACTTCCATAGCTGGTGCCCTACCTGCCTTTCTTTGTGCAACATTTCTTGGCTCCTGACTGCAGGCCCTTGAAAGTAGCAGGGAAGGGTTTTGAAGCAAGTCTCTGACCTCTTCTCCTGCATGTTTGGAAGGAGTAACATTTTCCCTGCTACAGCACTGGCTGTGGCTGAGCAGGATGTGTGTCCATGCATAGCCCACAAGTGGGTCAGGGGCAAGATGTTTTGCATGTTCTACATGACCTTGTCATTCAGGCCAGAACACAAATTGTTGTGGTTTTTGACTTGACCTGATGTGATGGAGGAGCCCAACAGGGGCTGGACATGGGGGTGATGGCTGTGACTAAGGGTGATGCCAACAGGAACTGTGCAAAACCCTCTGTCCCCAGAGCCCAGGGGTGCAGTACCTGGTGACAATGGGTTGTCCTTTTCTCCCAGGCAACCAGTGACAGGAAAAGAGGACCTAGCCCCAGACTGCACTTGGGGAGATTCAGGGAGGAAAGTCCTCCTGATGTCCTCAAAGAGCTGTCAGGCATTGGAAATGGCTTCTCAGGGATGTGGTGGAGTCACCATCCCTGGAGTGCTCAAGAAATAATGTGGCACTCAGCGCCATGGTCTAATTGACCAGGTGGAAATTGTTCAAAGGTTGGACTCATTGATCCTGGAGGTCTTTTCCAGACTAAATGATTCTGTGACAATGGCAGGATCCACTGACAGACCTAAACAAGGTAAGATGGTGGACCAGGGCTGGGGGAGTCCCGCTGTGAACAGCAGGAGACTGGACTGGAGACGGAGCTCCCTTGAGCGTTGCTAAAAGAATTACCCAATGTGCAGCATCAGAAATGGCCTTATCTGCAGCACAGGCCTGGGGCTTTTTGGGGACCTTGGGCAGGGCTGCACACAACACATGGCCCCAGTGAGGGCTGGAGCCCTGGAGCTAAGCTGGGCCCAGGGACAGGGGTCATGGATCTGGGCCCTCAGGTGAGAATGGTAAGGCCATTAAGGCCACAGGTGTCCTCAGAACTCTGAGAGCCAGAGCTTTGTTAATACATCTCAGGATTGAGGTATGTTTTGTTTTTATGAAAAAACACTAACTGGTCAACATACTGTCATAAAGCACACTTTGCAGTTGCCTTGTCCAGGAGGAAGCTCACTTACAATTTTCTTGCTATTCAACGGCCTTTTTGAAAAATGGCACAAGAATTGCATTGGTCAGAAACCAGTGAAAATAATATGAGAAATAATTTAGTTTCTTATACACAGTAAAGTGTGTGTATGAGAAATTAAACAAAAGAATGTGAGTAATTGGTTGATCTTTTTATAGGATGGCTGAAAATGCATCTTCCAAAATACACAAATTGGAAGAGTCTGAGAAGGCCAAGGAGGGTATCTGTCATTCCAAGCCACGTGTCCCTTGTCCTATTCTTGTCATATTCTCATGGATTTCTCTTCAGATCCCTGTGTGAGCAGCTGATTAGCAAAGCATCAATTCTGTTATCGAATAAGTGATGCCTCTGAATGCTAATAGACACATCTTCATCTGAAATATTATTTCTCCTCAAAAGAGCATCAATAAGGAAATCTAAGTGAGAGTTACTGATGAATGATTAGTACTGTTTTTTTGAAATGATGCCCAAAGAAATCTGTATATTCTTCTGGTTTTAGCTTAGGAAAAAATATAAGGGATCAAAATCGGACTTTTAAAGGACGAACTCTCATTAGGGCTGCCTGTGTATGAAGGAGTGTGCCACTGGAGCTGGACCACAATATGAACTCTTTTTTTTAGCCCAGTCTTGTGATACCTTTTGGGGATAGCAATGAGGGGAATAAATTGCAAAGATCTAAGCCCTTGCTTCACCTATCCCACAGATGAGCACTAGGGATATCTAGGTGAGATGTAGGAAGGGGCTTTCAAACACACTTTTTCACAGGTATTTTTAATGTCTCTTTGAAAACTTGTGCTGAATGTTAGCAAGGGTTGCTTCCTGCTGTCAGTTTTATTGTTTCAGTCACAATTTGCAATGCTAAAATACTATTTAAAGAGGTTTCTAAGCACTATTTCTATTTCAACCAGAGTTAGGAAATTCTGCTTGTCTACTCGGGTGTTCCTGAAACTTCTAGCCCCAAACTGCAGATGCAAGTCTGCATGAGATGAATTATTTTACAACTTGTAGTATATCAATCTTGGAGGATCCATGAACTCTCTCTGAGAGGCCATAAAAGATAATTATCATCAGGCTGAAGTGCCCTAAACAGATTTGCATTTCCACTGGAAGGAGTATAAGGATCTACAAATGCAAAAAAAAGCCTTGAATGAGTGCCTTAAATAACTCTGCCTACAAGGAACTCATCATGTCTAAAGTTTATCCTCAGTCATAATTTACATATTGGGACAGCAGCTGGACTTAGTTTTGGGTTTTATTCTGTACCCCTGAGCTGATTCTCTAATTATGATAGTTCTTCCCTTAGGCTGTTAATTTTGCCTTTTTTCCTCTCTGCCTGGGCACTGAGGTTAATTTCTGCTGCTCTATAAAACCTGTTTGAAATTAGCCAGTAAGTCCTAAAGCTATTGGAGGTGAGAGGGACTGTGTGTGTGTGTGCCCATCCTCATGTGCAGATCTGCTAATAAGCTGCTTAAGCTTCATATCCTTACAGAACAAATGTAACAACCTGAGAAAATCAGACTAAAAATTATTTTTAAATTGAATAACTGTAGAAACAGACATTGGATCAATTAAGCAGCCTATTGTTTTAATTGGAGCTGTCTTATCTCTCTAAAAAATACATATCTTACAGTTTAAACAGATGACTTTTAACAAAATGTAGGATAATTTATATTAAACAATACTAAAATTTGAAGTGAATGACCTTTGACAGAAAAAAAATAAACTTAATTTCAACAGAATACCATACTGATAAAATCTAACTTAACAGTACTTAGACCTAAAAGTAATACAACTTAAGTGTTGCTAAGATCAGGTCAAATTAACATATTGAAGTTTATTATCTATAAATGTTTCAACTTATTTTGATACTATTAATACAAAAGATACTGAGAATTTGAACAATACATGCTTAAAATAAAACTGGAATGATTTTCCTGAAGGAATTACAAGGAGGGTGTGGTAAAGTCATTGTAATATTATGTGATGTAGATAGGTGCATAGATAAGAGCTTAAATTTTTAATTATTATAGTAAAAGCTAGCAGCATTGCAACTGTGTCATGGTGTTCGCCAACAGCTTTGAATTCCTCCCAGACTGTAAAAAATGGTAAAAATCAGGTTTATTCATACCAGAGTCTCAGGGCCAGGCCTTGGGGCCCTGCCTGGAGCAGTGTCTGTGCCATGAGATGATGCCCCCTGCCTACCCCTGGCAGGTGTCCAAGGGTGCTGAGCAGCCCCTCACCGGCGGTACCTGTACTGCCTGAAGTGGAACCAGAGCTGGAAGATGCCATTGGCAAACTGGCAGTGGAAGCCATGGCGGTGGGAATACTCCCACACCCTGCTGACAATCTTGACGGTGATGTCCTCATAGGGTGGCCTGGCATGGAAGTGCAGGATGGCCAAGTCCTTGCTGTCCTGGCAGGCCTCCAGGAAGTACTTGGGCATTGAGCGCTCATCAATGAGGTTGGGGTAGAAGATGTTGAACTTATAGCCCAGCACAGTCTTGGGTGGGGGGTTGTCAGTGTCGTAGTGGGCCTGGTTGTACTTGTTCCACTCGAAGCCTGTGTGCACACTGTTGAAGAAGCGGGGCTTGTGGGGCTGGTACTTGTCAGCCCACAGATAGGCCTGGCCCGTGAGCGGCATCTCCACGCTGAACTGCGCCTCGTCTGTGCCTATGTCCTCCTTAGCCTTACGGAAGATGATGTTGTGGGTGTTCTCAGGAGCATTGCCTGTCACCTGGAGCTGCTGGCACAGGAGCAGCAGTTGATGAGTGTCCTTGGCCTCCAGCATGTGGGCATTGCAGGGCAGCTCATTGGGGCCCAGCAGCTGGGGGCTGTACTTGCCCACATCATAGTCATCCAGGCTCTGCTGGATCAGATTCTCCTCCATCAGCACAGCCTCCCCCTCTGCCTCTCCCTTGGCCTCTGTGTCCTGCTCTGGCTCTGAGGATGGCCCTGGCTGTAGGTCAAGACTCTCCTCAGGATCCAGCCTGTTGCTGAGGGAAGCTGGCTCCTGCTTGATGATGGGCAAGAGCGGTTCACACTCCACACCCTGCTCTTGCTTCAGCTTGTAGAGCTTCTGATGCAGCATGTCCTGGTGCTGCTCCTGTAACTTGGCCCGAGCCATGTCAGCCTTCAGCTGATGCAGAAGGCTCTCCCAGTACCCGGTGTCCAGGTTGGGCCCTCCTGCCTGGATCTTGCTCTCAATGCCCTGGTACAGAGCTTGCAGCTGGTTGTAGGTCTTCCCCTTGAACACGGCCTGCACATCTGAGCTGACCGAGGCATTGACGATGCTCCCTGGTCCTCCTTTCCTAGAGGCCTCCAGCTTGCAGAGCTTGGCTATTTTACCCTCTGTGATGATGGTCATGTCCATCCAGAAGTCCGTGTTCTTCCCTTGATCCAGCTTCATGTACACCTGGATGTCCTCCACCAGGTCCTCCATGTCGGAGATGGTCAAGCCATTTAGGAAGGTGTAGGGCTCGTGCATCTCCACAGCCAGGTCATCATCCTCTGCACTGATGTCCTTGGCCAGAAGATCAATGGGTTTCTCCCTCCCATCCGGAATCCGGATCTTAGACCGCAGCTTGGCCTGCTGCAAGTGGAACTTGTCCTTCTGCTCTTCCCAGGTTTTGAAGTGCTCTGCCTCTCTCTCCTGCTGCAGCATCTCCAGCTCCTGCTCCCGCATGGCTTTTTTCCACTCCAGGCACAGCTGCTTCATCTTCTGCAGCTCCAGGCGATTGTCCTCCTGGATTTGCTTGATCCTCTCCTTCAGGTCCTTCTCATCCAGATGGCTGATCCATTCCTTTTCCAGAGCCTTGTTCCAGATGAATGTGCTCAGCAGGTTATTGTCCCTGAAAGGATTGTCAGTGTTGGGGTAGCCCATGTACTCCTCACTGCAGCCTATCTTCTCCTGTTTCTTTCTCTCCTTGGCCACCTTCTTGGCCAACCTCTGTGCTTGCTTCTCCTTGGATGTCTCCAAGGCCTTCAGCAGAGCTGCCTGTTTCTTCTGTTCTTCCCTCAGGCTCAGCTGCTGCCCCAGCTCCTCTTGGGGATGTGGTGGGGCAGGGGAGCTGATGGAGGACACAGAGGACTTGGATCCATCCCTCCTGTGGTGCCACTCCCAGCTCTGTGCTGCCCTGTCCTGCCCACGCTCCGGGCTGGAGCCAGGGGAGCACTCCCAGGACTCAGCACTGTTTCCTCTGGTCCTTACACTGCTGGTCCTGGCTGTGGCTTCTTTTCTTCTTTTTCCATTTCTGTCTCTCATTGGCAGAGTCTGAGCCCAAGCTTGGCTTTTGGTGCCAGCCCTGACTGTGGCTCTTGCTCTGGCTGTGGTGTAGCTGCCCACAGCTCCTGGACCACAAGCGCCCCGATCCTGCTCATGGTCCTGTTCCTTGTCCAGGTCCCTTTCCTGCCCTGAGTGGCTGCCTCGGGCTGGGCTGTGCAGCCTGGAGCCCATTGACAGCAGCAGCTCTGCCCTGGGGTCTTGCTGTTTGGGTCCTCCTCCACTGGCTGGCTCTTGTCTGCGCTTGTTTTGTGCTGTCTCACAGCTGGTCATAGCTATAGTCTTTTGTCACTTTGTTGTCTCAGTTTGAAAAGACAGGTGCTTGCTTAGGAAAGTGGGAGCCTCTCTTGAAATGAAAAATGTAAACCCTCTCCTTCTGAATTATTGTAATTTTGAAATTAAGGGGCTCTCGGGCAAAAATATGGGAGTAGGGATAATAGTTTTTGTTAGAAAAAATTAAAATATAGTAATACAAAACAACACTGACAGAGTCAGAATATGACCTGACACCCTGTGGGTCAGAGTGTTGGTATTAGTCCCATTAAATGGTGGCTGCAGTGCTCCTGGAATGATAGATGTGGCTCTGTTGAAGCAGTGATCTTGTAGACGGGTCTTGTTTTCTTCTGAAGATTCAGTGGTGGTGCAGATGGGCCTGGTCTTCCTCTGGGAATCCAGTGCAGAAAACAGCTGCTCCTCTGGGAATCCAGTGGGAAAAGGCTGTCTCCGTTGTTCCAAATCTCAGATTATATCTAGGTAGGAATGCTTGGCTCCTCCCTCTGGGCAGAGCATTTCCCAATGGGATGATGTAATTTTATCAGTCATGCAGTGACACTCAATGGCCCATTAAGAGAAGATATTTCCTGGAGGGCCTCCGGAGAGAAGGTTGGTTGTGGAAGAGATAAAGAAAAACTGTTCCACATTGTCTTAACAGGTGGCCCAATTAACAGCAGATAACTGCCTCACTTCTAAAAGATGCCAATAGAGTAGACACCCCCAGTCACATGCTGCATTTGAAACCTAAGACATTTGTAAATTCAGTTTCTGAGTTTTGTCTCGCTGCAGGCTGTGGCTCACAGCACCTGACTGCAACACCAAGGCATTCATCCAGTTGTGTTTGGGTGGGGTTTTTTTTACTATGTATTGTCCAAATTTACAGACCTTTGTCCAATCTGTCATGGACTGAGAACTGCCACAACCATTATTGCAAACTCTACTTTAAATGCCCAGACTTACTATCATATGGAGTAAAATTGTTTGCAAGCAAATGTGGGTTTTGGCAACAGACCCATAGAACTGGGGTCTTTTCAGCAAACTTTTTTCCTTTCATGTATGGCTACAGATGATTTTATAAATGAGTCAAATATGGTTTTTATCTTTTAAATGACTTTTACTTTAATAGTTACTAGCTGGTTAACATTTTTATCCAAGAGGAATATCAGTGTTTCTCTTTTTCTGGTAATGTGTAGCTGATGGGATTGTAGCTTAATTCCCTGCCTTAGCCATGAAGGGAGATCCCAGGGTGAAAAGCTCTGGCATGGGTAAAATGAATTCCTCACTGGGGATAGTCTGCAAGGCATATGCTCCCAAGTTGGTTAAATGTCTCAAATAACATCTCCCTTGCTATTTGATTCAGGGGAAAACAGCCTTGGCTCTCTTTGCAGGGGCTCTGATGATGTGCGTCAGTGGGGAAATTTGAGGAGGTAAATGACCACAGTTCATCAGCAGCTCTCCTTTTACATCATGTTTCTGATCAGCGGGTATGCTTCTCCTGATGAGCTGCAAATGTGTACTTAATATTATATTAGCTATTAAATCCCAAAGTCAACAGTGTTCCTGGTAAGTTCAGAACATTTAAAACATTACTCTGTATTAAAAAAAAGCAGTAATTTTTTCAGTGTAAAAGAAGCCTTATTAAAATATTTACAGATATTTTTATGATGCTGTATTGTTTTCCAAAAGCAGTGATCAACTGTGATGGATTTGTTTGTCTGTCGTCATTCTCCACCCCCTGTAGCCTCCAATTCCTCTCCAAGAGGAGAAAGTGTTTCTCCTTTTCCAGATCTGGAGAAGGCCCAGACTTTTAATGCTCTGTTACAAGTGTGCATTGGAGCCTGGGAACCTAAAGCAGATGTGGAGGCTGTTGGGGCACTGTAGTCTCCTTGCAGTGGGGTGAAGGGGATAGTCATGTGAATATCCCATCTCCTGCCTGTGGAACACCAAGAGGAGAGACCCCTCGGTGTTTCCTGTAGCTGCCAGCCTGCTTAAACCCCTCAGCAGGAGAGAACGAGCACCTCTTTTTGTGTGCCACCCTTCTCGTCCTCTCTGTCATGGCATAAGAGATTTGCAATAATAACCCTGCCAGGGCTGTTGACTGTTTGGTTTGTAACATCTGGATTTGGACTTTTATGAAGCTCAGCAGGCTTAATTCTTGAGCCCGGGTAATGGACTGGTGTCCCCATGGTAGTGACATGAGCTCGCTGTGGAAATGACAGAGCACTTACAGTAGGGAATGAGGGGCATGGGCCCACTTTAACAGGGAGAAGCTCCCCTGTTGACCTCACTGTGGGGTGAATTAGGCTCCTGTCCTAGGCTACAACATAAAGATGTATTCTATTCCCATCCTCAAGAGCTGTTGAAACCAGGAGGGGCATTGTTTTCTCCTTATCTCTTGTTAATGGGCCTATTAATGCCTTGCTGCATGACTCAGAGATCACTCCCTGTGGGAGCCATTTCTGTTCAATGGGTATTCAAGGACCCAGGCGTGACTCAGAACAATATCAGCCCATTGTGAGATGCTCTGCCCAGGGGAGAGGAGCTAAGCATCCCCACCTGGATATAATCTGGGGTTTGGGACGGAACAGGCAGCCCTTATCCACTAGTTTTCCAGAGGTCAAGAGCTACCAGATCATTTCTACAGGATCACCACTTCAAGTCCATTTCATCTGGACTGCTGAGGGGTAACTAGCGGGGTGTCAGGTTGTATTCTGACTCTGTCAGTGGTTTTTCTTTTGCATTATTGCATGTATTTTGATTTTTCCCCCTTTTCCTAATAAATTGTATTTCTGACTTGGAGTCTCTCACTGGTTTTGCTTTCAAACCAGAGCAATTCCCAAGTAAATGTCAGCTCCTCTGAAGCAGCAGTCAGCTGTTTTAGTGCTGCAGGAGGGATTAGTTATGAGCAAATGGTGTTTGCCCCAATTCCAGGCTGGCAGCAAGTTCTTATATCCCCACAGGAACAGAGTGTGTGATCACCAAATGAGTGTTGTGAGCAAGTGTAAAGATGACAAGCTGTCAAATGGATCTTTGCTGCCTAAGAGGAGGGTAGATGGTGAGCAGGAGAAAAATGGATGTGTATTTGTGTCTCAGGCGTGTGCAAGCACTCAGTGAGCAGTTCTGCTGTTCTGAGCACCCCAGGGCACTGCCCTGTGCCGTTTGAGCGTGCGGCCTTGAGTGGTGCAGCCTTGAGTGGTCGGTTGTGACCCCGCCCCCAGCAGATATTTAGAGGTCTGCCATAAACTTTATCAGACCTTGGGTGCTTTTAGGGGAGTGAAAAGGAGGATGGTCCTGACAGTGCTGTTAAATCTGAGCTGGTACGTCCCAAGTGGTGAGTCTTGACTTCTGATTGTGGGATCTCAGCACATCGTTCCCAATGTCCAGAGATGCCAGGAGAACCCTTGGGGGGTCTCGAAAATCCTGGAATGTTGCCAGAAGTGTCTGGTGGCTTGATTTTGATCCATCCACAGAAATAACAAGAGTTTGAGGACAAGAGAATCACTTTAGAGTAAAAGGTGTAAAAGAGACACATTTAGAAGGTGAAATATAGACTTTAAGGTTTTTGGTACAGGGGGGTTATGGAGACAAGATGGAGGGATCAGGGCGTGTCTCGTCCTTCTTCTTCCTTCTTCTTGTCCTCCATCTCCTGTGGTGATGTTGGCACTTGGGGATTGGTTTATGGTGAAGGTGCACTTGCTAACATGGGTGAAAAGCATTGGGAAATAAAAGTAAATATTATGTACGTAGATATTAGTATAAAAAGACATGACCGCCCCGTGGGTGGTCAGAGAGTGCCTGTGACTGCTTGCAGATCAGACCTCTGTTGGGCAGACAGAAAATTTTGTAGATAAGAAATAATAAACAACCTGAAGATCGAAAAGCTGAAGAGTCCAGACTCGTCCTTTAAAACGCGTGCCACCCAAGAACCACACTACCCGTGTCGGGGCAGAGACAGACAGCCAAACCCGACACTGATGGGCTCTGAAAGGTTTCAAAGAGGTGCCAGGTTGTTTGGGCTCAGGTACAGCACTGCCTGTAGCGACTCTGTAGTGTTCCTGCTCCAGTATGGTGTCACTGACCTCTTGGTTTGTTTTTTTTTAATAATGTAAAAGGGATATTTGTGGAGTTTTGAGCTTCTTTCTGACTTGGGTTACTTGTTGATTTTGGAAGCTGTAAACAACAAGTACGGGGGTAAGAATCAGTAGCTGGAACAGTGTTTGTGTGGAGGGAGGAAGGAAAATAGTATCAACTTCTTCAGCCAGCTCTGTGCCACTGAACCATGTGGCTGCTCTGGGCCATGTGATTCAGACCTCTAGAATCACCAGGTCTGTAGAAGTTGATTTTATTTTTTCCCCTGGGTAAAAGGGATAAGAACAGGCTTTAGTTACTGCCTGAAAAGGTTTAAACTGGCATGAGAACATCTACATGCATTTAATGGTAGGAGCTTAACACCTATGAGGTAGGGAGAGGGTCAGCTTTACATTTGGTGTTTGCAGCTGGTTCTTCTCTCTGCCAGCCCGGGCTGCTGCCCATGAGGGTTGTGTAAAAGCTGCTGAACCAGAGGTGGGTTGCCATGTCTGAAAGACTGAGAAGTGATGGTCAGTCCTGCTTGTTCGTTTGACATCACAGGCAGGAATAGATCCTTGGGAGTTTTTTTGGTTTTTTTTTAAACAGACCTGATGAGAAATTAAGACTCAGTGGAAAGATCATTTAGTTAGATAAAGTGGGAAGTTGCAAACCATATCAAGGAGTGTAAGAAGATAAAAATGCTTCCCAGGACACTTGTGCATTTGAGTGGAAGGAAATCACTGACTGATTAATTCTGTCTCAAGAGAGAAAAGGGGGTTATTTCTAAGAATTTGGTAATGTGATAGAGTAATTACATCTGTAAAATGGTACAGGAATGCTGTGTGTTAAGGTTTTTAAATTAAAAGATTATGTGATTCTGAGATTTTTATGAAGCTATTACTAATAGGTTAGTTTAACTACTGACCCATTAGACTTTCTAATAAATACTCATTAATAGTTCTATAAATCAGTTAGTGGTTAGAACTAAGCAACACACCAGAAAGTATGTTATTTCTAAACCTAGTAATATAGATTGAAAGGAAAAATTATTCTACTCCTCTCTGCAATTATCTTGCACTGGAGTTACTCCTCATCACAAATAAAATAACTCCTGACTTGTTAATGTGAAGGGAGTCAGGCAGTAGATTTTGGTCTATAGTATCTTTGTGGGTGGTATATTTATAGTAAAGGGGGCAGAGTGGCAAATGCTGTTGTGTAATGGGTGGCATGAAGGTGCAGCTCATAACTCACCCTTCATTAGAGTGAGGGAAGCTATCTGAGCAATAAGTGATGCTTTGTCTCTCATTGCTGGCATGCTTGTTATGCATTTTGGAAGTTATAGGCTGGCAGACTGAGACTTGTCTGCAGTCAGATGATAAATACCATGCAGCCTCTGAGGCCTGAGTGGAGCCTATTTCCACTGATGCATTTTAATTCACCTCCCTGAGAGCCTCACAAAATAGGTTTGAATAAAAGGAACAATGAGAGAAGGTGAGTTCAAACAAGAATGCACTTGCAGTGTTTGCAGGCATGATTAGTTTCTGCCATGTAAAGCAGCACTGAGTATGCTCTTCCTTGTGGCAAGGATTTTTGGAGTAGTTCTCAGCCCACCCTACAAATGCTGTAGGTTGGGGATTCCTCAGAGAGTCCTTATTCACCTTTCCCATTGCATGTGTGCAGCTGCTGCACCAAAGGTGGGTTTAGCACTGGTGAGAGGTGGTTTGACAGCTCTGAGGATGTGTTAAATCCACAGCCAGGCATGAGCACCAGTGGCTCTCAGTGCTCCAGCTCAGTCCTGCCCTGCAGGGTGGCCTCCTGTGGGACCAGGCTGCTGCCAGATCCTGCTTAATCCCTGCCCTTGCTGGGGCCATGAGCAAAACTGCTAATGGGTACCACTTGTAAAGGCTTTTTTGGATGTGTATCACCAAGTCTGAGCACCAGCTGCCCACAGCAGCTCCAGTGCTGCTGCTGAGGGGGAGGAATTGCTGCAGGGCTGAGCTGTGCTGGTGCCTCTGCTTTGGGGTGAAAGCTGTCAGTGCCAGCCCCTGAACATCCAGGCTCCTCTGGCAACAACAACTGAACTAAACTGAGATGGAAGCAAAAAAGCACTGAATTCTCCCTAGAGATTTACCCAGAGTCAAAGAGAAGCTCTGCTACTGCCTAACTTCTGCTGAGATGCCTCTGCGGCTGTCTCGTGCCTCCAAAGATGCTCTGTGCTGGGGACAGTAGCACCAGGGGCAGGTTTGTGGCAGAGGCAGGGATAACCAGTGTCTCAGGTGTCTGAAAAATGTGTGAAGTAGGAGAGGGGTGAGGGTGGGTGAGCAGGAAAAGATGAGACAAATTGAAGATAAAGAAATCCACCCAAGGTTGTGGTTTAAAGAGCCTTCTGTCTCTGCCTTTGATGCAAGGGAGATGAAGTACCCATGAGACAAGCAGCAATATTCTCTTGGGCTTTTCCCCAAGTTCCTCCCCAGCTGGTTGACTTTTTCTGTTCTAACAGTGTTCCTGGCAGCACAGAGAAATGCACAGGTCTGTTTCCAAAGGAGGTGCACCCCTTCAGGCCCATAGATTTGTGTATCCTGTGCTAGTGGCTATAAGCAGACCAGACCTATTTTAAGTATAAAAATGTGGGGATTTGTTTTATGCTTGTTTGGGGTGTATTTCTTTTGCTCTGGATACTGGTTTTTAACTTCAGTTGTGCTCTGCTGTTGCTGAGGTAAGCTGGGTTTCCCTCATTCTGAAGAGGAAGGTACCTGAATGTCAAATACCCATGAGACATGAAGGGGAAGGGCAGAAATTTTGAATAAAACTACTTAATTGGAGCTTAAAAGGGGGGAAAGAAACCCTTGCATTTGACTTTTAATTCCATAATATTATTGACTTAAGAGCAAGATGAAAAGGCTTTACTATTCAAGGAGTTCTCTTTTCCATAGTTAATTTGCTCCATTCAACAATAGTCTGTCTTTGCATCCACCTTATTTAACAGAGGTCAAGTAAAGAAAGAAGTGCAGACATAATTAAAATGCACTCCCCTGAGGAATAACATGTGATATTTTTTTTTCCCCTGTAGCCAAGACAGAGATACATAGTTATTTGTTAGACCTAGGATTCGACATATCAACATGGAGGGGGATGGGAAATCACTTTTTTTTTTAATTTCACATCTCTTATGCTTCCAGATCCTCTAGGCAATGGCAAAGAGAAGAAAATGTAGCAGGGTCATATTCCTGTGTCTCACCATCCAGGCATGTGGCTGAAGGCTTAATTTTGGCAGGAGCTGCTAACCTCTTCGCCTTTGCCTTTAATTTGTCCCTGCTAGTCACAAAATCTAAAAATGCAGCTGTTTCTTGCCTTTATTGCCTGCTGAGTATTGCTCAGCTCTAGTTTGCCTCTTTATATTTGTGATGAGGCATCTGTCAGTGCAGGGGTGACTGAGGTAAGATTAGCTTTTTGGTGTCTGTGCCAGAACAAGTCAGCACACATTGGGCAGAACATCTGGCTGGAAAATACCTGTTTGCTGAAACACAAACTCTTTGTGTTGCATTGTGCTTTTGTAAGGATTTCTGACCACAGGGAGGTGGGCAGAGGGAGTACATGGACCATAAATTCTTCCAGAGATGCTGGAGAAATACTTAATGATTCAGATGAAGTTAAATGTCGGAACTCTCCTGGTGTTGCCAAAAAGCAAATTCTCAGCAAAGGCTAAAGCAAGAATTCCCTTGAATACCTTCCTTCTTTCTGCTTTGGGCCTTCCTGAGGCAGAAGTTGTTTCTGGGTCACTGTGTTTGAAAACCATTAACGGATGGATTCACTCTTTTTCCATTTGTCCAGATTTTTCTTGAAATCTGTTACAGGGAATAATTTGTGTGTGTGCTCTGTTTATGAGGCTATAGAACAAATAATTCTGGTTCAGAGAGGTGTAGAAGGCCAGTGTTTCTTGGAGCTAGGGGATAATCCCACCTGACCATGACCAAGTTACTGGCAGGCTCAGTATTTGGAAGATAAATAAATAAATAATGTCCTGAGTTAGAAGCACTGGGTTTTTACCCACCCTGCTTGACATGAATGAAGGATATGTTTATAGCAGCATGTTACCCCAAATACTACCAATAGGGATCTCCTAGAAGAAGACTTACACAAATACTTTGTGTTTACACTACTGTGTTCCCAGATAGAACCCAAGCCTTACTCAGACTTCTTATGCTCTTTCTTCTTCTAAATACTTAAACCCACTCTCTACATCAGTGACTTGTAGCTCTGCTATCCAGAAGACAATGTAGTTCAATGTATTCCTTTACCAGTATTATTCAGGAGGATTATGGTCTTGTTTTGGTCTTAATTTTGTCCAATTGCTCCTTCAGAGACAATGTATAAGGAAAAGTGATTTATTCCTGCCTCTTATCTACAACACAGAGCATTTGACTTCCTCTGGGAGGCTGTTTTGCACTCCAATGGGTTTGTTATTGCAAGTCAGTAATTCCTTTTGTTTTTTCTCCTCATCACCTTCCACTAGAGCATCTTATTCTGATCCAGTTAGGTTTGTCCAAGTGTCAAGCTAGAAGAACTTAAAGTAGTGATTCTTTTAGGTAACACTGATGTAGGAGACAGGAGTGTGATTCCTGTTTTCTAAATTGAGGGAACTTCCTTCAGGAAATAAACACAACACTTGTGTGACCAGCATCTCTCTGCTGTGATGGAGGAGTTTTTACATAATTGGCTGGAACAATAATCTGCTGACCTTGGACCTCTGTGATCAGCCCTCACCAGCTGCTTCAGTGGGAAAAAGCAGAGACCCTCTGAGTGGCTCTGAAGAACCTCCTCAGGAAAGCTCCTCTGGTAGCTGGAGATGGGCTCTGTGCTGAGATGTGAGGATCTAAACCCTTGTGTACTGAACAGGGTGTTTATTTTGCTTTCAGGTTGTTCTATCTTAGTCGTCATCTGCAACAGTGTGCTCTGGAGGTGAATGTGCAACAGATCTTATGTAGTCTGCCTTTTTCAGTCTCAGTGGATAGCCTCATTTGCAACTTGATGCTCTTTTCTTAGAAAGGCAACAAAACTAGACAGATCTCTTATATCATTGTTTTTAAATGAGTTTTCCATTCTCCCACATGCCTTTGCATCTCGGCCTTTGACCTGACAATATTGGCAGTACTTTCCAGTTGTCTCGATTGTCCCTGATGTGAAGATTTGGGTACTAAGCTAGTCTCCAAGTGTTTAAAGTGCATTAGTGGAAGATGTAAATCCAGTCAATGGTGGCTGTCCAGACCACAGTAAGGCATTAATTAATCCCAGTGAATGTATGAGGTGGTTTTCTAATGATGGGGAGGGCTTGCAACATATCCTGTAGGTTTAACATTAAACATTCTCAGACTAAAGATGAGAATCCAGAGGGGGAAAAGGGAGTGCTTGCTTTGGAACTGCTTCTTGGTAAATAACTGAAAGCACTTGAGTTAGGGATGAGTGTCCAGCTTGGACACCAGGAGCTGTTTCAGTGGATGCTCTGGTAGTGCCAGTGAAGTCTGTGGTGTGGTTTTTCCTCCCAGGATTCAAGTGGGATGTTCTGCCTGTAGCAGTAAGGACCAGATCTCCTGGTGTGCCTCAAGGCTCTCTGCTTTCTTGCTGGATAATGTACATGTGCCTGTAGGGAACTGTGTTTCATGGGGAATATGTTTTCTTATCTTCTGTGTGCTGGCAAAGGGTCAAAAATGCTGTTAAGCGGGACTATACATATATTTGTGGATCTCTTAGAGCTGGGAGGAAAAGAGATGTTTGTATGTGCATGAGAGTGCTTAGTTGGCTTTAAAAATAGGTATTTTATTTCTTTGACTAATTCTAAGGGAAACTTGCTTTATTTCTGTCCCAGCTGACCCTGGGGTGACATATACTTCAGATATGATAATTTTATTTTATTCCCCACCTTTACTGTTTCCCTGCTAGTCCTGGCCATGAGGAACCCCAAATGCAGAACTTTGTGTGAAACAGACCTAATGTAAAGGAGATTAAGTGACTGTTAAGCAAAAAGTCCAGGAATTCCAAGTCCTGCAGCGTGACCAACACAGTGTCAGCACGAATGCTGCCAAAGCCACCCAGCGATACCAGGGCTGGAGGTGCTGCCTGCCAAAATCCCTGCTCCTGGTGAGGAACACGTGAGCTGCTTAACTCCTGCTGCCTGAAACCTCTCTCTGTTCCTGGCCCTTCCTTCAGAGCTTGTGAGTCACTTCCCCTCTCCCCTGAAGACAAGCTCTTTGGAAAACAGCATCCCAGGGTGCAGTGTTTGTTGACTTCCATGGGTTTCGAGAACAAAATCACTCCACATACCTGCAGAGATATTTTCCTCTTAACTGCTGACTCTGTACATTCTCCCTGGGTATTGAAAGTCAGGCTGGTTTTCTTATTGAGGTTTTCTTGGGGATGCAAACCCTTGGGACTAAATGTAGCTTTTGGAGGTGCTGTGAACACCCCTGGAGCGTGGTGCCCTCTCTGCTGTGGCACACATGAACTGCACAGCAGCATCTCCCTCCACCACATCAGTGACAAGGACAAAGAGAGCTTTGCAGACACCTTTTCCTGCAAGGTGAAGGTTGTCTGGACTGCTAAGAGAGAGGACTATCCATGATGATGGGCAAGCAGAGAGGAAGGGCAGTGTCACCCCCTCTGTGTTTTCAGCTTCCTTTGCCCATTCCCAGTAAAATATGGACTTGCCCAGGAGGCAGTTTTGGAGTTGAAAGGCTCTGTGCCAACTCTTAGCCTGAGACTGAGAACTCCTGATGTGAATTCAAGTTCTCTGAGAATTGCAATGAAGGGTCAGACATATTTGAGTTTTTTTTTCCCTCTACCCACTCAGGGTTTTTTTTTCCCCTTTAAGGTAGAAAAGGCCCCCAGGGCTGTGTTTCCTCCAGTCCCTAAACCCTTGGTAAGGATGTCTGTGAAGTGCCTGGTGCTCCCTAAACCCTTGGGAAGGATGTCTGTGAAGTGCCTGGTGCTCCCTGCATACCAGGGGCTGTGAAGTTGCCTTGCTCCCATAGCAACCAGTGATGTTATCAACACAGGAGCAAGCAGATGTGGGAAGTACTGTGTGGCCTTTCCCTAACCCAGGAAAGGGTCAGCAGCTCTGCCATCCCTCACCCAGTTCCCCTGCTGTACTGGGACTGGTCTGAGCCCTAGCAGTGTGGTCTAGCTTGGAGCTTATCCACAGACTTTATGGATGTGTACACTAGCAGTCTGTTAGAGTTGTCCGTGTTTTATGTCCTTTGTTTTATGTCTTTTGTGCTTGCCTGAAATGCTGATGGTGCTCAGGAGCATTTTGTGTAATAACCACCAAGAGAGTATTGAAAACATCCCCCTGTGTGGGGGAAAATAGAGAATTTGAGAGTGTGTTTCCCTGAGAAAAGATAATTTATATGTGCTTGCCAGTACTCTCTGCAGCTAAATAGCTTCTCGGTCTGATTCACCAGTATATTAAAGCTGTTCTTTAGCACTCTCAGAGTACAAAATGGCTTTATAGCAGATCAAGTAATCACTGGAGAGTGTCTCCTGGTGTTGCAGGACCTTATGCCTGGGATGATTGTCATGGTAGCTCCAGCTGTCAGCATCAGACATAAACCCAGTGAGAGCCCCAGCATCAGTTTCTTCTTGGCATCACCTTCTTCTTGGGATTTTCATGTTGGTTTGGGCATCTCAGTTATTCTGGCTTTTAGCAGGGACAGATACAGAGCTCAAGTAGACTCTGTAACCAAAAATCTTGTTTAAAAAGCATGGAGTTTTTCTAATTTTTAATTTTTTTTTTATGTGGAATGTTCCTTGAATGAATTGTAGAATTGGGTTAGTTATTTCAAATTTACTGCATAAGTTTCCATTTTAAATTGCAATAGCTAATCATTAAAACTAAATTATCACTCCAGGTTTGAAAGCAATTTAGTTGTATGTATATTTTCACTTCCCTAAATATGTGTGTACTTATTTTTATATAGAGAAGTATTAATTTTCATAATGACTGTACTAAGTCTGAGAGCAATTCTGGTGAGGGGGATTAAATTTGATTCGCAGGCTTGAGCTCAGTCAGTACTGCATGGAAACAGAGCCCAGGTGCTCCTCTTCATTTTGCTCTTCTTCAACAACATTGCTGCTTTTAACTATGAATTCTTAAATACGTTGTCTAGTTAATGTGAGTAACATTCCTTGTACCCAGTGAGTTGACATCATGCAAAGCAGTCAGAGGCAATGTGGAACAGGTCATGGCAAGGCTGAGACCATTGCAGTATTGGAAGACTGAAGAGTCTTGATGTTCATCTTGCACGTAGCAGAAGATCCACTATGGAGGGCTTTTTATTTCTTTTAAGCAGCAGTATAAGGAATTTTATTCCTGTAACTTGGCATTTTTTCCCCCAGACTGCACACCACAGGCATTCCCACCCCCAATATAAATCCAGCAGACTATCACTTAGAATACTGTTTAGAAATTTTAGTTTCTAAAATCAGTCAGTAACAGCATTCTCCTGCTCATAAAGTTCAGTAGATGACTCTTTTTAGACAGAAAAGATCTTAAATTTTGACTGGGATGCATGACTGAAAAAGGCTTAGTAAATTAAAATCTGTGACAAGCTCCAATGCTTTATTTTTAACTGAGAGAAAATTGTTCTTGTAGGTGCTTCTCTCCATGCCTTAATTTTGAGCTCTGCAATATTTATTGGCTATGACATTGAAGAATAATCACACCTTCCACTTTGCCTGTGTTTTTAAATGCAAGGATGAGGGTGGTGTGTGAGCAGCACAGTTATTACAGCCAGCTCCTCCAGGAGAGGTAACGGTGTGTGGTCCTCTGGCTCAAACCATTAATTCAAGGTACAGCCTGTTGCATGCTCTGCAGCCATCACGTGTTCCTGCTGGGATACACAGCCAGGAGTGGCTTCACCCAGCAGGATCAGGCTTTGGGCTGGGTTGGATGCTGCTGTAACCCCCCAGGCTGCTTGCCTTTTCTCAAACACACCTGTCATTTGATTTGAAGTGGTTTTTTTATGCCTGTTTTGTGGTGGTTTTTTTTTTTTCTTTCTCAATACTCCAGAAAAAAGAAAGTCAAAGGAAGTCTCAGTATTTTTGTTGCTCTGGATATTGACATTTGTAGTTTTTATTTTGACTTACCTTGGTGGTAAGACAGTCCCCAAAACAGTAGAACTACCAGCAAAAATATTTCGAACTCTAGAAAGCAACATTCAAAGTACATACTGCCTTTTCTGTCTCTGGGGAAAAGCTGACTTTCCCAAACATCACTCAATGCTTTTTCTCTCCCCTGCTCCTTAAAGACCTGAGCAAATACTGGTTTGACTGCATGCTAAATCTCTCACTATACTTTAATTCACTTGAAGCTTCATTTACTGTTTTAATACAAGCTTGGGCCCTACTGGGACCAAGAATTCCTTGGTATTTTTAGTGTAGTTTCTACTCATACAATGACTGGTCATGTCCTGTTGTCTTGAAGCCACCAATTTTGCCATTCTTCTCTTATATGAGGAGCAGGAATGAGAGTTGAGGAGACAGACGAGAGTTCTAAACCATCTGCTGTGGCCCCTGGGGACACCCAGGAGCTTGCATGGCTCAAAGAGCAATTTTAGAGCTGATTGACCTCTACTTCCCCAGTGTGCCTGTGGCTCTTGGGAAGCAGTTAAATCATAGGGTAATTTATTCATCCACAGTCCCCCTCACACCTCTTTTCACCATTCCATCTGCTTTCTGGTGGGTAGAGAGGAGAAAAGTGATATGTTGGGACTGTAGGACAGTTGAGAATAGGACCCATTTTATTTACACCTCCAAAAGTGCAGCAGCGAGAAGCTGGACTTAACTTGATCCTGAATTTGTTTCTGGAGCTGCTGGACTGGTGTTCCTTGTTCCTTGAATTTGTTGCTGCAGCTCCAGCTCTGGCTCTGTGGCTTTCCAGGCAGTGCTTTTTCCTCCAATGGAAGCAAACCCCAAGTTTCTAGTGCTCACAATGGCAATCCTGGCTGCCCAAACCTTCTGATTCCAGCCTTCTTAAATCTGAAGAATTCAACATCTGAAAGTTATTTTCCACCTGTTTTTGTCAGCTGATGCTTTGCTTTTTGAGGTCAAGTGTTCTTGTATGTATGCAGACAAAGCCTGGAGTTGTTTTTCAGATTCTCCACTGTTTCTTGAGTCATCATCAAATTACACTAATTAGCACAGGACAACACTGATAGAAACAGGCAGAGATGTTACTGGGCAATGAGTTAATGTGGCCATGATTTAGTGGTGGCCTTGGAAGTGTTTGGTTGATGGCTGGCCTCAATGGTCTTGGAGGTCTTTTCCAACCTAAGCACTTCCAGGATTCTGTAAGAAATCTACTCTGACCTAAAGATTTCTGAGGTGTAATCTTTAACCAATTGGGAGGGAAAGGCAAAGCCTGGCCTACCTCCTTCCCTTAATATTATCTTCTTGAGCCTGACATTTACTTCATTCATCGTAACTGCACAGGCTGAATAATAAACTTGGCTGTTTTTAACTGCCAGCACATTAATAACATTATTATTTACTTGTATACCTACATAAAGAAAAGTTAGCAGTACTGGCTTGAGATTCTTTTGTGCATTGAATTGTACATGGACTGAATATTATGGGTTTGATTAGTCCTATAAAAATAATTTTCCAGTTATCTATGTATCCACACACTTAGGGTTGGAAAAAAGCCTTAAAATTAATAATTACCAGCTCAAATATTTGTAGCAGGCAAACATCCGAGGCAACTCCTCCAGTGGTATTGCTGACTGGAATTGAAAAATGTGTTCTTCTTAGGTTGCCATTTACTCCCAAGGATTTGCTTGGGACTGTTCCTCCCTTCCCTGACACTTGTTTGCAGTCTACCTCTGCATCCTGTCCCTGGGCAGCATTTGTACCTGCAGAACAAATTCCCTGGCTGATATGAGGCTTACTTTATTGTCACCTGCCTTCTTTTCCTTAATTTCCTTTGGCATTGCCCTTAATCTAGAAGAAATCTTCAAGGCTGGCAGTTGCTCTTGAAAAATGAAAGATGAAAATGTTGTAACCTGACAGAATTAATACTCAGTGTGTTGTTTTACTACCAGGACAAATCACTAAGCTGCTCAAATCTTGTATTGGTGGGAAAGCACACTGGATAAAGAAGGAAAAGTGAAATAAATTTTACACGTGTAAAAGTTTCATGCATTTTAATGAAAATGTAGTAGTGATACTGTTTAACTAGGAGCTGTATCAGGAGGATTAAATTGCTGAAATAAAGTATTTCTGATAAAATGCATGCAGTGTTAAGGGAAATCCAAATGAACGTGTGCACATGTGTTACTCCTTAAATGCTTTCCAGGCTTGTTTTTAATGAGACTTTTGTCATGGCTAATGCAGAGAAATTTGGAGCCACTTCTTCCCTCTTATCAAGCTGTGGGCCTGAAATTTGCCAGCTGAGGTGTGGCTTATTGTATAATAAATGTTGGCACTTGATTTCCACTCTGATAATTTTACAGCCTGCTTTGTTTGACAAGTCCCTCATGTGTTTGTTTTGTTATTGCAGTTTCACAAGCTACAAATGAGGCTCAGTGCTGACCAAGCCATGCTGAAACAAGAACAAGGGAAGAACCAGTGCTGGGATCAGCAAGTTGCCAGTCTGTCAGCTGAGTTTATGGCTCTGCAGAAAAGGGTAAGATCAATATAGAGGGATAATAGAGGCTGGTGAAGTGCCTGAGCCTTGGGAGCAGGTGAAACCATGGATTTTGATGCAGTTGAGGTTTTGCATGGGCACATTGTCCTCTGTGTGCCTCAGAACATAATTCACTGTGTGAGGAACGTTGCAATGCTGTTTGCTTGGAGATATTATGGAACGATAACCTGGTGCTCTCAGTCACACGTGGTTCTGGAAAGCTTCTAAATGTAGCACTGGTGTAACTGCTTGGCTTCGCTGGACCCAGAATAACCCACAGGGGACTTGGGGGAGCTACTGTGGGTTTGGGGCTTTTTTCCTTTTTAAAAGAGTTGAAGTCTGATACAGTTACACACTTTAAAGGGAGATTATTGAGCAGTTATTTAAAATGTGGGAGGTGCTTGACCCTTTCATGGCTGGAGAAGGCAAAAGGCTTTTGTTGGAGGCAATAAGACATGGCCTGCACTTTATGATTACTGCTCCAATAAATTGCATTCTGGTAGATTTTACACATGAACAGAGTAATACATTTTTTGGTACAGTATAAATCTATGCAAATAGTGTGCCTAACTTTTCAGTAGTTGCACATGGATGCCTATAGTTTTTATATCTCTTGACACAGATGAGCTACAAAATGTATGAAACCTGGCTGTGTTTCATTAAGTGTCAGTAATTGTCCCCCACCTCCAAAACAAGATTGGGTTTGGTCAGATTAGTGCATGGATAGGGCGTGCTGTGTGTGGAATCCTGAAGGGAATGGTCCATAAGGATGAAATATTGCTCAGTTTAGACTCAGTTCAGGGTTCTTCTGTAGCTCTGTCCTTGAGGATCAATTGATGACTGCAAGTGAAGGTTGGGCTTAACTCCACATGCTGCACCTGGGGTCAGGGTGCAGGACTGGGCCAAGCAGCAAGAGGCTGTGAGTTCTGCCATGCTGTGTCTCTGGAGATACAGTACCAATAGGCAGTTAGAGTCAAATGCTTAATATTGAATTTTTCATTGCACAGGGGAAGAGCCAAAGGCTGCTCTTCTCCTGTTCAGCAATCTAAACTTGTTATACTCCTGTAGCTTGCATGGCTCGTGCCAAACATCCATGTAGACTCTGAAACAAAGAACTGTTTTCCAGGCTTTTTTTAAAAGTAGCACATGCAAGGGAATGTAGAGGTGCTGGTGGGAAATCTTGACTGCATGTGGTCTTAATGTTTAACTCCTAAAACATGTAGACCAGGCATTGGAAGCAGGAGGAGTCAACTTAGGTCAAGTATGTAACTGCCTGTATTAAAAGGCCAGGACTGACTTAATCCTAAATTTGCTTGCCAAAAAGTTAAGAACCAAGTTGTTCTTAGATGGATGTTTTTCTTCCTTCTGTAACTAATGCAGCTGGAACAACCTATTCTAACTTAAAATTCCTGGAGCTTTCTTTATCTTCTCATTAGTCATTGGAATGATAAACATGGCAAGTCATTTCACAGACACCTGTTGTAGTGTAAGACGAATAATTTCATTCTCTGTGGGGTTTTCCCTTTGTCTGCAGAGGGTGCTTAACTGCTCAGAGGGTTCAAGGAGATGTTTGTCCTTGGTGTCTATAGTCTGGTGAGGGTATTCTCTGGAGGAGGTAGCTGAGGATGTTGTCCTCCTTGTTTAGATGTGCAAAACCTGCCTGCTTTTTAAAAGTGGGTTAAAACCCTAATGAGTGTAATTTAAAGGATACCTTTTATCTTGGTCCAGACAAGATCAAAGCCAAATTACATTAGTATTTGTGGAACAAATGAGGTTATGTTTGTCTCTTTGGAGGCAGTAATGGAACTGAAAAACAGCCTTTGAGCCTATTGGACTAAAATTTTCTGCTCAGGGTATTGAGTCCCACATGAACAGTGCTGTGCTGCACACACTGGAATTTTGTAGAGTAAGGTAGAAATAAAGAGGGTGATCATTAAACATCTTTATTTTAAACTAAGATCTGTCTGGCAACCCAGACAGAAAAATATAGTCAGGTAAACAGCAAAAGGACTGTAACAATTTCCTCGACCTTGGTGTAAGCTTACTGCACCTGTTTGTTAAACAATAAAAAAATCCCCCTTCATCAAAAATGCCTGAAGTACTCCCAGAACCTAAAAATGTTTGTGTGCTTTTTTAAAAATGCGTTTTCAGTAGTAATGTGATGTTTGCACAGTCATAGGATTTTGATTGCCTGTGTTTACCAGCACAGCCCTATAGCAGTGAGGCTGAACTCTCAGTTCAGGACAAGCTACCCTGGATCCCATCAAGCCTGACGTCATTATGCTTGTTGCATAGCTGGGAAATGGGACCTCCACTACTGAGAAATGCTTAAATGTTCCAGCTAGAGTAGGTCAGAGTGCAGAAGAACAATCTGAGCTCCCTCTATCCTGAGGGTGATGCTGAGGCACACCTGCTTCCTGAATTTTTGCTAGCAACCCCAGAAATAACAGGCAGATCTCTGCACTGCTCAGCTTGGATTTTTGGTGTAGTAACTTATTAAAAGACAGATGTGCTAATCAAAGGGTCATGCAGAGGCTATTGGGAAAAATATTAAAACAAAGGACCAATTTCCACTAGTTTTCTGTGTGGGGTCTTCAACTTAGGATGACTGTTCAGAGAATTGTGATGCCAGTAGTGTTTGCAAATTTGTGTGCGTGGTGTTTTCAAGGATGGCTCTGCTCTCCTTTGGTAGGGAATATTTTGTTTTCCTGCAAGTAGAGCAGTACTTTGTCTCAGGAGCTGCTGTTTGATTGTACAAACATGGAATGGTTTGGATTGGAAGGGACCTTAAAGCCTATCCAGTTCGAACCCCCTGCCATGGCCAGGGACACCTTCCACTGTCCCAAGTTGCTCAGAGCCCCATCCAGCCTGGCCTTGGACACTGCCAGGGATGGGGCAGCCACAGCTTCTCTGGGCAACCTGTGCCAGGGCCTCACCACCCTCACAGGGAATAATTTCTGCCCAATACCCAATCTAAACCTGCTCTCTGTCAGTGTGAAGCCATTCCCCCTTGTCCTGTCACTCCAGGCCCTTGCCAAGAGTCTCTCTCCATCTTTCCTGTGGGCTCCCTTCAGGCACTGCAAGGCCACAATGAGGTCATCCCAAAGCCTTCTCTTCTCCAGGCTGAACAATCCCAATTCTCTCAGTTCCCAGCTCTCTCTTCTTCCCAATCTTTCCTCACAGCAGAGGTGTATGAAGAACAGAAACAGAAGCAGTTTCTTGTGGAAGGACAGCAAACTCTCAATTTCAAAGATCTTCAAACTCAGACTTTGAAAAACATCTGCCTGGCAAACACTGTAGTGTTTGTGGTCAGACAGTGGCACCTCTGGTGTGATCTTTCCATTTGTAGGAGAGATTAGAGAGAACTTTATTCTTGCTCTGCAAATCTGCAAATTTCTGCTTCCAGGGGCACCCAGCAGCAAGGAAAGGAAGTGGATCCTGAGAAATCCATCTGAGCCTTGTCCTGGAGCCTGTGGATGTTGATGAGTTTTGGCTTAGGAGATGAGCAGCCACCTCCCCGGGGGATGTTTGTTAACACAGCAAAAAAAGAGCTGCAAGAAAGGCACAGTGTGCAGGGAGAAGGGCTCTGGAGTTCTTAGGTAATGTCTGTTTAGGGCAAAATAAATGAGACTTGCAGGGGACTTGACAAACTGCACTGATGAGTTTTTCCAGTGATTAGAGAATTTTTAGCTAAATCCTACTCTGAAGAGTAAACTTATAAAAAGAGGAAGTGAGACTTGCCCAGATACTCTCAAAAGTTAACTTTGAGTCTTGTGATTGCATCTTAACTTGATTCAGTAAGTGATATAACCTCATGCTTCAGATTCTCTGAAAATAATATTTTCAACTCTGAGAAGCAATAGATTGCTAAAATAATTAAATCTAAATGATGTTTTAGTGAACATATAATGGAATCAGGGAAAATAATTTTATGAAGCAGTGTTTGGAGCAGAACTGCCTAAACAATCCAGTAATTACTTAAAAAGCAAAGGGAGGAACATTTTAAGTCAGCATAGCAGAAGTTAGACTCTTTTTGAGTTAGGATAAAGATTGTTCTCATGGGTAAAGGACTGTGCTAGGTTAGAATACTGTACAGTGTGTGGTGAAATAACCCAAAGATGCTCTGATATCACTGTGTGCTCCATCACCTGGGTCAAATTTTGGCTAAAATGTGTTGTAGGCATCACAGAAGGTGCATAGATCTTGATGTATGGCAAGAAAGCCCATCAGCTCTCTGGAATGAATTTCTTCTTCCTCTAGATTTTGCCTCTGGAGGCAACCACATTTTATACAGTTCTGGCAAAAATACAAGGCTTCTAAAGCAAAAGAGAGTTTGTATGGTTTAAAGTAAGTTTTGAAATAATAACTTGGGTGTTTGTAGCAGGGAAAAGTTTTGGGTTTTTTCAACTGGAGTTTCATCTCCTTTGTAGCTGGGGTATTTTTTTAACAGGCATTTCACCTCCTTACTTAATGAAGAAGCATGAAATCCCAGTAAAACTTCTGAAACGATTCTGACTCCATAAAGTCGGGGAAATACAAAAGCAGCCTTTCTCAGGGTATCCTGTTACTCTAATCAGCCAGAAGAGGACTGGGTATTTAATGAGTAAAAGCAGGTTGTAAGACTTAAATCCCAGGCTGGTTTTGGATCTTTGTTTCAATTGTAGCTGAGCTCATTTGCCCTTACTAAATATAGGCTAATATAGGTGGTGCTAAAACTTTTCTGGGTGTATTTGTGACATTTTGAAGTTTATTTGCTCTTAAATCTGTATTTTGGAGTCTGGAGTCAAACAGTCCTCACAACTGCCATAAACTTTCCTTTAGGACATGGACACTTGGTAGACCTTATCTGCACTGCTCTGGTGGGCTGGGTGTGTGTGAGATCTCCCTGCTGCTCTGCATATTTTTCCCTGCCCTAGGTTTGGTTCTTGGTGGCAGAGAGCCACAGTTGTTTTGTGGTCTGACAGCTCCATGTATGTGAGGAGTTGATGTCTGATGTGAATTTTGGTGAATTTGTTTTGTGAATTGTCTGTGTCCACTTTCACTCTTCTGTGGCATCATTCTGTGTGTATTTCTGCATCTTCTTGTAAAGCCTGTGTGAGCCCCATAGAGCAGCAGAGTCACCCTAATGAGACCAAAGGTGCTGGCAGCTCCTGCAGGCTCTGCCAGAGGCATTTGCAGCTCCCAGGTTTGCATTTGATGTGAACAGACCTGCACCAGGATGAGGATGGGAGGCAAAGCAGGCTCACTGTTCCACCTGAGTTTCCAGGAGCAGATGGAAAAAGCAGTGGCACCCTTAAGAGAAGCTCCTCTTCAGGGGTGCCCAGGGCTTTACCAAGGAATAATCTCTCCTTCTTTGAGGACTGTCCTGGAGACTTTAGCCAGGCAAGGCACTGGCAGACAGTGCAGTCAGCATGGAGCTGGTTTGTGAGCACTGGGATGCTGTGGAATGCACAGAGAGGCCGCTTGGCAAGAATGGGTGCACAGCCATTGCTGATGGTTTTGTCACGGTAGTGTAGATGCAGTTAAGAAATTATTTGCAATTGCTTTGTTCAATTTGGCACACTTTAACTTGGGTGTTACCCCTTGGCTTTTCAAGGTGAGCTTCTACCCCACCTCATCTGACCTTTCCTGAATGCTAAACTGTCTCCAAAATTATTACTAGTGTACCATAACTACATCAGCTTCTTAATTATTGTTATAGGCAGGATTTGCCCACCCCATCAAACACTTACAAGGATGCTCTGGCCTCCTCCCTCTCCAGGGCTGTGACATTATATATTCATAATGACAAAGCAGGAGCAAGCCTCAGATGCAGATGTTCTCCTGTGTCTTAGCAGGACTGCTTCCTGTACCTGCCACTCCAAATAAAGACTAGGCTCAAATGATGCTCTAGGAATGAGGCATAGCAGCAAGGAAACCTGCAGCATAAAACTCTGAGTAGCTGGCAGAACCAGTGAAATGCACAGCACATGTCCTGTCACATGTGAAATGCACATCTACATGTCATGGGATGACAAATGCAATCCTCTTTAGGACTAAACAAGAGGATGAATGTCATGGAAATGCAATGGCTGTATCTTGCTGTGGGTTTCTTTTTCCAGCAGCAAAATGCATCACAATAACCCAGCAATTTAGCCTGAGTTACAAAAATTTTTTTTCTGCTGATTTTCTTCTTAGTTGTGCTTAGGAACTGAGTTCTTCTGTGATTGCAGTGAAGGGTAGAAATGAAGCATCACTGGTGTGAGATGCTGCAGTGTGCTAAGAAGTGATGCAGGACAGACCTCACAGTAGTGTTTGGATTGCAGGGAAAGTCATACATCCATCTGTGTTCATAGGAATTTTACTGGTGAGGAACTAAAAATTCCAGGGGCCTAATTTTAAATTTTACCTTGTGAAAACTCAGCAGCTTGATCTCTTTGTGGCTTGCATGTCTTGTCCTACTGGCAGACACAAATGCTTGGATGGAACACTGGAACCATTCTGAATTGACAGAAAAGTCTTTCAGGAAGGGATTAGACCACAACCTCAGGAATACCATTTTTGTGTGTCTCTTTCCTCTGCAGAGGCTGTTGGTGTAGCCTTGGCTTCCTTTATCTGCTACAGAATTGAGCTAATTTGTTGCAGATCAAGACCAATAAGTCTCTCTGTTTCTGTGCTCTTCTCTCTGTGGACAAGAGAGATGGGAGGACAGCTTGGGGGAAACTTGGTTACATCCAGCTTCTTGATCAGGGCTTGTGGTGAAATTCTTTATGAAAGCAGGTAATGATTTTTATCTCTTTTGGACTGGATGGGAAAAAGAAGAAGGACAAATCACTGTGATTCTGCTAAGCCACGAGCAATGGACAAGGCAGGAGTTTCTTCCATTTGTCTTTTTGAGCAATGATATGACTAAAGCAAGAAGTCAGTAGCTTATTCAACAATGCTCTGCCCATCCCTGTTCACACTCCCCCACCTCTGCTGCCTAATATCACTTGTGTTTCCCATACTTCTGCTGTGAGTGATGTCTCAATGACCTGCTCAGAGCTGAAGAGCTTCATTTTCAAATGCTCTGCTCCATGGGTGGTGTTCTTGTCTGGCTCTGCCAGCCCCCAGAATATGTGACCCCCCATTGTTGCAGCTGTGACCTTTTTCTTCAGCTCACCAGTGTCACTGTGATTGCAATTTCTGCCTAACTAAGGGATTTGGATTTTAAAATAATATCATGGGAGGAATCCCAGTTAGCTAAATGCATTTCATTGACACTGATTATCTGGGACTAGGTCTGTGGGGATAAATTTGCCATAGAAGTTGCTCCTGGGTTAGTGGAGCCCATGAGACATTGCTGAGTGCAGGCTCCCAACACTTCCTGCTCCTTTTGTGTATTTGAGGGCAAATTTTAGGGGAGGTACAAAGAGTGATGAGACCTGCCAGGAATTTTTTAATAAAGTTTTTTGGCAAAAGATGGGGTCCTGTCAAGATATTTTTTTGTTTGCAGCACATTATTTTGAGGCTGCTGACAGCATTTCCACTTCCAGAACTGATGGAGAATGTTCAGTTTAGTGAAAAATCTTCTGATTTTCTGACAAATTAGAAGTGCCTGCCTGCATGTACATGCACATACATGTTCTTGTGTGTAAAAGCTGCATTTCCCAGCTGTAATGAATGTACTTCTTGTCTGTTTGGTCCTTTTTAGTGATACCTGTACTCTCTTTCTTCTATCTGTAGTCCTGAGAAGGGTGCATGAAGAAATACAGGTTTATATTTCTAGGATACTGGTCAAAATGCTCCTTCTAACAAAACTTCTGACTTCAAGTCATCCAATGTATCTAGGTTTGGAAAGACAGGTGTCTGCTAAGGAAGGCAGGAGCCTCCCCTGAAATGGAAAATGTAAAACCCCTCCCTCCAAATTGCTGTAAATTTTAAATTAAGGGCCTCTCAGGCAAAAATATGGGAGCAGGAATAACAGGTCTTTATTAGGGAAGAAAATAAAATAAACAGTGCAATAAACCAAAACAACACTGACAGAGTCAAAAACACAACCTGACACCCTGTTGGTCAGGGTGCTGGTAGCAGTCCAGCTGGAATTGTGGCAGCAGCCCTCCTGGAGTGTCAGGGGTGGTTCTGCTGGAGCAGTGATCCTGTAGAAGGGTGTAGTCTGGCTCTGAAGATCCAGTGGAAGAGGCAGCTGTTCCTCTGGGAATCCAGTGGAAATGCCGTTCTGCTGTCCCAAGGTCTCAGATCATATCCAGCTAGGAATGCTTGGCTCTTCCCTCTGGGTGGAGCATCTCCCAGTGGGATGCTGTAGTTCTTATCAGCCATGCAGTGACATTCAATAGCTGTTATCAGCAGATGTCTCCCTAGAGGGAGGAGTGGGTGTGGAAGAGATAAGGAAAACTGCCCACTTAACAGAGCAAAACTGCCATACAGATGGCAAATGGAATACAATTTGCTTGCCAATCCAGGACACAGTGGTAGTGCTTGTTGCTGAGAAAGATGACCTCAAATAAGAGAGAGGAGATCATCATTAGTTGATGTGATACTGTTGAGAGGTTTGTCATATGATTTCTGAATTCAGTGGCTGCCAAATGTTTTAAAATGCCTTTCATTAATTTATAAAGCATCACCTTCCACTCTGAAGAACTGACCAAGTAAGAAGTCAGGGACTTGAAATCAGAGACTTCTGCTTGGAAGGGAAATACCTGGAGTTGGAATGATTGTGGCTACTACAGTCCTGGGATTTGTTAGCCAAGGTGTGCTCCAGTCCCTTTGGAATACACTGTTCTCACCTTTATTTGTGCTGAGTAAGGTGTTTTAATCTCAGCAAGGTTTGCTACTGCAGACCTTGCATGACAATTACAGAATTAAGCTCCCTCTCTAGCATGCACATACTCAAGGATATTCTGCCTTTGGGTTGAATAATTGCTCACTTTAAATGTTATATATGCATTTGTGGTGAGTGTGTACATACGGGGGTGGGAGGGAAGAATGGGCAGGCAAAAGATGTAATTATTCAACTGAAGCCTTAGCCTTGCATTATAAATATGGATCATGACTTAAGGTGCCTGAGGACATAATGTATTCATCTTCTGCTTGAATATCTACTTTTAATCATAAATTTGCCTGAAAGTCCTCATGAAAGATGTGCACTGACATTTAAGATCCTTGTGACGTGTGCGTTGTCCATGTGCAGAGGCAGTGGGGCTGAGGAGCAGGGGATGCTGAGTTGGAAAAAGGCCAGTCTCCCTTTTCCAAAGAGGAAAACTTTCTGTGTACTAGAAAATGCCTACAGGTAAGGCAAGCACATGTTTAGCATAAATGTCAAATCATTCAGTTGAAAGGAGGCAATTTCTGGAGGCATCAGTGTGGGCACTGGAGAGTGGGCTGGCAGAAAGCACGGATTGTGTCCACAGCCCCAGCTTTGGGTGGACTGTTTAACCTCTTCCCACCCAGCTCCTCTGCTGGCTGTGTCTGCCCAGCCTCGGGAGCTCCCCCAAAGAGCAGCTGTGGAAGGACAGAAGGGAGGCAGGAGAAATGCAGGAGGTTCAGCAGCCCTGCGCCTCCTACGTGGCAATGAAGTAGGTGTGAGCTACGTGTGAAGAAGAGGCATTCAAATGGCCTCCTGTCCCCATTGCTGCAGAGGCAGAACTCCCAGAGCACAGCCTGTGATTATCCAGAGTCTGCACACTAAGGATTTGATATTAGCCTTAAGGCTGTCCTATAATTAAAGCTGAGTGCTAGGCAAAATTAATCATCTGGTTTGCAGATCATACACCTCTCTGTTGCATCCTTGTGATAGGCAACGACAGGAGTCTTACTCTGCTTTAAAAAAAGTTTTCTCCTATTTATGGTTTTGAATTTAATGGTAAAGAGATTTCTGCAATCCAATGCCTGCAAAATACCAGAGATAACTTGCTGTGATATCTAATTAGACATTATGCTACATGTTGTACCCTGATGCCTTGTACACAGTTATTCCCAATGGTTAACACTTGAGTAATTTTACTATTTAGCCCAGCTTGTGGTGCTGCATTGAAGTGGAGCACCTGAGTGTGGCTATTTGTGGAATGAGTACTTGTCTTTGCTCTGTGAGTGCTGGGCTCTTAGCTGAGATGAGGCTCTGGCAGAGATGTGCAGTACTCCAAATTCTCCCTCTCTAGGAAGACATAAGGAATGGTGAGGGGTGTGCTGCTGTGGTTGCTCAGCTCATGAGTAAACCTCTTTTCTCTTTTGGTTTGGTTGCATCTACTGTGGAGTAGGTTAGTGTAGATGCTGATGTGTCAGGGAGAAGACCAACTTATGGAGCTAGAGGCCCAATAAATAAAATCAGCAGTTTGATATAAAGAGACTTTGGTCTAGAAATGATGAGTTTTGTTAACCAATATACCATCCAAACCTTTCCCTGTACTATGAGAGAAACATGACAAGTGCCTGTAGTGTCATTGCACATGTGTTGTCTTCCGTCTGTCTGGTGTTTGTCATACATTTCAATGGCAAATGATGCATGATAAGAGTTTCTTCTTGTTTGGGTTGCTCAGGATTTCTTCAGAGCAAAGTAGGGACTGTCCCCTGAAGAAGCTCCTAAATTTATAGCATAATTACTCAGTAATGTTGCAGAAGCCAAAGGCTGAAATGATTGAGGAACAATTAGAAATTTCCTTGAGGGAACAGGCGTACTATTAAGGGATGAAATTTGATGAGACAACTGACCTTTACTTGTTCCCAAGAAAAGAATGAGATTTTATTTTATTCCCTCCCCCTTTCCCTCTGGCCTCCCATAGCTTGTGGGGTCAGGCAAAACAGCTACAAATGTGAGTGTGACACATTTGGTAAATTATTGCTTCAACACTTCACTTCTAGAAGAAGCAACAGTGCAAGGCCTTGTTTGGATATACAAGTAGCCTCCTGAAGATTTGCTACTGAAGGAGCCCTTTCCAAGGAGCCCCATGATGGGATGTCCTGCTGCTGACAAACTCCTGGCCAGCCTGGAGTGCTGCCATGAGTATGTTACCTGTGTTCAGCCTCGGGACAGGATGGGAGGGCAGTGCCAAACCTGCTGCCTTCCAGCAGCATCTGCAAGCTGTCCTGCCAGCCAACAGAACCCAGGGGACCAAGAGGCCAGAGCATTTCTGGCTTTATTTCAGTATTCCCTTGGAAGTGCTGTGCCAAGTCCTGTGGGCAAGGAGAACCAGCATAGCTTGCGCAGAAACACATGCATGTGGTTCTTTCCTACAAAAAGAAATTACAGTTCCAGCAGGAGGGATTACTGTGTGCTTTGTTCATTCAGTTCTATTTGAAATCTCACCTTTTTTCCTGCTTTAATGGATTTAAATAAGGAGCATTAAAACAGTTGATCTAAAAGGGAGAACAAAAGCCAGCGGTACAGGTTTTATCTTCTTGAGGGTTTTAGCACTGGAAAGAATTCTCTTCCTGCCCTGTAAAGCAGATGCTGAAGCAATAACTGAAATGCAGACAGCTTTTTCTCCCACTATGGACAGAGTCCTGCTTTCTTAGCACAGTTTCTTCTGCAGCATGCAAGCCTTTCTGTGTTGTGTGTCTTGATAGTTCAGGATTAGTTTGGAGACAGTTCCTCTATGAGCTTGTCTGTCCTGAGCATCTGTAGATCAGAGATAAAGAAGAGACACACGTAAGCAAAACACAGAGCCAAGGGGACGGTGCCAAATTTGTTATTTTTTCTTTGGCAGAGCCTCTATACACACACTAATAAATGTTCCTGTGCCTACCTTCAGTAAGTGAGAGATGAAGAGGATGGTGATGTCTGGTTGTTGGAGGAGGGTTGGGATGTCTGAAGTATAATCTCAGGCATTGCCCTGGTCTGTGCCTCAGTAACTGTGTTTGGGAATGCTCAGTAACTGGGAAGGTTTTGTGCATTTTGGGATCTACAGGTGCTTCATCACAGGAAAATGGTGCTGCTGAATGTTGCTTGGAGTTTGGGAATGTGCCAGCTGATCCACTAAAACAAAGACCTCTTCCTGCAGACACACTGGCAGCTGAGGGTGTTTGGTGTTCCAGGTGTGCCCTTTATTGAGGGATAGGAAGCTCCTGGACACAGCTGTACTGTACTAACTGTACAGTATGTCACCATGTGGTGACCAACACCTTGGCCCAAAGCAAGATGACAGGCACTGCACTGCAGTGCCAGGAGGGGGTGATGAGCGTTTTGGAGGCTTTCCCGTGAGCCTGCAGAGTTGATTGACTGAGTCTGGCTGGACAGTGTGCACTAGGACAGGCCCTAAAATGTGTTGTGGCCCCAAAGCTGCTGACATGTCTGGTCATGCTGGGATTTTTCCTGTTGTGGCCAGGTGCTGGTATGTGAGGAAGCAAGTCAGCACTGCTGCAAGCAGTCATCTGCTGTTGGCTTGTGAACTGGAGAGTTACTGTCAGAGGGGTTATCCAAAATAGCATCAGGAGTTTGATAGGAAATGGAGCTGGCTTTTATCCTGAGCTATGTTAATCCCAGCAGCATTTCTCTATGCTTTCTGTTAGTAACCAGGCTACTGTCCACACAGTTGTGTGTTGTTTGTGCAGCACCATGGGGATGCCTTTGATAAGGACTGAGCCCAGAGCAGCGCACGGGCTCCAGTGTGGGAATTTTCCACAGATTATTTTGGTGGAGCTTGCTTCAAGCTCTCAATCATTGTTCTTGTACCAGTGCTACAGAACCTTGTCAGGAGACTGTGAAAGAAAACTGCATTCAGAATTAGTCAGAGAATGGTTTGGATTGGAAGGGACCTTAAAGATTATCCAGTTTCAACTGTTCTTTATTCATTGTGTAATACAGATGTGTGTATCATGAATTCATGAATGAAAAATGTATGGAGACCTGGAGACCAACTCCTACATTTTGATGGATAAAAACCAGTTCTTGGGCAGGTGTCTGTGGGTGAGGCAGTTGCTGAGTTAGTGCAGAATGGAAAAAGTGTCCATTGAGCCAGGTGGTGAAAGATTGTGAGCTTAAGACTGGCACCAGGTTCCAAATTTTAAAATTGAGCCAGAAAGGTGTGAGTAGTCCCAGTAAGCAGTCAGTGGTTTGTGTGTGACACCAGTTGTAATTTCTCACCTTGCCTGATGTTCAGTTTTGTAGAGCAGTGTGTCTGCAGCACTGGAGTTCTCATTCTGAGTTCTCTGCTGCTTCTCTCAAAAACAAATGTGTGTCAGGAGCTGACTGAATTTCAGAGACTCCACATAACTCTACTATGCACATAATGGGAAAAGAAGATCTTCAAGTTCAGAACAAAATACTTCTGTGCTTGAATCTGCTAAATTGAAAAGGTGTTCCCTTTATATTCCCTTTTTCCTCCCCTCTGGCCAGATGTCACAGAAGTACAACCTCAAAGTGATAGGTATTTTGTGGGACAGCAAATATGTTTTCTAATTGGACTTTGAAACATGAAATCCAAGCCCTCTCAGCATTGGGTAGAGTGGAAGGTTCAGGTTTGGATCTAACTTTGAAATCCAGACCTGGTATTAATGAAATCATTCTAATCCTTTCAAGGTTTTAGCTTAATTTTTGCTCTCAACTCTTGTTCAAAGGAGGGATTTTCAGATTGCCAAAGGCTGTGAGGTATTTCTGCCAACTTCTTCTGTGACACAGACAATAAACAGCTTCCTGGCATGTGGGCAAGGTGCACAGAAATGCTCAAGTGTGGGAGTGAGGCATCTCTGGAGATACTCATGGTCTCTTATCTTCCTGTGACATGCTGTTATCAGCAGCTTCTGCTGCTCTGTACCTGAGCTCTCAGCTTGTCACAAGTGGTTTCCTAGGATTCTGTACTCTAGTGAAGCACTGGGATGAGTATTATAGGAGCTTTCTGCATTTCCTAATTTCCACTAGAAGGTTAAATACATACACAGCTAGAGATTGCAAGCACTGGGGTATAAACTGCTGAGAAATCTGTTGTCCTTTTTGCCTGCCAGTTACTGATGAGATCTCACAAGAACATCCCAGGTTTCCAGCCTAGTTCCCAGTTGGTTTGTGCTGATGCTGTATCACAGGGTGGCTGTTTCCTCCTCATCCTCTCTGGCCCTTCAGAAGTCCCTCTGGATTTGTTTTAATGCAACTCCATCATAACAGCTTATTTTTTTATTATTTATTATAATAATAGAGAATAGATACTATAATAATAGATAATAGATATTAAAGATTAGATAATAGATATTATATTAGGTGAGTGACTCTTCTCCCATCCTGGCCCTTCTTGCCAATACTGTAGAGGGAAAAAAAATCTACACTTTAGTTCTCAAAGACTTAGAAAACTGCAGAGAACTTGTGTGTTTTGTCACATCTGTGCTTTATGTGTTATTCTTTAGCTCTGAGAGGAACTAAAAATGAAGTGATCACAGAATAGACTGAGCTGGGAAGGGACCCACAAAGATCACTCAAGTCCAGCTGCTGAGGATATTTCCTTTGCATGTAAGCACCCATTATATAGATGTGCATTACAATAACGTGGTTTCTTTGAGAATATAGAGATTGTAAAACAGCATTGCATACCTGGTCCTGTCCCTGACATATTTCAGTAAGCTATGGGAGAAATGGACACTTCAAGGATGGTTGTGCTGCTTTCCCTTTCCACTTACATTGCAGCCTACTCATTCCTACTCTTTCTTTTCACTGCTTCTATATTTAGCTACAGATCTATCTTGGATCATGCTGCTGAAACTGATGTAGGAATTTGGCCACTTAGGTGGCAGCTATGCCTATATTTAGAAAGTACTTCTGATGACTCCAGTGCCCCACTGAATTCTACTTTCCTTACAGTGATGCTTATTTAAAGAGTAGAATATTAATAAGCACCAGGATTTGACATCCATACCACAATTAAAATAATTGATTAATTAAGAGGATAATTTGATGCTTACTAACAACATTTGCTGTGCAAAATAAGACTTATTTTCACCTCACTGGTGTAGGTCTAGGCCCAGGCTCTGCACCTGAATATGTGCCAAGTATCAAATTCTTTTTTTCTATAAGTTATTATCAAGCAAACTAAGGGTCAAAAAGTTTGTGAGCCATATGCAAAATATTAAGAGACTTTGCCAAGATTGTGTATATTAACCAAACAAATTCTTCCAGCCTTTACAAACTTTATATTCTTATTTAAAATGAGAGAAGTAATGATGAATGAGCTGAGCATTATCTTCACTAATGCCTTGGAACTGGATCTGCTGCATGTTGCTCTAGAAGAATTTAGCAGTGATACATTTTTTAATAAATCAGGAGACTTTGCTTTCATCATTGTGAAATGGGCTTTTTCAGCTTTCTCTATATGGAATTTTCTTAGCTGCATGTTCTCTTTGAGATAATAAAATAGAACACCCTGTTGTTCTTCTAAACAGATCTGGATTTTATTTTTCCTGTCTCCAGCAGGTTTTTTTAAATCATTGCATGATATTTTGTCCTGTTTAGTCATGTGCTACAATCTACTTTATTGCCACATAGGTATAAATTATTGGGGAGCATAATTTGCTGGCTTGCTTGAAATGTAAGAATTAACATCACATGAGGTGTTTTAGCTGTCCACTACCAAAGGGTGTTCACTCTTTGTCTTTCTCTAAGGCTGTGATGACTCTGCCAGTCTCAATCATTATCTTGAAGGTGACCCTTCCCCTGGTGTCTGTCCCTCCTTTCTCATTAAGCTATTTTTACCTATTATCTTTGGGGCATTACATAAACATATTAGGGCTTCCTCTTTATGAAGAGGTAGTGCTGTAATTTTCTGTAAGTTTCTGTAATTTTATTCTAACTTCACAAGTCCACCGCAGGTGAAGGATTTCACTTGTGATTTTTGATAACTTCATTTTTATAAGCTCTTTTGGAATAATAGGTTATCTTCTGTTAAGTATAAGGATGCAGGTGGCTTTATGCAGGTTGGATGTATTGGCAGCTTTTGGGATTGTTTTCAGTTCTGTTCTGGGCATCCCCTTGAAGAGTGAGGGGACAAGTGTTTAAGAAGACATGGTGAAAATGCCAGAATTAGGTTTGATCACTCAGTAGATGGAAGCTCTGCCTGAAGCTGGCACTGAACCAGTGCAAGCACATGATTCTGGCCAAGGTCTGGCTTTTTAAAGCTACCTCTGTTTCTTGGATTAGCTTTTTAGGGACTCATGTGGGTGCAGAGATCTTTTATATGGACCATCTTTAGCTGACCTTCAAGGAACCCCTTCATCAAGGCCACCCTTATCACACACTTGATTAGCTACACTTAACTGTGAAACTGTACAAGTGGACAATCCTATTTTTAAAATGAATAAGGAAGGAGAGGAGGGACAAAATAAATGGCAAGGAGAAGAAAGACACAACCAAAGAACTCACTAAATGGGGCATTTTCCTCCAGTGCGTTTTGTCCTTGAAGGAAAAACAAGGATTCAAAGCCAAGGGGGATTTGACTTTGCAGTGCCTGAGGCAGAGTAGGAGTCAGAGTGAGCCTCTGTCATAGCTGAGGAATAGTTATTCTCCAATTCAGTGCTTCCATCCTTTACAGCAAGCTGCTGCAACTTGAGGAGCAGCCTAGTTAGTGTCCAGAGAGCCCGTGGAAAGGGTTAATATGGATGGACATGCCTGGTCTCAGCTTTCCTGGCGAAGTATCAAAGTGCTGGTCCATCCCTTTGCCCCCATCTCACTCTTGTGGCTCCTGCATATCTATGTGCTTACTTATTGCCTTCTCAGTGATCCCTCAGCCTTCTTGTAATTTGGATGTCACGCCTTGGCTACTTTCTCCTGGATGGAAAAGTGCTGAGCAACGTGGCTGCTTTGTTATAAATCCCCTTTTGGTTTTGTAACTCTGACTTCCAACTTCAAAAATAGTTTCCCCTCATTGACTTGAGCAAATAAAATAAATACAAGCAGTTGAGTCATCCTGAAAGGGCATTTGCTGGGGATTTTTTGGATGAATTTAATTGGCTTCTTTAAAAACTACAATTTTTCAAGTATTAAAAATTAATTAAGCGAGAGGAGGGAACACTTATGAGCAGTGTGCCTTTATGAGATTAACTGATATTTGAGAAGCAGAATTAAATATCATATGGAGCCAGGTAAAATGCTTCCTTCATAAACATGTTCTCAAGTGGAGAGTATAAAGAGACTAGAACAGAAACTTGATTGATTAAAGAGCTTATAACGTGGCACAAAGCTACTCTAAATGGACAACTGTGTTCTGGGTAGAGAAGTACAAAAAGTCTGAGCCCGGAGTGGCATAAATTAGCCCACATCTACTGAAGTCTAGAAGCTGTTTTCTATGGAGGCAGGTGAAAGATAAAATCTGCAATGCATAGTGTATATCCCCATGTAGCCCTTTTCATTTTTTTCCAGAAATGTGATTAAACATGTATAGACCAAGCAACTCCAAAAGCTGAAGAGAGTGGGTGACCTTAGTCTTCAAATATCCCCCAGTGGCCTGAAGCTCCTTCAGTCAAAGACTTGCTTTAAATTTCATTCTTTGAGTTTGCAATGTTTCCAATGCCTGCCTGTGTTTACAAGAAGTGGATTAAATTAAAACCCTTCCCAAGCATTTGTTGTGATTTGACAGCCTGCTGACTAATGCTCATTGCACGTGTTTTCATTCTGTAGGACAGCTTTTCCCCACAGGTTTATGCACTTTTCTGGACAGAGATTGAATTGTGAGGCAGCTGGTCTGATTATAGACCAACTCCGTTAGCTCATCTGCAGGAGAAGCAAGCTGTACTTGGAGCTGTAGAATTACATATGGGTTAGTTCAGTGTTAGAAGAGGAAATTTGTGAGGTTTTACACAATCCTGGCTGGCTAATATTTAACAAGGCTTATTATGGAGTGCCTGAAGGCAGAGCTGCTACTGCATTGTGATTTGGGAGAGTTGGTCCCTTTGGTGGGACCTCTGGAATTCTGTACAGGTTTTACCTCTAAGAGATGAAACATTGCTTAAGCTTGCAGGTGGGGAGATTAAGATAGTGATGTCTGTCCAAAAGGAAATTTAATTAGTCTCATTTAATCCAGATAACTGTGGCTCAGCTTTTGTTTGCTAGGATTAAATGGGGGGATGTATCATCATCCCTCCCAACAAAAATATTCATAAGGTTTTTAAATTTTTATTTTTGTTAGAAGCCAGCTGGACTTCTAAAAAACTCTTCCACACACACCAAGCTTCTTATTTTTATCATATTTTCCTTTTCCCACCACTCAATTTTTGCTGGTTCAGTTTTAGAAATGCAAGGGGAAAAAAAAACCTTTAGATAGAGAGAAATGAACAAATCCAGGGTTTATTTTCTGTTTAAGCTGGTAGTACTTCAAAACTTTATATGAAATTGTATCAGAAAAACTCTTCATGCAGCACTCTGCTTTGGATTGGCTTTAAATATAATGTATGAGTAAAAATTGCCCTTTGAAGGGGTGTGACAGGAATTTTGTGGTGGCTCTTAGAAGTAAATCTGACACTTCCTTACGTCTGGGAAACAGACACCAAGGAGTGAACATCTTGGGCTACTCTGAGTGCCAAATATTTCTCTTTTCCCCACTGCCTGCTCATCTTTCCTGTGATCAAAAACCAAAAATGAGTTCATTTCAATACCGGTTAAAATAATACATTTGTGGCTATTAGATGAACTTGATATAAAAAATGAGAGGGAAGGAAACAGTGTGCAGTTTTAAAGCATCCTTCAGTTTTTCTGACTCTTTCTGGTTGGCCAGGGCTGACTTGCTCCTTGATGCAACTTGAGAAAGGAACTCTCCAGGATGAAGATGTAGTGTCAGAATTGGCTGGTTGGAGGGGATGCTTTTTGAAATATGTATTTAGCCATAGAGAGCAGAATCTGATTTTTTTTTCAAGATATGAATTAGGTATTGTTATTAAACAGTAATCAAATTATTCAAATGTGATTTAATTTTTAAATTAAATCATTTAAAACATGCTTTTTTACAGCACTGGGCCTCAATGAAATGCTGCTTTCTGCTGCTCTTTCATCAAGAACTTTATTCACAATGTTGAATATTTTATGGTGCCAGGGGACATTGCATTATCTCTTCTGATATTGCCAACCTGATAAAATAATAAAGAAATTACAGCAGAGATTTTTTTCTTTACTCATTGTGATGAGAAGCTATCTGGTAATTCATTAAATAGGGACGTATTGCTTTGAAAATGCGAAGGAATAAAGTAACATTGGCTTTAAAAAATAGCAGCCAAGGAATTATCTGATCTCTTAAATGATTTGCACTTAATTCAATTACTTAGGAATCTTGTTTCCTTACTGGTGGATTGAGATCTGTGCTCTGGGGGCTGATGAGTGCTGTGGCACTGGGTTCCAGCAGGGCTGACACCCCCAGATTTGCCCCGGGGGTCTCAGTTTAGCTGCTGAAGGCGTTGGGCTGTTTGCGATGGTGAATATTGCCCTCAGTGAAATCCTTTGTGGTTGTAAATAGGGAACCCCTCCATAGGTGCTGTGCCTCAGGCACTGCCTGATCTGTGTGTGTGAACAGGGCCAGTGGTGGCTTTAGGGAAGCTCTGCAAGGGCTGTTCCAGCAGGGGCCAGCTCAGTAAAACCACACAGGGGTCTGTGCTGCTGTCTGACCCAGCTGTAGAACCCTGGAATGGTTTGGGTTGGAAGGGACTTTGAAGCCCATCCAGTTCCATGGGCAGGGACACCTTCCACTATCCCAGGTTGCTCCTGGCCCTGCCAAACCTGGCCTTGGACACTGCCAGGAATGGGGCAGCCACAGCTGCTCTGAGCAATCTGTGCCTGTGATTCACCACCCTCATAGACAAGAATTTTTCCTAGTATCCAACCTAAGCCTGCTCTCTGTCTGTGTGAAGTCATTCCTCATTGTCCCATCACTCCAGGTGCTTGCCAGCTGTCTCTCTCCATCTTTCTTGGAGTCTCCTGTCTTCTTTTGCCGTACTTTGGAGACATTAGCAGAGGTAGGTCTTCCTTTACTTACAGCAATGCTCCTGGGTGAGGTGGCACATGCCTGCTTTAGGATGGGGACACCTGGGGGGACAGAGTCCCATTTAATGTGAGAATCCTTTGGGATCAGGCAGCTCCCTGCAGGCTGAGGCAGGATGCAACCAGGATCTAGGCAAGGCCGATCTGTGTAGCCATTCTTTGTCTTTTTTAGCCCAGTGCAGCCATGAGGTAATAAAATAGCACTTGTGCCATGTGAGCAGCTGGAATATAAAGCTGGGAGGAGGAAATAACAGGCAGGAAATTCTGCTTAGGTTGCAGCAGCAGCTTATTGCTGCAGTAGTTCTCAGGTAGCCTCAGGGAAGGGAGGAAGATGTTTGCTTTCTGGCTCTGTTGGTCCTGGTGCTTTTCTTCAGGGGATGAGTCTTAGGAAAAATGTAAACTAATAGCATGATCCATGATCATCCAGTAATCTTAAAAATTAAGTCTGTGGTTGACACCTTTTATATGGAGATTGCTGTGGAAGGGCTGAGTGTTTGCAGTGAGCATTGTAAGTCCATAAACTCTGACATTACATCCTCATTTCCCAACACTTTAAAAAGGTTGCTACCTCAGATGCTGTTGTTGCCAATTTCCTGATGCTTGCTGTTTCCAGCCACTCACATCTTCATCTTGTCATCTGCCTTTGGTTGCTTGGGCACCTTCTTATTCAATATTACAAAATAAATAGCTGTTGTTGCTGCCAACAGTGGTGGGAGATTTTTGTTCAGGTCCTGCCTTATGTATTTCAGAAGACATGGAAATTTCCCTTACTGATTGCATGTCCTGGTTCTCTCTGGGCACAAAGAAATAGCCAGCCTAATACAAATTCTGTGAGTAATAATCATTAATAGTTAATTCCATCCCTGCCAGCCTAATGGTTCTGTGACAATGACAGTTTTTGTATTTCAGACTTATCCCAGGACACTTCTCTTTTAATGTGTCTTTCTTGTTGAACAAGCTACACTTTCTAGGGAATCTAGGCTACACATTTCAGAATTGTTACAAATATTTCTGATTATGGGTCCAGCCCAACACTGATTTTTTTTTTCCTTAGGTGGGGATGGAAGAATTGATTAATAGGCAAAAAAATTCATTGAAGGATTTTTAGAAGTGAAACATTTTTGTGTGAACAAAACCCACACTTTTTTTTTTAACTGAAACTGGGCAAAAAGTTTTGAGAACTTGAAAATGAAATGAAACTTCTGGTTTCAGACTGAAAAAAAAGTTTTTAGCCAACAATGAAGACCCCCCCAGACACACTATTGATTCTGCTATTGAGACATTCTTTCCCCCATCCTTCCCATTGCCTATCTCTTTTCCAATCTGAATTTTGTTTCTCCCTTAATACAAAGTGATGATAAAGTAGACCCAGTGTATTTCTGGATGGTCAGTGAACTCATTAATGTATTTTTCATTTTGTTACACCATTTGGACAATGTGAAACAGCTACTGCATTGGATCTGGTCCATGTAACTGAATTGGAAATCCTTCCAGGCCATAAGGGTCAGAAAACCCCAATATTTTCTGAGGATGTAATAGAGAGAAACCCAAATCCTGTATGGAATTGCTCCTTTTGAGCATTTGTGGGTATTGCTTTTTCCTTGGCACTCCTGAAAGGCAGAGTTTGAGATTTTTCAGATAAAGCCTTTCAGAGATAAATATTCCATTTTTACCTGACTGGCATCTGCTGCACAGGCAACAAATCAATGAGATGTGGGAGCAGCAGCAGGGCAAAAGGTGCTTAGAGACCAGCAAAAGCTTCCTTCAGCTCCCTTCCATGTTGGAGGATGCTAAAAAGGGGGAATCTCCCAGTGAACAGTAAAGAAGAAAAGGGAGAGTGTGCCCCTGCAGCTGCATTTTTGTTTTGTTTTTCTTCCCCCTAGTAAACTCTTCTTGTTGTGCTTTTGTTGAGGACTTTCCTTCACTCTTTTCCCACTTAGAAACATAGGTCAGAAACTTAGGGTGCTTGGGTTGGAAAATGGACTTTGTGATACCATCAAATGCTTCATCCCCTTAGCATCAGCATGGTTTCTAGAGTACCTGATTTACAAGGAAGGGAATGGCCATAACATTTACCCCAGGAGCAGCAGCATCTCTCTGATTCATCTCCTGGCAGTTCAGCTTCAGACAGTTTTTCAATTTAACTACTTCCATGTAGAATAACTTGTCTCTCTCCTGATCCCAGAGCTGACCAATATGTTGAAAATGGCAGTAAAATTGTTTTAGAGAATATGAGGGGAAAACATGGCTGTAAATCCCAGAGTGTGTTTAAAGAGCTGAGGGCATCTCTCCACTGTTGAAAATGAAATAAACTAAAGATGATAATAAGTGTAATAATAATTAGCATGATCATCATTAAACAAGGTAAGTATGATGACAATTGGGTTTACTTTAAATCGAGCATAAATTAGTGTAAAGAAGTAACATTAGGCAGTATTGTTGTTGCTGCTTTATCAGCAGGAAGGAAACCAACAGCTTCTCAAATCGTTAATTTGGAGTAAGGATCCAGTATATATTATGAAATTCCAGTTGTCTCTATGGTCTAGAAGTAAGTGAGGCTGCATCAGACACTGATAGCCAGGAGTGCAAACCTCCTCCACCAGAGGAGTAGAATAGGAAATAGAACAGGAATAGAAACCTGTCAATGCTCAAAACCTCAAGTGGTTTTGAGCATTGACTTGAGCCCTGTTACTTGCTCAAGCTTCTGAATGGTTTTTATATGTGTCAAGCCATTTGTTTTAATGATTATATCCTTTTATACTAATACGTCTCTTATTTCCTTTCCTCCTTGTGTTGTGGAGGGTATTGCCTTTTTTTTTCTCTAGGATTTTTTTTTATGAAATTCAGAGATTAAATACAGTGATGTCATGGTTTGAAAAGACAGGCATCTGCTAAGGAAGACATGAACTTCTTTGGGAACTGAAAATGTAAACCCACTCATTCTGAATTATTTTAATTTTGAAATTAAGGTGCTCTCAGGCAAAGATATAGGAATAACAGTTCTTTATTAGGAAAAATAAAATAAACAATGCAGTAATACAAAATAACACTGACAGAGTCAGAATATGACCTGACACCCTGTTGGTCAGGGTGGTGGTAGCAGTCCCAATAAATGGTGGCTGCAGTCCTCCTGCAGTGACAGGTGTGGTTCTGTTGGAGCAGGGTTCCTGTAGAAGGGTGTTATTTTCCTCTGAAGATCCAGTGGTGGTGTAGATGGGCTTGGTCTTCCTCTGGGAATCCAGTGGAAAAGAAAGCTGCTTCTCTGGGAACTCAATGGGAAAAGGCTGGTTGTGGTGTTCCAAGTCTCTGATTATATCCAGTTAGGAATGCTTGCCTCCTCCTCCTGGGTAGAGCATCTCCGAATGGGATGGTGTAATTTTTATCAGTCATGCAGTTACACTCAATGGCCCAATGGCAGAAGATATCTCCTGGAGGGAGGTTTGGTTGTGGAAGAGATAAAGAAAACTACCCCACCTGGATTTAGCAGGTGGCCCAATTAACAGCAGATAAGTGCCTCACTTCTAAATAGATGCCAATAGAATACACACCCCAGCCACATCCTGCATGTGCAACCTAAGACAAGTGATAATCACTCATGTGATCTGGGAAGCAGTGTAATGTATATTTTGTTGCTAGAAAAGTTGGAGCAGTAGCAATCACAGCAAAATTCAGTGTAATGTCTCAGTGAGTTTAACACACACTGAAAGCTTGCCTGAGTTTTTGGGAAGTTTTCCCTTTACCTGCCTAGAAACTTTTCTACCTGAAGGCATCTCTGCAGAGACCTCCTAACCTCCAGGGCTAACCAGAAGCCCTGGTCTTGAATTCAGGGTTGCTCAGCACAGGCTTGGCCTTATAACACCCCTCACACCACTGTTGCTTTTGTGACTAAGTTCTGAATATTGTTTGTATGGATAGAATTGTCTCCAGAGAATGTCTTCCCTTTTCCTGGGATGACACAGTCACAAAGAAAAGTTGGAGTGAGGCTTCAGCTCCTTGTTTCAGGTTTTGCTTGCTTAGAAGTGCCCAGGGGAGATGGGAGGGCTCATGGCTGTGTGTTGAAAACGCCACTGCCCCATACAGTGAGATCTCCTTGGACCCCTATTTAAAACACTTCTCCAAGATGCTGATTCCTTGAGTTGTAAAAATGGTAGCACATGGGAGGGGGAAAGGCTGATGGACTGCTGAAATATGTGCATTGTGGATTCCAATGAAGAATTTCTTTCCTTAAACAACACCTATTTTAAATAGCAGTGACATTGCCATACTGTTTTGTATCTGTGGTATATGAGTAATACAATGGTTGACTCTCACAATTAAAAGGCAAATATCATGTATATATGTTAAGAGGAGTTTTATAGATTTATAGTTATGTTTTACCCCCTTGTGTTATCGGGGGGTGACCTGGGTAGTCAGGACGTTTGGGAGGACTGGCTTGTAACTCTGGCAGCATCTGACCTCCAAACAGGATGCAAGGAAATAAACTCCACCACTGGACAATGAAGAAGAACTCAATGGGGAGAACTTTGGGAGAGGCTAAAGGGTTAAAAGGTGAAACCTCCATTGTGTGGATGAGCACAAGGTGGGAAAAATCCTTTTTTCCAGTGCTGTAATATTTTCTCTATTCAGTCTTCTGTTGTATTTTTGATAAGGTTTTAATAAACCTTTTAAATTTTTGAAGTGAGCATCATTTCTCACATATCTAACCTTTCCTCAGTGTGTCTCTGCACCTGTGGAGTGAGTTCCACCCAAAAGCACCTGTTCTTTGTAGGGGCCCCAGTTACCAGGTGGTGGGACAATTATTAAATCTTGTGCTGACATCAGGAGGTGAACCTGTAAGAAGAGCTTGCAGCAAGCTGCTGAAACCTGATGCCATGGAGTGGCTGTAGGACGGAAATTTGTGTCCTTCTTGTAGACACTGCCAAAGTGATGCTGCTTCAGCAAAACCACAGTGGTGAAACTGAGAGGAGTTTAATCCCTCACACAGTTCATAGGCAGCCCAACAGGGAGGTGTCAGGGAGGTGCTGAGGAACACCCCCAGTATCCTGAGAGGAGCTCTCCTCTGCCTGCAGCAGGATACATGTCCTGGATGGGATCCTTGTGCACTGCAGAATCCACTCTACAGCAACTTCCAGAATGGTGGGCAGGTAACTTGGAGTGAACGAGCCCTTCAAAATGAAGCACAGACAGCATAAAAGGTGCTTTGCAAAGCCCTGTTCTGTTCCTGTCCAAGTGCACGGGCAGAAATACAGATGAATTTAGCCACTGGGTGAATTTTCAAGGCTTTGGCTGTGATGGTTGGAGTAAGTGATTATCCTGTCTCCTTTAGTGCAGAGCATTTCGATCTGAAGTGCAGGACATGTGATTTTCCTGTTCACAGAGCACAAAGCAGACCTCACTTGGAGAAAAGTGTTTAGTCTGGGTGAGAACTGCTCTTTGTGCGCACGCATGTGATTTATTTATAATGGATAATTCCCCAGATGATTTCTCCCAGCTCCCTTTCAGCCAGAGCCAGGGCAGTCTTTGTCAGTTATGTAAGGTCTAGTAAGTGTGGTGCATAAGCAGCAGCCTTTTTCATCCCCAATGGAAACTGAGATGAGCTATCCCACTTAGCCCAAGAAATAATAGGGTTGTGTTTGGAAAGGCTGCTGCCCAGCTGGGAGGACAAAGCACTGCACACCCTGTAAGGGTGGAAGTGTGAGGGAAATCGTGGTGTTTGAGCAGAGCCATCTACAAAAGACACACAGCCAAGCAGGTCCCAGAAAGGAGAGAGCTGCACTTTCAAATTAGCTTTCCTCCCTTTTGTGGTGTTCTGCCTTTGTGCTCATCTTCAAAGGCAGAATGGGCAGAAAATTCAGGAGGTTCTCCAGAAAAGGGGCAGTTCCCAGGCTATGGGAGGTCGATGTGCAGGGGCATAGTCCCACCTAGGGGTGTTTGATTTATGATTTACCTGCTATATTTCAAGTATGTGCTTAGTAAAATTGTGTGTTTCTACAAATAGGATAGAATGGTAAATCTGGCTCTAAAGGGCCTCTGAAAATTAGGACTGAAAATGAGATTCTAAACAGAGATTATGATACCATTTCTGCACTTTCCCCATGAAGACAGGCTGAGAAAGCTGGGGCTGTTCACTTTTGAGAAGAAAAGTTTGTGTGGAGGCCTCAGAGCAACCTTCCAGTGTCTCAAGGGGCTCTTCATCAGGAGCTGGAGTGAGGGGATGAGTAGTAATGGGCTCAAAGTGAAAGAGGGGAAATTTAGATTAGATATATGGAAGGATTTCTTCCCTGTGAGGGTGGTGGCACAGGGGCACAGGTTGCCCAGAGCAGCTGTGGCTACCCCATCCCTGGCAATGTCCAAGGCCAGGTTGGATGGGGCTCTGAGCAAGCTGGGATAGTGGCAAGTGTTCCTCCTGCCCATGGCAGGGGTGGGATGATCCTTAAGGTCCCTTTCAACCCAAACTGTTCTATGATTAAATAGCATAATTGCATAAAATCTTGACTTTTCTAAAAACTAGGCATTTGAAATCTATCTTTAATCTAAATTGAGGTTTTACATCCTAAGGTCTGTATAGACATTTCTCTGTCAAAGAAATGGTAGCATTTTACTCCCTGATTTTATTCATCCTGTCCATAGCAATAGAAGTGATAGATCCAAGCTGAGAAAGAGTTTGGAGTGGATCAGATTGGAGGGGAGTGTGTGGGTGGAGAACTTCTCTAGTATATTTTTCACAGTGGCCCTGAGGTACTGTGCCAATTGCTCATACTCTCCTCTCCCTCAGGCAGGCAAGTGGAGCTGAGGGTAAATTACATAACCCTAAACCTGTGTTGTCTTTGCACAGGCATTTATGATTTACATCCTCTTGGCCATGACTCATTTTTCAATGACTTGTGCATTTTGCAGCCTTTAATATAAATACCTCTATTCAGGACATTAGCAAGGAAGTCAAATAGTTATGATGATTCTTATCCTTTATGGCACTTGCTGTGTTTAGTTTGCAAAGGGCTGTAAAAGGAGGGTCTGTGTTACTTTCCTAAGGAGAGGTCAGAGGTGAGAAGAGGCTGAAGTGATTTGGACCAAGGCTGGTACAGGGGCTTTCAACTGGCAATTCTTTTTTTAAACAGTTTACCATCCTTGCCCATAAATTGCAAGCATAGAGATGTTGTACTGTAACAGATACAGCCTTGCATTCCCCTCAGATTTTAATAGGCTGTATTTGTGCAGAATTAGCTGGAAATAAGGCAAATTTAGGAGACTGTGGAGCACGTCTTGTCCCGGTGCTGTTGTGACAGAGCAAAGCAACTGCTCCCCACATGGCTCTGAGGCATGGCCCCTTCTCTGCTCTCCTGAGCTGCATCAAGCTTTGTTTAGACTTTACCAGAGAGGAGGATGTGTTTGGATGTTACAGCTGCAATCTTTAGCAAGCCTGTTTCATGTGAGATCATAAACTCCACAGCGTGGCTGCTCCAGCTGTGAGTTCTCTCCCTCCTCTGCCCCCAGTCAAGGGGGAAGGTTTTATGTAAGAAGAGGAAGAAGAAAAGAATATTTAACTATAATCTGACTCTGGCAAGTCATGTTCTATTTAAAACTTCACTGCACCCAAAGAGCCCAGCCTGGCAAGCAGTGCAATCTGACAGCAGAACTGGTTCAGCACATGCATGGGATTCCCAAGTGGCTTTTGCAGCTTCCACTGGACCCCAGAGACCCCTGGATCTGTCTCCACCTCCCTCTCTCCCACATCAAATTCTCCATCACCTCTGCAGGATGATGTGCAGTGATGTGCTTAGGAAGCATTTGATACAAATGTTGGTGCTAGACTCCCTCACTCCAGTTTAAACATGGATTTGCTCTTGTTTTCTCTGGCTATTACATTAATTGTTTCCTTGAGTCTTTCCCTCTCACGTTATTTTCTACTTATTTTAAGCCAAAGATGGTTGATTCTTTGTCCTCTGTCTGCTAAAACACTCTCCTATGCTTTGTCTCCCAAACAAGTACTGAGTAAAGACCTTGACTGATCAGGATATAGGCTTGCACTTGATTTCCCCTCCCGTGAAGGAGAAATTAAGTAAGAGAGGGCTTCTTTTTTAATTCCACCACCACTGATACTGAGAGGTTCTCTCCTTTTTTTTCCTTTCCTGAAGGGAAGGTGGGGATAGTGAGGAGCAGGATCTGTGTTGCCATTTTTTATTGCAGTAAATCTTGAAGAAGATTGGGAAATTGGTCTGACTTCTGTTTTCCAGCCCTGCCCTGGGATGTTCTCCAGCATTGCCACCTAGAAGCATCCACACTCAGCAGGCTGGTGGGAGGCAGCAGATTCTTGTGGAGCCCTGTGCTGTCCTAGGAGGGAATGTTGTCTTTCCTGTCCTTTCAATCCCAAAATGCATCTTTTTCTGTGCAATTAGGAAAATAGTGACAGTAATGGACTTTCCCTGGGGATGTTTGTTTTATTTGCAATTATAATTAGCAGCACTGATATGTTTACTCTTTCTGATAATGTATGGAAAGGCACTTTGATTTTGTGGATTTTCCTTTGTAAGTCTCTACACTGTCAGAACTGAAAAGCATTCACACTCTGTGCTGTCTCTTGTCACACCAGCTCCCCTTTGAAATGCAGCTTGCTCCATTTCTGTTGTCAGTGAATACCATGGCCCCTTTTTGTCCAAAGTCTGTTGTTCTGTTAGTCTAGGTCTTGTTCTTTTATTCCCATTGTGAAGAGAAGTTGATGGTCAGATCTCTATTGTAAATAAACAAAGGTGGATAAAAAACATAAGCTGTCTTCCACTGAAGCAGGCAAGAGACTGTTACTGCAGAGACAGGTTTGGATTTACAAAGCAAGTACTGGAAAATGTCAGGATTGTTGGCAAGCAACAAATCTTGGTATGCACCCTATGCCAGATCCCTGCTGCCCAGCTGGGCCTCAGAGGGGCTGCCTCCCCTCAGGAACACGTTGGAGTTTGGGCTCTGGAGAGATTAAAAAGGTGGAGTCTTTGTTCTTGGAGACAAAACTTGCTGGTGGTGCTGTACATGGGAGGTGTTCTCGTGCCCTCCTGCTGCCTCTTTGTACCTGTGCTCCTCCCTGGCCCTGAGCACCCCATGGCTCCTGCACTTTTGTCCCTCTGCTTCTCAGTAAGAGCTGACCGTAACATCCATTAGGGTAAAACCAGCCTGTTTTGGCTTTGAATTCTTCCTCCAGTCCAGCCCCAGGCTTGGCACATGCCAGAGCATGCAGCAGCCTTTTACCTGGGCCAGAGCTCAATGTTTTTGGCAGTGGTTTCCATTTTTACCTGGCTCACAGTGACAATCCATAGGAGCCCTTCCCACTAGTGCAAATATGGTAGATGTGTCCTGCAATTTGGTGGTGCTTTTTGCTTTGATTTCTTTTAGAATAGTTATAAATCTCTCTTTCACTAATAAGTGGGTTTACTTAGCACATGAAGTCTCTCATGGTCTAAATTTCTTTCATTCTTCATCTATGAAAAATAAAGCTTTGTGAACTCAGTGCTATGGACTTAGAATTCAACATTTTTCTGTAGCCAAGTTTCTGCTCCAAGTGACTCCTTGAGAATATCCCAATTACCTATTGATTTGTATCAGCCACGTTTCACCACTTCTCCTCTGAGAATTTCCATTTGCCAAGAACTAGAACCACAATGTGCCTGAAATGTCTCTGACAGTTACTTTTACCAACCTCTCTCAGCTTTTGGCACCCCCACCACATACTGTTTGTCTTTAATGTGAGCAGATATATGCTGCTGGACCAGAGGTATGACTGAGCATGCAAAGCATCCATTATAAGCAGGTTCTGATTTTCTCTGTTCATGTGCTAGTTAAGCTATCACAGTTCCTACTGCCAGGAAATTTTCCCTTTTATGTTCCTTACATAAATACAGCAATTGCCCACATCTCTATACTTACATTAAAATGAGCTCTTTTTTTTTTTTTTTCTTTGAGTAATATAAGTTCTACTGGGCCTAATCCTGAGATATGTCAAAGTCTCTAATCTTACACATTTTACTGAAAACGGAGTGATTAACCTCTTGGCAAAGCTATTTGGAACATCAGGGAGGATTAAGCTGTTGAAATAGGGCTATGGACAGGCCTTTTGGGTCCTTGACTGGATCCCTAGCTGAGCCTTTTCCTACATGCCATGCTAAATGAACTCAGTATTGCTCCTTGACATGGCTTTTCTACAGAGCTTTGACAGTCTGGTGGCACAGTGTGTCCTTTTCCAAAAATATGTGATCAAACTGCACCTCCCATTTGTTCAACTGGCCTTTCCAGGTTACATTTCTCTTTCCAGAGGGTCAGTCAAACCATATCCACAGGTCTGCCTGCAGTCAGTTATCCATGACTGGACTACAGCTTAATAACTCTTTTTCCCTTCTTCTTTAACACTAGTTCATCCTCTTCCCCCTACAGTAGGAAGTGGGGAAAAAAAAATTCCCAGGGCTCAGAGCAAAGTTAATCCAGTAATTGTGGTAATTTATGAGTTGATGGTTGATAGCAGAAGATGTAATTATTCTTTTGCAGCCTTAGCTAGCTCACTGTGATCAAATATGATTATATGTTATTGTTCAATGAATCATATGCTGAGCACAATGCCCTGACCGGATGGCTGATGGCACCGTGCTCCTTGGCAGCATTACATTATGAATTAGATCAGTTCCTTATCTTGATTATCTGAGGCCCTAATCCCACAAATGCTTGTGAATATTTTAAAAATTACTGGCAGAATAAATCCATGTCTGAGGTTATGTGATGCAGCCCAAGATGAAAGGATTTGGGGAGTTTTCAGTCCCTACAGGTACCTGTGTTTGCTGGTTTCATCCTGGCTCATGTTTATATTCGTAATCTTTGTACTTTGATTTTAGCCCAACCTTTTTCCAACCCAAACTGCCTTTAGACAAGTGAGTGATGTGACCTTTGCTTGTCAGCACAGGAGAGGGTGTAAATTAATTCATAGGCTTATTTGGTACAGGAGGTTCTGGCCTAGGTGCTTTTATTGGAGCATCCTTAACGTCAATAGCTAAATAAGTCCAGGCTGGATGAATCCTCTGTGTCCTTGCACAACCCCTGTACAATCCAGGCTACACAGAACCAATATTACACACTCACAATAGGCTTCTTGGCATCAGACCTGCTGACTGATTTATACCCAGTGCGTGTTTATTGGTGTGTGCATATTTATGCATCTGTATGTCTTCATTTCAGGTGGATGTCCCCTTAAATCAATATTTGATTCATGCCATTAGAACAAAGCTAGAAAATGCAATGCCACAGGGCAATACTTAACCAGGCAATTTCACCAGGGACCTAGTTACCTTTTGATGTGACTACAATAAAAATCACAATAGTAGAAGCAGTTCTAATTTGCCTTTGTAAGATCTTAAGGCTAATGGGAGGAAACCAACCCAAAATCTGGCTGAGCCATGGGGCTTAAAACCTGAGGAAAAGCATCCTTCAGCTTCAGAAAAGGTGTCATATGCACAAATCTGCCTGAATCTTCCCCACTGCCCACAGTCCTGTAAGGCAGACTGCCAAGCAGAGGTGGTCTGGTTTTTAAGGCAGAGGCGGAAGAGGAAGAAGAGAGTGGGAGTCATCCCAGGGAAAGGGAATGTGGTCCTGGGTGGGAAGAGGTTGTGTGAATTGCCCACTGATAGCCTGTGCAAGCAAGACCTACCAAGAAGGGAAAGGGAGAGAACAATCTGGGAAGCAGGGAAAATGTGGGTGGTGCAGCAAGGACAACCTGTGGACTGGGAGACAAAGATAGAGACATGAAGTTAACCCATTTCTGACCTCAGCCAGATTGCTGTTTCTGCCCTCAGCATCAGAGCTGACGCCAGCACCTCTCTGAAATAGGTGGTGGTGCTGTGTCCTGCAGAGCTCTGTTTCAGTGACTGGCTGCACTGCCCAACGCCTCCCAGAGTGGAACAGATAAATCCATGTTGCCTCCACTCAACTACGTGGTCCCTTGTGAAAAAACAAGTAGATGTGTTTTGACAACTGGCTCTGTGGTTGAGCTGATTTGCCTGCTTCCCCTTTGCCCCATGGAGAGGTTCTGTGTGTGTTTGTGCTCAGAAACACCACATCATTTGTTTGCTGTCAGCCAGAGTCCCTGCTGTGCTTCTGAAGTGCTGTTCTAGGTACTGTTTCTTCTGCTAATGAATTGCTTAGGTTTTGATACATATTAGTGTGCAAGTCACTCAGAGAGAAGGAAGGGTCAAGCTGTTGCTTTGTAGGTGTTGATGTCGTGTCAAATGTCTTCTTGATCCCAATATAACCCAAAGATTTGTTTGGGGGTTGCTGCAGTGTTCAGTTTTCAGGGCAGCCCAGCAATGATGGAAGTGTAGTTCTGTTTTCACTCCCAGGCTTTTCTGCTCCATGTGCTGGGTGCACTCTAGATGCTGCTAGAGCAGTGATGCCTCAACTCTGCTTCTGATTCAAGGAGAATTAGTAATCCCCACCCTTTTCCTTCCAGAGATCATGCAAAGCAAACCCCCAGCATGATAACATGATGGACAGATGGACACAGGGGTATCTGGCCTCCAGCCTCGCTGCTGCACTTCCCACAACCCTCCTGCCACAGGGTGGGGTGTGAGGAGTCTCCTTTCACCACGTGAGCCTTTTGGGCAGGGATGAGATACCAGAGCCACAGTGGGATCTTCAGGATGAATCTGAATCCAAGGGCAGATGGGTTAACTGGGCTCTGAGGAACCAGACTGTGGGGTGTGGTGTGACCTGGGTTCTTCCCCTTCAATCTGAACCAGGGTGTTTTAGAAAATGAAGTGTTACAGCTCAAGTTTTTAAAGACCTGCACTGTGGGCTTGGGGAGATGGTTCTGCTGCCACTGTGGCAGAGGGTGACCTGTGCTCCCCAGGATGGCACCAGTCAGTTTGGTGACTGCGTCCCTGAAAAAGGTGGTAAAAGTCTTCTTGTCTCCACCATGACCAGATGGTGTCTGAATAGGGCAGATGATGGAAGATAAGCTTGCACTTGCTCTTAGAAACTTACTTCAAAGAGTATAAACACTTGCAGAGCTAGGCCAAAGTCTTGGATGTGTAAGCAGGAGTTATAGGAGTGTATCCAGAGTGTTTTCCAACATTCCAGCCCCATCCCTATTGGGTCTTCCTGAGAGCTTCCTAAATGCTGTTCCAGCAGCAAAGGGTAGGGCCTGGAATCCCCAGTTGTGTTTGGCTTTGTGCACCCATGGGCTGCTGCACACACAGCTCGTGTGCCTTTGTGTGTGGGTATTAGAAATAAAATGCTGCATTTTGTCAGTGTGTTTGTCTAAATAGTCCTGTTCCCTTTGTCTCACTCCCTAGGAACAGAAGGAGAGCTTGAGGCTTCAGGGCTGATTTTTACAAGGTCTGTAGGTCTGGTGCTGTGATTCTACTCTGTGATGCCAGTGGGTCTTGGTCCTGGTTTGGAAAGAATGCTCACAAGAGTTCCTTGGTTTATGTAAATAGTTTACCCTCTGTGCTGGTAAGGAGACACAGTTTAGCCACTTGTGGTCCTGAAGAAGCTTCTGATGTTGGCACCTGTGCTGTAAAAACAGGTCCCAAACTACCTTCTGCTGTGGCTTTTGAGATGCCTTGAGGTCACTTTGACTGATGATGTCTAGATAAAGACATATTTTGATTAAGATAGCACTTTGCCTGTTATTAGGCCTTGATCTGTATAAAAATGCATGGATCCCATCCAGTGTATTCTGTGTAAGTTAATATAGGAACTAACACAGCTCTTATAATGGAAAAATAGAGATTTTCCTCTGAGAATTGTGCTCTACTGCCTTCTTTGTAGGCAGCAGGGTATGCTACTGTTGCATATGACCTGTGTACAGGAGAAGAGTATATTGATTGAAATATATAGATATTGATTATATTGTCATCTGCTAACACAGCAGACACTTGCAAACACACCTCCTTCCAAGGCAGATTGCAGCATTGGGAGCTCATGCAGGAATCTGGGATGAATTTGCATCTGAACTTCTGTAGGATGCTGCTGGGAGTGTTTCCTTATTTTCACAGGCACTTAAAAACTGGGAAAAGTCCTTTCCATTTATCACTGTGGTTTATATTGCATTATTGAAATACAGTTAACTACAGTAAGCATAATAATTTATCCTGTGCTAGCACCTCAGCCAGGCCAGTTATTGATCAATACATGTTCACACCAAAGGCTGTACAAGAAGCACACAGGGTGGGAAGTCTGCACAACTGTACTTTTTCAAAAGCCTGTCATAAGTTCCCATCCAAACATCACATTGGAGACCAAATTGAATTGGCACAACATTAATTTAATTTATCCTATACATAATATAGTTATTTTTTATCACTAGCTTTCTTTAATTTGTGTAATGTGGTGTAATTCTAAAGTCTGGTCATGAGAGGCAAATACCACCCGAACTCTTAAATCTACAAATGCCAAAGTCTGTTTGGGTTTACTAGACAGTACCAAGTACCTTCCCAAGGAGCTCTCTTCTTTTTGGGGAGTGTTTCTTCAGCCTCACTGTCCCAGTTATCTTCTTGAACACATAATTGGGTTTAAGTGGCTTTTGTTTAAGGCTGGCTTGCGTCAGGCACTTTTCTGTCAGCAGGAAGGGACAATCTGCTGGTGCAGATAAGCAAAACTGGCTCAGCCTTTGCCACCTTATGTAAATAGCAGATTTGTGGAGTTGCCCCAAGGAAGATTATTTGTATTTAATTGGGCAGTCTCTACCGTCTGTACTCCAGAAAGATTTGACCTCAAATGCACTAAAGTTGGTGGACGGACCTCCCTCTGTTTTGAAAAGTCAGATCCAGTCTCCAGTGGTGCTGATCTTGGATTTCTGGGAGCAAACACAGATTTATGCTTTCGTCCTCCTCTGACCCTTTAATATTTTGTTCAGCAATCAAATCCAGCCAGTGTGAGAGATCATATAAAGCAAATGTAGGAGCAGGATTTATACAGTTTCCACATATGCTAGCAAAATGAATTCTCAGTTTTCTTATGTGTTTCTGACCACCAGTTTTCCCACTTCCCAAACATTTTGACCTTCTCCAGTTAAGGAACAAAACTCACCCAGTGGCAGCTTTAAGCAATCCCAACAAACAATGGAGTCATCCTAGTTCTGCAAATGAAACCCTCACATCACTTGTTTCACAAGAATCTACATCCCAAGATGTGTCTGAATTCGTAAAAATGGAAAAATAACTTCAAATAGAGACATCGAAATTTCTCATTGTGACCATTGTGTAGCTAAAACAAAATTTTGTATTTATTGACAAATGCATTTGTTCTTACTGTGCAGGCAACATTCACAGCCTCTGATAATTTGTTTGTTCTGTTTATTTTACTGTGCTTAGAAGACTACAGCAATTTGCATTCATTTGCATCTCATTTTAAGGGACAGTGATAATAAGAAAAGTTGTGGGGGGTTGTGTGCATATATGTTTTATATATATATATATATATGTGCATAAACAAAATTCTTTGTTTTCCTATAACATTTGAGAGGAGATAATTGCTGCTGGGATTTTACCACAGTTTTCACATTCTGCAGCTCTCTCTTGTACTCTTCTTTTTGCTTTGCATGCTTAAAGTTTCAAAACCCTGCACAGATCCTATTTATGTAGGACAAAAATAATTCTAAAGGGCAACAGACTATTAAAAAAACACTCAATGAAACGAATTGAGGCCAACATTTTAACACATATTGCTTGTTGCACAGTTCTTTATCAGACCCATTGAGTAGGCAAGCTCAGCAAGTTCCTGGAAAAAAAAGAATGGCTAGTTTTTGTTTTTCCAACTAGACCAACATTTTCAGTTACTGGGCGGGAAAAAAAGGTACTTTTTTTAGACCAGGAGCAAAAAATAAAAGTGCTTTTTTAACAAAAAGTGGACTGGCATAGGTTGATAGATGTCCTAAATGAGTGGATCTAACAAGTGATTTTATTTTATTAGACTTTTTCTGTAGTGTGTGCTTGGTTATTAATAGTCAATGGCACACATAAGCCAAAGACAAATAGGTTTGTGTGGACCAGTTGGTCTGATTCTGAATGCTGGCTTGCTCATGCAATATTCATGTTTAATTTATAGACACTTGCATCCCCAAATGTATGAATAAAAAGGATGGCTAGGCATACACAGCAGTTGCCACTTGCTGAAGCTTGCCAAGATAGACTTTCCTTGTTTTGAGAGGCAGGGGAGTGGCTGAGTGTGGAGGTGTTTGCAGGGCTCCCAGGACGAGGGAAGAGATGAGAATCTTGGCTCCATGTTTCAGAAGGCTGATTTATTATTTCATGATATATACTATACTAAAAGAAAATTATATAATAAAACTATACTAAAGAATAGAAGGAAAGGATTTCATCAGAAGGCTAGAGAGGAAAGGAATGGAACAATAATAAAATCTTGTGACTGCTCAGAGTCCCAACACAGCTGGACCTGATTGATCATCAAGTAGAAACAACTCACATGGACCAATCAAAGATGCACCTGTTGCATTCCACAGCAGTAGGTAATTATTGTTTTTCTTTTCCTCTGAGGCCTCTCAGCTTCTCAGGAGAAAAAATCCTGGCAAAAGGATTTTTCAGAAAATATGTCTGTGACAGCTGAGATACCCAGGATGCCGCTCCACGATAGAAGAGGAAAGCTTTCCTTTGAAGCAGTAAACTCTGCTAAGCAGCAATTTCAGCAATAAAATGTGTTTCTTAGGCTCCAAGGCCATGCATTTGTATTAGGGTTTGATTTGATGTTGTGGATCCGTGTGCTGACATTGGTTAAAACACTCAGCACAGGTGAGATGCTAAAACCACATCCAGGTGTGCACCTTGGATGTGGCTGTGACTGAGCATCAGGGCTGGGGTGGTCGATATGGAATAAGGGCTGGTCGGGGGGTGTAAACAGGAGTAGGATAAGGCTGGCAATCCAAGTACCACAGATTTCCTTCTTGTGAAATCATCCGAGTGACAACGCCTGGGTAGTGTATGGGAGCAAGTTTAGCATCTGGCAGCATCCCCTTAGGTGCCCCTTTAACTCTTCTCTGATTGCACACAAAAGGAACATTAAACTGTTCTTTTTTTCCTCTGACATAATGGCTGGGATAGGAAGTGTGAATGGCTGTTTGTTAATGATCCCTCTCTGGAAGGGCTCCTTGCCGGTGCTGGGCAGTTTCCCTGACCTGCTGTGAGTTGTTAGTCAGCTGTGACTCAATTTTCTGAGCCCACTCACGCCAATATCCTCCTGGAAATCACCGTGACTCAGGCTCAGTTGAGCGGGTCCCAGTGAGGCCATGAAAGTGGGATGAATTTATTCACAGTATTTTTAGTGCTGTGAGTTTCTTCAAGCCTAAGAAAAGACTGGCACCCTGCAACAGTTCCAGTGTCTTCCCAGAAAAATTTCATCAGTCTTTCATACAGCTGTTCCTAGGAATGTCATATCTGTCTCACTAGGCCATATCTTATGCCTCATTTTAGGACATTGTAGGAGAGGTTTATGTAGAAATCCTGTGGTTTTGAAAGATGTGTTTGAGCTGCGTGTTTAAACTGCTTGAACAGATTTTATTGTATCAGTAATTTGAAGTATTGAATGAACTATGGTGGAAAACAACCAGTACAAGCAGTGAAAAACACCATGGTGCTTACAGGGGCTCATACAAAGTCACAGGGAGTTCAGGGTAGGCTGCCTTGGCCAGAGTATTTTGCTTTGGAGCCATTTTTTCATACTTTTATTGGAGTTTCACTTCATAGTCCTATGGAGGTGAGGGACAGCCTTGTCCCTGAATGCATGGAGCATTAAATCTATCCCTTCAGCAGCACCCTGGGTGTTCCTGCTTGATCAGAGGAGAAGCAGAAGGTCTGCAGAAGGTCTGTGGTATCTGTCAGCTTCTGTGTTACGCCACCAGGTTGCTGCCTTTGTCTGGGAGATTTATTTTTGTGCACATATGTGAATTTATAGGCACGCATGTGTATCCCTTAGGGGAAGCATGCTTGCGTTCCCATCCTCTGTGAGAACCAGCAGAGCACTGAGTCCTCCACAGCTAAACTGCTCATTCTCTGGGCCACTGCTTGTCCATCTTTCTGTGTTTCTACACACTTGCTTAGTGCATTTTGGCTAATATGAAAAATTACTTTGATTTATGCACTTGTATTTTTGGAATATCCTGGAGCCTGGCTCATTAGGCAAGACACCAAGCTGAACAACACCTGAGTCTGTGCTGTGCCCCAAGGATCTCCTCATTTTAGCAGTTCAAATTATAGTATGGATTGATAGATGTAAATATAGTGGAAAATAACTCAGTTTGGTGATATGAAAGGAGAGCAACACTGCAAAAGAAATCTTCTAATTCCCCACATTCAACATGAATGAATCCCACAGCTCTCAGGACCACTGATGTTATCTCTGAACATGGTCCTGCTGCAGCCACCGAATTATGAGGTATGTGGTTTTAGCAGAGACATTTCAGAAAAAAATTCATTTGGGAGAAAAAAAATTTCTAATCCTGGCCCTGTTTGCTCTGCTCTCGGGTCCAATCCTCCATCAGAGCTGTCCCCCACAGCCCCCCTTTGGAAAGCAGCAGTCCCACAGCTTTCCAGGGATAAATGAGAGAGAATTGCTCAGAGCTAACACTGATAAGGGGAGGTTGAGCTGATTAAACAGAGCTCTGCAGCATTTATTGTTAGCACCTGAAAAGAAACAAACCCAGGTGTGCATTGAGTCAAGTGTCAAATCCCCTTTTTGTCAGATGTTTGAATGTGTGAACCATATTTTGGTTTTATTATGGGCACACCAGTCTTTGTCCCTGATTTGTGTATTAATTAGGAGAGGAAGATGTTGGAAAGTGAAAAAGTAAAAAGGGCTGATCTCTCTGCTTGGCATAATAAAAGCAATGTATTTGACAAGAGGCTAAGTTACTTTTATTAGTGTATTTAATAAAGTAAGAAAAGAATACTAGGGAAAACGTTATATAAAGAAGGGAAAATGTTGGCCAATATCTGCAACACTGTTTGTGTTTCTGCCTTCCCAAAAGGAATGATTCATGTTATTTCTTGATAGCCTACTGATTTACTGCCAGTCACAAAAGCCTGTGCATAAGTAATAGAGTAACACAGCAGGTTTATTCACACTGATGGGGACAGGAGGTGACAGCACAAATGGGGCTACACAGGAAATCCACTTGCACTAGAGAAAAATATAATAATGATAATCCAGTGTCTCTTTGCAAAGCCTCATCTGATCCTCTCTGCCTCACAGACCTCACTGCCCAAAGTGTAGATGCACACTACAAAAGAGAGGAAAACCTCAGGTCTGTTCTTGTGATTTTACCAAGAGCGGAGGTTTTATGTGGTTCTGGTTTAGACAAAGCATCTGGAAGAGTACCAACAACAGAAAATGCTGTGGGAGGATATTTTATAAAAGATACTTAAATCCTGTTTTGTTCTTAGGTTCCTCAAGTGTGTACCATGGGAATAGTTTACTATCTTTGGACAAAAAGGGATTTCTTTTCCCAAAAAGACTCCTCCCAAACACTTCTTAGAACTTCCTAATGTCATCATTAGCTTTTAAGGAAACACAAAGCTCCCAGTCAAGCATTCCTTGCACAGATGACTCAGGTCCCTGGAGAGGAGTTGGTTTCACTTTTGTTCTGTGTTTGGTGCTCATAAACCAGAGAATTTCATGTGACTTCCTGTGCGGAGCTCTGACCTGATCTGTGCTTATTTCAGTGTTGGGATTCCCCCTCCCACATACAGAACAATTGTTACCTACAGATGCTGTAGGTGCTGTACTGAGAGAGAAGAGGAATATTTGGGAATGTTACAAAAATTAAAACAACCCTAACCCACACTGCTGCCTCTCTGATTTAAGAGTTGAGCACCTGTACTTCAAAGAATAGAGTGCAACTAGTGTTTGCGAAGTCCAGGGCTACAAGAAATGAAACTTTCAAATTATATATCCAAGATTGGAATTTAAATGTCATTTGTAAAACACTCAAAATGTCGAGCAGTCCCTGTGTGCCCAGCCAGGCTGTGACACTATCCTGGAATTCTTGCTAAGAGAGGGGAAAACTCAGTTAAAATATGAGCACAGCCTGAACTTCCGTGCTTTTGGATGTTACTGTGCTTAGTCATGCAATCTAATGTTCTGAGGAAGCCTTTGTGCTTTGTGGTTTTATTATTATTTTATAAATTCACTCTATGTATGAAGATATTGTGCATTAATCTTCTATTGCAAAAAAAAAAGAAAATAAGAATCTAAAGGTAATTCTCAAACAATGAATATAGAAGAATATTTTGATTTTAGCAACTTGTGGATTAGACAATTTGAAAAACCGCAATCCCCAAGTTTGGATTAGAGGTTGTTTTGAAGACTAAGTGATTTTCTGCTTCTATATACTGCAAAACTACTACAGGAGGCAGAAGCCAATAATTTCTTCTTTTCTTTGGCTGCACCTGGTAAATGCTGCAGCTGAATATATCTGCAGCTATGAATTTCAGATAAAACTGCTCAGATATAATCAGCTTAAGAGGAACTATTTTCTGAAGTAAAATGTATATAATTGTTGCAGTTTTAATCTGATAAAAATATAATCAGTAATCCTTTGTTTATAGCTTTAAGCTTTCCTTAGAAAGTATTTAAACTATGTAATTTAGGATTTAGTTAAGATTGTGAATATGTTTGGGGTGCCTTTTTTTGTTGTTGTTGTTGTGTGCTGGTGTTTTTCTTATTCCCCCTCCCCCTCAAAAAGGCACAGGTCTCGAGCCTGAGCTCTTGTACTTCCTCTCTCATATTTGAGAACTTCGGGTCAGTGTAATTTTATATGACATCCCTTTGCCTTCCTCCTCCTCTCCCATTTTGATCCTTCTCAGAAGGTGGAATAGCTGTAAGATTGGTTTTGCTTTGATGTGAGACATCCCACACATTCCTGGCATCCTGGAGGTCAGCTGTAAGGCAGGAGATGGAGCTGGCAATTTCTTTTTGTTGTGGTGGCAACAATCTTTATTTCATTTGCTTGTGTTCAAACACTGGTAAAGGCACTTAGCCCAGGTAAAATATTCCCTGCCAGTGTGGGAATTGTGCATGGGGAATTTTCCTGGGGACACAGCTGCAAGGACATCTTCCCATCCATGCAGACTGAGGAGATGGTGACGGCTCCTTTCTATTCTTCAAGTGTCCTCTGCTTTGGGCACATCAGGTTGCTGGGTGTTGGGACAACATTCAGGCCTGCACACTCACATGGTTTGCTGGATTTGATGTAAAATATCCATGACAGGGAAGCCAGGGCTGTCAGAGCAGAGCTAGACTCGGTTTTATTCTTTTCTGCCTCCATAGTTTTGTATTTCTGAGGTGTTTTTAAGCATTGCGAGTATTTCCAGCTGTTTTCAGGTCCTGACAAAGCAGCAGAGCTGGAGTCCAGGTGTGCTGTCCCATTCAGTGCCTCCTCTTTCCTGGAAGCCTAGGGAAGGCACAGCAGGCAGCACAGAGCTCCCCAGGAATATTTTTGGATGGTGAAAGGATTATAGCTGAACTTGAAATATTTTGTGAAATTATGCCAGTGGTGCAGAAAATCAGTTATAGAGGGAAAATCCTATGTTCATCCCATCTTGATGTATTCTACTCACACATTTTCAGGATGAAATAGTCCTCTTTCAAGAAAAAGTCTTTGAAAGTACTTCTTTCTATCATCTGCAAACTTCAGTCCTCATAGGGTCAAGAAAATTCCCCCAGGGGACCATGTCTCCCCCTTTCCAATTGAACCAATCTCATATTTAGTATGTCAAAATCTCCTTTCTGGGTAGAATTCCCAGCCTTTTCCCATCCTAATCTCAAACCTGGAGCTGTGAACACCCCTAAGGTGTGAACTCCAGGTACTACAAGACAAATGTAGGTGACAGTGGTGGAGTCTCATCTGCAAGAACACTTGCTAAATCAACAAGTTTCAGCACTAATAAAACCTAGGTACTTTAAAGCTTCAGTATATCTTTTTGCAGCAGGGTTTTGTATACAAGGTAAAACATTTGTGATTGTTCTTTTTGGGTTGGCAGGGGTTGCCCACTCCGTCTTGCACCTGTGTTCACCAGGAACAAGACAGTGCAGCTGCATTTTTTGCATGGGTGAGAATAATAATAAAGTCTCCATCCTTTACCTGGCTGTTACTTTGGGGAAAATGATGAGCTTTTAGTTCATTTTTGGGACTTGTAATCCCCTTTCAGATGCACTAATTCTGAGCAAAAGCCTTAGAAGTTACTGGCAGCTAAATGAGACTAAAACTGGGATTAGTTTTAGTCCTATACTAGTTAAAAGTCATAGTTTGTTTTTTTTTTTTTTTTAATCTCATCCATTATTTAGATTAGGTTTTGCATAAATGAAAGCCATGCTGAAGAGCTTTCCTATGTATTTTACATCAAGGCTGAAGGTGTAAAACACATCTATTCAAAAGGAAAGGGAACACCAAAGAAAAAGTATCTTGAATGCTTCTGTTATTAGTGAGTCTCCAGGCAACTCCTGGCTGAGGGCAAAGCTAAATTAAATGATTGTAGTAGCAGACTGATACATATATATATGTTTACACACACACACCCCCCTCAGGAGCTATTTTTAACACATGTGCACCTACCATACCTTTCATCTGACAGCTTTATTTGAATCCAGGCTATTCATTGGGAATAAGCAGCTAATTAATTTATCACATGAATATTAAATATGCAATTAGTCCCAGAGCACTCAGTATTCCAGCCATGACCACCATGGTAGCCTCCACACTGCCAACAATGACTCCCAGGAATGAGTCCCATTCAGTGCCTGACCTGCTGTAGAAGGACATAAATGGGTTTGCCATATGCTACTTGATATTGTACTTATAATTCTTCCTTTCTCCTTGTGTTCATGCATGTGTGCAGTCAGCTAATGGGTTCTCTTCAATCACAGCAGTGTGAAGGAAGGAAAGGAGTGTTTAGGAGATTAGAGGATGCTGTAGTCACAAAGCCCTGAGATGAAAATTTCTGTGTAAAGACAATTCTAAGGGAACACACGTGGATGTGTTTCTTTTGGTAAGGCAAGAGGAAACAGCTGAAACTGCAGACAGCAAGATCAGAGTGAGGTGTTGGGTGGAAATTAAAGGGGTAATGAAGGTTATGACAAGGGGAGATGGCATTGTCACTGTCACTTGCTGGGGAGTGAGGTGAGCAGCGCCTGGAGGACACTCAGGCACAGCTGACGGTGCCCTGGAGGGGACAGTGGCAGCTCCAAACTCTCAGGCTCCTCTGGACCACACTGTGACTGTGTTTCTTCAAAAGCCTCATCCCACTTGGCAGCTGCATTGCCTTCCTCAACAGCAGGCTCAGGGATCAGACAGGCTCCTAAGCTGATCAGATGGAGCTGAAGCACGTTTATTTACTGTAAAGTAAATAAATTTTTATTAGCATCATTACTGCTGCCCTTGAGATATTTTGTAATTAAGTACAATTTCCCATGCTGGCAAACCTAGTGCCATTTATAGAAATGCTAATTTCTGTTATTTCATGGCTAGCTCTGAAGGTTTAACCTTGGAGAAGATTCTGGGTGTTGAACAATTTTAAAGATCAGTACATGTTACTGTGAAAAGCCTTGTAGAAAAGCCTTGCAAGATGATGTCCAGCTCCATTCTTTGCAGCTCTTTGGCAGTATTTTACAGCACAGCAATTAGAAATTGTTTCTGTCAGAGTGGAACATTAGAGGACATTGTTATACAGCACTGGAGCATTTTGTCATAAATATTTCAATTTGTGGTAGAATCTAAACTAATAAAGCATTAAAAACAAGGCAAAGAAATTTCAGTACTTTTTCAAATGCTTCATCTTAGTCTAAGGACATGGTTTTACAGGGGTGATGTGAGGTTTAATGAGGAGTGAGGATCTATCAGTGCTTTTGTTTTTATCAAGTTGTATTTCATTTCTTAATTTTGTTTAATGTCTGTGGCTTTTGATGGATATTTTATAAGTTGCTAAACTAATAGCTCATAAATAAAGCACAACATCCATTCTTTGGGTTTCAAAATGTAGGCCATTGTGTTCCCAGCATCAAGCTGCTAGTTTAAATGCTAGTATGGAAATCAGTCCTTTGGATTAATCACCAAATAAAGCAGAGGATGAAATAGTGGGGTTTGGCTGAATGAAAGTCTGTGATGGTTGTGGGGGAAGGAGTTTGTTAATAGCCAACACGAAATCCTTGTTTTATAAAAAGTGCCATGTGGACATGCTGTAGCATCCTGAAACAATGTGGTTTACATTCACTCACAGTGGACCTATCAGTCAGCCTCAATGGGAGTTTAACAGCAACTTTTTTGTGGCTGTAATAACAAGCTTGAAAGCCAGCCCAATCTCTTAAGGTGTTAGTTGTAAACAAATGCCATTCTGCATAAAAATGCCTTTCCTGTATATTTTTTTTCCCTAAAGATTGAAGGAAATGCTTTATAAAAACAATTCTCTTCAAGCGCTTAAGGGACACTAATTGCTTTTAATTTCAGTGTGCGATGGTCCTTATCCAAGGGAAGTATGCTGCATGGGCTATAAACCATTTTTATATCATATAGGGTTTAACAGAGCATGCCTGGAGTTAGCTGAGCTGCCTGCCTCGTTCTCTGCTCTCTATTATCCTTCACCATGATTAAACACGCAGTGTTTCACTGCCTGATGGTGAAGGGCATCCAGCAAAGATCACTGAGCTCTTCTCTGCTGCCTGCCTCTGAGCAGAGATGTGTTTCTCTGTTTGCTCAACCACCTTTGGGGCAGAGCACTGCTGTGTCAGAGGGTGATCACAGCCATTGTAAAATTGACCCTCTGCTATTCTTTTCATGTCCCCACAGCAGAAAGATCAGCTCCAGTGACAGCTGGGCCTGTGCCTCTGGAACTTTCTTTTTAAGTGCCTTATGAAGCTGATATGAAAGTCTTTCCTGCCCTCAGAAGCAGCAGAGGCAAATATCCTCTCTAGAAAGAGATGACAGTGATTGTTTCCCCACCATCTCTTTGGTCTTAGTTTGTGTGCAGCACTGGATTGACAGCACTGTACATCCACATCCACCTTCACAGAGCAGTGCTTGGGACTGTGCTGGCTTTGCTCAGAGCTGGATCTCGTGTAATTCAAGGTCAGCCCAGTCCTGTCAATCAGTCAATCTCAGCCCTGTCTAGAAGGCCAGTCCATTTCCACATGTTCACATTCTTGCTCCCTTTGCTCCCAGTCCTGCTGCTGCCTCATGGGCACCCCGAAGCTGCATCTCAGGATGCTCATCTCCATGGGAAACAAGCAGGCAGATGTCCACAGTTAGGTGAAAAACTGGCAGCAGGTTTATTCAAGCTTGAAATAAAACCAAATCTCAAACCCTTTTCTGTGTTGACATTGGAGCAGCCTCTCACAGTGCCTGCACTGCTAGAAAGCTGCTACTGGCAGCTTTTCAACACTTGGCCATAGCATCCTTTCCATCTTCAGTGTTTCCTGTTCAGGCCACAGGCTGCTCCTCCTTCTCTGTTTGGAAATCTCTTAAGATACCAGATATTGCCAGAAATCAATAATTATGTACTTGAGATACTTGCTAGGCACCTTAGGGAGTGTTGAAGTGCATGCTCCTGGAGATGTTTTAAATCTGCTTGCAAGGAGCTTTGGAAACCAGCACAGGGTTTAATTGTGGAGCTCTAGGTGATGGCTTGTCCCTCCTGTCCATCCAAATGGGCATCCTCCCATCCTCAGGCAAACCTGCTTCTGGGAAAGCATCTCTCTGAAGCACCTGATTCTCTCTGTGGAAGGGATGGACCTGATGTCTGATCAATCAGAAATCCACATGGCTAATTTTAAAGCTTCCAGTGCTAGTTCTGGTCCTGACCAGAAGTCAGCAGACTGAAATACATATACATATTTGGCAGTTTTGTGTAGGAAAATGGTTTGTGGATGTCTTTTTACAAATAGATGGAAAGTGTAAAGTGATTGTGCATTTATCTTAAACTGCATGAGATTTTTAACATCACTGAGCCATGACCCCATCCCGAAAACATAATTTTCTTTTTCCTCCAGTCTGATTTAAGTGGTTTAAATGCCATTTATCATCTCCTGTTACATAACCAACTCGACACATGTGATTACTATCATGAAAATACATTATCTACCCTGATAATATTGGCAAAAGTGTATATAGGTCTGAGGAAGGGTAACCAGTTCTACTTGTGGCCAGGGATATGAATTCTGTTTTGCTTTACAATGTCTGTGATTAAATGATTGCTATTTGAAAGAAAGATAGATTTATATTCCATCAGTAGAATGACTTTTAAAAAACCAAACCTCTCCAAAATATGTAGTAGAATTGACCCCCTGCTATTATTTTCAGTGAACTCCAATCTCATTCATAACCTCAGCACAAAATATTCTGTTAAAATTTACAGAGACCCAAAGTATTTTTCTCACAGTAATATTTTCCAGTTGTGCTTCAGCCTGAGTAGGATCTGAAGCAGTGACCAGAAAGTCTCTCTGCCATTTTCAACCCCTGAGCCATCTCACCATTTTCTACATTTACTTTTCAGAAATTAATTTTTAAAAAAGCAATTGTTTCTGCAAACAGCCCTTTGAATTCCATCCCGGTGGCACTTTAGAGCATTATTGCAAATTATTCAATTTATATGCATAGTCAAGCCTACATCATTATCCCCATATTCTACTAAGGCAGGAAGAGACAAAAAAAAACCAAAACCCTAAACCCAATTCAAAACAACCAACATGCAGAAAAAAAAAGACAAGAAAAACAAAGGCAGAAAGCTGACCACTATTCCAGGAAAATATTTTTCACTAGACTGAAAAAAATCCCTAAACCCTCTTCATCAAGGTGATCTTTTTTAGAAAGTCAATGTAAGGAAAGTTTCAAATGACTGCAGTAAAACTCAAAAGATATACTGTATTATGAGCACTAATTAATGCAAATATTAATGATTTGGGCTTCAGATGAGATGATCCAGCATTCTTAAAAATTAATAAAAATTATTACAGAGACTTACTGTATATCTGAACATGTTCCAACTTAGCAGCTCATCATTATGCACAGAATAATTGTCTGCTCATTTGCATCCTGTGAATTTTAAGGCCTTTTAACTGCACGTGTTACTTTCCCATACAAGTTTTTGTGCAGTTCAAGCTTGTGATGGGAAAGATGGAGTAACAAGGAATGGTTAGCCCTGGAAAGAGTGTGAGGAGGGGCACTATTCCTCCAGTTTGGTGGGTTCAGTGTCCACACACTGCTGGAAAAAACAAGTGAGAAAGTGATGGTAGAGCCGAGTCCCCAGCCTGCAAGGCCTGGAGACAAACACTCAAAACACAGGGCACATTTATCAGTGCCAACAGATGTGCAAGGATTAATGGCATCTTTTTTTCAAATGGAATCAATTAGAGAAACAAATGAGTTTTCTCCAGCCCTGTGCCAAATCCACTATATGGACAAACTCCTTTGTAGAAGGGGAAGTTGGATGCTTTTGGCTTGAAGTATTTAAGCTTGCTGAGACCTGTGAAGAGACAGAGCAAAAAACCACAGGACAGGAGGATTGGAGGAGGAGAAAATCATGGAATCATAGAATATCCTGAACTGGAAGGAACCTGCAGGGATTGTCAAGTCCAACTCCCTGAACTACAGAGCCCCAAGAGTCCCACCAGTCAATGCTTGTTGAATTCTGGCAGGTTTGGGGCAGTGACCTCTGCCCTGGCAAGATCCTCAGCCCTGCCCACAGAGGAGTGATTTTAGCAAGGTGCTCCCTTTACAGCTTTCCTGTTTGCAGTGTGTTGAGAAACAGGGCTTCCTCCTCAGGAATGGGAACCCAGGAATGGATCTGCTCCTCTCAGCTGTAAAGGAAAGGCAGTAGTGAAGGTTTCTGCACTCCTGCCTGTGCTGGCTCTGCTCCTGGACAGTGAATAAGAAAGGGCACACAATGCAGACTTTTGGAGGTGGAAGAGCTGCTAAGTATTTGCATCTCCTCAGAACGGCTTGAGCCATTTCTGTGCAGGTTTTGTGGATGTCCTGTGGTCTGTGAAAGCCCAGCAGAAGGAGCAGGGATGGCTGCCTGGTGCTTACTCGTAGTCAAAGGGAGTCAGCTGTAAATTGCTCTCTCTGCACCCTGCCCTGCCTTACAGCTTAGGCTCTTTCCCAGGAGGCACTTCTGAATTGCTTTTTGCTGGCTTTCTGATTTGGTTTACTCAGAGAAGCTATTAATTACAAGTTGGTAAGGTCTCAAATGAGGTCTAGACCAGCTGCTCTGAAGACACAGATAAGCTGCTGGGTGATGATGGCTCTTGGCTGCTCCTGACCTGGCTTGCATTTGGGCAGCTGCTTTGTTCTGCAATGAGCAATCCCACAAGCTATCCAGTCTCCAAAAACAGGCTTTTTAAAAATTAGAGTGTACTTCTAAGACTTAGCTCACACTGTTTATAGAGCTGATTGCCCTCGAGTTCACCTTGGGCCTAATTGGCTTACTGGCTTAATTAACAAAGTGCTTATTAATGTCTAGTGGTAATTAATTTTCAAGGGATTATTTTCTATTAAGATCATGAGTACAGTATTAACACTGTACAGCTGTGATTCTGGAGAACCAACAAGTAGAGGGTTGAGGGGGGTTTTCTTTTATGTATTCAGCAAAATTTATTTATTTGGTCATATTGTGCTGATTTGCCCTGCAGTTATAATAATTAGCATCTGTTTAAGACCAAGAGCTGCATACTGAGATTAGGGCTTGCTTGGAACAATGGAATAATAGTTTTTACTGGACTTAAAAAATATATGATGGGTTGATGAGCAAACAAATTATGTTTGTCAGAGAACATGTTATTGGAATGGTGATGAGCCTGCATTTTGCAAATTCAAGTGAGCTGCTTGGTGTTTTAATATTTATAGGTGCATGAAAGCTGAATATAGGCACCAGAGCCTGAGACCTAGCTATAACCCATGGGCTCATTTCATAACATGATATTTAATTAATGTGTGTTTTAATGGCACAGTCTTGCTGCCATGTGAATCTGGGAAAGGCTAAGGATCTCTCCTGCCCAGCATCAATAGTAGCTGCTTAGAGAAAACATGGAAACCCAGGGCATGTAAAGACAAACCACCCTGGGCACAAACTCATTGCTTTTGGCTGTCTCTGGCTTTTGGCACTTTCTGGAGAAGCAGAGCCTTTGATGGTTATTAGTCATTGACAGGCTTTTCTTTTGTGAGTCTGTCTTTTTGGAACCTGTTTACACTGTTTTGTGTATCTGCATGTCCTGTGGCACTGAGTTCCCCACTCTGTGCATGGCTTGAAAATTCACTGCCTTTCCTTTCTTATAAAACATGTATGTGCTATTTTTTTCAAGTGTTCCTACTTCTTGCATTCTAAGAAACAGTGAGTAATTAATCATCCCTTGTTTATCTCCATCCTACCTGAGACTGTATAGACCTCTCTGCCAGCAGCCCAGAGGGCAGTTTTTTTCTTTCTTACTTGAAGAATCCCTGTTGCTTCATCCTCAACTCTGCATACTTTTCCTCATTCTTGTTGCTTTCATTTTGGAGAAAAGGTGACTATGATATATGATGAAGGTATGTAAAACTGAGGAGATGCAGATGAAAGTTTACTTTAGAGAATCTCTAAATCACACCTTGCCAGAAGGTGAGAAGAAATGCACTAGTCCTTCTTTTAGCCTGTTTTTCACATTACCAAATACTGATCACTTGCAGACAGAACCCTCAGCTGGGCTGTGGGATTGTGGATTGCTTCTAATGTACCAGTTTCATATTTTTCTCTATTTCTTCATCTAGTGGTTTTCTAGATTGCCTCTCACATTCCTTATTCATAGTATGCTTGGAAATGTTTATATCAGCTTTGTGTCTTTACTCAATGGTTCTTTAAGATTATCTTTTCCCCCGGTCTTATTATCATTGTGTATGACTTCCTTCTGTTTTCTTGTTTGTGCAGGACTTCTGTGTTTTCACATGTAATGTTTTACTACTGATACCTTCTTTATTCTGTGTTTTACTGTGACAGCTTTTATTGGGGGGGAGGTGCAAGGGAGGTGTTTTAATGTTGTTTGGGTTTGGGTTTTTTCCTGGTGTATACTTGGAGTGTGTTAATTCATGGATTGCCAAAGATTTGAAAGATCTGTCTGACACTCAGCAAAGAGCAGGTTCTTCACCCCTGTTTTGCAAGAGTGAAAACCCCCAAATTTTTCTCTTCTCATGCACTATCTGTGTGGCATTTTGAGAGCAGAAATTACAAGGTGAGAATTCACCCCTCCTCAGAGTCACCAGCATATCTGAGCTGTGTAAGGCCCATCCGTGTTCTGCAGAGCTGGTGGGAGGGAGGCTGACACCCTGCTCAGGCTCTGTGCTGTCATTCTGCCACCAGGAGAGTTTCACCTGGGGTATCTCCTTTAAAAAATTCTCTGGCCATCTACAGGGTGTTGCTGTAGCTGTGTCTGCCTCCCCATGGCACTTGTACCTGCAGCAAATAAAACTGAGGAACTATTCTGTGTTCTGGTACTGAGGCCCAAAATAATAACAATAATATCATCAGCAATTACATGTCAGTGATAAAAACTGGCACCCTAAGTTAACATGAAGTATGTTCATCACCTCTCTAGAGCAGCATTCACATTAGTTTTGTTTTACAGTTTTGTAATAAAACCTTTGTTTTTTTCTCCTTCCCCCTATAACATGCTATAAAATAACCAAAAGCAATCAACCAAGTGTGAATGCAATAAAGAGCTCCATTCAGATTTATTATGCAAACATGAAAGGGAAAGTTTAATATACACTATAGTGAAATAAGACAAATGTATTCAGCCAACATGTAATTGTGTCTGAATTTTATAACTTGACTGGTATTGTGAGGTACATCCTGGCACCAAGTCACTGAATTTTATATATCATCCAATTAATAACCTCTATTTCTGTAATGTCTGAGATCCCAATTGGTCTCAAGCATTTAACTAGCTGTTACATGAAGTCAGGCTCATGGATTTAGTCAGTGTTTGGAGAGGGAGTAGGGGATTACAATCAGAGGTAGGGCATGTTAATTTTATGCTAATTGTCCTTGTTGCCTCTGCACACAGCTGAAAACCACAGCTCTCATGAGTGTCTGTGAGAAACACAGACGTGCACATGTTCAGAAAAGAAACTCATGTTCCAGCAGTCCTGGTGGAAAACCATCTTGCTGCTGGGTGAATCCTTTTAAAGGTTATTGGGTTTTTTTTACTGAGCAGAGTAAACACAAAATGGACAGTCTGTTCCTGTAACACACTTTCATTTTAAGGTTGCATAAGCAACACTCACCACTTAGTTCCTAGGAAATGAAATACGTGAGGCGTAATATCAGTACCTTGGCTTCCTTCTATTGGAGTGCCTGCATCCAGAAACAATGGCAAAGGGTGAGGACAAAATGTCATTTTTAGCACTGAATTAAGGTATCCAGGACACAGACTGCCCCTTATTTCTATCACAGAGGGCCTCAGCAGGAAGAAGCTCTGGCTTCTGTTTCGACAGAAATAAATCAGAGTAACCATATGCTGAGTGCCAGCAGCACTGCAACGAGCATTCTGTGTCTGTATGTCTGGTAAGGGCTGAGGCTCCTTTTCCTTGGCCTGCAGACAGAGCAGCACGTGTGTGCAAACCCCTGAAAGGCACGAGGACATGGCTGCTGTCCCTGGCTGGGGCTGTGAAACGTGTGACAGCTGAAAAAGCCTTTTGTCCGCCTGTCAGGCAGAAGCAGCGAGGCTTGGCAGCGTGCTGGGGGCTGCAAAGGATGCAGCTGATTACTCCATTCCATCCTCTTCTCTGGAGTGTTTTCCCTCTTTTTTTTCCCTTCTCCTTTTGCCTTGCTCCTCTCAACAGAGGCCAGTGATTGAGTGTGCTCTGGGAGGTGGCAGTGGGAGCTGACACACCACCAGCCAGGCCAGGAGACACTGCAGCCACCACCCCCCAGCCTCTGCACAGTCAGGTCCTGGACCCTGTCAATGGGTTTATCCCCAGGGATGTGAATGAAATTATTCAAAATATTTGGTTGCCTTACATGCAAATGCAGCCTCTGTGAAATCCTGGGAATGTCCCTATTTTTGTGTGGTACATTAAAGGACAAGTCAGGCACAGGGATGCAGCACTCACAGCTGATGCTCTTGATGACCTCTCTGAAATGCAGGTTATCTCCTGGGTTGGAAACAATGACACAAACTTGACTGGTCCCTGATGGAGCTGTTGTGAAACAGAATAAGTAAACTCTGATTTTGGGTGTAATTGCCTCAGTACAGTACAGGCAAAGAGGATGACTAAGGTGGATGACATGTGCTGTGCTAATTGGGTCCAAATCTGGCTAATTGGGTTCAAATCTGTGACCATGCCCACCAGGAGCTGCAGAAGATGTTCTGTAAACAGCTGTGTCCTTTGGACCTGGTCTCTGCTACTTGAGAAACCAGGAGTGCTTTACAGAACAGACACAACCATGGCCTAACCACGGCTGCAATTCGTGTTACTGCCCTTGGTTTGAAGAGCAAACAGTACATGAGGCAGGATTTTCCAGAAGCAAAGCCATAGAACAGTTTTCCCTTCACAGGAAAAAGTTCTGCTGGGTCACTGTCAGGGAGAACTTTTAGAAACTGGTTCCCTGGGCATGCTTGGTTTTTCTGCATGGATGAGAGATCTTTAGAGACAGACAGGGAGGGAATGGAAAGAGTATAAACTCAAAGCCTGTGTTTGATGTGCCAGGTTCTAGAACCTTAATGGGATTTAAAGAAATTAATTCTGTACCTAAAACAATCTCTGGATTTAGTTCTGGTTTCCCTGTGGTGATAAACATTGAAAAACTTCAATGGCTGTTCTAGAAACTTATTTGTCTGCCATCTTGGTATGGAGAATACATCAAAAAGAGCTGGCTTGTGGTTCAGTCCTTCATCCTTTTATCTTGTCCAGCCCATAGTACCAGCAGCAGCTGCTTTCCCAAGTATTTGTGTAAATCTACCAGCTATAACCAGGGAATTTAGGGAAACGTTACAGCATCAGGAGTGGTTTTGGTTTTTTGTTTGTTTGTAGGCTTTTTTGTTGGTTTGGTTTTGTTAGTTGTTTTTTTACAAAGACTGTTTTGATGTCTTTGAAAAAGTTGTATTTCTTTTCCCACCTGAAGTAAGTCTCTAGCTTGGTTTTTCCTTTTAATTTACATGATTGCTTTCACTTACCCCAAAGAAATTTAACCACTCTGGCAGAGACAGCCAACTATTTTGACTGGCAGAATAGATGTAGTACCTAAAGAAGCACTTCTTGCTGCATGAGGAGAGAGAATACTTGACAAATGTTAAAACACTGTACTTTACAGTATCCAGGAGAGAAAGCAGTTGTTCTTCACATTTTACAGAGCAGGAGCTGAAATTAATGGTTATATGAATATGTCCTCTTAAGACTAATGGATTTTTGTCTCAGCATCACTGAGTTTCAGCAAGTAGCTAAGGGTCTTTAGACTTCACTTTTAGATTTTGGTCTTTACTAGAGCTGAACTTGTGGTTTTTAGGTATCATAGAGCTTTAATCTTGCAGGTGTTCTGGCCTTACTTGAATGGAGCATTACAAATATGTATCTGAAGCTGTGCAGCTGGTGAGCAGATCTTGATATGAAATCCAGACCTTTTGTGTGAACCTCCATTTCTGCAAAATTCATTTTGTTCTTTCTACAAGCTTAGCAGAGTGTTGATTCAGGCAGGGCTTGTGACCTCTAAGTACTGTGCTGATCTGTCAAGCCAGACTTGGAATAGGAGTGGTTTTTACAAGGCTGATGGATCCCTTTGGTCTGTTCCCACTGTCTTGTTTGTTTGGATGGGACATGCCCCTCAAAGTAATGTCTCTCCCTTCCCAAGTGTTAAGGGGTGAGAAATATGTGTGAGAAAATGGGAATATGCTCTGAAATGTTCTTTTCTCTTCACCACCACGCCCTACCACATCCCATTTCCTTCTTCTGGGCAAATCTACCTGGCAGGTGTTCAGCAGCCACTGCCAGCTCTGTTAAAGATGCCGCAAGACGCCAAGAATATAATTCTAAAAACATCTTTGCTGGCCAGGGCTGTCACTGCTGCCAGTGCTGGGGTTCCTCTCCTGCTGATAAAAGCTCCTGGCTAATAAAGTGTTGACTTAGGAGCTGTCACAGTATCAGCAGTTTGGGTGTAGTGGGAAGGGTGGCTCTGGCCATCAGGATAGGAGAGGATGGGTCAGCCAGGGGCTTGTACAGCAAATTAAGTCAGCCCCGGGCAGTGGGAGATCAGAAGGAAGAGAAGTGCAAGGGTAAAGAGAGCTAGAGGTGAAATTCCCCGGAGCACCCGAGATCGTTTTGCATGCCCCCAGAGGAGCAGAGGTTCTAAAACAAATAAAACTGGACGTGTTACCAAAGTGAGCTGCCAACGTTTCTGGTGTCTCAGGAAAAGTGCTTCCTCAGTGCACACTAAGGGCTGTGCTCAGCCTCCAAATGCTGAATATTTTATTTGGGATTCGATTTACTTCTTGAGGAAGCAGACCAGAAGAGCTCCCAGTGTGTTGCCTCTAGTTACTAATTTAAATTGAGATTAGAGCAGGAGCATATCCAGCACCATCAGTTAGCCTTAAAACTTTCTGCATCTGGCAGTGTCTCCTGGCTGGTGCTCTCTTCGAGCTGAGAAGAATGTCTGGGAGATTTTCTACATCTGGTACAGGAGTGAGGCTGGAGGTAACATCTCTGATGTTATGGGGAGCCATTTGCCTTTCCTCCCTCTCCACAGCAATTATAATCCATGGATATAGGAGGGCCTCTGGAGGACTCCAGGAAGCTGCCCCAAAAACAGGTAGAGGGAGGGGATTCTGCTCCTCTGCTCTCAGCTTCGTTAAATTAAAATCCATGCAGGGGAAGGCTTAGAGAAGCATGTAAAGAAACCCACTGCAAGGTCTGAAAGACAAACTGCAGTACAGCATCACTCTCCCTAACTGCACAAAGAAGTACATTATTGAAAAATTATGCATTTTTTATCAGAGAAAAAAATCTGAGCATAGCAAGGCTGCAAGGTAGTGAGCCAAAACAGAGCTAAACAACTACACAGAATCAGAAATGGAAAGAAAAAGGTTGATTCTCAGAAATTACAAACTGCCACTGTGCAAAAGAAATGAAGCTTTTAAAAGCTCAAAGAACCAGCAAGATTACCTGGCCTGACACTACAGGCATCTGGCACATGAATCTTAGAAAACCATCATGGCTTAGGAACCTCTGCCAGGTTGTTCTGAGTCTATCCAGAGCAATGTCCTGGCTCATTAACTCACAAGCCAGTGCATTAGCATGTACTTCATAGGTTTTAAGTGTTATCAATTAAATAAACCTTGTGGATGAGCTTGTCAATATATGAGAGATTTTAGCTTTACTATTTCTGCTCTGCTGCTTGGATGACCTTGAACTTGTCTTCTGTTCAGGGTCCCTGGTCTCCTGATGCATTTGTGGCTTTGCACTGCAGATGTGAACATCAGCTCAGGCTCATTGACAGCTGCTTCGTGCACGGGACCAACATACTGTCCTCACAAACATTTCTGTCTCTGGATTCACATCCTCCACGACACAAACCCCATTTGGTAGCTGATTTTTCCTTCCATAATTAGGAACAAAAAAGTCTAAAAGTTCTATTTCTCTGGCCATCTGATTATTTTACTCTGCCTTGTTCTTTCTGTCCTTTGCAGCTACTGAGAGGTCAGGGTTTTATATCCAAGGACTTGCAGAAGGTAAAAGATTTCATTAAAGGCTTCTGACAGTTCTTTTTTCTCTTACTGCATTTACTTCTTAAAGTGATTGCTATCTTTTTATAAGATTTTATTATTTTTTTTGTTATGTACATCCCAATAGCATCTTGATTTTCACAGTCCCTCTGTACCATGTAAGTAATATGTGATTTGATGATAGAGCATTATCATCCATTTTCTGTTACTTTTAAGTAGCAGAATTTTTCTCTGAACATTTTGATGCTTTTTCTGTGTTTCTACCTAAATTTTGTTTTCCTCAGTCTGTCCAACAGTATTCATTTAATCTTTTCTGTTCACAGTTTACCATACAAGTAGCCTGATTCTAAATAAATTATACCATCATTTAAAAACACGTGCTCAAACTTTATGCTGTGATTTTGATGGGAAATCAAATAATAAAACAAAGGAAGTGAAAGTACAGACTGGTTCTAGAGTGGTTGGTAGTAAAATATTTCTCAATCTAGATCAATTATATTTTAGTTATTAATCCTCTTTTCCTTTACAGTCAATGGGAGAATGGGACAGTTTAGTGATTGATTAATGTGAATTTTCTTTTTTTTTTCCCTTTCCCCTCCATTTATAAAGAGAAGAACTGAGATTAGTATCAGGCCAGATTTTTCACTATTGTCCATGAAGGGGAATATGAATACCTTTTTTTAGTGTATTTGGCCAAAGTTAGGACATGCTATGTGCTATAACATAGTTACATCATTTTTCTTTTAGATATATGAGATTTACTGGCAGGACCTGGATCTTTCTGCAGGAATTCTAGTGGGAGATAGATGTGTATTGACATTGCTTAGAGCACTTCAGTGTTTGACTTCACCCACCCTTACTCCTTCCTCAATAACCCAAAAAAGGTGATGCAGCTTTCCCTAATGTGCTTTGATCCCATTTCCAGCCTTCATGCCCAAAGATCTCTTATTTCCAGCTGAAGAAATCAGAGCTTTCTTCAGTTCTGTCCTAAATTGCTTCCTCTATTGCCACTCCTGTCACCCAGAATTTTGATTTTTGTTCATCCTGGGGAGCCCACTTCTTCCAGCCTCCTCGCTGTCCAAGTTGGCCCTACAGCATGAGAGGGATGATCCTGCAGCAGTCCCAAAGCCCCAGGGGGAAAATGGCCACAGGAGAGGGAGCCAGGGGTACTCAGGGCACAGGGAGCCCAGAGAAAACCCAGCTGCTGGCCTGAAAGTGCTGAACCTTCCTTGAGGGAGGCCTCAGCTCAGCCAGAATTCATTCAGAACCAGGAAATGTTTTACAGGGGTAGCAAAGGACAAGTCCTGCACACTTGAACCCAGCCTTTCAAATTTAATCTGCTCACTGCAGAGTAGGAAGGCACTTGTATGTTGTGAAGAGCAGTTATGAGAGCTCTTTTAAAACTGACAGTATGTCTTCATGAAGCTGTATCAAAAACTTGTCACTGCTCATGCTTTCAAAAACATCATGTCCTGAAGCATTTTAGTGCTTCAGCACTTCCAGGTGATTGGCAAGGGCTGGGAGCACATGGCCTCACTACTGGTCTTCTAAGGTGCCTTTCTGTCTGACTGGTTCTGTATTTCTCTGAAAATGCTAAAATATCTAGAATTCAAGGCCAGGAAAGCTGCAGAATGGATGTCCCCCTCCAAGAGTACAAAAAAAAAAAGTTTAGATTTTACCCCTGATTTCCATGGAAAACATCTGAGTCTTTCTCATTTTCCAGTCATACATCAGACTGAATTTTGGCCACTCTTTGCTGTGGGGTCGTTCAAATCCAAACCAGTTGGGCTGATCATGATGTGCTGGGCTGGCAGAATGCTGGCTGTGTACCAGGGTATGTTCCAGGAGAGTGTGCCATGCCTTAGAGGAGTATTAAAAGATCTTTATAGCAGGCATGAAAAGGTTAAAAAAGCAATGTCACCATCTGCACCTAAAACAAAAATTTTCCAGTTGATTTCTCACTTCTCTATTTTCCTCTGAAAAATCTGAGAAGCCCAAGCTGATTTCTTAGATGCCATGAAAAGAGATTCTTGATACAGCCATATAAGTCTGCACTTGAATTACAGCTTAAAAATAAAAAATGACAGCCTTATCAGCTTGTTTGATGTGGCATTCAAACTGAAAGCTACAGCTCCCTCTTCAAATGTTGATAGTGAATTGTTGGAGGGGGAGAAATCTCTGCACTCATAGGGAGAGAAACTCATGTCAGTCATGCCAGAGCATCAGGAAATGTTATGGGATCGGGAGGAAACCTGCCAAAAGCTGCACACTATTGCTTTTTAAATACTCAGCTATTCCTTAGTGGTGTGGTCTGGAGATCTTTAAATTCTGACTTAATTAGAAAGAAAAAAAGCATAAGCAAATGGTCTCAATGTGGCCACATTTTCAGCAGAAAGGGTTATTTTAGTTGTCATGAAACATTAATTCCCCTTTTGTGCATTTTTATATTAAAACACTAATGAATTTGTATGCCAAAACAAACTGCCCTTAATTATTCACGATATATAATTCATTAGGCCCCAGAGGGAAAGGGGAGGTCATGTGACCAACATGTGTCTCATTAACATGTGTGAAATGATAATGAAATTAGCAACGGATGGACAACAAATTGGAAGCAAGTTTCTTGTAACTGAAGGGAAAGAATTGCTGGAATTTTTGCTGCCTAACGTTTTTTTGCTGAGCTTTACGGGCAGGACAACTGCCAGCAAGTGTGGCAGGCTCCAAACTGTCCCCAGACAGGGCTGCTGGGACAGGAAAGTGCCACATCTGTGTCTGTCCTGCTCTGTAGCTGAGGAAATTGCTGTGGAGCAGGTGCATTGCTTTCATTATGCAGAGGCTGGGAATGGCCTGTGGGGCTTCTTCAGTGGCAATCTCAGAACATCCAGATCATTTCAAAACCATCCAAACTTGGAGAACATCAGATTTCTGGTCAACCTGTAGCAGAGTGCTGCAAGAACCACAAGCTGTAGGATGCTTCTGAAACCAACTTTCTGCAAATGTGCTTTTTGTGGTGATTGTTCAACCCTTCAGCAGCTGGAGAGGCACTGGAATGTTTGCACAGTTCAGCACAAGCCTTTGTGGCTGGAGCTGAGTTAGATTTTAGGTTATTTTGTGAGCTGATCAAGTTATTACTTGATGATAATGTGGCAACACTCATTCCACTCTCACTGCACTAATGTTTTCATCTTGAAACATGTCAAGCATGAATTTAGGACAGGAAACATAAGGGCTGAATAAGGCTGGGAGGCTTTCTTATAGGGATAAAAAAAGGGAAAAAAATCAGGAAAAGCAAGCAAACTCTTACAAAATACAGACTGAGTTCACATTTTAGTCCTGTTGCCACTGTGTAAAAGCAGAGGAAATATTTGTATTGATCAGGGAAACTTTGGAGTGTTTTTGAGGGGAATACCTTTTCTTGTGGGTTCTTGTACATCCAAAGCAGCAAAGGTACCCAGTTTTGCAGCAGTGGGATCCAGACTTTCTCCTTTCCTGTCCGTCATCCCAGCAGCTGTCAATCCAGAGTGTTGTGTGATCTTTCTGGGAATTTTCAATTGGGAGAGTCAGTTAGGATCATAACAAGGCCTTGTGACTGTCAGTCTCCTTTGGAATGAGATGCTACCCCCGAGTGCTGCCTTGTTTTCCTCCTGGGGTTTTGAGTCCAGGGGAATATGGATAAAACAATTCTGTGTATGTACTGTGTGTTCTGCTCCCTGCCTGGGGCTGGCTAACCTCCCCCAACAAAGCCATCTTCTGGAGGAGTGCAACTCAAATTATGATTCAAATTATGATCGTGAACGAGCTTTCTTAATGCACAAGAGGCAGATTGTGTATGTTTTTATTACAGATAATTTTTCAGTTATGATAAAAGGAGGATCAATCATAGTTATAAAGGGAATATCATATTACCATGGTGTGATCCTCCTTTTATAATAGCAGAGAAAATACATCTCGTGAAAACAGAGTTAGTATTTGCCCAGTATTTAAAATAGTTGATATATTCATGATATCACAAGTATTCTTCTCTGATTTTAAAATTCCATAGAGACACATTAGTCTGCTTGGGTTCTTCTCCCAAAATATTCCACGGCTCTGTACATCTTGGGCTCTTTTCTGAAGTGGAGTGATTTTTCACATCACTTGAGAAGGTAAGAAATAAAATAAAGAAACAGTTTTCAGCCATTTTTCCTGCCTAGTGTTAGCGGCAGGGGGGAATAAATATTTTACACTCTTTTCTTTCCATTCTCTTTTGTTCTAAACATGTATCCATTTTTGAACACTAATTCTTTCTGATGCAAATTATTTTTCTGGTTCTTTGTGATGGGATGTAGCTACCCATCACTTAGGGGCTGTGCTGAAAAGCACTGGCTGATGGCTGAAGAGCTCAGGTCATGAATAAAGTTCTTTGATCTTTCTTCAAGGCAGAGGCTCTTTTGGAAAGCAGAACATGACTCTGCAGTCATAAAAAGGGGTTATGTTGGGCTGGATGTTATCAATGGAGTAATATCAACAGTATGTCATTAGGAGAGAGGGATATTTATCTTTTAATGAAACCAATTATCTAGTCAGGGAATTATCAGCTTTTTATGCATGTATTATCCATTCTTCAGGGTTTCTATTTCATCTTAGGACCTCTTTCATTTTCCTTTGAAGCTTCTAAATGTATATCTTTGGCATGCTTTGCATCCCAGGTGTGACCAGGACTTGCCTTTGGGAGCTGGGTGGTGGAGAGCCAGGAAGATGGAGATGCTGATAATGCAGATATGGTGGCCTAGGAAGGCTGACTTTTTTTTTTCTGACCGCTTGAAATGTATTAATATTATAACTTTCTGCATTTTGCTTTACATTGAAAAGTGAGTGTTAAGAGAAAACATTTTTTAATGAATGGCAATTGTTTTTTTTCAAATGTGTTTTAGAGGTAACAGATTAGCCTGGGGAAGTACAGGGTTTCACTCCTTGCTCCAGCATGGGGCAGCAAGACCAAGGCATCAAGTGCTGTGGAGATTGTGAGAGCATTTATCACACTCAATACCCTCCTCTGGTTTATCATTTATGGTTTATTATTTTGCACCACCCAATGAGTTCGTGCTTCCTGTAGACCAGAAGGTTTTACCTCTGGAGACTCCAAGCCAATCCCTTCCCTCTGGCCAAATTGTCTTTCAGCTGACCGAGATCCATCCAAGGTAACTCCTTCCTAGGACAAGTGTCCCACTGCTCCGTTCAGCTTACAGTTACGTCATTTTCCACTTGTGGAAGGAGTTGGGATGGGTTCATTTTGCAGTCCATGAGGAAAACTTTGCTGCACTGCACTGTGTTTATAGTGTGCAGTCACACCTTTCTCTCCAGCTGAGTGAATGGTTTTGGAGGGGAACATTTGAGCTGATTTTTAGGGAGTCTGTGAATTTGTACATGACTGTTTCTCAGGGTCTTGTAGCAAAACACCACAGACATGTGGGCCCTCTTTTGTTTCATATTACTTGGGATATTATCCCATCACTTGGATTATGTGTGCTGTGGAATCTTCTTGCATCCAGTGAGGGCCCTTTGCTCAGATGTAGGCTTTATTATCCAAGCAGTTCTAAATTCACTTTAGAGGAATAGAAATGCCTTCCTGACCTACCATGAAGTAGGAAACCAGGGCTAGTGAAGCCTTTGTCAATATTTTCATTTACTACAGGCAATTGACTAGAGACCAGGTGGTAACTCTATAAAGATGGATCTAACAGTTCCACATAAACTGTAGATCATGTTGGAACCTGAGATCCAACAGAGTCCAATAATGTGGATGCTACAGAATCAAACCCTACTGCCTCATATGGAGTTCTAGATATGCTTCCTACTCTGATTTAGAGCTGTCAGCTTACAACATATCCTCTCATTTAAATTCAGCTACTTTTCCAGTCAGTCTCTCCTGTGTTTCCAAGGATGATAGCAGAAATTTGTGTCAGTTCTGTCTGCCTCCTGTCATTCTCCCACCACTCTTACTACACTTCCCACTTCTTTTGCCTTCCAGAGAGCAGGAAGTTCTGGGGGAGAAAAAAAAAAAAGGCATCACCAAAGAATAAAAGCCCCCACAAATCTAACTTACAAGCTCAGTTAAAAATACTCTGCCCTGATCTATGACTTTCCTTTGCAAGGATTGTGCCTGCAACATCTCCTGCTTTTTGGAATTGTTGAGCACAGCATCCCTCAGTGCTGTACCTGCCTTTTTTACAGCACAATCTTTCCACTGAGCTGGCACTGGACATCACCCTCTCCTGGATGTTTCCTGACCTCTCTGCCTCCAGACAGGTTGGAGATTAGTTTCTTGTGCTGATGTCACCTGTCCAAACTTTACTCCTATCAGTAATTGATTTGAATACCTTAAACAGATCAGGAAGGTGGTTTCATACGGAGCTTCCTGATAATTCCTTTTCCAGCTGGTCAAGTCCTCACTTTGCCAGACAAGCCATAAAGCTGTGGGTGAAATATTTTTGAAGCTGTTATAAATAAACACCCGAGTTATGTTTTGTAAATTATGTTGTTGTCTCAGTGGGCAAGGATTTTATCACACTGAGCTCAAATTAAATTCAGTGAAAAATTCAGGAGTGCAGCTATAAATCACAGCTTCTTTTCAGGGAAGTGACTGTTGTCTTTGCACAAGAGTGCAGGTGCTTCAAGAAAGGGGATAATTTTACCCACAGAAGTTTTTTGAAACTGCTGCTTCCTTGAAGGGAAAGGCTGGAAACAAAGGTGTCAGACCATGAGCTCCTGTGATCATCCTCATCATTAAGGAAGAAAATTGTGCTGCTTCCCATAAATTCTTGAGCCAGCTTTGCTTCTTCTGCATGTTCACAGATGATGAGGTGAGAGTGGCAGCTCCTGCTCCTAATCTTTTCTCCTTTTCCTTTCTCACAGGGATTTCCTATGCAAAATTTGATCTGTTCCACACAGTGGTACAGGGCAGGTGTGGAATGGAAGTGAGAGATGAGCAAAAAGGGGCTGCTGTCATGGGGAGTGGGCTCTGTGTGGAGACACAGGCAGAATTCTCCTCTGACAGAGGGAGTGAGAGGTGGATTGAGAGGTTTTTGGGTGAGAGAAGGAGAGATGGAAGTGAACAGTGTGCACTTCTGGCGTATCATCACCTGCCTGGAGATTTCTGTGAGAGGCAATCACAGCTACCATGTGAGAGAGGGAAGACAGATAACACATTCAGAAATAATTGCAGAGTGTTTCATTAGCAGTTATTCAAATTACGTTATCTTAGCCTTTGTGCTTAATTATCTGACAGCTTCTGAACAATACCCAGAGAGGTGAGGGGGGAAATGCAGGGCCAGCTATGGGAGTAATTTACCATCTTACATTTAATTGGAGTGCTCTGTAGGTTTGTCCCTGGGAGGATGGGAGCATTTCCCCTTTCCAGAGATCTGCAGGGGCTGTGCCAGGACCTGAGCCAGCCCCAGACACCTCCCTGCCCTGCCAGTGCTTTGCACAGATGTGCTTTGGGTGTGAGGATTTCCTTCTCCAGAGGGGCTTTGAGGTGTAGGATGGGAGTGGCACATCCTGATTGTCCCTCCTGGCTGGAGGGAATGGGGAAGTCTGTGGTGCCTGAAGGCCCCCCTGGCCCTTCTCCTCCCTTGGAAATCTCCTGGAACTTGGCAGCTCTCCGTGGTGGCGAGTCTCAGCTGGCTTGTGGCTCTCCTGAAGGTACAGCTCAGCTTAACTCCACCTCTGGGAGGGGACCAGCTGATCTGGCTTTCAGAGGGAGCAGGGACAGAGCCAGAGCCTGAATCTGGGTGCTGGGTGTCCTTTTTGGTCAGTATTGTCAGGGGCTTGCACAAACCCAGTTGCAGCTGGGTGTAGCACAAGCCCTGCCAGGGCTGCCTGCAGAGAGGGGTTGTTCCCACTGCTCCCAGACCCTGCCCGGCTGCTGTCAGTGAGTTTTTCTCTGTTGCCATTGATATCATTGCTCTGAGAGTGCTGCTTTGCTATATACTGGCCTAAAATGAAGGTTAGGATCTGTGACAACTCATCCTTAAGGGGAAGGAAGCACCAGATCAATATGCGGGAAAAAACCCTCAAGACTGAAAACAAAAAAATGAAATCCTGAAATCCTGACTCCTGAACCCAGGAGGTTCTACTACTGGCTCCAGACCTTCTTGGCTTATACCTACTGCCCAAAACAGTATCAGCTCACCTTTGCTCTTCCTTTCTGCAGACAGTTTCCATCCGAGCCTACTCCTCCAGGCACCGTCTAGCCCCGAGTCCACACCTTTCCTTTTAATTACTGATCTGCTCAGCTTTCCCCTGGTTTGGCGTTGTGGGTTGCTTCAATAAATAGGATGAAAATATTTGGCAAGAGTGGAATTAATTCAAAGTACAGACCAAAGCAAAACCAAATGCAATTTAACTAAAATCGTTGTGTAGAAAGTGGTATGAAACTACATGATTGCTGCTGTCTTTTGTTAATGCTGGCGAGCTCTTGTGCTCTTCAGTATTTTTCTTTCTCCTACTTAAATCTTTTATTCAGTGTTTGCTTTCAGTTCCCTATCTATTCTGCATTTGTTTCCGGTATTTTTGATGGTTTCCATTTGAGAATCAGATGTCAGGGAAACAAGATGCCTCAGACATGGCAACCACAGTGTGTTTTAGCAGCACCCTCCCCTCTCACTCTTGTACTGACAGTCACTACATCACCTGAGACTCTCCCCTGCAGCCACCCTCTTCTTCCTCAGGGAATAGAAACCAGCTGCTCGTGGTCCCAGCCTTTTTCTTGATCCTCCTCTTCTTCCACACCTCCTTTTGTGCAGAAAAAGTCTGCTTGCTTGGATTTAATCACCAAATTGAGGAGACACGACTCCCTGATATGTTCCTCTGGTGTGTCTTTCTGATTTCTCCTGCAGTACCTCTCAGTCACATGCAGCTAAAAATAAACATTTTTTCCTTCTCCTCAGCCCTTTCCACTCAACCTGAACTGTGCTGAGGAGATGTGAGAGAAGGGAAAGTTACCTTGGTTTCTGAAAGCACTGAATTGTATTTCAAATTAATATATGATTTTAAAGTTTCATAGGCAGGTTTAGACAGGACAGCAGAATTCTGGTGCAGCTGGAGAGCTCCAACCAACCTCTTGAATGTCTCAGAAGAATGTCTAGAGCACTCATTGCTGCTGGTTAAATCTCACACAGACACCAATCTTTGAATGGACAGCCATGGTCATAGCCAGCAACCCTTTCCTGAACATCCACGAAAAAAAACAAAACTGTCAAAAATAACATACATCACAAAAAGCCCCACTCTCTGAGCACAGCAACAAACCCTCTTTTCTGAATAAGTGAAAAACCTCTGGAATTTTCAGCATTGAATGGATATTTGTGTAGAGCATGTAAATAAAAAGAAGGACAGGGGAAGGGAAAGGAAAGAAGCCTGGACATTTGAGCAGTATTTTTCTGTTTGGTCAACTGTGCATATGTTTTCAAGATCACATTACCTTTTTTAAAATTATTATTACCTAAAAAAGGATTGCTTCAAAAATTATAGTAATTCTACTGTTATTTTGGAAGCATAATGTATCCTGCAAGTCAGAGTAAGGAAAGAGAGTTTAGATATTTTATGTCTTTGCTGTCTATTAGTCTTTTCCACTCCTGTGCCCTAAGACAACCTGGCAGATCCTCAACTGTGGAGTCTTTCTGGCCTTGTCTATGTGGAAAAACATATAAATTCAGCCTCTTTCCTCCATATCCTGAGGGGACAAACACTCCCCAGTGCTGCCTGGAAGCCTCTGCTGCCCTAGAGGCACTTTGCTGCACCCCTTGTTTTTCTTGTTTCATGTTGGAATCTGAAATGCAGGGAGTTCTCAGAACTTTGGGCCTGTAAGCCCAAGCTCAGAATTAAACACAGGATTTGATTTGAGACCTTGGAAAAGGCTTCCAAACTTAGGTGCCAGAAACAAGAATGTGGATTTATAGTTTAGAGCAGAGACACGTTAAGTTAAGAAGAAGAAAGTTTAGAGTTTTTGAGTTTAAGATATAAAAATAAAAGGAGTTATGAAGGTAAACAAGAAGTTTAGAATGCAGTGCTGGAGGTTTGTGTCATAACATGATTGGCTAAGAAAGCTGACACTGTAGCATGAGTGTATAAGACAAAATATTTTAAGGATTGGGTCAAAAACATAAATATCCTTGTTGGCAGTGTTTTATTGGTCAATAAATCCTTAAAAGGTCTTGTAACTAGGGGTCTTGTGACCTTCTGAACCCTGCAATAAAGATGGGAGCCGAACTCACCCTTCCTGCCTATGTAGAAGATAAGAAAATCAACTGCATCATCAAAAACACTCAGAGGTCCCATCTCTAACTTAGTCAAAATTCCTTCCAAAATCCCCATAGTTTCAGGCACGTGCTAGGTTGAAAATGTCCCATTTGAGATACACTCAGTGCTTTCCACACCAGTCACAAACCTCTGCTGCCATTTGGTTTTAGGTTTCCCCCTCACCGATGAGGCAGAGTGAGGGGAGCAGAGGGAACAAGCAGAAAAGTGAAGGCATCAGCAAAGCTCTGTGGTGTTTGACACTGATTTGTTTGGTGGGTGCTTGTTTTGCACCCCCTGCCTGTGCAGCAGTGCACCTGGGTGAGTGAGGAGGACTTGCACTGGGCCCTTCTGTGGATGAATGTCAGTTCCTTTTCCAGCACCTTACCATGGTATCCTACCCCAGGTCATTTAATTAGGGAGGAGAGGATGTAAGGGGGATGAGTTTATAGTCTATTAACCCCTTCAGGAGAGCAATGTGAAAGGAATAAGAGAAGGAGGTGATCACTGTGTTGGATTCTTGATTCTTCCATTGCTGTTTTTGAGACTGCAAATGAAGTGTCTCTTCCTAGGTACCATCATAATACTATCACCACAGGGAGCCAGGCCCTCTGCCCCTTGAAAGATGGCAAGTGAAGCCCTGAGCTCAGGAAATGTGAGGCAGCTGGGCTTTACATCACACTAATGCCTTCATCCTGTAGATTAACTGGGTGTTTTTATTTTTAAAAGTTACTTCCTTGCATCATTCTCTCTAAAACAATGCCCCTTGTCTTCCCAGAGAATCTGCTTCTGTCTGTGATTGCCAAAGGCAGTCACATTTCTACAGCAGACTGGTTTACAGGAGGTTTAGCTTGAACTGCCTGCTGGCCTTACATAAGGGAGGCAACAATTGAATCTTCATAGTTGGGTTGAACTAGGAAGGTACTTAAAATAGCAGTAAAATCTCTCAGTGTGCACTTTAATTATTAAATTTTGTCCCTCTGCAGAGCAGAGTAATTTCTTTTTGGGATAATTGCCTTTTCGAAGCAATTTTTGCATTAAAGATTCACTGGCTTTTCAGAAGATGCTTCTAAATGCTCCTTATTAAAATTTTAACTTGAGTCTTGTCTTTCCTCATTCTACTTTTTACTTTTTCTTGCCCACAAAACAGTAACCTTCATTCTCTTCTAGCCTGATCTGTGTTGCACACACTTGCACATTAAAGCAAAAAATAATGCATATCTGCTCTTCAGCATTGGTGTCCTGTAAATCCAGAGAGGTTCAGGGATAGCTCAGTTTGCGTGACCTCTTGCCTCTCAGTCCAAACTCCCACCCTGCAAGGCTTCCCTTCTAAATCACATGTGCTGAATACACTGTATTCCTTTTTGTTTGTGGTATCTCACAGAAAAGAAAGAAATATTATGGAAGGACTCTGATTAAATTTCCCAGTTTATGCTTGAACATGAATCAGCAACTCAATCTTTTCAGAATCTAGAGACGGATTTGTCATCTCTTGAAGTAAATCTTGGTGTGTCTTTGCCACCTTCATTGATTGCTGCCTATCTCACCAATGAATTTTTGCACCTCCCAAAGGAAGGAGGAGTTTTGTAAAGGAATTTCACAGAGACCACCAACGCACTGGAAACAAAGCTGCTCTCCATATCCACTGGGGAACTCCCTTAAAATAATCCTGGTGATTCCCTGTAAGTAATTCTTCAACAAGGCCTTTCTGATGGCCCATGTCTGAGCCAGAGTTTTTAGAAGGGAGAGTTCAATCAGAAGATCTTTTTATCCTGGCTCACATCTGCTAAAAGAGATTAGAATTAGTATTTCTTTGTGCATCAGTAATGCCACATTCAGGACACCTGAAGGTTTCTCCCTATCCCTCTATCTAAGTGATTCAGAATTAATGGAATTTTAATAGCCAGAATTTGTCTTAAAGGAAAACACAAAGATGACATTGAATTAAGGGAACTTGAATTTATCTTCTATCTGATAACTCCTATTGGCAGTTTGTCCTGGTGCTACTCCTTTGATTTAAGGGGAGTTACTCCAGATTTTTAATAGTACAAAGTAGATGGAAATTATCTGATTGATAAACCTCAAAAGTTTAGATTTTTTCCTCCCATTTCCCCACCAGCCCCTCCAGTTAAGTGGATAATTGAGGCCTTCAGAAAAAGCCAAGCTTTCAAGGGGAGGGTCTTGGACAGGGAGTTTAGACTAGGAGATAATGTTAAAATTCAGTTGCAACATGCAGCCAAGTTTAAGATATGGATTCAGTTTTCAGTTTGCTGAACCTTCATATGTTTGTACTCATGTGGTCAGCTAAAATTGGAAAAAAAATACGGAGACAAACTGATCTTGTGAAATTCTCCCTGCCCTTTCCCGACTGAAAATAAGAGTTAAAAAAATTAGTCTGCATCTCACTGAGCCTGATCTGAAGCCCAGCTGCAGATCTGAGTTTTAGGTGATGATCTCCCACCTCAGAAAGAGAAGAAGGCAGGTTCTGTGGAGCTGTGGTTCAGGTCTGTCTCTCCCTGCAGTGGGCTGCATTCTGTGCTCTGCACAGTCTGCCTTGCCCAGAACAGCTGTGGCTGTCATCCACTAGCACAGTGTTAAAATGAAGACTGATTGTCTTTCCATCCGTGCAGTTAGCTGCTGTCAGTCTCACATGTGGCAAGCAATTGGTGCAGAGTTTTTGTCCTGGAGTTAGCGGTTTAACCTTGAATTAAGTGAGTAAATATATAAAACAGCAACTGGAGTTTGGTAGCAACCAAGTAATGTTATCTGCAAAACTCGGTCTCAGCTTCCAGCTGGCACCTCTCGAGGGGCAGCAGCACAATTGAGATTGGCAGGAAGTGGATTTCATGGGCTGAATTCTAGCACAGGAGCCAACTACCCGCACACTGTGTGAGTTATGAATCTTGCCTTTCTCAGTAGCAAAGAGCTTTCTTGTCACACTTATCTCTGGTACTTGTCAGCTTTGGAGCTGATTGCAGACTCTTTTTAGAAGGGAATGGCCTTTTGTAGTCATAGCAGAACTTTATAAACTAAGCAGGAATCTTCTCTTGTGACTCCCTTGGATTGCTCAGAGATCTTCACCTTCTTTGCACCTTGCTGAGTTTTGCTCCAAGCCTCCACGGTCATTTTCCCAGCCCTTTTTGTCTGCAGCTCATGGCTAAAGAACAGGAAGAAACAGGAGGAAGCTGTTGTTGTGACATTTAGATAGCTACAGGAGTGAACAAACACCAGGTTCAGGCACTCCTGGACTCGGGAGACATCAGCCTTTCACCTTTTGGCTTCCAGCTCTGTGGTTTGTGACGGCTTCTGCAAACAACTTGGCATTAAAAACCCTTTTATTTAGTGCTTCTCCGTGAGGAAAGCTTTGGGCCTGTTGTCAACACATGGCTTTTCTTCCCCGTGGGGGAAGGGAGGGAGTGGTTTTCAGAAGCAGAGTTCTGGCAGTGTCATTTCTTGTCCTGCCCTTGTCCCAGAGCAATTTTGTGAGCCTGGGGCTGCTCTGGTCACCGTGTGAGTCCCCAGCTTTGGCTGAGACTGTGCTGCTCCCTCAGAGCTCCAGCATCCACTGGCACAAGCGGGGCCATGGGAGCAGTGGGACACTGTGGGAAAGAACCTAAATAACCCAAGGTTATTCCAGAGCCCAGGCTGTTCACTTAATGGGAAACACAACAGCCTGAGCCCATGCAGCAGCTCTTGGCCTGCTGGGGACAAACCCCTGGCCTTTGGTGCTGTTGTTTGTTAATTCTTTGTGCTGTGGTACCTGGAGGAAGCCCCGTGCTCCCTCGGGCCCATCTGTAGGCGGCAGTTTTCACTCCGTCGCGCTCCGTGGATGCTCTGAGGTGACAAGGACCCAAGTGTGCTTTCAGCTCTGCTGCACTGGCTGCCAGCACATGCTGCAGCCCTGCCAGTGATTCCCTGTCCGAGGGTGTGCAGCCTGGTTTAATTGCTAATAGAGCAGGTTTGATAACACACAGCACACAGCTATGTGGTATTAAGATGTGGGAGAAAGGGGCTAGAAGCAGAGTAAAAATAGGCTCTCTGAAGAGGTTTCATAATCTAATGCATCTGGACAGTGTACATTAGAGTGTCTGGACTAAAGATTCATCCAACATTGTTTTTTTGTAATGTTTTCTTTTGTATTTTTTAGAGGCTCATGCTTTTCTGTTCCTGTCATCAGGACTTCGTTGTGCTTCATTTGCTGTCTTGCATTTAGGTTCATTTGCATTCTGAGGGTTTCCAAGTACTTTAAAAATGGTCATTAAGTATATCTTGGCACGTCTTTGAAAAGTATTATTATTAATTGTACGCTTCAAATTTTACATATCTCCATGGGATATCTTCACCACACAATACTGGGCTTGGAGACTTTCCTTCCATTCTCTTTTCCTCCTTCAGATTTGCAGATCCAGACTCCTCAAGTCTATTGTATTGTAAGCCTGAATTGTTCTCTTTATCCCTAGGATGTTTGAAAGAAGCGGACAGATGAGTTACGACTTAAAATTTAGGTCTGGCTTAAAAAAGATGTACTAAACCCACCAGTGTATTACTGTGCTGTGGGATCACTTCAAGAGCCTCTTTTATTGCCAGAATGAGTGACTCCTTTCTGGTCTCTGTACAGTGGGAATCAGAGATAGTAGAAATAATAAACAGTTGTCAGTGATAAAGGAGAATTTGAACCATTTTGTGGTGGACCAGGACTCAGTAAGAGACAGTCTTTTGAAATCTGTATGCAGCATTTCTGTGATTGAGTTAGGCAGTGAAAAATGAAAATCATGTTGTTAGTATCTTTCATAGAGCAATGTGAAATAATTCAAGCAAAATAGAGGGGGGGGAATTATTTGGAATTAATAGAATTGACATTATAATTGGCTGAGGAGCCAACTACATGATGAAGGAAAATTAGTTGAGCTGTGTGGTAATATTTGCTCATTTTATATTTGATGACTGAAGAGACAAAAATAAAATGTTCCCAAAATTAGTTTTGATAGGTGTTTGAACAAAAGATGCAGATCCTGAGTCAGGGACATGGACACTGTGGTGCACTGGAAGGAAAAATACCAAACTTCACAGCCATTTGGCTCTGTAGCAACTCAGAGATGCTGAGCTAGGCTGAGCCTAAAGAAGCAGCCACAAACAGGAGGTTTAAAGCTCACCTGGGGACCAAAGGGAAGAACCTACAGTTCCCCTGAAAGGGGGCCAAGCTGAAGGACATTTCTTCCATTTACTTTCCCCCAGCTAATACCCCCTTTCCTGTCAGTTCTGTGCCAGAGCTCACTTTGCTGACTGCAGCGAGACGGTCAAGATTCAGATTTCCATTTTCCAACGCTTTGCCTGCTTTGGAGGAAAGCACAGACGTAATCCATCATTAGTCCAGGGATTCAGCTGGTCCTAATAGCCCTGTGTACGAGTGCTCCAGGAGAGCTGAATGTTGGTTTCCAACCCTGGGGAAGCCTCCTGAGTCTGTCCTTCAAATACTTCTATTTATACATTGATTTCAGTTTATGGTAGGAGGCGAGGATGTGAACAGGTCACCGAGCTCCCAAATCACCTCCCACATGGGCTGTGGTTTGTGAGCCATAGACCAGGGCTCAGTAAAACCTGGGCAGGACTCAGTTTTGGAAAAGCACAGGGAAGGGGATCAAGAGGGCTCTCTAATTCTCCAGCATAACCTTTCCCATGTCTCTCAAGAAAACAGGGTTTCTGACCACAGTGACAAGCAGGGTTTGGGATGTGCTGGGGTCTTTGCTGCTGTAACTCATTTCCTTGCTGCTTTCCAAGGCTGCAGCCCCCATGCTGTTCCCCATGCTGGATTCTGTGCCCAGGGATGGGAGGTGATGGGGCAGGCTCTCTGGTCTCAGCTTTCCTGAGGACAGATCCAGCTGCATTTTGTTTCTGCTGTCAGTGTTTCAAAAAGCAAACTCTCAGAGCATCCATGGGGTCCTGGAAGCTGTGCTCCACTGTGCTCCACACCCCTCTCCCGGACCTAGTGTGGGGAGCCAGGGTTTGCTCCCAAACAGGTCTTTCTGGGACTGCATTTAACAAAAATACTCAGTGATTTGAGGGCAAATTCTCTAAAGTGGGCTGTGAGGAAGGGACTTGTCTCTAAGGAGAGGCCTGCACATACTGAAAGGTCAGAGGGTAAAACTCACTGCCAGATCACCCCTGAGTGGGGGCAGCTCTTCATCCCTGCAGCTGAGGAATGCTGGCACAACCTGCTGGCTGACCAGGGAGCCTTTTGGGATCACAAGGAGCTACAAGATGCTTTGCTTTCTGCTACACCCATGTTAACAGCATTAGTTTGGGCTCTAAAAGTGGAAATGCTGCCCGAGGAAAGCTTGCTATCTTTCATTTATCCTCAGAACTTAGACATCCCCCCAAAGCAGGGAGGTATGAATTTATTGTGTGTGTACACAAGAATCATGTAATTGCTTTTGGTTTAGTGCAAAACTCTTATTTTGACTTTGGAGTTTCAAGTAAAGAAGTTTTACATGTTAAATATTACAGTCTAAAATTTGTTCAATAATGAAAAAGCCCTGCCTGGGGCAAGATTACTTCTACCTGGTGCTCAGCAGAGCTGCAGTCACTGGAGCTCTGCTGCTGAGGTCACCCCAGATGTGCCACTTGAAACAGGTGAAATAATGGTGTCCTTCTGAAAAGTGTCTTTGGAATTGGGGAGCAGGAGGTTCCTATCACCTTGCATTTGGTTTGGCCTCATTTATGAGCACTCCAGTTTGTTTGTCTGCAATAAAATCTATTTTAGTTTCATTTGTTGAAACACTTGCATTCATATTTTTTAAATCAAAACATGTATTTAGCTGCCAGGGTTTAATAAAAGGCAAACCATAAGACCACACCTGAGATTCTGGAAGCCTTGTCAATGCATGCTGGCTTTGCTGCTGTTGTGTCCTGCTCTTAATTCCCTGACTGGCTGCTCTTGTTTCAGAGCAATGCCTGGGAAGGTGGGGGGTGTCCTGTGTCCAACAGCAGCACCAAGGCTGAAAAGGCACTTCTGGGAGTCTGCTGTCTCCCTGCTGCAGTGCAGGGGCTGCTGATCCCTCTGGGAAAGGGGATCTGCTGGGCCAGTGACCCCAAAAGAGACCAAGCTCTCAGTGTTTCTGCTGTACCTGTTAGACTGCTAAACTGCAGACTGAGACAAGCCTTTACTCAAAGGTGTCAGCCAGGTTAAACATTTACTTGAAAGCTTCTTTTTTTTGTTTCATCACTCATGCTCAGAAAACTGCTCAAATGACTGTTTTCCCCAAGCCATCCCCACTCAGTTTGTTATCATTTCCATTATTAAACATTTATATAAACACTGTAACATTTTATAGTGTTTGACAGAGATTTCCAAGTCTGCTAATTAGCGTGGTCCCTGGCACATGGAATATACTTTTACTACTACCCATTCATGGCCTTGTTATTCAGAAGAGGTTCTCTTGTGAATGGAAATGTGCATTACTGCACTTCAGGCTAATAAGTGTGACATAAAATATGACACACAAAATTAACTGCTGTTCTGCAGGATCCAGAAACTGGGGGTGGTGTGCATATGGTCATACTGAGGCTCTGTTCGTTTGCATCACTGCTTTTCTGCCTTATTAAAAGTCTGAGAGAGGAGAATACTGGGAGAAGAAGGAGGGGGAGAAGAAATGAACAAATCTGTCTTGGCATAAATAGGTTTGGCTCAGCAATACAACAGTTGTCAGCAGCCTTCTCCACAAGCCTGTTACCCTCCGTGAGGAGAGCACAAAAAAGTGATTGAAAAGTCAGTTTGTGGGCCTGCAGCATTCTTGGAAAGAATCTGAAAAAAAAAACCAAAACCAAACAAACCAAAACCAACTCCTGAAATAAAAGATTATGCTTGTAAAATGAAGTGTGCTTTATCCATGTCCAGCGTAGATCAGAGCTTGCCAAGCAGAGGTGCAGTCCTGTGTCCACCGTTTGCCTGGTCCAATGATTAGATTAAAAATGTGGCCTCTCTTCTTTGTTTCCCTTCCTTCTTTGGTTTTTTTTTCCCCAAGTTGAGACAGAGTAAGTGACTCTTTGAGCCCATTTCAATGAGGAAAAAAAACAAACCTATTTGCCTTCATCATTAGCACCTTCACATACAACCATGAGGACTGTGCAAACCATTTGAGTGGGTGTACTTGAAATAGTTTCTGTTGCAATGATCCTGGAGAAATAAAAGGAGGATCCTGGTGGATGAAGAGAAAAGGTTAAACAGAGTCTGGCAAAGGGAATTGCTTGTCCATCCAAGGCCAGCTCTTTTTTTATCCTATTTATGCCTTGAAGAAAAGAGCTATGGAAAAATAAATTCCTAAACTTCCAGAGAAACTGTCAGTGAAGTTAATTCCTATATCTAAGTCAGAGTTTACCCATGTGCAACTGCACTTGCTCAAAGAGCAACAATACAGTGAAATTTGTACATGTGGGTGTTCATACAAGCATTTATATTGTGTATGTGTGTGACACATGTGTTAATGGCTGTGGGAAATGACTGGGAGCATTTGACACATTTTGCTATTACTGTGTGACATGTAATAAAATATGATTTACTTCAGGTTTATTCTGATAAAGACTCAAGTGAGCATCCAGTGCATGTGGGTGTGTTTGCAGTTCTGGAGATGTAGTTTGAAACGCCTGAAATGCTTTGTTAGATGTACCTATTTTAAAACTGAGGGAAGGACTGCTTCCATTTAAATGCAGTATCCCACGGTGTCTCAGGGCCTCCCACACCAGTGTAGCTAGCCACAAGGCTGCCCCAGGCTGTAAAACCATTGAGAGTAATTAAATACTTACAGGGCTGGACTCCAGCTTACTCCTGAGAGCAGCAAGACACTTTACAGCCCACGTATATTCCTGTGGAAAATAGACCGTGGCTGCAGAAAACCTGCTGGCAAAAGGCTCCCCCAAATGCTAATTAATCACAGGATCACAGAACATGCTGAGCTGCAAGGGACCTGCCAGGATCCTCAGTGTTGAAAGGAACACCTGGCTTGGAACCCCAGCCTGGGAGATGTCCTGAGCACAGCAACATCAAAAAGGCATCAGGTGCCACGTGGGGCTGTTTTATTTGTGACTCAAGGACCTGCTGCAGAAGTGTAGCCACAGTGATGCTGCTCCAGCAGCAGAGAGGACACAGCAGCACAGGTGCCCAAAGGAGTGGAAGAAATGATGGAGCAGCAGAAGGGATGGATATCTGTCCCCTCCTCATGCTCGTGTGTGATGCTCGTGTCACTGGTGCACTGCGGCAGTGAGGGCCCTGCAGTACCTGCTGCAGCTTCTGCAGAGGTTTTCTGTGGTGAAACTGTGTCCCTGCAGCCCCTGAGGAGGAAGGGTGCTCCCAGAACTCCCCTCTGAAGCAGCTAGAGAGAAAAAGTTTGGATAAAGATGTGCATCTGGCACTTTTTAGAAACATTTCCTTAATTTTCCCTTATCATATATTGGGTGTTTCCAAGTTCTTGGTGGTGATCTCTGCTCCCAGATGTATGATTGCAGGAAATGAAAGTAGATGGAAATTTGAGAGCTGAAATAGATCTGCTGTTGCTTCCTGCACATCAATTCAAGATCATATCATGAAGCATAAAAACATGTAATCTTTGCAGTGTTGTTCACAGGAGAAGGATAAAAAGAAAGAATGTCCTAAGTGAAACACAGAAATGAGAGAAGAAAATCTGCTTTATTTTCCCAAAAATATTCCAGTCCGTATTATTTGTTTTCACACCAGTCAGGTATTGCTGGTAAACTAATCTGTCTGCTCCACAGTAAAACTGTGATACAAAAAAACCCAGATCTGCAGAGGACAAATACCAGTCCTAATGAGAAGGCTTAAAATAGATTGAGTTTTAGCTAGCACAATTTAGAAACCTTTTTTGGAAAGGCTTAGGTAGTTTTCAGCTCAGATGGGTACTGTCTGAGCACATCTACTTACTCAGAATTGAAATGTAAATAGAGAGACACAAAACCACATCTATATGGTTTGGGAAAAGGGAAGAGATGTTTTGGAGCATGCAGTGCCTTGCACATCATGAGCATATTTTTATATAACAGATTGTGGAGACAATGTGAAACAAAACAGATCTATATAAAATAAAGATTAGGGTCTGGTTTGGATCTTCAGCAACTACACTTTGACTGTAGCTCCCAGGTATTCCCACTCATTTTCCAACAATATCTCCTTGAGATATGTTTCCTACTGCCAGAATTTTATTTTATTAAGTTCTGAGAAGGTGATGGCCTGACTTTCTGAAACCATCACTATCAAACCTTATTACAGAAGTCCATGGACAGCAGCAACTCTACCAATTGTATTACAGGTCCAATTTAATTTTTTTCATGTTGTTCCATGTGTTCCATGTTGATAGCAGGGTAGCAGGATATTTCATTTTTCTGCAAAGAACATTCATGAAAATATTTCTGAGTATGATTCCATTCATCTCAATTCTACTCTTGATGCATTTGATATCAGTGTCCAGCTTGGGGGTAAAACCAGCTTGGGGATAAAAACCAGAAGGATGTGATGGTTCAGACTGAAAAGAGATTCTTACCTGACCCTTCTCTAGAAATGGAAACTGAAACTAAAGCTCTGAGCTGTTTCTTGTGGACTAGCGTGTGTGTGTGTGTGCTTATGTATTTTGCAGCTTTTAAACACACAGGGCAGGAAAAACATTTATTACTGTGTTATGTGGGTAGGTGACATTCTTGTTTTTGTGGCAAACTAAATTTTTGTCAGAGCATGTACATTCAACAATGGGCTGCATTTGGATTCCTTTGGTTTGAGCTGGGAGAAGGATGCTCTGCATAGCATCCTTGTTTTGTGTTATCAATTGAATTGAAGTTAATAAGTAGGAACAGCACAGCTAAGCCATTTCTCACTGTCTGGGGATTTTTGCATCCCTTTCTTTTTTGAGATGTGTACAAATTTCAGAGATGCTGAGCTACTATAAGACCACCTCTTTTTGAAGCAGCTGCTCAGATTTTAGGACCAGAAGAAGAGACTGGTTTCTAACTGTGGATTTGAGCCCTGTGTGACTTCCCCTGATCTGCCATGATCATAGGCTGGATTTTAGGCTTTTCTCATTCTTCATGCCAGGCCCTGGTTCACATCAAGTGCTCAGAACCTTGCTTATAAAATTTTACACTGGTAACAAACCCAGCATTATACACATCTGTCTCAGCTGGAATTTTCAACTCTAAGATCATAACTTGAATCCCTCTGGAAAATCTGTTTCACTTGAAAACAATTATGATTATGTACCATTAAATTACATATATTATCAAGTAAATGGTAGGAACTGAAAGCAGAGTTTATGATCTTGGCACTGCAGTGCTGAAAAAGCAGAAAATTCTGCAGCAGAACAGCACCCACAAAGGTCTGATCTGCTCTTTGTGCCTGGTAAAATTGCTGGGTAAGAGGCTCTTCAGGAAAACTTTTGGTTTCTGGAAAGCCTAAGGCAGACAGTGAAAGCTGTGTGGCTCAGCACTGAAAGACTTTTGTGGACTCCCAGATGTAGTCCTTAACTTGCCAGTCCAAATTTGCAAGTGTGTCACTGGTAAATCACTCTTAAAGTTAAAAAATAATGCTCATGTTTTAGGAGGGTTGAATCTTAAACATAACTTAAAAGCAAGAAATGGCCTCTGGAAAGTGTTCAAAGACCTTTTAAAATATCCTTAGGAATAAAATGAGGTATTAAAAGTGAATGTGTACTAAAACCCAACGACACCAAGAATCCTGGGAGCCAGCAAAAAGCCTCCTTTTATTGTTTTGCTTTGAGGCATATCTGTGTTTCTTACATATTATCCTGCCCCAGGCAGGGCTGAACATTTCATGTAACATGATGACCCTGGAAAACATGCTGCAATTTCAGGATAATTCCTGATGAGAATTTATGGCTACATAAGCATATTATAAGTAAACCAACCAGTTTCCCAAGCCACAAAATGCTGCACTGCTCTGTATTACTGCAAGGACCACTCAGTGCAAAGGCTGCTTTGCTCCAGCACAATGAATAGGACCTCTGTTATTCAAAGGTAATAGGCAGGCTGAAGGAATCATGATATGAGAGGAACTGGCTTTCTGGTTTTGCTGGTTTTGCAGGGTTTTTTTTGCTGGTTTGGAAGTTTTGTGCTGCCACCTATTAACTTTCTATTGCTGTCAGTTGGAGCCTGGAGCAGGGCCTTTCCTTCCCCTCCTCTCTCTGAACAAGAAAGGGATTATACTTCTCTGTCATAGTGCCCCAGCAGCTCAGGGCACCTTACTGCAGTGAAAAAAAAATGTTTGGAGTTATTGTTTCATATAATGCAATGCTTTTCAATGGAGGGGAGTCTAGGGGATGGCTGTGTTCAAGTAGCTGCAATCTCAATGGAGCTGAGCAAATGGAAAAACTGAGGGACAGAAGAAGAGGGATTTCTAACCCCTGGAGAAAAGGGATGATGGCATACACCCTGTTGTTGTTCCTTTACACTTTTGTGTTTCTATTGCAAATCAAGGCTTCACTTAGCAAAGGTGTTTTTCAGGCAAAATTAATATTGTCATTCAACCATTTCCAGATGCTTATAACTTTGGCCTGGGGGTGAAACATTAGATTGTTTCCTAAATAGGTGACAAAGAAAATGTGGCTGAGATCAAACACCATAACGAGATTCTGAAAAGGAAGTCATAAGGAATGGTAGCCTGGTGTGGAAGTTCTGTATGTTCCTTTACAAGGCTGATTTAAGGCTGATATGTTGTGAGTGCACAGCATAATTTGGCAACTAACTCATGGATACAATGTGATTTTTGTCTTTTTGCACTGAGCATGTATTCCATGGCCACAACATGAGACTACAACAGCAGTTGTTTCAGTAGGGCAGCTAGTCCCAGCTAGCCCATGCTGCTTGTTTTAAAGCAAAATGCTCATTTTCTAAACTGTGTTAATTCCTGTCAGCTCCTCTGGACAGCTTCTGTTCTTATTCAGATTTGGGATATGTCTTTTTTCATATCAGAAACTTCCTGCATGTATTTAAAGCGAGCATCTGCTGGATGCAGTGGTCAGAGGGATGTGATTGAAACATCCCTGCAGAGCTCTGTGAAGTGTCAAAGGGTGATGTCTGATTTCCATAGGCTCTGCTTGCTCAAAGCCCTCCTTTTGTCTCCTGACAGAGCTGTATTCTGATTTCAGAATGTCAATTATCCATACCTCCCTATTTCCTCTGCTCCTTATGTGTCAGCCCACCTAGAAGCTTTCTATTAATTTATCAAATTGTCATTGGGCTCACTTTGTTGCGCTGCAGTCATTAGCTTGTCCATTTGCTTTATTGGCCCATTTCCCGTTTATTATTCAGTCCCTGAATCACCATTTGAATAATTTTTAGTTAACTATTAATTGAATACCATTTCTAACATGATTACATTGTCTACATTCTCATTTTTGCACTATCACTAAGAGAAAGGGGTTTTTATTGTGATGCATATGAGAGCTGCCAGTTAATCGGTGGCTGGAAAATGGGAAGAAAGTGATGGCTCTGTCCAGTAATTACAGAATCAAAGAGTCTATGATTCTTTAAATGGTTGAACATGAGATTGAGGTTTCTGCTTCTGTTTCTGTAGCTAATGGACTTTTAGCCAGACCCCTTTGTACCAGTGCAGCAGGCTCTGGGATCTGTGGGGAATTTGTGGGAAATGACTGTCATACAAACAGCTTTTACTCTGGGCTGCTTGTGAGGCTGTTGGTCAGGCAGCAGTGCGCAAGTGTCAAGGTCTTCTGCTCTCCTAAGGTCTCCAGATTTCACAGCAGGCACCAGTTCTCCACATGCCTTGTCTACACATGTGGTGCAGCACAAAAGCAGGGATAGAGACTGATCTTCCAGCATTGCATTCAGTTTTGGGCAGGATGGCAGTACCCTCTAGCTGGCATCCCAGTCACTTCTCCTGGCTCATTTTGGACATAGTGATTGCAACATCCAGGGCATGAAGAACGCACAATTAAGGGGAACAACCTATTCTTGCTGTTCATTCTTAACATCTTTCAGGTGTCAGCGTGGGGCCTGTGCGGGAAGCTGATCCACAGGAGAGGCCTGAACCTCCCAGGCTGCTTCGTGCCAGTCCAACAGCTCAAGGTTTACACAGTGGCTGCCAATCACAGCCTGGGATTTATAAGGAACTTGGGAGGAAAACACAGAATCACAGAATCATGGAATGGCTTGGGTTGGAAAAGACTGTGGCAGCACTCTGCAGTGTTTGCTGGCTAGCACACCCTTAGTGGCCAGAGGGCACACACAAGAGTGGCTGCTCCCTGATCCCTGTCGAGACCATCTAGAGTGGTGGTGATTGCTGTGGTGTGGGTGACACAGCAGGGGCTCAGCACAAGGAAACCCGAGGCAAAGGAAACAGGGAAAGATCACTTGCCTGAGTTTCCAAGGAAGACTTATTCCCAAAAACGATCAGGAGCAAATGACAGAGAAAAACTACTCCGGCTACCATTTTTAAAGAGGGGATGATACAAGGAGTGGACGCAGCTCTTATCCTATGAGGGGGATTTTAGGGGAGGGTTACATAATTTAACCAATAGGGAGTATCGGGGGAGGGAAGAAGCCTTACAAACCAATCAACCATCAAAGCAGGCTAACTGGCACCGAACATTCCAGAACACAAGGGTAGTGACAACAGTGACTGACAGGAGCAAAGGGTAGGGTAACCGGATTGACAAGGACATATAAGGGGATGAGGGAACAGGGAGACTGACACAGTGATGGGCAGACAAGTGGCAGGAAAACGTTGTGGTAAACAACTTAGGACTGAACCATTTGAGGGAACAGAATGGGGTACATGGGAAAAACCATTGTAACTGACTAACATAAAAGGCCTAACTTTTTATATTACAACAACTGTAAAACACCAACTACCACAAAAGACCTTAAAGATCACCTCATTCCAGCCCCCCTGCCACGGGCTGGGACACCTCCCACTATTCCAGGTTGCTCAGGGCCCCATCAGCCTGGTCTTGCCAGAGTGAGGCAGCCACAGCTTCTCTGGGCAACCTCTGCCAGGGCCTCACCATCCTCACAGGGAACAATTTTTTCCTAATATCTGATCCAAATCTACTCTTCTTCAGTTTGAGGCCATTCCCCCAACCCTGTGCTAGAATAAATAAAGGAAGAGGGAAAATATTATGAACTTTGTGGGAGAAAATTTAAGCTGTGGAGAGCTCTGGGGCTGCACAGTGGCACAGAGAATCTCCTGTGGGTTTGCTCAGCAACATCTGAGATTTGTCTGAGTTCACTTTTGTGAGGGCAGGGCTTGTGCTTACACAGGATTGGTATGAGTATCAGCCCAGACTACAAGTCGTGGCTTTCTTCCTAGCTGGACCTGGGCCTGGGAACATCTGGGCTATTGATTCAGATGGAATTTTGAGTTTGTAGTCATCAAAGCCAGATTTTGGAGGAGCATTTTAGTTCTCAGTCATGGTGTGATTCCCAGAAATGATTGCCCTTGAGTTAGGTAAGCCCGGAGTTTGGGCTCTGGGCATAAAGGGTGCTGGGCTCCCCCTCAGGCAGGGAGGTTTTCTGGAGGGTATTGTCTCTGTAGAACCAGATCTCTAAAATAAGAGAGAGACATAGAGATGCCTCAGTGCTGACATCAGGCAGGGTGACAGTCTGTGTTCACCTTGGTGTTTTTGCATTCCCAGCTTGGCTCTGGTTACTGTAAACATCTACAGACAGACTCATCAGTCCTGTGGTGCTAACACAATAGGCAGCATCCAGGCTTAGATGTTCTTGACCAAATTATTCAGAAAGAAAGCTTACAGGTTTAGCCAAATGTAGAATTACTCTTTTGGAAGACAATAAAAGTGCAGGGCTGCGAATCATCAAAATAGTCCCCCAGATGGCCAAGGAAAGAGCACAACCACAAACAAAAGCCGCTCTCAACTTGGCATAACCTCCAAACTCACTGCCATTCCAGAGGAGTTGCTAATCACAGATGTGTGTTAGTCTTTGAAAAATACATTGGGAAGCAACAGATTTCTAAGTTGCAGCAGCGTGGAGATAATTTTATTTACACTTTCTCTGCATTGGGTGCAGAGTGGCTCATTTTCCAGTCCTAAATTTAAACAGGATGATATTGCATCCCCTGAGCAAAAGGAGAATGGAGCCAGTTAAACATTGGCTGGGAGGAGATGCACATCCCTGCTGAGCTGTGCACCACCCAGACTGAATTTTGGGAGGTTCCTTAACCTTTGCTCCCACGGTTGTTGTGCTGACAGTGCTGAAACCCTTTTTCCTAAACAATGTGGGTAGTTTTGGAGCATTCCCTTATGCTTGGCTACCTCCAGCTCTGCGAGGGCCCCCGGCCTCAAGTGCTTCCCCTGCCACCAAAGAGAGCGGGCCAGGTCAGTCCAGAATGCAAACAATGATGTCACCATTGTAAAAGAAATGAAAAGCTCTGTGGGAATCCAGGAGACGAACCCCACATTAAAGATCTTTTGGCTAAATAAGAGCACTAAGGAAAGCTTGCAAAGATCAGAATAGTGTTGCATGCCAATGTGGCATTTGATGTCCAAGATAAAAGGGGGACTTATTTCAGGAGTGAGACTGTTTAAGCAAGAGAAAGAAATCTTGGTGTCTGTGTTGGAATGCATAAAAACACATGTTTCCGATGTGGGTTTCTCATATGCTAAATGAACAGGACATCTGGTTGTGTTTTTAAAAATTAAATTGACTGACACTAAATCAGTGCTTTACAAAGCAAAAGGTAGTAAACCAAGAACATCTAATAAGGTAACAATGAAATATTTGGCAAGACTTCAGAGTATTGGAAACTCACACAACTGAAAGGAGCTGAAATATTGTGATATATATGAGGCCTTAACTTCTCATTTATCTGTGCTATTTCTTACTGCACTTCATAGTAATATGTTGCATTCCCATTGGTATAGATTTCTGTATGTTAGTGCCAAAACTCCAGATGTTTTCTAGGTAAATCTCTGGAGACTATTTTATTGTGTTTCATTTCTCCTTATTTACAATTCACTTGCCTTGAACTCTGGCCATTGGTAATAAAAATCCATGGAGCCTGCAGCTGAGCCAAGTGGACACCATTGTCCTGTTTTTTCAAGTTGGGATGGGTTGATCCAAGCCTTGAACAGAATCCAAACCACTGGAGTTTTCCAAAAGTTCATCTCTCTTCTCTTTATTTTTTAACCCTTCATGCACCAGGGAATAAAGAGTCAACTGCTTTGTCTTTCCTTTTCCCCCTCCACTCTGTCATGAAAGGTCCAACCCCTCTTCAAAACAACAGCCTATACACAGTTGTTGTCGTTTAGCTCTTCTGCAAAGTCCTGTCCCTCAGAGCCCTGACCTGACCAGTACTCCAGGGTTCTGTATCCCTCCTCCAGGCTACCTTCACCCCTAATCTGCCAGCTTCCTCTGAGTTCCTCTGGAGTTAAAGAAAAAACAATGTGGAGGTGTGGTCTTTCCTCATCCCTGAGCCACTTTGTGCTTTTTAATGTCTTCCCTTTCTGCCTTGCAGGCACAGCGCCGTGCTCCAGCTGGGCCCTTCCAAACCCAAGCTCCCCTTTTCCTTCCAGTTCAGTTGTTGGTTTTGGGTTTTTTTGGTTGTTTGTTTGGGGTTTTTTTTTAAGCTTTTATTAATGAATTAAGATATAATTAACCTGCCGTCTCCTCCCCTCCTCAGTTTGCTGTCTGTTTAGGCTGTAAATACCTTCAGGTTCTCTGGTACATCAGAGAGATTGTGGTGCCCATCTTGCACTGAAATCAGTCTGTGGTTACTGGGGAATTCAGGTCTCTGCATGCTGACAAAACCCCTGCTTAATGACACAGAAATAATTAGCCACTTTGCTGTAGTGGGACTTCAGTTAATTTTAAAGAGCTGCAAAGTTCTGTTTCAGAGTTGCTGCAATCAGTGGTTACGTTTTACAACCCATCACAGGCATGTTTGATCAACCACACAGATTTTTTATGTGAACATACCCACCCACCAGATGTGTATAAACATAAATCATTCCACAGCATAACCTGATCATGTTTTCTTAGTGGTTCTGGGCTTGACTGATCCTCCAGGAGAAAGTGGTGCTGCTCAGGAGAACTCCAAACCATGAGCGAGCCCTGCTCAGATCTCATGAGCACTGCTCTGCTGTCTTTCCTTGTCAGGGAGAAGGATGAATGAAAGGAAGTTGTTGCAGCTCTGAAAAGGGTTTTTGTCTCTCCCCACATGCCCAGGTAGATGTGGCTGGCTCTGAGTGCAGCCTCTTGCCTGGCCTGTGTTTCCTGTGCTGGCTTTCAGGGGCTGTGCAGTGCTGGAGGACTAGAGCTGCAATGCAGTAACTGGTAACTCCCGCTCCCTGCAAGGCTGGAGGGAATTCTTTCCTGCTCTAGTAAGCAGCTGGAGTGGTAAGTGCCAGCCTCCCAGGTTTCTGAACAATTCCTATTTTTCTTTGATTTCTTGTAGCTAAAATACACTTAGATAAGGCAGGTAATATCCTTTATGCTTTGTGCAATTGCTTGTGAATGATGTATTTGTTTTTAAAATAGTACAAGTTATTTATATGCTGTGAAGTTTATAATTCTTTTACCAGTAGATATGACTGTGTTGACCAGCATCCTAATTACCTGAAGAGCTGAACATTTACTGTTAATCAGTAAATATTTCAAAATGAAGCAATTATAAATGGGCCAAATCCAAAATGCCAGATAGCAGCATTCTCACAGTGGATCCAGGAATGACACTTAACAATTTCCAGGTTCCAAACTTGAGTTACCAAATTGCATCACAAAGGAAGGTACTGCTGTCATTAGTTTTCGTTTCACATGTTGAAATAGAGGTTCTGAAAGACAAAATAATTTTCTTTACAGTTCCACTATACTGCTACCAGTTGATCTTGAGTCCTGCATCCCAGGTAGTGTCATAAAATCCTTGGATGTATTTTGTCCTGAATTTCACAGAAAACTGCCTTCGAATTCCATGCCTCAAGCTTATCTCTAGAAATATTTAATGAGCAAAGTGTTAATTCAAATTTCATGAAAATAATCAACAGAGACAGCATCAAAGCACAGTCTCTTCCCAAGTTAGTGGTATAATAAAAAAGTTTAAGCTCTAGATAAAGCAGAGAAAGCATTATGCTGATCAACCATCTTCACTGGGGAGAAATGAATAGAAGGCAAGCATTAGGAATGATGGCTGCTATTTTCTTTTCATTTGGAAGCAAGTTCTGTGTTTGCATCTCCCAGCTTTATTTGTGATCAGTGAGGCTTCAGCCTGGATTGAAGCCACAGGGGTCACAGATTGCTCATCTGTGGATCTTGTCATGATGTCCTTTGGGTGTATTACATAAAGGTCACTCTTTTTGTTACTTCCCTCCTCTTTCTCCATTTTTTAACTTGTTTTCTCTCTACTGATGCTCTACTGAGGACCAGCTAAAGAAACAAAAACATTTTAAAATCTTCAGTGGGAAGCTGGGTACACACAGAGTACTCAGCATTTATATAGTGTCTGTCCTTAAAGTGTCAATGTTTACCAAGCAATTCTATTTATTGGCATATCAGCCCTCTGAATTCAACTGAAAGGACTCAAAGGCTTTCAGTGATTTCAGTGTATTTTTGATTGTATCATTATTCCCCTGCAGTGAGAAGGGAAAAAACAAATCACTGTGGTGTCTAAAATGCTGTGTGCATCTTTTTGCAAATGCAGTAATCTCACAGGCGCCTGTTTTTTCCAATGTGATGCTGCCTCAGTCAATTCTTTGTGCCAGAGAGGGAAAACTGTGATAGGTTCCCAAATTCCAATAGTCAGTATAATAACCTGTTCCCTCTGCCCTCCCTGTCCCTGAAAAATGCAGAGTTTGAGAGGGTTTTTAAACATTGCTTAGAATGAAAAGAATGACTCTCAACTCTCATGAAAAAACACATATATTTCTTTCATCATAATTCTCAACAGTACTTGAACTTTTATGAAATAGTTGCAATAAATTGTATAAGATCAATCTTGTGAAGTAATAACATTTCAGGAGAGGGAAAAATTTTAATTTGAAATGACAGACTTGAAGATCCTTGCCTGGACACAAAGAGAGGATAACTCCTGAGAAGTCTTTCCAGAAAAAAAAAAAGATAGAGACTGAATTAATTGAGTAAGTTATGAGGGTTAAATTATTAATTCAGCTCTGCGTCAGCTTTGAACTACTTATTAGCAATTAATTGATACAGATATTTTATAAAATGCACAAGTCATTTTAATAAATACTTCTGAGCTTTTTTTTTTTACTGGATGTGAAACGATGGGCGCATGAAAATGTATGCTCAGTCTTAGTCTGCATCACTATAATGCATGGGATAATCAGATTAACGGCAGTCCTGGGAAAAGGGAGACTCAGTGGGAAAAGAACAAAGCTGGAGAGGCACTTTCTGTGCTGGTTTCTGAGGAGGACCAACAACCACCTCTTTCAGCACACAGAAAATTGGGTCTTCTTGTGTGTTTTTGATTGTGGCCATCCAGCAAAGCAGGGTTCTGGCTGTTCAACCATCTGGGATCCATGCTGTGAATGAAGCAGGAGGAGATTGCTATAAATATTAAGCACAAAGAGGCTGCTGTAATAGGAGGAGGAACTTTCCATGTGCAGTGTGGGGAAAAGCAGCAGAGGAGGACACTGGCCCTCCACAGCAAAGCTGTCCCATCCTTTCCCATCCTCCAAAAAGCCACCGCCATGAAGGGAAAGAGTTAAAAAAGAGCAAATTTTTGCAGCCTGATCCTTTGCACTGACTGTCAGTGTTCTTTCAGATCTCTCATATTTACAGGTCAGTGTAATCTGTGATTTAAACTTTATTTCATGAGCTCATTATTGAACAAAGATGACAAACAAGGGCTCAATCACCTTTTGGTGACTTGCCTGTCACATTAATTTTCTCAGCCACCATTCAAGTAGTATGATTTCCTAACTTACAGTACCCAACTCTTAATATCATCACCTATGAACAAAAAATAGAATTAGTTCCCTATTCAGTGCTGAGAGTGCTCATCCTTCCTGCTTCATCCTGGTGTGAGCATCCCCTCAGGAAACACAAAAGCATCAGCAGTCCAGCTGCTCTTGGATCTGCTTCAAGAACTTTTGGGGTAAGCTGAAGTTTTATACCTTCCAGCTTGGAGCTTTGGACTTTGCCATTTCCAGAAGTTAGTGGAAGTTAGTGGAAAATGCCAGGCAAAAGTTAAAGTTGCAATTTCCAAGTGATGGTGACTGCAGAGTGGCCCTTCCTGGCCACCTGTCCTGCCTGCCTTGTGCCTGGCTTTGATGGGATGGTGCTGCTCCCAGCTGACATCATGGGCTGGGTTAGCCAAAACCTGAGCAGGAGTCGAGTGAACTCTCCTGCCTGACCCTCACATCCTTCTCCAGGGCAGCTGCTCCTTGGCACAAGAGCCTGTTGGGGGATGTTTCCAGGGTTCTGCAGGTGTTCCAGGTCAGCATTCAGGGGAAGAGGTGTCTGGCCACCCATGAAATCTTGTGAAAATCCCGTTCTTTTCTGTAATATGCTTTTGAGCTCATTCTAACTCCAGGACAGCAGCAACTTATGCTCTTTGATGACAAAGAATGTACTTATTCTGATCTTCTCCACATGCTCCTTTTATTTTCATCACCCAATTTAAACTCTGATTCATCCTTTGAAGAAAAATATTTTCCTTTTCTGTCAAGTTCTCTCCCTATCTTTCTATTCTGAGCAGTTTTCACAGGGTTAGTGAAAACTGCATTTACACACCAAGTGAGGAGTATGTCTTTAAACCATGCAAAAATATCTCATAAATTGTTTTTTTTAATGTTGAAGAAGAGTCCAGTTGAAATTGTACTTTGCCATCCATAAAAATGCACCAGGATGGTTGTTGAAGCACTCACACCCTTGTGCACAGGCACATGGACTCACTGGAGACAGATGCATCTCTTTGAAAACTGCCTCTGATTTTCTGGGTCAGGCTTGCACTTAGATAATACTTCTGTGCACTATTTCTTGCTTTACAGCAAAGTGCAAAGGTGTTGCTGCCTTTTTAGAGCTGGGGATTTTTGCACACAGGGATATGAGAATTCCTCAGGAACTGTGAGTTCCTGCGAGTGGGGAACCCATATCCTATATCCCATATCCCATATCCCACTGACCTCCAGTAAAGTTTGCTAAATTGTAAAAGCAGATTCTTGCTTAGGTGAATATCACCCTGTTAATATTGCCAAAACAGCTTCATTCAAATCATCACCAAGCCTGTTGGTGGGCAGGGGAGGACTAAAGTTTGCACCTAACATTTTGGGTTATGCTGAGAACTTGGTTTGCACCTGGAAAGAGGAATGAACCAGGCAGCACTGAAACACAGATTTACAGGGAGACACATGACTTCTCCTCATGCAGAGTTATTTCATGCATGCTATTTCTCTTCATCCCTCCTCCACTGACTGCACTGGAGCCTCTGAAAATTTTTGCATCCTTTGATAGCTAAATAATCCTGATGTTTCAGTGGTACAGATCTTTACCTTCTGTGCTGTTTGATGTAACCTGAAAGGCCCAATAAATGTCTTCTGTGGAGAAGTTACTAGAAGTAATACAAGATACAAAGCAGAAGCAGAGATGATGCACAGTTTAGTGGATGAGGACTTCAGGTGAGGCAGGAGATGTGATTTTATCCCTACAGAGATGATTCCTTGGGGAAGTTACATTAGTTTCTGTGTCTGCCTTTGCTTCATGTGCTAGGATGGGAAAAAAGTCTGTTACAAATCTCATATTGTGGATTTCAAAACTGCCTAGTACAATCCTGGTGGGGCTTCTAGGGATAAATGTAACAGAAATCATAACAGCAATGGTTGTCTTCAGAGCAATAATGCACTGAAAGCCTCTTATCTTTTAAATCCTGCTTGTCCTGCTTGCTGTGGTGTAACCAAGCACAAAACAAACACTGTAACAGCTTTCTACAGCACTATAATGAGTATTTTTATTCCATCAGAGAAATACCTAATAAAATATAAGCAGTATATAACACCAGATGGAATAATATGTTTTAGGAGAGGGCAGTTCAATGAACTCATGACACATCTCTGGAAACCATTGTGGGAATCAGGTAGGAAAGGGAGGCAGGGATGTACTTGGATAGTGTCAGGTGTCCCATTCTGTTCTGGAAAGTGTGAGTTCTTGCCATGTGTTTGTATTTACAGGAGACCAGAGAAGTTCCCACTCCTCTCAGGAGAAGGCTGTCTTTGTGAACATGTGTTTGTGAATGGTGGTTTGGAACTTCTGGTCAGAAATTTGGGTCAGGATAATAATTTCTTCACTTACTGGTGCTCATAGAAATAGCAAAAGCAATGACAACATTTTCTCAACACCTTGGTAATTTCTTGATTGGCTTGAGTAAAGACAAGGCAGAGTCATGGCACAGTCTACAACTTTCCCATTTTATTTACTTCTGTATGTTCATACTTCAGAAACTGCTTTATGTAATGGCCTTATCTGCATATCACCTTTTAACAGGAGTCATTGATTTTTTCAGGGCTTGGAGCAACCTGAGCTAGTGGGAGGTGTCCCTGCCCATGGCAGGGTGTGGAATGAGATGATCTGTAAGGTCCCTTCCAATGCATTTATGATTCTATCAATGCTTGTGCACACATGTCCTGTCAATCTGACAATTTAAAATGTAATTTTCACACCCTGAAAATGGTGTCTTCAGTCTGAATGCTGGTATTACAGGTTTCAGATCCATAACTGTTGTTTTCATTTTTGAATGCCTGTGGGCAGCTGAAAGCAAAACAGATCAGGCAGTGCATGGTGAAAAACACAGAAGTCAAAAAAAGAATGTGAGTGGTAGAAAATGCTCATCTGCACCTGAGCAGTGTTGTTCATGATCCTCCTGGCCCATGATTGTTGTATCCCGCAGCCTGGCTTGCTGAATTCATCCTGACTCTTTGTAACTGCCTGAAACTGAACTGGAATAAAAGTGAATCAAATCTTTTTTCTCCCAAGAGGTGCTTCTAGGACTGCAAATCCCAAACCATCACCTGCCCAAAGTGTGTTTGCTGAGGATGGTGGCTCAGAGCAGCTCTGCTTTGCGTTAATTGTGCTGACTGCCATTCTCACAGACTCCTCCTGGGCTGGCTTTGGCACTCAGTGGGCTCAGGTAGTGCTCCAGGAGTAGCCATAGCAACGTGGTCCTCAACAGCACCTGCACATCCCCTGGAGAGATGGATAAATACAGAAACTGCATTTCAAACTGTCTCAAAACTGCTGCTGCTTCCACCTGTACACTGGACTCTGAAGGTACAGCAGCACTCACCCAATGGGAAGTGCCACAGGAATTAGAAGGAAAAAAATAAATTAGTGTGTTCTATTATTTCCAAATCCTTTCCTCAGTCAGGCCTGCCAGGTCCCTCTCCTTGGTGTTAAGTCCTCAGCTTAGCAAAGCTGTGCTGGAAGAATTTCACAGGTCTAAATGATGAAAAATGGGGAAATGGGACAAAACACAGAGATGCTACAGCCTCTCTCTGAGCATACCAGAACCAATGGAAAGCTTTAAAATCCCTGATTCTTGGCCAAAATTCTGCAGCAGGAGCCTTGAACAGGGCTGATCTCCATGGGTGCAGGGGCTCTTATCCACCTCCATCAGCTGGGAGCTCAGGCTAAGCCCTGTCTGAGCATGGAACACATGTTAGCTAAGATGAGGTGCCCCTAAATTATCTCAGAATGACACAAGATTTCAATTAATATCTTGCTTTTGACCTCCTATTGGATTCATGGAGCTGGTTGGGCTGTGCAGGTTCTAACAGCACCTTCACAGGGAGCCCTACCATTGTTACAAGTTATAATTAAGCAGCCAGGAACAGCTCTCTCCTTCCCGTGCTTGTTATCACAGAAGATGCTAAAGTTTCTATTTCTGAGCTCTCTCAAATCGCTCCTTGTTGGTAGTAAGACCACATATGCCCTCTGCTGTCCCTTCAAATTGTGTGAGGACCTATTAGCACAACATTATTGGTATTGTTGTTACTGGTATTAATTTAATGACTCTGAAAACTAAGAAATATTCTGAGTGTTGCAGGCAGGGGTTCAGGGAGTTCCAGCTCTGGGTGTGCAGGTGGGGTCTCTGGGCTTACACCAGGTGCAGGATAACACAAGGCAACCTCTTGGGAAAGCCTCACAGAAATTCTGCTTTTCACATTTTGAGTTTTTCTGCTTTCTAAGCACATATTCTCTGTGATGTGCTTCCTAGTTCTCCAGAGTCATCTGGAATAAGGTCAGATCTGCAAAATTCTATGCCTTTAAAAGTAGATCTGGAACAAAACTGTAGGTAAATCTCTAAATATAGAGGACAGTACATTTTTTCAGTAAGCAAATTGCTTGCTGTTTTTACATGCTGGATTTCCTTGATTTGTCAGAAATGGTTAGTGTTAAGAATCCAATTTCTTGGCAGCAAACAAACCTTTAACAACCTTGGGTAAACCTTATATGGTGCTTAATTTGCACTAGCAGCACGTAATGCAAACAAAGTGTTGACTGGAATGCACTTTCCCAAATTAATTTCCATCTTCTGACAACAGATACTTTTCTTGACAAAGATAAGTTTCCCAGCACTATCCAGCTCGCTCCCTGCTGTTTGTGCAAATTGTGCACACAGTGTTATTTTAATCTTTAGTGGTAGCAGAGTCACTCCTTGATACCCTGCTTTTAAATTTATGTATTAAATCTCGTTGGCTCCTAATAACTCTCATTTTGGATAGCACGTGGAGAGCTCAGGGGACATGGTGGGGTTCTAAGAGAACCTCATTTTGGTAAGTGGGAGAGGCAAACAGTTTTCCATGGATGGATGCTAGCTTGGCACTGAACTGGGTTGGTAAATTTTGTTTGAAACACTGGGATTTCTTATACAGGCCCAGTTGTGCTCTCTGCCCAAGCTCTTGGACAGACCCTAAGTTAATTGCTGTCTCCCAGGTTTTGTAGGATCATGGGATCACACGTGGTGTCTTCATGCAGGTTATTTCCGCTAATCCTCTAATTCAAGTGCTTCCTAAAATATTGTGCCTATCCTGGAAATGCACACTAAATGCTTGGCCAAAATTATACATTAGAGTGCAATTAGCTGTGAGCAGAGCACTGAAACCTGGAATATTTTTGACTAAGAGGTCAATTAGCATGATTGGGAGGCAAAGGATGCAGCCAGCCATAGTGTGGTCAGAGGGAGCAATCAAGTGAATTGAGCAGTCAGCTGATTAGGAAAGAACTAGTGAGAGCAAGATGAATTTTCACCCTGGAAGTGATGAATGTAGGTATGTCTGGAGCATTCAGCCAAACTCAACACTCAATCAGCATTCGATTAACCTCAGCTGCCCCCCATGTACATAGGATTTAAATATATATTTATATATGACAGTCTCATCATGTGTGCTGCTCCCAGGAGCTGTTCTACCTGTGTTTAAGTATCAGCAAAATTAGTAAATAATAACTCAAATGTACTGAGTAATAGTGATATAACTGTGCATTCAAGCAAAATATTTTAGTGGCAAACTGATGGTTCTTTATCTTACAACTCATCTGTCCTTAGATTACATTTGTGTTTCAAATCCAAATATCATAATTTTTTCTGTTGTGTAGTAATAAGTCTAAAAGTAGAGTAAGGCAAGGCTTTGGGGTTAATTAAAGTTCACTGGAAATGTACTTCTTATTATCAGACCTATGCCTCTGTAATTAACATTTGAAATGCAGGGTTAATTATTATTGTCCCCTTTGTTAGTTTGCAATGTAGAACAAAGACATCAAAAGCTTCAGGTTTGATTTTGAGGGAAACTTTTAATAGCAGGGAAATTTCCCTGACCCCTGAATACCTCTGTGGAGTTCCCAGTCTGGGTCTGGAGGAGGAAGGAGAGGAATTTGGCCTGGTGGCAGCACCACTCACCTGAGCCTGTGCAGATGTGCTGGCTTTAGTTGGCAGAAGGAGCATCAGGGAAACCTCTGGGGAAGGAAAAACCATTCTCAGGCTGACTCTTCTAAAGGCTACTCCAGTTAACTTCATTTGGTTTATCTCCATGACTCAGAAAAACGTATGAACTAAAGTTGGGGTTTCTTTTGGTTTTTTTTGTTTTAATGAGGTCATAAATGGTGTTGTGCCAATCCGAGCCAAGGCAATGCTTTCTTTACATTAGCCAGCTCATCTTTCCTCAAAGTGGAACTCATGATTCCCTACATTTATTTTTGGTCTTTGTTTATATGTGAGGTAACCTTTGTTTAGTGTTTGGGATACATCTTTAACCCAGACTAGTTCTGTTTATAAGTGTATTGTGGCACTGTCGAGTTTCACATGGCAAAATTTCCTCTGTTAGTTCCTCGACCCAAACTGAAGTTATATTATTTTAGCATTGAGATAGTTGTTCTTTTCTCAAAATATTTATATTGCAAAACCCAGGCTCCCAAATTTAGTGTAGTGTGGGAGCCACAAGTTCACTTGTGACACGCACTGATTTGGCAGCATGCAAACCACAGAGATGTCTTTAGCCCTACTCATTTATTCTGGGGAAGGATGAGATCTCCAGGGGCTCTACAAACAAGTCTGATTTAAGATTTGTTTTCTAGAAATGTTTCAGCTGCCGTGTTCTGTGTGTACATAATTTATAGAGCATCTCTTAATCTCTGAAACCATAGCTTATGGTTACTGATTGCACAAATCATCCAGGATGCAGCTATAATCAAATTCTGGATGTTTTTGTCATGGTGAAAGAAAAATGATGGCACTGGAAGTGTGATGCTCAGCAGTGGGGCACTGACCTATTGTACTCAAGCTAAGAAGTAGCTCAATTTGCTTGCAGATTACAAAATATTGCCTCCTGTACATGGCCTGATGAAGGTCAAAACACTCAGTGAGCAAGTTGCTCCCACATGTCAAACAATAGTCGGGGCTAATGGTTCTTGTGGCTTCCAGGATCCTGTCCATGGCAAAGCTGAATTATTTTTGGACTGGCACCCCTTGCCCACTGTGCCAGCTGACCCTGAGGTGTCTTGGCCCTTCCTGAGGAGGGACAGACAGCTTCCCACCCTGCAGTGTGCCAGGAGGTTTCTGTACTGCCTGTGGTTGGTCTTCATGATCTTAAGAGTCATTTCCAGCCTAATTGATTCTAAATTCTCTGTGCTGCCTCGTGCTGTTCTCCCTGCTCAGGAAAGCAGAACAGCAATTTCCCAGGAGCCCCAGGAACTTCTTTCCCCAGTGCATTTGCATGTGCCTGGATTTACCTTGCTACCCACTCTGGGCAGCTGTGACAGCCTTCTTCAGCCAGTGTATGGGAGATACCAGCACATTTCCACAGGAGGTTTGTCCAGCTGCTCGGAGCCACACACCAGGAATGTTTGGGGATGCTGTACCTGGCTCACAGGGCCACAGGGAGCATCTTCCAGCAGAGTGACATAACTGGTTTGTATGCAGAAGTATCAGTTCTCCCAGCTTTTTCCTGGATGAGAGTTCAGAGGTCACTTCATGTTGGTGGGATTTGGGGCTGCTGCTTTTCTGTTTTGCCTTTAAAGTGCATACTACTGTATGGTTATTTTAGGAGCTCTTTTTTTGTGTGTGTATGTACATAGACAGAAATTCCAACCTGTTACAATCAAGTTTATTCAAAATTTTTGCACCGTTTATCTTCTTTGCACTCTTTAACTAATGCCACTATTGATTATAAATGATTTTCCCATTAATTAAATGGCAAATACAGACACACACTTATCTGAGAAACTAATGGCAGCTGGCTGAATTTTGAGATTTAATGGATATTTGACCACTTTTGTTCCTATTTTTTTTCCCCCACACAGGGACACCATCCTGTTTGGCTCAAAAAATCAGTATTGTAGTTAACCAAATTTATAAGACATTAGAAGTTCCTTTAGCTCAATGATCAAAATATGAATGAAATTTTTGTTTTTCATATCCAAAGTCCATGTTATGTAGGGTGATGTGATCATGGCTTCAAAATCCTTTTCTCTCTGATTTCAGATGATTCTATGATTGGGAGGTGCAAGACCTTCTTGCCAAGAAAGAAGTCCAGAATTACTCCTTCCTGGAAAGTGCAGTCAGGTCACCCAGAGATGTGCCTGGAGGAAGAACAGGTGGGAGAGTTAAATGAACAACTCAATCTCTGTTTAACTTATTTCCTGTTTTGCTGTACATCACTTTAAAAAATATATTCAAGTGGTCATAGCTCAGATTTTTTGAGTTTGAGAACAGACAAAGAAAGGTCTGTGCCAGCACCCCTCACAACTAGTCTGTTACCAAGGAAGAATGTCAGGCAGTCACTGGAGCCTTGAACCTAAGGAAAAATGCCAGGCAGTCCCTGTAAGAGTATGACAGAGCAGTTTTTATGTTGTTGTCATGTGGTGCTAGACACCATTTTGCCTCCTAAGTTCCTGCCAGCTCTTCCTTTCTGAACTGCTCCCTTCTCATTCCCTCCACCCTCCCAGAGCAGAGCTTGGTGCTCACATGCTCTCCATGTTTATTTTGGAAGTACTCCTGAGCCTGCATGGTCAGAGCTTGCATGAGATCCTGAGTTTTCTCAGGTTTCCCACTTGCCCAAGGCCAGTAAGTTTAATTCCTGTACTTTGTGTGCTCTTACTCTTAGCTGTTTTCTGTTGCCCTTCCCTTCCCCTTGGTGGACCTACCTGTTTTAATATCAGTTCCCTTTGGGGGAAGAAGATTGGTAAATCCCAGAAAGGTCCCAGTCAGCTCCCTCAGCTTCTTCTTTGTGTTCTTCCAAGCCAACTTCCAGTGCCCTGCATGCTGAATTTCCAGAAATCCTTTGTTTGGGAGGCACAGAGACTTGCCCAAGGCAAAGCAGCCTATGCAGACTTGCCAACCCAAGCTCACCTCATTCATCTCTGAGCTGCTCCTAACTGAACTTGAGGAGCCCTTTGCTTCTCCAAGTAGATCCTGAGAGTGGGAACCACCACCTGGAACTTCTAAAATATCACCTGAATTTGTTTCCACCACGCACAACATAAAGAAAACTGCTTCCTTCTATTTGATCAAAGCAAGCAGCCACAAGCACCTGCTGGAAGGGCTGTGCCTGGAAAAGGCAGAGGAAGAACAATTGTGTGAGGAAGTGCTGAAATGACCATGCTTATTGTCATTCTTCTTTCTCTACTCACTTAGCAAGAAGTGTGTGCTCAGGTTCCACTGAGCACTCAATATCTGAACTGTGCTACAGGTTCCTGGAGCAGCCACAAATTTCAGTGGCACAGTTTTCCTCCTGCTACTCCCTGCAGTTCAAACCTGCATGTGCCAGAGATCTGCAAACTAAAGTGAGAGGAAGAGGGCTCACTTACCATCTGCAGTGCCAAAGCCCACAAAATTAAAGGAAGGAAAACATGAGGGCTGCACATACATCAGTAAACAGAGGCACTTTTGATCTCTTCTGATTAGAAAGTCTGGAGGAGCAAAGAGCAGATTTTCAAATGCAATACCTGCTTCAGTGATCTGATCCCCCTGAGACAAGGAGAGTGTTTTGCACTGATAAACCTTGTTGGTTTAAGGGCTTGGTGAATCCTGCTGACCATTCATTTGTTCACAGACATATATCTATTAGGTATCTGTATGTGTACATGTATATAACCATAAAATAGATAATATGATGTAATGTAGCATAGCATGATAACACAACATAAATATAATTTAGGTATTATATCAAGCAAGCCATATACCTTCTGCCTTTACCCCTGCTGGAGCCATTTGCTAGTTGATAAACTAAGGAGCTTCCCAGTCATTTCATCAACACAGGCTCATCTTTTGCCTTTCTGATGAGGAACAGCAGAGATTTATGTGGAAAACAAATCTGCATGCTTTTTTGGTCATGATGTGTCATTCCCAGGCTACTTCTGTCCTTACCTGCCTCCTCTAATGCAGGGAGGCTGTGGTTCACTCCTCTGTTTAATTCCAATACCTAGTGCAGGCACTGAGCTTGGAACTCCAAAGGTGGCAGGGTGGGATGTCTGGTGTTTTTGAGGTCCCCAGGATGAGGTGAGAGATGAGAATTTGACTCCATGTTCTCAGAAGGCTGATTTATTATTATATTATATTATATTATATTATATTATATTATATTATATTATATTATATTATATTATATTATATTATATTATATTATATTATATTATATTATGCTGTATTAAAACTATACTAAAGAAAGAGAAAGGATGCATCAGAAGGCTTAGGAAGAATGAAAATGAAAGCTCGTGACTGACTGACTCCTCAGAGTCCAACACAGCTGATGGTGATTGGTCATTTATTAAAAACAATTCACATGTTTGGATAAACAATCTCCAGACCACATTCCAGGGCAGCAAAACATGGAGAAGCTGAAGCTTCCCAGCTTTCCAGAAGAAGAAATCCTGGCAAAAGGATTTTTCAGAAAATATCATGGTGACAGGGGTGGATGTTTAAACATCTTTTTCTCTCCAGCATGATACTTGCAACAAATTTATCTGTTTTTAAGATTTTCATAATGTATTTTAATGTCCAGTGACATCCATTGCACAAGCAGGGGTTTTGTGATGCATTAGATTCCACTCTCTGTGAATTTTTTCTATGTGAATATTTTCTCTGGGCTCAGCTGTGCTCTCACTAACACCTGTATAAACCCACCAGTCATTTCACTAAGTTACTGAAATCTCTCTGCACTTGTAGCACTGTAGGTGGAAGCAGAAGCTAATTAAGTTAATTTGTGAATTTTTTAACCTACAGCAGACACTCAACCCTGCTTGCCCACACAGGCAGAAAGACTCAGGCACAGAGGTGCAGTGAGGTTCATAAAATAAATGGCCTGGCTGAGTGTGTCTGCCCAGATGAAAGCCAGATGTTTGGGAAGGAAACTCCTTTTCTGCCAAGGTTGTGCATGGTCAGCCTCAGCTGTGTGGCCAAAATAGCATTCTCAGGAATATTTACAAGGATAAACACACCTTTTCTTCCTTGGACATTTTCAACAGGTGCCACCAGGCTTTGGTTTTCCACTTGGAAAGTGCCCTGCATGTGTCACTATTGTATGAACTGTGGCACTTTTTCTGCTCTCCAGTTTCACAGCAAGGATCCAGGGAATTCCTGAGAGTACTGGATTCTCCATGTGTGCAGGGAGTGCCTCTGTATTTACAGGCACGTTGTGTGGGATCTCATGCACTCTTTTAAAAAGTGCATCAGTTAAACTGCTTGGCTCTGAGAGGTAAATAATGTGCTTACCTTCTCCATGGCTTCACGGGGCTCATGAACACAAGAACAGCTCTTGCTGGGGTGGCATACTGTCCTCACAGGACATGCAGCTCCCACCCTTTACGCCTCTTGGAAGAGCCCCCACCTCCTGTCCCAAGAGGTGAAGCTGAGGGACTCCACCAAGCTCCATCTCCTCCCTTCCCTGAACCTCTCTTGCTGTCCTGACTCTGCAGCAGTGTCACAATAAGGAATTCTGCAAGGTCCCCTGAATGACATAAAAAGAACCATGTAATTATTGAACTGCAACACAAGGACAAAGACTTTTTTTGAAGAACTTAGTATGGAGAACTCAGCGATACCTGTAAGATCATGGTTGAAGATGTTTGCAAATCTTTTTGCCTTGTGCTGGCAAATTATCAGGAACGTCTTGAACCACTGCCTTGTCATCCTTCTAAGGGAGAAATCCACACAGCTGGCACCTCAAAACATGTAGACTATAAAAGAAGAACAGGTTGCAATATCATTCTCCAGGTTTACACTGATATGACTTGTTGCCATATAAGATCCCGTTTTCACTTATTTATTTAGTAGAAAAAGAGGCCAGTGTATGCATTGATCTTGTTTTCAAAATAGTTTTCTGGGAAAATTACTGAAGGGTCATTTTTTCCATCCAGAACAGAGTTGACATAGAATCATAGACATCCTTCCAGCAGCCTTCTGAGTTATTGGTCTAGATTCCATCACTCCAAGGTCCACAGCAGATGGATCAATGTATTCTTCAGACATGTCCTTCATGGGTTTATCTCATCTTGCCTTTGTCACAGGAACCACAGAAATGCCCACACTGCCACAGTTATGACCAGAGTGAGCAATTGATGTTTTGGCATTTGATTAACATAGTGATAAAAAAAGGAAATGCTACCATTTTGGGAGAAACAAAGAAAATTGGATATTTTTATTCTTAGCTACCAGTCCTTGTGCATATACACTCAATTTTCTAAGCTTAATAACTTTGAAATACATGGACCAGTTCCTTCCATTCCAGGTTGTCGTGGGATAGTGTCCTCAGAGATGCAGTCCTAGAGATTTTTTGAAAATTGACAGTCAGGCATGAGAGATAGTTTTAGTGCTCCTCTTAAAGCAAAGGTTGATTTGTCCTTCCCTCCTTTCCTCCTTCCATTTATTAGCTATCAGGGAACCAAAATCATGCCAGGACAGGGGGGTGGGAAAGCAGAATGAAGGGAAAAAAGTCATTAGAAAACAGGCTTCATTAATTCAGCTGCTCGGGGAGCAGCGTGTTTGGAAAGGTCGGGATTTTTCATTTGACCTAAACAAAATGCTTGGCCATTCTTCAGTTCAAATGTTTCATTCCTGCTCATTGAACCAAATCAAAACACTGAGCTTTAGTGGAGGGATGTAATGAAGGGCTGGGCAGGGAGCCCCTGCAGCTTATTCCAGCGGCACTTTTCTGCCACAGTACTGGGAAAGGTTGACACCCTTTTTCCAAAAGTGCAGTGTTGATCATCTCCAAAGTATTGATAGATTTCACCCCAGGTATTTAGAAGTCAAAGAAAGACCCAATCTGCCTGGAAGGAGTGTACATCCTCCTGCCCTGAACAGCTGTTACAGGGAAAAAGAAGTTGTGAAAATGTTTTAATCATAGAATGGTCAGGGTTGGAAGGGACTTTAAAGATCATCATTTCCAAACCTGTGCCATGGGCAGGGACACCTTCCACTAGACCAGGTTATTCCAGCACTAGCCTCAAGTCCTTCCCTCCTGTTCCCAAATGTGTGTTGGTGAACACTGAAGCATAGTAGACAGTGGGATTTGTTGGCAGACCCTTTGTCCCCTCCACACCATTGCCTCGGAGCTAGTCCAATCCCCTAAGAGGAAATCTGTAATTAAAATCATTGCCCTGATCTGGATATGATGTGCTTGAACTCAGAGTTTCCTCTCTCTCAGGAGAAATTTCTAAGGCAGCTTAAAGACTGATGAAGATGGGATTTCCCAGAGTTCAGGGTGGCACAGGAGAAGGGGACATTGCCCAAGAGATGATTTCCTGGAGGCTTCTCCTGCAGCTTTTTCTCCTGGTGTTTGTGGAGCACTATCACACTTCAGACAGCAGTTTCAACAGGAGTCATTTGATCCCGAGGAATTTCAGCAGTGCCAGTGCCCCTCCTAGAGGCTCCCCATAAGCCCCTTTTGAGGATGCAGATCCTAGCAACAGCAAAAGCAACAATTGGTCTGAGCTGGGGAACAGACTGGCTTGTTGACACTTCAATGAAAAGCAGCTCCAACACAGTCTGTTCGCCCTGCGGCTGCCAGCTCCCAGTGTTTGATCTAGCAAAGGCTCCAGCCCAGAAAAACACAGCCCAGCCTTTCTAGTTCCTGCCTTAGGGAGCTCTCTGCCCTCTGTGTTGTTTCCCTGCTACCAAAAGCCCAAAGGTCATTATTTAATGTTTCCTAGTTTGGTTCATCCGCAACTAGGGTTGCACTCCATTAAGCTGAACTCCAGCTGAAGCCTTATCTTTATGCACTTTTGCTGTAATGTTTCACCTCCTTATTGCCCCTGTGTTAATGCACTTTTTTGTCCCTGTCTCTAGTTTAACCCAGGCAGGTAGAACAGCATCACTGTCCCAGGGGAATGGTCACAAATGTTGCTGGAAGAGTGTCTGGTGCAGAGCCAGGGCCACACAGTGAGGAAATGCACAACGAGAAGCAATGGCAGGGTTTCTAACACCCTGGTTCTTGTGATTAAAAAACTCAGATGGAGAAAACTAACACTGTCAACAACATTCCCAGGGAGCTGGTGAGGCTGATCTGCATTGCAGGGATGCTGCCTGACCCAAACACTCATCCAAGCGAAGCTGATTTGTGCTCCAGTCATTTCAGTGCTAAGATGAGCTGAGGGATGCATTTCCCCCCAAAATTTACCCTGCCCCACCACATCTGGTTAGAGATAGAATGCCTGGGGGGGTGAGGGGCATGAGTCTCATACAATACACTACTCAAAATACTGAAGGAAGTCTCAAATATGAAGCCTGAGGAACTGGCACTGGAAAGAGTTTCAATTGTTGGATGGGTAGATGAGCTAAGTTTGTGTGGTAAAAAACAGATTCACTGGGCATGTTCCTTCCCTCTGGTTCTCCCAGCCCTGTCCAGGATGGGGGGCTCTTCTTGAACATTTATCTTTGAAAATGGCAACCATAAGGAGATTAGGAGATGTTACCATTTTCATTTTGAAATTGAAAGGAAGCCTTGATATAATTGATATTCATTCACAGCTGATGCCATGCTGACTAATAGCACTGAAGTTGCAGGGTGACAATTATACTGCTGATGGCATAATTTATTGGTTTTGTTGTTACCCAAGGTATTTCCAGTGAGGTCATAAATCTATCTGTCAGTAAGAAATACTCAGCTTGCCAGCTGTGCTCTATTTTTAGCCATAGATTTTAATGCTTTGAGGAATGTTTGTAAAGCATCACTTTGCAATTAGAGGCAAAGAGGAAGTTAAATGTTCCATTTTTGTTACCCCAAAAAAAAAAAAAGGGAGATTTGTTTCTCATAATTTGTCAATCTGTTAATATTGCATAACTCCATGTCTTTGCCTTTTTGCTTGCTCATCAACTCAGCCCAGAGATGGTATTGAAATGCCAAACAGGACAATGCCAGAACCACCTTTGCTGACTGGAGGAACATTGCCCAGAGCCTGGGATGCATGGAGAATCCTGGAAGGAATCTGCTGAAGAGGATTACCAAAAGTCTGTGTTGAGGTACAGGCATGTTTGGGACTTTTCTTCTGGTTATTTTTGTAGGAGGAGAAGGTGTTTGCTGCAGTATCTTCTTTTCATGAGCTGTGAAACACAAGCAAACAAACTCTTGATAAGGGATTGAGTAATTATCCAAGAGGATGTTGGAGAACATCAAAGGCTTTGAAATATAAATATATCATTCATTGCTTCAGGGGCAACTTCCCCCACGTTGGACTTCACTCTCAGAAAGGACAAATCACTTGCTTTCACCATGTCCCCTTCAGTGGCTGTGAATACAAATTCAGAGATATCTCCTTGTGTAGTCTCCTTAAAAGGAGACTACACAGACTTCAAGGCTGATTTGGCCTTGTCTTCAACTGATCCCACCTAATTTTGAACCTAACAACAGAACTGATATTGCAGGGGATTCAGAGGGTCCCACCATTGTGGGCTGCATGAAGTATTTGAGGCAGTAACAGGCAGCCAAAGGAGTGAAGTGGGCTCTAGGTGCTTTACACCCACTTAGAAATACCATTAAAAAGTCAAGAATTGTCTGCTGGGGAAGTTAGTTGTCCCAAAAAAGGTATTTGCCATCTTTAATTTAGTGCCACATGTACTAAGGCTAGAAGAGAGCTAGATAAACAGATCCTCAGCTGGTTTCAATTATCCTGCATCTGTCTCTTCCAGGGAGAGGACAACAGTTGACAACTCCAGTTTTAAGGTTTATCCCATATGGACACTGCCTGCTGCAGACTTCTCTACTGCACTGTTCATTGGATAGACCTGCTGATATTGCTGAGGTTGCTTCCACAACACTCAACCTGCATTTCTCTTTTTACAGGAATACTTTATTGGTGATAGTTCAGCTGCACAAGGGCTTTGCCTTTTTGAGGCTTCTCATCCCTTTTTGAGATTTCCCACCCCCCTTCTACACCTATACTCTGATCCCTGTGATTATCTATTGAAGACATACATTCAGCTCTTTTATCTCTCCACACATATTAACCCTTGGATCCCTTGCTCTTCATAATTCCTTGTTAATTGTCAGTAATTTTCTGGTGATAAAATGTCCTGAAATGAACAGTACATTTTATTTTGGTCTCATGTCAGCCTAAATCCAGGGTTTCTAGCAGTGTAGGAGTTAAGCCAGAACAAAGTGCCAAGGATGAGTTCTTATGTTTGATGCTTCAGGACGAGATGTAAGGGTTGTGTGAACACTGTGTTGCCTGGGTTAGAAGTGAGATAATTCTATTTACCTGCCTCTGCTCCTAGGAGGAGTTTTCTCAAAGTGAAGGCTGGTCACACCTGGCACTGGTGAACATCAGGATCAGTATTCCCCATTTTCCCTCTCTGTAGCTGCACAAAGGGAATCTTCCACTTGATGCTCACTGCTCCACAAGGACAGTGCCATAAAACCCTAACAGCCTTTTCTGTTCTCTCAAACTGCAAATGCATCATTGCTTTCCTCCTCTCCTTCTTTCAGCATTATTGCTCTCCATACTTTTCCCTCCAGTGAATGCCATTTCTCCCCTGATAAATTAGTACACCAATTTCCAAGAGCTGCATCTCACTTATTTCCTGCCCATATTTCTAAGCTCTCCAGGGCTCTTGGTATTATTTCTCTTGCTCTCATTTGTGTTTTTCTACCCTCTCCTCTCAACTTAATGTTATCTACATATTTTATTAACCAGCTGTTTTATTCCCCCTCACACATCACAAGTAGAGATGCTCCATGAAATGAGAGCTACCCCTTGTCTCTATAGGAAACATATGAGACACAACCCTCTTGTCTATTATTATTCCATGTTTGCAGTCCTTCAGACAGTTCCTGTGACAGTATTTATGTCTGAGCCAATGGGAAATAATATTTTGAGAGGCACTCTATCAAACACTTTCCTGACTCCCAGCTCTTTGATGCCTGCTGCTCTCCCTGCTCTTATTCATTTTGTAATTCTGTCGACTTTATATGCATTTTTCTCATGGACTTAGTATTTGTAAACCCATGGTGCTCCTTGCATATGTTTCTGTAAAGAGATCTGTGTAATTCTCAGGATATTATAGGGAGAGCCATGAAAAGATCCCTTTGAAGGCCAGCATGAAAGCTCCAGTTGTGTTCTGAGCTCCAAAGCAGTTTCCAAATAATGAGATACACCACAGTGTCTGACTGGGCTCGGGGAGAATAATTCCAGATAAACACCAGGAGATAAAAGGGATCACCTTCCCCTTTGTGCAATTCCTTGTATTGTGTGAACTCTTCTCCGGTGGGGATTGGATCACATCTTGTCTCATACAGAAAGCAAAAGGAGTCATTAGCTCTGCTAATTGTTGCAGATAAAGAGTAAAAGGCGATGACAGTTTGCTTTGTGTGTGGTTAAGCTTGTTAAAGGCATAAATCAAACAATTCTTTCAATTCTCGATTGTTCATTACTGTTATGACATCCCACAATGGCAGTGCTTTCATTTTTTCACTCCACTCAGTTTGAATTTCAACTCTACCTTTTCTTGTTATACCTTTTAAATAAATACAGTTATGGTGTAGTACACAATACCCAATGCTTTAATTTGGTGTTGCATTATCCAACCTAATTGGGGTGTCTCAGTGTGAACACATAATTTAATAACACTTCTAGAGAGGATTGATGATTGCTATGGCTAAAGCTCATTTGCCATGAAGCCACAAGATGAATATACACAAACTCACTAGAAATACATGGGTTTGGTCAAAAAGGACATTTTGGGTTTATTGTTTGTAATTGAGTTTCGTTTACATCTGTTTGCTTTTGAGAATATATGAACATGTTTAAAGCACCTTGAAGGTTATGTGGTTAATTAGATTGTTGACCCATTTCATCCTAAGACATGGATGGGAGTTGAGCCATCAGGATTTTCAGCATCATCAGGATTCACTGGTTTAGGATTTTCAGCTCTCAGCTGTGTGCAAGGACGTGACAGCATTGCCACATGTGTCCTGGCACCCTGGTACTGGTGTTTAGAGACAGTCTGAGTGTCTGTGGAATGTGAATGTCACCCCAAACCTTTCCCTGACTTCCACACCTGAGCACTGTTAAATCTGCTGTGGTTTTGGGGTGTCTGTTTTCACAGAGTTGTTATGGCTGGAAGGGAACTCTGGAGATTATTGGGTCCAAACCCCTGCCAAGGCAGGGTCACCCAGGGCAGGTGATACGGGAAAAAGTCCAGGTGGAGTTGGAATGTCCCCAGAGAGGGAGACTCCATGATCTCCCTGGGCAGCAGATCCAGGGCTCAGCCACCTTCAATGCAAAGAAACTCTTCCTCATGCTGAGGTGAAACTTGTCATGTTCTGGCTTATGGCCATTGCTGAGAGCACTGACACGTTTCCCCCTCTGCAATGTCATGGAAAACTTTGGATTCTGTTCCACCAGAGAACAGCAGCACACAGCAGAAGAAACTGCAGCATCACCAACCCTTCCCCACACACTTTAGCACTTCAGTCTCACCGGAGCTGGTCCACTGTTTTGGAAAGTAAAGCAACTTGCTAAAAAAGCTTTGAAGCCTTCAGTGAACATCTCCTTAGAGAAGTTACTCCCTCATTTAAACTCACAGAAGTCTGTTGACATCCAGCCTTTTCCTGGCTATATGACTTCCTAGAGAAACCCCCAGGTCTCACTTTCCCCACCAGTTCCCTTCCTCCTGTAGGGCTTTGGCATGGAGCTGAGAGCTGCACGGACACTTAGTGCAAAACCCAGATTGATTTGAGAAAATTAGATCTAAAGGCACTTATACATTTGGGATTTTTTAAGGTCAAATGTAGGAAATGCTGCAGGCTAAGGTCCAAATTCCCAGTGAGACATATACATAGATCGTGATCTTAATAAATTGGGAATCTTGGTTGCCAAGAAATAATATACCAGAACACAAAGGTGGAAACATGCATATTTTATTTTGGGATTCTTTAAAAACTGTTACTGGTACAGCAGGATTTCCAGTTCAAAGAAAGAATCTTATCTTTAGTCAGTCTTTGTTAATTTGGTCCATCCTTTGTTCATTTAGTCACTCTGGATTTTATCAAAGAAAAGCTATATCCCCAGGAATTCTCTGGCAAATGAGTCCCTCAAAATTTGAAAGATTAGCCAATTTGAATGTAAAGAAATGTACAACAAAGATAACTGACAAAAGAGTGAAGTCTCAGTGGAAAAGAACAGGAAGGAACATGAGGAAGTGTGTGAGAGAGCTACACTTTCTCTCATAAGTAAAGTGAGAAGAATTTTACCTGCTCTTAAGTTTTGCAGTGAGTGGAGTCATAGTCCTTGGTGTTGGATGTTGTGGCCTGTTCTCCTTCCTTTCTGCTTTTCTTTCACTTCTCTCTCTTTTGCTGTGTGCAGACCCCATGCCTGTATGAAAAACTGACATTGACTTTTAAGGAATTTTTTTTTTTTTTAGATTTTCACATGTTAACAAAAAAGGGACTCCTGACTTATCTTGACTTAGAAGCTCTGTTTGAGATATACATGCAGAGAATAAAGTTTGCTACTCATCCCTGCCCAGGTCCTCTTTGGACCTCATTTTAGGAGGTGTCTTTTCCCATCTGTTTTTTTCTGTCCTCCACCTAGAAACATACTGGCACCCAAAACTTTCCTTGCACAGATAGAGGGAAATGTAAGATCAGGAAGATTTTTGCCTTCACTATGGTTTAAAAACTTTCTCCTATTGCCTAAACTGTGTCTAGACCATTCCTAAGGGTAAAAGTCTCGTGTTTTCTCTTTGTTGCTGATGTCATTCTGTTTTCAGAGCCCCAGGCCCCTGCTATAGATATGTATGTACAAATCAGCTGTGGGTCTGAGTTGCAGCATTCCCAATGTTTTGAGCCACAGCTGCCCATCCTTACAGCTGCAGCAATACAGAAGAGTGAAGAGACTGCCAAAAATCATCAGGTTAAAATGTCCTCCCAAAACTTTTTGTGCTGAGTTATTTCAGCTTAGAGTGTGGTCCTGCAGGCAGTGGGGAAGGAGAAACGTGCCAGGCTGTGGCAGCCAGATGAAAGTCAGAAGAGGGGGAGAGCCACCTCCAGTCTCCCTGTGGTGACACCAATCACAAATAGAGCAGGACTGAGTGGGAGCAGAGATCTCATGGGTTCCCAAAGTTTGCAGGAAGGCAGAGGAGAGGCAGCCAAGTGTTACATTTGCTGTGCACATCTCCTGGACATGGAGGGGGCAGCTCCCTGAGGCTCTGCTTCCAAATCCATCAATGCCAGAGGCAGCCTGGAGGCAGCCTGGCTGTCCTGAGCAAGTGTGACTCACTGCTACGCCACTCTGCTGAGTTTTCTGGGGCGGGTGGGTGGTATTTGTCACACTGTGGATGAGGATTTGGCTATTTTAAGCAAGCACATAGGCTCCCTGGGATGTTGGGACAGAGTTGTCCCAACACACTGAGTTCTGACTTAAACTTATTGGACCAAGATGAATGTGGCAAGGGCAAAAGCATTACATGCACAGAAGACAGGCAAGGCACTGCATCTGTACTAAATAATGAAATTTATTGCAGTGGATGCCACGACAAAAGCTGAACATTTTTTAGACTTCATTCACAACCTGTCTGTTAAGAGCTATGATGAGTATTACAGTCTGGGATTGAGTGTTTGAAAGGGCTCCCTTGACATGTGCACTACTTAAAGGAACACTCAAATGATAAATTTGTTTTCCTGTGCTTAAGGGGGATTGAGTGCTCCCCAGCTCACACAAGAAGTCCCTGATCTTAGTGCAGATGCAAAACAGACCCTGCTTTGTTGGGATTCTGAAACAAGGGAGGGCTGAAATCTCTGAAGTCTTTGAGCATGGACTCTCTGAGTTAATGCTGAAGTGTTAATAATGAAGATTTGTCTTTCTCCAGGAAGGAAAAAATCATGACAGACTGGAGGAATTGTCTGAACTTTAGAAGAGAATCAGCTACACAACTCCCACTAATCATAGGAAGTTAATAGTCAAGGCAGCCTTAGAGGCTGTAGCCGATATAAATTTAGACAAGCCCAAATTCAAACAGTAGACTGATGACTTTGTGCCCCACAAAGAGTCTTTTAATTTCTGATAGTAATGGATGCCACCTAAATGTGAAAGAGAAACAGACTTTAGTAATTTTAATGCAAATGGATTTTTTCAGATGAAAGGCACTGCATAAAAAGTCGAGTGGCAGTGCTGTAAATATTCTGCCTCTGGTACATTTACTTACCAGTAATTACTGACATCTAAGCTAGCTGCTATATGGAAATGCATGGTTTCTGTTTTTCTTTTCAATTAAGGAATGCTTTTGCACTTTCAAACCACTTCTGCACTTTCACTGCTACTGGAGATATGAAAATTGGTGCAGTTGATCCTGGCAGTCATTTTGGAAAGACCCTGAACTGTTCCCCTGAAGCAGAGGAAAGCATTGGGAATTATCTCTTGAACCAGGATGTCCAAGTGGCTGTATTCTGGTTTCCCCCTGATGTGGGGGGTTTGAGTGCCTTTTCTCAGCTGCCAGACCAGGGTTCACTCTCAGGATCGTGGTACAGAGCCAAAGTTAAATCTGCGTTGTAAGAAAGGCTCACACACAAATAATGGTGAGTTCAGAAAAAGCTGAAAATGTCCATCATCAGTACAAGCCTGGCATTTGCATGACAACTCCAGCATCTCATGTTTTTCATCATTTCATGTAGGCAGCAAGGGAGGCCATCCTGGTGAGTCCTTTTTGAAATGTTTCTTTTTCCAGCCTTAGATCATATTAAATGCTCCCTGTACTGTTGAGCTGTGCCAGTGTTTGCCAGCAGAGGTGTGAACCTTGGATCAGAAACCCACAAATCAGGGAACTGGAAAGGAAATGAGTTTTATGTGTTGCTACTGAAGGAATTATTATGGGCCTCTGTATAGATTGAGGTATCACTAGAGTAGGAACTCATCTGAAAATAAAAAGAGAAGTGATATTTCTTTCCAGAGTGTGTCCACTATCTGAGGACAGCTGCTAGCCAGCACAGAAAGCCATAAACAAGAGTTCTGGCAATGGGACTCTGTTCCTAGCTTTGCCTTGGATGACTTTAGGCAAGATGATGATGATACTCTGTGCCTTACTTTCCTGTTCTGGAAAAGGAAGATAATGATGTGCTCTGCTTTGATGTTGTGCCAGAACTAGATGTTAAAAATTCAGTGCATGGGCTGCTGCTCTTCAGAGATTACTTCCCCTCCAGCTAGTTCAGATGTATCTTTTTGCCTGTTTGAATAAGAGTTAGAGAGGTAGGTAGGAGCTAAGAGGAGAAGTCAGATGGTTCCATTGCAAGCCAGAAAAGCTTTAAATAGAAAACAACAAATATGTGCATCTGACATCCATGGTGATGAACAAAGCCTGAACATGTGAACTAAATGTTGCTGTTAATATTATAATTAAAAGGCTCTGGGATGAGCAATTATTTGAGTGTCTGCAACAGCTTCTGTTTCATGGAATCACAGAACGATTTGGGTTGGAAGGAACCTCAAAGATCATTCATTTCCATCCTCTGCCACATGCAGGGGCACCTTCCATTATCCCAGGTTGCTCAGAGCCCCATCCAGCCTGGCCTTGGGCACTGCCAGGGATGGAGCAGCCAAAGCTTCTCTGGAAAACCTGTGCCAGGGCCTCAGCACCCTCACAGGGAACAATTTCTTCCTATCTCCACCCTAAATTTCCTCTCTTTCAGTCTGAACCCAGCATAGGCAAGCAGAAAACCTCTGCTGGTTTATTAATTTCCAAGGGTCATATTCAAGCTGCCAACCATTGCATCTACAATTGCAGCACAGTAGTGTCTGTGTCAGCCAGGCCAGCCAGGAAGCCCTTCCAGCTCCCTGAGAGAGCAACAGCTGAACCAAGGCAAAATGCTCCTCTTATATACCAGTGTAGATGGCTGGAATGTGGCCTGAGGCTCCTCTTACCACCAGTGCTGGTTCCTTTTTCTGAGATGAAATTGAGGTTTGCCAGAATAAAAGGAGGACACATCTGTTCATCACCCAGCTCCCTGCCCTCGTGCTGTGTGAGCCCTCCCGTAAGAGAGCTGAAAATGCAATTTTGGGGGGCTCAGAAGAGTCACACTCAATGATGTCTTCTGGTGGATGTGTGAAAAAAACACAAACAGACCTTGGCAGAGTATGGTGAGCACTTTTGGAGGGGAGCATTTTATTTTTTTCAGAATCTTTCTCTTTAAAATTGAGTGAGAATTGCTTTGACTCTCAGGAAATGGTTGCAGCTATTTTACCACAGATAGCAAATGCCAAATCCTTTAAGTTTTTTTTTTTTTTTTTACTTTTGCATTTGCAAAAATGTGTTCTGGTTGTCTCATGTGAGAGAAATGTTTTCATAATGGGTCCTTTTGCTCCTGTGTTAGTGATAAATGTCACGGGTAATTGCATTCACATTTTAAAGCACAACGTTGTTAAATCTTTTGTATAAGGATAAAAGTACAAAAAATGTCCAGTCTCCAGTAGAGACAGCTTCTTCCTGAACAGGGGGAATCCAGAATCAAGCAGAGACTGGAATTTTAAAGCTGATATCCCAGATTTCTTCCAATGCCCCTGGTAATTTAGAAAATAAAAGAAACTGCCTATTTTTAACCTCTCTCTCAGCAAGCCAGACTGAAAAGCCCAGGATTTACTATCACACCTTGGAAAAAATGTGCCTTTGCTAATCTCTGTTAATCCACAGGAAAAGTACTTGAAAATAATCACTAAAACTAAGCTGCAAGTTCTTTAAGCTTTGATACCACAGATCAAACAGTGACCAGTGTTACAAAAATCAAAGAGAAAAGGGAAAACCTGATGTTTTACTGAGTTCTTATATTGTATATGTAGAACCTGATGGTTTACTGAGTTCTTATATTGTATAAATATCCAGGAGCCATTTTGTCTTTAATCTTTGCAGGTTTGAGCAGCAGGTGCTTCACAAACTTCCCTCAGATTTTCTTTGGGAGGATCTGGTGAGATTTAGGACAAATCATTGCCTGTGAGCCCCAGTGGTCAAGTGGGAGCAAAATCACCACTTTTGTCCAGTGGCAGCTCTGTCACTGGGCTTCCTTCAGAGATTTGGGGCTGTGCTGGGAACAGTCCTTGTTGAATCAAGCACAAGAAATCTTGTGATCTCTCTGTCAGCCTTGCTTCAGTGTGGATGTTGATTATTAGGACCTGGAGGAAACCAGGAGATTGCTGAGAGCAGCCCACAGTCCTTGCCCCTGTTTCAGCCATGAGCAATCCAGTCCAGGCTGCCCAGTTAGGAGCTGCCATTGGCTTGGAAGCCCTGCCAAGTATTTTTAGACAAAGTTCTGTTAATTTGGGGATAAGAGAAGCCCAAGATCATTTTTTACCCCAGAGTTGCCCAGTGGTAGTTGTGTGTTTGGTCATTTTTAGCTAGACAAACTCGAGCTAGTGAAACATGGAAAAGATCTGTGATTTTCATAAACAGTGTAAATTATACAACTTCCTCAAGGCACCATAATTCACCCCTCACAAACTGCTGAGTGAATGATGACTTTTAGCCTCACCTTTTCACATTTACTTCCCTCCTAACTCAGTTTGGCCATACTTGTTCCTCTTTTCTCTTCTTCTTTAACCTCTTTACTTACTTGGAACCATGGAATTTTTTAAGACTCTTAGATGATGAATTTATCCTAAATATATTTAAAAAATTGAAATAGATTTTGAAGACTGATGTAAAAAAGCTGGAATTTGGTGGTGGTGGTAAGTACTTATCTTTCAAATGTTAAGTAACTTTGAGGCACATTGAAATGCCTCCCCTTTCAGCCCTCCCTGTAGATCTACAAAAAAACCAATTATCTTGATGAAAAGATGTAGAATATAAATAGGCTGTGAAATGTTGTTTGGTTGTTTTTTTTTCAGGTTGTGGTGTGGTACACCCCTCTCTACTGCAACAGAAGACAAGGATGGGTGTCGAAAGAGGAAAAAACCAATTTGAGAGCATTGTCTTACAACTTTCTCAACAACAGAGCAAAAAGAAGGATGGCAAAATGAACAGGAATTTACATCAAATGATGCAGAGTGGAAGAGGCTGACCCATGACAAGCACAAGAAAAGACAAATCTTCATTAAAAGATGTGTGTGACATTCATTATGTGCACTCTGCAATTGCAGCATTGTTCCAGCCTCGCTCTGTGAGTGAATGTTTTAAAATTAATGTCTTGGTAAGCAATTCTAGAGCAGCTCTTCATTTTGAAAATACAAATTAACCTTAAGCTTCACACAGGAATAGACCCCAAATCTCCTTATAGGAGCGCACTCACTGTCAGTCAAGGCTAAGTGGAAAGTAAAATCCAAGTAAAATTCTTCTTCAAATGTGACTTTATTGTTACATATTATCCTCTCAGCTCCATTCAGAGATCACAATTGGGAAAGCCAAGATTTGAGTCAGATTCACAAAAGTGAAAGATGTTTTTAAAAAATAAAGGATTGGCCAATCTGGATATATTTTCAAAGAAAAAAAAAAGTGGGTGACTCTGGGGGAATTGCTCTTGTCTAAATTTCTTCTCCTGATTGTGGCTGGAGATGTTCATAGGATGAACAATTTTCAGCATAGGTTACACTGGCCGTTTTTCCCAAGTTTTGTTCTCAAAAAATGGCTAAAACACTCTTACTCAAACTCTCCAAAGAAACAGGGCAAAATTATGTAAAATTCAATGCAAAGAGTTCAAAAGCCTGGCAGAATTATAACTGAAGGCAAATGGTAAATTATAATGTGATATGTCAAACAATTTGAATTTGCAGTTCTACCTACAACTAAATGCAGAACGTGTCAAATATATGTGTGCTGTTAGGTATATTGCATAAATTTAATGTATGTGTGTAGGAAGTTCAGTAAATCTATGCAAAAGATACTAATAAATATGCTAATGCAATACAAAAAATAACGCAGTAATATATAAAATGCACATCTCCTGTGCACATACATGCATGTGCAAAATATGTGGAAAACACAACAGCAGACTTAAGACTTAAAATATGTGTAGGTCACCACTTCTTCCTTCTGTAGCAGTGATCTCCAAAAGTTTGTAATTGTGCACCTGTATCAGTAAAAATCCTTGAAAATACCCACACACACACATACACACTCTCTGTTTCTTCCACAATATATACACTTATTTATTTATGAATTATATATATTTACTACTACAAGAATATATTATGTACATTGTAAAACATGCACATGAACAGACATTTAAAAGAAAGAGATAAATACAAAAAGACATTGAGGTATTTTAAAATGTGATTTCTAGGAATGCCAGCCTAGGAAAAGCCTTTCAGCTTGAAACAGGGGAGTATTTATGCAAATGCTTAGCTTTACACACCCAAACAGTAATCCTGCAACCAGGGAGGACTGTAAATAAGATCCTTCTCCTCAACTGTTAAATCCAGGCAAAGCAGACTGCAGAAAAAAGACCTTTTTATAGGGGCAGGGAGTAGCAGGACAAGGGGGAATGTATTCACACTGGCAGAGAGGTAGTTTAGATTTATTATTAGCAAGAAATTGTTCCCTGTGAGGGTGCTGAGGCCCTGGCACAGGTTGCCTGGAGAAGCTGTGGCTGCCCCATCCCTGGACATGTCCAAGGCCAGGCTGGATGGGGCTCAGAGCAACCTGGACTAGTGGAAGGTGTCTCTGCCCATGGCAGGGGTTTGGAAAGAGATGATCTTTAAGGTCCCTTCCAGCCCAAACCATTCTGTGATTCCAAGATTAAAACCTGATGGAGTCAGTTGTAATAGACCAGATTTTGTGGTTTGTTTCCTGCTCTGTCTTAATCATTGGTAGCATCAGCTACTGGGTGTCTATTTTGTGTAGTCCTGGTTTGGTTGGTTTGGTTTGTCCCATTTGCCAAAACTTCATTTTCTTTTGTTGGGTATCATTCTGGTCTTCTGCAGAACTGGCTCTCCAGGTGTGTTCTTCTGGTTTCCTGCACAGGGGAAAGCTGGGGACAGAGTGGGATTTGGCCCCTGGGGGTGCTGGTGGCATCAGAGGTTGTGTTCACAGGAGCAGATGCTGGGAGCAAACAGGAGCAGGCCTGTAGAACAAAGCCCTGGTTGCTGCAGAGCTGGCATCTGCCCTGCACACATTTTAAGGACAATTTACTTTGTCCCAGCTCTAGACCAGGAGGTCCCACCTCCTCTGCATGGCACAGCTCCTTTCTGGGTGTGAACCTTCTTGGGCTGCTCCAAAGGGAGCTGCCAGCATGGTGTGGATAATCTGTGTGCATCCCCTTGCTGTGTTCCCATCCCCTGTCTCATCTCCCCACGTGGAGTGCAGTGCTCTTGCCACTCCCTACATTTGGGTTCAAGATTAATTTTTGTTTTCCCCCTTGCAATTGTTAAGACTAAAACCATTTTTAATGGATAGGAAATCAAACCAAAGCACCTGTGACTGCAATGCAGTCACATTGTTCTGGGACACAGGGCTGCAGGCAGAGGCAGAGGGATGCCTGCAGATTTATTCCTGAGCATGGGGACTCAGAGAAAAGTGGTCTGTCACATATTAAATATATCTGATTTCTGTAGGTTTTCACATGCAACCCGCATACCCTCAGTCTCTGAGATCTTTGCAAAAGATAATTCAGCTCTATTTACTTACGGTTCATTTGCAGTTCTTTTCACTACTGAATTATGAAATTATTCCTCTTAATACTGCCAGGAGAGTTAATAATATCCAAAATCTCAGTTTAAAAATTAAATAAGGGTATCAACATTTTTTCACTCTTATAAATATTCATGTGTAGTACATATTACTGCTGGATTTTTCCAGAACTGAATACTTAGAGGTGTAAGCATCATTATTATTTTATTACAATGCAAAAATTACAAATGCTTTAGGCAGATTTGTTCAAGTATGCCACCAGACATTATTTCTGATGGTGATGGAATAATATCTTCAAACATACATTAGTATTATGACTTTGAACTGCATAAATATGGGGGGTTTTATCTTTTGATTTTTCTTTACTGTTTTGTCCACTTTGCTTTCTGAGTCCCTCCTGAAGCTCTTTGGTGCTGATAGCAAAAGACTTCACAAGTTATCTACAAATGGTTTCACTTAATTCCTCACTCTCTTTAATTTATAGTCTTTTTCATTAATTGTTGAAGTCTCTGTTTGGTTTCTTCTTCACCCAAGTAGCCCCATTTTCTTCTCTAGATTGAGAGAGAAAAGGCAAAAAACTGCTGCTGCCGTAGATCACAAAGTTTGAGCTGAGCTCCTACCTCCCATTTTCTTCAGAAATGCATCACTCTGGGGATGTTTCTTTTCTGTTGTTGTTGATGAATTTCACTCTGAATGGAAATGCTCAGCTGTGAATTTGGGGAGTTTAAAAATAACCATGAAGTGAGCACTTTGAAGGCTCAGCCTAAACCGGCGGCTTTTGTCAATCAGGATGTTTCCCTGTTGCTAAGGAACACTAATTAAGCTTTCAGGGCCAAATTGAACCTGCAGACGAGGAACACATTTAGCACAAATTTTCAGTGAGAAAGAGCCAATTCCCACCACTGAGAGCTTTCTGTTCTTACCACTGGTTCTGGGGAGCTTCATCCCAGAAATGAAGATGCACTTACATCATGATGCAATTCTTCTCTTGACTTGTCCCAAGGACCTCCATAGCTCATGGAGCTGCCCAGTAATTTCCAGTTAGCTGTGAGGAATGTTTGCAGATTCCTCTCTTCTGCCTTAGGGTGTTGAGGCAAGACATTTTACAGGCAAGGCTAAACAATAAAATTGGCCATTTTAAATGATGTACAAACACACAGATGCAATTTCTTAGTAGCAAGAGGTCAAACAAGACACAACAAGGTACCCCACAATAAGAAACTAAGTCAGCTGCTTTCTCCAGCAGATCAATTGACCAGAGTGGGTCAATGAACTGTTCCTATTGACACAACGTGAAGCCCCTCAGCTATGATATCTTACAACCTGACACTGTCTTTCCCTATATGCCAGGCATATTAAAAAATCAAAATTATTTCCTTATCTTTTTGTTGTTTACCACTTAAAAATGATCACTGCAATGTGCATTTGTGTATTTTTGGTGCTTCAGGAAACAAATTCAAGAGGTTATTCTGATCTAGAATCTTGGTGTAGGGGGAAAAAACAGGGCAAGTAAAGGGATAAATAATAGTTCTCTGTGGCCACATATGGAAATTGTGAAAGGAATCCAAGATGATTGCAAACATCTTCAAACAGTATAAACAAGAAAACAACTCACCTCCTTCCATCATGGTCAAGTAAATCACATTATGGATACTTCAGTTCTACAGAAAACAAATCAGAGATTTAACCATCATTGTGTTGAGTGAGAGAGAGGTGGCATTTGATAGGAGGCCTTCTAAAGGCTTTAGGAAACCAAATACCTCTCCCACTTTTGATGTGGGTGACCATGCTGAGGTGTGCTGACATATTTGGCACTTGCAAACTCTGGTTGTGGCTGAGAGGAAAATCTGGAAAGCTGCCTTTGAGATGGGGACACTTTCACAAGCACAAGTCACCTGGAGATACCAGCAGGGCTGCCTGGATGAAAAGTTCATTTATTGCCCTTTGCTTCTCTTGCAAGCTGATGGCTCTGAGGAAACTGTGGTTGCAAGTGTTCAATGCAAATAACATCAGGTTGGCCTGTGACAAAGCAATTCCCTCCTAGATAATTTTGGCAGAACAGCCTGACCTTCAAGAAGCCATGACTAAGGGTGGCCCTTTATCTTCTTGTCACCCATTGCAGCTCACAGTCCACAGCTGTCATATAATGGAGTGGTAAAACGGAGTCCAGAGATTTGCTCCTGGAAATTGCTCTCATGTCATAACAACCCCCCATCACCTAGGAAATCTCCATGTGAGCTTGCTTAGAGGTGGTGCTCACATCAATACTAATGTGGAGTAATTTAAAAGATGATTTTATGGTAAAAGTATGTCTAGGGCTGAGATTAGGTTTGAACACAGCTCTAAGAACTGACAGAACTCCAGGGTGAGGGAGTGAAAAAGCTTGTCCCCTCCCTGCCAGGAATTTGTGAAGGACTGCAGGAAGTGAAAAGAGGAAGCCAAACATGTGATGGCTTTTGCAATGAGACTTGTGGGGATGGTGTGAGGCAGAGTCTGAGAGCATCAAGTAGAAGGAAAGAGACAGAGGGGAGGAAAAGAGGTAATCTCCATTCAGAGGCTGATAAAGGTTTGGAGAGGCACATGTTGTCCATGGGCAGCCAGAGCAACTGTGATTTTGGCCAACCAATGCTTGCTGAAACCCAATTTAATCAAAGGCCTGAGAGTTTGATCCTTTAAAGTAAAGGTACCTTAGTGACAGCTAGTGATCTTGCATCTGACTGTGTATTTATCCCAATGTGGCTTTTATGTAAAATGTTCTTCCATAAAGTCAGACAAACAGAGCATTTTTGTTGCAGCGTGTTAGACTCCTAAATTGACTTTCTTTTCAAAGCAGGTATGTGGAAATAATGAGTGTTGCAATCAACATGAAGGAAGTAGCCAGAAAAATATCCTTCAGCTCCCAGCTGGCTGAGTAGGAAAGGTGGAAGGCAGTGATTCAACCAGGGGTGAGTAGAGTTGCTACAAAACAGTTTTCAAAACAAACAAACAAACAAACAAAACAAAGAAAAAAAAAGTTAGAGTTTTAAAAAATCCTGCATTTCAGAATACAAGAATTTCTTTATTTTGTTGAAAATCCTTTTAGTCTTCTTTCTATGAGGAAGACCCATGCCAGACCACAAATGGAAAGCATCTGGATTCAGGCATTGCAACTTGATCACAGCCACACACATCTAATTCTAGAGAGCTCCATGTTTGCATCTTAGGTTTGATTTCCTTTGGAAACTATTTACAGAGTTCCTTCCAGGGAAAATAAAGGTTCAAGTGCACACCCAGATATAATTTTTTAATCTCTTTGAAGATTCTGTTGCATGCACTACCCTTTCTAAAGGCCCAGAATCTGGGATCAGTCAGGAAACCTCCACATGTAAATACACAGACCCTCAAACTTGAGCTGTTACAGGTTCTTCTTTCCAACTTCTTCATTTCCTGACTCTTCCCTAGGAGCTGGATGTTTGACTTTACTTTATATCAGTTGCATGATTCATTGTAATTCAGAATATTTTACCTATGGCTGTGCTATAAAATATCATTGAATAGTCAGCTGTTGGGAAAGCATTGCAACATGTTCAATACCATTACAAAATCCTATTTTGCTTCTTAGGTTCTGTTGCAAAAGGTACAGGAATTGTGGGGTTTGTCCATGAAACTAGTGATATATGCAATTTTCTATTATTATTGCCATAATAATTAAATTGTGCAATATATATTGATGTTGCAATACTTAGTGTTCTCCAAAGTCCTTTATACATTTTTATAAATACATAAATGAATATGTATGAGTGTGTACATATATATATATATATATATATATATGTAAATATGTAGATAACATGAATAAATGGACCTATATACACATGAATATACAGAAGAAGAACAAGACAGCCTAGAAAAATCAGGTAGAAATAAAGAAAAAAAGGAACTGGAGGATGGTTGCTTGTGCCTGTCTGCTCACTTTGCCCAGGTACAGGCTTACACATCAGTGCTGTAGCTTTGCCTTATATAAAATGATAGTAATAACACTTCTCTGCTAGGGGCAGTGTGAGTCAGCAGTGTTTGTAAAAACTTTTTCTATCTTTAGCTGAGAGGTACTTCAGAAGTGCAATGAATTGGTGTTTTTCTCAGTGACACTAGATTAAATGCTTTTTGATTAAGAATTCCACAGTTCCTGAGGAAGTTGCTGAATTAAAATTACCTCAAAAAACCATGACCAAGTAATTTGCTTTCTAATCTCTAGGTTTGTTACCTGATAGTCAGGGTTTAGTGAAGGATTGTAATAGCCAAAGACAGCTATGTGACATTTTACAGCTTTATAGGGATGGGGTCCTTAGCTCTGTGGGCTTGATGATGGTTCACACTGGATATTTCAGACCTCAAAAACAAGCTCATCCTGTGATCTGTAATGTTATCAGCAGTAACTAACTCTGTACACAGTTCTCTCAGAGAAAATGAGAACAAGGATATTTGTTTTGTTTTCATCAAAAGAGATTTAAAAGTATACTTCAGATTATAGAGTGTTAAAAATTCAACTTGACACTGACCTAGCTGTCCTGTAGCAACTCACTATATTCTGGTGTCACAGCTGTGCTGCAGAGCCCTAAAAATACATCTGCTTCTCAGCCAAGACAGGCTTTCATTCAGATATTCCTTTAAAAAATCCTTTCACTTGGTAGCATTCTGCTCTCAGTCAAGCCAGACTGTCAAGAGCACACTGCCTTGAGTCCCAGGAGAAGCTCTCACAAGGTCTGGCCACTTGCCCTCTTTGCCATGAAGAGTGGTCCAAAATAACTGGGATGGATCTGGAAGTTGTTGCACAGGGTCAGAAACAACAGAGCAGCTGATTTTATTGTGCTGAAGCTAAAAGGGACTGTGGGATGTGCTGCTGAAAGTGAGGTGGGCGCAGCCCCCATGAGGACACAAAACTCAGGTGGGGCTTTGCTCTTGTGCCCAAGCAAATCCACTTGCTAATTGCCTTATAGAATAAATATAATCTTTTATATTTTACAGCTGGTGATGGTTATAGGCAGTTTTTAATGATTTTCCCAAACTCTGTGTGCATCTGGAGTTCTGTAACAGTGATGACCATTAAGAAAACATTTGTGTGTAAGGTCTTTTGGCTCACTATGTTCTTATACAAACAATCAGAATGTTTGTGTAGCCCTAAATTCTGTCCTAAAAGCACATAGTAGATAGGAGATTCTGAGAGACACCAGAAACTCAGAAGCACAAAAGGTTTGATCCTATATATCCCATATTCCAGTATGGGAAACTGGAATAGGTAAAATTCAATCACTGGATGCAGCCTATAGGGATAGTCTTATTCCCAATTAAAACTCCCTTTTCCTGGATTAATCTGTTTCACCTTCAAAATTCTGTAAACTAAACCAGAAAAAAAAACCCCAAGAAAGCAAAACTCCCAACTCTTATTTTGAATGGAATATGTATAAGGGCAGTGCAGTCCCTGTGAACTCAGTGGTAAAATTATACCAGAAAGTTTTCCCATACAGATCACCTTAATAAGATCACCTTAATAAATACCTTCACTAAGTATAGATACCATGTTCTTTCCTGTATAATAATGGTAGAGGAATACCTGTGAGTATGCACTGAGCTCAGGTGACTTAATAATGGCTTCCTGAGGGATTTCTGTTTTTCTTGGATTGGGTTTTTCATAGCATTTAATGTAAGGAAATTCTTTTTATAATAATCAAGAGGCTTTACCTGTGAAGCCAATTGGCCTAAGAGTGGCTTTATTTCTAGGTGGAAGATGGACCTTTCTCATACTAAACAGACACAAGAAAAGCTTAGAATATTTGAAAAGTGACATTTGATTCCATGACAGGACCAGATCAGAAGTGTTGCTGTCCATCCCAGTGCAAGGCTCTGCTTTGTGGTGAGGGAAAGCAGGATAGAGAGGACAAGGCTGGCTGCCTCCCAAACTCTTCTGTGGGGCTTCATGGGAACTGCAGGATGGGAAAAGGGATTGACTTATCTGTTCTTTCTCATGAAGAGTCCTCCATTTAAAACACAAGGATTTAGAAATTCAGAATGCAGATTTCAAATCAGCAAGGTCCTGTGGTTGGTGAGCCATACTTCTTCCACTCAGTTTGGTTCTTCTGCAGTGGCTGTTGTTGTGTCCCAAGGTATTTTTTTTTAAACAATGAATCAGAAGCAGTACAAACAAGCTTTGTGCAGGCACACAGTCAGTTGTCAGAATGGCAGTGCAGAATTCATGTTGCTATCCTCCTCACTGCATTTCAGGTCATTGGGAATAGCTCAGGTACAAGTGACACTCTGGATTACTGTTGGAGGAGAGATGGAGCTGGCAGCCTCTCCTGGTACCCTTTTGTTCTCTCATCCTCTTCCACTGCTCTGAGTCACTTTGCAGTGAGGCTTTGCTGAGCCTGAGCAGTGGGGATGCTAAAGGCAGGAATTCAATCCCAAAGGCTCTCTCACCTGTGTCAGCACTGTGGGTTATTATGTCCCAGCTGCTGTCTCAAGCAGATTGCAGCTGTGTGCGACATGCCTGGGGGTGTCAGCTGAGCCTCTGGCAGAGAAGCCCCCCCTTTGTGTGCTGCTGGGAGCAATCCCAACAGAGAAGGCAGACACTGCACAGGCAGAGAGGAGAAGCAAAGTTGGGGGACAGTTTTAAAACAAAATAGATGGATAGCATAAAAACACAGTTTCTACTGCTTACTCTGTGTTCTGGATTTATGAATTTATGGCATTTACTCCCCAAGGCTAGCTGTATGGCTTCTTTTACAAGCTAAGCCAGTGTCAATCACCCACAATAGATCCAGATATTTCTAGAGATCTGTGGAGATAGGCTGGGTGTAACTTTATCCCATTCAGTTCTTCACACCAACCTGAGGCTGCTTTGGACACTATAGGACAAAGCAGGGTATTTAAAAAGAAGGAAATTAAATCTGCACCTTATCTCTGACCCCTGTATTCCCTACAGTTTACAGTTTTGTGATATGGAAGCCCTCTATCCACACTTACCCCATTTAAGAAATATGGGGCAAAGCTATTCCTTATTCTGTCTTACTCTTTAATCACAGAATCATGGAATGGTTTGGGCTGGAAGGGACCTTAAAGATCATCCAGTTCCCACCCCCTGCCATGGGCAGGGACAGCCTCCACTATCCCAGCTTGCTCCAAACCTCATCCATCCTGGCATTTGACACTTCCAGGGATGGGGCAGCCACAGCTTCTCTGGGCAACCTGTGCCAGGGCCTCACCACCCTCACAGGGAACAACTTCTTCTTTATATCCCATCTAAACCTTCCTTCTGTCAGTGTGAAGCCATTGTCCCTTGTCCTGTCACTCCAGGCCCTTGCCAAGAGTCTCTCTCCATCTTTCCTGTGGGCTCCCTTCAGGCACTGCAAGGCCACAGGGAGGTCACCCCAAAGCCTTCTCTTCTCCAGGCTGAACAATTCCAATTCCCTCAGCCTTTCCTCCCAGCAGAGCTGCTCCATCCGTCTGATCTCCTTGGTGGCCTCCTGTGGACTCACTCCAACAGCTCCATGTCCTTCCTCACATATATCAGCCACATCTGCCCACAGGTTTTTGGCCCTCAGCACTTCATTTTTGCAGGAATATCTGGTACAAGTTCCACAGAATTGAAGGACATCCATGACTCCATTCTGGGATAATTGCACAATCACGAGGCAATGCACAGTTTTTGGAGAGTACCCTGTTTTCTTTCAGCCTGCCTCTTCCCTGTAAAACAAAACACTTGGTGAATCACAATTTTGCTGCCTGCTCCACCCAGGAGGCACTGTAACACAGAGTGAACTCCCCTGCGGGCTGGTGATGAATGTTAAAAATTTATTATCCAATCTGTAGGCTGATGTGACTGTGTGTAATCCCAGGGAGTTGGGACATGTCCCTGTGTCACTGCACATCTTCTTTAGATACAGCTCTGAAGGCAGACTGGAATCACTTGCTATTTTTATCACAGCTATCAGAAAGACAGAGGATGTAATAGAGCTTAGGAAGACAACAGGGGCTCCTGTGAATTTCAGGGTGTTGTAAGAAGCCTGGTTTGCAACCTTGCTGAGAGAAAATGCATTCCTAAAATCTCATGAGAGGTCTCTGCTTTTGACAGGTTCCCTTTTCTTCTCTACAGTGCTGAGAGAAACTTTCATAACAAAACTTAGAGCCAAAAGAAATAAGTCACTGTGCACATCTTTGCAGTTTCAAAGATCAAGTTATCCTGCCAAAGTGATGTCCACATGTGTTTTGTGGCTTCACCTGTTCAGCTCAGGGCCCATTTTTAGTTTTCAGTGGCAGTTTCAAGTGGATGTAATTAATGAACGAAACAAGATTCCATTCTAAATTTTATTGCTGAAATATCCCAGTGCATTCTACCAGTCAAGTCCAGCCCTTGACAATGTTACAGTGGAAGGTTACTTAGGACAGTGAGGTACAGGTGCACAAAACTTCTTGTGAAAGAACTTTAAATGAAAATATATTCTCTGAGTTCAGTAGGGGTAAATTACACTTCACTTCTCACTTAAATGAAAAATGACTGTGTACAGAAAAAGCAACAGCAAGAGATTGTTCATGATGCAAAACTGTGAGCAAAAACTGACAAAAGCCAGAATTAGGATGTCCTGTACAACCTCAGTTTAGATCCCTGAGGAATTAGAGCTCTGCCCTCCACCCTCTCTCATTCAACTCTCCATGTGTGTGGGTCATGCCTGGACCCAAGCTTTGCTGGCAAGCTCCAGTACCCTCTAAGTGTTTTCCAGTATTTTTAACCAGGGAGTTCCTACCTCTGCTAGCTGGATCCTGTACTAAATTTCCCAGCTAGCTCCCCTGCTTTGTTTCTTACTAAATCTTTACCCAGCCTTCCATACTCCTGTGGGAAATCACTGACTCCTTCCAAAGTGTGTGGATCTCAATCTCTTCTAGCTCTGTGTTGCCATCTCTGCCTCCAAAATGTTTTGATTTGCATCACATTTCTCACCAGAATGTGATTTGGAAATGGTTTATGGCGAGGTGTGTAAGGCTGGTGCCTGTGTGCACACTGGAAATCCCATGGATGGAAGTTTCAGTGCAACCACTGTCAGGTCACTGTGCTGGCTAGTGATAAGGACAGAGGACTCCTCTGAAATCATTGATCCACTCTATATTTATGGTGATTGAGTGAATTAATGGCACAAACTTTGTTAGTTTATTTTTCATAGTTCCTTGAAGGGAATCAATATGACTCAAACAACAGAAAGTTGGTTCATTTTTTATTTTTCCATGCCTCTTTTGACTTTCAAAATGTGGGATTTGGGTCCCTTTGCTCTTTGGCTGTGCCCTTTTCGGTCTTACTTGGGTATGCATTTGCAATAGGATGACATTGGTGCCTTCTTCCATCACAAAGAAACTTAATTTTTGGTGTCCCTTTGTCCTGAAGAAACTGAACTGCATCCTGTGGAACAGCTGGCAGGCAAACACACCACGTAAATGGCTCTGATTCCTTTGCTGCCATTGGGGTTTAAGGGTGCTGTGTTGTCCTTGCCTTCCCTTCTGCTGTTGTGTGTGCTGAGCACAAGCATATCATATGGCTGCAGGGTAGAAACCAGACAGAAAGGAGGTTTTTTCCATTCCTCTAATTATGAAATACACTTTGGAAAGGTGGGCTCAGTCTATCTTGACTTTGGAAAGAGTTTTTTCGGAGTTGTACAAGATCGCCACATTTGAAACTGCAACCGTGCACCCCTGTCCTAGTGATCATGGGGAGGGGATTGTGCTGGCTCATGGTGACTAAAGAGATAAAGAGCTGCTGTTTCCTCAGTCTGTGGAATCACAAGAACAACAGTGAGAGGTGCTAGATGCAAACCAGAGGCAGCCTGGCATGACACAAGGCAGGAGGTGTGAAGGCTGTAGCATGTTCTCCACACACAAAGGAACAGAGCCCAAGAGCTGGGCTTGGAAATAATTGATTTATTTCCTCTTATTGACAACAATTAATTTTGTCTTCTTTAACCTCTCTCACTTAGGAGTTTTTTGTTTTACTGTCTTACAATCTCTAAACAGAGTTCATCTGACAGCAAGAAAAATCTTGATTGTTCTCAGTTAGCGATGCTGCAGACCCAGTGATTTCCCCTGAAAGGCAGTCAGTGCTGTGGTCCCATGTCCTGTCATTTCATTGCTTTCACAGCACCCTGCTACACAAGATTGAATGGCCCTCTATGAAGTGTTAGTACAAATCACAGAATCACAGAATTTTTGGGGCTGGAAGGGACCTCTGGAGATCACCCAGCCCAACCCCCTGCCCAGGCAGGGTCACCTGGAGCAGGTGACACAGGAATGTGTCCAGGTGGGGTTGGAGAGAGGGAGACTCCAGAGAGGGAGACTCCAGACCCTCCCTACCCGCCCTGGGCAGCTGTTCCAGGGCTCTGCCATCCTCAGTGTAAGAAGTTCTTCCTTATGTTGAGGTGGAACTTCTCATATTTTAGTTTATGGCCATATGCATAACACATAAACCTGAACTTACAATTCAAAGTAAATGATGCTGTGATACCATCAACTGTTTTAATCATGGTGATTTGCCTTTCTAGCTTGCAAAATCAGTTAAACTTCAGTATGTGCAAAACCTGTGGCTCCTCAGTTTCCAGATCTTCCTCGAGACTCTGCTTTTCTCCACAAATCAAAGGGAAGCCTGAGAAGTGTCAGGGTGAGTTTCCTCTGAAAACTGATGATGGTACTTGAGTCTCTGTGAAATTTCATTTGTAAGTGCCTCTGCAGAGAGTGTCCAGAGAGATAACAAATAATACCAGCTGTGTAGTAATTCTACTGAGGATAAACAATGTCTCAGTGAGGGTGAGGTGAAGGGCAACTAATTCACAGAGGTCACCAAATGAGCAGGTTACATCACATTTCCACAGCACTGGGTGAGTTGTTTGTTTTGGGTGAATTATCCAGTAAACTTTGGCCCTGGCTGATTTTTATACAGGCCTGAATTTCCATAAATATGTCAGTCACACAGATGGGTTTGAATGTTTGTTATCAAGAGAATATTGTAAATGCAGCCAGTACAAATGCACTGGTATGATTCACAGACAAAAGGGGCAAAGCCTGTGGGTTTGCCCCTTTTATTCTTTATCCTAGAGGACAGAGAGAGAGGGGATCCAGAGTGTTCCTATGAGGATTGAACCTTTAATAAAAACTGGTGAACAGTGATGAAGCTCTGGGGAGCCTGGGCAGTATTTCAGTCTGTAGGGCAGCCAGTCAAACTTGGGGTAACTTAGACAGACTCTCTGACCCTGACTTGTCCCAGTCCCCATGAATCATGGCTGGGGCTTTTCCAGTCTCCCAGGCAGTGCTGAATTGAGCTGTTATGAAGGCTGGAAGAGACAACATAGAGTGCTGAGGACTGGCCAGCAGCAGAGGTGGCAAGTTGTGCATGATCTGAGTTCTGGTCTGGAGGGTCGTGGGGAGCATGAGAAGGTGCTCTCATCTCATCCTTCCACTCCTCACTTCTGTGGGCATTAATGGTTGTAAATCCTGCCCTGCACTGGCAGTGTGAAGGGGCTGTGTACTGATCTCATCAAGACATACAAATATCTCAAGGGTGGGTGTCAGGGGATGGTGCTGGATTCATTTCAGTGGTGCCCTGAGACAGGATGAGGAGCAATGGCCACAAACTAAACACAAGAAGTTCCACCTCAACATGAGGAAGAATTTATGTACACTGAGGGTGTCAGAGCCCTGGAACAGCTGCCCAGCGAGGGCCTGGAGCCTCCCTCTCTGGGGACATTCCAGACCCACCTGGACATGCTCCTGTGTCACCTGCTCCAGGTGACCCTGCCTGGGCAGGGCATTGGACAGGAGCATCTCTAGAGGTCCCTCCCAGTCCAAGCCACTCTGTGATTCTGTGGTGCAGTTGCCAAAGCTGGGTAAAGAAAAGCCCAGAGCAAAGGCACCAACAATGCAACAGAAATAGTGTAGCTTCATTGTCATTCGGTCCAAATCTGATTTTTCACACCTGCAGCCAGCTCCAGCTGATCAGGCAGCAGCAGATACAGCACGTGCCACAGCCTCACCAACCAACCCTTTCCTGACCCATCCTGTGAGTGAGAGGTGCTCCATCAGACACAGCAGAAGGAGCCCTTCCGTGTGGTGTGTGCCATCACCTTTACCAGACCTCATGTCTCCTGCTCCTCATTTTGTGCTTTTCCTGCAGAGCCTGGGCAAAAGGCAGGATTATGTATCTACTGAACACATTCCCTCCAAGGAAAATACCTTGATCTCAGGCTGTATTGCTCAAACTTTGGAGGATAATTGGGTAAATCTTGGCTGTGGATGGTGAAGCATTTGAAAGCAGCTAAGAAAATCTGCTGCTTTCCATTCTTTCTCTTCATAGTCCCAAGCAAATGCCAGGGTGACCACCCAGATGGACAACACAACGGCTTCCCTTGCCATGTGATGTTTTCCAGCCTTTCCTCATGGGCAGTGACTGTGCCTATTTCAGGCAGTGACTGTGTGGCTCTAAAGCAGCTCTGAGTACTACAAAGCAGCAGTTTGTACACAAAAGTGCAAATTCAAACTCAGTGTAATGAGATCTTGTCCTCTTGTGATGTCCTGCTGGCTTCAGAGAACAGATGCTGTTTCACCTTGCTTGAGGAGTAGGCAAGAGACCAGAAGAGTAGGTTTTGAAGTTTTGTAATTTATAACCTAAGAAAATAAAATAGTGCTTGCATAGGAACTGCTAAACTCTTTAAAAAATCTCCTCATTGAACAAAAATATTTATTTATTGTTATAAAAAGAAATATTTCCTTTGAAGCTGGTAGGAGAGTGACAGAGAATAATTCTCAATGAATATTGTATTTGGTTTGTGTTCTTTTATACATACCATCTTTTCAGATATGCAGTGCACCTCATTTCCCAATTACTACTTTCTCTTTCCTCTAACAGTTTGTTTTTAAAAAGGGGAAGGACAGCTGAATGATCTCCCAACATTTCCTTGCTCTGCTTTAATAGATATTATTTACCTTTGCTCCCCCTATTCTTTCAAGGTGTGTATGGAATAACCTGTCACTTCTTGCACTTGAGAAATATCTGCACAAGACAGGGATTAGGCCCTAATCCAGGCTTTATTTAAGACAAGGTGAGAGTTCAGTAGAATGTGTATCAGGTCCTAAACATCCCTTGCACAAAGCTTCTCCACAGCTGAGAAAGCATTTATTTAAAGTGTGCCTCTGAGATTTTAAAATCTTTGTTCTCCTTTCCCCCTGTGTGTGCATGGTGGGGGACATAGGGCTCAAGGTGGAGAGTCAAGGAGGGCAGGGTGCCAGAGCCTGGTGAGGGTAAAGATGGGCAAAGGTGTCAAGGGATTGTGGGGAACCCTGTGGTCAAGGCAGACGAGGGGAACAGGTAATCCCAGGCAGGAGAGATGTGGGTAAAGCAGGGCAAGGGCAGTGGAGGGTGAGCTCAGCCTCACAGAGAAATTATTTATGTGTCCATTTGCCTCAGTTTACCCATTTGAATCCAGGACATAATGCCTTTGTGAAGTTTAAATTATGCTTGTTTTTAAAGCACCTGAAGCAAAGGGGATTAAGTAATACCAAAAAAAAAATTGTTTAGAAAGATAAATAAAATTCCACATTTTCATAAGTCTGAGGTGGAACAAAAAGGGTTTTTCTTAACACAAGCTCAATGCCAACCTTGAAAATCTCCTTTTAGTCTTTGTTTGGGATCTCATAACAAACACTCTAGGTTCATCATTTCAAGGAAATTACGTAATGAATGAGGATCCTACCCCTACTCTAATCATGCTTTGTGGTACATAAATCAAGTAGATTACCTATTAGCCTCGTGTCTCCCCAGAAGAGCAGATGCAGTCTCACTCTAAATGCCTTGTCAGACACATCCTTTTGGGCCAGAACATCGTGTCCTCAGTCAGAGCCTGAGCCTATAAAATCCCCACTGCAAATGGGGAAGTGCAGCACCAAGAAACATTGAGCCATGCTCATCCTGTAAAACCAGGCATTGCTGCAGGACCCTGCAGACATGGAGTGAATTTATTCAGCAGCAGGACACCCTGTGCAGGGGAGCCTGAGAGCACAAGAAGAGCGGTGATTGCTTCAGCCCTCACCCGCAACACTTCACTAAATCAAGTGCAGTGTGGTTTGCTCTGGTGGAAGCACAGGGAATTGACTTTGTCTCCATGATTTCTCTGGTATGGTCATACCCAGACCCTTTGGCATTGCTGCAGGTTTCACCCAAAGCTGAGCTGGATACACCACAGAACATCCCTACAATTGTTTATTCCCAAATTTACAGCATTTCTGTCAAGGGCAAACCCTCCTGTGAATGCACCTTGGGCAGCTCCCTCCTGCCCCTCCGAGGTGGTGGCATTGGACTTCAGGTCACCTAGAACTGAAAGAACACATGCTTTGGGGGCAGTCACAGGGCAGCCCTTCCAGCTGCAGGTTTAAATGTGCTTGTGGCTGATGGTGTGGCTGAAGGTGATGCTCAGCCTGTTGAGTCACCTTGAGAACTACAGCTGGAGCACATGATAAAGGTACCACCCTGTCAGATGAGCTGGCAGGAGGAGGTGAAAGCCAGGAAACATCCCTAGAGTTGGCCCAATTTAGATGGCACAGGATGGAGAAGATCTGAGGTCAAAACACCCAGTGCTTGTTGTGGGCTTCTCTGGATCACAGTGTCTGATCTTTCATTCCTCATCTCCCTCCCTCCCCTTGTCCAGTTTTTCAGTTTTGATGCCTCTTTAGGACATTGCATGTGCTTAGGGGGCTGGAAAAGAAGCTCTCAAATCATTATTTCAGTGGGCATGGGCAGTCTCTGGACTCTAGCTGCTCTGAGTGACCCTGAGATACGTTAGAAAGTCTCTTTTCCCAGCCCAATGCTCGAAGAAGGAGTCAGAGCTCTTCATTTCTCAGTCTCAAGGTTGTTTATTGTATCTTATCTATAAAATTCTTTCTCCTGTCCCGCCGAGGTCCGCTCAGGAGGACAGTCTGAGGCACTCTGCCTGCCCGCAGGGGTGTGTTATCTTTTTATACTAAAAACTATGTGTACAATATTTACAATTACTTTCCAATACCTATCACCTATGTTAGACAGTGAGCTTCTACTCTAAACCAATCTAAAAGTGCCAACATCACAGCAGAAGATGGAGGCCAGGAAGAAGAAGGAGAAAGGCTGGACACGTGCAGATTCCTCCATCTTGCCCCCTGAATCCCCATTCTAAAAACCCCAAAATCTACTTTTTCACCCCGTGATAAATTCACTATCCTTCTACTTAAACTGCCGTGGCATGTAATCCTTCATGTAAAGGTTGGTAATTGTTTTTTCCAAGGGCTAAATCAAAGGCACAGAGGTCTTGGGCTCTGTGCCAAGGTCTCTGAGACCCCTGGACTGGGGCTCGAGTCCTCCAGGGCAGCCAGAGGAATTTCCTGGGTTCAGACAGGGCAGAATGTCCCAGTGCTTGAAAGCCCTTATAAAATAATATTGCCCATCTGCAGGGCTGCAGTGTTTTCCAAAGCCAGCTGGTTCTTCTCTGTCTGGGATGTGAAGAATGAACCAATAGACTGATTGAGGTTATAGAAATGCAGTAGGTTGTAGTGGGAAGCACTTTAGAAAGATACCTGAGTGGTGCAGAAGGGAGTCTGCTCAGATTGCCCAGAATCACAGAAGCATTCAGGTTAGAAAAGACCTCCAAGATCACCAAGTCCCACCTGTAGCTGATCCCCACCTTGTCACTCAGCCCAAAAAACTGAGTGTCATCTCCAGTCTTAAACACCTCCAGAGATTGTGATTCCACCACCTCCCTGGGCAGCCCTTTCCAACGCTTAACCACCCTTTCTATGAAGAAATTCTTCCTGAGAGTGATGCTGAGCTTCCTTACAGTCCATGAGCTCTGCCAGCCTCAGGAGGACTTTTCCCTGAGTATTCCAGTACTTGCATCCTGCCCTCTTCCACTGGGTACTTAAAGCAGAGCCACCCACACCAACACTGAGTGCTGCCAGCTCAGGTTTGTGGAGACAAAACAGCTCAGTCTCTGCTCTTGGCACAGCTGTTTCTTCCAGAGAAACCAGTGCAGCTTCATCCATGGGAGCTGTGCTCTGCAATGTCCCAGAAAGTGCTTGGATTTAGGGGATCCATGGGACAGCACATGCCATGAGAGGCTGCCCACAGGAAAGGGGGAGGTGACTGTCCTGCTGTCCCTGCTGGCAGCAGTGGCACAGTGTCATGGCAAGGATGGGGCTACATTGCCTTCTCTTAATTAGTTCTGTTCTGTGGGAGAGCAGGGGAACTTCAGTTTCAAATGCTGTTTTTCCAGCACGTTCTAATAGTGCTGAGATTGTTCCTAAATGCTGGAGGGATGGGCTGAGGTGCAGTGAAATATGATTTGTTCCAGGCAGCTGTGGCATCACTAGCTGGATTAGTTTCCATGTCATCCAACTGCACTGTTTCCATAAATTAGAGCATTTTTCTGGCTGGATTGAGCACTGTGGTGCATTGTCCAACTAGAGATAATTCCCCATATATCTCCTGCTAAGCAGGTAGCAAGCAAAGGCTGTGAGCATCTACAACCAGCTTGAATACTCTGTGTCTCCATTGTAATCTGTGAGCAAAATGGCATGATTTATTTTATCCTAATGGTATGGAGTCTATTTGGCTCTTCTGAGTGTCCTCTGCGATTTTGCATCCATACATGCACATCCTTCCCCACACTGAGATGCTCACCCTTTCCATGGGGTTGTACAAAGAGGTGTGAAGCACATAATTCTTCCCAATCCAAGGATCTCATGCTAGAAAGAAATCCTTGGCTAGGAACAAGTCTGTATATGGTGGTTTTTCAAAGTAGCAGAGTACAGGTTCCAATTAGATAAATAAATCAGAGGCCAGATTCTTATTTGATCCTCCTCTGTTTGCAAATTTAATTTAAAAGAAGCAGGAGAGTCACTGTACAGTGATTTTCTCTTCTTCTCCTAGAATTTAGAAGTCTCCTTTAGCATCTGGAAGAAATGGGTACACATTGTCTCTAATCTGGTCTAAATTTCAGAGCTGCTTTAATTTCAGAGAAAAATCATCTATCTTTAGTCCTGCTGAGTCTCATGATGAGTATTATTAAATACTGAGTTGTTACCATGGGCACCTATTTTCTACTAACTCATTGCTCTGTATTTTTGTGTAATTATTGCTGAATCGACAAGATCTGTCCATTTTTGCTTCAAAAGTAACAAAAATGTTAAAGTAACACAACTTCTCCCCAGTTATGGAGAAGCAAATGAGGTTACAAGGCTCCCCAAGGATTCCCATCTCTGTACCACCAGTGGGACTGGACTCTGTTGGGAAGGGAGGAAAGTGGGAGATCTGTCAGGAACAGAAGGCTGCAGCTGCACAACCTGTTAATGTCATTACTTTTTTGGAAGTTCAGCATTCATTTGGTAAACAAAGGCAGGATGAAACTTTCAGTTGGTATAAACTAGCACACACCTCTGTTGTCAGAAATGAACCCCAGATCACTCCATCAAAAGAATTGACCCCAAGTCATGGGAATTTGCTACTGGAATATTTGTTGAATTTTTTTTTTTTGGTCCTTCTCTTGAAAACTCACTTTAAGCTTGGTGATAGTCCAGAGGCACTTGCAAATACTGGTTTTTTAATTAGTCTGAAATCAGGTAGGCAGAAAAAAATTATTGAAGGTGGCTGGAACTTCAGCAAGGAAAGGTCTTGAAAGGAGAGGAAAGGGAGAGGAGAGGAGAGGAGAGGAAAGGGAGAGGAGAGGAGAGGAGAGGAGAGGAGAGGAGAGGAGAGGAGAGGAGAGGAGAGGAGAGGAGAGGAGAGGAGAGGAGAGGAGAGGAGAGGAGAGGAGAGGAGAGGAGAGGAGAGGAGAGGAGAGGAGAGGAGAGGAGAGGAGAGGAGAGGAGAGGAGAGGAGAGGAGAGGAGAGGAGAGGAGAGGAGAGGAGAGGAGAGGAGAGGAGAGGAGAGGAGAGGAGAGGAGAGGAGGAGAGGGAGGGGAGGGGGAGAGGGAGAGGAGGAAAAGGCTGCTCCACTTAACTTCCCTTTACTTGCCAGCAAGAGAGGGCAGGAGGCTGTGAAATGAATGATTGGAGCAAAGGTGTTTGTCCCATTTCTGTGGGGTTTCAGTCATTGGCACTACTCCTTTTGTGATGCAGCACAAGGTTTTAAGGCAGCCCCTCCAAGGCAGAGGGAGGCAGAGGGAGTGTGCAGACCTGGAGACAGAAATCCAGCCTCACCCACAGCTGAGAGCTACATGCAGATGGGCTCCTGCCAAGAAGGGTGCAGCAGCCTTGGAAAACTTCTAAGATGTGGCTCAAGACACGTGGGGTGGGTGTGTTGATTGCCTAAGCCAGCAGTGACCAGTTCTTGGGCTCTTCCTTTTCCCATCCCCTCCGTGCACAGGTGATGCCTGTTCTGGCTGCACTGTCCATGCAGCACAGAGCCTTCTGCCCAGGATGTGCTCACTTACAAAAGCTGTGTGCACTGACTTCACTCCCCACACCTTTTTGGAATGCTCAACTCAAAGCTGACAAATAATTTTGGAAAAACAATTCTTTGTTTGCATAAGGCAGCAAATCAGAGGGGAGCCAAAAGCTCACAGAACTGATTTATTGACTCAAGATCCTGAAGGGACACCAAGAAGTTATACAAATGTGACATATTAAGAACTTTATCTTGTATGCAAAGATCATTTTTGTTTACTATACTACATCCCAAGCCAGAGGAATAGCAAGGAAATGCAGGAGATAGACACAGAGCTTTTACTGTATTTGCAAGGAGGGAGTGAGAGCGCAGCACCAACATCTGGCTTCCTTTACTGAGGTTTAAGATTGGCACCTAGTTTTCCTAAGGAGGCCCTAGACCTTGATAATTCCTACTCTTTAACTGGCATTTCTAAAATAAATTACACTTCCCATTTAATTATCAGGATCATTACCATTCTCTCTGTTTGATTGTGTGACAAACTGTTTGGTTTACTCCACGAAAATTTAACAATAAATTGTTTGGATTGAAACATAATGATACTGTGATTTAGAGTAAGACTTCCTTCATTTTACATCAGGCATAAAAAAATCAGTTTTAGTCTCAGTCTGAGCTCTTTTGGTAGCCAGTGAAGAGAGAGGGGTTTCTGGAAGATGATTCATCCTGCCCAAAAATATGTGCCATGGGCTGACTGGATGATTTTCCTAGTGGAGTTATCATTCTCCATGCAGCCAGGGAAAATCTGTATGACCAGCTTGGATGGGATGTCTGCCTTTTAGCTGGTTACATACTTGTGAGAAAGGTGTGCAGAAAGGTATTTGGTTACAGCCCTTTGGGGCTTCTCTATTTCAGTGGAGGCTTTGAACCCACCTGGAGATTGAGTAAGGTCACAGCAAAGGGGACAGAAGTCAACAGTAAAGATAATTTCATTCCCAAGGTAAAAAAAACAGTCCATGAAAGACCTGGTCTTGCACTGAGTGATGTGTGTGTGGATGAAAGGGAGCAGGAGAGCCCTAATGCAGACACAAATCCCCCTCTCCTCTCGAGTTGCTGAATGTTTTGTGGAAGCTGGGCTATCACACAGCATGACTCTGGATCTTGTGGGAGCCTCTGAGATGACAAATTATAACTGTAAATTGTTATCTTCCACATCCAATTTATTAGACCGACTTGTTGACATCTGGAGGTTCATTAAAATATTCTAATTTCCCCCTTTTTATCAGTAATTAAAAACTAAAGTGGAACAAGCCGCCCTCTAAATGTGCTGCTGAGTAATTACCCCGTAAGGATCCCTTTGCTGTCATTAGCAGAGGGATGGGCCTTTGCTAGACCTGCAGAGAGATTAAGCTGATCCATCTATTAGGCTGATGTTTACATCTTTCCAATTCATCCCTGTTCCTGTCCTTATAAGTGGCCATAAGCCAGGCCACCAGGACCACATGACCATTTCCCTTGGGTGACCACCCAACCCCTCTGCTGACACCAGGAGCAAGAATGGGGCAAATGACAGAGAAATTGATGATGGGGAAATCAGTCATGCATGTGGGAACTCCTCCAAAATGAAGCATTGGCATCCTTCTGGATGAGGGGTCTTTTCTGACTTGGTGGAGTTTCACTGCAGCTCTGGGAGCTGCCTGCCTGGGGACACAGCTGCAGTGGCTGCTGCTGCAGGGACTCACTGTGCTGCAGATATTCCCAGAATCTCATGGGATCCACTGCCTCTGCTGCATTTGCCAGAGGAGGGGAAGCATCTGTACATTTTTCATTTTAATCATCAGCCACATCAGACTTCCTCCCCCTCAGAATCACAATTCCAGCAGCAGGGTGGTGATTTTATCCTGGGATAATCACTGCAGCTGTAGAGATGCCCTCATTATTCCAGAGCCAAAGCAGCAGCACAGAGGGTTGTTCTGGGCAGTGTCCCATGCAGGACAGCTCTGTGTCACATGGGGCTGCCCTGGTCACAGAGAACCCGAGCTGAAACCAGCCTGGATGAACATCAGGTGTCCTTTTGCTGCCCTCTTTCTTCTGCTTGCAAACTTCTCTCCTGCATGTGTTAGTTTGGTCACTTCCACTTTCACCTAAGGGGACTCAGCACTTAACAAATTGATTTGCTTAAAATCAGATTATTTCAGAAAGATTCACTGTAATCAAAGCCTCTTGAATTTACAGCCCTACTAAACACCAGAGAACAGCAGTTTGGGGTTTGGGATTTTTTTGCAGACAGCTTTGAAAGGTGGTTTCATGAATGTACAGAAATGATCTATTTGAAATATCAGTCCCAGCAGATTTATTCCTAGAATAGATCTCCTGCTTTAACAGGTAAAGATAATTGTGTTTTCCCTCATTGTACACAATGGAATTTATTTCCATCGAAATCCAGTTATTCTTCCCAGGTACATCCTTAAGATTGCTATTCTAATAAAGAAAAAATAACTGAACAGTTTGGATGGGCACATTGTGCTGAAATACAGAGATCAGCAGGCTGTCTTTATGTTCCCAAATATTGTCATTTTAAGGTCTAATGCAATTTGGCATTAGGAGCATAAGGAGAATAGAGAATATTAACATAAAATGAGAATCATCAGAGACAACTTTTCATGCAGCACTCCTTATTCAAAGCACTTTTTATTTAATCTCACAGCACCAATATCTGAGACTTATTTATCAGGTTCCTTGTAAGCACCTTAAGCAGAAGTCAAATTACTACTCAGTCTTAGAAATTAGATAAGACAGAGGAAATAATGTGTGAGAAAATTAGACATTTTCACTCTGGCAAAGGATTATAAGCAGGTGTCTTAATGATCCACATTGTCAGATGTATTCTTTGCTGCTTTTATGAATGGTCTGGAAAACTGAGTGAGCAGCAAAGTCAGAAATTTTGGAGATTACACAAAGTGGTTGAAGCTCACTGAGGACTAGGGACGGTTGTGAAAACTTTTAGAAGACTCTAAGGAAAGCAAGATGAGATAGAAATATGAGAGCAAGCAGAATCTTCTGTTTGGAATAACTACAAAATAATCAGAGTTTAGCGGGGATAAAAAAGAAGCAACACTAAAAGTCAGGAATTCATAAAAGCTGAAAATCAGTCAGAAAAAAGAAAAAAGAGTGGGTCATCATTGGTGACAGTGAAAATCCTTCCTTAAAATGCAGAGACATCCAAGAATCAATTTCTGTGAGTACTGCATAGCCCAGATTGCAAAACAGGCTCTGCAAATATTACAACACTCCTTGTAAACCAAGCTTATTGGTATATCTGAAATACTGTATTAATTCCTGGTTATCTTTTTAATTGAAAGCATTTGGCAGAAATAGAAAAGATCTAGAAATGGGACCTTGAAATTACCAGATAAAAGTGTTCATGGGAAGCGAAGCTCTGAGGATTGGAGCTGTCATTTAGTGATGAATACAAGGAAAAACACTGGAGAGAAGGTAACTCCTAGTTAAGCTTATTCTTGCTTCTCAAGAAGAATAAAAGGAATTTAATTAAACTGAGCATTTAGAACAGATCAAAGAGGACTCTCTTCCACAGTGTACAGTTAATGATGAGATTTTCTCACTACAAGGTGTAATTTTGGCCAGGAGTTACTCTGTGGCTGCTCCATCCACTCCCACTTCTACCCCCGTTTCCTCTTCTCCAGGACCTTTTGGTGCTGTCCACTTTCCATGGCTGGCAACTTGCACAGCTCTGCTCCTAAATTCCACAGCAGCTCCCCATGCCACAGCCTGGGAAATCTTTGAATTATCCTGTGGGTTCATTTACAGTTAAAAATACCTGCACCCAGCAGGGAATTGTCACAGGCCAGCTGCAGGGCACCTGCCAACACGTCCTTCTTAAATCACTCTGTCTATCTGATCCTGAACATAATCAGCTAGAGGGCCCAAATTATTGACATAAGACTGATTTTCACTTCCCTTGTCTGGACTTGAAACTTCAAGGCTGTGATTAATGAGGCCTCTCTACTATCCCTGTGTCCTAGGTATTATTAGCCTGATGCCTCATGTAACCTTTTGAAGGTGACAGTGCAAAGAGCTGCCAGGGATAAACCTGAGTCTCTCTTGAAAACCACACTGTTCCTTTAGCCCACATCCTTCCACAGCAGAGTCTCTTCCTTAGACTTCTATGAATTCCCAGGTAGGGCACTGCAGTTGCTGCATCAAGAAGCATCAAAAAACCCCCCAAAACTTCTTGTAATCTCACGTCATTTTTGGCATTCCAGTGACTCTTGGCCAAGACATTTTGACAAATTTGTCAACCCAGCTGTGTCTTACACCTTTTCTTCTGACTAAATGGACGATTCCAGCTGGATTGAATGAAGTTTTGAAGGGACAGCTGGGACTCAGAGGATTTAACATTGTTTTCAACCTTACAAGGCCTTATGGAAGCTGAATTAGAAGGAGAACACAGCATTTTCCTTTTTAAGCAGGAGCATTGCTAAGGTGCAAAAGCCCACGGGAAGCAGTGAAAAGTTGTGTTGACCTTGACCACTCCAAAGTTTGGATCTTCCTTTTTTGAGTGTTTTAGCAGTAATTGCATCACTGAATTGTCTCCTCAGTGGTTCAGGAATTACATTTTTGCTTCCTTGGTGCTTTTTCATGCCACCATCTAAAATTCCCATTATAGAATCACAGAATGGCCTGGGCTGGAAGGGACTTTAAACATCACCTCATTCCCATCCCCTGCCATGGCCAGGGACACCTGCCACTATCCCAGCTTGCTCAGAGCCCCATCCAGCCTGGCCTTGGACATTGCCAGGGATGGAGCAGCCACAGCTTCTCTGGGCACCCTGTGCCAGGGCCTCACCACCCTCACAATTAAGACTTTTTCCAATATCTCCTGGTTTCAGCCTTTTGCATGCTACCAGAAACACAAGACTGCAAGGTAATGAAAATATCAGTTTGTTGGCACACCTTCTTGGGTGCAGTGGCTAAATTTGGGACACATTTTATTTCTTTTTTCCCATTGCAGAGAGGAAAATGTAAAGTCTTGAACTTCAGAATGTTACCTGAATGCTATTTTTTTAACACTTTAGGTCCTTTCTGTGTAGAAAGAGACCAGTGATGTATAATTCCTTTGTATTCTTCCCAGAGCAATGTGGCTGCCCCATCCCTGGCAGTGTCCAAGTCTGGATGAGGCTCTGAGCAATCTGGGATAGTGGGAGGTGTCCCTGCCCATGGCAGGGGGGCGGGACTGGAAGAACTTTAAGGTCCATTCCAACCCAAACTATTTTATGATTTAGGTGATCACCTTGAGTAACCATTGATTTTTCTAAAAGTGAATGAATGTTTGTACTTAGTTAAAACCAGGTCCTGATGCAATAATACCATCTTCATTCTCCAAGGTCAGCAACACCCTTGGAAAATCTCAATTTCTCTTTTTGCTCTGATGAAATTCCAGAAAAGAGGGCAGGGACAATATGGGTCATAGAACAGGGAAAGACAGTGACGTTTATGCTACCAGAGTCCTCACCTGACTGGTTTTTTTTGATAGAATTTATTGGTAATGATCAATATACAGCTTGGAGAGTTAAATACAAAATCCTGTGCAGTTCAATGCCCAGTAAATGAATGCAAAAGGAAATAACACCATGATCTTTAACACTAGTTAGCCTCTCATAGAAGTCAGAGGACAAGGACCCAGACACAGAGGGGACATCTGCTGGACCCTTGGTGCCAGGGTCTAGGCAGCAGGAGTGGTACAAGGGATATTTCTGTTGTTGCTTTACCTGCCAAATACTGAACAAATGATCAGAGGCATTGGTGAGCACTTAGATTACTAAGAGGAAAACAAAAGCTAAACTAAATCAGCAGGAATCAAGTTAAAAATTATTGATTGTGTGCACTGCCAGTACTTACAAGAGATCTTGTTTTTTGGTTTTTTTTTTCTTCCAGTGTAGTTTTGGTAATTTTTGTAGGGTCTCACCCCATCTGTCACTGCTCTCTGGGAGTACTGTGTCACTCCATCTTACATCTCCATGCTGCAAATACATCACTTGTTCTAGCTTCCAGAACCACTTCCCTGAACAGGAAGAGATTATCTGGGTTTGGTTTTTTGACTTTTTTTTTTTTTGAGTCCTTTGCAAAACAATCATTTCTCCAAGAAAGGAAGAAATTTGGCTTTGTGGCAACACCAGAGGCTGTCAAACTTATCAGCACAGACTGATAACTGTATTTTAATAATAAAGTTTATTTTAATTGTTCTCATCACGAGCCTTGCTCAGTAATTCCACATTTGCATTGATGCACACTGAGGTGTGTATAATTTATAACTTTTATGTACATATGCCTGTATGCAATGTTTAAAAGAATAAAACCATTGCTACGTAGGTCAGTGATTTTCCCTTGAGAGCTCTTCAGAAGCAACATCCATTTTGCATGAGGAAGGAAGGGATATTGAAAAGATTTTGCAGGGTGCTTTCCCTCTCTCAATTTGCTTTCTTCTTTGGCTTTATAAGCCCCTGGCAAGTCACCTGCTGGAGTGGGAGCTGCTGGGATATTCCAAAGGGTCAGCAGAGCTGGTCAGATAGGGTGACCTCAAGGCCAGCAGGAGGTAATGATCAGATTAGCTGAGTCAGAAAGGCCAACCACAGCTCTATTTATACCATGGCTCCCCTTCAGAGGAGCTCACCTAATCAGATCTGTCCCCAGGAATATGTTTATCCTGTCTAGAGCCTGGCTTTCAAAGCAATTTTTTTTTAGATCCCAGCTCCCTGTAAACCCAGGAGTGCTGAGATCCCAAAGGCCCTTTTGATTTCCCTCATTATGAGAGTGTTATGAAATTTAAATCCAGACTCTAAATGCCTAGTTTTAATCCAGGTATGGAAAGCTGTGCTTCTGCCTCAACCCTGCTGTCAGCAAGAAAACCTTGCTCCAGTTCTTTCTGAAGAAACTGTTTTTTCCACAGACTTTAACAAATTAGTCCCTCAGCTTTGAGCATCTTCCCTGGATGGAGAATTGCTGCCCTGCAGGAGGCCAGGGAGATGTATGATTTCTGCCACCAGGGGAAATGCCTCTGCTTCCCCTCGGTGCTGAAGGATACAGGCAGCATTCCTGCCCTTCCCCAGAGGTGTGGTGTTGACCTCTCTGATTTTTACATTCTACTGAACCACCCAGATGGCAGCAACAAAGCCCAAGCAGCTCAAAGCTTTCTATGACCCAAAAATCTGAGGAGAAAGTCCACTGAAATCATGTATGAGGAGACAAAACAGTTCCCATCTGCTGCCTCTGAGCTTTCTCCCAGGCTGATTACATTTGAATCTTTCCCCAAAATTAACCCATTCTGGTGACCTGGTTTGATGCTGTAAGGCATTATGTGCAGAGATATTAATGGATAGGTGTTTCTGGAGTTTTTCCTCCAAAATCTGTGTTTGTGGGTCACACCAGCACATCAGGTGAGTTCTCTCTGCCTTCCCTGCCCATCCCAGTTCTGCAGGTGATGCTTTTTACAGGGAATATCACAGTGCAGCAGTGTCAGGCTACTGACTTAACTGCTCTTTGCTGTTTCTTTGCCAAAAACAAAGTCAACCTTTTTCTTTGCATTTTGAGTGGTGCCTTTAAATCCTGGGTCTACCACATAAGGAAGCCAAAAGACCTGGAAAGGGTGAGGTTTTACCCCAAAACTTCTGGAGATATTCAAAGCACAGCTTTGGAAACAACTTTAATTGATAAGCCAAAAATCTCTGCTGCACTTCAGCAGCACAGAGGGAGCTGCACAGTTGCTATAAACCAGGAAGGAAAAGTGCATCTCTCATCAGTAAAGCTGTTGGCTGTGCTTTGCTTTGCACTGCATTTGTATCCCTGCATTTGTCAGCTTTTCTTGCCTTTTGCTTTGCCAGGCTGTTACTGCGGCAGAGAAGTCAATAAACACGAGTTTCAAGTACTTTTCAGATTGTGGTTATGATATAATGCTGCCATTAAATCCTCTTTTTTTTTTCCATATGCAACCTCATCCAGAGGGATCTTTTCGCTTCTGTTACACACAATTTTTACAGTGAGCCACTAAAAAGAGCAAGGACCAGGAGGCCCAGTTTCTAGAGGTGGTGGTGGTACCAGAAGGGAATGGACAGCAGGTGGAAGATGGTTAAATCATTAAGACAGCCCTGATGTCATTTTGTCCTCATTCCTTTTCCAAAAGATAATGGGTAAGTAGTAATCTGTGACTCCAACTCTGGCTGGAAATTATTCTGCAGGCTGGACTAAAAACATGTTTCTGTGTTATCCCTGTGTCAGTCACCCCCTCCTTTTCTGATATTCACGTTATCAACACAAGGAGGGGAAAAGGAATTGTTTAGGGTGGGACGAGGTGTAACCAGGGGCAATGGGAGGAAACACAGCAAGGCAATGTCTAGGCTGACTATCAAGAAAAACATCCCAACACTGAAGCCTGAAAGGGCTGCTAAATATCTCCCAAAGGAAGCAGTGGGAACCTTTATCAATGAGTCATTTCAAACTTGGAAGGACAAAGCCCAAGTGTGGGGAATGGTTCTGTGCTGGCAGGGCATGAAGGGTCTTTCCCTTTCCCCCTCGCTGACTCCCTGCCCTTGCCCTCCTGAGAGAAACAGAGCCTGAAAACACAACCAGACTGGTGGTTTCCTAACACAGGCACATAGAGAGAAAAACAACATCCTTTGAGATTGGGAGCCTGGGAAGTGTTTTTTAAATTAGCTTCAATAACATGACAGATGATAACAAGTTTTTGAGTAATTTTATTTCTTTTTTTTTTCAGCCACGTGTGTCTGGCCTGGCAGGAGCTTTCTTGTGAATTAATGAAACATCAAGGCTGCACTGCCAGCCAGATTGGAGTGGTGTGTTTCCAGGAGAGAGCCTGAGCTGGCAGACCCTCAGCTGCTACAAATCAATTAAGTCCCTCTGATTCCAGCAGAGAGGGCCACTGACTACAGCTGCAGGATCTGGCCCATTCCACACTGGAACAGAAAGACTGTTTTCATTTTGCCGAGAGCTGGGCTAGTTAAAATTTAAATGCTGTTGAATTTTAAAATCCCAATTTAATTTAAAATTCCCTTTGCAGTTTCTTTTAGTGACAGTATTCCTCATTTCTGCTCTGAAGAGCTGAGACCTAACCTTTGCCCAAGACTGCCACATCAGGGCTTGCAGGGCTTCACTGTCCTGTGGCCAGCAGGTGTGATATTCCTTGCCCTCAGATTTTTTGATGAGCCCAGTTTCTTGCTTCTCTTGCTAAATAACTGTAATAAGAATAATCATGGAATCATAGAATCATGGAATCAAAGAATGAGTTGGGTTGGAGGGACCTTAAAGATTCTCCAGTTCCAACCCGGTGCTACAGGCAGGGACAGCTTCCCCTAGACCAGGCTGCTCACAGCTCCATCCAGCCTGGCCTAAATAGCATCAGAAGTCAGCCAGAACTCCCCAATTTGCCAGAATCCCTGGAAAACAGCAGCATGCCTTGGTGCTGGCAGGAGAGGAAGCACAATGGAGAAGGAGCCCCTTGTCTATGGCAAAGCCCTGGTGCCCAGGCAGGCTGCAAAGACATAAAGTGCTTCTAACATGCATGGCCCAGCCCTACATGCACTGTGTGTGTGCTGAAGGCTTCATTTTTGGGAATAGAGAATTCTCCCAGCTCCCTGGGCAGACTTTTGGACGTGTTGCAGGGCTGTTGCAATGCTTGCATTTGTGGGGAGTGATTCTGACTGCGGCGTGAAGAGAAGCCCAGTGTCTGAATGTGCAGACCTGGCCGTGTTTCCCTATGTCTCAGATTGACAGGTGAGTGTTTTGCCTTATTAAAAGTTATTTCATGTCATCTGGCCCCCAGTTAGTTGGACATCAGTGAAGAAGAAAATCCTCCTTTCCCTCAGCTCATGGCTGTGAGGGAAGGGGCTATCCTGGAGAGCTGCAGAAAAAAGCAATAGAGAAGAGTTGGGAGTGGGGAAGGAGGCCAGGGGTTAAAGCAAGAGGAATGAGGGTTAAAGGGAGCTTGGAGGGGCTGAGGAGGTATTGTTAGATGTGGGAGAGCTGTGCCTGTGCCCACAGGCAGAGCTGCACCCTAGAAGGCACCACCACATCCCAGGCTGGGAGACATCTCTTCAGTTCACCCCTTGCTTTTTGTAAAGATGTGAGATTTTGAGCTTCCAACCAGCAACTGGGTTTGTAATTTGGCAAAGAAACTTGATAAAAACCAGGCCAACAACCCAAAGCATGTCATCACAAAGTGTTACAGCCCATGCATTTAGCACCTCGCTGCAAAGCCCAGCTGAGAGCCAACTTTCCAGTGTAATTTTCCTGCACATCTGCCAAGCAGCGTGTGGAAAGAGCCATCTGTGTGTCCTACGAGGGCATTTCCCAGTCACAGCTTCTAAAGGATAATGAAAAAACTGACTTCTGTACATGTCATTGTTCAGAAGGGCTTGAGTTTTCACAAAAATATGAGTTAAAGCTGAGGGAACAACTGATGACTCCCGCTGTTCAGTGTGCTCTGTCTGGATCTGGAGCTAATCAGACCACTCAGCAAAACTAACATCTCCTAAGTACTTCATAATCCAATTTATATTTTAAAAATTTTGCTTTAAATAATTAATAGCATGTCCATCAGGCACTGTTCATTCAGCATTTTTGGGTCAGGTGATGTCTTGGGTGACCAAGATCCTGATGATGCTTACACTGAAATCTCCAAATGAGTGATTGCCCACAGGAACAAGTGATTAAGGGAAATGGTGCATTGCCCATCCCTGGGAACATTGGTCCAGCCTGAGCTTCTTTTTGGGATGCAGACTTTTGCCAGGCACATCTTGTGCAGCTCAGAAGAATGTCTGGAGGAAAGTCCATATGCAAGAGGCCAGACTACATGATCTAATGGTCCCTTTGGCCTCAGAAGCTTGAATCACTGAATTGGAATCTGTGAAAAAAGTGTCCTAAGCTGTAGGAACGAACTGGCTCGATTGCAAATAGATGAATTAAACTCAAACCAATAACCCTCTGGGGTCATCATAAAATCCATAAATTGGACTGAAAGGCATGTAAGTATAATTAAACTTCTGTAGTTTCAAGCTAATGTAAAATTTCTCACTTCCTGTCCAGCACTCCTGTGTGATGTTCCTGTCCTTGCCTAAAAATCTGATACATTATTTTCATGTCTCTCCACAAAGGTCTCTATTGGGACAGTGTGAGTGAGGCTGGAGCTGGGCTGGTCAAGTGGAAGGTCCATCCTGCTCTGGGCAGCCACAGATGTCCCCTCCAGGTGTTAAGCAGGGTAATTCTCATGGTGAGCAAAAGAGGGACCCTGTCACCTTCCTTCCTTCCTTTGCTTTCCTCTCCTCTCCCACTGCTGACACAAATCCAGCCACTGTGCTCTCATCTGCTCCTTCTCACAGCTTCTCATCCCCTCTCCCCCTCATCCCTCTCCTGTTTCTCCCTGTCTCCCATCTCACTTTAAAACACAAAGCTTCTCCAAAACCTTAGGAATTGGATTTTAGAGGAATCAAACACTGCCTGAGCCAAGTCAGGCTCTGAGTTACTCTTTTTTCTGGGACAAAGACAATCAGCTATGGAAAATGCTGTAAAAAGCTGGGTGCCAGAACAGGCTGGGCTGTGACATCAGCCCTCTGGAGCTGAGCAGGACCAGACCCGGGCAGGAGCAGAGACTGGCTGCAATGTTCACAGTGCCATCTTTTGGATAAGGTGGAAAACTGTCCTAAGTTCTCAGAGCCATCCAAAAACTCTCCAGACAACCCTCCCAGAGAAAAAGATGCTTTTTATCCTGGCTGTTGCCAAAATCGCTGCCTTGATTCTCCTTGGAGTTTTTATTGGGAGGAGTTATTCTTCCCTTCAAATTCTGAATTTGCTGCTCTGTGGTGTGTCTGCACTGCATCCAGCTCTCTCCAGTCAGCTGCATTTCAGCAGTGCAGCACAGGGAAAACCAATTTGGAAAGGATTTTTCTGCAGGAACTCGGGTGTCTGATGGAAGCCTCTGCAGCTCCTGATGCTGGAAAGCCTGACCACAGGCAGGAGCAGCATGGATGCAGAGGGGGCAACAGTTCCAGGATTTGCCTGGGCTGATTCAGATTTAGGGCTGAAATAAGGAAAAACTCTAAAACCCCAGTATACCCTGGATGTAATATTACACCTCCCCATGCAACACCCCAGTGATGCTGTGGTACAAATGAACGCTGCACCTCCAGTGGGCTTTTGAAATTCCATGAAAAATCCCAATTCCTGAAGGGGCCTTAACTGAGAATACACTCATCCTCGGTAGTCATGCTAATGCTAACTGTGTCTGAGCCAAGATTCTGTAAATCCAAGTCAGCTCTGTCTCTTGTGCCTAATAATATGAAGCAAGAAATAGCCTAGCCTTAGAAAAGCTGTGGGGTTTGGCCTCGGCCCATATTGATTATCTAGCTCAGAAATGGAGCCCAAACTTCTGGTTCTTGCCCAAACAACAATCATCTTGGAACTTCCTGCCTACAAGTCAGACTGGCAGATACTGGGTGTGCTGAGTTTGTTCAGACTCACATCTTCCAGTTTTAGCTGAGCTCCCTTCTGTTTACAGATACTTTTCTTGAGCAAAGTCTTTTTTCTAGTTGTATGCTCTTCATGGAATCAAAATACTCAGACTTGTAGAGAATTTCTTTGGTCAAATCCTGCAGCCATGAAATTAATGGCAAGATGCTGCTGATTTTACTGTAATCAACTTTCCCCCACTGGGAAACTCTCATCCTTGCAGTAGCTGCTAGAAAGCAGTGCTGTGTGACACCAGGACTAACTAAGCAATGTGATGAAGCAGAGGGTGTTCAGCCAAACCATCCCATAAATGGGAGCTTAGCAGAGACATCCGAGCTACTTCTAACAGCTCAGTGAGGAGAAATTGTAACTCTGGTCACCCCTGCATGCCAGACTCTGTCATCGACCTGCAGCAACTATTGCTGCAGTCCCTGACTGTTCCCATCGAAATCAGGATAAATAAAGGTGGCAGAACACAGCCTGGAGCAGAAGGTTAGGACATCTTCCCCATGTTTGTATTGCTGAAAATTACCATCACCAATTTTAATGGATTGGGGTGTTCATCACACCCTTGGCACTCCATACTCTCCCACAAGTCAAGCAATCATTGAGAGAACACATCACACTCTGAAATCCACCCAGCTGAGTTTCCCTCTCCTATTTGGCATCTGCTGTCATTTGCTGAATGTTGATGAGAGGATTTTGGCCACACAGGTATGTGAAGTCTGCCAAGAGAAGCTGTGGCTGCCCCATCATGGACGTGTCCAAGGAGCTGGATGGAACTGTGAGCAATCTGGGATATGGAAGGTGTCCCTGCCCATGGCAGGGGGTGGAACTGGATGATCTTTAAGGTCCCTTCCAACCCAGATTACTCTGTGGCACTATGATGCTGTGACAGCAGGGCCCCTCTCAGCCCCCCTGTGCCAGCAGAACAACCCTGTCTGGAGGGCTGCTTCACCTTCTAATCCCTATTTCCCTGCCACATTGAAATAGAGATGGGGGCTAGGGGGTGGAAACACCTTCATTTGACATGGTGGCATGGAATGGAAAGCTCTTGGACACTGCTGCTTTCCATGCAGATGGAATGTCCCTTGGACTTGGAGAAGGCTGCTGCCCAGGCTGGATTAGTTTCTCAGGACTGAATGCCAGGGAAAGGATGAAGTGTTCTTCACCTAGTAGGGAATCAATCCATGGAGGGTACAGGTGCCTTTGGGGAAAAATGGGGTTTCTATTGCAGGCCAAGCTTGGCCAGCTGGGAATAGACTTGTCCCAGGGCACTGAGAACTTCTGCTCTATCTGGGCAACTAAGACCCCCAAAAAACCCTTGTGAGTAATGGAGTACACTGAGCTCTTTAGTGGGCTTTGAGGGAAGCCCTCAGACAGGTGGGGACATGCCTGTGCTGTTCTGTGTGCACAGTAACCCTCTCTCAGCTGTTTCCTTGGTGTGCTGGCTCAAGTGCTCTCTGCTGCCTTGGGAAAATGTGTGCATCTCTCCAGCTTCACAGGTCCCTGCAGATGTGGGTTGTATGCTGGGACACCAGAGATGACGTTCTGAAGGCATGTCACATGAGCAGGTGAGAGGAAAAAGCCCTCCTGGGTTTCACAAGGATGATTTTGTTGGGAAACACCAGGTCCTGAGTATGGATGCTGCTTGTGTACAGCAAATGTGGCCAGGAAAAGCAACCCTAGAGATGAAGGGAAGCCTTAGAGAAAAGCAGTCCAGAAAAAGGAGTTTTATTAGGTCTCTGTGGCAGATGGATTGAATTATTGGAGCTTAAGCTAAAACAAATTTTCCATGTCAGACACTCTGAGTTTCACTTCATGAGGACTGAAGAGTTTTGGGCAGTGTCTCTTTAACGTGCTGCTGAAGTTTGCACATGCAGATACACGTATTTGGGGCTGCTAAAATAGTCCTGTGTGTGAGGGAAACTGTGAGCAACTGAGGGAGAAAATAACACTTTTGAAAGCTAAAATATGCTTCCAAATCTGATGCATGCTTTGAAAAACAAAAATGTTTTATCACTGAAGACTCCTGGTTTTTGACCAGGTGCCAATCTGAATCCAGTTTTGCAATTTCCACCCTGCCATCTCAACTCTTGCTCTCAGAGGGATTTTTGCCCGGGTGGGAGCAGGAGAGCTGGGCCCTTGGACAGCAGAGCTGTTCCTCCCCCAGGGACAGCCTGAAGGGCAGGGTACAGCAGTGATTTTTCCTGCAAATGTAACAGTACAAACATCCACATCCATGTAGGAAATCAGCTCACCCTGGCAAAGCACCCCATGCATTTTTGGCCCTGTCTCTTCAAGAGTCCTGCTTAACTTTACTCTTACTCCTTAAAACAAAGCTTTGCACATGCTTCTGTAGTTTGCAGGACAAGGGGCATCACTTTTTATCACCCAGAACCCAAATAACAATGTTTTGCTCTATAAGTCTCTGTGCTCTTGAGCTAAATGCTATCAATTCAGCTGATGGAGTTAACAGCAAAAATGTAGAAGGAAACAGAGCTGGCGAAATAGCTTGTGATTATTATCTGAGGGCTGGGTGGAGTAGCTATTGGAGAGGCAGCAGCTGGGAGCTGGCTCTCCAGAATAGAGAAGCTGACATTACAGAACTTCTTTCCTTCTTAAATGCTTTGGTTTTCTCTGAACTTTCCAACTTCCCAGGAGGGGTGGCAGCTATGTGACCTGCAAACCCCGGGGAGACTGATCCCAGCTTTTAGATCAAGGAACTCAAAGTGACAGTGGGAACAGAGAGGAAAAACAAATGCTTCTTTTAAGGAATGCTCTTTGAATTATTTATCTGTGTGTTACTGAAGTCTGTTTTGTTCCTCACTGTACTAGCTATGAGGCAGTCTAATTACAAGTACTTAAGACACAAATAAATTACCTTGCCAGCCATGATAAATGCTGCTTGTAAAGCCCAGAAGTACTGTTTCTGCAACTGCAGCCAAGAAACCTTAATAGACCACCTGTTAGGTGAGATGCAAAATTATCACTAGCATGTTATGAATAATCTGAATTCCAAGGAAAATAGGTGGTACTTCTTTTGTGTCCTGGAAGCTTGTAGCCATCCTTATCTGTTTGCTGCATACCTAGTGCCAGATCTTTAGGGATGCAGCAGGGCTCATCTTTAACTGGATGCTTTGAGAACCAGCAAGGTACCGTGAGGACAACGATCTGGCTTTGGGTGGGTGTCCAAAGCTTTCCTGCTCAAATGCCATGAGAGCTTTGTACCTGTTTTTTCCTGGCTCCCCAACCCTTCATTCTTTCTTTCCAGCCTTCAGAAGGCATTTTGTGACATCCTCACTGATACACAGTGGTTGTGCTGGGGAAAAATGGCAACGTAGAACATAAGCATGGACACAAAGCAACTCCACGGGTAGAGGTGATGCTGATAGAGGCAGACTTCTGAAAATACCTGACAGACTTCAAATGTCAGGTTGCTTTTTGAGCCCTAACTAAACCTGCTTAGACTGCTGCTTTTGTTTTTTCATAGCTGCAAATTTAACTCCTTGCAAAGGCATTCTGTGATCTTTCAGCTCAAAGCTGTGTTTGCATTTTAGACACAGGCTGACTTCCAAAAGCATCAAAATGGCCTGGAGCAAAGGTCTGTGGTGGCTGAGGAAAAAGCACAGTCACAATGGGATGCCAAAAAATATCTCCCTGAGGCTGCAATTGGATGCAGAGCCATGAGTCCAGGCTGCAGCCAGGAGCTCTCTGGCCATGAGCAGCTGGGAGGAAACACCACTCTGATGCAGCCAGAGCCACAGGTCTTACATCTAAAAGTGCCTCTCTCTGGGAGGAGAAACATTTTCAGCCTACACAGACTCCTGTCTGGTCATACAAAGCAATGCTCTGGGCTTCAAACTAGGCTTACACAGGGCAAGAATGGAGCCTATACTTGGTGTGAGATGTAGGAAAGGACTGGACCTGTGTAGGGTGCCAAGGGATGGCCACCTGCTCCCTGGAGTGATACCTCAATCCCCGGAGACACAGCCTTGAGCACGGGCTGAAGGAGGAGCCCAGGCCAGCACGGGGTGTGTTAATCATCCCCTGTTTGCGCTGGGACCTCAGGGACCTGGGCAGGGCTGTCCCTCCATCATCCATGAGCAGGAATTTGCACTGTGAAGTGTTAAGCTAAGCTTTCACAGAAGTTTCTGAGGACTTTTTTCTGGGGCAACTGTGCTGCCTCAGCAGTTTTGGGAGAGATGCCAGCGAGCTGACAGTGCTGAGCAGCCGCAGGCACTGCTTGCAAGTTCTGCTCTGCATTAGCACTTCATGGGGAGAGGCTGCAGGAGAGGTTTACCTGCTGCAGCTCCCTGGGCCCAGCAACAACTCCATCTCTCTCATCTGCCTATCTGCAGCTCCATACCTTCCCTTCAGAAGTCACTTCACACACCAGCACAACGAGGGCTTTCTGAGGATGCAGTGATGTCCTGTGGAAGCATCTGCATTGAGCATTTGCCAAAGCAGAGGTCAGGGGTGTTCTGCTTCCTGCAGAAAACCTGCAAATTGAGTGGCAGCCCCTGAGATCACCTCAGCACTCGAAAGGATGGCATCAGACTGAGCCATCTTAGCAGCCATCTTATTAACTCTTGTGGCACGAGGCAGCACTGCTCTGGTTTCCTGAGCAAATAGTCCATTCATATTGGCAGTATCTACAGCAGTGAGCAATTGGCCAGGGCCTCTTCTCTGCCCTGAGGTCAGGCAAGCATGCCCAGAGCCCAGCTCACGTCCTCAGGGCTGACCTCATTTTCTCGCCAGCACAGGGTGAGCTCACCCATTCTGCGGTCAGGACCAGCTCCAGGGCTGCCAGCTGGGACATCCCAGGGCACCATAGGCCAAAACGGTGGCAGGGAATGTGTAACACTTGAAAACCACATAGGGCTCTGTGTTGCTGCTGGAGGCCGTGCCTGGACTCTCTTTGGTTTATTGGTGCAGATATCATCACTGGAAATAAGAGGAGAGATTGAAGTGATGCTCTGCTCAGTTATAAATGAGGTAAAAGCTTCAATTTTTGTCCCCTTCCCCAGGAAACTACACAGGCTGCCCAGGGAGAGCCTTCTGTGCTATAGGGATGCGTGGTCTCTCCTCCCCGCCTGATCACAAATTGATGGGAAATGTGGCAGAGGCATTGGGAACGGCAAGACTTGTCTCTCCAAGCCCAGAAAAGATGGCAAATTCACAGTTCTGCCCTGTTTCCAGAGGAGCTGGCAGTGGAGCTGTGTGGTGTGGCTGAAGGCAGCCCCTCCAGTGAGCTGCCTCCCCACGTAATCCTGCCGGGCAGCCAGAGGTCAGAGCCTGGCGGAGCTGCTTCCCTGGGATGACAGCAGCGTGAGTCAGGGACAGCTCGGTGTAACCTACTTATTTATAAACTCTGTGTACAAAGATGATTTTTTTTCCCTCCTTGGCTGCAGCAGATGCTTGCAGCAGGGAGAAGCCTCTTTGCTCTGAGCTCACAACGAGTTCCCCAGCGCTGATGAGGCCTCACTTCTCTTTCCCTTTGCAGGATCCCCTCAGACATTTGCAGCCCTGGGAGCCAGCAGTGAGGCACACAGCCCCAGCCGTGGGCAGGACCCTGCTGCAGGTGGGTGTCACCTCAGGCATGACCTAGAGGGAACCAAAACCCTCAAGCCCCAAGTTGTGCCCCTCCAAAAGGCCACACCCTTCCAGTTTCCACCCAACTCATCATTCCTTCCCCACCGTGGTTTTTTCTGAGCACTGCATCAGTGTGATCTGTGTAGCCCAGGAGGCCAAGTCTCCCCCTGCCTTGCGTCAGGTACCCGAGTGACAGCACAGGGCAGGGTTTCAGACGTGCCAAGGCAACGTTCATTTGCCTAAATGAAGTCATGCAGTGCTATTTTAAGCAGGTTTGTTTACCCTGCCCAGCCTCTGACTGGCTGGTTTGTACATCCCACAGTGCCCCACACACCTGTATGGGCCTGGCATGTCTGACACGCAGCCCCTGAGAGTCCCATGCCCTTCTGGACTGGGAGGGAAGGGCTGGGCATGACAAGAACTCATGACTAAAATAGCACAAGACACCTCTGCTTCAAGCAGCTAAATCCTTGCCACCACCAGCTTCAGTGTTTCTCTGGCTGGCCTGCACAGTCCCCCTGGCCCTGCTGCTGAAGTCTTGCTATCAGGGGCTAATTTTCCACGTCAGTGCAATTTTAATTTTCCAGAGTTGTGCCTAGTTAGGACTGGTTATTTATTGTTCCAGCAAGAGAAGGACTTGATGGAATGTTCAAATCCATATATAATAAAGTTCAGGATAACCTGGCACTCACAAGAGCATTGAACAGTATAGAAGTGCCAAAAGCAATATAGGATTTGATAGGACTTGGCTGGCTGCATGGTGTGAATACTTATAGATCACAGATCTGAGTCTTTATGGCACTACCTCTTGTGTGGTCATTTATTATGCCTTAAAATGGGTGAGCAGTCAGCCTTTGAAGTACTTCATAGCAACTTTGCAGTGGAATGGGTGACTGTAAAATGTGTTATCATTTTGTACTTTAAATCTCTTAATGCAACAAGACCTTCCTACCCTAATGCTTGCATTTTCTCATGACCAGGTTCTGGTTCTATTTGCCTTTTGGAGGAAAACTGGCATCTCTGGAAGTGAATGTAGGCACAGGCAAAGTGATAAGCCGGCCTAGCTGGTGGCACCACGTAAGTAGGTTTTGATTACAACACAAGAAGTGTTTCATTACACAAAACAACTGCTGTTGTGGTAGCAAGAGCAAACAGAGCTGTGGTCTGGGTAGGTTTCAGCTGCTGAGGCAGTGCATCTCCACGGGTACCATGGTGGTGCTGCTCCAAAAGGCTTCAACTTCTGGAGCTCTTTGGCATCAGCAGGAAGCAAAGCAGGGAAAGGGCAGCTACACAAGAGTAGCTCCCCATTCTCTACCTGCCCTGCTCAGACAGATTGGCTTTTACTGCTGGGGTGGAGGGTCAGTGCTCAAGATGCAAGAATGCACCTCCTTGTTACACACAAGGAGCACTGGGATTCAAATCCAGCCACAGCACCACCACCCTTAGGCATGTGGGACATCTCTGAGGTCAAGGAGACTTGAGGGTCTTTGCAAGCAGCCAGCTGGCCCGTGGCAGTGGGACTTTGTGGGACAGCAGGGTGGGAAGGTCCCTGTGCTGGAACAGATTTTGCCATCCACCCTCCCTCAGAGCTGTGCCTGTTGGGAGCTACCCAGTCTTTGGCTGCATAAGGAGCAAAGTTTGGTGGTTTGGAAGCAGAGATAGAGGGGTAGTGGGGGTGAGTCTGACAGAAGTTATGGCACATTACCAGAGCAGGGGAAGGTCTGGCCTTCAGCCCTTTACCAAGTCTGGTCTGCAGAGGTGTCTGTCCGAGTCCCTTACGAATCGATGTCATTTCTTGGGGATGGAGATCAGAAATGGCTCATTCTTGCAAGGAAAAAAATAAATTAAAAGCCTGGACTCTTTGCCAGCTGAAATGGGAAAATCAGGAGAGAGGGAGAAACACAAACTGCCCATTTTAACTGTTATTTACACAGAACCTAGCTACACAATGGGCTGTGAATGTATTCCCTGCTTTTCTCCGGCACACAAAATGCAACAAAGCTGTGAAACATGAGTTAACATGACAACTGAGACCTGCAGCCTGTGGGTCTCAGCATTTTCACTCTGTTTTCCCTTCCCTTGCCCTCAGCACACAAGCCCTGTGAGAGCCCATCAGGCTCAGACAAGTCCCTGGGGCTGCAGCAGAAGCAGAACCTGCAGGTTCCACCAGCAGCATCAGCGATTCAGGAGCAGCTGCCATTCACTCTCATTTATGGCCCAGCTCTTCTTGTGAATGGCAGAGTCTTCACACTGAAGGCCAAATACCAAGGGAGCTCTGGATGTGTTTAAACAAAGCTAAGCTTAATTAGAGCTGCTCAGAAATTAAATGCAGGAGCAGAGTGTATTTATGTTTGCACTCAGGAATATGTAAGGCTCTCAGGCAGATCTAGGTCACCTCAGCTCAAGCAGAATTACTGAGGAGCTCAGCGTGTGGGCAAACATTGTTCTGCCTGTTCAGTGGGAAAGGAGTAACCCCTACAGGAGCTGCAATTCCCCCACTCACAGCTCTGGCCTTCGGAGCTGGATGAGGCACAGCCAATGCCAAGAACTCAGAAACCTTGAGTTATTGTTCATGTAACAGATTCTGGCTCCTTTTGCTTTTTGGCTTGTCTTCTCTCCCTCTCTCTCTCCTTATATGTGTCTCCTTTACAGCTACCACAATGCATCTTCCCGCACAGTCATGAGATGCAGAAACTCTTTCTTTTCTCTAATTAAAGCTGGGAGTCTGTTATAATCATATGACTCAGAATGCCATAGGTCTAAGAAAAACACCCCACACAGGAGCCTTGAGATCAATCCTCATGTATTTCCACCTCCAAGTTGTGCTGCTGAGCTGTTACCAAACAAAAAGGGTATTTCATATCTGAAGGAATACTCAGGCTTTTGATTTTGTCTGCTGCCTTTCAAGCAGCAGTCTGCAGGTCTAGGCTCTGCCTAAGGAAGCTGCTTGCCCCTGAGTCACTGTTTGTGTGGATCCCCTTGTTTAGGTGAGCCTGGGATGTGCTGTGGTGGGTGTAGCACAAGTCTGGAGGCACAGCAGCAATCTCAAGGCCCCTCAGATCAAAGGTTTGGGAAAGGTCAAGTATTTAGTGTGGGTGGGCTTTGGGGTCAGCTGGGCTTCAGGCAAGGCCCTGTGACTGCTGCAGGTAATGGGAAATCTCTCTCCTGTTTGCCCAAGAGATTCCTCCTCCTACAGGCAAAGCAGAGAAGGTCTGTGTCTTGCTGAAGAATCAGGGCAATTCTCTAAATTCCAGGAGCTGTCTAAATTCTGGATTTTCTTGCCAAGAAATATGAGCATTTTCTAATATTATTTCAGGATGAGTCAGCAAAAACTCAACAGCAGTCCTCATTCTTAATTTGGCCTCATTTGGAATAAGATATTCAGCTTGCGGCAATGATAACAGACTTAAAGGAGGTCTCGAACAGCCCCTTGGGATATGAGAAAGCAAAATCTTGCTCCCACAAAACATCTTACTTTTTTTTTTTTTTTTACCTGGCAAGTCTTTTTCAAAGGGAAGCTGTGTTCTCAGAAATTTTTGGGCAATTCCAGTGAATACACAACCCTTGATTCTAGAAAGTGCAGCTCTGCAAGAAGCAGGTGTTCAGGGCATCCTGCTTTCCTATTTTTTTTAATCACAGACTGGTTTGGGCTGGAAGGGACCATAAAGATCATCTCATTCCAACCCCTCTGCCATGGGCAGGGACACCTTCCACTATCCAGGTTGTCAGAGCCCCATCCAGCCTGGCCTGGGCTCCACTCTCCCACCCAGCTGGTCCAGCCCCAGGCTGGCTTGGTGTGATCTCCCTGGCTCTGTGTGCTCCCCTGCCTTGTGCCCAGCTGGGGTTTGCGTGGTCATCATCGACTGTGGTGTGACACACTGTTGACACCCCCAGTTCCAAGGGTCTTATTTGTCCTTCCCACCCCTCCTAATTCCAGAAACACATCACCAGGACGTGCTGCTTGCGGGCCAGATCTGAATCCTCTCCATGGCAGGGGGACAGCACCATGCTGAGCATCAACATCAGAGTGGGGAAGTAAGATCTTACAATCTATCCTCCCTTTTGGTCCAGACACACAAAGATTTAGTCTCCTTTCCCATATCTTTTTTTTCAGCACATAAAACCAGGGTCCATTTCCATGATGCTCTTTTATGACCTGCAACTGAAATGGAGACATTTTCTAGCCAACAGGGTAGAGGCTTTGCTTGTAGCAAAGTAGCAACTCCAATTCCTGTGCTGAGGCTCACATTTTTACAGTAAACCCTTCATAGCCTTTATTTTCTCCTTCCTAAATGGTTCAGTGCATTAATTATTATTATCATCCAATATATGGAATGTATTTCAACAGCGCTTTGGGGTGAAGAAGCAAAACACAATATACGAATTACACTATACCACAATATACCAATTTACAATGAGTAATTTTCATGCAATTTGCGTGCACCTAGATCCCATGAGGTGGGGGGCACTACTTGAAATTTAGAGCCTTCTCATTCAGTTTTCACTAATAATTTTTCCGAGGTGCTGAGGGTGGCCTCGGGAACAAGGACACAGACCAAGGGGTGGAGCATAGTGCAAGGTAGGGCAGGATAAAGCACGGCCAGGCCAGGGCTGGTCTGGGATGGGGGGACCAGGGGGTCGTGGGATGGGGAGATAGGGGGATAAAGGGATGGGGGGATCGAGGGATCAAGGGACATGGGGATAGGGGGATCGGGGGATGAAGGGATGGGGGGATAGGGGGATGAAGGGATGGGGGATGAAGGGATGGGAGGATAGGGGGATGAAGGGATGGATGGGTGATCGGAGGATCAAGGGATGGGGGATGAAGGGATGGGGGGATAGGGGGATCAGGGGATGGGGGATCGGGGGGTCGCGGTGCGCTCTCCCTCTGGCCGCTAGGGGGCGCTGCGGCCCTGCCGGGCAAACCGCGCCGCTCGCCCCGCCCCGCGCCCTCCGGCCACGCCCTCTTATGCAAATCTGGAGAGCGGCTCAGCCAATGGGAGCGCGCCGTCGGCGTTGTATTTATAGCCGCTATTTAAGGAGCCGCGCGAGCCGCTCCCGGCGGGAGCTGTGTCCCGGCCTCGATTCCCATCCCTCATTCCCGGCGCTGGGACCGCTCCGGCCTCCCGGTGCCGGCCTCCAGTTCACAGAGCGCTGGCGAAAGCTCCCCCAGCCGCTCTGCAGGCGCCGCGGGTTTCGCTTTCACCCCGCTTCACGGCCATCCCCTCCGGAGAACAGCTCAGCGCTGTGCCGAGGCTTTTTGCCCGCCCCGCCTGATAAAGGTTCGGCGGTGAGGGTTGGAAGGGAGACTCGGTGATGCTCCAGGGCTGGCGGAGGTGTCCCGGCATCTGTAGCTGTGTCAAATGGCATTATCCTGGCACTGCCAGGGCAGCAGGATTTTGTAGCTGTTCCGCCCCGAGAGTGGCTCTGGTGATCAAAGCCCGACTCGCCAGCTCACTCTCAGCCCTCCACAGAACAGGCACGCAGGGGTTTTCTGTCAAGAACAGCCGCTTTGTGTCTCCATAAGCTACACTTGTCATTTGTCATACAGCTTGCAGTGCTACTGAAATCAGCAGAGTTCCCCTTCATTTGGAAGCCCAGCCTGCTGTTTCTGGGTGTATTATGTGTTTTCATACATAGCCTTTCATCTGGTTGGTACCTGTGCTTGTCTCTCCTTCCCACAGCACAGCTGAGTGCTGATTCTGTGAATAAGAGTTGCAAATGTCTTTACTCTTGTTTTAAAGTAAGACATCACAGAATGTGCAGAGCTGTAAGGGACACACAGGAATCATCCAGTCTGGCCCCGCACAGGACACCCCACAAATCTCTCCCCCTGAGTGTTGTCCAAATGCTCCTGGAGCTCTGGCAGCCTTGGGGCCGTGACCATTCCCTGGGGAGCCTGTTCAGTGCCCCAGCACCCTCTGGGGGAAGAACCTTTTCCCAATAACCAAGCTAAACCTCCCTACGCTGTTGACAAGGCAGCCTGGATACTTTGCTAAGGTATCACAGAATACCTGGGTTGGAAAGGACTTTAAAGGCCATCTCTTTCCAACCCCACAGCCTGGATTGATCCCAGGAGTTGTCCTGACCCAAGTGCAGCACCAGCACTTGGTTCTGTTAAACCCTGTGAGATTCCCATGGCCCAGAGCTCAACCTTGCCTAGGTCTCTCTGGATGCCCGCCCATCCTTCAGGTGTGGCAGCCCACCACACTGCACATAATTAGAAGGATGTGAATGTGGATGGGGACAGGAACTGCTCCAACTCTTACTGCTTGGCACAGCAGAGGCAGACTGACAAGTTTTCCCCCAGCTTTTATTAGGATTTCCTTCAAACCAAGGAAAGAAAAAAACCCCACAGCAACCCCAAAGCCTACCCATGTGTTGAGAGCTGGCTGCCAGCAGGGCTTTGGGTTGCCTCGTGTCCCTGCTGCCAGTTTCTTGCCAGCACTCTGCCTTGATGGTGCTGCAAGGGCACCGATTGACTTGATCCCTGTTCTATTAGAGCAGAACAGTGGTTTCCAGGATGAAACCATAGTGGATCTGGGAAAGGGTGAGATCTTGGGAGTAAATCATTAAAAAAGGCAACAAATGACTCATTCTTGTTGAGCATTTGAAATTACAACCAATGCCCATTCAATCAGTGCAGACTTATTAGAATAGTAATTTAAAGATCGTGTGGGTCAGGCCCTTGAAGGAATTGTGGGCTAAAGTATTGTGATGGGTAAGTGCATTTTACAATGGGCTTTCTGGAATTCTTAAGCTGCCACAGTGGGAGAGAGGGAGAAATGTATTTCATAGCTGGAATGTGCTTCAAGTGACCTGGTTTTGTTTAGTTGGGGTTTTTCTCTGTTTTTATAACTGTGCTTTTGTAGACATCTGCTTGAGAATTGACTGCAATGTTCACGTGTAATGTTAAAGCTGAAGGTTTTGCTACTTTTAACCTGTGGTTAAATCAACAGAGAATCCCTGAATATAGGCAAGTTTACATAGTAATGTATGACCAGTGCATGGAATAGATGCCAGTAATTCTGTACTTTTTTCATGCTCTGGATTATATTCCATAATAAATGAAAGCACAAACCAACCAGATCCACAAAGAGTGGAGTCAGGCTGGGTGTGAAGCATCACCAGCAAACACCATCTGCATGCTCACATTGGTCAGGAATATAAAGGATTCCCAAATCCCCGCCCCTCTACTCAGTGTGTACAAAGAAAGGGACTGCTTTCAAATTGAAAACGACCTGATCTCAGCAGGGAGCAAAGCGAGGAAGGAGGCTCATGCCCATCCCAGCCGAAACGGGATGGAGCTGGGCAGCAAGGCGTGCACAGCTGTCCCCCGCAGCTGCTGAGCAGGAGGCTTTTGTTCTGCAGGGCAGGATCAGGTGGAGAGGCAGGGCCCGGGCTGGCACAGAGAAATCGAGCTCCATCTGTGACCGAGCATCCTGTGAGGGTGACTGCCTTTCTGCAAGGCTTGCACTGAAATTTAGCAGCCCCTGGTGTGTCCTGGCAGGGACTCGTGCTTGTTGGGGAGCTGCCTGAATCCAGCAGCGATGCTGAGGCCCCCCTGTCCCTCTCCCAGGCACTCACCTGCGTGTGTTTGCCTGCCTGTTGTCCTACTAAAGTCTCATTCTAGTTATAACCTCTGATACACTTGTGGTTTGTTTGTTTGTTTGTTTTTAAATCACTACCCCTGATGAAAACTGAATAGCTTTGTGAATGCCTCAGGCTGCTGATGGCTTTGGGAGCAGCACAACCTTGCTTCTCATAATTGTGGCCACACTGGGAGTTGTGCCAGTAAAGATCTTTTACTAAAGATATTGAATAGTAATCAATGCAGTTATACCAGTATAGAGGTGTATACAGAGAGGTGTATATAACATATATAAAGGGAATAATCCTTTGGGTTTTGCTTCTTTAAACATATTCCACAAAGGTTGAAGTTTTGTTGACTGTCTGAAGGCAGCAGAAGTTTTCTGGTTTGAGCAGTATTGGTAGGATTAAGCACTCTGGGGCTGGGGCAGGGATACTGTTACATTGATGTTTCCAATTAATGTCGATTCCCTTGGATCACAACAAAGTAAATGCAGTTCTCTGGAGTTTGTAGCTATCTGGTGGGGACTGTGCAGATTTAAGGGCTTGCTGGCAGCAGAAGGGAGGTGATCTGCTCCCAGTCATCCATCCCCATGAGGGCTCCAGGGTGGGTGCTACCAGTCTGTCCCACACAGTCACTCCAGTTTTGGGCTGTCAGTCTACAGGTAGAGCTGGCTGAAATCTCTCAGACAGCACAAGACTGCAAATGTTGAGGCAAATAATTGAAAAAAGTCACTCCTTCTGTGCTAGGTTAATGAGCTGAATTAATTTTCACGTGGTTTTGGTGAGCAATAGGGGCAGTGCAAGACCTTACAGGGCACCCTGGGGAGGAAAAAGGGGTCACACTGCCTGGTTTGGGGGATGCAAGCATCTGGCTAAGGTGCAGGATCACAGAATCACAGAATGGCCTGCATGGGAAGGAACCTTAAAGACTATTTAATTCCACCCCCCTGCCATGGGCACAGACACCTTCCACTATCCCAGGTTGTTCAAAGCCCCATCCAACTCAGCCTTAAACATTTCCAGGGATGGGGATGAGGCTGGGCAGCACAAGTAAGACATTGCCAGAATTTGGCCCAGAATTGCCACATTTGCTTTCCCAGACTGCTTATTTCAACAGGGCTGTAGGAAGATGCCACTTTTCACATGCAGCTTTCTGGCTGTCTGTAATTGTCTCCTGGCTGAAAGCTGCCACTCCCAGCAAGCTGCCGGTCTGTGGGAGCACATCCTAATTCTTTTCAGGCAAAAATCAGGCAGGCTGGTTTGAATAGCTGCAATAGTCAGTCTGAGCTCATCTGAAGGGAAAGGAGGAGTGCTCCTTTCTGGAACTGGAACTGCTCCACAGGCAGTTGGAAGAGGCCAATATCCAGCAGAGGGGCTTGGGGTGGTAACAGATTTTACCAGCAGAGCCAGATTCAGAGGATGACATAAGTTCACAGCCAAAAGAAAAGAAAATCACCTCTAGATCTAAAATGCCTCATACCCCTACAAAAAGCAGTATTCAAGCCTTTTTTTGGTTTTTGTGGGTTTGTTTTTTTTTTTTTTTTTGGAGTAGCACTCAGGCTACTTTATGTACATTTTGCTGATTTTTTTCCTCCTGTAAATTGCACTAATCTTTGGATCCTTTTAGCAGCTTGAGTTCCTGCATATCAGTACAAGAATATTAAAGCCTGCAAGCTGGAGTCAGAGTACAAAACCTGGACTTTGTGTGGTGGAGTTTGGCTTGCCATCTGCCTGACAGTGCCAAGGAAGCACAGCAGTGAGGCCACGGTGAGTAGGATCCCAGAGGAAACACAAACCATGGGGAGTTGCTGAGGAAGGTGGTTGCCTTTTTCACACAGGCTAGGAACCCAGACAGGGAGGTGTCACACTCAGTGGACAGCTCTCCACAGCAACATTGCAAGAGTGGCTTTGGGCCTCATCTGGAGATGTGGCTCTCAATGAGTTCATTCTTCTCTCTTCTTTTTTTTTTTCATGTCCTTCTGTCTGTCTTGTTAATTATTAATTCAGTGTGTTGAGAGCCACATTCTTCTGAGCGGCTCCTCCCATGTTTCCAACCTGGGCAACTTGTCTTGCCTTATTAGTCTGTGGACTAAAATTGCTCCTTCATAAAGGTCTGTACTCTGGAAAGGAACCCAGGTGTCAGAGTGTACAGAAGGTGTGTCATCCCAGCCCTGTGGTGTGTTATGAGAGCTGCCTGCCTTGGCCACTCTGCAGCTTTTTTACATGACCTCAGCAGCGTTCGCTAAAGCGGCCTCAGGTTGTCGGGGGCTCTGCGGTCTTTTCAGCACATGCAATTAATCAGGAGGGGAAAATAAATCTAGCATCAGAATGAGCATTTTACTGGAACAGAGTTGCAATTTCTGTGCATAATTTAACACTTTGGGGAGGGAGCGTTCTCCGCTTGCCTGAAATAATTTAGAGGCGGTTTTGAAATAGAACACGTTTGTGTAAATATGTCTTGGGATTAAAGAGCTCACATTTAGTTCCTGCAGCATTACATCTCTGTCTATAGAATATGCCATACAGTAATCTCTAAACCCTGTTCTGCAAACTGTTTCCTGTATGAAGAGACTCAAAATAGTTATTCTGGCATAGCTTCATTTTTTCCCTCCTAAATACGGGTCTGTAGCATTAAACCCAGTGCAAGGTAACTCTGCAACTCAGTGCCTGTTTTATACATGGGAAAACTGAGGGGAGGGTTGGCTGAAAGTGGCCTCAAGCTAGTGGTTCATATTTTTCAGTACTTACCAAGGAAAGGAGATGTTTTGACATGTGGGTTTCCCCAAATTGCAGCCCTCAGAGTTACAGCTTGCTTTTTAAAGCTGTCCCAAAGTTACCTGATTGATCTGCTTAGACCCCAGTGTATAGTTCAGAGGCCACATCTGTAGTTCATCCTGTGCCCTGTATAAGTAACACAGACCAATTTATGGACTCTCAGCAAGAAATCCCGCAGTGGATAATATTTTTTTTACCAAAAAGTGGATAATACTTTTTTGTATGGAATTTGGAAATATGTTGGGGCTCACTGGCATGTCCTATTTACAAACACCTTTGTGCCGCCCTTCTTTCTCATTTCCTCTGAGACTGGGGAGCTTGTTTGGGGTCAGATGGTGTTGGCCTTACTCTTTGAAAAGCACACCATTTGTGTGTTCAAGGCCTAAAGGATCTCTGGGCATGTGCCAGCACAGCACGACCAGAGTCTCAGGCAGCAGGCTTTAGTGATGGCATTTAGAGATCCCTTTTTGCTGTGACAATGCTGTGACGTTTGCTCAGCTAAGAATAGGCACTTGTAACAAGTTTCCCATATGGTGCTTTCAATACCAGTAAACAAAAACTCTCTCAAGTAAGTAAGGAGCAGTGTTTTGGGTTAAAGCGTTTTTAAAGCCAGGGTTCATTTATTTTACAATAAACAAAACCTGTTGGGTAGGTTGGGGTGTAGGTTGCCACACTTCAGACTCCAGTCATTTGCACTCCTTAGCCAGTGGCCTCAGCCTTTTACCTTCCTGCATGTTATCACTAGGAGGGCAGAAGATTTGAGTTTCTCCAGGATGAGGAACCTCCCTGCTTAGTACAAAAATGCATTTTCAGATATCTGGGTCAGGCTTATTTTGTGCAGTGTGCAGGGGACTTTTGTTGGGAACTTGGAGCAATGCAAAGGGCAGAAAGGAAGAGCCAGGGAGTTCATTCTCCTGGTGAGACTGAGGGTTCCAGATGGTTTAAGGCCACAACAGCATTTAGGTGAAACTGAAGGGTCACCTAGAAGTCCTTTGCGCAGCTGTCACTGAACTCCAGAGTTATCCATGCTCATGTCACACTGCCCCATTATGCTGTGCCTCTTCTGGAGTTTCATTTTCTGTGACTTCCATTTTTTTTCACTCCAAGTTTCCTAATGTTCCTCTTGCAGACAGGTAATCAGCCCAGCTGTTGGGCTTGGCATTCCTTATCCCATTCCAGGAACAAGCCCCTGGAGATCAGGCGTGTGAGGCTTCCACCTAACCAGGCTCAGTGCATTTTCATTTGATGCATTGAAGCTGGATCCCTGCTGTTCCATGGAAAGCTGCAGCTCTGAACCTGACCCTGACAGCTTCCTTAAGGGTTGTGCAGTCAGGTCCCTGCTGCATCAGATAAAGCTCACGTCATTTTCCTATCCATCAGCTAAGCAAGAACTTTCAGTCTGCTCAGTTCAGGGTTTGGGATATTTGGGATTGCAGCAAGGCATGTTCCTGTCTGAGGCAGGACAAGGAATTCAGTTCTCCCCTGCTTGTCTCCCACTGATGTCCAAACCACAAGGAGCTGCTTTGTTTTGTTCTTTTCCCCCATTTCGTGCCTCTGTTGGAGGAACATCCAGACCTGGCTTGATTTCTGCCCCACCCTTGGTACAGCCCTGAATAGATTAGTGGTTCCTGCAGAGCCCCAGAAGGGAACCACAGGATTGATTTTGGCTGCAAGTGATCAAAACAGGGATTTTTAAGCAGGTGTTGGAGCTGCTACCAGTAACAGGATTTGCAGGGGGGTGATTGCATCATTGTAGAGCAAGTCAGAATTTTGCCAGGAATGAATTTGGCCAAGGGTTCTTACTAAAACTCACAGCCAACAGCAAAACCCCACAAGTGCAAGCCCCAGTTTAGCCTGATGAGCTGTTGTCAGTAGTCAGGGGAAAGGCAGATCTGCAGAGCAGACAAAAGCTGCCTTTAACCACCTGCGTGCCCTGGCACACCAAGGATGGGGAGCCGGTTTTACATGGTTGGGAAGTGTTTTGTCCAAAACACTGCCTGATTTTTGTGACTGATTGAACCCCTTGAGTGCTCTTCCCTTGGCCTGGCTGGGTTGTGTGCTTGCATTTGGTGCATGGATTCTTGCACAAGCTAATCTGAAATTAATTTTCAGCAAAGGCTTGTGTGTATGATGGAGTGCACTGAATGTTTTTTGCCCAGGCACCTTCAATGCGTGCAGAAACCTACCACAGAAAAGCCGCGAAGAGTGACAAAAAGATTAACTGAACAAGCTGAGTGTGTTATAATAGATGTATTTTGCCCTCAGCTCTCACTATGACAACACCTTGTAGCTGGCATTTGCATGAAGAATACACAGGCCTGGGACACAGAAACAAAACTCAGCACTTCCCAACTGCTTCAATAAAGTATTCACACATCCAAAAAGTGAAGGCTAACAATATGACAGGGACAGCTGCTGTTCTGTAATGTGTTATCCCTCATCAAACTGTGAAATAATGAGAAAATGACAGTTCCTATCATTATCTCATAACCCGTGGGCTTTATTGCTGGGCTGGTGCAGCTTTACTGTGTTGTTTTGGGCAAGTGATTTGAGCCTGTGGTGCCTTGGTTTCCCCTGCTGCACAGCGTGGGGAACACCCACTGCACAAGGGAATGGCTTCACACTGACAGAGAGGAGATTTAGACCGGGTATGGGGAAGAAATTCTTTATTGTGAGGGTGCTGAGGCCCTGGCACAGGGTGCCCAAAGAAGCTGTGGCTGCCCCATCCCTGGCAGTCTTCCAGGCCAGGCTGGACAGGGCTTGCAGTACCCTGGGACAGTGGAAGGTGTCCCTGCCCACAGCAGCTGGCATGAAATTATCTTTAAGGTCCTTTCCAACCCAGGCCATTCCATGGTCTGCCCCTGGGAAGCAGCTTGCAACAGCACCTCACCAGTCTTTGGAAAAGCCCACCTGTGAGGATGCAAAATGTTATTCCACAGGTGTTTTCCCAAGAAATTGCAACAAAAACTCAGCCTCACTGAGTCTGGACACCATCCCAAGGTGCTGGGCAGTGCCATTCTCCCTGTGAAGGGTGCATGAGAGAAGGAGGTGCTGCTGGAAACAGGTCTGATGTCCCACTTTCTGTCCATTAACAGCTCGTTCATCAGCACAGAGGCTCCCACAGCTGCAGGATCAGACCCAGGTACTTCTGCTTGCTCGGCTTTGTATCACAGGAAAAGCCCAGCTGACTTTCCTTCCTTCCTCTCTTCCTTCCTTCCTCCCTCCCTTCCATCCTTCCAACGCATTGGTGGGGGCAGGGCCCCATTTCTGAGCTCACCAGAAAAAAATTCAACACGTGTAAAAATTTAAGTGTTTCAGGTCATTTAGAAATGCTGCTTTTTGTTTCATGATATACCAAAATAAAATAATTGCTAGATTTAGCTAGATTTAGGACTCTGGAAGCAAAACTCTGTTCTCCCTCTTTTTTATTTTCTTTTTTTTTGTTTTGTTTTGTTTTGTTTTGTTTTGTTTTTTCTTTTGTTCAATCAGACATTTCCTTGATCTCAAGTGAAAGTTTAGGGTTTGAGGGTTTTTTTTCAAATCCATACAGAAGACAAATGAAAAAATCAAAAAGGTGTGCTAATCATTATGAGGCCTTACAAAAAATGTACTTACATCAATTGTAAGGGAAAACAGAGCCTGAAAATAAGAGTAAATTCAAACCAGAACCTGAGATCCAAACACTGAATGGTTTTGAGGACTTCTGAAATCCAAACATTGGTACTGCAGACTTAAAAAAAATAAGGCAGAACTATGTGAAATATCAGAAGTTGAGACTGTTTTTTCACATTTGGCTCTCTGTTCTTCAGCCTTTTGTTCTTTTTAGTTTTACTCTTTTTCAGTAGCTACAGTGGCCACTTGGGCAGTCTTTTCCTTCCAAAGAGATACTACAGAAGCACAAAAAAAATTATATATATATAGAGGGGGACACTGTTCTGTCAGTAGGAAATTTCTCCAGGATATCTATCACATGGTGACAGTGCTACTCCAGTCAGCAGTCTTCATCATCTGCTGCATCACAAGGGGTTTGCATAGTTATTATTTCAGAGTATTCCATATAATACCAAAAACACCCCACTGTTTTAAATTATGGAAAACCTGCTGTATTTCTGAGGTTTCGGAGCATCGCAGGAATGATTTCTCATTTATTAAATGCTCTTTTGCTTATGATATTATCCTGTGATTTTAAAGATAGCCCAGTGTCATGCTTCAACCCCAGCTGGCAACTCCTTTTATTTATGTCAGACCTTATCTACAGCTTTTCACAGGCTTCAGTTTTAAATGGAGACAAAGCAAAAGGACGTTATGGCTTATCTTTCTAATGCTGCTGGTTTTTTAGAAGCATAATTTAGGCATGATAAGGGAGGGAACTTCACAGAAAAGTTCTCTCATGGGGACTTCAAAGCCTTTCTAGCACCCTGTGACATCCTCTTGTGTGGCTTATTTGGGGGTGAAGGTTGGGAAAATGCCTTTGGAGATTTTGTTATAGTTTGGATGGCTAACAAGAGAATGGATGTTTGACTGCAGGGTGGAAATGAGAAACAAAGAGAGGAGTTCACCCCCCCCAGCCCTGTGACCCCTTGGAGGCTGTGCAGCTGTTCAAAGGGGACATCACACAGCAGAACTGGCTTTCCTTGGGGTTTGTACTGGAAGGGAAGGTACAGCAGCCTCTGGAACTTCTGTCTTGCTCCCAACATGGACACATGCCAAGCCTGGGGAGGGCAGAGGTTTCCCTGAGAGAGTTTCCCCACTCCTTTGGACACAATCCTCCAGCTGCTTTAATTTCGGCTGAACACAGGGCTGGTGCTGCAGAGAGCCAAACATGAGAGGCCACTGTGGTGGTCTAGAACAAGGGAGGTGCCTCGATGTAGGGTCTGATACAAGCCTGGAACAAATCATATGAAATCCTTTCAGCTCTTTGAGCTTAATGTGAGGGTATCGAGGGTGAAACTGATGGCATTAAAACCCTTTGTGCTTCCTTAGTTGCAGAGCAGGCTGTTTACAGCAAAGATTATAGACCATGGAAAATTGATTCAGGGGGTGCTGAGCTCAAATCGCACTGCAGTGCTCTGCTGAAATCATCCCAGGGCCATTAGAATGAGTGCTAAGTGCTCGTGTTGCCAGCGCTGCACAGGACCTAGGGGGACCCTGCCTGTCCAGAGGGAATTGCCCAGACAGAGGCATTACAGAGCTGAATTTCCCTGAATTTGCAGAGCTGCTTTGTAGTCACACCCCTATTTCTGACAGGCAGCTTAGTGCTTCCAAGTTACATAATAAACACCAAAGGATTGGTTCTCCTTTGGTGATATAGCAGAAAGTGGTTTTCTCCCAGGGACAGCTGTGCTGGAAATAAGTGGTTTGTTCCCACATACCCACACAGAAACTCCTGCTCTCCTGTAACTCTACTGGCTTCATTTTTAATTGCAGTCCAGGACAAACACTTGGCACTTTCACAATTGGCAGCTGTGAACAGACATGGTGCAAGGACTTCTACTCATTTAAAGTTCTGGTTTATGGCTAATTTACATATACTGGCTGAGAAATTAAAAGAACTCATCCTTCCTAAAACCCATAAGGTAAATTTTCTTTGGAATGAGAGTCTGAACCTCTTCAGTGAGACTTCAGCAGGACATGCCTGAGCCCTCAGAGTTTAGCACCAAAGCTGCCAATGTTTCCCAGAGAGCTTGATGCAGTTGGAGGAGAAGGTTTTAGAGTTCAGGGATGCTCTGTGGTGACTCTCCTGTTCCATAGACGAGTTTCCAAAGCTGTGGAGGTTCTGGTGTCACACTAATGGTGAACTAGGCAAGCTCTGTGACCTTGACTTTGAGGCAAACTCGTGTCAGTTCTTTGGACATCCACAAGGTTGGATAAGTCTAATTGTACTATAGTTCTTGCTGCTGCTGTTACTGTTGCTTTGCAGTGGTGATCTCAGCTGCAGGTCTAGATTTCAACTTTCCCAGTTTGTTTTTCTTTTTTAGTTGATAGTCAGGTGTATTGTTCAGCCCATCACCATAATGGTGGAAGAGTAGAGAACAAACTGGGACAGTGTTTAAGCACTGGAGATGAAATACTTGATTGTGGGATGTTCCATGATAGGAGAAATGCTGCTGTTTGGCATGAAAGATGGTAGTAATGAAGGTGAGGGTGATAATCCAGATAATCTCCAAGTATTTAGCAGGACTCTGGAAACAGCAGTAGATGCAGGAGGGGACTGGATGAAAACCAGCAAAGAGGGGGTTCTGTGAGACAATTGGATGAATGCACAAAGCTTTGGAAAGCAAGGCAAAGGAAAACAGGGAGCAGTCATTCTTGAGGAAGACCTCATTAGGAGATAGTAGGAAGGTGGCTCCTGTTCTGCCAAGGGCACACACAGTTCAGGTGGGGCTGGAATACAGGTGCTTGCTGCTTGCTGTGAATCCTGCCCCTGGAGCTTTCTCATTTCCTTGGGAATCTGTCTCTGGCTGGGAGGTGCAGCCTTAGGCTCAGCTTAATAACGAGGAGTGCATGAACTGTCCTGAGTGCAAAGTTTCACTTCAGTCACCAGTGCCTTGTAGGTGTAGGAGGTTGCTAGCCTGCTTCTGATTGCAGGATCTGGGCCTTTGCTGGCAGAAATTCTTCTGAATTGTTGCTTCTGGAATCTGTTATTTCTCAATCTTTCAAACATGCCAGAACTTGGCTGGCAATAAGCTGTTCTCACCAGGCAGGAGCATATAAAACCTTGATAGAAACCTCTGATCAAACTGATCGCTTGATTAGATGGTCTCCCAGGGAACTGATCCAGAATAATCATCACAGTGAGAGGAAGTGGAACTGCATTGTTCTGCAGATCTGCTCCCTGGCAGGACTCTTGGATCCCTTTTGGGCAGTTACCTGGTGTATAACCAGGTGGGGAATAGATATTGCCCTCTCAAGTGCATTTCTGATGAGGTAATGAAGAGGGATTGTGAGTCTGTGGTTTTGCTCTTGTCTTCTGAGTAATCATGGTGCTCTTCTGCAACATTTAGAAAATCTAACCTCTGAAATTATTTATCTGTGAAATATCTGAAGTAACACACCCAGCAGAGAGAAACAAGAGGTTAGAGCAGTGACCTGGGTTCTGACTGCAGCTCTAACAGAGATGTTTATGTCCACTTAAGAAGTTTACATACAACTTCCTGTGCCTGATATTTCTATACAATGGGGATATTGTATTTCCTTTATTCAAAAATAGTGATTGATAATCTTTGGACAATATGCTATATAAGAGTACTTTGCATGCTCATTAGCCTATAAAGCTCCTTTGGGATTGGACATAAACTGTTCCTGCATTTTGGATGGGCCAAAAGCATAAAATTCTGGAAAGACTGTTGAAATAATAGAAAAATCTGTTGAAAGGGACCTCAAAGCCCATCCAGTTTCAACTCCTCTGACCATGGGCAGGGACACCTTCCACTATCCCAGCTTGCTCAGAGTCCCATCCAACCTGGCCCTGGACACTTCCAGGGATGGGGCAGCCACAGCTTCTCTGGGCAACCTGTGCCAGGGCCTCACTACCCTCACAGGGAACAATTTCTTCCTCATATCCAATCTAAATCCACTCTCTGTTAGTTTAAATCCATTCCCCCTTGTCCTGTCACTCCAGGCCCTTGTCAAGAGTTTCTCTCCATCTTTCCTGTGGGCTCCCTTCAGGCACTGGAAGGCCACAATGAGGTCACCCCAAAGCCTTCTCTTCTCCAGGCTGAACAATCCCAATTCCCTCAGCCTTTCCTCCCAGCAGAGCTGCTCCATCCCTCTGATCCCCTTGGTGTCCCTGCTCTGGCCTGGCTCCAGCAGCTCCCTGTGCTTCCTGTGCTGGGCCCAGGGCTGGATGCAGCCCTGCAGGTGGTCATTTAGTATCCTCCACCAAAGTAGAGTCAGAAATTCCCAGTCCTTCACCAAAGTACAGTCAGATACTCCCAGTCCAGGATCCCCTTGGTGTGAAGGGCAGGAAATCAGCCCAGCAGAGGTTAATGCAGCCATGACCTTTTTCCAGCTGGACTCCAGCTGCTGGTCCCAGCTGCCAGCTGCAGAGAAGGGAAGGGGCTGGAGAGAAGTGCTGCTAGTCCAAAGGTAGGGAAGGCCTCTTGTTGCAGAAATTAAAGGTCTGTCATTTTGCCATGTTCATTTGCCTCCTGAGAAGTCCATTCTACTTCATTTCCCTCCTCACTCATTAGTGAAGGAAGAATCTTTTCTAAATTTGGGAGACCATCCTCAGTAATGAAAGCAAACACCCTGTGCAGAAGTGCCTGAATATGAACTAACTTTCACATACTGGAGACTCACCTGTGCCTGACATAGCTTGGGATCAGCTCTGACTTCAATCTAAGCTAAAATGGGTGGTCTTTGTGCCTGTTCTCTTCCATTCACTTAAATGCAAATTTTTTTTTCCCTGACAACAACTGAGAGACTTCATCCATAAATGTGTATTTTTTTAGATGTGTTTCTGTAGTGGCTGCATAGAGAAGCTTAATTGATTTGTGTAAAGTCTAGGAGTCATAAACTCTAAAAAATGTTTCAGAAATTATATCGTTATCCATTTTCACTGTCAAATCCTGTTTCCTTAGAGACCAAGAGGGCTGACAGCCTCTCTTTAATGTGACAATCAGTTTTCACATCTCTCCCCAAAGCTCTGAAAGCAGACTCTACCTTCCCTGCAATTATGAGTCAGCTTTTATACCGAGGTGACTCAAACAGGCAGCCCTGGCACCTGTTCCCTGCCTGCCTGGGTCTGGGGAGAGCTGATGGTGGCACACAGAGCAAAGGTAAACAGGAGCTTCCCAGAAGCTGTTTGCCTTGGGTGATAAAGAACAAAAGCTGCTACTTAAAGGTGCTTGGGACACTGAGCTGGAGGAGTGGGGCATTGTAAGGAGGTCTTGTGTCACTTGCCTGGCAGAGGGAGCAGCCTCAGGGATGGATGCCAGGGCCTCTCACACTTCCTTTGGCACCTCATTTTGCCTGCCCTGTGCATGTTCAGGGGGAAGGAGAAGGGCAAATTAAGTTAGCTAATTGTATTAACACTGCTGAAGCACCTCATGGATGAAAAGCACTATTCAAGTGTTTATTATTATTATTATCATTATCATTATTATTATTATTATTATTATTATTATTATTATTATTATTATTATTATTACCATTACTATTATTGCTATTATTACTATTATTATTATCAAGGGGGAAATAAAATCCTCAAGAGAGGGAGCTGCTCTGCATCTTGCCCAGTCATGCCACTACAGACATGTGAAGGGGGGGAAAAACAGGGCTCCACTTTAACAAGGAGGTACCAGTGTTAAATTTAGGTGCGTGATGCTGGTTCTGATTTGTCCTTGCAAATTTACAACGTGCAGCTGCAAACAACATCCCCAAACCAAGAACTGCTTGCTCAGCTTTCCCATGTATGTCATTGTCTGAAGTAATTAATGACTGTCACGTGAAATCTCAGCCAGGATGCCTTTCAGCCAGGTATCTGCCTTCAGTGTGGTTGCCATGTGCATATTCCCATGGAAAATAAGTTCAGGGAAATGCTGCTCACTGAGTATTTGCACTTGGTCCTGTCAGGTAGAAAAGGTGTTTTACACCTCCTCAGACACAGCTCTGACACATCAGACCTGGCACAGGGATTGGTATTTCCAAAAAAAAGGTACAGTTTCGGGAGGTGAGGTTTGAAACCAGGAAGGAGGGCCGAACTGGGAGAAGCTGAGATGTGAATGTGAGCAATTCCCTCACAAATTCCACACAAAGGTGAACCTACAGAGCTGGTGTGGTTCTACCAGCTGTAAATGTTGCCTGAAGGCAGGAGTGTGCACAGGGATCCAGTCTGACCATGTGGGTTAAGAGTGGATCTACATCTTATCAGCTTAAGGGGGAAGGAGGAGAAGAGGGGGATTTAGGGATTTCATCACATGATAAATGGTTTTATTCTGTCCTCTTTGTCACCTCTGCCTTCATAAATCTTTACAAGATGTTATGGATTTTGGATTGCTTATATTTTGAGCTTATTTTGCTCTTATTTGCTTTTACCTCACCCTGGCTTATGCTTAAGGCAATTGCAAGCTAAGGATCTCCCATTGAGATACACACTCCCTGAAGGAGTAGAAGTGTCAAAATGAGGGTCTGGAATGCTGTCACTGTGCCCAGCAGCTCCCAACCTTTCTGCAGGATAGCAGGAAGCTATGCAGGATAACTCCAGTGATCCACACGGGGCTGTTTACATCTCATCATTCAGGAGCCCTGGTACAAGTGTTTTCTGGTGGCTGCTGTTAATCATGACAGTCAGAGCAGTGCCAGCAGCCCAGAGCCATGGCAGGGATTTTCTGATTGCGGCAGGACTGCGTAGGATCCGTGCGTGTTTGCCAGGGAGCATGAATCACAGTCTATTCCTGATAAGTCCAGTGACAACCTTAGTGCTTCAGTGACAGGAAGGGAAAATTATAGTAGTTTCATTTTTCCTGTGTATTTTGGGTGTACACCTTTGCTAGCAGAAAATAGTGTCAGAAAGAAGCGTTCTGCCAGGGCAAGGAAGGCAAGAGCCTCCCCAGATGCATTAGGAGAGCTTTACCAGCAGGTTCAAAGGGGTGATCTTTCCTCTCTGTTCAGCACTGCTGAGACACATCTGGAGTGCTGCATCCAGTCCTGGGGTCCCCTAGCATTAGGGAACCATGGAAATACAGAGGGAATCCAGCAAAGGGCCAGTAAGGTGATTAAGGGATTGGTGTATCTGTCCCACAAGGAGAGGCTGAGAGGCTGGTGGATTTTATCCATGTGTATAGAGAACTGGCAAGAGGATATAAAGATGGAGCCAGGCTTTTCCCAGGGACATGACAAGGACAAATATGGAAGAATCTACCATTTACTGTAAGGGTGAAAGACCTTGGGGATATTCAAAATCTAGCTGGGCATGGTCCTGAGCAGCCTGATCCTGCCTTGAGCAGAGGGTAGGATTAGTTGATCTCTGGAGGTGCCTGGAGAAATGATTACCTGTAAGACCAGGTAGCCAAACCATGGTGTACCATGCTGGAGTATGTGTGGGGTCAATAAACCATACTCTGAAAACTGTAGAAAGCTCTTCAGAGAGCCACAGATGGTGTGAGGAAAAGCCCAAATGAGCTCAGAGTGCTGCTGGTTGCACGTGACCATACAGAGGCTGCTGGGTCATCCCTGGTCGGTCAGCCACGACCTGGGACAGACAAAAGCACCCTCAGCTCACCCGGCTGGTTGTGTGGCCAAAAGAGACTGGTGGCAAAGCAGGCAACATGGGAGGCTTAAGCTGTTTTAGGTCAGGTGTGGGAAAAGCAGATGTCCACCAGGAAGCCTCAGGTTCAGGTTTTGGGGAGGTGAGTGGAGCTGCAGCAACAGGGACAAGGAGCCAGACAGGCCGAGTGGGACAGGTTGCAACAGAGGCAAATTAACATCCAACATCCCAGGAGCAGCTCAGCTGTTGCATCACCTGTCTGTAGGGCACTGTGTTCCAAGGAACGCTCCTGTGGGGTAATACCTCCCGCTTTTCCAAAGGTTGGGGGATGGCTCCACAGCACCCAAGTTAACTCACAGGGAGAAGGAGCAGGTTTGGCTTTTTCAAGCCTCTTAAGTTCAGAATGGGCATTACTTATAGACCTCCTTTTGCCAAAGTTTTGCATTATTTCAGAGACAGTTCACCAGAAAATCTGAAGCTTCAAGAAGTAAAACTATGCCAGTATCATGGGAGTATATGTTAAATTTCAAATCTTTGTTGAGAAATTAGTTAGTAACAAGAGAACAATAAGAAACAATGCATTTCATTTTTTTCCTAGACAAGGGACAGAAAGGAAAGAAATCTAAGGTTATCTACTCTCTTCAAGGACACATCCAGATAGAAAAAGCCCCTTGCTCTTTATCCTTTTCCAGCTGAGAAATTTCCTGATAAATACATCCAGACATTCAGTGCTAGAGTAGGCCCTATATCTTCAGACTGTGCTCTTTCAGAGTAAAAAAAATCTCAGTCTGGGAAGATATTCCAGCTTGCCTATTTCTCCTCACATTTATTTATGCCCACCATATTTACCTCCAGTTTATATTTAAGACAGGCAAGGGGATTGAATTCTTCCAAGGGGATTGAATTCTTCCATTTCCACCCTTTCCCTCCCCTCCTAGTATTGATCTGTGAGCAATTTCATCATTTCCCATTGGTTCTCCAGGCTCAGTCACCTTCTGGGCTTGATCCCTGCTGGGTTGGTAACCCATGAAGGTTTATGCTGTATTTCTCAGCAGCGTGCTGACCTCATTCTGAGGTGTGTCCTCCCTCAGAGTACAGATGTGTGAGCTGATGAGTACACATCGTGTGCACTCATATCTGGGATCCAGGCAGCGAGCTCCTGATAGGAGCTGCATCCCAGGGCAGTCAGCCCTGTCTGGGTGACAGAGGGCATGGGGTGAAGAATGTTCTGTTAGAGAGAGACTTCTCCAAACAAACAATTGGTGTTTGTGCCACGTGGGTGGGCAGCTCGGCCCTTTCAAAAGGCTTTCCAGAGCACAGAAGTGTTTCCAAAGCAGTGCTGTGGCTTTGCCTGGAAGCAGAAAGGAAGGGACAGAAAGTTCTTCATGTTGGGGAGACCCCATTAGCTAATTAACAGGAACGATGAGCTCCAGATCTTTGCCTTGACCACACCTTTGCCCTCTGGGCAAAACCTAGGGAACACAAGGGGACACAAGGCAGCTCATTGAGCTGCACTGTGTGGATGTGGAAAACTGCCTCTGAAGTCATCTTTCCTTATGCTAAAATATTTTCAACTTACTGAGAGAAATTTAATTCTTCCCATGTACACATCAACAAATAACTTGATCCCACCCACGAATATGCAAACAAATGCATAAGTTACGCCAAGTATTTCTCCCTCTCCCTGCCAAGTAAGAATGGGAGATTGTTACTGTGACTTCTGTTTCCAAATACTTGGGAGGTGCTCCAATTCTGCAGCGAGGGGGACTATATAATACCTAGGCTGGAGCTCAAAGAGCTCCAGCAGCAGCTCAAAGCCTGGCTGAAATAGCTGAATGGTGAGATTCTCCCCCTAAATGATGTTAGCAGAGCCCTACCTTTAAGTGAAAGCACACATCCACCTCCTCCAGCACAGCTACCTTGCTAATTGCAAACAGGCTGCAAACATCCCAGCTGCCCCACGGCTTTGTGGGGCGTGAAAGGGAGCCCAGCACAGCCCAAGCCTTGCCCAGCCACCCCCTCCTGGCTCTATTCTATTTTGGGCTGTGGCGAGGTGCTGGGGCCGAGGTAGGCGGTGGAAGAAAAGGCCGGTTGTTCGGCAGGGGAGGTGCGCCGGTGACACAGGGCTGCAGGAAGGATGTGTGCTTGGAAGATGTGCAGAAACCATCAGGAGGGTGTGTGCAGCCCAGAGGGGGGGACCCAGCCCCTGGAGGAAGGAGGCAGGGAAGAGAGAGCAAGGGAGGATGAGGGTGGAAGGAGCAGGACTGGAGGGACAGAGACTGAGGTAGTCATTGGGACTACAGGAGTCACTGCTGGATGGAAAACATCTGAAGATAAACTCAAAGACCTCCTTTGGGCTGAGAATTGCTTTTAAATGTTGATTTGGTCAACTTAGAAGAACTAGATCTTCAGGCCCAAATGGGCTGAACGGAATACAGAACCTCTGGTGAGAGTAAATTCTGTCAAAGTAATCTTTCTGATCCCTCTAAACTTTGCAGGTCTGGGATCAATTTTGCTCCAGAGTATTTAAAGCCATAACTTCTCTAAAATGGTCTCACAGGGGTTGTTCCATTGCAGGGGGTGCCTTAGGTTTGGCCCAGACAGTGTCCTCAAGAGTTTCGTGGTCTGAGCTGGGAGCAGGTGGATGAATCATCTTTATACCAAATCTGGATTTCTCTTAGTGTCAACAACACAGCAGCTGCTCTTTTAGGACAACCCTTTGCCATACAGGGCCAGCACAAAGAGGTGAACCCTGGCAGTCAGAGCTGCATTTGGCCCACAATGTTAAAGGGAGCCTAAATCACAAAAGGGAGACTGTGCAGCAAAAAACACACCAGAGGGTGTGAGTGAAAGGCCAGAAATGAACCTTCCTGTTTGCTCTGTGTGCTCCACACCTTCTCTGCCCCCCAGCTTAGCTGTGCCAGTGGCTCAGCCTGGAACCACTAACTCAAATCCTGGCAGGATTGACTCAGCCCCTCTGTAATTTTGAGGCTGAAGGAAACTGTGAAACTAAAGATTCTGTGGCGAGGTGTTTGCCCCAGAACACGTGGCCAAAATTGTCCTGATGCTTTTTCTACATGGCAAGCTGAGCTGACTGGTCTGCTCTCATTGGGCCTTCATTCCTTCCAGTGCATTAATTACCTTAATTACTGCCTCAGTATTGCTGAATTAGTCACGTGTTTTGAGGGAGGGAGTGCAGTGCATATTTACCATGCACATCTTCAGCGAGTGCTGGGTGATGTAGTGCTGTTGCCATTCCTGGAGTTACAATGATCAGCACAAGCTGAAGATCTGCTCATTAAACCCAGCCATTAAAATTCACAGTAGTCCCTTGATTTCAGCTTTTTTATGGGTTATTAGTTGAGATGAACTGTTTACTCTTGGTTATGAAAAAAGCCTGTGGGCAGCTTTTAAAAGGATCAATCTGAAATGTCTTTTATTATCTGTCAGGCTGGAAGCATGTTGGATGGGTTTTTTGTTTCTTTTCTTTACGGGAAAATAAAACAAACATGGGTGTCAAAATGTGACCCAACCCATGCTTTTTAAAACTCTCCCTTTAACTTTCTAGACTTAAAAACAACTTTTTATGGTTTTCTTTTTTAAAAATAAAATATTGCTAAAAATATTCTCCTGAGCTGAAAGTTTTGACTGCCAATATTAAAGGATTCAAATATGCTTTTATAGCCAAGTCACAAATCTATGAAAAATAGATTTATCATCTAAGTTGAAATTAACTTGAACTAAGCCAAGATCCACATTATTCCTTTATGTTTCAGGATGAAATGTCTGTTGTTCTTCCTTTTCCCTCCCAACTCTTGTAAAGGCCTGATATATGGACAAATGCTTTTTAAAATATGTCATAACTTAGGTTCTTAAAAGATAAAGCTCTCAACATAAAACCAACTTGAAGGACCTTATCACTCAGTTCTTTCTCTAAAGGTTTTCCATGCTCTAAATGAAATTATGAGAAGTAATTTAAGATGTTGCCAAATACAGTGATGAGTAAGTGGACTCCTGAGCAGTCACAGCAGCAGCAGCATTTAACTTGTTGCTCAGGAGTCCCTATAGTTTCTGAAAATACAATTCCAGTCCTTTGGACAGAGAATTGGACAGAGAATTCACTCTTTTGGTCTGTGGATGGGAACATCAGCATCTTTTGACATTCTTGTTGAAGTGGGTGTCCTGAGGGTCTCACAGCCTGAATCCCCTTGGATTGCAGTGGTTTCCCAGCACAAAAAGCTCTCCTCAGAGTGTCCCAGCCTAACTCACATTGAGTTCTGAATTCAAAAGTCGTTCACAAGCAGGTTTGTGGCTCACACAGCTCTGGGGGAGGCCCTGAACCCCTCAAGGCTCCCCAGGGGCTGCAGTAGCCAGGGTTGTCAGCTCTGCTGCCAAAACCCTCTGAGTGCAAAGAGGCTCCACCAGCTGCAAGCACAGAGCTTTGAGCTCCTGCCTTCCTCACAGCAAGTGTGAGGATGAGGAAGGTGAAGGTAATTGATAGGGTCCCCCCTGTTGGACCCCAAGTGTAACTGGGAATGCCTGGGAAGGAGTGCATCCATGGTAAATCCAACTCTCTGAGAGCCCCAGACATCCCAGCTCCCACCCACCTCATCTGAGAGCCCTCCTGCCCCTCCCAGCCTCCAGTACTTCTGTTTTGGTTTCCTGACACAAGGTTTGTCCCTGCTCTGCCCCTCCAGCTCCCCACTTCCCTTCTGCTCCCTTCTGCAGAGATTGTCTCTCCTCCAAAGCCCTTTTCCCTGCAGCACACTCCACTCCTTCCTGAGCCCAAAGCCCTTCCTCTGACTGTGCCCCAGCAGCTCCAGGCTCTCAGGGACCGTGCACTGCCCCTGTCTTGGCTCCTCCAGCTCTGCCTGATGAAATGCTGTTGCCTCACACGTTGGGTCTCCTTGCCTGCTACCTGCTCCTGCCACCCCACTGCTTCCAGGCTTAGCCTGAAGTGCCAAAAATCCTGTAAGTTTTTGTCTTTTCATTTTCTCCACACAATGGCTGAAGTTTAAAGCTGTTCATATTTTAAGTATTTCTATAGCAACATCTCATCAACATGATCTTTTCTTAAAAAGAGCTGTGTTTTATCTGTGGTATTCCAGTAAAATCTATAAAATATCACTCACTGAAGGCATTTCAGAATGCTTGTGAAAAAGGGAAATCAGGGAAGTTCTCATTTTACATAACTGGGTAGAGTTGCTTGCAGTTGGTAGCATAAAAGAGGTAATAGAAACAATTTTTTATGTAAAACTACTCAAGGTTTCAGTAGGCAATTCCAGAGGGTAATTAGGGTGGGAATAACCATCCCTACATTGGTAGAATACAAGCTCTTACAAGCTATTGCAAGCTACTTTTCCATGTAGATATGTCCATGTGGCTTTAGCATAGGCTCATTTGGAACTGGAACAATTCAAACCACAAAAAAAAAAAAAAAAAAAAGGCAGAATAAAAGTGTCCCGATGGGCAGCTCAAGCACAATAACTCCACTGACACCCTAGCAAGTGTCACAACAGCTTCCCCAAAGAGCAATGCGGAATTCCTGCGAGCTGCAGCCAGGCAGGGGCACTTGGAGGGCTCCCCTGATGGAGAGATGGCTGCTGTCAGTTGGAGCTGAAAGAGCTCCAGGCAACGGAAGAGGAAATGACTCAGGCTAAGAGAGGAAAATCATCCCATGGCCCTGTTTGTTAAAGGAGGTGGAGGAAAACTCTCTGCAACATCATCAGCCCCGTGCAAAATATTTTCAAGGTATCAAATTGCTGGTATGAATGACATATCAGTAGATCAGAGGATTCTGTGCTTAGAATATAGATAGACAACAGCTGATTTTTTTTTTCCCCAGCCTCCCCTCCCTTTTCCTCTTTCCCCACCCACTCTTTTCCTTTTCTGTAAACTTTGGCGGTTCAGATAAACTGAAACATGGATCTTCCCTCGCTTCCCATTAGATGCAAAAGCAAATATCTGCAAGCAAGATGTTATAAAGCCAAGGCTTAGCCATGTGCATCCTTCCTTTACAGTATTCCTGTACAGTTCAACCTTCAGGTTATACATTCTCAGTGCCAGTAGGATGTGAAATTTGAAAATGAAAGTATAAACAGTTTAATTGTTATTTATTTATAGCCCGATTTGTAAATGCACGATGGTGGCATAACTGCTTACATTAGCTTGAGACAATAAGCCACCAGAAGAAATGCCTTTAAATGAACAAAAATAGGTTTATACATAATTTATAGAAATTCCTTCACACAAAGACATTTCAGAGCCATCAGTGTGTGCCACAAACTGAGCAATTTTCCCCCCTTGCTTTTGTGGCTGTGTCAGAAGTAGGGCACATTTTGGCAAAGGCTTGGTACGTTTACATTGTAAAAACTTTATAAAACACAGCGATATAGAATCTGCAGCATGATTTTTTTCCTACTGAAACTAAGTAGGAGAGCTAGGTAGGCAGAGTGCATTTATTTGATGAAGTTTGGGTAGGGTTTTGAGGCTGAGATTACTCCTCCTAGGCTAGGGAAAGCTAGGAACAGGCTGGGAAGCAGGATTTGGGTAAAAGGCACGGCGATCTTTCTGTAGGAGCCAGCCTCCTCCATAAGGGACCAAAGGGCAATTAGGGAGTAAGCATTCACAAATAAAAGCTAAATCCAAGCTAAAAACCCTGTGTCTGGAAGTTCTCATGGACAGGAGCACTTCACACTGGGCTCAGTCAATCTTTTTGAGGGAATGCACCCACCTTCCTCAGACATCATTTAAAACTTGTCCCCTGTTCATGAGACTTTGTGACTCTGGCTTCTTTCCTCGAGTTCCTGAGCTACTTGTTTGCCACACAAATGGAATGTTTCATGTATTGAAAATTCTCTGTGCCTTTCACACTGGTTTTTATCATGAGTTTAGCAGTGAAGGAGTAGGCTTTGAAAAAGAGTGTTTGAAAAAGACAATAGCATCTCTTAAGGGCTGAGGAGGGAGTCTTGATGTGGCTTCACTAAATGCCGCACAAAATATTTCAAAAATTTGTGAGAACTTGAAATACTGCAAGAGAAAAGATGCATTCTTACCCTGCCCCCACACTGCTAAGACTGTGCTTTGCTAGGTTTAACCTTTGTAGCTCATGCCTTCAGTGTAGGATTTGAGTACCTCAGCTTACACTAAACCCCAGAAAATTCAAATAGTGAAAGTCCTTCTCCTCCTCATAGAACAGCTTGTTTGGATGAAAATACACATTGTTCTTCTCCATAAAAATACCTTTTTTCTGAAATGTAATCCTCTTTTTCTGCTCAAGATAGATCCTCCCTTACTCCCTGTTTTGGTCACAGTACAACTGTTAGGACACCAACCCATTCCAGGAGAGTGGCAGCAATTAAACACAGCAGGCATTGATTTCATTGCCAGGAGAAATGTGGGTTCATTTTTCAGTACAGTCAGGGATGAAGTGCACCCTCACAAATTGCAGATGACACCAAACTGAGTGGTTTGTTACCACACCTGAAGGATGGGATGGCATCCAGAGGGACCTGGACAAGCTCGAGCAGTGGCCCATGGACATTTCATGAGGTTCAACAAGACCAAGTGAGGCCTGGGATCAATCCAGGCTGGGGATGAACATATCCAGAGCAGCCCTGGCAGAAGGACTTGGGGCTGCTGTGAGTGAGAGCTGACCCTGCCCCAACCCAGAGCCCCCCTGTGCTGGGCTGCACCCAGAGCCCCAGGGCAGCAGGGCAGGGGGGATTCTGCCCCTCTGCCCCTCTCTGCTGAGCCCCCCCTGCAGGGCTGCATCCAGCCCTGGGCCCAGCCCAGGAAGCACAGGGAGCTGCTGGAGCCAGGCCAGAGCAGGGACACCAAGGGGATCAGAGGGATGGAGCAGCTCTGCTGGGAGGAAAGGCTGAGGGAACTGGGATTGTTCAGCCTGGAGAAGAGAAGGCTTTGGGGTGACCTCATTGTGCCCTTCCAGTGCCTGAAGGGAGCCCACAGGAAAGATGGAGAGAGACTCTTGACAAAGGCCTGGAGTGACAGAACAAGGGGAAATGGATTTACACTGACAGAGAGAAGGTTTAGATTTGGTATATGGAATAAATTGTTCCCTGTGAGGGTGGTGAGGCCCTGGCACAGGTTGCCCAGAGAAGTTGTGACTGTCCCTGGATCACTGGAGGTGTCCAAGTCCAGGATGGACAAATTTGGGGCACCCTGGGTTAGTGGAAATTGTCCCTGCCCATGGCAGGATGTTGGGACAGGATGATCTCTAAGGTCCCTCCCCAAAAAGCATTCTCTGAGGCCATGACCTCGTGCACTGCTGCACCTATGAAGTGCCAATGCAAGACCTGCATCCCAGTTAAATGTGTGCATCTAGAAACACAGGCAGGACAGACATGTACACACATGTGCATATGGCATCTGCAATCAAGGGAAGTCCATGGAAAGACCAGCACTGATTTTACTATGCTTCATGTTAATAATCTATTTAATTGATTAATTCTCCCTTTTGCCTCTATGGAGCAGCCAGGCAGGAACTCTGTCTTTGCAGTGTCTTGCACAATAGGCCTTTTGAACAAGATTTACTATCTGATTGCTGTATATTAATGTCTGTGATATAGGTTTATTACTCACCTAGCCAGCCTTTATCTAGTTTTGCCTTGAAACAAAGGAACTGCAGAGCAGGCTTAAAGAGAGTCAGTTGAGTTGATATCTGTAATGCTCTCTAATTGTGCTGTTTGGCCACACACAACCCCCACTTCTGCCTGTGATTTCAGACAAGTCTATTTCTCTGCCTTCACTAAGTATTTTATTAATGAATGCTTAAAGGAATGGTTGAGCACAAGCTGCAAAGTTCAGGTGCTAATATGAGTTTATGTTTTCAAAAAGAAGTGTGAATTTTAGCCCCAACCAAGTTTTCTTTTAAATTAAAAAAAAAAAATCCAGAACACTGTCTTGAACATCATGGGAAAAAAAAAAAAAGAAATTTCAGGGTGATTCCTCTCACAAAGCTCAAGGGAACTTTGATTTGAAGTTTTTCTACAGATCATCTCTTTGTTAAAAGGAAAGCTTTGATAAAAATGGAAGAGTGAGGTAAGATGAAACTGGCCCATAAGTTGCGCAGGCTGTAGAAATATCTGTGAGACACGTGCAGACTAAAGAAGAAAATCAAAAGGCAAGCAAGTCTGAAATTGCTCTTTCATTTAGGACTGTATGTGCCAAGGAGGAATTTTCATCTCAAAGTGAACTATTGAGGAAAATAGCAAGGTAAGCTCATTCCCTGCTGCCTTTTGTCAGTCTGACAACGGGCTCTCAAAACCAGTTTGCAATGGTAAGATCTTCCAGCTTTATGATAGAGCAAGAATCAAATGGAAGGACGGTAGGCAGAAGGGAATGTAGGGAAAAAGTCTTGCACAGCATGTGCTGTCAAAAAAGACTGAGTTAAGTGAGCTAACTGGATAGGGTGAGGTTTGATTTGATTTTGTGATAGAAAATCTGAGAGAAAAAACCATAGAAAGCAGAGAAATTACTTTAGTGCCTTGATTATTGCCCATCCCCACCCCCCAGCCCCCAAATGGCTTTGTTCTATTTTTCACAACCACAAGCCCTAAATAAACACCAGCATCCTCACTAATTACGTATGACAAGGTGCTCTAAGAACTGCTCAGAGGTCAAATATATTCCATGATGTCCTAAAAGCTGTGTTCCATGGTCACTCCCTCCCCATAATTGTAGGGTGAGGACAGGGGTAAGTCTTCAGGGTCTTATTTTTGGTGAACTATACCATTTGTACAATGACATCTTGCAGTCCTCTGTCATCTTCCCAAACAGATTTCTGAGCTTTACCAGCAGTGCTGTTTGATGGGAATTTCAGAGACATTCCTCAAAAGTGTGTAGGTGACATTCCTTGTCACAGAATCACAGAATAGTTGGGGTTGGAAGGGACCTCTGGAGATCACCCAGTCCAACCTCCTGCCCAGGCACCTGCAGCAGGTGACACAGGAGCATGTCCAGGTGGGTTTGGAATGTCTCCAGAGAGGGAGACTCCAGGCCCTCCCTGGGCAGTTGTTCCAGGGCTCTGCCACCCTCCGTGTGCAGAAGTCCATCCTCATTTTGAGGTGGAACTTCTTGTGTTTAGTTTATGTCCATTGCTCCTCATCCTGTCCCTGGGCACCACTGAAATGAGCCTGGCACCATCCCCTTGGCATCCTTTGAGATATTTATATGCACTGATGAGATCCCCTCTCAGTCTTCTCTCTTTGAAGCACATCAGTTTAGCAAACTGTGGTACAGAACTTTCCTCTGCAGGCACTGAGGAAGATGGAAGACCATCTTCTCTGTTCTTCTGATCAGCTGCAACTGTATCCTCACTTTGCTTAACACACTCTCTGGTGGCTTGTCTTGTCTGGTTTTAAATTATTCATATAGTCAGACTTCAGCATCAGATAAAAGAGCAGCAATTTCCTGGGACAAAATTTTGGAAATATTTCCATATTAAACAGCAATTAGTGAGAATAAATGAGGAATCTATAAACTGATCAATTACTCGATCATATCCTTGCTTTACTTAGGAAGCAGTTCCTTGAGGCTTGGTTCTTTTCTCACTGCCAATTGTGTAATTATTGAGCAATTCCAACTGCAGTCACCCCAGAGTAAAACTGACTTCCGTGAGAGCTGAAGGAAGCAAACTCTCCAAGAAAAGCAAGCAGCAGTCAGGCCTTAGCTCGAATATTTCTGCCCCTTAGCCAAGAGACAGCAAATTTTGGTGCCTTGTAGGTCAGGTTTCCTCTCTCACAGCAGGATACAGAGGTGCTGACTTGGGTATTTCCTTAGGGTAATGTGTCTATTTTAAGAACATACAGACACTTGCTGATCACCACAAGGGTGGTTAGAAACAGCACACAGCCAATTCCCCTTTGCAGAACACCACGGCCTTGTCCCAGGGAACAGATGCTTTGGTGTCCTTTTTCTTTGGACCACTCACAAAACCAAGAGGCAGCTGTTTGGACACATCCAGCACCCCTTTCCCTCCCCCACCCCTGACTGTGAATGGGGGGGAACCTTTGCCCAAGGCTCTGACCCCATGGTGTGGAAAAGCATCTGGATCATTAAGCTTGGCTTTTACAAATCTGGGCTCAGTTTCACAACGGCTGCTCAGAAAGCTCATACAGAGGCAAGAGCTTCAAGCCACAGAGTATCCTTAATGATTTTGTGTGTGTGGTTACTGCTTGGGATTTTAACTTTTCGATGAAGAATTTTATCATGGGTGTGATGCATCATGTGCAAACCATTAACTCCTCTCACCATAGCTGTGCATTTCCAAATACAAAGGAGCTCTTTATTAAAGCACTTAAAAATAGCGTTCTGGTGCCAAAGGTTATCCAGTTTTCTGCTGCAGAGCATGTCAGCAACTCTTTGACAGTTTGCAGTGCATGGCAGTGATTTATTTGTGGAATTCCTAGAGAGCAGGGGCAAGCTGTGTAGAAGCCCTGATGCATCAAATTCAATGATGTGTGATAAAAGATGTAATAGCTGATAACGCAAACGTATTGAGGAGGTCACAAAGAACATGCTCTCAGTCTGCAGAGCTGGTGAGAGCTGGGACCTAAAGACAAGAGAATAAGAATCATTGCTGCAAAGCTCATGTGGTGTTTTAATGTGGTCAGGGAGGGCCTTGACAGATTGGTGGGAGGAGGAAGACGCTGGCACGTAACACGGGACAGGTTTATTTGCACGTAACAAGGGACAGGGACCCCTGCCTGACTGCACAGCTCCACTCTGGATCAGAGCTGGAGCTGATCCTAGCACAGAATCCTGGGCAGACCCTGATGCAGGATTCTGGTAGTGCCACTTCTTCAGGGCCTCAAGTCACCACTGCCCTATTGCTTTCTATTGGTATGGGCTGTGAGCTGCTTCCAATAATTTTAACCTAGCCTCAGCTTTACACCAGCTGAAAACCTGGCTCCAAGCAGGCTGTGAGGGAATTTCCTTGACTTTTCTCCCCCTTCCCTTTAGAAACAAATTACTGCTGCATGTTTCCATTTTCCTATAGGTTTTCTATCCAATGATCCAAACACTCCAAAATAAACACGTACATTTCCTTCCCTGGTACTCTATGTCAGGATCTATTTAGCTGTCTCTGCAGGAGCAAGCAATCCTGGTATTAAACAGAAGTTACTTTTATTTTTAGAACCATCTAAAGGTGTTACACCTCAACAATACTTCCCACTGTGTTCACATGCCCCATCCCTGGCAGTGTTCCAGGCCAGGTTGGATGGGGCCCTGAGCAACCTGGTCTGGTGGAAGGTGTCCCTGCCCATGGCAGGGGGTGGAACTGGATGAGCCTTTAAGTCCCTTCCAACCCAAATCATTCTGTGATTTTAAGATTCTAGGATGATTCTTGCAGTGCTTCCAGATTTCTTGCCTTGGGCTGCACGCTGTTGTGGACTTATTAACCCCCATTAGACACATTTTGCTGTCATTTATTCTAATTCAAGTCTGGAATAAAGGCAGCCACACCCAGAAAATTCTGCATGTGTCAGCTGCTGAATGGACAGTGGAGTCTCCTGAAATGAAGCTGAGTGAAAACTGAATTACTGCACAGCAAAGCAGGACCTGCAACCTCGAGTATACCATGAGCTTTTCTTGACAAGAAATTCTAGCCCTGGAGAGTGTGTGTGTGTGTGTGTGTGTGTGTGTGTGTGTGTGTGTGTGTGTGTGTGTGTATGAGGAAGCAGGTAACCAAACTGCTGCTGCTGCAGACATTGTTTCTTCCTGTGTTTGTTTAGTTATTATGGTAGTAACTACCAAAGGCATAAACTAAGGACAAAAAAAATGTTTAGTTTGATATAAAATACATAATAACACATATAATTTATTTAGGCTCGCCCCAAGTGTAGAGTGAGGATAGCAGACCAGGATGGGGAGAGGCAGGAGTAGCGTGGGCCTTTTTTTTTTTTTTGCCCACAGCTCTGGCAGCGTGCAGAAGCTGCTGTGCCAAGAAGAGCTTGGTTATTTGGGATACAGATGATTAATCTGGTTGGCACTAGACATACCCAGAAGCAATCGCTGTCCAATGCCTCCTTGTGCCTGGACAGAAACAGGAATGAACAGTTCAGCTCACCAGAGGTTCTGTCCTCATTACACATCTCTGCTCCCACTGCAGGGATGCAAGGGTCCTCTCTGCCTCTGGCCACACATTTGAGTTCCAAAACTGAGTTCCAAATTGAGAAGCCCAAAGCTGGCTGCAAGAGGGTTCTTTCGTATCATTCTACTCACACTTCACTCCTTTATGCTGGTGGAGGGTCTGGCTATGGGGGTTGTCCCTGACCATTTACCACTTACCAGAAAGTGTTATGTGACCAAGAGGAATGAGTACAAAATTTGTATATTCAAGCTTGGTTTCAGTTCACAGAATGATCTGCTCAGAAACCACGTGTGCTTTAAGCTCCTCGTGACTGGCAAAGGGGGTGTGTGCTTGCCCCTCTCCCTGTGTAAAGCTCCACCACTTCCATTTAGTGGCCTTGCATAAGTGCCCTGCCCACACAGATTCTGCCACTGGTGTGCATGAACACAATGCACAGGGAATCTAGTCTTGCATTATTGTGACAGGCCAAAAATGCCACTCCATATTTTAGCTTTCGGGACAGCAGTGAATGGGAATCATTGACAGGTCATGAAGGTACCACAGCAAGAGATGTGTACATTTCCGTGGAAGAGGCAGCACCCCATTTTCCATGGGAAAGGCCATGTAGGATGAGCCCAGCGTGCTCCTTGCCCTCTGCATTCAGGGCTCCCAGCAGGAATTAACACATCCCTGTGCTAACCAGCTTTCTGATGGCAAATAAGAGCATCCAGATGATGGCCCTGATGGAGAAAAATGCATTTGCCACCTGGAATTTTCTGTGTGGATCTGGTGATTTCAATTTAAACTACTTGCTTGCTCCAAAGCCACGAAGCAGTTCCCTGAACTGCAAGCCTGCATGCCTTGGTGTTTCAGGCTCCAAGCTTTGAGAGGTCTGTGTATTACTGAGGTCAGAAGCTTCCAGCCTTCCCTAAGTCTTCAAATTGCCCAGCATCTCCAGCGAACGATTTTCCCAGTCTGGCTCATACTCCCCAAACAGCTGACACCCAAGCACAGCAGTCAGTGAGAAGGGCTACCCTGGGATTCTGCTTCAAGTTTCCCAGGGGAGCTGGGGAAATACATCCTGTCCAAGAAAAACGTGAGCTGCTACTGCTGCTGGAACATTTTTTATTTCTTTGAAAAATATTAGCTCTCCATGCCTTGTCCTGAGCTGTAGCAACATACTCAGCTTAACAGGTCTAGGCAAAATAGGCAAAGGGCTGTTGAGGTGGAAAAAGGAACGTCGTTTCTAAAGTGCTGACAAGCATCTTCTTTCTTTCCCCCTGAAGTAAAAATTCAGCAGTAAAAGTCTTGGAAAGAAAATATTTCTTTTTTTTCCCTCTTTATGAACCATTTTAATATTTTTCCATGTGTTTCTGATCATCTCAGGGCGATGTATAGTTTTTCCAAACTCCAGAGAGGTGAAGCTCTTGGTGAGGTAGAAATCAGCTCGATCCCAAAGATTTTAACATCACCAAGGGATGCCTGCAGAAGCCAGTGATGCTGAAGGGCAGACAGTGCCAATGGAAGGCCAGGCACAAACAACTGGCAGCAATGAGCAGGCCTGAGCTCTAGGCCATGCCAAAAGGCAAAACCAAACCAGTGTTTTACTTTGGGCTTGCCCTCAGCCTGGACCAGCCCCACACATGGATTCCTCTCGCCCACGGACAGGGTGCTCTGAGGCAGGACAGACTTAGCTGGGACCCAAGGGTTTCTTCAAGGCTCTGAGCCCTCCCTGCCTGAGAGCACACACTCTGCCAAGGCACCAGTTCTCCTGCACAGCCCTCCCCACTGGAAGAAAGAGCCACAAAACTCATGAGGGGAGCATCAGGGGACAGCTGGTCCTGGTGTAACACATAAACCTGGGATGGAGGCAGGTTATGCTGCAGCCCCCCTGCTCTTCCACGCTGTCTCAGGCAGCACAGATCTACTTAGGTCCTTCTTCCTTGTGTTCCTTTTAGGGAGCAGAGGGATGGGGGACTTCCACTGTGCCTAATGCCCTCTTTTCCTCCCCACAGGATGGCCCTCACTCCCCTGAGGGACCCACCTGAGCCCTGCACGCTCAGTTTTGGGTGCTGAGCTGCTGGTGCCAACAACAGAAAAGAGGCATCAAATCACTTGGTTTAGAGAGGCAATTTGGACACCCCACTGATATTTTCCAAACATTTCTGGGCCCCATTGGGATGAAACCCATTAATTTCAGTGGGCTTTGGATGATTTCCTACATACACAAAAGTTGAAAAATCGTGCTTTAAAAGAAATGCTGAAGTCAAATTGGGAAATTTTAATGATTCTCTTTGTAATTTAATTTGGTGGCTGTATGCTGACAATATAATTAGAGAGATGCTATGTTAATTAATGCCAGATGACATTAGTGGGATGGCAAAAGCATCCAGTTTTGTAAAGAATAGTTCACTGTTAACTGTTCATTTCTCCCCACCCCATTTTTAGTAGAGAACTATATTCAAAAAGTCAGAGATAGCTGAATTAAACCAAAAGTCAAACCATTCACAAATACCATGTATCTTAGCATGTAATTTTCAAGTAAAATCTAATGTTATTGGAGAAAAATACCTTATCCATGTTTCCTGTAGTGCCTACATGTTTTAAAAAAGAAGGAAGGTTTGCAGGACCTCGTGCTATTCTTGTGCTTGAAGTGGGTACTGGCCAACCAAGTTGCTACTGAAGCCAATGGATCAGGACCTAGACTTGTGCTTTACATAGCTGAGGGTTTGAAATGTAATTTTTGGTTTAGTGTTTGTGAATTTCTTGGGGCCCATCCAATAATTTGAGAGAGATTTGCAATGATGAAGCAATACACACATGTTCAGCGTGAGCCCATACCTGCTGTACTCATATTCTGGGTGAGTTCAGCTTCTTTAGACTTCAATCTATACATGTAAAATTACTGGAGCTCCCCAGACCACTCCAGGAAATTTGACAGGGCATTAAAGTCACCATCTTGTGAGAACTATAGCCTTTATTTTAATATAAATTCATATATTCCAAATTGCACATGTAGAGACATTTATCTATAGATGCAAATATTTATATATTTAATTTCACTGTATAAATGTCTTGTAGATCCTGTCTTGAGTAGAGTTAGTGAGTAAAAGTCTTGGGGAATATAATTGTATCCTGCTGTGTCAGCAGACAAAAAACTGCAAGCACATTTGTACTGTTCTAAATAGAACTTAAAATGAAAAATCTTCTGTAGGTGATCTCAACAAGACAACAGCAGAAGGAAGTTGGCAGGACCTCCTTAAAAGTCTTAATTTTCCTGGGGGTAGAAGAGGAAAAGGTAAAACCTGAAGGCTAGCAGATCCCAAATGGAGGTATCACTACCACCCTTGGCCCATCTAAAAATAAATTCCCTTTACTAATATTCCTAATTCACAGCAGGCAAACCTGAATTTGCACAAAACCCATTACCTTTCTCTGCTAACACTACACTAGCTTTGCATCTGCTTTGCATAGAGTTCAATGCCAGGAAAAGCCACAGGAAAATTAACTCTTGTCCCAGCTTGTCTGATGCTCTCTGCTAACAGGGAAAGTTGCCTATTCATCCCCAGGCTGGAGCTGAATTTTACATGTCCTGCCTCCCCAGCCCACAGCTGCTGACAGGTGAGGAAAGCTCCTGTATTCTCAAAGTGAAAATGTCACTGAATTCATTGTATCATGTTTAGGAACAAGGAAATGTGGGTACTGTAAATGTGGGATTGTACTTGGCCTAGTGCTGGATATCATAAGGGAGGCATCTTGCTGGAGTAAGGAGCTGTGACTGGTGTTGCCCTCAATGTTCCATATCCATGGAGGATCCAGAAGACAGGGACTGGAATATTTCATTGCCATTGTGAAGAAACCTTTGAATTGAAAATACACTTTAACTTAGCAGAAGTATGTAGCTGCAGCACACTGAAGGGTTCTGGGATCTGAGGGTGTGCATCGTCTTTGCACATGTTCAGAATTCTCGGTGCAAATTACACCAAAGAAACAATCACTAAAATGAAGATGGTAAGTCAGAGAAAAAGACTGGCACAGAATCTAAGAGGTTTTCCATCACTTGTGCTGACTATCACCAGCTTTCATATTAATGCAGAGAATGGGCTGGCACTTAATGTTCTTGATCAGCTCATTTATTTGATCTTGTTTTCAAACCACTCCACACATGAGCACGAGAAGATATTTCTAACTTAAATGCAAATACAGCAAAAAGCAATTTCAAAATAGACATTTATAAACAAAATTTGTGCACAAGAAAAGCAGCTTTGCATTCTGCTTTTTCCAGAATTCTAACAATTCACTTTCCTGCCACATGACATGCAAAAGACTTGTTTGCACATTTTACTGAGATTCTATGGAGATAGGACAGCACAAGCTGTCATCAGGACCTGAAGTTTTCATGGAGAAGGTTCTGCCAACAGCAGCTGCTCTCCGGATACTGTTCTGATCCCAGCTGTGGCTGTGTGGGTTCAGGGTTTCCCACATCCCAAGCTTGTGGTTTTACCACCAGGCTACTTGTTCTTTGAAAGCAAGTCTGACTTTTGGGTTTTACATCTACTCATGTGAGGCAGCCTAATTAATAACCCTGATTTGCGAGATGATCTCATGTTATTCTGTCACATGGATTTTTGTGAGGGTTTTTTTTAATTGTGGCTGTTGGGAAACTACCTAATAATCTTTAACACAAAAATTACCAGGTTACTGGCACCTAAATTTGTGGGAGAGGTGAAATGGGGATCATAAAAAGTTTCCTAACCCTTGAAGTGTTCAAGGCCAGGTTGGATGGGGCTTGGAGCAACCTGGGATAGTGAAAGGTGTCTCTGCCCATGGCAGGGGGTGGGACTGCATGATCTTTAATGTCCCTTCCAGCTCAGGCCATTTAGGATTCTGTATTTCAGTTACAGGGAGTTATGGTTTTAGCCTTTTAATAAGAAATTATGGTTTACTATGCATCTCTTAACTTGTTTAAAAACCCCAAACACTGTGTTTATTAACTTTTGTTCAGAGCTAAAAATCAAACTTTGCATTTTATTTTGAAAGGTGACCAACTTTATTTGGTTGGTAAGTGTTGCAGCAGTTCCACAAAGCCTCTGCTGACATTTCCATGATGGATAAAAACACTCTTTATGAGTAACCAGACACTGCCTGTCCGGGCAGTCCACATGTCCCCTCAGGATGAGCCTGTCCTGAGCCTTATGGTGGCTCTTGTGCCTCTTCCCCTCCAGCTCCCCATGGGCAGTGCGGGAAGGGGGAAACAGTGAGGAAATGCTGGAATTGTGCACATTTCCCTTCACCGCCCTCCAGCGCGCCCTTCCCGGACAGACTCTTCCCAAATGTCTCCTCCAAGCCTCTCCCTGGCCCCAAACCCTCATCCTCTGGCCCCATGGAATCCCTCAGTGCGGCACCAGGTGCCACCTCCCTGCTCCAGCAGGGCCATCCCACAGCACAGGGCACAGGGCACAGGATTACGCCTAAATGGCTCTGGAATACTCCCAGGGAAGGAAATTCCCAGCCTCTCTGGGCAATCTGTGGAAGTCGTTTTTCCTCCTGCCCAGGTGGAACCTCCTGGGCTCAGTCCCTACCCGTTCCTCTGGTGCCATTGCTGGGCCCCTGGAGCACAGCCTGGGCCCTGCTCGGAGCCCTCCCTGCAGGCAGGGACACCCAGGGCTGAGGGCCCCTCTCAGCTGGGGCTCCTCTCCAGGCTGGACAGCCCCAGCTCCCTCAGCCTTTACAGTCCCTAAATCACCTCGGCAGCCTCCACTCCAGGAGCTCCCTGTCTCCCTCATGCTGAGGATCCCACGACTGGACACGGGAGTGGCCGGATGCGGTCTCGAACCTGCGGCTCCCACTCGGCAGCGGGAGGGCGGTGCCGGCGCTGCCGCAAGGGGCGCTGGAGCACCGAGCGCATCGATCGCGGCCGCCCATCCGTGCATCGGTGCTCGGCTCCCTGGGCAGCGCCCGCCCAGCCCTGCCCGTCCCCCGCCATTTCGCACCGGGACGGGAAGGGAAGGGAAGGGACCTGGAGCGGGAAGGGAAAGGAAAGCAGAGGAAAGGACGCGACGCGGGCACGGCGGGTGCCGGGAGCTCCCGCGGCACGGCCAGCCAGGTACCGCCTATCCCCACCCCGCCGAGCCGGGGCGACCCTCTTCTTTCCTTCCTTCCCCGCTTTCCTTCCGAGGTGGGAAGCGCAGCCGGCGCCCCCTTCCTCCGCCGTCGCCCCTCCCGTCCCCTTTTCCCTCTCCTATCCCGCTCCCCCGCCGCTCCCGCCGGCATCCCCCGGAGCCGCATTCCCGGTCCTTCCCGGCGGGAGGGGACAGGTGGCCAACGCCCTGCGGGACCCGGCGCTCGCCCGAGACATCCCCCACCCCTCCCTGAGCCCTCATGGATTATTTTTTTTGCCCCTCACCCCTTCTCGTAAATCCTTAAACCCGGAAAGTTGGGGCGGCGCGGGCGCGGCGCTGACGGGGGCAGAGGGAGCCGGGGCGGGGCGGGCGATGCCCCGGAGCGGCGGGGGTCCCGCAGGCACGGCTCGCCCGGCAATTAAAAATTAATTAAACCCACCCTAAACTGTGTCGGGGAAGCCGCCGGGACAAGCCGTGCTCTCCGTGTCCCCTGTCCGGGCACGGGAGGCTGTGAGCTTCATCCCGAGGGGAGCTGGGACGCTCCGGGAAACCCGGGCGGGCTCCGCCAGGCACCGGGAGGAAGCAGCGGGGAACTAAATCCCTGCACGGATTAATTCCCTGCACGAAATACTCATTTCGCTTTTCCCGGAATTCAGTGCCTTTTAAATTAATTTAGTGTTTTTTTGGTTTTTTTTTTTTAATACTTATTTCGTGTTCTCTTAATCTCGGTGTGACCGCTGCCTGTCGGCCGAGTGCCCGCTCTACATTCCCTGTGTGTGTAATATTTGAGGAACAGCATTCCCTCATCCCTTTTTGTCTTGTCTTGCAGGGAGGGAGCTGCTTCCCGGTAATAGTAGAGGATCCTGACGCTGAATGAGAAGGCACCGGCAGCATCCTCGTTAGTGGGAGCCCAGCTCTGCTTAATGTTGGTTTCTTTGTCATCAGGTCTGCTAAAAAATGACAGAGTATAAACTTGTGGTGGTTGGAGCTGGTGGTGTAGGCAAGAGCGCCTTGACAATACAGCTAATCCAGAATCACTTTGTGGATGAATATGACCCCACAATAGAGGTAAACACTTCCATCTCATACTTTTTGTGAGGGGAGATTATCAGTGAATAATGGTGCTTGTTTCCTTTTGATACTTACCACAAGGACAGGGCTTTATAGTAAAAAGAGCTCAGAGATAATGTTCTGCATTGGAGACAGAATTGCTGTGCTTCTTGATCTGGCTGTGGAACAACAGCTACAATAACAAATTACCAGTTTTGATCAATTAAAAGCATGGTGTTAATTGCCATGTATCCTTGGGCAGTGTGGCTGCGTGTGTTTAGGATCTCCATGACCAAGTATTAGCGAACTCACTTGAAAAAGCTTGGTGAAACCCTTCATAGCTTTGTGCAACCTCTTAAATGGGACGTTTTTCCTTAGATAAGGAGGAAAATTAGTGGTTGTGAAATGTGTGTGCTAGTCTTTCACAGCTCCTATCGCTGGGATCTGTTTCACACAGGGAGAAATGTGTCCTAGGATGTTGCAGTGAATGAAGCAAAAATTGGAGTCTGTTCTGTTTTGTTTTTTTCTCTCTTTAAACACACCAGTACGTGTTTCCCTATCTAGAGAAGATGTTACAAGATACCTTCTGGAATGTGTTCTTTGAAATACATGGCTCAGTACCTCAAAGTTTGAAATGGTATATAAGCTTTAAAAGTTGTGCTGTTTTAAAGGTTTATAATGAGCAGGCAAGCTCTGCCTTTTAAATACAAGAAAAATACTGGTGTTGTCTGAAATCTCCTGTGGATCGTTGCATTTAACAACCTCAGACTCTATAAAAGGAGAAATGACACCGTAACTTAGCCCAGGTTTTTATGTTCCCAGCACTGAAGCTCTGCTGCTCGTGACTTCATTTATATGTTTATCCAGGAAGGCACTTCCAGGCTCACTTGAAGGAATTGCAAGGGTTTAAATCTGGGCCTAAAATGGAGACTTGGGAAGTGTGTAGGTAGTGATTTTCAGGGAGACACAAGCAGGAGGAGCCAGTGCCCCGAGGTGGCACAAATTTACTGGTGGCACAAACAGAGATGTGTTGACTTGAGGTTCTTTCCATGTGTCTCCTTGTCTGTCTCTTGCATGGCCAAATGACATCTTGCTTGCAGAATCTTTTGTGACTAGACCTGTGCAGAAAACTCTGTCTGACTTACACCAGTAGAGCAGCTCTTTCAATTACTAAGATAGGAAGTCTTAAAACAGCAACCCCAAACACTCTAAAGTCACACCAAACTTGCTGAGAGGAGCAAGCCAAATGGGATTTTACTTTTTCCTGCAGAAGTACCTTTGGAGGCTGTTGGTCTTTGATGCTTTTTCATAATTACCTGGATGTCTCTTAGATTAGAGGTGTGTTTAAGCACTGCAGAAAGTGCTGTGCAGGTTCCATCTTACAAGTTGTCACTGTGTAAACAATTTAGGAACACAGAAACTTAAGTGCCATTATTCCTGGAGCACTTGAGGGATTTTGCTATTCCACCAGCTGAGTGATTTGAAGGACATTAAATACATTTTTAATGTAAAGTAATAAAATGGAAATACAGTTCCTTATAGAATGAACCTGAAAATCCCAGAACTGTGTCTTTTATTCATGGAGTCTTAGGCTGGTTTGGGTTGGAGGGGACCTTAAAGATCATCTTGTCCCCATGGGCAGGGACACTTTCCACAAGACCAGGGTGCTCCAAGCCCTGTCCAACCTGGCCTTGGCCATTTCCAGGGATGGGGGAGCCACAAATTCAGTGCTGTGTCCAGAATCATGTGCTCTTTAAGAATGACACCAAATTAACTGGTAATTAAGCAGCCTAATAGGTTTTGCCAGCATTCACAGATTGAATGCTGCTGCATGTGACATTTCTGTTCCTTTTACAAGTTCTTGTCTACTAGATCCTGTTCTTGTCCTGTAAATTCTGAGGCCTCAGGGATGGAAACTGTATTTTCCTCCCCCTGGTAACTGGCTTTGTGTGTGCTCACATGTGGGTAAGCAATATTTCAGTGCCAACAAGGGCAGGTTGTGATTTGGAGTGGCAGACAGAATTGAAAATTGGGTTTAAATGCTGGAGTTCATGCTTGAGCAGAATCCACATGGTTGAGAAGGATTGGTGATGGTGCTTCCTGTATAGGTGCAGTTGTGATGCTGATCAAAGGACAATGGCTGTGGAGTGGGTTTCAGGCAGTATGAGGAGATAAGGCTAAAATTGCCTTGACTGGGGAATAATTAGGATAGTTCAGTGGTGTCACTACTGTTGTTTGCCACTTAATACTGTTTTTTTCATTGCCGTTCAGCAGAGTACTTCTTTTCCCTGCAGATAATCATGCTGAATAATTTGGGGTAAGATAGGAAAGAGAGTTTAGTGTTTGTTGTCCATGGTATATTTCATAACTACACAGTTACTGAATAATTCTAAGTATTTCCTGTGATTAACAGAATGAAACTCTACACTTGTAAAATTCTCCTGTTGTGAAGACATAATATGGTGCAGCAGAGGAAAAAACACACTAATTACTTAATCACAGGTGCCTTTACAGTGTCAATTTTGCTGCTGCTTTTTGGTGGAATAAACCTAATGATTCAACAAATAACCTGATTGGAAAACGTCAAATTTCAGGGCCTGCTTGAGCGCTTTATTACTTAAATCTGAGCAGAGCAGATGGCAGGGCAGGGGGAGGACTGGAAATGAGTGTTTGGGTGGCTGCAGTTGTTCGGACATCAATGCTTTATGTGTGTTTCACAGTCCAATGCTTTATTTGAAGGAGATGTCCGAGCAAGGATTTATAGCCAAGTAATTTTAAGTGTTTTATTTTAAATTAAATGGGCAGCAACCGTTGTAAATCTGGCCTGAGCAGCTGGGGCAGTGCCCTCTACCGGCCGAGGCTGAGTAAATCTTACTTGCGCTCCCTTCAGTCTCTTTCATTTTTAGCTTTTTTACATTTTCAGGACGTTTCAGCCCTAAATACGTGTCATCTTTACATGGTCCCAGAGTAAGAGCAGCTTTCCTAGCTGCTTGTCAGAGGTTTGGAAATTGGATTAGCCAAGTCCCTCGGCTGATTTAGGAATACTGATATTTAAATCCGGGTTCTTAAATGACCTGTGCCCTTGTGAAACAAGTACCAATATTTAGTAATAGCTTAGTCTCAGGAGCTGTGATATTTTAGCATTAAATCTCTGGTATAATGGAGTTTTGTGGAGTAATAATTACTTGCCTAGATGGGATTTATTAAGCACTGGCGATTTTTTAGCTAAATTCCGTATATAGTGTAAAGCTGATATTTCATATCATATATTCTTATCAGTGCTTGTGAGCAAATGGAATTATTACCCTTTTAACATAATTCTTGCTGTTTTTTATGGCTTGTGAAAAACCAATAAAAGCAGGTTATGTGATCAATGAAATTTTTTAAAGTTACACACTGTATACTGGGGAAAAACTGGAATTTCACATTTGAAGCGGGGTAGGAATCAGGAATTAATCTTCTAGTTAGCATTTTGTTTTTACTTAATAGTGTCAAATGTGAATTTCATGTTTGATGTTTTGCAAGGAGGAGGGGAAAAAGTAAATAAAAATTATTTCACCTGTCTGTAAATCATAAGCTTCAGTTTTTTCTCCCACATCTTTCTTTTCTTTCTGCTTCAAATCCCCTCACTAGGTAGTCACTAAGATTTTCTCTTCAGAAGTGACAAAGCAACACAACACCTCAAAATAGTAATTTTTCTATCTGTGCTCTGCTTTGTGCTGGTGCATCTTTGCTGCTACTGTTAACATGGTAGGCAGTTCTTAAAAGCAATTTTCTCTTAAAAATTATTTTCTTTGATAAAAATTACTTAAAGCTTTTGTTTAGCACTCAGTTGAGGGGAATTTCTTTCCCTTTGAAGTCCTTAAGATGGAAAGGAATAGTACAGGCTTTTCTAGAACTGCTTTTCATATTTTTGAACTAGCAGTCAAATTGCAAGAAGAGAAAATGCAAGCTTTGTAAATGTGTCTGGTATAATGATAGAAGTTCTACTAGAACTGTGGTAAGGGTATCCTAGGACATGGGGGATCTGCTCTTGAATGGAAGTGTTGGAATGAAGATGCATCCTTAGATTTGGGGTTTTTTTGGTAATTTTTTTCCCTTTAAGCAGCAAGATAGAATATTAATTATATTTTAAAAGACATTGGAGCTTGTGTGTTTCTCAGCTGAATCAATATTTTAGCATGGCTTAAAAGTTTCTGAAGTAACTTCCCCACTTATTACCTGAACACTGAATTTCACTTCTGTGAAATAAATAGTCTCAAAATCATGTTGGAGGCAAACTTCTATTTTCAAGGTAAACAGTAAGAATTGTTTTATCTAATATTGTGAGCCTGGATGACATTTAACAGTAAATGTGAGGTTACAGAGTTGGTTTGGTTTAAAATACTGATTTTTACAGTCATCTCCTGCTTGTTTCTTAGCATGAGCAGCAGGAAAGAAAAGAGTCTTTTGTAAAATTACAAATGGCTAGAAATTGCCTAAGAGTGGCGGTGCTGTGCCCTAAAAGTACTGTGCCCTAAAATGGGTACAAAGGAAGGAAGGTTGTTCTGAATTCACCTTGCAGCTGGCTAGAACTGCAATTTTAATTCTTTAATTCCCTCCCCTTAGCTTAGGTACACTCCTGTATGGTGTCAGAACAGCAGCAATGTTGTGTTAATCTCGAGCTAAGGCAGCTGAAAGGTGACAGCAGGAGCTTGTGTTCATACCTGTTATTTGTTACAAGTGCTGCTTACTGGGAATAATTCATGCTGCTGCTTGATGACACCTTTCCAAGCTCATTGCTTTATTTCAGACACAGGGATGTTTATAGAAATTACTGGGCATGTAATGCTCACCTTCTTACTGCTAAAGCTGTGTACTCATAGAGGCCTAGCACCTAAACAGGGATGTAATAAAATCTAGCTGATGGGACTTCGTACAGATTTTAGCCACTTGAGTCAGTGACCTGAAAGCTTTGATTTGATAGCATTGAAATAATTTGTTCTGACATCTCTGTGAACCAACCCATCAGGGTTTTAATATGGCTCTGTTGGTCTGTCCTGCCTGAAAAGCTTCAATTTCAAATATATCAGCTCAGCTTTGATAACAGCAGATATCATTATGCACACGTGCTCAGGCATACAAAACAGATTTCCTGTCCCAAACACTGAAGGCTTTTTATTCTTCACTTCCTTTTCAGTGGCAAAGATTTTTGGAGTTTTCTTACTTGTGTATTCTTCCTGGTTTATTATTTTGTGCATTCTTTTAGCATAGAATGAGGGAGAAATTGTGGTTGAAATAACAAAATCAGTAGATTTTATTGTATTTACATTAAAATAAAATTTTATTTAAATTAGCGAGTTTAAGCAGAGTCAGACCTATTCAGTCACTCTTATTGCTGGTAAATAATTTGATTATCTCCAGATTTATTGATGTTCAAAATCTTAGCTGTTTGTGATTAACCAAGGTGTATTTTTTCCCTAGGATTCCTACAGGAAGCAAGTAGTAATTGATGGAGAAACCTGTCTCTTGGATATTCTTGACACAGCAGGTCAAGAAGAATACAGTGCAATGAGGGACCAATATATGAGAACAGGGGAAGGCTTCCTCTGTGTGTTTGCCATAAACAATACAAAGTCTTTTGAAGATATTCACCATTATAGGTGTGTATATGAAGAGATAATCCACCAGCTCTTGTTATTAGGTGGGAAGGGGGCTTGTTCTTCTTCTGGATAATACAGTGATCTCTCACGAAATAGGGAAAATCTGAAAATTAACAATATTGCAGCTTATTCGTGCATCTGTTATCTGGAATTTTGGGTAGTCTGAAAATCTGCCTCGCGTATAAATGAGGTGTACATTATTGTGACTTGGTATTCTGAGTCAAGACTTACCCAAAGATAAATTCTGTCCATTCAATTGATAAAATTGTTTACTAAGATTGAAAAACTGAAGCTGTTGTAATTGTACAGACAGTAATGTCAATTGCTGGTTTTGTTTGGGGCTGGAGGGGGAAATACCTGGGAGATGTTGTGAGAAGAATAACCTGTGTGAGCCCTGATGCCTGAGAAGGACAGACACACAAAACCAGAGCTCCAAAATGACAGTAAAAACCAACTTTTATTAATTCCTTAATATTATCTTCTTTGAAATAATTAGTTAAGAATTCCAACTCATGCTTTCTCTGTCAACTACACTAATTTAGAAACAGAAGCAGTCTGTGGTGATTACCATAGCAGATCATTTATAACTTAGTGCCTTACTGTTATCCTGAATTCTCCCTGGGTGTTCTATGAGAAGCCAATGCAATTCCCACCAAAGATCACTGAGTTCATCAGCATTAGCCTAATGTTAGTCCCAAACACATGTTAATCTATCCACAGTTAGGTAGTAATAAAAATAATAATAGTAATATCACAGATAGGTTTCCTGTGGGTTTAGAGGAGGAAGGGAAAAAGGCAAGAAAGATGTTGGTGTAAGGGGAAGAAGGAGCATACAGGTTTTCATGAGGAATTTTGTTTTTAAAGAGAGTTGCAGATTTGCACAAGAAGACCTTCACAGTTTATTTCAAAGAGTGCTGGGAGTTGAGTCTGGAATTTCTTCTGTGCATTGACAGACCTGTGGGTGACCTTCTAGGCTTGAAGCTGAACAATCATAAAGAGCTGGAAACAGTGTCTATTTCAATTAAGGAACACACTGCTAGGTTATTTGGGAAGGCAGAAATAATGAAATTAATGATTTTTATTCAAGATTCCTCACAAGTACATCTAATATCTTTCAAGATCCTTTCTAACTAGTGCTTGAAAAAACTCTTACCAAATACCTCTCTGTAGAAAGCCAGACCAGTGGTCTTCAGAGTTTTAAAACCCCCAAGTGCAGAATTTTTAATGCTGTCTTTACTTAAAAAAAAAATAAAAAAAAAAATCACAGCCTCCCCCCCAAATCCCAACCAAAATCAAGACAGCAGACATAGAGCTTGTGGCAGTGTTTTGGCAAATGAATTGAGTATTGAGTGCTGAATATGAGAGGTAAGTACTAAGATTAATACCAGAGTTTGTTAAGCTTATTCTGATATTAGCTGCTGAAAAATGAAAAAAATATTTTTAAAAAACAGTGTAATGGCATTAATCTCTATAGTAGTTTGTAAAATGTCAGGCTGTTGGTTGGTTGGTTGGTTCGTTTTTGTTTGGTAAGATGCTAAACTTGATGGTGACAGGATTGGTCAATTTATTGTTTAGTGGCTTCCAACAGTGCAGTAGATTAACATAAAGAATGATGTTCAACTCTGTTAATTTAATGTTTTAACTGTTTTAAAATCTACTATATAGTACTTGTTAAATGCAGTCTTCTCTTTTTCTTTGTTTTTAGGGAACAAATAAAGAGAGTTAAAGACTCAGAAGATGTCCCAATGGTGCTAGTAGGAAACAAATGTGATTTGCCTTCCAGAACAGTAGACACAAAACAAGCTCAGGATTTAGCAAGAAGTTATGGAATTCCTTTCATTGAAACATCAGCAAAGACAAGACAGGTAAAGCTCAAAACTTCCAGATGCAGAGCTCTCACCTGAATTACCATAATGCTAATTATTCCAGGTATTGACATTTGCTTAGTCATATCAATGGATGCATTTCTGCAGATTGGAAATCCTTGGGGTGTTTCTTCTTTCTGTCAACTTGCTTATAATTGGTAATTGTTTATTGATGAGTGATTGATTGGCTTCAAGTGGGCAGACTCAGAGTGAGACCTGGCCTGCTGTTGCTCTCTTCTGTCAGGCGGTTGCAGCATTCTTGACCTTGTGAGAGGTTTTAATAGAATAAAAGCACTTCTGCTTAGAGGTGAAATGCCTTTTTTCCCTTAGCAAGAGGATTAAACAGACAAGCAGCTAATTATTTTATTCTGATTTAAGTGTTTTCATTAATAACAAAGGAATTTTTCCTAGAGGCGTTGATTCTCTAATTAGGGGGACATGCTTGATACACCTAAGCAATCGACCTTAAGGCTGTTTCTGAAGTTCCTGAATTAGTTGTTTGTGTAAAATGATACTTTTCCTAAACTTTAGAGCTCACTCTTGATCTGTTGTAGCTCACTGGTCCTTTCAGTGCTTCTCTTGGGCTGTGTGAGGACACAGGTGACAGAGTGGCACATCTGAGCTCTCAGGAGAAGAGAAACTTTATGGATAGAGGTGGAATTGGTTCAGTCCTTCTGGAAGAAAGCAATCTTGAAAAATGCTGGTTGGTGGTTTCTCTTTAAAGGGCAAAGATTTTACTGTCAGTACAAATTAGAACAGGCCTGAGTGGCTCCTACTCTGCATAATCAGGAGTGTTATGTGCAGGTTGTGAATCAGAAATTCAGGAGGTAAATAAGGGCAGAATGCTGCTCAGAATTTCTGTAGAGATCCAGCTATATCACTTGGCAGAATTTCCTCATTGCTTGTAAGGCATTTTTTGAGCTGAGAAATGAATATTTTACTAGTGCAAATATTTTACTAGTGCAAAATGAATATTTTACTTGTGCAAATATTTTACTAGTCCACCCACCCAGGTTTTTGACAAGTTGAAACCTGGGCTAATTAGTAAAACCTCACTAAGCAATGCTAACTTCTGGCAACAAAGAAAGTGTGTTAAGTAGAATGAAAAAAAACCAAAGCAGAATTACCAAACTTGAATGACTGAGAATAAATTAGGCCGCACAACTGTCCTGAAGAAGGGGGGCATACAAGTGGACTGAATAATGACACTGGCTTTGTTTGGAAGGTGGCTGTCATGGAGATAGGAGGGTGAAAAAATAACTCTGAAATTACCTTTTAGGTTTGAAACAATAGAAGTGCTGCACCAACATCTAGGTTTGACTTTGTTCAGTCTGTCTTATACAGCATCAGGCTTTGTTGGGGAAATACTCCTTTTGTATAGCCCCTTCTATTAAAAAGGATATTTGAAAACAGATGCCCAGTAGACTGTTTAGAACCTGTTGGATTCAAAAAGTTGGCACCACTAGGGATGGCTGCTGATTCTTTCCCAGTGCTGTTCAGAGCTTGTTGTGCTATGAAATTCCTTCATAGGATGCCATGTAAATAAAATATGTTTGAGAAGAGAAAGAACTGGAATTTAGTTATAGCAAGAGGCTCTAAATATTAGTGTATGTGATTGTATATACATGTGTGTGTGTATGTGCATAGAATGATTTTTCAGTCACACTGTCACATATATATAAATATGTGTATGTGTATATATATCTGTACACACACCTTCTTCAAAAGTAATTTTAAATTAGGGGAGCCAAACCATTTTTGGCAGCTGCATATGGCCCATGGGCTATAGTTTTATTCACTCTTTGTCTAAAGTCAATATATAAATAAAACTCTGGTCCTCTCTGTCCTCATGGAGACCTTCCAGGTGTGAACAGATGCAGCTGGTGGTCTTCTGGGGTCTGTGGAAACTCTGCCCTCAATCTTTCAAAGTAGGCACCTTCTTTTCCATTCCTGTCCTCACCTTCCACCACATGGAAACATCATACTAATGCCCTGCTGAAAGGCACCATTTTCCTGCCTCTACCCTTTCCTGTGCCCAGTTCTGCTGGAGCTCAGAGGGAATCAGAAATGTTTCTGCAGAAGGAAACTTGGAAGGTGGAAATAGGAGGGAGTTGTCAGAATAGACTTTTTTGATTGCCAAGGCACTTTTTTAAAAGGATGGCATTGCATGCTCATGCAGAATGATGTGTCATTCCAGCTAAGTTTTTAAGATTTTCACAAATTCACAGGCAAGGACAGAAAAGAATATTGAAATACAGAAATAAGCTGTTCTTGAAATTAGTGTGTTCTGAGACTGAGAATAAAGATGTGAACTTCAACTCACAGCAAGAAGATTGTGTTTTAAGCCAAATCCCTCTGTGAATTTTCAAACAAATAATTGAATTCATCAATGAAACCTTGCCTCAGTGGGCCCTACAACTTGGGTATAAGTCTGCAGATTATTAATATTTTCTATTGGACCACTGACTGAAATCAATATAATGTAATTTATGAATTTATGAAAACTAGAGGTAGTCCTGTTTCTGAATGTAAGCAAGTGGCAGTACTGGTGGTTTTGTAAGGCCATGAGCATTTACTCATCTTTTCACAATCTTTATGGAGAAGGCGATGAATGGCTTAGGTTTTTTTTTTGATTGCTGATTTTGCTTCTCTGTTTGACATAACCTTTATATTCAGGTTCTTCCCTGTCTACATGAGCATGTAGCTCCCAATATTATCAATAATATCAGTGAGAGATGAGGGACAAACTTGATTTAGTGCTACCAAAGCTGCACCTGCCGTTCTTTATTGGGCTTCTCCTTGCCTGGGAGTTACACAGGGCAAAGCTGTAAGGCCAAACCACCTCAGTGTGGTTTGACTGTAGGGCTTTGTTTCCCTTGGAACATTTCAGCTTTCCTGCTGATTCACAGGGAAGGCAGATGAATGAGCATTACTGCAAGCATAGTAAAGGGTTTCCCAAAGTTTGAGGTCTCATTATTTAGAATACATGCTTAAACTCACTTCTGAAGTGTGTAATGAAGAAGTTGACCTAAATCACCAGAATGCTGTTAAAAAAGCATTTTGGTTATTTTAGCTGTCTGATGTACAGTGGGTTAAACCCCAGCCTTGTGATCAAACTAAGTTGAGAACCTGTGCCTGGACTGGTGAAGTAGCTGGGGCAGTATTTACAGAAATTCATTCCTACACATCAGTGAAAATTCATGGCTAGCTGGTAATTTAGTTTGCTTGAACCCTTTTTTAGGGGTTTGCCATATCTGTTTAATGATACTGTATCACTCCAAGCCATTTTTAATCCAGTTCTTGTGTACAGGTTTCATCTTCAAACTTTGTTTTCAATGAGCTTTAACTTGGTCAGACTTTCTACACTGGGGGTTGAGTTTTTTCTTGTCATTTGCCTGTTGTAAGGTAGAACTTTTCTGGAAGAGCTTAGTCCTCCCCCAGGGACAAAGCTTCAAGGGTAGAAAGTTTTGGTTGCTTTCAGATCAGCTGTGATCAAGTGTTTAAGGATGGGCACAGAACAGTTTTGAGTTGTCAGGGCTAACTTTCCTTTAAGCACTACAGAAGTGGAACTTGGGAAAATTCCTGTTTGGGATACACTTTGGTCTGGATTTGAAACACCCTTTCTTTGCACATGGTCATATTTTAAATTGAGTGTTTGACTGTTATTCAGGAGGCAAAAGCACCTCAAAAACATTGCCTCAAGGTCCTGTGTTCCTTGGGCTGTTTAGATTTTGAAGTTTTTAATAACTGCCCAAGGGAATTTTTGCTTCCTGCTCTGACAGCTAAAAGAACTGGTTAGTCCCATTTTATTTATATGGTCATTGCTTATTGAAGGAAAAAAAATACTAGAGAGTCTTAAATTGGTATTAAGTTAGTAAGATTGGCATCTGGCTCTTTAAAATGTCACCTTGTGCTAGTGCTATAAGCAAATATGTGTCTGTACAGATTTTCTTTCAGAATAATCTTTTTCAGCAGAGTTCATAAGTCTATTCTTGGTGGTGGCAGTAATAGCAATTTCTTTCCTCATTCTGTGTCTCTCCATCTCTCTGCATTGCTAAAGCAAATTACAGCTCCTACTGGTGATGGGAAAGTTGGCAATAAATGTTGACTCAACAATTGTTACCTAATTTTTCATGTGAAAGCTCCATAATCAAATTACATCTTTCTACTTCAAAACAGATTTGCAAAAATGTTGATTTTTGTACAGCCTGTGCTTTGGCACATAGCAGCTGATCAATGTTTGCTGTTTCCACTTGAGAAAGAAACTTTCCTTCCTTCCAGCAAAACATGGAAGTATGAGCTTTACTTGGATTTTGCCTGTTTTAGTGGTTTTCTTTACATTTTGCAACCTGACAGACCTGGAATGTAAGACTTGTCCATACTTGACTACATCCTGACAGGGCACATTATGCATATACAGGGAAATACAATCCAAGAAATAATTCATTTAATCTTCAAATTGAAGAGGTTGTAGTTCAGAGCACTCCAAGAACCCTTAAAGTGTAAGGATTAAGCAGCAGTGTGTTAAAAATAAGTGTTCAGTGTGATAACCTGTGGCACAGGTCATACAGAATGACCCAGTAATTGTGGCAGTAAATACTGGCTGGCTTTTGTTGTTCAGTGCAGAATATGAAGATGAAATGGAGAGAGGATTTATGGAAAATCTGCCAAATAAAAGCCCAGACTGCCCATTGGTAGGAATAAAGCTTTGGGGCTTAAGTGGTTGTGCTGCTTACCATGATCATCAGTGTGTTGTGGTTTTATTTTCAAATGATGAGTTTGTATTAATTTAATAACCCTGTTAATTTGATTGAGGAGACAAGTGCTGAGATTGATAGTAAGGCAGAGGACAGATTTGCTCTCCCCTTAAAAAGCTGCAGTGGATCATTTTTCATCTTGTTCAAATAAGAACATCCTCACAGATTGATCTAAATTCTTAAATTTATGCACAGATACAGCACCAGCTCTAAGTTAAAATATTTCAAAATTAGTGTATCTCTTGATATTGTATTTGGTTAAAGATGTCTTTAACAGACTCTGTACATTTATTTTTTTTAATGCTTGTAATGTCATGTCCTAGTGGCCTTAATGCAGAGCTGCAGAAAAGTAAGGTGTGACACCAGAGAACTAAAACATGTAGCTCTGTGTCATCTCTGGAACACCTGAGGAGTATTTCTGCAGCAGATTAGAATCTGAGCAGCAGAACTTCACAGATTGTTTGCATTTACTTCTTGTTGAGGCACCCTCGTGGTTGCTGAGTCTGGCCCAGAGGAACAGGTCAGGTGTGTCTTGCTGATGTAACAAAGCTTCTAAAGATTACAATAATGAACATTTGCTGCCATGGCTCAGATACCACTTTTTCTAAATTTAATAGCAGAGTGCTTGCTTTATGAAGTTAGTAGCTTGAAAAACAGCACTGTCCCAAATTTAGTATTCTTAGAAAATTTTACTTCTTTATAACCATTTAGGAAATCACCTGGAGGGGCTTTTTTATTACTTTGTTAGCTTGATCCATGGATTTTTGCAAAGTTCTCCCTCTGACCTAAAGAACATGAAGGAGCTTGCTTTTCTTTGCCCAAACAGTAACATGTTCTCACTTTGGCTCAAAACTGCAAGTGGGTGGTTTAACTATGTGTGTTCATAAGTACTCCCTAGTTCACAATCTAATAAGGTTTTGTGCCTCCTGTATACATCCATGCCCGCAGAAATGTGGGAATATTCAGTAACAGAAGCAGTATCATTTTCAGCAATGGAAGAAAAAAAAGTCTTGCTCTTTTTTTAAATACATAAATGGAGCCCCATATACCTCTCTCAAGTAAAGCTCATAATTTCAGTGGTTTTGTTGTGGTTTTTTCCCCTTCCATGGGTGTCCCAGTTTGTCTCAATCATTAACAAAGCCATTTTTAAGGAGTTGTGTTTTACAATGCAGAGAGTGGAGGATGCTTTTTATACATTGGTGCGAGAGATCCGACAGTACAGAGTGAAAAAAATCAGCAAAGAAGAAAAGACTCCAGGGTGTGTGAAAATTAAAAAATGCCTTGTAATGTAACAGGGTAAGTTTGTAATGTACCAGGGTAAGTGTTGCAAATCACTTGCCAAATAAAACTGATTGAGGGTGTCTTGCCAATCAGACTTTTTGTGGCTAATCAATGACATAATTTCAGATATAAAACCAATCACGTTTCAGTGTCCTCAATATGGATTTGCTTTGTTTCGTGGGGTTTTGATAAATGGATTAACAAGAAGTCTTTACTGCATATTGAATTTTCCAGCTGTGAAACGGAGGCACAGTTCTGAGTGGGAAGAAGTTAGGAGGAAGGAGTTTTGTTAGGAATATATTGCAGATGCTGTTGAGGTGAATATTGGTTGAAGCTTCAGGCTGATGAACTGAGGGGAGAAGATTATAACACAAGTCCTCCTCAGATACAGAAATTGGAGGTTCCTAATCCAGCAAAACAGTATTTAACTGGTGTACAGGATTTTTTAATTCTCAGGCCCTTCTTTATGCTGTGCTATTTTTATCTTGTTCTTCCCCAGCTTAAAAAAATTACCTTTACCATTTCTAGGGGTTTTTTTTTGTCAGTTATAATGCCATGAGTGATCCAGATTTGGACAAAATAAGGTTTCACTTTTTTGAGAGCCTTTACAAGAGGAGGGGGAGAAGGAACACTGGAGGAAGAGAGGGGACTAAATGAAAACCAACAAGAAAGCACCAAAAAAGCCCAATACCCAAATTCTCACAAAATCTTTTTTTTTTAATCTATGTATTCTGCTGTAAGAAAAAAGGGAGGAGGTGAGGACAGAAGAAACTGGTATAGAAGAAGTCCTTGTGTAAATCAGTTCCAGTGCTTTTTGAGCAAACCATCAGAGCAGCTCCTTGCAGATATTCCTATCCCATTAATTCTTTACCTCCTTCTGCACCAGTGCAGAGAGTCAGTTGTTACTCCTTCTATACTTGTCCAGGTGGAGGATGACCTGGAATTTCCTATTCTGTAAAAGAAAAGCTGTTCAGTTTTCAAGGTGTGTGTTTGTACTTCAGAATATGTGGCAGAGAAGCAGTAGCATTTGGTTTGTATCCTCCGGAGACTGTTACAGTGTGGGAATATTCTCCTCAGTGAGGGAGTTTTGTTTCTCTTTCTGGGGAAGAAATTTTGATTCATATCAGTTTTTACTAGATCTGCTCAGACTTGTTAGTCTCAGCTTTTAAGTGATGAATGACTGCTCAGAGGTAATTATTTAGATTTTTTTTTTTTTGAAAGAAAATGGAGTCCATTTTCATGGAGATGTTCAGGAAATGACTGGATGTGGCACTTAATGCCATGGCATAGTTGATAAAGTGCTGATCAGTCAGAGGTTGGACTTGATGAGCTTGTAGGTCTTTTCCAACCTTAATGATACAATTCAATCACTTTTTGACACTCTTTGCATCACAGATTTCCATTGCAGGAAACTGGAAACTTCAGTCATGAAGCTCCCTAGTATTGCATCCAAACATTACTAAAATTGATGCCATCAATACACCTTGTTTTATCCTTCCCTGCTATCAAAAAAACAACAAAGAGAAGCTGAGCAAGATGACTTTTTGATGAGAACAATAGAAATTAAGTTGCTTAAGCTCTGTAGCCTTCTGGAAACCAATTTTGCGGTTACTTGGTGTGTTACTGATGGAACCATACCACAAAGTAGAATTTATTTTTTTATACTGGGACTTGAAAGATGCTGAGTCCTGTCTGCTTTCCCTTCCTGTTGGGAGAATGGGAATAAGATGGTGGGAATTGTGGTTTTCAGTGGAAGGATTTTTGCAGATTGTAGGGTTTTTATTTATGTCTCAGAACATAAATGGCTTTCCTTCTGGCAGCTTCCTACTTTCTAGTGATGTCCAAGAGAAGTATTTTTGGGGGGGTTTCAAACAGTTTTGTTTTTTTTTTCCCCATGTGGGAAATCTTCTGTCAACAGTGGATATTGTTGAGTTTTGGATGTTTGTTTTTGTGTGTTCTTTTTTCCCTGCACCCTGTTTAGAAAAGAGTCTTGGATCTAAGGCTCTAGAACTTCAGGAGTCTGCTTAGGGAAGGAACACACTTGCCTTTATTCCCAAGTGTATTCTGCATGGTATTGATGGGCATTTGCAGCAACTTTGTATTTAGGGAGTTGAGCTGGAGGAAGCATATTCCAAAATGATTATGGCACAGCTGTAGTTCAGTAGTGATTTGAATGGAATTAGAAGTCTGATATTTAAATACAAGCCAACCTGGCTTGTATTACTTTTCAGTCAGTAAAAAAATGTATTATTTCAGTCTGATGTGTAGTAGGTGGCTAAGGAGAGCAGCACCTAGTGGTGTGAGCCTTACAGCTGGAATTTCAGACTTCAGAAATACTCATTGTAACACAGATTGCAATGACATTATTCTGTGAATAATCAAGCTGGATGGTTCAGAGTGTTTTTCTCCCTCTTGGAATATTGTTTATATTCTTGCTGCCTTTGGGATGCCTTCTTAAGTTCTCTTGCACAAGGAAACTGAAAACTTTGACTGCCCAGACTGCCATGAACTGCTGATGCTTTCCAAGAGTTTCATTCCTTTGGCTGTTACACAGTAAAGCAGAAAGGACAAAACATCTTTTACTCTATTTGTAATTTCCAGCTAGCAGGGAGAAATTTCCAAAACTCCATGTGAAATCCTCAAAAGAACTAATTCTGTGAAAGTGTCAGATTTTTTAAATAAAAAGCACACTACAAGCAGACATCTAAATAATGTAATTCAAGTTGAGCTGGGTTAACAGTGAAAAGTTTGAATTACAAAAGTTCTAGATTTGAATTTAAAAATGCCTAAATTCTTGATTCAAACTGTAGTTGAATGGTTTCTCTCCATAGCACTAAAGAGGTGTACAAATAACTTCTATTCCTCGTGACTGATACATGTGTGTATGTATATATACATTATATATTAAAAAATAGAGGAAAGAACTCCTACAATTTAGAACTTGTTTAAGGGTCATTTTTGGCACTGGGATTTTAAGGAATTCCAATTTCCTTGTGATTTTGGTGTTTGTTATTGCCAGCCAGGTTCGTTGCCCAGTCTCATACATGCTCTTGGTGGTGTTGCCGCATCTCCAGCGTTCTCTGCAGCCTTGGGACCATGTGGGGCTCCAAAAGCAAACTTGTAGCCAGGAGCAGGCTGTTCCTGTGGGATCAGTCCTGCTGTTTCTGTTCCCTCTGCCCTTTGGAAGAACAAGGGCCAGGAGCAAGGCCTGTCTGTCAGTGCACCTTTCGTGAGGCTCTGGGGTTTAGTTCTGAGCCTGCACAGGGAATTGTGAGTTTCTAATCTGAGCCTGGATTTAGTGCTCTCATTCAGTACATCTTAGCTTCCCCAAAGGCTTGCACACAATAAGTGCATTGTCAGAAGGAGGAAGGTCAGCTGTCTGCAGTCCCTCCCTACTGAAAGAGCTGACTGGAAAGCTTGGCAGCCTTTGATCTCCCAGCATTGATGCCTTAGGGACCTTCTGGAGACAGAGTATCCACTACTTACATTTAAAATTTAATGGGCAGGCTGAAAAGTAAAAACCTCCCTTTACCTTGTGTTCTTCACTTCTAACTCAGAAGTGATCTAAGCATAGTTTTGTTTTTCATGTTCTATTAATGACCTGAATTGAAGATGAATTGTGGAGGACCAAACATAATCAATAATTAGTGAGGCTTGGTCTACAGAGGCGTAAATGCAAGGATGAAAGCCAAGTCAGTTCTGCAGCCTGCTCTAGTGAAAAGTGTCCCTGCCCACAGCAGGGCATTGGAATGAGATGGTCTTTAGGACCCCTTCTAACACAAACCATTCTATGATTCTGTGTTGCAATATGTGCTGTATTTAACAGATCATCATCTTACTAGGTTGAAAAAAATGTCAGCCTTGATTGGGAAATTGTATGTTTATAGGTTCGTGATAGCATCTGGGTATTACTTTGTACAAATTATTTTCTCTGCATTTATTTTAAAACAAGTTTAATGAGAGAAGATTGCTTGTTTGAATACTTAAATTGCAATTTAATGTGTCTCATTTGAAGGCACCAACTGAAAGCCAATTGTGAAAGGTGGTTCTATAAGGCCATGTGAACAGTCTTGAGCAGAGGTTGTTCTTATGTGGTTCTTGTGTTTTAAGAATGAAATTCTTGTTTTATCTGTTGTGAATCATTCTTAGTGCTGTGCTCCTCCTCAATGCTGAGATCTGCAATGGAATCATGAACTGTTGCTACTTCTATAGCATTTTCCTGCTTGAACATTGCTAAATATTCTCCTTGTGCATTAATATTGAAGCTGTAAGCAAAATACACTACTTCTCTCTAAAGTAATACCAAGTATCTTAAATTTTCCAAAAACTAATGAGTGACATGACCTTTTGCAGAAATGAGGCTGTTCTCCCACTAGGTATGCTGCGTCAATTTTATATTGGTCAATAATGCCTCAAAATGTAGAACAAGTTGTTTGCAAGGTCTTGTAATGTGCAAAAGTCTGCTATTAATATTGGGAGATACACTGCCAAGGACTTTGAACATCAGTTGTGCATAAATGTTTTATGAACATGAAGATTTTAGATTGTGCTGAGTGCTGCTTTTTAAGTGAAGCTATTTCACACCTCCCTGTTGTTTGGACTTTTAGTGGTGGGTTTCATCACCACTTGGAGTTTGGCTGAAACAGTAATGCATTGAGTGATTTTTGGCTTTTTGTTTTTTCAGAGTTCACTTTCAGTTCTTTACTGAAATAGGCATAGAAGAGTGCAGAGTATTGGGTTTTTTTTGGCAGCTTGAAGGCAAACTTGTGAGGCTGAATTTCTAGACCTACTCCTGTAGTGATGCATTTGGCTGCTGTGATACAGTAACGTTTCTCAAAAGATACACAGAGTAAGGCAGCAAAGAATCAAGAAAATGTTTCTTTTAAGGATTTTATAACCACCTGTACTCAAATTATTAAATGTAAAGGCAAGACTGACAACATGAGTACTTTAGTGGGACTTGAAGCAACCTCAGAGCAAGGCCATAAATTGTTTCCCATAATTAAGTTGTAACAAAGTACATTGTACAACATTGTAATTGATAGTGGTCCATACCAGCCTCTTGGATATGCTGGTCTCTTTAGATCAGAGTTAATTTTGGTCAGCTGTAATTACCTCTGAAAATAATGAGAAACTACTCAGTGTGAACAAACTTCAGCTTTTGTGTCTGTAGCTCAAATCTTGGAACCATGGAGAGTTTAAGTGACTATCCAGCACCAGAGAGAATGTGTTTCAAGGGTCCTTAACTTTCAAAGTGAATAGAATGATTTATCAAATAACTGATCATCAGGACATGGGATTGATTTGATGATTTGCATGTGTAAATATTTATAAAATTGTGGTGTGATTATTACACCAATGTGCCTGAAAAATTATCAGAATGTGTAGATTAACCATAACTATGTCTTCTGTATTGATTTATTGGTACAAATATTAGAATTCATATTCCAGAGCTGTATATAGATTATTGAAACATAAATATAGTTAATGCCTCACAACTTCCCTGTGGGGGTGCTGAGGCCCTGGCACAGGTTGCCCAGAGAAGCTGTGGCTGCTCCATCCCTGGAAGTGTCCTAGGCCAGGTTGGATGGGGTTTGGAGTAACCTGGGACAGTGGGAGGTGGAACTGGAGGATCTTTGAGGTCCCTTCCAACCCAGGCCATTCTATGAATCTGTGATAATATTTACTTATAACCAAATTGTGAGGTGTTATTATATAAATACACACTCTGTATATGATGCTTTTCTAGCCTGAGGTGGGGCAAGGTGTGCTGATGGAGATGAGGGCAGCACACACTTCATTACCTTCCTTCCCACACCAACAATGGAATTTCACCTGTGGGCAACATGTGAGTGACCTGCAGGATGCCCTAAGCCCAGTTTAGGAGCAGCTGAGGAATAGGGCAGCAGGTGTCAGCTCCTGCTGGCACCAGAGCAGGTCCCTCAGGTGGTTGTGTCAGCGCTGCTCAGAATCCCTGGGAGGAACAGGATCAGTCCTGCAGCCAGGATTCATGGTTCAGAGGATGGCAGGTGGGCAGCAAAATGTGCTGATGGAACCCCCCTCACATGGCCAGGGAGGAACACAGGCTGCACCTCAGCAGTGAGTCTGAACCTCATCCTGATTTTTATCTTCTGTGTCTTTTCAGGGTGTTGATGATGCCTTCTACACATTAGTTCGAGAAATCAGAAAACACAAAGAGAAGATGAGCAAAGATGGTAAAAAGAAGAAAAAGAAGACAAAGACAAAGTGTATAATTATGTAAATACAATTTATCCTTATTCTTAAGAAGTACTGAAGTAATTTTGTACATTACACTAAATTATTAGCATTTGTTTTAGCATTACTTTACTTTCTGCTTCATGATCCTGTTAGCTTTACCTGAATGCTTGTTTTAAATGACAGTGGAAACTTCATTCCTCTTAAAGTGCCAGTATTCTCTGACTGTTGGTTCTTGAACTAGCAATGCCTGTGAAAATAAAAAAAAAAAAAAAAACCAACAAAAACCCAAAACAAACAAAAAAATACCCACAAAAAACCTGAGAACTGTCTTAGGACTCTTTGGTGCATGCACAGTTGCTAACTTCCTATTTTTCTTACTGATTGTGAACTTCTGTTCTGTGTGCAAAGCAAACAAATGATGCTCTACACATTTTAACATCCCCTCTGAATTTTTGGGTTTATAAATTTGGTTGGGAAAAAGGACTAGTTAGCAAAAGAAACTTTCATTTCAGCCTTTCCTTTATTTTAGACTGATTGCAATAGAGAGAGACCAGAAGCCTTTATAGTCTTCCTGTAGATTTTGCTTCTAGGCATCTAGTCTTGTAGCATTTCAGATCAACTTTAATGAATGTAAAGAGAAAACTTTCAAAAAAATTTCACTGCAATTTGTCATGGTCACTCCTTAAATACTCTATTTTTTCTATAAAAAATTTAAAAAAAAGAAAAAAATCTAAAAATACAACAATGCACACCTGGCAATGGAAAAAGTAAAAGTTCTAATTAGGTTGATTTGCTATTGTTAATGCATTGCTTTAAGAGCTTCACTGACTTTTTGTGTCTGAAGAGCAAGGTGAAATCCCCCTGTGTCAAAGCTTTGAGTAGCTTTGTTCAGTAGGGTCAGGATTTCACCCTGAGTGTCCCTAGGAAATACTAGAATGCCTTAACAGAGAAGTTGATTCAAATTCTTAGGTTAATTCATACATGGACCCAGAATTTCTATAAGAACTAAATCAAAATCAGTCCTAAATTACGTAGTGGAGTAAAACCATTCTTCCCCCCACCCCCCCAAGAGTGGCATTAAGTATTTCCAGATGCCTATTTTGTGCAAAATAGGGGAGAAATTCTAAATTCCAGCAACATCAGATGAGTGAATGAAAGAGTTGAATTTAGCTGCTTCATGCAAATAATTTGGAAATCCACTATGCCATGGAAATGGTGTGGAATTTGCACAATCTGTCAGCATAGAACATGATTTCCAGAGTCAGTGTTGTTTGTGTGATGTCTGTGAAGTACTGATTCAGTGGTTGGTGAGTGGCATTCCAGTGTCTAGACTGTCATGAAGCTACACCAAGAGTTCAATGTTGTCTTTCTCTGTGATTAAGTTCTCTTGTGATTTTTGTTCTTCTCTCCCCCCACTTTGTTTTTTTTTTCTGATTGGAATTAATGCAGGATTTTTGCAGGAGCTTTCACTTTTTGGTAGTGCAGTAGCCTAGTTATCCACTGAAGTACAAGCTAGTAGTTGCAGTGTTTGCAGTTCCTGGTGTCTCCCTGTAAACGTGGAGTTGTTTCAGGAGAGCTTAGGTCCCTGAAGGTACACTTCTCCACAGGAGCTAACTCGGCTGCAGAGTGACACTGGAAGGTGTGACTCTGGTGTACCCAAAAAATAAACCACAAGACAATTGAGGTAGGATAGTTCAGGACACTGGAAAATTTGGAACAGGGAATAGCAGCATTGCCATAACCTGAGGTATTCCATGGAAATTTTACACATGTATGTAAAAATTGGACTGTGTAACTTGGACCATTTCTGTGAAAAGTATAATTTTGCTTCTACAAAAAAATCCCAGAGTGACTGTTGTAGGTGGGGACCTGCAAAGCTGGCAGGGAACACAATAGTGTCTCGATTGCTCCATATTCTTTAATTCCATTGTGTCTGGGAGAAATCAGGCCTTTTCCTGCCTGTGCCCCCTGTTCCCATCCTTCACCAAAATCCAGACCCCTCTGCTCCTCTCAGCTTCAGTGTGAAATCTAAGTTATGAAATATTCTGAAAAACAGTAACAGGAGAACTTAACTTTATACTGTAAGGACCAATAAGGAGTAAGAACAGGATTCTTACTGTCACAAAATATTTCAGAGCTTCCAAGGTTAAAATGTGTTGGAGACAGTTACTTGCACATTTTATACACTCTTGATAATAGATGAAGAACATAGCAAAAGTGGGTTGTAAGCCTTGAGCAAATGGAAGTAATCTTCAGGTTACTTTAATTTTGGTAACTGAGTCACACTGCATGTCAAATTAGGGCTGGTCTAAAATTCTGATGTTAATTTAACTTAAAGCCGTTAGGAGAATTTGTAGCTGAAATGTCTTATTCATCAAAAGTGGGTTTCTATAGCTCTACTATAAAGCTATATATGAACAAATGCTGGGGGTTTTCAGCAAAAGTGAGCTGTAGGTGCCAGTCTAATTAAATTAGTACAAAATCCATTTAGATTAGCCCTTATTTACTTGAAAAAAAAACCCAACCCCATCCTTGCCACTGTTGTGCAGTTTTGTCTTCCTGTTTGTTGAGATTTGGTGAAGTACGCTGGATTGCAGCTTGCACAGGCTGCTCCACCATCACTGCCCTGTCCTGCCCTGTTTGAGATGCTTCCACAGAACATCCCTGGGTGCTGTGTCCTGAGAGCTGCTCCTGAGCAAGCCTGGGAGTCACTGCCCATGTCACCATGTCAAACTGCCTTGTGTCAGGGAGTAACACCTTCTTACAGTAGCTTTATGTAACTCTGCTAAATACCTGGGTCCTTGGTTTGCTCCAAAAGGAATTATTCTGACCAGTTTCAGTGCCCTGAAATTTTTTGCTACTGTTTTGCTGTGTGGGCTTTGTTGCAGTAACAGGATAATGGGTAAATACTGACACACACAATCTTCTGCTCTTGTCTAGACTATAAAGCAATACAATTATTACCTTCAAAGACCATCAAACTGTAAAACAAATCATTGTGTCTCAAGTTTACATAAAGCTACATAGATGGTAAATCTTTCCTAACATTTCTTTATTCCACTGTCTTGTGTTTTCATGTTGAAAATACTTCTGCTTTTTCCTCTTGAGTGCCAACTTCTTACTAGAATGACTTCTTAATGTAATATGTTTACCTGGAATGTATTTTAACTATTTTTGTATAGTGTAAACTGAAACATGCACATTTTGTACATTGTGCTTTATTTGATGTGGAACATATGCAGTGTGATCCAGTTTTTCCATAATTAGGTTGTGTGACCTAGGAATGTTGGTCATGCCAGACATTAAGTTAAAAAAAGGAAAAAAAAAAGACCACTGTTTGTTTTAAAATTTTTAATGTTTTTAGGAGTATGTGCTGTGAGGTGATCTGGAATTTGTCATTTTTTTGTCAAACTTGTACTGCTCCTATTTATTGTAATGTAATAAAAAATAGTTATTGTGAGTGTCTGTCCCAGTTTCCTTTTCCTCTGCAAGAATTTTGGGTAACAGAGCATCCCTTGAGTTCCATGTGTTTGGCAGTTGTTCTCTAGTCTTCCTTGCACTTCTCCTGGTGCTGCCTGTCCCAGAGCTGCTGTCCTTTCCCCCCTTGGTGTCCCTGTCTCTGAGAGGGGTGGCTGCTCAGAGCAGGTGGACGTGCAGAGGAGCTCAGTTGATGTGGAAAGAGTTGTTCCTATCAGTGTGGTGGCAGAAACTGGAGCATGTGCATTTCATCACAAGGTACTGTACTCTGCCATCACTTTGTAAATTCTGTCCTAGAATTCTGTGAGGATGGTGCTGCATCCCCCCTCCCTCCTCCTCCTCCCTCAGGCCAGCTGTAATGTCAGAAATGCTCACTCAGCACCTGGGCTGAGCTCCTCTGGAGCTCTTCAGGAACAGTTCCCAGGAATTGGTGCTGTCTGAAGAGTTCCTGCTTTGTAACCAACAGCCCTGGAAACTTATTTTGCCTGCCTGAAGAACACCCCCAGTGGAACAGCATTTTTTGCTTTTGAAATTTCAAAGGAAGTTACTGACCTGGACTGTGCTGTGACTAAACCCACCTCACTTGTGACCCTTTAAAGAGTGGGCCTGAGTGAGGCCCTTGGAGCTCTGCTGGACTGCAGTGGGCAGGGACCAGAAGTCTCCCTCTGTGTGCAGCCCCTCAGAGCCAGTGAACTCCTGTTTGCTGTATTTGGAGGACCAGCAGTGATAACACAGCATGGAATGATGCCCCCCTTCCTTGAGGCTCAACCCTTCAGCCACTGACAAGAGGCAAAGGTATCCAAGGTAAGTGCTTCAGTGAATTCCAGGGGAATTTTATACCTTGTACATACTCCCTCAGGACTGTTTGTGAGTGTGGATATGCTATAGAAAATGTACCATGGCTAGTGCTCTCAGAGATTCTAAGTAACTCAGGCCTATGAGTGAATTGCTGTTGTGCTTATAGGAAATTCTGTATGAATCTTTAGTTAAATTGTTCTAAATTAAACTATGGACTAAGTGCTGTTAAACCTTCAGGCATAAACGCCTAGTCAGATATGGGGCTCAGTTCAGCAAGGGGGGGGTCCACTCTGAACTTAGTGACTCAGTGGGAGCATCTTCCCTAATTCATTTTATCCATACCCTTTTTGTATCCCCAGCATCCTCAGAAATAAGTTTTGGTTGATTTTGGTTTTAACTGATTGATTGTAGATTTTGGTTTGCTTTTTCTCTGTGTGCTTTAACCACCTAGTAAATACTGGAGTGAACTTTGTTGAATGGACTTTGTCACACTTTCATTTTTATATTAAACCCGGTTTTGCTGATGCCTTTGCTGGCAATTCTTTGGGTGACCTTAAAACACTCCTTAGTGCCAGTGTGAAAACTTGCCAACAGCTCTACTGCAGTGATTCCTTACCTATATTTCAAAGATTATGTCTCCCTCCAGTGTCATTTAGTTGGTGGAAACACCAACCAATCCAACAGTGTCAGCTCTGACAAAAGTCTGAGCTGAGCCAAGGCCTACAGAGACAGCCTGGAGCAAACAGCCATGGCCAAACTCCTCTTCCAGGGGCAAAGACCAAGTTTTCTACTCCTGCTGCAGCAGTTGCACAACAGCAGAAATCAGCAGTAGCAGGAGTTGTCTTCAGGGCCCAAGTGCTTAAAGCACTGTTGTTCAAACTCACCCCTTTGCTGACCCCACAGTTGTCTCCCTGACACAGCAAGGCGGTGCCTCTGCAAGTTGAGCAGATGAGGTTAAAAACTGTAAGAATTTACTTTCACAGAATCACAGGATAGTCAGGGTTGGAAGGGACCTCTGCAGACCATATAATGTGGCCCCCCAGCTCAAGCAGGGTCACCTGGGGCAGGTGACACAAGAACAAGTCCAGGTGAGTTCGGGATGTCCACAGAGGAGACTCCCCACACTCCCTGGACAACTCTTCAGGGCTCTGCCACCCTCAGAAATTCTGTGTACAGAAATTCTTCCTCATGAGGTGGAACTTCTTGATTTATGTTTATGGCCATTGCTGCTTGTTCTGTTGCTGGGCACCACTGAAAAGAGCCTGGCACCGTCCTCTTGGCACACACCCTTGAGATATTTATTTATATGCATTGAAGAGATCCCCTCTCAGTCTTCTCTTCTCTGGACTAAACAGGCTCAGCTCCTGCAGTCCCTCTCATAAGAGATGCTCCAGAGCCCTCATGTTTATGGACCCTTCATGTTTATGGCCTCTTCTTGATCCTCTCCAGTAGCTCCTTGTTTTTCCTGCACTGTGGAGAACTGAACACAGCAGTCCCTCTCCAGGGCTGGGAGCCTCACTTCTGAGAGGGTGCTCATTTCCAGCAGAAACAGATCATTCAATGTGGAGAATTTTAAATCAGGTTCATCTTTCAGGTAACAAGCACAGCACCTTGAACTGACACCCAAACACACAGCTATGGGGTAAGAAGAGTTTCTGTTCAACACAAGCATCGAAGTGAAACAAAACAGGGCAGTGCAACCACTCCTTCCTGCAAAATCCTTTCATACCTGAAGTTTTAGTTTGAGAAGGTCAAAAGCAGCACAGGAAAACCTATTACCCATAACCTGCACACCCCAAACCCTTCAAGTGACCTCTGGCGGGGAAGCAGCTCCCTCATTTGTGCTGTAGAGGGGTTGGAAGGATTTACATGTCACTTCTTTGCAGGTAGAGCACTTTTATTGTTACCTTTCCTGGGGGTGTGTGGTTACAGGCACAGTCAGGGCTTGTCGTCGCTGTAGTAGCGCTGCTTCATGGCTCGGTATTTCCTCAGGAAGTACAAAGCCTCCAGCTCCTTTATAACAAACTCTCCCCGGGCAATCAGCTGCTTAATTTTTTCAGGGTCTGTCTCATCTTTGTTTTTTAGAAAAGCTGCTTTCAAACGGCTTCTGAAGTAGTCTGCTCCTTTGGGATACTCCCTTCCAAGGTACAGCAGCTTGGAGAGAAAAGAATAATAATGTGGTTTTAATTAACTGAGTGCACAGTGAAAGGGGGTTTGTTTTCTGGTTAAGGAAAGTGCTGGTGGCATTTGAGACACTTACATTTTTGTACAGTTTTATCACTTCACTTCTTAAAGAATTGGCCATTCTCACATTTCGGTGAACTGTGTCCTTGTGTGATTTTTTTGGTTTGTTTGGGTTTTGTTACCTGAAGGATAATCAGTTTGAAATTAGCCTTCTCTGGGAGTCAGTAAACCACCTCAGCCTTCCTAAAACTTTTGTATCCCACCAAGCCCCGTTTGCTCTAATTCTGGTTCTACTCAGTCTCGTCTTTCTTTTTCTTTCCTACTTTTTATTCTATGTAGCTTCTCATTGTCATCTCCCCTCCCCCCTCAAACAGAAAACAAGAAACTTCTAATAACTTTCAACAACTGGGACACTTTGTGCTGTTCACTGGCTGCTTTCTCACACCCTTACAATTCTGCACCTGCTGGCCTGGCTGCTTCTGTGGTCTGCTAAAATACTGTATCTACATATATATGTATACACACATATAAAGTGGTAAAGATATCTAAATAGAACACATATTTAATATATTTTATATATTTATATAGTAATGGTAATAATGTATTTTATGTGTTTATTTTTATCTCCACATATATTTATGTATTACCTATTCCTGTATTGTATATACAGATATATCCATTTTATACATATACATTTATATTCCTGCAACTGTCACATTCATAAATTTTGCTTTTTTAAAGACTCTTGAAGTGCATTACAAATTGAGTCCAGTGTGCACCGGCAAAACGTAAGGATAAGTGACAAAGTAACAGATTCTTATTTCTGTATTCTGTGATTTTCAAAATCACAGAATAGCCTGAGTTGGAAAAGACCTTAAAGATCATCTCGTCCCAACCCGCGGCCGTGGGCAGGGACACCTTCCACTGTCCCAGCTTGCTCAGAGCCCCGCCCAGCCCGGCCTCGGACGCTGCCAGGGTCGGGGCAGCCAAAACCAAATCACAAGCGACTGGAATCCAGTCCAGCTCCCGCTACGGGGCCTCCTCGGGCCGCCGCCTCCCCCTGTCTCTGCCCGCCGCCCCGCTCCCCCCGGAGCCATGCCCGGTTCCCTGCGGATCCCGGCGAGGCCGGACCGGGATCTCACCCGCTGCTCCCGGAACCGCCACCGTGCCGCTTTACGGCAGCGCCGGCAGCGCCCGGCCCGAGCTGCGCCTGCGCCGCCGCCGCCGGGGCTGCGGGCGGGGCCTGGGGGGGGGCGGGAGCCTGAGGGGGGCGGGCAGCGGGAGCCTGAGGGACACGGGCAGCGCCACGGGCACCGGGAACCTGAGGGAGGCGGGCACCGCCACGGGCACCGGGAGCCTGAGGGACAAGGGCACCGCCACCCGCGGCGGAACCGCATCCTGAGGGACACGGGCGTCGCCACGGGCACCGCCACCCGCGGCGGGATCGCATCCTCAGGGACACGGGCACCGCCACCCGTGGCAGGACATGGTGGGGCGGGGAAGGGGCCTGGGTACGGGTTACATGGTGGGATGGGGAAGGACGAGGTGGTGCAGTAAACCGGGGCGTTCTTGTGAGCTGCCCAAGTCCCGGGAGGTGGGAGAAAGGCTTTGAGGCTGAAAGAAGCACCCGAAGGCCGCGTTATCTGTGGTGTGAGCCCCGGCGAGGCCGTGGGTTGCTGCTGTGGCTGCTGCGTGTGGAACCAGCCGGGAGGCGGCTCACACTTTGTTGCCAGAATGGCTCCGTGGTGAAAAACTTAATTCCAGGAGTCATGTATTAGTGGCTAATTTTCTGCAGTATTGAAATTCTTATCATTATAGTTTTTCAATAGATAATCACATTTAATTTTAACAGAATAATACTATTTTTCTAATTACTCCTTTCTAGCTGATACATTGTTTTCTGATGTTCCCTTTCCTTTTTTCCCCTCTTCTGATCTTTTAGGCTCCGAAAAAAAAGGTAGGTAGGCAGAAACACGCTGTAGTTCACAGCTGAGTTTATTTTTTTATCCGATTTTTTGTTTTCTTTCCTGAGGCAGCTGGCCAGGGTTAATGAATCTGAAGGGGGAAGAGGCGTCTCCAGGACACCGAGCTTTTGGGCCTTGAGCAGGGAAGCCAAATGTTCCTGCAGCGCTGCTCAGAGGGAGCATGGCCAGCGCAGCCACTGCTTGTTTGGCTTGGCAACGGGTGTCCAGGCAGAGAGGAGAGGCGGTGTCCTGGCTCTGTCCCAGCCATGAGGTGGCAGCAGAACCAGGGCAGTGACTGTCCCCTGTGCTGGGCTCTGGTGGGGCCGCGTTTCGAGTGCTGTGTCCAGTTCTGGGCCCCTCACTGCACGATGGACATGGAGGGGCTGGAGCGTGTCTAGAGAAGGGAAGGGGGCTGGGCAAGGGGATGGAGCACCAGGTACAGCTGGGGGGTGGGGGGTTAGCCTGGAGAAAAAGAGGCTCTGGAGGGACCTTCTGGCTCTGCACAACTCCCTGACAGGATTGGGCAGCCCGGGGAAATCAGGCTCTTCTCCCAGGGAACAAGGGACAGGAGGCGAGGAACGGCCTCAAGCTGTGCCAGGGGAGGGGTCAGGTTGGACATCAGCAGGAATTTCATCACGGAAGGTCTGTCAAGCATTGGAAGGGGCTGCCCAGGGAAGTTTGGAGTCACCATGCCTGGAGGTGTCCAAGGAAGGCCTGGACATGGCACTCAGTACTCTGGGCTGGGGGACAAGGTGGGGATTGGGCACAGCTTGGACTCGATGATCTTGGAGGTCTTTTCCAGCCTGAATGCTTCTGGGATTCTGTTGTTTGAGCCATAAGCTAGACACAGAACAAGGAGGGTGAAGGGACAACAGGCAGAAGTCCATAGGAAACTGAGTTGCATAAATTGGTCCTGTGGGTTATTCTTACTTCAGTGATAATGAATTTATCTACCCCTCCCCAGCTGTGCATCTCACTCTTCTCAGTGCTCTGTTAAGTCATAGGAATGTGAAAAGAAATTGACTGAAACTTGATTTCAAGTAATTGAAACAAGCAGGTTTTCCATTTTCAGTTTATTTATTTATTTATTTATCAAAATGAAAAGAACAAATTCTTCCCTGAAATCCTAACGGGTAGAAGTGTGAATTTTACTGACATTATTTTGGGATAATTTTGCAAATGAATGCTTTGGTACCAAATGTGATAAGATGGACTCAGACTCTGGTGGCACTTAATTGTCACCACTGTATTTGTCCCAGCTTCATGGCAATCTCTGTACTCAAAGTTGCATTTATATATATATTTTTGCCAATGTGTTTATTGCCATGCCAAGTAGTGTGAACAAGTAGCTATTTGTATCTGAATGTGTGATAGTTGAAATCAAAGTGTGAAATAAGTGTGTGTGAAGAAGGAACAGTGGTCAGATACTTTCTGAGAACCTCAAATTTAAAATATCATTACTCTAGGATATGCTGGAGGTGAACAGTGAACTGTCTGGAGTGAGATTTTATAACAGAAAAGAGAACTCTTTGCTATTTTGTCTTGTGAATTAGATGATTCTAAATGCCAGGCTTGTCCCAAAATACATTTTCCAATATTTCCTAAAATGTTTGAAGTTGTAGCATCTACTTTCTTAGCAGATCTGCCTGCTATTCGATTTCTACATTAAACCAAAGGATTTTAATACTCATGTTGTGGCTGTGTTTGGGGATGTCTAGCATAGAAAAATACATTAATTTTACAACCTTATCATAAAAAAGAGAAGAATTTAGTTCAGAATGTCCGTTACAATTCTGGGGCCTTCATTGGTTGTCTAGGGAGTCTAAAATCTTAACTGAGGGATCACATTGGAAGGGCAAAGTTAGAGAGTTATAGAACTGCCAAAGAATATTAAAATAATACTGATATTTGTTTTCTTCTCCCTTATTGCAAACATGAAATTCAATGGTAAAAAGGGAAAATCAAAGAAAGGAAAGGAAGCGAAGCTGAGAGGTAATGTGCACTTCATTTTGAGGGAATGTGATGGACAAATTGTTAATTTTAAATAAAGGGGCAAAAGGTGATGTCCTGAACTAGATGTGAATTGCTGTCTCTGTTTCACAAATGGAAATGTTCTTCCCTCTTTCCTGGTGTGGGCCAAACTCTCTGTTCCTTGATGCTGCACCTCACTTCCCTATCAGAGCAATACTCTCTTCTCTAATTATTCCTACTGCAATTAGGAAGTTGGGAAGAATTAACTTGCCATTGATCCATCCTGGTGGGGGCTTGGGCATGCTGTGACTGCCAGGAAGGGAGTGCTAATCACTGGTGAGCTTTTATGGTGAGAGTGGGAGCTCAGGTGGGCACAGGCAGATTTGGGAACTGCTGCTGCTCTTGCCTCAGTGCAGCACACGCTTGACACGATTTACTTGGAGGTGATGACATCAAGTCACTGTTTGGGAACATCTGGATGGCACACAGGCTGTGCCATTTTAGGCTGAAAGCTTAGAGGTTGAACCAGTTCTAGTTTTCACATCCTCTCTAATTTTCTAGTCCCTATGGCAGCAAAGAGAAGCAAGAACTGTGGAGTAACAGATCCTGAAGTGGATTTCAATGAACAAAGAGCTGTAAAATTGAAATTGTAGGAAACTAGTGGTTGTAGGAAAGAAGACAACAAATTTAGGATTAAAGCACTGAGTTTCACTCAAGACTTTGGATTGAGAACCTGTGTCCATTGAAGCTGTAGATGGAGAGAGCACTCACAGACTGATGGGGCAGTGCCAGTGTGCTTTAGTAGTATTCAAATTAATTTGGATCAATTTTCATATGGGAGATTTCTGTGCAGTGAAAGATAAACATTTATGTTGCTCATTTTATAGTGGTTATATCATTACAACTGGTAACCAAATAATCTCTTAGATTTTATTTAGGAAAGCATAGTTATGCCCTTGATCTCTTTCCCAATCCTCAGCTGAAGCCCTATTACGAGCTCAACAAGAAGAAGAAGAAAGACTTGAAAGGGAGAGACTGTATCGAGAGCACTTGGAAAAGCTTGAGGCAAAGGTTAGTCTTTTACTCAATGAAAAAATCTAATCCTATTTCTAAACTTGAGACAAGGCCTGTAAAACATCAGTGATTTATAGGAATTCATTTTCTTATGCACTTATTGTTGGAAATAATATTTTCCAGTTTTGATAAATTTAAATACATTACCTTTTGTCATATGTGTTTCTAAAGTTCAGTTAAATGCCTTTTTTTTTTATTTCCCATTTCCACTGTGCTTTCAATTGAATATATTTTTCATATTCCCCATGAGGATATTTGGTACAAATTCCTAATTGGTTCCCTGTTCAGGCAGATACAGTGCTTTGTATTTGTGTATATGTATATATATGTGTGTGTGTGTGTATTAGACTATGTATATTTATTTTTCTGAACAATCCAGCATTCAGAACAAAAACTGATCAATGATAGATAACTATTTTTGTGTTTTAAAAGAAAAAAAAAGATTTACAACAAACTAATTTTTTTTTAAAGAATCACTCTTGTCTACTCCTCTTGTACTTCACAGAATATTTTTTTCCTCCTAGGGAGAAGATGACCTTAAAATAATAGAAACTAAAAGGGAAAAAATAAAACAGTTTTACATGTTTTTTCCAAATTATCCTTACATATTTTAGCAGCTCCCATTAGGGCTGGCTCCAGGATGCTGATATGGAAACTGTTGAAGTGAGAGGTTGCAATCATATGTCACATTATGTTTATCATATGACTCAGCAGCTACTGTGATGACAATAACATATTTCAAACTACTGCAGTCTTCTCAATTGGATGTTTCATAAAAAAAGCAAGTTTTCAGTGTTTGTATTTGTTTAAATAATAACTCATTCAAATATCCCCAATTTGTTTCTTCTATGTAAAATAATTGTAAGAAATAAGCCAAATATTTAGCTGCTCTGTTTGATATATGTATTTTTTTATCAGTATCAAGGAGAGAGGGAGTCTGAACTAGCCCAACATAATTCACTGGAACAGAAGTTTCTTTCTGCACAGCAGTGGAAAAGGAATTACAGAGAACAAGCCAAGGTAAGCTTTCTTGCCAAAATCTGCCCAGAGGTTTGGCAAGGAAGAGACTTCAGGAGCTTCCAGTTCTTGAATGTATATGTGTGCCATGACAGCATTTTGAATTCCATCTCAAAGCAGTGACAGGCCATGCTCACTCTCTTATCTTCTGTATTTTGGGGCACACAGAAAAGAAATGTGGGCAAAGAGGAGCCTATTTGGTGATCAAAGTATCAATGCCCCACACCTTACCACAACAGTAACAAGGAATTGTAATTTCAGATGTTCTGGTAGCTGTTCTTCCTCTTTTATTTCTGTAATGCATTCTGCTTTTAAGCATTTCACCAAAAAAGTTCTGTCAGGGCTTAAAAAGAAATTCTGTAGAATATTTGTTTCAGTGGCTCCTGGCTATCACAGGTCATCATTCAGAGAGAGAGGTTTGCTAGATTTTTGAAGGATGTGGCACATACCCAGGTCAGGGCTGGAAATGTGTGGAAAATGCAGCTAAAAGTTGATGTCTGCAGTTTAGGGTGACATCCATGGTGGTTGTATCATCACCCAATGGCATTATGTCCTGTCAAGTTCAATTTGAAGTGGTGAGGTGTGGAAATACAGTAGATTTCACTCTTGAGAATCTTGCAGACACATCACTCAGTAACAGTCTGATCATGACATTTGAGCAGGTAAGGAACCAAAGGTTTAATATCCTACAGGCCTGTGGACACAAGGATTTTGTTAAAGTCTCTGCAGAGCAACTTCACAAACATAGGATAACCCGTGTTAGAGAGGACTTCTGAAATTCCTGCAGTTCAACCTCCTGCACCAAGCAGGGCAAGGTCTGAAGTTAAATCAAGGTGCTCAGTTGGGTTTTGAAATATTTAAAAGTTGGAGGTACCACAGGATCTTTGACAGCTTTACCACTCTCACTATAACCATTTTTCTCTGAATGCAGCTGGCATTTCCCTGTTACAGCTTGTGATCATTGCCAGCTGTTGTTTGTGGATGTTTTTGACAAACTAGAACTATTGATTTTAAAATAAGTCTGATAAAACACTGATAGATTATGGGAAATACCAGAGTTTCTTTTAGTCTTGTTGTTAAGATTATTTAGGATAAAATAAATATGTAATACCAAATACTGAGGTTCCACATCTATTTCTGAAGAATTTCAGTATAGATGAAGACATGCATTTACACCTTACCATGAAATTTACCCATTTTCTCAAAAAAAGCGCTGTTACTTCTAAGAATGTGATGATAAAAGTGAAGCTCTCTTTTAAGTGCAAAGATGTAAAAAAAAAAGAAATCAGATGTCTTACTACTGAAAATTGACCAGTCTTCTATACAGGAGTTTCCAGTGCACTCAGCACTCCCCTATTGTTGCTTTGTTTGAAGTCAGTGGGAATGCTGGTGGAAGTGGTTGAGAATGCAATCCTATAAGTGCTTTTGCTTTAAAAGATACATTTTCCTTTGCAATGCAATTTTCAGTAACATGGGGTTGTTAATCTTCACAGCAAACGGGGGGCAATCTTTTCTTAATATCCTATTCTATGGATGAAAAAAGTTCCATTATGGGTGATAAATTGATGCCATGAGCCAATGTTAGGCTTATGTTTGGCATTAAGTGGGTTTAGTCTGCCACTGATTTTTTCTTTCCACCTCTATAGGAATGACCAAGAATTGATTTGAAAATAAAATTTTTTTTAAAAAGCCCTAATCTAGGATTTCACATTCCTACCAGAGGTTTCTGCAACAGGATAATTGATGCTGGTAAGGGAGAGGAAATCTCCTTCAGAGGCAGAGAAAGGAGGAGTAAATGTGTTGCAGTAGAGGCTCCTAATCAACTTTATTGCCAGTGTAGGAATTTTCAGTTTTCTTGGCAGAATCTGATCTGAGACCCACTTGCCTCTTCCACCTGCACCTTCCTCGTTTCTGTTCTCAGTCATTTTATTCTTCCAACCCCTCCCTTATGGCAGGTACTGAATTCATTGCTTTTGTGGAGCAGAGCAGAATCCACTGATAAATAGGTATAAACAAGTGTGAGGTGGGCAGAAGCATCTTAACACATTAATATCAAAGTAAACCTTTTTTTCCTGGCATAGGGATAATAAACCAGGTGGTGTTAGAATCCTGTTTAGATGCAGGTGTGAATTTGTCACTATAATGTATTTGTCTTTCAGAATCCTCCTTTTTCTTGTAATAGCAGTGTGCAGCACACCTGTATCTACTTTTCTCTGAACTCTCCTGCAGTGGGAGCACTACCTGAGCTGTGATGGGACTCCTGACCCCACTGTACCTCAGGAAATCAACACTTTCATGAGCCTGTGGCGTGATGATCAAGATCAGGATGTCCAGCTTGTGATGGAGAAGGAGGAAGTGGTGCTGCATGTAAGTGTTTAAATGGTGTATTTCAGTTTAAGCTTAACATATCCTTAACAGCCCTCTCTAACTCTATTTTCCCATTTTTCATGGCCAAATGAGTGAAAGACCTTCAACACCTAGAAGTTTTTCTTCAATTTTTCTATTTTTCCTAAATTAGAGATCTATTGTTAACCCTGAAGAAGATGTGTATTGAATTTCAATATGCATTTAAGGGACTTTTGCTGTGTTTCTTACACTGAGGTCTAGCATTCCAACATCCATTCTCCCTTCCATTTTAAACCAGAGCATACAAGCTCATGTCAGATATAAATGCTTTGGTGGGCAAAAACCTCATTTTGTAACATTGAGCCAGTAAAATGTCATGTAAGAGCAAAAGTTCCCAGAATTGATTTTTACCAACAGAAGTCATCAGCCATTGATAGCTTGTGAAGCAATTTTTAGCAGTCTGTGCCTGCTCTGTAAATTCAGGATCTTATTTTCATTTATTCTGACTTTACGTTGTTTTTCAGAAAGTTAAATCGAGCCTTCTGGAAACTGGGGGGGGAAGTTGCATGTGTAATACAGATTTCATTGGGTTGGTTTGATTCTGAGTTGGATTTCTTATCTGTCTATATAAAAAAAAAGGTTATTTTTCGGACCAAAATCTGTTTTAATGCAAAGGAAGTAGGTGTGCCTCATTTTTTATGACAGAACACACAATATGTTAAGGATGGTGTCACAACAGATACTTCTCCCATGTAAATGTTTTCTAGTTGGTTGAGAAGTTGGAGTTTCTTCTGTTGGAGGCAGCACCAGGAGAGATCACAGACAAACAACAAGACCAGTACCAGGAAGTTATTCTGCAATTGCAGGATCTGCTTCACCAGAAATACAATGATGCTACCCAGAACCTGCTCAAAGTGAGTGAGCTTTACTGCTTCAAAGCTGTGATTTGCACACATAAGTTAACACCAAGTGTCCTTCAATGATGCTTGGCTCTGTTTGGTCCTAAACTGCCACAGAGATGAGTCTGTGAGTTTCAAATCATGTTTATAGCACTCACCAGACTTTAATTACTCAAAACTCCTGAAAATCTGAACTTTACAGTGGGAAATCTCAAGAATAAACTACTGGGAAATTTTGTGAGACTTGGGGATGATGATAACAAGAGGTGCTGTATGAAATTTGTTGACTGTACCAAAAAACTGTAGATGTGAAAAGCAACTCATAAGGTTGCCTTGTACACATTTTTTTAATACAAGTTCATGTAATTAAAATATTTTTGAAACTAAGATCTTGGGAAAGGTGAAGAGTACTCAAACTAGAAAATGAAATTGTGCTGGAGAGTCAGTTTTCTGAGCTGCATGTGTAGGTAGTGACCTTGCTATTTCAAGAATATTGATCATATATATAAAGTATGTTTAGCAAAGGAATATTAGTAAAATAGTGAACCAGCGCACAGTCAAAACCACCTGCAAATTAAGAAATGTTGAATTCTTATTTCCTGAATTTAGGATTAAGCTCCCAACAGAATTAGTATTTCACAAGTTTGATGCTGCCTAAATGATAAAATAATCTGTACAGTGTATCTGGGGTAGGAGTCCATTATTGCTCAGTAAATCCTTTTTTTGTTTATTTTTTATAATTTATCCTGAGAATTAGGGAAATAATGGAAGAACCCATATTTGGCAGTACTTGGCTCACAGAATTTATGAAGTCAGAGAAAAAAAAAGCAATGTAGTTAAAATTTTAAGCAACAGATTTGAGTTTGTAACTGTTGTGCTTTAATATATAAATACAACACAGCTGGGCTTGGTCTGGTGCCTTTTCATTCTTACATGTATTTTTTACATTTATTTATTCAAGAAAATGTAGGTAAATCAATGTGAAATAAATAACATATGATTTAATTGGCTTTTTTCTTTGTAGATAGCTAGTATGTATGAAGATTCTGAAACTGGGAATATGCACACAGTCCTAAAGGATAAAAATGTTACTTTCTGTATTTGGGCCAATCTGAAGAAGAAAGCAAGGTACAGTACACTGAAATTATTAATTTGAAATGAGGCCTGGCTTTGTTGAGTAAACACTAAGAATCAATTTCTCATAATCTTTTTTTTGTTGTTGAATAGCATCCATTCTGCAGACTCTCAGTGCTGGCTGCTGCTAAGGAGTGGTTTAGAGATATATAAATTTCTTTCTTAAAATGCAGCAGCAGAACCCTGCCAGAACAAATTTGGAAGAAAAACAGTAAAGCTCATGCAGAGAATTGAAATTCCTCTGGAAGCAGTGTTTCTTGCTGATGCATTTAATATTTTCTAAGTTGTTCCAGTTGCTTGCAAAGCAGTGAATGATACTTTGTGCTCAGTTAGAGAAAATATTTTAGAGCCTGGGATGCACTATCATTTCTGAATCTAAATCTTGTGTTTTTATTGGATTACCATATAAATGGCACATTGCCAAAATGAGATTCTTGAGCAGACTTCCTACTCCCACTCCATAAATGTAAGGAATAAGTTATTAAAAGGACTTTAGTTAGACTAAGGACCTGTTGCTGTGAGTTTTGTTAAGATAAGTAGAAGGGTGGGTGCTGAGCAGTGTCAGACTGACCTGCAGGAAGAACCCATATGGGTTAAGGGTTAAAGCCTTGTGGGCAGCAGAGAGATGCACTTAAAATATTCAACCAACAATTAAAAGCTAAGTGTTTTTTTTACTGGAAGATTTTTAGAACTTGTGACTAGCTTATCTTATTCAAAAGTAAGTATTCTTTGAATTATTTTGAAAGCTGCTAAGAGTGATGTAACCCAGCTGTGCAGGGATTTTTCCCAATAAATTAGTCAGTTGTACCAGAAATGTAGTTTCTAGAAGAGCTGTCATCTGATCCTGCCTCATTGCCATCCTGTCAAGACTTATTTTTGAGAGTTCTGATCCCCTTGATGCAGTTGTGGCTTTACTGGAGGGTCTCACAGACAGCTGCCAGCACCAGCACTGTGCCATCCCACAGCATTTCTCAGACACTCAACAAATGCCAGAAGAGATGTGCCGTTTGTGGGGAAGCACCAAATGAAGTGCTGCCATCTCACCAGGCCCTGTTGCTGTGTCCCTGCCCTTGCCAGGTTCAAGGACCACGTGTTCCAGGGGGCAGGGCACGCCTTTGAGCTGCCCATGTCCCTGGCCCTGAGCAGCGTGGCCGTTCGCCTGCTGCACACCCACTACGACCACGTGTCTCCCCTGTGGCTGCAGTGCCAGGGGCTGCCGAGGCGGGGGCCCTCAGCCACCCTGGAGTCAGCTGAGCTGCCAGAGGACACTGGGCAAGGACCAGGAGAAGAGGAGGAGAAAGGCAGGGAAGAACCCAGCGTGCCTGCTGCAGAAGAAACGGGTTCTAAGGGCAGAAAGGTGGGTAAAAACCTCTTGTAAACTTCAGGCTCAGTCACAGTGTCCTGTGCAGGACAGCCATATCCTTAAATGTTTTATAGAAAAGGCAGCTTGTGTCAACAGTGTCATAGATCTTCTCAAGGGAATGCAAAGATGGGAAGTTTGGATAGGCTATGCAATTGGCGTTTGGTTTAAGAGAAGGATCGAGCATGAAGTGCCATTGCAAGATATTTCTATAAATCTCTGGCATAAATACAGATTAATGGATTCTGCTTCTGCAAAACTGACAGTCCCACAAAATCTCAGCAGGAATCCAATTTTAGGGAAATTTGCAGCATGCAGACTAAGATTAAGAGTTCAGCAGGTGTTGGCTGTGAAGTGCCTGGCTGTTCCATGTTTGTGTGCTGACCCTTTGCTGATAGAGCCTTTTCAAGTATGATTTCTGGCTGCCTGTCCTCTTCCTCAGCTCTCTTCCATGGAATATCTTGGCTTTAGGTGTGATGGAGGTTGCTTGGTTTTGTGTTGTCCATACTTCATTTGGGGTTTTTACTCTGTCTATTTATCTGTGACTTTCAGATAAATGCTCTGTGTTCTCACCTGAAATTATGCAGAAATAACTGACAAAACATCAAGTTTTAGGCCTTCTTACTATGTTTGGAGCAATTTCATGTGATAATACGAGTGGAAAGGGACCCACAAGGATCCTTGAGTCCAACTCTTAAGTGAATGAATTCTGGGATCCATACAGGGATCAAACAGGGATTGAACCTCTGTCCACGATCATGGCTTTTCTCCTTTTCAGTCCCCAACACCTTGTAATGAATCAGTGCTTGAAATCCTGCTTCTCTTGGTTCCTTTTTTCTTTTTTTATATGACAAATCTTATCTTTTGGCACTTTTCACCTACATTACTCAGATTTTCTTTAAGCTGCTTCATTTTATTCCCTCTCTTTTTCTTTCCCAGATCTTGGTGCTCTTTCTCTCAATCCATTTTGTGGATTTTCCTCTTCCCTCTGAAGGCTCCACTTCTCTCAGCTTCTGTCCTCTCACCTCCTGTCCTGTTTGAGGAGATGTGTGTTCTCTGCAATGCTGGCAGGCACAGAAGGTGCTGTGCCTCCAGAGGAGTGTGCTGTGGCATGGATGAATCCCTGTCTGCACTAGATATTTGTCTGGAAATCCAGGGGATGTACCTTGAGCTCCCCCACATTGCTGGGTGTAAATACAATGAAATACAGTGTGAAAGGGAATAAATCTCCTGGGCCAGGCACAGGCCAAAGCTACAGATGGGGTTCTGGCACAGTTTCACTGTTGGTTTGGACTCAGCCTCGACATGCATTTTACTTTGTGCCACTCTGCTGACTGTAAAATCATCAAAAAGCACAAGTTTTGAGTGCACACTCTGCTGAAAAAGTGTTGGGTGCTTGTTTGGTACTCAGGGAGCTCAAGATGGAATTTGCAGTGGAAATGAAGTAATTACTTTATCTCTAAATCCAGTTCCAAACCAGAGAGTATCTTTAATCAAAATAGTTTTGATAGCTAGATAGAAATTATTTCTCTTAAAACCTTGACCCTGTAGCAAGATTGGTACAAATGTTTGTGTATCCCTTCTCCTTGGGCCTCCTTGAAGGAGGTGATACCTTCTTCTTCATTGTGTTTGTCTCTGACTAATGGAAAAATGTCTCTTGCTTTTTGTCTAGGAGAGTTCTGCCTCACTGAAAGGGACCAGCAATAACACAGATGATATAAAAGAGGCACAGGAGGAAATTGAGAAGAATTCAGAAATTTTGGATGCATCATCACAAGGTATTTGGTTATTTTTTATGTGCAGCACTACAAAAGTACTTAGGCTAAGTATTTTATGTGTTAAAAATTCCCTGTGAGGGTGGTGAGGCCCTGGCACAGGGTGCCCAGAGCAGCTGTGGCTGCCTCATCCCTGGAAGTGTCCAAGGCCAGGCTGGATGGGGCTTGGAGCAACCTGGGATAGTGGAAGGTACCCAGGGGGGTGGAACTGACTTTAAGGTCCTTCCCAACCCAGGCCATTCCATGATCCATGGAAACACTGCAATATCTCCATGTGAATGGAGCAAAGCTTATAAATATAGGGATGTTTTGATATCACTTGAGTTTTGTTGACATTTCTATTAATGATTGTTAAATCATGAGGGGAGATAACAGGACAGATAGGAAAATGGAGTTTGTCCCCACACTTATTTTAATGTATTTATTATTTATGCTTATATACATGTTTATCATGTTTCTATAGATATGTATATTATTATACATACATTTATGGGTGAGACACACAATCTTTATGAGTCTCCAGGCTCTGGGGAGATTTACTTCCTCAGAAAATGATGATTCCAATGCATATCATGGTAGGCATTGGTGTAGTGTGGGATGGTACTGAGTATTACCTAAATGGGTGCTTCAAGTGAGAGGGCCTAATTCTAGGAAATAAAACTGTTTGTATGTCCCACATAAGTTACAGATTTCTTCAGTGTTGTGGCATTGTCCTTTGGTTTAACAAGAATGAGTTTTCTTGTGGTACTGACTTAAATAAAACAACTGCAAACAACTATTAGCATAATTTAGCTCCACTTTACAGCCTTTTTCTTCTGGTAAAAAAACAAACCCCACCCACAACACTTTGGACGGAGCACAGTCCAGAGAACCAGTTGTCAGACGAGACCCTAAAAGCAAGGTTTTCAAAAGAACATAAAGGTCTTGGGCCTCATGTGGAGGAATTTGTATTTTATTTCTGTCAGGCTTTGAAAGCCCCTACCACAGTATTAGATGAAGTGGATGTGCACAGATGTGCACAATTATACCTGAGTGTTTTCCAGCTTTTTCATCTGTTTTAATAAGGAAAGAAGGAAAAAACTCTTTTTTCTGGCACGCTCATGGTTTGTAAACTCTTTCAATCACGTTTGAGAAGAGCAGTGAGAGGATGCTCAGTTACCTTAAGTTCAAAACAACGAGCCAGGTAAATGAGGGTTAAAAACCAAAAATGCAACAACAGAGAACAGTGACAGTTTCTCTGGATTTACCTTTATTGTGCCTCTGTTAAGGAGATAAGTTACCTTGGGACAATAAATAGTTTCTTTAGAAGATACTTAGATAGTTTTGTATTATTATTTTAAAAAACAAGTTAAAGTGTAAGCTACACTGTAAAATGCACTGAAATGTTTTTTGCTACTTGGTAAGTTTGTTGTTCAGAATAACTGTAAAAGATGGTGTGTGATACAGTAGAGTATAACCTCTGCAGAATGTAACTAAATCTGACATTAAATTAACACCATTTTCACTTTTTTTTTTTTTTTTAAGCTTGAAGACAATTTATAGAAAGCATTCTCATTTTTTGATATGGTCTTATTCTCTCAGAGCAAGTTTCATAACAATTAGAATAGCTGCTTTTACTGTATTGAACACCTTTTTCTTGATTCCTGTCAACAACAACTCCTCTCCTCCATGTGATGTTTTATGTGGGCTGGTTTGCTTTTTTAAAGAAAATATTTATGGCCATTTTTTCCATGGCGTTTCTGCCTTTTACTAACATTTTCCAACTAATTAAACGTTAAGTTCATACATTTGTAATTATATGATACATATGTAATTATGCATAGGAAAAAAAAAGGAATTACCTTTGTTACCTGAAAATTGTGTTTCATGTTAAATCCTCTTGCTCTTCCCAATTACTATGTCTTTCACCTTCAGCACGTGACTGCTTAGTGCCTTATTTTTATATATATCTTTATTTGCTTAATTTCTTTTCATATCAATAGAATCTTACTAAACTTGTCCAGAATGTATGGTATTATTGTGCTTGTGAAATTCTTCTGTGGGTAACGATGGACTCATTCTGTCAGTAAAACCTTATTCCCACGGAAAGCATTTGGAACTCCAAATCCAAAAGCTCAGCCCCAGTCCCGAGCGCTTTTCATTGCCCAGCTCGCTGCTGTCCCCGGTTCCAGTGATGCCGAGGAGCGCCAGCAGATGGGGCCGGAACGCTGCAGAGGGAGGCACTCCCAGCGCTGGGAGAGCCTCGGCGCAGGGCGATGTCGGTGAGGTTGAGCGCCCGCTGAACTCCTGCTGTCCGCTGCACTTTCCAGAGGAGGAGGCCCCGCTGCAGGAGGAGCCGGGAGGCAGAGAAGAGGCGCCTCAGGTTGTGGATTTGGAGCAGCTGGTGCCCGTGGGGGGCGTGTTCCACATCTCTGCCCTGCAGCTGCCACCCCAGGCCCAGGACGTCGGGGACTGGACCATGGTGGAGGTGAGGGAGGACAGGGAGCAGCCCTGGTGGCCCTGAGGAGCTGCTCCTGAGGTTTGTCACTGCTGTCACATGCACTGCACGCGAGTTCCTGACAGCAAACTGACCAGGCAAGGTTTACAAATCATCAGTTTTTCACGTGTGAAAGGTGGAAGCACAGTGGTACCAAAAACCACTGCTGGTTCAGCTCCAGGCTCTGCAGGCTGGTTGAGGACTGTGGGCACTGGGTTCTGGTTTCCTCTAGCACTGCCCTACCCCACAGAGGGCACTGAAGCTGGAAACCTTTAATAAGCAAAATTCCCAAAAAGCCAAACCCAGAGAGCAGGACTGTGGGCAGGGGAAGAGGCCCAGGATGTTGATTCCCAGCCCCTGTGACCTCCCCTTCCCTCTGGCACTGTGGGGACAGTGGGATTACAGCTGCCTTTGCCTCCCCTGGTGTCTGAGGCTGGGCTCTGTGAGGAATGGCTGTGCCCCCTGGGCCCTGCCCTGAGGGTGCCTGCAGCAGCACAGGAAGGGCCCAAGGCCTCCTGGTAGCTGCTCTTCTCCTGCCTCCAAAGCTGAGCTTGGAAAGGTGCAGTATTAGCAAACCATTTTCAATGGGTGTTAAAAAGCTTTGCAGTGTTAGATGAACTCAAAGAAAAAACCTGCATTTTCTGATAAACCCCTTATCTGTCCTTTTCCTCTCTTGCCAAAGCTGCTGGATGTTGGATTGGAGGTGTATCCATATTCCCCAGGAAAGGCTGAAGATGGCACCCAGGAAGCAGTACAGATAACCCTGAGGCTCCCTGATAATGTGATTTATTTTAAAGTGCCTGTGGTAGCCCGATGGGATCCTGCAGGTCTGAACTTAAGACAAAAATTTGTTTCAAATTTGAGTAGTGGAATTTATACCTGAGTTGGACTCTTGTTACAATCCAGCTGTAAAAATAAGGGCCAGTTTGGAGCCCAGAAATAGTTTGGGGATTTGAATGTTAATTGATTTGGGGATTTTACATTTTCTTTTTATTTCTACTTCTTTGGTTTGTTTTACTTCAGCATTACTGCCAGAAGCCTTCCATGTACATCTTTCCATCCTCTTTGTCCAGGCCAATGGTGGAGAACTGATGGCATCAGCAAGATAACCTATGAAGCAGAAGAAAAGAGCATCACCTTTAGCATGGGTGACTTTTATACAGTAGCCCTTCTCCAGGATGCTCACCTGAACCTGCCCTATCAGGCCTGGGAATTGCACCCTACTGGTGTGGATGAAGGACTCTTCACAGTTACTGCAGTCTTTGCAACCATTCAGATACAAATTAAGGTACTGTCAGTAATTTTTTAATCAAACATTTGCAGATAAAAAGCCCCATAATTATTGTCCCTGATTTCAGTTTCAGTCAATGCTTTGCTGCTGGTTTTGCCTTGCTGCATTCAAGCCTGTTCCACCTGTTAGAGAGCTGAAAAGTGTTCCCCTCTCCTCTCAGCTCTACCAAGAGAAATACAGGGAGTTCTAGCAGCCTACTACTCATGCTTCTTGTTTCTTCCCAAAGTTCAAGCTACTCATGATTACCCATCTGTTCATAGGTGTATAAATCAGTACACCAGTGTAATTTCTGATTCCTACACAAGGCTGGCTGAAAGGGCACAGCCCAGAGTAGTAGATGATGTGGGTAATAATACCCAGCATAGCAAAAATATCAATATTTGAAGCCTAAACCAGAAAGGAGCTTCCATGACCATAAGTTGCTTTCACTGGTTTGTACAACAGGATAATCAGTGTATGTTGTCTTCAGTAGTGGTGGAAGAGGAGGAGGTGCTTTCCCACATCACAGGGAAATGGATGAGTCCTCTTGCCCTCAGAGCAGCTTTGAAAAGAGCTGGAGTGAACATTTTCCCAGCAGAGTACTCTCCCAAGTATGTCCCTGTGCCCAGGAAGGTGAGTGACAGAGGAGTTCCTGGTGGCTTTTCCCTGTTTTTCCTCAGGTCACCCTTTGCTGCCCTGGGAGCTGCTGTGCTGCCAGCTGAGGCAGGGCTGAGTAAAGCAGGCTCTGGCACTGCTGCAGCACAGGGAGATGGAGAGATGTGTTTGTCTGATTTGTATCGTGCCCTGCAGGCTGCCCTGGCAGAAGTGAAGGCCTATGGACAGATGGCTCTGCTCACAGCTGCTTTTGCTTTTGCTCACAGCAAGTGGAATGGAGAAGCAGGGCCAGAGCAAGTTGTGTTCAAGGTTTGTGGAGTCCCAGACTTCCAGGGCAGGCTGGCACTGACCCCATCCCCAGTTAGAAACAATTAACTCACCGTGGTGGCTTCAGCCCCTGCCTCAGTTCAGTGTCACAGCCTGCACCTGAGAGCTCTCAGGGGACACAAGGCTCAGCAACAAAGACACTTGCTAAGGAAAATGAAAAGTCACCAAGGGAGGCTTTAGCCAGAGCTGGGGTGACAGAGCTTCATGCTCTCCAGAGGCCCCTTGAAAATCAGCTATCTGCTCTGCCAGCTTTTTAAAGAACAGCTGGGACTTTCTTCCTTCCTGTAGGGTTTCTCTTGCTCCCTGCTGCAAAACAGGCAATGAGCAACCTCTCTGTTGGTTTGTCTCCACCTGTGAACTAAAACACATGGTTAAAACGTCTCCCAGCCAGACAAACACTCCCACGCGTGGCTGGACAAAGGCAGCACAGCCCACTGTGAGAGCTGCAGTGGCTGTCTCACTCTCAGGTTAAATGCATGGGACACACAAACATTGGAATTTGTGCTCTGACAATGGCCCAGGCTTCCCCTCAGTGCATTTCTTCCTGCAATAGGTGAGCGAACATCTCACGGCAGGTTCTGCCAAAGGCAACCACTGGTCTCTTCTGATGTTCAATGGTGAGAAAGTGCAACACCTCAAGCTCACTGAAGCCAGTGAGGCTTTTTCAGAAGAGCTGGAAGAAGAGTCTGAATTTCACTCCACACTCTATCATATGGTCAAGGATTCTGCCAGCAATGAAGCCATGGATAAAGTGGAAAGAGCTGGCTGCCTGTTCATTGATTCTGTGTATCAGCTGCTCCTCGCTACCAGAGTCTTAGCATACTCTTAGATACTACTGCATGCTTTCCTTCAAAACTTTATTATCAAAAGCTTTCAATAAAGTTACATTTCAAGTCTTAAATCCTTTTCTATTCAAAACAATGAAACAGGTTCTGAAATGCAAACATTTTATCTTTGTTCAAGCAAAATAAATTCTTTATTCAATTGTGGCCAGACCACAATAAGAACTGCAACAAAACACAACTGGTAACCAACGCCAAGTCTTCCTTACAAGTTTGGCACAAAAGCATTTGCATTTTTATATATATATATATATATATATATATATATATATATATATATATATATATATATATATATATATATATATATATATATATATATATATATATATATATATATATATAAATAAGTATTTTTCCATTTAGGACTGGTTTGCAACAATGCATAAAACCAGGACACATTTAATGCAGTGTAGCTGATGTCACAAATTGTTACAAATGAGGAACCATAAGAGGGGACAGAACTACACTTCTTAACCCTTCCCTGCCCTAATTGAAGTATCTGCATCCATCCTCAGATGTCTGAATATGCAGCCCAGACACTGGAGGAGCATCTCTTCTGCAAGTTTGGATGTTGTTTGTGTATCACAACCCCAAAAAGTTGATCTTAATCAGTGATTATTTGTAATAAATTTATGTGTACAGTCAAATGAAGAATGCTTTGAAAGCCAAAAACTGCTACCTGTAATTAGGGAAAACCAAAGCATGCCCTAAGCACTACACTTTTTTTGTTACATTACCAAAATCATCTCTATAGGGTGGGGAAAGGATGTAGGAAAGCAAATCTTTTATTGCAAAGCTGTACCATTAGGCAGAACAAATGCTCATCTTTGAACTCTTAAAAAATAAAGGCAATTTTTTGATGAATGAATTTAATCAATAAATCTAAACCCAACAACCACAAGAACAGATTATCAGAAGTGGGAATTAGATAAGCAGCAGGTAGAAATGAAATCCTAAATACAGCTACACTGTTAACTGTATTTAACACATTATCTCAGTTCAGAAGTTTATTTTTTACCCCAACTGAAGTGTTTTGATTTCTAAATCACTACAGCAATTTAATAAGAAAGCAAGTTTAACTACCTCAAACTAAAGGCTGATTTTACCAGACCACTGTATAAATATAAATACAAAATACAGATGACAATGTTTAGAAAGCTGGATACTGATGGTCACACATAGAAACTGAATTCAAAACTGAGTTTATATCAATTGTTTTTATTAGATATCAGTAGTTTACAAATTTGAATTAAGAAAATTACAGAACAGAATTAACTTGAATTTATTCTTTGTTGAAAAGTTTCTTCTTTAGGGTCATAATCATTTTTATGCAGGATGTCATCAGCAATAAATTCTAGACTGTCTAAAACACAGCCCCCTATTTCCTTATTCAGCAATTGATAATTTATCAAAAATCTAAGATTGTGCTAAACATTTTTAACAAGTATTTAATTAACTACTCTATTAGGCCCTTAGTATATTTCAAGTTTTTTTTTTTCAATTTTTACACAATACAGAATTTTTAAAAGCACTTAAGGATTCTATATTGCAATTTTATTTGTCACTTTCAAAACTAGGAATAAATAGACTGTTCCCACAACAAGGTGAAATCCACTATTCAGCATTACCACACTTTGACTTCTCCACATTTCACATCTAAGCACAGAACCTTCTAGCTGGAATACTGTATTAAACCACTAATTCCCCACCATTTTAATGCACATCAATTTATGACTTTAAGAGCTTTTACTTCCTGGCAACACAGGTTTAAATTAAATGTATATTTTGCTACAGTCTACTGAACACCACCACCTCCTTTCTCCTTCCTGCCTCACAGACAGAGCCAGTAATAAAATAAAGCTCCCAGCTTATCTAACAATAAGGCTGTTAAGAAATAAAGACTGGAAAGGAAGAAAAAAGAAAAAGTATATGCAATGTAACAAGTTGCTGCAAGATTTCTGCTCTGTAATGATGAAACAGCACTAAGAAGAGGCTGAGTCAGAAATCTGCACTAAGAAATAGGTAAAAACATCATCAGTCTTAAGGCAACCTTCATTTGAATCAGCAGAGTGATTACTTGTGTGCCTGAAGAGGAATCCTTCTTTAGCTTCAGTTAGGAACCATATCGGTCCTAGAAAAGCAAAAACAAATAAAAACCAGGTATGAGTGGGTTTTCCATGCAAAGAAATCAGTTTTATTTCAATTTGTGCAATAAATAGCTGCTGAATTCTTCAAGACTTTCAGAAAATTGACCAGTGCTTCCAAGAACTGGAGTTTAGGGTGGAATTCCAGAATAATCAGCCTGATTTTCAAACATCTGAGAGCTCCCAATGACCCCATAGAGGAATTGCCAAGTGAGTGGAGCACAAAACATGCTGGACACTGAGGTCAGGATGGCTTATTTCATGCAAAAACATGGATCAAAGGTCAACTAAAGAGCCAACACAAGAGTTGGGCTGGATGATCACTGCAGATCCCTTCCACCCAAACTACTCCATCCTCTGTGATGAGTTGAAAATAGAGTGACAACAAATAACTTTGATGACAGGATTTTTTAATTGTAAGAAAAAAGATATCCTAATGAAGGTGAGCTAGCAGATACAGATTTGTTTTCTAAATGATAAAGATTTATTGTCTACTTTGAGAGGTCTACAGAGCTCAAAACCAAAAGCATTCTGTTCTCCCTAAAGATAATTCAGTGGCAGGATCCATGGTACTAAATCCCTATAAAAAAGGCTTCAACTGATGGTTAATAGATTGTGATATTTTTACTCACCTGTATAGATGTCATGACTCCATTAGCAAGGACAGAAAGTTTTCCAGCCACGGATTTCACTCCTTGTTTAAACTGAGTTATATCAGGAGCTGAAGACAAGACATTGGTAATATTGTAGCTTCCTAAAGGGAGAACACACACACATGGAGGAAACAGAATTTTAAAATATTAAAATTAACCTTTTTTCCTCCCTGAAGTACAATGTATGACCAGGAGCACTAGACAGAGATCTCAGTGTCTTAAATGCATTTCCTTTGGATTATTTTCAGGTTTTCATTATTCCACTCAAGAGTGTCATCGTCTACACTCTGCATTCCCAGCAAAGCAATTGATGTTTGGATAGTAGATGACTTATTGTGTACTTCCAGTCTGTGGCAATGTTGTTCTGTATCCTCAACAGCTCTTATCCCCTTGCAATTTACAGATGAGTGCACTTCAGAGGTGGCTGAAGTGATGAACCCTATTTGTGTGCATGCAGAGGGGTGATGTCCATGCTGTATAAACACAAACATTTTGCCTTACTACATTTGAGGCTTGGAAAAATTCACAGAAATTACAGTAAATGTAAATAAATTTTATAACTCCAGAACAATGCTGGCAATCCAGCCTTCCTTAAAATTTGGACAGAATTAACTCAGCTGTTATTATGGAAAATGCAGGTCTAAAGGTAAATGAAATCAAAGATAATTAGCTACTCTCTAAGTGCAGTCTAAACTAACTGCATGCTAAGTATTAACATGCTAACAGCTACTGTCACCCACTCATTGGTGAAAATAATTACTGGCATGCCTTAATGTCAAGTATGGGATACTGTCAAAGGCACAAATCCAAGTAAACCAGAATCACAGAACTGTGATCACAGAGTCAGCCCCAGAAAGGCCTGGGATGGAAAGAACCTCAAAGATCATCTCATTCCAACCCCCTGCCATGGGCAGGGACACCTTCCACTATCCCAGCTGGCTCAGAGCCCCATCCAGCCTGGCCTTGGACACTGCCAGGGATCCAGGGGCAGCCACAGCTTCTCTGGAAAACCTGTGCCAGGGCCTCAGCACCCTCACAGGGAACGATTCTTTCCCAATATCCAACCTAAACCTGCTCTCTGTCAGTGTGAAACCATTGCCCCTTGTCCTGTCACTCCAGGCCCTTGTCAAGAGTCTCTCTCAATCTTTCCTGTGGGCTCCCTTCAGGCACTGCAAGGCCACAATGAGGTGACCCCTCAAGGATCTTGGGAATAAATGGGGCTCCAGGGAGTAACTATCCCAAACCAGACCATTTTCCAAATGGAGACTCCTTTGAATCTTCCAGACAGGGGTGGAGGAGGAAGAGGGAGAAGGAAGAGCTCCTCTGTCCTGGGAAGTTAAAGGCACCTGCCTCCTCAGCAGGCTGAGACAGACAATCCTGGAGATAATTTGTTTTACCTAAGATAAGAGGATGGTTTGTAGCACAGATATCTTGTCACATTAAGAGAACTTTGCACTCCAATCCTTCAACCCAGCATGGGTTTATAGATATTATAGATGCTCTTTACAGATTCCCTTGAAGAGTTCCCTCAGACAGCCCTATTTCTGAGCTGTAACCTGCACTTACGATCTGTTCACTCATCAAATGCTTAAGGCATTGTTGTTACTAAAATCAGTCACAGAAATAAAATCTGCCAATATAAATAACCTGAGAAGCTCTAACCACTTCTCAGCCACAAGAATTCCTTCATCATTTGCTGGCTCAGTTAAGTTCATGTAAACAAGGCAGGAAAGCATCTCCTTTTCTTGTGGTTTCCTTCCAAATCAGCACCTCCAAGTCAGCCCCTTGATTTTCTTAAGCACCAGCTCTGAAATAATGCAAAAAGGCTTTTTCTTGCAGCCCCCTCCTTGGTTAAAAACTTCCTTACAGCATTCTGTACAAAAGCAAGGAGCCCTCACTGACACCTCATCAGTGCTCATAAAAACAACCTTAGAGCAAAGGATGTTTTATCCTGGCAAGGTCTCCAGAACTACAATGGTGTTTTTATTGACAGTGTCCTGATTATGTTTATTTTATGAAACTAATGATAGCCTGGGCATTCCACACCAGACAAACTGTCAGTGCAGTAGCATTTCTCCAAGAAGGACCACCCCTCAGTTTTTGGGGTGAGGGGTGTAGCAGAGACATGCAGGAAAGGAAGTTTCAGTATTTGAAATGGTGTGAATTTGTGACACCATGTGGCAAATGCTCTTTCAAGTGGCTAAAGCAACTTAATGTGAGTTCTGCTTGGTATCTTCTTCCCTCCTTAATTATTTTTTTTTTCACATTTCAAATTCCTAAATCCCAGTTTTACTTAAGCAACCAGTATCAGGAGTTATAAATAACCATATAGTTATATAATACCTAAAATAAATATATTATATTATATAGCATATTTACATAATATATTATAGAATTATATTAACTATATAGGTAATATAAAAGTCTGTTTCCTCCATGTGTGTGTGCTCTCTGCTAGTCTGTTTATTCAAATTTGCTTTCAGGGGCTCAAAACTAAACAGTCACATGTTTTTGGGTCTTTCCCTCTTACTTTTCCAAAGTAAAATCAGATGCTGCACACTATTTGTTTTTCCAGGCTGTTTGAAAAATTATTCACAGATTTCAAGTTCTTCAGTAACTCTTCTTTTTCCAATTTCTTCAAAAGTTAAGGAATGAAACTCAACTGATTAAGCCTATAAAATGTTCCAGCATTTTGTGCCACCTTTTCCATTGCACATTATTGCACAATCCAAGAAGTGTTGGAAAGAAAACATGAGACATTTTCAATATCTTAAGGGGCTTCTTTTCATTCAGTCTAATCTTTCTCCCCTTCTGATTTGATGAACTACACTCTCCCATGTGAGGTGCTCCAACAAATCTTTGAAACAAACAAATTAAGATCTTCCTTAATAATTTTGCAAGGCCAGAGGTAGAAGGAAATATCCCCCTGAATGGATATGCCATGCAACAGATTACATGGGAATTTCAAGTCCACTAACATTTATTTAATGATTTTCCTAGATCCAGTTTTATGACAGCTAATGAGTTACTTATGGTAACTGATCAAAAAAAACTACCTGAGATTCCATTTAGGTGCTAGCTCAGTGGAAAATATTACAGTTTTCCTTTGATAGATGTTATCTACAAAACAGTCAGTTATTTGCAACACAGTCCCCAGTATAAAATACTGAACTTACAGAATCAAAAATAGAGAACTTGAAATTTAAGGGGTTAATTTTCAAACAAGGACAACACCTGCCATGCCTGTGGGAGCTATTAGCATTCTGCTTGCAGAACACAGAGATGACTGTGATTAGGAGCAGAGTCAGGGCCTGCATTCCCCACATGCTCCAGTTTCTCACTGTTTGATTTGTACCTGCTGATTGTTTCCTCTGGTCTTCAAACAAGTCAGCTGAACTTATGGATGTGCTTCCAGAAAGCCTTTCCAGCCGAGCCCTTGCTTCATACTGGAAAAGAATTGAGAATAAAAAGGATTTTATCACCTTGATGTCACCTTCTGAGGTCACGTCAGACAATCTGAGAGACTACAGACATTTAGAACTGAAGTTGTGCCCATTTCAGTTTTCACATCACTTACACTGAGTTTGCCACCATCTCATTTCTGAGTTACCCAAGAGTGACATTTATCATTGCACCCCAAAGGTCCCACCAGCTGTTAGTTACCCTACAGCTGCTGGAAAACTATGAAGCCATTAAAAACAACAACTAAAATATGTGAAACCAAGGGGAAAGCACTGCAGTTAACATCCTGCTGACCCTTCCAACCACATTACACTTTTAACTCAAATTTTTCCAAGTTCCCTGCAAACAGTAATTGTATTTTTAATTAGTACTTACACTGTTAGTTTTTCATTCAAAATCTCTATCTTGCCTCCAAAATGCAGCACAATACTAATCTCTTTTTCCAGGCTGATTCAACTCCATGCAGTTCACTGTACAATTTTTTTACCTGGTTAGCTTTACAATATAAGTGATGTTTTCATGTAACAAATCCACAGCAGGAAGGTGTTTCAGCAGTGGTTTGTTGGCATCAGTTTGGGTATCCAGAACAAATTAAGCCTGATTCTATCAAAAATCAGGAGTGCTAAATCATAGTCTACCACTTCTATCATGAAAGAAGAATGATGGAGGTACAGTCCTACATGCAACTCCAATTCCTTAAAATTAAACTATAAATGATCTGAAGTTTGTACATTTCTATCAAACAAATAATCAAGGGGACATAATTCTATAAGCTCACAAATTCTACCAATTTTAACTATTTATTGCCTTCTCTCTAACTCACAAGAATACAATTTTTACAGTCAAAGAATATTTTTACATTTAAAAATACTTATCACTGTTTCCTACTTACATCAGCCTGATCTTGCCTTCCAAAGTACATGTCTGATGAAATGGCTTTGACATTGCCAAATTTTTTCTGTGCCTCATCTGTGTTTGCAGAAGGTTCATGTTCAGGCTTACGCCGGGATGCGGGCCTGCAAGGAAACAAACTGCATCAGGGACAGAAACCTCACCCACATGAGAATGAAAGGAATCAAACAAGAAGCACTCAAGTGCTCAAATTGTACAAGTAAATGAAAAATATGATATAAAGTAAAAAGAAGAGAGGCAGAAAACACCAAACAAGCACATATCCTCCCCCCCCCCACGAAATTCTTACATCTTCTACTTGGTTACAAAGATAGAAATACAGTTGTCATAGAGAAAATTTATTTTTTTATCATCACAATCAGACCTGTTGTTTATGTCGCTAGTACCTTCAGCCTCAGAACTGAGCACTCCAAATTTTCATTCATTTGGTTAACAAGGTTTCCTTTGATTCATCACACAATAAACAAAGCAGGTATGTGCTCAGAACAGTGCAAATATTTGAGTTTCTCCTCACATCCTTTGTCTACTTCCTCTTTTCCTGAAAGTGTTTGGGAATTACCTCCACTACATGCACTGAACAACTCTGAGCACAACAGACAGTGCTTAAAATGTAAGGAAGAAATTCAGCTTACAAAAGAAACTCAGTCAGGAGATCCCTTGACTGCTGATGGAAGTTCTGGCCAAATTCTCCTTCTACACACTGAAGAAAATCCCAGTACTAACACCAGGACTCAAATCACATGAAAACGTGGGCTTTCTGGACAAAAATCAGTTTGGTTTTCTTGGTGTACCTGTCTGAAAATCCTGTGCTTTTTGAAGTTAACAATATATCAATGTCTTTACTATTATTTTCTTTCTTCCAAAAAGCATCTGAATTGTCGTCCCATTTAGAGAAAGTGCTGCTCCTCAGATCTGAAGAATCAGAGTACCTAGAATGAAAGAAAGAAAAACCTATTGAAAAGTCAGAACTTTATTATTTTTTGAAAAGTGGGAATATATATATTTGTTGTTAGATAATGACTGCTGTAAGTGTTCACTAGCAAGTATGTTTTCACCAAAATTACAGGTGTCAGTGACTAATTTGGATTTCACAATACTGCTTTAGAAGCTTTGTACAGTTGAATCCAATGGCTCAGAACAAACAGGAAAGCCTTTATTTCTGGTTCTGTTTTTTTTTTAGTCCAAATATTAAGAACTTGTGAGTTTTGCCACACATTTGATTAAAATTAAATGCCAAAAACATATTTCTTGAAAGGGAGTCTGAATTTAATAAGGCAATCTTCTCTTGCACATCAAAACTGTGGGGAAAACACAAAATAAAGGAAAGGAAAAAAATGAAGCATGTATGTAAATTCTGGTACATGATTTGATCTTTTCCCCTTTTGATTACCAACACATACCTCAGCATATGTGGAAAGTATTTTGGAAAAAAAAAAAAGAAACCACCAAAACCTATAAAAATGCCAAAGATTAAGATTTTGTGCTTTAAAAAATAAATTTACCTGAATTTTCGCTATGACCAGGATAGGGAGAAAGATGATCAAAACCACAGGGGGACAGGAGAATGGAACCATTCAGTAGAACAAGATAGGATATTAAAGTTTGCACCTGCATCTTGTGAAAAATACTCTTAAAAAAAAAATTCTCCATGGTTGCACTATGAATGGTCAGGCCACTTGTTTTTGCAGTTTATGAGAAATGTGACACCTGCAGCAGCAAAGTCTCAGCACTGAGCATGGGAAATATGAGGGGCAGATTTGGAATGAACTTCTACAAAAAGCAGGAGCCTCTCTCCTGACGGACAAAAAGAAACCACAGCAATTTTATAAATTCCATAATAACAAACAATCAAAGTGTTCTTATGGATTTGAAGCTTTCCAGTCTCACAATGGCCACCAATGGCATTGGGCAGGGGCTGCATGAGCTTTGGGCAAAAGTGTTTATTTTCTCTAACCTTTCCTCTTAGGTTTTTTGCAGCTTTTCTTCAATATTTTGGGTGGGGGAGAGAAAGAAAAACTGCATTTAACACAAAATTTTAAAAAATTACATTGTGATGTTAGTAAAGATTTTATTAACTGTAGCAAAAGAAAACATCAAAATTCAGGATTTTCAGAGGCTTCAGTTTTATGTCTAAATCTTGAACTTGAGACCTTTAGCTTGCTTAATTCACTTATCAACACTCTAATATCCAGTATGATTATTTTGCTTTTGGGCATATACTAAGATGATGCTAAAGCTACTTGGCCTCTATTTCAAAGTCACAGCTTGAAATAAAGGATAATAATATGTTTAAGAAGTCCAAATCTGACTGTTCTTTTTTTAAAGAGAATGAACTTGTGTACCAACTCCAATTAGATCCTCCCAGCTCGAACCAGAACAACAAGAGCAGGGAACAGCCAGGTTACAATCTATCCTCTAATCACTGAACCACAACACATTAAAAGCTCCTCCATAATTCATCCTTTGCCTGCTGGTAGCTGATGAATAATTTCAGAGCAGTAACAGTTCTTTTCAGGCAAGCACTGAAATGCTATGCTTTATTTTACAAGACTGCTGCCACTTTCCTTGGACCCACATTTGTACTTTTGTTGCAGTGATTGCACTACAAAATAGTGACACAAAAGCCTTTGTGCTTTTGTTGCCTGTCTACAAGCAATTAGGTACAATTTCTCATGTTGCTGTGGCATGGATCCAATAAAGGCAGTTTATGAAAGCAACACCTGTTTACCTCTCTCAGTCCATGAACAGCTGGTTCATTGCAATTAGTGCCTGTAAGATTTAATTATTTTTCTTCTCCCAAGAGCAATATTTTATAGTGTGCATTGAATTCATCCTCTGATAAAAAATGTTGCAATTATTTTTTGCTCACATTTTATGTTCAGATACATAAAAGTCTCTGAAATAGGACTGCAGACATTCACACAACACACCCAGCACAATACCTCAAGAAGACTGAAGTTTGTGCATTTGGCATGCAGAGAATGATGCAACTGTAGTACATCTAATATCAGACTTCAATGCTTATTTAATTTGAAGACAACAGCACAAGAAAGAAAAAAGGAATGAACACAAGTCATTTTGACAAAAAATTCACTGGATTTGGAATACAAAGTTTATATGGCAACTGTCTGTGCAAGCAGAGACTAGACTCTGAACAAGATATAATCTACAAACAAATAGTTCAGACCACTTTTCCAACAAAGCTTCCTCCCCTCCTTCACAAATCTGTCACTGAGGTAAAGCCAACTTTCCCACCATTCTTCTGATTCAATGTCCCCTGAAAACATGCTGCGTGTGTCCACAGCTTCAAACTGCCTCCATCTCAGCTTTCAAAAACACTGTGCACATTTTTATGGAACTTGCATAATCTTCTGGGCCCATCCAGAATCAAAAGCTTACAGAATACCTTGAGCTAGAAGAGAAGTAAGAGTCTTCCACATCATCCATGTACTTCTTCTTTGGCTTTGCAATTGTAGGTGTTTCCTGCTCGATTGTTTGCATCTCTGAGGCGACTGAGTGAGAAATGCCACTGGGGACAGGAAGAAAACAAGCATGTCAAAGATGACAAATCTCATACCCTAAAAGAAAAAAAAGAAATCAAAGCCCAAATCTAGTTTCTGAAGCTTGCTGAGAAAGCCCAGGCTATACAGACATTTAAAGAAAGAGGAATTAAAATAAAGGAAACCCTTGGAAAACTGTCATTCTCTCAAGCAGGAAGAGGACTTCTGAACACAAAGCCCATTCTGACAGCTGGAAAACACAATCTAGGTTGACCTCTGTCTGGCAGGTTAGAACTTAAATCTATCAGAAGCTTCCCCTTGACAAAGAGAAGATTTTTTTTGCTGATATTGCTCAAGTTTCCATAACATGCTATAGTCCATTTCTTAATTTCCTGAGTAAAATGAGGGATAAGTGCATGAAACCACAGAGTATTTCAAATACAGTTTCCAGAACTTCACGTACCTCCTATTGCTGCCCAATCCCATGCCAAGCCTCTCCAGTTCTGTTTTCTTCTTACCAGAGAGGTTTAAGGTTTCTTCTTTGGCTTTAATATCAAGATCTCTGTAGGCTAACCTTAAAGATGATACACTGGAAAAAACCACAGTTATCAGAGAAATGTTCAATGCTACACTGAATCAGCCCAGGAATATTAGTAGAACATTAACAATATTTATTTCAGCACTCTGTTTTCTAATGTCTTCCCTTAAGGCACGTCTGGGCCCAGCTAAGTCTCCATCCCTTACCTCTAAACCACCTTAATATCTTCCAGTCACACCACTGCAGCAGAGACTGAGGTTTTTCATCTTGATTACAGAATTGCAGAAATACTGCTTAAATTTCATTTGTCAGGTCAAAAGGGATACAATTTTTATTGATTTTAATGAGCAATATTTTAATTCATAAGTCTCAACTGGGATGAAGTACAAATGAACTTTCAGAAGAAAGAAAAATGAGATTTTGGATGCTGCTGGTAGATGTGCTGCAAAGCAGAAAGGAATAACTGATAACATCTACCCAGCACTTTATGCAGGAAGATTAGCAGCCCTTCTCAGGAAATCTATTTTATGAACATCAAAATCTTATTTGCTGTTGATTAAAACAAATGGGAATACTGATCCAAGTTTTTAGATGTAATTTCAGCTATCTATTCTTGTCAGTGCACAGCAGAAGATAAGGAAATTGTGTTAGAATTTAAAATCACATTTAAGTCTCAGAACTCTTCCTCCTTCCAATTACTAAACTACAAAAGAATCACTTCCATTCCTTGCCACCTAACAAAGTCATAGTGAATTAATTTAGTAAAGCTTATTACTCAAGCTTTTAAAATTAAAAACACCACACAAAATAGTTGGAAGCAAATGCAATTTTAGCAGAGTTCACCCTTCCTTTCATTTTGGTATCTGCTGCCACCTAATTGATAATCTCAGGGAAATACAGATCTCTTGCCTCCACTGGGACTGGATCCATAAACTCAGTGTATGTGCATCCCTCATGTTTACAAGCATTTTTAGAGGGTTTCAGCTGCAGCAGAAAGGTTGCAGAACTTTAAATAAAAGTTGGCTTGGATCTTTAGATTTATGCATTTCTGACACAAAACTCAAGACACTGCTTGGGACTTTCTTCCAAACTAAATTATACAGTCAAAGACAATATTGATAAAGAACAATAATACATGAACAATCCTGTTTTTATTATTTAGTTGTTACTTCAGAGTCTCTCCACTGGTAGTTTTTGGCAAACACCAAGAACCATGATGTTGTGGTTAAAACACTTCAAATGATCCCCTTGTGATTGGCATTTTTAATGCAACCAAAACATTCATTTCTGCACGGGCAACAGAAAAGTGAGCAAAAGGAATGGGGAGGAGAGTATAGACCAAAGACCTTGGTATCATGAGCAAAAAGTGATCCTGTAATTATGTAACAATTCAGAATACTTCTTAAAAGGTTATAGGATGGGTTCTCTAGCACCTGACAGGATGTTAAACTCTGTAACAGTAAAAGTGTCCACTGACCAACCATTTAGTAGTGTCATTTTGATGACAACCAATGGAATATTAAAAACCAAAAGCACATAGAAGAATCAGGAACAGTACGCTGTGAGCTTTAGGGCTGAGTATTTAATAACTAAGGTGCACCAAGAGATTCAAGACCTCAGACAGAATTATTCAAAGGGTTTTGGTGAAAAGTGAAGGCAGTTCCAGTAGAAATCAGCTGACAACTTCATCAGGCAATTTGAGACATACCTAAACTTCCTCTGCTCTTAGCCAGTAAGTACAAGCTGAATATTCCCTATGCTCTTAGAAAGACTGCTTTCAATAGCACTGAGCTCACTACACCAAACCAAAATAAACCAGGTAACTAGCAGGAGACAAAAAAAATTCAAGAGCCAAGAGTTTTCTTAATAATTAATTTTCTACGGTAATCAAGTGTATAAACATATATTTAATAGCCAAAAAAAGGCACTGGGGGAATTACTGCTTGGCTCATCTTAACCATGTCTGTTTGGGAATTTTTTTGAAGAACTGAAGTTTTATTTGCATATGCTAATTTAGAATAGTATTTAAAATGCTGTCAATTAGCTCATTAAATTAGGCTTCATGGTTTGCCATTGTGTAATTAATTCATACTTACAGTGGCTCTTCCTTCTCAGTCTTCTTACTACTGTGAAGATCTTGTTCCTTCATTTTATCTACAGCTTGTGCTTGTTTTTCAATCTCATTAAAGCTTTGGCTGCTCACTTTTTGGGCTCCCAAACCACCTTTTTTGGCACCAAGCTGGAATTGTTGAAAAAGAAAAAACCAAAAGCCCCAAAATTATAACTGAGACAACCACCTAAGCTGACTCAATAGCCAGATGTGAAAGCAACAGCAAACACTACATCCTGTCTGGGAGCAGTCCTTGAAGACAGCAAGGACAATTTGGAGCACATAAAATACTTCTTTCCATATTTTGGACTTTAAAATTCTGCTTCTGCTAATTGTTCTTACAAATTTAGTTGGCTTTGCAGCAAAGTCTCACAGAAAAATTGAAGTATTCAGGTTTTAATTGTTCAGATATTGGCAGGCTCAAACAAATATAACACATAGATCAATTTTGGTTTCTTTTGTTGTAGAGGAATAATATAATAAATTTTGTTGCAATGGAACCATTATTGCATTTTTAACACACTTAATACTGCAGACATGGATACAATGGTGCTGACTCAAATGGTGGCACAGCCCTCAAACTGCTTCTCTTAGTCTCCTCTGTGTTTAAGTCCTCACCTGCAACACTGCAGCAACAAAACTCACAAAAAACCTCAGCTTTTATTGCTTTAAAGCCTTCATGTAAAAGCTCCAGGCCATGCACACACAGATCACAAACTGTACCTACACTGTTCAATCCAGTTCTGTTGTTTTCACTGGAAGGGAACAGATCTGCACAAACCACTCAGAATAAAAAATTCCTCTTGGCTATTAGGGTCTTCTAGTGGGAGTACAAAATCATGGGATTTAATCTAAATTATCTGCTCCAATAAACCTTTAAAATCTTCTGTCCTACAGTGGCCCAGACTTAAAAGGAGTGAGTCCCTGTAAGAAGCTGTCACCCTGACAGCCCATGTTCAGGGTGGCATTAGGGTGATTGACTATTAGGGCTGTTTCTTCAGTTGCAACAGCCACACTTTCAAAACTTGAGCTGCCTTCCTCAGTTTTCCTGTGCCTTGGACCATCATTCAGAGACACTAAACTCTCTTCATGCCTTTTTACAGAGACCAGATGCTAAGAAAGTGCTGAAGACCCCATGCAGAAGCAAGTCTGTAAATATCTTTAAACTATCTTGAAATAAATGACCTATAACACAGTTAAAAATACTCATTGTTTACATACACTTACCCCCTTCTTAGCTTGATTTGGCTTCTTTTTTATGAAGGTGGTGTTCTCTGCAAGGATTAAATGTACATTAGTTAACATACAACTTTTATTAGTTCCAGAACTGCAGAAGAAAATTTCTGTAACATCAACCTCAAAATAGTTTTTGCCATTTATTTTCATGTCTTTCTACACTGAGGGGCTGAGATACTAAACCAAGCTATGTAACAGAGCTGTGGATATCTCCAAGAAAATGTGGGGAGCTACCTTTGATTGGCATCTCTTGGAAATATGCAATAGGAATAAAATTACAGCTCAGTTGTCTGTTGCAGGTTCCTGCCAGTTAACAGAACAGGAAAGCAGGACTTGCTCTTCTGAATTAGATTTGAGGTCCACCTGACCTCATACCACTTCCAAGATGAGTTTTTTCCTGTCTAGAAAGGCATTGGCTGTGTTCAAACCCACCAGTGACACACATAGAACATACCTGCACCACTAAAACATCACAAGCATTATAAACAGCTCCTACAGCATCCTACTGGATGCCTGTGCACACAGAAAAAGTACCCTGAGCTGAAATTTGCATGGAAAGGGGCATACAGAGAACAGAGATTGTTCCCTTTAGACAGAACTTGTGATGTCAAACCAACCAAGAAAAGCACCTGCCTTAGGAGAACACGTTAAAGATACAAATGAGAAAAGCAGGAAGTGCATCCAGTTAAGTTTTTTGTAGTCTCCAGCTCTAAAATAACCAAACCCAAATAAAAACAGTGATGAAGACCATACCTGCCTAAAGAACTGAAATAGGCCCAGGCAGCCCTTACTCTGTGCTGCTGAGAATGAACACTTTGTTCTCACAAGCCTGGCCCTGCAGGACAAGCCTCACAGTGACAAATCACTGAGGTATTTTACTCTATTCTGTCTCCATCAGCTTTTCTTCCTAACTCACAGTATGACAAACTGCTCAGAGTTAAGTATAAAAGCCTGGTCACTAAAGGTATTGCATTATCAACACAGGATTTTTCCAGTCCAAGTTCTTATGTTCAGATTTCTGAAAAGGGAGCAAAATCTATTTCCACAACTCTTCCTAGGCAGACATTCTCTTTCCAAAGGGATATTTGGGTTCCCTACACTTGCTGCTCTCTTCTGCTGCTTGCACTCATTACCTAATGCAGGCTGTGGGGATGTGCTAAGGCCATCAACACTTGGTCCATGTTCTGATCCTAAAAGATAAAGAATAACAAGGGTAAAAATATCAGAAAGCTCTTTAAAATGCATGAAGTACCAAAACACATCTCACTGTACTCAGGGTAGTGCCTGGTAGAGACACCATAATGTGGTATTTCCATCACAGCTTTGCCAGTCACTAAAAGGGCAGCAGGCACCCCAAATTCTTGTGTTATTGAGCATGGTTAGGTTATTTAACTATTAAAGCAAGCTAAAAAGAGACTAAACTAAGAGAATATCAGAAAAATGCAAGTTATTGTTAACAAAGAATCAGTCATACCTTCACAGGATTCTGGGATGTTTTCTGAAGTTTTCGGCTGGAGAGAAACTGGTTCTGGTAACATCCACTCTGTATCCTTTGCCTTGGAAAAAAACAGACAGAATCAAAAGTGCACAGAAAATAGAATACACCAAATAAATATGAGCACTTAGCTAAAGACTGCCTAAGCATCACTGGTTTATAATTATTGAATTCTTATTGAATTACAGCTTTTAGGATTAAAACCTGTACTCATAAGGGCAGATATTAAAGTTACAAGAAATGCCTACCTTTACTAAAAACAAGATGGTTTCAACCTACTCCTGAGCACTTTTATTTCTCCTCTCAGGAATTCTGCTTACTGTATGTTCACCACCAAAACCAGTAATATGCATTTTAACTGTGCTTTAGATTATTTATTGTATGCTGGATGATTTATTTACATATAATCAACACACCTTCTCCCCACTAGAAGCTCTTGCACTTCCTGTTTTTTACACATTTTTGATTGCGAGCAGTCCTCCCAACATTCCTGGTGCATCCTCCCACTCCCTTCACACACATCCCCCTCAAAAGGCAGGTTTGTGACCAGCTCCCAACAAATACTGTAAGAACTGTTACACTTTGCTGATTGCAAACTCAAGGTACCACACAGTACATTTATATCAGAGCACTTCCAAGCAAGAAATCTTGGCTCCAAGTGGAATTGTTGTGTCTACAATAAAATGGACTTTCATTCCATATTTAGCTACTATTTGGGTCATTTAAAATGATCATCTTAGGAAGTGGTTCACATCCAGGAAGAATTCTGACTCACAGAAGGAAAAGCAGGTAAATATTAACTCCCTGACCTACCTTTTCTCTATGAAGTTTTCTTTCAGGGTTTAATCTTCACCATAGAGCTCACAGTCAACCAAAGTGTTTAGAAAGCAAACAAGAATTAGACAGGTAATTTGTACCTTGGCAGAAACATGGGATGCAAAAAAATCTTCCTCCTCTTTGTTCTGAGGTGATGCTGGTGGCACTCCACACCCATCTGTCCACAGCTGAAAAATAAGGGCCAGAATTTTACAGGTTAATTGTATGAATGTATTTTTTTTTCAATGCATTAATCTTAAAACAACTCTTGTTTTGTTTTCAGGTTAAAAATGTATTGATTTTTTTTCTTGTCCATATTTTTTCCTTACAAATTTATCCAGTTTTCCAATAGATGACATTCCTTCTTTTATTGAATTCATACATATTTAATGTGCTCCTCGTGGATGAGCCAAGAGCTTTGAGCAAAGCCAGGTCTCAGGGATGGGGTCCCCAGAGTGCCACAGGACTGCGGGACAGGACTCCAACCTGTGACCTGCACTTCAAAACTACTCACAGGCAAATCTTTTCTCACAGCTCTTCCTACTCCATGCAGGATTAAGGACCTCTGTCAGAAAGGACAGTGAAGGTACAACAAGCTCACCTCACCATTCAGCAATCAGCTCTATCACTAAGTCAGAAAAGGAATTTTTTAACATGTGACAGGGGAGGCAATGGCTGGTGCTAAATGCAATTATCTGAATAATTTACTTCAGTAATTTTAATAGCATATAATCACTTTAGTTTGCAGTGCATAGCTAAAAATATTTACTAAATATTTAGTGAATTTTTCCAATATTTAATATCAAACTATTGGATGGAACCTGTAATTGAAGCAAAATAATCACAGCTCCTCAAAGAGTCATTTGGGGAACTTGCCATAAACTTAGATGCACACAGTATATTGCACTTACTTGAACAAATTTTACATCTTAAGCTGTTTACTAAGTCAAAAGAAATATTCTCTGAACTTTGTGATGTGAATTCTATTGTCCATAGTATGAATAATTAAGATTATAATTATCTATTAAATTTCATGCTGTTTGATGCACAGATAAGAGAAAAAAATCAAGCCTTCTTGCTTTTAATTTCCACTCATCTGATCAACTTCAAATGAACCAGTCACAAACTTCAACAACCTGAATTAAACAATCAAAACATGTTTTCTGAGTATGAAAAAGAGAACTGTTGTCAAACTTATCTAACACTTCAGAAATCAATTCTGGATACTTTGCTTAACTCCTGTCAGCAACCTAACAATGTCTTGACAGCTTGCATGAACTGCCTCAGTATTTCTCATGGAGAACAGCAAATTCTGCACAACTTGCTAATTTCCCAAATGTTATTTTTGTAGGGAAAAAACAAAAAAATACATTATTTACCTGATCAAAACAAACTCCACTTAAATCACACACAAAGTCTGTAGTTAATTCCATTACAGTTTTTCATGCTGTATTCCTCTAAACATGCAATTTCGGATGAGCAAAAATAAAACCACTACATGGTTCATGGAGAAACGGCCACGTTATCTGAAGACTGATAATCTTTTGTGTTACTGATTAGAAATTTAAAGTGACTTTAGAGGGAAAGAGGGTGAAGTTTTTCAGGAATCTCCAGAGCTCAGGACACACACTACTCACATCAGTGCCATGCTTTCTCGTGGCCTGTGTTGCAAGAGATTTGATCTTCTCCTTGTAGAGCTGAGCAGCACGACTGTTGTACTTGGCATTGGTGTCATTGGTTGTGCACCCATGTTGGTGGAAAAAAGCAGACTGGGAAGCAGAGCACAGAAAATGCTGTGAGGGACAGGCTTAAAAGCTAATGACATTTGACACAAAAACATATTACAATGCAGCAAACTACTCTGCTCCTCTGCCTAAATCTGGTCTTTTAAATTATAGAGTCTAAATAATCTGCAAAGTACAGAGGAAACTCCACTCTGGTGACTTCTTTACATATAAATAAAACAGAAAAAACCATCATTGTGATGCTTTAAGAGCATATACAAATGCAAGCTCCCATTACATATTAAAAAAATCCTTGTTCTGGAATTAAGTGATTAAGAGGAAGGAAGAGGTACAATTAATTGCCAGTAGCTGTGCTCCAGAGGACATTCCTAATGCTCTAAAAGGCACTGCTTGGATTCATCTCTGTCAGGCTGGGGAGATCAGTGTATGCTCAATAATATCAAAATGTGTAAAAAAACGGTCTTCATTGAAATGAAAGAGTGTCTATGCACATATCTACGTGCCCAGATATGTTTATAGGCTTGTGTATTTATAAAAAATTAATAAATGAAGACTGTGCATTTCTGCATGTAAATATATACCCCTATTAACTTGGTACTCAGAGGGGCTTCCTAGAAACCCTAATTCCAATCACCATAGAGATTTGATCTGAAAGCACAAGGAACTAAGGACACTTTGGATTTTCTAGCTATCTGAAACAGCAGGAAGCTCAGGACTGCTGTTATCCAGGATTCAGCATCATCAGGCAACTACAGAACACAAATGATTGATATTAATCTAGCACAGCTTCTAGCCAATAGTTTGTAAAACTAGAATTTGGTATTTAACTGGAACCAAAAGGAATGTTTTTCTAGTGCCATTAAAAGAAAAGTGTTAATTTTACTTCAAATGTCCAGACAATTTACCAATCTGTTTTTTCATGTTTCAAGTATTAATTTGCTGAAGTAATGCAAACCAGACCATTGAGAATTTAAGGTATTTGGGGAGTTGCTGAGGGTATACTGCACCTCTTGGTACAATGTATGATAGGAAACAGTGACACCCAAGAAGGAAGACAAAACCCACAAAATTAAACAATTATGGTTTATTATTATTCTTCTGCTAATAGGGTTTCTAAGACTAACAGAAGACTTTTTCAGATGTTGCCATCTCTTCTTTCCAACTCCTTCAAACCCTTTACATAGCAGAATTGATATCATTTAATCAAGGCTTTTAAGCATTTGGCTAAAAAAGAAACTATTCTTAACATGATTAAGAATATGATGATTATTCTTAATACGAAATCCCCCTCTTCTCATTAGTCAAAACTGTGATTTTTTTGTACTAAATGACATAACAGAAACTGGATGAGGACATTTATATAACAGCAGTACTAACGTGGAAAAGAATAACTTAGCAAGTACAGGCAGAAGAAAAAGAGGGAGAAGACACCATGTAACTGCTCAGATCTGTAAGCCTGAGATACTGACTTGCTGCATGCCAAATTCAAAGAGAAATATCTGACTGGAAAATACAGAAATGGAAGAAAAGTAACAATGACCCTGAACTCAGCATTTTTTGTATGCAAATAGGAAAAAAAATTAGAAAAACCCTAAAGACTTAAGATGGTTAAAACTGTCAAGGAAAACACAACGGAAAGCAAACTTGGGTGAAGCTTCTTAAAGAAACAACATTAAGGACCAAGCACAAATGAAAAAAATATAAGGGATAAGCATTCAGGGAATTAGAAGAAAAGCAGAAATTGCTTTTGGAAGTTGCATGTTCCCACACCGGGTGGGCCAGCTTAAGGAAGAACTCTCAGTTATTTGTGGAAAAACCTGGGAAAAGATTGCCAAAAAGCTTACAAAAAACAAAAAGGGAGACTGAGAACAAGACCAGCTGTCAACTGGTCTTGTTGAACTTCAATTTACAAACATGCTGTGTAACTACATAAAAAATGAAAGTTACAGCCAATGTGAATTGGCCCAAACCATGACACTGCTAGTCCCCCTCCAACAATGCAGCATGTCTCATCTGCAGTGCTAACTCAGGTGAAGTCAGATCTTTACTCCAGGGTGACTTTTGGCAGTTCTGTGGGTTTTGGCATGGTTTTTCATGAGCCATGGAAGGAATGATGGTCACAGGAAGGGGCCATAAGCTTGCTTTACAAGCCATCTCTGAGCAGCTGTCTAAATTAGATGGGTACTGACAAGGAACCTGATCTGGCCTTTCCAGTGATGTTCATCACTGACTTATAAGAAAAAAAACAAAACATTTTCAGACTATACCAAAATGGAGAATGTGCAAGAACAGACAATGAAATCAGCATCAAGAGCATTTCTTTAAAGATGGGGAGGTGGGGCAGGGGGGACGCTGTAATAAAGAAAAAGGACTGGAAAAATAAAAATAATCCCAGGAAGAGAGGCAGTAAGGACAGACAACATTTTCCAAGCCTACCAAGCTTCAATGTGCAAAGCAAACACTTGGGAGTACGTACAGCATTTGCATTTCCTCCGACCTGCATGCATCTCAGCTGGAACCAGGACCAATTGGAATCCAGTTCTGTTGACCTAAACACAAAGAAATGGTTTTAGTGTCACCACCAAAGCCACTTAAAATCACTGTTTCTGGTTTTTTGCCAAGTGTTTCTCTTTCCACCTTTTTTTTAGTAATCTGTATTTATTTATCAGACCCCAAAAGACCCTGAGTCAGCGGCTGGGACGCTCACCTGGAATAGAACCAGCTCAGGGTGCAGATTTACTGCACCAGCTGCCTGCCTGAGCACTACCCAATTACCAGAATAGTTGTGTATGTATGTACAAAACCACAGAGTAGTTTGGCTTGGAAGGGTAGAACTCAGGTGCCACCACAATGAGCTGCTTCAGGAAGCAAAGCTGGCAAATTGAACACAATTACCAAAAAGCTATCAGATACAGCAAAGCCAACACAATCAGAAGCAGAAGGAAGAATGGGTTTTCCTCTCTGAGCAGGTGTGTGAACAAACAAGACCCTTAAAAGATGAATTTTGCTGTCCAAACTCAGCAATACTTACCGAATGAAACTCAAGTGGACGCCAAGGGACCGGTGGGTCCCTGAGCAATCAATACAGAGAAACACTCCATAGGTGATGCTTGCCCAGCTGGGGTTCTTTGCTCCACAGTCAAAACACACCTGAAAGCAAGCAAACAAACACCAGTAACAGGACTTGAGCATAACCAGGCCTTAGAGTTGTATTACAGGTCAGTGTAACACCCCTACAGTGATCCAACTTTGTTAACTCATTCTTACAGCGTTTGTTGACATGACAACTCTATGTATCCTAATTTTAGACATCTAAAGAGGAGTTACACAATCTGCTCACACAACTACAGCCTCCCCATTTCCAAAAATAACCACTGTACACAGGTTGAGAAACCAGGTCAGAGAACCCACATCAGCCTAGTTCAAACACACGTTTAACACAGCACTTGCAGCACTGCTGGAAGTGGTTAAGAAATATTTCCCCAAAGGCAGCCTCTCCTCATGTGGCACCTTTGAGTCCCCAGAAAGTTATCAGCAGGACTAATGCCCTCATTATCTACTTTCCTATACTGAAACCCTGACCTTCAGGGCAAGCCATGGCAATCCAGCTGTGTGAAGAAGGCCTCTGAGCACGGCTTATCCAGACAGCCTCTGCAGATACTCGCATGATTCATCACACACCAATTGCCACATCAGCCTTTCCTCCGTCTGTGCCACGCTGGTTAAAAAGCAACCAGGTCCACAATTACTGCATGGACAAACCCAGGAATTTCCACCAGGATGGACCTCTAACACTCAGCCAAAACAGCAAGAGCTGTGTCTGTGTGTGTCTCATATACTTTGCAGGTCAGCAGACCACAACTTACAAGTCCTTTTTCAGCTATTCTGAGTTTTGTGCTTCTTTGACCAAGGAAAGCAAGAACCAGAAAAAATTATCTGATACAAATAAATTATCAAATGCAAGGAATACAATAACTTTAAACAGAAACAGCTATTGTGAGTTAATTCCATGTGTACACATCTAGTCCTGTATGACAGGGCTTTATCTGATCAATGCTTTTTCAGAGGTATCTGCAAAGATTGCAGAGAAGTATTTTTACAATAAAAGCATCCACCCAGGGGCACCTAATAAGAAATAACTCCACAGAGACAAGCTTTTACACACAAATTGACAGCATCCCAATTTGCAACTTTATCCTTTAATGTCCTCCTATAAACTGAATGCATCCTCAGATAGCAATGGAAGTTCTAGCTATATGCAGATATAAAAAATAAAGTTTATTCCAAGACACGTGGGAACATATGGAACATCATAAACAGGCCACAGAGCTTCCAGCACCTCCTTGCCAAGCTGAACAACAAAATAAAAATAAAATTAAGAAGCCTTCTTGCCAGAAACTCCCTCTGTAAACCTGGACAGAGATTTGTCTTTATTTTCTTGTACATACATAGTCAAACAAGCCCTGAGTCTGGGCTCAAGTCATGTCACCCATCATCCATCCAAATTAATTTCAACTACATGCCCAAAGCAGTTTGAGGCTAAACTCCTCAGTTTAATGTGGGTCTATTTAGCTTGGGCAGTCTAAATTTATCAGGCACAAGCACAATTCACCAGCAGATCCAGCATTAACTCTTCCAACAACTGCACACTTTCAGGGTGAGCTGCAGTTAGGTAATGACTGGTAACACACACAGACATCATGGAGATCACAGCTCCTGCAGGGGCAAGTCCTGCCTCTCCCTCTCAACAGGGACCTAACACTTACTGATGTTACTTACATATCCCACTCCTGCATGTGGAAATGGGGCATTCCCTGGCATACAGCAGAAATGAGAGCAACACAGAATGGGGGACAACAGGAGGGGTTAGAGGGAGCTCCTGAAACAAGCTCAGGTGGAAGAATGGCACAGAAGGGGTGGGGGAAAAAGAAGAATGAGCAAGACTTCATGTATGCCATATTCTCAGAAAACACACAGCCTAAGTAGCCAGAACTTGTTATTTTTTTTTCTCAAATTCTGTGAAGCAGCTCCTTAAAAACATGAGATTTATTTTCATTTTAAATCGACTACTTTCAGGCTTTTTCTTGCAAGGCCAAAGGAGGATGGGTCAATAAAAAAGGAGAAGATTCTGCTTGAAACCAAAGCCAAGAGAGCAACCCTGGTCTCACTTCTGATACAGGAGAGCAAAGCTGACTTACAGCTGGAAGTCCTGTGAAAATTCCCTGGAGTACAAATGGGAAACGAGAATCTGGAGTGGGTGGTTAAAAAAAAACCCCATGTTTTTAAAAGTTCAGTTATAAACATACCTGAAGATTCTTCTCCTTTCCCTTTCCTTCCTTCCAATTATGAGCACTTTATAATTTCAACATCTTAAAGTCAATTGCATCATCTCGGAGTTGGCTGCCACAGCTCAGTATTTTCACTCTCACAGGAGTCCCTACCAGACACCTGTGGAGATTATTCCCAGGCGTAAAAATGCACCTTTCAGGACTGAGATGCAAGCAGGAACATCCAATTTCTTCTGAAAGCAAAGGAGGAACTGCTATTTCCATCAATGTGATGCAACAGAAATAGATGCATGTACCACTAACATTTAGACTAATTTTGTTTAGTTTTCTCAATTTTTAAAGTTCTTGTCACCAGATAAATTTTAAAAAGAATCAGGGGGAAGAAATTAAAATCAATTTCAGAGCCACCCTAAGAAATTGTTTCCATTTTAAAAAACAAATTGTATTTTCTGTACAGATTTAGGTGCAATTCAAATATTAAAATATTGATTAAAAAGAAATTTGAAGGATATGCTTAAATAATCCAGTGCTTTCAAAATACACTTGCACGCTTTTTATTTACTTTGTGTTGAAACACTTCACAGTGTAGATTCAGTAAGAGCCACTTTGGAGAAAAACCAGCCAAAGACCTGACTGAGATGTTTGTACAAGAGCAAACACAGAGGTTTGGGTATAACCCATGGCAAGCAGTCAATAAATCACAAATCATCCACCTTGCGCAAAGCACCTACATTAACAAAGAAATAAATAAAATATTGGCCTTGGCTGTGGAAATGCAGTAATAAATAGCTGATAGAAATGCTATTTTGGGCACAAGCAGAAGAGGTGAGTAGGCTCAGGAAGAGCACTTATGCCTGAGGTCAGGGTTACACGGAGACTTTCAGCCTCTACATTTGGAACCTCCCCCAGAACTCCAGCCCCAGGGCAGATCCACAGCTTGCCATTCCCGGGCTGTGGATCCAGCGGCCTGAGCACTAACCCAGCTGGAACTCAGGAGGCAGTGCCACTCTCAGCCAAGGGGATCTACACCCAAGCAGCTCCTCTTAGTCACCAGCCACTGTCTCCAGATATGCTTTCCTCCTTCTCTTGCATCAGCACTAATCCAGCTGCTGATCCCGCTGGGAAGCGGCTCTGCACGGGCACCTGGACTCAGAGCAAAGGTAGGGCCAGCTCACAGCACAGCCACCTGGCCAGGAATGCCACCATAAGGGAGGGAACTGCAGGGCTGGCCACGGGAAGGCAAGAGGACTGCCTCTTTTGGAAGCGTCATCACCTCAAAATGACTTAAGGGACACAAGATAGTAGAGTCCATGCTGGGGCAAAACCCAACACGAACACAAACCACACCCAAATAACACTGTAACAACAAAACTCAGCTACCGATAAACCACCAGCACAACACACACACTGGGACTCCAAGCAGAGACAGGATGAAAGAAAGAAATGAAAAAACATTTTCAGAGGAACAGATCTAAAAGGTCTGACAGAATCAAAGAGACTTTCAGCACAGCCTGAGTGTGCAAGTCTTCAAAGGGGTTGAGCTGTACAACTCAAACACTCAACAATATCAAGTAGCTTAAGGACTATGAACATATTTATGGGTACAAAATACATCCTAGTTAGTAACTGTAACATGTTTGTTAAGTCATCAGGCAGCTGATCAACAGTCTGCTGTCATCAGCCAGCTCTACATTATGTAACACCCAAAGACACCAAGAACTCAAAACCTCATCATAAAGGGAACTAACATCAAATTACAGATGTTAATTACAACACAATTATTAAAACATCACTTTCAACACACTCTAATCCACATAGTAAACTGCACATTTATTTAAATGAGAATTATTTTCCTAAGCTCACATGCACTAAGAACTACTGCAGAGCACCCAGAACAGTGTAAATGCAAATGCCTGCCTAGATTAGGCAGTTCTTCCTAAACTCTATCCATAAACTGCACAGCTAAAGCAAATTACTAAGCTTTTAATCCAGAACACTTTTCAATATTTGCACTTTCCCATGTCTTTCTTCCCCCCAAAAAAACGAGTTGCAAATAAAAAGGGCAGATAGACTGCTTAAGAAGAGGGCAACCGAAAGGAAACAGAAAGGAAACAAACATGAGAGGAGAAACTGATGGAAGAAACAACTTTTACTTCAGGAGAACAGTGAGACAGGCAGGAGTGGGAGAGTTGTGAGATCTAAGCTGCTGTTTTCCACTCCCTCTCTGCCTTAGGTCACCCAGACTGGGCACCGCGGCATTGTTATCGAGTTCTCTGTGCCTAGGCCACTTCTTTGCCACTGGCCCATGGCGAGCGGTAGCACACATTGTGCTACTACTGCTATGTCAACACTGAATTTCTGCGTGACACCTGACACGGGGAGAAAGATACACCTGAGCAACCACAGGTACCACATCCACCTGATTACACAGTAGCAAGGAGTCCAGCACAGGGGAACTGCTCCAGGCACTCCACGCTTGCCAGGCAGGGACAGTACTCTCTAGTTCTCCAGTAATCCCAATACAAAAAAAAAAAGCACCACAATAACCCTAAACTACTCAATTTTCAGGCAGAGTGCCAGTGAATTTCAGGAGCTTCTAAGAGATCTCTCACCGTCCTTGCTGGGACTAGGACCTTTCCTTGATAAACTTTTTACTCCATTGCAAAGGCAAGTTTTAAGAATACTTTTGTTAGAAACTGAGTGCTCACCTCTGAGCTCTGCTTTGAGAAACCAGACCTGCACAGTCTTAATGAATTGTGTTCAAAGAGTGGAAGTCAGTTTCAGACCAGAGACAGACATCCGGATTCCTATTCCCAGAAAACAAACCTAACGTGTTCCTTCATCATGCTAATCCGAAGTTTCCTGGTGGGTGTATATTTCACATATGTTCTCAGCGTACATCGCAAAGCCAACACAAACAAGCAGCACAGAGCAGCTGAAGGCACTTGTGCCGCGTCACCTGGCCAGCCACCTTTCCCGGCCCAAGGGGCACTGCAGAAACACCTTTATCCCACGGAAAACCCACCTGAGCACAGGACAAGCACAACGGGATCCAAAAACAACAAACTTTTATCACTGCACAGGTGGCTGTGCCACTTCACTGGGTAATAAAAACAGGGAAAAAAATAAAATAAACACACACTCAACACTACGTTGCAGCTGGTTGGGAGCTTGCTTTTATGCTCAGCGGAGCTGACTCTTGCAGCAGACCAGAGGCACCCGGTGGACGCCGCACCTCCCTTCCCAAGGGCTCATCCCTTCGGGATGCGGGATGCTGGCCGGAGGGACGAGGGGCAGGCAGGGAAGAGCTCCCCCGCTCCTGGGACGGCCATCCCGAGGACCCACCGGGCCTTTCCCTGCTGTCCCGGGCCGGACGTGCCCGGCTGCGGGCCCCGCGCCTCCCCCGCCCCGCCGGCTGTGCGACGTGTCACCGCGGCGGAGCGCTGCCCGCCGGCCCGGCCCGGCCCTTACCTTGTTGGTGGGCACGGAGCGGAGCCGCTTGAAGATGGCGGCGATGTCCTGCTTGCTGGGCTCGCACATGGCGCCGGGAGAGCCGGCAGGGCCGCCGGGCGAGCCGTGAGGGAGACGGGCCGGGGCTACCCGCGCCGCCGCTCCCGGGACGCTCCGCCCGCCGCGGCCCGGCCGGCCCCACGCCTGGCGCCGAGGGCGGTGCGGCCCCGCCCGGTTGCCGCGGAGACGGGAGCGGAGCGAGGCGGGCCCGGGGGGCGCGGTGCGAGGGCGTGCTGGCCGCGGTGGGAAACCCGCAGCCGGCTGTGCCCTGCACAGGGTCACGGCAGCTGTCGGCCGGGAAGAGGCCGCGGAGATGAGCGAGGCCAGCCTTTGAACGCTCGCCGCCGCGTCAGCCGCACCGCGGCACTGAGCGCCACGTGCAGCTTTCCTACAGCTCCGGGGACGGCGACTCTGCCGCCTCCCTGGGCAGCCCGTTCCGATATCTAATCACACTTTCCATGAAATAAATCCACCTTATGTCCAAACTAAACCTTCCCTGGCACAGCCTAAGACTGTGTCCCCTCACCCTGTCCCTTGTTCCCAGGGAGCAGAGCCTGACCCCCAGCTGGCTGCACCCTCCTGTCAGGGAGGTGTGGAGAGCAGTAGAGCTCCCCTGAGCCTCCTTTTCCTCCAGGTTAAACACCCCCAGCTCCCTCAGCCGCTCCTCATCAGACTTGTGCTCCAGCCCCTTGCCCAGCTCCGTTCCCCCCTCTGGACACGCTCCAGCCCCTCAGTGTCCATCTTGCAGTGCCAGGCCCAGAACTGGACACAGCCCTTGGGGTGAGGCCTCCCCAGTGCCCACAGCAGGGGGACAGTCACTGCCCTGCTCCTGCTGGCCACACCATTGCTGGCCCAGCCCAGCAGCCATTGGCCTTCTCGCCCACCTGGGCATGCACTGTGGGCCAGCAGGCCCAGGCCCTTCCTTCCCTGCTGGGCTCTTCCCAGCCTCTCTTCCCAGCCTGGAGCTGCTGGGGCTTCCTGTGACCCAGGGGCAGGACCCAGCACTTGGCCTTGTTGAACCTCATCCTTTGGTCTCAGCCCATTTACCCAGCCTGTCTCAGCCCATTCCCTGCCTGGGAATCAGCCCCTCTCAGACCTCCAAGAAATTCTTTTGACTAAACTAGGAGGCCTGACATGAAAGTTTCAATATTTTTAGGATGATGAAAAGGCCAGAAACAATAAAATCTTTTTTCCTGTCTCTTTTTATACGTCACAAAGAAATAGACTACAAAGCCAATACCCAGGAAATTATCATAAAATCAATGAAATGATCCTCCTTCTCTCTACAGGTCATCACACACTGAAATCTAAGGGGTATGTGACCCAGGGTACTTGTGAGGCTGGCAACATTTGCAAGCAGAAAAGTAAAAGAAATGGACCTCCCTGGAAATACCAGTCATGTAGCCTTCCTCTGAGACAGAGTTGTATTCAACTATTTAAAAAATATAATATTATTAAAATTAATATTGGTATATTTGGTTTTGACACCTCACTCATTGTCTTGTGTTACCCTCACCTTGCACTGTCTTCTACCACCCATCTAGTATTTCTAATATTCTAATATTACCAAATGTCCAGTCTCCTGATTTTGCCTGTGTCTTGGGTCTAATTTCTGGTTTTTGAGTTTTATGTGCTACATTTTTATCTTGAAGAGGGGAGGGCAAGGGTAAGTCTGAAAAAAAAAAGAGGATAAGTAGCAAGATCTATAAAACAGGTGTGCTATAAACAGGCTACCCCACAAAAACTGACACTCACACAAATACAAAATGTTATTTTTCCTCCAGTCTGACTAACAGAAGACTGGAGGAAACCAAACCAACCAACCAAACAAACACCAGCAAAAATGCTTTACTGAATCCCTTTATTGACTTCTGTGCATTTTTGTATTATAAAGATAGGGTACATTACCAACAGCAGCAACAGCTAAAGTACAGGTAAGTTTAAATACAAGAAATATTCTAGAAATATTTGCTATATAGGCTCCTCCTACTCAGAGTCTGCAAATTCTCTGCAGCCTGCCACAAAGAAGTTAAAATAGATAAGATCCAGAAATAATATCAAAAGAGACAATAAGGTCATAATTACAATCTAATATCTAATCCCCCTTTATTTGAACTTCAGTGCCTCAGTTCCAGTGGAGAACTCAGTTTTAACTGAAGCTACGGCATGTGGGAAAAAACCAAACCCAAACAAATACAAAAATCAATTACTGCCCCAAGACAGAAACAATATATTGTGAGATGCTCTTCTGGACAAGTGGAACAGAACAATTTAATTCAAGGCAATGAGGAGATGAAACTGAGACTTCTCTACTAACAACATTCAGTTTCTTGAACGTTCAATATCCCTTTCATATAAATCCAACTAAAGGCTGTCAGAAGAAGAAAAATCAAGTCCAAGCCCTGGCTTTATAAAAAAAACTCGTTGCAACCTTTCACATTCCCTGTCCGTGAGTTTTTGCACTTGCATATAATCCAAAAGTTTTTCTGTGTTGCACATCAGTGCAGAATCAAGTCAGATATGAATTAAAAGTATGTCTCCACCTGGTCATTTTTGTTGTCCAAACAAGGCCCAAATCCACCTTTTGATGAAGGAGCTTGAGCCCATGTCTTGATACATGCACTGATATAGCTGGATGGTTGCTGGTATTACAGGATTAAGAAAATTCCAAATAAAATTAATACATGTCTTGTCCATATACAGAGAGGTTAGAGGTTTTACAGAGATCTGGGATGACATAACTGGAGAGTGATCAGAGCGATGGCATATCTTCATTTTGTCTCTTCAGCCAAAATAATGTCAAATAAAACAGCCACTACATCCCATTCCATTGAAGAATCAGAACCTTCCTGTGCTGACTTATCTGGAAATAAAAGAGACAAAAGCTGCTAGAATTAGAGAACATCACTGAAGCTCAGCCTGCTGTGAGTGTTACCGTTGCTGCCTAAAAACACCAGCCTGTGGTGTGGGAGCTTCCTCGCACCTCCTGCGCTCAATGCTGGGGAAATCCAGCAGGGCTGGGAAGGGCTTACCCGCTGTGGCAGCAGGGTCAGCGGCTATAACGTTTCACCGGCTGTAGCATTTCACTGCAAGCAGGATAACCGTGGTGAGCAGAACCACCGAGCAGAAGAGCAGGGCGAAGACCAGGTAGCACCAGAGGGAGTTCTCCGAGCAGGTCACTGTCAAAGGGACAAGGGACAGGGGTTTCACTGCGGGCAGAACAGAAGGAAACTTCTGTTCTGAGTTATGGAGCATAAAAAATCATTGTCCCTCCTGCTATAGATCCAGCACTTGTATATATGTATAGTATATATAGTATATATATAGTATATATCTATATATACTATATATCTATATATAGTATATATAGATATATATACTATCTATTATACACAATATATATAGTGTATATATATATGTGTATATATATATACATATATAGGTTTATATGTATACAAATATATCTATACATACTATATATAGTATACATAGTATATATACTATATATATATACACTATATATATATGTGTGTATGTATATATATAGGTTTATATGTATACAAACCTATGTGTAACTATTAAAATCACACTCTCAGGGTCAGAAGAAACCTTTTCTTGATCAGTTCTAAATTTTATCATCACAGCTGCTGCGAAGAAACCTAAAAATACAACCTCTTGCCTTTAGTGGCAGAGCACAGCTTTGCCAGCACTGCTCTGCCAGAGTTTTGCCACATGCACACACGGCACTGCCAGTGCTTCCCACTCTGGAACATGCCCTGCCTTTTCCTTGGGAAATGGCTTGCAGTGGTTGTGCTATCCTGTGGTAATTGTCTGAGGTTGCACAACTGAAGACCCACAAGGAAAGCTTGAAGGTCCCATTCAGCCTTTAAAAGAAAAAATTATAGGTAATTTGAAATCCTAGAGACTCTTCCCAGATTACCATAATTTTTAAACACAACAAAGACACACTTATTTAATTGGTCTCTAAATCCCTGCCTCCATTCATTTTCTCCTCCAACTTTAATCCTGGCTAGGATCACAGTGTTCATTCGATTCTCATTCCTTAATACTTTCCATTTAAACTGCTCCCCAATCCAAACAAGAATCAGAACATTCAGCTTCTGTGGTTTTAAAGAGGTTCCAGGTAAGAATATGAAGGGACAGAGCTCTCCTAGTAGCATTTATCCATATGTAGAACATATATGGATTTTGATACTCCTTGAAGAAAATTCTAAAAACCTGGACAGTGTAGCCAGAATCAGAGAAAAGAAGGGAGGGATTGAGGACTGGGATAGAAAAAGGGGCCAAAAAGGCGGACAGGTCAATGGCCCTATATCAAAATTGCATTTCTGACACTTTCCATGCTGCATTCCAAGCCTGGATCCACTGGGATAGAATCATAGGGCATTTCAGTGAAGCCAGTTAATTAGTTTTGTCTTTGTAACAGGGTCTCCACCTAGCCCACTCCCTCTTTGGGAGTGGCCTGACTGCCACTTTTATTCAGAAAACACATCTGAAGCTTTCAGTTTCCTTTTCCTTGTTGTAAGACCAAATGAAACCCCAGAGGAAATGTTAGTTTGCACTAGCATTTCCCACAGCTAACATTTTTTCCATGCATATATTAATTCCTCTTATGCATCACATGAATGCAATATTCTCTTCTTCATTCTCACCTCATACACAAGAGTCAAAACTCATATCCAATATATTATTTCACTTTGCAGAACAAAATTTTCTTTCAGGGCTGCTTACATGGTATGAAATAGTTTAACTACCTTAAAATTGTAACTTAAGACAGACAGATTTTTTTCTGGAATTGTCAAAAAGCTGTTCAGAATTTTTGCTTTTTGGCTATTACTTTTCAAAAGTAGTTCAGTTTTTATTTAAGTACTATTATTGGCCTGTTCATTCACCCAGAATTCATTCAGAAGTGAAAAGCATTACATGGAAATTGCTGCTAAAATGAACAGAAGAGTTTTCAAGTGCCTCTACTACAAAATGAATTTTAAGCGTGTTCTGAGCATTGTTCAGGAGTGGGGAGCAGGGAAAAATGGATTGAAATCACCTGCAGCAAAGAGAAAAAGTGACTCCATCCCATACTCTGGAAAAATATGATGCTTGGCTGCTGAAATATAATGAGAAAATATGAAGTGTCCTGTGGTTGCCATACCTGAATGTGTAATTTTGGGTGTGCTGTCAGGGCTGTCAGATCTCCATTTCATATTCACCTCAGCATATGTGACTGAATCACCTGGAGGGACAAAAAGGGCTGAAGGTACAAGAAGAGTTCCTGCAACAATGGTTCTTCAGTGCAATATTCCAAGTAAATAAATAAATATATAAATAAATAAGATTAATTTATTAAATTTTAGACAATTTTACAAGTCTTTCTAGGTGACTCTCAGTTACCATACACTGAACTACTCTATTATGAATTCTAGTTTTTCCTTGTCATTCCATATCTTACACACACAATTATATATTCTCTCAGTCTTTAAGCAGAAGTTAATCACTGGCCACTTTCCTTGGCTAAATTATTTTTTTTCTATTTACTTCTTAATAAACCACAAGCTGGGCTATGACACTCATGGTCACAAGCATTATAAAAAGTACTTCATCCTGTGTTACAAGACTTTTGCAACCAACAGAGAGCATAAGAAGTGTTGTGAGGGTGGGCTTCCCCAAAGGTGTGAGAGGTGTCACTGACCCCAGCAGTTTTTGGTAGGTGTGGCAGCAGAAGGAAGGGAGGAAGGAAGGAGCTGTATTTTTATATCAACTGCAACACACCACAACCTCCAGGGCTGCCTGCTTTGCATGTTTTGCCTCATTCCCCAAGAGCTACTTTCAAAAAATTTGCTCACTGATAGTGTATGAAATAAGATTTTTTTCTTGCCTGAAGAAAAGCAACCTCCTAAAGGTGCCAGAGATGCTGAGATCAACCTTAGATTTACAAAAAATATTGAATCCAACTCATTTTCAGAACTAAGCATCTTTCACAGGTAACAGCAGAGTGGTCAGAACAATTTACAGCATCTGGCAGAAGATGAGGGCTCGGTTTCCTGCACTTGTGCTCTCAAGTTCGAAAACAATGGAACATACAGAGAAATTGAAGACTGTAAGAATGTATAGATATGATTTTATATCTATAAGAACATGAAAAAATATTATACATATTATACAGACGGGTGATTTTGTTTTTCTGCTATGTCTCACTAGGACTCACTGGTGCTGTTAATAGGTGCAAAGTTCAAAATTGATTTCAAGTATTTCTTCGTGCAAGATATTACAATCCAGCCTGTGGAAATCCTTGCTTTAGGATGCTATTTAAGTAAAGCATTTATTGGGACTCCAACAGGGATGCAAGCTGCACAGAAGTGACAAGAATATAGAGATTGCAATTAAAAATATTATAAAAAAATATTATGACAGGCTAACCACCATGCTGGCATACTCTAAAATATAAGAAAAGCATTTTGTGTGAAATTTTGGTTACTTAATTGGCCTCATAATTGACCATTAGAATTTCTTAGATTCTGAATTTCCAAGCCCCTTATATTGGCAAATTTCAGGAGTATGATCTTGGCTTAGGGGGCTCGCAGAATTTATACAGCAATTTTTAAGCATGATTCACTAAAGTGAAGCTGTGTGAAAGCACTTAAAGCTATAACATATAACTGGAAATTTAAGGGACAGGTGAGGAAAAAAATAAACATAGATGGAACAGACTTTTACACTCTCTGAGTTTGAGACACTTTCACAGTGAGTTGTGCTGGGCATGAGGGTGCATCTCCAATAAATCCTTAGGGGACAGTTTTATACTGGAGTCCCAAGGATTGTCCTGGCAGTGGAGCTCTTCTGCAGAGAGCTGGTCATGTAATTTAAGGGGCAAGCTGAGTTAGCAATGAAAGACAAGGATTTCATACCTGTACAGGTGCTTTTTGTACTCTGTTCCAATGAGTGAATATACATATTTAGTTTTTAAGAACAAATATTGCTTTACTGGTATACTCAGGACATATTTTCCTTTCCTATTGGAATCTCTGAACATTATAATTTAAAATAAATTTTCCATGCTCAATTTTCTTACCACGAGAAAAGAGCTATTTTTTGATCAGAATTGAAAAAGTAAAACTTGATACTTTTATTTTAAAACTATGAATTATTTCCTACCTAAATCCATTAGTGGCAATATTTTGCACATCATTTTTTGAAAATATTTTTTTAAGAAATGCAGTTTTATAGTTGAAAGCATCAGTATGTTATGCACAAATTGCAGTACTAACAGTTTTCAAAATGGTAGAAAATTCTGTTAAATCTTGACTTGTATTTTTCTCAACAAAGAACTTTTAGAAGAGAAAAAAAGAGGGAGAAAGAGATAAAGAAAGAGAGAAAGAAAGAAAAAAGAAAGAGAAGGAAACAAGAAAATAGAAACAGACCTATCAGTTTAGAACTTAAAAACATTTCTGGTGACTAAGAAACAGAATCAAATTAAAATACAAAATGTAAGTGGACTGCAGGAAAGATAACTCCATCCAGTGAACTTCAATTGTCATATGAGTTTTCAATAATCTGATTAAAGCTCTTCAATGTCTGAACATTAATGTGTTTGAGGTCCCATTTCAGCCATCTTACTGAAAGTCAGAATGGGATTTTAAAGGTCAATCTTCACTTTTGCTAGAATTCAGCATTCATTTATCAATTATATATATATATATATATATATATATATATAAAATAAACAGAGTTGGGTATTAATAGTTTTTAAAGGCTTTCCACTTGACTTCAGCTGCTTGTGAACAATTTAAGAAAGAGTGAAAGTTTTAAGAATGCGTCAGTGAGCAAAGGAAAATAAGTAATATTAAGATGAGCATTTTTTTTTACCTGTATCTGAAGCTTCTGGAACAAAAGTCACTCTTTCCTTGGGTGACACCACGGCGTAGAGCACCTCACTTGCCATTTTGAAAAGTTGCTTTCAGCTCTCAGATCTGCCGTCAAAATGGACTCACTGAAGAAAACACAGCCCCATTTCTGTTCTCCTCCCATCACACCACATTAGGTCAAAATAACTGTTTAGAGGTCTGCAAAGCGGAAGGAAATCACAATCTGGTTTTTCCAAATATAAATTCTCACCTTGTAGCTTTCGATAAACAATTCTTAATTCTTACTCCCTTCTCTTGTATGTTCTATTAAAAACTGAGATTTTGATGAATTTTCTCATAAACTGTGACTTTCAGCCCACACATAATTTTCATTTAGAACCTGAGCTGGCAACATGCTGAGTGTGTCATATTCTCCTCAAACCAACTGGACATTAAAATTTGTTTCAACAGAAAACTCAGTTCATGGTTATTAGATTACTCATTTTGTGATTTTTAGATTGCTTTGGTTTGTGATTATCAGATCACTTCCTCCTAAACTTCCATAGTTCAGGGTTGAAACCAGAAAGCAATGATATGGGGAGGAACAGAAAGAATATCTGACACTGCTGAAAAACAAAACCTAAATATTTTTGAAATAATGTTTTTCTGTTTTTTTAAGAAGATATTTCATACAGAATAAAATTATTTCTAAAAGTTGGCTTTAAAAATATTTCCATAAGGCCCACTTCCTTTTTTTAGTTGGATTTTCCTCCCCATAGAAATTTCTAAATTTTGGGGTTTTTTCTAAATTTTTGGGGTTTTTGGTAACTTTGACTGATACCAAAACATTGAATTCTTCTCAGAGATACTTCTGAGAAGAAGAAGAGCAGAGATACTTCTGCTCTTCAACCAGCTCTATACCACATGCTAATCCTCATATCCCTGGGGCACTACTTAGCTCAGAATCAAACCAGGGCTGAGTCTGACCTCTGCTTCCTTTGTATGTTGATTTTCCAATTTTCTCAATAAAGGCAGAAAATTGGGTTCTTTGGAGTTATCATGGTGGTAAGTCAAGGAGTCAATATTTTGCCCTCTTGGGACCAGCCATAGAAGAAGGATGAACACTTTGGCATTTTCAGTTTATATCACTGAGATATTTTGAAAATGGGCCATCACAATCCTGGGAAGTAAAAGGTTTTGCATTAATCATGGAATGGTTTGGATTGGAATGGACTTTAAAAATGCTGTTGTCTCAACCCCTCTGCCATGGGCAGGGACACCTTCCACCAGACCAAGCTGCTCCAAATCCCATCCAGCCTGGCCATGAGGGATGGAGCAGCCACAGCTTCTCTGGGCACCCTGTGCCAGGGCCTCAGCACCCTTGGAGGAAGAATTTCTTCCTCTTATCCAATTTGAACCTACTTTTGTCACTTTGGAGCCATTCCCCCTTGTTCTGTCACTCCAGGCCCTTGTCAAGAGTCTCCCTCCATCTTTCCTGTGGGCTCCCTTCAGGCACTGCAAGGCCACAATGAGGTCACCCCAAAGCCTTCTCCAGGCTGCACAATCCCAATTCCCTCAGCCTTTCCTCCCAGCAGAGCTGCTCCATCCCTCTGATCCCCTTGGTGTCCCTGCTCTGGCCTGGCTCCAGCAGCTCCTTGTGCCTCCTGGGCTGGGCCCAGGGCTGGATGCAGCCCTGCAGGGGGGGCTCAGCAGAGTGGAGAAGAACCACAATGTCCTCTTTTGTCATGGAAAGGAGGACAGCAGAGAGAGAAAGTGATACTCTCCCATACTCTGGGAAAATGTGCTCTTTGGCTGCTGAAATAAAATGAGAAAATGTGAAGTGTCCCAGAGTGCTGCAGCACCTGACTGACCTTTCAGGAGGAAGTGGGAAGACTGTGGAGGTACCAGCTGGAAAGCAGAAGTTTGTAAACAGCTGAGATTTAGGCCTCTAGCTGGGTGAGCAGAAGATTACAGGGTTGAGGCTTTTCTGTCCAAGGCAGCATGGAATCAATGCCAGGATGATTTGGGTTGGAAGAGCCCTTAAAGACCATCTAATTCCAGTCCACTCCCAGTTCTAACATCATTCCCCTTCTGATTCCAGCATCTTCCCCTTCTGATTCCAGCATCTTCCCCCTCCCTTGCCAGGCAGGTGATGGTTCAGTAGAAAAGGACATTTTTTGCTTGAGATTGAAGCCTAGTTGTTTTGAGGACGATTCTTTAACAAAGTAACATGAGTTAGTAACTGTGTCAGTACTTGGGCACTAAACTGTCCTCAGTGCCAGTAATGCAAAGCCAGACTAAATTTATTTCATATATAAATATGTACCTATTGTTAGAAGGATACTCAAGAATTTGGAAGCTTTTTTCCCTCCTACATTAATCCTTTGCATTTGAACCACACAAAATAGTCACTAGATGTCTCTACTTCACCATAAAACGTGACAGAATTTCTATTCCATTTAAACTGATGGAAATTTGAAGTGCTTATGTAGGCTTTTTTCAGAAGTATGAGTTACACAACACTGACCTGTTTGATTCCTGGAGTTCTGCAGATAAACCTGCTCTGTCCCAGCACCTAAAGCTCTGCTAGCTCCCAGTCAAAGGAAATCCTCTGGCTTAGGATGAAAAACCCAGCATTTTCCCTCCCTGATAATAGCAGGTTGTTATTCCTGCACTGGGCAGAGGAGGAAAGGGAAAACCTTTCTTTGCTCCATGGTTTTGAACTCTTCGCTATGGAGAATAAATTCATATCGTTCAAATCCAAAACAAGCTCATTTATGGATAGAAATCTCCATGGATATAGGCCACTGTTTAAGTTTACAGCTTTTGAGTATAAACTGAGGACCTGACTGAAGCTGAACAAGCAGAATAAAAGCCACTGAGAATAGTATTAAAAAGTATTTTCTTCCCTCCCTCCTTTTTTTTTTTTTTTCCCTTTTAAGCAATCTTTATGAGATGCAGATGCAAACTTAGTATCCCTGGATAATAAATCCTGTATTTTCAGGAGGGGGAGGCTTTCCCATCTGATAATTAACCACCTTTTCTCTGTTTTCCTAGAAGGGGTATAGAAAAAAATACTTCAAATTTAAGAGTACTGGATGCTGTACCTTCAAAATTTCCTCTGATAACCTTATTTCAAATATTTGAAGATCTTCCTGAGTGTGAGCAGATCAATCTACAATGTATATCATAAAGAACACTGACAACAAGGATGTGATGCTGGGCTGAAATTAATAATTATCTGCCTTCTGCCAAAAAGTAATGCAGTATTTTATGCAAAATGTTCAAAAACCCCTGATCTTAAAGATTTTATGATGCATTAAAATAAACTCTGAATGGTTGTGAAATCCCACTGGAAGCATTTATACTTCAGGCATACTTCCTGTAAAAATAGGTGAAATAATGAAATTTTGGATAAATTACCTGGAAGTTCTAATACTGCAGGAAACATTATATTCTTGCAGAAAACATCATGGCAATTTGTTTTTATTATTATTCTATCTGTCCTAGTTTGAATATGGGCTTAAAAAGCTAAACTACTGAATTCTAGTCCATTCTTTGCACAGCTGAGCTAAACTGTCATTTATAAGTTTATTTTTGATTGCATAATTGCATGATTTTGAGCTAGTATTATTTGCATAGTAAGGAATAAAAAGATATATAAATTGTAATTCTACAGCCAATGAAGTCACATATTTTTTCCAGAGTTTTTCTGCTTCAATCAATTAAAGCCTGAGTGGCTCCTATAACTCACAGGAAAGCACTCAGATGAGGGTGGTGGGTGTTCCACTAGTGACAAGAAACACTGCAGGTGGACCTGCTGACCAAGTCCAAAGTCCCACTGATGCCAACTTCACACCCAGGAATTTCCACAGTCAACTGCCCTAAGGTTGTCCCTGCTTTCCTCTGGTGCAGCTGAAATCAGAGCTCATGCTCTGCATTTCTAGAGCTGTGCAAGTGGTTTATCACTTATGTAAATAATTAATTTTGATGCAAACAGAACTCCGAGAGGAATGCAGTGAGTCTCAAACTTACAGTGTGGAAAGCTCCCTCCCTGAGTTCCTGGGAAGAGGCTTTTTGAGAGAGGAGAAGTTGTAAGGCAGTTTGGGGGCTTTTAGCTGTTGCACCTTGGATGTTCCTTCTAGGATTCTGAGAGAAAAAGACAGTCAAAAACTGTCTTGAATAAACTGCACTTAAGTACAACTACAGATTTTGGTTTGTGTTTGTCTGGGTCAAACTATTTTGCTATTTTCTGTTGTCAAAGACACTCCCCATGCTGGCTTTTTTCAGGGATCATTGTTATTGTTACCAGAAAGGTTTCACTTGAGCTCAGCAGCTTTCAGGCAGCACAAGTAGCTGTTTGGCCATCAGTGATTTTTGCACACTCTCCTTCTACTTGAAATTGCTCTTCAGGTGCTGAGGACACAGAATACTGTGCACAGAAAGCTACAAGGGAGGGAATTATGCAAGAGGGACTGATAATACAGCAGAAGTGTTAAATATCAATATTAATATTCCCATGTTAAATATCAAACATTTCAGTAACTGATTGAGACATTTCTAAAGGGAGATGGGAAGGTCTAAGTGCCTGGCCATGCATGACTCCTTCAAGTCCAGTAGAATTGTCATTTTTCTTATAAGTTGCATAAGAACTCATCAAACAGATCCCTTTCTTGCAAACACCCCATTGCAGCTATTTTCCAGCCATGCAAGGTAAACCTAAAAAATAGAACACGTTCCTTAAAGATATCAATCTCAAAGCCCACAGCCATTCAAATTCAGTCTTTAGTTGCCAATTATTTCTATTCAGAGGTTAGTGGATATAATCCTGTTCCTGCTGGCACTAAAACTCTCTAAAAGCTTGGTTATAGTGATCTACTGTGTCCAGAGCTTTTAGGGTGCAGAAACTGCAGTGGCTGTAGTGTCCATCAGTGCTGTCCACAGCCTCTGAGGTTTTGATGTTCTCAAACCCAAAAGGGTGACCCTCACAGCCCTCCTGACCAGGCAGGTCTCCAGGACTCTCAGCCCCTCTCATTCTCAGAGGGGAAGGAAGGGGAGCTGGTGAAGCAGAAGCTGTCTCATGGGTATCACCACAGCAGCCAGGCTGCTGGGCTGCCCCATGGCAGGACTCACCGATGTGGCTGCTGGGGCAGGGCTCTGATAAAAGCAGCAGCAGCTTTTTCCCCTGTGTCAGGGCTATTTGCACCCACAGACACCTTCCTTCCTTCCCTTGTTAACCCCAACACCCCTGAGGATTCCTGGAGGGTCCCCTGATAATCCTCTGCAGTGTGGGGGGGTCATGTAACATTTAGTGCAGGAACAAATACCTGTGAGAACTGTGCCTGAGGTCTCACATTCCAACTTCCCATCCCATTTATAAGGATTCCTCCTGCAAAAAACAGAGCACCAACTGGACATAAATGGCAAGTTAAAGAACTTGTGCTGACTGGCACAGAAGGTGCTGCAAATGGAAAGCCTGAGTACAGAGAAGAGGTGTGCATTTGTCAAGACTAGAGACACTTTCATCTCCACTCTCAAGGCTTCACCTCTGACTTCATACCAGTGGATCCATCCAGCCTTAATACAGCTGGAAGGTCATGGGTGAGACAGGCAGGGCTCACATCAAACCTGGCAAAGAGAGAAGAGAAGCTGCCCATGTGTAGAAATTACCTCCACTTCCTGCAGCAACCATTTTCATATTACTCAGAGACTTAAAGGTTGCTGAAACTACAGTACTATGTTCTGGTGGCTCAAATCAGGTTGTCTAAGGGCTTCCTCACACTCTATTTGCATTTTTTTTTTCTAAAAAAATAACAGGTGGCTGCAGAATGGGAACCTATTTCCCAGTAAGAAAGCTTTAGAAGGAGATGGTTAGGAAATGAGCCTGTGTGCAGCTCTGGGGATCTGCACAGGACAGGGACCTGTTGGGATGGGTTTGGAGGAGGTCACAGAGATGCTCTGAAGACTGGAGCATCTCTCCTACAAGGACAGGCTAAGACAACTGGGGTTGCAAAGCCTGGAAAAGAGAAGGTGTGGAGACCTCAGAGCTGGACACCTTCCAGTGCCTGAAGAAGGTCTGTAAGAAAGCTGGAGAGAGAAAGCTAGTGACAAGGACAAGGGAGAATGGCTTTAAACTGAAAGGGAATTGGTTTAGATTGGATATTAGGAAGAAATTGTTCCATGTGAGAGTGGGCAGGCCCTGGCACAGGTTGCCCAGAGAAGCTGTGGCTGCCCCATCCCTGGAAGTGTCCAAGACCTGGTTGGATGGGGCTCTGAGCAACCTGGGCTAGTGGAAGGTGCCCCTGCCCATGGCAGAGGGGTGGAACAAGGTGATCTTGAAGGTCCCTTCCAACACAAACCATTCCATGATTCTACAACACAACACATTGCTCCAGGCTGCTCTGCAGAAGGCAAAATTGAGATGGAACCTGCAGAAGAAATCCAAAGGCAGAATACAGGATGGAAAAAGAGGGTGCCAGCTTCATGACCACGGTGCTGCCAGACAAGAATGGTTTTGAACCTGTGAACATCAGTAGCCTGATAAGAGCTCCCATGGGCACTAGTAAAGTGAAAGCCTTGCAAAATTTACTTCCTCTTATTTTTGTTCTGACTGTATGAGAGCATCTACATTCTATTAAAGCATCTTTAGTGCCCTTTGATCTGTATCATAAAACCTCTAGGCAGCTTCCAAAGCCACTTACAGGAATTTTGATCTTCATTTACATGAACCATGTTTTGACGTGGAATTTTGAGAAGTGGGGTTTTATTACATGTTGCACTGTAAGGACATTCATGAAAGTAAATGTTACTACCTCAGACTGAAACAGGTTGCTTTTATCAACATATCTGAGTGATAATGAAGCACCAAGACCTGCTAAGACCATGGTTGCTTTCAGGCATGTAAAGAGATTTCTTAGACATAAAGCCCAAACACTGCAAAAAGTCTTCACCAGTTGTGTGACCAGAAACTCTGAGTTCTTGTGGTTCAGGATTTTCATAGCATTTTTATATTTTATGGGCAACATCACTGACCCAACAGAATATTGTAGCATTTAGGAACTGGATGCTTCCTAGCTAGAAGAACAAAATAGGATGTCAAAAGGAACAATGCATTTACACATTGTGCTAACTGTTGCCAGTTTAGGATCATCTGCAAACTTACTTAGTACCCCTTCCAGTCCTGTGTCCAGGTCATTTACAAAGATGTGGAAGAGACCAGAGCCAAGGATGGAGCCCTGTGGAACTCCCACTAATGACAGGTTGCCAGCCTGATAGGAATTAGAGTTCTCTCATTTTGCTTCCTTTCAGCATCTGCCTTTTTGTAGGCTGGCTTCTTGCTGTCCTTGCCTGGCTGCTTATCTCTGCCATTATTCCTGGATCTATCATCTCAGTAAAAGGAATATGAATATCCTTCTGAAATAAAGGAAAAATCCCAATGTTTTTGCCTTGCATTCACAACACCACGTTGCCAAGAAAGGATTTGCATTTCTCAGAATTGCTCTTTGTTTATTCAGTTAAAGCATGTGCTGGACTTCACAAAAGAAAAGGAAGTGATAAAGCATTTTATATGTGTGTGTGAGTGGCTTTGAAGTTTTCTTTCTGGTGAAATAAAATCTGAAGCGTGAAGCCTGTGTGAGTAACAAGAAGAGGATGCAAAAATGAAGCCAGTTCTCTGAATGTGCAGAAGAGGAACAAGGTTTGTGGTCTCTAAAAACGCTGCACATCATCTGCAGGTACACACCTACTCAGAAAATTCCAGAGGAACATTATGTTTAAATGCAAACATGCCTGTGTTTTCCTGGATTGCTCCCCTTGGGGACCTTCATCCTTCTGTTGAGACAGTGCTCTGGATTTTCAGGGCTTGGCACTGTCTCTGACCTTCATCTTTGCAATGCTGGTATCAATTTCTGCTGCCCACCTGTGAACAGCCTTGAGTTTAACTTGGATGGAGATGAGAGGGGTGTTACTCTTGTCAGACTAAGAGACTGGTTATCCTTTACCTGGGTGGGCTTTCTGCTATCTTTGTGTATCATTACATGAAAATATTTTCAATTCTACTCCAAACTTTCAAAAACTAATTTCAGAATGTAAAGGGGATTTAGTGCAAGTGAAACAAAAGACTAAAATATTTGAACAGCTCATTTAGCAGGTGCCTGACTTTTAAAACTGGTTTGTTACTGTTCAGGAGGATAATTCACTTAGGAGTCGATTTCTGTCAATATTCCCATAGGTGGTCTCTTGCTAATATTTTTAACAGCTTCTTGAGATAACCACAGGATCCACTGCCTTTGTTTTACTAGAACTTTGCATAGCTTAGCAAATATATAAGAAAGTTATAAGAAAAAAAAGGAAATTGTAAAGTAATATAGCTGATAAGATGGTTGTGATGGATTGACCTTAGCTGGCAGCCAGACACCCATCCAACCTCTCTCTCATTCCTGCTCCTCAACAAGACAGGGGTGAAAATAATGGAAAAAGGTCATGGGTCATGATAAAAGCAGATAAATCACTTATCAAATACCATCATGCACAAAACAGACTTGACTTAGGGAAAGTGAATTACTTTTATAAATTAAAATAGATTTGGAAAGTGAGAAATGCAAACAAAAAGATTTAAGCAACACCTTGTTCCTGATCCTTCTTCCCTCAATTTCACTGCTTTATTCCTGGCTTCACTCCCCTTCTCACCCAGCACCCAGAGGCACAGGGGCATGGGGCAATGGGGTCAGTCCACAACAGCTCCTCTCTGCTTCTCCTTCACCACACACTGTTCCCCCACTCCAGGGCTGATCCTCCCTGGACTGTACTCCCTTGATTTATCACCATTAGACCCTCTGTTGACACATTAAAGGTAAAGCCAGGATGTAATCCTGACCCCTCAAAAAATCTGGTTGAACCTTGCTGAATCTGACAGCAGACAGAAATCACTATAACCATTTCAGAAGGAAAAACCCCCAAACTTTCCACTGAACTCTCAATTTCCAGAAAGAAATATTCCAGACAAAGCCCTTAAAAGATCACCAGGGGCTTGCTAGAATGCCCACTTTGGTTTTGTGGAAAAGACCTTGCCTGTGAATTTCAAAGTTAACAAATCTTTGCTGTTACAAAAAGCCCAGGCTTGTCCTTTTGAAGTGCTACAGAAATACTGCAAACTGTAAGGTTTCAACCAAGCTGCTTCTGTAGCTCCAGGCCTCACAAGTCTCCATTTAATAATGGCATTAAGCTGCTCAAATGTACCTAAAGTTCCTCAAGTGGGCAGGAACAAAGCAGAACTAAGGATCAATATATGTATTTAAATGTCCTTTCCAGCTATTTAATGAGACCTATGCACACCATCTTCTTTTGGTAAAGTAAGAAGCAATATCCAGCATTAGAAAAAAACCCCAGAAGTTAAGACAGCTGATTTTAATGTAAGCTAAATGAAATTAAATCCACCAATCCAGTACAAGGGGCCTGAGGGAATCAAATCTGTTCTCCCTGCAGGAAAGAGTGTGTGTGCAATGGCAGAGTGGTTTTGAGGACTGTGAGATTGAAGTGCAGTGTTAAAACTACCTGCTAGAAGGGTCTGGAGTTTGTCAGAGAAGGGCAGAGGAAGAGAAAAGGGACAGAGAAGGAGTTCACTTGTCTGTGTAATTTATACTGCACAGTTTCTTTCCTAGTCCTGCTACTGCCTGGCTTCAGTTCAAAGCACAGTGGCCACCTGCAGCTCCCTTCTCCTTCAGCACACTTAGAATCACACCTAGGGACCATCTTGGGTTTGGTGGTGGTTTTTATAGGTTTTGGGGGATTTTCTCCGTGTGTGTCCGTGTGTTGTTGCTTGGTTTTGCTTTTTGTTTGGTTGGTTTGTTTCACTTTGGTTATTTGCAGGAACAACATCTAAGGAATATTTAGGCTTTGGTGGTTTTTATAGGTTTTGGGGGTTTTATAGGTTTTGATGGTTTTTATAGGTTTTGGGGAATTTTCTCTGTGTGCGTCTGTGTGTTGTTTGGTTTTGCTTTTTGTTTGGTTGGTTTGTTTCACCTTGGTTCATTTGCAGGAACAACATCTAAGGACTATTTAGATTTTGGTGGCTTTTATAGGTTTTGGGGAATTTTCTGTGTGCATCTGTGTGTTGTCGTTTGGTTTTGCTTTTTGTTTCTATCACCTTGCTTCATTTGCAGGAACAACATCTAAGGAATATTTAGGAATAACTGAAATTAACACTGTAAGACAGTAACTTACTGTCCCCTAAGCTCTTTTCAACAACTTTTGGGGATTTTATCAAAAGCACCAGAAACAGCAAGGAAAAAAGTACAAAGTTTTGTGGTGGAAGGCTTTCAAGCTTCTCTTGCTAAACTGTATTTCTTTGAAGTGTCCCAGGGAAGATCCTCTCAGATCATAAAATCCCAACCCTCAGAGAACTCAGACATCTCGTTTCCAAACAGTTAATTAGCTCTGATGTTCAGTTCATGAGCAATACTAGCTGGATGTTTATATAAGAACAATTTTTAACAGAAGAGAAATCAAGAGCCAGCATCAATTTCTCAGCATAGCAGGATAAATTGTGTACAGTGTTAGTGATGTCAATTGTTCCAGTTTGTCCATTATTACAACAGCACTGAGAGCTCCTGGATTGGGGCCAGCAGAGGCTGCAGAGATGATTTAGGGCCTGGAGCATCTCTGGCAGGGAAAGGCTGAGGGAGCTGGGGCTGTCCAGCCTGGAGAGGAGCCCCAGCTGAGAGGGGCCCTCAGCCCTGGGAGTCCCTGCCTGCAGGGAGGGCTCCGAGCAGGGCCCAGGCTCTGCTCCAGGGGCCCAGCAATGGCACCAGAGGAACGGGCAGGGACTGAGCCCAGGAGGTTCCACCTGGGCAGGAGGCAGAACTTCTGTCCTGGGCAGCGCCTTAGCCCTGAAACAGAGACCAGAGAGGCTGTGGAGTCTCCCTCACAGGGGATATTCCAGTCTGGACATAATCCTGTGCCCTAGGATAGCCCTGCTGGAGCAGGGAGGTGGGAGCAGCTGACCCACTGTCATCCCTTTCAGCCTGACCCATCCTGGGATTCTTTACTGAAACCTCTCAGTGATGAGAAACTTAGAACTGAAAAGGATTTCTTGTTCTTCTTTCTACTTCCTTGTTTTTCCACATTCAAGATCCACACAACACTGGGCACTCCTGTTACCACCCTGCTTCACACTTAGCCTCCTACTCCAGTTCCACTGCTGCAGTTCACTGGTAGCAAATACTATAGGCTTGGCTAATTCCAATGTGTTAATTCCACCCAAGCAATACATAATCTTACTGCTCACTCTTTGTTGCTCAAGCTGGATTCTTATGCAACAAATTTCTCTTAAGTTGAACCCCCCCTCCAATGCAAACATCATAATTTAGGGACTGTAACATCTGCATGGTTATACTAATCTGTCCTGAGGCCAGTGTGATAAGAGTTTTTGAATCTTGAAACTATCAAGAAAAATTCATTCATTGTTGTATTTCTGCCTCCTGGGGAAAAAATTAAAGGTGTCACATACTTGTAAAGAAATAAGGCTAGAGAGCACTGGAAGTTTTGTGGAAGGGAGTGCTCTTTGTTCTTCATTCCTGCCATTAATTCCAATACCTTCTGGAAGAATTGTAAGCTGTGTGTGCTTACAAGCACCATTTGTCCATTCAATCTACAGAATTTATAGATGGTCGTGCTTTGCCTCCAATTTCACAAGTAGACAGAAATTTTTTACCCCAAAGCACTTTGACATGAAATAAATGCATTAATGGCTAAGGGATTTCTAACTCTCCATGGGTATGTATTTCCAGAAAGAGCTCTGGAATACATGGAAAGAAGGGAACTGGCGAATCTGGATTCAGGTTCTACAGTTTTTGAAGCAACAACCCACAAATGCATGAGGTATCAGCAATCAGCCTGGCCTGCTGCCATGGTTAACCCATCAGCAGCTCAGAAACACTCTATTCCTCACACCTGGGGGATGGGGAGGAGAACAAGAAGAGTAAAAGTGAGAAAGCTTTTGGGCTGAGATAACACTCTAATAGATAAAGCAAAAGCTGCACACACAAGGCAAAGCCAAAAGAAGGATTTAACTCACAGCTCCCCATGGGCAGCAGGTGCTCAACCATCTCCAGGAGAGCAGGGCTCCATCACACATAACTGTGACTTGGGAAACACCCAAAGCATCCACCCTGTGCCCTCTTCCCCCAGCTTTAAACGCTGATCATGATGCCGTGTGGGAAATCCCTTTGGTCAGCTGGGGTCAGCTGTCCCAGCTGTGTCCCCTCGCAGCTCCTGTGCAGCCTCTTGGCTGCTGGGGGGTGAGAAGCAGAGAAGATGCTGTGCAATCAGTGCTCAGCAACAGCTAAACCACCCCTGTGTTACTGAGAGCTGTCACCCACACTGCTCCCAGCACAAATCCATGGTGAACGAAATGGGCTCTGTCCCAGCCCAACCCAGCACACCTCCAGAAAAGGGTGCTATGCTGAGGGACAGAAGTGCTGAGCACCTTTTGGCCCCTGCCCTGCTGATGGGCTCAGGCAAGTCCTTCTACTTTTGCTCTTCCAGCTGCCTCCTGGAATTGATGCCCTTCTTTGCTAAGGGCTCTCAAACCCACGGGTTAAAGGGATACCTGAACCCCAGACTTTCTCAGCCAGGGTAAGAGACAGGAGCTCTACTAGACCTGAAGCAAGGCAGGCTGTGTCTGTATGGCAGGATACAGCACAGCAGGGAAGGACTAACAAAATAGATAAATAAATTTCAGCCTGTGAGTTTAAAAGTTTAAAGGACATCTTTTTTCCTGCTGCAGTGTGGGATAACCAAGCACAGACATTCCTTTATAGCAACAGGTGTCTGTGTTTCAGCCCTAACTCTGATCATGCCTTCTGGGTGCTGCTTTTGCACCTTGCCATACAAACAGGCTGTGATGTGGTATTTTCAGGGTCCCCAGGAAGAAGGAGGAATTGAGAATCTGACTCCATGTTCTTAGAGGGCTAATTTATTATTTCCTGGTATTATATTATATTATATTATATTATATTATATTATATTATATTATATTATATTATATTATATTATATTATATTATATTATATTATATTATATTATATTATATTATATTATATTATATTATATTATATTATATTATATTATGCTATACTAAAGAATAGAGAAAGGATACAGACAGAAGGTTACAAAAGAATGATAATGAAAACTCGTGACTGCTTCCAGAGTCCTAACACAGCCTGACCGTGATTGGTCATTAAAATCAAGTCAAAACAATTCATATGAAACCAATCAAACAACCACCTATTAGATAAACAATCTCCAGACCACATTCCAAAGCAGCAAAACAGAGAGAAGCAATCAGATAATTATTGTTTTCATTCTTCTCTGAGGCCTCTCAGCTTCCCAGGAGAAGGAATCCTGGCAAAGGGATTTTTCAGAAAATATGACAGTGACAATGTGACACAGCAGAGGCTTAGAACTGAAACCTAAACTGGACATTTACTCATGGGACTCCCTCAGTTTAGCCTGGAGCCTCTGTGCTGCAGCTCAGCCTTTGGGAATTTTATTGTTAGACTGGCAGTTCAAATTCTTTCAAATGTGCATTATGAGGCAGCTGGAGTCCTGGGCTGAGCTGCCTGTTCTGTGGCAGGAGGGGCTGGATTCTGCTTTGCTGGATTCTGCTTTGCAGCCCACGTTGCTGTTTTCAGTCTGCCTTTGCCTCCCATGCAGTGACAGTGATGCTGTCACACCCACAAGAAGAGGTGGCATCTGCAGTTGTCACCACGTTTGTTCTGTGCATAGCTGGAGCTGGTAACTGTGCTGCCACCAGAACATCCCTCAGTGACATCACTCAGGCTTGGCAGTTGGCAGGGGGGAGTCTGTGTGCACCCAGGAGCACGTCAGGATGGGGAATGACATGAGCTCACATCCCTTTGCCTCCCCCCACAGAGCCCCTGAAGCTCCAGGCTGTCAAGCTCTGCATGATGTGCAGAGAAATCCCACACAAAAATCCCACTATCCTTCCTTGCAGGTGTTGCAAGAGAGTCTGGACCCTCAGATATCTCCACATTCTGCCAAAAAGCCTGAAAATTCAAGGCTAAAACACCACTCCTCCCTCCCCAGACATATGGATGTTTGATACACAGCCCCTGGTATTTTAGGGGCCTCACAGGGTTCTGTAAGGTCTGCATAATAATCTAGACTCCTTTCCTGGGAGGAAAGAAGAGGCTGAGGCAAGGCTCTACCTGGAGAACCCAAAAGACACAAGGTGAAGGTGGATCATGCAATAAATTAAACTCAATCCAGATTACAGCTTGTGAAGATGCTGATGAGGCAGATGAGGGAGCTGGGGGGGCTCAGCCTGGAGGAAAAGAGGCTCAGGAGGGACCTTCTGGGTGTGCACAACTCCCTGACAGGAGGGGACAGCCAGGGGATGTCAGGTCGTGCTCCCAGGGAACAATGGACAGGACAAGAGGGAACAGCCTCAAGACTGTACACGGTTACCTCTGGATGGCTGTGACTGGTTTAGGAGGAAATTATGTGAGAAGAGACTGCTGAAGTGTGTGTGCAGTGATGGAAAGAGAGTGAAAATTCAAACAATCCACCTTCTCACTGTCCTTTATGGACTAAAGTTTCAGAAAAACCCCAAATAAGGAAATGGTGTTTAGTTCAGGGTTGGGTTTTGGTTACCATTTTTTTCCATTTCAGAGCCTGACTATCCTGCTGTAAAGGATGCTGACAAGTTCAGGGGAAAACTGATTCAGAGGACAAAGTTCTGTTGCATGTGAGGCTGCTGGTATGGCTGCTCTGTAGGTGTCTGTGAAACAAACCTTATCAGGCTGCAGCTCACGGTATCGATCTATTGTTCATTATCAGATAATGAACCCCTCATGATTTAGATACATTGCTTATAAATCATACTCAGGCAGCACTTCTGACTAATCTGTTCCATGACTATCAAAGGTTCTTTTTTTTCTCCCCCAACACCTTTTTGTTTGTGCACTTAACACCGTTACCAGCATTGAACATCATAAGGGAAAAATCAGTAATAGGAGTTCACAGCCCCAAACTTTGGGTTTTTTTCAAGTCCCTTTGAATGTAACAAAACCCTGCAAACAGCCTGTATAAACGTTATTTTCAACAGACCCATATAGGTTTGCAGACCTTTTCTGTGTTGAACTTGGAGGGAATTTTCTAAGTGGGAATAAGGTACAAAACCCAGAGCAGGAAATGTCATGCACAAGTCTCCATGTCTGAGTGCTTTACATGTAATTTTAGGTATTAGAAGGTATTCATGTTTCAATTAAAATCTGTGAGGCTTCCCCCTGACCTGAAATAGAGGACAAAACCAATGTTTTGCAGCAAACACGTGGATAATGAAAAAGGAGTTTAAGGTAATAAAGGCAACTCAGGTTTTCCATCTGTGGAGTTGTTGGCTCAAGCAGGAAATAGTTCAAGCAATAGGAACAGCAGCTCCTTGTAACTACTGTAATTGTTACAGTAAAGTATGGAAACATTCTTGTAAAAAGCTTTGATCATACTTTTTAAAATTTTATTTTGAGTTGATGTTAACGCATCATCAATATCACCTAAATTCAGCTGTTAAACCATTGAAGTACTTTGTGGGTGGAGAGGTTAGAATTTGAGTTACATGTTTGAAGCTGTATGGTTGCAGTACATTAACCTCAAGACATCTTACACTGTTACATGTCCTTCTTGTTTGTCTTTCTTTCAGGTGGATAGGCTGTGTCAGATCATGCACAGGAGCACAAAACAGCCACAGCACAGAAATTGTACTCTCTACTCTCCTGAGAACCAGCAAACCTTTCATACCTGTGTAAGTCCCTTTTTGGGCATTCCTTAGAGAATTTCCTCTGCTTTGACCAACAAGATTTTTTCTTATATATTAGTGAAAATGATGGGCTTTAATCTTCATTTGCTCCTGTATTCTGAAGGGCAAGAAGAGACAGAATGGTGGCTGAAAACAGGCTTTGAAGCTGTGCTGAAAGAAGTAACTCAGTGACTTCCTTTTTTTGTGTTTCTCAGCCTTCCTCAGAGCCATAACACAGCATGTGAGTGTTTTGGAGGCAGGCAGAGCTGAGACAGGATGCAAATGACTGAGTTAAAGCTGCTCTTTCCATAGCTCTGAGGACAGGCTCACGGATGGCAGGGGACGTCACCTACGCGGCCGTGGCGATGCTGCCGAGGGAAAGGCCCCGCGCTCCTTCAGGGACACCAAACCCAGGTAAAACCTCTTGGGGACACACTCTCTGCTCTCTTGAGCTCTCTCCTCTTTCCCTCTCACATTTTAAGTTGGGTAAAACTAGTAGAACGCCATAAGATGCTGCATGGGAAGGGCAAGAAGGTGGAATAGTGGATGAGATCCTCACAGTACAAATCAGCCAAGCTGCTCCAAAGCAGAACAACCAAGGAGCAGCAGGTCAGGTCTGGGTCCCAGGCTTTAAGTAACAGAATGAGAAAGAAAAAGTGTTCATTGGTTGAGTAATGAGCATAATGTTTCTTTTTAAATGAGTAACATGATCAAGACAATGCTCCACTGAATTACTACCTAGCCCACTAATCAGATCAATGTTTATGTTCATGGAAAAGGAGCAGTAAATTAACCAGGAAATCAGGAAACAAGTAGCAGTCTAAAGTTCAGCCACTGTCACTGAAGGAAGTACTGAATGTCCCCTAAAAACTTCCTGCTCTTTCTCGCTAATTTTCCAGTGGTGATTTTCCAGAACCAAATTACCAATCTGTGATCATTTCATATTTTTGTAAAAAAGCCCCAAAGGATTAAGCCAGTATTCAGGGTAAGGAGATGATTTGAACTAAATTTTCTGAAGAAGTGGCATTTCTACTACTTGGAAAAAAAAAATGTAATTCATTTATGAAAGCATTTGGACAAAATTCTGGATCACATCTAACATGAATGGCAGCTTATTATGAGCAAATAGGAAATTCTTGTTACATCAGACTAAGGATATTTTCATGCTTTCATTAGTAATTATTGTATTTATTCCCTTAAGGAAACAGCATTGCGTAATGAGCATTTTTAGATGTTCTACTTACAATGGAGATTAATAATGATGATGGTGCTCTGAATACATGCACTTAAATGACAGAAAATAATAGCTTTTATAGATTTTTACAAGAGTGGTATCCAAAAGACAAAAATTAGTTCACTTTATTATATATATTTATATATAATATATATTATATATATTTATATATATATAACATATATATTTTTATATATGTAATATATATACACTTTATTATATACATGGCATTAAATACTACCTTAAATTCTGTGTTCATGCACCTATGGATGTTGTTTGCACTGCTATAACCTGCACAACACAAAGCGGTCTTGCCTGGAATTTTACCCAATACCCAAAGTGATAAAACTTATTTGTGAAGGGAGACAGACATCAAATCTCGATTAGAAGACATCCAAAACCAGTCCTTGATCATGCTGCCTAAAGGAAAAGCTCAATTTTGGACAGGCCAGTTCCAATGAAATTTATCATTAATATGTGGATGGCTCTTAGTAAACTTTTGTTGAACTGATTTTAACTTATGATATTTTCTCACATGAAGTTACTGGCCATGGTAATTAAGTGATTTCTCAATGCCCTGTTCCCTTTACATATTTAACCTCTCAAAAATGCTAATCATTTTTGTGGATGTTCTGTTCATACTCCAGTGCTTCCATCCCCTTTAAGAAACAGGCACCAGAGATCCACCCAGTAGTTCTACAAGCCTTAGTTATTCTATCTCAAATATACAGAGACAAAATCTCTTAACTAATCTTTTCTTCAGTGTTTACAGCCCCCAGTCTCACTTTCCCCAGTCTTCTCTCTGATTATACTCAAATACCCTTTGTTTGATTGGGCTTGGATTACAGTTGGACTTCAGCTGTCACTCAGGTGCTCTGGATAACAGGGACGTGGGGGCCACATTTCTCTTCACAGAGAAAAGCAAGGCATAACTCCCCAAGGATATTTTCTGGGAATCACAGCCAGGAACCTCAGAGAAGGAAAAACCAATTCTTATCTCATTTGCTGCTCCTGTGTTGTGCCAAAATAGAATGCAATATGGAGATTGTTTACCCAAAGTGATGGTGTTTTGTTTCCTTGGCCCATCAGGGCCAAGCGCATGTGCAGACTGTTGGTCAGCAAACAGTCACAAGATTCTGTGCAGTGGAGTTGAGTGCTTGTGCAGTTTCAGTGTAGATATAGTGTAATATAGTATAAAATAATATAGTGTAATAAAGTAATTAATTAGCCTTCTGATATCCATGGAGTCAGATGCATCATTTCTCCCAGATGTTGGGGTCCCCTGCTTTACAACAGGAACGAGGGGATTCTTGGATGCTCTGCCAGAGTGTGTCGAGGAGGATTTAGCAATGGCACTATCTGTGCCCAGGCTTTGCTAGGTGCAGGTGCTGTTACCGTGCATGTGCTTCAAAAGTAGAAAAGTGTTCCTAAATCCCAGAAGGATAAGCACAAATGAGAATCCATTTTTCAGTGAAAGACTCTGGCAGTTTTTGTGTCCCGATTCTCTCACAGATAATTTGAGAGGTGCCTGATTATGAATCCTGAGTGGCTACACAGAGCTTTCCCTGGGAGAAGGACAAACCAAGGAGAGTTCAAGTCTACCACCAAACTAACCCACAAGCAGTTGTAGCCTGCTATTGGTTGTGCCCTTAACTTCTTGTTCCTCTCCTTAACCTCCTGGGCTGCTCTGGGTGTTGACCAGGGCCACCTGGAGCCTCTGGAGCTTCCCCCAGACCCCTGGATGTGCTGGCCCACATCTGGACACACCATTCCTTAAGGGACCTGCCCAGGAGCACTCCCTGGCTGCACATTCACCAGGCAGAAGCTTCCAATACACAGGGATGTTTTCTGCACCTGACAACAGGGACAGGGAAGTGTAGTCAAATTTCAGTTTCAGTAGCTGACAGAGATCTCCACCTTGTTGTTGAATTAGGTGAGGGTGTGGAAGCATCCGGCAGAATTACGGTTATGTGGTGTTTTAAAACCCCCCTGCTGACTTCCGAGGACTCTGCATTCAAATAATAATTCCAGCATTCAAAAAATCATACCAGTCCATATACACTGTAATAGAAGGAATGATTTTGGTTAAATATTCAGCTTGCATGGATAAGTTTTTTTTCTTACAGGCCTAGAGATTATTTTTGAAGGAATAAATGTGCATTTGAGAGACAAATTATTTACTAACAGTAGCAGAATGTCTAAAATACTTATTTTAGAAGTACCTCCATTTACAGGGCTAATACATTCAAAAGTTTAAAAGTCCTGAGTGTTTTTGGAAAATTATTTACATTCTAAGAAGAAAAACTTTTAGGGCATTTGATTTGAGAGCAATTACATTTAATTCACAAATTTTCTGTAGTTCATTGAATTAATAATTTGAAAGAAAGCAAACAACCAAGTGTATTAGGTCATATTCTCTAAAGCACAGACTGTCTCCCCTATATGAATAACCTTTACTTGCCAATCAGGTTCTCAGTTGGTTTTTTAACTGTAAAACCTCTCCATACTTCAGTAATTCTCATATGAAATGCTGCCTCATTTTAACCTAATGAAACTCTCTTCCTCTGACAAGTTTTTCCCTCAACAGTGAAATTTAATACAACACTTTTTAAAAGCCACAGTGGTCACAAACTAGGGTGGTAGCACAGAAGCTTATTCTTGATACAGATGGATAAAAATCTCTCAACCTATGGAACCAAAAGCAGTGTCCCAAAGGTCCAAATACCTTCCATAACACTAATCAGTAGCTCTGCAAAATGCCCAGGTAAATTATATTGAAAACATATTCCGAAAGAATCCATGTGTCTTGAACCCACACCGTGAGATTTTAATGCCAGTTTTGGTTTTGTTTTGGCAATGTGCTTTTGGAAAAGGATGTCTTCAACCATCAGCTGCAGGCAGCACCTGAAATACCCTGGGATAAGCACAAGTCAGGAATGGGATTCCTCACAAGTCAGGAATGCCCCCAGGAATTGCCTTGCTGCAGCAGCATTTCTCTGAGTGCTGGTTTGCATTTGGCACCTCTCTGCCCAACAGAGCAGTGGCGGGTCTGGTGCCCCTCCAGCCCCTGTGGGACCTTCTGAGATGCCTTAGCAACAGATGGGATGCTTGCCATGGACAAGATCCAGCTCCTTCCCATCCTTCAGGCTGTTTGTCTGACTCCTGCTCCAGCCACCCAGCACCCAGCAGTTCAAAGCTTATGGAGGAGGCTTTTCCTGCCTGACAGCAGGAGGAAGTGGTAAATCATCATCTTGCCTGCCAGTTGCCTAGGAAAAGGAAAATGCTGAACAAGCAGCCCTGGAAACACACCCCCCTTTTCACACAGGCTCCGCCTTTATTGTTCCTCCACCTGGTGATTGGCACAGCCACAAATGTCAGCGCTGCCCTCTCCTTACAGGAAACACCATCACCTATGCTGAGCTGCATGTGAAGCCCCAGCCCCAAGGGAGCAGCAGAGCAGAGACTTCCGCTCCTGGTACTGTGCAATTTTGTTTGGTTTCTATTTATAGATGGAGTTTTTCCGATTGCCCACCAGTGAAACCTGCTATCAAGAGTCTTTATGTACACTCTCTCAATGAAGGGCTGATCTGTCATTTCATCTGCTGCTTTTCTTCCTGGCTTCTCAGATTTTCACTTTCCTTTTAAAAATAATACTGAGAGATGTTTTTAAAATAATTTCTAAAAAGCCTTCATGCCCTACATGGGAAATGAAGTAAAGCAAAGAGAAATTGGTTTAAAAAACCAAATAAATGGTTTTTTTAGAACCCTCGTGGGGGAAGAATCCCAGGGATGCATTTGGCTTTGGAAGCAGGGTAATGTCCTGGTCTCTATGTGCCATTAGTGCCTGGAGATTGTCACCCTCCCTGTACTGGGAACATCATACCAGATAGGTCAGGCAGCCAGAGGATGGAGCAGTTGCTCATCTCACACAGGCAAGGTCAGGGAAACAGAGGTTATGACAGTGCACATCTGTCTTGTGGCACTGGCACCTTAACCCCAAATCTCCTCGGGTTCTGCAGCTTCCTGAGGGTTTCCCTCTGACACGCACAAATGACAAACAGCTGGAGAGATGCTTGGTTTGATGCACTTTCCTGTGCTGTGCCAGGGGGTGTCAGTATGGGGCTTTTTTTTCTGTGCAATTAGGGAAGTTATCTTTGCACTGCAGGACAGGAACAGTAACGCTTGGGAACAGAGAGGAGGAACACCCCACTGCTTGGGAACAGAGAGGAAGAACACCCCACAGCTCATCTCTGACACCCTAGCCCATCCCTGACACCTCAGCTCATCCCTGACACCTCAGCCCACCCCTTACAGACACCACAGCCCATCCCTGACACCACAGCCTGCCCCTGACAGACACCACAGCCTGTCCCTGACACCACAGCCCATCCTTGATACTTTCCCTGAACTGCTCTGCAAGGTCCTGCAGGGTGTGTGTGGGTAGGTGAGAGGAGGCAATGCTTGAGAAAAATAAGTCAAAGGAGAAAAGGCAAATTCTTAATGGTTGACAATCACTTGCTCTAAGTGACCAAACATTTGATTTCACTTCCACATGTGCAAAATTGATGCAGATTTTTAATAAGTTAAATGCCACTGCATCCTCCTGACAGCAGACTGATTTTAGGCAGATGATTTCTCTGTTGTTTCCCCAGTGTTAAGTTTAAGAGTGCCAGGACCTTAAGCTGCTCTTCCTCCTGCCTCCCTGCAGGCTGCTGGCACAGGAGCTCAGCCTGGTTCTACGTGGCACTGGTCCTGGCAGTCCTCGTGCTCATCCTGCTGGGAGTCGTGGCCATACAAGCCAAGCAGTGTGAGTAGATCCTGCCTCCTGCTTCACCCCTTCACTGCAGACATGGTTAAACCTCTGAAAGAGCTGAGAGAAAAATTCCCTTAGTAGCGCACTAAGAAGGTGTCAATTCGTACACAAATACAGGAAATAAGAGAGTCCTGACAGGGGCCTGGAGTGACAGGACAAGGGGCAATGGCTTCACACTGACAGAGAGGAGGTTTAGATTGGATATGAGGAAGAAATTGTTCCCTGTGAGGCCCTGGCACAGGATCCTCAGAGAAGCTGTGGCTGCCCCTGGATCCCTGGAAGTGTCCAAGGCCAGGCTGGATGGGGCTCTGAGCACCCTGGGACAGTGGGAGGTGTCCCTGCCCATGGCAGGAGGGTTTTGGAATGAAATGATCTTTAAAGTCTTTTCAAGCCAGGCCATTCCATTAACATCTTCTCAGGAGGGCTTTGCTCACTGTGTTTCCTCCTAACTGTGTCTGTACCAGGCAATGTACACAGAGACATCCTCACATTCACAGTCCAGCTCTGGGTACCAAGACTGTATTTCCTTATCCTTCTTGTTAACCATGACCTCTTTCTCTTATTTTTTTTATTTTTTTTTGACTTTGGACTGTTCCAGTTTTGAAGGGCATAGCAGGAAAATCAGGAAGTTCGCCCCACTATGGTCTGAACAGCACCAGCAGTGACATTTCTTCAGAGAGGACTGTCTCAGCAGCACTCCTGAAACAGCTTATGGAGGAGCTGTGTGCAGATGGACAGGGTGAGGCATGTTACTCCTTTCCAGCAGAGAGGATGTGCGGTGTGCACAGTTCTGTTGTCTCTGTTCCCATTTCTCTGACACCCTGCAGTTTATGGGAACTCACGGTGCTCCTGCAGAGCAGTAGTAACAAAATCTAAAGTAACATTTTAATCACGATAGTCTTGCTCCTCTGTTGATATAAAGTTTCCAGTATTTTCATTACATTTCTATCTGCCAGGAGCTGCTGTCAGAAGTGCCATATGTCCTCCTCTTGTCCTGGAGAACACTTTCCGGACAATGGTTCATAAACAGAGGGAGGAATTCCATCCATTGCAGGAGCTAAATATTCCCCCTGTCCACCCACAGGGACAACGTGTGAGCTGTGTCCCCCTGGCTGGCAGCTGCATAGGGGCAGATGTTACTTCTTCTCTGAGGAGGCCAGGAGCTGGGAGGACAGCCAGAAAAACTGCCTGGCCAGGAAATCCCAGCTGCTTGTCATTGAGGATGAAACTGAGATGGTGAGTCTTGCAGCAGTGACAGGCCTCAGCCAAACACTTCTCCAAGAGAAAATGGCCTGGATGTCAGGAGTACACACAGACAAGCAAGAGCCCCACTAGAGAAAGGATCTGAGTCTCCCTGCCCAGGAGCTGGGTTTGGGAATGTCATTAGAGCAGAGCTGAAGAGGAGAAGCACAAGAAATGCCAAGTGTGGAAGCCAGAGTAGCTTTGACTGGGAAGAGGAAATGCTGGGGACTTTCCACTGCTTGGCTCTGGGAAGAGAGGAGGCTGGTCGTGTGTGTGGGCTGATGTAAGGGGCTGCTCTGCCATGGCTGCATCCCTGCCCTTGCTCTTCAAAAGGAAATAAAAGCTGTGCATGAGGCAGGAGCATGACCTGGGCACAGCAGGAAAGCTCTTCTGTCAGGTAACATCCTTCTAATCATTCCACAGGAATTTATAGACAACAAAGATAAAGACACCAAATATATCTGGATTGGCTTGCACACTGAAGACATGGAGAAAACAGTGGAAGATCACAGAGTAAAAGAAAAGAGGTGATGATTGTTGGGGGGAGGATATATTTGGGGAAAGCAAAGTGCAATATCCCTGCTTAGAAATACAATTCTGAATCTGAGCTAATTACCCAAAGCACAGATCTAAGCCTGCAGCCTCAGGTACCTATCCAGTGTCTATTTCATGGCCAGTTCCAGGTCAACAGGTTCCTGCTGGGCACTTTGGGAAACTGATTTCTGCTTCCAGGACTAACCACAGCCATAGCTCATATATTTATTAATGCAGTGATATAATTACACACTTCTGCTGAAATCCCTGCCAACAAACTCTGTCACTTTGCAGACCATGAGCTGCCCTGCCTCTGCTGAAGGTGATGCCTGTCACCACATAGCACTGGCTGGGATCTCTGCAGCTTTCTTCAGCACTGTGGCTGCATGGGAGGATCCTTATCCTTGCAACATTAATAATGCCAAGCATCCATCCCTCAGAAGCCAGCAGTCCCTGCTGGGGGTGCCCAACCCATCTCTGCACAGCTGTTGTGCTTCAAGGGGGTGGTCAAGTAGGCATCATCCACCCCTCTCACCCAGAGCCAGGATTTTAAAGCAGTGATGAATTTAAACACAGCAACTCATTGCATTCCTTTTGGTCTCTCAGCAGGACTGCTCTAAAAAGCAATGAGGCTGACAAGAACTGTGCTGTTTACAGAAGGAAAAACCTGATCCAGGCAGATAACTGCCAGACCTTAAAGGAGTGGATCTGTAAGAAGAATGCAACTTTGCTGGTGCTCTGAGCCACATTTCCAGATAGCAGGCAGAGCTTCTCATCAGAAGACCCACTTTACAGACAAACCAACTTGTGATGTAAATGATTTTCATCAGACTTGCAGGGAAACTTGCACTTTGCTGTGCTGTGCTCCCTAAGAAGTCAGAAGACAGGTCCTGCAACAGGGCTGCAAGCTGGCCCACAAGGATTCTGGGTGCTGAGCCTTCACACAGACAGATTTTGGCAGCAGCTGCCTCAGGAAGGGTCAGAGGAGGAGAGATACTTGTGGGGAGGAGCACCGTGCACTTAAACAGTGTGATGTGCAGGAATTGTGGTCCCTGTGGGGATGAAAGGTGTGCTGGGCCCTCTGCTGTCACCCCTGCCTGCAGGCAGCTGCTGAGCTGAGGACTTCTTTTTTGGGTTTCAGGATTTTAGTGTCTGTTGAAGTTTGTGGCCTTGGGGTTTTTTCCTTGGGGTCTAATTGTGACTCACAGAAGCCACTCGAGGGCTGGGAAAAAATGCATTTATTGGACAGTGTCTTATTCAAAGCTGCTGCACAGCTACTGGGTGTGGACAGCAGATCAGGCATGGAGTGACTTGTAACACTGGTTAATGTGCTGATTGCTCCCATCCTCTTCTGCTGCTGAGCCTTGGAATCTGAAGGGATTAACTAGGGAAGGGGCTTGGGCTGCAAAACAACATTGCAGTGCAAGGAAATAAAGTTGATAACCTTCCTCTCCACCTATGTTTTGTCCCCTTACACTGTAAATTCCAATTTACATTGTAAATTCCACAGTTATGGTATGGTGAGGTGCCAAAGACTGCTGAAATAAATACCTGGGAGTGCACTCAGTAAATGCATTACTTAGGCACTAAAGTGTCATGAATAAATGCTATTTCTGGGTCTAGAACACAAAAATGCTAAGAGCAGTCTGACCTAGTGCCTTTATTAGATTCCCATGTTTGACAAAAATGAAGAAATGTCATGAATTGAAGGTGCTACTCTAACAAAAATGGCACCAACTGGAATTTAAGTCCTTACAGCAACAAAAAAGAGAAACATGGCTTTTGAGATGGTGAGCCTTTACCTCATCTTTGCTGTGATGCACACAAATAAAGGCAGCTGCAGTTTAGCAGAGATGTTTTTTCATACATGTGCATGCCTGGGGAGGGTTTATGTCCAGCACTTTAGGGCTGCAGATTTAAAAGTGAACTGTACCCTCAGGGACTTCCCTTCAAACAACAACAACAAAATCCCAGCACAGATTTGTCACGAAGAATGTAGCATCAGCAGCTCAAGACCCATGAGAAACTGCTGTTATGTAAGAGCAAACAACAAAAATCCCCCAAACTCAGCACAGCACGTGAGGGGAAGAGGATTGGTTTGCTCATTCTAGACAGAGAAGCAAAGAAAAGGAAACACTCTGAAATGAGTAAGATCATCATCTATACCTATATAATACATCCTTTATAGAGAGAGAATTTCTGACTGCTGAGAAATTTTCACTTCAGGGTACTCACAGCACACCCTTCTCCATGCAGTGGAGTTGACAATTGCTGGTTTTCTAGCAGATCTATCTTGATTCATGCCGAATTTAACAAGAAAAACAAACTCCTGCATGCTGGCTTCTCTCAAATTAGTTGTGGTGTTAAGGATTTAACAATATTCATAAAACATCTACGATTTGGGCCTTCTTGCTATTATTCATGTAATTAAACAAGTTTTTGCAGGGCCTTACTGACGTTCTTACCTACAATTTAAGCAGTCACTTATTTAAAAGAAAAAAGAAATTACCATTGAAGTACTTCATCAAACTCCACTCTGAGTAAAGCAAGTTGGCAGAGTTTGCAGCTTCACTCTTCTTAACATCACTGAAGAAGTTCATTGCATCCCTGAGGAGTCAGATTCCAGAAGAGCTTTCACTTTTTAACCTTTTGTTAAAAGTGTGACTCATTATGAGGTGTTAAAAAGGGAAAAGCATTCTTTTTTGGATCAAATATTCTGCTTCATGTCAGGCCCAACATTATGATTAAAGATTTTTTCATGTTCAAAACATTAATATTTTACTTTGCTTCAGATTTTTTTTTCACCAAAATGGTGCCTGAGATGAAAAATACTTTTATTATTCCAATATTAAGATACAAACCACTGTAACTCAGGGGCTCTGTAAAGATATTTATTAAGTATCTTTTCAGGACTATTGCACATACCATATCCTTCAGAATCAGGTTAATGTAAAAACATTGCAGAATAACACCTTCCCCCCAACATAAAAAATAAATAGATAATTAGGCTTTTTATACTGTAGAGTCCTGTTATTGTGCCTATAAAGCATACAAGCAATTAAGAAAAGTGTAATCCAGCAAAATTAGTTATTATATTTAAATAAACATCTGAAAGGCACAAGCTGCTGACAGTATCCATGTGTATGGTCCTGCTACAGTCAAGTCCTTCTATCACAGAAAATAATGAAGGTGAACTTCCCATTCTTCCTTCTCTGGAAACTTCATAGTTATATTCCTTCCAGGCAAATTCGCTTCCTCTGGGTCAAATGACACTTTTAATCTTTGGACAACGTGATAGATATGTGTGGGATTCAGACAATCAGAGGGATTGTGCCCTAATCCTGTTCAGGCCCCCAGGATTCCAAGAGCACTGGAGGCTGCTGCTGAAAAAGTCACCTACACCAGGAAACACTGACTGTCCACCTGGAAATGTCCCCTTGCTCAGAAGCCTCACACCATGACAAGCACAGGGCATAAGGGAGACACAGAGAAATATCCCTTGCTGCTAATTCTCTCATTTCCTTCTCCTGATTTTGCCTCCTTGCACTGAGTACTATTCCTACATTTACACATTAATGCCTGCAGCTTCACTATCACCCCTCCAGTTCTAACTCTTCTCCCCCCCATCAGTGCAGATGCTCAGGTAAATAGATATTCTTATCTATTGTGGCCTTTCTTTGGCTAAAGAAACTGTTGTGAGGATAACTTCAGGTGCAGTGCAGCTACATAAATCAGCTTGACAGTGTTATCACCAGGATTTAACAAAATGTAACATAACATTAACAAAACGTGGAATAAAATGCAAGGTACATCCCATCAAATGGAGAGAGGAATTTGCTGTGATCCTGTCTAAAACAACAGTGTTCACTTCTGCATTGCCCTGTATCCACGAGGCACTGGCAGCCCTCCAGACAGACCCACTCCACCACCCATGCACACAGAGCCTGGCAAAAGGAAAAGCAGAACAAAAACCTCCAACTGCACACCCAAAAAGGGAAAGAAAGAGCAGCTGCTCCTACAAGAGAAGAGTAAATGGAGGAAATATTGATGGCACAGCAAAAAGAAACTACAGCTGGGCAGTAGCTGGAAAAATGGGGCAAGGAAATGACTTATCAAGATGCTGAAGAGAGCCTTTAAAATGGTATCTTTAAAGCTTTCCTCCATAGGTGGAGAATTCTGGCTACCAGAAAAGTCATTCACCTCTGGGTAGGAGCTGGGACACATTCCCAGGTCCCAAAGTGTAGGCATAGCCTGTGTAGGCATCATATCAGAGCTCTGAGTGTCAGGGGTGGTGGCTTTGTCCACCTTTATCTTGCTGAGTTGATATTCAAGCTACAGACCCATTTCCTGGTTAAATAACATCCTGAGGCTGAGACTCCTTTGGACTCCAGATAGGCACAGCTGCCAGAGCCTTTTACTTCAAACCTGTCATGGAGAAGGGAAGACAGGATTACTTGGACACCCACAATCAAATATTGCAATAGAGCAAAGGCAGCTATGGGCATCTCAGGTTCTCTTTGAATTCTCTTTGAATAAAGTGTGATTTATCTCAGGCAAGGCACCAGAGGAGGATGATGTTTTGTGCCTTGAAGGGAACACCATGGAGGTTGTCTTTTCTTAATGGTATCTCGTGCCCAGAATACAAAATCCAGGACTTGTAGTACTCCTGCATCTTGTTTAGTGGTCACTTAATGTGAAACACACCCTTAGAGCAGAGACTGAAACTCAGGTTTGCCTTTCTCAGGGATGCTGTGCCATCAAGACGGGCGCCACCACCTTGCACCTCCACATCCTCCTATCTAGCTCAAAGGTTCCAGCAGAAGCTGTGAAGGAAATGCATCTCTAATTTCTCCCTTCCTAAAAACCCAACAGGCTTAAGGGGGTGGGAGGAAACAAGAAGCAAATCTCAGTTTCCACACCGTAGGTGTCCCTACATAAGAGGTGAGGACCTGTCAGCAACTCTGTTTTCAAACAAAGGGCTATAAAGTTCTATGGATAGGCCAAGCAAACTGGAATGGTCTCTGGAAAAGCCAAGGGACAAATCCTCACCAGTGTAGTGACACCTGAGCTTAGATATCAAGGTGTTTGCCCTCCCCTTCAAGAGGGGCAGTTTGAGGCAAGCAGTGAGGCAGAAGTCCAAGAATGGGAAGAATCTCACTGAAAATGAAAGCATCAGTGGATGTTTGTACTGCAGACAGGGGATAAAAGAGTGTGAAGGACTGCAGTTTTCAACTTGAGGTGCCCACGTGTTCCTCACATCTCACATTAAATGCCTTTGTCAGATCAAGCCTTCAGGGTAGTCACACATCACCAGTAGTGTCACAGACTTAAAAGTACTTAAATTTTCCACTTTTTAAGGTAATTTCAGACTTGTGAAATCTCCTTGCTTATGCCTATCATTGGTAATTGTGCTAACTCCTGCCAGCAGCTGCTCCAGGATGAGCTGCAGCGGCCTCTGAGGAGATGGGACAGCTGCCAGGGAGAGGAACAAAGTGCCCCACACCTGACACTGCTGGCACAGAACACAGGGCCCTGGCCACAGAGCAGCTCATGTAACATAAATTCCCATCTTTCTTCCCCTCCAGCAGCCTCTTTCTGAGGAACATTCTATAAAAATGAAAACATGTCTTAGCAGTCTCCCAAATCCCTTTGCTATTAACTTCACACAGCTCACATGCAGGTTTGTATTGTTGCAAAATATATTCTATGATGAGGAATTCGTTGGGGGAGGAATCTTCCCTTTCTCCCCCAATTCCCTTCCTCCCCCTACTTTTGTGTCTCTTGGTTTCCCTTTCTCTAATGTCTGTTACCATCAGCCTGCCTTGTGTCGCTTCTCAACATTACAAACTCATCCCCTGGCTTTCATCTGCCACAGTTTTAACAATGTCATCTGAAATCTTCATTGCCCTCTCCATCCTTTCAACATAATAACAGACATTTCCTACAAGTCACTAGATCTGTATTATTTTTCTTACTCCCCTATAATCAAATATCACCATCAAAACCCCTCCACATCAACTTACAGTTCATTGTCTAATGCTTTTCCATTTACCCAAAAGAACTCTTCATTTCTTTTATAGAGTCCAATCCATGGGTCTTGCTTTGTTATCTTCATCATAAACCTCTGTAGGAATAAACCCACATGAGAAAAGAAGTTCTGCATGTTCAGTCCAGCTATCAAAATACAAAGTCTTTGATCCAGGGCAAAAGGAAAACAACAATCTAGCCTTTCCTGCTGAAGAAACAAAATTAAACCTAAATATACAGAGACTGGTGACTGGGATAGGTTGACTGACCTAGAGAGAGGCTATTCTAAAATATCAAGGTCTGCTATCAAGGTCTGGAACAGACACAAAAGAATATATTCTCCTAGGCCTTTGTTCAGGGTGGAATGTTTCCTAATACTCTGGTATAATATAGAAAAAAAATGCTCCAAGCTGCACTTCAGGTAACTATCTCCTAACTCCAAAGGTCACAATTAACATATTTACCAACTTGTGTGTCATTAACCTATCTCAATATGAGAAAACAATTGTTTAATTAAAGATAAATGAGATGCAACAGTGTTTACCCCGATAGATGCCCTCAATATGACAATTTATAGCTGTGAGCAGCACCAAATTTAATTCAGAGAAATATCAGAGGTTTTCTAAACCATGAACTGCTCAAACTGATGTTTCCTGTTTTCAGGGAGAAGAGGCATGAAGTCGTCTGCAGGCTGTGACTCATTGTGGTCTTACATCAGCTTCCTAACTGTTCAGTTGAGGAGGATGCAGAAGCAGTTCCCTGGAAGAGAACTGGGGGAAAACAGGATCCCCCTGTGGTTCCCTTACCAGCTCCTGGTGATTCTCGATGACCAGCAGGGAAGCATTGTGGGAGGAGCACTGGCTCTGGCTGGAGTTCCAGGCAGCCTCACTCTCTGAGAGGAAGTAACACTTCCTCTGGAAGTACAGCCAGCCTGATGGACACAGCTCCAGGGGAGGACACACTGGAAATGTTTTGGCCAGAGAAGGCTTTACTGGGAAAAGACAAAAAACAATCTACCCTGTTTTTCCAGCTGGGAAAGGTTTTACTTTCTGACTGCATCATCTAAAATAATCCCAGTCTAGCCACAGCATTGTTACTTCTGCCCAGCTGTAATAATTATTGTAAACTAATGATATATTCTGGATCCTGCACCCTTCTGCCTCTTGACATATCCTTAAAAGGATGGTCAGGGACAGGTTGGTAGAGGTAGCTGAGAAGGTGATCATAAAGTGTCACCCAAGGACTCTTCTACAGCTTAAAAATTCCAACAACTCTAGTTTTTGCATGCATTGCTTCCTCACAGTTGAATTAATAATTTTGTTTATTATAGTGGCAGTTTTGAAGGACTGCAGATTGGTGGGACAATCTTCCTGTTGTTGTTTTCTTGAACTTGGATTAAGACCAACAGTGATGTGACAAACTTGATACCAAAAGTAAACTAAGACTAAACTGAGCCCTCCCTAGTCCCACTGAAGCATGTGGAGCTGTTCCTGCACCGGCCCACAATTTCAAACAGAAATCACAGAATCACACAGGATCACAGAGTGGCTTGGGTTGAGAGTGATTTCAAAGATTATTTTGTTCCACCCCCTGCCATGGGCAGGGACAGATTCCATCAGATCAGGTTGTTCCAAGCCCCATCCAGCCTGGCCTTGGACACTTCAGGGATGGGGCAGCCACAGCTTCTCTGGGCAACCTGTGCCAGGGCCTCAGCACCCTCTCAGTATGGAACCCCAAACCCTGGTAATTTCTATTGCTAATTATATCTTCTTTTAAAATTCCTTACTTACCAAACTGGATACAGGAAATCAGAATGACAGCAGCAGTAAGGACTCCAGCAACAGCTCGCCACAGCCAAATGTTTGAGAACAGACCTGAAAAAATGAATGCAAGGAATTAAAAAACAAAACAAACCCAAAATAACAAATAAGAACCAGCTGACAGGGGAGTAGAGCCTAGGACACATGAAACTGTTAAAAACAAATGTAGCTCTCTGTGGAGAGCAGGCTAGGAGCAGAAACATTTAGTTTATCTTTGCAAGGCTTATCCGCTAACAAGAACTCTGAGTTATGGTAAATTTTAGTTACATCATCCAAAACTTAAAGTGATCCAAAGAGAAAGAAACGAGCATGGGAAAATGACGGTGGACACTAAATGCCTAAACACGGCACGGATAAGTTCCATGGATAAGAGCCTGGAGAGGAAATAAGAAAAGCCATCGGTTCTGGAGCCCAAAACTTTTCCTGAGAAATATCCAGCCTTATGCCACAGCCACAGCTGTTTAGTCTCCTTTTGCTCCTGTCTGCCCCAGGGCTCTGGAAGCACACAGGCCCTGCCGCTGCCCTGTGTCGGGCAGTGCCGGGCCGAGGTGTCCCCACAGGAGGGGCCCCTCAGGAGGGCCCCCTCAGGAGAGCCCCCTCTCCTGGCGGTCTCTCCGCTGCCAGCCCGGCGCCTTTCCAGCGCTGCGGCGGCTCCCGGGGAGCATCCCCGGCTCCCCGCGCTCCGGAGGGCTATCCCGGGTCCCCCCCGCATCCCAGCGCGGCCCCTCAGTGTCCCCCGCCCGTCACCTTTGGTGCCGCGCCCCGCGGAGCCGCAGCGCTCGGCGCCGCTGGCCATGGGCGCGGGGCTGGCAGGACCGGGGCCGCCCGGCCGCGCTCGGGCCGCAGCGAGACCGGCCGCTGCTCCCCCCGATGCCGCTGCCCTCGCTGCCCTCGCTGCCGCTGCTCCCCTCGGTGCCGCTGCCCTCGCTGCCCTCGCTGCCGCTGCTCCCCTCGGTGCCGCTGCCCTCGCTGACACTGGCCCCGCTGCACGTCCCCAAGGGCATGGCCTCGGAGCGCGGGCTCTGTGCCGAGGGGGACCTCGGGCCGGGAGCAGTCACTCCGCAACTCCGGAGAAATAGGAAATGGGGACGCTTTCAAGGAGAAGTCGGCTCCTACAAAATCTCACCGGGATCCTGTGACATCAGCAAATTCCAGGAACCAACACGAAGGGAGAAGGCTTTGTTTTGGTTTGGTTTTGTCTAGTGGGGTTTTTTTTTGGTTTTGCTTTTTTCGGGTGTTTTGGTTTTTTATGGTTTGGTCCCCCCCCCACAACTGTATTTATTTCATGTGAAAAACGCCAGTCACTTGTTTTTAAAATTTTAAAAGTTCAATAGTAATAAAATGGTTATAAAAATAGGAATACAATTAGAGTAATAATAATTTGGACAATTTGAATTAGGACAATATGAGACAATAAAAATAAAGAGTTAGGGACGTCACGGTACCTTTTTCTGGGCAGCGTAAACTCGAAAAAGGACCCACGTTAACAGAGGACTAACCCTTAAAAACAACAGCCTGTTGCATATTCATACACCTCATACATGATGCATAAATTCCATTCAAACACAGGATTCTGTCTGGTCATCGTCAACTTCTTCTTCTGAATCCTGACAATGCCTTCGAGGCGGGAAGTTCATTTCTTCTGATAAGAGGGCAATAAATTCTTTTTCTCTGAAAGATTTAGGTATCTTGTGGCTGCTATCTCAGTGCAAGTCCTTTCTTTTAAAAAGTATCCTACATAGCATAGTTTCTATTTTAACATTTTGTTATAACCCAAAACGATATTTAACACACTACTTAAGAGAATTAATACAGCATAACTTTCTAATACAGCACATATAATATTCATTTTAATATTTGCGAAAAGCCAATCATAAAACACACATCTTTCACATTTTATATTTATTAATTTTCTTCTTTTGTATGGAGAAGGATAGTAAAATCAAGTATTTAAATGATTACTTAAACCTCTTTGGAAAACCTGGCCAGTTGATTTGCTTTACCTAGAAGAACATAAAGCCTCATGATGCTGGCTTGCCCATGGGTGCAATAGAAATTTCAGCATTGCTTGGAAGACAGGGCCACACCTATCATCCATTTCATCTGGTGGATTTACACAATAACTGCTGTACTTACAACAGATCCGGGCTGTGCTGTGTGTTCTAACAGCCTGAGGAACACAGCTCTCTCCAAATCATCATGTGGGCTCTGTGTGAGGCTGATGAGGAATTCAGCAGTGGTTTATCCAAAATAAGCATCCTTCTGTACCTGGGCAGGAAACTTCAAAGAGAAAACCATGGGAATGGGGGGTTACACTTTAAGCTTTCACTGAAGTCTCCAATTACTTTGATTGTCAAGGATTCTGAGCAGTGGTGAGTTGCTGAAAACCATCTGCAGGTGTTTATGTTTACAGCTTAGAAAGAACCATATAAACTTTATACTTTCGTAAGTATAATTTGAATTGCAGGTAATTTTAGCCTTTGCCTGCAGCAGGAATTCATTTAAGCACTGAACTGGGAGAGCTGGACTGGTCAAAGTTCTCAGGAAGGCACTGGGGAAGAAAAGGAACTATAAAAGGATGAAGAAGAATCCGAAAGATGTGTGACAAGGCTTAAGGCATGGTGGCTTCAGGGAGTCTTGGGAACTGAGGATCCCCAGGAGAGAAGAGGTGATGGGTCCAGAGAGCACAAGCTGGAAACTTTTCCAGAGGTTTTGCAAGACATGAATCCAGAGGGGCAGAGGATGAGAGGGGGGTGTGGAATTAGGGCAGCAGGGAGGTTCAGTACCTGCTTGATGTAGAGCATGTTTTACATGCAAGGAGACAGTGGAGCATTGGTATGTGCACAGCTGGCATTCAAAGAACAGCTTATTCAGCATTTATTGGCTCTGAAGGAGTGGCTTGGGCTCCTGCCATTCAGTCCTGCCTGTCACTGAGGTCAAAAATAGCATTGTGGCTTTTAACCACAGAGCATTCAGAAGTGAGCACTCCCTTCATGCTCACCCACAAGTACAGAAGGTAATTCTCACAGCTGCAGGAGATTCTCCAGGCTGGCAAAAAAACCCTGAGAAATGCTGTCAACATAGCTGTGAATCATCTGACCTCCAAACCTACTGTTATTAACCCCAGATGCTTGTAACTGAGACACTCACCTTTACCTTCACTTTCCCTGATCAGTTTGGCTAAGAAGCCTCCAGACAATTCCTAAAATAGAAGTTGGTTAACAAGATAGGAATTTCTTGAAGGCTAAAGGCAGAAATACCCTCCAAAGTGAATCACTGGAAAGTTACTTTAAAATATTGCCATGATGTAGGCATAAAAATGCAAACATTCTAAGGAAAAAGCATGGCATTGTACAAGAGGGCTTTCATGGGACTGACTTGAAAAGGCAGAGTTGGATGCTGTGGTGCTGCCTCCTGCCTGCTGCTACCCCAAATAATCCTTGATTACCTTTTGTCACTCATAGAATCATGGAATGGTTTGGATTGGAATAGACTTTATCTAACTCCAACCCCTCTGCCATGGGCAGGGACAGCTTCCACTATCCCAGATTGCTCAGAGCGCCATCCAGCCTGGCCTTGGACACTGCCAGGGATCCAGGGGCAGCCACAGCTTCTCTGGAAAACCAGTGCCAGGGCCTCAGCAACCCCCTGAGTATTTTTCCTGATATCTGCTTTAAATCTTTTCTATTTTAGTTCAAAACTGTTCACTCTTGTCCTGTCACTATCTGCTCATGTAAAAAATCTCTCTCCTTCTTTTTTCACAAGCTCCCTTCAGGCACTGGAAGACCACAATGAGGTCACCCCAAAGCCTTCTCTTCTCCAGGCTGCACAACCACAATTCCCTCAGCCTTTCCTCCCAGCAGAGCTGCTCCATCCCTCTGATCCCCTTGGTGTCCCTGCTCTGGCCTGGCTCCAGCAGCTCCCTGTGCTTCCTGTGCTGGGCCCAGGGCTGGATGCAGCCCTGCAGGGGGGGCTCAGCAGAGAGGGGCAGAGGGGCAGAATCCCCCCTGCCCTGCTGCCCTGGGGCTCTGGGTGCAGCCCAGCACAGGGGGGCTCTGGGTTGGGGCAGGGTCAGCTCTCACCCACAGCAGCCCCAAGTCCTTCTGCCAGGGCTGCTCCCTCTGTTCATCCCCTGCCTGGATTGATCCCAGGGGCTGCCTTAACCCAGGTGCAGCACCAACACTTGGTCCTATTAAATCCCATGAGATTCCCATGGGCCACTTCCCAAGAAAGAACAGAATTCCTCTACAGATAATTTGTGGTTCACCACAAAGCAAACATCACACTTAGCACCTTGAAAATTCACTCCCCATTTGAAGCCTTTGCTGCCACAAACCCAAAATGGTTCCAGAAAGTCCAGTGTGTGCTAAAAAGGAACCCAATCTGCCAGTGATTGCTGCAAGCTCTGTAACACTGTCAGTACTACCTTTAAGGTGTTCTTTGTGCACCCTGAACCCTGCTTGCTGTTCTGACAGCAAGTCTGCATTGGCAGTGAATCCTCCCTGAACTGCCCATTTGGCAGTGAGAGCCATTTCTTGTATTGGTACAGTTGTCATTTAGAACCAGATAAAATTGTTTGCGTGTGCAATACTGCATGAACTTCTTTTGTTTACATAAAGTATCACTTGTCTCTGAGATGTCTGTTCATGTCTGTCTCTGCTTAGTTACTTCTGTGCAACAGCTTCTGGAGTTTTTAATGGTTTGGAGTGGTTTCTTTTAAGAACCTTGCCTTCATTCACTGTTTTCTCCTACAATAAAATCAAAATCCCTTGGTTGTGATTTTTGCCAAGATACTCAGAGCATTTTTTTCCACCAAGTGTATCCTAAACACCACAGCTGGCTTGAGACACAGTTGGGGTACAGGTAACTGGGGTACCCATAGAAGTAGGGTGAGCTACTTGGAGGATCAGCTCTTGGAGGTGTCCCTGTCACAGGTTCTCCTTGATAAAGGTCACTAAAGGAGCCAGTCCTGGGTCCAGGATGTGCCCCTCTGGGGCTGGTGCTGCCAGCCTGGCCTGTCCCAGGGAGTGTCACCCATTGCCCAGCTGCAGCAAGAATTGAACCAGCCAGGCATTCCCTGAGGCACTGAGCATGGAAGGAGTGAGAGGTCACACTGGGATTGCTTAGGGATTGCTTGGCCTTGGCATCAGGATTAGACTCTGACCACACCAGAGTGAGGAGGAAATGTTTCACCCTTCCCTTGCAGTAGGGATGCCAGAGGTAATCCAAGAATCATAAGCTGTAAAGTGGAAGTTTATTGTAAAACTTAGCTCACAAGATCAGCGAATTGTGAACAACACACAGGCAGAGGAAACAAAGCACTTTCATTTAAACTTCTGCCCTTGGTAGGGATTTCCTTGCAAGCTGTAGTTGCTCCTGAGTCCTGAGACTTCCTGTGGCTTTCTGGGTTTGATGGGGCTTGTGCAGTTCCACAGTGGCCCCAGGGTGGCTTCCCCTTCCCACCCCTCTGGTGCACAGCTGCTGCTTCTGCTGCCTGCTGAAGGCTCCAACTGAGGGCCAGTGGCTCCCAGGGAAGAGGCTTTTCCCTGGCCCAGCCTTCAGGAGAGCCCACTTGATCCAAGTGATCACAGGAGCTGGAAGATGAAAATAGAAGGCAAAAATCTATAACAACATAGAATGGTCTCCCACCCTCTCCAGTAAAATGAGCGCAAGCAAAGAGCCCCTCCAGCACAGCTTCCTTCTGAAATAACAGTACAGATCTTGGAGGTCTGACACTGGGATTGTTCTGCTACAGCTCCAGGTTCTTACTCTGTTCTTTGGAGATGGAAATTCAGGGAAAGAACTGCAAATCCATTTCCAAAGCATCTTGATGCAAGCAGCCAGTGAGGAGGATGGTTGGTGTGAGGGACATCAAAATGTGCTTTCAATTTAGAAAGAGATAGTTTTTCCTGTAGGATTCCATTTTGCCTTCCAATGGCCACAGCATGCTGTGTATAGATTTTTTGATTGAACTTTTTTTTTTTTTCCCAGAGGTAAACCAGGCTATGAGTGTCATGGATTTCACAGAGCTTTCTCCACCCTGCAGCTGAAGGACAGAGCCATGAAAGGCACCGATAAAGGAGGAATGATTCTGCCTAAAGGACTCAGCAAGAAGAATATTCTTGGAGTCACACAAGGCCCAGGGTCCCAAGAGCCACTGAAGAACACAGGCAGAGTTTAGGTGATATTCCCTCTTTCCTGATCACAGCTCTGTTTTCCTGGTGCCACCTGATTCTGCTGTGGGCTTGAACATTTCTGAGCCGGAAAAGCCTTCAGGCATCATTTCCTCCTGTGGCCAGTCTCCAAGGAAAAGAGGGCAGAGCACTGTGTTGCCATTCCCTGTGGGTCACTCTCATGCTTCTCACCAGCTCCTTCACAGGTCACTGTGGGTTTCATTGTCCCGTTTTCTGTCCAGCTCAGCTTCTGTTGGGACTCTCTTCTTCAGGCCTTGCTGCTCTCTGCTGGTCTCCATCCTGTGCCCTTCAGAAGCAGATGTTAAATCTGACATTCCTGCCTTCCCCACACAGGACTGGGGCTGATTTTAAGCCCAGAGCTGTGCTGCTGTAGGATCCTTTCCCTTGGGCTGATTCCCATTCCCCTCACAGGCTCTGGGATCCTGTGTGCTCTTGGAACAGTCTGGGACAGGGGAAGGTTTATCCACACCCACACCTGAATTTATCCTGTCCATCCTGGCAAGGAGTAGGGTTGCCCTTCCCTACAGGCTCCCAGCCAGAAATGTGAGCTGCCCTACCCTTGTGGCTGCAGGCAAGGCCAGGCTGTGGCCAGGTGGGGAAAGGTCTCCTTGTGCCCAGGCAGGGCTGGGAACACAGGGCTGTGGATGGATGTGACCTGCAGAGTCAGGATCTGTTGGGATCACCCCTGTGCCCAGGCTGGACTCCTCTCCCCTGGCAGTGCCCGCCTGGCAGTGCCACCTCTGGCATGAGACAGTGCCAGAGTGCTCCTGTGTGCCAAGGCCAGCTCTTCCAGAGGGGACCCGTCCAGGCTCAGACAGCAGCAGGGAAAGGTTGGGCTGAGCTCAGCCCCGAGGCTGGAGAGAGGCTGCAGGAGAGCCTGGGAGCAGAGACTGGGCAGGAATTCAAGAGCAATGAGACACATCCCATCCAGGGTTCCTACAGGAAGCTGGGCAGAACAGCTCAGCCTGCACCTCTTGGTTTTAGCTCTCCTCCTGATGCATCTTTGAAATTGTGGCAGCTTTTTCACACATATTTTTTATGGTTTTGTGTCCATCACAAGGTGCAGCTCGTACTTCACCACGTCCAATGACTGTGCAGAGATACTCTTGGTACTGTCCAACAATAGTGAACCTGAATAGGGCAAAAAAGCCAAATTTGGTTACATTCCTGACATGCAGTGAAAGGCAAAGTGGCACCTGCTAAGCTGTGTTACTGTCACTGGGACCAGGAATTGCCATGCTGGAATTCCCACCCGTTCCTCACTGCTGTTCCCCACATCTCCACAAAAGTTTCTGGGCAATGCTTTCCCACCCAGAAACATTCCCCTGCTTTGGTCCCCTCCAGCCAATGGTACTGACATCACCCTCTCTCTCTTGTCCCTGCCTCCTGTCCCCTTCCTTTGCCCAGGGAGCTGCATCCAGCCAGATCCTTCCTTCCCCAGCAGAACTCCAGCTGTGTCCTCTCCTGCCATCCCTACAGGACAGCCCTGTGTTCCCTGGCCCTGCAAGGCTCCCTTTCCTTGGCACAGCCATGTGCTGAAGCACCTGCACCTCCAGCAATCAGCTTCCCCCAAAGCACAGGCCCTGATCACCCTTGGGCTCTCTGCTCTTTGCTCTGCCTTTGGCATTTTCCTCTTCCCAGACACTGCATGGCAGGGACTTGCTGGAAGGAGCTCACATGGTTGGGTCACGTTCCACGTTGTTGATCCACTTCCACTTCTGCTTCTCTGGAGAGTGTGTGAGACCAAGTAAGTAGTAGCTAAGACCTGATTGTGATCCAAGGTACTCCTGGAAAGGAAGCCAACAATGGGAGTACATGAAAATGACATTTTCTTCAGCAGAGGCACAGAAGGCTCAGGGCTAAACAGCCAGCACAGAGAGTGCAGTGTGCATCCAGCCCCAGCACCTCTGCCACAGCTCCAGAGGATGAATTTCTCCATTTCTATGGAAGATCATCTCCCTTTTGGAGGCCCCTGATGAAGATAAGAAATGTAATAGTAGCCCTGTGGCGCCCTTACATTGCAGACAGACAGGTGTGACTTGATAGCTGGGGACACTTTTCCCTTTGGATGGAGGTGGCAAAGCCTTTTCAGGTTCTGTCCCAGCCATGGCTCTCACAAAGAAGTGTCTGTTCAAGCTCCATGGCCTGTGTGCTAAATCCCTGGAAAAGCCCAGCCAGCTGGGCAGGGAGTTTGCTCCTTGCCATGGGATCAGGCTTGGGCACAGAAGCTTCCAGGGACAGGACTCCAAGGCCCAGGAGGCCTCTCCCTGTGCAGGCCTTTGCTCCCACTGCCAGGCCTGGGCTGTCCATGGCTGGCAGCAGGTCCCAGAGCCCAAGGACATGTGACAGGAGCTGGCACAAGCGTCACTGCCCAGCCCTTGGCCGGGCAGCTCCAGCCCCCCGAGCAGCTGCCCCAGGAGTTGGATCTCACCAGCTCTTCCGTGCTGTCAATGACCACCAGGTCTGAGCCCATGGCAGTGCATTCTGCACGGGAGGCATTCCAGTCCTTTGGTTTCCCCTCTGGAGAAAAGAAATAGCATTTTCTCCCATGTTTCTTCCATGGTGGGGGGCAGCCTGCAGAAGGGAAGAAGAGGTGTGTAAAATCCATGTTCACACTGACCAAAGGATGCCACAACAAAAGAGAGGTCAGAGAGGCCATTCCAGCCCCAGAAATGCCTGTGTGCTCCTTCTGAGAATTGTCAGCAGAGCACCAGGGATCCCCCAGAGCCTCTGGAGCTGATGGCAGCCCAGAATCAGCAGGCAGGAGCCAGACCGGGAGCAGCACAGCAAACAGATCCAGCCTTTCCCAGCTTTGCTCTGCACCTCCTAAAAGACCACAGGGAATTGCACTGAGGTCAAAGGCTGGTAATGGAGGGCCTTGGAAAAGCAGTGGAAGCACATGATCCATCCTGCTCCCTGCAGTGCTGAGCTTCCAGAGGGATTGTTCTTCCTGTCTCTTCCAAAGCTCATCCTGGGAGTGTCCAGGATCAGGTTTGTATTCCTGAGATGGGAGAGGCTTTCTTTCTTTGTTTCCCTTCTCAACAAAATCCAGTCCCACACCCTCCCCTGCCCCCTGCACAGTCAATTCCACAGGCCTCTGGAGACTCCCTCTGGAATGACAGAGGATTGCCTACCTAGTGCCTCTTCAGGGATGGTTCTTGGGGAGTCCTGTGGGCTGCCTGCTGTTGGACCATCTGGAAATAAGAACACAATTTCTGCTTGCAAGGATTGGCCACTGTGCCAGGCACTGTCAGAGCTCTGCTGGACCTCTCTGACCCCCCATCACCCAACACAGAATGCAAACTTTGCCTCTTTGCTCATGGGTCTACTACAAAAATCATTAAATGGTCAGGTCAGGTTCCACTGAGAAAAAGCAACACTTGAGTTCATTTACACAAGTTGTATCTTAATAACAGTGTATTTGTTAATAACAAGACCCTATGAAAAATTCATACAAAACTATAACTTAGAATAAACTCAAAATGCAGCAGTTTGTATTTGGAGAACAAGTGAAACCTGTGTGCTCTTGAACATAAAAACTACCTTGATTTAATTTCTCAAGTTTGATCTAGATCTCAAGTTTCTTAGGAGTATTTTTTTTCAGGTGTGTAGCTGTTCTGAGCCAGTACTGAGCCTCACAAAGGAACTATAACTAAAGCCAGTCCTGGATCTAAGTCTAAGGACTCCTCTTTCAATGTTAGACTTAAAGCTCTGTTAAATCTACATTACTACTTTTTATTTTCTGTTGGTTCATTTTTTGTTTTTAATTTGCCCCACCATTTGCTGTTTGACATTTTATAAGTATCAGGTCACTGTCAAATATCAATCCTGAACTCTTTGCCCTGAAAAAAAGAATGAATTGCCTCCCCCAGCCCTGTTTTTTAAGTTCCAAGGATCAAAGGCTTTGCCATGACTTCCCCATGTGCATCTCTGAGCAGGTGGCAAAGTCTGGGACTTGAGAGTGATTGGTTGTGGAAGCTTCCCAGGCTTTCACAGCTACCAAACTATGGAAAGAAAAATGACATCTGAAATTTAAAAATGATTCCTTGAAAACATTCAGAGGAAGAATCAAGTGGATCTATATATTTTTTTTTCTGGTGTTGATAAGAATACATTTTCCACCAGATATCATTTATCAGTTTACGTAACTTTAAAATTGTTATGAACTCAGAGCAGATACTGAGCACAAGGTTTGCATTGAAATAAGCTGCAAATAAATTCTATTCATTTCCAACTTCGATGCATTTTTGAAATGAGATTAAATTCATAAGTATTGTAAGATTTTTGGTGTCACATCCCTGTTTCATTAAACAACATCATCACCTTGAAATATTCTCAAGGATTGCAATCACAAGATCAGTAGGCATTATTTGATCTTCACTGTTTTTTTCAAAACATTTGTATCATGAATTCCTCAGTGTTTATACATTGCTGTTTTCCCTTTTGTCCTTTTGTCACAGCATTTATTCTTTTGGAACTTTGAACCTTCAAACCCCTTGGCTTTTTTTCCAGATTTTCTCCTACAGCCATGGGTGGCTAAAAACTGTTGTCCTTGGCCTTCATGCCAGACTTCCATTCCTTCTGGCTTTGGATGTCACGGCCTGGACCTCAGTCAGTGGCAGAGAGACACAAATTGATTGCCAGTGTTACATTTCTAGCAGGACTTACATGGGAGTGTCCACGACAGAGTTAGGGCCGCTACAATGGGAACCAGGACAACAACCAGGACAGCAACTTGTGTTCTGGAATAATGGCTTTGACCTACAGAGGGACAGAAACATAAAGATCAGGAAAAAAGCTGGACAGAAGCCCCTTTCCTCTTCATTCCAAGATGCCTTTTCAGGCTCCCACTGGGACTCTGGAGCATTCCAGATCTGCAGGCTGGAGCCAGGCTCAAGGTCCTGGTGCTTCCCCTCTGGCTCTGGACCCCCTGTGCTCAGGGACTGAACAGATCCCAACCTGCCATGGGTTTGAGGACATGGGAAAAGCTGAAGTCATCATTCAGGAAGGAAGATTTGTCCAGCTTGTTTCAGGAAGTGCAGAAGAATATGCAAAACTTCCAGCTGGAATAGTCCAGCCTAAATAAGACAAGGCCTTGGCTTTCCAGGTTTGTCATTCCTGCAGGATGAATGCTTTCCTAGAGCAGGAGGTGGCAGCTGTGTGGACATGGTGCTGGCAGTAACTGTGGGAGGATACATCCTCTCTTTCAGCAGCAATTCCCCGTTGCAGATGCCAGAGTGGTTTGGCTTTGGTGCCCAGGGCAGATGGAAGCTGCCAGGAGCAGTCCCATGTCCAGGCTGATGTGCTGCTCTGCACCAGATTCAGGGGGAGCCAGCAGTGCCCTGGCAGCCCAGAGGGCAAAGCCTGTCCTGGGGACATCAAACACAGCCTCAGCAGCCCTGGGAGAGGGAATCACCCTGCTGTGCTCAGCGTTGGGTGGCATCTGATGCAGCCCCAGTGGCAGCTCTGGGCCTGTTGCCATTGGACACTAGCTGGCAAAAATCCCCATGGAGCCACTGGCTCCCTGCCCCCTCCATGGAGAGAGGAGAAGGGAGATGGGCCAGGGTAAAAAGGGCAAAACTCCTGGGCTGGAATAAAGGTGGTTTAATAGAAGAAGAGCAACCATGCATGCAAGCAAACAAAGCAGGGAATTTATTCCTCACTTGCCATGGGCAGGCAGGGTTTCAGCCAGGCCCAGGAGAGCAGCTTCCATCCCAAGGAACAGTGACTTGGGAGGAGTGAATTTCCTGGAGAACTGCCAAACTGTGTTAGAGAAGGGACTCTGGCAGTCAGAATTTTGTCTGGATGTGAGTAAGAGGCACCATCCATCAGAGCTGGATGGTATTTAAAGAGCACTGCCCTGTGATCTAGAAGGGATCTGGGATCCCTGATGCCAACACTTTGCATTTTCATCCTGTCTGATGAAATTAAGGGGCAGTATTAAACTGAGCTTTCCAGTAGTGAAACATTTCAGGATTACAAATATTAAATCAATAACAAATATTCTTATTCATGCTCTAAACCTGTCTCCCAGATCCAAGGGAACTGGCTGCTATTCTCTCCAATGAAGCTGCACTGGGAACATTTTCTTGGCCTCCCAAGATTCTTTGTGTGATTTGGTATCAGAAGTGCTTTATGCAAAAGTTTTTGTGTGAGGCCCTTGGTATCATTGAGTTTCTAAACTTAATTTGCATGATTTAGTCAGAATCTGTGATTGATTGTGGAAGTGTCTCAAGTTTGCTCAACTATCAAAGGATGGAAAGTAATGAGCAAAACCATCTGAAATTTAAAAAAGATTCCTTGAAAACTTTCAAAGGAAGTTCCACATGGCCCTGATTTTTTTTTTCTAGATGGAGATGATGATGTTTTCTTTCTCTAAAATATAATGTGTTGTTACAAATTGGATATGTATATAGAGATTGAGCAAAAGGCTTTTATCTGAGTAGGGTGAAAATAAGTTCCTTTAAGATGTAACTTTGAACTTTGCTGTCTTTTTCAAATGAGGTTTTACTCCTATTTATTTTAAGATTTTTGGTGTCATATCTTGAAGTCATAATAAGTTATCTTCTCCTTAAAATATTTTCACATATCCCAATTAAAAGGCCAGTAGTTATCATTGGGTTTTGTTTCCTCAAAACATTTGTATAATGAATTCTTCAGAGTTTGAACATTGTCAGTTTTCAATTGGGCTTGTTCTTTTTTTTTAAATTTTAAACTTTCAAACCTCTTGATTCTCTTGCACATTTCCTCTTACAGGCATGCTTGGCTAAAAACTGCTGTCCTTTGCCTCCAAACCAGACTTCTGTTCCTCCTGGCCTTGGATGTCAGGGCCTGGACCTCAGTCAGTGGCAGAGAGACACAAATTAATTGCTGTTATTTCATTTATAGCACTTACATGGGAGTATCTGAGACACAACAATGAGCAGGAGCACGATTATCTCAGTGACCAGGACAGCAACTCATGTTGTGGAACAACAACTTCTTCCTAGAGAGGGACAGAAACAAGTAAATATTATGGGAACACTTGCAATAATCCACCTTTCCCCTGCATTCCAAGATGCCTTTTCAGGCTCCCACTGGGACTCTGGAGCATTCCAGGTTGGCAGGCTGGAGCCAGGCTCAATGTCCTGGTGCTTCCCCTCTGGCTCTGGACCCCTGTGCTCAGGAAACTGAACAGCTCCCAACCTGCCATGGGTTTGAGGAGAGGGCTAAAGCAGGAGAGTCCTCCATGTCCTGGACTGCAGAAGGACACAGAGAGGGTGGGTGGGTGACACAGGGAGCTGCCTGAAGGAGAGGGGGCTCAGTAAAGAGGAACTAAAAAGGGCTGCTCCGAGAGAATGGGATCCAGGCAGGATGGTTGGCTCTGCAGGAAACATTCAGCAGAGAAGGTCATGGCAGAGAAGATGAATCAATCCCTTGTGACAAGATTGACTGAGTCAGAACTGGGCAGATCTTTCAGTTCAAGGCAGTTCCTTGTGAGGAGCCACAAGGGCTGTAAAAGGTATGGCCCAAATACAACATGGATGTACTAAGAAATCCCAAGGGACACTGCTGGCAGATAATGCTAATGCTGTTTTTTAATCCCACTCTTAGAGCTCTCTTTCCACCTGGGCACTGGGAGGTAACAGGTCTGATGTGAATAATATCTGGTGTGAATAATTTTCACAATAAGAAAATGAAAAAGAAAGTTCTAGAGGATCTCTGGGAACATCAGCTCTGCTGTCCTGAGCACTCACCAGCAGAGTGGTTTAGGTTTGAATTGACCTTTTCACAACCCCGAGTCCAGCTTCCCTGCTCAGGTGTTAGCCAGAGCAGGATGTCCAGGACCAAGCACAGGCAGGTTGGAATATCTCTGGGATGGTGACTCTCCAGCTTCTGGCATTAGGAATTCCCTGAGGGAAGGGCGAGGGAGTCCCTGAGGGAAATGTGGGAGTATTGCTTGCGAAACTACAACAGCAAAGTATCTTCAATGCCCTTTCTCTTCTTCCTCATCTCCTGTTGTTCACTTTTCACTGCTGGTCTCTGAATGTCCCATTCAGTTCACATCCATACACAAATGGGGAGAATGGTTAAAATGTGGAAGCCTAAAAACTGCAGATCATGCTAAATGTGAAGATGTGACACAGTTATGGGATAAATACAAGCCAGCAGGGAAGAATGCACATGGACAAGCGTAAAGTTTAATGATGTGGGCACAAAGTAAGACATAGAATGTTCCATATTTCTGAAACACTCAAAACCATCCTGCTGTCCAGCACTGAGCCCCCTTGGTTCTATCTCCACACAGGGAGAAGTTTTTCTATCAATTTAACTGCATTCTGCTGGTTTATGGAATTAATGTCAGTACTTTGTTGTACTTTCTTGTTTTCCTTCTGAACAAAATCCTGACGGAGTTCCTTTGTGTCCTCCCTAACCATCAATCCAACAGGGGCTTCTGGCAACTCCCTTTGGGAAGACAGAGTATTGCCTACCTGGTGCCTCCCCATGGCTGGGGGGTAACTCTGTTGATTCCTCTTGGCTGCTGGGGGACAATGGTGCTGGGACATTTTGGCTGCTGGAGGTCGATGCTGTTGAGTCCTGCTGGCTGCCTGCTGTTGGACCATCCAGAAATAAGAATACAATTGTTACTTGCAAGAAATGACCACTGTGCCAGGCACTGTCAGAGCCCTGCTGGACCTCTTTGGCTCCCCCATCAGCCAACACAAAATGCCAACTCTGCCTCTTTGCTCGTTCATGGCAAACAACCCTCAAAGCTGCAGCACACACCAAGGTGTTCCCTTCCCAAGGGCCAAACTCCAGAACTGACCCAGAACTGCTCCAGCCCTTCCCAGAGCAGAGGTGGATGTGAGGCACAGCACACATGGAACCACAGCAATCAGAGACAAACTACATCCACTCCAGATTTTGTGCTCTATTTAATGCAGCCACTTTCACCTCCTTCTCTTGTCTTGGTTTATTATTTCTTTTTAATTTGTCGTTGCTCTGGTATGGCACACTTTGTACACATCAGGTAGCACTATCAGGTATGTGCCCTGAACTCTTTGCATTGAAAAACAAAAAGCAATTACCCCATCCAAGCCTATGGCTTACACCAAATACATTAAAGATTTTGGCATTTTTTCACCATGGGCAGCTCTGAGCTGTTGAGAGATTCTGGGACTTGAGTGTGATTGGCTGTAAAAACCTTTCAGATTTACTCAATGATCAAAATATGGAGAGAGAAATGAGAAATAGCTGACACTTAAAACTCATTCCTTGAAAACTTTCAAAGGAAAGGCTGTAATAATTATTAACATTTTTTCATGGAGATGAGAATATTTTCTTTCTATGGATTTAATGCCTCTTTCTAGACAGGTTAGAGATTGTTATGAGCTCAGTGATATCTATGCAGACCCTGAGCACAAGGCTTTTATTTCAGTGAGATGACCAAAATTCCTTTAGATGTGTTTCACAGACATCTTTTCATTAAAAATCTTTCCTTAAGATTTTTTCCTCCTGAGAAGCTGAGAGGCTTCAGGAACAAAATGTAAACAATGCTTATCTGCTGCTGTGGAATGCAACAGGTGCATCTGGCATTGGTCCTATGTGGTTGTTTGTAATTCATGGACAATCACAGTGAGCTGGCTCAGACAAAGAGGCTGAGGCAGCTGCCTTTGTTATCATTCTTTTCTATTCTTAGCTTAGCTAGCCTTCTGAGATGAAACTTTTCCTTCTATTCTTTAGTATAGTTTTAATGTAATATACATCATAAAATAATAAATCAGGCCTTCTGAAATATGGAGTCAAATCCTTGTCTCTTCCCTCATCCAAAGACCCCTGTGACCACCGTCACAAGATGTGTAACTTTACTGTCTCTCTCAAAGGAGCTTTTATTCATAATTATTTTAAGAGTTTTGGTGTCACACCTGGGTGCCATGATGCAATATCATCATCTCAAAATATTCTCAAGGATTGCAATCAGATCAAGGATAGGCATTATCTAATCTTGACTTGTTTCTTCAAAACATTTCTATCATGAATTCTGCAGTGTTTGAACCTTGTCTGTTTTCAATTGGGTTTTGTCATTATATCATTTGGATTTTAAAACTTTCAAACCACCTGGCATTTCTTTTACAGATTTCCTCTCACAGCCATGGGTGGCTGAAAACTGCTGTCCTTTGCCTTCACAGCAGACTTCCATTCCTTCTGGCTTTGGATGTCATGGCCTGGACATCAGTCAGTGGCAGACAGACACCATTTACGTGCCAGCGTTACATTTCTAGCAGGACTTACCCATGGTGAGTGTCAGATACAGGGCTATGGAAAACAGGAGGATGATCACAACCAGGACAGCAACCAGAGCAGCAGCTCGTGTTCTGGAACAATGGCTTTGACCTACAGAGGGGCAGAAACATCAAGGTGTGGGGAGCAGCTGGACAGAAGCCCCTTTCCCCTGCATTCCAAGATGCCTTTTCAGGCTCCCACTGGGACTCTGGAGCATTCCAGGTTGGCAGGCTGGAGCCAGGCTCAATGTCCTGGTGCTTCCCCTCTGGCTCTGGACCCCCTGTGCTCAGGGAACCGAACAGCTCCCAACCTGCCATGGGTTTGAGGACAGGGGGAAAGCAGGAGAGTCCTCCAACCCCTGGACTGCAGAAGGACACAGAGAGGGTGGGTGGGTGACACAGGGAGCTGCCTGAAAGAAATGGGGCTCAGTCAAGAGGAACTAAAAAGAGCTGCTCTGAGAGAATTGGGTGCAGGCAGGAAAACAGCTCTTTTCTAAAAACTAGAGATTATTATCTGGTAATTTTTTGCACAAAATTAGGAGAGATTTGGTAGGGCTATTCCAACAACAAAAAAACCCATTACAATGTTATTGAAACGGTATAAAAATTGAAATTATAAGGAAAGGGAGCCTTTTATTCAGGTGACATCAATTGTGGTTTCCTGTCAGTTAGCTGAGAATGCATCTGTCAAAAGAGGTTAAAAGCCCATTTCCTGGGATATTAATAATGCCAGCCACCTGAAAAAAGATGCAGAGGGTTCACACTTTGTGCAAAAGACAAACATTGGATGGCAAGAAATAATTTCTGCCAGAGGGAAATCAGGGTTCAAAGAAAAGGAAAAAAACCCTAAATGAAATACAGACACACTCTGTATGAAGTCTGTTAATTTTTAGGATGTACTTTTCTGCAGACATTGCAAAAGAACTGAAAACATTTTCCACTAATTTTAAACTCACTAAAGAAAGAGAAATCCTCGGTTAGAATTTTGCAGTCCTTGATCCCAAATCAGACTAAAGCTGTCCATGAAACATTTCACCCTTGTGCATTCAACAAGCAGTTGGTACAGCCAGAGCAGGAGGAGAAGCCCCCAGGCAGTGCCTGCTGTGCTCAGGGAGCAGGAACAGCTGTGCAGGAGACTGCTGTGAGCACCAGCAACAGCAGCCACTCCATCCTGAGCAGTTTGCTGCAGGAATCTCAGTCTGCTGGGGGACAACAGGCCAGGGCCAGCAGCAATGGATGTTCACCTCTGGAATGCTCTCCAAAATGGATAAAAGGACTCATAATCTCACACCACAGACACTGCCTCACACCTGCACCTTAGCAAGAGAAAAGTAATCTTCCAACAACTTGCCTTTGTAAATATCAACAACCCTCTCTGGACACTGCACCTGCAGTTTTCCAGCCCTGGCCCTCATGTTCCCCTTGTGCTCTTTGGGGCTTTGGTGCTGCAAGGAACTCTCTCAAGAGATGTGGGAGAGAGAGTGGAGAATGCAAAGAAAGCTCAGTGCTCAGCACTGGACCTACCTTGGCCATCAGGGATGGTGTGTAGCCTGGCTCTGGTTGGTTCAGGCAAGTTCAGGTCAGAGTTAATGACATCTTCTGCCATTCTTGGACTCTGCTCTCTCCTCCCTCGGCTGTTGTGACAGTGACACTCTGGGCTGGGCACGACACAGAGCTGCCTCCCCTCTCAAACCTTCAGCAGGAAGTTCTTGACCCTTCTGGTCATTTAGAAACTTCTAATGAAAAGAGAAGTCTATTTCTACTTCATGTTTTGATGGCACAGGGTTTTATGTCAGCACCATGAGAAAATACAAGTTCATTGTCTCCATGTTATTTTCTGGAAAATCCCTTCCCCAGGATTTTTTCTCCTGGGAAGCTGAGAAGCCTCAGAAAAGAATGAAAACAATAATTATCTGATTATCTGGAAATGTGGTCTGGAGATCCTTTTTCCAACAGGTCCATCTTTGATTGGTTCCATGTGAATTGTTTTTAATTAATGAGCAAACACCATCAGCTGTGTCAGACTCTGAGGAGTCAGTCACAAGCTCTTATTATCATACTTGTGAATCCTTCTGAAGTATCTCTTCTCTTTCTTTAATATAGTTTTAGTATATAATTTCTTTTAATATAGCATAATAAAATTATTGTTGAAGATTGCAATTGTTTTCAATTACCATCTGTATGGCCAATTGTCTTTTGTCAAGTGGGCAGTTTGCCTTATCTCTCTCTCTGAGTGACCATAGTCACTCCTCCCTCAGAAGGGGACATCTGTTGATAACAGGCTATTGAATGCCACTGCATGACTGATAAGAACTAGAACATCCCATTCTGAGATGCTCTGCCCAGGGGAAGGAGCCAAGCCTTGCTACCCAGATATAATCCAGAGGTTTTGAGACACCAGCATGGCTTTCTCCATGGATTCCCCAGAGGAACAGCAGCTGTCTCTTTCTTTGGAGGAAGAATACATCCTTCTCTACAGGATCCCTGCTCCAACAGAACCACACCTGACACCCCAGGAGGGCTGCAGGCACATTTCCAATTGGACTGCTACCAACACCCTGACCCACAGGGTGTCAGGTTGGGTTCTGACTCTGTCAGTGTTGTTCTAGTGTACTGCATTGTTTATTTTATCCTTTTATTTGTTTTTCTTCCCTATTAAAGAACTGTTATCTCTCCTGCTCCCATATTTTTGCCTGAGAGCCCCTTAATTTAAAATTCATAGCAATTTGGAGGGCTGGGGAGGGTTTACATTCTCCATTTCAGGGGAGGCTCTTGCCTTCCTTAGCAGACTCCTGTCTTTCCAAACCAAGACAATTATAAATCAGCCTTCTGAGAACATGGAGTCAAATTCTCATCTCTCACCTCATCCAGGGAACCTCACAACACCACAGTTCATGGTTTCCCTGATGTCACCTGTGTTTGGAAGTGGTTCTGGACTGGAAGTGTCTGGAGTTCCCAAAGCTTCACCTACCCACACAGAAGCAATGCTTTGTCTTTTGAAAAGAAAAGCTTTATTCCATGCAATGGAAAGGAGAGGAAATGTACAGGGGCCCAGCAGTCAGCCCAGATAGCTGAGTGGAGCTCTCTGGGGGGACCCAGAGCACATCAATAGTATTGCCCTGTCCTGTGACCAATGTCCAAGGAAAAGAGGGCAGAGCACTGTGTTGCCATTCCCTGTGGGTCACTCTCATGCTTCTCACCAGCTCCTTCACAGGTCACTGTGGGTTTCATTGTCCTGTTTTCTGACCAGCTCAGCTTCTGTTGGGACTCTCTTCTTCAGGCCTTGCTGCTCTCTGCTGGTCTCCATCCTGTGCCCTTCAGAAGCAGATGTTAAATCTGACATTCCTGCCTTCCCCACACAGGACTGGGGCTGATTTTAAGCCCAGAGCTGTGCTGCTGTAGGATACTTTCCCTTGGGCTGATTCCCATTCCCCTCACAGGCTCTGGGATCCTGTGTGCTCTTGGAACAGTCTGGGACAGGGGAAGGTTTATCCACACCCACACCTGAATTTATCCTGTCCATCCTGGCAAGGAGTAGGGTTGCCCTTCCCTACAGGCTCCCAGCCAGAAATGTGAGCTGCCCTACCCTTGTGGCTGCAGGCAAGGCCAGGCTGTGGCCAGGTGGGGAAAGGTCTCCTTGTGCCCAGGCAGGGCTGGGAACACAGGGCTGTGGATGGATGTGACCTGCAGAGTCAGGATCTGTTGGGATCACCCCTGTGCCCAGGCTGGACTCCTCTCCCCTGGCAGTGCCCGCCTGGCAGTGCCACCTCTGGCATGAGACAGTGCCAGAGTGCTCCTGTGTGCCAAGGCCAGCTCTTCCAGAGGGGACCCGTCCAGGCTCAGACAGCAGCAGGGAAAGGTTGGGCTGAGCTCAGCCCCGAGGCTGGAGAGAGGCTGCAGGAGAGCCTGGGAGCAGAGACTGGGCAGGAATTCAAGAGCAATGAGACACATCCCATCCAGGGTTCCTACAGGAAGCTGGGCAGAACAGCTCAGCCTGCACCTCTTGGTTTTAGCTCTCCTCCTGATGCATCTTTGAAATTGTGGCAGCTTTTTCACACATATTTTTTGTGGATTCGGCTCTACCGCAAGGTGCAGCTTGTACTTCACCATATCCAATGACTGTGCAGAGATAGTCACGGTACTGTCCAACAATAGTGAACCTGAATAGGGCAAAAAAGCCAAATTTGGTTACGTTCCTGACATGCAGTGAAAGGCAAAGTGGCACCTGCTAAGCTGTGTTACTGTCACTGGGACCAGGAATTGCCATGCTGGAATTCCCACCCATTCCTCACTGCTATTCCCCACATCTCCACAAAAGTTTCTGGGCAATGCTTTCCCATCCAGAAACATTCCCCTGCTTTGGTCCCCTCCAGTCAATGGTACTGACATCACCCTCTCTCTCTTGTCCCTGCCTCCTGTCCCCTTCCTTTGCCCAGGGAGCTGCATCCAGCCAGATCCTTCCTTCCCCAGCAAACGCCAGCTGTGTCCTCTCCTGCCATCCCTACAGGACAGCCCTGTGTTCCCTGGCCCTGCAAGGCTCCCTTTCCTTGGCACAGCCATGTGCTGAAGCACCTGCACCTCCAGCAATCAGCTTCCCCCAAAGCACAGGCCCTGATCACCCTTGGGCTCTCTGCTCTTTGCTCTGCCTTTGGCATTTTCCTCTTCCCAGACACTGCATGGCAGGGACTTGCTGGAAGGAGCTCACATGGTTGGGTCACGTTCCACGTTGTTGATCCACTTCCACTTCTGCTTCTCTGGAGAGCGTGTGAGACCAAGTAAGTAGTAGTTATGACCTGATTGTGATCGAAGGTACTCCTGGAAAGGAAGCCAACAATGGGAGTACATGAAAATGACATTTTCTTCAGCAGAGGCACAGAAGGCTCAGGGCTAAACAGCCAGCACAGAGAGTGCAGTGTGCATCCAGCCCCAGCACCTCTGCCCACAGCTCCAGAGGATGAATTTCTCCATTTCTATGGAAGATCATCTCCCTTTTGGAGGCCCCTGATGAAGATAAGAAATGTAATAGTAGCCCTGTGGCGCCCTTACATTGCAGACAGACAGGTGTGACTTGATAGCTGGGGACACTTTTCCCTTTGGATGGAGGTGGCAAAGCCTTTTCAGGTTCTGTCCCAGCCATGGCTCTCACAAAGAAGTGTCTGTTCAAGCTCCATGGCCTGTGTGCTAAATCCCTGGAAAAGCCCAGCCAGCTGGGCAGGGAGTTTGCTCCTTGCCATGGGATCAGGCTTGGGCACAGAAGCTTCCAGGGACAGGACTCCAAGGCCCAGGAGGCCTCTCCCTGTGCAGGCCTTTGCTCCCACTGCCAGGCCTGGGCTGTCCATGGCTGGCAGCAGGTCCCAGAGCCCAAGGACATGTGACAGGAGCTGGCACAAGTGTCACTGCCCGGCCCTTGGCCAGGCAGCTCCAGCCCCCCGAGCAGCTGCCCCAGGAGTTGGATCTCACCAGCTCTTCCGTGCTGTCAATGACCACCAGGTCTGAGCCCATGGCAGTGCATTCTGCACGGGAGGCATTCCAGTCCTTTGGTTTCCCCTCTGGAGAAAAGAAGTAGCATTTTCTCCCATGTTTCTTCCATGGTGGGGGGCAGCCTACAGAAGGGAAGAAGAGGTGTGTAAAATCCATGTTCACACTGACCAAAGGATGCCACAACAAAAGAGAGGTCAGAGAGGCCATTCCAGCCCCAGAAATGCCTGTGTACTCCTGCTGAGAATTGTCAGCAGAGCACCAGGGATCCCCCAGAGCCTCTGGAGCTGATGGCAGCCCAGAATCAGCAGGCAGGAGCCAGACCGGGAGCAGCACAGCAAACAGATCCAGCCTTTCCCAGCTTTGCTCAGCACCTCCTAAAAGACCACAGGGAATTGCACTGAGGTCAGAGGCTGGTAATGGAGGGCCTTGGAAAAGCAGTGGAAGCACATGATCCATCCTGCTCCCTGCAGTGCTGAGCTTCCAGAGGGATTGTTCTTCCTGTCTCTTCCAAAGCTCATCCTGGGAGTGTCCAGGATCAGGTTTGTATTCCTGAGATGGGAGAGGCTTTCTTTCTCTCTCTCTTTGTTTCCCTTCTCAACAAAATCCAGTCCCACACCCTCCCCTGCCCTCTGCACAGTCAATTCCACAGGCCTCTGGAGACTCCCTCTGGAATGACAGAGGATTGCCTACCTAGTGCCTCTTCAGGGATGGTTCTTGGGGAGTCCTGTGGGCTGCCTGCTGTTGGACCATCTGGAAATAAGAACACAATTTCTGCTTGCAAGGATTGGCCACTGTGCCAGGCACTGTCAGAGCTCTGCTGGACCTCTCTGACCCCCCATCACCCAACACAGAATGCAAACTTTGCCTCTTTGCTCATGGGTCTACTACAAAAATCATTAAATGGTCAGGTCAGGTTCCACTGAGGAAAAGGCAACACTTGAGTTCATTTACACAAGTTGTATCTTAATAACAGTGTATTTGTTAATAACAAGACCCTATGGAAAATTCATGCAAAACTATAACTTAGAATAAACTCAAAATGCAGCAGTTTGTATTTGGAGAACAAGTGAAACCTGTGTGCTCTTGAACATAAAAACTACCTTGATTTAATTTCTCAAGTTTGATCTAGATCTCAAGTTTCTTAGGAGTACATTTTTTCAGGTGTGTAGCTGTTCTGAGCCAGTACTGAGCCTCACAAAGGAACTATAACTAAAGCCAGTCCTGGATCTAAGTCTAAGGACTCCTCTTTCAATGTTAGACTTAAAGCGCTGTTAAATCTACATTACTACTTTTTATTTTCTGTTGGTTCATTTTTTGTTTTTAATTTGCCCCACCATTTGCTGTTTGACATTTTATAAATGTCAGGTCACTGTCAAATATCAATCCTGAACTCTTTGCCCTGAAAAAAAGAATGAATTGCCTCCCCCAGCCCTGTTTTTTAAGTTCCAAGGATCAAAGGCTTTGCCATGTCTTCCCCATGTGCATTTCTGAGCAGGTGGCAAAGTCTGGGACTTGAGAGTGATTGGTTGTGGAAGCTTCCCAGGCTTTCTCAGCTACCAAACGATGGAAAGAAATAAGCAAGCCCATCTGAAATTGTAAAATGGTTCTTTGAAAACTTTTAAAAGAAATACCAATTGGGTCTATTCATTTTTTTATCTGATGGAAGTAAGCCTTTTTTTCTACAAAATATAATTTATCTTTTTATTTAGCTCAAAATATGTTATGATCTTAAGGAAACTCCTGTAAGGTGTGATTTAGTTGCCTCCTTCATATGAACTTTAATTCATAATTATTTTATGATTTTTGGTGTTATGGATATCTTGGTCTCATGATAAAACCTCATGACCTTGTGGGATTCTCACAGTTAGCAATTGTATTACTGGTAGGCATTATCAAATCTTAACTTTTTTCTTCAAAACGTTTGTATAATAAATTCTTTGTCATTTGAATGTTGTGAGTTTTTCATTGGGATTTTGGCTTTTTTATCTGTTGGAATTTTAAACTTTCAAAACCACTTGATTCTCTTGCACATTTCCTCTTACAGCCATGCTTGGCTAAAAACTGCTGTCCTTTGCCTTCAAACCAAACTTCTGTTCCTACAGGCTTTGTATGTCATGGCCTGGACCTAAGTCAGTGGGAAAGAGACACAAATAAATGCCTGTTATTAACAAAAGAACTTACATGTAATTATTAAATATACTGCCAGGACCAGCATGATGATTATCACTACCAAGATAGCAACATGTTTTCTGGAACAACGGCTTTTACCTACAGAGGGACAGAAAAATAAAGATTAGGGGAACAGCTGGATGTTGTATTGCACAGCGGGACAAAAGCTCCTTTCCCCTGCATTCCAAGATGCCCTTTCAGGCTCCCACTGGGAATCTGAGGCCTTCCAGATCCGCAGGCTGGAGCCAGGCTGAATGTCCTGGTGCTTCCCCACTGGCTCTGGACCCCCTGTGCTCAGGGAACTGAGCAGATCCCAACCTGCCATGGGTTTGAGGAGAGGGGAAAAGGAGGAGAGCCCTTGCAATTAATGCCCCCTCCCTCTGCTTCCTCCTCTCCTTTGTTCACTTTCCCTGCTGCTGGGGACAGGAGCCTAGGCTCGGGCGGTCTGGGTGTGGCCCAACATATCCTTCTATTCCTTTGCCAGGAAAGCCAACAAGTGTTTAGGGGCACAGAATGCAACACCTCAGCTGCTCCTGCACTGAGTGTGGAAAGCAGACAATTGTATCCTCCTGCCCCCTCATGGTTTTGTGTCACTGCATGTTTGGGACATCAGGATCATCCCCTCTGCTCTTCTTGTTTAAATTCCTATCACTTTATCAGACAGCTAAACTCACCTGATGATTTGCAGTTTGCTGCAGCCTTTGTGTCTTGGGACTTCACTTTCACTTCTGCATAGGTACAACCTGAGGGAACAAGAACAGAGCACAGAGAGAGCTGAGAATCAACTTAAATGAAATAAAAATGACTGAAATTGTGAGAAATGCTGAACACAGGACAGCAACTAGTTGCTGTGACTGTGGTTAACTATGCACAAATTATATTTTTCTCCATTATAGGCACTGATCTCTGCTCTGTGTGACCTGGGACAGGACCTGAGGTCACAGCTGGAGCTGTCAGAACAGGGTCAGGGTGGATATCAGGGAAAGGTTCTTCCCCCAGAGGGTGCTGGGGCACTGAACAGGCTCCACAGGGAACGGCCCCAAGACAGCCAGAGCTCAAGCAGCATTTGGAAAACACTCTCAGGGATGCACAGGGTGGGATTATTGGGGTATCTGTGCAGGGCCATGAGTTGGACTGGATGATCCTTGTGGGTCCCTTCCAGCTCAGGATATTCTGATTCCATGTTTCATGATGACTCTTTCACCCTTGGAGCACTTGCTAGATGCAGGAACAGAACTGATTTCTTTTCAAGGGAGACAACACCAAAGGGACAGGAGTACCTATTCACATTGCCAATCTTGACAAAAGGGGAGGAAAGTGCCAAGGGTGGCCCAAGGTTGTTCATCCTGACAGGAATGGTGAGAATGACTAAAACATCAAAGCCTGAAAACTGCAGATTGTGCTAAATTTGGAGGGGTTTGAGTGTTTATCTAAATAACCCAGATAACAGGGAGAGTAGTGAAATCTGTTCCATCATCTGCAGGTAATAAATACAGAGCAGCAGGGAAGAAAACATATGGAGAGGAAAGAAAGGTCAGAGGGAGATAAAAAGTGGGTAAAAAGTCAAAAATAGGACATTGCAGTGTTATAAAACTCTCCAAGTCATTGTGATATACAACACTGAACCCCCTGGGCTCTATCACTGTACAAAGCTAAGACAGAAGCCAGGGATTTGAGCTCTTTTCAGAAGATGGAGACAATATCTGTGAAATCTTGTGCATAATTTCAGTGAACACATAGAAGAGTTGGTAGGGGTTTCCCTGAAAGGCACAAGCAGAGAAACACCCAAATGTTACTAGAAATCTATCAAAATTCTGAATAGGAGCATGTGGCTTAAATTCTAAGGAAAATGGAACTTGTAATCAGTGGCATCAATTGTGGTCAATTGAGCCCTGCATTCATCAGTTGAAAGTGGTGGTAAAACCCTGTTTCCTGGGCTGTTAGTATCTCCACACATCTGAAAAGACATGCAGAGGGTTCACACTTTGTGCAAAAGACAAGCATTGGATGGCAAGAAATAATTTCTGCCAGAGGGAAAGCAGGGTTAGAAAGAAAGGGAAGAAAAATGGAAATGAAATACAGAGACACACTCTATGAAGTCTGTTAATTTTTAGGATGTACTTTTATGGCAGATATTGCAGAACCAGTGCAAACATTTATGCAACCATTTTAAACTCATTAAAGAAAGATAAATCCTCGGTTAGAATTTTGCAGTCCTTGATCCCAAATCAGACTAAAGCTGTCCATGAAACATTTCACCCTTGTGCATTCAACAAGCAGTTGGTACAGCCAGAGCAGGAGGAGAAGCCCCCAGGCAGTGCCTGCTGTGCTCAGGGAGCAGGAACAGCTGTGCAGGAGACTGCTGTGAGCACCAGCAACAGCAGCCACTCCATCCTGAGCAGTTTGCTGCAGGAATCTCAGTCTGCTGGGGGACAACAGGCCAGGGCCAGCAGCAATGGATGTTCACCTCTGGAATGCTCTCCAAAATGGATAAAAGGACTCATAATCTCACACCACAGACACTGCCTCACACCTGCACCTTAGCAAGAGAAAAGTAATCTTCCAACAACTTGCCTTTGTAAATATCAATAACCCTCTCTGGACAGTGCACCTGCAGTTTTCCAGCCCTGGCCCTCATGTTCCCCTTGTGCTCTTTGAGGCTTTGGTGCTGCAAGGAACTCTCTCAAGAGATGTGGGAGAGAGAGTGGAGAATGCAAAGAAAGCTCAGTGCTCAGCACTGGACCTACCTTGGCCATCAGGCACCGTCAGGATTCTGGGTCTGGTTGATTCAGGCAAGTTCAGGTCAGCATAAAGGACATTTTCTGCCATTCTTTTTCCCGCTTCTCCTTTTTTCCTCCCTCGGCTGTTGTGACAGTGACACTCTGGGCTGGGCACGACACAGAGCTCCCTCCCCTCTCAAACCTTCAGCAGGAAGTTCTTGACTCTTCCGGTCACACATCAACTTCTAATGAGGAATCTATTTCTACTTCATGTTTTGATGGCACAGGGTTTTATGTCAGCACCATGAGGAAATACAAGTTCATTGCCTCCCTGAGGTCACCTTTGTTGGGAAGTGGTTCTGGATTGGAAGTATCTTGAGTTCTCAAAGCTTCACCCACCCACACACAAAACATTTTGCTCTGCTGTGTCCTGCACTCTGTGGGCTCTGTGCAGCTCACAGACACTGTCTGCTTCTCTGCAAGGGAATTCTGGAGGCAAAATGGGGATCAGAAAGGGGGATTGGTCCGGCGTGTTTTAGGAAGCACAAAAGGTGCTTAAGGCAGCAACTGGAATAGTGTGGCCTAAACAAAATTATCCCTTGGCTTTCTAGGTTTGTAATATCCCTCTGGGCAGTTGGGGTCAGCTGTGTCCCCTCTCAATTCCTTGTGCACCCCCAGCCCCCTCAGTGGTTGGGTGGGATGACAAACAGGACTCTCACTCTGTTTAATCTCTGCTCAGCAAGAACTAAAGCATTCCTACGGTCTCAACACTGTTCCAGCACAAGTCCAAAATGTAGTCATACCAGTTACTATGAGGGAAATGAACTCTATCCCAGCCAAAACCAGCCCAGGGCCCCTAGAATTTAAGAACAATGTGAAGGTCCTTGATTGGAGGCTCACAGGAAGGGAAGAAAGCTGGTGGAAGTGTTGGAAAGAATGTCCTGTGAGGAGCAGCTGAGGATTCCAGTTTAGTTTGTCCAGTTTGGAGAAAGGGAGGCTGAGGGGTGACCTCTTTCCTCTCTGGAGTTCCAGCACAGGAAGGACATGGAACTGTTGGAGAGAGTCCAGATGAGGGCAAGAAAGTGCTGAGAAGCTGGAGAACCTCTGCCATAGGGAAAGTGAGAGAATGAGATTTTTCAGTCTGGAGAACAAAAGCTCTGGGCTGACCTCTTTGTGCCCTTCCAGTGCCTGAAGGGAGCTACAAGAAAGACGGAAAGAGACTCTTGACAAGGCCTAGAGTGACCAACAAGAGGAAATGGCTTCACGCTGACAGAGAGTGGGTTTAAATTGGATATTAGGAAGAAATTTTTCTCTGTGAGGGTGGTGAGGCCCTGGCACAGATCCCCAAAGAAGTGTGGCTGCCCCATGCCAGGAAGTGTCCAAGGTCATGTTGGATGGGGCTCTGAGCAACCTGGGACAGTGGAAGGTGTCCCTACCCATGACAGGAAAGGTGAAATGAGATGATCTTAAGGTCCCTTCCAACCCAAACCATTCTATGATTCTATGATCACTGCATTCCTGTCTTTATAGAAACGTAACACATTGCTTTTCTGATTTAAAACAAACTATAGGAAAAAGTTGAGTGTTTTTTAAAAAAATAAATACCAATTCTGATTGAACCTATTTCTTCCACAGAAAGACAATTTTCTATTATGGATATATTCTCTCAGGGCCATCAGATCTGGAATAACTTCTGGTGCCGGTGGTCATGGCAGAGGCTTCTTCAAAGAGCCAGGGATGTGTTCTGGTATTCTGTGCCTCGTGTCCCATAATCACAGACCCAGAGAAGCCAAGCAAACACCAAATGTGTGAGAGAAAGAAGAGGAAGTGAAGTGGTTTCTGTGGTGGTTGATGACTCAGAAGTTTGTAATGCAGTTAAAAGAAGGTTTGCAGTGGCCCTCAGACCTGACAGGGAGACGTGTCCAGAAATTCTGTGGCAGGCCAAAATAATGAGGCCTAAACAACAGACCCTGACTGTGGCCTGAACAAGAGGCCCTAAACCAAAGTTGCCTCTAGATGAACCTTCCAACTAAATGTTATATATATATATTCAATCATTAATGAACTATTGTTAATAAATAATATTAATATAATAACATAACATTTAATTAATGAAATATTGTTAAATTAATTGTATGTGTTTGTTTATTGGCAAAACATGTGTTTACCTTTCCATATCCAGAAACTGGATAAGGCCACATCTGGCCTAGTTAGGGAAGTACACAATCACAGACAATTCCCTTGGTTACCCCTTGAGCCCTTGTTAGGCCTTTGGGGGAAATCCAATAGGGGAATGAAACGAAATTATTAATGTCAGCTTGTTTGTTTAAGAGTATAAAAGATGGGCTACTGTCACAACAAAGTCAGGAAGCCATTCCACATCCCCACAAAGGTGGAATGGGTTGGAGAGAATCTTAAAGATCATCTTGTTCCAAACCCTTGCAATGGGCAGGGACACCTTCCACTGTCCCAGGTTACTCAGAGCCCCATGCAACCTGGCCTTGGACACTTCCAGGCATGGGACAGCCACAGCTTCTCAGGGAAACCCAAAGTATTCTGTGATTTTTCAGCTCCACCACGTCTTAATTCCTTTTTTCATTCAGATTTTTCCTTTCTATTAGGGAACTGCATTGCTAATTTGACAGTTGTAACATGGACTGAGTGTAGGAAACATCCATTGAGTTTGATCAACTTTTTTGGTTTTTATTGCTGGTTTTCTGGAGTGAGAAGCACATGATAGCACCAATCCCACAAATTTTGCCATAAAAATAGTGCCCCTCTTTCCTGTGGAATATTGCCTACGCTCATCAGCAGGTTCTGCTGCATCTTGAGGGAGTGCTGACTGTGTGGGCTGGTGCTGTTTGAAGAAGGAAGGTGAAATACCCCACTGAGTTGATGCTTTTGAACTCCATTTGACAAGGATGGTGCAAATACCATGGGGGAGAAGTTAAAACAGGGATCCAGCTCCCCTTGTAAATCCTTTTATGTGATACTGAGATGCTGCATAACTTAATACTGGAGATAGCACACAGGGTAGTTTGTATTGTATTTCTGAGCACTTAGCCACACTTTTCAGCATTTAAATGGACACTTATTTTTTTCTCTGTGGTATTGTGTATTTCCCACAAAACTATGATGGGTAAATATCTTCAGTAATTTAAAGATATTTTTCTGTGGGTCTGTATGGGTGGGACAATGGCCCTGCATGTCTGTATTAATAATGAGATGTCTGTGTTAATCATTCTGCTGCAATTCCTTAGCACCTAATGAATTTGGCTTCCTAAACACTAGCTAAGGGCATGGGCAACATCTGACAGCATTTTCCTAACAGAGAAGCCCTCACACTCCCTCTTCACTCCTACTCTTGCCAGCTCTATTCCCATTTTTCCAAGATGAGTCATGTCCATCTTTTGGCCTCTGCAATCCCAAACTCACTGTGCCCATGACCAAGAAAGACAGAAGAAAGAGAGATTTTTAACATACCAAGCTCTTGTCCAATACTTACATTGTGCAGCCTCAGGTCAGAAGTGAAGAATCTTCTGGGGTCAGTTGAGTCCTATGTGTCTCTGTACCTCATCAAGAAAACAGATCTGGTAAAGATTTCATTACAAGATCCAAATTCAAAGATAAGTAATCTGCAAATCATCTATTCTGAAATAGATAAAATATTTAAAATAAAATATACATTATGAATGAAGAATGCAGTAAACACTTGGAAAAACAACCCTCCTTTGGGAAAGCAAGCCTTCTGGGCTGGTTTTTCACCACTTGATGATTCTCAGATAATGACTTTTATTTGGTTGTAGTAAAAAGGAAAATTAAAATAAAAACTAAGGATGTGAGAGAGAGAGAGGCTTAGAAGGAAGATTTCAAATAGAAAACCTCACTAAAATTCCACTTACAGTAACTAGGATATCTTTCCCTCAAGCTATCTGTTCCTTGGGTTCAGTGGATGTGCTTGACAGCTGAGCAAATGTGGATTTTTCTGGATTTAATGTGCTTACTTACTGTATCCAGACCTATAATAATTGGGAGATATTTTCTGATATGTAAAAGATTTGAAAAAACCTGTAACTTTTTTGGGACCAAAATTATTTTCTAATATAAACAAAGAGTTTCTGCTACCAAGGAGGAAAAAAATCATTGTTAACGTTAAATATATTTTCTGAAAATAATGGAATATTTAATACTTTTGAAATCAAACATTTCAATTTTTCCTTTCAGGATGTTCTTTTAGGAGAAATTAAATGCTTTGGGTTTATGCCAAATCACTTTTTAAAAATCATTATTAAACAAATAAGAACAAGTGTTTCTTCTATTTTTTTCCTGCAGTAATTCACAGCCAAAAGGTCCCTGTCTGGGTCACAAACCAAGAAAGATTTTAAAAGTGGTTTTAACAAGAATCATTTTGCAACCAGCTCATGACCATAAGGAAGGCTGGCTACCTCACTCCCTCCAAACTTTACCCATTTTTAGACAAACATTGTGACATATTTTGTGCAACATATATTTTATTTTTGTGTGAAAGAGGAACTGAAAACAGCTGAACAAAGTAAAACCACTGAAACTGGTATAAACTCTTTCTCTCTGTATCTGTATAAAATTAAGCTGTCTGTTTCTCTTTAATATTTAAAGGAAAACAAAACAGTCTGGTTTTTATTTAGCAGCCTTGGTGGCATTTTTACCCCTCTAAACTCCAGCTGCTTTAACATCAGAGATCTCTACTTAGTGGTTGCCTGACAGTGGAAAACACAAGAATTCCCAAGGATGTCCTATCCTATGCCTGACATATCTCAGTGTGCCAGGGCCTCACCACCCTCACAGGGAACGATTTCTTCCTCTTATTCAATCTAAACCTGCTCTCTGTCAGTGTGAAGCCATTGCCCCCTTGTTCTGTCACTCCAGGCCCTTGTCTAGAGTCTCTCTCCATCTTTCCTGTGGGCTCCCTTCAGGCTCTGGAAGGCCACAATGAGGTGACCCCAAAGCCTTCTCCAGGCTGAACAATTCCCAATTCCCTTTCCAGGCTGAAGATTCCCAATCCTCTTAGCCTTTCAATATACCTTTTGTCCAACATACTTGGAGCATGACCCTTGGCAAAGGGGGATGAAGAGGAAATCTGTTCATCTTACAGAGAAGCAGATGCTGCCCTTTCAGAAGGCACCTCCTGTCACAATGTCAGATCCAGGCAGCTCTCCATGAGGGCTGAATCCACATGCCACCCAGCCAGTGTGGATGTGCAGCTCAACCCCATCAGCTCCTGTTCCTCATGGTCCCAGCAGAGGTAGAACATGCTGGAAGGATCCAGGAAGGTGGGGAAACGCAGCAGTGGAAATGCAAGCTGGCCAGAACAACAGCATGGGAGGAACAAGAGACAGACCATTCTCTTGATTCCTGAGAAGAACATTACCATCATCTCTGCAGTCTCTGAGTCTTGCTGATACCTTGGGCAGCTAGGAGAAGCCCAGTTTATATGGAAGTGCCCAAGGCTGGGCCTGTTGCCAGGAAGGAGGGCTGGAACCCAACTGTTCTATATTCAATTTAAAATGTAGGAAAGATCAACACTTTACATAACATGCCCTGGCTCCCTGCCTGAGTGAAACTGTACTAAGCCATCTCATATATATCTTTGAACATTCTTAACAGCTGTTTTGTCCTACAGACCCAGAACAAGGCAGCCAAGTGTTTACCTCCTACTCAGTACTCCTCAGGGTGGGTGAATGTTGGCTCTCCTCACCAAGGAAAAGGGGCACTTCTGATGAACTTGTCTTGCCATTGCAGATTCTAAAATGAACTCTGTGCCACTCTTGTGGGATGGTTATGGACAAATTTGTAGGAAAGAAGCTAAGCCTTAATGCCATGGCTAATCAGAGGGAGCTGTTGTGGCACATGGAAAGGGCTCCTGTGATAGCAATCTGGAAGAGTAGAATAAGAAAAATGCCTCTGCTCCATGTGCTATACCTTGGTGAGAGTGAGTCAATGGAGAAAAGTGCATCATCTCTTGTGCTGCCTGAGACCTTTCAGTGTAATGACATAAAAACAATAACCCTCAACAGGTTTCTGACCAGTTCTGTCAGGACATCTCCAATTTGCCCAGTTGCATAATCCATTGCAAAACTTATCCCAGATCTGTAGATTCTAGAGGACACGGTAGTTTATTCCTATTAACTTGCAGGGAAAATGTAGAAAAGCCATTTGTTTTATTTTTCTGAGGCAAGTGTTGGAAGAACAGATGAACAACAGAGAAGGAGAGTTACCTGATCTGATGCACAGACATAGGGTTTAAAGAGATCAAACTGCATACAGACTGCTTGAATCCCAGGTCATTTTGTTGACAGCCCTGCTTTAGACAGGACTGTATAGTCTGAAGTATAATTATGTCTTCTTATTTCAGTTCTCTGATCAAATGCTGACACTTTTTATACTGTCTGCTCCAGAGAGGCCCAAGACTGTTTTTTTGGGGGAACCAGGGCTGAGGGATACAGTAATGCAAATTGAGTGTTTGGTGGTTAGGACAGCACAGGGATATCAAAACAGAGAGACTTTGGCTCCTCTGGGAGATGAACCAAAGACAGAACTAATCATGAAGTGGGGAGGGAAAAAGGCAAGGGAATCTGCATCTTGCAGAGCTGCCCATGGGAGAAATTTTCACTGTGGCTTGTTCTCCACTTTTAGGCAGAAAATCCTTTCCTCACATGGAGAAGAGTGTGAGATTGGAGGATGCAACTGAGACACTGCTGGAATGTGCAACTCTCCTGGAATTACGAGGAGAAATGGTTTGGCTGTGTGACAAGGATTGGAGTTGCATGGTCTCTTGGGTGGAACAGGATGTGGTGGTGTTTGCATGGCACTGCTGAGGGGCGTGGGAGAGATGTGCAGGAAGATACCACAGATTGGCAGTGAGCAGAATGCCAAGGAAGATTTGAAAATTATAGATGACCTGAGAAGAGGGAGGAAGATAAAATCTGCTTCCTGTAGAAAATGAAATGCTCCTACAGGAGCCAAGTGTGAAAAGAAAGAGTGTCAGAACTACAGGATGCAGTGGCACCTCTGAGTATCTGCCTCAGGCAAAAGACAGAGACAGACAGGAGAGGAAAGCAGTGAAGTTCCACCGAGTTTTCTCTCTGGGGATTATGATGACGTGCAACAAACTCAGAAGGTGAAGAAGAAGGAAAATGCTATGCCCAGTACTCTCAAAACAGCCCTGATTGTTCCACTGCTGAAATCCTTTGCTGGCAGCACACACATCCCCAGCTCACAGCCAACTTCCACCGCACATCTCCCCAGCTCAGCAACTCCCTGTTGCAGTGCAGGAAGCAGCAGAATACTGTTACATAGAGCCAGCTGAAGCAATGTGAGTATCATTTCACAGTATTTGCATTCTGGTGAGGTTATTTAATACCTCTGTTCTTTCAGGACAAATTTTAACAAAAAATTCAACTTAAAAAGAAATTGGATTTAAAATTGTCTGAAGGCTGATACCCAAATAGGTTTTTAACAGACTGGTAACTTGAACCTATTGTAACTAGGCTAAAAAATATCCTTACATTCAGCTACTCACTGCTTGGACATCCCTCTTTTCCATTAATCTATCCCAGATTCTCTATATTTCAAAAAGCTATAGCCCTTGTGGAAGATGATGCCAAGCTGAGTCACCTTTTGCCACACATCTGCAGGGCTACTTCTTCCAAATCCTATGGATCATATGGAAGCAGCAGAGGAGCTGTAAAGCTCCTTGTTGAATAACACATGCCATCCTGAAGGAAAGGGGGTGGAATAAGGGAGATTTTTTCACAAGCTGCCTTGTGAAAGGACTTCACCTTTACTTAATGTAATTTCTCAGCTCTGTCACTGCTCTGGGCTTGTTTATCCATAGCTGTGTTGCACAAATCCTCCTGTTCCAGGAGTTGTCCCACTGCAGCTGGGAAAAGCCCTTTCCTTCTTCACAGGCTGAAAATCCTGGATGCCCAAAAAACCTGAGGATAGAGAGGTGGAGATTCTCTTTATAATAAGTAATTTGCTAAGCGGGTTAGCAGGGACAGATACATCAGCATGTGAGGGATATTTACAGAATGGGGAATTGTAGGACTGCAGTTCTTTTTCCTCCTTTCCCTTTTCAAGATTTAAAGGGGTGCCAAAAATACTGCTAAAGGCAGGGGCATCCCAGGTGATGGCTAAAAGCATTTTGGAACAAATATAAACAGTGTCTACACAGCCATTTTCTGGACAGACTTGTCACCTGAAAGCTCTGAGCACTGGAAGCACAGGGAGGGTCAAAGATGAGCAGTTCCCAGGCTGATAAATTTGCTTTACTTGTTTCACATAGCAAACAGGAGGGCACAGGCACACCCAGAGCTGCAGAAATTGATGCCTGCCAGTAAATCCTTGCACAGTAGATCAGGAGCAATCAGGAGAGTCTCTGCTTTTGAAGGCCACTGATGTGGGCTCTGCAATGGCTGTGCATTTGATGTACTGCAGTTATGCCCTCCCAGGAGCAGTGGTTGAAGTGCAATTATGCAGAAAGCATTCGATTCCAGAACGGTTGTTATTTACAGACAACAGTTTTGTAATGAGGTTTCAGAGACAGAAGTGTTCTAACAGTTTGGTCACTGAGCCTTTGTGTCCTCACAGCTCAGTTATCTGAAGATCTGTATCTGACATTCTGTAAATACCCACTGTTGCAACCGTGCTGGTCCCTGCAAGTTTTCTTCAACTCAGTGACATGGATTATCAGAACTTCTCCATACTGTGATACCCCTCCCAACCTCACACCCCAAATTACTTATCTGTGCTGTAAAAATGCCCAACAACTGGAAGACAGAATCATAAAATCATAGAATGGTTTGGGTTGGAGGGGACCTTAAAGATCATCTCATTTCAACCCTCCTGCCATGGACAGGGACACCTTCCACTAGACCAGACAGACAGGCCAATGTGCAGAGATGGACAAGAAAGCAGCCACCTCATTTTCTTGGTGAATGTGGTTAAAAAATGTCAATACATAGAGAAACTAATCATGATGCATGGATTGGACTTTTCAAGAAAGCAAATTATCAGTGCATCTTTCCTCTGTGAGACTGCGTCATGGAAAGTCTGAGGGTGGCTCCAGCTGAGCATGAGTCAGAGGATTCTTCTGAGCATTTTGTAGGTTGCTCTCTTACACAGAGAATTTTCTCATTATCTCCTTTCAAATGGCACAGGGATGAGGATGCTACCTGTGTCTGATGGATCTACTTCTTTCTGCAGAGGAATGTGAAAACAGTGATGATATCTCAGGGCTAGATATTTCTGCCAAGTAATTTCTATTTATTTTTGTCATCTCTGAAAAAAAAATCCAACAGTTATCCACAAGAGCCCTTATTAGGAAAGATTTTGAAGATGGAGATCGCCATGAAGGCTGCAGGAATTAAACCAGAACAGCAGGTCAACCAGGAAGGGAAGGCAGCAAATTCATGGCAGCTACAGTGAAATGCCATCTGTCTGCCTTCTATATGGAAGGATGATCAAACTGAATTATGGGCTCAGATGACTTTGCCACTTTTCCCTCAACACCGAATGCCTTGGAAAACCCACCAGCATATACCATGAGAAATAATATGATGATGCTTACTACAAAGTGCTACTGAAATATAATAAATTGTGAAGAAAACATGGCTCCAGCACAGAAGCCCATTTATCAAATGAGGTTTACACCTTCATTAGGGTGACATCCATTCCAGGGGTCAAGGGGATCTCAATTTAATTGATCCCAAACTTTGCCCCTGAAGTAGAACAGACAAAAACCCAAGTGCACAGTTGTGAGAATCAGATATTGTAACTTGGGGCAGCCTAAGCAGTGAAGGGAATGTGACACAGCAGATGAAGAATGAGCAGCAACTGCACCAAACTAGTAAATTCTTGTTCCAAGGATCTGAGAAATGTGATGAGGGCTCTGTCCACACTCTGCAGTGCTCCCACCCTGGCTGTGCTGTGCCATAACATGGTGCAGAACAGAACTCACTTTCCCAGTACATCATTCTGCTGAAGAATAGGAATGAGAGCATTTTATGGTCTCCATGAGAGTTCAGCTGCAAAGGGGTCTCTCTGACACCAGAGGTACAAATAATTCTGGCACTGCAAGCTGGCCTGCTTGTCAGGAATATCTGCATCACAGCAGGATGGTATTGTCTGCCAAAATACCCTTGTAAGTCTCTGCTCAATTGCCCTCAATAATAGGCTATTGCCCTTCTTGGGTCACTCATTTTCAAGGTGTTTCTTCAGGAGTCCCAGGATTTGCCTGAAGCTGAGGGGACGGATCACAGCAGTCCATTTTCCCTGAGGTGACTTCTACCAGTAAGTGATTCAGCTGTACCTGTCAAGTGGCTTGTTTATTCCTGTAACACTGGAACTGTTTGAGGACCATTTCCATATCCTGTGGATTTTCCTTTTGCAAAAGAGCCTGTGGGAGCTTGCTGCTATGGTGACTCTAAACACCTCTGAACACCTCTTTCCCTTGGGGCTGCTGCAGTGTCACTGCTAAAGTAGCAGCTGCTTTTGGTAGGACAGTTTTCTCATTTTTCCTTTTCAACTGAATTTCTAGCTCCAGCAAATGTAAGAGGTGTAATGAGGTAGGCGCATTACAAATGCAGTGAAAAGATAGTCTGCTGTTCAAAGAGTGAAATACCTAAATTGAACACATTAAGCACATAAACCAGAGGGATCATAGAAATTAGTTTGGTTTTTGTTTGGGTTTTTTCAGAGTATTAAATTAAACTTGCCATGAAGGACAATTTTCCCAAATCAAACTTGCTTGCTTTAATCCATTCTTCCTGTTGAGTCCCTGCAGACATGGGCCCAGAATACCACTCTGCTTTGTTGTTGCTAGAGAGCTAAAGAGCATAATTTGCATTTCTAAATCTGCTAGGAAGGTGTGACAATGGTTTTCATCTAGCAGCTTCACTATAAAAAGAGGAAGAAGTAGCAGGAGGAAAATGAGGATGCTGGGTTTGATTTCTCTTATTTGTTTTATACATAAGTAAATTCAGTAATCTTATCCATGAATTATTCCTGACTTATGCTGCTGTAAGAAAAAGGATTCAGATTCTTCAGTCAACACATCTGTTCTTTTAGATCCAGGAAAATATAAAATTCAAAAGTCTGTTAGAACACCAAGAATAAGCCACTCTCCACCTCTACAGTCTCCATTTTATTGCTGCTGGTTGTGAAGAATCTCTGATCACAAAGATGGAGATGAGGAAAAGGAATGGTTCTCAAATTCTGTTTTGGTTGACTAGATGATTTTAGGGTAAAAAGAACATTAAATATACTTACAATGTGCACAGCCCATGAACAGACAGATATAGCTTATATTCCTGAGTACAAATAATACCTACAAAATACACTAGGTATGCAACTGAGCCAATCTTAGCTTGTGCTCTGTTTTACTTAATTGGTGGGAAAAAAAGAGAAGTTTTTGGAAGAGCTCTTTCGCCACTGTCTTCTGCTTGATCGTACTTAATAGGCTTTTCCATGTGGTTTTCCAAATATTTCTCTGGAATAGCATGCTTCCTTGTGTTCTGCATGTCACTTTCTGCTGTGCCTGTGAAAGGAGTCAGTCTGTCAGCCAGTTCACTTCTCACTTTGTCAGCTGCATTTTTCCAGAGATTCTCTGCAACAATAAATCATTAAAATGAGAGGGTTAAGACAGCAGACTCTTCACAGCAGATAAAACACAGGATTGACACAAACTCCCAGCAAATCAGGTGAAAATTTTCTCAGGGATCTAACAACCCCCACTACTGCATTCTTTTGCTCTGAAAGTGACATGCACTGTGGTGTGGTGTCAGATACTGTTTTGCTCTCAGCAGGGAAAAGGGCTTTCTGTGTGAACCTTCAGCAGTTCCAGTCTTCTTGCAGGCAGCTGGACTAAAACATAAGGCATGCAGTTCTACACAAGTGAGGAATGGTGCCTGTACCCACCCCATTTCAGGAGCCATCCATTTTCTCCACACTTCCACCTCCCCTCACTCCAGGCAGATGACACTGAACACAAAGAAACACCAAACACTGGTGGTATAAATGCCCTTAGTCCTGAGGTGGAACATGCTTACGAATAGTCTCTCTTCTATTTTCCAGTGCAGAGAAGGAGCCATCACTCATCTTCCTTGGGGCCTGTGGTTTCCGGAAGATTTTGGGCTCCTGGATCCACGCATGTTTCATCGCTTCATCGGGAGTCATGCGCAGGGAGGGCTCCCACCTTAAATCCATGGGAGACAAATCATTATTCAGTTATTTCTATCTGAAAATTAATAAGAGGCAAGAGATTCAGCCCTGTCTTTTGAAAGTCAAGTCATGAGGACATTTTTTTGAAACAAAATAATTTTCTTTTTTTCTCAAAACCATGGAAAAATCTTACGTGATCTTCTCCAGCCTTCAAAACCTATTTACGTCAGCACTGTGCTGATCAAACCCTCTGCAGCATCAAACCATTTTTAATATGCAGTTCCTGCTTCTATTAGGGTAGGGACCCAACATTCTTGTTAAAGGTTTGGTTTTTTGCTCCACTGAAATTATTTTCTGAAAATTCTGATTCAACCAGCAAACCAAAATGAATCAATGATTCACACAGACTTGGCAAACAGAGAACACTGAAAGCAACCCTCTTGTGAAACGTGGTGGGATGATTTTTTCTTCCCTCCCCATGTTATCACAAGTTAGCAGTTTCTTTAGAATTTCTTTAGGAAAGTGCTACTGAACTGCTAGAAAGAAATTTGAAATCACTGCTAAAGAAGGCATAGTAAAGTGTCAATAATAATAATTATACGAATGATGCCACGTGGAAAACAAAACAAAACAAACCCAAAACACCCCACCAAAAAATAAAACAAGCAAACACAACAGATACCAGGATTTTAAAGGCACAAAAGAATGAACACAAAGTCAAAAGTAGCTTGTTGCATACAGTATGAACTCACATTAAGCATCCTTTCAAGAAGTCCAAGAAACCAGCATCATGGGTATTCAGCACTGTGCTTAGATCCTTGGAGTCTGGGCATCTCTTTTTCCCCTTGCTGTTAGTTACAGATTTAGGAAAACCTTTGGAATCTTAAAAAAAAAGACATCCTCAAAAAATTACATTAAAAACCTTCACTCTAAAACGTTGCATAAACAGTATCCATGTCCATCCCACTAACTCCAGTTTTGCCCTGTTGGATTGATAATCTACCAGAATTGTGGCAAACAGGATTGATTACATCCTAGAGACCATATCCTACCCTTTGTTTGGTTTGTTTGCTTTGAGCAATTTCCAAACCCAATTTACACACAGAGAAATGAAAAATGTAAATTAGTTCCCAGAGCCCACTGCATTCCTTTCAGCAACAATAATTCTAAAGAGCAACTTCTCTATCACTTTGGCAATCAGAGGCCCATAAACATGAAGAGCAGAGCTCCAGGTTTGTTTATAGGCCTCATTTTATCCTTTTGCTTTTTTTCCATACCTCTTCCTGGCAGTATTTTTATCAGTTAGGAATTGGCTAAAGATCTCTGACACTACTCTCTACCAGTGCTATTAATTAGTGATTAATGACCAGGGAGGGATCCAGAAAGAACAAATAATCGAAGAAATTACCAAAGAATGTTCTCCTCCTTGATGCAGCCTGGATAAAATCAGCTGGTGGAAGACCCAATACCTTCATAGAAAATGAATTCATAGGGTTAGTCCTCATTTCATAAAGATACACAACAACCATTAGGTGAGGTGTGTCATTTTGCCCTCCTTATGAAAAGAAGTTGAATGTTGCAATTTACTATGAAACGTCTGCAAAATATTTCCTCTTATTGTGGAGGGAATTAAGGGATTCCTTAGTGCTGCCTGTACACATCTTTGCATCAAAAATAGCATGGCCAGCAGAACCAGGGCAGAGATTGTCCTTCTCTCCATGGCACTGGTGAGGCCACACCTCAAATCTGTGTCCAGTTTGGGACCTGTCACTTCAGGAAGGACACTGAGGGGCTGGAGCACGTTCAGAGAAGGGAACAGATCTGGGGAAGGGGCTGGAGCACAAGTCTGATGAGGGGAAGCTGAGGGAGCTGGGAAAGGGACTCAGTCTAGAGGAAAAGAGGCTCAGAGGGGCCCTTCTGGCTCAAAGAGCCATTTGGCTGCAATAAACCTCCCTCTGGAAGGCCAGGCTGTAGCCAATCATATTTCATTATTGCTTGAGGTTTCTCTTTGTTTCTGGTAGTGCAGTTTATCAAATGGGTGTGCAAACCAATCCCAAAAGGTACCTCCATGATGCAGGCAAGTTGGTCAGCTTCATTTTCCCCTGGGAATAGCGGGTAGCCTGTGTAAAGCTCTGCTATGATACAGCCTAAGCTCCACATATCAACAGCCATAGCATAAGGATGACCAAGAATCACCTCAGGGGAGCGATAAAAACGGCTCTGAACATAGGTGTACACTGGATCAAAAATCAGACAAGAAGCAAAAATCACAGTTGGGACTGAAATGTCAATTTTCAAATTTCACAGACAAGAGGCATATGTTCAGAAATCATAAATCTGTCTATCCACAGATTGCTCACATAGGCTCTGGAAACATTTTCTAATCCCATCCTAAAAGTAATGGGTGATACACTTTCCCCCATTTTATTTAGAAATTGTTTTTCAACAAGTTTCACTGAAGGAAATTGTTCTCCTAATGCTGTGATTCAGTTTATCCATGCTCATTTTCCTATTTGAAGGTGTTCCATTTGCATCAATCAACAGTTCCTAAATTAAAAGTACAGTTTCCATTTCCCTCCCTGTGGTATTCATACAAAAAGCACTAATTATAATTTAACCATTCACATTCACCATTCACAAAGAATGGCTCTCTGGACCTGACAAACTTCTTGATAAGTGAAATATTTGGATTATACTCTTAAATTTGTTCCAGCTAACCACTCCTGAAAGTACAATTCTGATTTCAACAGGAGTAAAGGAGCTGATCAGGCTTGGGACAAAGAAAAAGAATGGTAATATCTTACTTGTCTCTACCAGTATTTGCTCCACCACCAGTGGCTGAACAGTTCACCAGGTTCTAATTAGGGGCATAGGTCAATATATTAGCCCAATCCAAGAAATATTTTTCCACATTATTTAAAATTAAGAAAGCTTATTAAGAAAATTACATCAACTTGACTTTTCTGCAAACCTCTTTGGTCTTCATAGCAGCTTGATCCAAAATCAATAACTTTGACTGAACCTTGCCCATTGTGGTATAATAATATGTTCTCCTAAAAAGAAAAAAAAATCACAGGAAAAAGAGGGGTTTAGCACCATATTAAGCTAGTGAAAATCAGAATGCAAATCACATTTACACTTCTCTGCATAATGAGAGCTTCAAAATCCAGCCTCCTTTGGAATGCATTTGCTAACATGAGGAGGCAGCCAATAATGTGCAATTGTGCAAAGCAGAGGGAAGATTTGGTACCCAGGCTGCAAGTGAGACAGAAAGGGCAGCAGGGAGCTCCCCAAAACTCAGGGTTGCTTATCTAGTAAAAGCCAAACTGCACCTGGCTTTGTGCTGAATTAACCAGAACTATCCTTTTGTAAGCACAGAAAGCCCCTGGCCCATGAAGGAGCCACATTCCACAGTTCTTCCCTGCACTGCTTGCCCCAGACTCCGTGTCAGCTCACCCCTCCCCACCTGTGTGTGATGCACAAGTCTCAAGGGAGGGACAAATGGACAAGGCAGGGTCCTGTGGATTCTTAGCTGGGTGCAGGTGGGTACAGCACTGGATTCTTGCAAGTCCAGCAGGAGAAGTGATCCTTAAACAGCCAGCTCAGGGATATATGTGTGTGCACTGATGAGCAAACACAGCCTTCAGCTCTCTTCTGCAGAGCTGAGTTTTATCCTCATTAAAAGTCTGTCTAAATGAAGGACTGCCTTCTCCACTCCTCAGCAGACAGATGGTTACCTTTATCAACCAGTTTTACAGTGATTATATGTCAGGGCTTTGAAGGACTGAACACTTCCCAGGTGGATGCCAAATAATGATGAAGTGGTTTCCTGGGTAATTAGCTCATAAGGAAATGCTTCATGTGCCAGGAAGGAGAAGCTGCTACTGGTGAAAGTCAAGGAAAGGACTGACTTCCACAATCCAGGTGCTCTTGGCTCTGGTAAGGGAAGCAGCATCCCCTCTCTGCAGCTCCATATCCCTTCATGCTCATGGTAGGACTCTGTCTCTTATACTGAATCCCTCACAATGCAAGGGAGCTGGTTAAAGCTGGAAAACCAGGACTTGACTGAGAAACCAGGCTTTGGAGGCAGTGATTACTTAGCATAAAGGCCAGAGAAACTCCATATTCTACCTAATGCTGAGAAATATCATAGGAGGCAGATGGGACAACAGATGTGAGTTTCAGGCAACATAAATTCATGAAACTGTACAATTGTTGAATGAGAACAAAATTGTCTTTTAGTTAACTCACTACATTTTCACTAACATGTTGCTCTATTTAAATACAGACTACACTAATTGATGCTGCCAACATCATGCCTTGTCAGTGGCTGCCTGGAAACAGATTTCCATTGGGCTAATTGTTTTTGATTTATATATTTGGGTTATCTTGCAAGCCTCTCTTCTCACTGCAAATTGGTCTGGCAAAGATATTGGCAAGACAATGGTTATAGACAGTATGTGACTTCTCAGAATTCTAAATCAAGATACATTTAGCAAAGTGATAACAGAATTTTATCCTTAGCATTTTTACCTGAGAACGTATTTATTTCTTTATTTAAACTTATTCAAAAGGGTTAATTTGCCCTTTTGAAAAGGAAATCAAGAGAAACTTTAGACTGAAGTGAAAATATAATGAAAATCCTTCAGAAATCTCAGAAAATTGCAAAATATTAGATTTGGGGCTTAAGGAGAATGGAAATGTTTTACCTAGCATGAATGCGTAGCAGATACAGCAGAGGGAATTGGAGGACAGATGTTCCTCCAAAAAACAGGTGAACACCCAAAATACTGTTTCACAGAATTCCTTTGCCATTTACTAGGCTACATAGTTTTATAATTATGCCTAAGAAATTAAATTAAGAAGATAACCTGAAAAAGGCTGCCTTGTGAATATTCCTCGCATTACAATATCCCTCATCTTGAAATACTTAATTTTACAAGTACTTTTCTTTTTCTCTAAGCAAAAAGTTTTTACCTGAATTTGATTCATATTTGCATATGTTTTGGCAACCAAATAATCTCATTTAATGCTTTGGTGAATGAACTGAATCAATGGTAATGATGAGTTGACTGTAGCATGACTATAATCTGAAGTAAATTACAGCTTCTGTACAAACATCATACTGGGTTTTTAGGGTTTCTCCTGACAGTTCCTTGCAATCAATAAAGAACAGGATAAGTTCATTTATTCTGTACAGAATACTAGGTGATGAAATGATTGTACTTACAGGCTTCAGATCACAGTGAATGATTTTTTCCTGGTAGAGCACTTGCAAGCACCTCAGCACACACCGAGTGAAGTGGCGGATCAACGACAGGCTAAAGCCTTGGAAATTGTTCTTTTTGATCAGCTCATACAAATTTATTCTGTGGGGGAGGAAGAAGCAGCAGACAGAGAGCAGATAAGAGATTGGAGAATTTATTTTTAAAGGCATGATTAGTTTCCAGTGCATTAAGAGCTTGTCTTCCCACATGGAGGACTCATGCAGAGGAAAATGACAGCTATTTTCCTTCCTGCAAATGCTGCCCTGCATTTGATATGCACAAACACCTCCCAGATCTAAAGCAGATGTAAAATCACTGAACTTCCTTGCTAAACTCTCTGCTGTTAAGCAGCTGTGCTGATTTTTACCAAGAACAATAATGATTCAGGAACCAAAAAAAATTCTTTTCTGTCTCCTTTTGCTGTCATTTCTCTTTGCTTTGGCGTCTTGAGTAAATAATTTCTGTCTAAAGGTTTTTAACCAGCAGTAAAGATTTCTAGATAACCCCCCCATCAAATCAGGTCTCAGTAGGTTTTTATATCCCTCTGGTGACCATCACATCTTAGCAACTTCCAGTAGCCCTGCCCAGTAGCCTGGAGAAAAGAAGGCTCTGGAAGATCTCATTGCAGCTTTCCAGTGCCTTAAGGGGTTTATGAAAAGGAGGAAGAGAGATTTTTGATAGTGATAGAGACAGGACAAGGGGTAATGATTTCAAACTGAAAAAGGAGTAGGTTAAGATTGGATATTAGGAATAAATTCTTCACTGTGAGAGGTGTCCTCAGCACTAGCACATGTCTGCAAGGACATGACCAACTGGAGCTTTCTGCCTTCCTCACTGGAGTGTCCACTGGTGGTAGGCACAGCCCATTCTTTTGGAATTAAAGTTGCCCAGACTTAATGGAAAAGATCACAAATCAAAGGCTTTTCATGGTATTTTAAAGGCAATGAAAATTTTACTAGACAAACATTTTTCTAGAACAACAAGTCTTCAACTCCTCTGTGGAGACCTAAAGATAGTGGCTCTCCCATTTCCCTGTGTGTTTCCATAGCAGCTTTCAGAAAAGACTGGTGTGTCTTCCCTGGAGAGGAGTCACCTCTCACCCCGTGTGCCTGTAAGTGACAGACTCACATGCAGCAACACGAGGGATTTAGGTTTCTTTGGGATCAAGCTGTCCATATCATGCTGAATCTTCAGCAGGGACTGCAGCACATGCACCAATGGGGGCTTTACTCTAGGGACTGGAGAAGTGTGGGTAACCTGGATAATTCCAGTTCGATTCCCTGATTACAAGAAGGCTGATGAATAAAATGATCTGACTTCTCCAAAATTCCTCCAGAACTCCTCCTAAGATGCCCTGCAGCAAAGATTCATAAAAAGTAAGATGCAGTTTTATTTTTAAATTATTTTATATTATTCATATTTATATACCCTGAAGTTTACCAGTCCTGAATTTACTCTTTTCCTCACAGGTCTTTCGGGGAAGAAGCCTTCAATACCCAGCACAGAAAATAAGGGATGGATCATGTCATTGCCCGTGTGAAGTCTGAACGTGGCCTTTTTCAGTTCACCTTGGGTGATCAAAGGCTCAGTTATGCAGTCTGTATTTAGACAGTGTTGCTTTCTAGCTGCCAATTCTTCTGAAGAAGACATAAAAATTAAATCTTGTAAGGCACAAGAGCTACAATTCTCCTCAAGGTGTATGTAAAGGAAAATGTACTTTACCCTAGCAGTTCAAAGGAGATACAGAAGTGATTGCGAAAGTAGAAGTACTCCTTCATGTGGATGATATTGTGAGTATCATCTTTGTCTTTCTTCAGCAGAGCATCAAGGATCTTCACTTCTACCAAAGCCTGGCTGTGAAATCTGAAATATCACATGACATGGGAATGGTGACATCAGCTCAGGGTAGCATTTGTATTTCTGCAAATGCTACAAACACCATGAGCTCAGCAGGTGGGACAATTATTAAAATGTTTCGTTCAACCCTGTTAACCACTGTAATTTTGATTTCTTACTCTTGATTCCTAGTCTAAATACACTGGCCTTACATAACATTTCAGGGTACCTATTTTTACTTGTCTGAAAAAACCTTTAAATGAAAAGGTTTCCAGTGAGCATCCAGACTAAAATCCTGGTGCTCTCAAGTCTATAGGAATGCTTCACTTTCCTTGAACATGTTTCACACCTACCACAGTCAGACAGGGGATTTTGAAAAGCATCTTTACACTTAGTGTTCAGTGAGGGGGAAAACGGAACAGCTGAACATCTGTTTCACTGACTTTGCTTCAAGCTCACAAATTTGTAACCAGCCACTTAACAGGAACAGGTTGCTTAGGACCACAGTGTAGAATTTTTCATGTTCAAGCAAGTGATGGGCGCCTTCCAGCATATTCCTGTGGTTTTGGAACTTTGTGGGGATGCTCCCTGCTCTCAGTTCCGCACAGCTGGTTACCTGGGTTGTGTATTCACTGTGTAACAATAAGAGAGACCTTGTGAGCCTGGAGAAACTGTGCTTGCTTTCCTAGGCTGTCTCTCCTCCAGGTCCAGGCCAGTTCCTGACATCCTCTTTCCTCACTCTGCCCTCACTGTGTTTAATGAATGTACAGGAGGTTTGATTTTGATTTGTTCACATTGTCACAGTTTGCCTGCATATAAGAGGGGTGATTTTACTGGTTTAAAGTCAGCAGGTATCTCACCTTTTCTTATTCCTTATTATTTTCAATGCCACTAACTCATTGGTTTTGTGATCCAGGCATTTGGCCACCTGCCCAAATGACCCTTTCCCAATGACCTCCAAGACTTCATAGCGGTAGGCAATGTGGTCATGTAAAACCTTCAAAAGAACACAAAGGGTTCAGATTCAAGGAGTACAGCAAAGACCAGGCATCCCAGTAGCTCCTGTGTGTTTGAGTCTGCTCTCCATGACAGATGGTGGGCTAGCTGCAGGTGAAGTCTACATCAAATAAGGTAACACGGAAAATCCCAAATGATACTTCCATAGCCCAGCTACCCTGCATCCACCCTGCATGACATGCAAAGTGAATTCTCCCCTGAGCTTTAAAAGGCATTTTTTCACTATGTGAACATTTATCTTCTAGAAACAATATTTATCTCACAGACAACACTTAAGAGTTGGCATAAAATCACTACAAACTTACTGAGCTCAAAATGAACACCGTAATTTTTCCACTTACCTTTAAGTAGGAACCATGCTCATCATCATAACAATTATTATTCTGGGTTTCAGGCAAACCTTCAATCTTTTTAGCTTCCAGGCCAAGAAACCAGAGCTCTGTATAATTGAAAATTTCTTTTTGCTCATAGACTGTTAACTGGTTTCTAAAATTTTTCAAGGCTTCTAAATCAGAAAACAAGAACGTAAAACCAAAAATCAATAAAATGTCAGAAACCTGATGGCAAAGTGCTTTTACAATGGAACATTTCACAGTAGAGCCCACCACTTTGAGCAGGATGCTGAGAAAAGCTGTTAGAGTTCCCTTCCAACTGAAATTTCTCTTTTTCTACAAATTTCTATTTATTTTTTTTTATTTTTTCTGGCTTGCAGTATTAAGTTCAATAAAGCACTCATCATCTGTCGGCAAGACTTTTAAGAGAGTTTAGGTAAAAATTATTTAATTGTGAGGGATGTATATAGATTTTATGAAAATCCCATCTGGTGTCTATCTGCTCCCTCAGGCTCCATAACTTACATGAAAAGTTACATTTTTATTGGTTTGATTGCTATATTTATAAAATGTCAGTAATGTCTAGTTAACCAAAGCTTTCAAGTACTTGTTTTTCTGATAAATATCATCAGTCAGATGCTTGAGGTTAGGAATTAAATGGAGTCCAAATCTGCTTTTCTCCTAGTTCTGATTCTTCCTGCATAGAATTTCAGCTGCCCTAACACCTCCACTCCCATCATTTAAATGTGGATATATATTCAGACAGGAGCATTATAAATCTATGTGTTGCATGCATGTGTGGGTGTTTTGTTAAACAGTGGCAGATCTTCATCCAGCAATGCAGGGATGCTAAATCATTTCAAAGCAAAAGGCCACTACTTTTTTTTCCTAGACTCCTTCTAGAAATAGATTAACTCTGTCAGAAACTTTCTAGATCCGAGAACTCCCAAAATGCAATTTAGCCCACATCAATAAAATAGGACACAGCCACAAGGAATTGAGAAACGGTTTTATCCCTGTAATGGAATATTACTCTCACCTATCCCACCTAAGATAGATAAATACATCTTAGATAAATACACATTCTTTTTGATACTGCATGTTTCTTTTCTGTATTTGTGTTAGTCAAATCATTCCCCTACTGGGTACTTCCCCAAGCTGGATAATCAGAAATCACTTAGTCCCATCCATATTGCTGCGCTCTAAATTGTTACATATTTCAGCAGCCATTTAACATGGCACCTCTGGTCCCCGATTGTCCTGACTGTATACACTCCTCATCTGTGCAGGCAGCCTATCACTCCAGTCCTTTCAGTTTATCCAGGGATATTCTACCTGAAGCTGTCATAGGCAGTTTGACCCTGATGCTGGTGCTCTCCAGTTCGGATGGTTTTGTATGGACTCTGGTATCACTCTCAGGAAGACTGTCTGGAAGGTTAAATTGAAGAAAATTGCCTTGAGTTCCATTTTCCTGCCAAGCAGAAAAAAAAATTAAAAATTAAGAACTGCTATATTCACAAAGCTGCAATATATTTATTTTGGATTAGTTGAGTAATCTCTGTGTCAATTTTGTGCTGAGTTAGAACAAGCAAGCTTGAGCACTAGAACACCCTACTTATTCAGACTGCAAATTCTGCCAAAAGCACTAAAGGCTGTTGGACCATGGAAAGATAAATCTCTATAAATGAGAGATTTCTTCATCTTCCAGATTCATCCAGTATATGGACACTCTAGAATTGCTATCTGTACCACAGCCTTGGAAGGCTGTGGAACAATCCCTCTTGGAAACCAAGCCAAACCAAGTCAAAGACAGGAAGTTGATTTGGAATAACCAGTATGGATATGCCAACAAATGGTGTCTGAATGACTTTGTTGTCTTCTCTGATGGAGTGATTGGCTTGGCCAGTGGGAGAAAAGCAGTGAGCATCATGGACTTTGCCTTGAGCAGGGCCTGTGACACTGGAGCTCAGTGAGTGGGAGATGAACTGGATAGATGGATCATAATGTGAGCAGCCTGCTCCAAGTCTGCTCTGCTTGTAGTGAGAGGTTGGGCCAGAAGTCCTTCAGAGGACTTTTCCAAGCTAAATGATTCCTTTATTTATTCCTCATCCTTTGAGAAAGTCCTCATAGAAGTGGGGCTGGATGGAGACAAAAAACAGCTTAGTGTGTGTCCGTGTCAGAAGGGTACCAAAGCCATATTCCAAAACCAGCACATGGTTGCCAAGACAAGGAGAACCCAGGGGATGGGATATGGACTAACAAGTGGGCAAGCTTGGTCCACCACATCCTTGCAAGAAGTCCTGACTGGTACCACTTCAATAAATGCATCTTGGTGCTTGTGGGGTTTGAGTTAAGGATGTGTGCAAGTAAAAATGGGTTCTTTTCAAAATGAAGCATTTTTCCATACTTGTCTCTAATTCTGACCCTTCTTCTCTCTTCCCCCACACTTATACACTTGTGACACTTTGCCACTGACACTCTCTCAGTGGTACTTGGAGAGAGGCTGGTTCATCAGGCATGCGAGATTCCCAGGAGCTTTATAACTCACCTGAAAAGAGGGGAGGACACTCTGCAAGCTCTTATTTGCTATTTGAGGCAGGCTGCTCTCAAAGGCGAGAGGGTTTGCAGCATCTGCAGCCAGACTATGCTTGACTTGACCTTCCAGATGTGGGAGGGAAAGGACACCACGACTGACTCTCTAAATAGAAAGCACAAGGAAATGTCACTTAACGACCTAGCAAGCAGTTCTGTGCCACGCCTATGAACAGCAGAGGGATGCAACTCCTTGGAAAATGTGTCTGGTTCACTTCTGACACCTAAAGGCAAAGGGGAAATGACCAGATGCTAAGGCAGCTTCAGCTGTACTAACAGGCAGCATGAGGTTGTCCAGGCAATCCAGCACAATTTAGGGAATGAGACTCCTCACAAGAACACTTCCATCCAGCATCAGAGCAGTGACTGCTTCAGCTGCAAAGGGTGGCTGGGTTTGGAAGCCAGCAGCCATTCCAGGCAGCAGGACTCCCGTGAGTGGGGAAAATAAAACCCACACAGGGTAATAAGTAGGCATGAAGTGTCAATGGCAGAAAATACCATTAACTATTCCCAGTGGCAGAAGAGAAACTGGGACTGGACTGCTGCCAAACACCAGGGGTGCACACAGTGGGAAGTCTTCCCTGCACTGGATTCTCCATATTTCCTTCCCCCTCATTTCCTATGGAGATCCATTTGACTGGGCCCCTTTGTTGCACTCCTTACTGGTGAGGAAAAGACAAGCTCTCAGCAAACTTTGCTGAAAAATAAATGCTAATGGTCATTTAAATAATCCAGAATTACTAGTCCTTCCTGACTTCCTCCATTTATTATTTGCAAAGCACGGCTATATTATTTTTAATTGCAGTCAGTCATTAAAGGGCACAGTTTTATGAATGTCTTGTATGTCTTACCAATGTCTTGAGTATCTCAAGTCAGAGAGTCAAACTCTTAGCAGCAAAGAAAACTCTTTCAGGTAGACTATTTCTTTGGTAAATAATAAAACAATTATTTGAAATAGATCTGAAATAGATCAACTATGCACGGTGAAATGCAGAATAAGGTCTAGAGAGCTAAAGCTACAGCCCACATAAACCTGTGAAATTTTTATCCTCAGAGAAGCATAGAAACATATTTGGCAAGCTTTTGACAACAAAGGTGAGGTTTGATATTTTCTTAAAAAGCAAAGGAGCAATGCTCTCAGCCAATCAACTTTAATGAGTAAATTTTTTATTCCAATAAATAATGGAATAGCCTTTAAAAACTTAGAACTGGCATTCCAGTGGACTTTTCCCAAAAGCTTCAAACAAAGGTGATGTGGTAGAAGAAATTCCTCAAATGCTACTGAACACAGCAAAACCAAAGTACTTGCAGGCATCTGGGACAGTCATACAGCCACAGAGAAAATGGAAGAGGACAAGGAATAGAAGACTTGCCTCTGCCCATATTCATTTATTATAAGAGATCACTTAAAAAACAAGCATTCAGGTATTTTTGAAGTCAGCTGAACAGTCACATACCTGATGGAAGACTCTGTTAGAACCCAGATGATCCCTCTCTTGAACAGTCAGCTGAGACTGAGAAAAAGCATCCACATGGGAAGACTGCAAACATAAAGTGAGGCTTTAATAAAAAATATTCTGGAGGAAAAAATTATGAAACCTCTGCCTGATTTCTGTATTTCCCTCCTTTGTGGCAATGCCTGTGCCAACACAAAGTGTGAGAGAGGGCCACAAAAGCTGCTGAAAACATGTTACACTCTGGCAATGCCTTTCTCAATTGAGCAGCTGTTTTGCGGGCTGGGGCAGAGACAGTTTATTTTGTTATTATGCCTCTCAGATGCTTGGTGTGCCCCTGTGCTCAGCCAAGGGAAAGGGGCCTCTGCAATCCATAATTATGTACTTGGAAGCTGGTGGTGAGTCTGCTTGGAAGAACAACTTTAAATTGCCTTATGAGGTAGATTGTGAGCCCATACATTGCTAAAAGCAGCATTAAACTGATTCAGCTTCTGGTACAGATTTTGTAAAAATAAAATCAGGGTTTAAGTTTACTGAAATATAGAAAAGCCCCATTGGCTCCAATGGGCAGACAGCATTAGCAATAAATACAAAAAAATACCCATGGGGAAAGTGCTAAGCAGCTCACCATTTTAGAGTTTGCTGGTGCTTTCAGCAGTTTTTCAATAAACATGCTAAGTAGCATTGTACACTTCTGCCCAATAACAAACTGCATTGAAATGAAGAAATCTTTAGGATAATTTAGACCGAGAAAACTTCAAGGCAAAAGCAGATTGGAGCTCTGCTCTATAGGCTGGAGTGAAACCCACTGGGTTTGGTCAAAAGGGCTCCTGAAGGAGTCTGTCTGAGCCTGGAAGAGGCAGGGATAACTCAGATTAGATGCTGCACCTGTGCCAATACACTGCAGATATCCATATATAGACATAGATAAACATAAGTATATATATATTTATATATAAAATCTGTAGTGGGTGAGGGATGCTTGCATGCAAATTGATCCACACACACACACTGTGACCTTGATATATGCAGGGCACATTAGCATTGCTGCAAACAGGGAGATCAAACTGAACACACCTTGATAATGGCTCTGGCACATCCTGCCCTGAACAGAATCACAGACTGGTTTGGGCTGGAAGGGACATTAAAAACCAAGCAGTTCTAACCCCTGCCATGGGCAGGGACACCTTCCACCAGACCAGGCTGCTCAGAGCCCCAGGCTCCAGGAATCCACAGCTTCTCTTGGACAACCTGTGCCAGGGTCTCACCACCCTCACAGGGAACAATTTCTTCCTCCATTTTCTTTCTCCTTTCCCATGGGAAGATATCCCATCTAAACATGCTCTCTGTCACTGTGAAGCCACTGCCCCTTGTCCTGTCACTCCAGGCCCTTGTCAAGAGTCTCTGCCATCTTTCCTCTGGGTTCCCTTCAGGCACTGCAAGGCCCCAGTGAGGTCACTCCAAAGCCTTCTCTTGTTCAGGCTGATCAATCCCAATTCCCTCAGCCTTTCCTCCCAGCAGAGCTGCTCCACCCTTCTGATGATCTCGATGGCTTCCTCTTGACTGACTCCAGAGCCTGTAGCATATCCACCCTTGCATATGCACTTAGATTAGAGACTCTAAAAGACTTTTCCAAACTAAATATGGAGCTAAATCTCTGTGTACAGATCTACATGACCACATGGAGGAAATGCTGCCTTTTGACAGGTTCAGCTGTCTCACCATCAGCCAGGAAGACACCACTCAAACTGAGCAGACCAGCTGGAAACTGCCCCTGAGATAACTGCTCTGTGTGTGTCTTCCTGTTCACAAATGAATAAACAAACCCTTTAGCAAGGGCAAACCTCAGATCTAGAACAAACTGAGAACAGCTCTGGCATGAGATGAAGGGTGGCTGTGAAACACAGGAGAATGGCAGGACTAAAACCTGGACACAGTAATTCCCATCTTTGGAACTGGAGATCACTCAGACAGGAATAAGGGATGACATGCTGTAAATCCAAAATATTACCAGTGCCAACACAGCAAATGCCACAGAAGAGGGTCACCAGACTACTGCATCCTCAACAGGAGTGTCCTAGAGCATGACACAGTTTGCCAGAGCACCAAAAATCCTTGTATGAATTTCTTTAGATGATGATTCCATGGAAAACTCAGTGCCAGAGTATTTTCCCAATCTACAGACAATCTTATGCAATCTACATATCTTGCATTTCAAGGGACAATCACATTTGTTATGAAGGTGAGTCTGGGATACACACTCAAAACAAACTCTACTAATTAAATCAGCCCAGCTCTTAGTAAGACTATTAATTTTAGTGCATGTTATGCTTTTTCCTCTCACTTCATCCATACTTCATTCCCAGCAAGCTATGATTTTCAGTTTCTGGAGCTGATGAAAAGATTACATTTCATTTCAAGGTAGTTTCTTAACTGCTTCATGCCTTTCTAGTTACAAGTCAATACAAAGCCAGGATTTTATAGAGAAAAAGCTATCACTGAAAACCAAAGAAACAATGACTTCACATACCTGTGCAGACTGCAGAATCTTCACTACAAAATGGCATTTTATTTCTTACCAATTCTTTTAAAAAGCTAGGCAGCTATGTCTATATTCCTAAATTTTTTAAAGTAGATTTACTAACAACAGAGCATGAAAAATTTAAAAAACATATTTAAAACTAAGCTAAGGAAGAATGTGAGTGGGCTCCAAGATGGGCTGCCAGAATTTGGATTTGGAATCCTTTTAATTTCCATTCAGTGGGGAAAGATTACCAAGATTTTGAGGTGGACATTTCTCTTTTTACAGTGTAAAAGCAAAATCAGTCCAAGCCTTTTTTTAAACCATGGAAATCTGTGATCCTCTTTGTCCCCCTTTCTCAAAACCTACTTACTAAGGCTTTATTGCTCTTTAGGCAATTTATTCAATAAAATGAGTAAGTGACCAACCTTCATACAATTCCCCCAAGTGGGTAAATAACAAACTTCTATTTGTAGAAAACCTGATCTGTGCCTACACCAGTCCTGCTGGTGGCTGAATGGGGAGCAGGTGGATTTATTGGACAGTCCACACAGTGGTTTTATTTGATGGTCTTGATCCAAGTGACCCAGTAGAACTGCTCCAGCAAAACCCTGGAGTTGCCCTATGGGCTCCGCAGCTGAGCTGTTGTGGCTGTGTTCATTCTGGCAGAAGCACTCCAAAGAAAAACTGCAGCACCTGTTACTATTCCACTCCATTTCACTCCTGTTTTCCCTGCTCCTGTGGCACTCAGCCTTGTCCTACAGCTCCAATGCTGCAATCCCAGACTATCATCTCCTGCTATTCCAGTCTTGCAAATCCTGGACCACCTTGCTCATTCCAGTTACCACCAAAGAAACAGAACAAGGTCCTCATCCACCACCGAGCCCACAGTCACAAAGTTTCAGCTTTACAGCATTCTGTAAAATCAGGCATCATGACACACTTCCATAATTCTCAAAATATCAGAGTATTTTTTTCAGTACATGTTAACCATAGAAATCAGAAATGCATTAAAATTTTGGAATTTTTTTAATACACAACTGCATGAAATAAAGACCCCCCTCATTCACATAGGCTCATAAAGACCCCCTCATTCACTCTTCCCCCTGTTCTCAAAACTGAAGGAAGCCTGTGGAATACATGGAGAGAATACAACACAGGTGCTAAATCATGCAATACATTTAAAAGCCGTAGCAAATACACTCTCACTCAAAACACAGTAGGAACACAAACATTTTCCCCACCTTGTCAACTATTTCTGTCAGCATTACTGCGAGAGCTGTTAAGTGCAGGACAGGAGATGTTTATTCCATGCAGGGAAGGCATTTCAGGAAGCCCACCTTCATCTAGTCAGAGCATAGCAGGAGCAGTTCCATGCACAGTGCCCTGAGCAGAAAAAAATGGATAATGCTTCTGCTTGGCTTCAGATTTAAATTTTTCTCCCGGAAATATGCCAGTGACTATTAGCTGCTCTAGTATTCTTTTGGTGGCCATCTGTTCCCTTTCTCAGCCTCCTTCTAGCCAAATATAATTTTCCATATTTATCATGGCAAGTCAGTAATAAGAAAGACAAATATAACAGGATTGGCTGTTCTCCTTGTCATCTCAGTCTGTTCTTTCTCACTGAGCTCATGTGCTTGCGAAACCAAAAAACACTTGAACTTGGATTTTGTCAGAATTTGTCACAGCGACCTTGCTATACACTGAGCAAAATCTCTTCAACAAGACTGACAGACTGGAAAATGAAAATTAATTAATTCCTTAAGGGTTGGTTTCTCATTGGGCATTATGTGTCAAAGTGTGGCACCTTGGTCTGAGGTTCTTGAAGGCATTGGTGCAGAGCTGCTCTGCCCTGTGGGATAATGAGTGTGTGGATTATTTTGGTGTGGATAATGAGACAGAACTTAGCTGCCCTCCTGTCCTTCCTCTTTCTCCTTTGGATGCTGTGCATGTGTGATGGGGCACTGATGGAGGCGTCCCTATTCCCCAGCTGTCTCAAGGGAATATCTAAAGCAAAAATACAGTGTGGTCTCCTCCTTCATACAGCCAAAGAATGAATGTTCCCTGATGGTCTGAAATCTGTCAACAACCCAGAATAGTTCTACTTTCACTCAGAAACCAGGGTTTTCAAGGAGGAAATACATGCTCACCCACTGAAGGCTGCTGCTTTTACAGATGCTGCTGAAATGGCCAAAGGACAAACAGTTATTCCCCTGCACCCATGGTTGTCTCTGCAAAGCCTCTCCTGATGTAATTGCTGGGCTGCGCCTTCCTAAAAGGCACATTGCTCCCACTTCCATCACTCCCACTTTTCCATTCATCCAAACCTGGCAACCCTCTAAGCAACAAATCCTCCCCAGTATTATAAACCTCATGTGCAAGAGAAACTTCTTATTCTCCCACCAAATAACCACTCAGGCTGTCATGCCAGGAGGGGAGGCATGCAGATGTCCTAGAATGGCTGGGGTTGGAAGGGATCTTAAAGATCATCCAGTTCCACCCTCCTGTCATGGGCAGGGACACCTGCCACTATCCCAGGTTGCTAAGAGTCCCATCCGGCCTGGCCTTGGACACTGCCAGGGATGGGGCAGCCACAGCTGCTCTGGGCAACCTGTGCCAGGGCCTCAGCACCCTCACAGCAAAGAATTGCTTCCCAAAATCCCAACTAAACTCTCAGTGGGAATCCATTTCCCCTGTCCTTTCACTCCAGGCCCTTGTCAATAGTCTCTCTCCATTAGCAGTCCCAGGATAGCCTCCATAGAAAGGAGTGAAATACAGATCTGCCCGTGTTTTAGCCATCCCTCATTTAGAAGAACATCCTCTATTTTATTTTCCTTATTTCCTTTCTTTGCAATGTTTTCTCTCCTCTTCATTTTATTACATTCTTGTAACCATATTCAAATTTGCTGTGATAAGTCATGCAGGAATAAAAACAACCTTCAGGATCATTCTTTTATATTATGTGAAGAGGACCAACTAAATTTTGATGACATAAGGCATTGAATACAGTTTTCCCCTCCATTTCTCAACAATAGTCTCAAAACAAGAGAAACTCGCCAGGATTCTTACTAATTTTCAGTCATGCTACAATGAAGTAAAAAGCAGTACATAAAATGTTTCAGCTATAAATTTAAAGCAGATTTTTTTTTAAGTTTGAAGGAAAGATTTATCTTTGTAACTAATTTTTTTTTAATTACCCACTTCACAAAGACTTTTAATTAAAGGAGCTATGTGCAATAGTACATAAATTCCTTATGGATGTGATCAGTGCCCATGATCATCACACAGACAATATCTCTACCAAATTTCTAAATTTGGCAACATCTCTGTGAAGTAGAATAGTATTAGTGGTAAAGGAAATTAAAGAGCTTTCCCTGCAAAGAAAATCCCCTGCATCATGGAGTAGAAAGAGGATTCATTCCATCTTAGCTAAACATTCAAGGTTAACAAATTTCCCTGTGGAAGTACCCCTGTCTTTTTTTGGCTTTTCTTGAGAAGGAGCCTGTTCCAATAATGTAGACTAGATATCCCAAACTTTTACATCCCTAGAATTAGATTAGATTAATTTACTCTTTATAGCATTTACTCTACTACTCCTGCACTTCACTCTTCCTGATCTGAGTGAGGGCAAAAAGCACAGAGGAGCAATGAACTGAGCTGCCTCAGTGCTGTGCTGTGGCACCAATCCAGGCTTGAGCAGTGCCACAGGGAACATCCAATGCTGCCACTGCAGGCTGAATCAGGGAAGATAAATACCAAATTCCCAAAGTGAGTGGTGTTGACAGAAAACTTCTTAAACCACTCCTGCTCTATTTGCCCTAATAAAGCATAGGAAGAATGCTTTTTGCCTTTTGCAAAATCATTGCAAAGGGAACGGGTGATTTAAGGTTTTGCATACATTTACTTGGGCAAAGATGAACCAATCAGTCCAAGGCTGATAGAAATAGAAAAGTCAGTCATGGGGTCTGGCTGCTTTAGAATGTTTCTTCCGCAGAAGAGTGCAAAAGCATGAGATATGATAACATCAAGATTCTAACATTTAAGTTAGTTGCTAGTAAAATGGCTCTTTAAAGTTTATTAACAATTCCTATCACACTTAAGATCTGCTCTTTCTCCTAGCAAACAAGAAAAAAAAGTTACAACACTGTTTGTTCTAAATGTGCTCAAAAGCTGGGTAAGAATCATGAATGCAATTTTACATAGGAGGGAATTAAGGCACTGTGTTGCTAAGGATGTAATTGCCAGAACCTTTTGAGATAATTCCTAACATCTGAGTAAGTGTCCTTGACTGAATTCAAATAGAATTTGGGGACATGGGGATTTTCCAAACAGCTCTCTGACTGTATAAAGCCAAAAGGACCCCAGCGACATCATCATTTCTAGAAAACAGACTGGGCAAAGAAATGACAGTCCAGAAATCAGTGCTCCAACTGATTTTCCTAATGCATCAATCTGTTCTCAGGACTATTCCAAGAACAGAAAATATGGTTATTCCTGGACTCACAAACTGAAGAGGAATCACATGAGAAGCAGGAATTGGAGATGAACCAGATAAACTGATTTAAATTGAGTGGGGTGCACAGATGAAATGTAGGTCTAGATATGTTGAAAAGTCATAGGCAGGGAAAAAAACCCCCAAATTTGTTAGGCCAACATATAATAGAATCATAGAATATCCTGAGTTGGAAGGGACCCACAAGGATCATCCAGTCCAACTCCTGGCCCTGCACAGACCCCCCAACAATCCCACCCTGTGCCTGAGAGCATTGTCCAAACCCTCCTGGAGCTCTGGCAGCCTTGGGACCATGACCATTCCTGGGGAGCCTGTTCAGTGCCCCAGCACCCTCTGGGGGAAGAACCTTTCCCTGATACCCACCCTGACCCTGCCCTGACACAGCTCCAGCCATTCCCCAGGTCCTGTCCCTGGTCACAGATCAGGGCCTGCCCCTCCTCTTCCCCTCGTGAGGAAGCTGCAGAACTGCTGTGAGCTCTGACCTCAGCCTGCTCTTCTCCAGCTGAACAGACCTAGTGCCCTCAGCTGCTCCTTGTGTGGCTTTATCTTCAAGCCCTTTACCATCTTCCTGTCCCTCCTTTGGACACTCTCCAACAGCTTTAGATCTTTCTTATATTGTGGCACCCAAAACCACACACAATATTCAAGGCGAGGCCAACCCAGCCCAGAGAAGAGTGGGACAATCCCCTCACTGGCTCTGCCAGCGATTCTGGGCCTGGTAAGATCATGATCATGATGGAAAAAGATTTTTGGCTTGCTTGTCAAGCTCTGAAAGCTTTGCAAGAACTTTCCTTCAAGAAAGAGCTCCATCTGTTTCTACCCATTTGCAGGTGAAATGTGGGGAGCACCTGTGTTATCCCTGTGCTGCCTCAAGTGGAAGCTGGAGGCCAATCCAGGAGAACCAAGGCCTCTCAGAACCTGTGTAGTTCATAATTACAGTTACTAAATACCTCCCCAAATCCTACTGATATCACACATTCACCTGTGTACTCAGATATGTTTCCTAAATAATGCCCTCTGAGGAGGAAAACCAGGGAAATCATTCCCAACCTCATCACTTCAGAGGGGTTACACTGTATGAAATCAGAACCTCAGCAATGAGTGACCTCTCACAGTAATTTTTCTCCAGAAAGTCACTTTAAACAAAAGCATAATGTGTCAGTTTTAAGCTAGAAACTTATTTTTTAAAATAAAATTAAAATATTATTTTAAAAAATAATGTAGGACTTTTGATTTCAGAGTAATGCACCTCACTGTATTTCTATAGAGCATTTTTTCCCTCTAAAATAAAAAATAGACCAGCTGTCTACAATAGACATATACTTTTAAGATACCACAGAGCCTTTTACTTAAACCTAAAGGTCAATCTGAAGTCTTTTGCAGAACCCTAGGTACTCTGAGATTCTATAAATTAATTATTTGCTTATTATTTATGCAGAAACCTGTAAGATCCCCCTGTAATTTAAAAATGTTAATTTCTTATCTTTGCACCAATACTAATGATACTGCTTTCATTAAAAATTGCCATCAAAAAATCATAGATTTATAGAGTATCCTGAGCTGGAAGGGACCCACAAGGATCACTGAAGCTCTGCACAGGACAGTCTCAAGAATCACACATCTTAATTCTGCTTCTCCAAAGAAATTTAAATAATGGTTAATGCAATAAAAATATCTTATGGAATTGATGGCAGATGGTACAACGGACTGAACTATCTTCTTTCTGTTTATTTTCAGTTCCTCACAACAGGCATGTCACAACCTAATACAAACATTTGTACATCAAACAATAAAAAAATGCCAACCATGATTACCTTAGGCTGGACTCTTTTATTTCTTCTCACTTGTAAACAAGAGTTACTGAAGAAGCTGAAATCACAGCAGCTCTCACTGCTCCTTTCTTGCTTTTCCCATAATGACAAAGCTCCGTGTTTTAAATCAGTCTCCATTAAATTGTTCTCTTTGTGATTTAAACCTGACACTGAAGATAATCTGATCCAACCTGTGCCCCTCTGTGAATAAAAGCTTGGGCTGACTGATGATTTTTAGGGTGAGCTGGCTGGACTTGAGTCCCAGGTTGTTTTACCATGTTCCCCAGCAATGACACAAACCAAACTGAGCTGAACTGGGAAGCTGATGCTCTATGAAATCTTTGAGGACTTTACAACAGCACAACATGTTTGTCAATTAGGCTCAGCAGCATTGCAAACCCATCCCTTGGGGTGCCTCATTTGCTTTGCTTTCCTTCCTTCTGTTTTTTTAATTCTTTTTCAAAGACAGAGCTGCAGCTTTAGCTCACCTGCTCTAAACATGAACTATCTCATGAGGGTAAATCCAAGGTAATTCCCAGTGTTATTGAGAATCCCAGCAGTGCCCCTGGGCACCACACTCACAGCTCCCCCTTAGCATTCAGAACTCTGGACAATCTTGGAATGAGAGTTTCTATGTAGTCTTGTCTCTGTTTACACCCCAATCCTCTATGGACCCCTTAGATATTCCATCAGCAAAATGCCTGCAGCTGGAGCAGCCTCAGCTTGGAATATTAAAGGAACGGACCTCAGTGGTCTTTTATTCAAGTATTCCTGACAGACTCCATGGGGAAATATCTATTGCTTAGTCTCAATTCCTTATTTTCTTTATTTTTCTTGTGAAAATAATAAGCCAATTCATATTTTTTAAAAATGTAGAAAAAATGCAGACACAAATTTTATTAAAGTGAAAGAAAAATGTTTTAAAAGCAGAGGAGCAATGCCAGCCTTAAAACAATAAAGCCACAGTGGGTTTGGAATTTAAAAAATATAAAAGATATATTTAAATCAGCTTTTCTTTTTAATTATGGCATCACAGATTGGCCTGGGTTGGGAGGGATCTAAAAGATCATCTTGTTCCACCCCCCTGCCATGGGCAGGGACACCTTCCACTATCCCAGGTTGCTCAGAACCCCATCTAACCTGGCCTTGGATACTTCCAGGGATGGGGCAGTCACAACTGCTCTGGGTAACCTCAGCACTCTCACAGGGAACAATTTTTTCCCAATATCCAATCTAAACGTGCTCTCTGTCAGTGTGAAGCCATTCCCCCCTGTCCTATCACTCCAGGCCCTTGTCAAGAGTCTCTCTCCATCTTTCCTGTCGAAAAGCACTTGAAGGCCACAATGAGGTCACTCCAAAACCTTCTCTTGTGCAGGCTGAACAATCCCAATTCCCTCAGCCTTTCCCCACAGGAGGAAAACCAGAGGAAAACTTTCTATTGACATGAAAGTGCCAGTGAACCATTTAATAGAAAAGGCATATGACAAATGCAATCAGAACGAGTGGATAAATACAGGAATGAACTTTGGCTCTCTAAGTGAACTGCCTAATTGTTATCAGAAAAAGGAAAAAAATCAACCAAACAGCACAAACAATAACAACAACTAAAAAAAAAAGAAGTAAGTCTGTGGCTTCCCAACATTTTGAATTTGGCTTATGAAAGAAATCACTTCTCTCTCCAAACCTCATTTCACTTATAACCTCAATCATCATAACTGCAATTACATGGCTCCTACCAAAAAAAAAAAAAAAAAAAAAAAGTAAGGACCATACTATCCATAGGTTTTTAAACAAAATTAAAAACAGATCTATTGATTGCATGGAAATATGTAAAAGCAGGATGCAACTTCCCAGGACATCCCTGTGCCTACATTTTCGTCTAGACCAGCTCTGAGTGTTTTGGATGGCTCTGTCTTCTTGCAAGGGCTGAATGTGAAGCCCAGGGTTCTTGTTTAGGGAGGCTGGACAGCCTTCTGCTGTAATCTACTTTTAGCTCTTGCAAGATGTCTACATTTAGCTGCACAGACCAAAAACTAGTTTTCAGGAGTGCTGCAGGCACTTGGGCATATCAGGAATGCAGGTGCATGCCTGGTGCAGTGGCTCACTGCTGTTCACTTCTTCCCACCCCCCAGGCAGTGGAGAGCACTGGAAACCCCTGGGATTCAGGCTGCTGTCTGCATTTCACATGCTGTGTACTCAGATATGTCTTGAACAATATGCTTGGCCTCCTTTCCTCCAGGCTGAACATCCCCAGTCACTCCTCACAGGATTCACTCTTTAGGTATCTATCTCAGTATCTACATGCACTGAATTTTAGTACAGTAATCTCAATATATTGACAAAAATGGGCCAAAAAGTCCATGTCTGGCACATGTGTATTGCTGTCCTTAATTAAACAGTAGATTTCAAGTATATCTTTTGCCTCACTTTCTCTTTGGGGAGGAGGAATTTGTCAGAAATCATCCCCCAGTGGTGTTTCAGGAGAAATATGTATTTATTAAAAGAGCTTTCCTATTATTTGTAGAAAATATTTTAATAGTGCTCTGCTAATGTGCATTATAAATTCGCAGCATATTAGGGAGATTTGAAAGGAGAACTGTTTCGTACACATTACTGTACAAAGAATAATTAGAATTAAAGTAGAGGATCTCAAGCAGTGCCTTCAAATCTAAACAATTCTGTGACAGTGATATTGCAGTGTCACTCTCACCACACCAGCCATGTTTTGAGGAGTGCTACCCCAGCCTTGTCTCACTCTTTGCACAACACTCACTTTACACCCTTTGTAAGACCTCCCTGCATGTTCAGCTACAGAGTGCAAATAATGTCATCATCAGGACAGTAATAAATCATATCACATGTTAACAAATGCAGAATTTGCTCATAAATCCATTTTTTCCTTTGCACAGAAGAAATGAAGAGTGTACAGAGGAGCTACTGGCAGTATGTGCTGGGTAACATGTTTCAGGAATGATATGGATAAAAATTTGGGAGTTAGGCAGTGTTCCCACTTAGGAACAGGCTGTGATGTGTGGAGGACAGAATGCTTCCCATCAACTTCAATAACACGCTTTCCCACTCTTTTGGGAGCAGCTGGAAAAATCTGCCTCCAAATTTCTTTGGCAAGAAAGATGAATCAAAGCAAATGAGGAAAGGGGAAGGAGGAGCTGATCTCAGACAAGCTCCAAAGGGGATATAGCTCAGCAGGGAATGTGTTCTCCATTATCACTTATTATTGCAACCTCACTGGGGCTAGTGAAGGTACAGAGCACAAAGGTGATGGATGAGGAGAATCAGACTTTATTCCATACACAACCCCCCACCTAAATCAGAGGTGGGACATAAATCTCCTACCATTATTCTTCTTAAAATGATCACTTCCAAACTATTCAGTGCTACATATCTCTCTTGCTGATTTGAATGTTCCCAGGATCTTTGGCAGCTCTCCACATTTGCAGTTCCTCTGCAGGTAGCCTAACTGCAGCCAATTCTGGGTAAATATATATCATCTGTCTTTGATTTATGGGCAAGATTCAGCCTTCCTAGAACAGGCTCTGTGCAGGTGGAAGTGCAGGTGGAATGGGTGGGAGCACCAGAACCCATCCCATCCACGTGGCAGGAAAATGAGCTTAAAAGAGTTTCAGTTAATGATCTTTCTCTCCAGCAAAACAGCTGGGCTGCCTTCCCAAAAACCTGGCAGTAACTTCATTGTTACATCTCCACAGCCACGTGAATACAGCCAAAGGGAACATTTTTTACAAGGGAATTGAGTTCTACCTAAAATCACTGCAGGACTTCTAGATGTTATCAGAGATTATTTGCAAGGGTATGGAGTGACAGGACATGGGGGAAAGGCTTAAAATTGAAATAGAGCAGGTATAGATTGCATATTATGAAGAAATTCTTCCCTGTGAGGATGGTGATGTGTATTAAAACCCTGTATCCCTGTGTGTGAGGATACAGCAGGTTCATCATAATACTCACAGAATCATAGAATCTGATTGATGGCTGGGGTTGGAAGGGTCCTTAAAGCCCATCCAGTTCCACTCCCCAGCCATGGGCAGGGACACCTGCCACTGTCCCAGGTTGCTCAGAGCCCCATCCAACCTGGCCTTGGACACTGCCAGGGATCCAGGGGCAGCCACAGCTTCTCTGGGCACCCTGTGCCTCACCACCCTCACAGGGATAGTGACTCCATCACCTTCCTGTGCAGCCCATTCCAATGTCCAATCACCCTTTCTGTGAAGAAATTCTTCCTGAAAACTGGCCAGCTGCTGCCTATTTTCAACACAGGGAAGCATCTTAACATTCTAAGTTCCTGGAGAGTTCCATTTCTGCCTCTATCTCCTGGGGTCTTTGGAGCTCTCCTAACTTTTTTGTCCTGAATGCTTCCCTTTGCCTGACTTAGATATGCTGGGGAAGATCAAGGAATCCCAGAAAAAAGCATAAGGCTGGAAGGGACTAGTGAGTCATCTAGTCTGACCTCCCTGCTCCAGCAGGGCCATCCCAGAGCACAGGGCACAGGATTGTGTCCAGATGGTTCTGGAATATCCCCAGTGAGGAGACTCCACGCCCTCTCTGTTCAATCTGTTCAGTGCTCAGTCGCTGCCCAGGACAGAAGTTCTGCCTCCTGCCCAGGGGGAACCTCCTGGGCTCAGTCCCTGCCTGTTCCTCTGGTGCCATTGCTGGGCCCCTGGAGCAGAGCCTGGGCCCTGCTCGGAGCCCTCCCTGCAGGCAGGGACACCCAGGGCTGAGGGCCCCTCTCAGCTGGGGCTCCTCTCCAGGCTGGACAGCCCCAGCTCCCTCAGCCTTTCCCTGCCAGAGATGCTCCAGGCCCTAAATCATCTCTGCAGCCTCTGCTGGCCCCAATCCAGGAGCTCCCTGTCCCTCCTGTGCTGAGGAGCCCAGAGCTGGACACAGCACTGCAGATGTGCCTCCCAGGGCTGAGTAAGATTTGCCCATTCTTACACTTTTGACTTACAGGCAACTCTGTTCCTTATGAAATCATGACAGAGACTCAGAAGCAGCTGTGAACCCCACGCACAAATTGCATCAACACGACTTTTACCCAGGGAGGGGCTAACTTATGCTCAAGAAAAATTATAGCAAATACCTGAAGAACTTTATGTTAAAGCTTATAACTGAATTAAATAATGCAAGAAATACCTACTAACATTATAAGTCATTGATCTGTGAAAATGTATTAGAGTGAGGCTGTGTTGTTGATAATACTTGACAAAAGTTAAGATGGTTAAGGCTTATTAAACTCCTACATTTGTTTTTCTGTTCTTGGTATTTTGCTCTCACTTGTCATCTGACCCTCTGACATGCAAACACTGCAAATACAAGTGATAGCCAGATAGCTCCACTGCACTGCAATGATAACTTGATGTTATTATGCCCTCTAATGTTGACTTCCTACATAGTTACAGACTTTTAACATTCTAAAAAATATGCACCTATCTACTAACCTTTATGCAAGGATGGGGTTCACAAGGTATTTCTGAAAGAACTGCCTGATTATAACTCTTTAGAATCTTCAGCTTTATGAATCCTGCAAAGATAATAAAATGAAAGCAAGACTTACACAGATTTACTGGAAGTAAAAAAAATGTGTAACAAATCTCTCATCTGTTCAAGGAGGCAAACAGAAAGAGAATCTGTCATCTTTGGCTCTACAAGATTGTCTATCACCAAGCAGATAAATATCATCTGGGTTTCAATCAGTTCTGTTTCTCATGATTTCTCTGTACATTGGAGTATTGTAAATGTCCCCAAAGGTTGTCAGTATGAAAAAGAATTTGGTGAGGGAATTGAGATGCCTAAGCATTAAACACAGCTTTAATACACTAAGGACCATGTAGATTCTTTTACACTCGAGGCCAGTTAAGTACTTCCATGCTCTTATTCAGCTGAGGCTAGAAAAAATTAACCTTTAAATTCTGAGTTACATTCAAAAACAATTTTAAAAAACCAAACAATGGGGAAAAATACAAAAGGCAAGAAAAAGAAATTTCAGGTTTTTTATATCCCAATGTACAGGAAAAACTCATGGTCCAAGTGTTCATTTAAATGTATACAAGTGTAATAAATATTGGGGGTGTGAAGACAGATTCAGCAGAGCAGAAACAGCCTTGACCCAAAAAAGTTATTTTTTTTCATCACAGCTTTTTGGCTTCTCCTCAAGAGAACAATGTCACACCTGAGTGGAGACAGAACAGAAATTCTTTGCAAGCAGCAGGATAAAGTGTTTTAAATGCAAAGAGCAGGGTTTTGTTCAGAGGGTCACCAGAAGTGGTAACATCCTGTTTTCATCTTTGTGGTTTGCACTGATACGCTTCGAGTCTGTTTGGTTAACGAAAGTTGGAACAACAAAAGTGATCTGACATGAAAGGCAGAATAAATTTATCTGCTCAGAGCAAATTACACCCAACCCCTCTGCTAAAAATTAAAGAGCAGTTTATGGAATCCCTGATGCACTTGATCTCAGGAAATAGCATTTGGGCAATTTTGTTTCAATAAGGAAAATAATGGGAAAAGATTTGTTTCCGTTATTAAATCCCATGTCTCTAAATAAGCATTAAGATACATCTCTATTATTTAACCACTTTAAAGATACAGATTTTCATATTAACAGTTAATATTTCATATTATCTGAGAATAACCAATATAGACCTGGGAAATTAAGGTTTTGGATCTTTTGAATTACAGAAGGTAATAGTCACACACTTAAGAGGTTCTGAATCAAAACGAAATTCTGTTTTCTTCAGAAATAATGAAAGCTGGAACAGTGATCTTTGCCTTATAATAACCTGATTGATAATGCATCAGGAGCAAACAGACAACCAATCTGCAAGGAATCAGTGAAACCATTAACAGAAGGCTTTGCAAAGGCATGGATTACACCTGAAGGATGAGACGTCATCCAGAGGTACCTGGACACTGCAGAAGTGGCCATGGGAATCTGATGGGGCTAAACAGGACCAAGTGCTGGTGCTGTACTGGGGATTAATGCAGGCTGGGGATGAGCAGAGGCAACAGCCCTGGCAGGACTTGGGGATGCTGTGGGTAAGAGCTGGCCCTGCCCTGGCTTTGTGTGCTGGGACCCAGAGCCCCCCTGTGCTGGGCTGCACCCAGAGCCCCAGGGCAGCAGGGCAGGGGGGATTCTGCCCCTCTGCCCCTCTCTGCTGAGCCCCCCCTGCAGGGCTGCATCCAGCCCTGGGCCCAACACAGGAAGGACAGGGAGCACAAGGAGCCAGGCCAGAGCAGGGACACCAAGGGGATCAGAGGGATGGAGCAGCTCTGCTGGGAGGAAAGGCTGAGGGAATTGGGGTTGTGCAGCCTGGAGAAGAGAAGGCTTTGGGGTGACCTCACTGTGGCCTTCCAGTGCCTGAAGGGAGCCCACAGGAAAGATGGAGAGAGACTCTTGGCAAGGGCCTGGAGTGACAGGACAAGGGGCAATGGCTTCACACTGACAGAGAGGAGATTTAGATTAGGTATTGCGAAAAAATTGTTCCCTGTGAGGGTGGTGAGGCTCTGGCACATGTTGCCCAGAGAACCTGTGGCTGCCCATCTCTGGAAGTGTCCAAGGCCAGGCTGGATGAGGCTTGGAGCAACCTGGGATAGTGGAAGATGCCCCTGTCCATGGTGGGGTTTGGAACTGGATGATCTTTAAGGTCCCTTCCAACCCCAGCCATTCCATGATTCTATTATATTCCTTTGTTAATGCAATTCCCTGAGTCACGAGTAATATATGGAGAAATGGATCTGCTGCCATCCACTGTAATCAATAGGCTTAGATAAGAAATTACTGACACTGTGGAATAGTAAAAACTCAGTTTCATTTATCAGTAGCAATCACTTTACTGCTTTACAAAACCCCTACCTTAGCATGGTATCATGATCCTCAATGAAACCCTAGGAGCTCCAAGGAAATTCCTCATTGTCTGAGCCTGACTAATGCTGCTGACTTCCAGTAAGAGCATACACAGGCAAAAATATCTGCCAGACTGCAACCAACATTTAAAGTGACCTTCAAAATTAATACATTCAAGGAATACAGTTAGACATTATAAAATATTTTATTTTAGTTTTTTTTAAAAATACAACACCCTAAAAAACATTTCCCTATCATCATACTGCTGTAGTGCTGTCTAGACTACATTAATGCCAAGACTTTAGGTACTAAAGAATTAAAATTATCACAAACCAAAATCTCTGAATATAATATAGCAAAAAGCTGGTGGCCAGATGTCACTCTGATTAAACAACATTAGTATTCAGTAGCACTTAAAAGATGCCTAGCAATCTGCAGAATAAAAACTCATCCTAACATCAGACAGATTTGATAATAAGAGTCCTCCAAAATGGATGATTCCAGGATGCTGCCCACCCTCTGTTTATCAGCAAAACCCTTTCCACAGTCTTTTCCTCTGTGTGGCACTTTGTCACTGACCATTAACTGCTGGTAGCACTGGGATGGAGAGGTTTGACTCTTGCCAGTCTGGAGAGCCCAAGCCTTAGGCAGTGAGTAGGTGACTTAACAGGAACACATTTCACAGAGGCATTACTGCTTCCTGAGGGAGCTGGAGATGATTTTGAAACAAAAAGAAGGTATTAGAGGTTTAAAGGGGGAAAAAAGTATCATATGATTGCTGTCTTCTAATCGTTTTCCTAGCAGGACAAAAGAAGCATTCTGAAGAGAGTGCAAAAAGGTCCAAACTACAGAGGCACATGGAAATCACTCACCAGGGATTCCTCCCTCTGGGAGCCAGTGCAGCAGGAATGGTGCACGGGTTAATTACCTAGCCACACACTGCAGCAACACTGGGCAACTGTTCCCTGTGTCCTGGGCATTTTCAGGCACTCCACAGAGAAATACTGAACACAGCTCCAATGGGGAAATGAGGACTTGAGAGAAAGGAGCCAAACAGAAAGAACCATGTACAGAAAAGAAGAGCAAATATCAAAGAAAAATCAAAGAATCAGGACTCAGCAGCAGCATTCTCAAATACCTTGAGAAAAAAAAAGCTGTTAAGCATTTGCTTTATTAGTGCAGCTAAAATATTCCAGCATTTTTTAAATATTTTTTGTTTAGAACAGATAATAATTTAGCACATGCCAGAAATAAAGAAAGCTCTAAATAAGAGAGAAATGGACATGAAAGGATCTTTTGATTAAGGTCTGATCCACAGTTTGGAAAACATTTTGTAAGCCCCATGCAGATAAAGCAGTTAAGGATAATGCTGTCAATGAAACATAGATATAGCTTTTCTTCCTTTCTCTCTTTTTTGTTTTAAAGAAAATCTCAATAAAATGTATACAGAGGGCAGGCATTTTCCTGGAATAGCTTTTTTTGGTTTATTTTTTTTAGGAGAGATTGCTAAACGCTGAAGTCAACTCATGTATGTGTCTAGAGCTGCAGCCTCACCCATACCTGGCGGTGTCCATTTAGGCTTTTTGTCTGTGACAGGACTTGATGCATGTAGAGGCCTTCCAGCTCCTTCCAAGGGACTGGACATCACCTTCTGCCTTGGCTCAGAGTTGTGCTCCATTATCCAGGAAGGAGAAACTATAGGTGATGCTGGCATGGAAAAAAATTACTTTAGAAAGATGCTTTTTAGCAGAGAAATCATCATTTAAGATGACAGACCACTGCACAGCAGAAATAATGAGGATGGTACTAGACTGTCCCATCCTGAAGCAGTAAATATTTACAGACACCTTGCCTGTTAGGGAATGACACAGACATGGATGCAGCTTGCTCTTCCAAATGATGAGAGTCACAGGAAGGAAAGAAGGGAGGCTACCTGCTTTTTAAAATAAGCTTAAACAAAGCCAAAAGTGAAAGCTCCAACACCTGATACTACTCCAGAGTCACTGTTTTGACACAAATCCCAGAAAACAACTGCAAAAATGATCGGAGGATCTTTAAAGAGATAAAACTTTCCTGGACAAGGAGGGCAGAAGGAATTTCTCCTGACATACAAATGCAGAGAAGCAGTGACATTTTGCTGGTTTGGGAGAGAATAAGCTCCAGTGAGTAAATTAAGTGTCAAAGTGCAAATGAGATGTCATGAGTATGAGGGGATAATGCTTCAGTAAGGGGGGAGGTAAGGGAAAATGCAGTCAAAGCAGCACGAATTTCACTAAAAATCCAAACTAAACACACATCACATCCAAAGCACATCTAAGGAGAGGGTTTTGGTGGAGAAGAACTTACTGGGTACAGACTCTGGGTCAGAATCAGGACTATGGGCTCTGTCATCACTGTCAACCACCAGTGACCTGTGATGTGCTGCAACTTCGGTTGCTGCTGTCCTTTGCCTCCCATCACCCTCAGGTGCATCATCATCCATAACCTGATTGAGACCTACAAAACAGAAAGTGATTCAATCCGCTCAAATTCACAGTAAATCTATTTTCTTCCTCTAAAATAATTTGGTATTTGAGTGCCCAGAATTCATTTTAGTGATATGAAGTTATACTGTTCAGAAACATATCATTGACACCTGTTTTCATGTGCTTCTCATTTTGTTTTCTCATTGTCAAATTTATCAACATTTACCTGTAATCAGGCAAACAAAACAAAGACCAAAAATTCACCAATCCACAGCTTTCCTCATTTTAAGACCGGGGCCAAATTCTTAACGAAAGAATTGACACATCCTTCAACCTTTATTTAAGATAAAGACCCTTTTTTCCACATCAACAACAACAACAAAAAAAAAGAAACCAATGGAAACAAAGAAGAGATAAGGTACTTAAATGTTTTTTGTAAAAAGAGTGTGAGAAGAACTTACCTAAAAGTTCACTGTCTACACTGCAGTTGGAAAAAGGGGGTCTCCTCTGTGTATTTTCTGATTCAATATTCTTACCTGTTTTAAGATCCAGGGAAAAAAATTAAAAATACTATACAAAAACATATTATAAAAAGTAAAAATAGCAAGAAATTAAAATAGCTGAAGTTTTTATCTGTCTCTAATCCAAGTATATATTTGGAAAATCTTATAGAAGAGTTACTTCTCTCACAGAAAAAAAAACTCAAGAACATAAGAAAATAGGCAATACCTAGAAACTCTCTCTTGCCATGACATCTTGAAATAAAGTATAGTTTTCAATCTATTTCAGTGTAAAATAAATTCCCATGTTCAAATTCACTGCATATAAATAAAGAGTGTTGCATGGAACTGTAAAGTAACCTTGTTCTTCTGAATTTTGCACTTCTTGGGGATCTGCAGATTTTTCTTTGACAGATAAGGCTAAGGCAACTTCCAAATCTCTTTTATAAAGTTTCTCATCCAAGGATAACCTAGGGAAAAAATGACAACATGTTAAATAATAAAACAATTACATGAGTGTTATAGAACTATTTCTTGCTCAGTGAACTCTTTAAATTCAGGTACTTGTGAAGAGATTAATATTTCAATACATATTTATAGCATATTTTGTTACAAATATTACATTTTGAAATTATTTAGACAAAGCACACACTAACTTTTAAAGCACTTTATACTTTAAAGCATTTTGATTGTAAAACAGTGTATGTGTGCATATATATACATATATATATACATATATATATATATACATATCTATATATATATATATAGATTTATAAATATATGAAACTATTAACTGGCATTACTTCAGGGAAAAAAAGAGATTGCATTTGCTTGAAATGCCACACCAAAATGTAATATTTAAACACAACTCTACTCATAAAAATTAGATTTCTCTTTTTCATTGACATTGATTTTATATCTTCCTTTAAATACATTCTTTTAGAAGAAATCAAATTTGTCTTTATATTTCTCTGGTTTAGGAGTTGCTAGTAAACTCAGAATTTTTAGAGTTATCTGAAGGTGCATTAATACAGCTCAAAATCTTTATTACACTCATGTATTACTTGTATGTTCTCAGCTGCTTAAAACTCCTGGGGAAAAGAAACCAAACCCAAGTATTCTTATTGAAATCCAGTTTTACACAGTTTACAACATTTCTTACCTCTTATTAAGTGTCTGTGTCTGTGATGGAGTCACTTCTTTGGCCTTTTTTGACTTCTCTTTTTTCTCCTTCTTTGATTCCTTGAGCTGTGTTCTGGATTTTTTGCTTGAAGGTGCAAAGTCTTCATCTGTTGGAAAACAGCAACAAGCTCTCATGAGTTTTCCTATATTCTTAAATTTCATCATTTTCATTGCACACTGAAAATATATCAAGGTAACTTTTTCTGGAAATTAATCCTATTTTAAAAGAACACAACAACTATAACTGCACTATCCTTACATGCATTTAAAATGAAAATTCAACAGACCCTCTCTTACATGTTTTTTATGTAAGAGGCAATGACTTCAAATTCATGATGTACAAGAACATCCCACTTACCATCATCTTCCAAATCCCCAAACTGAGAATAATCAACAACTTTCTTGTTCCTGTGGCAAAAAAAAAAAAAATGTTATCAATCCTTTCGGACTGAGCATCTTGATTGGGTAACACTTTTGGGTAGATCATGTTTTACAAGGAGAAAAAGCAATACATGTTCAGGCGGATGGAATCACAGAATCATGGATTATCCATGAGTTGGAAGGGACTCACAAGGATCATCCAGTCCAGCTCCTGGCCCTGCTCAGCTCAGAACTCCCCAACAGTTCTACCCTGTACATCCCTGAGAGTGCTGTCCCAGCACTCCTGGAGCTCTGGCAGCCTTGGGGCCGTGACCATTCCCTGTTCCAGTGCTCCACCACCACCCTCTGGGGGAAGAAACTTTTCCTGATATCCACCCAAACCCACCCCTGGCAAAGCTCCAGCTGTTCCCTGGGCACAGAGAGCAGAGATAAATCTACAACCAATGGAACTGTACACAATTGCTCATTAGGAATAGCTTGTAGATTTTTTTAAAAGACTCCACACCTTTTCTGGACAATCTGTTCAGTGCTCCGTCACTGCCCAGGACAGTTCTGCCTCCTGCCCAGGTGGAACCTCCTGGGCTCAGTCCCTGCCCGTTCCTCTGGTGCCATTGCTGGGCCCCTGGAGCAGAGCCTGGGCCCTGCTCAGAGCCCTCCCTGCAGGCAGGGACACCCAGGGCTGAGGGCCCCTCTCAGCTGGGGCTCCTCTCCAGGCTGGACAGCCCCAGCTCCCTCAGCCTTTCCCTGCCAGAGATGCTCCAGGCCCTAAATCATCTCTGCAGCCTCTGCTGGCCCCAATCCAGGAGCTCCCTGTCCCTCCTGTGCTGAGGAGCCCAGAGCTGCACACAGCACTGCAGATGTGCCTCCCAGGGCTGGGCAGAAGGGCAGGATCACTCCCTGACCTGCTGGCACTGCTCTTCCCAGTGCACCCCAGGATTCCATTGGCCTTCTTGTCCCCCAGGGCACTGCTGGCTCATGGACAGCCTGTTGTCCACCAGGACCCCCAGGTCCTTCTCAGCAGAGCTGCTGGCCAGCAGGTCACCCCCAGCCTGTGCTGGGGCATGGAGCTATTCCTTCCCATGTGCAGAAAACTGCACTTGCCTTTGTTGAATTTTAGACACTTCTCTACCTATCTCTGCAACCTGACCAGGTCCCTCTGAAGGGCTGCAGAGCACTCTGGGGTATCAGCCACTCCTGCCAGCTTTGTGTCATCTGTGAATTGCTGAGGGGACATCAAACCCTTCTTCCAAATCATGGATGAGTAATTTAAACAATAATGAGCCCAGTATTACCCCACCTACAGAGTTGCATCCAGCCCTGGGCCCAACACAGGAGGCACAGGGAGCTGCTGGAGCCAGGCCAGAGCAGGGACACCAAGGGGATCAGAGGGATGGAGCAGCTCTGCTGGGAGGAAAGGCTGAGGGAATTGGGATTGTTCAGCCTGGAGAAGAGAAGGCTTTGGGGTGACCTCACTGTGGCCTTCCAGTGCCTGAAGGGAGCCCACAGGAAAGATGGAGACTCTTGACAAGGGCCTGGAGTGACAGGACAAGGGGCAATGGCTTCACACTGACAGAGAGGAGATTTAGATTGACTATATGGAAAAATTTTTTCCTGTGAGGGCTGGTGAGGCCCTGGCACAGGTTGCCCAGAGAAGCTGTGGCTGCCCCATCCCTGGCAGTGTCCAAGGCCATGCTGGATGAGGTTTGGAGGAATCTGGGATAGTGGAGGCTGTCCCTGCCATGGCAGGGGGTTAGAACTGGATGGTTAAGGTCCCTTCCAACCCAAACCATTTACGACAGAACCCCGGCGGACACCACTTATTGTTGGCCAGGCCTCCAACACGGCCCTGTGCCACTGATCCTGACCGCTCCGCTGGAAGGGAAAGGGGCCACCCTGGAATCCCGCATTGGCCCCGAGGGGATCGGGCGAGCCCCCGGTCCCTCAGCCCGGCACACGCACCTCCTGACCGGCCGCGCCATCCCCGCCGCCGCCGGCGCCGCTTGGCGCGCTCGCCACAGGCGCAGCGCCGAAAGTGCAGCTGCGGACGCGCAGCTGCGATGACGGGAGCGGGGAGGCGGAACATCCCGGCTCCCCCTTCCCTGCGGCCCGGTTAACCCGCGGCTGCCCGCCCGGAGCCAGGTGAGCCGGGACGGAGCGGGCCGGGCACGGCCGGGAGGCTCCCGGTGCCCGCGGGCGCTGCCGCTTCCAGCGGAGGGAATGCGGGCACCGGGAGCCGCCCGCGGCGGGGAGGGGGCGGATGGGCTCCCGCAGGCCATGTCCTGCCGGCTTTGAGCCTGCCATTCCAGGTCCTCTTTGGAACACGGGGCTTGTCCCCAGCTCCCTCTCTATCAGCTTCCTCCCCACCTCCTCGCTGCATCGGGGAGCAGCAGAAAGAGCGTGGTCGGGTTTGTGTTTCCCAGGATTTCCCTTTGCATCCCACTCACAGACAGGCCGGGACACCGCCTCGCGTCAATATTGGTTGTCCTGTGATGTTTTTGAAACTGACTTGTTTCGTCTGTGTCTAACACATAGGTTTGTTCGCTGAAAAACCCACGCCCCAAAAAAAACCAAAACCAAAACAAACCCACCGAACCCTAAACCCGTGAATTCTGCTGTAGAATTTTTTATTTTTATTGTTTTTTCTTTTCCTCGGGGTGTGGTTTTTAGCACTGGGGAGGGTTCAGCTGAATCAATGTGTCCAGCTTTGTAGGGGATGTTAAAAACAGAGGCATGTTAATGAGCAGAAGAACCCTGTGGAGGGTAAAAAATACCAGCAGAGTTATCTCAGCCTGTATTTTCACTCTACACAGTCCCCTTGCATCTCCTTTGGCTTATTTTTACTGCAGGTTACAAAAAGACAAAATCAGCTCTTTCTAAAAATGGTTGCAAACATCTGCTCCCCCACTCCCCAGGCCTTGCACCTGCAGAAAGGAGGAAATAAAATTTCTGTGCACTCTGCACGATTTCAGCTTTTGAGGCATCCATGACAGAAGTCAAGGTGTTTTGTTTAATTTTCTATTTATCAGGATTCCCATCTGCCTTGCTTCTTCTTTTAAGTCAGGAGATTTTGCACTGTAATTTTTAAGAGCAATTACCCAAGTTTATACATTGACACACTCAAATACATTTTAGAAGCATTTGATATTTTGTAAGCTGGTATTTATGCTTCAGTTCCAGATGCATGTATTTGGAAGTCAAAACTGAGTATCTATGAAAATTTGGGGGGTTAAGTATTTTTGACTGTTAATTATTAACAAAGCCATGGCTTTTCATTACCATTTTTTACTTATGAGTTTACAAAAATGTAATTCTTGTTACTTTCATTTCTGTTGCAGGAAACAAACTAAAAAGGATGAAGCCTAATAAAGGAAAGACTTTAACTAGAGAGAGAGACTATGTGTACAAATTCAGTGCTGGGAATGAACATTTTGTGCTTACAGTGCCTCTCAAATTCCCTGTGCAAGAGAATATCAGTCATTTACATGGACGTCTGATGGTTCTGCACAACCTGCCATGCTTTATAGAAAATGGTATGATTTGGTTTCTTAAATTAATCTCATGTGTCCTTGTCCATAAGTATCTTAGAGCTTGCTCTAAGAAGCCAAAAGAACAGTATTTTACTTGAACAGTATTTACAAAATTGGTTTTTAAACAGCAAAACATCAGAGAAAATTATTGTCAGTGCTAGCAAGGAAAAGGTTTTCAGGTGAAAAACTGTACTTACAGGTTTCCTGGGTTATTGTTCATGTGTTCTGTTGATGGATCATTTCTTCTTGTTGTAATAGACCTGAAGCAATCTCTTAGTAAATTTGTAGAAGAGGAAACTATAAAAGATTATGACAGAGAAGCTGAAGTGGCTCTGGAAGCAGTGAAATCAGGAAAAGTAGACATCAACCAGCTGGCAGATACTTGGGCTAAAGCTTATAAAGAGGTAAGATTAAGGCTGAAGAGTAAATATTCAAGGCTTGCTTTGTGAGAATATGTGTATGTGTGCAATCACAACTGTGAGGATGAAATATTACACTAAAATTCACTGCCATTCTTGCAGGTTTTTCTTTTTATCTGAAAGTGAGCATCAAGTCTTCATTCTACAAGTTCTTAGTCAAGTTTTTCTTAAATTTAATAGAGCTGAAAGATAGAAAATGGAGAGGCAAAACATGGTGGTTTGTTCATTCAACAGTTGAAACTCAAACAAAACATAGGCATAAGGCTCATAGTGGCTTAGAAATAAAGCAAGAGGTAATGAAGTGACACTCCTATCCTAAAACTCAGTAACAGTAATTAAGGCTAGAAGGAGAAAGCATATAGTTGAGAGAGACTTTTCAGTTCATTTTTTGGGTTCATATTATTTAGGAAGGATTATTTAGGAGGCTTTAGTTGGAATAATGTCTCCAGTTTCACATGGGATCTTAAAAATAGTGGAGTACAGAAGAACTGGAGGACTCCTAGTGAAAAGAAAAAATTAATGACAAACCTGCAGTATTTGAAGAAAAGTTTATAGGAATTGAATTTGCTTCTCATGAAATATAGAAAAATGTGAAAAATTCTATTAAAAGTTTGCAAAACTGGCATTCTTGGGCTGTTCTCTGTTCAATAAAAATAGCCTTTCTTAGATCAGTTTTGTTGATGGAATTCTTAGTGACATCAGCAGTTAGTCATCCTCACTAGCAAAGCATTTTTGTTTGCACAGCTGGTGTTCTGGGCTTATCTAAAATTCATCAGGTGCAAGTATTATTGTGGATATTGCTGTTCTTTCCCAGCTGGTGTTGTGTGAAAATTGGTAATTCCTTACTGTAGTCCAAGCCTTAATGATTCTGACTTTAGTTGCTTTGAAAGAGAAAGAATGGGAGAGGAGAAAATTAAAAGCTAAAGTAGAATGACAGGAAGCTAAAATTAGGGAAGATAAGTTATGTATGGTACAGGCTGTGTGTGGGCCCCCATGGTTTTACCCACCATTTATTAGGGATCTTTATATGTCCTAAGAGGAATCTTATCCTTTAAAATCTCCTACCTTTTCTTTAGACAACATTAGAACATGCCAAACCTGAAGAAACCAGCTGGGATGAAGATTTTGCAGATGTTTATCATGATCTGATCCATTCTCCAGCTTCTGAAATGCTGTTAAACCTGGAACACAATTATTTTGTTAGCATTTCAGAATTAATAAGTGAAAGGGACGTGGAGCTGAAAAAGCTACGTGAAAGGTATTACTTTTTTTATTATCTAGGTTCTCCTTTCTTTTATTAGATAGGGTTACATGCCACTGGGTGTGTAAACTCATAGGACAACGTGTGTCGCTTGTATTTGTCTGTGTAAACCCCAAGTCAGACAACACTTGGCTGGCACAAGAGTATTTAGAGCAAGGGGGAATGGCTTCAAACTGAAAGAGTGAAAATTTAGATTGGATATTAGGAAAAAATTCTTTACTCAGGGTGTGATGAGGCCCTGGTACAGGTTGCCCAGAGAAGCTGTGGCTGCCTCATCCCTAGAGGTGTCCAAGGCCAGGTTGGATGGGGCTCTAAGCAACCTGGTCAGGTGGAAGGTGTCCCTGCCTATGGCAGGGGTTGGAATGAAATGGACATTCATGTCCTTTCCAGCCCAAACCATTCCATGATTCTATGATGTCATTAGGGTCAGCTACCTTATATTACCTTGGTAGCCTTCTATTATTTTCATTGACTGAGGAGAATGTAAGTTTTGATTTCCAGAAAGCATTGAGTTTGTGTAGGCACAGTTTGTGGTAGTTGGGAGTGGAGCTGTGGAGCCTCATCCCCAGTGGCTACAGCTGTGAAAAGCAGGTGAACAGCATTGAAGGCAATGAGCCATGGAGTGCCCAGGTGTGCTGATCACCAAAGGGAACAGAGGGCACACATGTGCAATTCATGTAAGGTGAGGGGTGTCAAAGGTTGGGCTGAAGGACAAGATGAGCAGATGTTTGTAATTTTCTGAAATGATGTTACTCTGTATGGGTTGAAGCTTTCTGAAATGGTATGGTGGCACTCTGTGTATCATGGTCGTCTTGACTGCGACATATGCTGTGACAAGTTTGAGTCCAGAGTTCTGGAATAAGCTTGCATAGCTGCAGGTGACTCCTTTATCCACAAGAGGGAACACGTTGAGTGTGGATTTTTCTTTTTGTGTCAATGTAATTCCAGTAGGTCTGGTTTAGCATTCTGAGTAGCAATATTCCTCTTGAGCTGTGTGTGTTTAAGCTTGTATTAGACAGTGCATTATCTCTTCATGCTATGGTTTCTAATGGACTAAATTGTATGTATTTCTGGTTTGAGGGTCAATGTTGCCAGTAAGGTGTTAGCAAATCTTTTTGCTGCTATTGCCTCTTCTCAAGAGTGCATACAGAAGAAAGAGCAGTATTGTTGTAGAGCACAGGTGTAATGGAGCTGTGTATCGATTTGCTTGGAATTTATCACATCCCTATGTTGGTGGCAGCTGAGCCTGTCCCAGATGAGGGCAAATGATGTTCTGTTTACAGAGGGGCTGACTGACCTGGCCCTTAAGGCCAGTTTGTTTTGTGGATTTTCATTGCTAAATCTGTGATTGTTCATTCTGTCAGTAACAAACAACCAAGTTTGTTGTTGTATCACAGCAAAGGGTGTTCTGCTGCCAGTCTTCTGAAATCTGTTTGCTTCTCTTTCAGGCAAGGAGCTGAAATGGATAAGGTGATGCAGGAGCTTGGGAAGTCACTGACTGACCAGGATGTGAATTCCTTAGCAGCTCAGCATTTTGAGTCACAGCAGGTAACTAGAATATGCCATGCACATAATCACCTTAAAAAGAACACCCACACCACTCAAATTATCACTGCTCTCCTGTCAGGATTTGGAGAACAAATGGACCAATGAATTAAAACAGACCACTGCTATCCAGAAGCAGGAATATCAGGAGTGGGTGATAAAGCTTCATCAGGACCTAAAGAATCCCAACAACAGCTCAGTCAGGTATTTAATTCCTCTGTGATGCTGAATTTCAGCTGAAATAGTTCAAAGTATTTGCATTTACATAATCTCCTAAATAGGGTACTATAGTCCTATTTATTATGATATGATAATATCTATAAATAATTTGCTTAGGATAATCAAAGGCAAATAGACCATCATAAAGAAATATGTATAATTTCAGGAATTTCTTCATTGTGTGATGTTACAACATCTCTGTACCAGGAAGTGTTGTAATGCACTAAAGTACAGCTTGACATGAGTGGAATTCCCTCCTGTTTTGCCTTCCTCTCCTATATCTGTCTTTAACACTGTTTCACAAACCTTTCTGTTACCACCCAAGCATGTTCTGGAGAATAATGGTACTTTAAAAAAATGGTAACAGTGGTTTGAATAAACAAGCCTCTTTTTCTCTTTCTGTATGTATGTCACTGGACAGCTAAAAAATGGAATTTTTTAGCATGAGTGCTTGTGGAGAGAATTGAATGAGAAGCTTTCCCCTGTTTGAGGGAATGGCAGGGAAATTAGAATTTGTAAATTGGGTGGGATCCTTATTCTCTATCACTAGGACATTGCTGCTTGGCAGTTGAAATCAGTAGAATTGCTTGCAAGTTTATAAGAGATTTTTGGAGGTGAGGCACTTTGAAAACAGAAACTTCTCACTAGTGCCAAAACAAATTGGATGCTGTTCTTTCATGTATTAGGAACAGTATTTGTTGTATCACTACCAGACAGTTGAATTTAGGGAAAATATTAAAACTGATATCTGAAATGTTTCCTGGGAGTTTGAACACTGTGGAACATTTGATAAGGTGGTTTTTAATCTCCCATTTTGTGTGGGAAGAAGAAAAGAAATGCTTTCGTTAATAACTTCCTTAATAAGATTTTGGCTGCTGTAAATAGGTTGAAGAGAATTCTTTTTGTTTTCCTTTTATTCCTACATTCTTACTATGTTATAACTAGGTATTGTGACTTATTTTTAATTCTCAGTCTTGGAATGCTTTACTAATGGGCCGAGTAATGTAAATCTAACAGTGAAGTTTCCTCTTCCTGCTTCCAAGAAGGCAAAGGTGAAACCTCATGAATGGAGCTCATGCTCATAGGTTTGGTCTCCTGGTTTCCACAGACCAGCTGAGAAAACTTGGGATAACTTTCCCAAAGTTGTTGGTCTTGAATAAAAATTAGGATTAACTTTTTGGTACTTTTCTTATTATTTTAGTGATGAAATTAAAGTTCAGCCCAGCCAGCTGAGGGAATCTGTGGAAGGAAATGGGAGAATCTATGAAGAACAAAGGCTTTTAGAAGAAAGCTTTACTATTCATTTAGGTAAGTGGAGTAAACCAAATAACAGCTGGTAATAAATAATGTACCCAAGGCACATATTATTTACACTACTTAACTCTCAATGTGTATAATCCATAGTTTGGAGTTGTTTTGTGTTTGTTCTTTACATGTGTAAGAGAACAGCATAAACTGTATTAAGCAATGTCTGAAATAGGTGGAAACCTTAATGGAAAACATTCTAGAAGTAAATTTTTATCCATTTTCTTTGGGTGACTCATGTGAAAAAGCACAGCAACAACAAAGTATATTGCCCAAAAATGATGCTTTGACTTTTCTTACATTTGGTAGAAAAATGTGTTTATGAAATTCACTTCCTGTGATCAGTTGACAGCAGAATAGATACTTGCAATTTGTATTTTTGTTTGTGCAGTAGAGTCTTCTTGTGCTGTTTTCACCATGTTATGTTGTGCAGGAGTACTTTAGGTCACTTAAAAAATCGTCAGCAAAGGTGTCAGCCAGAGGAGGTTTGATACAAATTTGCAAAAGAGCAGAAAAGTTCAAAGGCAAGGTTCACTCTATTACTATATAGATAAAACACAGAGAGGAAAATTGGATTATAACGAAATATAAAATGATTTAGCCAGAGATGGGCACCAACAATCCTTCCCAGTATCACAAACTTGGGAATTTGCAAGCTCTGAGGGGCATCTCTGTCAGAGGGAGATGCTGGTGCAGCCTGCTGTGGTGCAGGAAAGCTCCAAGGACATCCCTTAGGACCCATGTTCCATAGGGTCATGAGATGATTGCCTTGAGTCATTTGGAAAATGTTCATCCTCAGGTTGAATTGCTGGAGTTTCCAAAACTCCAGCAGCAATGGTGCTGTTTCCCTTGAACCATGGGTTGGGTAGGGGATGTTTCCAGGCTGTCAGGGGCTGACTGATGATCTCTTCCTCTCCATGCAGCTCCCGCTTCAGCCATGCAGCAGTTCCTGGGATGGCCCAGGGAAGCCTCAGTGCCCAGCTGATTGCACAAATGCTAAGGCCTAGCAGGAGTTCCTGAGCTTGTGCACTGGTTCTGGGGAGGGTGGGGAAGGATACACCAGCACACATCAGTAGTTCATCCCTAGCCCTGCAGTATTCCTTCAGGAAGAATTGCTTCACAGAAAGGGTTGGAAGGGTCTGCCCAGGGAGGTTTGGTGTCCAAGGAATGCCTGGACATGGTACTCAGTGGGCTGGTGACAGGGTGGGGATTGGGCACAGGTTGGTCTTGTTTTTGAAAGGCGGTTCCAAGCTTAATAATTCTGTGATTCTGCAGTGGGAACAAGGCTCATTTCAGGCACGGGCAAGCCTCACTTAGTGAAAACACTGTGTTTTTATTGCTACTTTGTGAATTGCTGATGTGTCTGTAAAACTGAATGAGTGGCTGAGAACATCCTCTGGGTCTTACTGGTTACAGCTCCCTTCCAGATCTTTAGGGAAGCAGTTTTGTGCCCTTGCATTTCAATCTGAGTCTTGAGCTTAGACTTCCACTGGGATTGAGCCATGTGTGCTCTGTGCAGGGGCTCAGCTGAAGACCATGCACAACCTGAGGCTGCTGAGAGCTGATATGTTGGATTTCTGCAAACACAAGCGCAATCAGCGCAGTGGGGTGAAGCTGCACAGGCTTCAGACTGCCATGTCCCTCTACTCAACTTCCCTCTGTGGCCTGGTGTTACTGGTGGATAACAGGATCAGCTCATATAGCGGAATCAAAAGAGGTGAGCCTTCTAATGGGAGGTATCATGTCAGGGAAAATGAATAAAATAATAAATTAGAATAAAATTTGGCTGTTTTCTCTCATGGAAAAATATTCTTTGTAAAATTAAAATTCAGTGGAGGCACTCATGTTTTGCACGTGTATTGCAAAAGGGTTACAAATGAAAAAAGAGATATGGATGAGGATGGGGGATAGTGTTGTGCTGTTCTCTCTCATCTCTTCCCTACATTTTGTGTCAAAGTAACAAACAATATTGAAGAGGACCCTTCAATATTGATTTAGACAAATTTATTATAGGAGTTTCTAACTCTTTAATACCAGATTATCACACTGAAACATATTTGCAAAAATGAAAAAGAAATATGCCCAGATTTTAAAGGCATAGGTAAATATATAAAAATGCCATGTCCTTTTGATACTGTGAATTCTGTTAAAAGTAAACAATAGGAATATGACTTCCCTACTCCTGGAAAGTTTGATTAATAGCCATTTTAAGTGCATGTCTTTTGAGTAAGTGAGCATTATGATGGTGTTTTCTATCAAGGTTAACCAAAGAAACTTCTCTTTATTCCTGGTTGACTCTCCCACTTCTGTCTTGAAGTTTAATACCAAAAGATTTGCAGACACACTGGTTTTGGTAATTGGGAGTGGGGCTGTGGCTGAGCCTCATCCCCGGTGGCTACAGCTGTGCAGGACAGGGGACCAGCACAGAAGGTGATGAACCATGGAGTGCCCAGGTGTGCTGATCAATCACCAGAGGGAACAGAGGGCACACAGGTGCAGTGCATGGGCATGAGTGGTATAGAAGGTTGGGCTAAAGAACAAGAAGGGTGGATGCTTGCACCCTTCTGAAGGGATCAGGTGTTACTCTGTTATGGGCTGATGCTTAAAGCCTTTGGAAATTCTAGGGTGGTATTCTGTGTATCCTGGCTGCCTCGACTGTGACATATGCTGCTACAAATACACTTGGAATGTCTTTTTTTTACTATTACTTGCCATTATTCTTGCATGCCATTAAAAAAAATGCACAGTGGTGCTTGATATTTCCTGGAAACTGTTGGAGTTGCTAGGAAGAAGGAGAGGGAAGTGAACCAGGAAAAACTGCAATTGCATTTGTTGATTGCTGTTCATGGTTTCCAAGTAGTTTAATTGTAACAGTATTTTGTACTTGTACTTATTTTGCAGGTACTTTTTAAACTGTTTAAGTATTTAAATGAATAACAAAAGGAGAGTATCTGGTTTACGCTAAATTTTAGGCAATGAGAGAAGACAGAAATTTAAATAATGCCATTAAACACAAAATTGCATCTTGTAGCCACCAACTTTATCCTGTAGCCACAGTAGAGGGGAAAGTACTGGGACCATGTCGCAATCTGTCAAATATAATCCTCAATGAATTTTGGAAGAGGAGTTCAGTAGGGCTTTATTTGGAGAGTTTGCCTTTATAGCTGGATTTACTTGATCAGTAGAGTAGAATTACATAAGGTTACTGAGCACAACCTCAGGACATGCATTTCAATCTTATTTTTTTCCTAGATTTCGCAACTGTTTGCCAAGAATGCACGGATTTCCATTTTCCTGGAATCCAAGAACAACTTGAAATTGTCCAGAAGGTTGTACTTAAGGCCAGAGCACAGCATAGCAGCAAGACAAAAAGATACCACGGTCAGTGACAACCAAAATTACCCTCCTTGAAATAGAACAGTGGTCAGAGGGATGTTTGTGGGCAGGGCAGAGTCGATGCCACTCTTCTGCAGTTATTTCATCTGTAAAATGGAATGTTTGGGCTCATCAAGAAACTGTGTGAAATTCACAGAGAATGTGATGTTCAGGTGGCGTCTTTGCTGCTCCTTTAAAATGAATCAACATATAAAAGTCACATTTTAACAGCATGGGAAGTATATCAGGCCATTCTGCTTTCCTGAACTGCCGGTAGCAGCACAAACTTTATCTGTCTTTACCTTTTTATTGCCATTTACATTTAAATCTTTAAAAATTGCAGAAAAAGGAGTTTACTACTTTTTCCCCCTTCCTTTAAAGTGAATGCTGAAAACCAGATAAGAAATTGACTAAATGTGTATTTAGCTTTCTTGTGCTGGCCAAAGCTTTGGGAATGGTTTTCCTTACATTTGTGTTTGCAAATGGCTGGGAAATGCTCTGACCACATGGTGTTTAGGCAGTGCAGTTGTACATCATGTAACTTTGTTTTCCCTCCAGAGAGCTACTTATGTGATTTAAATGCATCCAGAACATGAACAAATATGAGTACACAATAAAAACAAGTTCCCTTGAGAATCTGCATATTGCTGCATCTCAAGGGAAATGGTAAAAGCTGGTTTTATGCTGCTGATTTATGTAAATCTCTTATGAATAAAATAGTTTTAATTTATTACATTATTGAAAGAGTAATAGCAAGATACTATGTGGTCGTGGGGGCAACTTCCAAAGTTTCATGTTATGTCTGAGAATATTGTTTGCTTTTGTCCAACTGAAGAAATATCATGGGATGGTAAGTAAGAAGGGCTGGAATTTGAGGTAGGATTCAGTTTGGGATGTGTTGAAGACAGTGAAAACTCTTCTACCCATCCCCCTTGCATTTTGGGGACTTTATGGTAACTTCATGGTCAAAATTCAAGCCAGATATCAGTACATGAACCTTGTCATGCCCAAGTGTAATTAATAGAGGATATGATTAATATTTGTTCCATGTGTTCATACACAGAAAACAAAATCAGTGGGAATGAAGATAAATTAAAGAATGTCGAACGAAACCAGTCAAACATTTTGCCGGGTGAGTTGTGTGGCCCCCTCTTCCTCAAGCAAACTGTGTTTTATACATCCACATTTTTAGCTCTAAAGTCAGAACATAAATTTTAAACTGAACCCAAGCTGACCTCAATCAGAGGAGAAGGATGATCCTGTGGCTGAGGCAGAGAACTGGGTGTCAGGACATCTGGTTTCTATTCCCAGCTTTGCCACTGCATCACATGGCATGGGGCAAATCACTCCTCTTTGCCTAAAATTTCCTTTTGGAATTTGAGGGTGAAAAAAAAAGAACTCTCAGAATCTTGGGGGAAAGGTGAAACTTCAATACTAGCTGCTAATTTTATTTTTAAAAATGGCTATATGTATATTACTGCTGTGGTACAGAAAAGCAGTTTTGAGTGGATTTTTTAAGTTTCAGAAATCCCTCTCTTAGGGGAAGTATCTTCTGTGTATATTGTGTTGTTTAGTAAGGAAAGCTGCTGTTGAATTTGAAGATAAATATGCAGTTAGGGGAGGAGTTAAGTCCATACAACCCATGGTTGAGTGAGGGTTTATTAAAATTGATTTCATGACTGTCTTAAATATTTTTAGTGGGAGTGGATTGTAAATCAACTTGGACCAGATAAATCCAGGTGTCTTGTAGCAGTGACTTGTGTTACTGCTTGTAGATGGTCACAGCTGGGGATTCCTGCCTCCTTTGCAGTCATCCAGAAGGAGTACAGACCCATTTTGCAGCTGTTCCAGTTCAAAGAAAGGATCTTAACTTCGGTGGCCAGTGGGAATAGGTTTGAAGGAAGATGTTTATTTGTTGACTGAAACAGTGGGGGCATTGCACACCTGCTTTTCCCTTGACTACTGTAGGCTTTAGATCTCCAGTGCAAAGGAGCAAGGGAGAGACCTGGATTTCACTGCCTCTCACCTTTGATAAATGAATACTAAATCTAAAAATATTCCCAACGAGATGTCTTGGTTCCTTTTTTCAAACAACTCTGTAACTCACCTTCCCACTACTCTGACTTATTTTAAATTCTAATGGTCACTGATCCCTTTGTGTTCCAGTGCCATATCTCAGTTGTTACATAACCCACTATCTTTTTCCGCAGGCTCTGTGCATCCTTTATTTGAACCCATCCTTTTTTGGCCTTTCCGCCTCCCACATCTGTCTGCAATTCCGTGCTTGCATTGTGTATTTTGAGTATTGCACCTCCTCTGGGTTTGTTTTTCTGTTTTGTGCTATATAGAGATCATATCCTGTACTGGCACTGTTATGGTTCATTACACCATGTGGCCATGATGCCAGTGGAACCCATCAAAGCAGTAGAGAGAGTGTGGGATGGATGTAAAACAGTGACAGTCCAAGAGATTTTAGATCTCCTGTGTATGTCCTCATCTCTGCTGTATATTTGTATTGGCCTTTTATCTTTGTTACACTTCCAAACAATTGGATTTCAGTACAGATCACTACCATGATTTCTTCCCTTCCTGCTTTGCCTTATTGTGCAGGAGAGTTCTACATCACAAGGCACTCAAACCTCTCAGAAATCCATGTTGCCTTTCACCTGTGCGTGGATGACAACGTCAGGTCTGTGAACGTGACCGCCCGGGACCCGGCCATCATGGGGCTCAGGAACATCCTCAAGGTCTGCTGCACACATGACATCACCACCATCAGCATTCCCCTCCTGCTGGTGCATGAAATGTCAGAAGTAAGTAAATGCAAACATTTGGGCTGGTTTTATATCCTTGGATTTTTGCAGATGGTGTGTTTCATGCTGATATAGGCCAAATGGGATGGTTTTTCTCACTCACAGGCCTCTGCCATACCACGTGGTAGTTGTATCTACATGGTGACCCAAATTAAGGAGCCATGTTTTTAATAGACCAATTAAAAACATCTCAGCCAGCTGAATCACTCAAACGTTTTTATTCCCACCCCTCCTTTTGGACAATCCACTTCCTAGATCCATCTCACTGCAGTGTAGTCCCATCTTTTATTAATACTTGTACCACAACTGGAAGCTCTTGCTCAGAAATTCTACCTTCAGAGTTGCTGATGCAGTAGTGATACCAGATCCCCTCTTTTAATTATCATTAGCTGTAAACATTAAAACTAACTTTTGGGAGCAGCTGAACTGGCAAAGCTTGACTTAGAGTTCTGTAAATCTAAACACTACCTTCTGTAAATCTTCTACCACCTCAGCCCTACACAGGAGCAACTAAATTTCACCTTCACTTTGACCTGTCTCCTCCTTCACTGCCTAATTTCTGTCCCTGTTTCCTCTCTAAGTCCCCTCAAATACTGGCTGGGCAAGAGGCAGCATATTGCTGATGCTCTGTGTTCTTACTTACTGTACTGAGTTTTGTATTTTCTTCTCTAGTGGGACTCTGCTGTAGGGCTTGTCTCTCAATCAGCTGTAACATTTCTCAGTGCACAGCAATTTAAAACTATTGACAGCTTCTTTTCTCTGTCACACCTGGCTCACAGAGAAGAAAAGAGGTGGGAAGGCAGGGGAAGAAGGACAGGGAGTACAGCCATATGCCTCCTATCCTGAAGAGCTGGAAAGTCTATAAACCTAAAGAAATGAGAAAAGGAAGATAATTCTGTCATCCATGCAAGGGTATCAGTAATAATTACAGTCTGTTGGAGAGGTTTCTTTTTTACATAACCCTTTGATTTTTCACTTTTAGATTCAATGTTGCCTTTCCTTTGTGGAAAGTGGCTGACTCACAGCAAGATAAATGCTCACCAGTGGATTACCTTTAACAATGACAGGTTTTATAATAGAATTTACTGGAACATGGAGTAGAAGTCATCCTTTTTTGCAGGATCAGGGTCTATTATAATGAAAAGCAAGCAGTGAAAAAGATAAAAAGACACAATAATGAAGCTTCTAAAGGATGTGTTTCCATGCATAAAAGTAGACTTTTAGGAACAGATTAGATTATTTATGAAATTTTTCATCTATTGTACTGAGACCTTTCTTTGGGCACAAATTAACATGGGAAAGTAATCAACATGCAGGACAGCAGCCTGGGTCTCTCATGGGAGCCAGTTGCTGTGTTTCAGAAATTTATTAAATATATCGATCTTTTTCTTAATCAAGGTGCCACCTGATTATGGTCTTCTGGTTTTTGTTTCCTTTAAACCTGCTTAGTTTTAGCTTCCGTTTGCATATATGTATTTTAAACTACAGATCACATGACCAAGTGTTCAATGCACCTTGAAATGTGTGAAACTGAAGAATTATCTTCTTGCCTAGTGCTGGATTCTTAAAAGGTCCCAGTGAAACAATTTACCTTTGTATTAAGCTGTTAAGTCTTAGCAGAGTAAGCAGAAGGTGAGCTGGATGGTAACTGTGTGTTTAGGCACAAGTGCTTTGTATGACTTGCATTAGCAGCTTCCTTATTACAGTGCTTGGCAGCTGGCTGACCTGCTTTGAAACACACAAATCTGTAACTCCTTGTTGAGGGAAAAGTGAGTAATGACAGATTTCTGAAAGTTACCCTGAACTCAGTGCCTTTGGCAGCCGCAGTTCTGACTCTGCATTTACCACCCACAGAAGAACATTTTTGTGAGGTGGTTAACCAGGAGCCCAGCTGCAGAGATGTTTCCATGCTTCCCTGGGACAGGCATTCATTAGCAGTGTTCTCTGTGCTTTTTCCAAAGGTTTTCTCCTAATGTAGATGGAAGAGTGGTGTTTATAGCCTCACAAAAGTAATTACAGTATCACAGACTGCTTTGGGTTGGAAGAGACCTTAAGCTCGTCCTGTCCCGTCACCTGCCAAGCGTAGGGACACCTTCCACTCTCCCAGGTTGCTCCAAACTCCATCCAACATTTCCTGGAATACTTCCAAGGATGGAGAAGCCACAGCTTCTCCAGGCAACCTGTGCCAGGGCCTCACCACCATCCAATCAAAACCTGCTCTTTGTCAGTTTGACTGTATTGATCTCAAAGAAGCCATTAGATTTTATTGTTATTTCTATGAAAAAAAAAATCAAGAGTTCTGTTTTCCTTTGTTTATCTTATGGCAAGAACAACCAAAACACATCTCTCTGGTCTGATGATTAAATTCAATAAAGGAAGGAAACTGGATTTGATACCTGAGAAAGGCAAAAGCAGGCAAGTTTGATTTCAGGCCAAGTGAGGTGTTACTGATCACTGGAATCTGCCATAAACTGGGGAATGAAATGGCTCTAACAGGAAGGCATTGCTAAAAATGCCTGAGCTGGCACCCTCCCTTGGTAGCTTCAATGTTGCTGTTGTCCACACAGCAACAGTGACAAAAATGTAACTCTTCAGTGATCTCAGTCCAGTTGTCTCTATTACCATAAATTAAGACAAAATTGTTTTTTAAAAAAGTGGAAATGAAAGGAGTGTAAGCTGTGTAACAAATATTTATGAACATGGTTTATGTCCATAGAGAGGTTATGATGGGTGATTGACCTCAAATGTTTCTCATCTGAGTTTCCTGCCTTTCAATTTTTATCTCCTCATCCAGTCTTTAGGATTTGCACAGATGCACTGTGAGTTAAACACCTTGCTAATTCTTACTGAAATTACCCACTGAAGTTTAGTTTGAAATATTTTTCCACATGATGTGTGTAGACTTCACTGTTTTACTTACTTGATTATGACATGGCTCTGCAAAGGCCCAAGCCCTAAGCAGCCCTGTGTAGTGAGCTGTCATAAATTAAATGAAAATAAAATCTAAAGGATTGCAGCATATCTTTCTCACTGTGAAAAATATCTGAAAGACCAATGAAGCTGGTCTCTCCTCCACTCCCTTTTTTTCTAAATGAGTCAAAGAAATCTTAATTTGACAAAATGGTTGCATCTTAAAAAGAGTTGAAGTGTCTCTGCTAGTGAAAAATACCCAAAGTTCCAGGTGTTGTTTTTTTTTTTAACTTTCTTGAATGCTGTTATACAAAACTCGCTCTAAGAGGCTGGCTGTTTGCTTTTTTGCTTTCTGATGTCCTTCTCTGTATTTTGCATTGTTGCTTAGCTGATCCTCCATTTCCACACCAGAGAAAACTCCTGGTGATGTGGTGAATTCATGAGAACTTTGGTGTGTGAAGATGGATTAGAATTGAATCACTGCTATGTCATTCAGTTCCTGTGACTTGCAAGGAGCAACATTCTGTTATCTCCTTGGATGCCCACAAAATTTAATCTCTCTGTTCCTCTAAAATAGTCCAAGGAATGGTGTCATATCCTGCTGTGTTGATCAGTCTGTTTAAGGCTCAGTTCCCATCACTGATTGCTCAAGGTGCTCCTGAGAGAGAATGTTCTTCTTAGTTACTTGTTTTTTACTAAGCCAAAGCTGTGATCAAAACCAGCTATAAACCTTACTTGTGACACAAAGCACACATGAGCAGATGAGTTGTAATAAACACCAAGTGTTGCTTCCAGAATGCTTAAAAATTTAAAAAGTCAAAAGGCAACCACAACAAAAGTAAAAACCCAAACTTGTCCATCACTGTTCTGTCTGATTAATGTGGTGTATACCCTAAAAGCAGCATGTGATTTATATAATGAAAGATTTATGAAAAGATACTTCAAACTTACCCAGTTTTTAACATACAGTGTATTTTGGGGGATTGCAGATCCTCCCACCTGAGGAGGAACTTTGGCTTTCAGTAGTTTTTTAATGAAGCCATACATCCAGTTTATCAGTTGTGTTATCAGTAAGCGTTCTTAGATAAGCTTGCCTCTCAAATAACTTTCTTTAATCCTGAAATTAAGCTTTCTGATAACAGATTGCACTGTGTTTGACATTGCAAAATAGAGACTGGCTTTAGTGAATAGAAAAATATGTAAAGCTTAAGTTTGAAAAGGTACTTGGAATGATAAATCAGTTTCCACATCTATATTCCTGTATTCAGAGTAGGAAGTGCTCATCTTCATGTTGAAGATTACAGCAGAAACAAACAGATATTGTTTTCTTCTTCCTGAGAAGTGTTTGCAGTGAGTCATTCTGTCTCTGATGGAGTTACATCATCATGGTGTAATTGGCTTTCTAGCATACAGCCAAAAAAATGTTTCATGAACTTTAATCTTAAATTATTTAGCCCAGTGCTTGTAGCCATATCTTAAACCACTGTGGTTTTCATATCATGTTTTGCTATTTAAGTTTAGGTAAGGATTTGCTGGCTGTTGCTATCTGAAACTCCTTCATCAGATGCAGATGATTTGTTTGTTCTCACTCTTACCATAAATGCATCTAAAGGAGGAAGGGCTTCTTCCAGTTCTAGTATTAGAGGGAAGGTTTTACTGAAGATTGTGGGTATAGAAATATTAAACAAAAGAAATATTAAACAAAATCAAGAACAGTTAGAAGTCATCATTGTGCTTTTAAGATGTAGTCAGGAGCCTGCCTTTGATTTGCTGAAGCATGAACCTGATAATTATCAGTTCAATTTTTGACTTTTTCTGGAGCTCCACAGGGGAATTGAACAGCCCAGTTTCCAGTGGGTTTGACAGCATTTTTATTCAACACATCAGTTTAAAAATGTTTAATATTGTTCTGACACTGGCTCTCCTAGCAATAAGGAGTAGTGGTGCTTTTATGGTCTCCTGAAAGGTGTGTACACCTGCCTAGAATGTTCGGAAGGCAAGGTCCCAAATCCTGCTTGAAAATTATGTTCTAGGGCAAAAAATGTATTGCTTTTAATAACTTCCCTGCTATTCTTGCTGTTTAGATTTGTGGGGCATTGAGGCTTTTTATTTCTTCATTTAGGAGATGACCATTCCATGGTGCCTGAAGAGGGCAGAGCTCGTGTTCAAGTGTGTCAAAGGTAGGGGAGTGGAGCCCCAGTGGGATCTGGGGAGCCAGTCCAGAGCAGGGACATGAATTCATTAAAGGGATGGAGCAGCTCTGCTGGGAGGAAAGGCTGAGGGAATTGGGATTGTTCAGCCTGGAAAAGAGAAGGTTTTGGGGTGACCTCATTGTGGCCTTGCAGTGCCTGAAGGGAGCCCACAGCAAAGATGGAGAGAGACTCTTGACAAGGGCCTGGAGTGACAGGACAAGAGGGAATGGCTTCACACTGACAGCAGGTTTAGGTGGGATATTAGGAAAAAATAGTCCTCACAACTCAGCATGGTTTTCTGTCTTTCCATGTGGTGTTTTTACTTTCTGCATTTTTTGTGCTGCACTTAAATAGTTGAACCAGTCACTTTCTTTCAACCACCTGCTTCAGGAACCTCTTCCTGTAGTAATTGACCTTTAGTAGTTCACAATGGATATATCATCTATATCATCCACTTCTATTAAACAAGTATTTTTCTGAGTGTCCTTATTTGCCACAAGAGGATTCCTGTGGCCTTTGGTAGTTCATTACTTGAGCAATAAATGAGTGCTGAGCTTTATCCCTATAGAATCATGGAATTGTTTGGGTTGGAAGGCATCTTAAAGATTTCAACCCCCTGCCATGGGCAAGGACACCTTCCACTATCCCAGGGTGCTCAGAGCCCCATCCAGCCTGGCCTTGGACACTGCCAGGGATACAGGGGAAGCCACATCTTCTCTGGGCACCCTGTGCCAGGGCCTCAGCACCCTCACAGGGAACAATTTCTTCCTCTTATTCAATCTAAACCTACTCTCTGTCAGTGTGAAGCCATTGCCCCTTGTCCTGTCACTCCAGGCCCTTGTCAAGAGTCTCTCTCCATCTTTCCTGTGGGCTCCCTTCAGGCACTGGGAGGCCACAGTGAGGTCACCCCCCTTTTACAGTGAAAGGAAGCCACGGAAAGAACTCCTGACACACTGTTTGGAGAAACCCTCACTTCTGCTGTGCATCACTGTGCTGCACAGGAGGACTGATAATTCTGTCCTCAGTGTAGGTATTCTGCAGAACTCATCATTAGATTTTTCTACATTTCATTCAGATTGCCCAGGTCTGATTTAAAGGCAGTTGAGGGCATCCCTAATTAAGGCAGATCACACTCTACTTGTGTGTGAAAGCTCCCTCACTGCCTGCTCATGCTGTAACTGCTGGGGAGTGTTGCACAGGTAATCCAGACTGTGCCTATGCTGTTTTTTTAGGTTTCATGATGGAAATGGCCTCGTGGGATGGAGGAATTTCTCGGACTGTACAATTCCTGGTACCACAGGTAGGTGAAATCGAAGTCATATCCAACCTAGGAGCCTGCTGGTAAAAAGTCACATAACAGCAGATCTAGTTGTGAATTTTTTGCTCTTGCCTGCCCCTTTTGAGTGAGTTTAAATTAATCTATCTGGTTTTGTTTCCTTGCCTCTAAAAGAGGACTAAGGGTGGGTTTATATTTTTGAATACCCAGTAGTATTTTCTCAGATGATACTAAAATTTTAATCTGGGAAATTCACCTTTACAAGTAGTAAATGCATCACCTTTGAAAAAGGTGCTTTTTTTTCTGTTAATTACTTAATTACATTTTTCTGTTAATTACTCCAGTGGTCTGACCTTGTGTTACAAGACTTGCATTGTTTATTAGTCATACTGTCTAACAGCATGGAAAGCTGAAATGCAGAAAGTTCAGTCATGCTTTCACAAAAAAAAAAAAACTACTCCAGGTATTTGAAGTTAGTTCTGATTTAGATTCTGAAATTATTTAATTTGGAGTTCTAGCTGATCTTCAGAAACAGGAAGATATCCAAAGATAGCCAGCATGAAGTTTGTTCTAAAAAGCAGTGAAAATAGAGTTAATGTTAGGAAAGGAGTAACATGTACTTCTTGACAAATTAAAAGCTGCTGAGCAAAGAGGAAGCCACAAATAAATTCCAAATTTGAAGCTAGTCTTGAAATGCAGAGAGCAGGAGTCCTGTAGATAACAAGCAGCACTGTCCTGCTTCTGCTTGGCAGAAGTAATCAATCCCTGGAACAAGAAATCTGCGGGAAATGGTTATGTGGGCATGTCACATAAATATACAGAAAATATTTTTAGGTCAGTCTTTTAATTGAATTCAGTCAGATTATAACACAGTTTGAAAATTATTTTTGTTGGCTTCTGAACAGCAGCAATTCTCTTAAATACCAAGAAACAAAGTTGAGAGAGACTTAATCCTTCCTAACTACAAAAAGACAAAGCTTACCTGTGTGTTGTTTTTTTTTTTTTCCCAGACAATTTCAGAGGAAATGTTCTACCAGCTGAGTAACATGCTGCCACAGATCTTCAGAGTGTCCTCCACACTGACTCTGACCTCCAAGCACTGATTTCTGTGGGACACTAACCTGTATCCTATTGGCAGAGGATGAGATTTAGGAGATTCAGGACTAGGATGTCTCTTTCCTGTGGACTCATGACTCCAAAGTGACATTTGTTGCAATTTCAAGAATTGTGTTGTAATAAAAGATAAATGTTGTCTGTTCTTGGCTGGTAGCAGCTGATTTTGGCCTCTTGTTTTGTTTCAGCACAGGATTGATGATGAATGCCTCACCTTTACCTGAAAAACATTCATTATAACTTGTAAGAAATCTACAGAAATATATAGCTGATTCTCATACACAGGTAGTAGCAATAAGAGCATATGCTAGGAATGGGGTCCTCTGCCTTCTACAAACATTTGCTGAATTGTCTTAGTGACTTAGAAGAATATGGAGCACATCAGAATAACCCATGGAATTTGTCATAGTGACCATGGAATAAAATTACTGCCTCATTTTACTGCTGCAAAATGAAAGACTTGAATCAAACATTTATCCTGTTGCATTTTGTAGATTGTGGAGGTGCTTAAAAAAATTAATATATACTTGTGACAATAATTAGGAATTTTGAAGTATAGACCTTCCTTTTTTTTAATACTTTTGGCTTTATTTTCAGTCTTCACATTGAGAAGTTTATCATATGAACAACTTTATAGAATAAACACTGAAGTCTTCTGGACACTGCTATACAGATAAAATTTGCTGCTTATTAACATTTTATGACTAATCAAAAATTCCAGGGAGACAGCTCAAGATGCAGCTATGAAATTTCTTGGGACAAATTTAAATCCACTCAAAAAACCCGAACTGAACAACTCCTGCATCCCAGTGATGGGGGATAAGGGGGACCCTGGGAACTGCTTTTCGCCTATCACGGACAATCTTGGAACTCAGCTGTGGACTCAGGAGCTGGAAGCAGCTTTTCCATGGACACAGGGAAAGTCCTGTCAGGAACTGGGATTCTTGGGATTGCTGGAAGCGCTGGGCTCACAGCAAAGCAGCTGTGGGGGTGAAGGTTCCAGGTAGTGGGATTTCCAACTCCACAGTCCTGCTCTGTGGGAATCATGGGGATCCTGGCAGACCTGGCTTTGAATCAGAAACTTCTTCCTATGTACTGCTGAAATTCTGCCCTGGAAACTAGAGAACCTGGAAGCCAATTAAAACTCAAATTATTTTCTGTCTTCACAGTGATTTTTTAAAATGTTATTTAGCTTAATAAAGGGAAAGATTGAAAAGCTCTGATTTGGGGAAGCTGCATAATTTAGAATTCTCACAGAGTACCAAAGGAATATTCACCATTTCATGATTGTAAAGTCACTGTGTAATTAACAGACTCAGCTTAGTATTTTTATCAAGTCTTGCATGCTGCAGGAAGCCATGTAAGTGACCCAGCAAACATCTCTTGCTGAACTGTCAAATACTTTCTTTTCATCTGCCAGCAGCTTCTAAAGAAGAGTCATGCAAGTAACGTGACCTAATTTGGTGTTCTAGAAAAGAAGGATGTAAATTCCTCCAGAAGGAGCTGGATTAATCCTGTTACAGCTCATTTTACATTGCTGGCCTTAAACTGAAATCAAACTCTGGTCCCAGAAAAGCAAGTGCTCTAACACTATTCTATCTGGGAAAGGTGTGGTGGCAGAGCTATTCCTTTTTAGAAGTTGTAATGCTTATCTGTGTGTGAAAAAATCTGTGTTACCTACCTATACTAATTTTATATTTTCCTTCAGTCAGTAAATCTACCACCAAGGAGCACCAACAGTTCTTAAGCAAGCATCTTGCATATACTTTGAGACTTTTTGGTGATAAAAATTATGCCATGTATTTTTGCCAAAGCATGAAGACTCCATTTAATTTAGTAGCACTTGGGTGAAACTGCCACTAATTTCTAGGAAAATAACTCAGCTTTTTGCCTTTTATTTTTGAAATATTTGTTTTCAGTGGATTGCATCTAAACTTGTCATCAGAAGAACCAGTTGGTCTTTGATACTGAAATGAACCAACAAGCTCTAGTGATGAGATTTTGGAAAGCCAAAATGGAAGGAATGGTATGGGAAAACTATTAATTCTGCTTCCTGAAGCGTGAGCCTTGTAAATGCTGAATAAGCCTGCCAAAGACAATCTTTGTCTGGAGGATCTGTGACAGAGCATTTAATATTCCCGTTTTTCATACCTGTTCTCAAAGAAGTGGTGCTAACAGCAGAATTTTAGCTGTCTTTGGAGAAAAGCAGAATATAGAGATGGGCTGACCTAAGCTGTATCTTCTCTTTGGTCTGTGCCTGACAGCTGTAGAATACAGGCTGCAGTTTATGGTGTAAAGCCACCTTAGAAATTCTGTTTCAGTCATGAAAAGCTATTCAAGATTAAGAGGAAAATGACTTAATGGGCATGAGGTTTTCTATTTGTATATGCAGTGCAGATTCCTTGGAAGGGTGACAATATTTAATGCCTTGAAAATGTTGTGTAAAATTATACGCGTGGCTTGAATTGAATAAATTATTCTTGCTGTGGGGAGAGGTGAGGAGCAAATGCCATTGTTTAGCTTCTTTAACTTGCTCATGGTGACCGCTGTAAACTGCAGGTGCCCTTTACAGAGTCTGAACTGAGGTTATTGCAAGGGAATAAATGCCAAGAGTCTGGAATTGTCAAGGATATCACTTAGTGCCCTTCACCTCTTGTCACCAGCTCTGCGACCCGCGTCTGTTTGCTTCTGTGGGAGCTGGTGACAAACAGGAGGAGAAGAATGCAGGCAATCAAACACATGCACAGACCTTGCCCTGGCCAGGTGCTTCTCCTCTACTGCAATGCCAGAAGTGTCCCTGTTAGAAGCTGGCACTGCCCAGACAGGTGGGAGTCGTACCCGAGGTCTTTTCTTCTGCAATAATTCATTCTGGACAGTGAAATCTTAATGATGAAAGAGTTATTTTATAACTTTTCCTGTTGTATGAGAGGTGAATGAAGCCACAGAAGGGGATTATGCAGAGGGGATATAATGTAAGGGAGGAAATTATCATGGAATGGTTTGGGCTGAAAGTGGCTTTAAAGAACAACCAGTTCCATCTGAGAGGACTGAGATTGTGCATTCTAACCCCGTTCTGGTTATTTCTGTGAGCTTAAAAGTTGATTGGTTTATTGTATCTGTACCTCATTTCCCCCTCATTAGAGGAAAGTTTAATTTATACTTGTGTAGTATTTTGAGCATTAGTCTTTCATGCCTCATTTACTGGTTTTTTTTTTGCCAGTGCTCTACCCAAAAATACAGAGCTATCCCCTGGTATTCACACCAGGTCAGCTGAGTAAAGAGATGCCTGTCCTCTTCTTGTATCTTTGCCTCATGGAGCTCTCAGGACACACCATCAGTGCTGCATAAAAATAAATTTATTACTTCATGCTATATACTGGATGTGATAGAAGTCAGTAGCAACTACAGGACTGTTGTCCTATGGGACCACAGAATTAGAAGAATATGTTGTTATTATTATGTATAAGGACAAACAGTTTTATTTCAGGTTGCATAAGTTGAAGAGCTTGATTTTATGATATAATAGCATTTAAACACTAAGGTGTAATCTTACCCCAACATTTAGAAGCAAGTTCTTTTGAAGATTATTCCTTGGAGGTTAGGCCAGATTCTGGGTAAGGAATGGTGTTTCATAGTTTTCTATTTCCTTTCCCACTTCTGTCAGAACAACCTGCAAAGGGAGAAAAACAACATTTGCCCTTTATAATAAAGGCTTCGAAAGAGAAAAGCCATGGAAATGAGTCAACTTAGGATGTGAAGTCAGTGTTGCAAGCTCTGCCAAGTACAGCTTGGAGAAGATGAGACATCTTAAGCAAGCACTTCCTCTGGGCAAGCACTTTCCATATGACATATTTTTTTAATTGGGAAATGGACTGTGGACTTCAGTTTGTGATGCTCAGTTCTGGTCTCATTGGCCAGTTTCTCTGCTTTCAGAACAGACATAGAGCAGTATTTTCAACCAGCCCTATGAAGGGCTGAGAAAAGCTGGAGAAATGTTCTCTGCTGGAGTAATTATCAATACCCATAGGAAAAAAAAGGTCACTGAACAAAACAAGGCTATTGTGTCATGTTTGTAACACACACAGAAATATGAAGTATCTAGTATCAAATATTCTATGTAACATAGAAAACCTCTTATAAAATCAGTGTTAAATCACTCAAGCACTCTGCATGGACCAGCACACAATGATGTGCTGTGTCTCACTTCTCAGAGGAGCCATGATAGGTACTGGCATCTTCCTGATGGCTGTTGCAGTTCACAACTTCTTCTAAATCTTTACTCTAGTCACTGAGAATGCAGCAAAAAATACCATGATAGAAAAAGCACCAACCTTGTGCAGTCTGTGGCCCACAGGATGTGATGTTAGTTTTGATTGACATCCTGTTTTATCTTTTGGCATTCACCTTCTGCTCTGTGTGTTGCTTGTGTCAATTCAATGTCTATCAAGTTTGCTGAGTTACTCCAAAATTACAGAGATGTAACTGGGAGCAGAATTTGGCCTTGTGTGCCCTTCCCAGGGTGCTAAGTTTGAAGAGATACACACAGAGCAACACTGGCTAAATAGCAACTGAAGGGGAATATGAAAACCATCTGTAAATATTTAAAGGATGCAAAGACTAAAGAGGAGGCGGGTTTGGACTGCATGTTCCAGTAAGAGTTTCAACTTAACTAACTGTGATAAAACTAATAAAGGAAAATAGGAAAGTTTTAGAGAAGCAATATATCTGGAAACTTAGAAATCAATGTCATACTGTACACATATTTCTCTTAGAGTGGAATCATAGCCACTGTGTCATTTCCAAGAAAACAGGAGGATACAGCTGTACCTTTGTGGTATAAAGTGCTCTTAAGTTGCCTGGGAGATGGCAAGACAGGACTGCATGTCTGTCTTTCTGTTTGTTCAGCAGAAATGGATTGATTTCTCCCTCCCTCTGTTCCATCTTTAGGAAGCACATGGGATTGGGGTCCAGACAGATGTGCTTCATCTCCAGCTGGCTTAATAAGGTGATTGATTTTAAATCTGCAGAAAGGAGAATCCCATGGAGAAAAACTCTACATTCCTACAAGAGGTACCTTCCATGAAAGACAAAGCCCTGGGGGGAGAAATCCTTAAGTTAAATTAATTCAGGTTTAGATGAAGGGTAAAGAGAATCATATGCTCCAAGGCACTATCAGCTCTTTCCTAATGGGCATTGGCTCACTCTTATCAGTGCCAAATATCATCAGAGCATCTTTGAGATTCAGTGGTTTCAACAAGAGTTCAAGGCTCTTGAACCCCCAGGCAGGAACAGACCCTGTACATATCAATTTAGGAGTATCTTGAACTGAGGAGTTACCAGAGTTGAAGCTGGTTTGGTTGTCTCCCAAAAGTCTTATTTTAAGCTCCTTAAACTGAACCATAACAGCTTCTGCCTGGCATAAATTATAATCCTCCAAAATGCTCTGTACTCTTTCATGCAAGTCATTTATAGTGACTGTTTCAACTCTGTTCCAAAGAGCAGTTTTATATCCCAGCAGAAATAGCTTGACCCCACAAACAGGGGCTGCTTCCTTCCGCCCCTCCTGGTGTGTGCAGCACCCAAGTTATCAGCGTGCTCCGTGCCTATTCCCACAGCGGAAATCCCACCAGCACAGGCCAGCCAAGCCTCCCTTTCTGAGAAATGAATCTCTCTCCCTGCTCACCAAACAAAGATGGAAATTGCAGCAGGGCATTGGCAGGAGCTTGGCCCCAAGCTTGACCAGCTACACAAGAGGATGTGAGTGCTTCTGTCGAGTAGTTGTTTGGAAACCACTGCCTGACCACCAGTTGTTATCTTGGATGTGTTTTTAGCCATTTTGGGCACTTCTCCCTGCCCATTGGAAGTGGTTCTTCCTTTCAAGCAGTTCGTCAATTTTGAGCAAGTCATGCCAACTGATGTTGCTACATGCAAAATGGCACACACCACATTTATATGTTACTTTTGTTTGCAATGGGAAATCTTTTGCTGCAAGAGGACAACAGCATTTTCTAGTTTTTCTTCTCTTGATGATTATTTTACAGCATGTAGGTATTTATGGATGAGGACAGTCAGCCCCTTTGCCTGGGTGTGAGACCCAGCAGGTGAGTCAGCCCCTCCTGATGGCTCAGAAGTGGTGTCCCCCAGGGGCCGGTAATGGGATCAAGTCATTTTTGATGTCTTCATTTATGACATGGACATTGGGATTGATTGCACACTCAGCAAGTTTGCAGAGGGCACCAAGCTGAGGGTGCAGTGACACATCTGAAGGACAGGGTGCCATCCAGAGGGACCTGGACAAGCTTGAGTAGTGGCCCAGCTCTGGGGGCCCAGCACAGGAAGGACATGGAGCTGCTGGAGGCAGTGCAGAGGAGGGACACCAAGGTGATCAGAGGTTGCCCAGAGAGGCACAGGTTGCCCAGAGAGGTGGAGGATGCCCCATCTCTGGAGACAGTCAAGGTCAGGCTGAACAGGGCTCTGAGCAACCTGATCTGTTGAAGCTCTCCCTGCTCATTGCAGGGGGGTTGGGCTATGTGGCCTTTAAAGGTCACTTCTAGCCCAAATGATTTTATGATTCCATGAAAAAGGCATCAAATATTTGGAAGGGCAGTCTCCGTACAATACATGGTGCAGCCATGTATTTTTTGTATTTTCTTTTTACTCATGATGCTGTCATGAGTAGCTCTTTAGAGAAACATTGTGCCCACTAATAACTGGCCTGCTGGATCACCTACTTCTGCCTAATCCATCTTCATTTTTATTGTGGAGTCATACACAGCCAGACCTGCCCAGACACTTAGAGAAACAAAGGATGGAAAACATAAAGCAGTCAAAGAGAAGTAAGGATGAGCCAAGCTGGAGTGGTGTAAGAGCCTTTAACTTCCTGTTTGTGTCAGGAAGACTTTAATATAAAGTACAGCAACCCAGGAACTATTAATGTGCACTTCTGTGGCCAGTCCTTAAACTGGCTCCTCAAGGTGGAGATTATTGTGTCACGAGCACCATTAATTTTCACAACATTATTATTATGAGAGGTTATTACACATTAAATTACAACATTCCCATGCATCCATGCTTCTTGTAACAGTAGGAGAAATGGTGGGCTGGAGAAGACAGCTGGGTTTGCACGTGGTCCATGTCAGTTTACTTAAGCAGAACCATTTTACTGCTGCTGGAGGAATGCAGCAAAAGGTCAGTGCTGAAACTCCACTAAAGTAAGCTGAGCACACATTCCATCTGCCAACATATGCTCACTCCTTGCTTGATCAAAAAGGAAATTTCAGAGCTCTGCTGCATGCTTGCCTTGACCCTGCTCCACACCGCCTGTCCAGTGGGCATCAGACAAACCATTCTCTAATCCTGCATGGAATACACATTCTGCTGGAAGGATGCTTGGAATTGCTGCACAGCAGCAGCAGCATCATCATCCTAAACTGGGCCTGTGCACAGAATAGCCTGGAGAGGGATGTCAGGAGAAGAGTTACATGAATGCATGAAATGTATGGGTTTATTTCCTAGTTCTGTGCACCCATCACAACCTGACCTTGTCCAAATGAGACTCATGTTTGCAGGGGAAAAATAAACTCAACATTGTCATTCAGCTCTTGCATTTTCTTTGCCTATCTTCTTCAAATATTTCATCTTCTGGAGTCTGCCTGATCTGGTCAGTGTCAGAGGAGGAATTCTGTACTAACAACATGCACAATGAGCTGCACCAACTTAACTGGGCTGTTAAAAATTGCAAAAGTGAAGCTCTTGTAACTACAAGAGCTTTTGGCTGATTTAGAACATGCCCTCATAACATCACTTGATAAAAATAAGACTTGGGCTTTTTAATAGAACAAATTACTTAGGCTTTATATTTAACCATGGTCACTGTTAAAGCTATAACTGGTTTTCAGAATATTTTAGGAATCTGATCTTGATCTTCCATATGTTAAAAACCATCACAACAAATACCTTACACTGTGGTTCCTGATGAAGAAATGACAAGGTGGCTGCAGCCTTAAACATAAAAGTTTTCTTTGGACTCACATTTGCTACTGTTTAGAGTGACTACTGGAAATTATCATTTCAAAGCAAAGAAGAAGACAGCCTTGAGCCAGATGAACTCACAAACCTGCATGATTTTTGTAGAGAGGGTAGTGATGTCCTGGTTACTCACAGCCAGCTCTTCAACAGATCCTAGACTCCAGTGGGAAATATGGCACTAATATTGAGGTCTCCTTGATGCACTGAAAGCAGAGCATATTTTGACACAGAGAGACAGGCTCCCTTCTGAAAACAGGACTTGCAGTCTTTAAAAATAATATTGAATGACCACTGTAATCAACCAGATTAGAACTGCATTTACTCATCTCACATTGTCTTTAGGCTGTGCCTTGGGGATTCAAGTCCATTTAAGTGTATTGTATAGTCATGGATTATGAGGAGAACATCTAAAATCACACACAGAAAAACATGAATGTAAAAAAATGAAGCTAAAGAATGAGGTCTTTGCTGGCAGAAACCAAATTAATTTTTTTAATATTGTATTTTACTATTGTATTTTACTATGTGTGATGACCACATAGAACCAAATCACAATGAACAATAATTTGGAGAGTGGAAAAAACATCCTGCACAAATGTGGCAGGCATTTGAGGAAGAATCCATCACTACTCCCAGATTAGTTTATTTCCCTAACCTGCAAGTCTGCAGTTGGCAACAATAAATTGTAGGAAAAGAATATATAATGAGGGTAGGGCTGGCATCCAGCTGGCCCCTGAAAAGCTGGAACAATGGATTGACAGGATTCTTGTGCAGCCTGGCATTAAGAAATGCAGAGCCTTGACCCTGGGAATACATTCTTCCTGGCAATAGCCCAGGCTGGGCACTGATTGACTGGGGAGCAGCTTTGCTTTGAGAAGAGGCTGGGGATCCTGGTGCAGAGAGCTGAACCCAAATTCATAGTTGTGGTGAGGCAGGACAGCCACAGACTGGGCTGTATTAGCCCAAAGGTGGCCAGGAGTTCAAGGGGTGAGGGAAGGGATTATTTTCCATCCCTGGCACATCTGGTGTGCTATGGTCAGAGTTTAGGGCATCCTAACACAGGAGCGAAGTCAACAGATTGGAGGAAGTCCAGTAGACAGCCCCAGGGATGCACAGGGAGTGTGTTGAAGGTGTTCAAAGGAGAGGCTGAAGGTGTTCTCAGCAGCTTCTGAGGGATCAAGAGACTGCTAAACTGTTTGGAGCATTTTTGACCAAAGGGAAAAAAGCTTTTGTTTGCCTTGGAAAGATGCCTTATGAATAAGGTTCTGGCTGTCATCAGGGATGTAATTCTGTCATCCTTCTGCAGAGAATTCAGAACATTGTGCCATAAATGCATCCCTTCTTCAAGCACAGAAGATACCAACAGGGTGCAACCCTAACAGCTCTTTGCAGGAACTGTGCAGGTGGAATGAGCAGAGTGCAGTGGGAATGGGAACAGGGTGGCAGAAGAGGATAGGAGGAGATGTCAAAACCAGGATCCTTTCTGTGGAAATAAAACAATGAATCACAACTGCTTGAATGATGCATTACAAGGTTTAGACCTTCAGGTGTTGCTGCTCATGCAGGGAAAAAAAAACCAACCCAAACACTTGAAAACCCCAGGAAAAAGTTCAGATGACTACACAAAAGGTTTTGGAATTTTCCTTTGAAATATTAGAGAGGATCCAGACCAATGGATGAAGAACAGGCATGCAAGAGAAAGTCCTCAACTGAGCTAATGGTGCACAACACAAGGAAGACACAATAACCTGGCAAATGACAGAAATTGCCTTTAACCTTCTATGATCATTACATAATTTAATCTGAATAGTTCTATGGTCAGGAATCACACAGAGGTTATCTGGGCCACTAGACAGAATCTCATCACCAACAACAATAAAAACCATGGGGGTTTTTGCTTTCCTACTCAAAATGTTACTTAAATGTGGCACTTAGCATCCCTGTTCCTGCAGCGTCCCTGTTCCTGCTGTAATGAGCAAACTGTGCACGAAACAAACAAACCAAATTAAACATGTCCCTTGTCATTCACCTCTTCTAATAAATAACTCCAGGCTGATCCCTGTGGGGGTGGTGGCTGTCACTTCTGTTTTCTTCAGCTCGGCCTTTTACCCTTGGACTGCCTGTCCTTGTGGAATGGGAACAGCTGAGAGGTGATGAGAGAAGCAGTGTGGGCTGGTGGGCACAGCACCAGGTGGGAAGACACAGGTCCACTGTAGAGTCACTGCTCTCTTTTCTCACAGTCGTTCCCATTTCTGTGGGACATGGAGAGGGACACCTGGCCAGCTCAGGAGAACAAAGATGAGCAGATTTGACTGTCTCTGTGCTTGACATACCCTCTGCAGAGAATGAATTCAGCATGAATAAACCAAGATCCTTTTCCAAGCAAGCTAGCATCCACCTAGTCCTAAATCCTCCAGAGTTTTTTGTGAGAGTAGATAATTTTTCCCATTTCCCTCCAAAAAGAAAACAGCAGGAAGCTGGTTTGTGATTTGGGTTTGCCTGTAAGAAATTGGCATGTGAAATTTCAGTGAGAGATTTCCCTGTAGAGAAAAGGGAAGATAATTATTTGAGATGACTCAAAGTTGTTAAATTTACACACTTTCCTGCCCAGGTGTGTCTGAGTGTCCTCACCAGGACCTCTGTGTGTGTGAAAAAGTGGAGGTTTCTTGTTAATATCTTGGCTTCCTCATGACTGGTGATGACAAACCATATTTGAGAAGGTCTTGTACATGCTTTAGAAGTCAGCAGCTGCAATGAGGGGATAGGTTTGGGTCAGAAGTTTGCTCGCTTCAGCCTCCAAGAGCTCATCAGCTGCCAAGGCTCTTAGGCAAGGTTGCTGTCTGTTGTCCTGCTTTATTCACTTTGGGGATCAGTGTGACAACAAATCTGCCTCTCTGTTGGGTAGTGGGAAGAGAAATAACAAACACAGTGTGCTACAACCCTTTCTGTCATGCTCCTGCTACGAGAGCTCAGCTCTTCTGCTGATTAATCATCTATTTCAGTGTTTCCTGATGTTGTTGGCATCAAGGGAACAACACCCTTTTCAGTGTTACCAGTTTTACAGTTTGGTGGAGTCCTTGGGTGTCAATACAGCTCTGCAATCCTTGCTCTCTTATTTTTTTATGCTGCTTTCAGATTGTGATTAATATTTAATTTGGAACAGTCCTGGTATGTGTGTTACAAATCTGTCCACACTGGTCAGCAAACCCCATTAACCTGAAGATGATCAGATGGGGCTCCATGTCATACTTGGGCTTACAGATTTTTATGCAACTTGTCCAGAGTCTGCAACACCTGCTCTGCCACAACAGGCGATTTATCACCTGGAAATCTCCCTTCTCCACTGTCCACCGTCAGCTTGGGTCTTCGCAGGCAAGGTGAACAATTTTAGTCCATCCTTCTGTGCTTGAATGAGGGATTGCTCTTTCCAGGCCTTAAAATAGGGAGAGAACTTTAACAGATTTGAAAATGGAACTTAGGACCCTAAGTCATCACACATTTTTTGAAAGACGTGCTCTGCATCCATATCATGTTACTGCTCAGCTGCAGGACTTTTCTTAGACTATCTGAAAGTGGATCTGAACTGCTGTGCTCCAAAGAGGGGTTATTTTAATGTTGTGCTGAAATACTGACAATGAAAACTTGTTGCTTTAGTTAGGCAGTGAGCACTGTCACCCTGGGTCTTAAGAGTTCAAGTAAGCAGAGTTTGATTGCTGAAGTAAATTTTTACTATTTTGGAGTTCACAGGGTTTATTTTACTGCAAATGATATTGGTGTCTCCCTTCCAAATTTCACTGGGCACATGAAGCCAGAACAACATGCTACCTGTAATCAGAAGGTTACAGTGTGTTTTCTGGAAACAGTCACTTCATGGGCCAAGAGGACAAGTTTGAGTAGAATGAGACATCTTTTAGAGCAAACAAGGCTTGCCTAATTGAATCAGAAGCTCAAGAATTTACATGGCAGTTCAAATGCTAATACAGAAACTCAGCCACCTGCTGGCCACAGATCCAGCTGGAGAATGGTTCAAGACTCATTTCAGCTCTGATGCAGAATTGCTGAGCAGTACAAGACTGTAGAATGCACTTCATCTCCCAGCTGCACACACTTGGTCTGGGGCCAGACACCAGGACTCCTGGTCTTAAGAGGACCAGGTGTCGCAGTGAAATCACAAATTTTAGCTATTTGGTTGGTTTACAGATCAGGCAAGAAAAGTCCTGATTTTTTGCAAGCAAGTAGTCTGTGCACCCTTTCCATACAGAATGCTGTCAGATGGACTTGCTCAGCAGGACACTGCTGGAGCAAGGCTGTCTCCTGGGTCACCACAGCCCTCAGCAGCCACTTTCCAACTGGACTGACTAAAATACAAACCAATGCATCCCATAGACGTGTCAGAAATTGTCTTTGTTTGTTTTGTGTCTGACAATTTGGTTTTAATTCCGGGGTCAAGGGTACTGGGATGAGACATGGTTCATCCTACAAAGCGTTCCTTTAACTTGGGCCATCAGGACACCTTATGGGGAATCCACAGTGGCAGATGTGCTAGCAAAAGTTAGAGGAGCTCAATTAGCCCATGGTTTGTCTTTGCTCTGATGAATGAGACATAAAGATGCGAAGGTGATTAAAGCTGAGGATGGAAATACAGCTCTGTACCCATTACACTAGAAAAGTTCTCTAGGGGGAAAAATAAACAGGAAAGAAAATATTACAATGCATGTTTTTACAGACAGTGATGGCTCTGAGACCAGGCAGTGTTGCCAGGAGTCACATGCATTGGGAATGGGCAGGTTTCAAACTGCAGCACAGGAAAAACTGGAAAATCAGTGCTCCATGCTTGTAACAGGGACCCTGGGCTTTGTTTCCCAGTGATGATGGCCTCTCATGTAGACTGCGGCTATGATAAGAGGGTGCAAAATACTAGTATTATTCCTTCCTAAAAATGATATATGTACTTTATATAGATGAAAAAATCATCAGATAAAGTAGAAAGTAGGAGAGAAAAGGATCTGAAGATATTCTTTGTCAGCAAAAGATATCCTTCCTTTGGCCACCACCCCAAGCCTGCCAGAGATCAGGGAGTTTTTGAACAAGGCTCTCAGGTACAGGAGGGGATTGCTGGGGTGTCCTGTGCAGAGCCAGGCGTTGGACTTGCATGATCCTAGTGGGTCCATTCTAGCTCAGGTTATTCTGTGATTCTGTGATAGTCAAGTTCAGCTTCAGCAAAGGCACAGAGACCTTGAAATGTCACCTGGCACAAGCCAGGGCCGAGCCCTGTGGTTCCCAATTATTCCATAGCTGAGCCTGTCTCCTGAGAGCAATCAGTATTCACATACACCACTGACAATGACTGATCTCCTGCTCAAGGCTGCCAGGGGCTCCCCTTCACCTCATGGGGCTCCTGTTGGGGAGTCTGCAGTGTCCCAGGCCTCGTATTGCACCTCTACTGGTGTGCTCAGTTTAATTATGCTTCCAGGTACTCCCCTCATTAGCAGGCTTCTCAAATGACACAGAAGATGCAAGGCCTATGCTATGAGAAGCTGACAGACATATTGACAAAAGTATTTGTATAAATTTCAGCTGTTTTCCTCTGTCTTATGTCTTGATAAGTTCTGTGAAACTAATTAAGATAAAAGTCTAATCTATCTAACTCCAAAGGAGCTGAAACAGCTTCAGTGGAAAATGAGGGGAAATAATTAAGACAGTCTGAGCAAATGGAAGGGGAGGCAAATTAAGATGGTAATAAGTTTTAAAAATAGTGAGTATTTGGGCTTGAGGAAAGGAGACAGTGAAACACTGGGAAACTGTGGCCATCTCACTTTTTCCTCAGCTTTTACACATCACCTAAGTCCTTGTCTTGCTCCTACAAATACTACTGCCCCCCTGCAGGAGGAACACACCTTCCCCAGGTAAATGTGATCACCTGGAAGTAAATGTGATCATCTGGAAGTCACCTCAGTGAACAACAGGAAGACCTAATGTTCCCATCTATGTGTCACTGCAAGATCAATGCTCCAGCCTGTGTGCCCTGCTTAGCAGAATTCCCACTGGGATAAAACCTGCAGGAGCTGGGGCTTCTGTCCCTGCTGCATGGCTTACCTCTCCTTTAGCCAGCCAGGAGCACTCCTTGCAGAGGTACAGACAGAGGTTAGCACGTGGGTCGCTCAGTAAGAGGTGCCTTGGCTTTGCAGGGTGTGCACAAAAAGAGCTGTGGCCACCTCAAGCCGATTGTCCCCGAGTATCGAGGTGCCCCGACAAGCACCCGCCGATCGTGCCACCAAGGAAGTGGCTGCAAACCTCTCATTGCTCACTGATGAGGTCCAGAACTGTTTTTACACCTTCTTCTCTAAATAAGGAAGCTGCCTGTGAGGCCTCTGATTCCCTGACCAATTTGACTCCTTTGCTTCCCACAGCCAATGAAATCCCACTCCTGCCTCCAGTCTTGGCTGACAGCACTCCAACCTCAGCAGGCAGGGAGGACGCAGGTTTGTGTTACAGCCTGGCAGCCTCACCTTGGGCAGGCTGTTGATGTCAGAGTGATGATGTGGGCACTATAAAGATGGCTCAATCAAATATAACGGAGGCTGCCCAGCGGGAAGCAGGATCTACAAACCATGGTCCCCACCAGTTGCAGTCCTGCTGGCCTGTCTCTGCTCCCAACCCAACTGCTATTGGGCTTTAGTTTCAGGTCAGCAAGCTCTATTTGCTTTCCAAAAATAAGCCTCTGCCACCATGCTGAAGGGAGAAAAACAAGAAGGGCGGTATTTTTAGGGCCATTAATTCTGACCACGTGCCCAAGAGGTGAACGGGATGGCCACGGCACAAAGACTTCTCATCACTATGTCCTGCGACACCGGCGCTCACCGGACGCTTCCTGCCTTCCTTCTCCTGGGTCTGCTAGCCAGGATTGCTGCCACACACCCAGCTGTAAGCAGAACTAATGGCACATTGCTGGAGAGAGGATGGCAATCTCTGCTGTCCAGGTCCATGGCTGGGATGTCAGGGGAGAAGGCAGATGTGAACTGGGAGAGTGACTATTTGCTAGGAATCAAGAGGCAGCGGAGGCTTTACTGCAACGTGGGCATCGGGTTTCACCTTCAAATCCTCCCAGACGGAAGGATAAGCGGAGTTCACAATGAAAACCAATACAGTGAGTTGCATCCAGAAATGAAATAGAATAGATGTCACTTAATTGCTGTGAACTCTAGTAATTACCCTTCACAGAGTGCAAATGTTGTGACTTGATATTATTAACCTGTGCTACATCTGTTGCCTTTTAAAGTCCCTGGGATCAATAAATATGAGAACCCTTTGGGCTGAAACGTGGCACAAAATGCTTAGACAAATTTAGATAGAATTTATTTTTACCTGCTTTGCTGCACAGATGAGAAAAGACAAAGCAGGTCGAAAACTGACTCTCTGCTGCATTTTCTTGCTCCTCACCTTCTCATTTCCCTTTTGAATCTGGGAGGTTTTTGCTGAGTCCAGAGTGCCAAAGCATGATTCTTGAATCCCAGCTGACCAGTATTTTTGGGATACTCAGTGTGTCCCATGGAAGGGGTTTGCTGGTCCTGGTTCATTCATTCTTGTGGGTGCTGTTCTGTTACCCTAAGAATTAAGGAAAGCATTAGTCATGTGGATTTGAATTTCCTGTAGAGGGCAGTTGCTAAAATCTTTTGCATCAATGTCATGTGAGACTTCAAAATGCAAGCCACACTTCTTTAAGGCTCAGTAAAAAAACTTCTGTAAGTATAGCATATTACATAAAAATTATTTTCTTATTGAAAAGGTCCAGAGTTTGACAGATCAAAACAGTTTGATAGAACAAAAGGCTTATACAGAATGTGACTACAATTCTAGAATAATTATTTTCAAATCCTGTGACATTTAGAAAAACCCAAGATCTTCTCTGTGTATATTTATTTTGCTGCATTAGGGAGTTAATTCTTATAAAGAATACATTACAAGTTTGTTAGGGTTAAAAATAAAAGATATCTGAATTGTCTTTCATTAGCTCTAGATTCTGTGATAACACTTCTATTAAACTTCATGTTTTTCAGGTCTCTTTGAAATATCCACTGTAGAAAGAGGTGTTGTAAGTCTGCTTGGTGTGAAAAGTGCTCTCTTCATTGCAATGAACAGCAAAGGCAGGTTGTATGGGACGGTAAGTACAAGTGCAAGTAGTGTTTCACAGTTTATACAAAAAGGTTTTGAAGTGGTTTGGTTTGGTTTAGTGTTTTGCATTGTTTGTTTGGGTTCAGTTTGTTTTGGTTTTGTTTGTTTCAATCTTTTCCTTATGGAAATCTCTGATTACAAGCAGAGAAAATAGCCCTCCTGTTACAGGGAGCCTGCCCAGCCTGCTCTCATCAGTGCTATTTAATGCAACAAGCAGCATGGCTGTTACAGGGCTGGGATTTTAAAGCTTTCCTGTAAGATTGTACAGGGGACACCTTAGGAAAATGAACATATTCTGCAAATAGTACAGATTAATTAGATGGCTTCTTCTAAGGTCACAGGGCTGCAAACACATTGTAGCAAAGCTGAGCCCCATTGATTCCATCCTGCATCGCATTGTGTGTAGGAGAGGCACAATTATAGCTATTTCCAACTGCTACCCTTAGTAAAGTAATGACCACATGCTCCTTCCTACCAAAAACAGCCACACCATCAAGAATAAATAGGAAGTCTACCCTACAAGGTCAACATGTGTGGCTGGGGTTATTTTAATGATCAGTTTTGTGAGATCAGTTGCAAAGGGTGAGAAAATAATAATAACTATTAACAATGGTATGCAAATCATACTGAAACACCATCATCCTCATCTAGATGATTTGCTTTCTAAATGCAGTTTAACTTCAGAGTTGTGAGCAGCACATCTCCAGCGTCAATATCCAGCAGAAAAAGTGCTTGTTAGGAGGTGCATTTGAAAGAGGCTGGGTCTGGGCAATAGGCAAAATCAGCCCATCTTAAAGTAATGAGTGGCACTGGTTGTAGCAATCTCTTTTGTCAAGGAGCAGCAGAGTCCTTTCCTTTAGAAGAGCTGTAATTTCAACAAAGCATTGCAGTGGTTTAAAATAATGCCAAATGTTATGAGGGACCTGTGGCATTACTAACCTGATTCCTTCTCGCACTCATAATGACAGTAGGACACTTTAAGATCGCACTTCAGGAATATTCTTTCAATCACAAGTGATCACAAGCACCTAAAAAGTGCCACAAGTCCAACTGCTTTACTTAGCTGGGTCTTTCTAAAGAAGTACAGAAATCCCTTTGATTTTTTCCCCCACTTTCAATACAGTTTTGTTTATTTTCAAAGACACTTTCAAAAACTGTAAGAGATGCGCATTTTCCCTGCACAGCGCAATGCCTTAAGTCAAACTCTTACAGGCTTTGCATGGTGTTATCACACAGATGCCCAAGTAAAACTGCATTGGTGGCATCTCATTTGAAGTCAGAGAATTATTCTGCTTTATCTTTTAATTTCTTCTGCATTTGTCTCCTGCTTGTCCTTGCACCTCCTCTCCCAGATAACTCCCCCTCCTTAGATTTTTATGTTTTGACATGGAGGACATTAAAACTGTTTTCCCAGATTAGAACCAGCTGCATAGTTAAATATTACTAATGGTTTAATAAAGAAATTATTTCTTGTTAATCAAATCTCTTATTAAAGCAAGCAGTTGTCCCTGGGCACTGATGTTTGGAAAAGCTCTGAAGGTTTCAACAGCCAGCATCAATTTTTTTTTATAAATGATGGAACGTCTGGCAGAGGGGAGGTCTTAAATAAAGCTGTTGTTTGGGCAAGAGGGTGCAATTATTATTACTTGCAAATAAAATGAAGAAATCCATGATTTATAATGAATTAACTTGATCTGCCACAGGAAATACACAGTCCATTATCTGGACAGGTGGCATCTGAGTTCATCTGACACCAAATTAGCACCGAGGAGGGAGATTTATTGTTGGCCGCAGTGGCCGCGGCACCACCTGTCGCACACTGCAACGAGCCCTGGTGTAAAAACGCGAGGAAGAAAAATGACCTGGGCCTTGGTGGAAAATTGATTGTACCTGATTTGAATCCCTACCCCCTCCCCTTGCTGTTCCTTAGGCTGTTTTCCAAGATGAGTGCAAGTTCAAGGAAACCTTACTGCCTAATAACTACAATGCATATGAATCCAAGGTTCACCGCGGCGCTTACATAGCCCTGAGCAAACACGGCAGGGTGAAGAGAGGGAACAAGGTTTCTCCTGCCATGACAGTGACCCACTTCTTACCAAGAATATGAGCACCAGCAAAACAGAAGATTAAATCCCAGGACAAACAGTTTCGTTTTGCACATGGGGAATAACCTCCCAGGTAAAGTATTTATACTGGCCATTGGAAAACAAAAAAAAAGAAATCTCTATATGTATGTGTATATTTGGATAAAAGTATTTGTACTAGATTCATCACATAGCATATGTAATGCAATGCTGCTTCTCTCCTACTCTGTACAAATTTTACATGGCTGTGTGCCTCCTTTGGTGTTGTACAGAGAAAAATGCAAGCTGGAGTGCAAAGGAAGTTTTTGGAAGATGCAGAATGGCTGTGGGCAACCATCTAATCAATCATAGGTGATTTACTAGATATTAATTACCTCAGATAATAACCTCTTGTACTGAACTGTTTACATATCATGGGCCAAATCACCAGATGATTTTGCTTCACCAGAGCTTCAGGCAGTTCACTCCATCTGAATATCTGCCTGCACCCCCCTCTACAGACTGTGTCCTGTCCTGTAAAGTCCTCAACCTGTTTTGATCACAAAGGTGCCAATTCCACAAGTGTTTCTGCACAAGCAAACTGTCTGTTCCCAGAGCCCCTCTGCCTCTGAAGGGATTGTCCAGGGTCTCCTCACATGGACTGGTTGGCAAAATGAAGACCTACAATCAATTTCCCATGGGAAGGGCCACAGGATAAATCACAGATGGGTCCCAAATGCAAAACTGATTTGGAGCTGAGGATTCTGAATGGCATTTAGTGAGCTTAGTTTAGATTTACCTCCAATATAGATGTGTACATCTTTAATATTAATATTTGTATATATATAGACATGGGATGGATGAGTGTGCATCTAGGTAACTACATACTTTTAATGAATCAGTCATGCCAGTCTCCTGATGCCCATGAGCCTCTATATAAAAGAAAAGAAATATTTAAAGGCACTGAATTTCATTTAGCCTGAATGTTGTTGATCTCTAAGAACTAGAACTGGTGTGTGGGATGCATTTTATAAAAGATAAAAAATTCATGGAAGCTTCCAGCAAAGGGTTATTTTAGAAAACTCTGTTGAATTTTCACTGTCTTAAGTATATTTGTTCTTCTCTATCATACCTCCCTGAGGTATGAAGGACAGAGAAAGGAAGCTACACAAGCATACCTTCCCATGTTGGGACAGAGGAACTCATGCCATAATTCCAGTTTCTGTCACTTGCAAAGCATCAGTTTCAAAGACAACACAGCAAGCTGTATGAAACACTCTTCAAAGCTCTCCTAGAAGCTGTACAAATGACACATAACCTTGCCTTGCTATTTTGACAACCCTTTCCCAGATCACCAATGAAGCTGCATTCTCTGTGCCTTTGAAAGAGTATTTTAAGAGGCCCTAAGTCAATGGTCACTATAAATGTCAGTTACCAGAAGCCTTGGGATTCCTGCATTGGTGGCGTGCTCCTAAATTTGAAACTAGATTCAATGTAATGTCAGAGCATGAGCATTTTCAGCATAGATGGACCATGCTGCTGCAGAAGTGAATATCTGAGTGCAAGATTATCTCCCACGTCCAGCCAAAAGGGGGCTATGTCCAGCCTTGACATGCCATTCTATTTGCAGGGGCTGTCTATTCGTGATGAATTTGAGCCTTCTGACATGCATGAGAGACACTGTCAGGGCCAGATCCTCAGCTGGAGTAAATCAGCCTAGGAAAACTGGAAAACTATCAGTTTATAGCTGCAGAAGATTTGGCCCAATGGACATACCCACAAGGATGTACCCCCCACCACCATTCCCAAGAAACTGTCAAGCCAATTGTTTTGTGAACAAGATACAGTTTTCCAGCATCTCTAGTGTGACTTATATTTGGATTTATCAGGTTCAAATGTAAGTGATGATTACAGTGTAAATGAAGAAAAAAAAGAGTGGAATGCTGCTCACAATAGAGGAATAGGATACTTTGAAGGATGCTTTGGAAGGAAAGGAGTTGAAAGGAATTGCTCTTCATTTTCTGGTCTTGCAGTATTTCAGAAAGAAGCCAAGATGACACACTTTGTTCACCCACAACGTGTGCAGCAGTTTGCTTTGGAAAAATGTGCATTTGAAGTGAAAAATCAGGATGTTTTGAGTGGGGAGAGAATGGATCAAAGAAAAGTTTGGAGGGTATCAGGCAGTACATTGGCCTAGAGTCTCCAGAGGTACAGAGAGCTGTGCTGAAATACATTAGCTGGCAACCTGTATCCTGGGGTTATATTCCTAAATGTCTTTGAAATGAAGTTTGAAGAAGTATGGAAGAGTCCAGGGATGTAGAAGGAAAGAGACTGCTGGCACATAAATTTGCTTCTGATCACAGCTTAATCCAGCATCCTTATGACAGGATTGAGTCTGTTCCCTCTTAAACCAGGGCAGCCTAGAGAAAGTGATTGTTGCCAGGACTGGTAAGCATTGGGACAGATGGCACAAAAGGTGGGAATCAGACTCACTGGCTCCATTTTGCACACACTGGTCAAGCGAGGACAACCTGTAGACCAGGTCACAAGAACTCAGAGGGAAATGGCCTCAAGCTGTGCCAGGGGAGGTTCAGGCTGGACATCAGGAAGAATTTCTTCACTGAAGGGGTGGTCAGGCATTGAAACAGGCTGCCCAGAGAGGTAGTAGAGTCACCATCCCTGGAAGTGTTCAGGAAATGACTGGATGTGGCTCTGGTCTGGTTGACAAGGTAGGGATTTGTCAAAGGTTGGACTTGATGATCTTGGAGGTGTTTTCCAACCTCAGTCATTCTGTGTATCTATAAATCTGTTATTCACAGCCTGAGACTGTTCTTAGGAACTGCAGACCCTTTTGGATGCAGTTTTGGTGGGCATTTGGAGGGCCCCATCAGTTACTCTGCTGAGTTACTCTTTACATCACTGTTTTTTTTACTCATTACACCGCAATGCCAGCCAGATCAACATGGAAATCACAGCTGAAATCAAAGAAGGGTATGTGACTATATAAAGAAAACTCATGAAACTAAAGGAATTTCCCAAATCAGGGCCAAATTAGGAACTTCAAAACATATCTCAAATGTGCATTAACAGGGGTCATGCCATGGGCTGAGCTTTGAAAGCATCGCTGTGAATGCTCTACACCAGCCTGGCATGCCCACATTTTGCACATGAGATTCTCCTGTGGAGTTAATGCCTATTTTCACAGTTTCTCCTTCCTCAGGCAAACCCCATAACATTCTAAGACTTAATTCACCCTGTTAGAAAGCAGATTTGGCTGGAACTGAATCATGTTCTTGAATAAATTTTTCCCAGACATGCAGAGACACAGACACACACACAGTGGAAAAGCAGAGTAATATTTGTATACCTCACTATCTCAATTCCAAGATTTTATTTTGCACAGTAAAATGGTGCCAAAGTTCTCAGATTACCTTTTTTCACTAAAATATACCTCATGTTCTGACTCAATATGGACTCACAATTGAGACTGTAAATTTGCAAGAAACATAAAACTGTCCAATCAATTGTTTGTGAAATTGCTTCTATTTTTATATGTATGTGCTGCGCACAATAGTTTAATGTATTCATAAAATAAAATTTTATACATTTTTGGTAGTGTTTTGACTCTAAATCCCTCTTAACATTTGGTTTTTTCCTTGATTCAGAAATGCTGTGTTAACTCTTCCTCCAAACCTAGTTTTTATTCACCTCTAGAACCAGAGTATGCATTGCTACACTTCAAATTTCTTGTAGAACTTTGTGTAATTCAGATTTCTTGCCTGGGAAGTGCCCAGGTGTCCTGGGAGGCATGGGCACTTCTTATGCTCCCTTCCCACTCTGTGCTCTCAGTTTGGGGGATGAAAAATCTCCCAGGAATTTTGGGGACAAGAGATGGTGGATAAGCCTCACACCCCTATGAAGAATAGGAAACATTTTGCTAAGTCTACCTCATTTTCTGCTTCCTCACAGGTAATTTGAAACTTAGTAATATCTCTGTTTCTATGGAGACATTTAGAAGGGAAAGGACTGTTGGAAGGCTTGAATCCAACATCTTAGATGAGTTCAGGACCAACTTCAAAGCTAGGGGAAGATGTATCAGGAAGAATCCCATCTACCCATCTCCTGCAACAGCCCCTGCAACAGCTTCATGATTCATTAAGCTCTGGTTGAAACTCTGGCTAGCAACTCAAAGGGCATCAAACAGACAAATATCTCAAAAGGGTCACCAGAGCACCCATGCTTTGCTGAGAGTCTGAAGGGTTGGCATCATCTTTAGGGTCTTGACACAAGACACATTAGTCCCATGCATTGACGGAAAGCGTCCCTCCTGCTGGAGCTAACTCTTACCAACAAATGGCTGCAGAAATCATCTGAAGGACTCAGTACCATGAAGGGAAAGGGAAGAAAAGGAAAAAAGAATGCTTTCTGATAATTCACACGTACAGGATAAGCTCAGCTGCAGGTACACAAAGCTCAGGTTCATGAACTGTGTGGCTTCAGCTGAGACCACATTCAGAGCAAGGGCCAGCAGCAGGGCCAGTGCTGGGATCCAGAACCCCACCCTGTGCTGGGCTGAGCCCCCAGTGTGGGCAGCAGGGCAGGGGGGATTCTGCCCCTCTGCCCCTCTCTGCTGAGCCCCCCCTGCAGGGCTGCATCCAGCCCTGGGCCCAGCCCAGGAAGCACAGGGAGCTGCTGGAGCCAGGCCAGAGCAGGGACACCAAGGGGATCAGAGGGATGGAGCAGCTCTGCTGGGAGGAAAGGCTGAGGGAATTGGGATTGTTCAGCCTGGAGAAGAGAAGGCTTTGGGGTGACCTCATTGTGGCCTTGCAGTGCCTGAAGGGAGCCTACAGGAAAGATGGAGAGAGACTCTTGACAAGGGCCTGGAGTGACAGGACAAGGGGCAATGGCTACACACTGACAGAGAGGAGATTTAGATTGGGTATTGAGAAGAAATTGTTCCCTGTGAGGGTGGTTGAGGCCCTGGCACAGGGTGTCCAGAGAAGCTGTGGCTGCCCCTGGATCCCAGAAAGTGCCCAAGATCAGGTTGGATGGGGCTCTGAGCAAGCTGGGATAAGTATTGGCATTCTAATTAAAGACATGCTTTTAAAAGGAAACAAACAGCCCCACATCTCTTTTGCATTGGTCTTTTGGGGTGGGTTTTTTTTGTTTGTTTTTTCTTTTGGCTTTTGCTGAAGCCACCCTGCTCTGCATCAATTTGAGCAGTGGAGGAGACAATTAGGTCCCAGGTATTTAACTACACGTGACTTTGTTCCTTCAAAAAATTGTCCAACTGCAAACTCTTGTGCTTCATGTTAGGAATCACAATGATTTGAGAAGCCAAGAGGACATTTGGTTTCCTTGTCAGAACCCAAGATTAAAAGAGGAAGTAAGAATCTCTTCCAGCTGCTGGACAGCTAAGGAGGAGAGACAGGGTAAGATAAACCACTGTGAATCTCTAGGTTTAATACATGTAATGCAAACTGGAATTGCAATGAACTGCAGTGAGCAATCCTGGCTAAGGAAATCGCTGTCATTGCAGAAAAAAATTATAAAAACAAACAACCAAGTATGCAGCCACAAGCAGAGATTTCTTTTTTCTCTCCAGCCAAGCTCTGCATCCTGCTCAGTCCAAAAGCATGTTTGTTTTGGAACCCTACACTGCTGAAAAGTGTTTGGCCAAAATCCAAGGGGCCAATAAGTCCAGATGAGCTCAACGAGCTGTGTCCTTGGATCATGAGATTTGAACATATTATTCAATCCTGGATCTCATAAGCACATATAATTGTTGGTTATTTTTTGTCACAGGGTGTGGACCAAAATGCCTTGATTAGGACTAATTTTTTTCCTCTCACAATTAATTGTTTACAACTCACAATTTTATTGTATGCTTTCATGAACCATGGCTGACATCTCTGGAATAGCTTCTCCAAGGACAATGAAATGACACCAACTTACGTCAAACAAGGAATCATTAGGAATAATATCTAAAACAACACAGTTTATAATTATATTTGTTTCAGGGCACTCTGGAGAAGAGCTTCCTTTCCTTTTTTTTTTCAATGAAAAATGATCCATTCTGACTCATTCCAGGTGGCTGGAGCCTTGCTTTTTTCCTGGAGTTACTTTGCCTATGACCTGAGCCCAGGACTCACTGGTCCAACATAAATCTTCTAGCCTATTGAAGAGGCAATAAAACAAAATTATGCAAAAACCCAAAGAAGGGAACTATGCTAATCAGCATAGGTGTCACTCAGTGAGATCAGGAGAACTTTAACTACCTCAGTGATCCAGTGAGGGACAAAGCAGTTTACATTTACCAGGGTCAAAACACAGGTGGAATGGCTTCAAAGTCACAGAGAGTAGGTATAGACTGGATATTGGGAAGAAATTATTCACTGTGAGAGTGGTGAGGCCCTGGCACAGGCTGCCCAGAGCAGCTGTGGCTGCCCCTGGATCCCTGGCAGTGTCCAAGGCCAGGTTGGGTGGGGCTCTGAGCAACCTGGGACAGTGGCAGGTGTCTCTGCCCATATCCATTGGAATGAGATGGGCTGTGAGGTCCCTTCCAACCCAAACCACTCCACGATTCTGTGATAATGATGATTTTTCAAAGGCAGGAACTACAGAAATAGAAACTGTAGGAAAGTAGATATGTATGGGGTATGTCTGTGTGTCACTTTCCGTAAATCTTGAGCAAATCTGCAGATGTGTTTGCACTTTTTAAAGAGAAACTTTCAGATTTCAAAATAAAAAGCTAATCTCCAATGGAATTTTTTTCCCTGCACCCCTACAGCAATCAACATGCAGGTCCAAAGCCACCTGGGTGATTGGAATTTCTTGTGTATGACATTTCTTATGTATGTTTGAATTCTGCACAACTTCAGTTCATGCTGAGATGGTCATCAGCTGGTCATGAAGGTGGTACCTTGAATTCATTTCCATTCTTCCACCAGAAGTGGAGACTGTGAGAGGAATGGAGCAAAGGGTCAAGAAGTGACACCAGGGTCAAAGAGACATAGTCATGTTCAGGGTCTGCAGATGGGCTAACCAGCCTCTGGCATGTAAGAAAGTTCCTTTGGCATAATGGAAAGGATAATAAAGAAGATTTAAAAAAAAAGTATTAAGTTGCATTTTTAAGTTTTGAAAGAATTATCAGTGAAGAAATCTCTCTGCTTTTGGAGAACTGAGCAGGTTGATTAGAGTCCAGAACGTCAATAAAGATGACAAAAACCAGTCTCAAATAAGGTTTACTTATTTGAAAGAGAATGCATTTCCCAACCAGCCCTGGCATGGCACCAGCTTGTGACAGCTGTGAAAATGGCCAAAGATCAAAAGGGCCCAGGTGCAGGATCAGTGTCCCAGCAGCTGATGAACCTTTGCACAATGTGACTCTCAAGTTCCTCCTCACCAGCAATGTGGCAGGCTGAGAAAGCAACATGAAGAACTATTGTGTCTACACTGAAAAAAAAATATAGCTGCACATCTACCTGAAAAGACATTTTGTGAAGGAAAACCTGAATCAGGGGCAGAGTTCAAGACATATTTTTGTCAGATTTCTGTTCAATCTCATAAATTCTCCTCAATGTGCTCCCTGTCATGGAAATACCTCAGAAAACAGAACCCAGCTTTTGAGCAAAGATGAGACAACAGAGTTTAGTTGAAAAAATGAAGCCACTGTTACTTGTCTTGCCCTGACCCTTACAAACTTTCATCTCCATGTTTCTTTAAAAGACTCCAGTATCATAGACTGGTCTTGCAGTGGCTTAGGGAATCTTTCTATTTTCCTTGTATTAGAAACCCTGACTACAAGGACAATGTTCAGTCATTACTGTTTTCATTTATTATTTAGGCTTTTGTGTTAAAAAAATTACTCTTAAAACTTATAGAGAGCAAAGATTTCTCCAGTGAAGTTTTCATTTCAAAGAGATCCCACATAAAAAGAAGTCCCAGAGGTAAAGAGCAACACCTGCAATTGCACTGAGGCAGCTCTTCCCATATCAGTCACATGCTGTGTTATTACTGTCCCACAGTAAAAGTGCCCTTGGCTGATGATGACGTCTGCATATTTTGTCTCCTTGTTTCGCTGCATTCCCCTCTCCCTCTTTTCATTTTCCATTCCTAATTTCTTTAACCTAAGCCTTTTTTATCTCTTCTTAAAGAAGACAGATCTGAGTGAAACATGTGAAACCAAGAGACTGGAGTAAGTTTAAAATTAGGTTACAACAAAGTTTATTATCGATCCTTATCTTCTGCCTAACAAGGAGAAAATGTCCATTTAGTTTATTGGAAATTGTCAATGAATGTAGTGGCAGATGTTGTTGAATCCTAGAAATACTTAGATCAGAAGGGGCTCCTAGATCTTCCTAGTCCAAGCCTATTTCCCAATATTGGGAAATAAGAAACTTTACATAAACCAAAGAGTTTTCCCAAAATAAAACAACCAGCCTGCTTTTAGGCAGTGTATTACCATAGGAGATGGATGACTGAAGTGACTTTCTTGTTGAGGCTGTGTATCTGTGTCCCCAGGATTCCTTTGCACCTGGAAGCAAGCACACCAGGAGAAAGGAGACACTTTCTCAGACAAGACACACTGCCTGGGCAGGTAGGTCAGCAGGACTGGGTGTGCACAGGGCAGATTTCAGAATCCAGACAAACTTCAGGCCTTCCAAGCCTCAACACCAAACCAGAACATTTTTCAGCCTTCCAGACCTGAGGAGAGCTGACAGGAAAAGTGGAGAGAGACTCTTGACAAGGGCCTGGAGTGATAGGACAAGGGGGAATGGCTTCACACTGACAGAAGTGCAGGCTTATATGGGATATGAGGAAGAAATTGTTTCCTGTGAGGGTGCTGAGGCCCTGGCACAGGTTGCCCAGAGAAGATGTGGCAGTGTCCAAGGCCAGGCTGGACGGGGCTCTGAGCAACCTGGGATAGTGGCAGGTGTCCCTGCCCATGGCAGAGGGTTGGAATGAAATTACCTTTAAGATCCCTTCCAAACAGGCTATTCTGTGATTCTATGATTGTTTTTGAAATTGAAGGTATCAGCAGCTGTCACCACAAATTGCACCCATTCTCTCTCCCACAACACCTAAGAAAACTCAGACCCCTTAAAATGACAGAAACACTCTCTGTTCAGAAAACAAAACCTTTTAGGGACTGGTTCTGCTTTGCCTGGGAGCTGTGCCAAGGATTTCAGCTGGAGGAGGAATGAGGCCCTTCATTTCAGTTCCTTAGAGCAGGCACACTGCAGAAACTGCTGGTACACGCTGCGGTCCCAAACCCAGTGGGCTGTGCTTACCTCATCTTGTTCACGTAGGTGAGCTGGGCCAGGATGTTTTCTTTAGTCGTGGGCAGTGTGACAAGAATGGGGCCTCCAAATAAGGTCACTCAGGATGTGTTTAACAACACTGGGTGAAGTCTGTGGCAAAGGCAACTGCTCACACACACACACACACACACACACATACACAGCATCCACGGTACATTCCCTTGGCCCAGTGCGTCAGTATTCCTAGAATAACTGCTGGAGAGGCACTCCACCCTTGAGCTTCCAGCGCTGGGGGTGTGATCATCTCAGAGCCACTTGTAACAGTGATTTTAAGGAAGCAGAGGCAGAGAGACAGGCCTCTGATTTCTGTGACCTCTTTTGAAGAGATGCAGCGCAAAGGAAATTATTAAGAGCAGAGGTAGTTTCGAATATATCAACCCAAACTCCTGTGTGAGCTGAGCAGCAGAGAGCAAGAGGCTTCCTGAGGCCAGCACAGGCACTCAGATGGCACAGAATGCTGCAAAAGGGCAAGCCACCCACCTGTTTACATATAAGTCAATATGCTTTATTAGGCAAGAGTGCTACAGGTGCTCCTACGTGATGAGAGGAACTCCAGCACTGTGAAGGGACGTGTAGTTTCACTCGTAGGAGAATCCTGGAAGGCAAATCCATTAGATTGAGTAGAAAACTTTTTTTTTTTCTGATGGTCCACAAAGTCCTTCCAAAAGATAACTGCAAGTCTCTTCTAGTAACTTCAATCTGTTGTAAAAAAAGCTTGCCTTTGCCTTGTGAGTTCCCTCTAGAACTGAGGGGATAAACAGCACAAGGAATGACATTTAGCTGCTGAGGGTTTTACAGAGTTGAGGTGGTAAGTTTGGACTGCAAAATGACCTAAAGCTGAAACTCAAAGCAGTCAAAATGGGGGAAAGTCAGAGCTCCTGTGACCCTCAGTTCCTTCTCTGTACCATTTGCAGTTAAATGATGATACCAGGGAGGTCTGAGTGTCATCCATGATCCAGCTGAGGCACCTGGCCCAGGTGAGTGCCCAGAATACCTGGCTAAACCTGAGCTGAGCTGCCTCTGGAGCAAGGAGCAGGCAGCAGGAGCAGGCCTGGGACAAAGGCATGGCAGGGAGGGAGGGGAGTGAGACTCACTAAGGGCTGGAGCATCAATCACAGAATCACAGAATGATTTGGGTTGAAAGGGACCACAAAAATCATCTTGTTTCAACCCCCTGCTATGGTCAGGGACACTTTCCCCCTAGACCAGGTTGCTCAATGATTATATCGAATAAATTTCATCCTGAAAACTGGGGTCTGTCTTATCCATATTTTCCTTTCATCTTTTGCTCTGGAGTGAGGATTTCCTCACTTTACCTTGGTTCCTGACATTGACAATAGGTGGTAGCTCCTCCAGGCTGTCTCCCAGCTCCCTTTCCAGGATACATCTATGGAGTATCCTACATCACTGTGGCACCTGACGCTGGCAGTGTAGCACCCCTGCAGTGGGAAGTGGAAAATGTGACAATGTGAAATGATCTTTAAATTCAGTCCTATTTTTTCCCTTTTATTTCTCCCTACAACAAACAATTTCTGTTAATTATCAGCAATTTTTTAGCTGAGAACTGAGAAAAGCCATCTCAATTCCTCAAACACCATAGAGCAATATAAAAATCTGAAAAATCTATACCAGCTTCTGTGGTAAAATTTGCAGAAATATTGTTAGTGCTGATGCATCAGCAAAACATGCAAGACAAGAAAGGTTGTCATCACTTCTATTATAACAGACTTGGCTGAAGGAGTAAAGCAGCTTTCATACACCTGGCTACCCCATCAACAGCTGAATGGGTAGAGGACAAGAGAAATAGCCACAGAAGGAATAAATGGATCAGCCTGAAATAAAAGAGACATGGACTGTAAAAAAAACCAAAAACCCACAACAAACCACATGTAGTGGGTATTTATAGGTTTAAAGCGAAAAAGTCTATGAAAAAGCAGAATTTGTATTATCATTCTCACAAGAAGGGACTAAATAAATTCACTTTAGCCCAGCAGATTAAACAGAACTTAGTAAAGTCTGGAGTTTTCTTAATGCTGTGGGAAACTTTATAAAATGCTAAACAATTTAACCTTGTAAAAGTAATCTTTGCTTGTCTGATTATTATAAAAATATAAACAGATGCTCACAACTGGCATGTGCTTAAATGAGGTTGAATAAATTTTTCAAACATCTGAGAATGTTTTCTGTGCCACCAAGGCACTGGAGAAAGATCAGATCAGTGCATGCTGGCAAGCACAGCAAAATGTCATAATGAATATGAAACATCAAACCAGAAAAACTGCAGTCACAAAAGAATGACAGAATATTCCAAGAGGGTACAGTGCCTCTGTGAGACACTTCTGCAACTGAGGTATCAATATTCACATTTCCATAGGAGTCTAGTCAAGGGGGCAAAGAAAAAAAAACAGAACAACCAACTAACCAACCAACCAACCAACCAACCAACCAACCAACCAACCAACCAACCAAAAAACCCAAACATTTGTTCTAAGATCAGAGTGAAAAATATGAGTGGATAATTTCAACAGTAAATAGAGATATTTTTTAAAAAATATAAGAAAAATTAACTCTCCTTTCCTTCTAAGCTACCTTTTCATTTAAAGCATTTCAGATGTTGTAACCAGTAAAACATCTGAGGCCTGGACTGTCTTTCAGTGCAGCCAGCTTTGTCAGCCTGCTCAGTTTAAGATCTGACCCTTATACAGGTTGGCTAAAAAGTGCTGTCATTTACACAGGTGAATATACTCTGACGCAAGTCTCTGGATTTACACAGGTGTGGCAGTAGAATTTGGCAGGGTTTTACTCATTTTAAACAATAAAAAAACCAAAATCAGATCCACTTTTGCAGTGGGTTACAGCTGTACCAATCCATTAATGTTATCTATCCATTATATGCTGATGGTACAGCTCCAGAGCTTGTTAATGAAACTAAGAACTTTTCATGCTGTCTCCAGCTAGAGACTGAAACTGAACCTAACACTGCTACAGTTAAAATCCTCAGGTTTCATTAAGGAAATATTAATTTATTGTTTGGTACTTTTGTCAAGTTTATATTAAATTTTGAAAGGAACCTTAACACAGTCGAGTTTTGGAACCTGTCACTCCTATCATTGATTCACCCATATACAGTGTCCCATTAGTGCAGCATTTCCATGTAATAAATGGAACCATCTTTTTTGATATCAGAAAATTTGTTTGTAAAGACCCACAACACTGGCAGGACACCTGAGAAGCAGGTCTTGTATCTTGGAACATTTTTTACAAACTCCAGCCAGATGTGCAATGCAGAAACAAACATCCAGCTTTTAAGAGTTGTACACATTATTTTCAGCTGGTTTTGACCAACTTTAGATTATTTGTGTGACTCAGAAGGAAACAGGAGAAAGAAAAGGGACAGTTTATTTGAAGTAGGCTCTGCTCATATCAAGTTCCCTTCACTTGAATGGAGTCACACAAATAGCACCCCAACAGGCTTGGTGCGGAACTTAGACCATAATGAAGGGGGAATCAGGCTCAGGACAACTTAATACTAACATTTGGTACATTTGCAACAAAATTTTAGCTGTATTTGATGTTTCCACTAAATCAGAATGCAGCTTGGAAACGGTGAGAGGAGGTGGGAGTCTGAATAAACACATCTGGCAAAAAAGAAAGATAATTCAGGTCCAAAGGGTCATTCCCTTCAGTTCAAGTGCAGTGGATTGCCCTTCCTGGATCCAACAGTAGAGGCGTGGGAAGCTTTCAGATGTCACAGGGTTGTAGATAACATTTGAACATATGATTAGCTTTCGTGAGCTGTCTTTAGAAACCTTACATTTTTCCCCCACACACCTTAGCCAGAGATCCTTCCCTTGAGGTTTCGGGACACTTAAAATGTTGCTTTGCCAAAAATCAAGGATGTGGAGAAGGTTTTCCTGTGTGATGTCATGTTGCTGCCCTTTATAAGCCTCTGCAGAGAAGAAGGGATCCTGTCTGAGGATTCACACTCCAGGCACGAGGGGAGGTGAGGAGCAGACGCTGACCCACCATGGAGCGGCGAGCCATTCCCCAGGGCATTCCCTGCAGCTCCCTGCTCCTCTTACTCTGCAGCCTGAAGGCTTCCCTTGCCTTTCCCAACTCCTCTCCACTGCTGAGTCCCAGCTGGGGCAATGGAGACCGCCTGATGCACCTCTACACCGACACCGAGAGGAGCAGCTTCCACCTCCAAATCAACGCTGATGGCTACATCGACGGCGCTCCTCACCAAACCATCTACAGTAAGTGCCTTCCTACAGACCTCCATGGGAGCAGGGGAGGGACAAGGAGATTGTTTCACTTCCTCACCACCTATAGAAAATCCCCTCTACTCATTAGGCAGGCAGGCAGAGGAGCACAGCCATGGAATGGAAAATACACATCATCATAATTCTTCTTTTGTTTAACAAATAAAATCACTCCAAAAAAATCTAGTGGATAGGGAATTTCATTCCTTGACTAGGACAACTAAAGTCCTATGGTTCCTGTAATACCCGGCAAGGAAAAACCACCTGAATTATCCTTCACTTCATGATTTTACCCCCAGTTTCTGGAGGAAGCTCCTATTAGAGGCTGGTAATGATATACCGTAAATAGCTGCTTCCCACTGATGGTGCTTACCAAAGGAACTGCACTGAGGGAACTCTCCAGAGCAATGCTGGAAAACTGATGGCATCCATAAAATCTGTATTTTGGGGTGGAGGGCTGAGAACTACTAAAAGTTAAGTTTTAATGTGCACAGAACATGGGCATGCAAAGATCAGTGAAAAAGGGGGAAACTATGGAAGACCAGACTGGCATAAAAGAAGTGTTGAGCCTTTGGGGTTCATGAGAAGGTTCTTTCATGAGGTTCTTTCATGAGAAGAAACTATACCCTAGTATAACTAAAAGGTTCTCAAATTGTGTCTTCAGAGTTTATTTAATTATATATTTTATTATTCTATTTCAACACAGAATAGTTTATTCTTCTTCCTTTGCTAAATACTTGGACCAAACTCTTTAGTTAGTAGACAAATGTGGAAGGGGTTTAAGACTTCGGGTTCTTTTACAGCATTTAAAAGATACTTCTCTCTTAGCAGCATTCGAATCACAAGCAGCTATGCATCATAAAATCATGTTGTTAATATTATTATTACTATTATTATTATTACATCTATTTTATACACTCAGTTAAAAATCTACGTCTAGGTAATGAAGCTTTTACATAAGTAAATAAGGATGGTTTTTAAAGTTATAATTTAATTAATGAGGAAAAAGGATCACATTCTGCTATTTTTTAAGGAATTGATAATCAACACTCACAGAAATGCTGGCACTGTCTTGTTATTCTTGCTACATATTAAAAGATTTTATGAAACTCATTTTAGGTATGTTGGTCAAGAACCAGTGTGGGATTTTAGAGAACAACATACAGCAAAATATCACATTTTCCCATATATGCCATGAAACAAGCATAGCAGGATTTGGAATGGTGGAGCAGGAAAGATCAAAATCAGACATCAGAAGGGATATTGAGAGGGAGGGTGAATGATTTGCTGCCACCAGACAATGGGAAGTGCCAAGTTCTGCACCAGGGAAGTGGTGGCACGGCCTGGATGTGCACTGATCTCCTGGGTGGGACAAGGGAACAGGCACTGAGTCAGGTGCAAGGAGCAGATCAAGGAAAGTTGTTATTCCCACTTACCTGGTACCAGTGACATTGCTCTTGGAGCACTACAGCAACCCTAGGTCATGTTGGATGAGTAGAAGGTGGAGTTGGTCTGGCACAGGGTTTTCAGGGTGCCTTGATCATGATCTGTTGTGGTTTTAGTCCAGTAAAAATGATGTTAAGGGCAATGTAATGACAAAATCAGAGAGTGGTTGAGGTTGGAAGGCACCACAGGGGTTTACCTGGTTCCACCTCCCTGCTCCAGCAGGGCCATCCCAGAGCGCAGGGCACAGGATTGTGTCCAGATGGTTCTGGAATATCCCCAGTGAGGAGACTCCACACCCTCTCTGGACAATCTGTCCAGTGCTCAGTCAATGCCCAGGACAGAAGTTCTGCCTCCTGCCCAGGTGGAACTACCACCTGAGTATCTGTTTCTGCCCATTCCACTGGTGCCACTGCTGGGCACCACTGAAAAAATACCATGGGGCAGTCACAAAGATGAGTGGGACAAACTCCCCCTGGATGTGGGCAATGGCAGAACTGAAGGCAATATCCTCAGACCACAATTTGAGACTTCAGAGGGAAAAAAAGTTGTCTTTGGGAGGTTAGTGCCACATTGGAACAGGACACCCTGAGGCACCAGAGAGGTGCCTTCCATCCTGGGAGTTTTCCAAAGCCACAGCAAACCTGATTTAGGGTGGGCAACAGTCCCAGGTCATGTGGGAGGTTGGTTTGAACTCCCAGAGGTCACTTCCAGCCAGAGCATCTGTGGATCTGAAAATGCATTGTTGAAATGGATTTGATCTTTTTGTTGTTCTGAACAGGTGCCCTAATGATCAAGTCTGAGGGTGCTGGCTCAGTCATAATCACAGGTGTGAAGAGTGGGCGCTACCTGTGTATGGACACGAAAGGAAACATATTTGGCTCGGTGAGTGACCTTTCCTAAGCCTTGAGGCTGAATGGCCAGTGCATTCTGCTTCTGTGGTGCCCATTTCCCCAGCCAGGGCAAGCCTGGGTAGCTGCAGGTGGAGGGGGAAGTGTTAGAGAAGATCTGACACTTAGGTCAAACTTTGCTCTCTCCTTTGATTGTATTAAGTTGTAGAGCTGACAAAAATCATCTAAGTTCCTGCCTGGGGAAATGAGGCCAAAAATACCCCAAAAAACAAAACCACAAAACCAACCAACCAACCAAACAAAAAACCACCATCACCAACAACAAAACCCCTACTTTCCCATATTACAGAAATTAGATCCAGTGAGGGACCAATCTGTAGCACAGAGCCATGGGTGGGGACCCTCTGGAAGAAAACAGGGTTTTTCATTAAAATTCCTTTGCTGAAAGCACGGACATGCAACTCTGATCTGCATTTGGGTCAGACACAGACCTGGGAGATTAGAAAAACACCTGCTGCAAGATCTCACCCTTCTTTCCCTCTTTAATCAGTGTTTGCAATTCACCAGACTCCTCTGCTCACAAGTGTCCTATTTCTTCCCCTCAGCATTACTTCAGCCAAGAGGACTGTGTGTTCAACCACAGGACGCTGGAAAACGGGTACGATGTGTACCAATCCCCCAAACACCACTTCTTGGTGAGCTTAGGCAGAGTTAAACAAGCCTTCTCCCCTGGTATGAATCCACCACCATACTCCCAGTTTTTGTCCAGGAAGAATGAGATCCCTCTGTTCCGATTCAACACCCCCGAGCCCCACAGACACACCAGGAGCGCAGACGTTGATCCCGTAGATCCTCACCAGATCCTGGTCCCACAGAGGAAGACCCCAGTGTTTGGCTCCCTGCAGCAGCAGCCAGCAGACTTCCCCCACATGCCCAGGGAGCCCATGAGGATCAACCAGAACGACGTGGTGAACCCCGATGATCCCCACGCTATGATGGAGGCCAGGAGGTTCCCAAGCCCCCGCTTCTACATCACGAGATAACCGCAGCCCCTGCGCTCACCAGAGGCAAAAGGAACTGTCTGTCACACTCAGCCTGAATGCCAAAGTGGCTCTTAGAAACCTGGGAGACATTGGGAAAAGTTCCTTAGCTTCGAATCTTGTTTTGTCAGTAAACTGCTGTCTGTAAGTACAAGTCAGATTTTTCCAGTTTGGGCTCTACTGGAAAGAAGATCCATTTTATAAAACAATGACACAAACCAAATCTTTTGGGGTCTGAATCACCTTAAATTTACATCAAAACAAACAAACAAAAAAAGGAATCTCTTGTACGAAATGGGAAACGGATGTTATGTTACTGATGTAGAGACCTGGAGCATCCAAGATTCCAGCAGAAACAGGGAATCTCTTACTAGCACCATCCTGCCCAAGCACAGCAGACAAACTGCCAGGTGGTGTGTTATTTTATTATTTAAAAATTGTCATGTCATGTATCCAATGTCTGAAGGGGCTACAAGGAAGCTGGAGAGGGGCTCTTCATCAGAAATTGCAGGGACAGGACAAGGGGCAATGGCTTCACACTGACAGGAGTAGGTTTAGATTGGATATCAGGAAAAAATTGTTCCCTGTGAGGGTGGTGAGGCCCTGGCACAGGTTGCTCAGAGAAGCTGTGGCTGCCCCATCCCTGCAAGTGTCCAAGACCAGGCTGAATGGGGCTCTGAGCAACCTGGGATAGTAGCAGGTGTCCCTGTCCATGGCAGGGGAGTGGAGTGGATGAGCCTTAAGGTCCCTTTCAACCTGTGATTCTTTGTTTTTAGCTTTTAAGTTGGAGCTTCATTCTCTTTTCACCCATATGAGTCAAAAAAAGGCATTCTGCTGTTATAAGAGCAGCAAACATGGAAAACTGGAGGAACTGACGGGACAACAGGACAGGATTAAAGGGTCCTGGGGAAAAAGAGCAATTTCTGACTGAATCTAAACTGAGGTTTTGAAAAAAAGAGGAGAGTCTCACTCTCTCTCAAGTGGTTCTCTATCACAGTTCTACATTTACTAAATTCCAGAATCCCAATATGGAAATAAAGATCATTAGTTTTTCATATTTCCAACTAAGAGAGAAGTACCAGGATTAATAATAATCAGTAGTGTGTTTAATAGGACAGTTTGTTTTGCATAATACTGAAATCTACAGGGGAAAAATTAAAAAAATATGTTTTATAAGGATCAAAGGATTAATATTTAGACTATAATGAAGATTCTCATCTAATGAGTGAAAATTAGGTTTGTATTTAGAGAAGGAATGTCCAGTTAGCATCCATGTTTTTATTCAGTTCTGAGCAGGTATCAGATGCTTTATACTTGTAGGAGTGAAATTACTATTAATCAGGAGATCTCTAATGGTGACAAAACCTTCTCCCTAGTTTGGTTTATGCTTTGGGTAAGTTCACTTTGAAAAAGCTGTTCTTGATGAACTCTGCAGAAGTCAGGTGCAAGGCACCGATGAGCAGCACAAAACCCAGTATGGCAGAGATTTGAGGGTTTTATTTTGCAGGGATTTTTTGTATGTCAAAACACAGATTCTTCTGCTCTGTTTATTTAAAGTATTTATCAGCCTGAGAACAATTTGAAGTGATACACTGCTCCTCAGTGTGCTCATAGCAACATACAAAAAAAATTAGGTTGGATGCTGTTCTTTTTTTCTTTCTCATGAAGTAGTTCACTGAAGCCACTGGAGTTACATCAGTGAAACAAAATCAAAATAAGAACCCCCTGGGCTTCTTGATTTCATTTAATTTTTTCTGGATTTAGCACAGCAGCAGGACTGCTGACGGCTTTTAAAATAATCTCTTTTCCCCCCATATTTGTATATGTACACAATATCTCTTTATCTACCACATCCAACCCATTATGTTGGAAAAGTCATAGGTCCCCTGATTCTGCTCTTAGAATAGTTTTCCTAGATGGAGAGATTCCTAATTAATATAAATACTTAGGAGCACAGGAAAACCAAATGATCGGAATTAGTCCAAGAGTTGCATCTCCTGGAATTTGTTTTTCTAAACTTACTGTGGTTTTGAATTAACTTCTAAATGAAAAGAGTGATTCTAAGGAATTAAGGGAATTGCAGGCAGGCAGACAGTTGTGCTTTTTCTTGCTTATTCAAAATACAGCAAGGCTTTTTAACTTGCTGTCTATACAGTGGAGAGGTGGGATTTTATTTATGTTCTATTTTGATCTTTTTACTTGATTCCTATACCATTATTCTTGGCTTTTGCTCCTTGAGAGCTCTGGACTTCAAGTATACCAGCAAAGTTTGCATTTTGCATTAATTGTTGGAAGCTCCTCTCGAGGACTGAGGCAACTCGCCTACAACAACTGGAACCATTAAAAGCTCTGTCCACATTAAATTTTGATGGGAAATATTGGTGGGGTTAAATCTGTAGACCATCTCTAAATTCCTACACTAGAACAGAGTAAGAAGGCTTGCTCACTCTATCAGTAGCCAGGGGGAAAGTAAGCTAAGAGTGAATACAGGGTGGATTTTCCATCAAAAAACCATAAATGTAACTATAGGCAACTGCATCAAAACTTAAAAGAATTTATTCTTCAATGGAGATGCTGGCAAACACCAGCTAGTAAGAAAACATTACTTATTTATGTCACAGTATTTATTTATTTATTTGAGTGGGTCTTAAATCCTGCAGAATATTTATAAGTATTTATAATAATGTATTATAGAGACTATTTCCTTTTTAAAAAGTACCAATAAACTTTTCCATTATCTCCAAATGGTGGATTCTGCATTGTCTGTTCAAGCTCCTCCTTCCAAAAGTACTTGAGTGAACAAATAAATGGTAGCAGCAGTGTCTGAAAATTTTTGTGTGCTGCTGTCCCCTGTGACTTCCAGCCTCACAGGTTTCAGCTTCCTAAATGTTTCATGCACCCCAAATATAAAAGTTCTGTGAAAGATGATGAGAAAAACAGTGTCTTAGTAGGTCTAGATTGACCATGAAGGGATTTTAACTTCAATTGGGAAATGTCTTGTACAAGCAATGGGAAACCACAGGTCTGTCAGTTCAGTCCTGCTGGGAATTATTTGTGATCCTGGCTCAAAGATCTTGGGCTAAAACATATTTGGCAAATTAAAAGCCTCTGCAGGGAGGGCTCCGAGCAGGGCCCAGCTCTGCTCCAGGGGTCCCAGCAATGGCACCAGAGGAACGGGCAGAGACTGAGCCCAGGAGGTTCCACCTGGGCAGGAGGCAGAACTTCTGTCCTGGGCAGTGACTGAGCACTGAACAGATTGAACAGAGAGGGTGTGGAGTCTCCTCACTGGGGATATTCCAGAACCATCTGGACACAATCCTGTGCCCTGTGCTCTGGGATGGCCCTGCTGGAGCAGGGAAGTGGCACCACATGAGCCACTCTCAGGGTCCAGCCTGAGCCATTCTGTGAAGACTCAAGCAGTTTTAAGATTGGAAGTTCCTAATTTCCTCCTCTGCATGCTATTCTGCCCCACATAGTTATCGATGATGCCTTCTCGCTAATATTTCATATTCCTGTATTTTTATTCAAAGTAATTACAAAAAAAATTGCCCCCTAAGGGCCCTAAATAGCAGCTTTACTCCAGCTCAGTGCTTGACCTTAGACATTACTACTTCTATGCCCACTAATTCCTTGCATACCTTCTTCACCATGTTTTTTCTCCTGAGCAACATTTATCTTTACCAGCTGAGCTGATGGTTTCCACTGTGGCATTTCCATTGTGGCATTCCATTAAGATTCACCTAGATCATATTTAATTTGTCCCTTGCCTATACATTAGTTACTTCATCAAAGAACTACACATTTAGTAGGGTGTGAACTACTTATGGTATAAACTCATTTAATTAGATTCCAGGTTTCATTTACCTCTCATGTCTGTAATTACTTTCTCCTTCAGAATTTGTTCCATTAACCATTATTTAAATGCTTTTTTCACCTCAGCTTTTAAATTCAGTAAATTCACTTTTCAATGGCCAGCTGTTCCAAAACACATTCAGGACTTATTACAGTCAAGCGTGCTGCACCACCCTGCTCCCATTCAGCTCTGGCTGGATGACCCAACTGGGCACCAGAAAGAAAGAGTTCTGCCTGGAGCATTCCTTTGGTGACCAGTACCAGCCTGCTCAAGATTCCTGCGTTTTATCCCAGCATTCTCCTGTGCCTTATGCTCAGTGCCCTCAGAGCCCCCCTGCTAGGCTCTGGCACTCAGGCAAGTGGTGCACTGCCACATGAGGTCCCTGCACCCCAGGAACCCCAGAGCTGTTTGCAGGTGACAGCAGAGCTGTCACATGAGACCCTCCTGAATGGCACTGGAGTCACCACACACACACAGATGCCCCACAGTGGTTCTGCCATATCCATGGATACCAGAGAAGCAGCTCACAGATCACTGTGAAGTTCATTTGTGCCATGCAGCTGCCATTTGCCTGGGATTACCAAGATCTAAAAACCTCCAACTCATGGCCAAAGCCCTCAAAAGCAGGACACATCTGGGTGAAATCTGATATATTTTAAGTCTAGGCATATGGGTTGTGGATCTGAGGCAGCCAAAAGCTTGGGTATAGAATGCATCTATTTAAATTATGTTCTAAATTTTTCTAAAAAGGAAAAACCCTCCTCCTTTTGCAAAGGCAGGACTATGTCTGCACAACAGTCTTCAACAGAGAACTGTGGGAATAGAGAAAATATCTTTGCTTTAGAGGAAGGAAACTGTGGTACTACCAGAGCCCTCTGCCTGATAGCTGCTCAAGGAGAGGCAGACCTGTGAGGAGATGGAGCCAGCATCCATTGCCACTACTGAGTAGTCCCTCAAATATTTATGTTCCGTTACTATTCCTAACAGACCCATCTATTGCTGCAGCTCTCCTTTCCCATGATCCCAATAAACTGTACAGATTTACTGTACACATGCACAAGAGTCACTTGACCAAAAAAGATTTAGTCTCAGTGTTGATGTAAAAACTTAAAAAGAGCAGTACTATACACATACCTAAAGAAAACAGCTTTTAGAATTAGCTTCAGAAGCTTCCAAAATGAGTGACTTTTTAATGCAGAGAGAACCTGACATGTGACATAACAAAGGAGAAATAACAGATGCAACTATTTTAGGGCAGGCTATAAGCCTACCTAGGCTGGCATCCTGTCTCCAGCAAAGTCAACAGCAGATACTGAGGGGAAAAGCACATCTGGGCAACTGTTGACACTCTTGATTACTTGTACTCCCTTGGCCACTGGCAGATGTGTTTGCAGCATTTTAGTGTGTTTTACAAAGTCTGATTGCAGAGATTCTGATGCATTTTCACTGAAAAATGTGACTTCATTTAAGATAGGAGCTGTTCAGAAAACCTGAGTGGTTTCACCCTTTGGTATTTTTCCTTGTTAGACACCACAGTACCATCTACTTGCCAGAGGAAAGAATTTGGTAACAGCAAGTTAGAGAAAACAATCACAGGTTCCTTAGGCTGGATTTAAATTTTAATGACCTATAAATACAAAAAAGAAGGTAAAGCTTATTATAGAGGAAGAGTCAAAAATCCCTCTGGGAATAGTGTGACCCAAGCAGTGGCAAAGCACTTAACAAAGTAGATGTTCTCCTAAGTAATGGGATCATCAACAAGAACGAAATATTAATTACCTGCTTGAGAGCAGGCAAGAAAGATAAAGAAACCTTTTAAAGTGAGAAGCACCCCAATCACAAGTGTGTTTTGAAACATTTGATGAAATGACAGACTTAGGGAGAAAAATGAGTCACATCTCCACTCATCCTCTCATATTTTCAACCCTATTAAGAATAAATGATTGGTTCCAAGAAGAATTGATGGAATGACTGGCAAAATTCAGGATGTGGCAGTTCCAGGGAAGTTTCAGCAGTTTAAAGCACTGGCAGGAGAATTTCCTGCTGTGTAAGTGGCATGCCTGAAATAAACTGGCACTACCAGGGACAGGCAAATTCAGAATGAACTCCTGCCCCATACTCCTACCATTAACTCTGTTAGAAGTCATAATTAAAGCTTTGCTCTCTTCATTGGCTGTGACCATCAATTTAGTACTGAGGAGCCTTCCAGGAAGATGCATTTCACAAAGAGCTTGAGGCGTCCATGCAAAAGTCATATTCTCATTTTAGCCACGAAGGAAAAAAGTTATGGGATCTGAGCAAAGCTTCACAGGGCAATATTAAGAACGATTTTTACCTCAAAAGAAATACAGATGAAATGGGAGTTCTATTCAAGAGTCTTTAATTTTTTTTAACAGGCCAAAAATATGCAAATGAAGAAAAAAATACGTGAATCTTATAAATAACATAAACCAGATAAGCTCACACTGTAACACCACAAACACCCCAGTGGGGAAAGAATGCAGTATTCACACCAACAGTCACCAAACAATCAAACTTGCCTCATTCTAGGCAAAAATATTCATAGATCAAGTGCATGACTGCAGCTAACAGAAGGATTCCAGTCAAATACAACTCACCCCAGAGAGAAAGTCCCTTTTCCAGAAAAGAGACCACTACTATGTGCACACAAGGTTCCTCATCCTGATCACAGCTAAAAATAAATACTCTGTGTTTGTGTACAGTGCTCTTCAACAGAGATCTCGACAACCTGAACAATTTCTTAGGAAAATACTCCTGGCGAGGTAGGTTTATCATCATTCCCACATTACAAATGGAAAGGAGACTTGCCCAGAGTCTCACAGATATTCAGTGTCAGAGTCACATCCCTTGGCTCTGCACCAAGTCTGTCCCACTGGGCAATGCTCCTTCTTGGGTTCTACTATTGCATTCAAAAATTTATTTTAAGACAACATGTACGTTTCATATTACAATACAGCATTTTGTAATAAAACAAGAATACAGTATAGCTCAGCTTTGAGGTACCACTCCTCTCTTCTCCCCAACCCTTTCACTTGGAGGTAACCAAAATAATTATGGAGTAATGCAAAGGAGTTGTTTGAAATATGTGCTGTAGGAGCAGATATGCAAGTGACTGCAAGTATTATGCTTCTGAGAACAGAGAATATTTGTTTTATTTTGCTACTGCCAACTTATTCTGGGCACTAGGACCATGCAAATTGTAGTTTTTAGGATGACAAGCAGTTGCATGTCTCCCTTTTTGCAGTTTAATGTCAGCAATTCCAGTCAATCCCAGTAATTACTACAGATACTTTTCCCTAGTTTAGCAAAATTGTGATCTAATCCCACTTTCCCCCCACAGAGACTCTTAAAACACTTTTGAAGCTACACATTCAGCTCCCACATCCACTAAGTGAGAGTCTTGGTTCAGACAGACACATGTGATATTGGGCTTCAACAAATTCCCGTTTTCAAGTTTTATAATGAAATGACTGACTCCGGTATTGGGACTGACAGAAGACAGCTGGGACTTGGTTAAATTTGCTGGTAAGGTACAGTTGAGATCTGAAACCATATAGCCAATCCAGTTCCTCATGTAGGCTCCATGACTCACCACCAAAATATTGGCATCTAATACCGTGGAAGATCCGTTGCCCGCAGAGCTGGGCTCCGCCTCACTGCAGTGGTTTGTCCAAGGGAAAACAAACTGTTCTCCAGATGTTCCTGAGCTCCTGCCTGGGGCACCAGGCTTGCCTTGCTCCTTCTGCTCCAACTCAACAGCCAGCTGGCAGAGAAATTCAAAAAAATCCCTCGCACGCTCTCTCACCTGCAGGGAAAGGCCGGAAGGGAATGTTGTGAAGAACGAAGAGATTGTTGTGAAGCAAGCACAGATTTGGCCTTTCAGAAATCAGACACAAAACTACTTCAGCTACAAGATAAAGATTTCTCACAGACAAGGCTCAGAAGACAGTGTAAGTTACTGACTGCTGTGCAAACTCCTCTGCCCTCCAGAGAACAATTGCTATCATCCTCCTGTGAGCCAGAGCTTCATGAGGAGTCAGTTTCAAAATCAGTATTTTAGTTATAAAGAGATTCCCCACTTGGCAGCCACTGTTATCAGACCAAGCAGTATTTTTTAGCTTAGAGAGTATCTCTGGTTGGGCTGAGCTCTCAGTGGGAAGCTCCCAATAGCTGCAATTGCACTGCTAAAAAAGCCTAGAAAGCAGGGCATAAATAGATAAATAAATAAATAAATAAATAAATACCATACTTCATCCAGTGTTTCTCCTCCAGAAGGTGTGAATGAAGGACATTGCTCTCCAGCATCCTTTGCCATAGCCTTGAGGTCAGCCAAAGGCCTTCCTTCTGCAACACCGTATTTCTGTAAGGGAAAAACGGGGTTTGGCAGGATGTGTCAGGTCTCCTGTACCCCTTCCAGAGGCTGCAAACAGCTCTTCCCTTTGTGAAGCTTCAGCTTTGTTTTCTTGGATTCCCAAGGCACAGCTACCTTTTACATTTTATCCCAAATTTGGGTGAGGAAATATCTTTATAGGTACCCATTTAAACAGCAGATATGTATATAAATATATATATATATAGATATCGATATATATGCTCAGTAGACAAATACACTAAGAGCAGCATCTCATTTAAAGCATGGACATTCAAAACATGACGCTCAGCCTGATCTTTGTGTGGAGATTTTTTTCTTCCACTGACACTCATCCCCAGCATACAAAATTCAAGTGTCTTTGTGACTGAGGTCACAGTGCAAATGCTTCTGTACGAAGCCCTGCACATGAGGATAAACTCCATTTTCCTTTTGCTTGCAAAAAGGCTACAGGGAATTATTTTTCACATGTTAGAAACCAGTATTTTCTCTGAAGACCTGTGAAGTCTTCACAACAGAGGATGGATCCATCTTCAATTCAGAATTTTTGAAAAAGACATTAAAAAAAGGAAACAAATCCACACAAGTACCCTCACAATTAAAAGTAAATAATAAGGCCTTGCTGATTTCAAGTGAAGAACTGGAATGTCTCAGAGAAAAAAAAATTCAAACAGGAAATGCTACAATCACTTTCTGCTCCTTAAACACTAAACCTTATCTTATTGAAACCATTAAAGCATCATAGTTACAACATTCATCACTTAGTTTTGGCTCTGCTTCACCCTTCTGCAAACAATTTATTGTCCCTGATGTGAATTGTTCAGTTTCCAGTGATTAAAAACACATCAAATAGTGCTCTCCACTGCTAAATCTACCATTCAATAAGCCAAGATATCCATCAGCAAGAAACTACATTTTCAAATAGTTCAATATTTGATAACAAATTCTTTTGCACTTACTCTCTCTCGCAGTCTTGCATCGTACTTGATTTCCAAATCTTTGCAAAACCTGTTTTTCCCTAGAATGGCAGCAGCAGTCTAAAAAGTGAATATACAGTCACATCAACTGGACAGAACATAGACACACCACCCTACACCACCAGAGCCAAGGTGAATCCCATCAGCAGCATCCAACAACCCAAATCAACAAAACGGAAAGTTTTTCAGCTACCAGTCTGGCAGAATTGGATAGATGGCCCAGGCCAGGCCATAAAAATAGAAAAGCTGCAATCTTCTGGCAGTTCCTTCCCAATTCAAAGTCCAGAACAGCTGAAGAAACAGCACCCATGAGAGGTGGCCAGCAGGGTTTACTGGGATAAGAGCCACATCTTCTGTTGAATACAACACAGAGCAGTCATGTGGACATTCTTTACACGGACTACATGGGCCAGACTCACAGCTGTGTTCCCTGAAACTGCTCAGTTAATCCAACTGAAAAAACATCTGACACTGTCTGGCTGCCACAGCCAGTCCTTAGGGCGGGAAGGGACCTCTGGAGATCACCCTGCCCAGGCAGGGTCACCTGGAGCAGGTGACACAGGAGCATGTCCAGGTGGGATTGGAATGTCTCCAAAGCGGGAGACTCCAGGCCCTCCCTGGGCAGCTGTTCCAGGGCTCTGCCAGCCTCGATTTACAGAAATTCTTCCTCATGTTGGAAGGTGGAACTTTCTGTGTTTTGGTTTGTGTCCGTTGCTCCTCATCCTGTCACTGGACACCACTGGAAAGAGCCTGGCACCATCCTCTGACACTCCTTGGAGATATTTCTATGCATTAATGAGATCCCATCTTCTCCAGACTAACCAGGCCCAGCTCCCTCAGTCTTCCCTCATAAAAGAGATGCTCCAGACCCCTCATCATCTCTGTGGCCTCCACTGGGTCTTCTCCTTGTCCTTCTTGGGAACCAGAGGACAGCTGCTCCTGGTTCTTACATGCACCCAAGTGGGAAGGCTGCACTGGCTTCAAGGCAGTTTGAGCTGTGCAAACATCCACACCCAATCAATCTGACATTTAAAGAACTCATTTTGAAAATGCTCCTTGGATTCTGGCACAAATAAGCAGCCTTGTTGTACTACTGGCACATTTAACATATTGCTTAGGACAAATTTGGTCTTGGAACTTTAACCTTCTTTTAAAGAATAAGGCAGAAATAAAGACAGGGTTGAATCCACTTCCTTGTGTATATGCATAGCACAGTAACAGGCCCTTCACAGAACTGCAGCTGCCAAGGAAGCTGCACATGGACCACATGGAAACCTCAGTTTTACACATCTTTGGGAAAGCTTTCCCAACATCTGGACAGCTTGTCAAACAAATGGCAAAATACATTTCCTGTATGCAAAAGAAAATTCAGGTCTTTCACATTAGCAGAGTGCAATTCTGAAAGGGCTCTTCTTGGAAAAGGCTGTCTCTAATAAAAGAAAAAATATCCCAAACCAATTCCCATAAAGCAGGCACACAGCACAGACAGCTTTATGAAAGTTAGAAAGCACTCTTAATGTTTTAAAATATCATCACTGCCATTCACATACATAAAAGGAAGTGACTCAGGCAGCTATTCTGCATATTTAAAATATCCAACTATTGCACTCTCCCCTCCTTGTCTCTTGTTTTCTGCTTAAGTTGTGCTGCTACAGCAGTTTCTGGAATTGTGCTGCAAAACTGATGAGCAATGTTGATGGTGTATGTTTTGAGGGAAAAAAAAAGGAGATTTATACTACATTTGGTTGATCTGGTTTACAACACAGCTTCACAGACTTCTAGCAGGACAACACAGCAAAAAGCAAGCAAACAAGAATGGCTTAGGAGTTTCAACCCCCTACAGGTCTCTTGAAAACACAGAATCAGTAACAGAAGAGAGAATTAAAGATAGGGCCTCCACAGGAGACATGACCTTCCTAGAACAGCCAACCTCTAACTTTAAAAGTTTTGGTTCCCTAATTTTGAGTATTTCATAATTCTGCACACAAGGTCACATATAATCCCATGTAGTAACTTTTCCTCTTTATTTAATCTGTATTGTATATTTACTGCATCAAGGCAAGAGGTGTAAGATGCCTGACAAAATCCAACATCTCTGCCCATTTAATGATCCTTGTACTGATTTCACAGCAAAACTCGACCTTGCCTGCATTGGTCTGCACTCCTCAAAAGAACACAGCACACAGCCACAGTGCCTGGGACACCACAACCATGTCACAGCCAGTCTGGTTTGCTTCTTAGAGAAAGACTCAGTTCTGTCTGTGATGATGGGGACCACCAAGTCCCCATTACTCCTTTAGCAAGAACAATGTCCATATAAAATAACAGCAAATCATGGAACCATGGACTGGTTTGTGTTGGAAGGGACCTTTCAGATCACCCAGTTCCAACCCCCAGCGACAGGCAGGAACACCTTCCACTATCCCAGGCTGCTCAGAGCCCCATCCAACCTGGCCTTGGACACTTCCAGGGATCCAGAGGCAGCTTTTGGCTCTGTCACTGCAATATTTTTGCATCACCAACAGCAAATAAACACTAGATTTGGGAGTCAGCTGTTGCCTCAAGAAGCACTTACCTGCTTTGCTCGAAGGAGGTCACTTGAAAAGACATGGGTAAACTTCACATTACTGAGAAATAAACCAGCAGCATCTGCTTGCCTGAAACCAGTTGCAGAGAGTGGCTCATCCACTCCTTGACCTACAAAACAAAAACCCCACAGCATTAAAACATGCAAATTTTAGACTATTTAGCAGCTGACTAGGCATGTCAGCAATAAAGAAACTGCTCAGTCATAAGAAAATCTTTCTTCTTTAGCAAAGCCAATCATTACGAAAAGTCACTGCTCTTCTGGTGTTCCTTAAATTCAGTCACACATATTTAATGATAAAAAAGAGTAAAGTCTAGGAAGACAGAAGGATCATTATCAATGATAATTACATTAATCTATACCTTTGACAAATTTAAACATAAGACAGAGACCTACATTTAATATATGTGACCATTTTTAGAAGGGTCACTAGTTCCTGCAAGAGGTATCTCACAGCTGAAACTCCATAAACAGATTTGTTAAATGAAAATAAGACCACAATACTGCTGAGAGAATGAGATGCAAACACAATCCACTGTGGTCTCTTTCTCTCCATCTCACATGCTGACAGTAATGCTCACACAAGCTGGAGCAAACCCAGCTGCAAAGCAGCAAACCTCCCAAAAATTGTTTCCAGCCAGGAAGTCTGTGAGAATAACTGGTCACAGAGCTCTAGGACAGTGCTGAGAGAAGCAGCACTTTGGAAATCCAGCCTGAGTTGGACAGCTGTGCTCCTGCCACAGCTCAGAGTCTGCAGGAGAACCCAGAACTGTGGCGGAGGGACAAACGTGTAACAGATTGCTACATCCACACCTTTTACCCATTCTAGTTCTGCAGGAAGCCAGAGCAGACAGAGTGAAATTCCCAACAGATTCAGAACAAAGAAAACAAACTACTTTCACCCAGAAAATGCACAATCCAACAGCAAAAAACAGGACACCAGAAGTCCAGAACCTGAGTTCTGAGCACCTCATCTGTAATTCAGACATGTGAGACGTCTGACCCCAGTGTGCTGCTGAAGGCTTACACCTCTCTGTTCAGAAGAGGCTTGCTCAAAAACAGAAGCTATGTTCTCTCCACACTGGAGAGGAGCCCTATACACATCATTTGACCCAAGGAGCTAGGAAATCAAAAGACATCATCAACATTTTTAAGCAAGTAAAGCAGGGGAATATTCTTTACTCATTTTATTATGAGCACAAATCCATGTTGCAAGAATTGTAAATGGCAATGCCAGAGAGAGGAAAATCTGGAAGCACAATTCTCCTTCACAACATGAAGTATTGTAGAAAGCTCATTTATTCAGAGTACAACCCCAACCATGATTTTCCTACAGCAGACATCCAGGCAGCTCAGTGTGCTCAGTTCTGGGTGTACAAGCCAGCAGCCACAAAGGTGAAATCCAGTTTTAAATGTGTCTAATCAAGACTGCCTTCCTAGAAAGAGCTGGGATTGAACAATTCAAGCATTTAAACAACCTTTACATTTTATTCTCGCTTGCCCTACTGCAGGTTTTTACTGCAAGTAACAGATTCCTTTCTTGAGAGAACAGCTCCCTTCACATCAGGATCTTTACCCATCCTTCTGCAGCTCCTTTTCCCAGAAGCCCTTTTCCCAAACTTCCTATTACTGGGATTTAACACAGTGCTATGGAGTCCTTAGTAAAAGGTGCTGCTACCATTTTATTTGATCACATGCAACATGCAACATATTTTTTCTCTGTGTAGAAAAAGGAACTCTTCTAATACTCCTGTTAAAACACAATGTGCATCAGCATCTGTTGATATTCTGTGGAGGGTGACTTAAAATCTTCTGTAACATTATGAAAGCCATGTCCTGGCTTACACATAAAGTCTCTAAAGGTTTACAGTATTTTTGCTTAATGATATTTGAGCAGTTGGTGACAGGATTTCACCATGATTCTCCATCTCTAACCAGGTAACAGAATAACTCATACTAACCTTGCAGTATCTTGTCTTTGTTGTATCTCGTTTCTCCACTGAAAGAGAATGTAAACAACAACAAAAAATTAACTTGTCATAATTTAAGTGGATTTTCAAAAACATTGTTGTATTAAATACCAACAAGAAACAGCAGCACCTGAATGTAAAAAAATGAGCCACAATGCAGCACAAACCATTTTCAAAACAATGCACATGAAGATTTTATAACAAAAAAAAAAATTTTTCAAATCAATTCCAATCATGCTCTCAGCTTTTAATGAGACAAAGCCATCTGGAGTAAAAGGAAGAGAAGTGATTTCTTAAATTTATCAGAAATGCAGCACAATTTATCTCTAACAAATAGACCTCCATGCTGGAGAGAACAAAGCTGCAGGAAGACTCTGGAGCCTTCTTTTGACAAGCATGTGCTGCAGCTGGTTCTCTGAACTTTACAGGGAAGCAGTTCCAGAGATTATCAAGGGTAGCAGCAGAGCTGCACACCTGGAAGAAAGAGAGCCTAGGAAGCCAAAGCAGAAGAAATCACAGACTCATGGAATGAACTGGGTTGGAAAACACGTTAAAGATCATCCAGTTCCAGCCCCCTACCATGGGCAGGGACACCTGCCACTATCCCAGCTTGCTCAGAGCCCCAGCCAGCCTGGCCTTGGACACTGCCAGGGATGGGGCAGCCACAGCTTCTCTGGGCACCCTGTGCCAGGGCCTCAGAACCCTCACAGGGAACTTTTTGTACCTGACAGCCAATCTAAGCCTCCCTCTGTCAGTGTGAAGCCATTCCCCCTTGTTCTGTCACTCCGGGCCCCTTGTCACGTGTCTCTCTCCATCTTTGAGGTCATCCCAAAGCCTTCTCTTCTCCAGGCTGATCAATCCCAGTTCCCTCAGCCTTTCCTCACAGCAGAGCTGCTCCATCCCTCTGATCCCCTTGGTGTCCCTGCTCTGGCCTGGCTCCAGCAGCTCCTTGTGCTTCCTGTGCTGGGCCCAGGGCTGGATGCAGCCCTGCAGGGGGGGCTCAGCAGAGCAGGGCAGAGGAGTAGAATCCCCCCTGCCCTGCTGCCTCCGGGGCTTATAGTAAAGGAGAAAAAAAGCTCAGCCTTCCTACAAATTAAAGAGTTTTCTCCTGACAGCTGCAGGGAGCTGGAGCTACTTGGTTCAGTCAGGTACAAACCTCTGCCAACAGAGCGGGAGAAAAAGTCACCTTAGGAATTCCACCCGAGTCACAACCACTTTAACGTTTCACGGGAAAAAGGTTCACACCACCCTTGCCCCGCCTGAGAGCTTTTGCTCAGCTCCCCCCTCCCGCTGCCCGTGACCGAGGAGGGGACGCGGCCGCCGGGGCACGGCCAGCGCCGGGGGTGCGCGGGCGGTACTCACTGCCGCACGACCGTCAGCCCGAACCGAACCATGGCGCACGGCAGCGCAGGGGAGCCCAGGTGAGCACAGATGTGCCCAGATGTGCGCAGGTGGACGCCAGGTGAGCGCACGTCCCACCGCCCGCACTGCGGCGCCGCGCGCCGCGCCGTGACGTCATGCCCCCGCCCCGCGTGCTACTCTGACGTCACCGGAGGCGGCTCCCGGCAGAAAAGGAGGATCCGGGAAGGGTTTATGGATCCGTGATGGTCGGCGCCGGCTGGCACTGCTCCCACGCCACAAGCGACGGGACGAGAGGGAACGGCCTCACGGGAGGCTCGGGTTGGGCGTCGGGAAGAAAGCCTTCTCCCAGAGGGATAAGCAGCATCAGACAGGCTGCGGGGCAGTCACCGCCCCGGTGGCATTTGAGCGCCCGTGGATGTGGCGCCTGCGGACAGGGTCAGTGGTGAGCGTGGCAGGGCGAGGTTTACACCTGGACTGCTGCACCCTAAATGGTTCCGCATTCTCACTCTGCAATTGCAATCAGGAGGTTTTCGCCTTAAAATTCCGGGTTTCGCATCGTCTCATGACGCTGGTGTTAAGGAAGCTTCCTGGTCTAGGCATCCCGGAGCCGCTTGGAGTGACACTCGCAGCGCCTGAGCTGTGACTGAAGCCCCTTCCCAGCTGCATCCCCCGCACTCCCAGTCGGACCGGGTTTCCTTACTGGCTCCATTCCAGGTTTCCCTTACCAGAGTCTCAGATGTCCAGTTCCGTGACATCCTTCAGTCGCAGTGCAATTACTAAATGACAAAACAACAGCCCGAGCTGGTGGCCTTGCAGGAGGGACGCAGCTCAAGGGAACCCCTGCGCTTTTACAGCCTCACAGATTAAGGGTAGGAAAGTCTGGGTTTTCATCTCCTGCCGTGTCTCTGAGAGTCCATCCCCTGCCCGGTGCCACAGGGCGCTGTGCTGGGCGAGGGGCTGGCATTTCCCAGCCTCTTGTCTCAGCTGGGCTGCTCCGGAGCTCAGCCTGCAGCTCCACTGCAGCTGCACCCCGCGCTCCCTGCACCGAGTGTGTTCCTCCACACCGGCACCAGGGGATCGACCCAGTTTGCCCCTTTGCAGAACACACAGAATGCTTGGTGATGTTCACTCTGGTTACATCAGCTCAGTTAACACTGATTGGCAGCAGCACTTTGCTCAGAGTGGTATCAATACATTGATATTTATATATAGATGGATAAAAGGCATTACTCACAAGTCAGTTAGAAGCCTGGGCAGCCAAATCACACCCCGGAGTAACCATCACCAAAGGAGAGCTGGTTCCAAGGAATAGTTTAAAGCAGCAATTTCCAAGGCAGAGCAGTGTGAGATGTCAGCACCCACATCCAGCTGGGACCACACTGGTCTTGTCCTGCAGAACCCATAGAATCACAGAATGGCCTGGCTTGGAAGGGACCTTAAAGATCATCCAGTTCCAACCCCCTGCCATGGGCAGGGACATCTTCCACTGTACAAGGTTGCTCCAAGCCCTGTCCAACCTGGCATTGGGCACTGCCAGGGACCCAGGGGCAGCCCCAGCTTCTCTAGGCAGCCTAGAAATTCCTGCTGGTAAAATGGACAAAGTAAAGCAAGAAGTGACTGGAACTCATCCTTTTTCCCTCAGGAAGCTGAAGTTTTATGGCTTACATACAGTGTGATTAACCAAAATATTAGTTGGTCAGCTGAATGTATTTCCTTCAGGATTTCTCAACTGGATCGAATAAATGCTATCTAAAAATCCAAGAAATTCTTCTGGGTTGCCCAGAGGTCTGACCTCAGTTTGAAAGTGGTTTGTGCTTTAACACCAAATACATTCTAAATGGAGACTGAAACGTAATTTGTTTCAATAGCTGTTTAAAGCAGGTGCAAAATTTAAATATTTAATGCAAGAGTTGTGTCTGTTTAGTTTCCTTTTTATCTTCCTTTCGCAGCGTGGCATTAACCTCAATTTCTGCAGTGCCTCTCCTCCATAGATTTCGGAACTGACATTTTCAAGTGATGACACAAGTGACAGTCTTGCCTGTAAATGAGCCAGTGCAAACTGAATCAGCTCTGACCTGTTTCTATTGTATCACCATTAAAAACAATTGTGTTTTGCTGCGGTGGTAAAACTCCAGCTGTGTCTCACACGTGGTTTAGAGGATCAAACATGAGCCTACACTGTTAAGATCTCTTCTAAGTGCATACTGAAAGTATGAAAGTACACTTCTAAGTGCACACTAAAAGTGCAGGTCCTTTTGCAAAAGTGACAGCCCTTCAGGCAAAATTTGTGACAGACTTTGTCTGAAGTCACCCACTTTGGGTGACACACAAGCCACTTCGGCTTTGTGAGAAAACAGCTTGTAAAGCCTGTACCTTAGAGCCTCGTGGCTTAGCTCCTACATTAGGTTTCCCTTTTCAGTTGTCATTTGGGATCTGATTTTCTCCTTCAACTTACAAATTCAAAAAGAATAGAAACCTTTGCTGAATTTCTTCAGTTCTGTGCCATTGCACTTCTCTGCCTGCGTAATGCTCCTCTGAAGGATGTGCTGGCCTGAAGAGAGGCATAACCCTTGCAAATCCTACCCAGAGATTGTGCTGCAGACAGGCCTCAAATTGGCTCTGCTGGAGAACACAGGTCCTAGAATTTCATTCGTGGCAGAGTGACTTCGGGAATGTTTTCAATTGTTTTTAAGCTGGTTCTCAGTGCGGTATACGGGCTGCGAGCAGGGAGCAGGGGCAGCCCCTGGGCCGAACACCTTCCCTTCTGCCGGAGCTGTGGCTGCGGGCTGTGTGGCGGAGCCGTGGCAGCCCCGGGACGTTCCTTTCCCGGCGCGGGATTCCCGGAATTGTCCCAGGGCCCTGAGGGCGGTGCGCGCTACGCGGGCGCCCCCTGGCGGCTCCTCCCGCGCTCTGCAGCGCCCGCCGCGGCCCTTCCCCTTGCACGGGCCTCGCCGCGCCCGCGATCGCGGATCCCATTCTTGGCCGTGGCGCTGTCAGCGCACACCAGAAAGATCAGTACTTGGTTGTGTCTAAGAAGCAGATCCAAAGTAACCAGAATAAAAAGTTTGTCTGAGAAGCAAACAAGTTGAATTTGCAATCATGGAATCATAGAATATCTTGACTTGGAAGGGACTCCCAAGGATCATCCAGTCCAACTCCTGGCCCTGCACAGACCCCCCAGCAATCCCACCCTGTGCATCCCTGAGAGCATTGTCCAAACACTCCTGGAGCTCTGGCAGCCTTGGGGCCGTGACCATTCCTGGGGAGCCTGCTCAGTGCCCCAGCACCCTCTGGGGGAAGAACCTTTTCCTGATACCCACCCTGACCCTCCCCTGACACAGCTCCAGCCCTCAGGTCCTGTTCCTGGTCACACAGAGCAGAGAGCAAGGCCTGCCCCTCCTCTTTCCCTCATGAGGAGGCTGCAGAGTATGATGAGTTCTCCCCTCCTCGGACAACGTGAGGAAACTGGAAAAATTGAGATAAATTTTTGTTTGAGTGTGCTGGATGAAAATGCTGACTCCATCCCTCATCCTCCAGCTGGTTATGTCCCACTCACACCTTTGCTCAAGTTGTGAAAATCCTCATCAGAAAGGTCAATCGACCGCTCTTCAGGGATGCTTGCGAGTCCTCTGTCAGATGAACCAGAGCTTTTGCTCTAAGAAGGGTTCCTGAGTAACCTGAGGAGCCAAATACAGCCAGTCTGCTGACCTTTCCCTCTCTCCCTCACTGCTCTGGCCTAATTCTTCTTGCAGTTTCTGCATGTTGCATTTTGGAAGAGCTCAAATAACAACCCAGTTTATTTTTAGAGAAAACTCAATGGCAAGACCAAGCTAGCACCACATCATTTCAACAGAATGACAGGCATTTAAGGACATAGACATTTCCCTTTTTACTTGTTTTCTTCTTTGCATCAGCTCCTTTCTCTCTCTCTCTAGCAGGGTGCAGCAAAACTCAGTGTTTTTTCTTACCTCAGGGTAAATACCTCAGCTTTACTCACCTTTATTTGTAATCCTAACAGGTCTTGATTGAATGCCACTGCTGCTGAGGGATGCCCTTCCTCACAGTGCCCCTGGAGCCCAGCAGAGCACTGACCTGATGTTCTCCCTGGCCTGAGAGTCCCACAAGTTTCAGTGTTGTCTCCTGGCTGCATCAGCAGGAACATCAGCAGCCCAGCTGGAATGCAAATCACCTTTGAGAACCCTTTTAAATAGAACCACAATCACAGAAGCACAGGATGGGTCAGGTTGGAAAGGACCACAGTGGAGCATCTGGTACAGTCTCCCTGCTCCAGCAGGGCCATCCCAGAGCACAGGATTGTGTCCAGACAGCTCTGGAATATCCCCAGTGAGGGAGACTCCACATCCTCTCTGGGCAATCTGTTCAGTGCTTGGTCACTGCACAGTTCCAGTCCTTCACAGGCTCCAAGTTGAGCCTAGTAAATACCAGAAATTGCTGGTCATGTTGTTCAGTGGTCAGAGAAAACCCTGGACTTGTGATGTTTTAAAAACTCTGCTTCTTAGTGTAGATAAGCTGGGAAATGTGAGGCTCACAAGGCATTTGGCAGGGAAGTCTTCAGAGACTTTCCCTGAAACCACAGGTCCCAAGATTGTGTGAGTATGGCTAGAAAGATCTCTGTCTCCTGACTCTCAGCCTCCTGATTTAATCCCTATTTCCTATTAATTTTTAATGCATTCATATTCATTCCATAATTCAAAATTCATAATTATTTCATATTTCCATCCATTATTTTTCTATTTGTTTCTGTGTATTTTTTGCTTGTGTGTTTCTTCATTTTTGCAACATTTGGTTTTTTTGAGGGTTTTTTCCTTCTCCCTGTTCATTTTATCTTGAAGTTTGTCATTTGGAGTCTTTGCCTTTCATTTATCTTTGGATTTGGCAGTATAATTCACTTTATGATGATGTTTCCCCCAGTATGTCTGCCCAAATGCCTCTACTTCATTCTTCAGGGTCTCTTTGCTGTCCCCAGGGGTGAAAAAGGGCTGGAAATTCAGGAGAAAACTGCTACTGGATGGCAGTGGAGGAGAGGTCAGGCCAAACACATCCCACAGGAGTTTGGTAACTTCACAGCAGGCATCCACAAGCAGATGTGGGAGAGGGGAGAGGTTGAGCATCCTGCCCCCCTGGCCACAGACCGAGGAAGCAGACTCTGGACAATGGACTCATTTCTTCCCACTGGCCTCACCACAAATCCCACTCCTTTTACTCACGGTTTCCTCAGGTTTACCGAAAGAAAAACAATCTGATTTTTTCAGTAGCATTCCAGTGCAACAAACAATTGAGTGAAGATTTAAATCGTATTTCAATTCACTGCAAAAATGTGCACTCCATGTGGCTTTTCACCAGCTCAGTTTGATTCCCACAAAATATTTTGATCCTGCAATTTACCAATTTTTAGGACTTTGTTCTCCTTGAATCTCAGGGGGTTATGTCCAGAATTTGCCTATCCAGTGGGAAGGCAGCTACATTTTAGAGGCAGGCTCGTTCTGTGACTGCAGCCTTCATTTTATGTCTGCTAGCACCATCGATCCAGATCAGAGGCTTTAGAATTACATCCCACCAAGGAAACACCACAATGGAATGAGTGACAAAACCAAATTCACTAAAGGAATAAAAGCAAGGCAAGTAAATTTAGGTCAAGGTGAGTTTATTGTCCATACAGCATACCTAATCCCGCCAAAACACTTTTCTTAGAACCATCTTTAAACTAGTCAAAACAATAGGTTATTAATAAAAATGACAACACTGAACAAAGACCTTTTAAAAGGCAATCAAGACTACACCGTATCAGAGTCTTATCCATCAAAAACAACCTCATGTACTTTCTAAATACTTTTGTTTACACTGATGTCTACTACCACACTTTCTAGCATCCCCTGACCACATAAACATCCACACCTCTTAAAGAGCACATTTGTGAGAGAATAACGTTGACTTGATATGGCATCACACTCAATAAAGCAAAAAAAAAAAAAAAAAACAAACCAAAAAAAACTAAAACAAAACCCAAAAAAGTTTGAGAACAGAAACTGTGCAACCAAGAGTGATTTCTGAGGTACATGAGAACATGGTAATAAACATAGTGGAAAAAATCCAGTGGCCAGGTAGTTTGCTGAGTAATTAAGAGCTGTCCAATTACTCAAGCATAAATTATAGACATTGAATTAGTTGGACATGGGATTAATTGGTATTTTTCTCTTTCACAAGCATGTTGGAAATACAAATAAATACATTATGAGGTGCTCCTACACTACAGTAAGAGGAAGGAGGAGAAGACCATCAAAGTACCATCAATAGGAAGCTGAGAGAGAAACGCTTTTAGCAACTGTACCAATCCTTTGGCACTTGGGAAGGCAGAATCAGCAACACATCTTCTATTCTTTTTTAATCAATCAATTGGGAGGTTTACAATTTCTGCAGTTTAGGGGGGGGAAATCTCACACCTCATTTGCAGTAACAACACACTTCCTTTTACATCTGTTAAAAGAGAGTACTAGGCAGTCATTTTATTCTGAAAGCTACTGTGAAAGCACTCAAGTTGTAGGGTTTGCAGCTTTCAAACATACAGTATGGTGTAACCAGAGGGTTGGCACTTGCTGAGCATGTCACTGCAGCCAAGGACACTCCTCACCCTGGTGGGGACACACACAGACCCACCAGGACCCCGTGGAGACTGGGAATGCTGAATGGTGCTGCCCCTTCCAGCACAGCTCTTCCCCCATCCTGCTGTAAAGCAGCTGACCATGGAGGTGGCCCTCAGCCCCTGTTCTTACAGTCCTGCAGAGGGGTGACACTGTGGGATCAGCCCTGTGATCCACAGCAGGGATGATCCCTGTGTTCCACGGCAGGAATCACCCCTGTGATCCACAGCAGGGATCAGCCCTGTGATCCATGGCTGCTGTGGGAGTGGGGTGTGCAGGAGGCTGGATGAAGAGCAGGGGCAGGCACCCTAAACACAGATCCTGCCTACACCTGGCCTGTGGCACGGAGCAAATCACGCCAACATGAGGGACACGGTGCCAGCGCTCGGAGAGGTCACCCCACCATCAGGACCCTCTGGCACAGCTCCCTGTGAAGCCACGGGCAGGGCTGCCAAGGAATGATCTGACCTGATCTGATCTGATCTGATCTGCATGTGACTCCGCAGTCTTGCTTCCAACAACATCAGCTACTTTTTTCCTCCAGGACAGAGACACCGCCGCAGAATTCCGGGTGCTCCCAACGCAGAATGTCGAGGCGGGAGGTGAGGCCAAGGCTGTGCCCAGCAGCAGCTTTGGGGAGAACAGATCTGCTCACCAGTGGAGAGTCAATGCATTTTTTCCACTATGAAAAGGATACCAGAGACCAAAAAGGAGCCAGTGCCCCGCCTCGGCTGCTTGCAACCTCTCCCGGGCGGGCCCCGGGGCAACCAAACTGTCACTGTGTGAGGTATTGTGAAAATGGGAACCATTTCTTGTCCAGCAAACCTGAGGTAAGTATACCATCTTTGCAGGATGTGATCAGGAAGGAAGGAGATTAAAAAAAAAGGAAGAAGAAAGAAGGAAAAAATAAAATAAAAAAAATAATCATGAACACGCTATTAGGGAAAAAAAAAAACCTGTACAGGGCATTTCCAGTAAATCAAAGAACTCATCATATCTCCACTTAACCATCTACTTCAGGATTTGAAATTTAAGCAGTAAAATAATATATTATAAAAATGTTTATAAAATAGCAGCACACTCAGTGAAACAATACAGCTAAGTACTGTTAATGTGAATAAGAATGAAACAAATCATAGCTTCTTAGCAGCGCAAAAAAAAAAAAAAACCAAAACCAAAAACCCCCCAAAACCAAAAAAACAACAAAACCTTAGAACCTTACTCCATTTTCTACCCTCATCTAGCCAAATAGGCTGAGTCCATACATATAATATTCTTCGAAGTAGCATGTTCTTTCTGGATTTTTGTGTTAAAAATGCGAACATTAACATTTCAACCAACAGCTTCATATTGGATATCTGCAAACTGTTAATACAATTGTGCAAAAAAAAAAAAAAAAAAAAAAACCAAAAAAATAGAACCAAAAAAACCAAAAGTTGCTCCAACTCCTTTGCTATCTAAATGCCTCTTCGTTACAGGTGGAGCAGGAAAATAAATTCAAGTACACTGAATACACCTTTGTAATAAAACTCCAAGTCACGCACCTCGATGTTTACCACCATGGCTGTTGCACCAGCCATTTTCTTTCCTTGTCCATAGATAAACATGCAGGTGGTATTAAGATCCTTCTGTGACACTGAACAATACAGATGGTCAGGCTTTTATCCGGAATGTCATGACAGGAATGTCATCTGAAGCGGGTGTTGGTATTTCCAGCAACACCACAGCTAACCGAGTACACCAGATACTGGAAAATATTGACTATAAAAAGCTATACAAAGCCTTGCTTTTGTGACTTCTTTTTTTTTTTTTTTTTTTTCCTCTTTTTTTTTCTTTTTTTTTTTTGTTTTTCTTTCCTCGGCAAAATTGTCATAAACCATCTCATTTAATCCCTTAGGAACAATTTTCAAAGTGCTTTTCGAATGAAATGGTTTACAAAAACGCTCACTGTGGATCAATAAAATTAATGAAATGCTGAAAAAGTGTGAAAAAGTGTGCGGGGGGAGTGGGGGGAAAGAGAGACGAGGGAGCAAACCAAACCTCATCTTCTTTAACACAGTGAGGGGCTATTACGAGGGAAGATGGACAGAGCATCATTTAAAAGCCTTTGTGGCCAAGCTAAGAAGCTGCCAGACGTTAACATGGACGTGAAGCATTAGCACTGTAAAGGAATATAATGCTTTTCCTAGATGATCCACCACATCTTGCAATCCAAAGGTTGGAGGTTGCCTGCCCAGCCAACAGGTTGGGATTAATGCGTGCATTCCCCCCACTGACTGTGAACACTTGGGAACTTTGGCTCGGCCCACAGCTGGGTAAAAGGAATTGCCCTCATGCCAAAGATGCTGCTGTGTTTAGAATGAACCATTTCGGAAGGAAAAGTAGATAAAAAGTCAAGAGGGGCAGAGGGGAAGTTGGGGGAAAAAAAAAAAAAAAAGAAAAATAAATCAACTAAAAAAAAAGCCCAAAAGACACCTGCTCTTCTGGCTGGTAAAATAAAGCATCTTCTTTCTTAGGTAGCAGCTACCACAGACAGCAAGAGTAAACAAAACTAACATACAGAGATCCAACAAACACTTCTGACTAATAACAGAGGTGACAGATCAGCAAATCTCTTCTGCATTCAAAATGGTTCAATTGCTTCAGGGATCTTTTCCCACTTTGCCCTAAACCCCTTATTCTATTGCTTTGCAATCTAGTCAAGCCATAAAATCGCACACACGATTCCTTTCTTAAATCTAAAAAAGGGGTGTATGCACTAGTTCATAATACACAGACAAGTATACTCTACTTTGTTCCCACAAATGCAGGCTTACATTGATCTAGCTACTTTGTATGCTTTTATAAGCATTTAATATCACTGATACATAATCAAATAGCAATTACCAAATATATCGTGGGATTCCCTTCTGTAGAACATCACAGGCACCAAACGCTTTTTTTTTTCATTATTCAGTTTTTGTACTTTTTTTTTTGTTTTTCTTTATACCTAAAAGAGCTTTAAATATGTTCTATGTGGGAGCAGATTAAAAAAGTTTCACTCTAAAAATAATAACAAAAATAAAGGGTCTGGGAGAGCAAGCGTGACTTGGTGTGCCGATGTCCTCACAGGTTGATGTCTCTCACATCTGTGGGAGTGCTGGCCTGGTCCAGTTCATCCACTGTCTTGGAGGGGTTGCTCTGCTGCTGCTGCTGCCGGACTTGCTGCAGGCTGTTCACGAGCACCGCCTCGATCTGTTCCTGACAAGCTTTAAGGCAGTCCTAGAGAAAAGAAAGCAAATTATTCTATTAGTAAAGATAAAGGTGGTTATTTTTTTCCTTACTGAGCTAGCAGAAGTTGGAAGAGCATCAGTCAGGGGTTTCCAAGAAAAAACTGCTCTGACACGAATCAATCTTGAATTCTGAGAGGTAATAACTCTGTACAAACTCCCTGGGTCAAACACTGTTCATGCTGTATTTATTAGGCTCTAAATCTTAATATTTTACTAGTCTTTGATTGTAGAATCATTTAGGTTGGAAAAGACCTCTGAGATCATCTAGTCCAACCTTGGAGCAAATACCACCTTGACAACCAGAGCACTGAGTGCCATGTCCCATAATTTTCTGAACATAAAACCAGTTCTCAGAGACCACTGCATTAAAAACTACAGAACATTCAGGGAAACAGCAGGGTACAGTACATCAACATAAATATGGGAGCCTGTCCATCAGGAATCCCACAATAAACATGAAGTATAAATACAGAAATAAATGTGAAGGATTTCCCCCATTTAAACCAGACACAGTGATGAAGAAAACTATTAAAATATTTACAGGATGTTCCACACTCTTGATAATACACTGGAAGACCACATAATGTGGTCAATTAACCAGAAAGAAAATTGTGAGAAAACCTTGACAAACCCTGAGTTATAGGAGAAACTTAAAACTCAAGCTGTGACTGCATGAACACAATGCCAACCACGTTCAGTGTGCTGGCACTGGGAGTATCAGTCCGACACTGTGCAGGGGGACACATGGTGCTTCAAGAAATGGCATTTTCTAAAGGCAGCCCTGAGGAGTCCTTCTGGAAAAGGCACTAATACTGTAAACTTCCTGTGGCCTCAGCCTGCCTAAGAGCTGGGTGTCTCCAGAAGTCTTCAGGGAATAGAGCATCACAGGGTTTGATAGGAGGCTTTTCACAGCACAGTGCTTTAACCAGAGCCCCCAGAGCATCTGGCTGGGGTGGTGAGACTGAGCATCACCATTCCCACTGCCAGGCAGGGTAGCTGAAGAACAGAAAGGGGCACTGACCTCCACAGGGCTCCACAGGCACTTGTCAACCCACTACGGGATGTGACTGCAACACCGAGGAGTTGGGCCCTGACCAACACACCCCTTTTTCTACACAGTACCTAGTTTTTGGGGAGAGTTTGAAATATTCATATGTGGAGGACTGATTTGTCATTCCAGCTGGACAGGGAAAAACACATCCAGTGAAGAGGATCTGTTCCGCTGGCCACGCTTGACGTTTGTGATGGGCGCAATTAGCTCCGGTGGGTAATGAACACCCATTTTTCTTGGCTACCAGCCAGCAGCTGCTGGCTGCAAAATCCTGTCCTCAGATAAAGAAAATCCCCCATTATCAGCTAGGGAGAGCTTTAGGTCCATTGTAAGCATTCACCTGTGTGTAAGAGGGCAATGACAACAAATCACTGTGTGGGTCAAGGCATTTTCAAGTGTGGGGGCACCAGTTTGGAGACTCTTGTAACAGACAACACTCGTAATGTGCTTTTTTGGGGTATAAGAACCTCTTCTTTTAAAGCAGTTTCAAAGTACTGTGTCCTTCTGAAAACAAGCCAGATTTTTTTTAAGCAGCTTCAGTCTGAAAAGCTTAATGAGGCAATTTCCTTGCAGGCAGGCTTGGGGAAGGAAGGGTGGTGACATGCGGAACATGTGGCTCGAGCATTTGGAGTCAGCTTTGTCTGTTCCTAAACACCCTCATGTATGGTCATTTACACCATCACTGTACAAATTTCTGATGGGTAGTGTGATGATTCATTTCAGGTATGAAGAGGCTGAAATCTCCAGGTAACCCTATAGAGAAATGGGTCATTTCTGGTGTCTTCATTTTGTACATAAAATCCATAAAAGTGGCCTTGACTGGAATTGTCACATGGATTTTATTTCATATGGGAATCCACAGGCCACTGTGTATTATTTCTCTGGTCTACACATATTGAGCTTAAAACCACCGAATTCTTTAAAACAAAGAAACCTACAGTAAAAATGACCAGCACACTGCATTCAGCATGATACAATTTTCAAAAAAAGCATTGTTATTTGCATACTAAAGCTCCTTGGATGTTAAATCTCTCAGGTGAAAGGAAAAAAACCCTAATTTAGAGTATCTTATCAGCCCAGCTGTCACAGCATGATTAGGCAAGTAAGTGGCTTTATTGTACAGATGATGGCATTGCTGGAACTTTCTGTCAATCCAATGTTAAGGGACACAATATAAAAAAACCCTACTAAAAACCCATCAGGACAAACAGCCTGGCCTTCCCATGACACAGTATTTTTAACCCCTCCAAGTTTCATGGGGATTTGCTGCATGTGTGCATATTTTTACTGGTGGATTTTCATTTTGCAAGTTCTAGACGGCTCTGACAACAGAGAATTAAGTTTTAAGAACATATCAAAGAAAAAAACTCATGAATTACATTATTTTCAACAAATCTTCCTTGAAAGAACACTATAATGCACTGCAATATGACCCCAGATTTTGCAATACAAGGACGAGACCATTCCTTCAGAATACTGCAGGGTTTGCCTTTGTTGTTTTTATAAAAAACTTTTTAAAGTGTGTGTCACATGGATTAACTTCCCCATTCTTCTATATGGTCTAGTAGTTTTAATGATTAAAATAGTTCTGGTACTTTCCATTCCATAGTTTTATTTATACTTCAGCATGTACAGAACTAAAAATGCAATTAACTTTGGGGTTTCTTTTTTTTTTTTTCATTCTGAAACTCTTTCATCCCTAGGTGATTTTACTAGCACATTTGAAAAGTATTTGAAGGAGAAGAAAAGCTCTCCTGTGTCTGGTGAGGGGCAGCCTCATGGCTGTGATGGAAATGGTGGCAGTGAAAATAACTGGAAGGAGGAATGAGCAGCCCTATGGCATGAGCTAGTTATTCAAGTCAATATTCATTAAAGATTTCAATTTCCATTCATGACAATCTTGAAAGAAAGCACAAGCCCTAGGGAAGATTCTGCAGAATATTACACATAATTCACTTTCTTGAACTTTTCAACACTTCTGTGGTACATGTATGTCTTATACTGGCCCCCAGCTTCCAGTTTTAAACTGGCATTTATGGTTCATTGGCAAGCTATGAGGGAAGGCTTCCCACTCAACCCAACTCAACTCAACTCAACCAACAGGCTCTTGCTTGGCACTGCCCAAAATCCCAAAGCTGGGAATACTGAAAAAGCCTTCTGGCATTTTTGTGTTGAAGGGTGGTTAGTTTTCCAAATACATATTAATTACTTCACAATTAAGTGTTAAGGCCCCCAATCTCTTCTTCTTTCTTAAAACTAACTGCAAAAAGAAAATCAGAAAAGGACATTTTTAGGTGCAGGATCTGGTTTGATAAATGGAAAGGATGGTGGAGATACCCAAAATGACAGTACTGTTCATTGGTCATGTACGCATTGCTTGGATAATCTAAGAAAGCAGCAATCAGACATGCATTAAAGAGCTGGATTTACATAAATTCCAGTGTGGAACATGTCATCTGTACTCCTACACACAAAAGCTGGCTGGATTCCGCCACTGGTTCACATTTAAGCCCCAATTCAGACCTCTCCAAAGCACATGCTTCACTGTTGACATAAACAGGGATTCCTTCCCAAAGTGGGGCCTTTGTGTGCTGAGCACTGGCCTTTACCTCACTGACCTTATCCAAAGCAAGAGCCTGGAAAGCTGATGTGAGAATATCTTATCCATTTACTGTATTTCCAGTGATCTCACATCTAATGGATGCAGTTGAAAAACAGAACTATTTTCCCTCCTGAATGTATGTTTTTGCTACTGTAACAAAGAGATCAATTACAGGTAAGTGTCTATATTTCTTTTTCCAACTGGAAGTAAAGAAAATAGTATTTTCCTGTTCCAAAGGACACCTCATGCGGACTAACAAGGACATCTCATTCAAAAAACAAACCAAAAAAAAACCACAAAAAACTAATTCATGCCAGAGCTTCTCCACTTATTGTTGCCACATTATTGCAATAATGCAATAAATAAGGTGGCTAACATTAAGAATCTGAAATATAGGGCATTTTTCTCTGCAATTTTTTGGTCTTTTCAGCAGTTTCAACAGTGTCCTTTCTAGATTCAGTTCCACTGTTTGCTTCACCACTCAGTTTGCTGGTTTCCTGTTGCTGCTGTGGGTATTTCTCATTGCAAACATGAGAGAACAATGTTTTCAGAACTGGGAAAAGAGAGAGTAAAGACAACATTTTACCAGCAGGGTGATGCAGGGGCAGATGCCATGACACTCCTTGCTCAGTGTGACTTGGGGTTCCTGGCAATCTCTACCAGGTAATACTTTGAAGACATGAAAAGGTGGAAAGGTGCGGGATTTATGCTGTTGTAACAAACACTCTGAGTGTTTAGTGAAAAAGGGGATTTTCAAAAAGCTGGGAGGACCTGCCTGCATTACAGAGAGCTGCAGGAGCCAAGCAAGGATTGATTCCCTGCCGGAGTGGCTGATCCATGGGAGCTGTTCCTCGGGGGCCTGGCTCCCCTCAGCCGCGGCTGCCAAGGGACCCGACGGAACTCCGCCATGAGCCCGCGGTGTCACTGCATCACCCCATTGTTGCTACACACGCACAGCACTCACTGGGGAACAAAAAGCTGAATGAAACGGAGCAGCTGCCAACTCAGGCAAAGACAACTTAGGAAACTATCTCATTCTTCCTTTCTCTGGGAGGCTATTTCGCCTGTTGTTTCCTTGCATACAAAATGCGGTCTGCAACAAATAAGGCAGGATAAGATACAGTGAGTCCTGTTTCTTGCTTCCAAAACCACAGGCCCTAGACACTACAAAAGAGAGGATAAATGGTGTATGTGCTCTAGGGACAACGTTCAAATGAGATCCATTCAAGATAGATTTCCATGATTTTTTTACTGCAGCTCTGAATTCTGGAGCATGGTGGTTCTTCACTTCCGTTTCTGTGCAGAAATCTGCAGATCTTTATGAGGGGATGTCTCTGATCTTGGGAATAAAAAAAAAATCCCGGCACTGACATATGCGGCACGTGTAAGTGGAGATATTTTAAATACCATTTATTATGGATCCAGTCTTCAAACCAGCCCCACTCCACATTTTTAAGGGCTCACGGCCAGCTGCTTTGACAAGCCTTTAAAAAATGCTTGGTTCCTTGCTTTTTTTCTACTTCAGGCCCTTAAATATGCTTTAGATTTTCCAAACCACTCAGTATACACCAGTTACCATCTGGGAACAGACTTTTAGAGATGACTTCTGCCCACATACAGGCATTGGCTCTGCCTGAAAACCTCTCCCTGGCTGCTGATGCTGGAGAGTCCAACTCCGTGTGTCATCCAGATGCAACCTGGATGGCTGCTCTTCCAGGAGGTGAGGGAATAGATTTACCCAAGAAAGGTCTCAAGCAAAGCACAATACTGATTGCAAGGTCTTGAAATGTGCCCTACCCATTCAGCTATCCTTCCTCACATCCCGTAATTGTGCACAGCAGGGATGCTCGTATCCTCCTCCAAAGCATCTGGCTCCACCAGGGACAGGATACTGCTCACACTGGAGTGCTGGTCTGGGATGCTATGGGAATTCCTGACTTCCTGAGTTGTTTATTTTTCCTTTGCAATGACCCACCAAGAGATGCACAGGGAGCTCTGAGGCTTCCTGCTAGTAAGTCTGTTAACTCTTTGCTCACCAGCCTCTCCTCTGCAAGCAACCACAAAGGAAATGTTCCCAGCTCCTGGCAGGACAACAGACTGGAACATGCAATCCCCATCCTTCAGAGCTGTGCGAAGCTAGAGTCAGAAGCACAGAACAGTTTGGGTTCAAAGAGACCTCAAAGCTGATCTTGTTCCAGCCCCCTGCCATGGGCAGGGGCACCTTGCTCTAGACCAGGTTGCTCAGAGTCTCATCCAACCTGGCTTTGAACACTTCCAAGGATGCATAGGACACAGTTTCTCTGGGAAACCTGTGCCAGGGCCTCAACACCCTCTCTAATTCTTATTCTAATTTTCTAATTATAATTCTAATTTTAATTCTAATTCCTTCCTAATATCCTATCTAAACCTACTCCCTTTCTGTAGGGAATCCATTTCCCCTTGTCCTGTTAGTGCAGTTCCTGATGAGAAGTCCCTCTCCAGCTTTCCTGTAGCCCATTCAGATGCTGGAAGGTGCTCTGAGGTCTCCACACAACTTTCTCTTTTCCAAGCTGAACAGCCCAAACTCTCCCATCCTGTCTCCACAGGGGAGCTGCTCCAGTTCCTTTTATCAATTCTGTGGCCTGCTCTGAACTTGCTCCAACAGTTCCATATGTTGGGGGCACCAGGACTGCATGCAATATTTCAGGTGGAGCCTCACAAGAAGAGAGAAGAGGGGAGAAACCTCTCCCTCAGTTGTGTGGGATTAGCTCTTAGTGGCTCTGAGGGACAGTAGCAATCAGAGAAGGCAGCTCAGATGCACCACCCAGAGCTACTTTCACTACCCTTCAGGCTGCTGAGCTTCTCCAAGAGCAGCTCCCTGCTCTTTATTCTGGTCGGTGGAAGGAGTAATGAAACCAGGGTTTGCCTGGTCCTGCTGTCACACTTTCTCCAGCCTGTGATTCAACCCTCACCAAAGAGCCCAGGGCAGCTATTTACCAGAAATAACTGTTATCCCTAAAATAACAGTCCAGGATGCCTTGAGCCCCATCTCAAGTCTAGAGCACTGCTCTGGATTCATGCAAGGATATCCAACACCAATGTGTTTTTGAAAGAAACACTCGTGCTGGTTGTCTGCTTACCCAACAGCTCTAAATTACATGCTGCTTATTAATAAACTATTTTTAGTATAATTCTTAATGAAACATCCATTAAAAACATTCATTTTAGTTGTACATGCCAAACTCCAGACTCAGTTACCTAATGTAAAGGTAAATAACACCACTGATTTCAGCCTCCTGGTTAATGCTGCTATTTCCCAGCAAATAAACTGCACCCTTAAATTATCACTATAAAACAGTGAAAGTTCAGAAAAGCTCACTGCACTTAAGTTGCATCAGGGTTTCATTACCATTCTTCCTTTTCATCTGCTTGCAGCTTTGAAGCTGAGATTTTTCATGCTTCACCTCAGACAGTGACATTTTTTGAAAAGCCAGTGGGAAAGTCCTATCATCTGTTTCCATGCTAAGCAATCACACGCTCCAATACAAAAATGAAGCAGAAGCCCTGGCACCCTCTGGCTGGGAAGGACTCTTCCCCAGCTGCCTCATGGTTCCTGTGGGCTACCATGAGACACAGGGGGCCAGGAGGTTTTCCTCTGCAGAACTGTTCATTTCTGTGACTTCCCCACTTTCCTCCCGCATGATGGTCCTAAAGACCAGGAACTCTCATTTCTCCTTCTTCCCTAAGCCCCCACTGGAAAACAAAATCATTCACACAGTGACAATGAATTAATTGTGCCATTGCAGGAACAGCTCTCAGGCACCAGAAATTCGGAAGTGAGAGAACTGAAGCTCTTCATTCAACTTTAATTAAGTCCCAGTGTAAAATGTATTACAATAGTCTTTACTCTTTATTAACACAGCCTTGGGCCAACTCTTACACAATCCAGACAGTAGGTGTTTTCCAACAATACATTTTACACATGAGGCTGGTATTACTACCTATTGCTAAGCCTGCCCCATGCTTCTCTGACACCCCATTTTCAGTTGCTTTTCTCTCTCTCAAGCTCTATCATGTGGGAGGAAATTTTCCAGTCCTGGCCCCTTTTGTATTTTTTCAATGCAAAACTCACAGAGAAAATACCTAGCAAAATATTTCTCCCAAATTGAAACAGCAGGCTAATGAAAAATACACTATTTTGCCCAAACTCAAATATTTTGGCAACCTTAGGTTAGGCTGAGGCTTCAAAGCTTGCAGGGAATTAAGAGTACCTCTGCCTCACAAAGGAAAACACCTTCAAAAAAACAACAGCTCCTCTAATTTCTGCAAACGCTTATATAGCAATTAAATAATCCAGAAGCTCATTTTGTCACGAGTTTGTTCTGATTTGGGGGATGCGTGAGACCCTTCTCTTTAGTTTGTCCTGCTTGGGCTGAGACCAGGAGCAAAGAGAAGGAAGCTGATCTCTACCCAATGCTGACAGACTTGAAGAGAAGACGGGAACAGTAAAATGTTAGGAGTTCTTTGTTATTTGGGGGGACTATTAATTTTTTCTTCTGAAGGAACGTAGGCACAGTCAGATTTGGGAAGATTTTCACCAGGATGGCAAAAAGCACACTTTTGACAAAAAAATCCAGCTAAATGTAAAAGAAAAGGTGTGAAGGCGTTTTCATTGCAAAATTAAAACCCATCTTCTAACCACTTAAGAACTACTAACATTTTTTGTAGGTCTTTTCTTTCAGACTTAAACAATTGGGATAGAAAAGCACAGTAGATAAAATCTTTCCAAATTGCAAGATGCAGCAAAAGGGCCTTATAGGGCTTACACGCAATTCCTTCAGGCATAGGTGTCCCTCCTCTCAGAGGGACAAAGGGGATCAGAGGGATGGAGCAGCTCTGCTGGGAGGGAAGGCTGAGGGAATTGGGATTGTTCAGCCTGGAGAAGAGAAGGCTTTGGGATGACCTCACTGGGGCCTTGCAGTGCCTGAAGGGAGCCCACAGGAAAGATGGAGAGAGACTCTTGACAAGGGCCTGGAGTGACAGGACAAGGGGAAATGGTTGTACACTGACAGAGAGAAGGTTTAGATTGGATATGAGGAAGAAATTCTTTCCTGCGAGGGTGCTGAGGCCCTGGCACAGGGTGCCCAGAGAAGCTGTGGCTGCCCCTGGATCCCTGGCAGTGCCCAAGGCCAGGCTGGACGGGGCTCTGAGCACCCTGGGATAGTGGGAGGTGTCCCTGCCCATGTCAGGGGGGTTGGAATGAGAGAATGAGATGATCTTTAAGGTCCCTTCCAACCCAGGCCATTCTGTGATTCTATGGTTTAGACTTCAAACACTCTGAATTGGCAATATTCCCTTTTCTGTGCAAATCCATTTCAAATTAAATTAAACGGGAAACCCCAGAATTGCATTTGAAAATTAGGATCAATATGATTGTAAGAAAAAAAAAGAAATATCAAAATTCTCCCATTTTAAGTAACCTGGACTAATGACTCCTTTTTAACCAAATCACAAACCCAAATCTTCATTTAACAGTGCTATCACAGATGTAATAATGTCACATATTTACTCTGTGAATTAAAAACAATAAATTAGCACATGTTAAGGACAGCTTGAATTGTGCCTGTCTCACCTCCTGCTTTGAAATTAGCTCATTATTCACTTCTTCCAAGCCAAGAAATTTTAGGTGATACCTGAAGAAGGGCCAGAAGAGCCGTTTCAAGGTTGCAGGCACAGGACCAACAGCAGCACAACACCTCCTGGTTTGCTTTATGCTCCAGGGAATGCTGCCTGCTCACCCCATCACCCAGGGCTCCTGAGGAGGCTCAGCCTGCTGGACCATCAGCCTGGGCAGGCAAAGCATGAATAAAAACTGAATTCCAGGAAATCAATGAGCTTTGGAGACTCTTAACTCCCTGCAGAAGCAACCCCCTCCTTTGCTCCACTCAGTCTTCAGGATCAGGCCCAGTTCTCCAGTACACCCTGGGAAGTGAAAGAAGAAGAGGAATGTGGAACACTCACCACATCTGTGTTTGTGATCTTGGCCAGGAGGTCCGTGAGGCTGTCCCCATCATCGAGCTGAAGGCCACAGATGGCTGCTCCCACACTTCCAGTTGCTATCATTGATGGTGGGTACATGGCAAAGTTAAAATCTGCAAGAACAGATCTGGGAATTAGTCCAAGCCCAGACCAGAAAAGCTGCAAAACATCAGAGGCAAGCAACATAAAAAAACCACACCCAAGAATAAAACCCGGGGAAGTAGAAGAAAGGGAAAAGTGCCACTCTTTTTGGTCCCATGGAGCTCATTAGTCACACTGCTCATCACAAGCAGTCAAAGGAGGGGGAACAGACCTGCAAATTAAAATGGAAATGCGGTTCAGTCTTTTATTCTCACTGATGCATAAAGTAAACCTGGACAATTTTTAATAGTCTTTCCTTAGTTTTAAAGAAAAGGAAAGAGAAGAAGGAGGCTTTCTGTAATTTATGTCAGAAATTTGGGTCTTGGTCACATTAGATCTCTCTGTATAACTAGAAAACTAACTGGAATAAGGTATCACAAAGGACCAAAATGAGATTTTTAGTCACGTCAATTTTTAAAGAGTTAATTAATTCCAGCATTTAAAGACCTGTCCGGGAAAGAGATTTTAATTAACGGTTCATCTTTACTACCTTAGCAATTAGGAAGTGAGAACACTTACAGCCCATAGCTATGAAATCAAAGAACAAAGATTGCATTTGTCATTACTACTATTTTTTAATAAACAAGCTGAAAATACACTTCAGAACTTCCTCTCACACATCTGTTAAATCAGAAGAGAAATTAAAATAAAATCCTGTGATCTTTATAGGACAATTTTATGGTTTATGATACTGCCACAGACATTGGTTTATCAGCACTAGTTTATCTTGCTAAATACCAGCTCTCCCACATCTTGATATATTCCTAAAATAAAACTTGATTTGCAAGTTCTTTGGTTTAACAATAACTCATTGACAAACCTTTCTCTACCAATTTTCAGTATTAGCAAACCTTTCTCTACCAGTTTTCAGCTGGGGGAACTGGAGCAGAAGGAAGAGTAAACCAATGTAATACATAAAAAGAAATAAATTACAAGGAATACATTCCATCAATAGAAACAGATTACAGAAAAGTGTCCTGCTGCAGACCCCAAACCCCCTCTGTTCACAAATTCTGTAACCCTGCTGATGTCTGTGTAACCACTGAGGTTTTAGACACATGGAGAGCTGTTCTCAGCCTCCCAAACTCAGAGCTGGCACATACTTCAATAGCTGTGGAGACAGCATGTTCTTCTCCAGGCTGGAATAAATCCCTGGGATTGAAGCAGTCCAGTAAGAATGGCACTTGGGACATAACATTCCCCCAGATGGACCAGAACGGGGTGTTAGAAGTGGGGAGACAAAAGGAGGAGTTGAAACCCTGACATGGATTTCTCTGTCTCACAAAGCCACCAGGAGGTTCCCACCTGCAAGCCCAACACTGTATGCTGCTTCCTACCAGACATCACACTCTGACAGACACTTTTGAAGAGCAAATTCCCACTGGTTGAAGTAAGGAATATGGAATGCCATTATTATAAAAATAATAATTTATGCAGTATTGTAATAGTAAGAACCCACTGTACATAGGAAAGCTGACTCTTGGAAATTAAATTATAGTGCCCCACACTAACAAGTGAGACAACAGGAGAACCTTGACTCCCAAATTCTCAGTGCAGGATACAGCCCTGAGTATGCTGATCTCAGCACATGGCAAAGGAATGGGGATTACACTTCCAGGATTGCACTTTCTGCCAGTCACCAGTAGTGTCCCCCAGGGCTTAGGGTTGGGGCCAGTTCTCTTTGATAAATGACCTGGATGAGGGGATCGAGTGCACCCTCAGTCAGTTCTCAGGTGACACCAAGTTGGGAAGGACTGTTGATTTCCTTAAGGACAGGAAGGCTCTGCAGAGGGATCTGGACAGGCTGGATTGATGAGCCCAGGCCAGAGAGATGAGGTTCAACAAGGCCAAGTGCCAGGTACTGCCTCTGGGTCACAACCCCCAGCAGCTCCAGGCTGGGAAGAGAGGCTGGGAAGAGCCCAGCAGGGAAGGAAGGGCCTGGGCCTGCTGGCCCACAGTGCATGCCCAGGTGGGCGAGAAGGCCAATGGCTGCTGGGCTGGGCCAGCAATGGTGTGGCCAGCAGGAGCAGGGCAGTGACTGTCCCCCTGCTGTGGGCACTGGGGAGGCCTCACCCCAAGGGCTGTGTCCAGTTCTGGGCCTGGCACTGCAAGATGGACACTGAGGGGCCAGAGCGTGTCCAGAGGGGGGAATGGAGCTGGGCAAGGGGCTGGAGCACAAGTCTGATGAGGAGCGGCTGAGGGAGCTGGGGGTGTTTAACCTGGAGGAAAAGGAGGCTCAGGGGAGCTCTACTGCTCTCCACACCTCCCTGACAGGAGGGTGCAGCCAGCTGGGGGTCAGGCTCTGCTCCCTGGGAACAAGGGACAGGACAAGATGAAGCAGCCTCAAGTTGTGCCAGGAGAGGTTTAGATTGGATATTAGGAAAAATCTCTTCAGGGTGATCAGGCATTGGACCAGCTGCCCAAGGAAGCGGTGGAGTCACCATCCCTGCAAATGTTCAAAAAACATGCAGATGTGACACTTGGAGTCATGGTTTAGTCGTGAACACGGCAGTGCTGGGTTAGGGTTGGAGTCCATGGTCTTAGAGGTCTTTTCCAAGCTTAATAATTCTATGATCAAAACTATGGATTTATACAAACACACGTAAGGAATAACCACACCCCTAAGTTGGGAAGCAACTTCCATGTTTGATCTTGGACATGCCAAACAGTCTCTCACTTATGCATAGGAACTACAGAGCAGTTGATTTTCCTTAATTTTCCCCTCCTTGTCCAGAGTTTCAGGCAGGATGTAGTAAAAAGATGGTGCAGGGAGGTGCCATGTCCAGGCAGAATGGGCTGAGCAAAGGACACAGCTCCACCTGCCCTCTGAAATTCCTTGCCTCGCATCATGACCTCCACGCTATCCGAACGCCGGTGTTCTCGTGGCTGATTTTAGATCCACTCTCAGAAACTGTCTTCCTAGGAAGCTGAATAAAGAGGCACAGTGTCCCTGCCAACTAGCACTGCTGTAGGTCTGCTTCCACGTGGGGTCACATGCGAACATTTCTATGCCCAATAACCTTGTTAGCTCCCTTAATGTCATTCATAATGCAAATGAGACAGCGAGCGAATGGCCAGAGGCCCAGAGTGACTAAAGCTCAGCATCCAGAAAGTCTTACATTGCCTCTAGCTCTAAACTAACTTCCCTCCATAACAAGCACCATAAACTTGGCTATCAAAGCTACACATGCCCAGTCTTTGTTGTACAACAGGCAGCGATTTGTATCACTGGCTTCTATTTTTAGCATATTAATTAACTACTGCAACTGGTGAGGCAAGTGTCTCCAACTGGAGAGTGTGGCACCATTGTCTGAAGTCATCACCTCATCTCGAGCTATTGAAAATCATGGCAGTGACCCTCCTGCTGATATGAATTTAACCTGACATGCCCACAAAGGAATGGGGGGTGGTGCACCAATTTTGTGCACATGGTTCTCCACATCACCCTGGACCCTATTAGTGTGGAAAGAGCTCATTGAAAGAAAAGAAGCCACATTGTGCTGGGCCACCTAGAGGGTTGAATAGAAAAGGCTGAGGAAAAGAGCAGGCAGCGCAATAAAGGCCATAATTAACATATTTCCATATTCAAGCAAAGCAATAACTACGTGAAATGTTTGTCAAGGTGCAATGAAAGCATAAATATTAAGTACCGTATCTGAGGGGATGCAGAACCGCCCCCCCAGTCTCTTAGATTCCATTGAGAAATTCAAAACAAGCTTTTTACATGTTATTTTCAATTATAAACCTCTATCTCTGCTTCTACCATGACAAGACAAGCCTCGCCATCCTCACTCGGTTTTCACCCAGGTAAAACTGTCCTCCCTCCAAATTAGGTCAAAAATTTGCCCTGAGATTAAAGAAAAATTAAAAACAACAAAAAAAAAAAGTGGGGCACACAGAGAGAGAACCTAAAAATGTGAGCTGAAACATATGCATTTACTGCAAATTCTTGTAGGAGATGATGAAACCTGAACTACAGGGGAAATTTTATAAAAAGCACTTCTTACTGGGCACATGGAATTTTATAAATAGCACTTCTCCCTGGCCATCTGAAGCAAGGCTATGGGAGAAGCAAGGCAATGCTAAATCCTTCTGTGTGCAAACTTGACTAACACACACCCAGAGTCTGCATCTAAAGCATGGCTCTGACTCTAACTCTGTTGTGATTTATAGGTTTATAGTTGGGCTCGATGATCTCAGAGGTCTTTTCCAACCTAATTGATTCTGTGATTATGCCATTCCATGGGAAAAGTACAAAGGAGTCTCATTATAAGTTAGAGAAGCAGTGCCACAGCGCGTGTCTATGAGAATCTGAGCACATGAACACTTCAAGGGAACACACTGGGTTGTTAGAAAGCAAAACTTGTTTTACTTTCTATTCCCAGGCAATATACACAACAAACCATCCCATCCCCATTTTAATATCACCTATTTCCCAAACGACCTCAAAAACAAGTGACCAGCCCTGCACAACCCCACTGACTTCAGCGCTGGAATTAAAAAAAGGCAATGCAAGAAACAGCACCCTTTGAAACACAGCTACCTGTGGACCAGCCAGCCAGAGTCATCAAGCAAATTCAGGGTACCCTGAAGCTGCCCCCCACTTTCAGCCTGGAGCTGACACAGGCAGGGAACGAGGAGGTTTTTCTGCCCGTGGAGCACACGTAATCCACACTGAGGTTCCAGGGCTGTGAGCACCGCGGCTGAGCTGTTTTGCTGGCTCTCTCCCAATCCAGTGGTCTTCACTGCCTTCAAGCCAGGAAAATGCAAGGCTGACAGTCAGTCCAAAGCAGAAGGGAACTGGAGGAAGGAACCCAGAGAGGTCCTGCAAGGGGAAGCCTTAACTTGCAGCCAACAAATAAAACCATCGGAAGGAGAAGAGCACTGACAAATACGCAGGCTGAACATGCTCAGTGTGTCAAAGTCAGGTGGGGGAACTCTACCTACTTAAAACAACCTGTTTTACTGATCTGGCTCCTGGTTGGGCTTTTTTTCAGCAGGCAGTTTTCATCTCTGTCTTTTGATAGATATTTATTTACAGAGTTGGAAACTGATGTCATAAGGAAGGTAATTCTTCCCATGGTGGGGGAAAAAAGGGAGGAAAAAAAGGTATGTTACCTCCATCAGAAAAGCAGGTATTGATACATTAAAATTGTGTAGATAATGGTCACAGCCAGCCTCAGACTTCACCCAGCCAATCCCTGTACTATGAAGACAAGCATGGATCTATATTTAACCATCTAAGTTTAAAAGAAAAGTCTAAGATAAACAATGGAAGTAGTGAATTTAATTCTTGTCTGCTTTGATCCAAATGCAATTCCAGGGTCAGTGTGGTACTATTTTTTTCCTAATACATTTGGTTGTATCTGCAGTGACCATTTTTTTTTTTCTCTTCCTCTTACATTTCTCCAAGACACTGCAAATTTTCCTCACGTTAACTATTTTTACTTTTAAAGGCAAAACCAGATGACTTCAGCCCTTCAAAGCAAACATAAAACTTTCAAGTAAACCAGGATGCAGAAATGCTTCCATCCTTTGAGTAGGTGGGAGGGCAGGCATCTAATTCTGTTCCTCTCATAAAGCAAACAGCATTTGGCCTTTATACAAATGGGTCTGAAGTATCCTAAATGTTAATGCTTCATCACAACCATCCAAGGGAGGTAAAGACAGGGAAATACACTGAACAACCTATGCAAAGTAGAGGAGCACTCAAAACAATATGCTCATTAGTTGATGGTAGATACTATTTCTGAACAACTGTTTGCACTGGATTTTATTTGCACTTATTTTACACCCTCCTAACCAAGGATTATGATGATGTTAGTGCTTGAAGCACCAAAACATCAGACCTGCAGCTGGTAGAAAGGAGGGCAGCTCCTCTGGCAGCTGCAGGGTGATGCCAGCTTGTATCAGCACATGCTCTCTTTACTTCTTTCCACCTCCTCTTGCCATGCTTGACTGGTCATGAAATATTCCCGAGGCCCTGACTACTTGCTGATGGCACTTCCTTGGTTCTTGTGGCTCCATTGGCTGGAAAGTTCAGTATACTGATATGAGCTGGAACAAGCAAGAGCTTCTTCTTTTCTCTAGCAATAAATTAGCGCAAATTATTCTTTCTTCTGCTACGCAGGAATATCCTGCAAGCACTGCCACTTTGCAACATGTACTTTTATTTCTTAAGACATTTACATAATGAAGCCTCCACAGGCTTCATTCTTCCCCTCTGCAAAGAACAGGTCCCAAATAGAACTTGTATCACACTTTTCAGGCTCCAGTAACTTACACTGGATGAAAAGGGGATGCAGAGTAGAATTGCCCAGCAGGAATGCTGAGGAGCAAACAGGCCTCATTCTGTGTGGTCACCCCGTAGACCTCTACCAGGCTTGCAGACCTCATCTAGCAGTCTTCGTTCAGACAACACTCCCATTGACTTCCACAGAACTTCTGTCTGAAGAAGGATGCAGGATTTGGCCCAGAAGTTAAAAAAAGCCTTCTCAGCTTTCAAGTGTAGATGATTAATGTCCCAGAAACAGGGGGCAGAGGTTTGGCACACTGTATGAAACTGACTTAAAGCTGACATTTTGCCGCTCTTTCTCAGCCTCTGTGCTGACACAAGCCCGAGGCCTGAGATGCTGGATCCACCATGGGCACATCCCACCTGCCAAAGGACTCAGCTGAGGCATAGAAATGACCTTGCAAAGGACTGAGTCCAGGGTTTTACACAAGCTGCCTTCTATCTCTACAAGTCTGCAAAGGCTTCTTCTTCCAAGTTTTGGTCGCCACTCAAGTAAAATCCTGTGAAACTCCTCACAGAGATGAGTGTCTCTATTACAGCTCCTCTTTCTGAAAGCCTGTCATGCACAGGCCGCCCTCCCTCAAAAACCATTCCCTTACAGGCTCTCACATAAAAAGGGGTATCCTGTACCAAAACTGTGGCATGTACAGGCTCTGAGAGGAGTACGCAACACAAGGAAGCAGTTGTGCATCTGAGACTCTGAACAGGATGCAAGAGAAGAAATGATGAGCACACCCAAGTGTAAGGAAATAATGCCCAGTTCTCTTTCCAGCAGCAGCGTGGCAGGCTCTGCACACACCTCTGTAACCACTGCCCTCTCCCACTCCTTCCAGCAGTGATTCCCTGGCTTGGAGCTCATCACAGGCAACTGGCCAACCCCTGAGAGAACATTTCCAAGCTGTGCAGCGCTGTGCAAAGAGACAGAGGAACAAAGGATGCAGAGCAGTGAAGAGATGGAGGTGTGGCCAGGGTGGAAAAGCAACACAATCCCAGCGAGCAAAACAAGGATGATCTCCATTGGGCTCACAGCTGAACAAGAACATCCCATGTTGAAAAATCCCAGAATCATTAGGGCTGGAAGGGACCTCTGGAGATCACCCAGTCCACACCCCTGCCAAGGCAGGGTCCCGTGGAGCAGGTGACACAGGAGCGCGTCCAGGTGGGTTTGGAATCTCCCCAGAGAGGGAGGCTCCAGGCCCGCCCTGGGCAGCTGCCACCCTCAATGTACAGAAATTCTTCCTCACGCTGAGGTGGAACTTGGGTTTCAGTTTATGGGCACTGCTCCTTATCCTGTCGCTGAAAAAGAGCCTGGCACCATCCTCTGACAACCTCTTTGAGATATTTATACACATTAATGCGATCCCCTCTCAGCCTTCTCTTCTCCAGACTAACCAAGCCCAGCTCCCTCCGTCTCCCCTCATAAGAGAGAAGCCATAAGCACCACTTAGAGGCCCCAAATGCATTCTCTTGGTGCCTTGAAAATCCAGAAGCATTCTGAAGGAAATTTTGCTTGCACAGGGAGCCACCAGTGGGATGAGAAAACAATGACATGGTGACAGATCAGGCCATGCCAGTGCATAGTGTCCATCTATGCACTCTTACTGCACAGTGAACAAGGCAGCTGGAGGAAAATGCCACTTCCATGCCCTCCTAATGGAGGAAGAGACTCCTGAAACCTTTGTGAGTGCAGAGCAATGAAAGAGAAAACTTTATTCAGGAGGACACACAAGCTTCTGTCCTGCTCAGCAGCTGTATGCTCTGATGGGACCAAGGGCAAAGAGGGAAACATTCCAGTTCCAGTCATGCTCATGTGAATCATTAATCACTGCAAGGACTGAGGAGAGGCCGTGGGTTTATATCCACGCAGCTTGGTTCAGGACCTGGGCTCAAAATAAAGGCAGAGAAACAGAGAGAGTGCCAAAGTGACCAAACATTACTGAAAGGAATATGCAGAAGAACGGAATATCACCTCCTTTTGAGGAACATTCAGATGGAAAGGAGAACAGTGATGAGTATCACTGTGATCCTACACATCCAGTAACTGTTCATGGCTGCTTCCCTCTTCATTTGCTGACACTAAGTGCTGCAGGACTGAGATCAAAATCAGCTCTGTACAGGCAGGGAACACCTGGAAACTTCTGGTAAAATGTTTTTGCTGGGGAATTAAATGGAGCAGTTGCTGAAGAAGATCTAAGGCTGGGGGAGAAAAGTTCAAAATATGCCAGATTTTGTATGACACTTTAAAGTAAAGCAGAGAAAGCTGTGCTGAGATGAATCAGGAAATAGAAAGAGATTCACTGCTGTGCTCCAGACCAGAGCTATTAGCCAGGCAGCCAGGTCAGCTTCAGCAACAGTAAAGAGTCAAACCCAGCCTAAAAACACACATGGGGAGCAAGGGAAGGGGGAGCCACATGTCAGAGGAGGTCCTATTGCTGAAAGAAGGCAAATGGGGAAATGAAACACCAGGCTTAGCCTGGGCTGGCAGAGAGCAGCAGCTCTGAGGGAAAAAAGAAAGAAGAAACAGAGTGGCTGATGAGAGCTCTGCAACAAACAGAACAAGGAAAGGAAATGACAACTGAATCTGGAAAGGAAGTCTGATGAGAAGGGGCTTTTCTTCAAGGAGTGGCAGTGAAAGGGAAATGCTGTAGTAAGAACAACATTTCCACAATGGAAATTGAGGTAGCAGTTCACAGGTAATGTAGGAATGTGGTATTGAGTGCTTGGGTAAGACCTCTGCTTTTAAAATGAGAAAGTGTTGTGGGTCCTCCTCAAAACTACAGTGGTCTGTGGACAATGGCATGAGAAGAAAAGGAAATCTCCAGCCAGCACTACAGTGCCCTCACTTTTGGCAAGCCCTGTACTCAAAAATTATGTCTTTCAAGGGAAGAAACTTTTATTTGTTGTCTCTTTAAACTCTACACAAAGGACCCCATTTCATGCATTGGAGACATACAACATGAGAGGCAGATCACATGGGGGACACACACGAGGGAACTGCATGACTGGGCTGAAGGCTGGAGAGGGGGCACTGCTCTGGATCTCAGTAAAAGGACTTCTAGAGCATGGAGCTAACCATCAAAGAATTCATGGAGTGGAAAGAAGCCATGGACTTTGGAGACTCTTTCAGGAACCACAGTCTTGCAACGGTTTGGTTATATGGAAAACTTTAAGGGCAAAGGATTAATGGACCAGAATTTGAGATGTTAAATCATAATGAAATTCTAGGGCTCTCAAGAAAATGATGTGCTGGATAAAAAAGCACATAAACCAAAACACTGTTGGAGGAAGTGAAAGCAACAAAAGAGTGGGAAGATTGTCTGGTTTGGAAGGCAACACGAAGCTGTATTGGAGTTTGATAGCTGAGGGCATGAAGATCCAGGGAAATGTCCATGGGAAAGACCATCTTTTTCATATCACACAAGGCAGAACAGTGAATGCATCCTAAGTAAGGGGAGAAGGCAAAGAAATCACCAAGAGTGATCCTGCAGAATTTGAGCAATATTTCTATTGAGTCCTGTGGTCTTTGGTCTGAAAAGGATCATGCAGCAGTGGGAAAAGAAAGGAAGGTCTGAGCATCATGGCAACCAAAAAGTCCATTACCCTAACACAGACCATATACAAATCTCTAAAACAGATCAACTGAGGAAGGAAGAATTGGCCAACATTGTAAAAGCAGTCACTACACCTTATATACAAAAAACAAGCATTCAAACCCAAAAGTTGCACCGGGTCTTCCCTTTCCCTCTGCAAACACACAGGCAGAACAGTTCCTATCGCAAAGGACTAGGTACATCAAACTGGTGAATTCAAACACTGAGCCATCCACTACTTGATAATGACTCTGGAAAACACTGCATGCTGTTTACCTAGTTCAGGTCCAGCTTCTAAAAAGTAGTCTTACCATTAACCCTTCGGACAAAAATTCAGAGTACACTAATTCTGTAAAAGTAACTGAGGGAAGAAAAACCCAAACAACAAAGTAACACACAAACAAAAACCAGTGTTTTGCAGACAGGTCAAAATTAAAAAGCCTCTCTTCCACAGAGGCAATTATTCTCACAGAAATATTCAGAAACTGTCCTCAGCTGCGTGGCAAAAAGGGAGTGCAATGGTTCCCTACAAAACATGGTAGTTTCACTGCTTTCTTGGGGTAAAGCTAGGAAAGAATCCAATTTTTTTTTTAAATGTAATTACCTTTTAAATTGTCATTCCCTTTGCTTCAGGGATGTGGCAGTACCACATAAATGCTAAAATACACAGTTTTGCCTTTTATCTGGACAGAGTCCAGTTAATGAAAAGTTTATGAACACATTCGTGCAATGCATTAGCTAAAGACATTTTGGGCTAATGTGCCATAACAGCTTCTGTATTTGGATCTGTCCTTACAAAGGATCTGTGGCCCTCTAAATGAAGCAATGAACGGGCAAGATAAAACCCAGGATGCTCTAATCCAGCCTTACAAGACTTCACTGCAAAAGCACCACACATGTCAGCTGCACTATGGGTCACTACTACAAGAATTCTGCCAATGCACAGTTTTGGGGCCTGATTCACAACACCCTTTGCAAACAATCCCATGGGATTTAGCTCCTCTTCCCACATCATGTAAGGATGGAGGGGATGAAGGACCACCAGGAACAAATCTGCCCTTACAACCACATTATGAGGAGCAGCAGCAGCAGCAGCCAGAGCAGCTGAGCCTACCTGTGGCACAAAGGGCGATGAAGGTTTGTGCATGCTTCCGGATCAAAAGCAACTTGTCTTGAGGGAGAGGCACCTTCCTTAGGATGTGTTCAATGAAATCGTGTGGGGTGACGGCTGCAAGGTTCCACTTCAACTTCCCCAGCACCACCAGCTCCCATTCCTGCAGAGGGTGGACAGGGAGAGCACAAGAGAAGAAAAGCCATAAGCAAGCCTGCGAAAAACTTCTGCTTATTTCTTATTATAACTTTATCACTGCTAAATTTGTTTTGCTCAAACCCTTTTTTCCATATGCCTCTACTGCTTTGAAGTTGTTGACTTTATATTCTTTTTTTTTTTTGAACACCAGAAATGTCAGGCTCTACTGAAAATAATGAGACCTGGCAGCTTCTGCCAAGGTTTTTTTTTTGTGTTGTTTTTTTTTTTTTTTTTTTTTTTTTTTTTTTTATCCAGTGCTGAATGCCCACCCAGAAAGTTTAGACTGCAATTAGATATTGCCAAGGTCACTGTGGTCCTTTCCTAGTAACTTCTTTTAAATGGCTATAGTCCTTACTTTATAGCCATTTAAAGCCCTAGGGACAGCCATGCACAAAAATAACCTAGATATACATTCCTTTTCTCAAAACTGGGGAAGTTGGCTTGATGGCATTGCCTCCCAAAACTGTACTCCAAAGGTCCTGCAGATAAATCTGATGGTGCTTAAACTACTCGAAGAGAGGCTCTGCAGAAAGGAAACACACACAACACAGCCAAGAAGTAGCCTGTGTAAATTATCTGCCAGTAAATCATGTAGGAGCCATTCCCAGATTCCTTGCACGCCCAAAACTCCCACTGCAATCAAAGGAAAGCTTGGGCGTGTACGTAACTACCGGCCATTCCCTGAAATGGGATTCCATGTGCAAACAGCACCCAGATCCAGCCATGGGGTGCATGACCTGCATGTTTAAATGTTTCAACATTTAAACTGAGTTCTGAACACCTCACAGTGCCCCACAGAGTGAGCAAAGCTCAGGCTTCCAGCTCACATTTGTCTCATCCGTCAACTATTAGCTATTAACTAAATTCCATGCACTGATTCCCGAGTCCTGATGATGCCTGATGGAGCCCAGCGTGGTGGGGAGCCCCAGCTGAGCTGACAGAGCTGGCAAGTCAGGAAAAAAAAAAGTCCTTTAATTTTGCAGCCGCGGAGACGTCAACCAGCGTTGCTGAGAAACCATAAACATGGACCCCACAATGCCATTTCTGCAGTCCTTTCCCTGAATAGATGCCCACTTTAACAGCAAGTTACTTTCCTACGGACATTCCTGCTCGATTATGACAGAGCCCTCCATGCTCTGAGAAATTTCACATATATGCAAAAGGCCGCAGAAACCAGACGGGATTTTTGAATTTCTCAAGAAAACCTGTAAAATGTTGGAACATAATGATGATTGTGTGAAATCAAGGCCTGCTCTTCCCAGCATTACTGATGTGACAGGTTTTGAGAGAGAACAGTCAACCCAGAGGACCAAATACAAGGAAGCACTTTAAGCACATGCTTAAATCCACGTGGCACAAGAAGGTAGGGAAATTGCTTTGATATTCGCATGTGGGGACCACAGTACTTCCCCTGCCCATCTGTGCCACCAAGGGGACAGACACCTCCTGGCCCTGATAGCCAGGCAGGGTTTGAGGGCAAGCCTCTTTAACTCTGTGGAAGCGCGAGCTATCAACCCCAGCCCCTCCCTAGGGGGAATTCCCAGTGATTCATAGGAAAAATTCTTCAACAACTCAGATGGCTACGGTCATTTCTCTGACCTAGCATCCATGTCACCAAGGGGCCCTGGTGCCCATCCAGTGCTCCACATCATGATGTATACGTCACTTATTTCCTTCAGTAATTATCAATTTGCTTCTGCTTCCACTGTGTCTGAACTGAGAGAAGCAGCAGATGTGAGGTGATTTAACTGAGCCTCATCACACAGGATGGGTCAGGCTGGAAAGGACCACAGTGGGGCACCTGGTCCCACCTCCCTGCTCCAGCAGGGCCATCCCAGAGCACAGGACACAGGATTGTGTCCAGACAATTCTGGAATATCCCCAGTGAGGGAGACTCCACACCTCTCGGGACAATCTGTTCAGGGCTCGGTCACTGCCCAGGGAAGAAGTTCTTCCTCGTGTTCAGGTGGAACTCCCTGGGCATCAGGGGGTGCCGCTGCCTCTTGGGCACGGCCGAGCATCCTGGGCCCCCCTCGAGCATCCCGGGGCCCCCGGCCCCAGCCCCGCACGGCCGCGTGTCTGCCGCCAGGTGGCGCCGCCGCGCCGCCCTCCCGCGCACGTGCGCCCGGCGAGGTCCCCCGTGGGGACACGGCCGGGACACGGCCGGGACACGGCGGGGACACGGAGGGGACGGACCCAGCCCCGGCACCGCCAGCCCCAGAACCGCCGGTAGCGGCCGCAGCGCCGCACGGCACTGCCAGGCGGCTTCGGAGGACAGGGATGTCCCCGCAGGTGTCCCCCGCCCTCAGCGTTGGCCCCCGAGAGTTTCTGGCCATTCAGACAGGCGGGAAAAGCGTGGGTTTTTCTAAAAGGCAGGGGCTGGGTGGAGAAGTGCTGAGTGCTGTGCCAGAGGGAGAAAGGTGCTGTGCCGGAGAGGAGGGAGGAATGGGGCTGCTTACCAGCAGCTCTTGGGGTTTGATGGAATTGTCCGTGTATATGCACAGCTTCTCGGCTGTGAGGGGGATTGTCTCTTTCAGCTTGGAGGCCAGGAACATGCACACCGCCCCCAGCAGCTGCAGATGGCACTTCCGAGTGGGCACCACAGCTAAGAATCTGTCCAAGTAATTCATGGCCAGAGGGAAAACTTCTTCTTCGCACTTCTGCTCTTCGCAGACCTGCAAGTGAGGAGCGTGGGGAGGGAACGATGGGGCAGTCCGGGGGGAAACGGGGGTGGGAAGCGAGAAAGAGACAAGAAGGAAAAAATAAATAAATGAGTGAACCCACCAAACAGACCCCACTACTTCCCCTGCTTTTGCTCCTATTTTTGTTTCCCGGGGAGCTAAATTTTGGGGGAGGGGGAGATCTGTGGAGAGGCTGGGAAGGCTGTCAATCGGCTTTCACATTCCTTTAGTTCATTCAGTAAGAAATGAATTCAAGACACTGTGTGGGAGAGCCGAAAAGCCCCATCCAGCAGCAAGAGAGCAGCCTCAGACTTTTTTTTTTTTTCCTTTGCGACCCAATTTTTCTTTTTTATTTCGTCATATTTTCAAAAAATCGATAAAAAATATCAAAACTTCCCCGGCGGTCCCGGTTTTGGGGCTGGTGGCATCCCGGGACGATCCCCTATCGTTTCCGACAATTGTAAAAATTCCCCCGCCGGGTGTTCCCCAGCCCTGCGCCCCCAATCCCGCGTTGTGGGGGAAGGACGGGAGACATAGCGAGGGCGAGGTGGGGTGGAGAGAGCCCGAGCCGCCTGGATCCTTTTAGCAGGCAGCGAGGAGCAAAATTCTTTTAAAAATTTACAAAAAATCGGAGCCGCGGAGAAAAAGCACAAATCGCACATGAAAACCAAGCGGGGAGTCTGGGCTTTCCAGTCCACGGAGTTTAACTCCGGAAAGGTCCCCCCCAAAGGAGATCCGAAGGGGCAAAGGATGGCTGGTGGGGCCAGCGCAAGGCAGGCGAGTCTGCGGGGCTGCGGGCCCGCTGCCGCTGCGCCTGAAGCCTCGGGGCGAACGGGGGGTTCAGCGCCGGCCCCACGGCCCCGACACACCGGGGGTCCCGTTCCGCGGGGCCGGGGGGCACCCCCGAGCCCCCCGGGAAGCAGCGGGGGCAGCCGCGCTCGGCGCCTGCGAGCAGAGTCCGCATGCAGCGCAACATGGCGAGAAGAAGGCACGTCCTCCCCACTGCATACGTGGGCACGGAACCCTCGCCGGGCAGAACGCGTGGCACACGGGGCACCCCCCGACCCTCGCCCTGCCCCGCGTGCTGCTCCTTTTTCCCGGGAATGCCTCAATCACAAGCGCTCCCGGAGGCGGATTTTCTTTGCTTTTAATTGCAAATGACTTTTCCAACTCTCCCCCCCCCCACCACCACCACGCCGCGCTTCCTCCCCTCCTGCACCCCGCTGCCGGAGCCCCCCGGAAGGGGCGACTTCCCCCGCGGGCTGTCGGTGTCCCCCGCGCCCCTTTCCGCACCGGCTGGGCTCCGGAGGGGGACAAGGAGGAGAGGGGATCGACAAGAAGAAGGCACCCGGTGATCAGAAGAGCGAGGGGGCTGCAGGGGGAGAGGGGCCGGGGTGCTGCCCGCGGCCGCTCTGCCTCCCCCCCTCCGAGGGGCCGGGGTGTACGAACCTCCAGCATCCAAGTGGCCACCATCCTCCTCATGAAGGGCTGGATGTCCTTCTGGACGCACTTGAAGTAGGAGCATTGGGGCAGATACCTTTCCTCTATGGTTAGTAAGTTGTGCAAAACGCGGTCATCGTAGAGCAAGTTCGGGTCAGGCAGAGCTCTCCTCATGGGATCCACCTCGCAGCACAGCAGCTCCATGTTTCCAAAGAGATCTCCCTCTTTCTCTGATGGGAAAGGTTTTTTCCTTTTTTTTTTTCTTTTTTTTTTTTTTTTTTGGAGGGGGGGAAGGGGGTGGGGATAGGAGAGGGGTAAAGGAGGAGGGGTAGGTGGGTGGGAGGAAGACGGCAGGGCTTTCCAGCTCGCTCCTGCCTCCCTTGAAACTTGTCTCTCCCTCTCTTGATTTCTAGCCTAAAGTTGAAGCGAAGTGACGCAACTCGCCAGGGCAGGCAGTTCTCTCTCTTGTTATTATGGAGAACAGCAGCTGGTCAGACGTAACATCAAACGCTTTTTTTTTTTTTTTCCCTCTCTATAAGCTAACAAGGAACCAGGAGGCCCTCGTATAGGGACACACAGACACAAATGACAGCTTCTCTTTTGCTTCCTTCCAGCAACCAAATTAAACCCGTTCCACAATTGCCTTCTGAGGGAGCCCGTCCCGATCAATTTCCCTCTCCTTATTGCAAGGAACTGTGGGCGCCCCTCGGTACCCACCCAGACGATGGGGGCGAAGTATGAAATGCCCTGGCATAGCAGAGTGCCAGATCCATGTCTCGCTCTCCCTGCTCCGGCACCTCCTTAAGCCTCCAGCCGGAGGGGGACAGAGCTCCCCGCTAACAGCAAACCCCCAAAAAGCCCTTGAGGGGTGGGGGTTCCGCGGCGTCTTCGGGGTGAAATCTGACAACCACCACGCTACTTCCTCCGGCACACATTCGTGGTTCGAGCAGGCGAACCGTCTTAGCGTTGCATGGCCACACTGATATAACTTTCTAGGAAACACAGCGGAGGGAGGGAGGAGGGAGGGAGGGAGGAGGGAGAAAGGTTGGCTGGGGAGGAGGGGGGAGGTGAGAGGAGTTATGTCCCACACAGGGTGACTTCCACCCGGCTCGCACTTCGCCGGTAGTCGCTCCCCGCCTGCAAAATGTGACAACTCTGCGAAGTCTCTGCCGCTGCGGCAGAGCGGAGGCTCCCGAAGGGGAAGGCGCTACTGGGGCGGGCGCGGAGCGGCCGCAGCGCCGCGGGGAGCGGGGTCCCGGCAGCGGCCGCCCCTCAGCCCCCCGGCGGCGGCCGGCGCGGAGGGTGGGCCGGGGGCGGCGGGCACGGAAATACCGCCTTAAAAGTGCGAGCGGGGACTTTGGGGCGCCGCTTCCCCTCCCGCTATTTGCATAGCCAATAGCTCTGGGGCTCTCGCCGCTGCGCGCTGATTGTTACCGGGCAGATTATATTTTAAGGGCGCATGGTGCCCGAGCATCGAGAGCAATCCGGGAGGGATGGGGCGAGAGGGAGCCCTCTCACCTGAGCGCACCGCCGGAGCCGGCAGCCGCACGGGCTCTGCCGGCCCCGGGGGCAAGGCGGGCGAGCGGCCGTCGTTGCCCGCGAGTGGGCACCGGCGCCCCCTCCCACGCCAGCGCTCGCCCTTCTGCATCAGAGCGGATGGGAGGGGTGGGAACAGCTGTGCCGACTCTCGCCGGAGTCCAGTGGCAAGGCTGCCCCGGCAAAAGCTGGTGGGACACGGCCCCGCAGCGAACCCGCCCGTCGGAGCAAAGGGTTACTTGGGCTGCAAAAGCCCGCGGGAGTGTCGCCCGCCCCCATCCCCCTGTAGCGGGGGCAGCCGAGAGCAGCATCTCCCCACAGACTCATCCCCGCGCACCCCTCGTCCCGTCCGCGGAGCGCGCAGCCTCCGGGCGCAGAGATTGTCTCTCCCTCCCGAGACGTGGGGAGCTGCCGGGCATCGTGTGTGGCCCCGGCGGCCGAGCCGCGGGGTACCGGGACCCGAGCAGAGCCGTGCCAGGCAAGGCTCGCGTTTGAGCGGCGGCGAGGAGGGGGCACCCCCCGGCGCACGGCGAGGGCGGCGAGCGGGACCCGCTGCGGCGCGCTCCGCAATGAAAAGCTCTTTAACTTCCACCATTCATTTCCCCTTCCTGGCTGCTCCTGCGAACAGGGAGCGTGTTGTGTCAGTGCACGTTTTCCTTCTCCAAACTTAAATTCATAAGCGCTCCCGTCTGGCTTTGTAGCCCGACAATGCAGCGATTGTGATTTATGTGGGTTTCGGGGGGGAGGACAACGGGTATCCCGATTGTCCGGCAGCGACTTTCCGAAGTGGGGTGATGTCTGGGGCACGGCGGAGAAGGGATGCGGGGCCCCCCGCGCCCCGCGATGGGGCGGCAGCCGGGAGAGCAGCCGAGGGCACCGCGGGCGGGCCAAGGTGCTGGGCGTGTGGTGGGGATGTCCCGTTAGGGGGAAAAAAAAACCTCCCTAAATCAATAATAAATGGAAGCGTGCCAGCTCTGCACGCGGAGGTGCGACTGATCTGCAACAACGTCGTGAAAAAAAAAAAAAAAAAAAAAAAAAAAAATAAAAAACCCTACCAAAACAACCAAAACACTTTCTCCCGGTGCGACGGTTTTTATGCGCTCGGTGCCCTTTCCAGCGGGAAACACCGTCCCTGGGAAGCTCGGCCGGCAGGGAGGGACGGTGCCAGGGGACCAGGGACATAGAGCCAGGGACCCGCGGCCGCGGAAGCCAGCGTGCCCGAGCTGCCCCTTCGCCTTGTCCCCGTGCCCACGGGCGCTGCCGCATGCGTTTGGAGGCAGCAGATGTTTTAACAGCCTCCTTGTAGAGATTACCGAGTGCCATATGTTAAATACCACCCTTCCTCCGGAAAAAAAAAAAAAACAAAACCAAAAACCAAAAACCAAAAAAAAACCCCACCAAAACAAAAAAAAACCCCAACCCCAAAACAAAAACAAAACCACCAAAAAACAACACCTCCCCCCCCAAAAAAGGGCAAAAAAAATAATAACAAAAAATAATGCAACAGTACAACAGCAAAACCCACCCTTTTCGCACTCGCTCCCCTTCTTTTGCTGATCTGCCTCACCCTTTTAAAAGCATAAATGATTAAATCAAACGTCGCGGGATGTGCGCCCTGCCCCGGACGGGCGCTCCCGCGGAGCCGCGGGGGAGCCGCGCTCCCGGGACAGCCGCTCCTCCTTCCCATCCCTGCAGCCCCGAGGGAAGGGGGCTGTGCTGCTCCCAAACCCACCGCAGCCGCCGGGTGGCAACACCGCCGGCATCATTTACGTCTTGGGACACTTGTGCGGGGCACCGAGTCCGGTGTCACGGCTCCTCATCACCAACCCGACGCGCGATTATCGTGTAATCGATAATATGTAATGATATTTTATTGGCCTCTGTAGGAGAGCGCTGCAGAGCTCTTGGGGCTTTTAAATAAATCCTAAATTCGTCATCATTCCTATTTATTTAATTTATTTTCCTCAGAGAACCATCAGGAAGATGCTTCAGGGGACAGGATGGGCTCAGGTTTGCAGAGCAGTAGACAACGGCTTGAGTGCGCCCGGCGGCCGCGGGGTTTTTGTTTGTTTAAATGGAATAAGTATTCCTTTGCAGTGCTTGAAACCTGAAGGCTGGAGTGTGAAACATGAGAATCTGAAAGTGAAACCGACTGGAAGCCAAAAAAGAAACAGATGAACGTGTTTCCCCTGTCCAAGCTGAGGAAAGCCCCAAAAGCAAACAAACATCATGAATAATAAAATGCGCAATAGATTTGAAATAAAGTTATTCCAACTTCAGTCACTGGAAGGAGTCTAGTTTGGTGGTTTGGGTTTGTTTGGGCTTTTTTGTTAATTTATCTGGGTTTTAGCCATTCAAATGTAAATCACATCATTTCAGGCTGTGCATTCAACAGGAAAAACATGATAAAAATTATCTTTTATTTCCTCTGGTTTTTGATGAAAGACTGGGAAAAGGATCTTCTGGGTATCATCCATGTATTTTCAAGGAGTTTTTTAATTATACAGGGTAGTTTTCAACTCTAAATAAATGTGTGGAGGCAACTTTATGATTAACAGCTGTATTAGACAACATAAGTATTGAGCAGGTGAAACATACCCTGTAATAAAACTATTCTCACCTTTACAGGGTGATTTTATGCAGGCTCAACAGTTAACAGCATTAACTAATTAATTCCGTGTGATTGGTTTATATATTTTTAATTAATTGCTCCTTTCTGTTTTGTGCAAAGTTTCTTCTTTAACCTTTCTCATTCCCCAGTTTAAACTTTTCAGAGCAGTAATTAGAAACTGTGTTTGTGCAAAGAGTGCACAACTCCAGTCAGATTTCTTTATTAGGTGAGATGGGAAAGGAGTCCAAAAAAAACCTACCAGGATGGCCATGTACCTGGGATTGATGTTTTATGCTGGAAGACTCGATAAATTCATCACATTTAGCCCAAAGAATTCCCAGGCTGACATTACTGCCTTATCCTTTGCAGCCGCCGCACTCCTCTCCAGGGGGGGCAGGGTGATAAGGCTGCGCTCGTTTACTCGGACAAGGAACAGGGAACAGGTGCCTCCCACGTGCCAGGAAGTCAATGGAAAGTGACATTTTTTACCCTGGCATGCAGAACTGTACAGAGACGCTGTGATTCTTTTCTTGGGTTTGGGTTTTTTGTTTTTCTGCTTTTGGTGTAGATATTTGAAAGAGCAAGCAAGGTGCTGGTAAATTACAGGTATGAACCACTGATATCTATTTCATCATTAATAATAAGATAGAATCTAAAGGTGACAATCCCCCCCCCCTTTTTTTTTTCTCTTCTCACTGCCTATGAATCAGCTTCCTTTTCTGCTTAAAATGGCTTTGCTGTTAACCTCTTGCATTCCCTACCTGCTGGCATGTTTGTATCAATCCTTAGTTTAAGAATGGCTTCAACATTAAATGTGCAAGATTTTTTTTCTTTTTAGACTGTTGAGATTTATCAATAAAAGACTTTCTGTCCCCAAACCTGCAGCTGATCTCCAATTTTTAGAGCATCTTGCTGTGACATAGCTTCCTTCCTTCCTTCCTTCCTTCCTTCCTTCCTTCCTTCCTTCCTTCCTTCCTTCCTTCCTTCCTTCCTTCCTTCCTTCCTTCCTTCCTTCCTTCCTTCCTTCCTTCCTTCCTTCCTTCCTTCCTTCCTTCCTTCCTTCCTTCCTTCCTTCCTTCCTTCCTTCCTTTGCAATGCTCAGTCTGTTCTCTGTGGTCTCTCAGGTGGTTCTGCTCTTACTGAAACAAATGTGGAGCTTCAATTCCATTTTATTTGCTTTCTGTCTACACTGAGGAAAAGATTTTATATTTCATACACATGTGTAGCATGCCCAGGTCTATAAAAACAAGGAATAGGAAAGCAAGGTGTTAAGAGAAAATTGCTCCTTTTATGGGGATTTGGAAAGGGCATATTTTAGTTGTTTTAACAGTGCTGTGGACTGCTATATAATCACAGTATTTACTCCCAGGAGAGCAGCTGTATTTGAAAGGTAAGTGTAATGATTCTGTTAATCTGCAGTGACAGAATTATCACGACACAGGGTCCCACATTGAATAGTTTGCTGAAACATATGAGGCATATATTGTCTGCTAAAGAGTGAGATATTTTATATGGACCTTCATCAGGGTGGGATTTTGGTTTGGAAGCCTTGTGAATGACTGTGGGGTGGAGATGAGCTGGACCTCTCATTGTGTGCAGATGTGTAGTGCACATCCATATTCTGAAAAAAAGGTGGATTTTTTAAAGGAAGAACAGCTTATTTTGTTACCTCTGTGAAAGTATCAAAAATTGTCCATGAAGAAATATAAGGCTCTCAACCAGTATTTTGGATGTCCTCTTTGCATTCCAAGGACAATGAAATACTTCATAGATCTGCTGATTTTTGCCTTCTTAACACGATCAGACAAACAGAATAAACTTTTATTGCCTGACAAAGAGACAAACACATAAACCCCTCAAAACAATTGTATCACAAAATAAAATGGTGTAAATAAATTCTCTCTGCTGAGGTAAACTATTTTATTTGTAATTTCCTCCTCCAAAACTGCTGGATTAAAAGCTATTCCCATGGATAAACAGTCAGGATATTTTACTACTCAGCTCTGTGTCAATTACATCTACACCTGGGAAAATGAATTGCTTTTAAAATATTAATAGCCTAAAATACTACATTGCATATAATATTAATGACCACCTGAATACAGTGCTATCATTTGCTTCTTTTTTCTCTGCTTCTCTTTAGGGAATGTTCCAGCACCAGTATGCCCCAAAACTATGCATTTTATAGTGGTCAGATTTAAGCATTTTGAAAGGTCTTGCCCTTTTTCACAGTGGCACTTATAGCCATAGCCCTCAGTCACTGGCTAGGTGCCATGTGGCTTTTGAATAAATGGCTTTATTGAGAATTCAGACAGTATGGGCAGTGAGAAAACCCTGTCACCTATGAGCTCCTCAGCATCCCTGGCTTCCCCAAATCCTTCTGCTCAGCGCTGCTGCCCGCGGTGAGGCTTTGCTGGGCATTTCAGTGAGCAATGGGCAACCAGGAGTTCAGGCACTGTCCCTCTGTAGAGGAGGGTGACAAACATCTTTGTTCCAAGCTCAGCCCTCAGCTATTTCAGACCTCAGCTCCCAGCATTTACACACAGTCAGGTTTTGGCTGACTGAGGTGTCTTGTTAGGGATGGTCAAAGTCATGTCTGAGGAGGCCCTTGTTTGGTCTGGGCACAGCTCCTGATGCGGGTGAGAAGTCGTTTGGGCAGAGTCAAGAGGGCTGGTGAAGTGATAGCTGCCCTCCTGGTGAGGTGGAAAGAAATTCTCACAGGTGTCTGTGAAATCCATTGCTGCTGCTGCCCCTGGAGAGCTCCCAAAGCTCCTCCATCACTCCACAATGGCAGAACACTTCAGCAGCAGCTGGGCAATGGTGAGCACTTTCTCAAGGGCTGCATCTCCCCAGGAGTGTCCAAGGAAAATGTCCTCCCCTCTCTGCAGCTCTGCTACCTCACCCTGGCAGCATTTGGCTTTTCATTCTCAGCTAAGACACCCTCTTGCTCCACTGCTGTTTTCCCTGAATCTGGAGCTGGAGTTAACAGGCAGGCACAACTTCCTAGGCACAACCTATGCTGCCTTCCTGATGTTTTACTGCACCTAAATAGACATAGGTCTGAGAGAAACATTGCTGCCATAAAGAGCTAGGTTGGAATTCATCTAGTCCAGTCCACTGCTCACAGCAGGGCCACCTCCCAAGCTGGATTGGGTTGCTCAGGGCCTTGTGCAGCCAAAACACCCAAGGATGGATCTCCCAGTCTCTCTGGATAATGCCTCAGTGCTACCCCAGCATCAGGTGGAAGAACCTCGTAAAGAACCTTTGTTAAGAAAGTTTAAGAACTTAATTTCTGTTTCTTTGTTAAGAATTCTTGTGCCTGGTCAGAGTTTGCCTGGCTGTAATTCTTGTTCATCCTCTTGAAGTCTCCTGAATATCTGAAAAGCAGAAGGAAGCAGTGGTGGGTGCTTGCTGGCCACTGGCATAATTGCATATTCATAGCTCAGGGTGTAGCATACAGGATTTGTATTGTGGCTTTTGTTGACTGGAACTAAACTGCCTTAGTAACTAAAAAAGTCTCTACCATGTCCCACACTGCTCTCCTTCATTGAAACTTCCAGATCTCCTGCAACATCTCCTCCCTTGGCTCTGTTCTTGGTCCTTCTTCATCCCTCATGGTGCCCCAAGCAAAACTCTTTTGTGCTGTTGTCTTATTTCTCTGTGTGCTGAAACTCTCCCCTGGGCTTTCACCTCATCCTGACATTGCAATAACCTCTTGGAGCAGGTTCCTGGAGTGATGTTGGTAGCTCCTCATCCTGTCCTGTAGCTCTTCCCAAGGTACTGTCTGCTGGCTGGCCTGGGAGCTCTTTGCCTGAGTGAGTTCTCATGCCCAGAAATGAACTGTTTCTTTTTGGGGTTTCAGATTTTTATTAATAAGGCTCATTGTTGCCAATCACCATCCTCAGAAGGGAAGCTTCCCACAGGTCAGGAAAGCACCATTTCTGTTTTACAAATATCTGAGGCTCTATGCTGCAGAGAAACTTCTTACATGAGCTCTGTGGCACATCATGGAGTGGCATTGCCTTTCCAGTGCCCCAGCAGTTCCTGGCCAGAAACACCTCCCTCACCAGAGAGGAAGGTTCGTTTTACAGATCATTTTCACACTTGAGTTCTAACACCACCTTCTCTTCTGCCCCTATCTCACAAATGTTGCACTGGAAAGAAGGGAGGGAAACTGGTTTCTCTGTCTATGAATAGATGGACTATTAGAGACTGTTGGCACCTGAATTGGCTTGTTATCTTCAGATAACAAAGGAATTGCTCCATCCTGGAGAAGGTCAGGTTATGCAGATTCTCTGGGAACTGAGGGACAAGAATTCCCTTAGAGGAAGGGCTGAGAAGCTATTTGCAAAGAAAGCTTGGGAAGGTAAAAGATCAAGAAGGGAACACACCTCTGTAGAAGAGAACCCTTTTTAATGAGTCAAGTACCTGTGAAGGGGAGCTACAGAAGAAAGGCTAAAATTTGATGTTGCAACACCCTGTTCAGGGTGAGAAAGTGAAAAAAGGCTGGCCTAAGAGGATTTGGAAAGGGCTGACAAAGGACAGTGAAGAACCAGAAGCAGGGAAGTACAAATAGACTCGGCTGTTGCATTCTTTGGCTCTATAGATTTTCTTGCACATCTCAAGTAAAGCGTGATTATTTTTACAAACATTACACAATCACTTTGCTATGTATTTTAATCGTTATTTATCCTTGAGGTGGTAAATTATAAAGTAGAGGGCCTGCAAGGGTGGGATGCAAACAGAAATATAAGTTGGAACTCCTGGAGAGCTGGGAAAGCTGGTACTAATCTCTGTTTCTGGCTGTGGGGTCTCAGGAAGGAGGACTCAGGGAGGAGCTATGTCCTGAGAACACACTTAGAAAACTCCTGTTCCTGGGATCTGTTTGGTTTAAAGCAGCATAAAAACCATCTGCTATGTCCCACACACAACCCTGTTATGGATAATCAAAATATTATATATAGGGTTTTGAGAGGACTCAGCAGGTTTTGGGGACAGAGGTTTGGGGGTTTCTTTTTTAATTTTCTTCTTTTTTCCTATGAAAGTCAGGGACAGATTGAAATCTGCTGACTCCAGCACTTAAAAGATGGTTCAAAGTTGGCTTGGAATTTCCAAACCCTTCTGGGAATCAGAGCATATGTCCAGAAGAGCATCAGATACTCAGAGAAAGTTAGAAGTAGACGTAATCTGGTTTATCTTCCAAGCTGAATAGTAATTATAATGTTTGCAGACAACTTTCTTATGCTTACTGTAACTGTAGCTTTTTTCCCCCCCTCACACTACAGAAACAGCATATTCTTGTCATGCAGCTGTTGCTTACTGTGTCTTCCTTCTGCTTTGGGTGGATTTTCCCATGTTCATATCTGTAGCTTTTGAGTCCTTCTGTCACTGAACAGCTGCAGGCTGATACTAGATAGAGCTGGATTTTTTTTCTGTGTTCACACACAAGCAAGCTTGTGAACAAAAGATTTTAAAGGAAGCTGATAAATGAACAAGGTCTTTTGGACGATGCAATGTTGCTAACGGTGCGGACAATGGAAATCCTTGTGCTTGTCCTCACTGAAAGCCAAGGAAGACATAACTCAAGCTGTTTTATCTGGGAGCCTCCAAGCTTTTCCCTACAGGCTCCAGAGAGGATGTTCCCTAACGCACTCATCCTTCATGTGACAGAAAGGGAAGGGCTATCTCCCAGCCTAAGCTTGCCTTTCTATTTCCATTTCACTTGGACCCTCTGAGGGGAGCCCCTGTGTTCAGAGCTTTCCCAGGAGCTCCAGATGGGGCATGTGCAAATCCCAGAGCTTCCCTGTGCCTCCAAGGGAGGCAGATACACTTCTCTGGATGGATGTCCATCTCAGCCCTGCTCTGAGGCTGGACTCTGTGCACTTTGCCAGCTGTTCAGCTGCTGGGCCCAGCCAGGCACAGTGGCTGCCATTGTGTCCCGAGGGGATGGGAGCGGGAGCGTGTGTGGGGAAGTTGGATGTACATTTGTCCCATTCCTGCAGCTCTCTCACATTTCCTTTGGGTTCTGCCTGAGGACCCTGGGGACAGCAGCTTTATTTGTTTGTTTTTCCCGTATCCTTAGCTTCTTTTTCCATTCTTGAAGTAATTGTTCCACTTATATGAAAAAAAAATTTCAAATCAGCAGTGACTGACCCATTTGGCTGCCACCATCCAGTGTCCACTCTTGCACACAGTGGGACAAGGACAGAGACAGATCCTGGTGCAATGGGAAGGGGCACCACAGGGAATTCTCTGGCCAGCTCACCCCAAGCAAACTACAGGAGGGTGTTTTGAGGAGGAAAATGAGAGGCCAGGGTGTTCAACAATGGCTTTGGCACAGAGCTGGCCACCCTTTGCCCTCTCTGCGCCAAGGGGCTTTGCCAGCATGGATGTTTGTGTGTGGAGTGTGGGCTCAGGATGGGGGAGGCAAATCCAGACAGATGGACAAGGGAGGATAGAAGGGTTATGGCCAGCTCTGCTCAGCCTTCCTGTGTCACAGCTGCTTGGGACACTGCCAGGGGTGGGCTCTGGGGTGAACATAGGGAGAGGGAGGGGAAGCACCAAACGCAGACCTCTCACTGGAACACAAAAAGAAAGCAATAAAGGAAATTTGAGAATAGCGGGAGACAAAACACAGGGTTAGGTGTATCCTTGGGCTGGACTGGCTGTGTCCATTTGTTTTCCCACTTTGCTTCATCTCTCTCTTGTTTTAAGGGAGATTGCAAGGTTAGAGTTTGGGCCACTGATTTGTGTTTGGGCACAGTCAGACACCTGAGGAAACACTGTCCATGTGCTAGCAAGGAGACCCAGGCTCATCTCCACTTCTCTTAGGGCAGCTCCAGTGTTACACACCTGTGGTGAAATATGTGAAGCCTTCCATGGCATTCTCCTCCCACTGGTGGTAGAAGGGCAGAGTGAAAGCATGACATGATTTTTAGCAGCTTTAGACAGCACAGCCTGCCCTGGGTAAATGTCAGCCTGCCCAGACACACTGCTCTGTTGGGGCAGGCCTCTGGGCACTATGGCCTGGTAGAGGAGAGTCAGACTTGTGGAAGGCTTATCCTGTGGGCAGCTGGTAAAAATGCTGTAGTCTGGATGAGTTAGCTCTTGTATGAACTGCTACAAAGCCAGAGTGCCAGTTTCTGCTCTGGAAAAGTTATTCCCTGTCTTCATCCCATCAGTGAGTTCAGCACCTGTAACTGAATGGGCCAAGGAAAAGAAATGTGAAGGGGTAAGTGGTATTTGGGATACAACTGGTCCACTTTTGGCACTTCCCAACAAATATGCACTTTTCCATGTACTGATCTTTGCACAGAAAGGTGCTGAGCCTCTTCACCATCCCACAAACCTTTCCATGCTGTTCTTGTCTCCCTCTGGCCCTCCAGAGACTTGGCAGTGGCAATGCCCCTGGTGTCCTGTGAGTGCTGCTCAGCATGCTGGATTGTCCCAGCTCATCCTTTCCCTGGGCTCCCTGCCCTCCACTGCAGCCCCACCTGCTGCCCCTCATTGTCCTGCTACCTGTGTGGCCAGGCACACAATGGGAGCCTGGGCTGTGGTTTCCAGCCCCTCAGGGACAGAGCTCTCCAGGCAGTGTGGATGAAGTGTCATCCTAAGAGTGGGGTCTCATGCTGGGGACATGTTGCTTACCCTACCCTTATTGCAAATATGCTTTATCTGACACTGAGAATGGAGGAAAGACTTCCTTAGAAGCTTTTTGTTTTCTATTCCTACTAATTATGGCTTAATACTGTGGTGGAAGCATGGATGGGGTGTGAATGAGGGGAAGGAAGCATATGGGACTTCAGGCACAGAAGGAGCAGGGCCAGAGAAGAGAAGTCAGAGGAATAAGAGGAAGCATTTTACAGGGGGAGAAGGGGGAGAGAGTAAAATGTGTCAGTTGTGTGAAAAGTGGAGACCTGCAGGGAAAAGCAGGGCTTAAACTGTGCCTAGGGTGCTGTGCCAGCAGGAGCTAAGCTCCAGCAGTGGGGACTGATGGAAAATGACAGCTGCAGTTTAAGTCAGGAAGGCTTCAGGGCCATCTCCCATCACATTTTGACAGGCTGCAGTGTGGTACTGGCCCAGAGATACTGCACCATCTCTGCTGGCACAAGGGGGAATTAAGAAATCTGGCAGTAATCTGAGCAAACCCAGGAGCTGAGGTGAAGGAACACAGTATCAGAGACAACCCAACTGCTATAAAGGCTTTTATCTAAAGACTTAAAGAAAACAATATGTCTTGGAGGGATTGCTCACACAGTGGTGTAATATTTTGCACTGAAGAATTATTACTATCTATAAAAACTTATGAATGGAGACAGTACTTTGTAAATAATAGAAACAAACATTTTGCTTTGAAAACTAGCATGGGATTAGAAAGGATCACCCTCATCCCCAAGGCAAGTCCTCTGCAAATCACAGACCACTGAGCAAAGGTACTGAGCTCAAAGGGGTTCATCCACCATTTATTTCCAACAACCCATCAGAGCTCAGATGATTTTTCAGCACTCCATGAGAAAATCCTTCGTGAAAACCCACCCAATAGGGCATGGGAGAACTGTGTCATGGGAAAGTGGATAGATCAAGGACCTTGCTGAGATGATCAGCTCCTGCTGACCTAACAGTGAGTTTTACTGCATTGTTGTTCCTTAAAAATGGTTCTTCATCAACAACTTCCCAAGTTTCTGATTTGTTTGTTTTGTTTGTTTGTTTTGTTATGTTTGTTGTTTTGTAGTGTTTTGTTGGTTTATTTTTTCTCCCAAACAATTGACCCAGCAGAAATATTCAGAAAAAGGTGATGAATAAAGAGTTTTCACTGCCAAGCAGAGCTGGAGGGGAAGTTTCTGATAAGATGGAAAGGGAAAGGCTGTTTTCAAGTCTCTTGGACAGCAGTAGGAATATTATGCATTGGGTATCAGAATATTCTGAGCCAGAAAGGACCCACAAGGATCATTAAAGTCACATAAAGTAGCACAGGAATTGCTGACAAGAATAAAAAATGAGACTTTCTTGTACCAGGCATGCAGACAATCATATCAGTAATATCATATCAGTATTTGTTATCACAAAGATAAAAGAGTGAATACAAGGAGAGAAGGACAGATCAGACAGTTTTAATTAGAAAATAGCAATCCTTTAAAATATTGAGTTCTTTTGTAAGGTGGTTTCAGTTTCTCTGAGATCCTGTATAGGAAAACTCAAGAAAAGGCCCAGTATCATTTTTAAAATAAAATTCTATCAAATTCTATCATTTTTTTCTTTGAAAAACTCTTTCAGTGAGACTTTATATTGAGTTTGTGTGACCCATCTGTCAAAGAAAATTTGAGTAGACACTAAATACTCAGGACTGTTCTGAAGAACTTTACCTTTGCTAATGTAATTTTTGTCTGTGGAAAAGTGTGGAATTTTATGTCTCCTTTCTGCTTGAAGCTGAGCTGAATTTGGGCTTCCAAAATACTTTTGTATGAGTGAAATCCACAGACAGCTGCTGGATATGTTTCCTTAAGAACCCTTGGAACATCCATGAGTCCAAAGTAGATCAAGGATGCATGGTGGGGGAAAGTTGTGGTGAGATGTGGGGAATAGATGGGCTCAGTCAAGGTGCTGAGCAATCTGGTCTCAGTTCAGCCCAGCTTTTAACGGGCTTAGTTTCATTCTCAGTGACTCAGTAACAATTTACATGCCTGAAGTTAAGCACCTGCTCAGGGATTTTTCTGAATTGTACCCCTGGGATAAGGTCTGCTTTTAACTCACCATTTCAAGACCATTGTCCTCCTCAGTTTCTCAGCTCTAATCCAGATTCCCACCTGATTCTTCTCCCAGATTTTCCAGGTCCTGCCAGAAGCTCCCAAATACCTCTGCCTTTTTTCCCCCTTTTTTTTTTTTTAATTCTACTTGTGTTTGTATTTAATCCAAATTTATTATCAGCTGTAACTTTCATTCATGCACAGATCATTCATCCATTCTTGAATGCAATTTAATAGCACCGGAACTAACACTGATCATTTTCACACCTCAGGAATGGAACGAACAAAGCCTTTCCAATATGGTTGTTTTTTGTAATTTCCCTTTGTTTCTGTTCCTCCAGCCTGTTTGCTGCCCACATGTTAGTTGTTTTGGTTTGTTTTTTTCTCAAGCCAATTTGGACAAATTTCTCCACTGTTGGTCTCATAGGACACAGGATCAAATATTTTGTTAAAATCCAAGCACATTGTAGCTGCTTGTATTGCCTTCACTCTCTAATTGTGTAATCCATCCACAAATTAATCAAATTTATCTGGCAAAACTCAGTTTTCTGAACCTCTCTCTGCCTATTCCTCATGATTCACTTACCCTGGAGATATCTAAAGATGTACCACCCCATTGTGCCACACCATCATTGCTTCCATGCTGTATTTTGGGATAGAAGCTGGACTTATGGCATGAGGGGGGGGCACCCTGTGTTGTGTTGGGCTGTCCTGGGAAGAAGGAATGCTGCTGGGAAGGGTGTGTTCCATGATGCACAACCAGATGAAACAGTTCCCTGCCAAATGAGCAATGACTGGGAGTGCTTTCAGATGGTGTCATCCTTAGTTCAGGGTCCAAAGGGCACTTTGAAAAGAATGGCACCAACTCCTAAGCACTCAGAGGAAAGCAAACAAAATCACATATTTCTTGGACATTTGTGTGTCTCACTAATGGTCGGAAATGACCCAGCCATCAGTGTTGCATAGGCTGACAGTCTTCTGTTTAAACTCTTACACCTAAAAATACCTTGGAAAACCCTGGATATCTCATCCAAGGCTCCAGTGCACCAGGGGAGGGGGAGATTCTGCCTCTCTGCCCCACTCTGCTGAGACCCTGCTGCAGGGCTGTGTCCAGCCCTGGGGCCCAACACAGGAAGGACAGGGAGCTGCTGGAGCCAGGCCAGAGGAGGCCACAAAGCTGATAAGGGGACTGGAACATTTCCCCTGTAGAAAGAGGCTGAGAAAGTTCAGTCTGGAGATGACAAGGTTGTGTGGAGACCTCATAGAAACATTCTGGTGTCTGAAGGGACCTCTTCAGCAGAAACAGCAGTGACAGGAACTTTCACAGTGATGGAAAGGCGGGTTAGATTGGGTATTAGGAAGAAATCGTTCCCTGTGAGAGTGGGGAGGCCCTGGCACAGGTTTCCCCATCCCTAGCAATGTCCAAGGCCAGGCTGGACAGGGCTCTGAGCAACCTGGAATAGTGGAAGCTGTCCGTGCCCATGGCGGGGGTTGGAATTTGGTGATCTTTAAGGTCCCTTCCAATCCAAGTCATTCCATAATTCTTTGGAAGTAGGTATTTGGAGTGACCAGGCTCTGAGTAATCCCTCACTTAAAAAGGCTTTTTAATAAAAGTGCCACTGTAGTGGGAGGAGGGACATCCTGGTGAGCCCATAATGGAGATGCATGTGTTTGAATCAGAAGGGTGAAGGTACAGTGCTGCAAGTGCTGAGGAACAGAAAAGATTGTGTGGAAGAAGAGAATGAACTTCAACAAGGAGCTACCACAACATAAAACAACCCAAGCAATAAAATGAGAGTTTGAAAATAATAAATTTATTTTTTTACTAGCTGAGTTTTTGTTGCTTTTCAAATCAGGGTCAGGGGTGTGATATAAAACCATCTGGGAGAGAAAACAATGAAAACCAAAACTGGATGATCATACATCTGGCATTTTATACCATGAGTTTTCTCCATGTGTGTGGGTGCTCCAGCAGAGCTACTTGTGTTGCATACTTGAGAGCAATTCAGTGACCACAAAATATTTCTTTTATTCTGGGGGAGCGGGGAGAAGTCTTGCTGAGATTTTCAAATCTCTCTGAATCTTTCCAGCAGACTTCCCAGCACTGCTGTGTTTCAGGTGAGTGCAATTTTGAGATGGCCCCAGATGCTTTGACCAGCAGAGACTCCACATGAAACTGTGGAGCATGATTGCCTCCTGGGAAGCAGAGTTGCAGTCCTGAGGCTGGGATTTCTCCCAGACTTGGAATCCCAGCCATGTAGTGGAGTTTTCTCTTTAAGCAAGGTGGCAGGAGAGCAGGGAATGGGTGGCCTGCAGTGATGAAGAAACTTGTGAGCTCCTCCACTGCCACTTCCCAGGAAGCAGCATTCTGGCACCACTGAAAAGGGCTGATGGGTACAGACCCAGCTCAAAATGAAACATGCCTTGGTATTTTTGGCTTACCAGCACCTAAAAACACACTCCTGGACAGATGCACTGTTGGCTGCTCGGTGAAAGCTGATACACAATCAATACCTTATAGCCTAAGTTTGCCTTTCATGGGGGCATTACTCCACTCAACCAGTAGATACAAGATATTTTCTGGGAAAAGTCACTGTTACAGGGCTATAAATAGAGCTATACTCCTCCATCTCATTTTGGGGTTACATGCTTCATAATCTTAATAACTCATGGACGCTCACAGGTTTCTTTAGAAAATACATTTGTGGAATTTTTACTGTGCTTCCTCTACACTTTAACTAAATTGAGGTGTTTATGCAGCACAATAGGATTAGATACACAACTAAAACAGTCCCCCCATGACCCAACTCCACCTGGCTAAATCCATTTCACTCTTTTGAAGAGTCTTGGGTTTGCTTGTCTTCCTGAGGCCGCCTGGTTGCTTCTCCAGGAGAGAATGGGAATAGACCAGGCTTAGGCTCTGTGTTTGCTTGTAGTGATAATGGGCGACACAGGGACCCCAGGCAGGTGCAAAGGAGTGCTCTTGATTGCCAAAAACCTGGCCTTTTTAAGCAGTTAGCTGCTTATCAGTTTGCGTAGTTGTAAGGCACAACCAGCCCAAGTCTACCAAGCACCATACGCCACAATGTGGACATGATGTGGACATATGGCAGTCATGCAGCATGCATCCCACATCTCTCATGTCTCTCACATCTCTCTACCCTTATTCTAGCTGAGCCACTCTCCCATAGTTCCCTTCTACTTAGCCTAAGTAACAGGCCAGAGCTATGTTACAAAACCTTCCCTTTATACAGCCTTACCCATTGGTAACATTTGCTCTCTGCCCAAGAGCTTTGTTTGTTGCAGAAGATCGAATGCTCTGTTGTCAAAACTGGTTTCTTCTTCATCTGCAGTTTGGTGCATTAGCAAAGCAGAGTCTCCAAGCATAAACCACTGGATTTCCAGTGTGACTTTCCCCTGTTCTTTGCCATCACTGAGGCAAAGATATTTTAACCTTTGTTGGTTTTCTTTTTCTTTCTAGCGATCAACCAGCACCTGCAGGAACTTCAGAGAAGACAAGGCAACAATTGATGTGAAACTTTATGATTCTGCCTAACATTATGCTCTGCCTACAGACACCTGCAGCAGGTGACACAGGAGCATGTCCAGATGGGATTGGAATGGCCCCAGAGAGGGAGACTCCAGGCCCTCCCTGGGCAGCTGTTGCAGGGCTCTGCCAGCCTCAGTGTGCAGAAATACTGCCTCACACTGAGGTGGAATATCTTGTGTTTAGTTTACGTCCATTGCTCCTCATCCTGTCCCTGGGCACCACTGAAAAGAGCCTGGCACCATCTCAAAACCCATATTTGAGATACTTGTATATATTGATGAGTTTCCCTTTCAGACTTCTCAGGTGCCAGTGGTGAAATTCCTGTGTTGGGAAGGGAGCCAGCACCAAGGGCTGACCTGGCAGGAAGCTGTGGCAGCTGCACTATGGCAGCAGTTGAGGTCATATATGTCCTCTGTCCCCCACATGAGTTCCTTGGGAGGTCTGCTGAGCTCCAGAGCTTGTGGCGCACACATCTGGGCAGGTAGACTGAGGCCTTTCCCTGCCTCCAGGCTGTGCTGGTCCTGAGGGCCTTCCTGAGACAGGTTAATGAAGCACCTCTGCATGTGAGCTGTGAAATTACAGCCTTTAATAACCCCAGTTAACCCTTGAAGAGCCCTGGTGCCCCGTGGAAAACCCCAGAGCCTTTGGCTGATGGGTGTTTGCCTTGAGCTTGGAGCTGACAGGAGAGGAAGGGCAGCTTGCGGCCCACACAGCCCAGGTAGGGCCTGCCCTGCCCCTGCCCTTTGTGTCCCTTGGGGCTGTTGTTTACAGCCTGGTGTTCATTGCATTCCTCTTTGCTGCTTAACCCTGGATTCATTTTCTGTTGCACTTTGGCTCCTGAAGGCAACACACTGCTAGCATTAAAAATAATAATAAATCCATGCATCCCTGCTGGTGTTTCACACCCAGGAAAATGCCTATGGGGCCAGACTGAGTGGCACAGATACTGCAGCACAGCTGAGAGGAGAGATGTGTCCTGCTGCCCTTTCCAAGCACCCAGGGATAACAGGCCCTTGAGCACAGTCTGTGTGTGTGCTGCATGGCCCAGGGCACTTCTCATCGCTCCTTGTGTGCAGTAGGTGTCATTAAAAACTCAACATTTGACACCCTGCCTTGGCTGGCGCTCTTGGTGGCTACAGCTCCCAGGTGCAGTGGGATCAGGAGTGGCCTGGTGTGATGGACTTAACTTTTCCTTCTGCTTCTCTCTGGAGCAGAAAGATATGGAGGGACAAGGACAAGGAGCTCATGATGTTGGTCATGACATGTGTCCATGCTGGCCTGGTACATCAAATCTGATTGGAAAATATTTTCTTTCAATGCTCTATCCCAACCTCTACTTCTGCCATCTTAATAGTGGGGATGGGGGAAGTGAAAGAATGGTAGAAGTACAAAGATCTTACAGGGAGGGTAGGCCAGCTAGCATTTCTTCCTTAATTTTTTCTTTAAAACATGACTTTTTCCACTGTCAGGTTACCTGCACAACCAGCAATCCCAAACCTGCTCAGTTTCTGTATAGGCTGATTCAAGAAATGTGATAAAAAAACAGTGTGGCAGCAGCTACAAGTCTGAGTCAGAAAAATTGGTAAAATCCAGTACTAAGACATAAACTGGGCAGTGCGCATCTTCCTCCATAAAACAGATCTGAACTGTCCTTGAACAGCTGCAAATTCAGATGAGCCTGATCCTTTCCCCTCTTCATGAGGAGGGGAGGTGTGCTGATCTCTTCTCTCTGGTGCAAGGGAATGGCTTAAAGCTGCATCAGGGGAGGTTCAGGCTGGATGTCAGGGAAATGTTCTTCCCTGAGAAGGTGATCTGGCAGGGAAAGCTGCCCAGGGAAGTGGCACCAAGCCTGATGGTGTGCAAGGAGCACTTGGACAACATTCTTTGATACACAGGTTAATTTTTAAGCTGTCCTGTGTGAAGTCAGGAGTTGGACTTGATGATCTTCATGGGCCCCTTCCAGCTCAGGATATTCTGTACAGTTGAGTCCACTTTGAAAAACCAAACAGTTCACCCAGAAAGAACTAAGGTGTGCAGTGGAGTTTGTTGTGTTGACTCAAAAATTACTTATCTCCACATAAACTCCAGCTGTTGGGATATCAAAGAGCAGGAAATGGGTCCACAGCATTCATTGCAGCTTTGCCATCTTTCCTTGCACTGATAACAGTTTTGTTTCCAGCTTGGATTAATTTGTCACCCATTCTTCCTACTGAGGGCATGGTGATTACAGAACCATTTCCTCATTATTAATAATTACTACTAAATTCATAACCGGTAGAGATAGAGAGAAAAATCCACATTCTGAGCAACATATACTTTAAGAGAACTAAAAGGATGAAATTTGTGTGACAAAGATTATGGTTCTTGTTTTTCATGGGTGAGACATGAGGCAACAAAATCAATTCATTTCTCCCCTTCCCAAAATCATAGGGATAGTGGATTTTTTTTTTTTAATAGCTCTGGACATTAATAGCCTAACCAGACTTCTGAAAGGTTGGCACAGTCCAGATTTCCCTCAGGCTCTTAGTCCTTTGTCTGAAAAATGTGTTTTAAAGAATTTCCAACCTGATTTTTATAGTTATCCATATCTTTTTTTTTGTACTTCAGTAACCACCGTGAAATGCTCAGGTGTGACAATAACAGTAAATGAACCAAATTTGTCAAGTTTTATTAAACATCAGAGCTCTCACATATAGAAAGAGTCCTAAGAGTCTGCTGGAAGCTGGAACACAGTTAAATGCTGGACACAATATCTGAATTGCCACCTGGAAAAGTAATCAGGAATATGGCTTTCTGTGGGCAAATCCAGCTTCCTCAGTTCAAGTACATGAAAGCAGCACCCTGAAATTACTCTGAAGCTATACTGATATCATGAAAATGGAACATAAATTCCTTGGTTAATCTAGGTGGTCAATTGCTGTGAGATTTTATGTAAGCTTAGTTTTAATGCCCTTTGACATTTGTTTTGCAGTTTGGATTTTTGGAGGGTTTTTTCTTTCTTCTCTTAAGAGTCTTACAGAAAATCTTTGAAATCAGATGCTGTGTGAAATTCAATTCCTGAGTTTAAATTCTTTTGTGCATCTACAAATGGATTTTTTTTTTTGGGACTACATCTATGTAGAAATACATAGTCAATTAAAAAATGTTATCATTCTGGATGCTGAGTTTTTATGGTTTAACTGATTTAAAACTGAAATTGGATTTCCTTCCACTTCCAGCCATTATCCATGGTGTAACTAAGCAACACCACCCTTGTGTTTTTGATGGGGCTGAGTGCACACAGCTCTCCTGACTGGGGCAGGCATAACTGCACCCATCTCGAAGTGGTGAACCTTGGGTTTCACAGCAGGGATTTCCTGCTGGTGCTGTAGGGGCTGGAGCATTGATCTGGAACTCTTTGGAGGTGTGTTCTTCATGCTGATCTGCGCCTTTTCTGGCAAAGCCTCCCTTTTTTCTCTCACATATCTCTTCCTCAATCACCTCTTTCCAAAACAACATTTCTGAGTACAATGGACTCCTGCAGCAGATGTAGCAGAGCTGGAGGAAGAAAACCAACCTAATAAAGGTTTGCACATAGGATGAGGCAGAATTAAGGCTGATGTGGCTTGAATGTTTCTCAGCTGGGCAAAGAGCTGGTGAAGGGTATGGAGCACAAATCTTATGAGAGGCAGCTGGGGGGTGGTGGTGGGGGGCCTCAGCCTGGAGAAAAGGAGGCTCAGGAGGGATCTTCTCACTACTCCCTGACATGAGGGTGCAGCCAGGTAGGGGTCAGGCTCTGCTCCCAGTGACAGGGCAAGAATAAATGACCCCAAGCTGCACCAGGGGTGGCTTAGATTGGATATTAAGAAAAAATTATTTACTGAAAGGGTTGTTAGGCACTGGAACAGGCTGCCTGGGGAAGTGATGGTATCACTGTCCCTGGAAGTGTTAAAAATGTGTGAATGTGGCACTTGAGGACATGGTTTAGTAATAAACAGGGTGGGTTCTGGGTTAATGTTTGGAGTCAATGACCTTTTTGATTTTTTCCAACTTTAATGGTTCTGTGATTCTTTGGACCTTGGTGTTGACATGGTGGGAGCTGCCATGGATGTGGAGATGGCAGCAGTAGCTCTAGGCAAGGCATGTGGGGCTGTCTTGGGAGAGCTGGGAAGGTGGGAAAGGAATTAATTGATGCTTCCAAGCAAGTTATGGAGCACCACTGGTTTTCTGAGCAGGGCTCAGGTCCCCACAGCAGTGTGTGGGAGGTGTGTCATGTTGGTAGCTGTGGGAGGGGAGGAGAGAGTGTCTATGTGAATTGATGGCCTGAGGATGCATTTTCACTTGTGGATTTGGGCTGGAGCTGTTATGCTCCACCTCAGGTTGCCTCAACAGAGTGCTTGGCAGGCCGATTAAAAATTTTACTTTAGAGACTGTTGAGGATATCACTCCAAGGTGCTTAAGAAAAGCCATGTGCCTCTTCCTGAGAGTGAGGATGGATACCCAAGGGTGACCATGAAGCCTTGGCATTGCAAGGGTTTGAGGCCTGTGCCTCTTCCCCAGGAAAGAGCATTTAGGGCAATTTAATTGTGTATCTGCTTGCACTAGAGTCAGTGGTGGCATTCCCAGGCTCAGCAGCTGCTTATGTACTGTGGAATGATATCCAGAATTCATCCTTAAGGACCTGCCTTAAAAGAGGGAAGGATGTAGACACTCTACTAAATATCAGTGGGATCCACAGAAGAGGTCAAGCTAAGACAAAACACATTCCTTGGATAAGGTCTATCTGTCTGAAATCCTGACCTGAGTTTTCTAAGCCCAGTAAATGGATACTAATGCAAAATTCCATGCTGGCTAAATGGATTTCAGTTAATTTTCTGCTATGAAAGCATTTTGATTTTAACAATAGCTGTCACTCCCAATATAATACAGAAATAGTTTAGTAATACAGGCTTTAAAACACTACTCTGATAAATATTTATATTACTTATTTTAAGTTAAAAGCCTGGTTATGAATTGTTTTCATTCCAGCAGTGTAAACATCCTTCTAGAGTCTGCACTGTAATGTTGAGATTGAAGTCGCTTTCCCTATTTGCCTTCTCTTATTTTATCAGTGCAAAAATATTCCTTAGTGGAGTCTGATAAAAGTATTTCACTGTACAAATGCCCTTCTTTTCTGAACAGTACAGAAGGGAAAAATAATGTTAGGTACTTTTCTGCAGTCAGCAAAAAAGCATCAGTTCTTTGTCAGATTTTAGTTCAGTTTAAACAGAAATTTGAATATGTGACCATAAAACACAGGCCTTCTATGCAAGGGGCATTTTTCCTGGTGGTAAATGGATTTTGGCTATTGTTTAGTTACTGTTTTATGCTTATTTGATAAAGGAAAGCTTTTTAAAATGAGAAACAAAAGCTATTTAAGGTGTGTGAAGTGAGGTACCAGCACAAATAGCCTCAGCTCTGAATTGACAAGCAGTAATAGATAAATAACTGCATATGGGGTTTGAACTGGAATCCCAGCCATATTCTTGTGGTGAAAGGGAAGGATTTGAATGATGGCAACAGAATGCAAGCCTCCCCAGTATCATCAGTCTGAAGTGGCTGTAGAAATTCAGGCAGTCATTTAATAAAAACACCTCTTTTACTATGGAGGCTGTAAATTATACAAGCCTGTCAAGTTACAGCTCTGCCTTTGTGCCCAGCACGATTGTAATGTTCTCAGTCCATAATTTAGAAAAGGATTAAAGTTCTCCAATGCTCTGCTGTTTTTACAATGTTTTGGTGATAATAAGATTACCTCAGCCTCCCTCTCTCATGTGAAAATGTCTCTAAAAAGACATACCATATTTGAAGGTGGGGTTTTCTCACACACAGATGCATATATTTGAGAGGGAGAAAATACATGACAGTGGTGTCTGGCATCAAATTCTTATTGTGGGGCTGGAGATGTCTCATTACTCATGGATGCTGAAGGCATGCAGCTGATGTATGGATTTGCTCTGTACAAGTGCTACTGCGTCTTTAAGGTCATGTCAGCATGTTTATTAAAGAAAAGGTTTCAAAAAGAGTTTTTAAAAAGCTTATGAAACAGCAGAAATTTTAGAGGACCTATTCCTTGGAAAGCTAATTTTCTTTAATTAGTAGGGATAATAATTACTGGATAAACTCAGGATGACAAAAGCACTACCAGTGTTTTCTGTCAGAAAGTAAAAGCAAAATACATTTTCTACCTGAATTAAATCATGCTTTTAGAAACCTGGTGTTGGTGGGCATTCTGGAGATGGCAGAAAATTACACAAGCTCTGCTGGTGGTCTGGAAATTTCCTGTTTTCAAGAGTAGCAAGCTCTGACTTCTCTCATCATCTGCCTCAGCATGTCAGGTCTTCAGTTTGCCATTGGGCTTAGAACTTGGCTGCTGTGCCTTTTAGGGTGAGGGGGTATCTTCTTTTTGAAAAAAAAAAAAAAGGAAAAATATTCCCCTGACAAGTTTTGTGGTTTGGGTTTTTTTCCAAAGATGTCACCATGAAGCCACCCAGATATTTGGCAGAGGTCCTGTGGAGGACAGATTAGACAACAAATTGCTGGAGAGTTAGCCAAAGATGCATGGAATACAAAATTTGTTATATGCTGCTTCAGTATTTCCCTGATTATCTCTACCACATACCAGACATACTTAGGTTTCAATTTCCTTGCAAAAACTCCTGTTAATAGCATTTGCTTGAATTATTTAAGAGAAGGAGAGGATTATAGAAGACGTCAAAGTCCGAGTCCTCACCTACAGTCAGAACCTCTATTATAGAGGGGGAAAAAGTACCACAAAAAAGACATTAAATTCTTTGTTTTCTAAGATCCAGGACCAGGCAGCTCCTCTGAAGTCAGTCATTATTCCAGCTATGAATGACCTCAGGGTGTCATTCTGTCAGGAAAGCTTGACTGTCATCCATGGACATCTTGATCATGCCTCCCTTCCCTTTCACCCTGCGGCTGTGAGGAGGAACTGAACAACATGAACAAGCTGGCTCAGAGAAGGGTCAGGGTGGATATCAGGAAAAGGTTCTTCCCCCAGAGGGTGCTGGGGCACTGAACAGGCTCCCCAGGAATGGTCATGGCCCCAAGGCTGCCAGAGCTCCTGGAGAGTTTGGACAATGCTCTCAGGCACAGGGTGGGATTGTTGGGGGAGCAGTGCAGGGCCAGGAGTTTGGTTCGACAATCCTTCCAACTCAACATATTCTGTGATTCTATAATTCTATGAATGTGGCCACCTTTATTCCCCAGAATTTGCTCCAGGCTGGATCATGTAGATTATGTGGTGTCACGGGGTTGTTGTCAGACATAACTTCACCCCCCAAGCCCCCAGTCCTCTCCTTTGGTGTGGAGCAGCCAGTTCTCAGAGCTGTGCAAATGCCCGCTTCAGCTGTGCTCTTCTGCCTGTTCACTGCACTTTCTCTGCAGATGCTGAGGAAAAGCTGAGGTCTTCAGTGGACCATGGTGGAATTGTACAAGCTGGAAACTGTGCCCACCACCTGGAAAAATTATTGAATGAGCACTTCAGATACCTCATATGCTCAAAACACGAGTCTGCCTCTGGAGCTGGGAATCTCTGGTGGCTGTGGAAAGGCCTGGAAAGGAAACAGGGATCATAGGATGGGTCAGGTTAGATGGAACAACAGAGAGTCATTTGGTCCCACCTCCCTGCTCCCGCAGGGCACAGGGCACAGGATTGTGTCCAGATGGTTTTGGAATATCGCCAGTGAGGAGACTCCACACCCTCTCTGGACAATCTGTTCAGGGCTCAGTCACTGAGGACTGTGAAGGACTCTTTCACAGGACAGAAGTTCTGCCTCCTGCCCAGGTAGAACCTCCTGGGCTCAGTCCCTGCCTGGGCCCTGCTTGGAGCCCTCCCTGCAGGCAGGGACACCCAGGGCTGAGGGCCCCTCTCAGCTGGGGCTCCTCTCCAGGCTGGACAGCCCCAGCTCCCTCAGCCTTTCCCTGCCAGAGATGCTCCAGGCCCTAAATCATCTCTGCAGCCTCTGCTGGCCCCACTCCAGGAGCTCCCTGTCGCTCCTGTGCTGAGCAGCCCAGGACTGCACACAGCACTGCAGATGTGCCTCCCAGGGCTGGGCAGAGGGGCAGGATCACTCCCTGAGCTGCTGGCACTGCTCTTCCCAGTGCACCCCAGGATTCCATTGGCCTTCTTGTCCCCCAGGGCACTGCTGGCTCATGGACAGCCTGTTGTCCACCAGGACCCCCAGGTCCTTCTCAGCAGAGCTGCTGGCCAACAATCCTGTGCCATATGCTCTGGAAAGGCCCTGCTTGAGCAGAATTGTGGGACCAGATGACTCCCTGCGGTCCTTTCCAACCTCAACCAGGCTGTGTTTCTGTATGAAGGGAGGCTAAGGGCACTGGGTTTGTTCTACCTGGGTAAGACTCAGGTGGGTTGGTGCAGACTTCTGGCTAAAGGGGAAATTTAGAAAAGGCAGAACTGGATTCTCCTCAGAGGTGCATGGAGAAGGGACCAGAGGCAAATGGCACATTTTGCAACTAGAAAAATTCTGATTTTTGATTGGGAAAAATTCTTCCCTGTGTGAGTGGTGCTGCACAGAAGCAGGAGCCTAGGGAATATGAGGGATACCCATGCTTGGAAAATGTCCAAGCTTGACTGGATAAGGCCTTGTAGGATCTCATCTAGCTTTGGAATTAGCTCTGCTGTGAGCAAGGGGTTGGACTGTGGACTTCCAGAGGTGCTTCACCACCTGAATTGTTCAGTCAAAACAGTGTTAAAGTCTCAAAGTCCACGCAGGCTGTTCCAGCTTCTCCAGAGCCACTTTCTACCCTGAGTTGCTGCTCCAGGGGTTGCTTGGTCAGTGTGTGCATCTCATGATATCATGAGGAAAAGAAAACTTGCCTAGTTCCCCTGGCTATTTCTGACTAAAAGGTTGTTTTTCCTAGACAGTAAACTAGGAAATTGCAAAAACAGCTCAATTTTGTGTGTTTCCTCGTCACCCCCCACCTCCTGCTTCCCTCACCCCAAGTCTCTTGAACATTTTCTTCAGTCAGCCTCAAGTTTCCTAAAAGGACATTCTACCCTGAGTTAATATCATGCCTGTGAAAGTTCAGGCTGATTATTTTTCCTCTAGAGAGGGAGTCAAAATTGGGCTTATAATGGAGGTCTTGTTTCAAACAACGATGAAAGAATTTAGCATTTCTGACATCAGTGGGGTGGCACAGGCGTGGAGTTGCATGCGAGCGGGCGGGGGGAGCTGGGCTCTTCTCTGCTCCACTGGTTTTGTGAAGGACTCTTTCACTGGTGGAGGTTTATCCAAACCCACCTAAACACATGTACATATTTATTTACTAAAGCAAACCAGGCTGCAAATAGGACGAAAACCCACATTTATACATCCCTACAAGCAGCCCCTCCACGCCAAAATCTTTCTCCAGCCCTGCTTAAGAAAAAGCCTGGGAGAGTTTATTTTCCTCAGGCTTTACAACTCATTGTTTTCCACAAAAGCACCCCTCTGCTTTTCCAAGAGTAAGGATAATTCTGTGGCTAGAACATATGACTAGGACTTGGGGTTTTCTTCCCAGCTGTTGCACAGACTGCTTGTGAGTTCTTGAGTAAATCTGATTAATCTTGCTGCACATCTGTAAAATGGATGCACTGCTCTTTCTTCTTTCTCATTCACAGAAGTGGCTGTGAGCCTTTTAGCCTTTTACAAGTCAACTGAATAGAAATGGAAGGAAACAGGCATGAAATTTTGTGTACAAGTGCTTATTGAGGAAGTAGTGGATTTTTTTAAACTTATTTGTCAGACTTATTAATTCTGTACAAGGTTGCATACAACATTTGTATCTAGAAAGTTTGAGTTTTTCCTTCCAAAGTGAAGGGGATGTTTCTTTGAGTGAGCCTTATTTTTATTTTTTTTAAATGAAATGAGAACACTAAAAGTTACTTTTTTAAATGAAGAAGAAAAATGCTCAGTTTGTCAGTATTATGTATTATTTTTAAAGGGCAAAGTAGATCTTCCCAGCCAGCTATAAGCCACAGGCTTTATGGGGAAAGCAATGCCACTGAGGCTGAGTGGAGGCACACTGAGGGCTGGGAAGTGACTGGAAACAAGAACTCAGACAGGAGAATCCATCTCCATCCCTGCATGTTGGTTCAGTGGGCAGACAGGCAGGACTTTCCCATGCAGGGGTGGAGTCCCCACCCCTGGAGGTGCTCAGGAAATGGCTGGAAGTGGCACTCTGTGTTCTGGGCTGGGTGTTAAGGTGGTGAAAGAAGCCAAAGGTTGGAGCTGCTGATCTTGGAGGTCTTTTCCACCTCAAGTGGTCCTGTGATTGTTTTATCCTCAGAGTCAGTGTGCAGCCCTGTAACCATCCACATCTGAACCCTGCTGTGAGGAGAGGCAATTGCCATCTTCCTGTGGTTGTCTGCCACACTCACCATCCCTGTCCCTTGAGTACTTCACAAATATTGATGGAAATACCTCCAGGAAAAGGCATCTACCACCACAGGCATTTTCTGCCTCAGAACTGAAGTTACCAAGGTATCTCTAGATATGTGGTTTTCTTTTAGGGTTAAACATGGCTTTAATTGGAAGGATGTACATAGAAAAAACAATATAGAATCAATATATTCAACCTTCTGCACTTTAAAGAGTATAACAACAACAATTCATTATGGGCCAGAGTTTTTCAGGTGCCTGGTAAACTTCTGTGCCTCTCTTCCAGCTGTTCATAATGTGATACCTCAGAGGAACTTGTGTTTTTGTGCTGAATATTCACAGCTGAAATGGAATTCTTCTGACAATGGGGCTCCTTTCAATTAATTCAATATTAGGTTTTGAAAATAGTATGCAGAATTACTAGCTGAATTGAAATATCAATAAGCATTTAAAAAATCTGCAATCATCCTAATTTTCAATTTGTTTTCCCTTCAAATTCTTTAATAATAATTTTATCAGGTGTCATGTGCCTATAAACGTTAGTAAAAAATGGGAACAGCTCCATAGAAAAATGAGAATTTTTAAAAAAAGATTTTAAAATTTGAAAAAAGAGTTTTAAAAAAAAAATTAAAAATATTTTTCAAAAATTAATGTTTTAAAAATTATGAACCACTTACAAAACTGCAAGTCTTAAATATTGCATTTTTGTGATAGCAAATTCCCATTAACTTTGTCAAATTTTGATCTGCACCCTGCACTTTAAAGCATAAGAAACATTGCCAGTGCCAAAAGTTCAGGCTGCAAGTATTTACGGGAGTGGCTGAAAAATGAGATTTAGGAAGTAGTTCAAGCTCTGTTCACATTTTTCAGTTTTCATTCATCTCCTGTTACATTTCTAAGCTTTCTCATCAACAGCAAGCACAGATGATTCTGAAAGAGCACCAGTGAGTTGCTTATGTCACCACATCTCTCCAGGAGCTGGAAATTTAAACAGAAGAGTATCATAGAGTCATGATAAATCCCATGCATTGGCAAAGTTAATTCACTGCAATGTGTGCCTGTCTCTGTTTTTAACAATTTAACTCAGTGCTGCGCAGAGATGATCCTGTTCCTGCTGACAGTGATTGCAGCATTGTACAGGATCAAGAAGGGAACATGGAGAAAGGGATGGAGCTGTGTCAGGGGAGGGTTAGGGTGGATATCAGGAGGGTTAGGGTGGATATCAGGAAAAGGTTCTTCCCCCAGAGTGTGCTGGGGCAATGAACAGGGAATGGCCACAGCTCCAAGGCTGCCAGAACTCCAGGAGTGTTTGGACAAAACTCCCAGGCACAGGGTGGGATTCTTGGGGTGCCTGTGCACGGCCTGGAGGACTTGATGATCCTTGTAGGTCCTTTCCAACCCAGGATATTCTGTGATTCTATGATTTCAGGCATGGTTTTCTGACAAAAATCCTGATTGAAATGTGTGTGTCATGAGTTGGATTCTGATTCCAGACTCAGGAGCTGACTTGTGCGCTTTGAATTCCACAGGCTTCTTGTGTAAGCCTGGGCTGTCAGCCCTCTCAGGTGGTTCCTTCCTGCTTTGCCTAAGGTGACAGCCACCTCTGGTCACACAGCAGGTTTTCAGGATGGTGGCAGCTCCCCTCTGAACCACTCCTAGCTTTTTAATGTCCTCAGAACGAGCCCAAGCAGTAGCCACACATCCTCCTGTCAGACAGACACTGCTGATGTGTTGAGCCCAGATGTGCAAAGCTCACCACACCAGCAGATCCTCCACTCAGGGAGAGCCCCAGGGAGCCCATCTGGGTGCTGTAACACTCCCAGGGCCTCCTTCCAGCATCAGAGGCTCACAACAATTTTGACAGCCAGCAACTGCCAGGCCTGGAATCTGTTTGTTTCTTTATCAAGCAGGCTGATAAATGGTGCTGCACTGCTAAATCTGTCTTATTCAGCATCTTATGATTATATAAGCCTGTCTTAAACCAGCCAAGTATATTTACATGAAATAATGGAATTAATTTTGTAAATTCTCTCCCCCCTTTTTTTATGCTTTAAGTGACTGTCTAGCCAAGTTCATTTCCTCTCCCGTCTGAGCTCCTCTCTGAAATATATTATCCCACTTATTAGAAGCCAATAGCACTGTGCTTTGCTTTTCTTCCACCCTCTCAGAAGAAGGAGCATGCAAGGGATGCTTGGATTAAGTGAGTGGGGCACCCCAGAGCTGGGATTCCTTCGGAATGAGCTCACATCCTCTCTCCGTATGATAAGAGGAATGCCGTTTGCATCCCGGAGCTTGCTGCATAAACACACACACTTGGATGGGGGAGCATTTAGCCTCAGCAGAAACTGGGATACCCAAAAGATCTCAGGGACAGGGGATCATCTGCCAGCCCTCTGCTGGGACACATCACGGCCACTTCTTGGTGGCCATAGTCCCTGATTCCCGGTGAAATCCATCCTTCCCGGGAGGGGGAGGGCAGGAGGGGAGAGGAGATGACAGATCCCTGTTTGCATTCTTCAGAGGGAGCAGCTGCAATTGTCTTACTCCAGTATGTCAACATGAAATTATGACAAATCAGGCCAGGATGGACCGGCAGATGAAAACAATAAGGAGGAAGCAGAGCAGAGGGAAGCTGGGAGGAATGAACGACACCTAAAACTCAAGAGGGCTTTACCATCCTGGTGGGAAATGCCTTTGGAAATATATAGGACTGTAATAGGACTGAAGTCTGTGGGTATGCCTGAGCATATGCCGAGTTTTCAGATTTGTTTAAATCTGCCTCTAAAATACTTATTTTTCTTTACGTTCCATAGGAGGAACCTTTTGAAAATTAACCTGAAAGCAGCTGGAAAAAGCTAGTCTGACACCTTTTCTTGTGAATGGGACACAGTCAGGATCCCCACAGTGCCAGGAAGCACCCAACACTCTTACACTCTATGTGATGCCAGGCTTTGACCTTGGCAAAGGTAAGGAAATCTCTCTGGCCTCCACAGTTACACAGTTTCCTTTTATTTCTTTACTTTTTCATTTAAAGTAGAGCTGTTTGGTAGCAAAGGGAGAACTAACAAGAGTGAAGCTTCAGCTTCCTGTCTCCTTTCTATCTAATGGAAGTCCTTGAAATGGGATGCAATGAATATTTCCTTTATTAAAAACTGAGCCTTCTCCAACCCACACAGTTTCACAACACTTGATAGAATGCACATTTTTCCAGTTTCTTTTTTTTCTTTTTTTCACAATGTCCAACAATTAAAAATAAGTCACCGAAGGGGCCATATTCAGCATTAATGTAATTGGGAGCAGTTCCCTCTGGCCCCAATAGGAGATGCATTTACTTTCACCAGAGCAGAATCTGCCAGCTTGTGGACACCTCAGATTTAGAATTGTCACAATGTCTGCTAAGAGTGGCTTATAAACTTCCTCAGGTTTGTGGATTTATCAACTTAGTGCTGTGCTGCAAAAGAAAGGGAAAAGGCAGTGAACACAGGATTTTCCCCAAAAAGCTGGCTTTCTTTCCCTCCATCCAGGCAGTGCTGCCTCTCTGCCTGCTACAGCTGGCTGGCACCTCTGAGGAGGCTGCCACGTCATACCTTGCTGGAGTCAGGGAGAATGTGGTGGGTTTGTTCTGGAGGGTGGAGGGTGCATGAAAATATTTTCTGTGGTTTCAGTTTGCATGTCTGCATGGAAAAGTCTAGGGAAATGTAATAGGTATGAATCCAGGAGGATCCACTGAAGTATGTGAGGACAGATTTCAAGGAAATTAATTAAAAAACCCCAAAACCTTTTCAGGGGAACATATATTCCCAATAATTTTCACAATCTGTAATATTTTTTTTTCCTCTTAAATTCCACAGGAGTTTTCCATTGGTTTGCTTCAAACCTCCCCTTTCCTAAGCCTTACATTTAAATGAACTGAGGGAGCTTTGCTCTGTGCTCACTCATTGCATCTCTCATCAGTGGCACTTTTCTAAGTGCTCTGAAACCCTCTTGTGCTTGCACTGCTCTTCTGAGACAGTGGGAAGTCCCCAGGCTTGGAGTCTGAATGAAACAGCTGTCTTTCCCCTTGTAATCTTAAGAACTTCAAGTAATGTGACAAACATATCCTGCAAGATCACATCCTTCCTGTTGGGTTTACTCCCATCAGGCACAGTGCCCTGATGTAACTGTTCTGCAGATCCATGGCATCCATCTTCTCCTGGAGATCAGCACAGGAAGGACAGGGAGCTGCTGGAGCCAGGCCAGAGCAGGGACACCAAGGGGATCAGAGGGATGGAGCAGCTCTGCTGGGAGGAAAGGCTGAGGGAATTGGGATTGATCAGCCTAGAGAAGAGAAGGCTTTGGGGTGACCTCATTGTGCCCTTCCAGTGCCTGAAGGGAGCCCACAGGAAAGATGGAGAGAGACTCTTGACAAGGGCCTGGAGTGACAGGACAAGGGGGAATGGATTTAAACTGACAGAGGGGAGGTTTAGATTGGATATTGGGAAGAAATTTTTCCTTGTGAGAATGGTGAGGCCCTGGCACAGGTTTTCCAGAGAAGCTATGGCTGCCCCATCCCTGGCAGTGTCCAAGGCTGGGTTGGACAGGGTTTGGAGCAAGCTGGGATAGTGGCAGGTGTCCCTGCTCATGGCAGGGGGTTAGAATGAAATTATCTTGTAAGGTCTCTTCCAACCCAGGCCATTCTATTATTCTTTCTCCCTGGCCTGAATGAGACAGAAGCAGAAATATGTGCTGGGAAGCTCAGCTGAAACACTGGAAGAGTTGCAAGCAGGAACTATGAAAATATCATATGCAGCCTATCTAGAAAGCACTTTACAAAGAAGGATCCAGGTCAACATCACATTTAAAAGGTCAAGTCTCCTTCATTTGACCTCATGTCCTGCCTGCTTGGCTATCACGAGGTACCAAAATCCAAAGTTTTTTGCAAGTCACCTCCCTAAACTGTTCCTGTATTTTACTGTGATGATTTAATGTTAAAACACACAAGACTAAAGACACACCCCTTACCCCACTGTGTACCCTAATTCTTGAACTTTTCCCCCCCATGTGCTCTTGTTCCAGAACTGAGAATCTCCTTTGGTTTGTGGGGCTCAGCACCAGCAGGCAGAGCCATGGTACTTTTGCCATGAATTTGTTCTGCTCATGAGTGGTGAATCTGGTGCTCCAGGGAGGTGCAGGAAAGGAACAACTGCACAGTGTATGAGAGGCAGTGACAGGGCAGAGGTTTTGTGTGCCCACCTGAACCCCCTTGGTGCTGAATGAGGCACATGGGTGCTCACAAAGAATAGAAACCAAGCAGAACTGAAATCTCAAACCCAACCTCGAATTCAAACCCTTGGCACAGTCCTGAGCTGACACTGAGTGTGAGATCAATCACTGTGGATTACCCCCTCCTGACTGTTGGGAACTGAAGCACAGAAGCACTGAATGACTTGATCAAACACAGGAAACCTCAAGGACTCAGGAATTGTCTCTTTTATAGAAGTCTCTGCTCGGTGCTTTCCCATAAAACCAAGGCTCTTCTCAGAACAGTTTTCCCAGGGCCTTGCAGTATGTGTTGCTGACTTTTACTGTAACAAAGTTGGTTTAAAAATAATGACATTTTTCTTCTGAAAGTGTGACAGCAGAAGAGGGGAAGCCCTGCACCTGTAGGTGAAAAAATGAGAATGTGCAACCAGAGAATAGGTGTTTATTCTCCCACACTTTCTGTTTTGCTTAACAGTACTAACCCCCCTTTACTTGCAAGCACTGAGTGCATCAATGCCTTTTACTTTCAATTTGAATCACAAGTAATTTTAATCTGATTACAATCTCACAAGGCACCCACCCACTGCATTCCACACCTATGTGAGCAAATTCCTAGTTCTTAATGATCACAGAATCATAGAATATACTGAGTTGGAGTACCCACAAAAATCATCAAGTCCAGCTCCTGGACCTGAAACCAACCCCAACAATCCCACCCTGTGATTGAGAATGCTGTCCAAACACTCCTGGAGCTCTGGCAGCCTTGGGGCCGTGACCATTCCTGGGGAGCCTGCTCAGTGCCCCAGCATCCTCTGGGGGAAGAATCTTTTCCTGATACCCACCCCAACCCTCCCCTGACACAGCTCCAGCTGTCCCCTCGGGTCCTGTCCCTGGTCACCACACAGATCAGTGCCTGCCTGTTCCCCTTGGAAGCTGTAGCTTCATGCCAGCTTCAATGAAACACAGCTCCAGTGCTCTCTTTATTACTCACTCTGTCCCCATAACTAACTCTGACTTTTTGTTCCAGTCTTTATCTTGTCTGGCTCACTCCTGGTGTCTCTTTCTTGGTCTCCTGACCACTGCTCTGTTTCCCCCTGTGCTGCAGTGGCAGCCAAACCCCTGAGCTGCCCCTAGAAAGAGCCCTTGGTTTCCCTTGGCGTGGCTCAGGTTGGTCAGCAGAGGCAGCCCTGGGGAAAGCTGAGGTTTGTTCCTGTTTTCCAGATGAGACTTGAGGAGGACCTTCTATTCTCTTTGTGTCCCAAGTTCCAGGTGAGGGCTTTGAGGATTTGAATTTGGACTTTGAAATGTCACATCAGAAGTCACCACAGACATACTTTTTTTCAGGCATGGTCAGGACAATCTGCCTTTCCACCTCTTTGTTCTTATAATCAACTAAACCATTTTTTGCTAATATCTACGGAAAAACCAAACCAGTTTAACAACAGAATATTATTTTCTACTATGGACAAAGGTCTTGCACAGGTACCACATCAACCACAGTAATGTGGAAAAGTGATAATTCACTGAAAGAAAGGTCTTATCTACTAAAAGGCATTACAACAAATCACTTTTCTGACTGCAGAGCAAGTGTGTATCTTACTTCTGGCTGCCCCCATATGCTCAGAGCACTTTTATGCCGTATTTCTATATCTCTTCTGATCACCTGTGGCAGCCTCCCATTCCCATCATGAGGGGACGGTACCAGCATACATCCAGGAAGGCTGAAAGAAGAAGGTAATTGTACAATTACAGATTTGAGAAGATCAGTATCTTCTATTTTGAATGTTTTTCATCTTTAATTTTTTCCAAGGTCTAAAAGCTTGATCAGGAGCAATGACATAATTTCTGCTCAGCTTCCAGTTCCTGTTGTCTCTGTTACCACCTGATTATTTGCTCTTTCTTGCTTGCAGCTCTATCTCTCCACCTTCTGGGGAGGAAACAGCTGCTACTTCTCTTTTCTTGGGCCAAGATGCTGGTAATTTGTGTTTTATTTGGTACATACTGAAATCAATTTGTTTGACATACCAAGGAGAAGAGCAGAACTGAGCCAGCCTTCCCTCCCTCCCTCCCTTTCCTTCCTTCCTTCCTTCCTTCCTTCCTTCCTTCCTTCCTTCCTTCCTTCCTTCCTTCCTTCCTTCCTTCCTTCCTTCCTTCCTTCCTTCCTTCCTTCCTTCCTTCCTTCCTTCCTTCCTTCCTTCCTTCCTTCCTTCCTTCCTTCCTTCCTTCCTTCCTTCCTTCCTTCCTTCCTTCCTTCCTTCCTTCCTTCCTTCCTTCCTTCCTTCCTTCCTTCCTTCCTTCCTTCCTTCCTTCCTTCCTTCCTTCCTTCCTTCCTTCCTTCCTTCCTTCCTTCCTTCCTTCCTTCCTTCCTTCCTTCCTTCCTTCCTTCCTTCCTTCCTTCCTTCCTTCCTTCCCTCCTTCCCTCCTTCCCTCCTTCCCTCCCTCCCTCCCTCCCTCCCTCCCTCCCAGTAGGGTATGGCATTCCTACTACAAAGACCAATAAACATTTAGAAAAAAAGATCTGGAAGGAATGTGCTTCAGTAAAAGAAAAGCAGAAAAGCTTCTTGTTTTCTCAAAAAGTGGCAAAAATATCTTGTTTCTTCAAAATCCTCCCATTTCTGCCCCAGAGACTCACAATCCCTATGTGCACTGCAGTGCACACACAGAGAGTTTTGGGAGAAAGTATTTATTTTCTTTTTTTTTCTCTCATTCAACAGTGTTACATGATAGATGGAGTCAGCTCCTTTGGGTTTTCCATGGCTTCTTTCTAATCATAAGTCCTTTGAGAAATGTGGAGGAGGGGCCAGTCCCTTCTCTGAAGTTATGGGAAATGGAGACCGATTAAATCATAGGCTTTGCCCTGTCAGTAAAAATGTAAAAATGTCAAACATGAAAAAAACGTATTTCCATATTGGGTGATGTGTGGGGTTTCTTCTCAGCTATAATTGCTCTAGCAGTATAAGAAAGCAACACAAGGTTTAGATTAGTCAAGCACATTTTTGCACTGTGTATATAATAACAAAAACCCCAGACCTGCCAACCCACCCCCAGGCCTTGAATTTTTGGTAGACTTTCTGGTAAAGTTCCCTCTACAGTCCTTAGGGGAGTTTTCAAAGGTGAGCTGATGAACATATGCCTCTGGTACCATTTGCATTTTTACATCTTGAGCTCCACTGCCATCTCCTCTGTCTGAAATTTGTTCCATTCTGCTCCACTCACTGGGAGCAAGGAGAGTCCCAGTTCCCCCTGCCCTGGAGCAGCCCAGCTCCCCTCTGTCATGGCAGCTTTTTTTGTTGGTGGAATGCCACAGCAGCAACCTGAGCCCACTGCCCTCCCTGCCACAAGCCCAAGGTGGTGTGCTTCTGATTGCAGAGTGGAACCAATCCCAGCTGCCTTCATGCATTGCTTCTTTACTTCCCCCGTCTCAAAGATCAGAGTAAGACCTTGAACAAGCCATGGCAATGTCTCTTCTCTGTCTCAGTTCTTCAAAAAATTCAAAATCAGCTCCCAACTAGTTGTTGAGGCCCAGTGTGAGAAGTGGATGATGCACCATCCTCGAGCAGTCATTTGAGGCAGGTAGTGAGAATTCAGCTCTGGCAGGAGAGCTTTCATTTCTGTGAGAGCACAGAATATGGCTAAACCCCCAGTTTGGACGACTTATTTATCTTTAAAGAGGTAAAGATAGGAGAGATGAACCTTACTAACTGTGAGTTGGAAGGTGTCAGACTTGCCAGGGGTAAAGAGCCACTTCATAAGCACAAGGATGGCAGATTCAGGAGTGGGAGGAGGGGTGAGGGTGGGCTGGCCTGAAGAGGCTTCAACCAGCTAGAAGAGCATTTTCCATATGTCAGAGCAGAGGCTGCCAGCTTTGCTCCTGCTGAATGCTACCTTTCCCCATGATTAGTCCCATTGATTTTCTCAGCTCTGCTCACAGGGAGCTAGACCAGACCTCGTGCTTCAGCCCCAGGAAAGGAGCCACCCACTGCTGAGCTACCGCTGGGACAGACCTGTCTCCTTGCTGCTCTGGGAAGGGAGCAAAGCGTGACGGGTCTGGAGCTGGCACAGCACATGCTGCTTGCTGCCAGATGCCTTGGGAAAGGAAATGAAGGATCCATCAAGTTCTCCCTTCTTCCCACTTGGGCTAAGGAAAGGGCATAGTCCGCACAAGGCTATTATTCCCCTGTGTGTGAGAAGCAAGACACAGGACACATTATGGCTCCTTACTCCTTGCATTGACATGCTGGCCATGATCTGGCCCAAAGTGAGGTGCTACTCTGCATGAAAAAGGGGCAGTGCCTGGCTCTCAGTGGCCAGAAGGTTTTACATGGCCCAGAGCATGAGGTCAGTGCAAGCCCCTTGAAGAAAGGTGTAGCGACAATGCATCTAGTGCATTTACTGGTAAACACAAAAGCCATTTACAAGAAGAGGGAAAAAGAAAAAGGAAAAAAAAAAGGAAAATAAAAAGGCATGCATGCATTTATTCTCAGAGCAGAAAGAGTGTATGTGCCATCGAGCACCCACTGAAAGGCAAAGGGCTGGTCTGCCACAATGCACCATTTGCTGGAGGTTTCAGCCCCACTATGATATTATGGCTGGTGCCTCAGAGACCTTGCTTTGCCTACCAATGTAATTGGCAGGGTCTAGATGCTTTTGATGGGGTTTTAGCTGCTCCCCAGCAAATTTGCTGAATGATTCTGTGGGACCTGTGGGTGTGCAAAGCCCCCATATTCCTCACTGACCTGCCCCTCTTGCTTGCTTGTCATGCGATTTACACTAACTAGCACTGTCCTTGTAACGCTAAGGTAAGAAGTGAAACCTCTTTCTTTTCCCCCTAATTGTTCCACTGATTTTACAGTTACCAAGCTGTAAAGCACCTCATCACTCTTGTTAATTCTTTCTTCCTTTTGAGCTGCCAGTTAGTAATCAATTATTACCCTTGTCATTCATGCTGCAGCACAGCAGCTGGTCACAAGAAGCCTCTGTTTCATTGGGCTGGAGCCAATCAAGTCTCTCCAGCTGTCCCTTGCTGCTCTGAATCATAATGTACAGTACTTGTTGCTTTACAACTTCCTTTACCAGACTGCTTTAAAAAAAAAAAAGGTAAAGGAAAAAAAGTTTTTGCTCCCAGTTCTACCCTCGTGGCACATCTGGCTGCTGGAGGTTAAACTATACTCCCCAACACTGTATTTTTATGAGGGGTGGGGGAAATACCCTGCTAACGCTAGCACAACAGATATTTTTGTCATATTCTCTGTTTTATGCAATGACTGCATTGATATAAAGACTGCTGATAGATCAAAGGTTTCACTGGTAAAACGATATGAAAGGCAGAGACATTAACATCCATCAAGGTCCTGTTAGGATTTGCAGAACAGGGGTTCTGGGCCTCCCAAGTGAAACCTAGCAGGAAGGTCTGCGAGCCTGCATAGCAAATGAAAAGAAAACAAGAGAGGGCACACAGAATATTGGAGGAGGTAGTGACCCACAAAATAGTAGCAATTCGAGCTGCAAGGCACCCTGATTGAATTGCAGTGGAGGCAAACAGTCCCAGGCTTGCCAGTCTTGTTCCGAGGCGATGTGCTCTGAGCTATCAGCTGGGCTTTCAGAGTGGCAAACAACAGTACCACCAGCTTGCCTGCCTGTCTTTGTTCCTAACTCCCACTGCTTGCTGTGGAGATAAGAAACCTTGTGAAAACAGCCAAGATGAGGAGTACTGGGGAGAAGCGGCTGGTTTTGGAGAACCGAGATTATCATCCTGTAACTTACCTTCCTTCTGTGCAATTTAATCAAAAGGAAGAAACCTATTTCACAAGTCTGCTACTGATGTGGGTATTCTTATTGGCTTCAGTCAATAGTCGCAGGAATAAAAGTTGGGGATACATCTTTCCCAGTTCCTTCTTCTCCTCTCTCATCTGTCCAAAGAAACTAGTTTCATGGGAGCAGTAAGCAACAAATTAAGGCATGGTCTAACCCCCACTAATTACCACCTGTTGTAAGATTTTGTCCTCCTGATGCTTAGAAACACAATTAGTGTTAACTATGTGATGTCCACCAGTGGCATTATGTAAAAGTGTGTATGTGTTATTGCTGCTGCAGCTGAAACCACTAAACTCCACTCTGTCAAAATGAGCATAAAAAGGGTTTAACAAGGGTGCTAAGCAAATCATAGCAGTCACTGAATGGCTTGGTAAGAGTTTTCATCAAATTTCTGAGCTGTAGAGAGGTAAAAAGCAATGCAATGCAGTCACCTGTATTCCATGTGACAAGTCCTACTGCTTTGGCTTCCCAGCTCTTTGTGCTGAAGTGCCTGGGTGGTGATGGAGCTGCAGTGCTCTTCATACTGACTCAGGAGTCTTGGAAAGGCCAGCGTCAGGGGATGTGCTGTGCAGGTGAATCACACAGAGGTAAGAGAGCATAGGTGTCAGGCCAGGTGTAGGTCCCAAGGAACCATAAAACAGAATCACAGATTCATTTAGTTTGGAAATAACCTTCAAGATCATAGAGTCCAACTGTCTGATCACCACTGTGTCAACCAGACCTGAGCACTCAGTGCCACAGCCTGTCATGTCTTGAACACCTCCAGGGATGGTGACTCCACCACCTCCCTGGGCAGCACCTTCCAAAGTTTAACAACCCTTTCAGTGAAGAAATTCTTTCTGCTGCCCAACCTAAACCTGCAGCTTGAGAACATTTCCCCTTTGTCCTGTTGCTGGATTCCTGGGAGCAGAACCTGACCCCCACCTGCCTGCACCCTCCTGTCAGGGAGTTGTGGAGAGTGAGGTCTTCCCTAAACCTCCTTTTTTCTGCCCTAAATACCCTCAGCTCCCTCAACTACTCCACATAAAACAAATTCTCTAGAAAAAGGGTAATTTCAGCCTCCCCTTCAGTTCTAGCAGCTCTGCTCAGAGGAGCAAATGTCTCTGACGTGAAGGTTGTGATGGCCAAGCACTGTGACAGGTAGGCTGCTTTGGGATCCCTGAGAACCCCCAGGCCGCTTTGATGGTGTCCATATGGCCCAGCCCAGTGCTGTGTAGAAGGCCCTTTTGAAAGGCAGGGTGTTTTGTCATTGTGCACTCTCAGGGTGGGATTAGTCCTTGGTCAGGGGCCAGCACCCGGGTGTGCTCTGCTGGTGTCGTCCTGCTTTGCCATCAGTGCCCTGCTTGGACACAGAGTCTGCTGGGGTGCGCTGCTGTCCAACACACTCCCAGCTTTGACTGGCTCTCCAGGAGAAGACAGGCTCAGGAGTCCTCTTCAAAGAGCAAAAGTTTTCAAAGAAAGGGCATTTTTCAGAGAAAGTGGCTTTTTCCATGGTATATTTGGGAATCTGGTGCCACGAAATCCTGTAGGCACAGAGCTGACACAGACATGTCCTGGCTGTCAACTCTGAGGGTTTTCCAAGTTTTCTGGCCTCCCAGCACATTCTCTAAGCTTCACCTAATAGAATTAGCCCTTAAAACCAGTGAGGAGAAGCACATGATGAGAAAAGAGGGAGAGCTGTGTGGTTCTGGTGTTCCATATTGTCCTGGAAGAACTGCTGGTCAGGCTCCATAACCTCCATCACTGAGGACATGGCAAGTTTGCACTGAATATTTGATTGATCTCCGCGCTCTAAAGAAGGAAGTCTTTTGAAACAGAGTAATCTTAAAAGTATATTTTGGAGTTATTTGAACTTTGAGGAATCAAAAAAAAGCATTTACTTTTTATATGCTTCTCTAAATGACAAAAATAAAACTTTTTAAAAGAAAAAATTAGCATTTATTCCAGTACAGAAGGTGATTGATCTTATTAAAACACTCCAAGACTCCTTTTTTTTTTTGAGATCTACCACTTTGCATTGCATTTAATATTCTCCCATTGCTGTGTGCTTGTGTCCATACACATTATTTAATGGTCACATGAAGTGAGCAGTCATGGTGAACTCCATCTTGCTACACAGCATAAACTTCACAAGTGAAATGTGAAAAAATAATAGAATATGCGTCTAAATATATCATAGGTACATTTGGAATTATATGAACTAATATTAGCATGTCTACTGGAATAAAAATACTGGGTGTTTCTTAGGTTGCAGAGAGGGAGAGAAGAAAAGGGTAGGGCACCTTTTACACGTCACCTCCTGCACAGATCTGGTGGAGAAGACTGTAAATTTTCTTTGTCTTCTCTGTCCCAAAAGATGAGCTTCAGATCTAGTTCATAATCTTATTATTATGGGATCCACAGCAGACTAGGACCACTGGATCAGGCATTCTTTCCTCTTTGGAATATCTCTACCCCAAGCTGCCTGGTACCAGCAGAGTCAGAGCTGGAAGAAAACCCTTCCAGGAGCCAAGGAAGGAGAAGTTTATATGATTTGCAGAAAAAGTCTTATAAAATTTCACATTTCTCTGGAAAGTCAAGTCAGGATTGAGCTCACCTACCATCAAGTGTCCAGGTGAGACTGGACACTGGGTCTATGGATGCCTAAAGGAAATAGTGGGAATGACAGTGAACTTGCCTGTCTTTATGCATCTTTATGAGTTTGCTGTGTAGGCTTCCCTTGGAGCCACCAAATCACAGAGTGGTTTGGGTTGGAAAGGATTTTAAAGATCATCCCATTCCAATCAATCCCTTGCCATGGGCAGGGACACCAGTCAATGGACACAAACAGGGACTTGTAGTTTGGGTGTTCTGATGTCTCTTAGATGTCCTTGCTCTGAAAGTAAAAACTGTCTCCAATATTTCAGCTCATCTGAAATGATGAATTTCTGGTTGTTGTTTAACACTATGATGAATCTTGTTTTAGGATTTGTGACATCAGGTCACAAATATCCCTCCACAGGACACCAAGGTCAGTGTTGTGTCATCTCACCTTGTTGGTTCAAGCTGTTGAGACATCAGTCCTGTACCAGCAGGGTTTATGTTGTGTCAGGTGTTGTGCATTGCCGCTGTTCAGCTTTGTGTAAGATCATGCACCTGAGATGGCTCCCCAGCAATACTCAAGGCAAGAAGCTTCTTAAAGCAGTGATCCCATCAGAAATGGCAACACTAAACCTGATCTTGGATTTTTGTTATTTTTTTAAAGCAGCTCTATGGTAAAATGTTACAGTTCAGCTTTTGCTGTTTGTGTGGCACTTATTTTGCAAGCACCAAGTGCATCTGCCTTGAAAGAAAGAGAGATTTTTGTGAGATTCCTGAATAGAAACTTCCACACCCAGAGTTTTATTCTGTTCTGTGTGATTCCTATAGCAATACCTTTTCCTTTCTTCAACTAATACCCACACCATTTTTCTTCTAAACCTCAATTTCCAGGAATTTTTGCCCTCCCCTCTCCCCCAGAATCAGAGGTTTGTGGTTAATAGCTTCCTGGATACACAGCCTGCCTTACACACTTTGCAAATTAAAGACAACATCCCACTGAAATAAAAATCAAGCCTGATAAAAACATAAAGGAAAATACAGAACAGGGCACTACCCAGATGAGATACTGGACTAATTTCTCATCTTCTCTGGACTTTGTGCTGTGGAAATGAGAGTGCTGGTGATCATGGGAAAAGTGCTACTGGCTTTTCTCGTCATAATAAGCTGGTCTTTTCAATATAGTCTGGTGGCTCATTCACTTTATAGCTACAGTTTTCTATTCAGTTTGATCAGCCACTTGGAATTCCCAAGTGTCAGCTGCACAGTTTAAAAACTGCTTTCCAAAGGATAATTATGCAGACCTATTTTTAGATTCCTAAGTACCTGCTTTTAGAAGCAGAATTGTGGATTTAGGCACCCATCTTTGAAGTAGCCCACAGAATGCATTGCTACCCAGACTCCTGACTTGAGGGCTGAGCTAGGAGGATGACACTGTGTGTTTGTCCTCTGTCACTGTCTCTCCATGGCTTGCCTATTGCCAAAGACTTCACACACTTCCATAAACAAATGTCTCCACAAGAACTGGGATGAGGCAATATCAGCTCTCAAATCGATGGCTGTAGTTTGGTGAGAAATTTACCCCACTGCCTTCAATTTTCCATCTTGCTTTGGGCTGTGGTCACCCAAGGATTTGTCCATGTTTACTGGACAAGCCATACTAATTAGAAGTATTTTGGATTTACCAGATCCCGTTGCATTAGCTGCAAATGCCACCTACAAGAAGCAGAGAGAAGCCCATTGTAGGAAACACACATCAAGCACTTGATTAGAGCTTTGGAGCATTTTGAAACTCCTAAAAAAAAGACAAGATTCCAATTTCAGAGCATCCTTACTCAGTTCATTACCTTAGCTGTCCTCTAGGATTTTCTCCAGACTGCAATGACCCATTTTCATTGGGCCACTTTGCAGAGTGAGTTCTCACTGAGATTTTCCTCAGCTGCAGAAATCTCCATGACCCAGGGTCATGTCAGACTTTAAAGGGTATCTTGCACAGTTAAGTTTTAGGTCTGCTGGACACAAGTGAGGCTCTCTGAAGCTACCTACACCTTTTCTGTACCCTACTTCATTCACTGAGGCATTTCTTTCTCCCCCTTTATCCAGGCACCTATGATTGCCATTTCCAATTTGTGGTTACTCAGTGAGATTTCTAGAGGAAATCCTTGATTTCACTAGTCCTGGGAGCATCCTTACCTATAATGCTCCCTTCAGGGGCATCCCTAAAGGGGCTGCTTGACAGGTTCCATTATAGAACCAGTAGCTGACCAGGCAGTGTTTGGTTTGACAGGCATTTAAAATCACCTAGCACTGCTGCCTAAAGAAACAGCCCCACTCTTGCTCTCTGTCTGCTGGCCACTCCTTCTCTGGTCTGGATTAGTAGGGAAAAACATTGACTTAAAGAAAAATACTATTTTTTTTTAGTTCCCCAGGACATTTCACCTGGCTACAGAAAGATCCATCCTAGCAGAAGGGAAGAGTGGGGAGTGGTACAGGAGATCAGATCTGCTGCTTTCAGTGCTGTCACCCTCAAGGACTGCAGAAGTGCAACTTAAAGGAATATATTAATATAAAGTACTGCAAATATTGGGATATTATTGTAAAATATTGCAAAATTACTTTGCATCTCATGGCTATGCTGACTTTCTGCATGCAGTGCCTTTTGTTGGGACACTTCCTTTGCTTTTCTGGACCATAAAGATATTTGTAGGTGTTGATCACATTGTTCTTAGCTGCAAGACTGGAGGCTGCACAGATCTATGCTGTGAATAAGAGGAGTTAATTTTGTGTTCAATAATTTCCAGTGCAGATTTGAGGGGTTCCATACAAGAGCCTTGCAGCTGAAGAATCACATAAGGAGAACTAAGATTTTCCTTTCCCTGCAGACTGGAAATCTCTTCTCACTGCAAATGTGTCTTGGTATTTCAGCCAAATAGCTCTTATTATTAATAAAGACCCATCAGAGATTTTAATCTAAACCCCAAACATACATCCTCATTAAGAAGAAATTCTTCCCTCTGAGGGTGGTGAGGTCTTGGCACAGGCTGCCTGGAGAAGTTGTGGATGTTCCATCCCTGGAAGTGTCCAAGGCCAAGCTGGACAGGGCTCTGAGCAACCTGGGATAGTGGAAGGTGTCCCTGCCCATTGCAGGGGATGGGACTGGATGATCTTTAAGGTCCTTTCCAACCCAAACCATTCAGTAATTCTGTGATTAGACCTCCAAAGTGATGTTGTCTGACAGACCCATCCCTTCCCCTGGGTGACATTTAACTCAGTTCAGAAAAGGTGTGAAAATCTTGCCCTCCAAACTGCAGCTGACACTCAGGTGACACCTGTAACTGGATGATTTTTATTTTGTTTAATTTTTTTTCATTATCTATTTGTTGGAAATTATAATGGTTGAAGATGTGGTCAAAACATCAATACAGCAGTGGTGATCTCTCTGTACTGGTGGAATTCCCAGGTTTCTGGCTCCCTACTGGAAGAGTTTGTAAATGGCACAAATTCTCACACTGCCTGGTTGTTTCAAATTTGGTGTTGCTTTGGAGTGTTTTTCCTGTAGCATCCCCTAATTTGGACCCTGCAGAACCAGATGTTTCCTTTTATGTTGCTACCGATCACAGGAAAGAAAAAAACAAAACTAATGTGCAAAAAATTTGGCAAGTGACAGCTTGAGTGCAGAATTTTGTAATGCTGAGCCTGTGAGCCTCACACTAAACTAGTTCCAAAACAGGATGTTGCAGTGCATGTCTAATATCCCTTTTCTACCACACCCCAGAGCAATTTCTGTTGCTATCTGAGCTATGAATTACATTAAAAAGCAGCAATCAAATCTCACAAAGAAAGATCATATCTACTTCAACAAGCAGCAGGCACAGGTTTCATCCATCTTGCTGGAAGAGATGAACACAAAGGTGTTGCACTTTGAGACACTGTGCAGTGAGAGCCCCCCTTCCGTCCCAATGCCCTGACAGTTGTGTTACTACAGCGACAGAAACAATCATCCTGTTTGTTAGTCATATCCAAAACTCAGACTTGCAGAGCAGAGTTATCCTTTCCCATTGCTGCTCCCATCAGCTAAATAGAGCCAGGATAAAAATCAGATCTTAATCTGGTCAGTCATATGGCAATCCACGCCATCCTCGATTATCAGCTCTTGTTCCCCAGCAGTGAATATGCCATAGTTCATTCCACAACAATCTCAATTGCAGGATATGGATATTAGCAAAGTTTTGAGGGGTTTATTAACATTGTCTCTTGGTCTATGGGATGTCACAATTTGTGTAGCTTGGGGAAAAGCACTTAAAAAAACCTCCGTAGTTTGCACTTTTTCTAAGAACAGGCTGCTATTTATTATTGGCAAGAACAGAGCACGGGCTTTAGAATTTAAGCAAAAAAGACCTCTGGCAATGAGGAAATGAGCCTAGACATTTTTCATGAATGGGTTAGAGCTGCTTAACTCTGACTGGCTTGTTTTCTTTTCTTCCTATTCACATCACTCAAGTCCCACCTTCCTGCCTTAAAAGGCATCTCGTTCCCTGGCAGCAAGACAAGTATCTGTTTGATGTCAGCACCCTTTTATTTGCTTAAAAGCATCTTTTTTTCAAGGCAGTAAATTGAAAATGACTACCGCGTCGAGAACTAGCCAATTTCCAGCACTCTCTGCAGAACTGCTCTGCTTTCACATTTGAGAGTTATCATTAATTTTCTAATGAATAATGAGATCAGAGAGCTTGCATGCTGTATTATGTGTAGGAAAATGCTTATGTAAATCAGTATGGCTGTGGTAGCTTCCCAGGGGAACTTTAAAGCTTATCATATCATTAAATCTGATAACAATTCATTTTTTTAAAAAGTAATGCAAGAGAAAAAAAAAAGGTCTATTCACTGCCTGTTTGTAATAATATGTTTATAATATGAAAAAGAAAGGAAGGCTGCAAGTTCATATATGAGAAAATGCAATGAGAAATTCCTTAGGCTTTGCAAGAGCTGCACCCTGTGTGGAGGAAAAAAGCACTCGCTGTATTTACATAGCTGAACCTTGTGAAATATGTTGAATGTAATGAGAACATTGTCATCATTCAATATGGATTTCACTTTTCCAGGCTCCCTGCAACAGATTCCAAAGCTTTTCTAGCACTACACTTCCAGGGGCCTTAGGGGCACCATCCTCATGTTCCCCTTCTTCTTCCTTCCCATGTGAATAATGAGCTCAATGAAATTTTAACCTGATTTTGGCATCTTAGTGACGGGGTGCATATGAGTCGTACCGGGGCTAAAGACATCAGGATGCCATTTTTCCAGCAGACAGACAGCTGCTCTGTGGATTCCAGTCATCATGTTTACCACCTAGAAAACTTTTAATTAGTCTTCCTGTTTCCTTCCTCCCCTGCTTTGTGCTGAATATAAACAGCATTTGATTTGCCAGGACTATGTGAACTGCAGTGTGCATTGTGGAAGCATCACCAGCGCCCCCACAAAGTCAAAAGTCTCAGTGTCCCTTTCATTTCCTTGGGATGAACTCAGACAGAAATGTGCCTACTCTCATGCCCAGGTGTAGAGTGACTTTAGATTGGATATGAGGAAGAAATTGTTCCCTGTGAGGGTGGTGAGGCCCTGGCACAGGTTGCTCAGAGCAGCTGCAGCTGCCCCATTCTGAAAGTGTTCCAGGCCAGGTTGGAAGGGGCTTCCAGAGTAACCTGGGACAGTGGAAGGTGTACCTGCCCATGGCAGGGGTTAGAACTGGATGAGCTGGACCTGGATAAGGTCCCTCCCAACCCAGCCATTCTGTGATTCAATGTTGAGTGAAGTTCCTGCATCTCCTCCCATCCCCTATTCCTAAGGCCATGGTTGAACCTTGGGAGGTGAGATATGTTCTTACCACTGTGTCCATGTGAGTTAATCAGGCACAACCCATTCAATAATGACTAATCATATTTTGCTTTTTGGAGCTCTTTCCCCCCTGAGTCTTAAAGTTTGAAAAAACCCAAATTCCTGCTTCCTACCAATGTAATCCTACAAAGATGGATTTAGGAAGAGGTGTTCCCCATTAAGCCAGCCTGATGTGACACATCCTTTTGCTTCACAAGGTAGTGGATTATGACCTCCACCATCCATCTGTGAGAAGCGAGTACCACTGAGACTTGGGGGAACACAGGTGTGCTGATAGGAAGCCAGGAGCTTCCTCTTTTTAACCCAGAATGTCCCCTCTGCCACGTTAAATATTAGCTACACGTTTTTCCACATTTGTCAGAAAGGGGGGAAAGAATGCATCTGTTCCTGAGGGATGATGAACTGAAATTGGCCCCAATTCAGGGGAAAAAAGTCTATTCAGCACAGCACTTAAACTGAGACATAAGTGCCAGCCTGAATAGAGACAGAGTTAAGCCTCTGTTTAAATGCTCTCCTGAGCAGGGGTCATTAGCACCAGCTCTCTCCCTGCACAAAGCATTATTCCTCATGGAAGCAGCCAGCATTCAGATGGGCATCCAAACTTTGGCGGGGCTTGCTTTATCTCAACCGTTTTCTGCTGCTCCTCGCAGGCCAGTTGGCTGCTGCATGCTTGGGGATCCGAAGGGAAGGCTCCCAGCACTCTGCCAGGAGAGCCGTTCAAGCCTCAAACGCTGGTTTGGAGGGCACTGGCATGAGGTGGGGATTCCATGCCAGGCAGGTGGGGACTCCCTTTGAACTCCAGGAGTAATGAACACCCTTTTCTGTTGGATACCTGCTCAAATTATTATCAAATTATTATTACCGAGAAAAATTGTGGAGTGACACAAGCATTCTGGCAGATTTAAAAATAAATCTGATATTCTTCTGTGATCAGCATAAATATTTGAATATTGCCTGTCAAACTGTGAATAAAATTGATTTATCCATAAAATCAGTTTTACCAAATATATGGATTAATTAAAAAATCTTTTCAAACACTTTTCCCCTTCTCAGTAGACAATTTTTAATTCATTCTTCACACATAGAGCCTTCTTGAGTTCAGCCATTTGAAACCACCTGGATCCTTGGGAGTGAATTATGGCTGTAACTCACAGGTAGATTTTTTGATTTCCCAATGTTCTTGGGAGGAGTTGTTATGAGTTTGAAAAGTATTTTGGTTGTTGTTTTGTGCAGTCAAATGCACAAAATATCAAAATATCCATAAGAACTGTTGGACTCAGCTGCCTCTCTGTCACACAAGATGGCAGAAGGTTTGTAGTTATGTGACAGAAGGGCAGGAAGAACAGGCCTGCAAATGAAACATTTCTGAATTAAATTTATATGTATGTTCTTTGTGCTAAAGCACTTAAATTGGGTAAAAGAAATACAGAATATATTGAGAAATTCAAGTGAAACATGTTCTTGATATCTGGATTTTAGCTAGGTGTCAATTGCTATGGAATATAATACTCCATCACTAGGAATTAAGGTCATCTTATGACCATTAAGGGAATTTACCTTGGGCTCAGGGATGGTCACTTGTCAGGATAAGGTTTTGTTGATGGATTTGACAAAGGTATTCAAAATAGTGACTGGTATGTAACCAGATTGCATTTACATTGCAAATTAAAGTTTTCCAAGACCTTGGAATAAGAGTTATTTATACAGCAGTGAAAAGAGAAAGAAAATTGAGCCCTGCATTGCAAACACCTGTAATGTGGTATGATTGGACAACATCTCTTCAAGATGAAGACAAGAGCTCTTCAAACTCTTCCCTCAGCCTCAGATTTCTGAATTTTACATTAAAGGTTACCTGAAGGTATCTGGTTCTGCTCTTAAGCTCACGTGGGCCAGCCCCTTGATCTGCAAACAGTCCCACTACACATCACCCTGTGGAGAAAGGTGTTCCTCTTTGTTGGAAGTATATTCCTGGCTTCTGTGGTGATTCATCAGTGCCAGGAAACTGCATCCTCTATGAGCTTACAAGACTATTCAGTTATTCAATGTATAAAGCTCTCTCATAGGATTGTGAGAGTGATTTTGTTTTGATGGCTGAAATGGGCCAATGATGTAGAGTTATGATGGTGTTCTTTCTGACACACTCTTCTTATTTCAAGGAATGTCTACTTCTAAATCACACTGCGTTCCCAAGAAATAGTCATGAGTTTCATCTAAGCTTTTGAATTAACTAAAAATGTTACATCCTTGACATTCCACTTTGATGGTGTTATGAACCAGCTGATATGCAAATGAAGGGTAGCTCTAATTGCTGGGAGATGATCAGGAAGCACTGGCATTTAACAAATGCCAACAGTTTCAGTCAACTTCCTGTGAGTCAATCTAACAGTGAAATTATTCATTTGTAAAACTGGACAGTCAAACTCAGGGACAAAGCTGAGAAATCCTTGTGAGATACCACCTACAGAGCTGCATCCAGCCCTGGGCCCAGCCCAGGAAGCACAGGGAGCTGCTGGAGCCAGACCAGAGCAGGGACACCAAGGGGATCAGAGGGATGGAGCAGCTCTGCTGGGAGGAAAGGCTGAGGGAACTGGGATTGTTCAGCCTGGAGAAGAGAAGGCTTTGGGGTGACCTCACTGTGCCCTTCCAGTGCCTGAAGGGAGCCCACAGGAAAGATGGAGAGAGACTCTTGACAAGGGCCTGGAGTGACAGGACAAGGGGCAATGGCTTCACACTGACAGAGAGGAGATTTAGATTGGATATGAGGAAGAAATTGTTCCCTGTGAGGGTGGGGAGGCCCTGGCACAGGGTGCCCAGAGAAGATTTGGCTGCCCCATCCCTGGCAGTGCCCAAGGACAAGTTAGATGGGGCTCTGAGCAACCTGGGATAGTGGAAGGTGTCCCTGTACATGGCAGTGGGGTTGGAATTGGATGAGCTTCCAACCCAAACCATTCTTTGATTTTGTGATTCTATGATCTATGAATGTGTGCATGGGGTGAGAAGGACTAATTTGGACTCTGTGATGTGGGCAGTTTTATAGGAAAGATGTGAAACTGCTTCACCCATATCCACTGGGAATATCCCAGCAGCCCAGAACTGAATCTCTGCCAGTCTTCCTGCTCCAAATTGCTCCTACTGACCAATTCCTAACTATCTCCAGGCAGAAGGGGCCCCAGTCAGTGGGAGCTGCAGGGAAGCAGGAGCAGTGGAACAAAGGCAGCAGCCGGCTCCGCATGAGAGCGGGAGAGCCGTGAGCTGGAGAATTGGGATCAGAAGACCCTGAGAGGGAGAGGGGCCCTCCCTGCAGCTGGCAGGGCACCAGCCATAGCTGTAGCACAAGCTGTAGCAGGGCACTGGCCTGCAGGCAAGACACTGGGATGGAAGCATCCCAACAGGATGCCTCTTTTATTACTCTTGTATGGGCTGCCCACAGGGGCTGGGCTAGGAAGGGTTGTTTTGTTCCTTCTCTGAAACCATTGCAAAAGTTGTGCCCAGGGTAGTTGCAAGCTTTGTACTGGCTTCTTTAGCACAGTTACTGGTGGTTGATTCACTGAAAGCTGCCAGGGTTGGTATAAACCTGGTGAGGGCTGCAGTCTCTGAAGAGCTGCTAAGTTTCTTGCACCTCAATTTCATGTATGTCCCCATTTTAACACAGGGTGGCAAAGGGCTGCTGTGCTCCAATTTGGGGAGTGAATATGAGTGCATACAAGAGTGACAGAGGTTGCATGGACACTGCTTCCAGTTCCAAGGGTTTCCCAAATCCTGCACTGCTCAAATTTTGCATTCTTGTTTCTTTTTTTTACTCTTTTGCAGTAATAATCTTCACTCCGACTGTTTTCAAGCATTTCTCTGCAGCTGAGGGACAGAACAATACTATCTTGGAAATGAGAGCTGAGATTCACACTGGTCTACAGCAATCCAGGACCTCCAGATAAAAAGTCAGTAATCAGAACTCTGACTTACAAGTATATGATGGGAAGGAGCAGTATTTCATGTTTGGATATAAATTAAGGACCTCTACATGTAGGTTCCCTTCAGGAGGTATTCCTTTTCCTGGTCCTAAAGATTGATAGAAACTGAAGGTAGCTGACTTTTCAACTGAAGCGAATGGTCATTGCCCATGCTGTCTCCTTCTGGGATTTTCCAGGCTCAGTGGGCAGGATGTATCCCAGTTGTCTGCCCCTGATACCACATTTGGAGCAACAGTCAAGCATCTATCTGGAGCTGGGAGTTAAGAGACACTGGGATGCTGGAATGGGGGCTAGGAATAAAAGTCTAATTTTCCCTGTGTGAAAAACATGGGAATTATCTAATCCCAGCCCTGGCTGCCCCCACAGCAACTCCAATGACACAAATAAATGTGGGGTTTGCATTACATCATCAGGACAAACCCTAATGGGTTTATTTATGACCCAGGCAAAGCGAGACAGAGTGAGATTCTGATCTCTGCTTACCTGGTGTAAAGTGGGAGTAACTGCAGAGATAAACTGACATAACAAAGATTAGAGCCTGGCCTCTTTGTCTGTAGCTGGTTTTAGAAGCAGCTGGCTTTTAGAAATTACAGATGTCACATAAATCACTGGTAACAAAGTGGTTCTGGACTCCAGCCTCCAGCAGCTTCTGACCATCTATCTCTGTAAAAGTGATGGTTCTCCACGCAGCTGGTTTGTGTCCAGAAGCTTTCAGCTGAGCAGAGTGGACAATCCTCCATCTCCCACAGCCTCAAGGAAGTAGTGAGATTTGTGTAGCACAGGCAATCAGAAGGAGGCAGCTCATGAGATGCCATCTGATCAGAGATGGGGCTGCAATAACGGAAGTCTGCTGAGCACAGGGCAGTCATATCTCATCTGCTGAGCTCTGGAGGGAGAGGGGTGTTGGACAATAAGTGGTCCTGAGAGCAAAGTAGATCTTCCAGTGAGATATGGCCTGGTACTGACTGCTGGCACAGCTCTCTGAATGTAGCCAAGGCAGAGGAGGTAAATAGGTGTGAATAAATACATCTCACCCTTCCTTAAGCACCTTGAGAGCAGGAATGTAGAGTGTTTGTTGTTCTCTTATATTTAATGTGGCTTTCATTTTAGAAGACCCTGATATTCTACATAAAAGATAACCTGAGGCTGCACTGATTTTGGGAGTGCTCATCCCAGAATAATGATCATGGGGCTGTAGCCTCCGGTTTTTGGTTCTAGGGCTGTGGGGCGGTGTATTTGACTAAACAATTAGTTACCTGTCTGAGAAGAGTAAGTTATGAGGGTATTTATACTCAGATTACACTGAGAAGAAGTCCATTTTTGTGCCCTGAAGCTGCTGAAAAGATCCAAGGCATCATAGACTCATCCAAGGTAAATATAGGCTTCATTTTTAGTAGTATGTTTGAGAAGTAGCTTAACTAATAGAGGAGGTTTTTTAATGTTAGGATTGCTAAAAGATGACATCTACCTTGGGCCAGATAATTTTCAAACTATACAAATTGCTTCAGCCCCATCAGCAGTAGTTTGAACTGTCTGAAGATCTCGCATCATCACTGATTTTAGATTGCAGAAACTTCCAGGTTGCTGTTACTGAACTGCAGCTTTTGCCTCCTTTGATACATTTCTCACACGTAAATTTTGTTGTCTTCTCCAGTCTCACACAGGACTATCACCAGTGCAAACAATGTATTTAATGTATCTTAATGTTACAATTCCTGGTATCTGTTGCAATGTTTATACTTGAGAAGACCGAGTCTGGTTTACTCAAAGGAAAGCTAAGACAATTTGGTTATGTTTAGTGGTACCAAAGTGGGAAAAAGGTTCTGCCAGCCAGAAACCCCCACCCCTAAAACATGTTATGGGCAGCTGAGCAGACAGTCTTATAAAATAAAGTTCATTATTTCAGTATTTATTGGCGTTCCTTTGGAAATGGCCTCAGTTTGAGCCAGGGGAGGCCCTGCACATCAGGAGGATTTCCTTCATGGAAAGGGTGGCAGGCATAGGAACAGGCTGCCCAGGGAGGTGATGGAATCAGACTCCTGTGTTCAAAAAACAACTGGATCTGGGATTCAATGCCATAGCTTAGTTGACAAGGTGGTGATCAGTCAAAGACTGGACTTGATCTCAGAGGTCTTTTCCAACCTAAATGATTCTGTGATTCTCTGTGGTCCTGTGAAAGTGTCAGTGTTTGCAGAAATAAAGGCATAAGTTCTGCTTGTGTGAGGTTGTCAGCAGCCTGTGTTTTTTAGGTTGCAGAGAGATTCTCTGTCAGAATGGACTAAAGACAGACTTGCAAAGAAACCTGCTCCACCTTCCTGATCTGCAACTACATTTCACTGCACTTGTCTGTTGTTTTTGGAAGTGTCTTTTTCAAATATTGGGATATCCTGGGATCACTCTATTCATTAACCAGCTAGAACTGAGCAGGAGGGGGGTGGCTGCTCTGCCTAAAGCACAGTTGGGGCTTTTTGTCATGTAGGAGTACCTGGCAGCTTTGCAAAGGACAACAAATGATTCCTTCCTAATGTGAGAGCAGCAGGAGCCAGGCATGCTGGTGGAAGGCAGGGCCACTGCATCAGAGGGAAGAAGTTGCTGACACCCAAAGAAATGAGAGAGGGTGTGATAGGAAAGAAAAATATTTTGAAAAATTTTGTTTGCAAGTGGGGGCTGAATAGCTCAGAGAAAACCAGGGCATTAAACATTTTTCCTTTTCTCTAAGAAAATAATTTCCAAAGGGTGGAGCTATAAAATACCTCGATGTTATAGTTAATACTTCAGTAAAATATTGTTGTTAAGACAGAGGTCTCTGCACATGGAATCTCTCCTGACTCCTATCTCTTGTGGAAATTCTCTCACTTCTCCATTAAAGGGATCAAATTTGGCCTAGAGTAGATGCCAGCCTGAGCTTTTAAATGTTTCCAATTTCATGTGAGAGAGTTGCAATTTCCCTTGGAGGGGGAGTGACCACGAAATTCCCTGTGGAGAGCAGGAAGAGCATGTGAAGGCACCCTTCAAAGGGCTGTTTTGTGAAGGGTCCGATGTCTGTCTGACATCACAGTTGCTTTCCTGGCTTTTCTGGCTGGTGCTGCTTTCCCCCTTTCTGAGAGACTGGGCACGGTGGTCAGGATGCTCCAAGATGATGGGCAGGAAGCTCCCAGCAGGAAGGCTCTAGGAGGGTCACTGTGTGGGAAAAAGGGTTCCTGTTTGGGAGAGGGATGTACGAGGGGCATGGCATGGCTCCCAGAGCAGGCTTCTGTGCTGAGCTTTTGCCTCTGCAGTCTCAGCTCTCCTCAGATCCCTGTCTGCAAACGGCCTGGTGGGATGGGGAGCTCTTTAAGGCAGGAGATGTGTCCCATTCTGCATCTGGCACCAGGAAACCCTTAATTTCTAGGCATCATTGTAAGGCAGGTAGTAACTAAGGACTGATTGTGTTTGAGAGCGGCAGCTTGGCAGACTGCAGAATGAAGTACAGATAAAGTGACCTTGTGATTTTGAAAGCGAGACCTATTATTTGTTTTGAAACATATTGCCTCAGTGACCCTGCAAGTTCTGCAGACATGTCCTGTCTGGAAATGCCATAACAGGTTGTTCGCTATATTTTCAACTGAGTTAAGGTTTTGTTGAAATAAGGAGTATCAATCAAAGGCCAGAAGGCCACATTCCTTTGGTGTTGTTGATTTCACCAGTATCTTTTGTCTGAAAGCCTGCGCTGACAGGGCATCAGGGGAGAACTCCTGGGGTGAGTGGGGACGAGTGAGGGCAGCCACACGGATCTGCATCCCTGTCAAATTTGTGTCAGCAGAGGTCAAGTTCTCAAGCTCCAGAGAGGAGCCTCCAGCACCCAGGGATTAGTCAAGGCGAGAGCCAGACACCCTCCACAGCACAGAATCAACATTATCTAGAGCGTGACAGAGACAAGTGGAATATAATACACGGGGGTGTGCAAGGGAGGTGCTGTTCACATCTCCAGAACATGGCAGGGACACAACTCTCTCCCTGCCCTGAATCCTCACCTTTTTTCACAGGAAATGCTCAAAATGAGATTGTGTAGGGACAGTCAGAAATGCTCAAATGACTGTGTGTAGGGACAGTCAGACTGTGGTGCTGAGGTCAAGTGTATGTGTTGGTCTTGGTTCGTTGCAGCTATTTTTCCAGGCTAGGATTTGAGTTCACATGAAACACAGCTCACCTACATGTAGTGAGACAGAGCTGAGTGATTTTTTTTCCTCTTGGTGGCAAATGGGAATTTTGCTGAGAAAAATGCTGATTTTATTGTCTGGAAACTGTTCACAAATTTGGTATTCATTGAAAAGTAGTTTGGATAAAAATGTATTAAGGTACACGGACAAAACCATAGGGAAAAATAATATGTCCCTTTTCATCTCTTCGCATCAAGGAAGTTCCATCCTCTCTTTTTCCTGAGGTGACATGATCTTAACTTTCCATCATGTTTGGGCTATTTTGGTTGGTGATGTTCATGGCTGCTCCTGAGGGAGCCATCCAGTTCTTCATGGAATACTCAAATATTTACCAAGCAGGGGCAAGGAGGGAGGGCTGGGAATGAGGAAAAGTGATGGCCACTCTGTCCACAAGACGTTCACCAAAGAGACGGAGCATCTGAGTCACAGGATCTGATCTCTTGCATATTTGTTCAGGCAAAGAAGACTCAGGTCAGCCAAGGGACTGAGAGCAGCTTTGACTCCTCCTCTTCTGGTGAAAGCACTGAGGTGGTGAAGTCACTTCCCTGAGGGGAGTCCCCTAAGGCAAAAGGAGTGATCTAAATGAGCCCCACCACTCAGAACTGGGAGAGAGGGGACACAACTTCCTTCTCTCTGTGATCAGTGGTTTTCACTAATAATTTTATCTATTTTTGTCTTTGATTGGTTTTTTTGGTGGGTTTTTTTCATTGCTGTTTTTGTTTATTTTTTTTTTGGGGGGGGTTGTTAGGTTAGGTTTGGTTTGGTTTGGTCTGATTTGGTTTGGTTTGTAAGGAGAGAACCTCCTGTTTCAAGCCTGGAACCCTTTATTCAATGCAAGTTTAAATGTTTAGTTTTGAAGTAAGAAAAAAGCAACTACCAATCATTACCAATCATCCTGTACTAAAATTAATCCCACTTCTTGATTTGCTTGGGATTAATGGCAGAAACTTAAAGTCATCATTTGTCAAGAGGATCACTTGGTTTCCTCAGTCTGCAGATACCTGTGGAGGTGCTTCAGCTGAAAGTTGAGAGGGAAGTGGGTGGCTCAGGAGAAGAGGTACTGCCAGGAAAAGATGGGATTTCATGGCTTTCTGGGAGGGGAGAAGGACAGCACAAGAGCTCTTCCCACTCCTGCCCTTGGGTCTGTCGTGCTGCAATGGGCCCCATGCAAGACCTTAGAAACCATTAACCAGTCCCAAGGTTTTGTCATAGCTGGCATTTCCATAAAAGATATTGGGTTCAGAGTATTGGTAATTATGGTTATTTTGTGTAAAATAAACCCTTAGTAGTGTTATCACTCCTGAGTGGTGGAGGTGATGGCAGAGTCACTGTCCCTGGAGGTATTAAAGGAATGACTGGACGTGGCATCCAGTGCTCTGGTCTGGATGGCAACGTGGCCATTGATCAAAGGTTGGACTTGCTGATCTTGGAGGTCTTCTCCAACCTAATTTTCACACTTCTATTTTTAAAATATTAACTGAGGAAGGGAGAATTTTAAAAAGTTCTTCCTCATGTCCAGGTGGAACTTCATGTTCATCAGTTCCTGCCCATTCCTCTTGTTCTAGTGGTTGGCACCACCAAGAAGAGCCTGGATTTGAGGAGCTGACAAAAGGATTTTTTTGCTTTTCATGACTGAAATGCATCCACACCATCCATACCTGCATGAGGTATTGGCTAAGGCTGGAAGCAGCAGTCCCAGCAGATCCCTGGTCCACAGGGCTAGAAGGACCCAGCCAAGGACCAGACTGGGAGGCGAGAGGACATACACATGGCAGTCACTGCTGCTTGATGACTTATGGCTGTTTTCTGCTCAGTGGTGTCTGTGTGCACACCCAGCCCATGGCAGAAGTGAGGAAAACCAGGTTATGTGAAACTTCAGCAGAAAGTGGCAGAAGTTAAGGACTTTTCAGCTCATGCTGGCTGGGCAGTAAGAGGATATGCACCTACCCAGCTACCTTGGTTCAGCTGGGGTGCTTTGATCTGCCCTTCAATCACATCCTTGAATTATGTGAAGGAAGCAACAACGTGTAACAAGTGCTGGCAGTCATACTGGGTTTGTGTGAACATCAAGGTTAGCATTTCCAAAGCATGCAGGTGACTTTTGAAACCAAATTCAATTTACAGTTAGACTTTGTGGCTCCAAAGTGCCTTCATTATTTTGGGAAATGAGATTTTGGGTCAAGTCTAAAGAAAAAAATGAATCAATCAGAATTGCTAACAATAAACACAAGTTCCTGAGTTACTTGGGTAGCTTTGAAAGCATTACTCACTTATTTGCTTCTCTGAAGGAACTGAAAGAGTGACAAATCTGCTTTCGAGAGAAAAAGAGTTTCAATTGCAGGACACAATTTAAGGTGCAGATTATAGCGAAAGATGGGATAACACAGAGATAGCTTCAAGAGGATAACCAACAATACACGTGGTTGAGGTGTAGTCTCCCGGTCTGCCCTTCCTCCTTCATGTAGTGCTTTTAGGAAGTCAGGCATTGCCTCAGAGGAGGAGAGCGCCTTCTTCCAGAGGCACTGAAACTCTCGAGCTGGGCTCCTGCTCACTCTCTGCCCCTGCAGGCACTTTGTGCCACGTGGGTGGGGCTGCAAGGCTTAAAAGCGCTCAGCTTCTCGGAGATGGAAACAGCACAGGTAGGGCACGATAATCAAGTAGATAATCTGGAAGGCTATTTACAAGGACCATAATAGAAACAGGTTTCCATGACCTCCTCCTTCTTTATTGCCGTGCCTTTGGCTTGACCCGGCTCGGGGCTCCCACCGCGGCATCGCTGGGAACATCGTGCTCAGCCTGGCACGGAGCCCGGGGCTTCCAGAGGAGGGGGAAGGTTTTGGCTACTGCTTGTAGTGGCAAACCAGCTGCAGAAGAGGGAGCCCATGTCTTCTCCAGCCTGGCACCTCCAGTTTCCTCTTTTCTCTCCAGTCATTTTCACACCTGCACAGGAGGAAACTGAGAAGGAGGGGAAAAAAAAATTGAGTGGGTTAAGGAACACGAGTGTGGATATCACTGCCTAGCCCAGACACCTCCCAGAGCCTCCCCACGGGGCCAGGCCCCTTACCTCCAAAGGCTGCAAGAGGAGGAAAGGTCCCTTTGGGCAGCCACAAGAGGTACCAGTTGAAAGTCTTGTGACTGCCAACCACACAGGTGCTTGTACTCCAGGCATGCTCCTCGCAGGGTGTCAGAATGACAGGAATGTTTCCTCTGCGGCACACAGACGTGAGCTGGCTTGCACGGGACACGGTTCAGAAGGAGGCACCTCAAACAGCCGTAGCACCAAAACAAGCAACACTCAGGCAGAACCTCTCTGATTATGCCTTTCACCCACACACTTCATAACCATCACCCCTTTTACTTCCCACTCCAGTTCATCCTGACCAAAACAAAAGGCAAGGGAGATACCGTTAATGAGGTGCAGGGGGATGGACGCTATCACACTTCGCACATCTGTGACCAGCGGGTTTAGCAGAGCTCCCAAAGAAAACATAAGGAGTTGCATTAGTCAGCTTCAGAAAATGCCTGACCTTCCAAAAAAAAAAAAAAAGCATTATTCCCTGTGAATACTATGGTATGTATTGCCCCTCCACCCCGCACCAGGAAGGGATCTGTGGCAGGGATATACTTCAAGGAGACTGTGGTTTATATTACAGCTGCTAAGATAACCGGGAGCTTTCAAAAGGAATCCCAGCTAGTGCAGCTTGTTTTACAATACCAGACTCCGAGCGGGGGGAGTGGAAAGTAAGTTTGTTTTCCACGCTGCCCCTTTATCTTGATGTCAAATATATCCCCTGGGAAAGGAAAACATTTAAGCAGCAGATCCCATGGACACACACACACACACTCATGCGCCTCTCCCCCCATCAAGCCACAGCCATGTCCAGAGCGTGGCACTGTTCAGTGCGTGGGTGCTGCTGGACAGCTGGAGTTTTGGCAGGGAAAGCCCAGGAAAAAGGTGCTTCAGGTGTGATAATCAACAGTCACAGGTGCTGGTGCCAACGTGTGATCTGGGCTGGTCAAACCCACAAGCCACCTGCTGCAGGTGGAGTTGTGATCTCTTAGAGAGCACCTCCATGTGAGGGGATAATTACAGCTGGACAGGAACCACTTATTTGTGCGGACAAAAGCATAACAAAATCCAGTCATAAAGCTCCCCAGATAGCTCATGTCTGAAATAAGAGAACATTTTTAACAAGGAGGGGCAGGAACTGTTGGCATGGCCTCTCAGGGGAGCATTGAAGGGGGTCTTCATTGCCTCTTTGGAGTACTGTAAATGTTTTGATCTAACTCAATCAGAACTCTGGCCTTAGAATTGCCTGGATTCTGAAGTCTTAGATGATCATAATGGAACTTCCTGTTCTGAAAATCTGTTAAAAGGCACTGCTATGTGCAAGAAGCATACTTGGATGCAAGCCCTTCCCTCATCATCATCATTGTTATTGTTATTGTCAGAGAGGAATCTTCATCTGGAACTGTAATGACAGGACAAGGGAGAAGGGTTCAAGCAGAAAGAGAGTAGGTTCAGATAAGATATTAGAAAGAAATTCTTTCCTGTGACGGTGGGAAGACACTGGAACAGGTTCTCCAGAGAAGCTATGGCTGCCCCATCCCTGGAAGTGTCCAAGGCCAGGTTGGATGGGGCTCTGAGCACCCTGGGATAGTGGAAGATGTCCCTGCCCATGGTAGGGGGATGGAACGAGATGGTTTTTAAGGCCCCATCCAACCCAAACCATTCCATGATTTTATGATTAGTCCCCAGCCTGACTGATGAAGATCTGTGTGTCTAGAGCTCTGGATCACAATTCTGCTGGTGGCCATGGTGTTTGTACCAGAAACATGGTACAAATGCAAAGGGAATGTCATACTTCGAGCTGAATTGGTAAAAAGACAACCACAGGATAAAAATAAATGATTCAGCTGCAATGTGTGGAAGCCAAATTTCCTCGCTGGCAGGTGAGGGAGGACTGAACCAGTGTTCCTAAAGAATATGAGGATGTTTGGGGACACACCTCATGCACAAAAATAAATGAATAAACTGGGATTCTTCTTAAAACAGGAACAGAGAAGCAGCCAAGGTATTTACATAAACATATACCCTTTTCCAGTGCTAGTTAGCTAGATAATAATATCAAAATGAAGTAGAGAGCTCACTGAACATACCCATGCTCTGGAGGAACAGCAAGTTCAAACCTATATTTGGGTTTCACAGAAGGTTGTTGCTTTGTTATGAGGTTGAAGCACGTTTTCAGTGTGAAAATTCTTCACCCATGCTTTGTTCTACGTCAATGTGTGACTCTGCCATCAGCCCCTGTGGCTTGGGGCCACCGCTGCTCACACCACATCTTACTGCTGAGCCTCCACAGCTGTCCTATTTTCTGACTGAACCTAAGAAGTCTGGTTTCTCTCCTGCTTGGCACATGCTTTACACTGGTGATGATCCTTGCCTTTCTAACAGCAGGAAGAAAATCTTGGCAACAGCTCAAGGAATGGGAAGGAATGTTCTTTTGAGAGTCCTAACTGCTCAAACTGCAGTAATTTCAATAGGTAGAGCCCTGGTGTCACTACAGGGAGCTGAAAGCTGGGCCACCAAGCATGGGGTCTTTCAGCTCTTGCCTCTGTGTCTTCTGCACCCACCATGAAGTTTATGGCATAAGTATTCTCCTAAGTGGAGGCCTCCTCTGGGAGACCTCTTAGTTTTCCGTTCCTTCACAAGAGCTTTCAGTGTGTGGGTCTGGGAGGTGTGCTTGTCAGGGATTGTCACCTGAGGATGCCATTCCCAGCAACAGGGCTAAAAGTCTTGTGGTCATGATACAAGGCTAGAACATACTATTGTGATCATCTCTATGGTGTGCTGTAATATAATCAGTCAAAATAAACTGTGGAAAGGGCTTGATTGAAGAAAACATGTTTCTAAACAAAGTTATTTTATTTCCTATCTGTCTTCAACAGCACTGCCTCTTTTGACTATTTCCCTCTCTCCTCAGTTATTCACCCATCTTTCTCCTAGTGTGGAGAGACTCACAACTCATACTACAGCACCAGTTTTCCTCCTCTGCCCCCTTGGGCACTCCTGAAATGCAACCAAACCCAAATCAACCTATTACACTCCTCCCACTCTGAGCATTTTGCTCTTTTTTGGAACACCTTTTGGAAATTGAGCTGATAACTCAGAAGATGTAAATCAGCATCAGGGTTTAGGGTTTTTTTGCAGCCAAAAAGATTAAAATTACAACAAGGTAAATTAATCTCAACAGATTTCAGTGGGTTTTCTGTCTAGTCAAAACTATTCAATTTTAAGCAAAATTGAAGATTTGATTGATTGATCAATTGATTTTTTTATTGTTTCACTGGATAAGCACATGACAGACTAAAGTCCAGAGACATCTCCTGCAACTTCTCATCCTCTGATTTTGAAATGTCCCCTGGCTACTTGCCATCTGAAGTGCAGGGTGTTACTATGCTCCGTGTGTCAGCTGAGGTTTGGGATGACTGTGGCCAGCACCAGATGTTTCTTGCATGTTCACAAGTGCCAGGAGGTCTCTTTCCTGCCATTTACCAACAGTTTATATTCACAGGATACTCGGTCCTCTCAGAGAACTCCAGCTCATTGTCCTGATGATACATTTTGAAAAGGAGTTCACTGTTGCTCTTTTGAACTTCCTCTTCCTTGTCCTCATTTATTAATGGATTTCATTCCTCCCCAGCAGTTATTCATCCCTGAATGCTTGAATTAGCTGGAAAGGTTTTTTCTATAACTGGTGGTCATTGAGGATCTTTGTCAATGAGCATTAATAGACATGAATGTATTGAAAAAGACATGAAAATCATCTCTGTGGAGATTATCACATTTTATCTTCTCTGATTTGATATCTATGAAAGTGGTTGCACTTTATAATGAAGAACTTTGGACCATTGAAATTGGGAAGGAACTTTCTTCCTTGCCCCAGCTAGCTGATGTATTTTATGTTTGGTTTTTAAAATATTATAAGATTTTTGGTATTTTTAACCTCTAATTGTTCATTCACATCTGTATCTCAGGACACATCATCAGCTTTCAGAAAACCTCTTCTTCAACACACCTTAATTCTGACATTAGCACCTTTATTTTGGAAAATAGTTGCTAAGTGAGCACTATGTTTAAAAAACTTCTGTAACAGGATTTAAACATTTTATCCATGCATTAACATAGGCAGCTTAAAAATTATATTCTTATGATTTACTTTGGCGAAATATCTATCTGGAGTCACTGGTCTTGTGGTGATTGATCTACTCTCACTGTTTGTACTGGATTTAAAAGGGAGTGCCTCATTCTAAAACTAATTGCCCGTCATTTATTCCAGGGGAAATACTTTTATAAGGATAAGGGGCTAAAGGCCAACTTTTCAAAGGCAGGTAGGCACCTTAGGATGAAGATAGACACTAGGAAAGCACCGAGGCAGCTGAGGTGTTCCTGAGAAATTCTGTGGGTGTTTGGCTGTGCCTCTAGGTGCCCACATACTTTTAATCTGTTCCTAAGACTTTTTTTTCTCTCCTTGGCCAGAAGAGATGTTTCCAGAGCAGCTATGATACAAAGGATCCCTGAGAAAGGCACAGAGAGCACAGAAGGCGCTCCCCTTTTTCTTATCCCAGGATGTGATTAAACTGAGTTGGGTGGGAAATGCAAGAGAGCATCAGAAGCATCATTTGTAGGAAATACAACCTGAATCCTGGGCTTTAAATGATGTCACAGCACAGCCACTGTGCTAGGAATTACTCTCTGAGGGGCTGGATAGCATCACATCCATGTGGAACACACAGCACTGCAATAAGAGGTGCAGTGACCATCCAAGGCTTGCAGGCTGACCCTGCCCCACCTGGAGACACTTTTCCTTGGAGGTTCCATGATGGTGCCAGAGGGCTCCTCACTGCACCTGAGCTGGTGGATGGCTGTTTCTACCCCCACCAGGGGGATGTGACACTCAAGGCTCCCCACTAAGTGCAAAGCCATTGCTTACAGTGAAATTCAAATGCTTGCTGGAGGGAACAATGGGAAAATGTGTCCCACATCCTGTCTCACTTGTACATACATCCTGTCTCACTTGTTCCCTGCCTTCCTGCTCAGTCACTGCTCTAAGAAAGGTTTCTTGTCCTGGTCACTTTCCTCTTTGCTTTCTCTCTTGTTTCTGTGTGGATTCCATTCTTTTCTTGTAAGGACTTCTTTCCTTGTATCATCATATGTCCTCTTCTGGTCCTCCTTTCCTTCTTCTCCCTCAGTAATTAGCTTCAATCTGTGTGCTGCTGCTGCACAATGCCTTAACTTTCCTCACTTGATCCTTCATCCCATTTCTCATTTCTATAGTTCTCTTGTGCTCCTTCCCCTCTCCCCTCCCCAACTTTCCTCAGGTTCCTTTCCTCAGATTTTAGCTCCTTTTTTTTTTCTTCCTACCCTCTGTCTCTCTTTAAAAATTTAATTGGCATGCTTTCTTCAAGCTGTCTTAGAAAACCTTATTTTTTTTCTTCTCTCTTTTCAGCTTCTTTCCTGAATTGCAGTCACACCAGTTCTGCTTTCCTGACTGCAGAGTCACAGCAGCTGTGGTGCAGCAGAGCATCTGAAAAGAAAATGCTAATGGGGTTTTTTATAGAGTACAGTAAAAGGCTCTGATTAAAAAAAAAATAATAATGCTACACCTCAATGCTACCTCTAGCCCAGACTATTGCTTCTTGAGAGTTTCCTTCTAGAGTCTGCAGTAGCAGAGCAGAATCCATAACCTCATGTGCCATCTCCCTGCCTGTCATAACCACCGGCAAAGCTGGGTTAGTAATCTTCTTTTGAGGGAAGCAAAGAAGACGTATCTGTGTAATGGCATCTCTCGTGCCTGATAACAAGAATCATAAAGAATGTGCAAGGCAGTTCTATGGAAGTCCTGCCAATATGTCAAGTACTGATTTTGCATGGAAGCATCTCATGAGACACTTTCAGATCAAACTGGTTCTGCAAACATTTCTCCATGAGAGTTCATTAAAATCTATACAGGAATTTGCTCCAGCCATACTAATGTATGACCCTCAGGTCAGCTTTCTGTGAGCATTCACAGTTTATTTATCACCAACAACTGGTTTATACACATTTCAGCCTTGGATGGGTCAGTATTTCCACATACGGATACTGGAGTTCATGGTCATCCAGCTCAGGACAAGGAACACGTCATAGACTCAGCTACGCCAAAGCAAATTATTTCCTCTAGAAAAGAGAGAAATCTATTTAAAACACTACAATATTATGTAAATTATGAAAAAATCTCCTCAGTGCTGGATATTTTTGTAGAGTAGTGAGAAACTGATCATTTCCGGGCAGAAATTCTGTAAGAGGTAAAATACATTAAAGTAAATGGTTTCTCTCAAATTACTTGTTCACAAGAGCTACTTAAAAATAAATCTTTGTAACCTAAGACAACCCTCAAGGCTTAGCCCATAATTTCCTCTGGTTTGATCCCTGTTAAAGAGGAGTCCTAGTGGGGTCTTCTAGGAGCTTCCATCTGCTGCTGGCCCTATCCCACCCCAATGTCTCTCATGTCCACAGTGATTTTAACCTGCTCTTCTCTCATGCCCAAAGCTCCCTGAGCTGGGGAGGATTTGGTGGGCTGTGACAAGTGGGAAACGGGAGCCAAGCCACAGAAACAGAGAGAGTGACTGAACTGGCGGGACACGAATGATGGGAAGGGATCTGGGCTGGCCTGCTCGTCCCATGGACTGAATGCAGGAACACCACCTCCCTTTGTGCAGTGCTCTGGGAGGCCAAGGTGGAAAAGGCTCTAATGGAATTCCTGCAGGGACAGTTTTCCCTGGCTCAGTGGGAGCTGTTTGCACACAGACGCCACGGAGTAAGCTGCTAGGTGTTTATTAACTCAGCTTGCAAGAGGAGGGGAAGGGCAGAGGAAAACCGCTGAGGGGAAAATGCCGGTTAAAAAGACAGACCACCACCCCCTGCTGTCCACCGGCGCTGAGGGAGCCGCGGCTGAGCGAGGTCCTTGTAACCTGCCTGGTAAGTTTTAAAGGATGTTTTGCCTCTCTCTAACTGGCTGGTGCGTATGTGTGTTACGAAACAGCAATTAAAATATTCAGCCAAGGGCTTAACCCTCGACTGTTTCAGTGTTTCACCCCTCATTTAGCGACAGGCCCTGCTCAGGGGGCAGCGTGGGGGGCAGTGTGGGGCCTGCCGGACACCTCGCCCGCCCTGAGGTGCGGCCTTCCCTCGGCGGGGTTCGGTGGCACGCAAGGCGAGAGATCCTTTGGGATGAATAGAGCCCTTGGCCTGTCGTTTAGGCCATCCAGCCGCTCTGTGTTCTTTGTCAGGGCCAAACAAGCTCCATATCATTACGCTGGCATTCGCTTGCCCGGTCTCATTATTAGGTGCATTAGCTGTGGGAACTAAATCCATGACAAAAAAAAAAAAAAAAAAAAAAAAAAAAAAAGAGGGGGTGGAATTGGCTCACACAAAAAAAGGCTTTCCCAGCTCAGGCTAACAACTTGTGCCTATTAACTAAAAACGATCATTAGAAAATTCCCTGCAGACTTAAAGCTTCAGGAGAAGCTCGTTTCACGTATGCACTTGCCTTGTTACGTGAACACATAACCAGCCTTAAAGAAACATACCCTGCCACACTTGGATCAGGATTGGGAAAGGGGCTTCCAGGCATGCTCTGCACTGCCTTTAAAATAAATCTTCTTTCTATCTGCTTATTCCAGTGATACTACTTAAAAAATACTGTGCCAGTAGGAGGTAATAAATCTATAGCCTTAAAAGGGGAAGGATATTAAAGGACAACCATGTCATGTTGGGGTGGTCACTGGAAAAAGAAAACAAGTGGTTCCATGTGAAAGGAGGGATGTGCTATTGTCTTTACAAACAATTCCATGGGTGAAGGTATGAGTGTTAACATCTTTGCAGTGAGTCTTAATGTCTGTACCAACTTTTAGCTGCAGGTTTGTTACAGAACCCAGACAGTTTTACTCCTGAAGCAGACAGATGGGGCCACATAAGCCTGAGTTCCTGAACTTTGGGGTAAAATGAGAGGTTCAAGGGGGGATATGTTGCATGTGGTTTGGGAAGGCTGTACCTTCCTAGCACCCCGGCCAGTGGGGAAAGGAAGAGGGCAACGTGCGGCCGGGAGTTCGGGGTAAAAGGAGGCTGCACCCTCCAAAGCCTCAAGAGAAAAAACCCCGCAGGTGTGCCCTGGTAGACTCTCTCCCTTTATTCCAATAAAGTTGCAGGATTCTTCTGACTTCTTTATGGACACTGGCTTTTCATAGTGCACTGATTTTCCATGTGCATGGAACTTTATTTTTCATATTATAGTGATCTTTTATGCACGTCAAACCACAGAAGAATTCATTGGATATCGGGTCTCCATGAATTACATGAAGATAGTTCTCTATAAACAGCAAACTTTCTTTGTGGACATTCATGGAATCTTTCCTAGCAGCTTTACTGTAATTACAACAAACCCTGAGGCAACAGATAGATCCATGAGGATCCCCAGGCTGCTCAGGAGCCATGGGGAGTTTTCCATTGGGTGGGAATGTACAGACATGTCAACTCAGATGTCCTGGTTACTCTGGTTTTTGGTGGTGCTTGTGTTCTTGGCACTGGGAAGGCTGGTCCCTGGAACATGTTGGTTGGTTGGTTGGTTGGTTTGTTGATTTCTCTGGGATTTTTGTGGGTCCCACTTCCAGTGGTCCATGGCTTTCAAAGGCAAAAAATATTTGCCAGCTAAGCACAGAATCTGTTACTTGGTCAGTGGCTCAATTCACAGGCTTCTGATTAAAAGTTTTTCCTCCCAGGGAATATTTTTTTTTCTTAATATTTCCTAATGCTAAGAATTTTTTAGGTTGTATGATGGTCTTTCTAGGAAATGATGAATTTTCTGGTTTCTAAGTCATATGAAGATAAGCAGGACACACCTCTGGAGATTACAGGGGGCAATATTTTCCTGACAGCAAAAACAAATGCACAAGCCTTTCCCACCCGTAAAGAATGCACAGTGGTTCCCTTCTGGTTACCAAGCATCAGAAACAGGTCCCTGAACTCAGTTGATTTAAAGCAGTGATAAATAACCATGGCTTAGCTATTCCCTCTCCTGAGTGCCCACCATTGACTGGTGTGATGGAGCAGGAAGCTACGGCTGGGAGTTGAATTATGCTCCCCATGGGAGGGTAATCTGGGAGCCAGTGAGGTGGGCAGGGTGGTGTCTCACCAACCACGGTGCAGCCCTGCAGCACCTGAATGCAAAAGTGTCACAGGACCTGAGTGCCAGTGAGCAGGAGCAGCCATCTGGTCACTGATGGCCAGGAAAATTTGGAGGAATGAGGCAGGACCGTGGTGTGCATCAGTGAGGTGCACGGCCAGGCACAGGCACAGCTGCTTTGTAGCTCATGCAAACACCAAAGCTGAGGGTCTTAAGGGTGGCTCCCAAAGGAAGAGGAGAGTCTCCCAGTGAGATTTTTCCCAGCTCTTTCCCAGCAGCCAGATCCAAGGTCACACAGCTGCACCACAGCTGGGCTGGGCTGGGGCACAGGCAGCTGAACCCCAGCGGTGTGCATTTGCCTTATTGGCAAGCAGCTGGGTGGGTGCAGAGGTGACATTGTTCTACTGCTCCCACAGCCCTTCACTGGAAATGGTGGACACAAGGAACCCATTCTGTCTCTTAGGCAGCTTCAGCCATGCTTTTCTTGCCCAGGGTTTGTCCTCTTGGGCCAAGGATGGAAGCAGCCACCCCTGAAGACACTCTGGGCTGAGCAAGCCCTTGGCTTCCTGCGCTGGGATTCTTTCCTGGTGCTCCATTTGGCCACCCAGGCTGTGAAAAATCTACCTCACGAGGATGCCCCATCCATATGGCAGCCTAAGGTCCTGCTCGTGTGTGGCTGTGCAACCAAAATGAGGGGATGCCAAAAGCAGACTCTGTGATCTGCTTCCCTTTGGCTCATCCCTGCCCCCTGTGGAGACCAATCATGGCATGCACCTGCAACAGATGCAGATTTAGGGAACTACTTGACCAATGGTCTTGCTTAGGTCTCATTCAAACACATGTCAGCAGATTTTGCTCTAATCCCACTTCTCTTCAGTGCTCCTGAATGATGGCCACGATGCCAGCAAGCACAGTCTTAGCAGAAGGTTTATCTCCTGCCATTTTCCCCTTGAGGGCACTTTTCTCCCAGATAAAAGTGTCTTTGGATCTGTCAGGCTGAAAGAACTCCTTAGTGCTCTGAATCCTCACTCAACAGATGGCAGGGAATGAGCAGCCTCGGTGCCCATTCAACACATTAGAGGCTGGGATATTTAAGCAACTCCTTTGCTACTTCCATATGAGATATCAGATCACAAACTACATATTCTTGTCTCTCCCAGCAAAGCAGCAGAGCCAAACTCCTCCTCAGAGCAGTGCTCAGCTTTGAGAGAAGTTAAAAAGCTTCTCTCAAAGCAAATTTGAGAGAAGTTTTTGAGCATTTTGGATTTCTCACTGTCCCTGGACTCCTGCACAGGGCTATTTGGTAGGTTAAGAACCACACATGTTAATTTCAATCAAACTGATAAACAGAGATGTCTGGCACTGACAAAACAAGATAACATCCAAACCTGACCAGAACTTAAGAGACCAAGTGACATGGACAGAACCCAATGAGACCTGCCTACCTTCCTCCTCTTTCTCTTCACACCAGCAGGTTCATGTTTCCTACAAAAGAAATGTAATATTTTGAAAAAAAGTAGCAGGAGCTAGGATATGTATGTGCCATAAGGTCCTTCTCAGATGCCAAAGCAAGCAACTTGTGGAAATTTAAAAAAGGAAAAAAGTCTGCTGTAATAAACCTTCATTGAACTGTTCTTTCATCCTGATTGTTGCAAGCATCTTTTGGGTCTGCTGACATTAAAAATTACAATCTGTCAAAACATGTTGATTTTATATGCTTACAGATTTTCAAAGCACCTTTTTTTTTACTGAGAAGGATATTTTCCCATCTTAGTCTGGGAAAAAGTGAATTTCTAGAAGTTTCTAATGCCAAACATGTAATTTTGTAAGAAACTTTCGCATAAAAAAAATTCCTTCTTTAATGAAAAAGACAGGATGAGTTGTTTTTGCTATGGGAATAACAAAAACTAGCCAAGATGCATAGTATTTCATAATACAGACATTTTCAGGTGTATTGCCTTTTTTTTACTGACTAGCACAGTGCAATACACACAGATCTTCCTGCAGGACTTGTTTCTGATGGAGCACAGGGTGATCTGAAAAGTCCTGCTGTCTGTCCTTGGTGAAAAGTTTTGCCTTCTCAGCATCAGTGCCTGAGGAAAATGAAAGGTGTTCATATTTTTGTCAAGTTCCACCAGTTCTAACAGGTCCCAGACAGTAATTTGGGAGTTCCTCAGAATTTTACTGCATCAAGTTCTTTATATGATGGCCCAATGTATCAGGGAAATCAGAGCCAGAGAGTGAGTTTACATGGGTTTATTGTAGATGTTATAAAAAGCTTTAGGCATCCCTCCCTCTGAGCACTTGCTCATACATCAGGTACTCCCAAACCATGGGATGCCCTTGATGCCAAATCCTTTTCCATCCTGCTTTGATCTCAGGGTACAAAAGGTTTGGAGTTTCTAGATCCAGCTGTTTTGACCATTTCTTTGGGGTTTTGGTTATTTGGGGTTTTTCTGTAGGAGCAAACTAGAAAAATAAATAACTGTTTGCTTTTTTATTTTCTTTTTTTTAAAAAAAGAATGTTTTCTGTATTATTTTGCATTATTACAGAAAATAGTCTGTAGGAATAATTTCTTGAGCTACCCCTCTTCTCTTCATGTTCTGAGTTGAAGAGAGACTTGCTGAAAGAGGCAGGTGTTTCAGATGGAGAAAACTTCTTCCAGAATGTGATTTAAAAACATAATTTGAGAGTTATATCCAGTAATATTAATTGAGATAAAAGAAATAATTTAATTGATGAACCTTTGTTCAATTGACTTGCAAATGGTGATCATGGAACTTTGTGAAATTTCACCTTTTGTTGAGTAATACTTTTCCCAGGAGTGTCAGTTTTTTCTTAGGTGTGGAATGGAACCCTTGTTTCCTGACTAGCCCTGGAAGTTATCTCATTGATCTATTTAAAATTTATTTGTGTCACTGTTGTGATCCATACACATATCTCAGTGGTCAACAGAAATATTTTGCTGCAAATATTTGAACTTCCAGTCAGTTTACTGGAAAAAATGTAATCAGAGCTAATGTCCCTGTTCCCTGAGGAATGTAAATCCTGCAGTTAGGTTTCTAAAGCAAATCACAAATGTTCATTCCAGCTGCCTCACAGAACTGTTCTGCGGGATTTGAGTAGAATTTACCCTGAAGCAGAAAAGCTTTTCCATAAAAAGTTCACTGAGCTGTTTGCTGTGAAGACCAAGCATGAGCAAGATGGAGAAGGGGGACTGATGTGCTAGAAACAGTGAATGAGAATTTGCTGAAAAATTACCACAATTTTCTTGAAACCACAGCTATCATGGAATCATGAAATGGTTTTGGTTGGAAGGGACCTTAAGGATCATTCAGTTCCAACCCCCTTCCAGGGGCAGGGACACCTGCCACTATCCCAGGTTGCTCAGAGCCCCATTCAGCCTGGCCTTGGACAATTCCAGGGATAGAGCAGCCACAGCTTCTTGGGAATTGATTCCCAAATGGGAATTGCAATAGGCATTGATCAAGAAATAACAGTGACATTAATTGCTGTTAATATTAGTCTTACTAATATAATTACACAGGTTTTGATATTCTTTTTAATTTTTTTCTATTCTGTTCTTTTTTTTAATTCATTGTTTTTCATGAGTGAGCCACTAATTTTGTCTCTAGTTCAAAACTTGATCTAATTCCAGGAATGCCTGAAAACATTCACTGTATCTTTTCTGCTGGGAAAAAAAAATCTCTCAACTTACTCTTAGCTCTCTGCTCCAAAAATAAAATGTACAGTACGTAACAAATTTGGTCTGACAGCATTTTCCCAGCTGGAAGGATGGAACTTCTTAATTGGTGTATAAATAAATAGTGGTTTGATCCTGCTCTTAAATATATATTAAAAAAAGAATTTCGGCCTCGTCTCTAGTATACATAGGAACAGATCTTCCTTTCTAACAGAAACAGTAACAGAAAATGACTCTTCACTAAGCCCAGTTTAAAGGCTAAATCTAAAGTCTAAACACACTGAAATAAATTTAAGTCCTGCTGCTGCTCTTGAGGAAGGCCCATGAAGCTCCCTGTGTCTCTTGACATATGGTTGCCATACCCCTTTAGTTCATAAATCATTTTTAATTGCTTTAAAGTTTGACATGAGAACCTTAAGTGTTGTTGAATTATCAAATAAATAGCTGCTTAGCAAGAAGATGCTCCTATGAATTGAGGTTTACCTTGTGTTTTCAGAGTAAAGGAAGTGATAATTTAGATGGGGAGCTCACCTAGAATAATTGTGTGGTTTTCACTTTTGCTACCTGGCAATAAATTGGAAGTAAATGCAGACACCAATCTGCAAATCCAGAAACCAGAAGAGGGACGAGCACATTGGTCCAAACCCATAAAATGTGTTTATTTGGTCCTCAAGAGCAACACGAGGCACCATGAGGCTCTGAAATACTCATTCCTGGTGCACCTGAGCACTTCTGGTGCATTGCATGGTTGAGGTTCCCTTGGCACTGGAGTTTTTACAGTAGGAGACATGCAGCAAACACCCACACCCTGAAGCTTCTCACCCCAGCTCATGTCACCTCTGAGTTCAAACCAGAAGGATCCTCAGAAACCCAAGAGCCTGACCTTTCTGGGATGTGTCTTCTTTTTCCTCATAGCCCAATAATTAATGATTCATCTTGAGAAAGGAGAAGGTCTGTTTGGGGAAAAGTGGTGGCAGAAATCCATAACACATCTCCTAGCTCCTGAAAAAGGACAGCCCCACCAAAACCAGCTAGTAAACATTTTGTTTCCTAGCCCCATCTGTGTGCAGCACACAGACCAGAGGCTTAGAAAAGCTCTCCCTGCCAGAATATGAGATAAACGTGTCATTAGGGAACTCCCTTTTTCTGTTTCTGGGGTGCTGGCACACCTTTGATTAAAATACTTCAGTTTAAAGCACAGTGCACCAGTCTGGGCGTGTAATATTTGTATGGAGCTTAAGATGGTCCTGCCATAACACTTCTGTCTCCCCCATTGTGCAAAGTTGGAACCAGAAATCTCATGAGAATGAGCTTACTCATGAGATATCTGCTAATTCTGTCTTTGAGTTATGCTGTAAATAGTATGAGAACTGCCTTTCTAGCAGTTTTAGGGAATTTGGCTCCCAGCCATCACTAGAAAAGCCCAAGCTGTGACCTAAGTGAAGAGCAGGGGGGAAAGAAAAATGCTCCAGATTTCCAGATATCTCTTTATTAGTGCCAGAGGCTTGTCTTCTCCTCTGTGTTCTTCTGCTCAGGTGGAATGGCCTCTGTTTGCCAAGACATGCTTTTGTGAGATCAGGGACCTTGCAGAAGGCACAGTGCCCTGTATTCAAATACTTTGATGGCTGGGTACAGCTGTTCTGTGGAGATTCTGAGGAATAGGAAACTATGTCAAAAGCTGCATGGCAAGCTCAGGACTCTCTACAGCTCTTCAGCAACTGAGACTCCTGATGCCATTATTGCTTTCTCCTCTGCCTCCTTCAGAGGTGCTGGGATGGTGCCATTTCCCTTACCCTGTGATTCCCTGTCCTGACAGCTACTTGCCTGCCTCTGCCTCCCAGGTCTCATTTTCACTACTGGGTCCAGGAACCCAAGACTCTGCCTTGTAGCAAAGCCCTTGGGCAGTTCTGTGTGCAAACAGTGTCTCAAAAAGAAGCTGGGTCTTGGCAGACAGGTGGCTTTTTTAGTTTTCCCTCTATGCAAATAATCCAGGTACCCCAGAGAGCAATCTCTGCTTTCAAAACTAAAGGCAAAAGTCATGTGTTCTACAGGCCTTAACTTGAGTACTGGATTCTATCTCATATGCAAATTATTCTTAGCCCTGGTATCAAAAGCACTAGTAAGCATGTACCTATAAACACTAATTAGTTTTAATTACACTGAGAACGCCTGTGAGGGGGCTTGAGTTGCCTGGCTTAGTGCACTACTCAGAGTTTCTAAGGCTGACAATGTCACACAGAAATTATTACATGTATCAGAGATGAAACATGGCATCATAGAATCATAGAATATCCTGAGTTGGAAGGGACCCACAAGGATCATCCAGTCCAACCCCTGGCCCTGCACAGACCCCCCAACAATCCCACCCTGTGCCTGAGAGCATTGTCCAAACCCTCCTGGAGCTCTGGCAGCCTTGGGGCCGTGACCATTCCTGGGGAGCCTGTTCAGTGCCCCAGCACCCTCTGGGGGAAGAACCTTTCCCTGATACCCACCCTGACCCTGCCCTGACACAGCTCCAGCCATGACCTCAGGTCCTGTTCCTGGTCACAGATCAGGGCCTGCCCCTCCTCTTCCTCTTGTGAGGAAGCTGCAGAACTGCTGTGAGCTCTGACCTCAGCCTGCTCTTCTCCAGCTGAACAGTACATGTAACACAGCCTTGTTTGCAGTATTAGTAGCCAAGTTATTGTATTTGCATAATGACACTATGGTCACTTCCAAGTATTTTTCAACAGATATTGGAAGCACAAGAGGTGATTTAAAATTGCCAGGAAGAGATGGGTCCCTTCAGTAATTAATTAAGTAAGCAATGATTATCACAGAAAACACCTTGTCTAAAGCCTGCATCACATTTAAAAGATGGTTGCTTCTCTGAGCAACCTGTGCCAGGGCCTCACCACCCTCCTAGGGAACAATTTCTTCCTCATTTCCAATCTTAACCTACTTTCTGTCAGTGTGAAGCCACTGCCCCTTGTCCTGTCACTCCAGGCCCTTGTCAAGAGTCTCTCTCCATCTTTCCTGTGGGCTCCCTTCAAGCACCGCAAGGCCACAGGGAGGTCACCCCGGAGCCTTCTCTTGTGCAGGCTGAACAATCCCAATTCCCTCAGCCTTTCCTCACAGCAGAGCTGCTCCATCCCTCTGATCCCCTTGGTGTCCCTGCTCTGGCCTGGCTCCAGCAGCTCCCTGTGCCTCCTGGGCTGGGCCCAGGGCTGGATGCAGCCCTGCAGGGGGGGCTCAGCAGAGAGGGGCAGAGGGGCAGAATCCCTTCCCTCACCCTTGTTCTATAACTGTATCTGATTCAAACATCATTTATTAGTGTGGGAGTTTTGCCTCTTCTAGTTTGGAAATTAATTTATTCCCAATTCTAGAGTAAAACCATGCCAGCTGTCATTTGTAATTTACTGTTTGTGAATGTGAATATTGTGCCCCCTTCCAATACAATATCTAAACCCTCAACTCTTTAGAGTGTTTATATGTCTATTTGTCAGTATTTTCGATGGGGTTTAGATGTCTGTGCACTTTAGGACTGATTCAGTCGTCATCTAAAATTTGGTACTGAAATAAATATCCTGATTTGCCTCATGCAACTGTGAGAGTCTGAGCACATGGGACTTGAGAGTGGTTGTACAGGAGCCTCTGTAAAACAAGGACTTTCAATGGACTTTATAGGGAACACCTGTGGAAACCTCTGTGTACATGACACACAACCTCCAAACAATTTTCCAGTGACTTGTGTTGAGGAATGTTATGTACTGATATTTACTTTTCAAGTTCTTCATGTTGTAGCAAGTAACACACACACACACTCTCACAAGGTCTTTGCAAACATCTGTGGGGACACCAAATATGCAAATTGTGGCCAGAACAAATTCTTCATGAACAGCCAAGAAGCTGAAACAGGTTTTCATAAAACCCTTGTTAAATGGTGAGAATATCAGCAGTCACTGAAGCCCTTTTAGTCAACATGTATCCCCAGAAGGGCTGCGTCATATGGAGAGTTTCAGTGCCCACCAGGACATCCTCTACCAGAGGCTCCTTCTCCTTCTTTGTAAGACTCTGGTGAGCAAAAAGTGTGGCAGAATTGAGTAATGTGTAGTTATTTGCATGGGCAGCCATCAGACATTGGGCATTGGATTCCATTGCTGCAGTGTCCAAGCATCTCCCAGCTGTTTATGCATTGCTTCTTCCTTAAGCTCCATGTAACAGGAATCCATCCATCCCATTTTCCAGGTCCAGCACCTGAGCACAACTGGGACAGTTCATAATGCCAACACTCTGCAAGAGCATAAAGGGGCATAGGGACATCTAGTGGGATCTCTACTCTCTCTGCATTTGCAGGCCACCAGAAATCTCCTCACAGGGTTCACCTCACCTGTGACACATCTTCAGAGCAGCACCCAGATCCTTCACTTCATGAGGATGCTGGGGCTGGACTGTGATTCAGGCTATGGCTCTCATGTTTATACTTCCTGAAGATTCAGAGCCTGTTGTGAGTAAAGGCAAGAGCAGTGACTAATCTGATTTCTATCAGAGAGCTCACCTTGACAAACTTTCAGCAGCAGTGAGGTTGAAGGCATTTTGAAGGTTATCTTCACAAAAAAAGGACTGGCAACTTACACTGGAAAAAACCAAAAGTGTGATTAGAAACTTCTTTCTTGGCACTACTGATGGCTGAGTGATTACAATGCACTGTATTGCCCTTTTCATCTGGTGTAGAACAACAGTTTCATCCACTGAAGGCAAAAGGCTTCAAGAATTTACATTAGCCAGGGGTCTGTGACTAAACTACTGTGGCCATGCATCCAGTTTGCAAGCTTTTCATTCCCTGCAACTGTCCTCAAGTTCTTTGTGCCAGAAGAGCAGGATTTCTCACTGACCAACATATGAACCCCATCTAGTCACTGAACTTGTTTTTAAGGCATCATGGAAACTGGCTTTTTAAAGAAAGCAACACCTGAACTAGAGGAGAATTCAGCCAGGTTCAGGTACAGTGCAGCATGGCTATGAAAGCCCAGGACATGTTCACCATCACCACAGGGACCATCATTTGTTTACATGGCAGTAGGACACCAAGGATGGGCAAGGTGGGTGTATGTGTGTTATGGAATTGCAGAATCGTGGATTGGGTTGGAAGTGATCCTAACAATCACCTGGTTCCAACCACCTACCATGGGCAGGGACACTTGCCACTGTCCCAGGTTGCTCAGAGCCCCATCCAGCCTGGCCTAAGGCTTTTCAGGGATGGAGCAGCCACAGCTTTTCTGGGCAACCTGTGCCAGGGCCTCAGCACCCTCACAGGGAACAATTTCTTCTTAATATCCCATCTAAACCTACTCTCTGTCAGTTTAAATAAATTCCCCCTTGTTGTGTCACTCCATGCCCATGCAAAGTCTCTTCACACCTTTCTTGCAGAATCCCTTCAGGTACATGAAGGCTTTGGAAGGAGGCAGACCTTCATTCTGCCATCTCATTAGTGCTGCACATTATTGGCAGTGGGTTCAACTGACAGAGGCCTGACTGTCACAGCCATGTGGCAACGAAGTGACACAAAGATTTCCAGTGCCCCTGCTCAGTTCTGAATGAACAGCTCTTCCACAGCAGTGAGGCAGTGGAAGTTTCTGGATGCTCCTCTCGCAGAGATGCAGAAGCAGCCTGGGAGATGCTCTGTCCTGCTTTTGCCCTGACCCTGCTGCCGTTCTTGAGTGACTGAATAACCTGACAAGACACAGAGTAACCAAACGAAAAAATGTTTGCAGGATTAGCTCTTTACTTTCTCCAGGCATCACAATTGGAACTTACACTTTTTACCTGAATCTATTTCATTGGTATTTGCACATAGGACATTTGGTGTGGTCAAAGATGATGTAGAATCCAGGGATAGGGTGGAGTATTTCTGCATGTTCCTTATAGAGGGCTTTCCTCATTAAAAATGGCCTGCAAAAAAACTGAGCGTCCTTTGCTTTGCACTCTGTTTAGTCAAAGACCAAAATATGCTAAAATTTAGATGTATTTTCCTTTCAGTCAAATTATCCTTTGAAACTGTGAGCAAACCCTGCCTGACAACACAAAGGAATTTTCCCATGGATCAGCTAAAGCTGACTCACATGAAAGACTTGCCCAAAGTGGTCATGCCCTCTGAGCAAATACCACAGGCATGAGGATCTCTGCTCTTGGCCTAACAGCACTGTTAGAATTCCAGGGACCCAGCCTCGGAAGGCAGCTTTTATTGGAGGAGGGGAGGTCTCCTACCTGTGACCCCAGCCAATCTACTCTGCCATTTATCTGTGTTGCTAACTTGCAGTGCAGTGAATGTTTTGCTCTGTCACTGCACTGTTGTGAGAAATTTCCTGCATGGCCCATGAAGTTCACCAAATAGCACTGGCTGTTTGCTTAAGCAGGTAGAGCACACAGCAAAAGGCTCTGCTGTGACTCAAAGGAAGAAAGAAATAAAATCATCTGATCATGAAAGCTTTCAGCACCAGGTTTTAGTGCTGCAGTGAAAACCTAACGGAAGCTGTGCACCCTTCTAAGATAAATATTTCCTCTGCTGAAGTTGCTGAGTCTATCACAGATCAACAACCAGGAAGGCTTTGCTTACTCATCCCTGCCATGTGTTTCTGGAGTGGTTTTCTGCTCTTTTAATATTACCAAGGAGTGCATCCTCTGGCTGCCCTGGCTTGTTGGAAAGGCAAGCGCATGCTGAGCAAAGTTTCAGAGCAACCCACAAAGCACTGATGGAAATAGAGACAGAATTTTGCACCACTCAGAGAGACACAGAGAGAGTTAAAGCTTCAGGCCAATGTGTTGCTGAAATTTTAAAGCTAAAATGATTTTGAACTAACCTTTGCATTTTCTCCCTGAACTTTTTGTTTACTCTCTGCTCTTTTGCTCAGTGAAAGTAAAGCAGGCAAGACAACATCACTTGCTGTTTCCAGCTGACTTCTACTCTGTTTCTAGTACTCCTCTGAAAGAGTTCTGTTGTAAAACATTTTATTAATTTGGTATCTATCCCTTACTTTCCATTTTCTTATCACTAGTTGCCCTCAATATTTGGGCTTAAGTTATTTTTCATTTTTCCTTTGTATTTAATCTGGTCCATTTCTGTGTTTGAATTTGGGTTTTCAGTAAACTCACATGTGATCTTATGCCAAAGCAGAGGCAAAGTCCCTTCTCACATTCCTAAAATATGTGGCCCTGGGATTACAATCTCAAAATTATGTGGCAGCTTCTTTTAAACAGGAAAACTCCAGTGGGTTTCACTCAGCTGTATATAAAAGCCAGTAGTACACTTGGTGGTAGTCCCTGTGTTATTTGTTTTAAATGGTGTTCCATTTCATACTCTCCACATTCTCTGTTTCCAATATCCAGCAGATTTTTGTATTGACAAATGTGTGACTTTTACAGGAAGCTGTTGTGGAGAAAACCTTTGGTTCTTCTGTATGGGCTGAGCATAGTTGTGGCTTCTGACCCTTGGGAGAGCTGCTTGAGTTTGAGATTATCCTATTAGATGGATGCTTCTAATAAAACTCCCAGCAGCCAGATAGCTTATCTGTGTTACTACCACAAAGTTCCAGAGCCACCATTCCCCTCAGCATGAAGGGGGTGAATCCTGAGTGTCATTATTCATTTTGAGTGTACTGTGGGCTCAGGTTGTAGCTGAGCTTCCACAGTGACTGCAGCTGATCTGAACCAGGGCTGCCTTACCCCTTCTCACTCCCTTCCTGTAATCCACAAGGTAAATCCATCCTGCTAAACCTGCAGCAAAGCCTTCTAAAAAGCAATCAAAGAATGTTTTGTCATCTTAGCAAGATGTTCTATGTGGTTTCTTATGGTTCCAGGAGAAACTACTGATAAGAGTGGCCAGATAACAGAAACTATGCCAGAGAACTGTGACAGAGTTTGAATAAGGGAGCACTGTTTCTTGGAAACTGCTGGAAACACTCATCTCCCCTTCCTTTGGACTAAAACTGTGAGTGTCCTGCTGCCCTCACTCTGCATCTCCTCTTTGTTTTCCCCTTGTTGTGATTTATTGGGTTGGGTTCTGTAGCTGCTTCTTGGCTGAGTGCAGCTAAGGTATGTAAATTGCTTTTTAACAGCTAATAGGCAACCACACTCCTGAAAAGAAAAAAAAAAGGCAAAATAATATTGTCAGCAGTGAGTTATAGGAGATCAGGAAAGCATCCAGAGGTGAAAGTCAGTGGCTGGCTGCCCAAGTCCTGAATACTGTCACAGCTGTGTTCAGAATAATCTAAGTGGAGAGCAAATTTGGTAGCTTCAAATTAGGATTTTAAAGGAAAGGACTGCCTCTGTGGCTGCAATACATATTGTGTGAACTGGACTTCTCTGAACCAAGCATATTTTCTTTTTATGGAATTTTCAAACCCTAAATACAGGGTTTCATCCTCCAGTGATGTCTCACTACTTGTCCTGACTTGGTCCACTTAAATAAAGGAAAATGACCACAGCTCTGCTGAGCCCCCCCTGCAGGGCTGCATCCAGCCCTGGGCCCAGCACAGGAAGCACAGGGAGCTGCTGGAGCCAGGCCAGAGCAGGGACACCAAGGGGATCAGAGGGATGGAGCAGCTCTGCTGGGAGGAAAGGCTGAGGGAATTGGGATTGTTCAGCCTGGAGAAGAGAAGGCTTTGGGGTGACCTCACTGTGCCCTTCCAGTGCCTGAAGGGAGCCCACAGGAAAGATGGAGAGAGACTCTTGACAAGGGCCTGGAGTGACAGGACAAGGGACAATGGCTTCACACTGACAGAGAGGAGATTTAGATTGAATAAGAGGAAGAAATTGTTCCCTGTGAGGGTGGTGAGGCCCTAGCACAGGTTGCCCAGAGAAGCTGTGGCTGCCCCATCCCTGGAAGTGTCCAAGGCCAGGTTGGACAGGGTTTGGAGCAAGCTGGGATAGTGGAAGATGTTCCTACCCGTGGCAGGAGGTTGGAATGAGATGATCTCTAAGGTCCCTTCCAGCCCACACCATTCCATGATTCTGTGGTATCTACAACCTTCTGGAAAGCCACAGCTTATGGAGTAATTTTTATTCTTGTTCTCAGAGCTTTTCTTATGGCCTTCCCATACCACATGGCTCTTGATGGAGAATGAAAGTTGCCCACGGCTAGGACTGCATCCTCCAGCATGTCTGTGAAGGCCCCAGGGTGTTACTGCAGTTACTAAGACATTACAAATAAACACACTGAGCCCCATCTTGCCATTCTGACTGTGAGCTGCAGAAAGCCTCCAACCTCCCCCAAAGCTCTGGTAAAGGAATGTCAAGTCAAAAGCAAACAAATATGGATAATCGTTCTGCTGGCTAAGATGTGCTAAAAGAATACTAAGAAATGACAAACCACAAACTGGAGTGATTCATCCAGGGACCCAAAAAGCACTTACAAGAAACCACCTGACTAATCATGCTAGAGCTCAGGGACAGTCCTGTGCAATCAACAGATGTAATTATACATGTCACAAAAACCAAGCCTTGTCCTCTCAAGGTAAATAATATCTGATGTGCTATAGGTTTAATTGAGCTAATGGTATGAATTGCTTGGAATAACATTCTCCTTCTAGGGCTCTTTCTCCTACTCATGTATTCTTTGCCCAACACCTGGCAAAATAGTTACACAAGCAACAAAAAAACCCCAAACAGCACAAACCAAAAAGTGAAAGGCCCAAATTGCCACCTGCCAATGATGATTTTTGTGTGGTGGTATTTCATGTGGGGGGCTTCATCAGTGCTACACACACAAAGGCAAAAGAAGACCCTGTCTTTTAAGCTAAAATTTAGTGATACAACCCAGATTAGTGGGTTGGGAATCTGAGCAGAGGAGGCTGATGAGCCTCCATGGAGTTGTAAGTGATGTCCCTGGAAGGGAGGTGAAAGGCTGTGACCCCATCCCTCATAGTGAGGAAGTGCTTCTCCTGTCAGCTGAAATATGGCTTTGAGGACACCAAGATGCTTCCACTTTGGTGGGAAGAAAATCATGTCTAAATTTGAATGTGTTTGGTCATACTGCAAGATACATAAAGCTACAAGGTACTTATTACAGGAAACTCTTATTTCAGTTATTTCAGCAAAATTCCAGCACCTCTGTACATATGAAGGCCTGGAACAAAGCAACTGGGTTTTGACTTTCACAGTTTACCTAATGTGGCATTGATGGTGAACCGTATGGTGATGTAAAGGACAGAGTTATATTTGTTTAAGGAACCGTCAGGCCGAATTTCCAGCTTTGTGAGTGCTGAGAGAGAGGAAGGAGGGAAGTTCAGAGGAAAACAAATGCTTCCTGAACTTTGAGTTTCTTTGCTTTTATATATCACCAGATTTTTCTGTGATGTGACCAGCCGTCCTTTATAAACTTTGCTTTATCTCTGTGACATTTTGTGTCTAGGAAATTATTAAGCTGTCATATTTGGGAACTGGAAAGAGCAAAGGGCTGCAAGAGTTTGTTCTACCTGTCAAGTTACCCAATTACAGCTGAGTCCCTTTGCAGACATGCATTTCCACTAGCCTACACACACACACCATGAGCTGGCCCTCGCCTGCTCCTCACGATGTGGGAGCTGTAGATATCAAAAAAATGTATATACATCTATATGGAGGAAAAATGTACTACCTGATGAGGAGGCTCGTGGGACTCAGCAAAGCTCCCTATTACTTATTAGCTAGCTAGTGGTCTGGCCCGTGTGTCCCTGTCCTTGGCAATAAAATGAAGATGAAAGGTAGCCGCTGACTTGGAGCCTCGCCTGAAAGTACAGTAGCTATCTCAGCCCTCGCCTTATCAAAGGCTGGAACAGCAATAACCGTGCTCAGGGAGCAGCAAGGACATGGTAGGCTGGGCTGATAAACAGTTACACCTCGTGGGCAAACAGCAGTTTCACATCCCCACGGGCACCCAAACAGCACTGGCAGCTGAGGAGAGGCTGCAGCAGATGGTGCCCAACCATGGTGCCAGCCCCTTCTCCAGGACAGGCTGGGCAGGGCAGTGCCTCTCCAGCTGGGGGACCTGCCCAGGAGGCTCCTGGTGAAGTCTCCTAGGCAGAACGTGTGCCTCAGGCCACCAAAAGAAGCTTAGCTGTCACCAACCTAGTTCTGCCAAACTGGGAAGATCATTTTGAGACCAAGAGTCTCACAGATCAGCTCCCACTCAGGCCAAAACCGAACAGCAGTGAGGACAGTCCTCTTTATGGGTGTTAAAACAGTTGTCTCTAGTGGTGACAGAAAGGTGGGACTTGGGAACAGTCACATTTGTGTTTTAGCAGAGGTGACCTTTTCAAACTTCAGGCTTCCTCAAGCACAATGTTGAAGCCATAGCGTTTCCAGATACTCCCACAGAATTGACTTGAATCAATAACTTGGACAAAGAAACAGGGCCTCTCTTGAGAAGAAATAGAGGTATTGAATCACTGCAGCTTTTGTTGGCTGCATGAAATGGGTTTTTTCCAGCTCACCAAATTTGTCCATACATGTCTCCAAAGCACTAGGGCTACACATACCTGACAAATTGTCTTACACAATACAGCAACCGTGGCTTCAGATCGTGCTCTGTCATGGACTTACTCAGTGAAGGCCAGAAAGACAATATTATTCTGGGTAGGTAAGTCAACCAAATCCTTGGAGCTGGGAGTGTGGTTTTAGTGGTAGAGTTCCTCTCCACAGATCAGATTTTCAGTTAGAGGAAGAAAGAGGTCCACAAAGAAGATGCTGAAGACACAACATACACAACAGAAGATATTGAACTGGCAATAGTAGCATAAAAATGTATTCGCCCTGGGTCACTAGGACTTCATCAGGAGTGGATGCAAGATCCCACATGGTCTTAAATAGCAAGTTCTGTGTCAAACTTACCTTTCCACTACAAAGTAACGATGATGTATAAATGTACATAGGAAGGACATGGAATGCTGGAGCAAGTCCAGAGGAGGCCACAAAATTGATAAAGGGACTGGAGCACCCTCCCTGTGGAGATAGGCTTGGAGACTTGGGGCTGCTCAGCTTGGAGAGGAGAAGCTTGTATGGAGACCTCAGAGCACCTCCTCTACAGTCTATAGGGAAAGGCCTATAGGGAGGTTGGAGAGGGACTTTTCATCAGGAACTGTAGTGACAGGACAAGGGGGAGTGGATTTAAACTGACAGAAGGGAAGTTCAGATTGGATATCAGGAAGAAATTCTTCCCTGTGAGAGTGGGGAGGCCCTGGCACAGGTTGCCCAGAGAAGCTGTGGCTGCCCCATCCCTGGAAGTGTCCAAAGCCATGTTGGATGGGGCTCTGAGCAAGCTGGGATAGTGAAAGGTGTCTCTGCCCATGGCAGGGGGTTGCAACAGGGTGATCTTTAAAGTCCCTTCTAACCCAGACCATTCTATAATTCTGTGCAAAAAGTAGCTTGACAGGTTTTAAGGAACTTTTAATACAGTAACTAAACATAAAATTCCTGATGAACAGTTTTCCAAGTCTGTGAGTGAAGCTTGAGGTAGCAAAAACTGGGGGTAGCAGGCTGCAAGAGGCCTCTCAGAAAAAAACCCAAACTTTTAACGCATTTTCTAAATGTGTTTCAGTCTCACCAAATACAGCCCATCTGTATTACACAGCTGATATTTCTGGCAGCCTTAAGAGTTGCTGGATCCAGGCTCCACAGCATTATGTAATTTGCTTCATTTTAATCCTGATAAGAAAATTCTTGGAAGTCACTTTAAAAACAGTAACAATGGTGCTGATCTGTTTCATTTTGCTGCAATGAAGCAGAGTCCTGAAGGCAGCCAATATGATGGCAGAGATGATGCCCAGTGAGAGATCCTTCCTGTGTGTTTTTCCGTTCCTTAGGATAAACTAAGTTTGGAAAACTCAAGCATGGAGCATTCTTTTTACTCATATCTGTCATGCTAGTGGTCAGCATTAATATTAAAGACCAAAGTTTCAAATTATGTGTTTAACCTGAAAAAGTCATATACCTGCTGAGATTTTTTTCCCTAAGTTAAAAAAAAGCTAAATAAGCCACTTTCTGTTGTGTTTTTAGTGTGAGATCACTTGTTCCATTTGTCTTAATTTTCTTTGACAGAGCTAACTCATTTCAGCTTTTGAAAGTTATCACCTTGTGATAGTTATAACTTTTAGGACCTACTTCTTCTTAACAATTTTGAACATTTTGCTAATTTTTCTCCCGTCCTTTGCAGCCACTCCTTGTACACCTTCACTGAAATCCTTTTTGCAGCTCCTCCAGTCTGGGTGGACTATTGGACTTGAATACCTGAGCTGCATGCAGCATGCAAGAGTGCCTGCTATGGAAAATATTATCCCTTATTTGCAGCTAGTGACCTACCAGTTTAATATAAATAATCTCTAAAGGCATGGCCACAGACTCCACACTGAATTAGTGCATCCTTTTGTGCAGCAAATGGAGAAAGGATAGGAGCAATACAAGCTGGACCTGTGTAAGCATCATCTCCTGTGGGTAAAATTAAAACAGAGATGCTTGACTGTGTTTCCCATGGATCAATGGCAAGTGTATTTCTATATCTGAAACCAGTTTTGCTCCTAGTGAACACCCTAAAACAAATTAAGTGAAAATCTCCTCCAAGATTGTCTTTGTCAGAAAGACTGAGAGCCCTCTCACTGGAGTGGCAGGAGTTGCTGGTTAAAACTGAGAGTGGAGCCCAGCCACCAGTCCCTCACTGTGACTTAGACGGATAATTAGTCAGGTAGCAATTCCACTGTTGAAAAGCCTGTGAGGCTGGGATCAAACCAACTCAGCACTGCAGGCAACTGTCATGAGATAAAAAGATAAGATGAATGAGTTTGTATTGCACTTGGAATGCACAGACCCCAATATAGATGTGAAATATTATTACTAAATGTGCTGAGGGCTCTATCGTAAGGAGACTTCCTGCAATAGCAACTGAATGGATAAACTCCAGAGCCCTGGACGGGTCACAGAGATAAATCATGTCAGTAAAGCACTACTGGTTCCTGGGCTGCACCCTGCCCTCCTGTAACAATGTCCTCTGGGCAAGGTTTATACCTGTGTGCCGTGGCCATAGCAACAGCGGTGATGACAAATACAAGAGCTCCCTTGTGCCAGGTCGGTGAAGCTCAGAGAAGCAGTTTCTGGGTTTCCATCACAGCAAGGTGCTGGGTTATGATCTCCTGGCAGTGCCAGAGAGCTTGGGGGCTGCCCAGTGGAGAGGTTCAGGGTAATCAGTGGGATGAGAGAGATTTGGACCCATCATGACTCTGAACACTCAACCACATGGCAGAAGGAGATACATGTGTCCACCAAAACATTCCAGAGCCCTTTGGTGGCTGGCTCATTTCTTGCATGGTGCCCTCCTGGCTCTCTGCTTTGCTCTGGTCACCAAGGTGAAGCAGGTGCTGGAGCAGATCCATGGATCCAGGATCCAACCTGCTCCAAGGCTGAACACCCACTTCTGGGCAGCATGCTACGCCCAGCACTTTGCTGGCTGAGTTGCTGTGTGTACAAACTTTCCCAGGATCATCTGGACAGCTTTTCTCATCCCCTCAAGCACAAAGCTTGTAAGTGGGAACAGTGCCACTAGGACAAATTTCTGCTCGGGTGACTTATTCACATTTAGCACTGCAGTTGTCTGTTCTGACAGAGCCACTACAGGTTCTCTCCCAGAGCAAGTTTAGCTGATGATTCAGACATGTAAAGGCAGAAGCAAAAGGATTACTTACAGATGATGCTGGGATCAAAGTGCAATTCAGAATTCAGCTTTGTTAAGGTATGAGTCCAGAGCAGGGACACCAAGGGGATCAGAGGGATGGAGCAGCTCTGCTGGGAGGAAAGGCTGAGGGAATTGGGATTGTTCAGCCTCAGGGTGACCCAGCTGTGGCTTTCTAGTACCTGAAGTGAACCTACTGGAAAGATGGAGAGAGACTCTTGACAAGGGCCTGGAGTGACAGGACAGGGGGGAATGGCTTCATATTGACAAAGAGGAGGTTTAGATTGGATTGGAGGAAGAAATTTTTCCCTCTCAAGGTGGGGAGGCCCTGGCACAGGTTGCCCAGAAAAGCTGTGGCTGCCCCATTCCTGGAAGTGTTCAAGACTGGGTTGGATGGGGCTTGGAGAAGCCTGGGATAGTGGAAGGTGTCCCTGCCCCTGGCAGGGGGCTGGAACTGATTGATCTTTTAAGGTCCCTCCCAATCCAGCCCACTCCATGATGCTATAATTCTTTTACATTGTGCTTTTAGAGTTCACTTTCTTTCACACCATGATCCTCTGCCATGACAAGTTCTCACCAGAATATCTGACACCCCATACTTCTCTTCTGAGATGCAGAGACAAAAAGAAAGGCTGGCTGGCAGCTACCGTAAAGTCATCAGGGTGGGTTTTTAATGCCAGGCAGGCTTCTTTGTAACCCTTTGACACACCCTGTTGCTGTGGTGCTGCAAATCAGTACCAGGCTAATTGAGAACACAGGCCTAAAAATAGATGTGTCTGGGAAGTGATGATTTTCCCACAGAAACATCAGGTTTTCATAAAAAACTCTAAAAACATGGAAGTTTTAAGTATAATGCAGAAAGGTTTTGGGTTACCAAGCTTAGGTTTTATCTACTTCTTTTTGACCAATACTGAAGATTTTTGTTGGGATTTCTTTTTAACAAAATACATTGGTTCCCCAAAGAAAACCACAGCTACTGACAAAATAATTTTTAAAAATCATTAAGATGTTAGGCTGAGCTTACATTTTTTTCCTGGTTAATCTGCTTTCCTGCTTCTTTCATTTTTCTGTTTTCTGCCCTCTCCTTGTCATGTGCAGCCCACTGGGTGGTACTTACATGGTAACCAGTCCTACTTAGGGAAACCAGTGCTTTCATCTTCATTCAGTTCTTCCCTCACTTGTTTTTTTCTTTGTCCTTGTTTGTTACTGTTTTTTTTTTTCCTGTCCATTTATCTTTATGAAAAGTTATCTTTTCTTTATCTTTTCCATATCATATTCATCCCCTCCCTTTTTTGTCCAGCAGTTAGATATCTCTAATAATCTTTGTTCCTTCCTGCTTCCATCTTTAATTCTTTCTGGCACCTTTAACACCTGTGCTTTCATTTCTTTGTCTTCTCTCTGGATATTAATGTATGTTGGCAATCTTTCCCACCTGTATCTCTGAATAGCACATACTTCATAGGCCTTTAAAAAGAATAAGGAATTTTTAATCACAATACTACAAGAGCTCAAAAAGTAAACATTATTCTATTAATTTTATATGTGGGAAAAACTAAAGGCAGAAATATTGATTAATTCTTCAATAGATCTGATGTTTCTTTCATCCTATCCTGTGGTCAGGACTTCTGGAGGCTTCAACCCTACTTTTCTCTTCCTCTTCCATCACTTGAAACTTGTTCCACAAACTTTTTCATGTGGACATCATCAGGCAGCAGCAGCAGAAGCATTGGGCCTGAGGGGAGTTGGGTAAGAAAGCACCACTTGCACTATCTGAGGTCATGCTCTTGGCCATACAGTGAGAAATACAGAAAAAACAGTTCTGAAAATCAGGGAAACTTCATTCCACAGAACGACAGATTTACAGGATGGCTCAGGTTGGAAGGGATCACAGAGAGTCATCTAGTCCCACCTCCCTGCTCCAGCAGGGCCATCCCAGAGCACAGGGCACAGGATTGTGTCCAGAGGGGTCTGGAATATCCCCAGTGAGGAGACTCCACGCCCTCTCTGTTCAATCTGTTCAGTGCTCGGTCGCTGCCCAGGACAGAAGTTCTGCCTCCTGCCCAGGTGGAACCTCCTGGGCTCAGTCCCTGCCCGTTCCTCTGGTGCCATTGCTGGGCCCCTGGAGCAGAGCCTGGGCCCTGCTCGGAGCCCTCCCTGCAGGCAGGGACACCCAGGGCTGAGGGCCCCTCTCAGCTGGCGCTCCTCTCCAGGCTGGACAGCCCCAGCTCCCTCAGCCTTTCCCTGCCAGAGATGCTCCAGGCCCTAAATCATCTCTGCAGCCTCTGCTGGCCCCAATCCAGGAGCTCCCTGTCGCTCCTGTGCTGAGCAGCCCAGGACTGGACACAGCACTGCAGATGTGCCTCCCAGGGCTGGGCAGAGGGGCAGGATCACTCCCTGAGCTGCTGGCACTGCTCTTCCCAGTGCACCCCAGGATTCCATTGGCCTTCTTGTCCCCCAGGGCACTGCTGGCTCATGGACAGACAGCCTGTTGTCCACCAGGACCCCCAGGTCCTTCTCAGCAGAGCTGCTGGCCAGCAGGTCACCCCCAGCCTGTGCTGGGGCATGGGGCTATTTCTCCTCAGGTGCAGAATCCTGCACTTGCTCTTGTTGCACTTCAGATACATGCCTGCTGGGAGACATGGAAAGATACAGGTTCAACTTCCTAAATGGCAGGATGAGCTGGACTGCTGGGAGAATAAGCAGCCTGCTCCTGAGAGGAGAAAACAAGAATGGGTTAACAGACACACAGCATTTTCATTTGGGTTACTGAATGGTTGGAGGCTGAGTTTCAGATTCACTAACCTGGGTGTTTTTCACATGAGTTTGGGTTTCAGAATGAAAGCTGGCATAATGGTAGCAGGCCTGTGAGAGAGGAAGAGGAATTTGCCCCTGCTTCAGGGTGGGAAGGGTTAGTACTTGAAGACTTGAAATTACTTACATGTGCACGATGTATGTCAGTGGAGGATTTTTTTAATCATAAAACTGAAGTATGTATTTGGGTTCAGTCTGTTGGGCTTGCAAGTATAAGAGATCTAGGAAGTTCTGTTTCTGCAGATGAGAGAAATCTGATAAAACTTGGAATGCACTTCCAAGCAAAGTTTACTAACTTTGAGAGGCCTCTGCGGTTCTATTTTGTGTTCGGACCATGTGTTAATTATAGATCTTCTATTTCTAGTGCAAGCTCCCTTCTCACCACCCCAAAATGAGTTCAGTATAGTTTCAAGGGAAAGAGATAAACTAAGCACAGTCCAGATCAAGCATAGTGTGGGTTTTGTGCTTTTTCTCATCTTTTCTGGGAATCTCAGACATTTCCAGAGGAGGTGGCTGGGAGACAGTAACATTCCTCTGGCTCAGTCCTGTCCTTGCATGGTACAAGCTTGGGATCAGCAATCTGTGCAAAGCACCCAGGCCATGTTTGTGGAGCCCCAGAGAGCAGACTGAACATCCAGAGTGAGCTATACTTGACGTGAACATGGTGCCCATCCCATAAATCCCACAGCACACCCCCTAAACACAGTTGTCCTGTGGGTCATCTGGACATGTTGGCACTGCCAAGGCTTTGTTCTGTGCCACCCATCCTGCTCAGGCTCAGCCCTGTCAGCTCCCATCTGCTGTGCAGGTTTGGGCTTGAGTGGATCACCAGGAGAAGGAGGCAGAGCTGGAGGAGGCTGAGCTTGTGACTCAGTGGGCACAATTCTTCCCTCTGAGTCAGGGCTGAGTCAAGGGGTGCTAAGGGGGACTGTGCTGCTCCAGCTGCTGGATTTGGGACACAACTGAGAAACCAAACTCCCAGCCACCGATCTCTTCAGGAACATCTGTGGTCCTTCCTCAGCAGCAGTGGCATTTACTCACTATCTTGACCACATTCCAATCTGGAAAATGTATTTCACTCACCTCCAGCTCCCTCTGTTACCCCAGTGAAACACTTCATTCTTCACTACTGCAGCACGATGCATCAGTAAGGATATGTGGCCTTTTGGCTTTAACACTGGCCAAAATGGCTTGCACACACATTGCAAAACTTTATTCCATATGTCTCTTTTATGCATATCAGGGGATATATCCTGGTAATCCTGCTCACAAATGCACAGTACTTCCACAACTGTTAATTAGGGATCGGCACAGGTAAAGAGAGCTTCACAGCCCAGTTTATTTCAGGGCAAATAATACAAGGGGGTAACTATTGATTTAATAATGCAAAGTCCTTTTACACCATCAGTTTACAGTGAAATGCAAGTATTAGTGTCACTGAGGCAATAGCCTTCAGCACAGCTGCCTTCTCTTGGTCTCAGAAAGTCCAAACTCTTCACCATGTCCTCTTGCTATTCCATCCACAGCAACAGTGATTTTTGAAGGCAACCAACTCTGCAAAGTTTGTGCTTGAGCTCACTTTGGAACCACAGAATACCCATAACTGGAAGGGACTCCCAAGGATCATTCAGTCCAACTCCTGGCCCTGCACAGACACCCCAACAATCCCACCCTGTGCATCCCTCAGAGCGCTGTGCAAACCCTCCTGGAGCTCTGGCAGCCTTGGGGCTGTGATCATTCCTGGGGAGCCTGTTCAGTGCCCCAGCACCCTGTGGGGGAAGAACTTTTCCCTGATACCCACTCTGACCCTGCCCTGACACAGCTCCAGCTGGGTCCTGTCCCTGGTCACACAGAGCAGAGATCAGGGCCTGCCCCTCCTCTTCCTCTTGTGAGGAAGCTGCAGAATGGCTGTGAGCTCTGACCTCAGTCTGCTCTTCTCCAGCTGAACAGACCTAGTGCCCTCAGCATCTTCGTAGCCCTCTCTTGGACACTCCCTAATAACTTTATATTTTTCTTATATTGAGGTGCCCCAAACTGCCCCAGGACTCACTTTGTCCCCACTTTGCTCACTTGCCATGGCTGGCATGCCTCAGTTCATGCCTCCCAGTGATGGAGGCTGTGTGCCAGCATTGAGACACACATGCTGTCCGATACTTGCTTCGTTTGATATGTGATGACAGCTCTTTATAGGTGTCTGAGAAAAACAAATGAATGAAGAAGCAGTTCCTGGTGGCCTCTGCCAGCTGTTGACAATACCAAATAATTTGCTTTTCCTGAAACAGACCTGATGCCTCTTGTGGATGATGTGGCGCGTAGGTGTCATGTCAATCAATAAAAATTAAAAGTTGCTGAAGGGCAGGAACAGCAGCTGTGAGATTTCTTACTGCTTTTCATTCACAGGGAAGTGGTATCAGACTCTGCTTAGTGGCCTGTGTGATTTACTGTCACATTTATCTCACATGCTTCAGCAAGGACTTGCACAAGCTGATTGATTTTAGACCCTTGCTTTTAAAGGTGGAAGACAAATGGTTAGTTCATAGAAACTTATTTTTGGAATCTTGTTTAGCATCTAAGCTTTTTCCAGAGCTGCTGGTATGGGCCCCTTTACATTCAGGAAGCAGTGCACACCAACCATGTGATGCCCCAGGTGCCTCCATAGAAATGGGTCTTGGAAAACACCTCTGGTACTAAGGAAGCACGGAGAGAGTAAAAGGACATTGCCCAACTTCAGTGTTCATGTGTCAGACACATTAGCAATGCCCTTGTGCCTGAGAACAACGAAATAGATATAATTAGGTATTACCAGAATAAAAAAAAAAATTAAAAAGAGAGTTTATTTTTTGTTTGAAATCTCTTTACCATAAGGTCTGATTAAAATGTTTTTATTGAAATTGTTTTTCGGCAGGAAAAGCTGTTTCAGACAGAGCAGATCTCACAGAAGAGTGCGTTCACTGAGGAAGATTTTACTGCACTTCACTGGAAAGCAGAAATGCCTCTGACAAAAGGATAGATGCTATGCCATGTGTTAACCCAATGCTACATACAAGGAATTCTGCTGCAGAGCCCTGGAGGTGACACCTCAATGTGGCTGGTATTGTCCTGTTGCTTTGTCTTTACAATAAGTTCTCTTAAGCCTCCATGTGTCACCAGCCTAATGAGAATCCACAACCAGCACCGGGTGGAGGACAGGCACATGAGGCACTCAGAATTACACTCTTATTATGTGGCATATCCATTTTGTTCCATATTTCATTTATTGGGCAAGGTAGCTGAGGTTTTGGCTTTCAGTCAAAAACAAGGATTTTCCCAAAAAAGAGAAATTGGATGAGGAATTAAAGAAACACCACTAAGTGACCAAAACACCTCCCAAGCACCATTTTCCACTATTCATATTTGGAAGAATTAAATGTGGTTTTAGTGCAAGGAATAACTGTATGCTAGCCCTAGGGTTATGAACTGGATAAGCTATTAGGAATTTTCCATTTCTGACTGACTGTGATCTCACATCAGTGTAACTCTGCTCACTTTAGTGGAATTACTTCAGAATTGTTCTGATGGGAAAGCAGAACGAGGTCCTGTGATTCTATAACTATTTCTACTAAGCTGTTTGCATATGCCTGAGAGAAGCAGCTTTTAAGAAAATATAGTGGAATTTAGAGCCCATTTTTCATCAGTTCAGTTAATCAGTTTACTTTGGTCTACTGATCACTTCTGCTGCTTTGCATGTGATTGTCCTTATAAGTGAGGTCAGTTTTATAGGGAGGGAAAACACCCTTTATAAATCCAGATGGTATCATTAGAAGAAACAGACAAGTTTCTCTAAAGTTTTTGTATTTTCATCTTTCTGAAGACAAATTTTAACAGTAATTAAGGATTTATTGTTCTATGTTATAGTTTTTAAGAAATTACATGTTGTTGTTGTTATAAGACCCTAAGATCTTGATTTCTTTTGCTTCTGTCAATAGGAAATTAATACTGACCTGACTGGCAGGTCCTTGAAGGTTTGTAGAAACATTGCAGGATCCTTATTTACAACATGACATATGGTTCCCATCCAATTAGAATCATAGAAATATAGAATATCCTGAATTGGAAGGGACTCACAAGGATCATGGAGTCCAACTCCAGGAGAATAAGAATAGCAACATGCCAGTGTTTTATGAAGGACCACCTTGAGCTCCCTGTCCTGCCACAGGATCACAAAATGCAGAGCTGTTCAACAGGGAAGTAGATTTCAGTGCTTACTAGGCTACACTGTGAGTCCAAGGAGACTGGGTAGAAAGGGTGGGAAGGGCTGAAGGTCCTTCTCACCACCTCCTTCCCATATGGAATATTCAGCATATACATGAATAGCAGCATCTGAGCCATAAATTCAGAAGGTGACAGAATAATTGAGATCCACAGACATCTGTGAAGTCCTAGACTCCACTTAGAGACAAGCTAATTTCTGTCTTAAAAAAAAGAATTCCAGGATCTTCTCTAGCTAAGTTCTGAGTATCCCACTATTGATATGTATTAATCTATTTCAAACTGATAGAGAGTAGGTTTAGATTGGATATTAGGAAGAAATTTTTCCCTGTGAGGGTGGTGAGGCCCTGGCACAGGTTGCCCAGAGAAGCTGTGGCTGTGCCATCCCTGCAAGTGTCCAAGGCCAGGCTGGATGGGGCTCTGAGCAAGCTGGGATAGTTGAAGGTGTCCCTGCAGTGGGGTGGGAACTGGATGAGCTTTAAGGTCCCTTCCAACCCAGGCTATTCTGGGATTCTGCAATAGCCTGTAGGCACAGGACCAGCCATCTATAATGTATCAAAACAGAGATGGGTTTGAGGGCTGGGATCAGATGTATTTCAGGGTTGGAATAAGACTTCAAGTGGATTTAAGCTTCACGGATTTTGGAGAGGAATAGTTTAACCAGCCAAATTCCAGAGGGTTGAATTCAGCAGTTATCAATATCCCCAGAGGAAAAGAAGTAGCTGCTGCAGTCTTTTGATTAACTGAGCATAAAATGAGCCTTCCTCCCCTTACTGTTTTAATTAGATATGAATGAACCAGTTCAAACCACATTAAAATTGACTCCTGACTCCTCTGCATGTAAATTAACCACTAGGTCACAGTTTTATTTTTTTCCCTGAGAAAACCAGTTTTCCCAGAAGGGGGGGATGGCATTTAGAAGTACTCCCACTGCATCCTCCTTCATGCCTAAGCTTTCTTACACATGGCTGTTCAAGTGACAGGAGGACTAAAGCTAGGTTAGATGGTGTTCTGAGCAACTTAGTCTAATGGAAGGTGTCCGTGCCCATGGCAGGGGGTTGGAATGAAATGATCTTTAAGGTCCCTTCCAAACCAGGCCATTTCAAGATGTTGTGATTGAACAACCAGGAGCCATGACCCCAGCTGGTTGGTCAGCAAGTGCTGGCAGATGTCGATGCTTGGGTGGTCGAGACTACAGCTGCAAAGGGAAGGAGAGCAGGTTTACACGTGTGGGCTGTTTGCCAGCCTAGAGGCAATGCAGGGTGGTTTTTGGAGGGGATTGGTGTGTGGGAAAGCCGCGGTCGGGCGGCTGCGGTAGCGCGGGCACCGCTGCCCTCTGCTGGGTACCGTCCCGCCGGGCACTGCCTCCCGCGGCAGGAACCGGCACCGTCCCTGCTCCCTGAGCTCTGCCACAGCCTCAGCCAGCCGGACACTGCTTTGTGTGCCTCCAGTCCAGGGGCAGAGCAGCGGAGGGACACCTCCTGCAGGGATGGGAGGGCTTATCGAGAGGGTTGAGCGTGATCTTCCATCACGCCCAGCTGCAATCAGCTGTGTCCTGCTGTTATCCCAGAGCACCCTCTGGGATGGCAACACGGTTTTGCTTCTTCCTCATGGAGTGAAGAAGGCATGGATGTGTGTGTTTGCTGGGGAGGTGCAGTTGCACTGCAAGCTTGTCCATCCCATGGCTATCCATCCTAGAGCTCTGTCTCAGATGAAAGTGACCTGGGGGTTCTCAACAACAGCAGCTGAATGTGAGCTAGCTGTGCTAGGTGGCCAAGAGGCCAATGGTACCTGGCCTGGATCAGCGATGGTGTGGCCAGCAGAGCCAGGGCAGTGACTGTCCCCCTGCTGTGGGCACTGGGGGGGCCACATTTCAAATCCTGTCTCCTATTCTGGGCCCCTCATGACAAGGATATTGAGGGACTGGCTGGAGGGTGTCCAGAGAAGGGAATGGAGCTGGGGAAGGGTCTGGAGAGTCAGTCATATGAGGAGTGGCTGAGGGAGCTGGGGGACCTCAGCCTGGACAAAAGGAGGCTCAGAGGGGACTTCCTGGCTCTCCACAACTCCCTGACAGGAGGGAGCAGCTGGGGGGGGATTGGGCTCTGCGCCCAGGGAACAAGGGACAGGAGAAGAGGAAATGGTTTCAAGCTGTGTCTGGGGAGGTTCAGGCCTGATATTAGGAAAAATTTCTTCACTGAAAGGGTTGTCAAGCATTGGAACAGGCTGCCCAGGGAGGTGGTGGAGTCACCATGCCTGGAGGTGTTCAAGAATCAGAGCTCTGATCTGGTTGGCACAGTGGTGATTGGTCACATGTTGTACTCAATGATTTTGGGAGATCTTTTCCAGCCTAAATGATTCTGTGAACACTCTCTCTGTCTCACTGCCTCTTGCAGTAAGAATATGTACCCATAAAACCAGCCCCTCTGCATTTTGGCTAGCTGTAGAAAACTCTGTGTGGGCCTATTTCTCATTTGACAAATCCCAAAGAAAGCCTCACTTGTGAGCTTTAAAATCATGTAAAACTCATAATCGAAGGACAATTTTCAAAGCCTCAGCCTTTTAGATAAACCTGTCCAAGCCTGTTCATCTAATTAATGAACAAAGAGGCAGAAGATGCAGAACCTTGAAATGAAATGTGAAAACTAAATTCAGCCTAGCTGGGGAGTCAGATATGTAGAGGGAACTGAAAGCTGCTGTGCAAGGGGTAGTTCTGAGAGTGTACAGTAGTCTGATAGAGGTCAGAGTTGGACTGCTGGTAAAATTGGTTTTATCTGTATCTGTAATGAGGTGGGGGGGGGGGATTAAAGAGTACTGCAAGGCTCTTATGGAATAGAATGGAAATAGAGGGACAAACTCCTGCTAGGAATTGCTAGCTTACATGAGTAAGAAGATCAAAATGTTGGCATATTATACAAAAACACAGTGGGGATGGACAGACAGTACAGAGGGAATTGGAAATACTGTTTGGCAAAAAAAAAGATTCTCAAACATCTGGGAGAAAATACTCAGAAATTGAACTACTCAGCTGGAGGGTAGAATTTGGAAAGCATTCAATGCTGAGAGACTCCAGGGTGATAAGGGCAAAAGAGGCACAGAGTCACAGACTGGTTTGAGTTGGAAGTAAACTTAAAGATTGCCCAGTTCCATCTCCCTGCCATGGGCAGGGACACCTGCCACTGTCCCAGGTTGCTCAGAGCCCCATCCAACCTGGCCTTGGACATTTTCAGGGATGTCATAGCCACAACTTCTCTGGGCAACCTGCGCCAGGGCCTCACCACCCTCACAGGGAACAATTTCTTCTTTAAAGTAAACCTACTTTGAATTAAGCCATTGCCCCTTGTCCGGTCACTCCAGGCCCTTGTCAACAGTCTCTCTCCATCTTTCCTGTAGGCTCCCTTCTGGTACTGAAGGCCACAATAAAGTCACCCCAAAGCCTTTTCCTATCCAGGCTGAACAATCCCAATCCTCTCAGCCTTTCCTCACAGCAGAGCTGCTCCATCCCTCATGTGGGTCCTTCATAGCCCAGAGGATGGCAGCCAGCTTATGTATGGATCAGTTGCAGCCTTCAGAGGCATCTGAAGGCCTGCCCTGGTATTACACCACAGCATTTCCCCAAAAAATGTGGGATACTATGGTGTTGGGTCAAGTGAGAGCTCTGGGTGAAGCTCTGCCCACACGTGGGACACTCGCAGGGCCTCTCCCCGGTGTGGATGCATGACGAGGATGGAGTTGCGGTTGAAGCCCTTCCTGCAGTTGGGGCAGCGGAGGGGCCTCTCCTTTGTGTGAATCCAACCTCTGGATGAAGGTCATCCTACATTCCCCCCCACTTGTATGGCCTTTCCCCAGTGTGGATCCTCTGGTGACAGATCAAGTGGGATCTGCAGCTGAAGCTCATCCCACATTCCCCACACTTGTAGGGCCTCTCCCCAGTCCAGAGGGAAAATAAGGCATGGAAAGGTTAAGTGACTTGCTTTGTGTTGTGCAACCAGGAATGGAAATAGCTCTCAGATCTTTTATTCTTAGCAGCCAGCTGAGGGAACCTCTGCTTGGATCTCAAGGGATTCCTTCCTCCTGGAAAGACTTTCATTTCCAGTAAAAGCAGGGAGGCTGGGTGGGAACAACACAGACATGCCATGCATTGTTCACGTGCTTGCAGCAGTGTGGAATGTGAAGGCTGAGGAGCAGGAGGCAGCAGTGCCTGGCCAGGAGAGCAGGAGCAGTTCAGGTGGCCCTGGCAAGGATCCACACAGCAAGTCAAGGGTGACTCAACAATCAGTGGGGACTCAGCCAGGCTGTGCTGGACCTTGCAGCCAACCAGTGGAGAGCAGTGCCATGTCCTAATGTCACCTCAGTGTGGCTGAGTAAAGAGCAGACATGGCTGCTTAACTCCTAAACCCCCCCAAATTCATGACAGGAAACCTGAAACCCAGCTCAGCAAACCAGTGACTTTTGTGCATAGGGCAAGCCCTATATCAGCTGCATATGAACTACAGTTTGGGGCTCAGCCACACTTTCTGCATGGGAGCAGAAAGGATAATTAAGATGTTTAATTCAAGTGGTGCTTGGTGAGTTTTGGGAACAAATTTTAGGACATGTTTTCTGGGATTTCATTGAGCAAATTTAAGTGTCCAAGAGATCCCTATATGTCTTAAGTACTGTGGGTCTACCACCATCATTTAACCCTACTCAGTGTCACTTTTCTTAACTACAAAATGTGAAAAATGAACCTTTCAGAAACTATTTTGAGTGCTGAAGGGCAAAACTAGGTGTGGGCCAAGGAATTAAGCAGTGGAACTGTCAAGGAAAGGATCAGGAAATTCTTCCTAGCAGTGAGGTCTTAAAGTGTAGCTGGATCTCAAGGGAGACATGAACCCCATGTCACTTGGGTGAGTGAGGAGTGCATGGTCCTTTCCTGCCCTCTTCCCAAGGGAGTGGGGCTTGTCTCCTCAATCTAAAGAAGCCTTTCCATCTCTAATTTCCCCTTCCTTTGTTTGAATAGGTTATCTGATATAATTACACAACATTCAAGTGCAGGAGTGCAGGAAGAAGTGATAAAATCAAGAACAGCTTTAATGAGGCCAGAAAAGGAAGAAAAATGGAGTCAACTCAGGGGAACTTCAAGGTCCTTTTGGTGCTATTCAAGCAAAGAAATGGGAATACTGCTAAAACAGAAGAAGCTGGGTGGAGCCAGAAGGCTGATTTGGAACTAGCAGAGCATTCGGTGGTTTCAGCAGGGAGCCTTAAAGTTAGATGGTGTCAGGAACACACGGAGGTAAGCAAACATCCCATGGAGCAAACATGCACCTCTGCCTGCTGTCAGTGATGTGTCTGTTGAAGGGGGAGGGACTGAGGGGAGTGACACAGATAAGGAAGGATGGATGGCCACAGAGGAACAGCCACATCCACACAGAGGTCTGGCCAAGCCTGATGCTGGCTGGGATGGGGAGGGGGGCTGCTGAGGTACACACATTTACACAGAAAGCATCAATTTGCTGCATTCACTTGTATTAACTTATCATTTAAAATTAAACCTGATACAAAGATGGGAAAGAAGGGGAATTTCTTCTTCTATGAAGAGTGTATGTTAATATCCAGTTATTCCAGAGGAAGGTGAAGGATGCCATTGCCTGCTAGACAGAAATTTTGATTTACACAGTAGTTCAAGGGCACTGGACACTGCAATTCAATTTCCAACACAAGGTAATGCAATCAGGCCCACTCAAGATACCCCCAAGCCTAATGGGAAAACAGCACAACCAAACGTTGTCACCACAGCTCCTAAATTAATGGGGAGATAATTCATGTTCTCAGGTGTTCATGTGGGCTGGGCTGGGGGAAACAGGGTGTCTAACACCAATGGATGTTCTTGTATTCTATTTATGACATCATTTACTAAGAGTTTCTATGTGGTGCATCACAGCTGTACTCATAGCCAGATATTATTCTGACACAAACGTCTCCCTGAAGCCTAGATGTATTTCTCAGTCAGCTTTTGGGTGATGATAAGGAAGCCTAGACCTTTCCTGCAGAGATAAGTGCTGCAGTTCCATTCTGGATGTTCCCATTGCTCTATTCCTGCCTCACATTTTCACCTGCTTTTACCAGGATAAATAACAGGAGCAGCAGGTTAGGAGTCAGTACCAGCACCAGCATCTGAATTCTGGCTCCACAACTCACTTCTTGAAGTGAAATCACTTTCTTTTTTCTTTTTATCTTCCTGGCTAAAACAGGAATGTTTTTTTGTATCAGGCTACAGAGCTCATGGGCCTTTCTGTATTTTTCTCAACTATTTCTATTAATCCAAATGATTGTTGCAGCTTAGACCTCGCAGGTGAGTTACTGTTATCTCCAGCCAGAATAAACAAAAATAGGGAAAAAAGAAAAGAAGGATATATAACTTTTACCTCTATAGAATATCAGGGCAAGCATCTGTTTCCAAAACAAGGGCAGTGTTTAATTTAGAGTGAGCATATGGACATCAGAGTGCTGCATAACTACTATCAAAATAGATGTTAAACAAAGATTTCCCTCCCCAGTATTTTCCCTGTGACTAGAAAATAAGTAAAGGATAATATCCATGGAATAAACCACAGTTATCACAGTGATACAGTTTTCCTCTGTTCAGCATACACAATATTTTTGCTCAGATTTTTTCTGTTCCAATTAAAAATATTTAGAGCTGTTTTTCTACAAACCTAAGAAAGGTCTAACTAAGCCACTGCCATTCCCTGATAGCCTCCATAACAGGTTAGGTGTAAACTTTTTTTATTAGTATTTTGGTTCTGGAACTAACTTTGCAAAAAAGGAGCCAAAGTTCTTGGAAATATTATCAAAGCTTAGGGAAAAAGGAAAGCATTTGGCTCACATCGCTGTTAGTGACAATAATCAATGCCCAGACAAGCACAGCTTCAAAAAATGTGTCAAGAACTCACTTTATATTTTAAACAGACCATGAAGACATTCAAATTCTTCATCTGGAAGAGAAAAAAGAGGAGGGGGAGATGGCGGGAGGGAGAGATTTCCTTCCACCAGGCAGCGAGAGATCACTTCACGCTTCCCTTTGGTAGGTTAGAGGGGAATTGTAAAGCCATCGCATGTGAACAGATGGAGGCAAAGGATCTCAGCTTTCACGGGAGCGGGTTAAAGATCCGACGCCTGGGACGGTGGGCGAGACAGGGCCCAGCAGCAGGGGCTTTCTGCCCCCTGACAGTCAGACGTCTCCAGGGCCCGCCGGGGTGGCAGCAATCCTTGGGGAGCACCTCGGCAGGTTCTCAGCAGCCCGGCACCAGCTAAGCCCCAGACTTGTATAGGCACTTCACATTTAGGAGCATGTCTAATCCAATCAGGGGCAGATTGGAAGCTATCCGTGTACCTCCCAGATAGCATATTCTTGTCGGCTTGAAAGCAACCCTCTCCTCCTCAGCCTTCCCCCCTGTCTCCCTATCAGTCTGTGCAAGCAGCAGCCTCCCCCCTTGGGCACACAGAGCTAATCCTATTTACTCAGCCCATCAATTTAACAGCTTTAATATTCGCATGGGTTCGATGGATGCAGCTGAAAGGTTTGCAGCAGCCAGGGAGGAGGGAGAGGCTGTGGTGAGCAGTGGGAGGCATCCTTCCCATGCTGGCCAAAACAGAAAAAAGTCATTCAAGACCATGAAGGCTGAGGCATGTCTCATGCCCACTCACACAAACACACAAAGCAGACAACACATGTGCAGCCCATTACACACCCAGCAGTGTCACTTTGGCACACCACAGCCCCAGGTTCTGCTGCTTGGTCATTTCCCTGGTCCCTCTCACAGTGTTGGTGCTGTGGTCCAGTGGGATTGAGCCTGTGTTAGCATGAGGTCTCTCTCTTAAACTGGAAGGTGTGCATGGAAGGATGGACACAGGAACAAACACAGAGGGTGCCAAGCACACCCTAATGAGAGTGGTGACCCTGAGAGCCTCCTCCTCACACACAGGCAGTTGTGGAGGAGCTCAGTCTGATTCTGCATGATGCTTAACTGTTTCTCAGCTCTCTGTTTATAAATTCCTGAACTGAAATTCCTCCCTTTATCTGCCCTGAGCATCCTTTAGCATCCTTTAGCTCTACCTCCTGTGCTCTGGCTATAGATTAGAGCAATCCTGAGGAGGCAAGTCTTTTTAGGAGAATTCAAGAATGTAATCAGGAAGCTGTTCAGTGCTCCCAGCCTCTTGTCACTGCTCCAAGTGATCATGGACTTCAGAAAGAACCAGCACCCACCTCTGAAACCCCAGTGGAGTCTGTGCCCCTCCTCCAGCACTTGGGTTCTTTACTAATCACTTTATTCCAAATGTGGAACAGCTCTTGGTTTGTGGTTTAACTCACCTGCATGAGTCACACCTGAATGCCTCTCCTCACTACTGAAGTTAAATAGAATTGGAGTGGCTGTTGCCTTTCAGGGTATTGCAGTCTTTGATGTGCAAAGGACATAGATCTGTCTGATATTTGTACCTGGCACATTTTTTACTTTTAATCTGCTCCTTATTTATCTGTTTAGCTCTTGAACTGAATGTGGTTTTCGTTGTGGGTTTTTTTTTTCAATTTGCTTTTGCTGCTTTTGTGCTAGAGATCATGTGTACTAACAAAAATCTCAAGTTTTCCAGTGCCAGCAGGCAGCCAGTTTGAGGATTTTCTGTGGGTATCCAGCCTTGGGCTCTGTGCCTAAGTCAAGCAGACACATTGCCATCATTCTGAATTAAGGCTTAATTGGAATAAAAAGAGGAAGAGCAGTGAATTCCTCCTTCAGTCATTCTTGTTCTCAAGACCTAAAGGTACTCCTCTATAAGAAATCCCAGTGTTTTGATCTAGTGGACAACACCCTTTTTCCCCAGGCTGAGAGCCTTGTGGGCAGTGACTTTACAACTCAAGAGGGATATTCCAATAGCACTATAGAGTAAGTCAGATGAAGTGAAGGTCCTGTATTTGTCCAATTAGCAATGGGAGGTTATGGCAGAGGAGAGCACTCAGAGTGTGCACTTTCCAGCTGCTGGCATGCTGTGAGCCTGACACGCCCCAAGGAATCCAGAAAAAAATTCTTGAAGCATGAGAATCATTTTTCCCGTAGTTCTGCCTCCCCTTTTCCTCCAGGAGGGAGTTCCCAAGTGCTGTTTAGGGCTACATCTTGATTTCCCCATTGTCCTTCTCAGCAATGTATGTCATCCCTGGATTTTGATGGAAACACAGACTGTTTTTGCAACAGATCTGTGTTCAGCCCAATATCCTGGGGTTTGGGCCAGTTTTTTTAATCTTACCTTCCTGTTTTGTTTCTTGGCATTAATTACTCATACTGTCCTCCTGCTTGGTGCAGTAGGACCAAGTATTCTCTTGTTCTGAAAGCATGGGGATGGTTTTGGTAGAAGATTTGGCCAGTGCAGCTTCAATTGATTGTGTCAGCCATGGTGATAATCAACCATCAGGGAGAAATTCACTGGGGAAAGTCTGAGAACTGCACATCAGAAGGTCTGAGGTGGGGAGGCAGAAGTGACGGAGAGTGATATGTCTAGCACAGCTGGATAGGAGAGGGCAGATGGGACTGGATGGAAAGTGGGAGCAGGATTCAGGACTCAGGACATTCAGAATGAAGGCAATAGCAAGGATGTGGTTTTCTCAGCTGAGATAAAATGACTTTTAGCAAGGAAGCCATTAAAAGTGATGGCACTCCTTCTTTCCTTTGCTCTGGCTGCTTGTGCCCACTGTGCTGTAGTTCTTTGGAATCTCAGGCTGTGACAGGGTCAGAGGAATGGAGGAGCTAACCTGGCTGAAAACAAATAATTTACTATCTTGAGTTTATCTGTCAATGGATTGGGTCCCAGATCTAACACCCACACAGCTTTTCAAGTAAGGATGCTGGCACAGGGGAGGGGATGTCATCAGCCAGAAAGATGGGGAGATCCACATCAATTCCAGCACTCCTTCCCTGGAAGCATCAGGCCAAAACAGCTGATGGATCAGCACAGGAGGCTGGCACCCACCCTATTGTGTGTGCTTAAATAGGCTGCAAACAAGCAAAACATACTTTAAAGCCTGAGCAGGCCTGGGCAAAACTGAGCAGCCACTTCCCTCCCTCAAGCTGCTGCTCTTTAGAGACTGTGGGTTGCACAAGTCATGGCAGAGCCCACAGGGAGGTCACACAGGCAGCCTGGGCTGGGGGAGCTGCAAAAGGTGGTCCACAGGGTCCAACCTCCTCATTTCTGCTCTGAGTATCAGCAGTCTGCACCCATCAGCAGCTTCCCAACAGGGAGCAGCACTAGGGCAAGCACACATGTTCCTGACTGGATATGACTGAATTGGGCAGGGAAAAAAAGCAAAAAATAATTAAAAAAAAAAGGAAAAAAAAAAGGATGACCAGCTTCCAGCTTTAAACAGAGTGATAGAGAGATAGAGAGATACATCCTGGCAGGCAAGATTAGAAAGACAGATAGATTACAGGCAGAGAGATTTCATCAAAAAGGGGAAACTTCTCAGAGTATTGTTTTCCAAATACTGACTAGGTGGCTTTACTGAATGGATACCACAGGAGGTGAGTTAAATATTCACCTGGAGAAATGGGAAAGGTCTCCCACAGAACAGGAGGATTCATCCCAGCTGAGACCCGACCGGGTGAGCTGATGGCAAGAGGCAAACTTTACATCAGTGTTCTTCTGCTGCTGCTGCTTCTGTCTGAGCCCACGATCTACCCCTGTGCAGGGAGAGGTCAGGGGGCCACGGACCTCTGAGGCCACACAAAGATTTCATCAGAAGTTCAACGCCGGGACATCTTCCCTAAGCTGCATTCAGTCCCCCCTGCCCTGATCAGCTGCCTTTTGTTAGAAGTGACGGCTCTCCCTAGGAGAGGCAGTGTCACACTGGTGAATTGCCTTCCCTTTTTCCAGAATGCTGGTTTTTTTTTTTTCAGGAGCTTTGATGTGGAGAGGTAACGACCAAATGCCCCACACCCTCCCTGTCGCCCATCAGCTGCCGCTGCGGGTTTCAGCACCTTGTGGTCTGGTGTTACTTAGTCTGAAAGCCTGGGAACAGGCACACCCCACCTTGTGGGGTTTCACCTCCTCCAGTGCAGTTAATCCCTCTTCACCTCCATTTCCTTCCACTCGGACTTTGCTCTCCTCCGTGAGTTTAGTTGGAGGCAGATCACACACCCCCTCCCTCCGGGCTCCCTTTCCCTGGAAGCAGGAACTGCAGTGACCGCGGCAAACCCCAGGAGAAGAGAGACAATCAGCGAGCCCCCGGCGGCCGCCGTGGTTCTGCTGTCGCTGTGCGCCAGCACAAGCAGCAAATTCCAAGAAGATGCGATCATCAGCAGCTCTGTGAAGACAGGAAAGTGGTTACAAATGCTCTCTGCCTCAAAGAGAAAGAGAAGAAACCACAGTCTGGCTGCAGCTGCACCTCGTGCTTTCTGATTAATCTGCTGTTTGGAAACATTCGCTGTGGTACCCGTGCATAGGCAGAGGTGAAAACAAACACACCGATGGATGCAGAGGGAATGCTTTATCTCCGGCCAATACAAACAGATCCTATTTCCAGCGTGGATACAAAGTCCTACAAAAGAGAACAGAGATAGAGGTTTCTTCCTCAGAGCTGTCTACATTGCACATTCAGGGAGAGAAAAATTTGCTAGAGCACATGGCATGACCATCCACGTGAGGGATCTATGGTTTTAAATGTTAAAGTCCTCAGTGCTTCAAAAACAACATCTTTAAACACTGATGCTACTTAGCAGGCAAATATGTCTCATCATCATCATCATCATCATCATCATCATCATCATCATCATCATATTTCCTCAGTCTTCTGGCCTAAATTGTCTGTGTTTTAATAACATGCTGCATATGCATCAGTTTGCCCAAAGAGGAGGGACTAAGTGTTCACAAGCAGCCCTATCATGACAGTAAATGGCAGAATGATCAAAGTTAAAAGTTCTCTGAAATGTTTAATTACCAGTTCAATGGCCAGATTTTCCATACAGCCCATTGTCCAGGTATGGCTCAGCTGGAAATCATTAGGTTGGTTGAGGTGCAAAGAGGTGCAAAAAGAAAATATTACTCATAAATTATAGAATGGTTTGGGTTGGAAGGATCCTTAAAGATCATCTCATTCCAACTCCCTGCCAAGAGGAACACCTTCCACTATTCCAGGTTCCTCAGAGCCCCATCCAACCTGGCCTTGAACACTTATTGATGCCTCCCTAGCCAGTTTGACCCAGCCTTCCATGCTGTTTTACCAGCTGGAGCTATGTGTTCCCAGCACATCTCCCTGTCTCCCTGGTGAGTCCATGTGCTCTCTTGTTCCAGATGTTTTAGGGGAGGGCACATCCCTGAGCTTCTCTCCACACTCCATTGCTGCAAAGCTGAATGGATCCTTTTTCTGCCTCAGTCTGAAAAGGCCACCAAAACCCACAGAATCTGGCCTTTTTATTGATATCTGACATTCCTTATTTTCATTATCAAAAGGTTTTATTGAAGCCTTGAATTTGCCACAGTGGGTATCCTTTCAAAATCTGCCAAGTTTGCTGTAGAAAAAACAGATAACATTACCTTGGTATTTGTGGTATTCCTTGTGCTGCTCTTCCCACTTCAGCGGAAGACTGCTGAGGATGTTTAGGGAAAGGCTAAGATAAATGTTCCTCAATATCAAAATAAACAATAGAGGCTAATGTGCAGCTTGTACTTTTCATGCTCATATTGGATTCCAGTTTGAGTTTAAAGGGAGCTGCCCCAAAGCTTTCAGGTTGTGGCTCCCAAGTCCAGAAGGATCAAGGGGCAGAAGTGAGGGCATATTCATGTACACGTGCGCATGCTGACAAAAAAGTTTCCCTGCCTGAAGTCTCCTTTTTGGCATGGAAGCATGTTGCCAGCACTCAGCAAATAATAAATAATAGCAACAGTACAAGAATTCTTCCACAGGATATTTCACCAGCCACAAAAAGTACCATAACTATCCACCAGTCTCTGGTCTGGCAGGGTAAAAGGCAGAAATCTAACTTGCTGCACAAGAGGAAAAGAGAAATTCTCCAGGGCAGTCCTTTAGTGGTCCAAAGGGATCATGGTTTTCCTGCTGTGAATTGTGTGCAAAGGAAAGAGTGAAGTCCAGGTCCAACCCACTGAGTATTCAGGCCTAGAATTTGAAAAGGCCAGATACTGAATCCTTGATGTTTAGTCCCTCATGACAGGTTCTTGCTCCTACACAAGTGTCCAAGACAGTGGTTGGATGGGGCTCTGAGCAACCTGGTCTAGTGGAAGGTGTCCTGGCCCATAGCAGAAGGTTGGAAAGAGATGATTTTTGAGGTCCCCTCCAACCCAAACCACTCTGTGATTCGATTTGTTGCATCAGGAGATGATGACTATAATATACCATCCTAGCAAAATCCACTTTGGGTGTGGCAGTCTAAGAGAACAAGATTAAGGCAAATTATAGGTATTTCAAAATTCATCATTTCACAGCTAAGTGAACAGACAAAATATAAAATGCTCTTTGTCCTTTCGAACATACAACATGACCTGCTCTATGGCCTAATCCTGGAACTCCCACAGGATGCAATTTGATGCCTCAATTATCCTGCTCCTATTGAAAGGGCTTCTAAGAAGCACCTGATGCGAGACACTCTTGGTACAATCTGGAGCAAAAACAAAGAAGAAAGAGCTGCACAATTCTGGAGGCAGTGGGGCAAAACACAGCCGTGCAAAACAGATTCTCATTTGATCTCTTTCTCAGAAGGCATTATCTCAGAAACATCTCGGTATGTTAAGACACTGCCTCGATGGCTTGTTACTCCTGGAGTGCCTGAAAGACTGAGTCTTCTTTCAGACATGTTTCATCCTGCTGTCAAATCTAAGTATTTGGGTTCAGTTTCAGTTGTTGCCACTGCAATGTCACCTGTGGTCTTGCAGAAAAAGCAGAAGACAACAGTTTTGGTGGTGGTGCCTCAGCTCCACAAGACAAAACACTGCCTGGTTTCTGCTCTCACTTACATGGAAATAACTCCACTGCTTTCAACAGAGTAGCCCTATCAGCTCCAAGTTTGGTCTGTTGACCTTGATGGGTCTGTCTTCTGCTGGTGTTGTTGCTGAGGATGGAGCAATGATGACCCCTATCTGTGCTTTCCTCTGTTATGGTGGACCTTTGAAATGTACCTAAGGCAAGTTTTGACATGGGAAAACCTGTTGTCTCCTAAGAAACTACAGATAGATTTAGCTGCTGAAGTCACTTTAAAAATCCTTTTGCTCTTTCCCTGTCATTGTCAGGAAAATCTCCACAATACCACTGGACATGGGCACTTGAGACCCCCCATGAAATGTCACTTCAGACCAGTGTTCCTTTGGGAATATCTGGTGATATATCAGATGCTTCTTACAGAGGCACCTGGCCTTTATTTTTCATCCCAGGCCCACTGACAGTTTATGAGGAAACCATTCCTGAGCTCCCAGGATTTCTGCTGAGACTGAGCACAGGTCTGAAGACAAAACCTTAGGGATGCATATTGCAGTCCTCGGTATTTGGGTGAAAAATTCTTCCCTGGCAAGGTTGATGAGTAGGAGGATTCTGACATAACAGTTTTTGTAGGATTTTACCTCTAAATAAATCTGAGGGAAACAGGTGCAAAACCAGGCTACTGAACTGGCACAACCATGTGTCTAAAAGTGAGGAAATGACACTTCCTGATTGTCCAAGCCATGGAAATGGGGATAAAGGGAGGGCAGGGGATTTAACATTTCCCAGATGATTCAGCCTGGCACATGAGTTCGACCACTTTTTTGTTTTACTGTAGGACCATAGTGTTACAGATAACCACAGTGTAAACAACATTCTTTTAGTGCAGCTTTTGTCTCTTTTCTGTAGGATGGAAAGTCTTGTGAAATCAGCCTCTGTCAAGCCCGGCACTGAAGAAAACACTGTGTTGAAAAAAGTGCCTGTTCCCAGGCTTTCAGACTAAATAACAGCAGACCAAAGGTGAGGGGAAAGCAGAAGCCTGGACAAGGGATTTGATGGAGTTCCTGCAGCAAGTCCATGCCCAGGGTGGAAGTGAGTCCAAACACCTCACATCTTGCTTGTAAGAATCAGGATGAAGCTGCTCCCTAGCCCACCTTGCACTGATCGGGTTATGATTTTCCTGCCTATTGCTGTAACACACAACCAGGTTTGCAAGACGTTAAAACTATGGCTTCATAAATAATATGATACAATTTCTATTTGCTGGCCACTCTTTTGTGTATTCAGGATTACCAGGATTCATGATAACCTAAGAAGAACTGCACATTTTCATTTTGCCTCACTTCTGAAGTCCTGGGTGTGTTTATCCTTAACCATAATTCTTTCTCCAGCCTTGCTCTTACTTCCAGCCCTGACCTTATCTTAGGCTGTCAGAGTAAGAGTTTAAAAACAAAGGTGTAGCCAGTTTTCTTTTCTTTTTAATACAGCTTGACAAGGTTAAAATGCAGAACACAGACCTTCAAATTTTCACAAAGTGCTGTGATTGCCTTGTCTGCTTTGTACTGTTTTATGCTAAAATCCATAGACGATTCTAATTTTAGAGGAAACAAGGGAGCTGCCTACCATTCCACAGCAGGAGGGGTAAAAGCACAGGTAGGCTGATATTTTTTGCCAGAAATATTTGTGTGGTTGAAGATTTTCTTTACCAGAGGTACTTGTGCTAATGACTCTTTTGAGGATTTTGTGCCATTGGAGTTGTTTTCACCTACAAAGTTGATGCTGGGCTTGATGTGTTGTTATTCTCAAGCATGTAATGAGGGTGAGCAAAAGGAGTTTGAAAGTGACAATATGCCATTTTCTGTATTGTATCTAGTGTCAGTCACAGGCTTCATGCTCTGCTGGCTGCCTGATGACTAGGAAGAAATAGTCTTCACAGCTCCTATGATTTATCACCCACATGGTAAAGTTTAATTTCACTTTTGAAGTACCGGCACAGCCCTGGCTGAAAAAAAAAGAGACTGGACAAGCATGCTTATGCTTGTAGTGGTATTGGAAAATTTCTCAAGTACCTGTGGGCAGGTGTGGCTCACATACCTGGGTTAAACCAATCGCCAGATCTAGGGTCAGGAAGGAATTTTGCCCTAGGTCACATTGGCAGGGACGACTGTGTTGTTTTTGTTTCCCTTACTTCACAGTGTGGGTTGTGGTTGGCTTCCTGGATTATCTACTGCCATCTTAAGAAATGCTAATGACCCAGGCTTTGGGTCCACAGGTGGAATTGTAGATCCAACCCTGCAGGTCTCAGGCCTGCCTCAGAGAGGGACTGCAGTCACTTAGGGCCCCTGTGCAGAGACTCCAGCACAAGGCATCCTCAGGGGTCTCAGATGCAGTGTGGGCATCTCCACCAAACAGAATCCCTGTAAGTGTGTTATTTGTAAATCTGGGCATGCTAGAACCCTCTCAGGTTGTTTCCCTGTGGTGCAGCAGGTCTTCAGATTGTTTTGGGTGATGGAGCACCTCGTGATGAGTACTGGGATATAGATGCTCCCTGGAACTTGTCAGCCTGCAGGATGCTTATGATTGTGATGCCCTGGAGTTGTGGATGTGGGTGACCTTTCCTGGGTGGCACAGCACTGTCATTTGGTTTCCTGTGTTGCTGGGGTGGGGCAGTGTTGGTACTGTTAACTTTTTTTAGTGGAATTGAAAATACTAGAAGGTTTGCATTTAACAATTACTCTTCCCATACCACTTATGTGGGATGACTGGAATCAGATTAGGGGCATGGTTGCACCATCCAAGAAAGCCAGAATGAGAGACCATCACTTTGGAAAGATGGCAGTCTCTCCAAAGGCACTCCTCCCTTTTAATTAAAGCACTTTGGCCATAATTTCACTGTTAATTCATTTTAGATATGTTGCTGCATCTGAATTTCCCAACTAACCAGTGATTAAAACAAGTCGCCTGGGGAGTGGCTTGTGTGATGTTGGTATTAATAGGATGAAAACAACCAGAAAGTTAGGGGCATTCTTCTGTGGTACTGAAAACCCTTAATGAGGCCCTTAATTATGCAATAACTTCTATGCAAGAAAACACATGCCTATTATCATTATTATTGTGCTGATAGTTGATATCCCACTGACATGAACAATTTAGAGAATTCCAAGTATTATGCAGCACTCCTGCCAGCTCGGAATAGGCTGACACAGCTACAGCTACCTATTTAAGAAGATTAGCCTGATTTTATTTGCATAAGAATTTAAAGCGACAAAACCACTTGCCACACCCAGGAAACGATCATTAAAAATGAATTACTGCACATTCTTTTATTAGCTGTGTGGTTAACTTCTGAGTGCTACGGTCAATGACAAATCCAAAGTGAGATGCCCTGGAATATCTTTGCCTAGGTTTTCCAGGTTCTTAGTATCACAGAATATGCTAAGTCAGAAGGGACTCATTAGGACCATCAAGTCCAAAAATCACATCATGTGCCATCCCTGGATGTACAGAGAAAATGTTTCATTTTTCAGTCTGGGGGGGGGGGGGAGAAGGCATCTCGAGTACAATGTACATAGTTATTCTTAAGTGGGCTTCCCCTAGGAATGACAACAAGCAAGTATTTGCCTGCCTTGTGTTACCTGTACACAACTCCAGCACTACTGCATATCTGTGTTGGTCATTACTCTGAGGCATCAGGCTAAAGAAGCCGTAAAACACGGGTTTCACTCTCACTTGAGGTTCTCCTAGTCCAGAGAGAGCCCTCCAGGAAAGGCAAGGTATTTTATGCCTTGCATAAAAGGCATAAAGGCATCTTCTGCCGAACGGAGGGTGGTTGCAGAGGAGAATCCATCCCAGCAGCTCGAGCTTCAACAGGCAAGTGAAGGAAGAGAAGGAGCCAAACCCGATGGGAAGGAGAACATGGAAAATTTGCCTTTTTAAAAGCCTCAGCCACGGGCTGTTGCTGTTTTTTGTTGCTGGAGCAGCAGCCAGGTGCCAGCGCCGATTGCAGCGCTTTGGGATGCGGGGAATGGGATCCGCTCCGGCACCGCGGCCCGCGCGCGGCCTCTGCCGGCACTGCCAGCAGCTGCTCCCGGAGCCTGCTGGAAGTTTGGAACATCGTGGAATCGAGGTATAGCCTGGGTGGGAAGAGACCTCAGACACTCACTTTCACCCTCTGCCGTGGGCAGGGACACCCTCCACTAGAAATGGTTGCTCAGAGCCCCATCCAGCCTAGTCTTCGACCCTGCCAGGGATGAGGCCTAGTGGTCTTCTTTCAAAATATCCAGGACAGAATCATAGTTGTTATTTTCTGTTTTCCCCCAAAACTTTGGGGGAAAACAGAAAATAACAACTATGCATGGCCTTTGAAATACTGGAAAGAGTTTTATGTTAAGACTTTAAAATTTTTAAAGCAGCTTCAGTAATTATTTGGCTGACATTTTCCAAAATATAAAAGGATGCCTGAAAGAGATTCACCCCTCCCCGCCAAAGGGGGAACATCAGCATTTCAGCCCAGCTCCCCCAGAGAGGGGGGAATGAGATGCAAAAGATACTCCAAGAGAATTATAGAATGGTTTGATCTGGAAGGGACCTTAAAGATCCCCTCATTCCAACCCCCTGCTATAGGCAGGGACACCTTCCACTATCCCAGAGTCCCATCCAGCCTGGCCTTGACACTGCCAGGGATGGGGCAGCCACAGCTTCTCTGGGCAACCTGTGCCAGGGCCTCACCACCTTCACAGGAAGAATTTCTCCCTAATACCCAATCTAAACCTACTCTCTGTCAGTTTGAATCCATTCCCCCTTGTCCTGTCACTCCAGGCCGTTCAGGATAAACAGTAGTGGTGACAACCCTTTTCTAAATTGCCTGTATGGCACTTCCATGGCTGTGTCAGAGGAACCAGGCTGAAAAGTACCAACAAATGAAACTGCAACTGAAGCAGCCCCTGATCACAGTGATGGCACTGTCTGGCCCTTTGTCTGAAGTGCATCATTGAGGTGAATTGTACCGCAGGAGTTTCCAACCTTTCCCAGCCGGGAACTGCACACCAAAATCTGTGTGTGACAGAAAACATCACAGCAAACCACACCTTGGAGAGCCAGGGAAGTGGTGCCCTTGAGCACAATCAGACACAGTGGTACTGAAGGGATGACTGAGGATTCCCGTTCCATCATGGACTGAGGCAAGTCTGGCTGGGCCTGTGACTTGTTCCCAGGGTGACCTGGGGATGGTTGCTCTCACCTATCCTTCCTTGCCTCTTCCTGGAGCAAGGGCTTCAGATTGTTCAGCTGCCCCCGTGCAATCACATCCTTGGTGCTGGTCATGCTGTGAAGCCATGTGCTTGCACAGCTTGTGAACCAAGGGCTGCTTTTGGTTTGTGGTCCCAGGCAGGGGCAAGGGCTGGCTGTGGGACTCACACAGGATACTACCAGGTACATCACCAACCTGCCCTTGCATTCAGCAGCTCTTCTTGACACTCTCATGGCAGTTAGGGGATCTAAAAGTAATCAAGTATGTGACCTGAACTGATTTCCAGGAGAGCAGAGCACCAGCATTTGTCCAAATTCTTCAAAAAGATGTGTCTGAATGTTCAGGGAAAGTAAAACTGCTCTTGTACTGAGGGAGCTTCTTTCTCAAATGCAGGAATTGGCAAGTTCATGCAAGGAACATTTGTATTTCTGTTTCCATGTCTAAGCCTCTTGTGTGTGGCTAAATGTTTACTTCCAAGGTTGTCAAGTTTGTCATTTATATGGAATCTAAATTCACTTCCTTGTCAGCCTGAATCTCTCAGTCTAGGGAATGAGAATGGGAAAACACTCCACAGTGGTAGGAAGAGTGACAAAGGAAGACCATGGTTTCGTTTTATCGCTGAAGCCTCAGTGCTCTTCTTGTTAGTGGTGTGGCACAGGATTCAACATTCAGGAATTTAGGGCTCCATACTTGTCTTGCCAGAACATTCTGCTGTGAATTTAAGGAAATCACTTAACATGGAATCTTGTTCTCACAGCAGCTCATGGGAGTCCTGCCATGGAATTCAGTCTTTAATAAAAAAAAATGTAAAATGTCTCTTGTTTGACATTGGAGAGGAAGCATTTTGGGGCAAGATTGTCTCTTGCTTTAATTGTTGGTGGACCTTTACTCCATCATGGAACAAGAATAAGAGCTATGTAATTGAATGAGAGAGAGAATTTAAGGCTCTGATTATGGGAAAAGGCGAAAAAAAGTTTACCTTTGCAAAGACAACTGGCACACACCTTACAAGCTCTCCACAGCCCATAAGCCAGAAGAGAGAAACAGGAGTGCAGAGCCCTGCAACCAAGGAGCCAGATTGGTGGCAGATAGGGCAGACTGATTTAATGCTGCACGGAGGTCAAAACAGAAACTTTAGCATCAAAGAAAGGAGGAGCGCTGCGAAAGCCCAGTGCTCAGAAGTAGCACTTACCAGAGGTATCATATAAACTTAACCCTGCTGTCGGTACTCCTGTTGGAAGGAGAGGAGGTGAAGGCCACGACCTGTGAAGCAGAGGTCAGATGTTACAGACCATCAGACAAAGGAAGTGACAATGGGGAAAGGTTCTTCTCTGAAGCACTACCAGATGGTGGCTAATTTCAGTCAGGGGAGAAGGCATGGCCACCAAACCTACACCAGCTCCCTGAACCTGACACTCAGGCATTATCAAGGGAAAAGACTGTTCTTCCAACTGTTACAATACAGACTATGCAGTGCAACCCATTCAGTTAATCACAGTGCTGTGCTGATTTGGGACAGAATTTTCCAGGATCAGGCATACAACATGTATTTGCTTGTTAATTGTTTCTGCACAAAAGCTGGAATATTAAATACTCTGAAAATTTCTACCATGGTGGAAATTTTTCCTCCTGCCCCTCTGATTATTTGTGAAAATATCTTGTCTCCTCATGTAGAAGGAAGCATAGTTAGATGGTATGAACTGGCAGGGCTCTGGGATCTGTACTGGGGTTTGTCCTGGAGACTTCTTTCACAATAGTAATGGTGGAAATGTTGTCTTTGCATTCAGCTGAAAATCTGCTCACAGATTTACTAAGGAATTTCTACTAGCTGAGCTCAAATAGGACTCCAGCATTTCCACGTCTGTCCTGGGGACAATGAAAACACAAATGGAGATAGAGGTGGAGGTGAGCTCTGGAGTCCCAGAGAGGCATCTACTCGAGGCAGTAGGGCACAGACCCGAGGATGGAAACCTAAATGCTTCTCATGGGATTCATCACTACATGGGCTGCATTTAATCTTGTCTGAGCAGCTTATGTTTTCACCATGCTTCTGTTTCCCTGCCTGGGCCAGAAGGAATAGAGGCCCCATTGTTGTGAGCAGCTGCCCTGAGAGCTGCGTGCAGAATGCAGAGCTGGGATGTTGCTGCGCCCAGAGAGAGCCTCGCATGACAATGACAGCCACTGGGTTTGTGTCCCTTCCAGCCGTTTCTCTATACACAGGAATAATGGGACTGTGCTCTTGTTGTCTCTGTTCTGGACACCTCAGTGGTGTGGTTTGAGTCCCTCCATTTGGCAGAGCCATCCAGAGGTCTGAAAAAATAATCCAGCCAGCAGAAAACAATTAAGGACCTTTATGAAATTCAGTGTGTGCTTAAGTGCTGAGCTGGGTCTTTCATTGCTGCTATGGTCAGGTCTCACCAGTATTATGTAGGTAATCACTATCACACACATATTTCTTTCTACAAGGAAAAGCAGTGAGAGCATCATACTTCACATGCCTATCACTCCTTACCTAAATATCTGGTGTTAACATGGTATTACACCAGATATAAGCAAGGTCCTCACTTCTTCTAGACTCCTTGGAAACAGGGTCCTCAAATGATCCACTATTGCAATGCCTATGTGTTGGTATCTACCATCTACAGGCATCCTGTACACTGCCACATGGGATGTGCATTTCTGAACCATGGAAGGGAGAACCACAACACAGTTCAGGGAGGTGCAGCCAGGAAGAAACAAAACCCTCCTGAACCAACTGTGGTACACCCCCAAGTGATCTTGCCATGTCCTGGGAGATGTCTTCCCAACCATTTTCTGGGCATATCAGCCACCGTGTCATGAAGCAAGGATAGGAATAACAGAAAATACAGGTTTAACCCATGGTATGAGCCATGAAATCACTCTGAACTCATGTTGCTTTTGCTCTTGGTACCTTTTAGAAGTCCTGCTTCATCTTTCAAGTTGACATATCAGTGTTTTCCTGTGCTAAATGTGCAAAGCCAGACGTGACAGGAAAGAGCCTTGCAAAGAACCTTGCAAAGAGCTTGCAAAGAGCCTTTTCTCTCAGTTGACAAACTTGAAATGCCCTTTAAAATTTGGGTCTCCTGAAGCTGGGGCATCTGCCTGATTTCTTTTAGGTGTCTTATTATTGTGTGAGATGTACTCCTCAGGGTAAGCAATTATTTTAATGAGAATAGGCTATTTTCCCCCCCATACTGGAAGGTGTTTATTAGGACACGGCCACAAAGTGACATTATTGTAGAGCTGCAGCAATGGACAGAGTTGGCTGGAACTCAGAGCTTCAGTGAAAAGTCTCAGCACAATTTCAGATTTTGTTTCACAACAGAACAGGAGATTTTGACTGAAATGTTTCTGAAAATAGCGAAACCCTCACCCACTCAGAGACCTGAATGTGAAACCTCAAATTTTGGTGGAGAGGAAAAAAAGCCATGACATTTTCCTTCCAGATTTGGATCAGTCCCAACAATAAACTTCACTTTTTATAGGAACCAAATAGTCATAATAGGAATTAAACTGCATATAGATCAGAAATAGAAACTAATAAAAGTATCAGATATACACAAGGCAGAAAGTTGAAAAGAGCAAAGAAAATGAGATTAAGGGGGAAGGTACAGTTTAAATGTTGAAAAATGAGACCAGAGTAGAGTTGGAGGAACAGATGCGAGTGGCCATGGGGCAGGGCAGAAATGCTCCCACCCCAGCCATGGAGAGTGCAGTCATGAACAAGGTAAGGAATACAAGGCATGGATTCTAGAGCAAGTCCTAGGAGGGGAGACCAAGCTGGTCAGAAGAATGGAGCAACTCTGCTGTAAGGAGAGCTGAGAGAATTGGAATTGTTCAGCCTGGAGAAGAGAAGGTTCTGGGGTGACCTCATTGTGGCCCTCACAGTGCCTGAGGGAGCCCACAGGAAAGATGGAGAGAGACTCTTGACAAGGGCCTGGAGTGACAGGACAAGGGGCAATGGCTCCACACTGACAGAGAGGATGTTCAGATTGGATATTGGGAAGAAATTTTTCCCTGTGAGGGTGGTGAGGCCCTGGCACAGGGTGCCCAGAGAAGCTGTGGCTGCTCCATCCCTGGGATTGTCAAGGCCAGGCTGGATGGGCTTTGAGCAACCTGGGATAGTGGCAGGTGTCCCTGCCCATGGCAGGGGAGTTGGAATGAGATGATCTTTAAGGTCCCTTTCAACACAAACCATTCTGTGATTCTGTGATTCTGCTATTCTATGATTCCATGATTTTGTGACTTTGCACTCTTTACCCATGAGACCTGAGGCCTTGGGAAGTGCTAACTGAGAGCAGAAGCCATCCATTGGAGAGGCAGGAGAAGTCTTGGGAGAAACCAGCAATATCTTTTACCACAGGAGCCGGCTGGGACCTAAAAGCCAGAGGTTTTCTGGCCTCCTTTGGTGTCACTGACCCAGCTCTTGCTTCTCTGACTGGAAAGTGGAAACAACAGATATCATCCCCCTCTTGTTTATGTACTGAAGCCCTTTGGAAGCGGCTCACGCTTTGCCCTGGGCTTTGCTCCCTGTCTCTCCACGCTCCATGCCGGGGATCCCGGGGTCACCGCCGCAGGACAAAACAGTGGGAACAACAATAACTGCGCCGGCCTGGCACAGGAGGGGGGACGATTGTTTTCAGCCTTTGCAGCCCACAATTGGTGGTACAAATGACAGATACAATCAGGCCTTGGGGTTTTCCTTACATTTATATGTCTGGGGAAGGGTGTCAGCCGCTGTTCTCAGCCACTCTGGCAAACTGAAGCTAAAGATTCGGGCAGGTGGGGGAGAGAGAGAGAGAAATGCATTGAATTACCATCGAAAGAAACATGCATAATTTCTAGAAATGCTTTGTGTCAGTTTCAAAGATCCTACTGGGAATGCAGCTTATTCTCTGGCCAACGTTTCCTTTGCAAAAGGCACAACTGGTGTACTTTGGGATTTTTTTTAGTCTCCAGCAGCAGTCAGTACCTATGTTTTCTTCGACTGACATGCCTGTAAGTTCAATCAGCTGAAATGGTTTATGTGAAGCGAGGGATGGGGCAAGTTCACATGGCACTCTAAGAGGACCTTGAGACAAGCTGTAGTCTCACTGATGTAACTGGAGGTTCTGTTTCAGATCTCTGCTGATCTGAGAAGGATGGAGCAGAAAAAAATTACATACTTAACCCTTCTGTTAGAGAACACCATGGGAAGCAGAGAAAATAATGTAACATTCCTCTAAAGCCCCATTGCAGAGTTGTGGTTACATGTGATTAAGGTTCTTATCCTCCCACTGCCTTTACAAGAGTATAAAAGTGGTACCTCTGAAGTTTTGCTGGAGTTGGACTTGACAAAAAACAAACAAATAAACCCCTGCAACAGTTAAACACTGTTACTTAATAGAGCTTTAAATACTTACCAGCTTCTAGTGTGAAAGTATCAACTTTAAACCCACTTTTTTTTTTTTTGCCATGGTTAAGTCTAACCTCAACCAATGATATTTTTTCTTCTGCCTAAGCCTTGATGTGTTTATGGCACACTGCTTGTGGTGACAATCGTACTTTCAGTAGCAATATCTCTGCTGCAAAGCCAGGTCTGTCATCTTCTTTCACTGAACTCAGCAGTTTCCTGAGCAAAATTCTGTGGATTAAAAAAAAAAAAAAAAAAGAAACTGTTTTAAAGACAGCCCAAACCCAAACATCTTCCTGAAATTATTCAAATTTTTTAAAAGAATGTAACTTTCTTGTTTTACCCTGCCATTATATCCACCAATGTCATCCCTGCATGGCTTCCGCTGAACCAGACAGACCACAAAGCCTAAAGCCTTTTTCCACTTTCTCTTTGATGAACACTGAGTGCCTTGTTTTGGAATTTTGTTTAATTTCTTTCATTCAGGGAAGTGCTGGCACCACCTGCTGGGACTTTTGTCACTGCAACCACTAAAGACAGAATCAGAGAATCATGGAATGGGTTGGGTTGGAAGGGACCTTAAAGATCATCTCATTCCAACTCCCCTGCCATGGGCAGGGATGCCTCCCACTATCCCAGCTTGCTCAGAGCCCTGTCCAGCCTGGCCTTGGACACTGCCAGGGTTGGAGCAGCCACAGCTTCTCTGGGCACCCTGTGCCAGGGCCTCACCACCCTCACAGGGAACAATTTCTTCTTCATATCCATCTAAACCTCTTCTCTGATAGTGTGGAGCCATTGCCCCTTGTCCTGTCACTCCAGGCCCTTGTCAGGAGTCTCTCTCCATCTTCTCTGTAGGTTCCCTTCAGGCACTGCAAGGCCACAATGAGGTCACCCTGGAGCCTTCTCTTGTGCAGGCTGAACAATCCCAATTCCCTCAGCCTTTCCTCCTGTGTTAGGATATCAGTCCTTGCATCTATAAACGTACCAAATATTCCCAGTTTGACTCATATGGATACTTTTTTGTTATTATTTTTATTTTTTCCACACCTTTCCTAGATTTAGATGGCATTCACCAGACCTCAGCAATTCCCTGCAGTCCTGGGTCCTGCCTGGGCTTGGAGAGGCAGCTATAAAGTCTTCTGTGCAGTTTGGTGCTGAGACTAAGTAGCTTAATGAAGGTGATAGGACAAGGTTTTGAACTGAAAGAAGGAAAAACTCAGACTAGATATAAGGAAGACAGGTTTTTATGGTGAGGGTGATGAAACACTAGAGCAAGTTGTTCAGAGAGGTGATGGATGCCCATCCCTGGAAATATTTAAGGCCAGGCTGGAGGAGGCTCTGAGCAGCCTGGTCTGTTGATGATGTCCCTGTTCACTGCAGGGGCATTAGACTAGATGACCTCTGGAAGATCCTTTCAACCCAAACAATCCTATGACTCTATGATTCTATCAACTTGAGTCCTATTGTCCAGGTCCTGTAGAAATGGATTTTACTTGTGAAGGAGGCCACTCAGTTTAAATGGAGAAGACTGAAGAAGCCTCAAAGAAAGACTGAAGCACTTCCTTAATTTGTGTAGGATTCAGGAAACAGGGATCAGTCTGTGAGAATATAACCAAACTCTTTTTCTGTAGATCCCAGAGCAAGATTTTAATAAGCTGAGAACCACAGAAACAGGGACTCAAATTGGCAAAGACGTTTTTATAGCATTTTCAGTCTTAAATATAACCTTGTACCTGGAAATTATCGTAGTCAGTAAATCTAGAATTACTACAGAAATTAGATTCACAAGATTGTTGGGAATGTAAAGCTAGGAGAATGTCTAAAGTACCATGTATGTTTGTGTCATATCCCTCATAATTTTAAAATAGTTATTAAAAATGCATACAAGAATATATGCATATTTTATATGCATATAATATATAGTATGTATAATACATTTGTGCATTAGATATCTTTTGTATATTTATATATACTACATACGTATAAAATAATCACATGCAATTGTCAAAGCTTTAACTCCCAAACATCATAACATAGACATTTCTTAGTAATTTTATAATTTAACTAGCTATCTTTACTCAGTATTTTATGTCTTGTCATAAATTAAGAGATATTTAAATCCTTATGATAGGTGATTCACACAGTAAACCCTAAATATATATCAACCTGTTATATTTTGAGGACAGCTTCCAATTTGAATCTCCAGCTTCACCAAGGACAGGGTGATATCTTTTTTTCTATGGATCCAAAATGAAATTACCCAACTTCAGGGTTCAAAAGCAGTTTTTAAGGTGGAACAGTGGACACATCAGACCAAAATTAATCGAACGAGCGTCACTCTAGGGTGACAAAGTCACTGACCCCTGATTGCACAGGTCATCTAAACCAGATGAGCTGCAACTTTCTACTGGAAGCTACAATGTTGCAAGTTTCTCTGATAACCTGTACTGAGCTGAACACTGGTGATAGCAAATCCCTGCAGAGAATTGCCATTTTGGGGCATTTTCAGGAACTCCTAAAGGGAGATAAAATAATATAACTGTGGTGTGCTTGAACATGGTATATGAGGTCTTGTTTTGAAGCTGAATTTCATCTACGGTATAAGGATGCACCCACATTTGTAAAACTTGAAACTGGGCAATTCCCAGTCAAGCTTTGCTATCTTGTTGATTTTGTTAGTTTTTCAAATGTTGGTTTGGCAGATTTTAAAGCACCGAAAAAACTTGATAACAGTTGATGTAATTTGGCATTAATAATTTGAAGCAGGTGCCAGACCTACCTGCACGATGCACTCTGAATAGGGCTGTTGGGGGCTACGGTGGCAGCACCTGCCAGTTTTTAGGAAAACAGTCTGATATTCCATTTTTAGGCCATTTCTTCAGTTCAGTCTGAGACACTGATGAGTGCTTCATCCAGCCTCATCCCCAATGGACTGTGGAGCACATTGTCCTGAGGAATCTGAGGGCTCTGGGCAGATGGAGCGGTGATGTCATCCGATTTTTCCATTTCTACTTCCTACGAACATTTGCCTTATTCTTACATGCCAGCTCTTTCTCGGCATGTTTTAGACTAGAAACATTTTTTTTTCTCGGTGTAGAGAAGGAATCACTTCTTTTTGATTTCAGACAAGATCTGGCAAGTGAGCTCTTGTTGCTAGTCAAAGAAAAAGCCTTAAAAAAATTAACACAGAATCTGTGTTTAGCAAAGTGATTTGCATAAGCTGTACACTTGGTTCTTAGAGTTGGAACAGTTCTAACCTATGACAAATTCCTCTGTCTGGGCTGTCTTCCAAAATCATTTTCATCTACCCTGGCAAAAGAACTGAAGTCTGCGTTCTGCACTAATTAAAGGCCTTCAGGAGAAGGGCCCCAGTTGAAATGCTGACACACTTTGTACACGCTTTATTTGTGAAAGGGGATACTGAGCCCATTTGATGGCGCCTCCTGCTCCGTCAGGCCGTGCAAAATTTTAAGTGGGGAAACAAAAATGGGCACAGTTATGTCTTGTTAAGGTTCTGAGTTACTAAAACACTGCAGTTTTCTCTGTTAAAGAGCATGATATAGAGATTTTTTGATCTTTGAATAACACTAATAAGCAGTAAAAAGGCTAAAACCCATGGCAGTTCCTTAGTGAATATGAACTGACACTCCCAATTTTTATTAAGTACTATGGCTTAATGGAGCTGAGTCTCTGTCTCCCTAAATATCTTCATTTTGGAAACAGCAAAATATACACCCAACATCCCTTTTACATAAAACTGGGAACTGCTGAAAAGGGAAGGCAGGGAGAACAGCTGTCCCAATAACTCTCTGGAGTTCTTCCAGCAGGACTACCACTCCACTAGGTTTGCTTTCCATTCTAGATCATTGACAGGCTTCTCAGCTTTTTAATATTCCCAATGTATTCAATTGAAATCAGAGTCCTTGACTGAGGAAGGCACCCAGAAAGTCTTTTTTTCTGAAGTTGTTGTCCTGAGTATTCACCACCTGCTTTGGAACACACTGTGCTTGGGCTGAAAGATTTTAACTACTCTGGATGTTAACTACTTTATCCAAGTGCCCAGCAGGAGGCAAGGAAAGGAACTCCTCCTCTGTGGGGAGTCTCACCTAGTAGGAAGTGTGCTCTGAAAACATGGATTAGACTCAACTCTGCAGCTGAACTACACGGAGAGCTCCTGCAGAGACTAACAGAGCTTAACCAGGGTTCAGTGCACTCACCCTGGCCAGGGAGAGGAGGGAAGTACATCTATCCAGCAGCAGATGTTCGGATGCTTAGTGACCTGTGGGAAAACACTTGGGAGAGGCAAGGGCACTTAGGCAGCTGCATGGTGTTTGTGGAATTTAAGGAATCCCAACCCATGTCCTAGGCTTTTCTCCTTGCTCATTTGCAATGAGTGCAGAAAAGAAAAAAAAAAAAAAAAAAGGAGGAGCAGGAGGATTTCTCCCTCAGATATTCTTTCAGCATTCCTCAGGCTTCACCCTGCGTGTCTGCTGCAGCCCTCACTAAAGGATTTTATTGTAAAGCAGCAATGCAGGGATTCCATAGCCTCTGAGACATATTCAGGATTTTTGCTAGCAAATAAACTCAAAACATTACCAGCATTCTTTATGAATCCTCATCCTTTCCTTAGGAAGATGAATTTCTAGCCTGTTTTCTATGAATCTTAAATGCAAAGTTTCCACAAGGGCAAACGCTCCAGTTTTTTCTGCCTTCTTGGGCACAGGGGACAATCCTGTCTTGTTTTTGTCCCTAAAAGTATTGACTGTATTAGACAGTGGGCACGTGCTTTCAAAAGAAAAGCACCATGAATGCTTGCATGTCCCTGTATTATCGGCCACGTGCTCCAGCCCTGGGAGACAAACGGGCCACTGAAATGCGGCTGGCCTGGACGTCCCACATACCAAGCAGATGCAAGCAGAATGCCATAGGGAAATAAGAAACACATTGTATGTGATTTAAAAGGCTTACAGCTATGGAATATCCCTCTGAAAGCCTAATGAACATCTCCAGCACACAGACAATCAAAGTGCAAAACGCGCCCTGCATCGGGATACAAAACCACGGAACTGGAGATAATCTCGGAAGAGACCCACAAAATAAATCTACTGACAGCAGCACCTATAAATCATTAAGCTCCAGCACTTGGCTTGTCAAAATGTCTCCAAGCTCAGGATTTTCTGTGGAGAGGAGGCTGTCCACACAGATTCTTTCTTAATTTTATGCCTTCTGTTTGCCTCTGGGTAAGCTTGTGTCCTGGGTTTGGGGTTTGTCTTTGTTTTGCTTTCTTTCTCTCCTACCATGTCCCAAAATGACTTTGACAAAGTTAGTGATTAGAAACTCAGATTTCTTACCACAAGGCTGGAAAAAAAAAATACAAACACTTGTTCAAGTGACTGAAAATACAGGCTTTTTTTTCCCTGGTGACTGTTGGAGTGTTTGGATACAGTGGGGTGAATATCTAGGAAAAAGGAAGGGGAAAATGGGTAAATCTCTCAGGATTAATCTTCTGGGGGTACTTTTTTGCATGGACCTCCCTACTTATGACACCTATGATTTCTTGGAAGTACATTTGCAGAGTTTCCACCAAAAGCTGAGCTGGCAAAGGAGAAAGCAGTTAACAAGATAATTTCATCCCTCATTCTCAAAGGGAAACAGCTCTGAAACAATTCCCAAGTGGAGGAAAAGCTGGTGTTAAACCTGTATTGTGAGGTGAGAAGCGGCATTAAGCAGGCCAGGCTCAGTGGCTTTCTATCCACAAGACTAATTGTAACAAGAGCTTAGACTGTCTACTCTGAAGTTTGAACCCAATGTATGTGAATTGGGTTGTGTTATTCCTCCTTTTCCCTGTGTCCCATGCCTTGCACAGAGGAGCTGTGACACACCTTAAGGAGCAGAAACCATTCCAACTCTCCATAGACTGCTGAATGCTTGTAGGAGTTTGGAGCATGCACAACATAACATTTTTGTATGCAAATCCTGGAGGGTGTCACAACTCTGGGGACAAAACTCTGGGAAAACAACACCATAAAAACAGCACAAAACCACCAACATTCCCCAGGTTGGGGAATCCTGCATGGACAGATGATCAAGACTGACAGGAACAAATTATGCGCTTTAACACAAAAGAGGAAGAGTGCTGGCAGATAGACAGGGACTAGGCTGACACTCAGGAGACCAGGCTGAGAGACTTCAGCACTAACTCCTGCTCCCTAACTCCTGCTCCCTAACTTCAGCACTAACTCACTAACTGACCTGCTGCAGGACCTGGGAAACTCAATTTGCTTCTGTTTTCTTGCCTATTCATAAAGTCCTGAGGGTGTCCTTTGCTGTCCCTTGCTGTACATTTGAACTGCACAATTGGAGCTCAGTTCAGGCCTGTTGCTGCTACTGCAGTTGAAATAATAACATGTGAATAACTTAAACTAACTAACCAAATAAGCTGGAGGAAGAGTGAAGATGGGCATGAAAAGAGACATGGGTGAAAGAATGTGAAGGAGCAGAAAAGACAGGGGGAAAGAATTGTCTGAAATGAAAAAACAAAGTGAGAAAAGGGAGTTAACAAATAGCAGAAGAGCACAGACAGAACATGATCATTCCAAAATCAGCTGCTGCCTGCTGTTCCCCACTGTCTAGAGGGAGTTTTGAAATAGTTTAAACACAGGAAGAAGTGAGCAGGGAAACCATCCTGCCCTTCACCAGCCCTCTGTTAGTCTCAGTTTCCCATTCATGAACTCCTAAAAAACCTTCAGTAATCTCCACCTGTAAAACAATTGGTTTAAGGCAGTGGAATCTCTCCTTAAGGACCCAGCACCACCAGATCCCCAGTGGCACACCACTCTGTCAGCATTTATTAGTCCTCCAGGGGTCATCTTCAACCTGTGCTAATGTAATCCTGGTAAAACCTTCTGGCTGTCTGGGGCCTGGCTGTCTTCAGCAACACACTGGTGTGAAATAATTATGGATTAAAACAAAATTAAAATGCAATTTTCAGGCATTTTGAGAGGAAGTATTTAGCTCAACTTGTGGCTAAGTGATAGACTCTAGAAGGTTGCAAGTAACAGCTGAGAGGCTCAGAATACTGTGATAGAAGGTGAAGTCCATGGAGAGGCCCAAGCTAATGCATTTTCAAGTCAATGGAAAGATTTCTCTGTCTCTCTGAGTGTTGAACTGGTCTGCGAGGGACTGGATGAGATCCAGCTGAGGCCCATAGTTACCAGAAGTTGCTACCAACCAATGACTACTCAGAGGGTCACATTAAGCAAAAAGATGGTTGCAGTAACATGTTTAGTGACCAATGGCTGCAGACACAAAATATTTTTCATTCTTCACAGTTGTCTGGGGTCAGAATACCAGGGAGGAAAAGGCATGAAGGCAGTAATAATGAATTTATCAGTCCACACCTGCTCCCACTGAGGGGTCTGGAGGAACAGTGAGATGTAAACCCCATTCTGTTTCCCAAAAGATGCAGGGAGCTGCAGGCTGGAGTCACTGTGCTGATCAGGCTGACTCCCTTTACCAGCACTGAACTGCAGCTTTAAAATAAAAATCCAAGAGTTGACCTATAACTACTACACTGCCAAACATAACTGAGATTTCTTAGAATCTGCTGTCACTGTGAGTTTTGTGTAAAATGTTTCCCAAGATGTCTTTGTGTGGCTATTAGTTATTGCAGTTGATGTGCTGTGAAAGATTGTAAATGGCAAGTCACAGTGTTTCCTTGAGAACTATTCTGTTATGGACAGCTCTTAAGTTAAACTGGGAAAACAGAACAACAACGACAACAAAAAGCAATAATGAGGCTGTAAAGGAATGGGAAATACTCCTGGTTTCCACCCTCACTGATAATTAGTCAGAAATACAGGCTTTAGGTTCAGCCTGAAGGAAGACACTTTAATAAAAACTGCTTAAGAGAAAGGATCAAAGTGATTCTTCAGCCATTTTAAATCTTTCAGGAGAAAGCTAAACTAAACACTGCAACACATTTTCAGAATAAATTGTCTAGAGAAATAATGGAATTTTTAATTTTGGATAATTCTAAGCAAAGACCAGGCTAATGCTTGCTAGGAAGAATTTAGGTGGTGCTGATGCTATGGTGGAGCAGGGGAATGGACCAGGAGACCTCTTCAGGTCTCCTGTAAATTTATCTTCTTGGATTCTGTGCCTACAAGCAGGACTGTTTGCCAAGAACATGCTAAACTTGGGAAGGTGTGCAGTAATGTTTTAAATCCATTTATATACAAACTAAAGTTTAAGAAAATATACATATGAGATGAAGAACTGCAAATGAAAGATGACAGAGAAATAACACACAGGCATTTGAAATGTGGGCCGAAAATAAAACAGGATTCAGCCTGGAAAATGCATGCTAACATACTTGGGGAAATATAATCCTAAATAATATCCTCAGTGGGAAAGCAAAACCTGGAAATCATTTATTTTACAAAGGAATCTTCAGGCTGATTGAGGACAGTGAATCAGATAGATGAGTTTTAAGCACCACCATAACAGCTGGAGCTCAGCTGGGACTTCCAAATTCAGGTTTGCTGCTGCTGCAACCTGAGGCACACAAGTAAATCCCCCAGCACTCACAGTAAGAGTCTACCAGCTGATTTATACTTTGATTGAAAATGTGAGTCTCTGAAGCTTCAGCTGGAGACCATCAGCTCTGCCTGGAGATAGGGCCTGATGACAATCAGGCTGGACACCATTTCCAACAGAGCAAGGAAGCAGGCACCCTTCCACCCCTCCCCAGTTTACATGTAGTAAGGCAGTTTGAGGAAGGTCTTGACTCCCTGACATTAGTAATGATTAAAGTTCCTCTTGCTGGCATCTAGGGACACAGAATTGTACCAATACTGGATATTCAAAATTTTTGAGAGTAGTTGGAAGAAAACACTAGGCAAGTAAGTGGAAAAGAATTCAAGTGATGAGATAAATCACAGCAAGCAGCATGAAGAACTGGCCCAAAAACCCACCACATAAACAGATATTGACAATAACTCTTGCAAATTATTAGACACAGTCTCTTTTACCTGCCTTGGCTACTAATTCTGTTCCCTACCTTTCTGTTCACAAAGAAATCCAAATCCATTGAGGAAAATTCCTTCACCACCTGATAAGAGCAACCAATTCCAAGGCCCTTGGAAGGGACCTTAAAATCTGGCTAGACAGAGATGACAGAAATCCTACACCCCACCTGCTATATGGGTGGCAGCACTTTTTTACCCAGTTTCAGAGAAAAACAACAGTCTAATTTCAGAGACTTATTTCCACAGAGTCCAGGAGCAATAACTTTGGTGTCAATGTTTTCTTTAACACAGTTTTCCATTCTGTCAGTGGCACACTCTGCAGCTCCTGCCATAAGCACAAGTCCAAGCAGCTGATGGCAGCAAAGGGAAAGTCTGTGTTTGCTGCGTGGGAGATCTCTGGACTCCCAGCGAATGTGCAGGACTTCAATGTCCATTACCAGATATTAAAATAAGCTTGGTTCCCTCTGCTTCCAATACTTACTTTGTGGTTGTTGTGTTCTTTCCTAACCACTCCAGCTGGATGTTCCTGTGGACCCCTGACTGCTCTCACCTGTCCAGGTGGCAGGAAACAGAAGGTGATCTTTCCAAAGGAACTGACCGACAACCTGAGAAATCTGTCTCCTGGGTCCATTGAGGTGATAGCCATGGAGTAAAGCAATCCTTCCCCTTCTCCCTGCTCTTGATACTGTTTCTCCATCCAAACAGAGCTTTAATTAGATCTCCCTATTTTAACTACATCATGAACTGAAATGAAGGCACTTGCTATACTCTGGCAAATGAGGGTGATCTGTGTGGTCCTCCAACACAGAGTGTTTTTCTCCATGAAACTTTTCCTGTTCTTGAGAGGAATTTCATTGTCTAATATTTTTTTATTGCTACTCCTGTATCTTAGAAACCCTTATTGGAAGGGTTTGATGTTGGGCTTCACTAGATGAAGCACAGAGAAGCTGTGTTGGACAAAATCATTGAATTCATTGTGCATGATCCTCTCTGAGGACCATCGATGGTGGAAAATACAGCACAACTGCTGGCACAAGCCATGCCAGCTTCCTGCTCCTGCTGAGAAATACGAGATTGGCAAAATCTGCCCATGCAGGGAGCTGAGCCATCTAGGAGGATACAGCCCAGGCTTCTCAAGTCTCCTGTCCCCCCTCTATGGTCTCAGGTTTGTCACAGTGCCCTTTAGGGTGCAGAGGGTCAGTTTGTCCACTCAACAGCGTCATGGGATCATAGAATGGCCTGGATTGGAAAGGACCTAAAAAATCATCTTGTGCCAGGGGCAGGGACACTTTCTACTATCCACCTTGCTCAGGGCCCCATCCAGCCTGGCCTTGGACACTTCCAGGTATGGAGCAGCCACAGCTGCTCTGGGAAACCTGTGCCAGGGTCTCACCAATATGATCAGAAGAATGGAGCAGCTCTGCTACAAGGAAAGGCTGGGATAATTGGGATTGTGCAGCCTGCACAAGAGAAGGCTTGGGGTGACCTCTTTGTGGCCTTGCAGTGCCTGAAGGAAGCCCACAGGAAAGATGGAGAGAGACTCTTGACAAGGGCCTGGAGTGACAGGACAAGGGGAAATGGCTTCACTGACAGAGAGGAGGCTTAGATTGGAAATGAGGAAGAAATTGCTCCCTGTGAGGTTGGAGAGTCATTCCAGATTGAGTGCTAGTGGAAACCTGCTCAAACTGGGGCAAATACACATTCAACAGACTGTAAGTAACAGAAAGGTGAGTTCTCAATTCACTGGCCTTCTTTGTAACCTTAATGTTTGTCTCCTGCCTGTGAAAATGTTCATAAAACAACACAGATGCCTGGCCAGGATCAGCTACAAAGTACACAGCTATAACTTTTGATGAACGGGAACAATTAGGTATTTACTTTACCTCTGTTCTTTTACTTATGCTTTCTAGTACATTTCTAAATAAATGCCCTTCTTGCTTGAATATTTAAAGATCTCTTGCACAAGTAGACAGCATTTTATATGTCTATTCATATGAAAACTTGTAGTCTGTAGTTATGTTTTTCATTCAAAAAATCATATCCTGTAGACCTCTATCATGTCTTCTAAATTAATTGTTTCGGTATTTCTGGTAAAGTAGTTTCTTGCACTAGATTTACTGTTCAAGGAGTAATCTTTGTGATTCTATGAGTGTATGAGTTCTGTACTTGGAACACATAGCAAATCAGCAATATGGGTAAAAATGTTTATGAACAACTCATAATATTTATAGTGTAAATATTTCTTTGTTACATGGCACTGCTCTTAGAATGTTTCAGAAACATTTCTGGATGTAAACATCTTAATTATTGAAATAAATGTTAAAAGCAAATATATTTATTACCTTTAAAATTAGACCCAGTGAATTTTTGGGGATACACAATATAAAATAATTTTCCACCACCTTTGTGCTAGGCTAAAGTGATGGATGTTTCTTTATTCCTGTTAGTTAAGGTAGATATTAGGAAAAGGGCACTGGAACAGGCTTCCCAGTGAAATGGTCACAGCCACAAGGCCATGAGAGCCCAAGGAGTGTTTGGACAATGCTCTCAGGCACAGGGTGGGGTTGTTGGAGTGTCTGTGCAAGGCCAGGAGTTGGACTTAATGGTCCTGACAGTCCCTTCTAACTCAAGATATTCTATGATTCTTCCTAGAATTACTCAGATAACCCAGTGTGTTCCCTAGCAGGTTTTTGCCAGTATTTTGGTTTGTTTCATCAGCAATTGGATTTCCAGACCTTCTGCTTTGCAAAGAAAAAAAATCTCTATTTTTATTAACTTCCACATTAGCATTACTGCAACACTGAATATGTCATTTCTGGGATTCTGCCTTTAAGGCTCTGATTTGCATGAATCTGGTTCTTCAGCTTTTTTTTTGGTGGATATTGACATCTTTTGGAAAATGTCTGGAAAGTGCTATCATGGGACCCCTGAAGAGACAGCCCAAAGGCAGTGGGACCTGCTTTGCCAGCATTGCCACTTTCTGATACTTCCTTGCTGGTGCTCTTCTGCTACATTAGTTGACAATCTATGAGCAATAATGCAGTCACAATTAAGCCTGGTAACAATATGGCTACATCCCAAATTTCTGAACTCCAGGGCACGTTCTTGGGTGATCTTTTTTTAGTTCCCTTCTTGCTTGTGATTTTGAGCGCTCTGTGCATTTCTTTTGGTGTTTAAACCCTTGATTAATAATGTAGTTGCCACTGCATCTGCGCAGCTCATTTTTTTTCTCTTGGCAACATTTCAGTCCTTATTGCTGCAGACCTCAGTTCTCAGCCTTTGCATCAGTTCTTGAACCTGTTTTTACAGAGAAATGATAGGTGTTATCTCCTTCAGGTATTTCTCTGTCAAGGTAGAATGGAAATGATGCATCATTGCTTGTAGTTTCTGCAGCCTTACAATTGCCTGGGAGGAACGGAATTTGCTTTGCTGAAGGAACAAAATCTGAATTAATCAAGAGCTTTTCTGCTATGTCACATAAGTTTTTAGTACAGGGGTCTGAAACTACAGCCCTAGTAATGAGTTTTCAGCACAATACAAACTTTAATTGAGTCTTTCCTGACCTTGTGGTTCTTCCATGAGACCACTGTGAGTGTATAAATTAGTATATCTTTGCTTAAATTATTTGCAAAATTAGTCTTGGCCAAAACATATTTGTGACAGCACTTTTCCTTCTCTAGTTGTCCTACTCTTCTCTTGTAGAAAAGCTAATTTCTTTTGACAGACTGGTTTATTGCTTTATAAAAAAGTTTTTTTGGAAGGTGGAGTCTCTTCCATATTTTAGTCTTAAGTATTTAGTCTTTTTCATATTAACACAAGTAACATTTGCTGATGGACTATTTTTATCTTTATTTGTACCCATTCCAAGAGATTTATGACCAGGCTTTCCAAGAACAGCAAAACATGGGTCAGGGCCATCTGATTTTTCATTAGACTCCGTATGTGCCATTGCAATGACAAGGTTACAGAGTCTGTTGGGATAAAAGGAAACATCTTCTAACTCTCACTTGCCTTCAAGTACTGGCCTCACCCTCTGTGCCCTTTGGCTCCTTTGGATTTGCAGTGGTTTCTGTGTTCTAGTGAAAAGCTGGTGGCATCCACACTTAATATGTTCACCACAGACACTGAATCCTCCTGGTGATCTGCTGCATTGTTGGAAACTCTGCCCCTCAGCAGATGGTTGTCCTGAATTTCCATCACCCATGTGCTTTTCAATGCTGAATGAACACCTTCCAGGGTGTTTTTGAAAGCAGCTCGAGAATTGGAGTGGATGAGATTCCTAAATCAGTCTCAGGAAAAAATAAAATGGAGATGCATAATTATTCCTTATCCACATCTCTGTCTCTTGGCACAAAGGCTCTTTCCATGTTAAGAACCTCTGTGTGAGTACCAGGTGAAATTCTGATTGGTCTTGGATCAGTGAGATATTCATCTCAGAGATAATGCTGTCAATGATAGTAATTAGCCCCACCAGTGGCAGAAATTACTTGAATACAAAAATGAATGATGATTAGGGGTGTTCATCATCATGCCACTAAAGCTCACCTTTTTTTCCTGTTTAGGACAGATGTCACTTCATAAGTGATGGTTACTGCTACTTGATAGGCTCTATCAAGGGCCAGTAATCCAGGAATCCAGCAGGGGCCAGGAGAGGATCATTCTCCATCCACCAGCTCTTCATGAAATCCTAGTAATGAAGGTCAAAGGAAATGATTCATTTGTTACTGGATCTGGAATGAAAGGTGCTGTTCCAGAGGGGAATATTCACCATCTAAATTTCTGTTGGAAAAGACGGAGGAAGAAGCTGGGGAACAAACAGGTGGATTTTTGATGGATACAGGGGAAGATGTGGGAAAGGGCTCTTAGGTAAAGTACACATCACGGGTACCAGCAGAAAAAGCCCCAACTGCCCTTCTCTCCAAGCTCTGACATTCCAGAGGGGTAACCAGTGGTTAGCACATCCATTTCTTTATTCCTTAGATGCCTAGTGCCTTGTTGGGAAGAGATAATATTTGGAACTGAACAAATCCAGGGATGTAATTCCTGATAGTAAAGCCCTGGGGGCCCAGGTTTTGATATTCTTCCAGCAACCAAACCCAACAGAAGGAATCCTGGAGGAGGTGGAAAACACTGTCGCTCTGTTGGTGGAATTCCTGGGAAATGGAAAGCAGCAGAAGCAGGAAGAACAGAGCTGGAACCAGACTCCAGCTGGGTAAGGCAGACACCAAATCCTTTGGAATTAGAATTAGGCAGGGGTGAGAAGAATTGATTGCTGAATTTGTACCACATGGATTCCTGAGCAGGATCCCAGCAGGGAAACTCCATGGGAAGATCCAGATCTGGGGACTGTTCCCAGATGGGAACAGTGAGCCTTGGAATTGTCTGACAGCACAAGGATCAGATGTCAAACATGGAGATGTTATCAGATAATTACTCAGGAGTGTTTAGTTCCCAAGGCAAGTCAATCTCCTGTCTTTTGAAGTTCAGGAATCTGGGAAGACCCCAAGTAATGTAGGGAAATGACTAGCAGATAAAACTGCTAGGGAATGGTAGGGAAAATCGTCCTATTAGGGGGACTTGTTTTGTATAGGAATTGTGCAAAAATTATCCAAAAGAACAGGAATCAAATTGGATTGACATATTCCTTGGAGACCACAATCCAGTGGGAAAGCTGAGAGAAGGAAACAAAGCCTAAAAAGGCAAATGAGCCAAATCTGCCAAAACCCTCAAATGGCCACATTCCCTGGCATTGCTGAGGAATTCAGGCAAGCTCCAAGAGAAAGGTGAGCCCATATGGAATCCTTTATGGGAAACCATATCCAGCTGTCACCCTTCCTGGAGAAAGCCATGGGATAGGTTATCCCAGTTTCAGAGAATATGTAATTTCCTTGGGAAAATCACTTTGCATAACTTTATTGGTTTAGCCTAACCGGTAACCTGGGATATCCAAAGCCATCCTCCCCAGTGGGGAGACCAGGACTACATCTGGACATGGAGAATTTCTGGGAGAGCCCTAGAGAAGAAAGAAGGCTCCAGCTTTGAAGGTCCGTGTCGTAACCCATCGTGTCAGCCCCTCTTGTTTGATCCCAGTGGCTTTGTTCTCTTGTATTCAACCTCAGCAGCACTAATTGCTGGGAATTAAGTAGCCTTTGGTACTTCTTTTCCACAAAACCTCTCCATCCCACCCTTACAGAACTTCATACATTCCCCTCTCCTCTTCACTTTGCCTCCTCTTTTCCTGTAGGCTTTTGGCTATCCAGTCTTGGATGTGTATTAGGCAGAGCACCTTGGAAGCTCAGCTCCAGGTAGGATTGGAGCAGTGTTAAAACCACCATGGGTTCTCCCAAGGTTTGGTGTGAGGAACTGCATCTTGGGAGGGGCTGGGATTTTGTGCTGTTCTGGGCTTTTTTTTTTTTCTTTTTTTGCCTTTTGGGCCACCTCAGAGGAAAAGCTGGAAACCAAACCAACTGAAGGGGATTCCCAATTCCTTTCCAGACCTTCAGAGGAGGCCAAAATCCACATGGAGCTGAGAAGAGGGATATGAGGAGAATGGGAATAATTGAGCCTTAGGACTCTGCACTTCATTCTTTTAATGTGTTTGGAGGTGCAGGAAAAATCAAATCACAAAGAAATTCTGTGTCTGTAATATCAAGTGCAACCTCTTTAAAGCCAAGTCCTCAGACCAGGGTTTTCCCCAGGGTAAGTCCAGATGTGACATGGAAAATCCTCAGCAAGGATTTTCCAGCTTTTGGAAAAGCTTAGTAGCCAAACAATATCAAATTTATATCAGATTTGTATCAAATGTGGTGTTTATATCTGGGACCACTCCATTCCCTGGGTGTGAAAGTCCTTCAAGTAGCAAAGCTGAGCCATTTTTGAGAATTCCAAGTGTTGTGTCCCTAAGATTCTTAATACAATATTTAAGTGATTAATATTTAATTGAGACACTATAAAATGGATCTGTTAGAGTGGCAGAAATGTTTTTTTGCCTGGAAGTGTGTTGGGATAATCAACATTCCTTATGTCAGAATTAATTGGCTCTCCTTCTTTTCTTTCTAGATTGTGGGTATTTGGGGAGAATATTTGGGATAAAGAAATGAAATGCATGAGGGAAGCTTCATGATCCCAAGGGAATGCTTTAGGGATGTGCAGTTTCTGAACTGCACAAGTAGAGTCAGGGTCCCACAGAAATCTTCCAAAGCTGGAAGGGACAGGGAAGAAAATTCCAAGAGTGGTGTGGGAAGTGCTTTCTCCCAGATCTGGACACCGCTGAGGTTGGAATGACTTTAAAATATTCCTTGTCCCTCTCTTGTTCCCAGTCCAGGACTAAGTTGGTGTTCCCTGCATTGCTGCAGCTCCCTGGATGTGGAGGGAGGAGGTCTCTGCTGGAGAATGGGAGAAACGTCCCTGCTGGTTGCTGGGTCCTCGGTGGGCAGAGAACTCTGATCTTGGCAAGATGGGTTTGTGAGTATTGAACCAATCCTGCCCCCTCTTAAATGAGTTGTATCAATTAGTCATCAGCAGGGACCACTTTTAGCCAGCCTTAGTTAAGTTTCTTTTTCACAGATTTCTTGTTGTTTTGATCATGACATCACCAAAACCTTAAGTTTGCTAAATTAACCCTGAAAAGCTTCAATGAACAAATCCTGAGAGAACTGGGGCTTGGATATCTGGGCTCTTATGGCCCTTCAAGGCCATGTTGGGTTTACCCACTGATTTTGTTTCAAGGGAAACTCCAAGTTAAGAATAATCAAAATATGAATCAGTTCTCAGGAAACTCAGCTTTCCAAAGCTTTATTTAGGATCAAAAAAGATGGAAATGCCTTTGGCAGAAAAGCACTTGTGAAGCAAAGCAGACTTAAAATGCCTGTAAGAAGATTATAGAAAATCATCATGTGTGGATGGATAGACATAGATAGATAGATAGATAGATAGATAGATAGATAGATAGATAGATAGATAGATAGATAGATATAAAGTAAATATTTTATAGCAGTTGAAGGTAAACTGTCAGGGTTGGGTTTTGAAATATTGTTTTAACAATAAAGTATTCCATAATTATGCATGTGATTTTTAAACATTTAATATAGAAGACTAAATATCTTGCTGGTTTTAGAGTACTGCATTGAAAGTCTATGTGGTTTCTTCTCTTTCCCTGTTCCAGTAGAGTTCTTAGGAAACTTCTGTTATCTATAAGAAGGTTGTAACATCAGAACTGCTGATTTCAGTGACTTTATCTGAACTTGATATATTATCTGTACTATTGTTTAGATGCATTGTTTCACGCAGAACTAGGGGAAGAGAAAATTGAAGGAAAAGGTTGTAGAGAAGGGGCAGAGAAAGAATGTAGAGAACCTCAATTAGGATTGAAACCCATCAGTGTGCTGGCTCAGTCTCCTGGCAGGAGGTGTGAAGGAGATCAGTCGCTGTTGAATGCAGGTGTTCGTGTGTTTGTCCCAGCCAGACGAGGGTGTGGGGGATACTTTGTACTCCAGCCAGGGCAGGGAGGGCTGAGGGGACAGGGGCGTATCCCCAGTCTGCTGGGAGTGGTGTCACACAAGGCAGGTGCCTGCAAAGGTGAGGTGTCCTTACAGAGAGGGGCCCATGGTGTCAGTTTGCCAGGTACCTGAGCCCCTGGCACGGGGCTGTGTCTCATTTTGTAAAGGGTGAGTGTTGCACAGAACAATTCTGAATTATAATTTGGGATGTTGTGTGCTGTGGGCTTTAGGGCACGCTCTTTTGTTTGGAATGGTTCACACTGGAAAGTTTTGTGTATAGGTGGCCCTGATCTGCTGGGTTTTGTGCTGCTTGTCCCACTGCAAGCTCTGAGCAAAGGAAGGACGTGGCACCTCTCTCACTGAGATGGCATCCTTGCCCTCAGCAGTCGTGGAAGCAGCAGGCAGGTTTCTTGCCTGCTGAACCACTTCCTGGGGTGTTAAGGCTGAATCCAGTGCTAAAGAAAATTTCTCTCTTTTTACATGACAGCAGCACTGACAGGAGAGGCAAGGACTGGGGCAGAGTACTAAAAACTCAGAATTTCAGGTGTGACACAAAAGAAAGCTCAGGGTGCAAAAAGGGAAATGTGTGCCCAAATTGACTCTGGAGGCAGTTTTGCTGTCTGTCCTCTTGCAATTGTGGCTTCTGAAAATGTGACCATTTTATTCATTGTGCTGTACAAAACACTTCTCATCATTACAAGGAAAGAGATGATACTAGAACTCAAAGGAATTTGGATGTATAGAAACAACCTATTCTTTCTTCTCCATTGCAAGGTGCTTGATTTTAGGAAATACTGAAAAGCAAGGAAATGGTTATAATTGAGTTGGTCTCTATTTATCACCCCTTTTTTTTAAACAGAGGAGTAACTGGGAAGGTTACAGGAACTAAACCTGGATGTAATAAATCCCTAAATCTTAATAACAAAGGAGGTTAAATGGAGAAGTTAGCAGTCCTGTGAGGGGATTATTTTTTAACTCAGAGGAAGTACACACTGCAGAACCATGAAATGCCACCTGAAGGCGCCGAAGTCAAATTGGACTTTTTTGTCATTTCCTCACGTTGTTTTCCTTATTTTTAACCTCAAGGGCTGACTCTGTCATGCTTCTCCACAGTCTCGGCTTCCCCAGCACGGCATTGGGTGGATCCTTCTGTCTCTGCTGGAGGTGCAGCTTCACAGCCCAGGGGAGGAGTCCCTGCAGGGGCAAGGGAGGCCGGAGCTCCCGCCTGTGAGCTGGCAGGGGGACCAGCCTGATTTATACAGCTGAACTCAGCAGAGTCACACAGGGACTCTGCTGCTCCCCAAGCTCCTGCCAGGATTGTGGACACAGGTGCAAATTAAGGGAAACTGACCCAGATCGAGCTATTTTATTGTGAAATTGTGTTTGTTAGGGAAAGGAGGTAAGGATGAGAAATCTTGGATGAATGAGTTTTTTCCAGGAAATACCAAAAGTAATATTGGGAAACTTAATGATTCTATTGCATGATACTCATGCACTTACCCTATTGGTAATGGCTATATACTCCTGCACTTACACTATTAGTTTTCTTTTCAAATACTGGAAATTCAGAGACTGTTCAGATGGAATTGTCTCATGTCCATGGTATTTTCTTGGTTGTTTTTAAAAAATAACAACAACAACTTGGTCAGTAATAGTTAAAACTCTTGAAATGAATTTGTTCATGACCAATGAAAATGCCTGTATGACAGGCAAGGAACACAGCCAGCAGCAGGTGATGCATTAATTCTTGAGTGGAGATCAACCTGTTGTCCGTAGTGGGGAAACTTCTCTACCCCTTGAGAGCACAGGGACTGAATTTGGTTTGATTTGAACCAAGGCAGTCCAGGCTTTCCCTGCCCACTCAGGTGGGACAGCCACCAGTCTGTGACACCGGAGCTGGGGAGGAACTTCAACCCTTCTGAGGGCTGACCCTCTTTATTATTCCAGCAGAGAGAGCCCTTTTGGGGGCATGTACACATGTAAACTTTTAGAGCAACTGTGCTGCTCTCCAGGGCAGTTTGACTCGTTTTGACTCACTCTTCTTTGGGGGTGGGGACTCGGGGGCTCCGATGTCATTTGGGGCACCCCAATGAGAGGTCCCCGGGAGAGCCACGATGCTGTGGAGGAGCAGCTGAGTGGGGAATGAGGGGGGGGGGGGGGGGGGTCATGCTGGGTGCCCTCCCCCAGAGGGACCCAAAACTGCCAGAAAATTCACAGGAAGGGCGTGTGTATAGAATACTAAAACCTGTCAAGTTTTCATTTTTCATATATTGACAAGTAATACTTATTTATATGTAAATTCATTACAAAATAAAACCTACCTACTTATCATATACAAGAATGTAAGAAACTCTGAGTAGAGATCTGTAGGGTTTGAAAGTAATGACATAACGTTTTTATATATAAATGAAACAATCAAGTGCCTGAAAACATAAGATGCTCGGGCTGAAGGAAAGCTAAAGGGCTTGAACCCAACTTTCCTCCCCGTTCCCCCTCACTCCGCACTGCCGCAGCCCCGGCTGAGCTGTGCGGTGGTGCTGCCGCCTGGCGGCAGAGAGCGGCACCGCCACCCCCGGCACAGCGCCCTGACCGTCCCTGCTGTCCCCGGCTGTCCCCGGCTGGGTGACACGGGACACTGGCGTGGCTGCCGAGCATGGGAAGCGCAAGAGCCGGGACAGAGCGAGGCAACGTCTGGAAATAGAGTGGAGGGGGGAGGGAGAGTTAGGAGAGCAAACAGAACCACGAGCGGGGCCAGGCGATAGAAGGAGTGCAGGGCGGTGGCTGAGAAGAATGACAGCCGTGGCGCCGGTGGTTCCGGGCGGCAGAGGCGGGGCCGCACCGCGACACGGGCCGGGGACACCGGGCGGGCACGGTGAGGCTAGAGCTGCCCGTGTGCCACTCTCAACATGGCGGCGCGGAAAGAACGCGGCAGTTCGCCACTCCCAAGATGGCGGAAGCGGCAAAAAAATCACGTGACAGGGCACGACAGATGGCCGGTCGGCGTTGAGCCACACTCAAAATGGCGGGTGTGGCGGGACCGGGACAGAGATATCCCTGTCTCTGCCTGCTGCCGTTCGCGCAGCTCCCGCTAGCTCCCGCTGTCACCAACTACCCGTATCCTCACACCAGGAAACACCGCGAAAAATCGCTCTGAAAGCGCTGGGTCGGCGTCGGAGTGTGGGGATTTCAGGCAGCCGAAAAGACAGACGCCCTCGCGAGGAGCGGGGGGCCTTAATCGTACCACACCAAATATGGCGGCTTAGCCGGAGATGGCTTCCGCCAGCACCCAAGGTGGCGACGAAGGGTGGAAGCCATGTGATGCTGCACCAAAGATGGCGGTCCGGCACGCTGCTGAGTGCACTTCCAAATGTGGCGGTATCGTGCGCATGCGCTTTGACAAGGTAAAATATGGCGGCCCGGAAAAAAACTCCTCCATCTATTCGGCTGCCTGAACGCGATCCCGACGCCGACCCAGCGCTTCCAGCGCGATTTTCCACGGCATTTCCCGGTGTGGGGACACGGGCTGTGGGCCAGCGGCGTGCAGGGACACGGGCTCTGTGGGGACGCGGGCTGCGGCGACACGGGCTCTGTAGGGACACGGGCGGTGGGACACGGGCTCTGTGGGGACACGGGCTCTGTAGGGACACGGGCTCTGTAGGGACACGGGCCGTTGGCCAGCGGCGCCGGGAGCAGGCAGCAGGATGCAGCTCCTCTCTCGCAGGAGGTGCGAGGTGGCGGCCGGAGCTGGAGGCAGGGTTTGCCAGGCAGGGCCAGCAGGGAGAATTCCCGCTGCCAGCCGCTCCCTGGGAGTGCTGGGCGGACTCGGGCCGGGGAGCTGGGAGGTGTGGGGGGTGTTCATGTCCCCGGGAGCTGCTGAAATGGCAGCTGGCAGCAGCCTCGTGTGTCTGTGTGGAACCAGCCACAGCGCTGGCAGCCAAATCAAATCTCTGTCAGATTTGTATCAAATGCGGTGTTTATATCTGGGACGGCTCAGTTCTCTGGGTGTGAAAGTCCTGGAAGCAGCAAAGCTGAGCAGTTTTTGAGCATTCCAGGTATGCTGTCTCCTGCTCTGTGACCCCCAGAGCACGAGCAGAGTGAGGGAGATGTGGATCTCCTGTTTGCTGGGAATTCTGTGGAGCCACCTGAAGGAACTGGCCAGGTGGGCACTGTGTGTGAGGCAGGAGATGAGCAAAAGGAAGGGACAGAAAGGGATGGAGTGAGGGATTGCTCAGACACACTTACATGTTCTTCCTCCTTCTGAGGAAGGCTTTCAGCCCTTGTTTCAGTGAAATCCCTTAGGGCTGGGAACAAGCCAGCAAACCAGAGCTGTGGGGTTTGGTAAGGGGCATTCCTGGGTGCTGTGGGACAGCTCTGGAAGGGTGGAAGGAAGGAAATGCTGCTTTAGGGCCTGGGGCTGACACAGCAGCTCCCAAAGGCTCTGATGGCAGCTCAGGGAGACATGAGGTGTGAACCCTCCCTGTCCTGCCCAGTGGAAACAACTGCCCCAGATGCCAGGGCAGGGGGGAGTTGGGAAAAAGGAATTGAAAATCCAGGCAGACAGAACCCACTAGAAGTCTGTGTGATTTTCATCAGGCAATGCTGAGCTGCTGACACAGAATTCTGCAGGTTCCCAGGAAAAGTGAGCTTGGATGGTTCTAGTTTAGGGTATATTTGGGGCACAGGGGAAGAGAAATGCATTCATGTGGTAGCTTGGGACACCAGAATATACGGTTCTCAAAGCTGAGTTGGCTTTTTGTTTGAAGAGAGACAAAATTAATATGGTAGATTGTTGAAAATGGTGAAAAAGTGAAAAAAGTTCTTTTTTGACCCAAACTGAAAAGGCTTTTTTGTCTTGAATTGTGTTGCCTGGCTTAGGGAAATATAGCAGAGCTCACTTTTTTCTCCAGCCGAGTGAAGTCTTTTTAATTCAAGAAGGGTTTGCTGCATGTGTAATATTTCAGCTGTAATTCTACAGTGGGGGAGAGCTTGGAGCAGTCAGACTGAATCCAGCAGGACAGGGAGGGAGTGCTGCCCTTGTCCAGCAGTGCCCTGCAGGCCGGGAGGGGGAGGAAATCCCAGCTGGGTTGGAATTCCTTCTTTTGTGGCATCCAGAAGGTACCTGAGTTTGGAGGGAGGAGTTTGAGTGTGTGCTTTGTGTGCACCTGGACTCTGTGCTGAGGGTTGTGCTCCTGCTGGGCTTCCAGCACACTTCCCTGCAGCCAGGAGCTAAGGTGTCAATAACTGTAGTTCTGAGGGTGGCTCTTTGTGCTAATTTGGGGGCTCCTGGCTACTCTGAAAAGAGCAGGAGCACAGCAGGGACAATGTCTGTCCCAGGGCTGTCATCCTGGCAAATTTCACTTGGAATTTTTCTTTCCTTACATGTTACCCATAAGGAAAATTTGCTGTGGACAATGTGAAAGGCAGGGAAACAGGGACAACATCTATCCCAGGAGAAGAGATGTGAAAAATACGTGTTTTATGATTGGCTTTTTGCAAATATCAAAATGAATATTATATGTGCCATGTTAGAAAGTAATGCTGTATTAATTTTCTTAAATAGTGTGTTAAATATCGCTTTAGGTTATAACAAAATATTAAAATAAAAAAAGTACCCCACATAGCATAGTTTCTAAAGAAAGGACTTGCATTGAGATAGCAGCCACAGGACACCTAAATCTTTCAGAGAAAAAGAATTTATTGCTCTCTTATCAAAAGAAACAAACTTCTTCCTGCCTTGCTCAGTCCTGAAGGTGCCGTTAGCATTATGAGGAAGAAGCTGAGACTGACCAGACTGAATCCTGTGTTTGAATGGAATTTATGCATCATGTATGAGGTGTATGAATATGCAACAGGCTGTTGCTTTTAAGGGTTAAGCCTCTGTTAACGGGTGTCCGTGTGTCCTTTTTCATGTGTCCGTGTGTCCTTTTTCGGGCTCGTGCTGCCCAGAAAGAGGTACCTGGACTGTCCAGACTGTCTGTAACTCTTTGTTTTTATTGTCTTGTATTGTCCTAAATCCTAATTGTCCAAATTTTTATTACTCTCATTATATTACTATTTTTATAACCATTTTATTACTAGTAAACGTTTAAAATTCTAAAAACAAGTGATTGGCGTTTTTCACTAGAGATATCTCCTGTGAACTGTGCTTACACTGGCTACTGTCTGGGGAGATGCTACCTTGGGGAAAAGCACCTGCCGGTGTCTGCTGGGGGTCCCGGGCGGAGCCGCTTCTCCCTCGGCGGGCGGGGTGCGGGATTTGGGCTGGGCTGAGGACCGGGATCGCCGCGGGCGGCAGGAGCCGCTCCGGGACGGGCGCTGGGACCGAGCCCGGCGCTGCCGCTTCGCTCCCGCTCGGCCGGCGCGGGGCTGGGGTCCCGCCGCGGCTCCGGGTACGGTGCAGGTGCATCCCTCGGGGTTCCGGGGAGCCGGGGCCGTGCCGGTGCCGGGCCCGGGAGGAGGGCGGCGCTTCCCGGAGCGGGCGCTGGATCGCGGCTGGGAGCGGGCGGGGCCCCGGGACCCTCCGGCCGCCGCCGCTCCCTCAGCGCCCCCGCGGCCCCGGTGCGGCCCCGGCCCGGAACCCCGAGGGCACCGCACCCCCGGGCAGGGCAGCGCCCTCCGAACCCGTGCCCGTGCCCGAACCCCCGGGGCTCCCGCGGAACGAGCGGCGCTGGATCGCCCCGGGCGGCAGGAGCCGCTCCGGGACGGGCGCTGGGGCCGGGTCCGGACTGTGCCCGGTGTGGGACCGGGACCCCGCCGGAGCTCGGTCCTGCTCCAGCCGCTCATCCGACACCTGCCGGGTGAGACTTGATGCTCTCCCGCCTCTCCCCCACTTTCTCTGCGGCTCGCACTCCTCGATAGAAAAAGCCGTGGGTTTAAAAAGCCAGTGGAAACTGTTTGCTCTTTATTTCTGGAGCACTGGAGATTCTGGATTGGAAAGAGCCACGAGGATCATCAAGTCAAACAGTGATAAGTGATTGATCCATGTAGGGATTGAATTCAGGATCTTGGCCTTGTCAGCACCCTGCTCCAAGCACCTGAGCCAGTCTCAGGCTCACGAGGAATGTCCTGCCTGGGATGGGGATGGCCGCTGCCAGCAAGGGAATTCCTATGCAAATGTAGCTCCTTCTTTCCTGTTAATGCTGCTTTACACACCAGCACCTAGACTGGCTCTAGAGTAGAACTGGCTGGTACCTGACACAACAGCACAAAACTCTATTGTTACTGGAAAATAACCCTTGTTTCCTGCCCTTTCCAGGATTTACCCAACAGCTGTAAAGGTGCTCATTCCATGCCCCTTTCCAGGGAGAAATGAGCAGGACAAGCCCTGAGCATTCACTTGGTCCATGGCCAAAGTTCTGGAGAGTGTCAGGGCTGGTCCCAGCTGCAGAGAGGCATTTCCTGCAGGTGAGTGTTCACAGCCCAAAATCACTGCAGGTGCTGAGGCTGGGGCCACTTTCCTGGCCCAGAGCTGCATGGAGGCCTTGGTGACTCCCACTCCCTGCCAGGAACGTTCCGTGGTGTTTCCTCAGTGTGTCCCAGCTGGCTGGGAATGCGGGGCAGGAGGAGGCCGGGAGCCCCAGGAAGGGAACCAGCCCCTCTTGTCCTCGGTACCTGCAGGGGAGGAGCTGTGCCTGCAGTGTCCTGCCCGTGCCACACACGCACCCCAGGGATGGGTGCTGGGATGGACGTGGATAAAGGGCTGCCCACGGCTCCTTGGCCAGGGGCTGCTCTGACAGACACCCAGAGCTGCTTCAGCCTGGACAGACCCCCTGACACCCCAAAATTATCCCGAGGAGGAGCTGGCATTACCTGGGAATGTCAGCACGGGCCATTTGTGGAGAGGCTCAGACAGCAATTCCTGGTGCCAACCTCCCGGAGCTCCCGCACACCCCCAGGTATGTCCCAGCCCCCCAAACCCCTTCCCTTCCAGCCTGGGGACATCATCCATCAGCAGTGTTAAAGTCAAGGGAATCTTCCCTCAGAGAAATGATACCCCAAGCAATGCCCTTCGAGATGCCTTAAAATAAAAGGTTCAAATGCGATAAAGTTTTGTTTGGATGAAGTTTGGAGTTTTTCAGGGAGCCAGCGGGAACCACAGAACTCAAGGAAAGCTTTCACAGGTGGGTCCCACTGGAGGTGTGCTCTGAGGGCAGAAGCAATCCCAAGGTTGTTGTCAGAGCTTCTGGAAAGCAGATGGAACAAAATAAGGCAATTCATCTTCATTTTCTGGTGATCAAGGACAGATGGAGGGCTGAAGAGCAATACCTTTCTCTTCAAACTTGTGTACTCGCTAGTGAATACTGGTTGCATTCTGACATTTAGAAATGTGGGAAAAGAACAAGAGATTGTGCACAGAAAGGATGCTTTTTCTCCCCTCTTTAAAAATTCACAAAAATGACTGGTTTTGGAAACAAACATTTTTCCACTTAAGACTTTCCCACCAACTTCATTAAACAGAGGTACATCACACTTGAGACACCTGTTAAAATAGTACAGAAATACCATTGGCTCCTGCTGGTGGTGAGAAACATGGCGCAAAACAAAATATTCTGTTCTTTACTTCCTCCACTAGAAACTCTCACACAAATTCCTCTTCGTTATTTTTGGGTTTTTTTTAAGTTATTTTTACTACCCTCTCCCTTACATTTAAAAATTTCCAGTAACTTCTTTGGGGGCAACTACACTTTCATTATACCAACCAGTACTGCAGGACAACAACGTTACACCATCTTTTTTCATGGCTTGTGTTAAATACAGTACAGAGAGATCAAATTATGGCCAGCCACATGCCTTTGGTAAAATTAAAAGTCTGGTGAGATCACATTTTCTTTAAACTCAGAAAGCCACATGTTGAACTCATGTCATGTTTTGAAGTTCAATTCTGTACAAACTTCTTCAAAGCAAAGTTAAACAGCTGTCACCCCACGCAAATGGCAAATTCTGAGCTGCTCCAGAAAAGAGATGAAAGGTTTGAACTTCAGAGAAGCTCTTCACATGCCTTGATCTCCATTAGATTTGTGTTTCAGACAGGGGGTAGAAAGTCTAGTAAATATTCACAAACCTACAAGTCAAAACAGTGATACCAGTGATAAATATTTTCAGTTTTTAAAAAACTTTCTGTAGTAACACATGTGGCTCATTTAAGGAACTGACGCTCTTCTCCTTTGAGGCGTTTTTTCCGGGGCTGTACAAAGTCATCATCCGAGTCATCGGTAAGTTCTGGGTTATGTTTTTCACTCTGGCTGCTTGGCTGTACAGGGAACTTTCTCTCAGGATAAAGGTTCCTTAGAAGGTCTTCAAAGTAGGCTTCAAGTTTCATGCCGGCATCAGCCACTTCTGAATCGGGCTGTGGGTGAATGAACAACATCAGTGCACTGTGAAATAGCTTTGGACTTAGATCACATTAGGTCTTTTAGGTACAAACTACCAAAAAAAATTATCACTCATCAGCAGGAATGGCTATGGAGCACAGGGCCCCAAAGAGCACAAAAATACAGAGTGAGGGCAATCTTCCAGCCAACAACCACCAATGATTTTTTTTCTCTAACAGGTGACCACAGAAGCCTCTCACAAAAGCCACACTGCCTGGGTACTTCAAAGCTGTATAAAGATTCTAAAAACTCTTAAATCCTGACTGGGGTGGGAGCAGGGGGACAGAGTTGTGTTGTGTTGTGAAACACAGATATGCCCTCAGGGTGTTAGAAACTTCTCTAGCTTACATATCTTTTTAGAAACAAAGAAAATATTACTTGGTAGATGATGAGTGTAACATGGAAGACTGAGCAGTCCTAAAGTCATCAGCCACCACAGCTACCAGTTTCTTGAAGCAGATATCACCAGAGTAGGAGTAAGTCCTAGCTCTCAGGGTGACTGGATGAGAACCCCACAGAAGCCACATGGAAAAGCCTTTTTTCCCACTGTAATTCTCTCTCATTTTGTGGCCTACTCAGAACCTGCATCCTATTTCACCACATATTCTCTTATGTGCAGTAGGGGATAATAACTATTAAATGCAACTTGAAATCATAAGGGATTCCAGAATGAAAACCCCACTGAATTTAAGATCTGACACAAGCAGGACTAAACCAATTTTTAGATCATAATGCCCACCATTAACCTGTATGACAAACATTGTCCTTTTCTTTAGCTGCTGTCAGGCCATTCAGCTGTGTTTGCTACCACCCTCCTCCCTTTTCTGGAAAGATCTCCACTGCAGAGTTATCACAGCAGTGTCAAATCTGATCTATGTTTTCACTGTTTTTTTCATAATCAAAGTAAGTTTAATACAATAAATTCTTGTGTTGTAAGTTGTACCCCCATTACAGTTATGCTGAAAACAACTAAGCCAACAAAGCTGATAAAGTATCTACTTTCCTAACCTCATTAAATTCAGCACAGTTTTGGAAAATCAGTCTGAAATCAGCCACAAAATCTTCTGGCTTTGTGTAGAATGAATTGGTCACTTCAAGTCTTCTCTTGATGGTTGACAAGTCCATAGGCTTCTTGATTATTCTGTAGTAATCAGGGACCTAAGTGGTGGGAAAAAAGTCCAAAATGCAATCATGTTCATCATTTATTGTTTCATAAACACTTAGATTTGAGGGAGCAGGCAAGATTTAGTCTCATCTTCAAAGTACAACTCAAAGATACAAGAATTGCACTTCTAACATACATGCAGACAGTTTCTGGATTAACAGTGATGTATGACAATTTGTTGGCTAAAGTATAGTCTTTCCAATGCCTATTTTAAAATCAAGGAGAAATACATTAAAAACTCCACTAAGGACATATAATAGAGCAAATGAGTTGGTTTGGATGTTATTTTTAGGTGTAGTCAAATAAGCTCTCTATTAGTTTCACTCTCAAGACCACCATATGAAATAAGTCCTTTGAAATTATGGCAAATTTCAGAGACATCAGTGGTTTTCATACCCAAACTGTGGCTGTAGGATCAAGAGGTTTTTTTTCTTTAGAAGGAATAAGAAAGTAAATAAGAATGAAAATCAGTAGTAATATATTTTTATTTTTTTCTACATTCTCTTAATTGGACTCATGCTTTTAATACCTGAATTTAGTAACACATAACCATAATATGAATAATCAGTTAATCTCTTGTGCCATTTCTTATTATTAAACTCTGTGGAATGTTCTTCAGAATTCTTATTCAAATGGAGGAAAGGCTGCCTAGGAACATACTACTTTTTGATGAACTCTTTCCCCATTGACTTGTCCTTCCCCACTGCCTTGTCATGAAGAACATCTTTTCATCTGATCACAGTGGTAGCTCTTTGTAGCTCTGGACTTCTACTGCACCCAGGTACTGTTTACCATTTTAAACTAACAAATTTCAAGTCAATAAGAAATTCAATTTTGTGTAAGTACTATGGAGTATCCCAATTCTCAAAATCAGGTTATGTTTAAAACCCCCAAATATATCCCAATTTACCTTCTCAGCGATGTAACTCAGGGTATGAAGTCAGCAGTGTTAGAAATTACTTTTCAAAACTACTTTTGAAGTGTTAAGTAAAATCAGTTATTGTGGAATTTTACTTGTAAATCCCCTGCCAACCCAATGCTTCAACTTTTAACTTCCCCCTTCAGACAGTTTCAATAAAACTAAACATGTTTAATACATTGAACGTCTGTGGAATTTGACTTATGATAATGGACTTTAGAATGCCACTAGAAACATGGCAAATATGCTGCTACCATAAAATAGAAGTGAGGTACATACTGTGGGAGGAACTGGATCTTGAAAGGCAGGGCTCATTTCATGACAGTAGAGGTATAGCAGCAGTCTTTCACACTTCTGTGCCAAGAAAAACAGATACCCAAGTAATTCAGGAATCCTACACAGCTTATTTTAAAATCACAAACTACAGAAAATACAGAACTCAGTATTCCCCCTTTTTCTTTGTGTATTCAAATATAATAAACTGGATCTTGAGCCTTGAAAGAGATTCTAAAAAATACTTCTGTGTGATTTTATGCTCGATGATTCCATATTAGCATCTTTACAGGGCTTATAACTTACATTTAATGCAAAATACAAATAGAGCACATGTAAATAATGGTGTGACAAAGTCTGTCCTCCACACACACACAATTGATGGGCAATGTGATCTGTCCTAAGATAAGAACACCAGGTGGGAATTGCAGGAGGAACTCTCTGGATGCTTGCATAATTAATGCATTCCATGGGTGGGGGAGTGGTGATGGCTGTGACTGATCTTGGTGCACATGGGCCCTCAAAGGGCACAGAATGCTCCTGGAGCCTGGGCCAAATGGCAAAGTGACCTCCCGAGGCTGCAGGGCAGCTGCCAGGTGCATCCCACCCCTGGGACACCTGCAGGGCACACCCAGCCCGAGGATGGGAACGCTCAGGTTAGGACAGGGGAGTAACAGGTGGAGATAAAATCCTGATGTAGCTCCATGGGTGCTTTGCTGCTTTGCAATTGTGCTTTGTACAAACCGGCATGTTTTCAACTGACCCTATGTTACAGCCCTTCAGACCGGCTTATATTACACACTGCATTGGCAACATTTAGATCCTGTGTTACAAAAAATCTCATCACAACCACCCACATAATCAGTGCCATACATTGTGAGCCTGGGAGTCTCCATGGTTCTTTCTACGTGTAGACTAAGACCCCAAATGAAATATTCATACACAAGTTGCCAACAGAAAACAGCTAAACACTGACAAAATTTTCTAACACAGTTCAAAATTGCTTCAGCTTTAAGGTTTTAAATAGTAATTTTATCCTTACCCTGCGGTCTATGGGTGCCAAACCCACGGTGTCTTCCAATTTTCTTTTTTCAGAGCTGTGAGCAGGTTTATCACAGTCATATTCAACTTCTGGCTTGGACAAATCCCGACAGAATGTACAGATCCACTCTCCACTAAAGAAGACAAACAGACACATTGAGCTCAGTGAGGGAGCACTCCTTTGTGGAAGGCTTTCCACATATTTCTGGGTAAATCCCTCATCTGTGGGGTGGGTTTCCTCTGCATCTCTGTTGTATTCTTGGTGGTGGTACAAAAGGCTGCTGGCAAAAATGCTTTACTACAGCTTTGTTTCCTTTTAGTGTCACTGGTGCCATTAATGGTGTCCTAGCAGAAAGACAGACAGATGGTCTCTACCTTTGTCAATCCTGAGTTTTTTCACTTGAGCATTTAAGGACAGCACTATGAAAGCCCTGTACAGCCATAACTACAGAGAGACTGAAGAAGTCATATGGGCTGAAGAGAAGGAAAAGTGTTAGTATTATATGGTGAGAACTACATACCCTCTACAAGCTTGATCCTACAGCACATTACTAATCTACAGAGATTACCATAGACAGGATTCTTTGTGAAACTGAAAATATTTCACTCCTTAAAACTTTGAGGTATTAATGATTTTACCAGTTTGCATAAGACAGTACTGGAGATTTAAAGATCAGCATAAGATTATAAGAAAATTAGTTCTGCAAGCTATGTCTACTGATTGTTGAACACTATTTGTGAACTTGAAAGTTTTGAAAAAAAACTCTGAAGAGTCTATTTTTTCACTATAGTTCTCTACAAAAAGAGAAACTGCATGCTTGCAGATAACCACCAGAGGGCTGAATCATCACACAATAGAGAGAATCCAGCAATAACCAGTTATGAGACCAAATGCATACATTTACCCAGAGGCATGTTAAACAAAGTCTTCATAAATGGGAAATAGTTTTTGCAGCACCCTTTATTTCATTTCAATAGTAAGGCAGAAGAATTCATCTTACTGTTTTCTATTCAGAGAGATCCAAAGATTTTCACCATCTGCCAGTTTTTAGCATGCAGTGGTGAATGATGGGCATTTTGCTTCAACAAGAAGTTTTGCTGTCTTAACTGTCTTAACTTCACAGAGTGATTTATGACAGTGTCACCTCTGTGCCTGGACAAGCCTCACAGAAATGATGCGGCAGACACACAAAATTTAATACAGGCTATGACCTAGAGATCTTGAGATACAAGAAATCATGTATTAAAATATCCAAGAATCAGAAAGAATGTTGTAGGTTCGAGTGAAAGAAATAAGATGCTGTGGCCCTATGAATCTATGTGGGAACATGTTTTAAACTGAAAGAGGGCAGATTCAGACTGGATACAAGGAAAAAGTTTTTTACAGTGAGGACTGTGAAACACTGGCACAGGTTGCCCAGAGAGGTGGTGGATGCCTTATACCTGGAAACATTCAAGGCCAGGTTGGATGGGGCTCTGAGCAACCTTGTCTAGTTGAAGATGTCCCTGAGTGTTGCAGGGAGGTTAAAATTAGAGGGTCTTTAAAGGTCCCTCCAACCCAAAATACCCCGTGACTCTTTGAACCTATGAAATTACTCTATCCACTTGAAACAGGAAAAAAAAGCAACCACGAAAGCAGCAGACTGCCACCCCTGACACAATAATAACAGAATTATTTTGTGTGTTTGAAGGAACTAATGCTAAGAGACTAAAGTTTGTTTGGCAGATTTAGAGCTGGGAGGAAAAAAAGCAAGCAACCCCACAAAGATGAGAACAAAAACCTGATACATCAGAAGTCAGGCGGAAACTTCACCTAACTGCTCTGGAGCCCAGGAACACAATGCACCTGTAGCAATATGCACCTTTAGAGATCTGAACACCTGCCACCAGAGTGGTTTTTGGCTCTCTTGCCCTCAGACATCATTACCTCAGTTTCCACTGAATGATCCAGTAAAAATAAAGCATTTTAAAGACTTGCTATTGAATATTTAATTTTAATAGAAACAAAGTCTTGTAATGGATAGTTATCTACCTGCTTCAGGATTATTATTTCGTTTCCTTGCCAGAAAGAATATTTATTAATGTAAGTGCTTACTGTAACCTTACTGGGTTTTCCTTATGGCATAAAACTGTAATGTAGCATTGTTTTAATTAAAAAACCCCTGGAAATTGAAGTTTCAAAAAGTAAGAGAAACATTTTTATGTGTCATTTCAACTGACATTTAAGACATACTTCCAGAAGTATGCCTGTTCAGAGTAGCACAGAGATGATCAACCTGCTAATCTAAGTTGCTGTGCAAATGTTTTACACCAGTAAACTATGCTGATATTTAATCAGAAAACCTAATATTTATAAGAGCATTAACCAATGAGCATGTCATGACCACTGTTTTTATCCTTTAATGCAAACAAGCTCATAGCATGACATTTCCAAGCTGGGGCATTAACAAATGCCCTTTATTTCAATCAAAGACACAAATTCCAGAAGCAAATGCCAGTAATGCTTATAACAATAATCTACTTAAGGCTTGATTTTGAAAGTCAAGAAACTGAGCAATGGTTTTGTAACAGCCAACCAAGAAAGCCCAATGCTTGTTTCAATACTGGCTGTTATAAAATATGTCAGTCACGACACATCCCATGCTTGGAGTGTAGCCATGTTTAGCACTGAGGTAATATATTTAATACTATATTAATTCAGATTTTTCCTGTAGACATGTCTTAATTTTTTTTAAAATCCTTATTATGAAGAAATTTAACTAATTTCAGTCACCCTTAAAACATTTTATGACAGATTGCTAATTCTGTGTCCCAGCTTTAATAATAGATGCCCTAGATGTGAGCTTGCTTAATTGTCAAATAAGTGAAGAGTTTTACCAGATTTTGTAGAAAAATATACAATTAAGCTGAAGTTTCATGAAAATTCAGATTTTCTCCAAGTAATAAAACTCCTGGATAAAAGACTTTAAAGAAAGCACTGCTCTTCTTCTGAGACTGGAACTTTTTACCCTGGGTTTCACAATAGAAATCAAATGTCTTCTAGTGCAATTTTAGATGGAATCTAAAAAGTCAATTACCTTGGAAAGCTCATCAATGTAGGGACATGACAGGAAAGATGGAATACTTTGGGACACTTCTCACAGCAGAGGAGCTTCCCTCCATTTTGACATACAGCACACCAATCTTCATTGGGATCATCCTCTTTTCTGCCCTCACCAGCATGGGAGGATCCCATCCATCCTGTTTTCCCAGGGAAGGTGCTCTCCTGCAGTGCCCCTGGCTGGTCATCTGTGCTGTCTGGTGCATCTGTTCTTAGCATGGCTTCCTCAGAAGTGGAATTGTGACTGGTATCCAGCAGCAAGGAAGTAAGTATGGACTGCAGGAAGAAACAAAGGAGGTCAGATTACAGTATTTATGTGAATTTACATGACCCTAAAAACGTGCTAACTGACCTGAATAACAGATTTCTATACCAGCAGCCATACAACTTGCTACATGCATGCAGAAATTAGTAACACTCTATAACACAGGCAAATGAACAAAATAAATTAGCTATGAAAGGCTATTTACTGCTCCACCAATAAAAAACTAACCTCTGATGGCCCAAAAAAATAATATCTTGTTAAGGGATATTTCTGCACTATGCCTAGAAACATTTCCTAGCAGCACCTGAAAAAAATGTCATCTCTGCAAGTTATTCCTGGATTTCCCAGGTTTTCAATGGATAAAAACAATCTGATCACACCATTTAATTTAACTGGCAGTAGGGCTAGTTTGATTTTGAATTTCATCTCTTCCTTTTACTTAGCATTTTAGTTTTCCCCTAAAACAGTTCCCAGCAGAATACAAGTAAATTATTTTAGTCCCCATAAATACAAAATACCCTCCAAAGAGAAAGGAGCTCTTTCCAGCTGCAAACATTACATTCCGAGGCCGGGGCTCCTCCTCCGTCTCTTCCTTCACGACAACGATGGGGAAATCAAAGGTCTCCTCTGATGGACTTGACTCCTGCTTAATTCTGATGGGCTCCAACATAACAACAGGGACTTTGTGTGTGGAATCAGCTCCTGGGGGCCTGCTGGAGGAGCCAGAACTGTAAATGACAGGAAGAGGCAGGAAAAAAAAGGAAATTGGGAGTGAGAACTGGACACCTTTTGTACACTGATGCTTTCCAAGACCTCAGGATGTGAATCCACTTTGTTTCTTTGAATCCTGAGTAGTATTCTCTTTATGGAATGCAACATCCAAGCTTATTTCCTTTGATGTATACTGAAAAAGCATTACCAAATGGGAAAATTTTAATGGCTCCACCATTAAAATTTGAGAATTACTCATGGTTTGACCCGTTAGTGCAAAATTTGCAAAGTTCAGTTTCTTTCAAATCATGCACAAAAAAGCACTTTCACTGGACATTGTAAACTACACAACCAAATAAAGCAGATAAAATAGATATTTATATTATCTTGGGAAACTTTCTTAGAGCCTTGCAGCTCCACCAAAACTTGGACCCTGTCTTTTTTCATGTATTTAGTCCTAACAAGATGAGAATGGACAATCAAACTTTAAAATACCTGCTCATCTTTTTAAATAAAAGTGAAGAATTTAAATCTAACAAAATTAATTCAAGCAGCAGCATATGAAATCACATTTTTAAATGCAAGTAAAGACTCTTCAAACAACCATTTAAACTGTTCATAAGAGTCCTTCACAGAATTTACCATGTAAATGGAATAGAGCAAAAGGTATTCCAGATTAAAAAGCACCTGCATTTCCAACTCAAGTAGGATGAATGTCATCTGATTTTTCTCTGCATGAAAAATTAATCTCATGTCAGATGCATGCTCTAATTTATTGCAACGCATTAACAGATCTGCACTCTTTAAACAACGCTGTGTAAATATATTTGTTCATTAATATTCCATCAGTTAGGGATAAAAACATTTGTGTAGACTCTCAGTAGATATCTAGTGCTCATTTAACTGTATTGCAGAAGAAAATGGTTAATAACCCTCTTTGTAACATCAGTTCCTCAATTCTGGAGTAATTTATAGTTCCACAAGGGCCTTCAATATGCAGCTTTTTCCTTTAGCTGATTTTTCTGAACTTAAAACCTAATTTATAAATGGTATTCTTTCAATAATGCCAACCTAACCATCATTTGCAGAGTCAATACATCATTAGATGTTCTATTAATGCATTACAAATGAAATTACTGTTTTTAGAATGCAAAGAGTGTTCTAACAACCATCTGGCCTGACCTGTTAACAGAGAAGGTGAGACAAATTGACATCTTTATGCATTAAAGAGAGAAGAGACTCAGGCATGCTCTGTCAGGTGGAAGTTACATTTCCTTCTCTCACACTTTCCTTACCTCTCTCTGCTCCCAACACTGGAGGCACTGGGTGAACGAATTGGAGGGTGTACGTTTGTCACACTGATTCCTCCTAGGACAGAAGGATCAGATTAGAACAGAACACAGGCCTGAGATGTGACTCAGAGCAATGCACACGTTTTGGGGAAAATTTCTCCTGCAGTGAGAAATATCTCATTTAATACATTTTCATGAAAGGATGAGAGGCATGAGCTAACAGAGGGAAAGAGGACTAAGAAAGGGCCCATGCATGCAAGGAGGCTGATGGGTGAGTACCTCGCCTGGCTGACCTCTCCACCTGATCCCTGCAGGCTGTTCTGTCTTACTAAATTCAAGCAGATCTCAGGAGAACTGCCAGGAAACTTGGAGCTGCGAGCAGGAAGCAGTCTGGGGGACAGATATGAGAGAGACCAAAGGTCTGGGGCCCAGAGAGCCAAAAGCCTTGTGAGGCAGACTGCTGAGCAGCAGCCCTGAGAAGGCTGAGCGGGCTGTTAGTGCTGCCTGTGAATGCACCAGCCGCTGTCTCTGCTGTCCTGCAGCAATGTGGGAGCACCACACCAGCGCATGAACGCTGCACGAGTGCTCCCTGGGAATTCCCACTCACAGCATTCCCACAGCTCAGGTCAGAAAATGGGAGCAAGGAACAGCTGCCACCAGCATGGTGGGCCACCAGCATGGTGACAGGAATCCCCTGGATCTTCCAGCTCTACCACATTCAGCCACCCATCACAGTAACTTCTCTGGTCATCCTGTGTCAGTGCTGCACTACCCACCCAAGGCACCATTTCTAGTGTGCTGTTACACCCTCTCTCACCTTCTCAAATACTTGTCTCTTACCACAGCTGCTAGGTTTTAATCTGGTGTACACCTGAGAGTGTCACTTTCCTATATATTTCTAGTCAATTTGCTAAAATCTACCCTTTTTTTTTCCTCCCTGTTTTTAAGATCTGGATGCTTTGGATCACAGTGCTAAAACATTATCTCAACTCTACCGCCTACCAGGGTTTTTCTACAACTTTGTGTTCATTTTCTTATTTCTTATGTTTATTATAAAACAGAATTAATTCTGATGTCAGTGTTAACATTGCCACATTTGATTTTTTAATTGCACCACTTAAATAGAAAACTGCACCACATTCAATTACCTGAGAGGCCTGGTGATGGTACTGAGGAATTTGGTGACTGCACAGTCCTGTTTGAAGGGGGTTTTGGTTGATTCTGCTCTACAGTGCCATCCTTCCTTACAGCATTATCCAGTGTGATGTTTCCTGAACAATCAATCTAAAAGGTGGGGAAGCAAAGGGAAGCAGTTAGTGTTGGGAAGGGAAAAAAACCCCTTCAAAACAACAAAAACAAAACAAAACCAAAAAGCCTCTGCCATGCTGTTATTTTGAAAGCAAAGACCAAAATGCATTTCACCAAAGTTTACCCGTCCAAAAGTGAGATGGTTACTTTTAAACATGTAATCTTGCTTTCCCTAAAAAGAAATAGCCAAATCCAGACAGTGCTTCATTTTAAGAGCAGATAATTCTGTACATGCCAATTTTTCTCCACAGGCTACAGAGAAGGCTTAAAGCAAACATGGAGCTTTCAAACACTGAAGTAAGTTTATCTCCATACCTTCTTTGGACTTGCTCACATTAAATACTCTCAAAAAGATAATATGCTATACACAAACTACCCCTTAATCCATGGGTGTTGAACAGGACTGGAAGAAACTCAAAGGACACTCAATCCCATCTGTCCCACATACCCTCTGGACAGGAGCCATGCATATTGACTCAAAATGGAAACAGCAAGCCAACACTTGCTCTTTCCACCATGGCTCAGGCCAGACAACTGAACTTTATTCCAGGGGCTCCCAATGCAGCATTCTAACTTTCCATAAAAGCTACACATTCTGGTTTGATGAGGGGAATGACTTTTTGAAATGTTTGGTTTCTCCCAGTATGTAAGATAATGTTTGATAAGATGTATCCAAAGTGGATGCAGCAGCCTTGGCAAGGTGAGAATATTTACAGCGATTTGGGCCATGTGTCTTGAAAGCATGAACTCCATCACACACAAGCAGAAGAGTTCATAATACTGTCACAGAAACAAATATGCTAAAATGTCTCACAGACTCAGTGGTTTAATGACTGTGTTGTGTAGCTCCCCCTCGAAGTCTGACAGATACTGTGATTCTGTAGCCTAGGTACTCCATTTTAATAAAGAGTGCACACAGTATGTAGGTAAAAACAAAGCATAGATGGGGGATAAAGGAAGTAACAGCAAGCTATGACTAGAAAACCATGACACTTCAGATATCTACAAACCTTAGACCACAAAAAACAGGTTAGGTACTTATGTGGAAAAATAAAACCACCTAAGACTCAAGAACTCCAACATGGACCTCTGGCAAACATGCACCATTCAGAAGATATTATAAAAGAGAAGCTTAGAAGGTTAAGAAATTATGACCTTACTATGCTCTTTCTATCACCAGCTCAGAGGCACATTAGAGAATATATGAAGAAAAGAAGTACCAAAAGGAAAAGACATAAGGAATATATCCAGTATGCTGACAAATAATACCTACCTAAGATAGCTCCTTTAATAAGTGAAAAATAGATTTTAAAAATGTTAAAAATCTACCAGAAATGCCATCAGCAAACCACTGCTATCTATGGACACTGATCAACAAAAGCTAAGCTAACATATTTTTGTAAGAATTTTGTAAGGATCATTATGAGGGCTGCAGACAAATATCCAGCATACAAATAAACATGTCCAATTACAACTTGTAATCCTACTTTTCTTCTTTCTTAGTTGTCCTAACAGCTGTCTCCCAGAATGGTTCTGAGTATTTCCAGCAATGTGCAGGCAACTCTGCAATGTTTATTTCCTAGAACTGTTTCATTTTGACAAACAGAATTTCAGTCTAAAAGGTTTCTATTTCTCAGAAACATTAGGCTTCAAAATAGAATCAGTAAAACATTGCCTCTGTGTCACACTCACATCAGGGAGGGATGGCAGATTATAGGAGCTGCCCACTGGGGAACTCAAATCTATCACGGGGGGGCCGTAATTCTTCCCATCACACCCAGCAGCACTGGTGACTGTGGGGCTGGATGGAGTCGATGTGGAGCTGCTTGCAGTTGAAGGGGTGGATGAAGCTTGTCCACTACTGATCTGCCACTAAAGAGAAGAGACAAAAATCCACAATTCAGCATTTTTTTGCTTTGCAACAGGTCACATCTAACTGAATATACTGATAGAACCAGCAGCTTAGCTCAGGAAGCTGACTTCAAACATAAAATCCTGATTTACTCTGAACTTATGTCATTTCATGAACCAATCTCACAGAAAGATGACAAGTAGTTGAAAACTATGAATAGAAGAAATGAATGCAAATTCTTAAATTCAAAGCTATACCTCAGTGTTAAGTACCTATTAATATTTCATGCTGCATTGACAGTGTTGTGGAAGAAAAGTAATAGTTTTTGTTAAATAAAAGCATTACAGGTAATAGGCTGAAGGCACAACTGCTCCAGTGCTTTACCAAATAAACCTGCATGCCTTGAAGTCTTTGATGTTCCCTTAACAACATAAAGTCATTAAGAATTTGAAATGCTGACTGGATCTCCATCCATATATACATTTAACACCATGATATGAAGTGCACAGTCAAGTCAGACCAAATTTCTTTCTCATCTAGATATATGCAGTTTTCAATGACTTTAATGGAATTTCCTGGCAACTGTGGGCAAAATCTGACTATGCTCAATTTCCTTTTAGTCAGTCATTTTATTTACTGGCCTCTAGTTTCAGAAAGACATTACTGAATTATGAGGTATCTTGAAAGAAAGGCTTGTAGACAGGCCAGCCTTCTTTTCAGAAGCACAGAATAGAAATGACTTACTTTTTATTCTCACAAGTTCTCTTAGATATTGTTCAGCTTTCTTCCATTTAATTGAATTAGTTCTCTGACATCATAAACATTGCAAACATAACTGATATTACCCCACTTTTCAGGTGACAGATTTGTTTGATTCTTTCCTGCTTACCTGCACCCAGCAACTCATGTGGAAACAATATGGTTTTTAATAAAGATGAGCCTTCCTAAACACCAATGTGTTTGCTTCTGCCCCAGTTCAGCTGCTGATCAGCTGGGCATTGATCAGTCTCACTCAGCAGAGGTCCCACAATTGTGGACTCTCTTTTCTTCCCTCACCTGTAAGGGTTCAGATTTGCCATCCCCTGGGGAACCATGGCAGCTCTAGCTTTTCAGTCAAGGTTTTACCTGGCTCCTGGTGAAGTCACTATCATCAACATAAACTGGGATTTTCTGATTTGTCTTCTCACTGACTGCAGTGTACAGACCATAGCCATGCTAAGTTTTGCATAAATGGTCAGAAACCACAGCAACAGCAAGTAAGAGAATGAAACACCTGCACAGCCCACACAGGGGCTCACCTCCCTAATGCTTCAGCTGCTTAGAACTGTCCAAATGAAAGCAACTTGACATTACCTCATGAAGAAAATTATGGGTATCTTGTCATAGAAAAATAATGTAATCTCTGTTTTAATTGAAAAGCACTCTAGAAGTGTAGGATAAAAGATGATATAAGGCACATTTGATGTTTAATTTCTAAATGGAAAGTGAAAAGGGAAAGACACTTTACCTGTTTTATAGCTTGCTGTGCCAAGAATGCCATTTGCAATGGGTTGGGCTTCACTGCTGGCCTTGGTAGGTTCTGATTCTGGGGAAATCGCATCTGTTGTGCAGGAAGAGCTGAACCATTGGGCTTGGGACTATGATTCTGAAAATGAATCAAGCGTGGCGGTGCCTGCATAAAAACAATGAAAGCAGTTCTGCAAGTTAGCTGAGGTCTGTTCTATATTCCACACATTTTTTACTAAATGGTCCTTTCAAACTTCTGAAACTCCTCATAAATTATTTGCAAATAAATACTACCACACCATTTATCTGAATGATCAAAAGCATTGAATTTCAATGTTAAAACCTAGTAGAGAGTTTTGAATTATTTTATTATATGAAGAGACATAACAAGAGCCAGTGAGATTGTTTCCAGCTTTGAAAGATACATGAGACAATCATTGGATGGTATGCAAAATAGATTTAGCAAAAAAAATTAATGACATTAACTTTTTGATCACTTGACAAAACCACAAAAATGTTGCTAAGCACTGTATATGGCTGGATACAATAAGGTTTTATTTTTTTCCAAGAATAAATACAGGCTGGGTGCTACCACGCATTTTGCAAGGCAAGTTTAAAATGCCCACTCATTTCTCAGTAAAGAAAATGTCCTCTAAAGCATCTACACAGCTGCATGCTGAAGATGAGGACAGCTGAACTTATGTATCTAGGTTTAATTGCTTTCCTTTTTTTCATATCTTTATTTTCTCCTTCAGTGCCATGGAAAAAAGAGAGACTGAAAAGAGTGCTGGCTTACCTGATGAGAAGCAGGAGGTTGTTGCATGGCTCCTGGCACTCTTGTGTTTGGCAGAACTGCAGGTCCTGCTCTGCGCTGAGCTTGCTGCCGCTGAGCCATGACCTGCTGCTGCATGTGCTGCAGGCGCAGCTGAGCCAAGCTGATCTGGGTTGGGAACTTGGAGAGCTGGTTGGGAGGTAAGCTGCCTGGTGGCTGCAAGTTTGCTTCCATCACAGGGCTCTTGGGCATATGTGGTGGAGTTTCCTTATCTTCAATTACTAAAGAACCTATTTTAATCAAAAGAAATAAAATCAGTACTGAGGTATGGCAGTTAGCAGAAATGCCATCACACTGTCAGTGACATGCAGCCTGACTAGAACTCAAAAACCATTTCTGAAGTAATTTGTTTCTTTACTCAGACTTTATTTTATTTTTCTTCACTGGTTCTTATATCTAGCTTATCTACAGAAACTGAACATGTCTGATCTGTCTGATCATAAACAAAATGGCCTGAAGGCTGTGATTTCTGAAACTAAATAGATAAACATTATTTGGTTTTATCTGTCACTTAAAGTCTTACAAGAACCCCAGTGCTGGTCTATACAGGTGCCATTTCTATTGTAGCACTTTTCAGAACACAAGGGACTGTACTTCAGAGGTTCATGAAATAAATATACACAAGAAAAAGAGTCCACCAAACACAGGAAAAAGTCAGCTCATGACAAACATCTCAGCTGAGCAGCAATTCAGAGTTATCACCACACAACCTGACAGCTGGTTTCTGGAAATATGTTACACTTTCAATTCCTGCCTCTAAGAAAATTATTTATAAAGAAGGAACTTGGAGAATTTCCTTGCTACCATCCAGTGTCCTCTTGTCTGGGAAAAGGAGCTTGTCTGCCTTGAAGAAGTGTCATAACACTTTTTGCCTCTGACATTGTAGAGAATCACACATTTGCACCCCTGTACACTGAGAGAGCACTTTCTGATGAAAGGCAGAAAATGTCCCACAGGAATCTCACAAAGCCTTCTGCACATGACAGAAAAACAAAAATGCCCACCAAGATAACAGTGGAGAGAGAAAGGAAGCACAACAGTCAAAATCCTGAAAGGCCTCTAAAACCTTTAAGTCCTGCCAAGCTGTTGAGTTCTTAGAGTGCTTATCATTGTGGCTGAAAGCTGTCCCATGGGAAAGGACCTGGGAGTGCTGGTTGACAGCAGGAAACCTTTCTTTGGATAGGAAATAAGGTTAAAAACTGTGTTCCTTGTTTTAGAAGCCAGAAGTTAGAAGTATTGACCAGAAAGCTGAAAGCTGCTATTTTCACCATCACATATACCATTCAAACAAGATACGTTTGTTAATACTTTATCATAGTATTCATAAGTAAAACTTTTCCCCATGCAATGCACTTTAAATGTTTTTCACAGTTAGGGAAATACATTTAACAGAGTAAATGAAGAAATGAATAGCGCAGAGGCTGTCGTCACAAAAAGAAAGCTGCTTTCAAAATAGGATCAAGACACCAAAAGGCTAATAAAAATGTATCATACCTAGATTGAAAATATTCTGAGCCCAGAAGCTAGGATCACAGTGGAACTGGATGGTATTGTTAGTCACTGGGGAAGGATCACACCTTGCTCGGAGGAGATACCGTAGTCGATATGTAATCTAGAACAAGAACAAAAACAAGGGTTTGCGTTTTTTCCTCCTCTGGGGCCGGAGCCATGTATCTGAACAGCACAAGAAACCCAAAAATACACCCCCACACACACCAAACAAAGCAACCAATCAAAAAAACCCACTAACAAAAACTCCCCTGAACAAGCCCCTAGAGAATAGAGGTTAAAGATAGAGAAACTTGTCCAAGCTACAAATAAAGGGGTATTTTTAACATCTTCCCTTATTCCTAACGTAGTTTTAAAAAGAATTAACTACAGCCTAAACAAAAATAACAATTCTTCCCTGTAGAATACATATGCTTCTAAAAACTTGGCCATTATATTCAATGACTTTAACTACTCAGATTTACATAACCATTGATGTTTTTCCTCCATGAATCTATTTTAGCCCATTCATTCTTTCAAAGTATGCCATTTGTCTGGCAACAAGTATGATCACAGGGAATTTTCTTTTGTACTAAATTTAAGTTTTCTTCAGACAGCCAAAGAACAGATTTTTATAAACTGTCTTTGAAAACTCAGATTCACAGATATTTTCAGATTTTCCCAATGCCTTGGTTCCAAAGAACTGGACTGTGATTACACAAGAGAATATTCTACCAAATGCTCACAATTTATCTAGTGCCTAGAAAGAAAATATTGTCCCACAGTTGTTTCACTAGAAATGTCAGGAACTGATATACCAAAATCTAACAGGCACTAATTTTAGAATCACACACAGCAGATCCTGTAAAAAAAAATCAACTTGAGTTCAACTCTTGTTTTTCTTGAGTGATGGATTATTTCCTGGAAAAGAGATACTTGGCGAAATCATCTTAACTGTTTAAAATGACACAAGATTTTTTTTCTTTTTATTTTAGGCAGGTCAGTTTAAGACCATACTCAAAAAAAATTTGACTCCAGATTTTTAAATGACCATGAAAAAACTTTAAGTGCATTATTATTATTATTATTTTGGTTAGAGATTGCCTTAGGATTTTTGTGTACACTACCAGAATGGAGTAGATGACACTACAGAAATTCCAGGCTTTTGTCCTGTTAGCAGTACTGGTCGCACACAGTTCTGCCATAGTTTGCTCCACTATTTTCCTACTATTGTGCACACGTGTTGTGGATAAACACCTGCCTGGTGTTAGTAGTGAACAGTACAGCCTGAGAGTACAGCACCCCAAGCTCTAATGCTGCCTTTAAGTGTGATGGGCATTCCTTCCTCTCTCCTGGATGTGCTGGAGCACAAGTCTCACATGCAAAACTCCTTGGAAATAGATTTTTCCAAATGCCCACAGATGGGTTATCTACTCAACTCCCAGGCAGCACCAACTTTCTAAAGCTCAATCTGTTCTTTTGAAAAATACTTTTCATTTGCTAAGGCTTTCTGGGCTAGATGATCCTTTCTTTCAGCTGCCTAATGTTTATATGATTAAGATGCCTGAAACACAACTTGTTTTCTTACTCATGTAGCAGAGTCTTGATGGCAACACTAAGCAATTATAAACAATATGACTCAGTTTGATGTCCTTTTTCTCTATTCAATTAAAAATAATGACTGGTTGAGGCAGTATAAGGCAGATCAAATGAATTTAACTACTTGAAGTTGATAAAAACAAGTCATATTCTGCTATAGCCTGCAGTATCAATAATGGGTATCAAAAAAAAAAAAAAAAAGAAAAAAGAATAAAGAAAAACCACCACCAAGAATCAACAGCAAATTCAAAGCCAAACAAACAAACCCCACCAAATACCCTGGTAGGTTCTCCACTAACCAATGAGAAAAATAAAGAAAAAAACTTTGTGAACCAGTTTATAGGAATTGGAAAAAAAAAGCATCTAGCACCTTTCCTCAACATTGCCCCAGATTTCTGCTGTCAGGCAAGTACAGTCTAGTAACCTTTGGAAAAATCAAGGTAAACTTTTGGGTTTTTTTTTTTTTTCTTTCAAATTTTCTAGGATTTCTGTCTATCATGAACATTAAGCTTAGTGAGACAACATGCACTCAGACCTCAAGGGTCGTTATAGCAATGAAATATTTAGCTTTGTAATTGCTTGTATGGACAAACAAAAACCTTTGTTTGATTTTTATCAATTTTGAAAGTCTTTCAGTGGGAGATGAATCTGACTGAACAAAGGCATACAATAATATTTACATTAAAATGCTAGATACCAGACACTATCATATACAAATACTGTTTTTCATGAACTCAGATGCTGTAGCAAATATTGTAAAGAAGCACAATGATGATGTAGGCCACACAACATTTTTTGCCAGTGTTTCATGGCTTCATGGTTTTCAACCCACAGAAAAGGAGTTGTTCCTGCTTCTGCAGATCTACAACAGTTCTATGGTATTGTAACAGGAGAGAATGATGACCAGAGAGCTAAATTTATAGAAACATTCTGTATTTATGTTTAAGAGAAAACCAAGACAAGCATATATAAATATTCCAATTAGTAGATAATCATTAAAAATTCTAATACCCTAGTACTCCAGACAAGCATGTGCATGCATATCTGAGTTAACCCTATCTCTGGGTGAATGGAGAGAGCTGTCTTCCTAACCTTACCAAACGTTTACTGTACAACAGTGCTGTGCTGCTCCCACTGGAAACTGCCCATTTGGAAAAATTCATGACATGTTCCAGCTGTTTAGAGAGACCTGCCACTTCCTGTTGTTGCTGCAGAAGTTTCATCCTGTGCTCTTTTGCCAGAGTCTGCAAGTAGAAAAGCAGTTCCAGTCAAAAGGTTCAGCTTACAGTTAAAAGGCATTAACTTTCATACTGGTAATTCACAATGATCAATGGTTTCACTTAGCTCCTCTAAAAAGGACTCTTGCCCCCTGATGCAGCAGCTATCAAACAGAAAAGTCAGTACACATTTACTCAAGGTATCAGGGCTTTCTGTGCTAATTACACATTTTTACATATATTTATATATATATATATGTATGTGTGTGCATCTCTACACACACACACTCTCTCTTTTTACAACACAATTGGAGATATTATTTTTCCAGGTACCCATTCTAGAGAATTTTCTCCTGTGATTTGCTACTGGATTACTGAATTTATGAAAAAATCTGATAAAACACTTTTCATGCATGACATGTGGAATTATGAATTGTAAAAGCATGGAGAAAGAAACTGGCCACCCCTCAAAAACCAAATTTTCCTCCACCAAAAACCCCACTTGCTCAAGTACTTCTATAGGACATCTCTCCACTTTGGAATCATGATAGGACATGCACAGGAGGACTCATGCTAGAAATTTACTGTAATATGAATACATCAAAAAAAAAAAAATAAGATTGAAAGTTTTTCTTTCTTATGATAGAAATGAAATTACCTCCAATTGATGCAGCAGAGCTTTTCCCTTTTTATTTATTTCTACCATCAGTGTAAATATGGCAACTTTAATATCCTGTTCCACCTGCTTTTGATTCTGATTCACTTCAAGAATTCTGTAAGTAAACAGTATAGAAAATAATGTTCTTTAGCTCATAAACCCATCCTCTAAACAGTATTTAACAAAAAATCTGTGGCTTAGACTACAATACTTCTTGTCATATGCAGCAATTAATACATGTATCATCAGATACTTATAGCCAGGAAAATTACTGGGAGAAATAGAGCGAGTAACAGTGACCTATGACAAAATTCATTAACTGGTGGCAAACACTAATGTCATAACTCTGACATGTGCCCCTATTAAATGCTCATTTTAATTGAAATTGCTGATTTTTCAGAGTTTTGGCACTTTTCTGGAATGGTCCATGCCAATCAAAACTGCTTAAATCTAATTTCCATCTCAGGTAGAATGGCACTAATTTAGCTGTTTCTGCAACAGTGCTCAAACTCCTAACAGCAAAGCTTAATGTTATATTGGGGAAACCTCTACTGCAAAGATGAAGGAAGGGTTCAAGTCACACTTGGCATCCCCAGCTGTGCTGATCCTCCCTGGGTACTGCAGCCCCTGAACTCTGCTGAAGGAGCAGCCACAAAGGCTCACTGCAGATTGCATTTTACAGATTTATTTTTCTCCTGGGTTTGTAGTACCCAATGAATAGAGCCCCAAGCATAAAAGTACTACATAGATCTTCAAATACATGTCACAAACATTATGAAAACATGAGTCATAACCTTTCACTTTCTATGAGGGATCTACACTAAGAAAATTAATGTGCTGGTGGTGGGGAAGCATTTAAGACTGTCTTCTACAGTCTTTATTGCATAAGTTGTTTTGTTGCACCCAAGCAATTGCTGCCCATTAAGTCCACAGGCTGAGCAGAAGAATTACCTAACACAGCCAAGCATGCTGAGCAGGAAACAAGCCACTACAGTGAACTTTATAATTCCTCTTGCTGGAAGAATAAAAGGAGGGAGGTACAAAATACAGTAACTTAAACATTTCAAGAAACTACAGTGTATGTAAAGTTGCCTTCTGTCAGTTTTAACCTCAATCTAATACAAACCTGTTATGGATCTGTTTCCCTGTATATTTTATGTACTTTGTCTTCTCCATCAATTTGGTGATTAGTGTCTCAATGATAACTTTCTGGTTCTGAAAAGCTTCTTCTATGAACTGGTACCTGTAGTAAAAAGCAGTGAGGATTTACACATATAAAAGGTGTTATAGACTTGCTAAAGAGCAGAGTGACTTACAAAATAATACCTCTTTATTTAAAGAAAGGGGCTGCTCAAATCTGAAACTTAAATGTCATCATGGAAACACATGTCAACAAATGCTTACATATTTCATTTATAGTACATTTAATTTACAGTCTATTTCCTGTCATACTGGGGTAAGAATTTATGATTTTCATAAATACAAAAGGATATTGTGTGACCATAGCCTAATTTTAGCAAAAAAAAAATGTTTTGTGGTAGTCATCACTTTGAATGTGAAAATGCAGGTAAGCTATTACTTCATGCAGGACAAGGATGCAGAAATAAAAGAGATTGCTGAGCTGGTAGAAGTTGGCAACATTTTAAATCAAGGAACCAAAATCTTTAGCAATTTGAGGAAAAAAAGAGGTGGCACATTATAAAAGGGATATAAATCCTAAGAAAAGAAGAATAAAAGAGGAAGACTGCAACTCTGCAAGAGCAATGTTTAGCCTGTTCCAAGGAGCAAGAGTGGCCAACACTTCTCCACCTACTGACATTCACCTGGTCAGGCAAGCAAGCTCTTTGGGTGGTTGCATCAGGTATAGCAAGCAATTAATATTTAACCAGAGTGCATCTGCCCCAAAACACAACAGTATGTGTTAACCAGCAAGATTTTTGCCTTGTACTCAGAAGTTGTATATAATTCTGCCTTTCAGCTTTGGTGACCAGTAAGAGATGTCCAAAAGAGAACAGCAACACAAAGATTTGAGTGTTATGGTGTTTTCAAAGTACAGTATTAGCCAAACTGTAGGTTAACTCTTCCTCTGAAAGGGGTCTTCACAGAAAAAAGAATTCCCATTTTCTCCATTCAAAATGGTTTGGTAACGTTGTTATATAATCTTGTTGAAGGACAAAGGGAGGAATTACACATAAGTGTACAGTTGCATAACACAGCCCCTGTGTTTTCTAAGGACTCTCTGAAGAGCTGCATAGCAACAAATTCTGACCAAATAACTTGACTGTAAAAAAGGTCTTGTGCTCAAGTCACCAGATTAACAACTGGAAGAATTAGGTTTTATTCTAAATGTAACACACACTCATCAGTCACATTCTTTGGGATACAGTCTCTGTTTTATTGTGAGTTTCATGTCTGAGCAGAAAATTTTAGTTTACACTTTTTCCACCTGACTGTGCTCCATACAGCTAGAACTAGATTGCCTGAATCTACTTCAGGCTACCCTCCAGCAAGCGAGATGGATAAAATACACCCTTTGCTTTGATACCTGTGCTCTTTGTGCTCTAGTAGCTGACAGTCTCTGCAGGTCAGCTTGTCACAGGTTTCACAATACAACTTCAGCTGCTCCTTTTTGTGGTAAGGGCAGAACACTGGTCGCTGACTGGTCACTCCAACTGCCTCTGTGGAATAAAGGAAGATGTTAGGACAGTCTACTGAACTGGTTCAAGATTTGCACTCTCCTGCTTTTCCTTAGATGACCAAGTGTGTATCAGGTCCCTCACTGAGACTGTAACAGCCATAAGCTCAAACTGCAATGTGTCACTCTTCTTGCTCAAGCATGGAGCTAGCACCCTTTCTAATGGAAAATGTCTAGAACCTGTTTTAACATTCTCTCTTCTGGCCTCACAAAACTATTTACAAAAGGAGTAGCCAGTACTGCTGCAGCTGCAAAAGACATGGCAAAATCAACAAGCTCCTTTCTTAAATGGAGATGGTTGACTTAATTTCTGCTCTGTCTTCTTTCTCAGCTCACTTGGTGGAAAGGGGTTTGAGGATATCAAGACATGGACATTCAAAATATAGAACATACAGAATGTAACAACCAAGGGATATGAACTGCCCTTCAGGACCCCATTCTAAATGGGTGAGAGTTCTCATTCAGTTTCTAGTGAGCCAGTACCAAAGGGAGCAGGAAACACCACCAGATCATAGAAATGGAATCTGTTTCTTTAAACAATTTAACTGACAAAGGGTGATTTCCTAGGAGTTAGGTTGGACACTGAGTTCATAAGTATTATCCAGCCTGTAATGAAAACTGGCTTCACACTGCAACCCATCCTTCACTGCAGATCAATAAGGTCTCTTTTCCATATCCATTCATTTATGTATTTTCCAAAAATCTGGAAGAAGTTATTTTCAGATCTGTATCCTTCAGTCAAAATTCTTTCCAACTCACCAACAAACTGCCTCCCAAAGAGGCCTGAGTGCACTGAGACCATTCCTACCACCAAGTCCTGTTCTGCCTACCAGTCCATCAGCCACTCCTACCCACTTTTGTCCTCTCTTGAAAGTACACTCAGTACTCACTTTTGATTAACTACAGGTGAAAGTAGGATACACAATACAGCAAATATCTTCGAAGTACCATGGTGGAAGAGACCCTTTGAACAATAGATTACCTCATAGTACTAGATAGCGTGGAACAAAAATAAGTACCTATTCTAATAATACATATATTTAAAATAATATATAACAATTTCTAAAAAGTATGTGTTTACAAGAAAAACCATTCAAGTCCAATGGACGTATTAGAACCAGTAGAATGTTTGTCAGCATCCTGTAACATTTATTATCCTCCTTCAATGACACGACAAGACAAGACACAGTGGGGACAAAACTCAAACAAAAAAGGTTCTCTATGAACAGAAAAATACAACCTTTTCTACCACAGAGTAGTCAAGATTTCTCAAGAGAGGCTGTACTGTACACCACATTCATCATTGCTGGTTCCCAGGGCCCAAATGGATAAAGCCCTGAGCAGCTGGAGCTCAGAACTGAATGCCTGAAGCAGGAGGTTGGACTACATGATCTCCTGAGGTCCCTTCTAGCCCAAATTATTGTAGATCCTACTAAGGAAAAGTGCCCCAATTCATAATATACTTCCCTTATATTTTTAAGGAAAAACATTTCAAGCTCAGAAGATACTTAGCTAAAACATGAATTTTGGCTGGCTTTTTATCAGAATGCTGAAAATATATAATCTATTAGTGCTCCTTTTCCTGCTGCATACAATAAAGCTCATATTAACCATTTATTAGACCTCTAGTAAAACTAGAGAAGCCAAATGCCTAAAGAAGTATTTTCTGCAGCTGATCTCTAAAGTCTAGACAATAATCTGCAATCAATCCATGTGAAAGACAAAATCTATGTGTATTTATTGGTTTAAAACATGTTAAAAAAATTAAAATAAAATAAAAATGACCTGTACCACTATTCAGCTAATCTGAGACAAAAAACTGACAGAACATCAGCTTTCAAGTTACCACTTTTTTTAAAAAAGTGTGTTGGTCCAACGTAACTTTCCAATGCAGACACAAATTCTTTGTGAAATTATAAATATGTTACCTGGAGATACTTCCTCTTTCTGCCTCACAGTATGATCCTTTGTGAATTTAACCCTCTGGTGAGCTCTGATGCAGGTCTTGCACAACCACTCTACACATTCCACACAAAACCCATGAGCTTCTGCATTGTCTTCACAGCTTGTGCAGACCTGACAAGAGGAAGAAAGTAGCTGTTAAAATAAGTTTGGAATATACACACAGGTTATTTTTCATACATCTTCAGTGCAGTTTAATAGTCTTCTGAAAACAGTGAAATGAGAACAGAAAACTGCCTGAGGTACAAGAACATTATAAATAACAGCACAGAAGTAATTGAATGTGACTTTTCAAAGAAACAGGTCATTTTGTCAGTGTTACCCTAAAATCTTTGCCTGACATGAAAAAAGTCAGACCACTACTTTCTACCATTCCCTGCACACTTAGAAGCCAAACAATGTTTACTGTATACAAGATGCTTTTGTGAAATATTACTAAAGACAGAACACAAGCAGCACTACTCTGATTTTAGAAGCCTCCCTCAGTTCACACAGCAGCTTTAATTTTAGCTTGCAGACACCTGCTTGGTTTCAGGAAGAACACACCATGCTGAGCAGCAAGGTTCCTCTCAAGAATCTTAGCTTCACATCTTAAAGACAGTATTCCAGTTAAGTTTGTCAAAAAGGCTACCCCAGAACAGATTTGCAACCAATGCACAAGAATGCTCAAACTGTGGCCTGTTAACTCCTGGGCTCTTTGGACTACACCCAACAGGAAGAAGAAATAATTAAGGGAAACAAACATGTCAGTAGACCAAAAGCTCTCTACACAGAGTAAATACATACCCAAGAAAAAATTGCTACAGTACCACAGTCTGAACAACAGGTTGAAAACTTTGAATGATGGACAACACCATTTTATACACACTCATAATATCATTTCATTTTTACCCCTCCTTTACAATGCCTCTGTAGTCCTACCTTCAGTGGGGTTTTGGTAGTAAAAAATAGAGAACATGCTTATGTAGTGGTGGTGGAGGTAACCAGCACCCATTTCTGGCAGTGTTTAGCACTGCTGCAAACCAAAGCCTGGGGTGTCTGGAGATTGCTACATCCTACAGATCACAGTGACACATTTCTGCTCGCAGGAGCAACAAGGAGAACATTTTAGGTTTTAGTTTTGTTTTCAGTTTGATTAAAAAACCTCAACCAAACGACTTCTGTACCCACACAAGGTAAATATAGCCTAAGTTAAAGAGGAAGGAAATATTTATATCTCATGCAGATAAAAGATATATACATAGAACTGTGTTCCAGTTTCCCCTTCAGGAAAGAGAAAAATTAGCACAAAATTTGCCTTAGGCCACATGGCAAGTTACTGACAGAGCTGGAATTTCAACATGAGTTCCAGATTCCCAATGCTGTGCTTATGCTTCTGGATCATGTTAGCTCTCAAAACAAGTAGCTTCTGAGAAATGAAGTTACAACACAAGGGCTGTTGACCCCTCTTGTTGTCACTTGGAGTTTGAAGTAGTTCCTTTTCACTAACGGTGACTTGTAAAGGAGGAAAAAATGGGCTTGAGCCCCTTTTTCTGTTTCTTTACAAAAATGAAGCCTGAAAGTTTTCTTTTTCAAAATAATCTCAAAAATTTAACTTCTCCTTGGCTTTTCTTTTTCTTCCCCTTCTTCTCTTAACAAAAAATATTCTTATTCCTATCCAGACCAGTAGATGAGGGAAAAATACCAAAGTCAGGACATCATTAAAAAAGTCTAGAAAATTGAAATAAAGCAATTAGAGGAAGTGAACTGTAATCAGGAAATTGAAAATTGTTACTTTCTGTCTTGATTTCAGTGGGGACAGTGGGGGTTTTCCTCACTAGCTGGCACAGTGCTGTGGTTTCAGATTTTTAGTACAAAAATAACATTGATAGCAACAACCAGCACATCAGTTTGTTAGGCAGTGCTTATACAAACTCAAGGAGTTTTCAGCTTCCCATGCTCTCTGCCAGTCAGCACATGTACAAGGAGGGAGTGTGGCCAGCACAGCTGGCCTGAGCTTCCCACAGGGATATTCCATACCATATTCCATACCACAGAATATCATGCTCAGCATAGGAACCATGGGCAGTTGGGTGGGAGGCACCAATCTCTGTTCAGGGAAAGGCTGGGCACCAGTCAGTGGGTGGTGAGCAAATTTATTTGGCATCATTTGTTTGTCTTGGGCTTTACTCCTCCCTCCCCCCCCCCCCCTCATTACTACTATTATTATAATTATTTAATATTACTTTGTTTCATTTATTAAGCTGTTCTTAGCTCAACCTACAGTTTTATCTTTTTTTCCCCTGATTCTCTCCTCATCCCACTGGAGGTGAGGAGGGAGGAAGGAGATAAACTGGAAGGGGGAAGTAAGAAAGGCTGCATGGTGCTTGGTTACCAGCTGGGGTTAAAGCATAACACTTGTTATTAACCCTTAAATTCAATGACATTTTGAAAAACAAAACAAAAAATTTAAAACTGTTCTTAATTCTTGGGGAAAAAAATATTCTCCCTCCTTTCTCTTGAGCCAGTTGTCTCCTCCTTTTTGTGCCAGTGCAACTCTCTGCAAGACTGTGATGCAAACCAGGACTGATTACACCATTGTAGCCCAAGGCTCAGTTACATCAGCAATGCTGACTGGAGAGTGAACTGAGCAGGCAGCACAAGGAAGTTTTCACATCAGTCTTGTGGCCAGAGAGGTGTGATTGTGCTGTGCCCCCAAATACCCAGACATGTTCTTGAAAGTCAGAGTGAAGAGTTACATACTGGATATTTGGTTTTCTAGTGTAAAAAACAAACAGCCCTAAAAACAAAATAAGCAGAGAGAAAAAGAACAAAAAGGTCTTTCAGGCATTCCCTAAGTCAAAGAAGCAAAACAAAAAGAAAAAAAAAAAAGAAAGAAAAAGAAAGGAAGAAAGAAAGAGAGAGCGAGAGAGAGAGAGAGAGAGAGAGAGAGAAAGGCAGGAACCAAATTAAAAGCAAAACCAACCAACCTCCCCACAACAGCCTTTCCAGATCACCTTTAGCAAAATCAGGCAGATGAACATGCCAGGACATTCAGGTAAGTTCAAAGAATATTTGAAGTTATTAATTCTCCCTAGATTCCAAGAGCTTCATCTATTTTCTTTATTCCATATGCTTTAGTTGGGTTTTTTTAACTCCTCTGACCTGCTGTATGTGGAATGAGATGAAAATTGTGATTCAATAATCAGGTGCTGCCAAAAGAATCAAAACTCCTCCTTTGTAGTATCAAAAATATATATCCCACCTTTATACTCTTCAAATCCACCAAGTGGACAGGAGACAGATTTCTAAAGCTTTTCATAGACATCATAACTCAGGCTGTCAAAACAGCAATGCCTTCTAGGTAGCATCAGATTTGCTCCTATCCACTCCTGATTTGAAATATGCATTTTCAGATATAGGTTGGACTTTGCGAGAATTCCTAGTTATTACATTAAGCCATATAGCTAAAGCACATGGAAGTATAATTACTGCAAATATTTGTTATGCACTTACAAAACCTAAAACCCATTTCTGTGACTCACACAAGCAGTGTTTCAGTGATTTCAAAGAAAACTCTCTCTAGTTAACCTACAAGCCTTTATTCTGGTCAGACAGACATTTATTTTTAATTGAATTTTCCTTGTAATTACATTTAATTCAGTTACAAGTTCTAGTATTTATAACCCCAGGAAGTGTTCATTCATCCTTCAGTCAAATTTAATGAAAGCAGAAATTACTCAGCATGTTGCAGGTAAGTACTATTTTAAGAAAATACACAAGCTTTTATGGCAGAAAAAACACATTTACTTGCAAGAGTTGAGGTAGTAGACCTGTCTTCTCAGCTCCTGTAATAAGTAACCACTCTTCCAATTAAACACACTTTGAGTATTAAAGAGATTAAATAATCAAGCAAAGGTTTCAAAGGAAGAGAGCAAAGTAGTGCAGATGAATATTCAGTGAACTCCAAACTTCACCAATGTAAATGAGATGCAATGCTTTCCCCCACTGGATCCAAGCCTCACTGATGCTAATAGCAACACAACTATCTCCTGGCACATAAAAAAATCACTGAAGACAGAGACTATATGTAATTCCCAATATGAACCATGTACTGACAGTTCAAAATGCATTAAATCCTTCTTACCCCACCATCCCATCAATATCCACATCACTTCAAAGCATACAAGGGCATATTGTGACTCTTCCTGAGTCTATCACCCACCTCCATAAACCACTGGCTTTCAGAGATGCTTTGGTCACAGGTACAGCTTTTATAAACTGTTTAAGCATAATAAACACACACAGTGGTTCCTCTGGCACCATATACACTTAAAGAAACTTATTGTTCTAAATTGTCCTTATTAATCAGCTCTGGCAGTCAGACGTGCTTTCCAAATATCTGGATCTAGTATCAGATCTAAGCTGATACCTTGTTACTACATTCCTGTTATGAATGAAGTTCTATATGTCTAATTAATAAACAACAAAATTGAATTTAGCAGCAGTTTTAATTGAACAGCAATTTTATATAAATGAATACAGTCAAGTATATGAAATATAATCAAGCATATACAAAAATTTGTGATTATTTAAGTATTATTAAGGTTCATATAAAGCATAAGCAAAACCAGTCGGGGTATGGGGAGGGCTTCTCACCCTGCCTCACATGGGAAAACAAAGGAATCCAAACTTCTATACTGTATGCTAATAGATATTCATCAATAATTTTATCTAAGTCCCCTCCTATTTTCAATTCTTGAACTCTACATCACTGCATTGCACAGTGCATGCTCCATTGTTGCTAGGGGGTCTCCTGGCTTTTTGGTGGTCTTTTCAGAGGAAGGCTCACCATCTTCCTCGCCGTCCTCTGAATAACCTGGCAGGTTGCACATGCACACTAGGCTTTGTGTTATATAAGTAAGCATTATATTCCAAATAAGCCTTATTATTGCATAGATAAAACCACAACTTAGATTCCATACCTGGAATTGTCCCAGCTTTGCTCATCCCAAGGCCAATTCTGTTTTGGGATCTTGCTTATCTCAATACTACATCCTGTATCCTGTTTTTCACATGTAACATCTGCCAAGGGCCCCATCTGCTTTGTAACACCAATCACGTATACTTTTCCTTTATTATTTTATAACAATTATTTTCTAAAATATTGATATAGTTACAATTTAGTTAGCACAGATCATATCCATTTATCACAATTCCCAACAATTCACATAAAACCCAGCTGTTCTTCATTCCTAGTACAATATTTTAAACTCTCAGGTCAGTTACTGATAAAGATACAGAATGTTATTCTTACCATCAATAATATTCTTACACGCATTCTGTTTTGGATACAGAAGCTATGAGAATTAGAACCTAGACTAAAATGCTCCAGAAGCTCAGGATGCTACACCAATTCCCACGTTATCACTGAGGTCCTCTCTCTTGCATCAATCTCACATTTCTCATTTTTATTTTCATAGCTTTACATACACCATGTTCTTCTGGTAAAGTCCCTAAATTTCCCTCACTTGTCTACCCTTTAATCTTATTCAAATCTGACACTTGCTTCAGCAACATCTCTTAGGTCTCAAGCAAGCCCCTTTCTGCTCACTCTTATGAACGAAGTATAATTATTTTTTATTTTCAAACTTCTCTTTAGAAGCTGATAATTTTGCCAAGTCTTTCAATAAATCACAATGTGAAAAAAAAATTATAAAGCATCTGCTCTTCCAAAATATTTATGTCCTAGCTGCCCACAACCTACACAACTACTGTGTTTCCTGTGAGTTTCTTTTATTTTGCAAAGTTTCCTATGCTAATAGCCAGCAAAAAACCTTTCATGCTACCCAGGAAAGCTCTTGTGGAACATGTTCTAGGGAATTCGAGTTCTCTACTTCCTTCATGCTCACTTCTTGTGCTCCTGAAGTTTTCAGCAGATATTGCTAGAAAGCACAGCTATGCCAGTAGTGTACTGAACTTCTCAGATCAGGCTCAGGAAAGATAAACATGATTATAGATTGATGGACAGAACTTTCATGGGTTCCACTTATTTTTCTCTTCCCACAATGCCAGGCTCCATGATATGCCATTCACTCCTGCAGTTTTAATTCAGTATGCTAAAAACTGCTTTACCATAAGTACTATTTTGAATCTGAAACAATCAAACATTTCATTTGCAAGAGGTCTTTTACAGTCTCTTTTGGATTGAAACAAAACAGTCCTTCCTGCCAACACACATATAAGGCTAATCATAGATACAGACCAGTGGTTCTAAGCCACAACAATATTTGCACAAAACCCTTGCCTTGCTTCCAATTCTAATTTCTTAATCAATCAAATAAAGCTGTAAAACTACTTAAGACAAATCAACTATCTCAGTAGAAAAAGTCCTATAAAATAGCCACAGTTTTGGATAGAATTTGGATGATCTCTGATGCAGTACTTCCTGCAAGTGTCAGTATCTTTTCTACTTTAATTTCTCTGATCTGTTGCCTATGCTAATGCCAAATTTTCTTGCTTTTCTCTTTGTTCCTTCAAAGGCAAAAGAAGACAGGCTGATTAGAAAGCTGTATCATCCTTAAACCTCATAATATTCCCCCCTGGGCAGTACACTAATCAGTTTAACTATTATTGATTTAACTTTGCTGTTCCACAAAAGAGACATTTACAGAACAGTGTAGCTTTTTTCTTATGTCAAGGTACAAAGGAATGTACAAAAAGTTTCATTATCATACCAAAATAAATCTGTTCAAATGAGGAAAACTGCACATCATTTGTTTCCAAGAGGTAACTCACTTAGCAGGCATCTAATAAAACATCTAACTCCCTTTTTTTAGAAAAAAGTCAAAAAAAAAGCACATGAATGTCCTATTCTGCTGGTTCAGCAAAGTCTGCTGGTCTGCCTTCAACTGCTACAGAAAGTGTGCTGAGTTCAGCCAAGGACCTTAGCTGAAGAACAGACTTGCTTTCAAAGTGCAAACCTGCTGGTTTGTGTCAGGGAGAGGGAAAAACAAATATGGAATGGAAGAGTAAGACCAAAGTCTAGAAAGGATCTGAAGGAAACACAAATGCTTTCAAAAACCTCCCTGACAAATGCTCACACCACTCAGTGAACGGAATTCTCCACTTACCTTTCACAGGAAGCAAAAAAAATATTGTGAGGGGAAAGAGGGGGTCATCAGAGACTTGAAAAAATTGTTTACTACTCCCAAGGGAAAAAAAAATCCATTTCTGTCACCACTCCCCAAAGCAGTAACTTTGAGGACTTGTTATATAACTAAGCAGAGGCTATGGGACAGTCCCACCCTCTCAAAAAAACCCCAAACATTTAGGACTGCTTTTGCATAACATTATTTGCCATCTTGCTTCTCTTCCTAATTTTAAAGTCACTATAAAAGTTATGGTCAAATTTTCAACAGGGACTACTCATTTTGTCAATCTTACTGTACAGTACTGGAAGCCTGTGTAAATCTCACAACCATCTGCAAAACTCATATATTATCCTGCAATTCCCAGAGGACAAACAAAAAACAAACATTTCCCCTTGCCAAATCCAAAAAAAAGCCAAGTTCAAACAGTCCTACATTGCAAAAAGACAGCTTGTACTTCCAGCAACTCACAGCTCAGTTTCTGGTAAGGTCTATCATTTCTCAGAAATCCAGTTTCAAAATTCCTTAAAATCTGAACAGTTTCATGGCTTGCAAGACACAAGTTCAGTTCCTCAGAGATGATGACACCACATATGCCTTCAATAGCCAGTGAGTTGGAATCACAAACCTGACTGGCTCCTGCCATCTGCTCCCAAGAGATGTGGCTGTTCCCACACGCAAGCACAAATTCCAGCTAAGCCTTGAAAGGAGCAGAAGGCACAACAAAGGACCTCTAAGACACTGCCTCTGAAGCAAACAGCTCAAGAGCCAATGATACAGTCTCCCCTAAAATGGGAAAGTGAAAAAGAGGAATTTTCAAAAATAAAAGGAGACCACCATCCAAATATTAGGGCATGAGTTGGAATGCAAGCCACATTGATATAGCAACCTGGAGTTTAATACAATGTCCTTGAGTGAAGAGATGCATGAGATACTCCCTTACTAGCTAAAAATGAAGACATGCAATGTTTTGCTAACAGAGATTGTTCAATTGTGATCCTACACAGATGTGACTATTTGTTTGGTATTGCTTCCACACTAGCTAGTACTTGCCTTCTGAAAACCCCCCCAATATTACTGTTCTTTCAGACAAGCAGCTTTTATGAGATGGCTATTACTTGACTGCAAAAGGAAGAAGAGGCAACCTACATAAGCAAAACAAACAAGAAACCCCTACAATATACCATTCTCCCCCGTTAGCATCTTGAGCCTCTTCCTTGGCAACAGGACTCCAGCTATTTAATGCCATGTTTTGTCAGTGATGTGATAAAGTCCATTTAGATCTCCTGGTGCAGTGTTATTCAAATCTTTGCTTCAGAGAGTGCTTCAAGTACCCTGTCCAAAGTACAGAAATTCCCATTCTAATGCCTATTCCTTACTTTTATCTTTTGCTATTAAGATGCAAGTTTATATCAACAATTAAAAATAGTATAGGGTAACATAACCACCTTCTTCACATGTATTTTCATACATTTCAACTGATTTTCTAGAGTAGCTACCCCATGTGATGTCTAAATAGTTGAAGTTCTGTCTGCATATGAAGAGCAAAAAGGCCACACAGCAAGAAGCCAAGGATATGCACACATGTCCAAAAGGTGTTAACTTGATTACATGTTAATGCACTTACCTGATTTGATTTCTCTACTGTGCTACTGGGAACCTCTGTGGTATCCTTCACAAAAAAGTTATCTATGATGTGTCTCTCTGCACATTCCTGACCACAAATTGGACAGCGGATAACACCGACTGGGGGGAAAAAAGAAAATCTGATTATGCTTGCACAAACTAAGATATATTAAATAATTTTAAAGACAACTTGCAAAGATAAATAATTTTGAAAGGATGTTATATTACTTTCCTGTCAATAAGGTGTGAGCAAGAAAAGGAAAATTCTCATTTATCACTTAAGTAACATTTACTCGTTGACATACTATCATCCAAGGTCAAACATTTTCTTGTTTCAATGCCATAAGGAATTTGCCTTAATCTCATAAAGAAATAATTATTTTACTATAAAGGGAACATATTCCCATTGACAATTTGTTGCTGTAGAATGGATTAAAGTAAACACTTATTAGTGTGGAATATTAACAAGGGACACTGAGTGGTATTACATACACACACACACACACGCCAGCAGCGTGACGTGACTGACCTTGATCCATGTCACATGAGAGCACAAATGCAGTACATTCAAATTTAATGAGGTGACTTGTAGGAAGGAAGAATTGACCTGTATTAATATCATGACTATGTTCATATTAAGCATGGAAAAGTAATAAAAACTTAGGAATAAATAAGCAGGGCTCTCTCCCTCCTCTCCTCTGCAAGACACAATGGGGTGCAATTCTCAGACAGAAACATAGTTAGGCTCCGGGTTGAAGAAAGCTGAGAACCAGTAACACAAAGGCTTAAACAATTAGTCTTTTCAACAGAATGGAAAGGACAAAGTAATGTTCAAAACTTGGGGTTGAGCTGTGAGTAGACTGGGTTGAAATGGAAAAGATCCATATAAACATTTTTAAGCAGAAACTTTTCTAACTGCAGAAAATAAGAATGTCCTATTAGCACTGAGGCTTGTTTTTAACGTCCAAGAAAAATCTCTAAAATGCTAGGCACTGATATCTTGCTTGAAGAAAATTACTGTAGTCATTACAACCAAAAAAGGAAGCAATTGAAATTAAGTTAGGCTGAAATAATCACTTAGGACATGGAAGTCACATGCAAAAAGTCTACAGTAGAACAGTCATGCAAGTTTACACTGACATAGATTCTAGACCTTCAGCTCCCATTTGTGAGGAAACACAGATTTAGGCCTTAAAAAAGATCTGCTTAACCTGTTTAACCCAATGAATTCAATACCAGTATATAACTCACCACTTGCATATTTAACTAAACCAGCGTGGCTTAAAGCAGTTTCTGTTTTATTTTTACAATAAAATGTAAAAGTACAGAAGCTATTAAATATTTCACTTTCTGCAGAAGAACCTAATTCCTTACTCTAATTGCTTCATACAAGATTTAGGTAACTTTTTCGTAAGATTCTTCCAACAGATGTTCAAGATTTAACTGGCAACTCAGTATAAAGCAGTGCTTTAATAAAAGTCCACCCATTTTACTAAAGCAATTCTTATTCTGGAAAATCAGCAACCAGTTTTTCACTTGATATCAAGGCATTTCACTTTCATCTGAACAGCTATGATGTTAAGCCTGATTTTACTCTTGAACAGCTATGATGTTAAGCCTGATTTTACTCTAAGTGCCATTTTACCAGTCTGCATTTCAATACACATTTGTGCAGTTTCCTTTGATATACAAATTCCATTTTTTGGCTACAAATTTTGTAACATTTTTTATATCATCATCTGCAAGGATAATTGAGAAATTCAGTTCTGGTAAGTCAAGTAGCTAGCAGAACTGCAAGTACTGAATTTCTCCTGTAATTAAGCAAATCAATTTACAGTCAAGAGTGAACACATCTCCTAATACTCAATCTACACACTCTCCAAAAAAACCTATTTTTTACATTTTTCAACAGCACCAATTACAAACCACCCTCTCCCGGTTCCCTCACTGCTCATTCTTGATCCTGACAAAGCACAGTGCTCTGGGTTGATACCAAAATAAGCTAGGGAGGACACTTTCTAACACAATTTAAAGTACTAAAAAGCAGGCATTCTTTATTGCAGCACACTGGACACAGGTTATTTCCTCTACTCTGATGTGTCATGAAACTTTACAAAAAAGATATTTATTCCATCATGATCATAAATATTGATTACAGCCTACTTCCTGGCTAATACATACACATCACTTTTTCTAGACCTAATTTGCATGCATCTACCTCCTAGGAAGAGTAGTCCTTTCGTGTTCCTACAGGGTCCTGTGAAGGGGTATCTGGTGATTGTATTCCCTGACAGCCCCCAGTGTTACATGTGACCTTTCCTTGCATTTCTCTTAAGAATTCAACAATTCACTGTTGCCTCTTGATACGTAGCTACCACAAAACCCACTGTAATCCTCATTATCTATTTATCCACTGGATAAATGGAGCATCCTGTGTGCCTACTTATACATTATTTAATCTACTTCTTTAAAACACATTGTTCCCTTACTTGGACATGTAAGGCATCATGATGTTCTGTTCCTTCTATCAAGGTCAACACAGGTGTCTTGAGTTGGTCTTTGCAAGTGTTTGGGAGATGGGTATAGACATAGAATGAGACTGGCAAACCAATTCAGGCATGGATGTGTTTTTACTGCTCTCCCAAGCTTTACTTTCATCCCCTGCTCTGCTTCACTGCCCAAATGCACTACTGACTACAGTGAAGCAACATGAGAAGCAGCACAAATATGGGAAGAGGACAACACCATTACTGAAGAGTAAACCTGGAGCCACTGAACAAGATCAGCAGCATTAACCAGGGTTTGTAAGTCAGCTTGAGTTGAAAATGTGGAAGACAAGGAAGGGGAGGCAAGAAATTAGGAAGCATATCAAGACAAACCAAGTATTTAACATGCCTTTTCACCAACAGAACTTGCCAACGTATGCCAACTACCTGTTCAAGAAATCACTTAGAATTTCTAGTGTGACATGGAAAAAGGGGAAAAAAAGGGAAAATTGCCTAAAACTCCCGAAGTCTTCATGAATTTTCTTCTTTAGAATTCCTTATGCTGTCTAGCCTTATGTCAGGGGTTTCCTCCACCACTGTGTGAGGGTAAACTTGCTTTTGTTATAATCCTGAATTGATGACTGCTACACAAATCAATTTTAACCCAGATTTAGTCAACCTCAGGATGGTGAATTTCACCAAAAAACCTCAAGTATCAGGGTTTCTATTAGTCAAAGTAATTCTATAAGATTCTTATTTCTCTGTAATGGAGCAAACACAAGAAGGTGATAACATATGACTTAAGTTGGGAGGAGTTTCATAATCATCATCATTATAATTGTGAGGATGATGAGTGAGCAGATCCCACATTTTTATCTGCTCCTTTGTGCCAGGTGGAAGGAGTTAACACAGTTGCCTGTCTCAAACATTGGCACAGCCCCAGGCTGACTTTGCCATGAGATCAGGACAGAATAGAGTGACAGGATAGTGCTATCTCCAGGCCTGGCAGAGGTGAGACCTGGTTAGCTCATTCTGGGTAATGCATCCCAACATAATTTCCCACTGTGGAAATGTGTGTAAAGAAGCAACTGCTCATATGCATGTCACTGGCCAAAGAAAGATCACCCCAAGTTCTGGAAAAGCTGAAATCTGTGACCACTACCAACCACTGAGGCCACCTGAAAATGCCTCCCTGGATACCTGGAACTTGGATTGTAAGGTAAGCCACCACAGCAGGAACCCGAGATAAGATAAAAGGGGTGCTGTTGTCTGAGTGTTATCTCAGCTCTAGGGGGAGATTAACAAAGCTGCGGGAGAAGAATTTGTCACACAACTGCAGAATTTACGGGCCACAAGGAAAGCCAGCTCAGCAACTGTGCTGAAATCAGCTTGGGCTTGGTAAAATGCAATTCCAGCAGGGGGAGATCGACCACCAACTCAAACAAAGAGGAAGAGTACAAGGAGTACAAGGACTAATTAGCATTAGAAGCAAGGGAATCAATTAACCAATAGAATAGTAGCACTGTGTAGCCAATGAGCAGTAATTTGTTTCTTTGCTAATATGTATGAATAGTGAAAAGACCTGGAAAATACCACTAACGAGTGAAGCCCAGGGTGAAGAAGGATCAAAAAGACACCACTGGATCTATAGGTGGTGATTATCTGATCTCTCTGCTCTCTTTTCCATTTCTTTCTACCTTTCTCCCTGACAGTCCATGAAATAAAATCTGTATTATGGACTTCAGTGTATGATCTTGTTTGACCCCTAATTTGGGCAGAGGCACATCTCAATAGCTGGATCTTAGCATCAGGAGCATTGTTTTTTCAGCTGTAAAAGGAGCTGCATCAAGCCCTTGCGGCTCTTACATAGGAGTAAAAGAGAAGACCTCCACCCTTCTGAGCAGCATTCTTAGAAAAACCAAGCAGTTGTGGAATGTCACATTCAGATTTTGCTTGAACCAGGCCAGGACACCACAATGCTACAAGAGTAGCAATGCTGGTTGCCTCACATTCATTTCTATCCTGTGACAACAAAAAAGATTTGTGCTGCCATGCACTGAGCTGGATTAGGGACTGCAATATTGATTCAATGGGGCTGTTCCAGGAGAGAAGAGTGTTTTCCCCTCACTGTATACAGGCTCATAACACGTGCACCTCTTTAAAGGAATGCTAAACTGCATTTTAGGTAGGAAAAATCATGGCCCATTCTTAGGCTTCTTCACAAGTTACACACTGCATCCACAAGGGCATCTCATGCCATTCAGTGGAATGGATTTATAGGTTATACAGTATTATTTCCAACTCCAAACTCAATTTCCTGGAAGCACATTCAAGACCACTGAAGCATCCCGAGACAATAGGAGGAGACTGCTCTGCTTTGCCCCAATTTTGACTCATTTGCGTCTTCACTATTGCAAACAAGTTTCAGAGCCAATTTAATAAAGCCACTGGATGATCATTTGTAGATCCAAGAGAGTATTTTTGTTAGTAGATGCAAAGTGCTTTACTAAAAAAAGGAGGATTTAATAGTTCCCTTTCTTCAGATTAAATCAGTCAAAAAACCCACTAGTTCTCTGAAAGAGAGCTCTCTTTATTAAATAGAGTGCTCAGAAGCAACTGGCAATTTTACCTGCAACGACATAGTCATTACAGAATAAATAATTAGGGTCTTGTGCAGCAATCTTTCCCAGTTTTACAGATGTTTTGCTTGAAATTCCAACCATACAGATTTCAGAACAAAAAAATATCAGCAGCAAGTTACACATCCAGTTAAAATGTTTAAAACATGGACATGCTAATTAAAACTAATAAAAGGTATGACAGAGATTGAAGGCAGCACCAGCTATAAGATTTTTAACTACACAGAAAATTAGGGTGTTCTTACTGTGAGCTACAGATTCTTTTCTCCTCTTGCTCTTTCTATAGATACCATTAATACTTGCAAGCCTTTTCATTAAAATGCATGGGTTTGAGGGTAAGAAGGTTATATTTACACAGGTCATGTTTCCCAGTTAAGAACAAACACTTAGAAAACTTAATTTGAGAGGCAGTATCTTGTGAAATAATGTCTGAATCAATTTTTAAAATAATTACTGCTTTCCTCTTGCTTCTCATTAAGCCACTACTGGTGCTGCAAAATTGGCAACTTCTTCAAACCAGTTTGTTCCAGAAAAAGCTGCTCCCATCTAGTTGTGACAGCCTGCTGCTGCTAGTAGAGGGGAGATAGGTTAAACCAATAAGAGGCACATCTCAAGGGAAAATTGGCACCTACTGCCAAGACATAAACATTCCAACCCACCACCAATCTAGCAAAAAGTTTATTAAAATTATAATTAATTAATTGTAAATTTAAATTATTTTAAATCCTTTAAAATGCAAATAAATGAAAACCAGACAAAGACTATTAGCTGTAATCCCCCCTGTGGAAGAGTGTTACAGGCCAGTTTTTATGCTGCAGTACATTGACTTTCTTGGAAAGCACTGCAGAGCTGAATTAAAATATTTCAGCTGCTCTGTGAAATGGTTCATTGTTTTTGCTATATATGCCCAATCCTCAAACATTTTACATAGCGTGTATTAGACTTCAAAAATTGTAAATTTTGCAAGGATTGACTCTCCAGCCACTTCTGAATACCTTAAGAAATTCTGGTGGCAGAGTTTACATCCACATCCAAAGCCATCCAAGGCATTTTCTTCAACACAATTATAAGAAGTGTCACAGTGCTAACAAAAGGAAACATTGTTATTGTGGGATGGACAATGTTTAAGTCCAAGATGATGAACAAAAACTCTCACTGTCTTGCAATGAACGTGCTTAAACCATGATGCAGAATCTGCCAACAAGCCAATTGTCACTGCTGACTGTGATGAGCATTTCTTTCATCCAAATTAAAATACATTCTTTCCAGTCCTGAAATTATCAAGTATTTCCAAATGATATGTAATGAATTCAGACATATAACATGCAAGCATGTTTAAGATTCTGGGATATTCTTGCATCGTTTTCTCTGAGCAGCCAAGTATTTCATTTTAAAAGTGGGCTTAATACTGTTTAGATTTATACATTTTACTAAAATACCATTTTGCAGATACTCTTGGATCTTGCCAACAGTGCTCAAGTCCATTGTATCCATGTGTTTCTGGAACAAGGAAATTAGTACCTTCCTCCATAAATAGCAGCATGTTAACAGGTAATAATTGATTAAAAAAAAAAAAATGACTGGAATAAAAAAAATTTGTTGTCAGAATCTCTGGTATGAAGATGAACCCTGCCTTACAGCACAACACACCTAATAATCATTTCTTTGGAGCGCTACATTTCATACTCTGGCCTTCATCTTTTTGAGTTCTCATCTACCACCAGCTGTTAGTTCAGCAGTGGCAGTACAATGCCTCTATTCCCAGAAATCCTAGCTATAAAAATAGCAGGTTAGCAGAGTGTAATTTGGACAGTAAGAGCCAGTCCCAACCCAGAGAACCAAGCCCTTCTCAGGCACTGGAAGAGTTAGTTCTTTTTAATTCTTTGTTGAAAGGATGAAACAACATGTGACACTCTTGAGGGTTTCACCCACTTCTTCTATTTAGCCCCAGCTACCTTAATATTCCCATCAACGCTGAACAGATGTAAAGGTAAAAAAAAGCCTCAAAAAATAACTACTAAGAATCTGGATCATATTAAGGGAACCAAATTAGAAGCAACAGTAGGTAGTAGAAACAACAGTAGGTAACAGGCTTTAGTCAGAGTTTTTCACTATAAATGTCATCTAAAACAGGACTGATAATGCAACTCAAGGCCTTTGACTAGCTCATACTACTCCCTCTCTTCTTCAAGTGCTCAGATGCATCCTTGCAACCTGTTCCTCACCAGTCTGCTTCCATTCTCAATGTGTTCACCACTCTGAAACTGGAAACTACCTAAGAGACTTGGCAAACTACCCTCTTGGCCCTCATTTTCCCCACCACTAGGCTCAGGGGAGCAATTCAGGTGCCTAAACAGACATCCCTAATTTGAAGGTAATATCCTGCCTGGCTTCCAGCTACTATTCCAGAAGGAAATAGGGTTCCTGTGGATTGTGCAGTACATTTACCAGACATTTTTAAAATATTACAGGCATCCCAAAAATTCAGCAATGGCAGAAGATATTTTAGTTCAGACAGCTGACTTGCAGTTTACCCGCCTATTCTATGCCATGTATTTTTGATACTGTGATCTTAAGTTCCTGCTGGAGAACACAACTGAGGCACACAGATCTTTGCACCCTACCAAACTGCAGTCTGTAGCTCCAAAGGAAAACTTGGTTTAAAATCTTCAAGTGTCCGTATTCAGAGCCATCAACTTGTTAACTGCAGTGTTCATGGCATCTGTCCATATTCTGCTACATGGATATTTATTTTGAGGTTCTCCTCAAGGACAGAGTTCAGAAGTCATCAAGATCTCTTGTTATGTTTCCTTCAAACTATCTCAAAACACAGATTATAGTGATGCAAAATGTAATGGAACATTCCATCAACTTTATCTGTAAAGTATTTGTGCAGGGAATGGATGTTTAAAATTACATAGAAATAATATGTTGGTTTAAAATAATGGGCTCTGCCTTTATTTAGGTTCTTTTGTTTGGTGAGAGGGTGGAGAGGAAAAAAGGGCTAATTGTTACTAAGAAGAGATTTTTTTACTAATTAATGTCTCTTCAATATATTCTTCAACGACAATACAGTAACAGCACACTTATCATCCAAGTACACTGGCCAACACTTAGATACTCAACAGCAAAAAAGAGGAATTTATGTATTTCTCAATAAATTCAGAGTATTTTTAAAGGTACATTTTGAATCTGTGCTGCAATTAAATCTGTTCTATAACAAATACTTTGACCTGGCAATATTTTAAAATTTTCTAGATTTATTTTTTTAAAGCTTGCTGTTGACAGGGACAGAGATAATGAAAAGTACAAAAAATATTTGATGAAAATTCCCACGCTAATAAGAGAAAAAAATAAAGATACCTATTTCCTACAGTTTATATCAGATAAGTTTGAGTGCTCTGCAAGGCATTATTAATGGAATAAAAAAGTAAAGCTCCAAGCCATTTAATGCATTTAAGTAATATAACCCAAGACTCCCAAATCCAGCCTATTCTGACTACATGTTATATTTAAAAGCTGTTCAATAACAAAGCTTGTCTGCAGGCAGGATTTTTGCATCTATGAAAAAGCAACTCTTAATGGCAGCACAAAACTAATACTGATTTATTATGCTATATTATTTATTCTATTCCACAGAATAGAATTTTACACCTGAAAAATGGATAAAGTTTCTTTGCAGTGTTGCCAAGTTTTAGTACCTTCAGCAGGATTCATCTAAACGTTAAATGAAGTTCCCTTCATTGCAGACATAGGTAACAGGTCATGAGTAGTCTCCTTGTTAAAGCAGATGTTTTCACTTCGTCAGATGAATTACACCTTAAAAACATCCACTTCTTTCCTGTAACTATAGTAGTATTCTTATCCACTACTGGGCATCCACTTCAATTGCATGAATTCCTCTGATATTCTAAAACCAGTCATTAAAAGAGGAGAATATCCTCCAAGTATACTGCAACTTACAGGGATTGCACTTTTGGGTGTAGATGGCCAGGAATAAAGAGCCAGCTCACTTTATATTCTTCTCTTACATGTGCCCAGTATGCCACAGCACCATTGTAAGGGTTCAAAAAGCAAGGTGCCCAGCTTCTCCCAGCTCCCACATAGCTTTAAGAGTACCAATTTGGAGCAATATAAGCATTGTGGGATTCACACATGGCTATGCAGCATGCAAGAAGCAGCAGTAATTAAGAAGCAGTGTTATCATCTCCTCTGACACTACATCAATACGGAAATTACTGAATGTAACTAATAAAACATATTCCTTCTGGGTTGAAGAGATGAACTAATTGGTCAAATAAGAACAACAGGGATTTCTAACAGCTACCCTACAGCTTTCAGAAAACAGCAGGTTACAGAGCCAGCAGTGATACTGCTTATGTTCCCGTGGTGTATCTCCTGTTGCTGTATCTGCACTAGGTAACTGAACCATGAGCCAGAGCCTGTTGGCTGATGTGAATGGATATCTACATCCACTGAGGAAATCTAGTATTCCTATGGTTTCCTCTATTTTCTCAGAACTAAAGAACAACTCATTCAAAGGAGCTCTCCCAGCATGGCACTTGGCACAAAGAACAAAGCTTAAGAAAATTCATCTTCTACCAAAACTGGTCTTCATAAGTGCCATTTATATACCTTCTGTTCTTCACTCAATCTCTTTCCACCTTCTTGCACCATACTGCCTCAAAGGACTGATAATGAAGTTGTAGAAATACTACACTTGGCATCCAATAGCAGCTTGAGAATGAACTAGAATGGTACTTCTATTCCTTCTTTATTTTTAAGGAATAATCACAAGGGTTCCACCATGGCATTGTGGTTCCTTATCTACTTATCTGGCATAATGAGAAATGAAAAACAAAACCAACCAGCCACAACTTTAAGCCAGAACAACAGTAATTCTGGCAGAAGTTTGAAGCCAAACATCCTGCATCTTACAACACCTACACCATAGTCTCAAAAATTTAGATCAGTCAAAAAGGCAGCCAAAGAACCATTTTAAATCTGACCTCATCGCAATGGAACTGGGAGCAGGGAAAAGGAAAAAAGCCCACACAATACAAACAATCAGACTGGAACACAATACAATAATGCTGTTGCTAAATGGACTTTTAAAAGATGTGAGATTAGCATTTAGTTTCTTAAAGAATCCAGACTACATTCAGCTCTTGCACAAAGGGTGGAATGCAGCAAAGAGGACCGTCAGCTGAATCCATTTGGGATACCCATAAACAAAGTCATCTTCATTTTGCCAAACCAGCTTCTAAAATCATTATTTTGAGGAGAGCTCTTTGGCCCTGTTGAGTGTCAATGGCTGTGATAATAATCTAGAAGACACATGAGCTACTACCACAAATCATGGCTTTGCTTCTAACTATAAGGCCATTTCTGAAAAGCAAAAAGCAAGAGTACTGTCTCCCTGCACAATCCATCAAGATGCACACAATTTTACTGAAGGTGCCTGTGCCAACACTCTATATATCAAATACTTGTTTACTGAGTGATAAAAGCAATACTTGCAAGTCATTGTTTTGGTACAGCTAGGAGTTATGACAAACATAAGAGTATTTTCTTTCTTTTTTTGTTTAAAATTCACTGCTAGATGAGGGAAGACCACAGGTCCTCCCACATGTTCCATTCCAGAAACTTCTGAACACTCTTTCACAAGACTGGACTCTGCCTTTGCAATGAAGCAGAAAATAAACATTCTATTTAACAACTTGGAGTGCAATATTTGAAGAAAGTTTATCTGTATGGGAGTCAAGAGATGCTAGCAGCTCTATCTGAACACCACCTATGTTTAACCAAGTAAAGAATTCCATGTGCCTGTTTTGAGGTAATACTTACTCAGACAACATTTAACACATAAGCTCTGAAACCACGTTTGAGTTTCTTGCATAGAGAAGGGACTGAAGAAAACTTTATCTCCTTTAGAAGTTCTAACGTTCCTTTAACAGTTGATTAAACTAAACAATCTAAGTACTCTAAGTTTAGTGATTTCCCATATATGCTAACCAGTGGGTTATACCCTCACAGTCCCTTCTCCCTACTCCCACAGGGAAGATAAAACTGAACTATTGAAGGCCAAGTAGTCTGTAGTTAGTAAGCTCAACAACCAGTCCATCAGCTAGAACAAGTGAGAACAATAGCTGCTAATGTGTGAAAGGCCCCTAAACAAGACAAAAGCAAATAAGGAACAGAACTATTGAGTGCTGAAAACCAACTGCTTAAGCAAGAAAAGGTAGGAATCTGTAAACACACAAAAGAGATAAATATAATCCAGACATGATACCCCCAGGGTTTCAAAGTTCCCAGACACTTAGCCATTTCTGAGGTCCTGCTATGGGACACTACCCATCATTATACAGCTCTACATTCTTTAAACACAGCTTGTCTGCTAAACAGATTGTCTTTATCTCAGTATCCAACTGATGAGTTGCCTGCTACCCTAATTTATCACTTTGGGGCTGATACTGAAACCAGACACACAGAAACTATCTAACAAGTTTTAAGTATTACAAAGCAGCACTCTACTGCAGTGCGCTGGTCCCTTGGAGGATCCTTCCTCTAATCAAGTTCCCTGAGCAAACAGGTTTTTATCATACACACTGATGGCATATTCATTACTTATCCCCCCTTACTTCATGTATACGTATTACTTTATTTGACACAGTCCCACCCCTCACTGGGAGTCCTTACAGGGCACTTTGGGGGTCTTTTTCAGTGGCCCTCAATGTCCAGTGTCCTTTTGAAGTGACTGTTCCTTGACCCCTGTAGCCACATTTCTCTTCACAGAGAAAAGCAAGGCACAACTTCCAAAGGATATTTCTGGGATTCACATTCTCTGAACCTCAGAGAAAGAAAAAACAACTCTTATCTCATTTACTGCTCCTGTGTTTTGGAACAAGTGGAATGCATTGAGGAAGATTATTTACCTGAAGGAATTTGCTTGATGGGATTCTGGTGTGAGTGTTTTGATTCATTGACCAATTGAATCCACGTGTGTGTGAGTGTACGTGTGTGTCAGGACTGTTGGCTGACAGTCATGAGATTCCATGCAGTTGAGTTGAGTGCTTGTGCAGTTTCAGTTTAGACGTAGTGTAGTATAGTACACAATAATATAGTATAATAAAGTAATTAATTAGCCTTCTGATATCCATGGAGTCCTCCTCATCATTTTCTCCCTTTCGTCAGGGTTGCCCTGTTTTTACTCTAAGTGGTGAATCCAATGTTGGCTATAGCCTGGGCTGGCTGGAGTTCGCAGCCATGGCTGAGCATGTGAATCCCAGAAATATCCTTGGGAAGTCGTGCCTTGCTTTTCTCTGTGAAGAGAAATGCGGCCACAGACCCCCACTTTTGAGTAAGCACAGTATCATTTTTTTCTGTAACTTCTGCTTTGTCAGCCTTGCAGAGCTGAGCTGGCATCCTACTTGCCTTTTGCATGACTTCTGTTTGCCTAAGTTACATCCTTTACCTATTCCTGCAAGGCTGTGCTGTTCTGTTCTACTATCCTCAGACTAAAATGGTTTTCTGTTCTACTGTCAGCTGGGCAATGCTATGAATTCCAACTTTTACTTGAAAACTCTTGAAACGATAGTTACAAATCATCAAAGTTTTTCCAAAGGCAAAGAAGATTCAAAGCTGCTACCCCTTCTTAAACCAACCGGTGAGAAGGGCATGTAATTGACACTCCTACATTACTTCAGCAACTACTTTATTCATTTTAAAGCAAAGTCCATGATAGAAAAAAAATATGTGTTTCAATTCACACTTCTGCTGTTCAGGACAATTTTGCATACTGCTTATTTCTAGTAACAGACTTGTTGGTGCTGGGCTGTTTTGTCAAGGCACTGCACCTTGCATTTAAAATTAGAACCTTGCTCCTACTTTAAAATGTCTCATTCTCCAGTCCCAGCAGTGCTGCAGCTCTCTCCCTCTGTCTTTCCACCTACTGATTCCCTGTGCAGCTGCCAGCATTCCCTCCCCTAAGAGCATCAGTGTTACAAGTACCCTGATGTGGCAGGTTCACAACATGAACTTGTGTGAGGGCTGGATTAGAGCATTAGTTCAGCAAACTTCAGCTCCACACATCCTTGACCATGCTCAGACTCTGGAGCACATGCCTAGAAACATATGAAGCCAATCAAGTAAGTTTTATTAAATGCTTTCTGACCTCATGTAGGCATCCTAGAAAATACAGGGGGGTTTCCAAGTCAGCATGTATGTTAAAATAGCCCTGTTTCTTTTTTATGAGCACAGTCCAGACAGATGTGTTAGCTCACTGGGAAAATTATACAGTCACTTTTCAAATTAGGCAATCATTTTAGTTCAAAGGGTATTTGCACTAGTCTTGTTTTATTCAAATTCAGACTATATTCACTTGAGGGACTACAGTTGAAAGGGAAACTCTCCATTTTAATAGAAAGTTGCCTGTGGCAACTTAGTTATTAATCAGTCTTTCTGCATTCAGAAGGCAAATGGCTTCGCTCCCCTGTCCATGTACTCCCATTTACAGAGGATTTAGCACCAGAGTTACATATTTCTTTTTTGAAATGAGGATGTCTCCATGACCCAAATCCAAGGGCCCTCAAAACCCATGAGTGCAGTTCAAAGAGCTGAGCCTTGCTTACTGTCATCTTTTTCCCATAGCCCACTGATAAACTTCAAAAATAACTAGAAACCTTGTTTCACATCAGTCCTCTATCATGTTAGTAATGTATGTAAGGTAATACACAATTTTGTCCCACATAAAAGCTTCAAATAAGCATTTACTTGAATCACTGGAGACACAGTATCAAGTAATTAGGGACATTCCTTGGCTCAACCTTCAGTTTCATAGCTGGTTTTACAAGACTGTTTCCTGGTAAAAAATTGTGTCATTTTCTTACTTACTTTACACAACTGTTTCATGCTTTCTTTGATGGCAAAGGAAGAGTTTTACACATACTCTCTGGCCAGCAGGTAAAAAATAGATTTGGTCAGTTCAACTATGGCACTGATGCCTTCAAAGCACATTTGAACTGCAAGCACCTATTTTAAGCATATACAACTCCATAGCTACCTAATTGCTGAGGTAAATTTTAAAAGCATCACCAGAATTTTTATGAAACCATTTTTTCTGTGTCCTTTAAATCTGCCAAATTGGTGGGCATCTGGCATCCATCCAAGGTCAAACCACTGTACTACTGTAGTAAAGTATATAATTTTACTGCAAAAACGTTTTAAAAGCCTAAATTTCCAATTTCAGAAATAATGGATTTTTTCATCTAGTCAGTTACTCATCCTGAAATACAGTCCTATTTAGAATTCACCTAAGTTCCTTTTGGTTTTCCCCTAGCTTGTTCTTAGATTAGATGCAACAGGCAAAATACCAGCTTTGCAAGTTTACTGTTACTGGGAAATTCCATTAAATAATATGGAAATTCCTCCTACAGCACCTCAGCAAACACACACAATGCTGGCATAAAGACTTACCTGTACAAAAGACAAGTTTCTTTAACAATACTGCATTCAGAATCAAGTTTCAACAAAATGTCTTTCTCAGATTTAACAAACTGGGTGAAGTTGAGAGAATGTGGTCACTTTGTAGCACTCATGGAATTCAGCAGACCTGCTGCATAACTGAGTAGTTCTTCAGAACACTTTTCCCAGGAATAAGCTCGCCCACAAAAACATTCTTCCACTTGCCTCTTCATGAACATATGCACTATTATTTTCCCTTGCTCTTCAGACAAGATATTTTCTTAAGAGATATCTCTACTATAAGCATTAAAGCAACCCAATACATTTTCAGTTAGACACACCTGAGAATTTTTAATACATTAGTATATATTTGCTTTCCTTATGATCCTTTCACCTTATGATTTAGAATTCCTTTCCACTGCTAAAACTAGTTGCTTACCAGAGACATAATTAGCTGCTTTTGTATTGAAACAGAGCTAGGTTGGCCTCTGAGGATAGAAATCTTTGTCTGAAAAGAAGTTTCACACAATGATACACCTATTTTGATAACTTGTACAGCCTAATTTCTCTAAGGCTTCCAACTGGAACAAGCTTGGTAACTGCAGTTGTTTTACCACACATCTGATGTTCCTGATGGCTTCAGCTTTTTAATCTCCCACTTTCTATGGGTGAAAGAAGCAAGAACATAAATGCATCCAAACTACCCTAGAAATACTACTCTGCATACATAAAACAATAAACATCTACTACATACTTACATTAATCATATATCAGAGCAAGCATGATTCAAGCTAATTTCCACAACATGCAGTTGCCTGCCTCAATAAAGGCTGTATAGGCATGCCTCCAGATTTTTATGGAATTCCTGGTAGAAGAGAAAGCAGTAACTTTTGGCAAATATATCCCTACTTCAAATTACACTTGTACAGTAAGTATCATATCCCATGGTATATATCTCGAGAGCATACTTTTCTCTAAAAGAAGGGTATTATATTATAACTAGAAAAATAAGAACTTTCTCTATTCATTAATATTTATATTAATATTTTAAGCTTTTACTAGGTTTTTTTAACCAAAAGATTCGTCTATTACAGGCTGTCAAAACAATAATATTGTATTTCACCTGTAACAATGCTAAATTCATTTCACATATGCAATATCTGGGGCTCTGGGAATTTTCAAATCAAAGTAAGCACAAATCCAAAACAGAATGAACACTAGACATGTCTTTCCTATACATATTCCTATAACATACACTACTTCCAAATATTAGCACTCCCAAATCTCCTTATGTTGGAGATTAAACAATTCATCTCTTGATGCACCACAGCAAAAACAAGATGATCCTTGTGAAAAGGATGCAACCATGCTTGTGAAAGTGTGAGTGTACACAAACAAAATATGGGCTCTTTGTAATGGCAAAGATGGAGAGAATCCACTTAGAGTAAGTGGCAATATCAAGGACGAAATGGAAATAATAATTTGTAGCAGCAGATTTAGAAAAAGAATCTTAAGTCTTCTTAGACTACCAAGACATGGAAGAAAAATTGAACTTCACCACAAGAACCTCAAATGAAGTTATTATATCCTTCAAACTAACTAAGAAGAATCCCAATAACTATCCAGCTAAAGGAGTGAAGTAACTAAAGAAACAAGTAACAAAATTTAAGTTCATGTCAAAAGCTGTATTTTCAAGGTCAAATGAAGTGATAACACCAGAAAGTCCAGATGTAAAGATCAGATGAGAAGTTGAAAGCATTTGAACCTATCTGTAAAAGGACTGCCTGTGGGACTTCATAAACAAGCAGATGCCGTCCACATATCTGGGGGGATGTCAAGGGTAAGGTCTTCATAGCATCATTAGAGAATTTCAAACTGTATTGCCAAGTAAATATTTCTGGGAAGTAACAACCTGAAACATGAACACCTCTGAAACCTTGTTTAGTAACTCTGAAGTATTTACTCCTTATTTAACAGCATGTATTGAATATATTTAAAATGTTAGTCCAGATACTCCCCAAGAATTTAGATAATGGGATTGTCCAAATACTATATGGTTCTAACAGCTTCATATAAATTTGTTTGCTAGCAGGTTTGCTACAGACTAGTCACAAAAAAAAAAGTTTCCCTCTACTATTTTGGCATTGACATTAGTAAAATTTCATGATGATAGCTGCATAAAACTTTGCTATGCCATTCCATTCCATTTCCATTCACAAGTATTTCCCCCACACCAGTTCCAAGACTATTTCATGTACAGATTAATGACAAAGAACAAACAAGGCTACTTGCAACTTTAAAAGTTTTGAGAAGGGATAGAATTTCAATCTCTAACTTCGCAGCTTTCATGTACCTATTTCACATTCCAAAATTCCAGAATGACCCAGTACTACGAGGGTCTGCATGTTACAAACACTACCCTTTACGTACAGGCCACTGCTTGCTAATTGAAGTGCAGCCCAGACAAAATCTGGGCAAATGGCAGACTTCTAATAGCAGCATTTTTTGGGTATGCTCCAGTTGTAACTCACACAACTGGACAGTAAAGAATGGCCATTCGAGGAACAAAAAGAAAACCCATATGAACTCAGCCAAATAGTTAGTAGAGGTGGCTGTAGATACTTGCTCACAAGCCAGTGTCACTTTTACAGAACTGCTCTTTGCAGCACTCCCTGCAGTCCATAATGTTCTGTCTGACAACCAATTTTTTGGCAGTGCAGCACCAAAATTATCACCTATAGCAAATAAACTACCACTGAACATTCAGAAAGCAGTGAACTCTCCAGTGCTAAAACCACTGGTGTCTGACACACTGATGATTCTTCAACACCTCCAACTTCAGGAATGGCAGAGAAATCAGAAACTCCAAGTTTTCTTTTCTGTAGAAGTTATTCTACTTCAAAACTGAGTGCATGTGGCAGTATAGAATATATCCACGCCAACTGGCCTCTCCACTAGTTTGCCTTTGCAAGAGGAATAATAGTTAACATTTCTCACATGAAACTCCTCTGTATGTCGTGCCACGCGTCTGCTGTCATCCATACTGAATCTTGTATTCAAGTGAGCAACTCCAGAACTCTTAATTCACTTTAAGCTTGAAGTCTTTTCTTTCACAGCTCCTTAATTAGTTGTTAGAATCTTCACAGAAAGAGAGCCAACAAATAAACTCGTCTGTATGCTGGAAGTTCAAGGCACACTTTATTCCAGTAAAGTGAACAAATGTTTCTTTTTGGAAACAGTTCGATGGAGACAAAAAGTCTCTCCAGATTATACTTGAAGCTCAACCTCTTCAGCTGCCTGTTTCTCAGCTAATTTCAGTATCCATACAACACACAAGGCTGGTTTGGTGAAGCACTTTTCAAATCACATCCTCTGTTTTGCTCAAGACAGACTCAATTGTACCAATCTTTCTTCAGGCTTCTTTTTGTGCAACTCAAGTGCTCAGCATAGGTGCATAGGTCTGCTTAGGTGCAAGCAGCATAGGTCTGCTTATCTCTCAGGACATTTTCAAAATTTGCAATTCTATTGTGTTCCTTACTTAGGACATTCCTTCCAGCACAAACAGCTTCCTTGATGCTTATTTCTTCAGTTTAGTCACAGTAATTTCATAATTTACATCAGAAGAGTCATTTGTTATCCAGCTTTCTAAGATTATACTCTTCCGTTCATTTCTTCATGTCATTCCTCCTAAGCATTTTGCACAATATATTACCAGAAGAGACAGATTTGCACCACTTTGGTCCTTCTTCCTTGTGAGAATTTAAGAACTCCTCTAGTTGTAACAAATTTCCTCTATATAATCAGTTTTGGATGATAACAGGTGGGTATTTTCCCAATCCTAACTTCAAATTCACAGGTTTTGTTGTACCAGTTGGAAAACAAAGTAGACAATGCACTTCACCAAGTTTGGCCATAGCTAGCTACTATACATCCCTGTCATTTTAACCAGGGCAAACACGTGACAAGTAAAGATATAAAAAATGCCTCCAGGTGAGTGTGAGTTTCTTCTTCCAACTGGACAATGAACTCTAGTATGGAAGCATGAAAGTAGCTTGGGAGAAAAGTCAAGAGGGTAAAAATAATTGTCACCAAAAATACAGTATGTCTGCAAATCTGCAGAATGAGAAGGAGTATGTACTGTGAAACCATTCATACAGAACCAACTCACAATCAAAAGGAGGGAACAGAGCTACAAGCTTACTGTTGCTGTGATTCATTATCAGGCAGATGTTTGAACAGCACTAATCTTTTAATTGTTATGATGCACCTCATTTCTCATTCAGCTACAGATCCCTGTTTCTGCTATTTTTATATAGAACATCTGGGAATGGACCTATACTGTTCATGACTTCTTATCTCAGAAGACAATGATGGTATTGCCTCTTACACTACCTTGCAAATTCCTGAGCTTGTATCTATGCCCTCTTTCCTATTTCCAAGTATCTCACCATACTCCAGAGTCTGTGTTTTTCTGTTCCTCCCATGCAGAATTTCCCTTTTCTACTCATAGATGTATGAGCAATAACACGTCCTGAATCAATCAAGCTTAAGTATATAAGCTTTGGGTCCTACAGATTTTCCCACTCTGTAACTTTTGATTAGGCACTCTGACTACGACAGACTTTACATGCTACAATTAAAGACTGAATGAATATACTAGCACAGACATTCACATAGATGAAGAGTTCAGCACATCCTGTTAACATACTTGGGAGTTTCTCAGATATTCTGAAGCAAATCTCTAGCTGTTCCAAATATTTCTCTCTCTGAAGAGGGGTGTCTCCTTTACGAATTGCTGCAAACACTTTATATAATTAAATGGTAATCTTTGGTCAGAACTCTGGCAGGATGGTCAAGCTTAATAAGTCCACTTAAAGGACTTAAAAACGTCAACCTGGAGCTACTACTTTTCACTTGAGCCCCCGCTACACATTCCAGCAAGTACAACCTCCACTAATACCTATGGATTAGCTCAATTTCCATCACACTTCCTCTTTCCTATACGAGTTTTACCAAGACCTTAACCAGTTACCACTACAGGATGTTTGTTTGCACTTTTTTCTCAGACGAAACTGCCTTTAACAAAACCAAGTGATCCATTAGACCTAGCCTAAGAGGGTTAGGGGGAAAAAAACCCCAAAAACATTAGGAAAGTAGTTTCGAGCGGAAGGCGTTTATTCCACACCTTCTACAGCGACATGTACTTTTCAAACACATTGACAGAGGCTATTGTGTCAGTACATGAGCTTAACAGAACTTCCTCGCAGCATTCTTCCTTCGGCGCGGTAATTAGCGAGTAAGTGGTGCATGAACGCATCAGCAGAGCCATGCAGGCTGCCCATGGCCCGGACAAGTGTTATTATTGCTGGGCCGCCCCGGTCCCCGCCCAGGCGCGGCGGATGACACCTGCAGGACTCCCCTCCGGCCGCACTCCAAACACCGCTCATAAAGAGTCTGTGCTCTCGCTACGTTTTCGAGCCTTGCTATCAGCCCGCGTTCAGCTTTTCCGCCGGCCAGCGGCCAAAGCCTCCCGGCTCCCCCGATAACGGCTGCCCGGCCCCGCACCCGCGGCCCGGAGCGGCAGGCCGGCTCTCACCGCCCCTCTCCACCCGCACACAGAGGTCCTGGGAAAGCACAGTAGTTCTGCCTCCCTGCGAGGTGGGAAATTTAAAAAAATAACGATTAAAACAAACCAAGCCGAAGCACAACCCGGCCGCCAGCCTTGGCGCTGGCGAGCAGCTCCCGTCCCGACAGCTCCGTGCCCCGGCAGCTCCGCGGCCGGGCACCCGCACCGGCCCACGGCACCCGGTCCCGACAGCTCCCCGTGCCCTCAAACGGGGCCTCGGCGTTGGAGGGGGCAGCATCCCCAGGCAGGGGCAAAGGGGGTACGGGCAAGAAAGGGCACTTACTGGGCGTGCAGTGCAGCGGTGAGGCTTGCGAAGAGACGGGCGAGGAGGGAGGCGCCGCCGGCGGCGGCTCCTTGAGGGCGGCGGCGGCCGCGGAGGTCAGGACGGGGGGCAGCATGAGGTACCGGTCCGGCTGCGGCAGGCAGCGCTGGCACACCGAGTGCAGGCAGGGCAGCAGCTTGGGCCGCCGGCTCTGGATAGGCTGCCCGCACACGCCGCAAGTGTCCAACAGGTTGAGCGGGGCCGCGTCCCCGTCGCGCTCCGCCGGGCCCTGCCGGCTCTCGGCCTCGTTCTCCCCGCTCAGCGCCGCCGCCGCTGCCCCCGGTCGGTCCGCCGGGCACGGCCCCCCCGCCGCCGCCGCTGCTGCAGCTGCTAACGCCGCTGCCGCCTCTTCCATTGTCCTACGCCGGCCGCCGCCGGAGAGCCGAAGGGAGGCGGGGCAGCCCCGCCGCTTCCCGCCCGCGCCGCCGCCGCCTACCGGCCCCCACCCCGCGGGCGTTCGTGCGCCCGCCCCGGCAGCGACTGCCCCGCCGCGCCGCGCCGCCAACGGCCGCTCGCGGCCCGCCCCGCCCCGCCCAGCGCCCCGCCCCGCCCCGCGCCCCGCCCAGCGCCCCGCCCGTGCCCCGCCCCTCCCCGCCGGGACCGCGCCCCCGCCCCCGCGACGTGAGGCGAGCGCTGCCCCGCCCGCCCCGCGGGAACCGGCTCGGCCGCCGCGGAGCCCCGCCCTCTCCCCGGTACCGGTGACCGCTCCCGCCCAGCTGGGTGCCTGCCTGGCTCTGTCCGGGTGAGAGGAAGGACGGGAAGTTCCTCTTGAATATGAGGAAAAACTTTACTGTGTGGGTGGCCGTGCTCTGGCGCAGGTTGCCCAGAGAGGGTGTGGAATCTCCCTCACTGGAGATGCTCAAGAACCATCTGGACACAGTCCTGTGCCATGTGCTCTAGAATGACCATGCTTGAGAAGGGAGCTTGGGCCAGGTGACCCACTGTGGTCCCTTCCAACCTGACCCGTTCTGTGACTGTGTGAGAGGTCTTTGTCCCTTGGACAGGGCTTAAAAGAGGTCACCCTTCTCCCTGCCCTGTGTGCAGGTGAGAGTCTGTAAGTTTTGTTGGCTTGGCGGATCACAGCAATACTACCACATGCAGCCATGTTACCTGACTGAAGCTAACTGGTGACTGGTACAATTAAAAAGATACAACAGAAAAGAACAATTCTTGTTTAGACACAACATTTTATTGACACAACTTTAGTATTGTGCTGGTGAGACATTGGAGCACGCTGCCCAGAGAACTGCGGCTGCCCCAACCCTGGAAGTGTTCAAGGCAATGTTGGACCGATACTGAAATCAGACAACAAAACTTTCTAACACAATTTTGAGTATCAGACAGCAGGCATTCTTTATTACAGTGCTGGACACATCAGAAGGATATCTCTGTTTATCTGATGCGTGTCCAGAAGGTAGAACAAGGTATTTATTCCATCATGATCATACACATATTGATTACAGTGTACTTCTGGCTGATACATAAACATCACTTTTCGAAGAACTAGTTTGCATGCAGCTTCCTCCTACTCAAAGTCTTTTAATGTCCCTAGAGGGTTGTCTGAAGGGGTTTTTGGTAGTTGTACTCACCAAGTGCCCCCCATATTACAGATGACATTTCCTTGAACTTATCTTAGGGCATGCGCTGTTGCTTCTTTTTAGATAACTTGGCCCAAAAAGCCACTATAATTCTCATTATCTGTTTATCTACTGGTTCCAGCTATGTTTATCATCCTGTGTGCACACTTTTACATTCTTTTATCATTTTTTGTTAGTTTGTCTTTAAGCTCTATCCAGTAACTTCAGGAGAACTGAAAATTTCTCTTCTCTGTGTTATCTATCAGGACAGGGCTTTGAGCAACCTGGTGTAGTGGACGGTGACCTGCCCATGGTAGGGTGGGGTGGAAGCAGATAATAGTTACGGTCTCTTCCAACCCAAACTGTTCTGTGATTCTGTGAGCTACTATGAAGTATGCAGAGACAAAGCTAGATCTACCACGTTGGTTGCTAGATCAACCATAAACCAGGTCCAAGCTCCTCAGAATATTCCAGATGTCTCTCAGAATATTCCAGATGTCTGTGCCTAAATTCCCAGAGCAGCCAGTATACTTCCCACTTCCTAGCAATTTCTCCAAAACCCTAACATTGGTCCCATAATAAAGAGGACCATGATAAAGCCGTACATGACAAAATACTAATTTCTCCAGCACAAGGAACAACTGTGTACAGGAGCATTGTCATGATTCAGCGTGTCTCACATGCATAATTTATCATGGTAACCGGAGAACAATACCACAGGTTGTTTTGGGGAGGAGGAACGGATTTGGCTTTACAATGAGGAATTGTTAAGAGGTAAATAAATGTCATTCCCTGACTAAGAATATCAATGGAAGGGACAAGCCATACATTCTCAACCCATGATCTGCCAACACACAAGGGAAAAATGCCTCCAGAAGCGCTCTCCTGAAGTACACCTCCTGCCTCCCAGTCCAGCTGCCTCTGTCCCTTTACTAAGAGTCACCACGTGGTAGGAGAGTCCTGTAGTCCTCTTTCCTCCCCACCACGGGTTTGGTTATCCAACATCCTATGATGATGTGCTAACAATCCACTGTGATAGCAGCTTGCAGGCTGAGAGCATGCCATGAATGATGAAACGGGTTCTGGAATTAAAGTTAAGGAGGATGGTACAGGTTCTGCAAGGTGAAAATTAGCAAAAACGACATTAGAAAGGGTCTGTTGAGGAACAGGCAATAACTGAAGATTGATTGATTAGTATTGAGAGCAAACATGATCAGAAACTCAGTAAATAATACATTTGTGAGGAGTAATAGCAAGTCATAAGATCATCAAACTAGGTAGTTCCCATAACTAGTATGAACTATTTCTCTAACAGATGTCAGCATAGGAAAATAGCAATACTGTGTAATGGTACAAAGATCACCCTGTGAATGAACTGAGTAGATGCTCTGTTGCAAATGATGATCCCGGTGAGGCAGTATCCCAAAGATTAGTAAAATAATAGGATTTATGTTTCCTGCAAAGTTTGTTTGCTTGGGATGTTTGCAAAGCTCGCTCAAACTGCCTGTAAAATCTGTAGTTGCCGTTGGATCTGAACAGCATCTGATTTAAAATGAAAGTTTGAACTTGCATAATTTGAATTTGAATGTAGAGCCTTCCTGTTAGCTATGGCATCATATTAGGAGCACTTGGGACAGAAACAAAAAGGGCTTGGAGGAACAGAAAAAACCACCCTGAGATAAGGAACCATTCAGTACATGTAAACAAGGGAGCAAGGAAAAAAGCTTTTGTGGTTGTTTAAAGCTTTTTAAACAACCACATTGTTCAGGCAAAGAGTGACAACAATCAGTGAAAGAAGTGGCATCCCATTACACTGACCTGGGTGCACAGCTTTTGGCCACAGCTACACCACACCTGGCCATCAGGGAACACTGGCAGAGCTGGCTTGGGGCTTTTGGAAAAGGTCATGTAGACAAACCCACCACAGGGCAATATGTGCTGTACTCACTTCTGTCTGAAAACAGCTGATGGTTTTGTCCAGTTTCTGATAGAACATGACTTGTTGGGCTCTCCGGTGTTTCACTGGAATGAGTTACACCAATGAAGAAAGAATGACAATGGTGACAAGCTGATGGCTGGAAATCAAGATGACTACCTAGGAAACATCCAGAAGCTGAGGCTGCTTCTCTCTTCCCTTGCTATGCTACTCATTACTTCTGTTTACAATTTGTTTTGCTACCTCCTCTGCTTCTTCTGGACATCCCAAGTCCAAGCAAGTTCCAGAAGCATTTTACCTTCTGTTCAGATATATACTTTGTGGCTGCAGTCTAGATTTTTGCCCTTTGCAATCTACATTCCTGTGATATACTCCACAAAAAGTTATCATTCAGAAACTTCAGCTGCAGAAAGAAATGACTGCCAGCTGCACTGAAGAATTTCTCAATGGAGATCTCATAACTAGAAGTTCCTTGCACTTAAGAGTTTACTTGCTGGCTCTAATTTCCTCCTTTTGTCCCTGGTTCAGTTTGTCTCTTTCTTGTATTTCTAGATTTTCTAGTAGTCACTTGGCCTTGCTAATGCAACAGATGTTATCTAGTGGAAGTCACTTGGCCTTGCAAATGCAACAGAGGCAAATCTTCCCAGATTACCGCTAAACATCAGCATGTGCATTTCCTCCTCTTAAAAAAGCCATGTGACACTAAACAGTCTCTTTCCAAAGATGTTTTTACAGACTAAAAACCATGGGGCTTTGCAGTGTGCCAGTCCAGTTTAACCTTTATGTGGCAACAGTGAAGGAAGTGGGGAGGAGACTCAGGGCTCCATCTGTGTCATTAAAAAATGCTTTTGACACAGTAGTCATCCAAGACATAGATCTGGCAGCTTTCTGGCCAGACTCTATTACAGCAACACAAAGCAGTCACTGGGAGGATGTGTCCCAGAATATACAGCCTTTCCTGGTCCGTGTCCTTTTGAGAAATTGACATCTTCATATGTGGTTGGTTTTCAAAATCTGTAAAATATAAAATATGTTCACTGGAAGCAAGATGAATGCATTAGGAATTCATGGTTAGGCAAACGTAATTTATTAACCTTTCCAGCAACAGTGAAGTAGGAGAACTTTACATACTAAAACATCTGGTACAAGCAATGAATGAGCATAGTCCCTCCCAAGCTCTGAAGGCTAAATTAGGAATTGATCTAGAATATAGCTTAGATCTGTAGGCTGCCTTCTGGAACTCCACAATCAAGAACCCATCAAGCTATACTGACTTGTCCTTTCAGTAAGGAGAGAGTAAGAAAAACTACCTGGTTCAGGTAATTTTCTTAGGATTTTCAACTTTCTGTTTTTTATATTTCAGTCACCTAAAATATACAGACACACACATATAACTTTTCTTCCACATTGGAGGATGATTTCTTGGAAACCTTTTTTGTGTCCTATTATTTATGCTCTTTACCCAAGTAAAATATTTCTCCAGCACCTGGCAAATAACAACAGAGACTTTAACAACTGAGAAGAGATTTACTTGACCAGTTTCAGCTGGAAGCTCACCACAAATAAGGCTGGGTCCAGCACTCTGGAGTGGGCAGCTGCCTTGTAATGTTTCCAGCTCTCCACACAACATATCTCCACTGTAAACTATGGAATAATATCACCTCTGCACACTTTCCTATTGGTTTCATGGTCAGGGAATACACTCTGCTTTTGTAAATTAACTCTGGGTTCATCCATTAGATTCCCTTTCAGGGAAAAGGAGCTTGCCTAAGGTGAGAGGCAACATGCCAGTTCTGAACACCCAGTATTAGATAAAAACTGATGGAAATTATTGTGGTATTCACAACCCCCCTTTTCTTCCAAAGGTATTTTTTAGTTTTCACTTTCATTGAAAATTCCACAAACACGTGGAAACAACCTAGATATACATGAACATATCACAATTAATGTCTCCTAACAATGCTCTATCCACTTGTTTTGTCAGACACTTACAGGTCCCATCTCTAATTCCCAATGCACCTTTGGAACCCTCTGTCTCTCCTAGGGATGAGTAGGATTCTAGCCCTGCCCACGTAGAGATGCTGTGGTTCAAAACTTAATGTCTTCCCCTTCCAAGTCCCTGTGCTCCTGGCTGTGCAGTGCCAGTGGAAGTGGGGTATCCCAGGGTAAGGAGCACAGATCAGCCCTGATGATTTAAGAATGCAATTGCAAGCTAATCTCTGATGAGTTAAACCCAGATATTCAACCAAATAATCAGGCCAACAGACCATATTCTTAAATTATCACAGGCCAGCTCCAAATCTGTCACATCCAGTTTCTTTTCTGACACATAAAAGGCCAGAAATATCTTTCTGCAGCAGCACAAGTAACCTCATTGGGTATTAGACTCATTTCAAGGAACTTGGGACTTGCCCAGTGGGGGCCACAGCTCCTGTTGATGAATCTCAGTAATTATAAAGCAGGGGGTATAGTTGTATTGCCTGTGGGTTTGAAATTCAGTAATAATTGATTGCTTAGCTCCCTACCTGCCTGAGCACTTCCCTTGCCCTTCTCCATGATCCTTGTGAGTCCCTTCCAACTCAGCATATTCTGTGATTCCTTCTCTCATGAGGGTTTCCTACTCAGGTTCTTGTTAGCATTGTTGCTAGAACAAAATGAAGCACTGCCAGCTCCTGGCAATAAATGAACAAAACCGCGTTTCCTCAAGCCACCTGGCTCCACTGGGAGACTGTAATCTACCAGGATGAGATTATGCCCTGACTTCATTCCTGAAAAGGGACTTCCTAGTCTCCTTTCTGAGGCAGGGTGGAGGAGGAAAACGTTGCTTTAACAGTCAGGTTGTAGGTGAATGTACATGGAAAAGAAGCCCTGCATATCTTTTCACATCCCTAGCGTGAGTCTTCAGCTGCAAGGAGAATCACAGATTCATTTAACAAAAAGGATCCCAGGTTCCAAAATGTGCTTCCATTCAGATTGGGAAAGAGCTTCCCCAAATTTAAAATACTTTTTAAAGAAAAGTATTGACACATACCCCGGATTTGATTAAAAACTATGCTTTCAATAAATATATTATATTTGGATTTTGATATTTCATTTATTACTATGTTAAATAAATTATATACATGAAGTATTTGGAACTTTTTCCTCCATAACATCTAAAATGCACTTACAAAATTACTAAAACTTTTGCTTCAAATTCAGTTTGGTGAAGCATTTTTATTTAAAAAAAAAAAAAAAAAAAAAAAAAAAAAAAAAAAAAAAGATGGTCATTACCTCATTACTGGTATTCCTTGCTGACCTCACCTGTTTTTCAATAATGCCTTCACAGGCTGTGCCATTTTTTGCCCATAGAACTTTTACTAAATACCCATAGTAAGGTACATTTTGTTCTCTTAGTCTTATTGAACATCAGAGGTTTGTTTTCCCTCTTGTTGACAGCAGATCACATTAAATTACTAAAAACAGCCCAGGACCAAAAACACATTAATTTTCACTTCTATTCTGAAAAGTAACCATATAATGGAGTTATGCAATCATGTATTTCTTTTCCTAGTGATTTTAAGGTCAGATACTCTTGGTTTAAAGGTAAAGGGTATTTTTTAAAGTATTATTCCATCAGTTAAGCTACTGCAGCTTGGAATTTAAAGGTCATAATATTCCTTCCTGATCAACAGTACTCCTAATGAACCCTTATTTTTGACCAGAAAGTCCCTTTCTTTCAACTTAGGCTTTCAGGGGCACCCATATGAATCACATTAAGGAATCAGTTGGGAGGAATAGGATCTCTCTCTTTCACTTCATTTTAAATATTGTGTATATTCAGAAATGCCCTACTTTGCACACAGGCATTACATCTGTGTGAGGGATTTGCATCAGTGTGACTAAATTGATTTTGCTGCATCATTGCACATTTGCCTAATGTCAACAAGGCCTTTACTGTTGGCTATGCTGAACTAACAAGAATAAAAAAGTAGCATCGAAAACTTTCTTTAAGGTTGTTTGGAGATAGGATTCTGACTATACCTACAGGGAAAATAGGAAGGGTTGGTTTGCTTTCACATGTTGCTGTTTATAGACAGTTGGTTTTCAAAGAAGCAAAGCTTATTAGAAAATTCAGAGTCTATCAATTTAAGTTGCAGGAACATGCTACAGATTTCCTAGCAGAAAGACAAAACTAATCTTATCTTGTGTACTAAAATTTTTATTTGCAGTGGTAACTAGCTAGTAAATAAAATATTAAGCTCTTCAAAAGCCTGAGTTTCTCTCTCATTGTGTCCCAAGTGTTGTCCCCACAACTAAACCAAACCCACGTTGGACAACAGGCACCAGGACCAGCTGGAGCCAAACCAACTCTTCTGTTTCATTACACAACTTCTCTGAGCAGCCCTGAATAGAGGGTGGGACAACAAAATAGAGGATAAACAAGTCCCAATCCAGTTAAGAGCCACAGTGGATACATACAGGACTGTGTTACTTGGAATAACACCTTCTGAGCCCTTCAACCATCTGTGTCTGGACAGACCTCAAGACTGCTGCACAGAAATTTCAAGGCTCTAACCTGGCCTCCCAGTCATGAAAGTCTTCTTTGCCATAGGAGACATGGCAATATGACTTATTTCAGCCCCACGACATAAGGGATGAGATATCCCCAGCTTCTCTCCAATTTGTTCATTCTGCTGTCACTATTTTTGGTATTCATTCTTTGGGGATTACATGATAATGGAACTATTTATGGTATTAATTCTTAGGGTATTATAATGAAATTTAAAGGAGTAGATATATATATATATATATATAAAAGAACTTTGGATAGATAATATCTAAACCTCACAGATTTTGCTCTGGGTTACCTCAAGACATTTATGGATCTAGGCAAATGCTCAACATCTAAGAGCATTTCCTTTTATAAAATCTTTTTGTTTGGGTAATATCCAGGGAAGATAGGTAAGGTTCATTTTGCCTTTGCTTTTTCACATACGATTTCCAGCTGTACAGAAATTCCTTCCTGGGGTTATGACGTGATACACAACCCTTTTGGCAGCAGTGCCAGGGATGAAGTGGTGCCACGTCAGCTGCTCAAATGTTCAGTCATGCCCTGAACACAGCACTGCTGTGTGCTCCAGTTTTTTGCTGGAGGAGGGGATTATCATGCTTTGGTTGGCTGCAGGAAAGAGAATCTTCAAAAATCAATGAGCATGCCAGTGGCAGCTCTACAGTGCCCCATCACAAGAGAGTGATAGAGCATTGATGGTACCAGGATGCCAACTTTCCAGCTTCTCAGTCATGCTCTCTTCTGGATTTAAAATAAAGGGGTGATTCTTAATTGCATTTTTGATCAGAAATTGAAGGTGTTAAGGCTGATACCAGCTTTTATATCTGTTGACTCATTTTTAAAACAAATTCTAATATTAATAGAGGAGTCAAAATGAGGCTTCAACTATGAGCATTCAGAAGTTCTGGTTGGGAGGGACAAATAGCCATATATCAAGGCATATTTTAGTTAGATTTCCTATGAAAACATGAAGGTGCTGATAGATCTCTTAGAAATATTTCTACCAAACATTGTCATTCTGCCTCACTTAGATTATAACCTTAGTACATATTTTTGCTCATGTTTGGAGCAGTCAGCACTGTGTAGCTATACAATACTCTGACAAAACCTGTTCCTTCACTCGTGTGTATTTCCATCCCAAATCAAACACGAGAAAAGCAAGCAGAGTTTGACCCTAGATTGGAGAGCTTTGCCAAAAGAAGATATGTATTACAGTCACAGGAACCTGACCTCCAGATCTGTGGAGCTGCATATTTATGATTTTCCAGGGCTTGAATAGATTTTAAAATAAGCCAGTCTGTAAATACAAGGGAAAATCTAACTGCAGCATTACAAAGTTGTGCAATGCAGCACTCCAGATCTGTTTTCCTCATAAATCTATAGAACTGTGGGCAGTATGTAAGTAAAAAACTGCCTAATTTATTTCTTGTACTTCTAGTCAAACAAGTCATACCTCAAAGGAATATTTTAGTAATATGTCTAGAGTATAATGAATTTTAATATATTTTTTGAGGGTATCATTTGATTTCAAGATATAGGATCAAGGATTATGGTTCATGCATCAGGGACATATTCTGGATTTAAACACAACTGGATTGAGTTTATAGATATGCACACACACACATGTATATAACAGACATATTATATTTTATTATATATTTTATATATATACACATGTATCAATCACATACTTCCCTGGGGAAAACAGTCTATAGCTCTGTTTGCATTTGCACAGAAATTGCAATTTCCTGTCCCATGGGCCTGTTGTGAGGGACCTCAAATACTGAGATATCTCACATATTGTTGTAATTGGAAATAATATTAAATGTGCAGCAGACAGATATCCTAAATGTTAAAATGAAGTTGGAACTTGGAAGTAATTTCTAATTTGCCATTATCATCATCTAGTAAAAGATTAAAATAAGGAGAATATTGCAATTTCTTTCCTTGGTCTCAAGTAATAACTGGGTGTATTTTTGCCCTGGGAGACAGTTCACAGCTAATGACACAATTTTCATTTCAGATATTGACCAAAGCAAAATTTTCCCAAGTTATTATTCCTACAGAGATTATACGGCATTATGAAGAACATAGCAAGGATACATAAAATTCAGATTCTCAGAAAATATGGTTCAGCATAACTCCACCAGTGTAGCTAGAACTAGACCAAGTTGGAGTTCCTGACAGTCTGTCACAGTGTTCCTACCCACAGTTTCACAGTTACTGAAACCTTAGTTCACCTTTACAAAATACATAATTTTATTTCTTAGTTTCTGCTTGATTAATCACATGTGAGTGACAAATCAAGAAGAATTAATGTAAAATCAGATCTGAATAGCAGCAGTATCAAACAATCAACATGACAACTCTTTTTTTTTCCTAGGAAAAAATTGAACCACAAAAATAGGAGTGGTAAAAGCAATGTACATTAGCTTAACACCCCCCACCATTTTCTGATAAAAGGAGGTAGCTGTGATAAAACTACGTAACAGCATAATCAGTTGTCCACTGATTTGTAAAATATAAGATAGAATTTGTTTTAAATTATTTATAGTTATCTGATAGACCGGTGCAGATTTTTTTCCATTTTGTAGTTTTCTACAGTTGTGCCCTGATATGAATGCTAAATAGCTCAAGTTAATGATTCCTGCTCTTGCCACTGGAATTATGCCAGTCCAATACCTTTCAAATTTCAGGTGCATTTGTTAATCTGTTCCTTTCATTTTCCTACCTCATTTTTCTTATGTACATTCTTTTGTATAACAAATGAAAAAAACAATTATATATTATCATTGTCAGTATCTATTTCCAGTGTCTGCAGAGAGTAGGAGCCTTCATGCTCTGATTTGTTTTTCCTGAGTGCATTTACTTTTAATATTCCATTTCAGTCTTTCCATTCCTTTACTCACATTTTGCCACACTTCAATGCCTCCTTCCCAATGTTGCTGCATTCTTTTTGCAGCCTCTAAGATTTCCCCCAGTGTTGTGTTAGCTCTGGCTGACTGCTATGTAGCAATCACATCCCAATAGTATTTTGGGCTGTGTCAGATCAGAGTCACACAGGAGTCATGTCAGATATACCTCACTCTTCTTATATAGTTACCTCAGTAGCTGAGGCACAGAGTTATATTAAGAAAAATGCCTAAGGACTTGTAGAGGAAATACAGGTAGCTGAAGAAAACCAATGTTTCAAATAAAAGAGAAGGGTTTCTTCCATTTAACAAGGTAGTGGAAAAAAGAAACTGTGTTAGTGATATTGCAAGCCACTGAAAATTGAGTGATTCAGACTTAGAAGCAACCAACAATCCTCTCATATATACCTTGGTGAAAGCAGTATTTCACTCTTTCCCTCTTCAGGTCCTGTGGCCATCACCAGCTTGGCAGAGGGTGGAAATACAATCAGGCAGTGCAGGGAAATGAGGCAGATGTGCACCTATGCTTTGGGGTCCATGAGAGCTGGTGCACTGGGACTGAGGAGTACTGAGAGCTTTCTGTGAGCTGTTCAGCCAGGGCCAGTGCTCTGTGTTGGGTTAAAAGTCCTTCCTCTTGGGTTGCACAGGGAGCATGGATTGGCTCAAAGGAGAGGAGAGGAAAAGAAAATAATAGCCCAGGTAGAAACACTCCATCTGTTTGCCCAGACTAGGAGCCTGGAGATCAAAAAGGCTGCGCGCATTTCTCTGAAACAGGGAAAGAACCTCCTTTATGGCTTATGATAATAGGCTGCTTTTCACGGACTCTAATGTGTCACACAAAAGGGAGGAGGAGGGAAAAAAAAAAAAAGAGAGGAAAATCCTTTTTTGGCCAACCCCTAATTCTTTTCCAATGGACTTAACATTTTTAAGTGGAAAGAGATATCCTTGGCTAGGCTTCCATAGCCTGAACATGGAAATAAATATAAATTTCCTGTAATGATTTGTTCCAGCACGTCCTTAAACAAGTGATTGCTCTGTTTTGTTTGATAATAAGTAGATATAAATATTAAAAATTAACCAGAGACAAAATAAACTCGGCACATGATTGTATAGCAAGAGGGAAGAGAAAATCATGTTGATTGAACAGTATGGAATATAAAGAGAATAGATATTTCCATAATTTTCTTATTTGCAGTCATATGGAGAAATCCTTCAAATACAGAAGATGCCCTGTCTTTTAGATTTTGCTCCAGAGCTTGTCATTACTGAACAGTTTCCCGAATATCAAGTAAAAATAAATTTGGAAAAAAAAAAAAGATTATTTCATGGTATCCACTCAAGAATTTTGCACAATAAAATGACAGTAGACTGCCATCCCCTTACATAAATATATAAACCATGCCAAGGAAAAAGAGTGTTGGTAAACATAGTAGTTAACAAACCATCTATTGTTCTGATATTCACTGAGTATCCCATAGAAATTAGGTGTATTTCTATACAACCATCGCCATTTCTTTTTCCATTCAGCCCTACTAACCGGAATGTTAGGGTGGGAGTTGATTATGCAGCTTTGGCAGTGAATTGGTTTTTATCCAAACATAAAATGAGTTGTCTTGCAGAATGATAGAAGGGGATTTAACTTTGCTGAGTCAAATTTCAGTAAAGCAAACAGACCCAGAGGGTCAAATGAATTAAAGGTCCTGTGTCACTGCAACAAAACTATATTGCTAAACAAGCTTTGGATAGGGTTTGAAGTCCAAATGCTTGTTTATTCCTGTGGCAATATGGATCACAGGAAATCTTTTAAACCCTTTGTTAAACATAGAAAAATGTAAGGAAAAAAGAAGAATAAAAATATTTAGAATGCAGAAGAGTCAGGCTTTAATTTTAAAACTCCAATTTGCATTCACCGTTTGAAGTCTATGTGAGAAAAACACCGTTGTTTAACAGGCTTAGATATAGCAAGAAAGACAAAGTACTGGGTTTTGTATTTGAGAGAAGAGATATATTCAGTTCACAGAGATGGGCTGGAAATTCTACTGGTGCCGTTGACAGAGCCCAGTCCTTCCCTGGAGAGGCAGGGCCGTATGGGAGAGGGACAAAGACAGCCCAAGAGCTGCAGGGGAAGGGAACTCAGGCTCTCTCTCTCTCGTGTTGGCACTCAATAGCAAATTCATTGCTGGAGAATTTCAGGACAGCATTTTGTCTGTTGGTCACATGGAAACATGGAATTGCAGCAATGCCCTGCTGTCTCTAACACAGCTTTTTGGATGTTTGTTAACAGCGTCACAGCAGCTCTCCAAAAGACAGCTTTAGTATCTCAAGCAGATTTTTCTCAAACAGAAATCGAAGGGAAACACATGTGAAAAAGGAAAGAACAGGGGAGGGAAGGAATACAAACTAGGCTGTTGTGCATCCGCTGCCTACCTATCTTTCTGCAGTTTGGGTCAAAGTAAGCATCCTTGCAGCTCAAGATTTGGGTCACCAGGGAGTGACCCACCACTCATGACTTTGCTCATTAGCAAAGTTTACTCTACCGTATCCATTTTGCCCCTGTGATAGTGACAAAAAATAGATCTTGGAGCATGTCCTCCACACACACCAACCCCCTCTCCCATGCAATCTTGGAATATGATCTGTCCTAAGATAAGAACACCAGGTGGGAATTGCAGGAGGAACTCTCTGGATGCTTGCATAATTAATGCATTCCATGGGTGGGGGAGTGGTGATGGCTGTGACTGATCTTGGTGCACATGGGCCCTCAAAGGGCACAGAATGCTCCTGGAGCCTGGGCCAAATGGCAAAGTGACCTCCCGAGGCTGCAGGGCAGCTGCCAGGTGCATCCCACCCCTGGGACACCTGCAGGGCACACCCAGCCCGAGGATGGGAACACTCAGGTTAGGACAGGGGAGTAACAGGTGGAGATAAAATCCTGATGTAGCTCCATGGGTGCTTTTCTGCTTTGCAATTGTGCTTTGTACAAACCTGCATGATTCCAGCTGACCCTGTCTATGTTACAGCCCTTCAGACCGGCTTATATTACACACTGCATTGGCAACATTTAGATACTGTGCTAGCAAAAAAACTCATCACCCACATAATCAGTGCCATACTTCTTACACCTGACTGAAAGTCTTCTCTCTACTACTCTGCGAGACTACTACTGAGTCTAGTCCCACTTTTTTTATCTTTACTGGACATGACTTCAGCATAGTCCTTGGTGCTTTTCACTGGGTCTTGTTTTCTTGAAGAAGCTGTCATTTTGTGTTTAATTTTCACTGATCTTTGCAAATCGTTTTATGTAACAGTCAGAGCTGCACACTGGTCACCTTGAACTACTTAGAGCATAGGCCTTGGCACAACACTATCTAATTTTTCTTGTTTGCAAGGACATTCCTTATCTTCTCTAAGGAATAAAAGTCTGTATAGTGGTCACTAAAGATATTAGAATGCTTTTTATAAGATTAAATGCATTAATACTGTTGTCCTGTCTAAACAATATGAAATGGTATCATTCAGGACTTTTTACTTGACACACATTCTCAAGGGGAGCTAGTGTAAAACAACTCAGACATCTCTGACGTGTCTGACAGGCTGTAGGGGAAAATGTGCTGTGGTTAAAAATTCTGGCGTCTTCTGTGACAAAGCCTACATCTTGCAAGTTTGGTGTAAGGACTTAAAAGCTGATAGAAGACAGCTTTTGTGTCAGTGACAGGTATATGAAAAGTCATGGTGCATGTTTAATAAAGATGACTTTGATTTCAACAGAACACTTTCCTGAGAGGCCCCATTTGTTATGGATGGACATGAGCTGTAAGAGTTTAGTCAACAAAAGAAAAACAGGGGTCCGCCTTCCTCGGGTCCCAGCAACACAGATCAAGAGAACAGAGTTATTCAAATGCACTGTGAAGAGTTTCTCAGACAGAGATACTGGATACCAAACCTATTCTAGATGAGAAATGGGATCATAAGAAGGAATTGGGGAGTTAGGGCAGTCCAGCCAAGTAGATTGGAATCAAAGAATGTCATATTGGGGAGTGAGCAAAGAGCTAATCAGTTTGGGAGATCAGGAGCTGGGATCCACTGTGGCTTCCTGTAGGAGAAGATGAGGTCTGGGATGAAGTGGGGAAAGAAAAAGAACAAGGATGGCGAGAGGCTGGAGGAGACACTGTAGGTTACCTTATATCTGGAATGTACATCCATCCAATTGCCATCCCAGCCAACAAGCAAATCCTCAGTTCATGTTTCTCACCAGTGTCCATCAGCAATCCTCTTCTGGGAGGGCTTTACTCAGAGGATGACAACCTGTGACTGGCAGTGGCACTCCGTTAATTCAAGTAGCAGAAATCTGTACTGATGCTGCAGCTGTTCATCTGCTGAGGAGAACGAGGAACCAGGATAAAATTCATCTCTTTCCAGCTTGGTTTAATTTTTCTTCTTTTTTTTCTGCTTAAGAAAATAAATAAAGAATTTGTTAAAGAACATTACTGAGATTGCTAAGTAAAGCAATTGAAATAGGAAAGAGAAGAATCAAATAAATTATGTTTATTCTGCTTAATTAATTTCTCCTAATGTGATATTAAGAGCTTATCTCCCCTGCTTATCCCATTTTGGTCTGATAAGTAATTAGCCCAAACTCATTTAGAGCAGAGAATATGCTAATACAGCATAAATATTTCTTCCAGTATGTGTTTTTTCATGTATTTGCTGTACAGGCTTATTTTGCCCTCTCTGTTAATACAGTAGAAAAACAAGAATGCAACTATGCAGTCATCCTGATTTATCTGTTTTGGACATTGTGCCTGCTGCCCTTGCATTTAATCTCAGTTGTTTCTAGACTGTACAGTCTGGTCACAGACTCTTTCCACCTCTGCGTGAGATCTAGAATATTTTGGAAGTGACTTATGGAACAATAATGCCATGGCAATTTCCTCAAATATCTCCAAAATATAAAGGACCCTTTGCTCACTCAGAGGAGTAGCTTATTGCTGCCTAAGAGGAAAATGGAAACCTAATAATATTTTTCAAAGGAAAATAGGGGCCCATATTTGTGTCTTGGCTTGCATTCCCTCTCTCTTTGAAACAAGCCTCAATGTTCCAGCTTACATAAGCTATGGCTGAACCAGCCAGATCAGCCTAGAGAAACAAGGACTCCTATCAAAACTTATTGTTTTCAGGGACAAAATTAATCCAGTATTGATCCAAGAAAACTACTGAAATTGTTGAAGATTCTTAGCTGTTCCCAGTGCTTGTGGCTGCTCTACCCAACTGATACCCTGCACAAGGGCAGAGCTGCAGCTGGAACCCAAAGGAGAAATCATTTATTAGCAGATTACAACAAAAGGTGGACATTACTCTCTCTGGCAGGGGCTCTCAGTGTGGAGCTAGCGCTCATGGCCATAGGACCAGGGCACAGGAGGAGGTGAGGCAGGGCAGGGCAGGGAAGAATGCCACTTGCTTAATTTTGTCCCCAGTTAGTGCTGGGAGCTTGTCTGCACCTCTTGTCACTGCCTGGCCTGTTAGGGAATTAACTCAACCTCATTTACATCAGAGAATATTCTAACACAGTCTAAGTATGTCTTTCAGTCTATAATTGAATGCTCTAATTATATAACAAATTTGGATGTCACAATGTAGATTTGCTTCATCACAGCCATGTTCTGGGACCCATGACCTTCATCTTGATTCTCCCACTGCATAAAGGTGGGTTACTAAAGCACATGGTCTCACCTGAGGAACAACATGTTGTATGAGTACATGCAATGTGTCCTTCACTTACTGGTGACACCAGTGTGAGCTATGGTTTATGTCCCCTTGCTGCTGCCAGCCTTGCAAGCAGCAGGTGATCCAGGCAGTGATATTTTAGTCTAGGTTTGGATTCCAGAAAAGAAGCCTAAGAAGCCTGTTCTTTGATGCACCCCTATTCAGAAAAGTGTGTAAATATGCATGAAACCTCTCTTCAGTAGGTGCTTTGAAAGAAGACACACATTTGAGACTCCCTCCTGAATAAAGTTCTTTACTTCAACCACTATATACATTTACATATGGATCTTGATGGACAAACTCCCAACATTTTATACACACATACACACACAGACACACACACAGACACACACACATATCTGTATTTAGTTATTTAACTTGGAGAACAAGAACAGCCTCATTTTGGAAATGAGGTTAAGCCTCTGTGAAAGTAATGAAAAAATTCTCATTATGAAGACATGTAAGAAACACACTTATGCTCCTTTATGGAAGCAGGTATCTAAAATAACAGCAGTCTGCACTCAAAACACAGACACAGGCTGCTTCTCAGGACATAGGAATATATATAGCTCAAGAAGGTGGAAAAATTTCACCAGCTACCATTGAGGAATCTGGGCTGTGTGTGGGCTTGATATTATGAGAAATGTAGAAGAAAGCTGGGAACAGACTGTAGAGATTTACTTTTCTAAAAAAGCATAGATTTAATGCTTTTGCGGCAAAACTTGGCTAAATAAATGACTGGGAATTGCAGCAGAAACAATGTATCCTCAATGTATTCAATGTGCCCCCTTATTTCTACAAGTAATCACCTCAAAAAGCACACTCAGATCTAAGTTCAAACTTGATATGCAAAAAAAAAACTTGGTAGATAATGCAAATAAAAAAAAGGACTGCTTATTTTATAGTTACTACTAACCTTGCAGATCAACACCAGATTGCACACCAAATATTTATTATTAAACAGCAGAACTGTCTCTAGTACAACACAGTTTGATTAAAGATCTTTCATTCAGTCTAGGTAATGAAAATAAACCATCATTGCTGATGACACCAGTAGATTCTAGATACCTTTGAAGATACATGAAAGGCAAATCCCCTTTAATCAGGGATCAAGTGATTTCCAGTGGCATCACTACCTGAGTCCCACACCTGCCAAATCTTCTTGACGTGGACTTTCTCCCCAGTCCACCACAGCTGCAGCAATTACAGAGTGATGCCTCAGCAAGAGGGTTTCCCTGTTTAGATATTTCCCTGTTTAAATAATTTTAGTTTAAATAAGCTGTTGTTTTACTTCAGCTCCTTGAAGTACTTGCTGCAGTGCTTTTTCCTGGACAGCAGCTACCTTTTGCATCTCTGGAGCAAGAGCATTATTTTCCTCCCTTTTGGTAAGGTTCACAACTATTACCTCCAGTGGCAAGCTAGCCAATGCAAGTTTTGCTTTGCAGAGCAAACAAAGCACTTATGGAGAATATATTGGATCCTCTTTGCAGCCCCTATGTTATTCTTGCTGTAGAAGGTAGCATCTTCCATTTCTTACCATCATTCCTTCTTGTTTCTAGCACACACAGCTGGGATTGATCACCATCATTCCTGTCAGGTGGGTCTTCTTCACTCACACTGGGTCATCTCTGGGGGATTTCCTGGGGGCTGCCACTCAGAGGATGCACAACAATTATATCCTCTGCTCCCTGCTGACTGTGGTGGAAAGTTCAGCTCTGGGCTGAGACAGAGACCAACATTCAGACGTTTTCATAGGCACTTTCTTTTTCTCAAGGCATCTAGTTTTCCTAGCATCTTTGATGTCTCTGCTCTCCAGGATCTATTTTAGCATTGTAATTACATGTAAATAATAATTCAAAACTTTTTTTTTTTCATCTGGAACTGAATATCTTGAATTTCCATATGCTGAAATGAGTGGTGGAAGACTCTCCTATTTTTACTGTCAGTTCTTTCCTAATTAGTCAGAAGTGGGATATGGACAGGACTGGCAAGGTCTGCTTTCCCAGAATTTGTGTTTTCTAGCATGACTTTGATGCTTGGTCTTAAGCTTTCAGGGATGTTTGCTTTGATAACTGATTTTGAATTCTGTCTGTCTTACTTCTTTTGCTAGGTTATGTATCCTCACAGGTTTTTTCAGGTCTATGGCTCAGTAACACAGTGCTACTAGCACAATTTATGCTTCCAAGTTATGTGCAATCTGCCCATATCCACGGAATGCTGCTGCTCGTGTTGCCCACACAGCAGCTATGAATGATAATGCTAAGCAGCCCCAGAAAGCAAGTGTAGCCTTGCTTCACACCAAAACTAAAAAGTTCAAAGTGAACCAGCCTCTTACTCAGATGGACTCCCAGATGCAGCCATCCACCCCTCTCTGCACGGCTGTGATGACAGAGTAAGAGCTGAGTGATGAATTTCCACAAGGCATTCCGGAGGCCCATGTCAAGCAACCTGAAAAAATAATCAGTGAAGGTGGTGATGAGCAAAGGATGCCATTGCACATGTTCTTTCAGGATGCTCCTTTGCATGAATATCTAGTTTTCTGAGCCTGAGTCCAGAGAGGTTGCTCTCCTCCAATTCTGCGTCATCTTGCATGGTATTCCACTGCAAATGACCTCCCCTATAGCATAGGGCAGAGAGACACTTTCCCAGTCTCACATTTTAATATTTTAACAGCTCCATGTTTTCTCTTGTACAAATTTGGCATTTTTTCCTAGTTTTTTTCCAACAACTTTTTAAATTTTACTTCTGCAGTGATACAATGGTCTCTTAGCATTTCTACTACAACCAAAATGACCAAAATGTCTTTCAATGCATTTTTGCTGCTACCTACTGGACTACAGCTTGCTTTTTTGATGTCATCACCGCACCAAGGGCAATCTCTTTTTAAAGAGATTCACATCATCTCATGTTACAGAATCTCATGTCAAAGTAGGGCTAACTTTCTGCTGCTGACTTCTTTAAAATGCTTTTGCTGGTCCATATTATATCTATTGTACATATTTCCCTATCTTTGCTTTTGATCAGTCCACTTCCTGTTTAAACTACCCACACAGGATTTTTGTAATTTGGTAAACAAGATCTGTGGTTTCCTACCAGGGCAGGAGTTTCAATTTCAAGTTTTAGGTATTTGATACATCTCTGTTCATCTTTCCTTTGCATCTTTACAAAGGACATTATTTTATTTGTTTACTCTCACTTTCCTTCCTGTAATTGCACACTTTTCATTGTCTCAGCAATGTGGAAGATCAGACAGCTACAGGAGCAGGGTAGCACCACAGACCTCCTGGCCCTGGTACAGTGGAAGCCATGGGAGAGATAAACTCAAGGCAAGAACAAAAGTGAACACATAATGTCTGGTCACTCTGACCCCTCTTACAAGAGAAGGTGTAACAAGGACATTGCTGGTGCAAAAGAACGTAACCTGGACTTGATCACTTGAAAGGATTGTGTTGCTAAGGGAACAGAGGCAAAGGGGTCCTAGTGGAACGTTTTGCATGGACATTAGAGAACTATAAATACTGGTGATTAGTGTAATAAACTGGCTTTGCTTGCACACCATGGTCTGTGTCCCTTCAATCACCACACAGCACTATAGAATTGGTTTTTTCTGAGTTTTTTTTCTTTATGATACACCCTTTTTGGGCTTACCTGATTTGTTCTGCCCATCCTTCCCAGACTCTTCTGCTTTGCATTACCAAGACCAGCACTGATACCATCAGTTATATAGAACATCTGACCCTGCAGGGTGTTTGTGTCAGTATCTATTTCTGAGTCTTTTTGCCATCTGGCAAGACCCACATGTTTAAGCCAGCAAGGTGCTTAAAAATATGTCAAACAACAAGAACAGATCAGTCTGTCTCCCACCATATTAGTAGATCTTTCACACTCAAACTATTTTAACACAAGGCCTAGGTAGGCTATGTGACCCCAAGTTTGCTTGACTAAAAAAAGGTTGCTAACCTATAAGTGACAATACAAGAACTTAGGCCAAGCAAGATATATAAAAAAAAAGCTGAAACAAGAACAGAAGTGAAATTGTTGAGCTGGCAGCAGTCACTTGCAGACTCATGGAAAAATTAACAACTGAAATAACTCTAAAACTCTGAGAAAAAAAAAATAGAATATAGCAACTCAGCAAAACTGAGGATCATCCTATTGCAAGGAGCAATGGAGTCTGGCACTTTCCTGTGTGATTGCCATCTGCCTGACCAGCAGAAATGCAGTGGTTACCTGCATCAGGGGTGGTGAGGGTATTAATGCTTAGGCTAATAGCACATTACTCACAGTCATTTATTGTGTGTACAGTCCAACAAATTGCATAATTGCTCCATACTCATAAATTGTGTTTGTGATCTTGCTTTTGAGCCTCCATGCAGAGGAAAAGACACCCATATAAAAGTGAACAAAAATGCTGAGAGGGTTATACTACACCATTGCTCTATTTCTTGATTGCTGTATTCATCTTTGTTATGAAAACAAATAGGCTGAGTTTTGGTATTTCTTAATTCCTACTATGAAGGCCATTTTTGGAAGGCCATTCTGGTGTTTTTCTCCACATTTCTCTGTCATAGCCAATATTGTGCAACCTTTGTTTTGGCATGTGGGGTGCCATGCATTGCTCAGATCACCTGTTTGGTTGGCACACTTCCTTCTTCTCCATCCTAGCTGCCAGATGACAGTGTGCCTTCCTGGAGTGACTCAGCCTGCAAGCTGGTGGCTTACCTGTCACTGCCCTGTCATCCACACGTGGATATGTGTCAAGGCAGGATGTGGGTGGAGATGGAAGCACAGCCCAATTAGAGAATGAAGAATGCAGGTGGGAATGCATGAAAATAATATTGGTAGAGTGGGAACTCTGGCTTTCTTCCTAAAATCTTAAACTCTGTTTACCTCTTAAGATGACTTCCAGCAGAGTAAAGAATTGGGCTGGTCCTGCAATCAAGGAATTTGGTGTTCACAGGTATATAATAGATTCAGGTAATATTCTCTGTCATCCATTAGCTGAAGAAGCTACCCACCAAAGCTCGAAAGAAGCAAAAAATTAGCTAGGAACAAATGTAAATAAAAGTTCTTTTTTGAAGCTGAAATAAGTTGTTGTTTTACTTCAGCTTAACAATATTTGAAAAAAGAAAAATTAAACAGTGGTGGGAGCATCAAGGTTTGAGTGAAAATGCTGAAGAAGATGGAGGGATGAGAAAAACTTATAGAAGCTTATAGAAGCTCTTTGCTGTCCTGTAGCAAGGTCAGCAGTAATTCTACAGGCTCATCAAGGAGACAGTTGTCTTGGCTTTGGGGGAGGAAGGAAGGGTGAGTCTGCTGTCCTGTACATTTTTGCTGTGTGAGCAGCCCTCAGTGCCTGGCCAACACCTGATGATCTGCCCAGCAACACGACCCCGGCAGCCTGCCAGCACTTGGTGATTGAGTCCAGCAGCAGCACTGAAAACTTTCCTTTCTCCATTGGTGGATGGATCAGCACAGATGTGTGACCTCACCAGGCTTAATGCAGTCAACAAAATACTTCTGGTGCACACACAGTTGTTTATCAAGCCATGCAAACCTGCAGTGCTGCTGTCACCTCAAAGCAGCAGAGGTAATTTTAACACACCCTGATCTTTCCTGGAAGTCAAGGGAAATCAAGTTCCAATTGAAATTTGGGCATAAGGGTAAATGTCTGCCAAACCACCACCTGATGCCTAGTTTCTATTTTCTGGTTTACAAATGTTAAAAAAATCCTTCAGTTGCGAAACTACCTAAACTCTCTTGCAACATGAGTAGGATCTTTGTTTCCTCAGGTGTAATATGGCAAAGAAAATGCATGAGTTGTGAATAGATGACTTCATATAGCTTTCAGGGCCAAAAAAGATGACTTTTCTATGCTCACAATTAATCTTACCCTCCTCAATTCCCCTCATTAATTGTCACTGCAAATGAGCAGCTTCCTAGAGAAGAACAAGACCCAAATAACTGTTGCAGCTGAAGGAATGGGGACTGCAGCTCAACTTCTCCAGCCTGAGAGCTGTACTGACACGAAGCAGCTAACACTGATCCACTGATCACAAAGCCCACAGGTAGTCCAGACAACCTGCCCTTTTTCCCACAAAACTGGCTGGAGTTGGAGAAGGAGCTGGGATAACTAGGAGGATGATGTAGACACAAGTCATGAACCCAAGGAAACCACATTCCCATGGTTCCAATACTGTACTACAAATACATGTGTTAACTACCAGCGGTGTCACCTGATGGGAGCATATCAAACCAATATTTAAGAAAAAAATAATGCAATCACTCACCAAGCTAGTGAATCCTACTGACATCATATGTGGGGGTTTCGAACACATTTTGAAGGAAGTAATTATTGATAGGTGGCTAAACAGGAGAAGAGATTAAAATGCATTGATGACTTGAAAAAAATAGATTATGCTACAAATCATTTTCTTCAATAAAAATGGAGACAAACATGCTTTCAGGATACTGGAAAAAATAACCTTTGGTTTAAATCAAGCCGTAATGAAATTGTTAAATGATGTTTATATAATTATGTCACATTTGACATGGTGTGTGCTCAATACACACTATGGTGATATGTAACATCATTTAGGAATGCATAACAGATAATCAGCAAAAAATCGATCAGTAAGTAGGGCTGACCATTATCCCTCTTCCTGCTTACACTCTCAAGTCTTCCAAAGACAATGTTTGACTATGATAAGATTTATAGTTAGATTTCTTAGCTAAATTGTGATTGAATTGTGTGATATATACAAAGGCTCATGTGATGGGACTACATAAACCTGTGAAAAATATGGGCCCAGTGAAGTTGAGGAGGGGGAGAACACCTAGAAATTAGGATATAGCCCCAGGAAATGGGTGAAGGATATGAAGAGGAGAATGTTCCTTGTTAAGGAACTGGAAAGGGAATTCAAACAGAAGAAAATTGGAGTGATGCAGGCCTGAGAGGATCCTCTGCAGCAAGGATATCACATCTGACTCAAGTGCTCCAGTGTATTATCACCACTGCCCTGGTTATTAGCATGGGAGCTCAAAGTGAATTGCCACTTAACCAAACCAAACCTACACTCAGCTGCTGTCTTCTGTGTAAGAGGGAGGGGGTGTTACATCCTTTGGTAGGAACAACATGACTTGTGGTTTGCACAGTGTACCCCAAGTTCAGACAGGTGGAGTAAAAACTGAAAACAAAGGAAAACAAAGCCCTTTCAGCCCTTAGAGATTCAATGTAGGAACATAAATTTACCCATTTTTCTGGATAGCTGTTCCCAGACTTCCTCCTCCTACATCCTTTATGAAACCTCCAAAATGCCAGAAACAGTGACACAGATTCAGTGCATTGTATTCCTTCTTCTGAACAAAGCTCTCCCATCTGGTTTCCTGATTTTCTAGGTGATAACTTAATGACTGCCACTGGTACTTCCTGGGATTACATGGTTGGGTTTTTCCACAATGCTTCTATCAACTCATGCCCTTCTTCTGAGAAAAAAAGTTCTAGATTTAGGTTAAACCATCCTGATAAAAATGAACAGTTACCCCCAGCATGGCTGTGTGCATTGAATAGGCTGAATTGAGATGTGTTTTCTTCATAAAAGGTATCACTGCAGTAAGAAAAGCCCACTGATCTCTTAGGAAGAATTAATTAGGCAGAAAAGAGATACTGAAAGAACCTGAGCTAAATTGGTGAAAATAGGAAAAAAAAGACACAGCGGTGGCTGGGGAAGTGAGGTAGTTAAGAGGAAAGAAGGTAACAATGAGTTGACCAAGGGGAGAAAGTATATGATGCATTATTTCATACAACATCATTGACAAAGTATGTCAATATCAGCAGATTCCTTGCTGGATCTGTGGCAGCCCTGCAGCTCCATCCTTCCAGCCCATGGTGGGGGAGCTGCAGCCAGCTTTGTTTCACTCACAAAGTGAGGAGCTGCATCGTGGGGCCCTTGTTAAAGTCCTAGAGTGGTTTAAGCAGCTTAAACTGCTTTATAAGCTTACAGTATCTAAGCCTTCAAAGCTGCTTAAAGCTATTTAAGCCGCTTAAGACACTTTAGTCTGTGGCGTGTGCAATGGGGCTGTACCAACACCCTGGTCTGTAAAGCAGAGTCCACCTTCATATTTACAGTCCCAGCAATGAAATCACCTCACTGGGGCTGCCCTGAGAAAGCTCAGCTCAGCTGAGTTCTCTCCTCTTGGGTCATAGAATCACAAAAGAACTCAGTTTGGAAGAGACCTTTAAAGGTCATCTACCCCAACCACCACTGTCCAATTGTCGCTCCCTGTACTTCGGGATTAAGGCTGCCCTTGACACCTGACATGTTTCTACCAGGGTCTTTGAAATTCCGCAAGTTTTTTACTGCTGTGGATCCACAGGTGGGGTGTCTAATGATATACCTGATGCAAGGCACACGTATTCTGTCAGTATTTATCCATTTGCACAGCAAAATTCACGAGCTCCAGTGGCTTTCTTATAAGAGAGAAAGTTCTTGTGCAGTACGAAATCCTTATTCTGGTGTCTAAATGTCCTGTATAGTTTTAAAATAACAAAAGAACCAGTGGATATTTGCTGAAGCATCTTGGGTTTGTTGTTGCTGAAATGGCTCCCGGGGTATTAAAGAGTCTTTTGTCCCAGCCACGTGACCGAAGAAGTTGAGATTCTTTGGCTCTGGTTTTCAAGGCTGTTTATTTGCTCTTACCTATTACATTCTTTTTCTGACCCACTGAGGTCTGTCTGGCAGGTTGGTTCATGGCACACTGACCGCCCTCAGGGTGGTGTTATCTTTTTATACTAAGAACTACGTGTACTTTATTTACAAAAATTTTCCAATACTTATCACCTATGTTAGACAGGCTGTCTCTACTCTAAGCCAATCCAGAAGTGCCACCATCAAAGCAGAAGATGGAGGCTAAGAAGAAGAAGAAGAAGGACAGGACATGCCCAGATTCCTCCATCTTGTCTCTTGAACCCTCATTCTAAAAACCCCAAAATTCTACTTTATCACCCTGTGATAAATTCACTATCATTCTATTCAAACTCTTGTGGCTTGTAACTCTTCGCACAAAGTTGGTAACTTTTTCCATGGGCTAAAATCGAAGGCACGGGTGTTTTTGACTCTGTGCCAAGGTCTCTGAGCCCCCTGCCAGGGTCTCAAGTCCTCCAGGGTAGTCAGAGGAATGTCCTGGGTTCCAACAGAAGTATAGCCTATAAACACTGAAATGAAATATTTATAAATTTCTGGGAAGTCATAACCCTGATCCTATCTTTGAGGATCTTCTTTTGCTAGATTAAAATAAAAATGGTGACCGAAAACACTTCCAGTTTACAGTCATATTTTGGTTAACACTACAGTCCACTCTGATGAGCACAGATTTCTCTAGAAAACATTTTTGAGCCAGTTATTTTCATATTAAGTAGTGACTAGAATTTGTCAGAAGTTTTAAATGGGTTTGAATTTCTAACAAAGACTATATTTTCTGAAAAAACTTAGCTTTAAATAGTAGAAAAATGATTTAGAAAACTAAATGGGTTTGCTCAGTTTTCCTTTGTGAGTATGATTTTAAAGAGATTTATTTTGAGCTAACACAAAAAATATCATATTGAAGAATGCTATTTTACTTGTACAATAATTCTGGTTGGCATTTCCTTGTGTATATGAGGGTTCTGTGCTCCCCTAGCTAAGATATACACACACACACAAATAGACATGTGTGGTGCACAATGACTGCAACATTTTGGGTTTTGGATGTTGAAATGCTCAGTTATAATTCAAGCCCTTAAAACTTTCCAACCTTTTCAAAACACATACTTTTTTTTTCTCATTCCCATTCTTCCAATTTTCCAAAACAGAAAAATGTCCTAAAACTTTGAATAGAAAGAACTACTAAAACAGAATTTCTCTCAGGTTGAGAAGCCTGCACTTGTTGGTTTTACTGATGTCTATATCTGTGCTGTTGTTTTGCAGACCCACTGACATGAAAACAAGATATTGTCCTTTTCCATTGGCAAAGATGATTTGATCTGTGTTTATTCTGGATATGTTTGTTTAATTCCTCATTTGAGCACTATCATAAATGGTTAGGTCATTACTGCCCTGGGAAAAGAGCTAGTTTAATAATTAACTTGTGCTTGCAAAGCTCTTCAACAGCTCAGAGAAATACAGTAGCTTGCACATGAATCATCGAAGTACACATTTGGATAGAATCTCAAGGGCTTATGTAGTTTGTTATTCCTCAACATTTTTAATCAAAGCTGTACCAAGCCTTCCTGAAGTAAAATAAAAACAAACCAAAAACCCCACAACACAAAATCAAAGGAAAGATGTTAAAAAATACTAAAGAACAGCCTCTGCAATATTCCATAACAGCAATTGAATGTGCTCAGAACCACACATGGAATTTTCAAATGCTTTCTTAGTGAAAATATGTTATGGATTACCTTGTGATAATTTGTATGCTCTGTCACAGCTCCAGTGATCTCAGCCACCTGCTACTAAACATGCACCTGGGCCATCTCCTAGCTTCAAAGTCCACAACTGTCTTGATAAGTGCAGATGGCAGTCCCTCTGATTTGTATCTAAAATCAATAATGCCAAGTATTATACAACCTTCTTGGGTAATATATTCCAGCAGTAATCTTTTCTTCTAGTTAGAATGGGTTACTGTCTTATTTATTGTAGTATGGCTGAAAAAGATTTCCTTGACATTCTGTGTGTCATTAGTGGGCATCAAAAACCACAAAACTACCCTCTTTGTGTAGCTTTTTATGTACTTAAAGACTGTTGAACGCCACATAACCATTATTATTATTATTATTATTATTATTATTGTTATTGTTATTGTTATTGTTATTATTATTTAAAACAAAACGAGAACTTGCAACCTTGCTTTATGTATCCAATTTTCCAATCTTCATCCTTGTTGATCTCTGGACTGCCTCCAGTTGATCTACATCTTTCTGAAATTATGGTGCCTCAGAATAAAACAGTATTTTAGCTGAGGCCTCACCAGTGCCCAGAAGAGCATGCTAATTATCTCATCTTACATTGTCATGAGGAGACAATTCAAGAAAATCTAGAATTATATTTATCTCTTTTCCTCAACAGCATCAAACTGTTGGCTCATTCATGACTCTCATTAATCACTAGATCTTTATCTGCAGTGGCATTTTGTAGTTATGCTTGTGATTTCATCCTCCCAAACATAGCCCTCTGCGATCGCCTTTGTTCAAAATTTTCATGTTGGATTTCACAACTTACCAGGATATTTTTGAATTCTAATTCTGTCCTTGAGCACATTCTGCAAATCGGTACATATTTGTCACCTACCAAGCTTATAGGAATATAATTATTTCTAATTCTGTCATCTAAATCTTCATTGAAATGTTAACAGAAGCCTATCCATTAGGAGCTGTGCAAGACATCTCCATGTGCAGCTACCAACCACCATGCATTAGGTTTACTTTTTACAGTGGATTGAATTAGGAGTGATTTCAAATGGAACAGCTTTCCCCAGTTCATTTATGAGCATGCAGGATGATGTCAAAAGTCTTACTCAGGTCAAGATACATCTTGGGTCTTACATACAGTCATTTGAACTGCTTCTCTTTATCTTTTGGACCAGTTGCCTTATTCAAGAAGGAACTTAGATTAGTATGACAAATTCATGTTGGATGCTTCTTATCACCTTCTCATGGTGTGTATGAATTTACTTCTCAATAATTTGTCTCACTATCTTTCTCAGTATTGACATTAGGCAGAGTACTCTGTAATTCCCTAGGTTCTTCCTTTCCCCTTTTTAAAAGCAGGAATGGTTATAACCCTGCAAACAGCCAATAACTTCTTAATTGTGTCAAAATCTAAGCCTGCTATGAATGCCAAATTTAAGAAAAAAAACCCTCACTAAATTTTTTTTCTTTTTTTTTAAACCTAGGAGCCATGATGGGAAGAATTAAGGAAGAACAAGGCTTTAAATCAAGTGCGTGTTTGGTTTAAAATAATGTGCAAAATGTATATTATAATGTCAGATTTCTGCTAATTACCAAAAATTTTAAGTATGATGCTGACTGTATTTCCTTCTTAGGGTGCCTAGTTGCTGTAGGCCCTGGTGATTTATCCAGTCCTTCAGGAACTTTCAGAGAGAAGTCAAGAGCCCAGTAGGTATTAAGTGAATTTCAGCAAGCACTAGAGACTTGCATACATCTCACTCATTCAAACATTCTTTTACTTGTTTTTTTCCTATTCTGGCATATATCCTTCTGTTAAAAAAAATAGCACTGTTAAGTACCTATTATCTATGCTTATGTGCATGTGAAGAAAGTAGCAAAATTAATAAAACTTTCCCTTAGCTCTGAGTGTTTGTTATTTGTGCCTCTGCCCTTCTCTTCCTGTAACTTCTTGGTATTTATAGAATCTCTCTTTCTTCCATTTTATGCTCCAGGAAAGTTGTAACTCATTCTGATTCTTTCTACTTTTATCCCCAGATGTTTTTGCCAGTGCTTTGTTACCCATCTCATATGCTTTGAGATTCAGAATAACAGACCACCACTTTGTCATCAAGCAGGATTGTCTTTATAAAACTCACTTGAGTATTTACATATTTCTTCTGTGTGCAAGTTTTAGGATCAATTAGACAGCCAGCCAGTAGGAGACAGAAAGTAACCACACAAAAACACGAAAAGTAGAGCTGATGTTTCTAGCTCTTATCATTCATCCCACACACATTCACAGCCCAGTTTTCTGGACTGTACATCAAAGCACAGGTATTTATGGCTGGACTTACCCTTTGGTATGTGCTTTCCCATGGGAGAAGAACTGTTAATCAAGGTCAGGGTTGCCCAAGCAGGCCACTGCTTCTACAATAGGCCCTTGATTTCACTCTTTGTAGGATTTCCTTTTTGATATTCAAGTCACTGGAGGATTCCTTATGCTGATGTGCTGGTCTATCTTATCTGCCTTTCATGTCATGGTTTGCTGGTGCACCTACAGCATGGTTTCACTTACAGGTTTATTTTCCTTATAATTTCTTCACATGGGACAGTTCCTAGCAGCACCCTGATTTGCTGTGATGAACAGTGGTCAGGTTTTTTATTAGCTTCATTTAAAACCAAAACCAAACCAGTGTGTTTCACCTGACAGTTTTCACATGAGAAAAACAATAGGTTTAAAATAGATAATATGTAGCTCTAAGCAACTTAATTATATCTCATTTAAAAAAATTACTTTGCCAATGAAAAAAGGCATGTCAGGGCTTCAGCGTGATGATTTATGATTCTGTCATAATGACAGATGTTCTTCATGCATCTCAAACATTGTAATCTGGGATCAATGTGCTTTTTTTCATGTTTGCTGGTAAAAAGAAATGCACTACATAAATACATTATTATTTGTCTTCAAGTCTTTGTTCTGCATTAGCTTGGGAAATTGGTTTGGTTTTGAGATGAGTTCTATAGTAAAGCCACTGTAATAGTGATAGTGTACCACAAAAGCAGCACTGCAGTTGGACACTTACCCTTGCTGGACACTCACCAGGCTGATATGCTCAAATCCAGGGAGGATCTGGCGTGCTGCTGTGCTCCCCTGAGCCTTGGCAGACTTCAGCCAGGGTATCCAGTTTCTCAGTTCATCCTGCAGACTGGGATTCCTGATCTTAAGCCCCTCTTGTCTGCATTCAGGATTTATTCCCCATACTCCTTGGCTGCTGAGAGGCAGAATTTGAGCCTAGCAGGAGAGACAATCAGTGGAGCATGAACGGAGAAAGGCATTAACTCACAGAGGAAGAGAAGTGACAAACTGAACCAAAAAAGGAGCTTCTTTCTGCCACTCCCCACCTCACACATTGCAGTTCAATAATTCTCCATCTCTAGCTCTTTCTTAGGTAGAATTGTTTTTGGATCCCATGTTTCTGCTTAGAGAACTGCTGAGAGATGCTGAAGGGCCACAACTTCAGTTCAATAAAGCAGTGGAGTGACAGAGACAGGAATATCTGCACACATATTTTTTTAAGTTTTGATGTTGCAGTGAAATTACAGCAAAGTTCTCTACCAGTCCATCTTAGGGATTGTACTTCTTCACAGCGTGGCCACACTGGTCACAGCTTGTGGGATAAACATAACTGAGGTTCAGAGCTTCTACAAACCATATCTCATTTTGCTGCAACAGCTTCTATGGGTTTCTTATTGTGAGGGTATTTCTCTGCAGTCCAGATTCTGCTACAGTTGCATTTATTGGTTGGTCTTGCTCAGCTCCAGGTTCTCAGAAAAAGGTGCAGAGAACCATCTTCCACAAAATGAAGAAGTTACAGGAAAACCCCTTTTGCCAGATATGATTTTATAGCCTATCTTCACTAGGAGAAAATGTGTGATCAGCTATAGATTCACCCTTAAAAACATAGTGAAATACTGCATCAAAGAATATTCGTTAACAGTGAACTCACTTGGCTGGTGACATTTTTATGAGCTTTTTGATAAGATAGGCTTGGGGAAGAATCAAATACAGAGAATGTCTGCACTGAAAAGAAAAGGGTGTTAATTCATCTTTCAGATCCCTACTTTTCACAAATGAGGTAAGAAACAGGTGCAATCATCAACAGGAAAGGCAAACCCTACATTTAAGACTGCTTTCATGATTATTACCAACAGAGGATGACATTGCTACATTCTGGGGTTTCCTGAAAGCTACATCACATATTAAACTAACCCAAGCCTGTACTGCTAGTTTTACTACATGAGTAGGAGGATGCATGGTAAGTAAAAGGAGATCTACTCTAGAAGATCTCTAAAGCCTCCACAAAGATGAAATTTCATTAACAAAGGGTGTAGTTTGGACAGGGTCCCAAGAGAAACAAAATGAACTGTGTGTGCTAAGGGATGCTGAGATTCAGGCTAGTCTGGGAGCTAGAGAGGCACAAGAGTGGATCTCCACTTCTGCTGAAAACCCCTGACCCTCATCTCAACCAGCTCCCCAGCTTCCAGATCACAGCTGGTGCACAGGACACAGGTACCGAGCAAGGGCAGGAAGTCTGTTCCCAGCTGTATCTGCTCATCTGGCCATGGTTTGAGATACCCAACCACAGGCTAAACTTAGCAATACAAGCACATGAAAGAAAATTGCTCACATGAAAGCTAAAAAGGGCTCATTTTCAAGGTGGTATGGCCTGTCCATGTCAGTTCTGCAGATCTTTAGATACTGCAAGGTTGAGGGCTCAGACTATTCTTTAGGGTTTAGAAAATCAACAAAAGTTAATCTTTAGACAAATGACATGCAAATAATTCACCATTATGGTGCAAATACAGAAATCAAGTTTCACACTTGGTTACTATTTTCTTACTTCCTCAGGGCTGCAGATCTTTCAATTCATTTGGTCTTTAAAAAAAGAAGCATATTACATTGCTCAAATCAATGCATTTTTCAGCTACTACACAAACTTACTTGGGGTTGAAATATTTACAACATGGCAGAAAAGCAAAGTATGAATGCAGTTCTTTGTATTATTGCAAAGCTCTTCTGTTAACAAAATGTTCTTTTTAGCTTTCTCCATTTCGCAGAAGGTTGCAAACAATAGCAGTAATCATATTATTTCTTTTTAATCATATGCCTTTCAATAAAACCCTTAAGGAAAAGAAAATTCTTGGTCATGATCATGAAGAGACATATTCATGCACTTCTAAGGTACAGTCATTCTGTTAACTTTAGTAATTTACTTCGTAGCAATAGGGTAGTTTTGAAGGAAATACGCAGACTGTACCCATAAAACCACATATTAACCGGTTTCTCAAAATGATGTTGGTGTGCACAAAGAAGATTCCTGTTGCATGAAACCGGAACTCTACAGCATTCCAGCTCAATGGAGTAATTGGTCCTAAATCCTTGGACAAGAAGGCCCAGTATGTAGCTAAGGTGCAGGCATCCCCCAAAGCTGTCAGACCCTGCAGAGTGGTCTCAAAGCCTGAGGGAAGCTGCACAGTGGGGTACTGCATATATCTTCCTCTTTGCTGCCAACTGCCCTTCCTCAATCAATTTAGCAGTGTCTATCCCTCCTGCTTTATCCTCAGTTAACCAAATTTCGGAACTAAAACCTTTCCTTTCTCATTTTCCCTGCCTTTTGCTGCTGAATCCATCTTTTTTGTATAATCTTTCTTTCCCCCACACTTCAATCTCTGCTACCACACTGGAAGCACCCTCTAACACCTGCCAAAACACTCAGGTGATTGCAGACTGCAGCCCCAGAGAAATTACATTTCCAACGAATGTGTACCATGATAGAAAGAGGAGTTTTTCAAGAGGCAGGATAACCCAGTGGCACTCAGAGGTGGAGCAAAGCCTTATGTGTGTAGTTGTAGCTGCAGTACGCTGGAAGTACAAGAATAAGATAAGAATCTTATCAAGGCTTCTCTTTCTCAAGTCTTGAGATCAAAGCCTTGAAGAGCTCAGATGTCACCCATAGCACTACTAAGGACAAAATCTCCAAATCCTCTTGCCCTGTGGTGTACCTGCTCTCCTCAAAGGAATTAGTGACCAAGGAGTAATGGTCAGAGGCTGCAAGACTAAAGTATGGCACACATTTGGACATGGCTCTGGGTTCTGAAATCTCATCTGAGGATGGTGAAAATATGACACCAACTTACAGAAGAGGACCTTGATGATGCTCTTCAGCATCCAAAAGTCCTGCACCCACCTTAGGTTATCCTGTCTGTCACAATCAGCATAGTCCCAATTGTTACATTTATTTTAAAATTTGTATCCTATATTCAGAAAACGCTGCAGCATTTGAGTCTCAACAAATATTATGGAAGGACAGTGGCAATTTTATGCTCTTCCAGACCAACATTATTGAACTGCTCAAACATGATCTTCACAAAGCATTGCAAACACTACTAGTAAAACACTGCCACTACAATACTTGGTCAGACCCATGACTGGTCAGGTCCAATAGGTAGTCTCAGAGCACAGTAATGCCAAATATCCATGAGTAAGTCTCATGACTCAACTGTTATTTTCAATAATTGGGGGTGGCTGAATATACACTATTGGAATTTAGTCAGGCAGTGATGATGATCTAGTATTTCTCCATGAAGTTGTTAGTTCTGATGCAATTAAAATGTTAACCATATGTGCATTCCTTTTTAATTACATGTTTAACCCAACAACGTATTGAAACAACTAAAACTGAGAAAATAGCTTAAATTTTTAAAAAATCTTTTGAACTCTAAGGATGCTAATCTAGGAAGATTACTCATCATCTTCCTCAATCATTTCCATGTTTGCTTGCTTTCTGGAGAAGTGCACATAAGCACTCACTAGAAATGCTACTGCCTACTTCAGTCCTGCTCTAAGAGAATCCTCCAGTGAGCCTTTGCTACAAATGCAAAAAAAGTCAGACAGAAGTTGTGTAACTGTGAGATAATGTTGCAATTCTTTACACCACTCAGGATTGATAAGAAATTGGGTGCCTTTTATTGTCAAATAATCCTAAATATGGGATATAGGAAAAAGATTTGTTATAAATTTAAAAATATTAAGTGGACTTGATTTCTTTTTCTCACCTTCATAATTTTTTGATTGTGAAGAGAGGCTCATTGCATACTAGTGGAAATGCAAACACTTTGAGATAATTAGTTTAATTTTGCAGACTGGCTTCCTTTTGAGGTCTCTTCATTAACCCATCAGCCACAGCCAGCCTTTGCACATCCTGTGCCCCTCATCAAAATGTGTTTTCCTCAGCCTGCAGCCCAGCACCTACAGCTCATTCTCCTGGGGTATTATGCATCTCCTCAGCAGCCTCTTTGTATGCGCTGCCCATATCTACACCAAGCCGCTCCCTCTGTACCCTTTTCTTTCTCATCCTTTGTTGAAGCCTGCATTTATTTTCAAAGACTCCTCTACTCAGCCTTTTATGTGCAGTGCTTTAAATCCTTTTATTCCCCTGAGCATTCCCAGCTATCCATTCTTTCTCAGAGAGGGAGGTGGATCTTCCTTGAAGTCATTGTTCAGGGAAAGAAGACTAGGCTCCATTATTTGATTGATTTCACAAGTCATTTAAATGAATGGTATGTAGGCACAACTAGCAAATGCTTGTTAAAATGGTTAATTTGATCATTTCTTTTCTGTGATAGCGGGAGAACAAAAAAATTACAAAATGAATAGCTGAGCAAAATGGCAAGAATTATGTTTTGTCCTTTGAAATAATATTAAATGACAACATAAATCCTGTAGAAATACTTATGGGATATTACTATATCTACAAAGAGTTCATTATATCTTACATTATTAGAATGAAAGACAAAGAAATGAGTGAATATATTATGATGTTAAAGCTGCACCAATTTTTATTTAAGCAATCGCATTACTAGCAGTGCAGTGTGCCAGAAAAATTACTAGTTCAGTGACAAAAACCCTTTTCTATTACAAAGCTCCTTTTAGGGTAATTAGCAACAGGACAGAAAATAAAATATAAAATATCTTTAAATGTAAGAAAAATGGGAAATTATTCTGATGATCTAAATTTGCTTTAAGCATTTGCTTGTATGATAAAATCACTATAATGATGTATCTAACTTAGTGGTCTTCACACAGAAAAGATTGAACACTTAAGCAGAGTAATAAGACAGGAAAGACAAAGCTATTGAAACAAGACTTTGCTATGATCAGCCACACTTATGTACTGTTTCAGTCAATACCAGAAATTTTGTAATTACTGAGAGGAAAAAAAAAGTTTTTTTTCATTAAAAATAAAACTGTCTACCATCAACTTATTAAAAACATAAACAACTTCCTTGTTTATAGCTGAAAGATCTTAGGAAAAGTGATCAGGTTAAGTTTCTATTCCCAAATATCGGGATGTGATTTCTGATGGCTTTATTGGGGGTTGCACCTGTAATCTGTGAAAGGAGAGAAAAATATGGACATGGAAACACAGACTTCAGAGTGATGTCTGACAGTGTCTGAAACCAAGCCTGTGACAATTGCTGAAAGTATGGTTGGAACTCACACCACTAAATTTTACCAGGTGAGTGCACTGATGACAGGTATCCTGTGTTTGCAGACCTCGTTCAGCCATAAATGTGTTCTTTAATAGCAGAGCCTTAGTCTTAATTCTGGAATTTCCTATTTCCTAATTTTCCTCAGCATTTGTTAACCTCCAGCCCTGGTTCCAAGCTTGCCCCTCTTTTCTCAAATAGAGCAAAGGAGCTGCAGTAACTCACAACTCCTGCCTGGCCAAGAACTTCTCCCCAGCACAATGCAGAATGCAGATGCATTATAGCCAGCACTTTGCTGCCTATTTTTTGCTATTTTAATTTATTTTATGCTATTATTGCCAAACCCTTTGGCAGCTCCAGTCCTAGGGGTGCCACAGGGGTGCCACCTGCGCAGAAATCCCAGCTGCCAAAAGGCCTCTAGAAGCCAAGGAAAAAGGAATAACATTGCTTTAAGGACTACATTAAAAAGTTTTTGAGGTCTTATTGCAGTTGGCCATTGGACTAAATTGCCATAAGGCACTCCCTTTAGTGGCACAAGTAGGGTTCCCATGAGGGGCTGTTTCTCCTTAGTGGTTAGTCCTTCAATTGTGTATTCTGTCTGGCAATAACTTTACCATACTCAACAAGAACAGAGTCATATTTCATCCATCTCTTTCTAGCAGTGATTGGGAAGCACCTTGAAGCTGGTTGTCGTTATTAAGCTTGCCCATGCTGGCAAGCAGTTTGCTAACACTTCCCAGACCAGACAGCAATAACCCTTTGTTCCATGTTAAGCCTATCAGAGCTCTGGCAATGGATCATTTTTATCAGAAACGTGCTCATTTCTTGATTGAAATTCCTACAATCTTTCTGAAGTCAGCTTGGAATGTGTCTGAAATGTCAGTCACTCTTACTGAAGTCTATGCAAAGCAGTGATTGCAACAAAGCAAGTATCCTTTAGGATGTATAGTGCCTTCCATAGTCCAGTCTTTCAAATGCATGCAGAGATATGTTTGCATAATTTTTATTATTTATGCTCTAGACTTCATCACTTTTCCATATTGAAATGTGATGATTTCATATTCACTCCGTGGCAGCATATGCTGATCATTCTGAAAAATATTAATCATTTTTCTACAGTTCTTATTCTATACAGCCATTGCTCCATCATTTCCATCTTTGCAGTGGATGAAAATTTACCCACTGGTGTCATTCTAAGATGATAGTCTGCTACCAGGGCCTCACTAGCAGCATAAAGCATATGTTTAAAGAATTAATTGAATAAAGAAATAGGAACTCAGTGGCAGGAAATAGCATTATAAACTTTAGAACACCAGGAGCATAATTAGTACTGTGGCATAATGATGAAAGAAGGCAATAAAATAATTTTACTTCACTCTGTAATTCTTAAAGCACTGAAAATTAGCTTGTCAGCAGGGAAGGGTTGGTTTCTTTTCTTTCAATTTCATCTGCATGCTGTCTTAATGTTATTTCATTTTTAAAAGAACACAGAACACAGTGAATACTATACAAACGAATTTTGAAGTCACATGAATGAATGTATTTTTTCAGGCTGAGAATCTCAATTTAGGAGAGTTTTTAGTGTCTGGACAATCACTGGTTCTGTGGTCCCAGGAAAAATCGCAGGATGTGACCATTTTATCTGTCATATCTGCCAGCCATGGAGGCTGAGAAGGGTGGAGATAATAGCGTCTCTGTACCAGCCTTATCCAAAGCACAGAGAGATCACACTGGGGGCAATTTGACAAATTCAGAGAGATGAGAAGAACCAACATGCCTGATATTTTAAATTTAGTGGAAAACAAAATAACCTAGTATATCTTATAAAGTAATGGTGGATAAATGATGTAAAGGAGTAGAACACTAGAACAATTAGAGTAAAACTGTATTAGGAACAAAATATCAAAGGACGCCAAGTGCCATCTCCACTTTCTGTGGATGCCCATGCCAAAACATCCCCTGCACTGCTTGTTATTTCTACCCTGAATCAGAAAGCCATTATTTATGTGCTGATCAGAGAGATCATTGTGCCACAAGTGTGGAAAGATGACTGGAGCCCCCTTGAACAGAGGACTGGGGGTACAATTGGAGGAAATAGAGGAGTCATTCACATTCTAACAGAGGTGATAACAGTCCAGAAATTAAAGGGTACAATACAGTGGCTGCTCCCTGGATGGAATGGGGCTGGCATGCTCAGAGACCTATTCCACAGGGATTCCCCAAACACACAATCTGAAACTGTGAGCACCTGCTGAGGGGGATGGGATGGAGGGTGGAGGGAGCAGTGTGGAGAGACTGCAGCCAGGCGCTGTTGAAATCTTTGCAGGGAGGGGAACTCTATGGTGAAATTAGTCTCCTTGGATGAACTTGGTTAATGATATAATTGTAATTTTAACACACTCCTCCATCCCAATGGTACAACCCCTCCTTATTGGGCACGTGCTCTAAATTTTTTTTTAGCTGTGTCTTTAAAAGCAAAGCAAGAGAGTTTTATACCAATCAGTAACAAAGGTATGTATGACTAAAGTCACTCAAGTTCCACCTAAGCATAAAGAAATGGTATAAGCTGAGCATGGGGGAACATTAGGTATCAGTACTGAACTTGATTAATATCCATTTCACTGTTGGATATTTATTTCCTGTTGACTGTATTTATAATATAACTATGATACCAAACTGAAACATATTGGATGATATCCAATTCTGGATGCAATCTGATTCTCTGCTTTTCATTTACCTTTATCTTCAACAGGGGACGGGAATTCAGATTTCTTTAGAAAGAGAACAGTCAGTCTGAGTTTCCATACATAGTCAGTTTGCTGCTTTTTCATTAAAACCAAATTTAGACTGACCTAAACACTTCTCTGAACTGATTTATCTGACATGGAAAACTTCAGAATACTAAATCATTGACAGTCTCATTTTATATTAATAAATGTAGGCAGGTGTATTGGCATCTTATAGATTCATGTCTCTGTGGTATAAAAACACAAGAGAAAAAAAGGCAAGACCTGACAGAGCTTTAAGTCTAATGGAGACAAGCTTGGTCAAGAAATGGGACTGAGTTCTCTTATGAGAAAGAGGGACAGGAATTATAGGCCTAGAAGATAGGATTTGGTGATGGGATTTAAGGCAACTCAGAAAGCCATTTAGTCTATTCCAGATGGTGAAGGCAGCGTGGGAGAAGGAGCTCAGTGCCAACAGAGGCAAAACAAGCAGGGGAAACACAATATTTAAACATTTTTTCCTGAATTCTGCAAAAAGCCTCTATTCAAAAAGTATAAGGGTTGCAAAGGTGTGTTCCTGAGGATAGGAAATGCCTGATTTAATGTTTCCCAGACAAATTAAATTTGTAACTCTTACATGCACTGTAAAATCTTTAATTACAGGATAACATGTACCTTTTACATAGCACCTTTAGCCTTTCTGTGCACATGGATGGCATACCATTCACGATTGTGATTCATTAGCCTGTTTTGTCCTCATTGCTAAGTGCATGGCCTCATGCCTCATTTACTTTATCCTATTCAAACTCTGGCCTGAGTACACAATTAGTAACATTCTCACGGGATCACCCATGTAATTTATTGCTATACTACTTATTGCTTCACAAATATTAAGTAATATCTCTAACCTCCTTGTAAGATCAGGTATTTTTTCTTATTTTTAGTTTTAGAATAGTGTGAAATTTTGAAAGACTGGTTTTTGGGTTTTTTTGGGTTTTTTTTTGGTAAAACCCACATTCATCTGTGATGGATTCATATGTGGGTCTCATCTAGAAGAAATGGCCCTTCACCACTTCCTTTTTCCATCTCTATGTGAAGCTGGAATCCCTTCCTCTTCAGGAATACCATGTCATTTGGCATGATAGTGAATCTCTACCTTTGATTGTTTGGGGACAAGTCTATCCCACTGGGCTATCTGCAGCCTGAGCTCTGACCAGGCATTTCCTTGGGCAGCAAGGTGAGAAAGTGAATTTTTTCACCTTTCCAAACTCTGAAAAATGCCTATTATATGATTGGCTCCTGGCAAATATTAAAATGAATACTATATGTTATGTTAGAAAGTTATGCTGTATTAATCTCTTTTAAGTAGTGTGGTAAATGTAGTTTTTAGGCTATAGCATAATATTAAAATAGAAACTATGTGCAGTAAGATACTTTTTGTAACTACCTCAAGGAATGGATAAAATAATCAAGAAATTCTTCGCACAGAGATAACAGCAACAAGACACCGAGATTTCAAAGAAGAATTATTGCCTCCTTATTGGGAAAAGCCAGACGTTTGAAAGGAATGTTTGCATAATGCATGAGATATATGAATATGCAACAGGCTATTGCTTTTAAGGGTTAATCCTTTGTTAGCAGAATGGGCTTCTATGGCAGAGTGCCAGACACCCGGACATCCGTAATTCTTTGTTTTTTAATGTCCTAACTCTGATTGTCCGAATTCTTATGGCTCTAATTTTTATTACTATTTTTTATAATTATTTTATTACTATTAAACTTTTAAAATTTTAAAACAGGTGATTGGAGTTTTTCACACAAACATCTGTTTTGAGGAGAGAAGACAACTGTGCAACCAGAGTCAGAACACAGGTATACTGAGCTGCTTTTATCATGATCCTGTACATTCATGTCAGCCACCTTTACTTTTAGAAGTTGATATTTCATTGCTCCCTGTGAAGCTGAAACAAGCCAGAGTTGCTGCCATAACCAGCAGGAAATTTTTCCAACAGAAAATAACATTAAGCACATTTCTCAATCCTCTGCCTTCCCAGACCCATCAGATCCCAAGTTTAGTAGAAGAGCTGCAAACAGCTCTGTGATGAGCTTTAGAAGAAGTATCAGCCTTGGTATGGATAGAGCAAAAGTAGAAACATGTTGATGTGGGAGAACAGGAAGAAGTGGAAGAAAAAGGGATGAAAGAAAAGCATGTGTTAATGGCATCTAAATTAGTAGATCATAAAGTCTCCCTCACAACTATCTGCAGTTTCTATTTATAGAAACATCCAGATTGAGAAAAACAAAGGACAACTTAAATACAACAGCCTACACCCAGAAAGAGACAAAAGAACAATGAGTTAATCAGCAGTTTTACCTAAGGACTCACAGAGGTGGGACAAAAGGAGGGACAAATGATTCATAGTCACTGGCAACTTTTAAAAGGTGTAAAAGACACATTCAAGAAGCCAACCACATGACTGCCATAAGAACAATCCAGAAGATGCCATGAGAACTAAATAGGTAACTTCCATAATTCTTTGTGGCCACAAATATTTTTGTAAAGATCACATGCAGACACACCTTCAAGCTTCTCAATAGGAAAGAACAAGCAAAACTACTAGAAGAATGCTTGTGCCTGAGTGATACCTGGTTTGTACAAAATAAAATTACTTTTCTTTCTTATGCTGCCTCTTGTTGAGGGTTGCTCCATTAGTTAAGATTTACAGAGCAGTTCTAGATGCTGGATGCCTCTCCACAGCTCCCCTCCCACCAACTGAAACCTCAATGTATAAATCAGCTGCACTGGCTAAGCAGCAGTACATGCTCACAAGTGTGATTTCCTGGCAGAAATCGTGTTTGATTTGAGCCCCAGGCTAGATCATGGAGAAGAATCAGCACACAGTGAAGGGTTTTGGGTGGGCATGGGTGTATGTCTCTGGCTCTTGTACAGGGACACAGCTGCAAGCCAGCATTTGAGCATTGCTCAAGGAATGCTACATAGATTTCAAAAGATGATCTCAGACATCCAGCATCACTCCCTGTCCCTTTATTTGGTCCTCTGTAATCCCTGATAAGCTGTGTCGGTTGCCTCTACTTCTGCAGAAACATGACATTCATCTCCACTCCCAGATGCCTGCAAAGTTTAGGTCATCAATCCCCTGAGGTACCAGCAAATCTTCATAGGTTGGGGAGGGGATTCTAAATACTAAAGCCTCCAGAGTCTTTACAAACAGTTGCTCCTCCCTTGCCTGTTAATGACTTTGCAAACTCCTGCTGCATGTAACTATAGACACACCTTTAAATGTTTTATAAGATTGTGGTAGCCACCCATTCATCATTTATAGTTGAGAACTAAAATATTTTGCAGGTAACTGTAACACTAGAAAGCATTAACAACTGTCACATAGTGAGAATTTCTTGTGTATTATAAGAAAGCGGTAACATCAGCATAAGTAGCATTTTAATATTCAAAGCACTTTTAACAAGAAGCAATCCATATAGGATCATTGTAACAGAGGTAGGCATTTAAAAGAGATTCAAACTATTTCATTTTCATACAGCACTGCAAATAAAAGCCTAGGTTACAGCTTTATGCTATCAGGGCTGAAAACTCTGCTTACATGTGAATAAGTAGTACATACTGTAGTTGTATTTTCCTGTACACCATACTCTGCCCTCCTTAGAGATAAACTTTTAGTTTGGGCTCCATTAAATTACTGCAGAACAGGCTACAGCCAGGCAAAAGAAACTGCTTCACTGAATGGCTAGCTACAAATATAATACTTGGTCACAATCAACATTCCCAGAGAATTAGGTTATTTTCTATATCTAAAAGCTAATCCTTTATCATAAAACAGGTCCATGCCATTGTAAGCAAACAGAAAATAACAGTACAATAAATAGCAAAGGACTGGTTTGTTTCCTCTGCTTCACTTGAGCAGTGCAAGGGGACACCAGTGAGAGTGATAATCATGGCCAAAGACATTGCACAGTACAGCTGTAGCATTTGAGTAACAGTCTGAGGACACATTTGTCCATTAGGTTCAACACTCCTTAAATATTTTCTGTGGTGGCTAAGAGTTGGCCTGGAGGCCTCACAGTTATAAATAATCCTAATTATTATTATATAACTAACATATAACTAATTACATAACTAGTAGTTATATAACTCAACCATTCTAGGCCACTGGGGATATTGGCAGCTATTGGCCAGTTAGCTGGGAGGCAGCTGATTCAGCCAATCAGAACTAACCACACAGACTTTTGGTAACTATTTAAATGGAACTGAACTCAGTAAAAATTGGCTTTTGCTACATAAACTTTGTGTGTCGTGTCGCACCCGTCTCTACTGCGACAATTTTCCAGCCCAACCAAGTCCCTCATCTGGTTCATTGCACACATAACTATGCTGGCACAGAGGTTGGAAAAGAGCAGCAGAAAATTGTGTGACAAAACACTGAAGGGTAAAGTGCTTCTTGTGCCCTCACCACTGGCAGTCAAAGAAGGCTGAAGATACACCAATGCAAAGACTCTCATGAAGTTCATCGTCACGTCCTTTAAGAGCACGGCAGCCTAGTTTAGTGGTGGATTTGGCAGTGTTAGGTTTATGGTTGGACTTGATAATCTTAAAGGTCTTTTCCAATGTAAACAATTTGATGATTTTGTGATCTTACTGTGATCTTTGTGGTCTCCTTCCTCAAGGTCACTAGGACACTATATTTTAGAACTAAGCACTGAGAGGCCCATGGCAGTACATTCAGGAGAAAGTCCAATCTTATGAAATGGTCAATGAAGTGTAAACACTAGGTTTTGAGACAGCTGATCAAATAGTAAGTCCACACGTATTTAGCAGCAATTTATCTGTAATGTGATAAAATAATACAAGGAACAGCTTTAGAGCAGTAAATCAACACAACATAGCCATCAACTAGCTTCTGTGTATAACAAATGCATACAAATCACCAAACCTGCTCCTGATATTCAGACCTGAAGTGAAAAAGTCAGAGCTGTTTTTTCCAATCCTGCATGTGGTTATAGTAACAATTACTTCAAAATGGACCTTTGTCTGACCAGGTATTGTGAAATCATTGTCCTTGACAGAACTGTGGTCTGGCTGCAAGAGAGGGAATTATCCTCTTTGATTCCAAAACCATATGAAACCCAGTTGATGGTTTTTTGAGAGTATGGAGACTCACCAGCCTGACAGCTCCTGGCAAAGTTTAAACAACTCTTAGAATGATTTAGGTTGAAAAGGCCTCTAAGATCATCAAATCCAATCCTTAACCTACCACTGCCAAGTCCACCACTAAACCATATCCCTAAGTGCCAGGTCTACACATCTATTAAATACCTCCAAGGATAGTTATTCTCTACTTTCACCTGGGCAGCCTTTCCAGTGCTTGTCAACCCTTCTGGTGAAGAACTTTTTTTCCTAATATTCAATCTAAACCACCCCTGGTGCAACTTTAAGCCTTTTCCTCTTTTCACTTGCTACCTGGGGGAAAAGGCCAACCCCCAAATCACTACAATTTCCTTTCAGGTTTTTAGAGAGAGCAATAAGGTCATTTTTTTTGGCTAACACAGCTCATGCCTGATGTATATTGGGAGCTGTGTCCTTAATTCAAAGGAAAACTATCTAAGAGGTGGGGTAGGAGGGACAGGAAGAGATAAAGGGCCATTACCCAGCCATTATCACCTGCAGATTGCTGTCTCCTGCAGCCATTGTCTTGGCATGGTGATTGGCAGTTTAGTCAGAATCTGCTAAGTCATGGAAATGGCACAGACAAAACTTCCATGCTGGAAGGTATAAAAATGTCTGTTTAAGCAAAAAGGTTTGGAAGCTGATCCAAGAGCAGTTGCACTGGGGCTGCTGTGGTTCCTGGTGTGATACCAGGGATACCTGTGCAGTGGCAGAGTAGGAAGGATGAGCATCTCCCCACCAAGTTAGGTAACTGTTCTGCACATTGGTGCATGAGTTGAGTTACAAGTTGTCAATTACAAGTTATGAATTAGAAACCTCATAACTTATGTGATGAATTACTGAATTCACATGCAGACTACTCTGTGCTAAGTGAGCCCTTGTTTGTTGTGTTTCTTCCTTTCTGTCCTGGACTGCCAAGCAAATTGTATTCTATTTGCCATCTGTATGGCAGTTTTGCTCTGTTAAGTGGGCAGTTTTTCCTTATCTCTTCCACAACCACTCCTCCCTCTGGGGAGACATCTGCTGATAACAGGCTATTGAATGTCACTGCATGGCTGATAAGAACTACAGCATCCCATTGTGAGATGCTCCACCCAGAGGGAAGAGCCAAGCATTCCTACCCAGATATATTCTTGAGATTCTGGAACACCAGCGTGGCTTCTCCACTGGATTCCCAGAGGAACAGCTGCCTCTTCCACTGGATCTTCAGAGCAAGACTACACCCTTCTACAGGATCCCTGTTCCAACAGAACCACCGCTGACACTCCAGGAGGGCTGCAGCCACATTTCCAATTGGACTGCTACCAACACCCTGACCAACAGGGTGTCAGGTTGTGTTCTGATTCTGTCAGGGTTGTTTTGGTTTACTGCACTGTTTATTTTATTTTCTTCCCTAATAAAGACCTGTTATTCCTGCTCCCATATTTTTGCCTGAGAGCCCCTTAATTTAAAATTTATAGCAATTTGGAGAGAGGGGGTTTACATTTCCCATTTCAGGGGAGGCTCCTGCCTTCCCTAGCAGACACCTGTCTTTCCAAACCAAGACACTTTCTTTCTCAATGAGCTTATAAAATAAAGCTTAATTTACAGAGTACATTGCCCTATAAATCTGAAATACCCAAACAGACCATGACAGCAGTCCTTAAAAGTTCATTTGATTTCTATATGACTTGGTCTATTACAGCACAGAAGAGTTAATGAAAATTTTAATTAATTAACTTCAACTTATTGGGAAAAAGTAAAAAATTACAGAAACCCCAACAGCTGAAGCCTGATACACACGAAAGTTTGCCCACAGCTAGACAGACAGGTGAGCCTGGGAAGCCATATTCACTGTTTTGGTCACCTAAGATGCCTCTGCAACCAGAAAGATGCACACATTCATTATTTTGATTACATTAAATACCCTTGAAACCAAAGAATTACAGACCCCAAATAAACTTATTTTAAAACCAGACTGGACTAGATATTTTGTTTTCTACTACACATCTGCCATCAAAGCCTGTAATCTAATAATTTCTGGTCTAAGTTTTACTGTATCATTTCCTATGTGACATTAGCAAAATTCTATCACGTTTTTCTAGAGACATCAAAACTTATACAACACAACTGCTTGTGGAGACTCTGTATTTAATTATATCACTTTGTGCTTTATATAATTAGACTAGGGTGAGCCACCTCGATTAACCTCTTCCCCAGCCTTTTGTCTGTAACTGCTTCCCTGATGATCACAATAATTATCATTGCAACACACTGGGAGCACTTTTTTAAGGAGACACAGTTCTTTATCTGTGATTTGTTTACAATCATGGTCTCAGGCCAAGAGTTTGTAGATGATTGTATGGTCTTTTTCTAGGAATACAGCCTGTGAGTATTACTAATTCCCTGTAAAATGCTTGAAAAAAATACCCTGAGTTTGAGGGTGAATTCTTCTGACAGTAAAAAAAGGAGAGGAAACAGAACTGGGATCTGTCCTACTAGTACTCTGCCATGGAATAGAATTCTCTTACATCAAGCAGTCCCTGAGAGCTACCAGAGAAGGTCAGATGCCAGGAGAGGATACTTTTCCTTTTAATGCTGTGCCTGTATCCCTGGTGGTTTATGACATTCCTTGGGAGTGTTCTTAGCAGTGGACCAACTCATTAGGTGCTGTCTTGCCACGATCATGTTGCTAAGATGATCCTGGCCCTCAAAGCTTCCTGTATCCCTAAGCAATGCAGGCAGGGTAAGAGGGAAACCCTGGCCAGGCACACCAGTGCCAGCAGCCACAGCCATGGATCTGTGGCTGGAACACTGGTGGTCTGCTGTACTCCCAGTCTGCCTTGGGGTGGAAGAGGAGTGTTGTCAGGGCTGGTGAAGTGAGACAGCCAAGGAAGTGGCTGCCAATGTGGTCCTGGGAGCTGTGGCACAGAGGCAGTGGTTTACAGGAGGCGCTGGGGATGGCAACCACACTGTTTGCAGACACGCTGCCTGCACGCACATGAATGGAGCTGAAGAAATGTGGCAAGAGAAAACTAAACAGAAGGTCTGTGACATGACTTGCAATAATGAATATCTGGTTGTATAATCCCGTCCCAGGTCTGCTTCTGGCGGGCAGCAGAAGCAAATAGTCACTGACAGGGTAAGGCAGACATGAACAGACACTGAAGAGGAAGCAGAAACAGCTCCCTCTCTAGAGCTGTTAATAACCTTTACCCTGGATGGATGAGAAGCAAATTGTGCAAACTCACACCCACACACACAAATTACCATTATAGCTTTTAAGATGCTCCACCTCTGGAAGCAATTTGTTGTTGTGTAGGCTCTTGTTTAAAACAAGCAGAAGGGACAACCCAAATGCAACCTGCTGCACCATGGATGCCCACTCCTGGTTAGATAGGATGTGCCGTGCCATGCTCCTGGAGCAGCACAGAGATGGGACCTACAGGTTTCCCAGCAACACCATGGGAGAGGCTGGCCAACACTTCTCTTCTTATGCTTCTCATGCAGTATTTCCTTCTCCACAGAATAATACAAGATCTTCCCTAATTTAGCAGCATCTGTATTGAAGTTCTGCTACTAAATAGCCTATCTGGCAAAGTATGGCTATTTTTTGTCTGTTCAAAACAGCAAGTCAACAGCAAATGTTACCTTCTTGGTAAAAAAAGTCATTCAGTAGGCATCTCTAGCTCTGAGTTACTATGTTTTCATTTGGACTGGAATATTCTTTATCTGTTGCAGCTTTTAACATTATACTCTCCCCTATAAGTACCTTACATACCCCAGCAGCCAAAAATTAAAGGATGCATTTCCCAAATAGGTGTCAAGCCTTGAGCATCTGTTGAGATTGATCCCATTCGTCACCAGAGAAAATTGAGCCCAATTTATGTTCTTTGAGAAAAGTCTCACGTCACCATAAAATCCCAGAGCAATTTGTCTAACAACTGTCTACTACATCCAATATATATTACTGGCAATCTTACCCTCAAAGGGAGAGGATTCTGAAATGTTTAGTAGGAGAGCCACATACCCCAAGCAACACAAAATCCCTGCCATAAACTCTGCTAGGACCTCTTACTCTGTAGTGGGTCTCTGTCACCTCAGGGGCCAGAATTTACTGACCAGTGAAAGCCCATGCCATGGTTGCACCTGATTTCAGCTCCAATCTGCATGCACTCCTTGTCAAAATCTCAGTTTCCAAAATTGCCTGCTGCCCAAAGCATTTTCAAATTTCATGTAATCCTCAGGGATTCATGTCAAACATGGGTCAGGGCACTGTTTTGATCCTTCTAACCAAAAGAGATGCAAAATTCACCTCAGCATCCCTGGTTGTAGGGAGGATAACTCACTGTCATTTCCATAAAAGCCCCCCAGCATCCAACTGGCACTTTCCCTGCCTCCTGCAGACCTGTAATTACACTCCTGCCTCCCTCCTTGCATTCCTGCTCCTGAGCTCCCCAGCTCAGGATCTGTCACTTTCCAGCTATGGGTTTGTTCTGGTTGACATCCAGTCCTGGTTGAAGTCCAGGGCAGGGCTCCCACTGCTGATAAGCAACAAGGTCTGCATGGCCAGGGGGCTCAGGCAGCCCGTCTGTCATGGTTTGACACTGGCACAATGCTAGTGCTTCTATGAAGATACTTTTTTTTTGGTTTCTGCTGTGAGATGTGATTAGGAATAAGCAAAGCAGGCTTTTACTTAGGGAAAAAAGAATTAGAATTTTATTAACTACTTTACAACTACAGATAAAAAGGAACACACACACAGGGAAAATGAAAACTTCACAAGTGCATTTCTTCTTTTTTTTACTAAATTTCTAATACAATATATTTGGTTTTTCAAATCATTAACTTTCGGTCTAGCACCACTTTTTAGACAATCAATCTTCAGTTCATCAAGAGGAGAGGAGTCTTTTTTGTACTATGGGCTTTTTTTGGAAATACAGCTGAAGCTTCGTGTGTTTTTGTGTTACTCGTGGCACCGCCCGGAGTACATCTGCTGTCGTGACTTCTTTTTTTCATGTTTAGTGCTCTCACTACTGAACACGGACTAGAACTGCTTCTAGGGTTGTCTTTTAAGGATGCTCTGTTTTGATTTAAAAAAGGTACAGTCTCTTTTTTGGGACACTTGTCTCTACAATTTCTCTTTTGGGACACTTGTTTCTCTTATATTTTTTCACCCCCTGGGGCCGAGGGGCATCAACACTGAACTTTTTTGGTTTTGAGGCCATTGCCTCCCCCTAGAATGCAGTTTCTGTGTTACAAGGAACATGGTTCTGTCTATGGCTATACAAAAAGAGTCTAGCAAAAGCTAATCTATCATTTCTTCTCACTAGGATTTTTTTCTATTCTTCTACTATCTCTCACTCGCTTAGACTTCTCTTACATTGGCTTATTTCTTTCTTCATCTTTTACTCTATCTTCTAGGAGAGGTTAATGATCTGTAAAGTTTTCATTCTCTAAAAAGGGGTTAAAAGTTTTTACAAGCGGCTGGCTGAACCCCCTTTTCTTTTTTGTTTCAGCTGTGCTGCCGGCGCAGGCTCATGTTTATCAAGCTTCAAGGTTACAGTTTCAGGCAGCGGCTCTTTTTCTCTCTCTCTGTGTCTCTCAGGGGGGGCTGCCGGATGGCTCTTGGTGGCTCTCTTTTTCTCTCTTCTACTTTTTTACTCTTGGGCTCAGGCTTACTTCTTTCGGCTACATGGCTTTCCCCTCCCCCTGCCCAGCTAGCAGCTGGGCCGGGGGAGAGACTTGAACTCTTTCTTACTGGAAACTCAAGAGAACTCTCTCAGGGGAGAGCTCTGCTTTTAACTCTGTGTTCTCAGAGGCGTGTCTATGTTTCAATGGCCAGGTTAAATGCCAATATTAAAGTTTGAATATCTATTGGCCAAAAACACAGCATCTTAAAAAACACATTTCCTGTCAAACCACCACATTCTACCCTTCGCCTCTGAGAACACACTTTCTAAAATTATTAACAAAATTACAAAACACTTCAACACTTCTACAAAACAAGAAAACTTTCATCTCCAGATTTTACTATGCATCTACTTTAACTCAATACATGCTTTGTTCTTATTTTTCTTTGGTCCCATCTCACAGCTTTACTCACAACTTTAACTTATCATTTCCCCAAAATTCGATTCCCGGTCAGGGAACCAAAAATGTCATGGTTTGACACTGGCACAATGCCAGTGCCCCCATGAAGATACTTTCTCCCTGGTTTCTGCTGTGAGATGTGACCAGGAATAAGCAAAGCAGGCTCTTACTTAGGGAAAAAAGAACCAGAACTTTATTAACTACTTTACAACTACAGATAAAAAGGAACACACACACAGGGAAAATGAAAACTTCACAAGTGCATTTCTTCCTCCCCCCACCAAATTTCTAACACAATATATTTGGTTCTTCAAATCACCAACTCTCGGTCCAGCACCACTTTTTAGACAATCAATCTTCAGTTCATCAAGAGGAGAGGAGTCCTTCTTGTACTATGGGCTTCTCCTGGAAACACAGCTGAAGCTTCATGTGTTTCCGTGTCACTCGTGGCACCGCCCGGAGTACATCTGCCGTCGTGACTTCTTCCTTTTCATGTCCAGTGCTCTCACCACTGAACACGGACCAGAACTGCTTCTAGGGTTGTCTTTTAAGGATGCTCTGTCCCGATCTAAAAAAGGCACAGTCTCTCCTTTGGGACACCTGTCTCTACAATTTCTCTTTTGGGACACCTGTCCCCCCTATATTTTTTCACCCCCTGGGGCCGAGGGGCATCAACACTGAACCCTCTTGGTTCTGAGGCCATTGCCTCCCCCTAGAATGCAGTCTCTGTGTCACAAGGAACATGGTTCTGTCTATGGCTATACAAAAAGAGTCCAGCAAAAGCTACTCTATCATCTCTTCCCACTAGGATTCTTCTCTATTCTTCTACTATCTCTCACTCGCCTAGACCTCTCTCACACTGGCCTATTTCTTTCCTCATCTTCTACTCTATCTTCTAGGAGAGGTCAATGATCTGTAAAGTTCTCATTCTCCAAAAAGGGGTTAAAAGCTCCTACAAGCGGCCGGCTGAACCCCCCCCCTCTTCTCCGTCCCAGCCGTGCTGCCGGCACAGGCCCATGTTTATCCAGTTTCAAGGTTACAGTCCCAGGCAGCGGCTCTCTTTCTCTCTCTCTCTGTGTCTCTCAGGGGGGGCTGCCCGATGGCTCCCGGTGGCTCTCTCTCTCTCTCTTCCACCCTTCCACCCCCGGGCTCAGGCCTATCTCTCTCGGCCACATGGCTTTCCCCTCCCCCTGCCCAGCCAGCAGCTGGGCCGGGGGAGAGACCCGAACTCTTTCCCACCGGAAACCCAAGAGAACCCTCCCAGGGGAGAGCTCTGCTTTTAACCCCGTGTTCTCAGAGGCGTGTCCATGTCCCAATGGCCAGGTTAAATGCCAATATTAAAGTCTGAATATCCATTGGCCAAAAACACAGCATCTCAAAAAACACATTTCCTGTCAAACCACCACACCGTCCCATATGGCTGTTTGTATCCCTGGACAGGCTTTTGCTGCTCATCAGGCTGACCTGATTCCCACAGTCTCTGCTTCTCAGTGGGATTTCTTCCTAAGGGCAATTGCCCAGGCTGGGAGAGCTCACACTGCAGCTCCAGTGCACATTTTGGAGTGCTCTAACCCACTGGGGACATATAGGCTTGAAATCCCTCCCTTTGAAGGGATGGCAGTAACCCAAAATCTGCCTTTTCTCCCTTCTGAAAGACTCCTCCTTGCAGCTTAATAATAGTGCTTTTTCTAGCAGATTTTGCTCCTTAAACCACTGAAAGCATTTTGGCTGCAGAAAATGGTGGTCTGCAACTTCCCTGGGCCTTGCAGCAGGTCAGCACACACACAGATACAGGCCCACACTCAGCCCAGGATGTGTGTGGTGCTGTTGGAAGTGCAAAATAATGACTTTGAATCAAAAGTTCAAAGAATCCTTGGGAAACTGGGTTTAAAAATGCCTGAGACACCTGCAAGAGGTTGTTCAGTAAGAGGATCTACAAGAGGTGAATCTGCCAATCTCACCAGGCTGAGCTCTGCACGAGGCATGCTGACATATTTATGCTGGACATAAACACAGATGGAAGGAAATTGTCACAAAACCCCCAAACATGAAAAGTCATAAATGATGTAACTATATCTAAAATGTGTTAGAGATGAGTCAAAGTTTAGTACAGAGGAAGATTTCATCCAACCAAAAAGCCAATCAAGTTCAGAGAGGTCCACACATGGTGTTGGAAATGATACAAAGTTTGAAATTCATTTACATAACTTTAGTCAGGGGCTTTGTTCACCTTTGCCCAGGGGGAAAGGAATTGAAGCTTCTTTTCAAAGGACTGTTTCACCATTCAAGGCCTTATGAGCTTAACATCTCAACAGACTGGAAGTAACACAGGAGATACAAAAAAGATAATGATTATTAATGAACATCAACTCTAAACATCATCCCTGGCATGGTTGGAGACACCTGTTTGGGGAAAAGACAGATAAGAGAAGGAAGAATGAGACATTAACACAGAAGGTGAAGGGATCAATAACCAATAGGAAACCAAATACTAAGAACTGCCTAACTTGGGCCCAATGAACATTGAATAAATGAGTTTTTCTGGGTTTTGACTGCATAAGTATGTGAAAAATCTAGTAAAGAGCCACGTGTGATGGAATGATTTTCTCTGCACAACCTGGACAACGTGTGGATGAAATGATTTCTGTTGCACATCCTGGCCAGAATAAAGTAATGCCTTGATTCTCTAACAATAAAAATGTTGTTGTAGAGTTTTTTTCGGTGACAATGGGACAACCCATCCTGGCCCGCTTTCTCTTCTGCTGAGCTGCCAGGAAGGGCCCAGAGAGCAGACACAAGTGAAGATCCTCAGTCCAGTGTGAGGTTTCATCCCTAGCAGCAACAACAGCTCAGAGGTGAGCTCAAGTCTCAGTGCCCAGTGCAGGCACCAGAAGGAGGTGCCAGCTGTGATTTGTATTCCTGTTGCCTCTGAGAACAACAGTGCAACCAGAAATAGGATCAGTGGGGACAATCTCCTCATCAGGAGCAAAGCATTAGGCACAGAAATGAGCAATGAACCTATAAAAGAATCTCACTGTCAAGGGACCCATCTGGCTCTCACCAGTGAGAATTTGCATGGCTCCCAAGCATTTACAAGCAGAATTAATAAGCATCTCTTTATTTCATCAGTTCTAGGCAGTAGGAGGACCAGTTGATTAGTTTGCTTGTTAAAGTATTACTGACATTTTATCCTATAGTTCTCAAACAATCAGATCTTGATTATTTTTGGTCATGTAAATAAAGTCCTTAAAAGGATTATTTCCAAGCCTATTTAACTCTATATATAAATGCAGCATTATTTTCAAACCTCAAATTCCCAACAAACTTAACAGTATGTTTTCAGGCACATGGCACAGGAAATGAAGAGGTTTTATGGGGATATTTAAAACTCACTTTTGCAGACAAAGCAGACTTAGAAAACCTCTTTCAAAAGGGTGATGTTTTCAATGTTGGAAGGGGCTGATTACGAGCCTTTGAAACAACATTCATCCTCCAAAAATAATATCGCTTTTATCACATGCAGAAGATTAAAGGTAAATGGATGGAAGGATATCAGTTGTGCAAAGCTTTGAAATAAACCCAGATTCCAGCTTTGTAGAGAAGTTCACTGGAAATTGTTGCTGAGAATTCTTATTTCCATAATAAAATCATAAAACAGACATGATCCAAACACTCTGGATGCACTACAGTGGCCTATGCCACAAGTACATATACTTTGGGAAAAGCCCAGATTACCAGGCTTCAGGGCCAAGGAGCAAACAAACAGGAACATGAACATTTCTGGGCAGAGATGGACTCTGGCCTGGAGGACTGTGGGCTTCCCTGGCAGAGCCAAGCATCCTCAAGGCAAGAGGTGTTTAAAGAGCACCATGCCAAGCTAAATATGAACCTTTTATTCCGTTCTCCTTGCACAGTTTCACACTTGTGTTTTAACTGAATGTTCCTGTTTGGGGAAAAAAAAAAAAGAAAAAAAAAAGAAAAATCAAAGCAAGTTTAGGAAGAAAGTGTATTGACAGCAACATCTGCTCTAAAAAGGCACAGGCAGAATTTACCTTACTCCTCGTTAGCCTATAACTCTATTATAGAATAAGCAAGGGAAGACCAAGGTTTCTCATCAAGCTGATGAAGAGTCTTAACAGTTTCAAACACCAAATGACAGGAATTTTCAGATCATTAAGAAACAAAACTGAAATATTCTTCATCATGAAAAAGCAAAATCAAAAGAAACCATGTAAAAATAGGAGAATATCTCACTGAAAGGGCAGGAAGAAAATTCCAGAATCAATTCAGTAGCAAGAAGAAAAGTTCTGGGGGGTATTTTTCCACGATCATTCAACACAAAGGAAAAATAAAATATTGAAACAATGAATAAATGTAGGTTGAATTCAGCTAAATCCTTGGCTGAAAAAAATTTAAGTTATAGATTTCTGAAGATGGTAAATATCTCCATTCCAACCATTTGCAAGTAAAATTTTGTCACTTTTTTTGTTCAAATTGTCATTCAATTAAAAAAAAAGGCAAGAGTATTCAGAATACAAACATTCAATTTTGGGGGAATTAAATATTTTGGTTCATTCAAGGTTTTGGCATAATACACTTTCGGTTTCATTCTGCCAAAGAAAACTTGAGAAAATTCTGGCTTAAGACATTTTTCCTGTTTTTTTGGTTTGGCTTCTGAATAAAAAAAAAAATCCCCAACCAGTATTTGCCTGGATCTATTAGAGTCATTGAATGAAACCTTGCCAAGGTAACATCATTTGAAAGTAGCCAAAATTAAGATGCTAAAGGATCAGATTAATCCAAAGCAGCTGTGTGCTGTCTTGTGCTTGCTGACTGCTGAAGGAAATACAAAAGGAACGATGCAATGCTACACGTGATGGATTCTGGAATAGAAGGATATGTTTGGAGCCCAAAGGTGGTGGAAGATGTCTCCCTCTGTCCTTTCCTTTTTCTCCCTAGGCTGCTGGCCAAACACACCAGTGATATACTGCTGCTGAGGCAGACAGGTGCTGCCTAAAACTTTTTAAAAAATGGTCTTCACTGACAAACCGCGGCTGCCTTTTACTAGCACAGGTATTGTCTTGGCCTTCACAGGTTATTTATTGGTGCTGTGTTGTAACATTCTTCATTTCAAAAGACATAAGCCAATTTAGCTGTATAGTCCCTTAAATTTTTGTGTGCTCTCACTTGTAATGCTGAATGTCCTCTGGTAGGCAAGATGTGATGGTTCATGAGACAGGCACAGCCTCCTCTTACTCTGTACTCCCATTCCTGCAGCTCCTGTGGCCATTTCTGTGACCACTGAGGCCACCACTGGGATCACTGAACTGCTGCCAGCATCAGGAAAAGCAGCATCTTTCAATTCCTTTCACGCGTATTTGGCAAAACTAAATTTTTAGAGCTCATTTCTCAGTGGAAAAACCCCTCAAAACAATATATTGTCTTCATCAGGAAATGTATGGAGACAGAGCAGAGAAAAGGAATAAGGAATAGGAGCTAACAGAACAGTAAATGCAGGAGGAGTCCTGACAGCACCCAGCTTCCAGCATCAGCAGCAGTGATGTGTCCCTATATCTCAATGACACCCATGTCTGGGCTTGAGGGATTGAGGGGCAGCATTTGCTGCCAGGTGAAGAGTTGTTTCATGCTCCTTTTACACTTTTTGCTATGGCTCCATCACAGAATGCCTCTATCTTATGTGGAATTAATAAACAGTGTAAACATCAATAAAAAAGACCCCTTTGGCTAGTACCCCCTCAAACCTGCTGGTTAATTGTTTCATGAAAAAACAAGTAACACACTGTGTGTTCTACAGCCAATACGGAGATAGTCTTCCTGACAGAACAGTAAACAAGAGAATTTGTTTGTAATGGAGGAATAACAGAAATGACAAAGTAAAGACAGGGAGCAGAGCACTTTGATATGCATGCAAGAGCTTAAGAGTATCATTTTTGTACTGTCATGAAAACTGTAAGTAGAATAATGTAATAAGGAGTGATATTTTCAGTGGTTATTAGCACATTCCACAGCACACATGACAGCCAAGAACCTTGACAATGATATAAAAACTTGCTTAAGACCATGTAGGAGGAAATAGAGTGATTTAGAACAACATTTAATAGTCCAGTGAAGCTCAAATTACTAAGCTACAGTTTACTAGAAAGGTCCAAAGATATAACAAGGAGAAAGAGAACTTAAGAGGGAAACATTTGCTTTTTCATATTTAGCATGGGTGGCAGAATAACTTTCAAATATGTAATGGTACAATTTATGTTTAGTCATATTTTATAAAAATTCTCCATGGCTATACAGTAAGGCAGTAATAAAGCAGAAATAGCACTGTCAAAAGGCAAAGGCACTGCAGCCATTGGCTTAACAAGTTCCTAAAAGAAGATCTTACATAAAGCTAGGTAATGTGCATGCAGTGGCATTCTCACACCTATCCCGACACTGCTGTAAGCAGTTCCCAAAAGAGCAAGTTCTGATTGAGAAACATGATATTGTGTCAAGTTATATTCAGCATGTGGCACAAACAGGTGGAAGTTTCATTTTGTGTGTTTCAGGTTTATAGCTGAAGCACAAGTCAAAACTCTACAGTCAAAGCTATATCTCAGATTCACCCACTGTGGTCTGGTACCCTCAGCAGCTGCTTTTCAACAAATCCTAAATAAGGGATACAAAACTATTTCTATATCTACTAAAATTTTCTCTTTTGGATCTGAGCAGTCACAGTCAACATCCTTGATAAGGTACTGAAAGACAACTGCACTTGTAAAGAGAAAATAATACCCAAATATCCATTTTCAAAGACACTTGTATTTTGGTAATTAACATAGATTAAAGTCTTAAGAACCTTATCACCAGAACCAGCATCGATTCCCAATGTTCTCATGAGTGAAACAGAATGAGAACCAAGTCTGGAGACCCTCTCTTTAGACAGCAAGCTTGTCAAGCCTAAATTACTTCTGCATCCTTCTGTCTGCAAGCAGTTTTTTGTCTGCCAGGTACATTTTGCCCACAGTATTTGCTCCACATAGCTTACAGGATGTCACTGCAAGGGCACTGATGCTATCCATGCAGGACAGCATCCTGCACCCCAGGGACCCTGCTTCCTCACCTGGCTACATGCTGTGTGGAGCCCCAGTGATACAGCAATGGGCTGCATTTAAACTGCCTTACAGAAGCCTTGAAAATAGTTATTAAGATGATTTATATTGCCATTCATGTCACTAGTTACTTGTAACAGGCAGACCAGACTTCTGAAGACTTCATCCAATAAAAGTAAATGAAACCTGCAGGCTCGGGTTGCACTGCTGGAGCTACAGAGGGACATCACTGTGCCAGGTACAGAACAGATGCTGTCCAAGCCAAGAATATAAATTGCTATCTGTGGTACTGAGATTTTAAGCTTTTTGGTCCAGGAAAAGCATCTTCCCCTTTGTAAAGCTAAGGTAAAAAAGCACTTCCAAATGTGACAAAAAAAAAAAAATCTATGATAAATTATGCATTAGCTTTCTGTGCAAAGTCTTTCAGGTGACAGAGAAGCAGATGGTTTTCGAGTCATGTGTACATATGTTTCTCAGCAGAGCTTCCTATGGAAGTTTCTAGGCACAAAGAAGAGTGAAAAGATCAGATAAAATCCTTTCAAAGAGGAAGAGGAAAAGATGTCATTCCAGTGACAACTTAAAATATATTAATCAAATACTGAAAAAGTTGTTTCAGCACATGTTTAAAGCTGAGCAGAAGTTTCCTGGATTGAGATACAAATGAGTATGAGGCATTGTGTCTTTTGCTTTTTAGGTGTTCTTAAGCAGGATGTCACAGGGGGTCCCTGAGAATATGTTCATAGAGTGACAGCAAAGGCCTTGAAAGTGCAGGCAGAGGATGACTTCAGAGGGAAAAGCACAAATAGGAATTGTTGAGGATGGTCAGTGAAGGATTGCAACCTGAGAACTGGGCAGGGTTTGCTTCAGGGTGCAACAAAGAGGCTGTGAAAAAGGGAACAAAGAACTTATCTTGAAGAGATATAAAACATCTCATATATAGTGAAAAAATGAAAGAATAAAAAAAAAGGAGGAATAGAAAAAAAAACAAACCCTCAGCAAGATGGTGATAGCAGGAAGTGGAGGGTGAGAGGAGGTGCCTTGCACTGTGCCATCCCTTCGCCCCAGGAATAACAGCATTGTGCCTAGTCAATACTTACCCACAGCAGGTCCTCTCTCCCATTCTGTGGAGAAGGAATGCTGCTCTGCTGAAACTATCCATCGTTAGCTTTTTATTCATGGGTTAAATAAACTAGGATTATAAAGAGCTGTGCACATGTGCACGTATGGGTTTTCTGCTCTAGCTTTCCAAAGCAAGGTGGTCAAGACCATAGCACCTGGTCAGAATAAAGGTGGACGCAATCAATTTTTAAAAATTAATTTAAAATATAGAATATTTAAAAAAATTAGAAATCTACAAAACCTCTAAGTACTTAAAGGTTTATAAATGCCATAAAGCTTCAGATAACAAATAAATAATTCATTACACAAATAATTCTTAAAGGTGCATTTCCTTGCTCAAGGAATTCCTGAAATGAAGCTTGGCAAATGCAAAGAACCTATGAAAAAAAAAAAAGGCATTAATTCCAGAAGGTTCTGAATTTAACAAGTTTCTACCTTAACATGAGATGAGAATTATTATTCTGTCACTCCTCCTGGATGATACCGAGATTCAGACTCCGAGCACGGCGCTGGAGCGCGAAGCTTTGCCGAGCCCAGAGCAGCTCCTCCCGCACCTGGTTACAATCGATTGCCTCATTATCATTCACTCAGCAGGAGGGAACACAGCAAAATTCACATACAGAGAAAACTGAAATTTCCCTGGCTTTATTAATGTCCCTTTCCTGCACGTTGTGCCCTGAGCACCGGGAGCTATGTTGTCTGTGTGCTGCATGGCGAAGAATTGCACCACAGAAGTCTCCGAGATGTGGGGATGGCAACTGGACATGATAGAGCACAGAAATGAGAAGCTATGGCCATGTGATGTGTTGGTATTTTGGAGGTTTTTTCCAAGGTTTTTTCCTCCCTGAGACGGATACATCTAAACAAGAGCAAGGATAAAAGAACATATGGGGAGGAAAGAAGCAGGAAAAATCAATATATTTTTCACAAGTTTCCATAAATCACAGTAAACCACCATCATTATTTTCATCCCTGCAGCCAGGTGGGCTCTGTTATGCAGTGCAGAGATCCAGAGTTTGGACTTCACACCATGGCTTCCTGCTTCTTGGGCTGGCAAGGGCAAGAGACACAGTCTTGCTGGGCTGCTCCCTGGAAATATGCAAGGTCAGACTGGAGAGGGCTCTGAGCAACCTGGACTAGATGAAGATGTTCCTGCTCGTTGCAGAGGGTTGGATGAAATGATCCTTAAATGTCCCTTCCACCCCAACAGTCCTATGAGTTTATGATTCAGAGCTGCCCGAGGATCCAGACACCCCTCCAGGCACTCCCTAAATTGACCTAGGATGTAGCTTTTAGGGGTAGACTCCTAAACATGGAAATGCAGTTTTTACAACTGGAGCATCATAACACTGAAAATTTCTGTAGAGTTTCATTTCATTGGTACTCATGTTCCCCCTCAAATATTTGCAACCCTTTATCTCTGCTTGGTTTTAGATCTCTTTCTTTTTTTCCTATACACTGCTGAAAGCAAAATTTATTTGCACACAGGGAAAGCTCAGCAAATAGTTAAATATACTCACCCTAAAGAGCCACATGTAAGAATCATGCATGCAGAAACTGATAACTGTCACATGGAAATAGCTGACCAACCACAAGTCCCAAAATAGCAAATACCCACTGAAACAGTTGTACCACTGGAATACGTTTGCATAAATTATTCACAGAATAATTCTGAATATTGAATGTGTACGATGTTAAGGCAGTCTGGTAAAGTCTGCACAGATGCATTTTTCTTTTTTGTACAGATTTTTATCACATCACGATAAGATCAGTCCTGTGGTCTGCTCATTTCTCTCTCTCCTCACAGTCTTGCAGACAAAAGGTGTAACTGAGTGTCCCTGTCACCCCTTGTAAGTCAGAGTCTGATCAACTCTGAACACAAAGAGCATTAAGGTTAAGAGCAGCAAAGTGGTTAAATCAGGATTTCTTCATTAGAACAACTGTCTGTCTGCTATTAGCAGATTCTATTTGCTTGATACTGAAAATTCTTACAAAAATGAACTCTGAGAACTGACGTGTTTTATTTGCTACCATTGGACTGTGCTGTCCTTTTGGGTGCCTGGATCATATGCTGACCAGTCTGTATCAATCTGTCATTTCCCCAAAAACTGCTCACGTCTGTAAGGTGAGATAAAGTACCAAAGGTCCTCTAAAAGGCAGTTTGACACCACTATTTATTTCCTGTGATTGATTCAGCACAATGCAAAGGAACAATTTCAGTTCTTTCCCAGACTGAAGGTACACAAGAAAAATAAATATCCTTTCTTAAAATTCAAGGAAGATGAAGTTGAGGATCCTCTTGGTTCATCGTGACCAGGAAGTTAATTCTATTCTGACAAGTGCATTAATTTAAGTCAATGCATCTTGGGTGGAAGAGGCATGAATCAACCTTTTTTTTTTAATATTCAGCAGGAAAAAAACCCAAAATACATAGGGGGAAAAAAATCTTATTTCACTTTTTCTCTACTGATTCTCCAGCACGAAGTAAAGAATAAGAAGTGTTCTGTCCCCTGTTGTAAATTTTCATACTAATGATGTTCCCTGAAGTACTTGTGCACCATGAAATGAAAAGAAACAATGCAGGTTTGTGCCAAGAAATTAACATCTGGCAGGTAGAAGAAGACAACCACAGAAGGAAAAGGTGGCAAAAAGCAGAGGTCAAATAAATAGAGCAGCCAACACACTATGAGGTGTTTCAGAGGCAGAAGCTCTCGATCAGTTAAGCTCCAAGATTAGCTTGTGGCCATGTGCAATCCTTATTTTCACCTCTGAACTCTGTCCATTGTCCCAGGATACCTCTTCATGGCACAATGTCAGGCCACACCGAGACCCTGAATGAACTTGTTCAAAGAACTAAAGTAACTAAAGCCCTTCTGAGAAGTGTATTAAGAACAAGGATATCACTTTATCCTGGTTAGTCTGTGTCTAGTCCTGAGAGGGTGATTGAATATAAATCTCTCAAGCTCTAGTGAAAATGTAGCCTTAGCTTCTTGTGCGCCATCTGCAAAGTACTGTATTTTTCCATCTAGACAAATTCTTAATTGCCATGACTGATGCTGAATGTTTCTTTTGTATGGCTCATTTACAGGCCTAGTGATGAAGGTATTATTTCAATTATCATGGGAAAAGAAATATAAATAAGAATAAAGTCCTTAAAGAGTTGGTGGATTCACAGAAGTCAGAAGTCAATAATAAAATTTACCACTGATCTGAATATTACAAGTAGTTCATCTTTACAGCCAAAAATATCCTTTTAAACAAGATGGAAAGGTCAAATTAGCATCTGGAATTATTTAGCTCTACCTGCAGTAAATTTATGACTTCTGCAGCTATTAGGTATAAGAACTTACAATTGTTAGTACATTTATCAAGTATATGAATCATCTCATCTCCATTTTTCAGGTACAAATTCAGAAGCCCCACAGAGAACATCAAAGTACTTAACATCTAACCTTAACCAATTTCCATGGAAAACAAATGGGCATCACACCTTGAAGAATCTGACACAAAATTATTTCCCTCAGGTCTTATAAGTAATCAGCTGCAGAAAAGAAAACTGAATCCAATTTTCCAAGTTCAAGGCTGGCAACCTAATTTCTGGACAGGTTCCCTCTCCTGTGTGTTAAAACAGCAACCTGGAAAAGAAGCCACGTTCTGCCCCTTGGTTGAGTCTTTGACCTTGCCATAACACAAAAAATCCATGGGACTTCTTGGGGCAAGCTATGAGAAGAGGATATGATATAGATACATATTTCTATATGGACTAAATATTTATTGTAGGATCTTATTGCTCAGAGTCACTTGCATGGGTATTCACTACCACCACAAATATCACTAATTCCCCTAGGGGTGTTGGGTTTGGTTTTGGTGTTTTCATTTGTTTGAAATCTTTTTCCCCATACCAGTGTCAGAGATCTTGGTGCTAGCACAGCCCTGCCAGAAGCCACAGTGGTGACTCCTCAAGGTGAGGCAGAGCAAGCCTTCCACATAGCAGCAGTCCCCCATGCTTTGCCCTAGTGCTGCTGAGAAAACCTGCTGAGTACCCCACGGGAGAAGGGTCTGCATCAGAGCAGCAGCCTTCTGGAGCAGACAATACCTGCAAACTCAGAGGCAGACTCATCATAGCCTTTCTGGCATGTCTGTGTTCTCAGGAACTTCATGCTTTCCTATCCAGGGGCCCCAGAAGACTTTTGTTCTAACCCACAACCAAGACATAAGCAGGAAAAAGCATTTCCAGGTGACTGTTGAAATGTTTCCTAGGCTTTCTCCCCCACTCTGTAGGCTTACTTGGGAGAGTGGTGTAAAGCACAGAGGCAGGAAGGGCTCCTGTAATCTCTGGGATTTACATGTAAAAACCAATTCTGGTTAGCTCTGCCTTCCTCCTCTCTAAAAAAAAGTATGAGCCTGGATTTGTGGCTCTAGGGGTAAGTTCTTTAAATTAGTAAAGCCTGATTATTCAATGTGGGAAAGGAATCTGTTCCTCCGTGAATTTAGGACTATTTAATAAATTCCACAGTCAAACACAATCCTTAATCTTAATCCTTAATTTCCTGATCCTTACCGCAACAGCAGATTAAATTCTAATTAGTTTATTTTCAATTTAATTGTTTTCATATGAAAGATGCAAAATCTGAAAGATTGCTTGACAAGGCATTCAGAAATTACTTAAACAAGGGCTTGATCCCATGACCACCAAAATCAAAATTTTCAATGAGTTTTGGATCAGTTGCTGCACAACACAAATTTTGTACAAATATCTAAACACATTTTTTTGTATAGGAAGAGTCTGGAAAAGCTCCCATCTCCCTATACAATAGCTGCCTTAAGTTCACCCATTGTTTCTTAAAAATAATTTGAAAGATGTTTTATTTGGAAATTATTTTATCAGCATGTTAGGAGAAGCATACTATGTACCAATCTCTCTGTTTCAATTACTACTAGTATTATTATTAATAAATCAAAATTAGTTGCTATGGAGATAATTAAATCTGCAAATAAAATATTATGACTGAGCTTCTGAAGCAAATAAACACTAAGTACCAGGAACAGATTAATGCTATACTAACAATGAGTTTATTTCCATGAAAATTGTGTAATCAGAAAAAAAAAAAAAAGAAGAACAAAAAAACCCAAAACACACACAAAAAAACCTCCAACCCCAAAACAACTAAGTCACTCTCTATATTCAGTTCTTTCTGATGGTCTCTGGGAGACACCATATTTGCTAGAATGTTGTACTTAAATCTAAGTAAAAATTAGATGTTAAATCTTAGTAAAAATTCAAATTAAATCTGAATATTTATTAGATCACATGATAGGTCTCCCAAGGGCAGGGCAATAATGCATTGCCACACCACATGGCTGGCAGGCACACCAGTCAGAAACAAGCACTAAGTGTGCTGCATGTACACACAACTGTCTGTACCAGTTTATTTGAAATAGAGTTGGAGGCAGACCTTAGCATTAATGCAAATGTGATTTTCAGCATGTGAAAAAAGTTTTTTACCTTGAGCTGTGAATATAACTGTACCAAGCCAACAAGAGTGTTTTGCTTAGAGTAAATTTGGGGTTTCTTTATGGTGAAGAAAGTCTGCTAGCAGAAACTGTTTACCATCGAGGAAGAAGATATAGGTTTTGGGCATGGCTATGTGAAACTAAGAATTTCTGAAAGTGAGATGGCAGATGGGAGGCAAACCCTTGGGAAAAGATTGAAATCAGCATTTGATTAAACTACATTTAAATGAAGCCACAGAGAATAAATTAGGTGTGAACATTATATCCAGAAAGGATCCCAGGCAACAAATTTGGTTAAACACTTTTTTCCCTGCATAGAAAATTCCTCTTTAAGTTCATTAAAGTATGGGTGGATAAAAGAAGAGTTTTCTTCTTAGTTCTGTCTCTAAATTCATTGTAATTGCATCACCAACATTTGTGCTATGTAAACAAATTCTCATTTACATTTGCTTTCATCTTTACTTCTGCTAAATGTGATTTCAAGAGAGCTAGAAAGCAATCAGACTTGGGTGTAGTAAGCCTTAAAACTCTCTGTGCTGGCTGCTTTGATGCCATTCCCAGGTTCTCAGAAAGAAAAGCTGTGCTCTTGTGGAAATCAGAGGGGTCAGGGCTGGTCCCTGCCCCTCATGGGGTTTGCACAACAGCTGAGTCCTTCTCCAGCAGCAGGACACTGGTGAGGACTGCCAGCACCCTGCAGCCTCAGAGTGATTTGTGACAGTGGTCCCCCTTCCCCACATAGTTTAGGAAGAAACTCATCCACATCAACACCCTCTACAAAGTTGTTAACCATCTGTCATTTCCTTCCCCTCTTTCCCAAATTTCATAATAGCTGTTAAGTGGAACCAAGTACACTTGCTCTCTGTCACAGGTGGTTATGGTTAGAGTCTCATTTGCTGGTGCTTCTAGAGCAATTCCTGAGCTGCTAATTAAATTGTCTTCTCAGCACTTCATGGAAACAGAGAAGTAGCTTTACAGGAATAAAGTCAACAGCTGGAAATCTGAGATTTTGAAGCCCAGGGTAATACTGAAGACCTTTATAGGCAAAACACTGAAGAGATATCTGTGGAAAGAGTCCTTTCTCCATAGTCTGATGCATCACTTCAAGCTTAAGACTGTTTTGACTTTACAGATCACGTGCATGAGGTAAGACTGTCATAGCTCTGATTTTTCAATTTCAGCTAAACTCAGAGTCTCCTGGATTTGCTTTCAGGAAAAAGCAATGCTAAAATACTCCAGAAGATGAAATTCCTTCTCCTTCAACCCTGCCATCTAGCCTTGCTTACCAAGTTGTGCTTTTCACTGAGCTTTTCTTTCACGAGTATTTTTCAAACTACACAACCAAAAGCAGGTTAGGTGGATGTTGGATAGCATCTGTTTAGAGCCTCCAGCATCCTGGGCACACTCCCAGTATTTAATAGTCGCAAAATCTCATTCAAAATGAGCATTCTTCGGTACAGTAGCAAGCCATACTTTACATAGATTCAGCTGGAAAACCCCTGAAGAATAACTCCTGAGACTTCTAAAAGCCTATCCAAAGCACAGGAAACCACAACAGTGAATGAGAAAAACTCTACCATGTCCTAACATGGGCAAGACAACCATGATTCGCAACCAGTCAGTCTGATGATATGACCTTGAGGCTTGAAGCTGAGGAAGAAGTTTCTACATTGAAGTGAAACAGGGTAAACATTTGTTTTCTACTCCAGGGGTGCAAGAGTACCATCTGATGGCGTGATCCCATCTGAATTGTCAGCTCATCTGAATTTAGCTGCCTAAAAGCAAAATTTCAGCTTAGTGTCTAAGTCTCTCCCCTGGTGTCTGCACACAGACAAGAACATTTTGGGGGAGTGATTCAATCCACCTATTTGGAACACCTAGAAATGATACCTTTTTTTGGTAGCTAGAGGTGGGTCTGGACTGATGGCAAATCTTCATCAGGTTTACCCAGGGCAACTTTTGAAGTCTATGTAGGATGGTACACAACTGTCAGTCCCCAGTGGCACTGACAGGTTTTAGTCACCCTGACCATCTTTTTGTCTTCTCTGGCACATATGGCCATTGTGGTTTAGCTATGAGCCCTCGAGATAGAGATCTTGCATTAGCAAGACTTGACCCAGAAACTTAAATAATTTTATCCTCCTTCTCTTCTATTTGGCACTCATTAGACCACAAGTAAATTACCATGTCCAGTTTTGGAGTCTCCAGTAGAAGACAGACATTGTCAAATTGGAATGAGACCAGGAGAAGACCAGTAACATGGGACCACTGGTGTGCTGGCTCACACAAGTGTTAGTGAGACACTGGGCTTGTTCAGCCATAAGAGGAGGGAAACAGGGATCTCAGGAGAGATCTTATTGCTGTCTTCAACAAACTGATGGTAATTTGCAGAGCAGGCAGAGGAACCTGCTTGGACATACACAGCAAAAGCACAAGAGGCAGAGCAGTGCTACAGGCAACAGACACAAGTTGTAACAAGAGAAATTCCAGTTGGATCTTAACAAACACTTTTCCCCATCAGATGTGGTCACCTGTTGGCAAAGTTGCTGAGAGAAGCTGCAAAGTTAATGTCTTTGAGCTTAGGGCTCAGCAGGACAAGACCATGACAAGCTGACCCAGCTCATCATGCCATTGGCAGGAGGTAGAGGGGGATGGTTCCTTCCACAAGTCTCTGTGCAACTCAGGGCTCACTCAGCTTCCACTAAGTCCAATTCAGACCTCTACCAACCTCAGAGTGGGTTTTCTGTCCATTCTATTTCACTACCACTGGAAAATGAGGATAAAATCCACGCTTGAAATGGAAAACAAGTTTGATACATATATTATAAAAATATTCAGAAAGGATGAAACATGTTACTTAAAAATTTCCCAACCCAATTTTTTTTTTGTTAGTCCAATTCTAGATGTGTTGAAACCCCTGACTTTTCTCATCCCTATTAGTATATGCATTTGTGGAAGTGAAATTAGTAATTTTTAAGATTGAGTGCCCAGATTCTCCAACACATACATATAATAAGTGAGAATTGAAGTGCTCAAACTTTTGTTGTTTGTAAGGGCTTTTACAACTTATATAGAAAATGAACAAAACTCAAAGGAGCAAAAAACAATTGATCACCCATGATGACAAGTCTGAAGGAAGGTGGAGAACTTAAAGGCAGTTTTCCTCTCACAGCAGTTCCCAGCAAAGGCAGTCAGGAGAGGGGAGGAAATCTGATAGAATCTATTTTGCATTCAAAAAAGGCACAAAGCAGAATTACTGAATGAGTGGGGAGAGGGAGAGGGAAATGAAAAGGCTGGACAGTGTTCAAGGCAGTAATGGTTGTGAATGCTAATGCCCTTACTGCAATTCCCAACTCAGCCAATTTAATGTGATGACAAACAGAAATAAAACACAACCCTCCATCACACTCCTACCATAACATCATGACACTGCACACTTCAATTTACAGATAATTAACTTATTTCATCACCAGATTTTGCCCTTGCATCTGGCTGTAAAGTATGCCAAGAAGATAAGGAAATTCTGCACCAAAGCAGAATTAGAGATTCTCAGTAGTTTCCCTCTAAGGGTGTGTCAAAATTTTCCTTCTACACAAGTACATGTTTCTGGATTTAGCATTTCTGAATACATGGCTTTCTTTGTGTCCTTTATTGCAGTACTCCTTTCATTAATTGAAGAAGAATATTTATATAATCTGTGTGGCAGTTGCTGAGATCATGGAATATGCTCCATAGAGAATCTGAATTCCACCATCACAAAGGGTGAAGATTTATGTTACAAAGGTTTTTGTCCCCATTTTCCTTGCTTTACAGAAGAATAGCACTTACTGCTCTCTAGTGGGATAAATATTTCTTTGTTCAGAGCATGGGGCTGTCCTATGGCACCTGAGCAACATTCAGGGCTTGTTTAAATTCCATTGACTTAGGACAGTGCAATCAGTTCCTGAAATTTGCAGAGCTTAGATGAGGCTCAAAGTTCTCTAAGTTTTGTCAGAAATATTCCTTCCTAAGCAAGTTTGATTAAAAACTGGCTGTTTCACAGAAGATTCTATGAAGAGCTCAGTTAAAGACACTCCTTTGTATGTCCATGGATAAGATGCTTGCTTCCTAAGACTGAATGGGAGAATGCACACAGTTTCCAAATCAGGACCAAGACTCAGGTAAAGCTGTTTAACTTCCAGTTTGCTAGAATGTATCAGCTTGTTTCTTACTTTTATGTACAGTTTTGTAGCTCAGATGGATTGATGTTTTTGATGTATTTTCTTGGGAATAAAAAGCCCCAAAAACCTACCTTGGAACTAGCTTCTTTTATTAATTTTGTTATCACTGTCCAAAACATTTTGAAGATGAACTTCTCAATTATCACTTCCACTACCATTGAAGACAGGGAATGTATCTTGGGTGGCTAAAACAGATGCAAATTTCTGCTGTCCTCTCTTTGCTTTTGTGGCCTAGCCATGCCAGAGTGAAGACTAATCACAGATTTTTCTAAATCTGCAGTGGCTATGCTTTCAAACTATCCTTGTTTTGCCTGGGATAGAGTAGCCCTGCTTTCCTGGAGGTGGCTGAACATCCACCTGCCCAAGTGAAGTTGTGAATGAATTCCTTGTTTTGCTTTGCTTGTGTGCATGGCTTTTGTTTTATCTATTAAACTCTCTTTATTTTGGCCCATTGTTTTTCTCAGTCTTCCGATTCTCATTCCACAATGGGGGAAGTGAGCAAGTGGATGTGTGGGGCTCAGCTACTGGCTGGAGTTAAATCCCAGCACAAACATGGAGTACCCATCCTGTCTGAAAGCTCTGCAAACATCACCTTTTCCATTCATACAGCTGAAGGAACGCAAGTAATGCTGCAACACAAGGGTATCAATGTAATAAATCTCAATTCCAGACTGTATTGGACGAGGCAGGGGGCAAGTCTATTTCAAAGCAGAACAGATTTCACCCACTGACACTGTTGTACCTACAAGATCTAAGATGCACAGGCCCAAGTTTGGCATTTGAGCACCAGGCTCACATGTCTTCAAGGTATCTGGCCATGATTACTTGCTGTGTAGGAGGACAAGGTGTACAGTATTAAATCCTCACCACCTCTTCAGGGCTCTTCACAAGTTATTTTTGGATATATGTCCCCTTCAGGAATAGCAATTGTGATTCTCTCTCTCTTCTCTGTGTTTCACCTCTGCCAATCAATATTATTTCCTCACTGCTCCTTCTCCTTAAAGAGGTGCCTTATCTCCAGTTTTTTAATCTTCCCATTATATCTCTTCATGGCTGCAGACTGGCCTTGCTTTTTGGCTGACCCTTGTTTTCTTAATTGGGGTGTCCCTGACCAAACCTTATGGCTGGGTTGGGATCTTGACCTGCTAATCAAGGTGGTCTTAAGCACACCTCTTATGAATCCTTCACTTTTTTTGTTTCTGGATGACCCTGAAATAGAGATTTTTGGAGTTCACTTGAGTTAGCGATATGAATTAAGCATTTAAATTTTAGCTTGTAGAATTATGTGTTGAATTTTAACCTTTCACTTAAGATACCTCTGCCATGGTACAAAGGGCATGGGAAAATGCAAATTTCTGAAGCTTCTTACATAAAGAACAATACTGGGAGAAGACCAAGGGATGCAAAGAACCCAGATAAAGGGGCTCCTCTGTCTCCAAGCTCATCAAGACCAACAGACGTACTCAGATAAGCACCAAGGGACCAAAGCGCATGCGCAAAGGAGAAAAGTTCAGAAGTTCAATCATGAAGAAGGCCATGATCTTCAGCCTCAGAGACCACCGAGAGACCACCATGAGACCACCACTGTGAGCAACACCTGCTCAGAAGGGCGTGGATCTAATTACCATGGGAGGTGAGGATAGGCGGGGCCAGGGGTTGAATATGCACAGAAAGATTGGGCAATAGAATGCATATGGAACACCTTTGTCAATAAAGATGTGGGTCAGACCAGGGCTGGGGCACAAGTTTGCACGAGAGCTATCTCACTTGTGCCAGGTGCTGACAATACACACCCACTTCAGGGGTTGTGGAGTCCATTTATTCTGCTAATGGCTTCAACCCCACACTCAGACATCCCCATGTAGGCTACCGTGGCCCTTGGGCCACCAACAGACCCTGCCACCTCTTCCCTTAGGTAATCCCTGGTACAAGGCACCTGTAGTCTTGGATCAGACTGAGTGGAAATAACTAAATTGTGAGAAGCTGTGAGAAACCTCACTATGGGCTTTCATCCCATGCCTTGGTCCTTGCCTAAGGTGAAGCTGTGCCTGTGCTGTGCGAAGTCCCCTGCCCAGCCCAGAGCTGTGCCTGCCCAGGCATCCCTCACCTCACCCTTGGGATGCCTCAGCATTGACACCTGCCCCAACACCCTGCTAAGCCTTGTCACCATGGCCATGAGGTGCTGGCCCTCACCTTTCCAAGGTCATTAATGTTTGCTACAGGTCCCCATACCCTGGTCACGTTAATTAAAAATACATAAAAAATATCCTGGTAACAAAATGAATGCAACTGTTTCTGGCACCACTTTTTGTTCTCAACGCTGCTCATAGCACCCAGCAATTAGAATTACTTCTTGTCTGACTTTGCTTTCCACATTCAGCACTCAAAGTGAGTTTGATTGAAAGTTTTAAAATTCATTTTCATATACATAAATAAATTATTTTTGTTTTGAATAAATTTAATCTAGTCTAGCCTCAAGCACTGGAAAATAGATTCCAACATTTTTCTATACCAAATTACTAAATTATTTTGATTAATGTAACGGATTACCTTTAAAAATATTTTCAGCAATAAAATCACGTTTTTATTATTAAAACATGTTCCCACTTCTGTAAGAACTTCAGCATTATCTCACCAATATGGCTTAAGGGCTTGTAGGAAGGCTGCTCAAAGTAGACAATTCCAACTGAATGCACTTTTTAACAACAAATAAATCTTTACATGTTGTTTTTCACGGAACATTTGAAACCTCAAAAAAAATTTGTTGTCATCCTGAATCTCACTAAATCCCCTATACCCGCTTTTCAATCATTAGGGTTCCATAAAACAGTGGAAATTTTAGGCAGTTAGTCTTTATCACAAAGCTTGAGGAAAACCCTTTAGTGATTAATTTCTTACTGCAGTTTGCTTTCATTGTTGTTACTGTTCATATAACAAGGATAAACTTTGTATGTTGAATTTAATGCCATGGATTTAGTCTCTTTGACAAAAAAAAAGTTTTATTTTAATCCTGTTTTGGAGATGGTTTCTTCATGATCTGGGACTAGAATTTGATTATCACTTCACATAGGAAATTACTCTTTGCCATACAGAAGGCTTTTAAGCTGTCACTTCCAACACAAAATACATTCAAATCTCTGGCAATTATTAACTTGGTGGTTGACATGCTTCTCCTTGCACTGATTTATCGTCACAGTTTAGGATCATGTGAAATGCACAGCCTCTTTGAAATTTCTAGATTAGGATTCATGAAATTTGACAAAAACAAACATACAAACACCACCTCCACCCTGCAAAAAATATACCACAAAAGGTTGAAAGACATACTATTCTTTACCAGCCATAAGTTTTTTTAGGGTTGAGTGATCAGACAGAGCTCATTTCCTCTTTTCTTAAAATAATGGCTAAGGACTCCAAGGTGGTAAAAAAAACGGAGCTAAATAGTAGAAAAGAGACAACATGCTAATTTAAACCTATAGTGATACTTACAGAATATAACATGGACCTTGAATGTAATTCTCATCTCAAACTTGCTATTCTCCTCAGATAGAGATGTCATCTCTAAATAAAATCAAACGAAATTGTGTATTCTGCAGCCACAATTAACCACCTCAGACTACTCACACTATATCCTAGGTGCACAAACCCCAGCTCCATCCTGTAAGTTTGATTTCACTGTCCCAGTTTCTATGAAAAAAGTGATTAAATGGATATAAAATCATTGACATTCCTCTGAATACTGAGGAACTGATGAAAAAAAGAACACTTGAAGTAACTCAGGTATGTTTGATTAAAATTGACATACACAAGTATGTACAAATGCTTATTCATCCGTCTTGGTTCTAAGGTCAAACATACATTCGCATCTCAGGTGAAACTCAATCATTTCAATGGCTGGCTTAGAACAATCACAAAAATAAGCAAAATAAAGACAGATTTTTCACAGGTAGAGTGTATTATTATAAGAACACAGGTACTTTAATTTTAAATATGCATATATATGTATCAACAGTGTCTAAACAGGATTTGTACATTACTTTTTCCTTCCTATCTCACATGTTTCTAGAAGCAGTTTTACCTGGACATAATTGCTCTTGAACTGCAGTAATTTATATTAAATATTTTTTCTGTGTCTACCTATGATCCAGAGGGTTCAGATATGTCATATTATTGCAGTAAGCTCTTTAGTAAATCTTTTTTTATAAGCAATAATTCTGCTTTATCCATTAGCTCATTCATATTGATTATAAGTTGATTTTCTTCCTTCTCAATTTGAAAAGCTTGTGTGCTTTTTTCTTCTGTTCATTTACTCTATTTTTATGAGCTTATGCTGCTTTTCTTTTCATTTTGGGTTCTCCGTGGCTTGCTTTAAGGTGATGATCTCAAAGGCATTATATATATTTTAAAGCTAAATAAATACAGGACTGAGCCCTTTGCTCCTAAGTTATTTAAATATTTCATTACATGTGAACAATTTTCCTAATTCTTAACCTGACTTGCTTCAGTTATTAAATAAACAACTGAATGTTTCAGAAGTGTTGTCTTCCTTTGTGGACAAATCCTAAAGAACCAGTTTTCATTATTCATTACAACATGTTTCTTTCAGAAAAATATGAAAAATCTTAGTATATGTATTTATCTTCTCTTGTGGCTTTCTCATGGATTTATTCACATTGATATGTTATATGCAAAATGTCCTTTATATTGCATGTCATTCAACTATCTTCACCTGGTTGTGATTTTTTTCATTATGTTTACTTAATATTTTCCTAATTTTCTTTTTTTCCTTAGATTGCCTTTTACCAATGAAAACTGCATTTATGTGGAGTTTTAAGCTTTCCTACAATGAGATGCAATTTCTCGTCTATTTATACAAACCGATTAATAACCCAAACAGCCATCAACTCATGTTAGATGAGTGGCAAGTAAAACATCCAAAAATAGTTTTTATTCTATTTGGGCTCCTCTTGTCACAGGCAATAAAGAGGACCAAGGGCAGACACAAGAAATTATTATCTGTACATCACAACACCAAACTGATTTGCTTTTCAATTGAACATCTTTTAGATAGAAGGCAGATTAATCAAGTGAGATATCTTTAAAAGGTTTTTCTGGTTTTACCTTATCTCTGCTAATACATTTCCTCCAAAAAGACCATGCCAATTCCACAAGACACAAATCTAGACACACTACAAAATAAAATTAAGCACCAGGAAGGTAGTAGAGACTGTGACCTGAATGGTTCACTTCAACAAAAATTTCACTTCTCCTCATTGCTCTGCATTCCTCTGTGCTAAATAATTAAGAACTACCAAGAGATTGTTTGTACTTCTTCCTATTTCTGCTCCAGGAAAAGAGGAGAGAGGAAAAACCCACACTGTTGAAAAGAAGCCAGACTTCTTTTAACAAAATACTTCAGAACATGCTTAAGGTTAAGTCCACACGTGACTCACCTCCACTACACACAAGAATCATTGGATAAAACACTGTGATCTGCCACACACTCTCCCCTGCACTTCAGTATCTGTGAAGATTTCCCTTGATCCTTGTCAGCAGCATCCATAATTCTTCCATGTGAGCATCGCTGACCTACTTTCCAAGATCTTCAGACATCACCATTGGTTATTTTTAGCACTCCACTGACTCATTTGATGTCTCTGTGCATGGAGGGCTACCCACTGAGAAGATTTACCTCTCTTCACAATCTGACCAGCACATTGGCACCAGCTTGAGACCACAGATGTGGAAAGTGTCCTGCAAGTCTGGACTAAGGGAGAAATTTCTCACATGACCTACTACAAACCACAGTGATGACCCTCTGGAAGGTTGGGGTCAAGTTGCCAGCAGTCGTGGCTAACCTCTGCATGCTCACAGAGCAGCTTATAGACACGTGGAAATAAATTTTAGTTTTTGTTTTCTTTCTTTATTGGCAGCTTCTCTTCATGACATTTATTTAATTTTTTTTTTTCCGCAGAAATTAAGACATCAGATTCTTGACACTGCCAAGACAAGTCTGTGCAGGAGGCCTTCCACTGATTTCTTCTAAAGGAGATAATTTCAGCATGATTCACAGTGGAAAATAAGAGCAGAACTGTTGTTACTCAACAGGACAGAAATATATTAGCAATTAATGCAGCCCAACAAAGCTTAGAAACGGCCAATTAAGGGGTAAAGAGCAAGAATGGCATTAGTGTGCAGAGTCACAAAGGAAATGCAAGGCACTAACAGCTGCATGCCTTGCTTAGGACAGCAAACACTACCTGGACTAGGAACTTCCAGCCTCAGGGGCAGCATGACCTGAAGGCCCAGGCCAAGGAGGCTCTAAGCGGCTGAGAACACCACATATGGACAATAGCACAGTAAGAGATTTGTCTAAGGAGACCAAATATATGTAACCATGGCCCTAGCATCTGATGGGCACCTCACCCTGTTGTCAGGCTCCTTCATACACTGGGCTGTAGCTCCACTTTGCACAGAGATAATATGAGAAAATAAATTCTCTGATTAGTTCCATCCTGAGTGTGCTTGTGTCTCTTCTCAATGAAAGGGAAAAACAGGTCAACCACCACCACACTAGTACCTCCACCTTCACAGGACCAGAGCTGTTTTTCTGGTCAGTACCAAAGGCATCTGCCCCACCAGGATTAGAGGAAGAATTTCAGTCTGTCAGCATGGGGAGGAGGGCTGTCTTACCCACTTTGCAACCTCCTGCATGAAGATAATGCTGTACTATTCTTTATGGAAAGGCAATTATACCTTCATCAGTAGAAGTCATTGCAGAAGCTACTGGGTTTTGGTAGCTAGATGTTGTTAAGTCCAGGAGGATGGCAATCAATATAATAATTTTTTCTGCTTTATTACCTAAGGGAAGTCTGCATTTCTGCTGCAGGATGGATACAGATTTGTAGATACTCATCTTTCAAACTTGGAAATGTTAAAGGTGTCTGCAGATTGGCAACCCATCCTATACCACCAAAATATCTTTTCTGTATCAAATTCAAATGCCCTTGCAAGATTTCTCATTATTTATTTCCTGTATATTCTGTAACATTGGTCTTGGATTATCAGAAACTGAGCAGTGTTGTAAGAAACAGCTTAAACAAAAAGAGATTTTTCAAGTGCATTGAGCTGACTAAGGCCAACTGAAGTCTGACTTAGCCCATCAAGAAAGCATTTTTGTAAGCTTTTCAAACCTGAGCCTAGACAACTGAAATTATTCAAAAATACAGCACAAACAAGAGTGTTCCTCAGGCCTTAAAGAAAGACTGCAGGACACACCTAATCACTATTAGAGTGAAGAAATTTATTGTGGGAAGTCAGATTCTGTAGAAATCTTTCCTGAGATGCTATCCACTCCAGTCGTTCTGCATTTTGATTTTAAACTTTATTTATTTGCCAAGAAGGAGAAAGCTTTAATCATGTTTCACATATCTACTGCTAAAAGTTTAAAAAGGTATAAACCAGAAGACACAAAAAAATTTGTCCTCTTTCACACAGCAACTAGGACAATTTCTTGCATTTAGTCCCTAGTATCATCCTCTAAAGTAAAAAGAAACTTTTAAAAAATAGAAAAAAAAAATTAAGGCAGGGAGATTTACTGATATGATTAGGTACAACTGCTTTTCTCAAATGGCCAACTCAAAAAAATAAAAAATGTCACAATATGGGTTTGGCTTGCATATCTGTTAGCACTTCTCTGATCTCAGCAAAGCCAATTATTTCAGAATAATGTACAGACTCACTGTAAACTTGAAGTGTAAGCAATAGCTGTGAAGCTCTGGAGAAAAGAATAAGCAAGTCAATGACTTTCCTAATAATGATGGGAGAGCTATGAGTCACATCTCTTCAGAAAGTCCTGGTGCCAGTCTGGTGTCACCTAAGGACATAAGCTGAAGGAGTATTCTCCACCTACAAGCTCAGGTCTGCTCTCAGTTGAATACAGGTCATTGCCAAAATCTGAAGAGGACAAAATGCCATGGATCAATACCATCAAAAACTCTGCAGCATATGGAAAAAGCCCACATTTTTTGATGTCACTGTTTTGAAATAAAAGGACAGCAACAACCCTGATGAGGAACAAGAGAGAAACTTCCAAGAAGTCACCTGGCTCTATTTGGGATAACAGTGTTATACTGCAAGGCAGAATATATCTTTTGCTGAAATAAAAACAAGTACCTTAAAAATACCCAAAGGACTCACGAAATGCTGGGTAAGTAAAAAAAAAAAAGATGCCACATGCAGAAATGTGTTCCAGTAATGAAGATGGACAGAAAAATCCCTGGTTTTGCCAGTAAAGGGGCTGTGGTTCTACCAGATGGCTGATGCCATTCTCAGTTGATGGGAAACTCTGCCTTCAGGCTTCTTCTCCACAAATGGGTAAGCAGGCTGTGAAATCAAGTAAAGTATCTAGTTTGGCAACCCTTCCTGAACAACTGCTTCATTACTTACCTAATTACTACTGAACTTTTCTATTATGCTTGTTAATTATATGAGTAAGTGCAAGGTGCAGCACCTCAGCTAGGAAAGGAAGATTCATTATCTAAAATTTTAACAGACAAAACCAACATTTACATATTTTACCTTTCAGCAAGTTTTTTTGTTATCCACAGTAAATCTCTTGTAACAGCAAACCAAGACTGAGACCACATTGTGCCACAGAGTTTGCAGTACTACAGACAAATCCTCTGCTTTGAGCTAGCAAGCACCCAGTTGAGGAAACACTGTCTCAAATAATGTAAAATTGGTTTACAACAGAAAAAAGAATTGTTAGGGTGAGTTCAGATGCTATTGTCATGAGGAACGTGGTAATTGTTATGAAGCTACTGCACAATTCAGTGCCTCCAAGGAGGCGTCTCAACTAGTCACAACTATTAATGAAGCCTTTAAACTGTGCTAGGTGTTACGCTGTGCAATGCAAGGCTCATTTCCATGAACACAAAAGGAGCACGGAGGAAACCTCAGTTAACCTGATAACAGAAAGAGAAGCCCCAGCTCTGGTCTCTCTCGGGGCTGCTTCAAGGGAGCCTCAACCCCAGGGGCCGGGAGGACGCCCTGCACCAGGCAGGGGTGGGATACCACCTATGAAAGCATGAGACCCGTTATGGAACGGAGGGGAAGCGCATTTCAGGGATTTATAAAAGGATTTTAAACAAAGGAACTGAACGTGGGAGAAGGGAGGATGCAAGATGTTTTGTAGAAAAATATGCTTGGTATAATAGAGGGATAGGAGGGGGAAAAGGGGGCCAGTCGTGTGTGAGCAGGGCTGGCATCCTGTCTGGCCTCAATTCATCACATCTTCACCATGGCAGCACCTGCAACTGCAGCAAGCAAGGGCGCACTTGTCAGTGTGTGATTCTGGTGAGCATCAGGCCAGACAGCCAGAGAGGAAGGTGAGTGGGCTGGGAGCCAGGGTGCACACAGCTGTGCTCCTGAGACACAAACAGCAGGTTCAGGAAATCCAGACCTAAGGCTGGAGACAGTTGCCAGATGAAAAATTGCCTGCACCTGGTGAGGTAACACAATGCTTTTTCTTCAAAAACCACTGACCTATGAAACGGCACAATGCCCATTTTGTAGGAAAAAGAACAGGAAAGCAACCACCCCAGCTGTGCCAACTTTCACCAGTTCACTGGGCAGTTGGGCATTGCTCTGGGGTCAACCATCAGGGACCACCAAAGAGACCGCCCAGACAGAAGAATGCATGCATAAGGGGGAAGGAAAATATGTTAATAATTTCAGGGAAATTATTATCATGCATGTGTTTATTCTGGGAAAATCAATGAATATGTATGTAAAATATAGTATATAAACAGGAGCTTTTCTGTATTCAGCATGCACTACATTTTGGAGGAGATATCCCCTCGTGCATGAGCCATGAGTGTTTCTGTCTGTGCTCAGCTCTGAGACCCTGTGTGTGTGTACACATGAGTGTGTCATGTACACATCTATTGGGAATATATGGGAATACATACAGCTCCACAGCTAGTCAGACCTTTGGGGATGGAGTTTTGGCAGCCTATTTCCTATCAGATAATTTAGGATTTAGGAACTCCTAGCAATAGGTTCAGCAATAATATATCTTGCAGTATATCCAAAAAGTTGGAAGGTAAACCCAGAGAAGATTTACTGACGTTGACAAAGTAACTGGTTGCCTTGGAATTTATTTGTGCTGAACAGCAATTGGTTTGTGCAAGGTTTTGTTCTGCAATGCTACTAAAACTTCTGCAGGAAAAGAGTAGCTGTAAGCTGTGAAGCTTCAGCAAAGGGAAGGAAATTATCAGCAAATCTTTCCCAAGCTAGGCAAACAAGGGAGCTTTTATGAGATCTTTCAGAAATCTCAGGAATTCAGATTCCATCTGGGATTCCTGTGAAAGTGAAATTGTGGGCAATGAATGCCATTATCTTCAGACAGCTGAGTTCTTAGCAACCATAGAAACTTTTTAATCCAGTCCTGAACTTCTGCAAAATACCAGACAAGAATTAGGAACTGAACCTGAAATGTGAATCCAATACCCTTGGAATTCATAGCTGGAAAAAACACCAAAGGGAACTTGGACAATTGGCCAATGACCTGACCATCACCACAGAAGTCCTGATAATTGGGAAATAGGAACATGTCAATTCCTGCCAGATTGACAAATTAATAACTGACATCTATTACAGAACTGTAAAAAAAGTAGAACCTTATCCTATAGATCAATTATTAAAAAATTTGATGGGTAACAAAGACGTGGAGAGAGAAGAAAAAATTAAAAGCGTATAGCGTTTCCATCTTAATGTCCTGCATGTACCTCATAGAACAATAAGCTATAAAAGCAAGAAAGAATTGGTACTGATTGTAACAAAATTACAGTAGTGGGTCTCCTGTTTTTTGGTCAGTGTAAGTACAGTTTGTGTATACAGTATAGTCACAAAGGGCTTCAATTTCTGATGCAACACCAGCCTTGCTGACTGTGCACGAAACATTCACATTTAGTGTAAAAAGATCAGATTCAGGCAGAATTTACCCAGACTTGTGCAGCTCTGGGGAGCATGAACCACAGCATCCATATAGTAAGAGCTGCCCCTGGGCAACTCTGACAATGGACATAAAGTTGTTGTTAGATCTGTTCTAATTTCAAAGAACTCATCTACTTATAATCAATAAATATCAATATTTAAAGTGCAATAAGAAAACTCTAAACCAAACTAAAAAAAAAAACCCAACAAAACCCAAAACCCCAAACAAACAAAAAAATCAACCACCCCCCCAAATCCCAATCAAAAAACCTTAAAAAATAAAAAATATCAAACAAACTCAACATCCCCAACCCCAAACAAAACTCAATCAAACAAAACCACAAAAAACCTCAAATGAAAACAACCAAACCTAATAACCAACCAGCCAAAACACATACCCACACCAAAGAAATCCACCACAAAACAAAAATCAAGATCCCACTTGTATCAATTGAAGAATGTTATCATGGAGACTGTGATTACCATGCAGAAGACAGTACTTAGCAATGGTTCTCATACCTAAACTGAGTCCAGATGGAGATGTCTCTGGAAAGCTTAATCAGAATTTAGACACACTGACACTGGCAAATGGGCTGAGCTGCAAATGAGCACAGACAGGATAGAGGCCAAAGGGATTTAACCCTTCCCTTATCTACAGTACCTAATTTTTTTTTGTTTTTTCAAGCAGCCACATGGGAGGAGCAGTAACCACTGCAGGGAGTAGTATCACACAGATGCCAATGGCAGCCAGGACTCATCCCAGTATGACTGGGAGCAAGGAAGCAGAACAGCTCTTCAGTGCATGGGCCCCTTCCCAGGGGGGTGAAGGAAGAGGGGACACAAAGGGGCACAGATGGAAAGCACTGCAGTATCGCTTCTCCTGGAGCTGAGCAGACATAGAACATGATCACTGGGACCCCAAAGTCTAGTCCAAAGAAGGTACACTGCAAAAGTTTGGGAACGAGCCGGGAGAAGAGCTCTGAATGAGCCCAGGGAAGCAGGTTGCTCCCAGCATCTCCCTGGAGATGCCATTTACAAATGGTGCTCCAAACTGCCTGGGTGATCCACAGGCTCACAATGCTCTGTGTGGCTTTTAGGGAGAAGACACCCAGGAAAACTCAAGCTCCTGAATTGTTTTATTGGGTGAGGATGGTAAATGAAGGCTGAATTATTTGAACCAGAGACAGAGTAAAACTGACATGATTTACTGAGCCTTTGCCAAAGACAGAACAACAATTTTGTAATTTTTTAAAAGTTCAATTTTCCACCAAAGGTATCTAACCCAGGCCAACTGAAATTAAGCAGAGGTGGTCATAAGAATAAAAAATGACCATGGCAGGGAAGCAGTGAGGGGCTGTAGTGCAGGTAACTTGGCAGTCAGGATGGGATCTCTAGAGGGCAGAACTCTAGAGGTGGTGAGGGCTAAGAACACAGGACAGAAATGTGCAGAGCATTTTTCCTGCACAATATTTTCATGAAAGAGTAAAAACTTAAAAAGCAGATGGGGGAAAATAGTAAAGAGAGAGTAAAGACACCTCTCATATTAGTATTCAGAGATAAACACTCACTGAGTAACTGACCCATGTGCTTTTGATGTGGAAAACTGCACAGAGAGAAGAGCTTGCTGCCTGGAAATGACAACTAGAGATGTTCTTGCCTCTCTGCCAAAGAGAAGTCTCTGGCCCCTCTAAGCAGGGGGCTGCACAGTTATATCCTTTTATACCTGCCACACCATCCCCTGATGACTGTGAGAGTGGGAAACGAGCCTTGCAAGCCCACTCTTATTAAGGTAATTCCTATATAGGGCAAGTAAAAAGTAGCAAGACACAAATTACCAAGTGCTTTGCTATCTATTAAATGCACAAATAATTTGATTTCTGAATTATGGATTATCCATTAAATGCTGGTCAGTTATGGTAGGAACTTGAGGTTCAGACACTGCTGTAAGGAACATGGGCCCTATTTACCTTTCTCTTTATGCTTATATCCTGATTGAGCAGACCTATAGGCAAAATGATAACAGTTTCACATACCCTGGCTTTTTCCATCTGTTATCAGGATGCAGCTAACGCAGGAATAAGTACATTTAAAGCAAATTTCATAAGTCAATTGTGGAAGATAATTTTTTTCCATGTTACATGAGAAAGTAGATCTCAACTGCATTTCACTTTGACCTGTCCAAATTATTGTTATGGTAGCAAGACAGGCACTAAAAGCAATTTAACCACAAAAATTGGGGGTATCACCACCAGTATGCCAGATGTTGATCTGTCACCTTTGGTAAGCATTACAGATTGTGATGAACGGGCTGCTACAAATACCCAAGGAAGTTTCAGGTAAAATTAGCTTTAGACATATCTAAAAATCCACCCATTCTCTCTGTACTGGTCCCACTTACAAAGTTGCTGACTCCCATGCTGAATATGAAGACATTGCTACAAGTACTCACTAAGGAACCCAGAAATACCACCGAGCTCCTTCCCTTCTGCTTAACATGAAAAAGAATTGCCCTTGGTGCCCTCCCTAGTTGTGTGCCAGAACAGAAGATGCAGATCACATATGCACATCTCTGGAGAGCTGGAGATTTTAAGCAGCACTATTTTTCCCTGTAGGCAAGCTCGAGTGGAAAAGCAGATAACTGTGACATTTTTCAGAGGGTCAGCCTTGCAGTGCCAGAGCAGATCTGAATTTGGGAGGTGCAGGGAGACCATAAAATGAACAGGAGAGCTGCTTTCAAGCTGCAGAATCTTTGTTTTGGGAGACTTGCACGATACACCGACAAATGCCCAACTTTCCTGCCTTTAGCCTCATGTCCAGTGACATTATCAAGAACAAACTGGTGTCGAAAACCCTGCTTTAGGCTGAAGTAAGAAGAGATGCCAAACTGGTTATCTGAGGACTGCTAGAAACTATTTGATGCTAGGGAGAATGATAAGCCACATTAATGTAGTCCAACATTTTACAAGAACAATTAAATTGAAAATGCATTCCCTCTGGGAAAAAAAGGTCAAAATAGAATTTACTTGACCAGACATTGTGGTGGCTGTTATGGTGATTAGGAAGACTGAGAAAAACAGTGACTGTAACATACATTAAACTCTTTAATCAAAGAAACAAACACATCATTAACAAGAAATAATTCAGAGTGATGGATAGTTATTATAGTCAGAAAAAAGGGAGATCTAAATCACAGGACAAAGTGGGAACCGTGTGTGCCATAAGAAATATTTTGCATTTGGATGACTGTGGTTTCATGCTATTGGTAAGATGTGGGAAATGAATTACACCAGATTTTATTTTATGAATGTTTTATGTAGAAGACTGTCATAAGGCATGTGAGCCACTGAGAGCCTCAAACCAATGTATTATACCTTCAGAAAATCCACTACTTGTGCCATTTTATAGAACACAAATATTCTTAAGTGTCCCTGAAAGATATTCAGTCCACAGTCCAAGTGTGGTGGAAGTAAATAAGTCTAAGATAAAGCTAAACTGATTTTCCCAGGGACTTACCACTGGAATTGAGATACAAACCTCCTCATCAGCCAGCATAATAATTTACCCAGCCTTCAGCATTGGGAGCATTTCTGCATCTCTTTGTGTTAAGAGAGGCAAGAGCATAAACATGGTTTACCTGCTGCAGGATAAATGGTTCTGACCACTCCACCACCCAAGCTAAACCCTCTTTGCATACACGAGTTGAGGCTTTAGCTTGACTATAATTTCCTTTTTGGGACAATATCAGATTCAGCAACTCCCAGCACACTCGTTGCCCCTGCACACACTGTTCCTCAGCACACCAATGCTTTTCTTCCACCTCATGTGCTGCATGGCCAGAATTCCCAAACAGACAGGGGACAGGACACAGGTAGAGCAGCAGGGCTGCTTGTGCTGCTGCTGCCACTGAAGTCAGTGACAGCCAGGCCATGCCTGGGCTCTGGTCAGACATGTTTTAATAGCTCAGCAATCAGTGTCAGAAAGAGCATATAGATAATGTGAGAAATTCAATCAACTTTTCCTTATTTAAAAAAAAACCCAACAAACCAACCACAACCAAAAATACAAAAGGATCTTTAGCTCTTATGGAAAGAGTTTCATTTACAAAGGGGTCCTTTTGTTCAAGAAACAAAACCACTTGTCACACATGAGCAAGGTTGATAAACATTGGATTTAAGAATCAGAGATTTGGGAAGATTTTGCTCTGCTTTTTCCCTACTTCAGCAGTTACATAAAGATAAATTTCTATTCAACAAAAACTTAGTGACCTTTAATATGAATTGCCCTAGGGCTCTTAGGCCTTGGAGGAGATACCAGAAGTTAGATTGGAAAATAGCCTTCAGCTGGAGGTCTGCCTCTTGCCAAGCCAATGACAAACCTCAAAGGGGGGGAAGGGGGAGGAACATATGCCCTTGAAACATCAGAGTTCATCTGCAATCACACTTTGTCACTGTTAGCAGCTACATTTTCTGCACAGGCCTTGACTTTCTGCAGTGAGCTCATCCTACACCAGTTTTTGGGTGTGCTCCTCTCTCCCCCACCATGAGAGTGCTCCATCAGCCCTTGGGACACCCCATTCCCTCACAATACCAACAAGACCTACCACACACATTGTTTCAAGGGTCACTAAGTACATATAAGGCTAACACACACAAAAAATTCATCTGCAGTTCATAGGAGAGCGGAGAAACACACACCCTCTGTGGATTGAAAGTGCTGAGACACAACAGCCCCACAAGACGGGGGCACACCGTGAAGCAGACTTGGATCTTTTGTCAGGAGGCTTCTTTCTCCAGACCCCCATAGAGCTGATTGGTTCCCCCCACAGATAGGATATTTAACTGTTGTCAATAAAATCCACCAAAAGAAAACCATGCAAAAGGAGCACTTCAATTCACCAGGTGGGCCTTGAGAGAGAGATTTGCATCTCTAGCAAGTGCCACATCCAGCAGGACACAGCAATTTCACTCCAGAGCTGGCTCCATCCAGGAGCCCTGAACAAGCCCAGGTTTGCAGAAGATTGTGTGGACACATCTCAAGCCTGCAAAACCATCTACCTAAGCATTGTACCTTCAGTCAAGGAAGTTGTGTAGGCTACAAAGGTTTGCTCGGTCCTGCCAAGAGCCTCTGGCAACCCCTCCTTTATTTTGTGGCTGCCTTCTATTAAAAAAGGTGATTGTTTTGGGGCCTTTTTTTTGTTTGGTGGGGTTTTTTTGTCAAGTGCAAACAGGAATGCTTCACATTAAAGACTATTTACCCTCATGTGGCTTGTGACTGTCTTGAGTTCAAAGACTCCCAATTACAGGCACACAATAACATTTTCCAGCTTAATGAGAAGCAAAATAAAACCTGGAATTCAAGTTAAATTACAATATTTTTTGAAACTAAAGATAGACATAGAACATAGTTTTGAAGTCTGCAATTTTAGGGCTACAAAAGATGAAATAAGGTTTACTTAAAATGAATCAAACCCCTCAATTTATGGTCTTTCAGATGGTACAGAGCTAACTTATTTAATGTTCATTACATTACATAACTGGATGAAAATTTTCACATCAGCAAAGGAGGCAGCAAATATTAGCAAAACATGGTAAAACACACAAGTTATGATAAACAAGAATGAACATAAACCATTATGGGTTGGAATTTAGAATAGACAATATTCCCTTAAAATTTTTTCAGATGCAAAGCATAAAAATAGCTACTAACCTGCATCCAGGTAACAACAACCTCATCATCTTCCTGGAGGAAACCAGATTGGGAATCAGCCTCACCATCAGAAGGACACAGGCCTGGCTTCCTCACAGCAGGGATTTAGCAGGAGAAGGTCACATCCCACCATTCAGGGCCTCACTGAGAGGCAGGGACCTACAGTGCTAAACATGGACAACTGGTAATGGTATCCATTGGTGGTCTACAGCACAGCCCAGGATGAGCCAGGAGCCACCCAGGAGGGGCAGCAGGAGAGCACAGCCCCACAGAAACTCAGGAAAGGAGCAGCAGCTCCACGCTGAACTGAACTGACCCCAGGCCATGGTGTGGTTGGAGGGTCCAGCTGAGGCTGGTCAATGGCATCATTAGGCCCATTAGGTATTTTCACAGGTGGCCCCTGAGGTTGTGAAAGGCCCCAAGCACAGTACCGTTGACAATGCACGAGAAACTACAGAAGTAACCAGTGTGAGATGGTTAAGGGACATAAGGCTCTGGACCTGTGAACGTCTGGAACCTTCCCAGGTGTCAGTACTTACACTTAAACCCATGTGGCAAAACAAGGTCAAAAAGTCTAAATATGGACTAGGACAACACTCAAGAAAGCTTGGAATAAAGCAGATCAAAGACCACTTGATACATATGTATATTATGTTTAAATTTTGGGGATTTTTTTTGTTACAATGTCTCTTTTCTTCACACACACTGTATTTTTAAGCACTATTACCAAAAGTTCTCTCAGTTATTTCCCTTCCCCTGGCATGGCAACAATTTTTGAAGAATGATGGTTCCAAATGTCACTCCTGGTCTCAGTTGTTCTATTTGAAGCCATTTTTCTACTTAGCTCACACCTCTTTTAAGTAGCCAATTTTCAAATGATGAACATTTAGATTTTCAAATGATGAACATTAGATTTCTTGTATTAGGCATGCAAAAGCATTACTGCATTTAAAGGTGCTAGGAAAGGATATTTAACTGTTGTCAATAAAAAAAGTTATGGAGCTTGTTCCCTTGACTCAGAACATTCAAATCCCGTGGGTCCTAAAATAACTACACTTTAAAGTTCAGCAAGTACATTTCTGACTAATTTGATGACCCACAAGAAGAACTTAGATCAAATTATTGACTGACCTATTTTTTTGCCTGAACACAACATTATATACAATGGCTGTATGGTTTAACATGTACATTCATACAACAGTAATTTCCCCGAGGAGTTTGCAGCTCAGAAGTGAGTAATTACATTATGCAGCATTTCCAAAACACACTCCACTCATTCATGATTAACCACACAACTGTGTGCATGTGCCTAAAATTCTGTTCTCTGAACTGTGCTCCTTCAAGGGAACCGCTGCTCTCACATCAGCACTCTGCACCTGCAGCGAGGTGAGAGGAATCTGAGCCACGAGAGGAATTCTGGTCAGGAACTGACTTCACTGCCCTCCTCTTCACCCTGGACTTCCACAATCTCTGAGCTTACAGCTGTAAGAGGACAATCCCAAATAAGAAGTCAATTAAGAAGAAAGCTGAAGCTGCAGAGTCCTACAAAACTGTGGCCCTGAAACCTGTGTTTAACTTAATCCAGGGCACCTTCCCACTGACAATCTTCTCATGCACAGCTGCTGTTGCATCACGACAGCAAATTATTCCTGTTCATCAACACCAGCAAGAAACCTCTTGTGTTTAATCTTTAAGTATGACCTTTCAAGAGTCATAGTAAGACACAACCTCAACAGCCAGTGGCAGTTGGATGCCTACAGTGATCAGAGAATTGGAAATCTCTTGGGTTGCTCACAGCATTGTTAGATCCTCAGATTTGTTACATATTTTACTGTGTACTTGCCTCCTCAAGATTTTAGGTGAGGCACACAGAGCTAAATTTCTCTATATAAATCTCAGATTTGCTGAGACTCTGTATTTGACCCCCACCTTATTCTGTAACCAAATCACAAATTGCTTTTTTCTTTCTTTCATATAATCCAAAATAATAACTAGGCAGAGTGAGTTCCTCTGGCATCTATCTGGTCTTTCCCATAAGACAAATGCATACATTTTCTGAGAAGCTAATAAACTGCAAAACTTCCAGGTTTAATTAAAAGAGTTACGTGGAAAACCTCTGGTATTAGATTCACAGGTTGCTGTTATGCCCAAGTACACAAATCTGAGATAGAAAATGAACATTAAAGAAGATTTAGGTGGGGAGCACTGAAGCTATCACACACCACCTGGCCTAGGTCACTCCAGGACTTGAGCATGCAGGAAGTGAGAATGTCCATGTGGTCCCAAGCTTTTTGGGCAGGGAGCAGTGTATTTCCCTCATGGAAAATATCAGAAAACATGGTGGCATTTTTGAGACACCACCAGGTGTGTGAGCAGAGCAACACACATAAAGCAAGGACAGAGAACTTAGATGTCCTGGGAGCAGTGCCTGATCTGAGGAGGAATTCCACCAGGATTTGCAGCTGGGAGGAAGGAGGGAACAGAAGGGGCCACAGCTGTGGCACAGACCTCTGGGTCTGAAATGCTGGGGTGGACACATGGCTGCACTTACATCGAGGACTGCAGAAAGCAACTCCAAGCTGGTGCCTGCAGCTGCCATGCTAAGAAGGGCTTAACACCTGTGAAGGGCTTAACACCTGTGATGGAGCCAGAGTGTTCAAGAACCACCAGATTTTCAGTGCTTTACAATTTTAAGTGCAGAGGGATTTGAGAGATGAGGCTATAACAGAGACCTGACTGCTTTTAATAGACTGGCTTTTCACGAATATTAGGAAATCCACTCCAGGTCCCCACTATCACAAGTTTTGGCTTGACCTTTGCTGTATACAGGTGCCACAGCTTGGCACAAGTTACTCCCATTGCACAAACACAGTCTCACAGGATCTTTTCAAATCTTTAAAGAGTCTGAGAACAAAATTGAAAGAAAACTATTGAGAGTAACTAGTGTCACAGTAAGCAACTAAATAACCAAACCATGTAGAAAAGCAGCCTTGCCAAGGGAATTAATATTCTGTTCTCATATTTGTTTTAAAACTTTAAGAGGTGAAGGTAAACATTGGAATGTGTGAGTCCTGCACACAGGAATCCATCTGCGTGGGGCTCACAAGAGAACATCAGGATCAGGAAACTGCATTCCGAGGGGATGATATGTACGTGGGTTAATGAGCTCTGCAGTGAGGAAGGCAAATATTTCAGTCCTTGCCTGCTCTTCCAGCAGTGTTAGACTGAAGCTTGCAGACTCGTGTTATCCCATGTGCTGTACAAATGGAATGGCTACATTTCTGGAGACTGCTGCTTGGAATAGCAATTTTGTGAAAATTCATCAAGCAAGTTGGAAGCTATCACTTCAGGGCCCTGAAACGAGGGCGCTGGCGGGACTACTTAGTCAACACATATGGCGCTGTGCTGTGATTTCCATTTCAGAGTGTACTAGCACTTATTCTCTGTTTTTCTCACAGCTGCTCACTCCCAGTGTTAGCACTCCCAGAATAGCCTGCTGGCGTATAAATAGGGTTCTCCCTCTTCTGCACATGGCAGTGCTGCAACTGTACTGCTCTCCACTTAATTATAAGGTGCTGTTAATGCCAGTAAAATAGTTCTGTGTCTTCCAGTCCCCAAGAGGAGGAGACACTACAGGTTCCTGGATTTGCCCATTCTCAGGGCTTAGGCAAAGAGTTGCATCCCAATTTAATCATCAGGGAAAGCAGTATGAAGGGGGAAAAAAAAGGCTTCCTAACTGAAAGACCTTACTAATTCAGAGTATCTAATACACTAGTCCCTTGAGGTTCAAAATGAGCACTCATTAAAGTAGTCTCACCTGTAAAGGAGAGGTATTGTCTTCAAAGAAGCCCTGGGTTTGGGCAGCACAGTTCTTCAAAGTCAGCCTGGTGCTACAGCACCACCAGACCCTGACTACAGAACCGTTTTGGGCAGTGCCACATTTCCCAGCCAAGAGGGATGCTCAGCTCTGATGCTGCATCAAGTCTCTCTCCAGTTTTTGCAGCCAAGTCCTGGTGCCTCCCAGTTATTTCATAGTTCTAAAGTGTTGCACAGCCTCCCACATCATTCCCTTGGGTTCCTGGCTCCAATCTGCTGAGACACCGCAAAGGGCAGCAATTGCTTCAACTCTTCATGAGGACAACAGAGAAGTGCAGTGAGAGTGGCTAAAAGTAACAGTGCCCCAAAAGCTGAAGAGGAAAGATGTGGCCACATTTCTCTTCACACAGAAAAGCAAGGCACAACTTCCCAAGGATATTTCTGGGATTCACATTCTCTGAACCTCAGAGAAAGAAAAAACAATTCTTAATTGCTGCTCCTCTTGTTGTGTACAAGTGGAATGCATTGTGGAAGATTGTTTACCTGAAGGGAATTGGTAATTCGATTCTGGTGTGAGTGTTTTGATTCATTGGCCAATTGAATCCATATGTGTGTGTGTTGGGACTGTGGGCTGACAGTCATGAGATTTTGGGCAGTTAAGTGCAGATTCAGTGTAATATAGTGTAATGTAATATAGAATAATATAATATAATGAAGTAATTATTTAGCCTTCTGATATCTATGAAGTCCTCCTCATCATTTCTCCCAGACATTGGGGTCGCCTGTTTTTGCTATAGAAAGATTTTGGGAGAATACAGGTGCAAAACATTTGTATCATTATTGTTTTTATTATCATCATCATCCACATTCTAATGCTGTGCACATCACTATCATCCTTATTATTCACATTCTAAGAGTGAGCACATAAAAGAGGTACCAAGAAATACTGAGGCTTTCTCTGGTTGACATTTAATTTCTGCTTTCAGTATGTCTCTGGAAGAAGTTTGAAAAGTGTGGTTGCTTTCAAAGTGATTTTCCTTTTTCCACTTGGCAGATTCCTTGCCATGATGAACAGAGATGAAACAAAAAAATATAAACCTGACAATCAATTTAAAATAGCTACTTGCACTGTCAGCTAAATTCAAGATCAGACTTTTTTAAAAATGAAACATTCCAAACCAAGATATTTTAATGGTCAAGAAATCCTATAATTTTACACAATAAATATGCTGTCCAGAAATGATGGGAAAAATGAGAATCATGTTTCCAACTATTTGGTAAATTAATGATAACAAACAAATGCTCCCTCTGTTGGTTTACTTTCAAAAGGTATTCCAAATATCACAGTAGCATCCAGTAAGAGAGTGTATTTTCTTTGGGAGGAAAAAAGCAAAACCAAAACAAACCAAACCCCAACAAAACTCCATATACAAAATTGAGGCATACAAGAAGAATATGTGTAAATTACTGCCAATCTGCAAAACAAAATTAATTAAATTTTAACAGCCATCAAGCCAAAATATTTGGATCCAGAACTAAATAATATACACGTCAGAATTCATAAAATTTAATTTTGGACGGTTTGCAGGCTAATTCTTTCTGGACCAGGAAAAGTGCTCTCTTGCAATGGAAATAATACCATTCTCACCCTATTTTCTTGTGGAGTGAAAAGGCACCACTGTGTATCATTAAGAAAACAGTTCTGTATTAGCATTAACAACAATAACACTAAGGAGGAATTTGGGAGTTCTGTTTATGCACATTAAATTTCCAACAACTACTTCTTCAGGAGCTCAAATGGTTTTGTGCAGTGAGGAGCTTTCCTGAGCCTAACAATTTCCAACAAGGAAAAAAATTCTGTTTCCATAGAAACATCCGAGGTGGACCAAGCATGGATTAATCAAAATACAATGATGCCTTTTTGCAAGGTACTAGGAAAAAAATTCCAGTTTGAAGTGAGCACTGCTGCTCTTTCCTTCCATTCACACAAGAAAGCATGAGAAATTCTCCCCAAATGTCTATGTGACACACAGTTTAATTAGCACAATAAAAAGTTAGGTTTTCTTACATTCATAATTAGCATGTCATTCTGAACTAGAGCCAAGGATATATTAACATGAAAAAAAGAGAGAGAGTGAAATAAATAATTTAAAATTACATTTACATTCCTTTTTTATTTGCTACTGGTTACATCAAGTGGCTCTTCTTATGTTTAAAAAATTTTAGTTGCTTTTTCTGTATTCTTAGTACTGAAGGCTCATTTCTTGGTAGTGAAGGCTCTTTCTGATATTCAAAATCCAAGCTACGGGTTAGGAATTTTTTTTTGTGTTGTTGAAATGAGTATGCATGATATTATATCATTCTCAGCTACCATCATAGAATTTTCTGACAACAGAATTTAGCTGCAAGTTCTGCCATTGCCCAGGGATGAAAAAAAGACTACACAAAGCCAGCCTACCTTCATCTATCTTCTCAACAAAGCAAAAAGAAACATGGCTCCATTTTTAACAGAGCACTTCCACTGAAGTGCTTCCTTTGTCTGTTCTTTGTGTTAATAAAATAGACACCTTTTTTCTTATGATAGCTGAGGTTATTTTCTAATTACTCTATTATCAGATGATATTAAAAAATACTCTGTAGGTGTAAGAGGGGCACACAATAATTACAATACAACAAATGTCAAATAATTGCAAGCCCTCCATTTGTACACAACAACATGATACTAACGTCAGAGACAAAAAATGCACATCCACTTCTAATCCTACCTCAAAATGAAAAATTGCCAGCAATAGCATTGGCAGGGTTCCACTTTTGTGTTTTTCAAAGGTTTGGTAGCAAATTCACACACAGATTTTGTTCTTCTTTATTTTATTACTTTTCAGCAGGGATCTGAGAAGCAAGCTGCGTTTTCCATCTCCAACATCACCATTAGTAATAAAGGCTATGTTGGCCAAATTATGATCACAATAATCTGTGTGTAGTCCCCCTGTTATCAAGAGATTTGCTCACACATTACTGGTGAAGAAGCCCCTGATTGGTAAGTGGCACACATGGATACCTTGGTGCATGAGGAGGATGAGCCCTACAGGCTCCCAGGGGTTTAAATGAAGTAGAAAGCAGCAAATGTTTCATTTCTGTCATTCAGGCAGACAGATATGACTCTGAATACTCAACAGCTTGGTCCGTGCAGCCACGCATGGCAGCAGCACGCCCTGAGAAATGGGTGACAGTCAGTCACTTATTCCTTACCTTGGAGCAAAGTCCATAGCACTGTCTGGGCAGGTAAAGCCCTGTAGCTGCTTTTAGGGCCGTTTAGGGCATCCCTCCCAACTGCTCACACAGCCATGGTGTGTGCAGAGGGCACAGGGGTGCTGCAGGAGCTGCCCCTGGCAGCTCAGAGCAGCCTCTGCAAGGGCACAGGCATGCAGAGCGGCACAGATGCCCACGCCGAGGTGCCAGCCATGGGAGGTAGGGACATATGGAAACACAGCTTTCACTGTGGAGAAAACATGGCCACCTGCCTAGGGCACAGGGAGGAATTAACTCTTAAAGGACTGCTAAGAGATCAGCGCTCTCCTGTTGTTGGAGGCCACTCTTCAAACCCAGCTGCCAAACTGGTGTGGAGAGGCACGAGCACCGCTGGCAAGGCAGGATCAGCACAACTGGTTGGAGGGACAAAAACAAGCCATGTGTCTGGGCAGTGTGAGCTCCACATGGCTCTGCGTGTGCTGAGTGACACAGGGGCTGGGAAGTGTGAGAAGAGGTTTTTGAGGGGCCAGGTGTAAGCAGGTTTGGGATGGGAGGTTTCCCTGTGACCCCTCTAGACACTCCTGCCCTTCGCTCTACATGACTACACCAGTCCACCTCCCTCAGCAGCTGCTTTCTTTTCCACCAGCCTTTCCCCCCTCTGCAGGGGCACGCTGAGCCTTTGGCTGTATGGCTGCACCAGTGAGGTGGAAGGGCTGAGTTCTTCACAGAAGTGACCTCTTTTACCTGCCTTTTGCGACATCAGCATGCCTAAAACGGCAGAGGTCACTAAGAAGACACAAGGAAATCCCACAGGTCTTTTCCCTCCAGCCAGCTCAGGTGGTGCAGACTGCCAGGCCCCCACCTTGCACCAGACAAGCCTGTGTCAGCAGGGAAGGGTTAGCTGAAACCACAGTGTTAGGTCGCCAAACCAGCACTTTCTAGCATGACTTCTCCCCCAGGAAATATTGAACTGCCATGTAAATACCTCCTCAAAACAAAATCCTCCCTATCTTCCAATAAAAATTAAAGTGGCTAAGGAAGTAACTTTCTCCTTGCTATTCATGACAGGCTGATACAAGACTTATTTTTTAAATACAGACTCAACTGTTCTCCATATTTAACACTTAAAGAGCAGGCTTCTTTATAACACTACACCGCACATGCTTGAAGCGCAGAGATGGGGGACGAGCTGCCTGCCTCACTCGGGTGACAAGGGACATCTAGCGGCATCGTGGCTCCCAGCACCACTGCCCCCGCTTGGCCTGTAGGGACAGCAGACACACCACTCACCTGTCCCCACGGTATCCCACCCCAGGGTAGGGCAAAACCCGCGGCTGGTACAGGGAGTGACAGCCCTCTGCCTGCCCCAGCCTCACATCCCACCTCTGTGTGCAGAGCTACACTCCTGTGCATCCTCCTCTCTCCATCAGCTCTGCCCAGCTTTTGCAGCCCTGCTCCCATTAATTTTCCCTAATAACACAATCATATATTATACATATAACAATTTATTTTCAGTAAGAGGCTGGTTATCTCAGTGACAAAGGCCTGCTGTGGATAAGAAAGCATGGAGCCTGCTCCTTTTATTCAGAGAAACAAACTGCTTCAGAAGAATACCTCTCTGTGTGAAAGTAAAACAAATCACTGCATGGTTAGAATAAGACTCTTGAAAATTAGGAATCTTGAAAATTGCAACCAAGTCTCCTGGGAAAAAATTGGTTTTTTAATTAAAAAAAAGTAAATAATGGCATTACATCCAGCTTAAGTAATTACATCAGTAATAAAAAGTCAAGACATTGTCATTGGAACAGACCAGTACATACTGAAAGATGTGGGTTTAGATTAGATAAGAAGAAGAAATTCTTTACTGAGGTTTCAGTTGCACGGGAGGAGTTTTGATGGTCCTGTCTTTCAAGGCAGCATCAAAATGCTTTTATTTATTTATTTATTTATTTATTTATTCTTTTTGCCTGGTTTAGATTTCTCTATCCAAACCCCAAAACACTACATGATTGAAAGAGTAACAGAGGGCTGGAAGCAGTGCTAAGCCTGCTGGCTATCCAAAGTTCTGCGACTTTGATTTAAGAGACCTCCTGTGGTTGTGGTCCACCTGTGCCTCAGCCCGGACTTGTCACATATGTTTAAGAATAGCTGATTTATTAGTTTTCCTTTCGTGTTCTGTTCCAAAAATAACGAAGAACATTTGTGGCTGAGAGGAAGTAAAAAACTGGCCTTTTGGGAGATGCAAGAAACCCACAGAAACCCTGACTCATCAAACTCACTTTTAGTTTGTTTGGCTGCCTCCTATCCCTCCCTTTTTTTTTCCTCTGCAAAATTTCCCTGATCATCTCTGCCAGGTTTATTGCTTTACCCATTCACTGTCCTTCTCCTTCTTCTGAAAAGCTCTTTTAATTGTTTCCTTTTATGCTTTTTTTTCTTCCCTGGTTTCCTGCTCCCCATATATGTGTCCCCTCTGCCGTCACCTCCTGCAAACATTTTAACCCCTTTCTCACAGGGAACATTTAAAGAAACAAACTTGTCTTTTCCATTTGCTATTCCTCTTGGGAAAAGAAAAAACACAAACTATTTTTTCTATTAAAATATTTCACTGAAATTCAAATAAAACTACACTTATATGTACAGCAGTAGATTATGTCCTTTTTCTTACCCTCCCCTTTTCTTAATTTTTTTTTCTTTACTGAGTAAAAGTGCTGCACGTACTCTGTGCAGAAATATGTAAATCACCATCCTGTTTTCCCCAGAGCCCATTGTGGCTATAACAATAAGAGTGTCCCAAATACATAGCTGGCAAATTGCTGCCACAACTGAATGATTAAAAAACTTTCAGGCAGCAGTTCATGGCACTCCACTGCTCAGAGCAGAAACCTCCTCCCCTCTTCAAGCAGCCAGCCCTGAGAGATCAGGAGAGACACACCGCTTTAAACCAACATGAAACAATTAGAAATGTCACCAGCAAAGGTAACCTGAGGCTTACCGCGCTCAACAGAATATTATTTCGGTATGGAAAAAAGGACTAACAAACTGAGCTATTATTGCTAAGTAGCCAGACGGTCAGCAGAGGGGACGCGGGTGTGTTTTAGGCGGCGCTCAGAATGAAGCTTCGGGGACGGCAGGCCAGGCGCAGCAGCCAGCAGTTGGCACTGTTGCTCCACCGCAGAAGGGATGGGCAGCAGCACGGGGAGCGCTGCCCAGGGACAGATGTCCCGAGGAGCATCACCCGCAGACACAATCATGGCACACGCCGCCCGCACATGAGCACGCCCACGTGGGGCACACGCTCTGTGCGGGCATGTCACAAGAAAGGAGGAAAGATTTCCATCGTGCATACAAACACCACCCTCGCTGGCTCAGACACTGCAAGTGCGAATCTCAGTGTAACCTGTTGGTCAGGGCAGCTGGGAAAGCAGCGCTGCACTGTGAAAGAGCTGGGAAATCCAGACTGAGATGTCACAAAGCAGCCAATGACAAAGTCCTTCACAAAAGCAACAACATACTTCCAAACTCACTGCAAGACCAGAAAATAGAAGCCGCCTTCTATTCCCTCTCCTCCAGGGGTTTGCAGTTTGCAGCACTGCCCACAGTAGTGACAGGTGGTGTAGATGAGTGAGACAAGGCCAAAAGAGGGGATGTCACAATGAAAACACAGTCCTTGCAGAACATGCTCATATGAAGAAAAAGGCTTTTGGTGATTTTCCCCATCACACAGCCCTTCAGTACCTCACAAGCCTTGGAAAAGTCACAGAACATCAAAACGTAAAATTAAGTCTTGTGGCTTTAAAACTACCTTACCTGCTCCCCCTGCCTCCTTCCAAAACCAAACCAAACTAAACAAAAAACCACCAATTGAGCAACCAAACAAAAAAGGCAATTAAACTACTCACACCTGTATGGCAGGGAGGGGCGAATCTCACTGGGGAAAAATACTGCCTCCATCCACAGAACTGCTCCTCTTGGATTTCAGTACATGTAGTACATGTCTTAGCAAAAATGTTAAATAATGAAGAATATGTAAAGAATTAAATAGGAACAAGTTAAATTTGAAGACATGAAAAGATAATCAGTTGGAAACATCTGGGAGGTGAGAAGAAAGGAACTTAAAAAACCAAACTAAAACAAACCCAACCACATTTCATTGTGAATCCATGGAAAAGGAAACCACTTCAGTACTTCACACTGGGAATTTCATCCATCTCCAAGTGCAGGAGCATGAAAGCTTGCCTGAAGAAAGGGTAGGTGTCTGAGCTCTGCCTGAGTTCCCTGCTCAGCACCAGAACTATTTCATCACTGAGGGTCGCTCTGAAATCAAGGTTATGATGGACCTTGAACACACAAGACAGGCAGGCAGAGAAAAGTCTGGTCTAAATGGATTAGATGGTTAAGGGCAAGATGTTCTTGGTCTTTCTGCTGGTCACTGGTTTGAGGAGGGGAAAAAGACTTCATGATAGGAAAGAGAGAAAGACACAAAGAAGATAAAGAATTGTTGAGAAATAGCAAAGAACATTCAAATAAATTAATCTGGATTTCCAAAAAGAAAATTGGCAAAGGTGCTAGAGCAGAAGTTTCCCAGTGCATTTAAAAAAACCATCCAAGAACAAGAAACAGCTTTGTCTAATACTGTGCCACAAGAAAAACTTGACAACAGGAGCAGCAAAATCCTTCCCTGCTGTGATTACAGCAGCAGCAATTCCAGAGCACATTCCAGAGGGGCATGTACACACTGCATTTGGTTTAAAAGCCTGAAAAATAAGAAATTATTTCCTTTATATTGGGAAAACTATGCATTTCCTAGAGAGGAAAATAAAAGGAGGCAGTTTAGCAATGCATTACCATGTGTGCCTGTTGCAATGATCATCATTAGGGAGGAGCAGCCCTTTGGGAGCTGCACCTGACTTTCTCCACCTGCTATTGGCACAGCCTCAAAGATAATTTTGCCAGATAGTTGTCTTTGTGTGAGTACATTCCCTCACAGAGCAAGCTTACCACCAACCATATAATTTTTAGTATTTTGTAAGTTCTAAAAGAAAATAGGATGATATTAATGATCCTCCTTTAATCTCCCTTCAGTGCTTATTTACTGGGTTGTCTCACACTGCTACCTAGAGTTATATACATTCTCCTTAGTCACAGCAGCATATGAGCACCTAGATAAAGGTGATATAGTTTTGTCTCTTTTAGTTTTACCTGACACCAAGACCCCAGTTATGTCTGAGGGGAGGTGATATATTACTGCAAAAATCAGTGCACTGCATTGAGAAACCAGCAGCTGACTTCTGCATGTCTGTGTCACACAGTATTGTCTAAGCCATGAATGCTTCACATGTTCTTGGTATTCACATAAAAAAATTCAAACAACAAGGCTTACATTCCTTGTGGTTATTTTCTGGGGTCTCCACTTGCAGAGAGAGAGGCAGACTGAAACTGCATCAGTTTCACACCAGTTTTGTCTGCTGAAGCCTATCTACCATCACAGGGTTTGCTGTACAGACTGAGATGACTTTGCCTGTAACCAGTAATAAAATTTGGCAGTTTGTTTCACAAGGGAAAAATGGCACAAGATGCCTTTAACCTCATTTCTGACTCTGCCCATCACTTTCAAGGAAGCTGCATCAGTTTTCTTAGTGGAAAAACTAGATGCCTCTAGTTACAGGGAAACCTGGATCCTAAAATACCACCACTAGACGTCCCCTTAGCTTCAGCCAACCAAGCAGAGGTGCTCCTGTAGCCCTGATGGCTTCTTCCAGCCACCCTATGCAACACCAGCAGCCAGGGAAGGAGCAAGAACTCTCCAGGAACTTTACAATTTTATGGTTTCTGGACCACATTAGCTGCACCTATTATTTATGTGCTACAATCACACCCCGTGCTTAGGTGAGACATACCTCAAGTGTTCACAGCTGGCTGAGGAGAATGGGTCCATTGAGGCCTGGTTGAAGACTGTTTTTGCCTTTTTGACTGCCTGGAGAAAGCCAGCAAGATGGATCTGCCCCAATCCTGATTCCAGCAGGTCTAGAAATTTCCTCTGATACCCTAATGAAGGAGTAGAGGTTCAATGGGTACAAGGCAAAGCAGCTGTCAAGGGAGCAAGGGAGAGTGTATGCTCTCTGTGAATGGCCCTCACCTTTCAGAAGAGAAAATCTTACATTCCCCACATCCTGCCTGTGACATGAGGTTAGATAAAATATGTTTAGGAGGCATGGCCTGGCCTGTAGCCCAGCTGTCTGACCACAGTAACCACACTCTTTCCTTATAAACAGGACACTGTTTCTTCTGGGTATCTGGGATTTGCCAGTTCAGCTTTATTCAGCTCACTAGAATGATTTTTTTTTAATTGTTGTTGTCATTGTTCTTCTTAATCAATTTTCAAAAATCAAAGCAATGGCTGTGGAACACTGTACAAAACCACTGATTTTTCTGCAACTTTGGTGAAACGGAAAAATCAGCTTGAAGTGGGTTGATCAGCTACCAGCAAAGGTTCTCAAGGAAACTTCCCTGAGAAATGCAGTCATCTTCTGAGACTGACACCCACTTGCAGCTTATGTCATAGCTCACAGAACAAAATCATCATCACTTCAGGCATTTCAAGCTGAGATAGAAGGACAGCTGAGAGCTGAGGTAACTTCTGCTTTAGTAGATTGTCAGGAGAATATAGTTAATGACCCCAGGGAGGATTTTCTTTCTGGTCCCCAGTTAAAGCAACAGCCATTAACCTCCTGCCTGATCGTTTTCACTCCCCACTCAATAACCTCTATGTTTACATTACTCATCATGTAAATTGCCTGGACACAGTTACAAATACTCCATTAATAACCACCACAAGATCTCTTGCTGTCTTGTTGTCTTCAGGTATTTCATGGTTGACTCTGGTCCACACCCATAATTGCTCACCCTGACCTGAGTGAGGCTGCAGAATCACTGCTGCTCCTGCTCTGGATGGATGGCAGATCACAAGCACCCATTAAGAAAACACAATTTGTTTGTAATAAACCTTCTCAGATTCCTTCCATTCTCACACAGTGTCCAAGCCTTGCCACCTATTAAATACCATCAGTCAGGACATTCTTAGGTGCTTCTAATCTGTCCTGGTATGGTAAGAGCAGAGATTTTTGTCTTTGGCCAGAAAGATCTCTGAGTCACCTTCTGAGGCATGAGTTGGCTTTCTTCTGTGCTCTCTCAGGAATTCAAACATTCTACATTAGAGCATATATAAAGTATACACAATAGAGTTTTGGGGGGTTAGAGCAAAAAGTAATAATCTTTAAACCACGGGAAGGGAGGTTCAGAAGGGGTGTAAGGGTCTGCTTTCCAGCAGTAGGGATGATGAAGCAGAGAACCTGGGGGTGGTGTGGCACCTTGAACCCTGGATATCCTTGAGGACAGGTCATGAAAACAGTCATGAGAGACGTCTGCCTGCAGCTGATTCTCCTTCTGAACACATGCCCCAGCCCCATCACCTGTCTGTGATACCTAAATGTCACAGAGGGAACATTCATGCTCCCTGAATTTAAAATGAGATATATTCCTCTGGGTACTGTGACAGTAGCACTTCAGGAAGATGCAGAAACTCACTCTCTTTCAGACCCCAGCTGGGGTTATTTTACAAGGACAACTTTCCAATCAAACAGGGGGCAGAGCTAAACTATTTCTCTGCCAACTCCACCCTCCATGAGCATATGCCAATCTCTCTTTGGACTTTGTCCCTGAATTGGAAAGGTAACTAGAAAGCATCAGATAAGAAACTGGACACATCAAAATAGTCAAACAAAGCCTGAAGGACTTTGACAATAAACACACATGGAGTGAAGACACTTTCGCACAGATTCCTTACTTCGGCATGTAGGAGGATCTACAGCAGGAATTTCATTTAGGAGAACAAAATACAACATTGAGATTTTTATAGCAATCCCTAGCCACTCTCTCTGGTACTTTTTGTACCACACACAGACTACAAGCTTACAGAAGTGTCAGCTTTTGGGCACCAAACCAACATGGGAAGAGTGCAGGAACACCCTGAGTTGTAACGTAATACAAACAGAGATAAGGGAAGAGGAGCAACAGTGAACAAATGCAAATGCCTTTCTGTTGACCAGAAAAATCCTGACTTGTTTCCTAGAGAAGCTGTGGAGGCACCTGAACCAAAGAGGCCACCTGGAGCAGAGTTCAACATAGTGTTAGCCAAAATGTGTTGGCTAAATAAATTGAGTAAGAACATCATCAGCATGACAAAGCAAAAGATATCCAGAGAAGGACAACTAAAATGTTCAGTGTACTCACGCCACTGCAAAAGGCCACTTAAACAAATAAACGTAAAACAGTTCAGCTCTTCTATCTTGTCAGAGGATTCATAGAGCAGTGTTGTGCCAGCAGAGCAAGGCCTGACCTGCCTGCGAATCATCTTAGCCCCATCCCCTCAACAAATTACCTCTCCTGGCAGAAGATGGGGCAGAGATGCAGTGGTGTTGGTGGAAATGGGCTCAGCTGTTTCAGCCTGTGTCTCTTGGAGGTGATGCAGCTTTGCTGGCTTAATGTGCCCACAGCACAGCACAGCTGGGCTGCTGCCACTTGCTGCCAATGAAAAACATCAGCCCACAGCCACTTACACCAGGTTCCTTCAATGGACTCAATGAACTCCTAAATCAGTCAGTAACCATGGTCTCCTCTGCATTCCCTCCTAAACTGAATATGGTTTGTGTCAGGTCCATCCTTCCTCTTCCTCCCCCTCTCTCAATCAGACACACTAGAATGCAAACAGACACACTTGAAATATATGCAATTCAATGTTTGTTCAGTGTGATTGCTTGAGTTCCACTTCCTAGTGGCATTCCTCAAGGCTGCTAGCTCTTCTTAAGGTTAAAATACAGACTTCCATGCTGGTCAGCTCAGAAAGAGTAGAGTTACTGCTTTTCCTCCAGCTAAGCAAATTAACTGAATTTGCACACTATAAACCCCAGGTAAGTTTGCAATTGTAGCACTAACACATGGAAAACAGTGGCTCAGCTGGGAAGCCTTTCAGCTTGTGGTGTCAGAGTAACTCTTGGATCCTTCATGAAAGGATTCATGAAGGAATTCTTTTTTTCCTTTCACCAGATCTCTCTCCTACTACTTGGATACCAGGCTGCTGTCTCTACTCAAGTATGCAAATCTGAGCAAGCCACCAAAACAAGCATTAAAAATCTCCCTGGGAATAAAAGTACTGTTTGTACAAACTCTCACATCCTTCTCCCACCTTCCAAGCAAAGGCTGCTCTCGCAGCTGGTAAGATGAGGCTCTCCTGGTGAGGTGGGAGCGGAAACACGACGGCTCATCGTTACGCACTGTCTTCGGTGTTGTGCTGAGTTAGGAAAGGACAGGACACCAAGCACATTCCATGGCACTCTGCCAAGCAGGGCCCCAAAGGGTAAACAGAAAGTAATGTGCAGGATGCAAGAGAGTCTTAAAAAAAAATAAGAGGGGCACCAGATGGTCACTGAAACGATCCACAACAGGGGAATGTGAACGAACATTTCAGGTTCTGTTCTAACACCTTATTAAACATATACGGATGTGTGTCTTAGGAGCAGGCTGCATTCTGGGAGAGCCATGTCAGGCTGAGATTTTGCAAATAATCCATCTCCTCCACAGTCCCCGGTGAAGTCACCACCTCAGCGCCCGGCTGTCCTGCTCCTTCCAGCACTACAGTTGAGCATAATCCCCTCAATCATTTCTTTTTCGCTGATTAAACTGACTTCCAGTGCCATTACAGTAAATTACCACAAGCAGGTTTTGTTCGTTTGCTTTTTAACTGCGGACTCATATAACACAGCGTGCAAACCCTAACGAAGGGCATTTGTACGCCAGTGAGGGTTGATACTGCAGTTTAACAGAGAGCAGCTTTGTAAAGGGAGAACAAGGCTACTGCAGTGTGCTCTAGGGCTTTTACTTCCTATGGCCAGCACCGGATCTCTGTTCCCTGTTAATGAACAGCTGCTGTTCATTCAGCTGTCGAGGTGGTCCGGTGGGACGGGCGGCTGTGGGACAATTCAGAGGGGACGCACCGCGTGCAAAGTCTCCCCTCTTATCTGAACGCTCAGCATGAGCAATGCTCAACCATCCATGCACAACACAAAACTCAGGAAGTCATACAGCATCCCCGAGGCTTCATGCTTCTTAGTTCAAAGTGGGCAAGAAAGAGGCTCTGCCTTTCAGATAAATGAGCTCTCTAAGAGCCAAGATGTGCCCATCACAAAAGTTGTGTCCCTTCAACTGGGGATTCCAGAGGAGCTTTTGGGCTATTATGAGGTCTCCTCATCTGGTAGGACACACAAGAAGTCGCTCTCCCATACAACAACCTAATGTTCCTGTGATTTTCACTCAGTGTCAACAAACTCTTAATTACTTAATAGAAATACATTTCTAAAAGTTGAACACTGAAATAAAATTTCAAATGCCAGAAATTTTTGTGCTCTCATCCTTGAGTTTCTCTACAGAGAAGCATGCATTTGCTCTTTAAGAGGTCACAGGCTAAAGTCTTGGGAGCTGCTGTAAGGCACCACACACTGATACAATAGGAAGGAGTCTGGGTTCAGTGAGGCACAGCAAAGACTGCCTGGAGTTCACTTTGAAAAACCAGGTCCAGGAAAAATCTTTTCCTCTTCACCTTTCTGGAAAGGAACCAAAGTTTATCAAGCTTTGTCTACCATGATTTTCTATAAATTTAAACACTGTATCGCATGTTTTTTGGAGGAGGCATGAAAATGGTATATTAATTGCAGTCTTCTCTTAATTGCTTTTCTTAAGCTAAAATAACACAAAAGTCAAACAAAACAAAGCAAAACCAAACCAAAACACAAAAAGCCCCCACTTCATGCTGAAATAAGAGTCCAGGCACGTGCACTAGTTTACTGGTAACCTGCTTAAACACACAGCTTCAATTAAAAGGGTGCAGCTCTTTTTTTACACAAGCCTCAAGAGACAGCCTTGTCTAGGAATGGTGATGGGGACAGTGGTTGAAGGCCAGCCCAAGGAAAACCTAGCCATGTGACCACATGACCTTTTGAGCTGTCATTTTCCTCTCAGCTAGTTGTCCATCCTGTCTGGGAACCTGGCTGCCTCCCCAAGCACACGTGAAGAGTGAGCCATGCTCCCAGCTGGTGTGCTGCAGCTTCACTGACCTCCCACCAGCCTCAGTCAAACCCCCCTTATCTTTTTTCTCTCTCCCTTGAAAAAGCAAATAAAACCTCCCAAGCATCTCCAAAGCCATTTGCCAAGCAGAAATGAGGCAGAAACCCCAAACGGAAACACTGCCACAAACTAGATTATTTACGGGCTCAGGAGAGAGAAATGCAAATACATGCATGGCAATTGCTCTATCCCTTTAGTTTCTATTTTCTCACCTTTTTGTTTTGGCACAAGAAACATCCAGCATGTGACAGTAAGGTCAGGGTATCTCTGGTTACAGCAGTGCCTAAGGAGCGTTGTTCTAGTAAAACGACACCATGCACAAGCCACATTATATAAAAAGTGAAGGAGGCACAGGCATGGGATACAAAGCACTTCAGACACTAGACTTAAATTATGTGACCACTGCCCAAAAAGCAGAATCTTAGCCCATGCTGAACTTGGCACTGGCACAGAAAAATAATTATGGATAGCTGGAGAGGCAATCCCACTTCTGCAGGTGCTGAGCTCATGCAGCCTGGGTCCCTATGCAGAGCTGATCTCTCCTGCTGTATTGCAGGGTGCTCACATGCCTCATAGACCTCTAGTTTGGGCAGATAATGAGAACAGAACTAGGAAGCACTGTCAACATCAGCCACAGGGTAGGGGGAGAGTGAGTAGGATGTCCTTATCCAAAAATATGTGAGGCAACCACTCCTCCTGCTCTGCACAGCACTCCTGCCAGTGCAACACAGCAAACAGCTGTTTTGGTTTTTGCAGGTGTCTGTACAAGATTTCACATACTCAGGGTCCTTCTCTCCTCTTTTCTGTTTGGTCTGAATGCTCAAACTACTGATTTTCACCTGGTTCCAAAGAATCAGTGAAAAAAAAATCAGTGTAGGCCAAACAAATGTAGCAGAGGCTCCCCAGAAGGTCCATAAACTTTTCACTAAGCTGGCCAGAGCTTCAATTCTCTACCACAGTGCCTGAAAACAACTTGTCTGCTTTCCCATTTCATCAGGAGGCTCTTGCACAGTTCTTACACTGATATTGCAGCAAGGACCTTTTGAAGCTACTGATTGGCATGTCTTTTCTGTTTATTTTCTAATAAAAAAGAATCATATGCACTAAGCTTTCTAAAAAGCAACTGTGCCGGCACTCAGCCACAGAGGAAAGCACTGCAAAAGCCCCTGATGCTTTTACTTAACAATAAATTCAGACAGCTTTGTTTACAAATGGGACTGACCTTTCAGTTAACTAACTTAAAGAAAATTTGGGAAAATTTATTAGTCCAGAGTCAAATATATTCTCTGAGCTACAAACAGGCCTCTGATCCCTTTTACTTACATCCAGACATTTCAAAAGCAGTTCAGCAGACATGTTCCAGTTTTCATTTAGTGAAGGCTTATCATGGTTTATACACTGATCCTGTTCCCACTAAAATTAACCACATCCCCACCAATATCACTAGGAGGAAAAGTCAAAAGGAGTGCTCAAAACTATGTGTTCCTACCAAAAATCTCAGCTTTTTTCCTTCACAACTTAGATTCTCCCTGGACTCACAAATCTAGTTTCCATGGTATCACCACAGTAACAAAGTGCAAGACTTTACCAAAATCCCTCCAAAAATCCCAATTTGCCTTCCCCCCCCACCCTCCATTTTTATTAAAAACTTTGAACTATACTTGTGCAAAAGACCAGAAGATGTTGCTTAGAGGTATGATCAAATGAGAACCATCTTCTTCAAATCCTATTTGCATTCTTGTAAGTGTTGGGAAGCACTTTATGGGACCTTTTTCCCAGAAGAAGGACTTGAGTAGTGGCAAGTTCCCAGCCCCAAGGAAAGTCTGGCTGGTGAGAAGCAGGATGAGCTTTGGCAGTCACAGGGATTACAGCACTGGAGGAGAACATGAAAGAGACAGCTTAATTACTTTTTGTCACAGATTTCAGCAAAGGCTTGAACTTCTGTCTCCTACATCACATTCAGGTGCTCTCCTCCCATGATTAAGTTAATCACCATTTGTTTTTTCATTTTTCTTCTCACTTTCTACATCTTTAAACACTGGTCAGGAAGGGAGCAGCAGCCAGCAATCTCACAGAGGCAGGGGCTTCAGGTCTACATCCAGGTCCAGCTGAGCTGAGGCTTGAAGTCAGTTGCCCCCTCACCTCCCTCCCCAGCAGACAGGCTTTCATCTCCTGAAATCTCCCCTCCTCGGGTTTCTTCCCACCATCATTTACAAAACTCTGCTTTTGCTTTGATGAAAAATGAAAACCAGACTTGCCAATCCTCACTTTTTCATGAGGAAATCTTCCATCACCATGTCCTGCCAATTCCAATTGTTGCCTTATTAACAAGCAAGTGTTTCAAGGGTACAGTCTGTCTCACCAGTACTGGAAATATATGTAGGAATTGTGGAGCAAGGACACAACATGCAATACAATGAGGATCTAGGTGAGGAGAAAATTTGGGCTATGAAGATTTATACAAATGGGTTTCTATAGTACAGATGATGATTCCTGCAGAGAATATTTCAAAAAATTAAATTGCCCTGAAAAGAACAATAAATGGAAAAGTACAAATAGGAGAAGGAGACAAAATGAAGAGATTGGTAAAAGAAAGGGACCTTTAAAATGCAATGATGGGGCAGGCTACAGTGAATTTAAATACCAGCCTGCAATAAACTCCGTGTAACGTGATCCCTGCACACAGCCCAGCTCTTAGGGAGGTTTCAGCTACACTTTCCAGGCATATCTCTTCGACCTTGTCTCTGTCACATAAAAACGAACTGAAATGAACATATGTTTTTAAGTTTGTTTCTAAAATAACCAGACCGAAGCAGAAATACTGCACTGCCCACACTAATTCTCCCCCCACCTTCCTCAGGGGAGAGAGCAGAGAAAAACCATGCGTGTTAGTCACATCAGATGAAGTGCTACAGTGACGAAGATTTATACAAAACAGAGACAAAAAAAGCCTGTCAGGTCCCAGCTGCGGGTGAGCAATGAGCTGTGAGACCAGGAAGGTGACATTGTGCCAAGCCCCCCTCACCTCCAGCCCCGACGGGCTCCCCAAGGCTCACACATCAGCCCGGCAAGGGTGCAGGAAATCAGCAGGCACGCTGCAGGGACGTGCCAGCCTTCTGCAACACACAGAGCTCAGGATGTGCACCGAGAGCACCCTGTAAATGGATCGGGCAGGAGGGGAAGGTGTTGCTGTCCCAGCCTCTGCTGCCCTCTCACAGACAGAGGCAGACCACATCCAAGGCACAAAGGTAACAAAGAGATGCTTTTGTCTCTCGGAGGATGCTACAATGGGCCAAGAGGTGCCCTAACAGGCTCACCTAGAGATCAAGGGTTCTGGAGTTTTAATCATAGTAACAACTGAAAAGGAATTGCCCCTGGTATGAACAAAGGCTGATGGATGAAGGGATAGGGAGCAGCCCTGAGGAGGACTTCGGGATACTGAAGGATGAAAGGATGGACATGACCCAGCAGTGTGAGCTTGCAACCCAGAAACCCAAGCGCATCCTGAGTTCCATCAAAAGATTCAAATTTCTCACATGAATGCAAGTACAACGCTACCTAGGAAAGCAAACTGTGACTGCATCTACATTCACCCATCTCCTTTCTACCCTGGACACTGAGCCCTGCAGATCCTTTTCCTGTCATGGGCTGCTTGCTCCTTGAAATGTAGGCTGAATGCTCTCCATTGGAAAAAAAAGGACATTTTACACCTTATGATAAGGGGAACTATACACCTGAAATGGAAGCTTGGTTTTTAATGAAATTCAAGAATTCAGACATATGGATTTTCTAATAATCAGTATAACACTCAGAAAAGGTCTCACTTCTCTGTTTGGAGACTTGAAGGTTTTAAGAAAGGCTTATCTGAAAGACACATCCTCAAATTGGTAGGAGAACCCAAACCTTCCTGTCCAAAATGTCACTTAATGAGGCTTCAATTAAGATTTAAAATACTTCTGTAAATGAAGGAAGATAGGAAAAATGAATTTCTGCTTAGGAGCATTTTATTCCTTGTCTGCCCACAACATTACTGTGCATAACTAGTTGAATAGGCTCAGCATCAGCAGAGAGTATATAGCAATTTAATTCTTAAATGGTTAAAAATTTCAGGATCTAGCACTTCAAAGGCACTTTTACTACAACAATGGAAAAAAATTTATTTTGTAGAATCTTAGAAAGCTCAAATTGGCAGTGTCTCTTTAATTGGCTTTAAAACATTTAATAAAAGTTTTATGATACAATCCTACCCTACAGCCACCATTAATCCCATATGGCTGTGAGAGATACCACGCAGCCTACGAAAGCTGGAAGAGAACATTCTGTTTTGTTTCCCATCTTTTAGTGTTTACTAAACCAATTACAGGAGATTTAACAAATCTTCTCAGAAAAAGAAGCTGTTGCAAGTTCCCTTTCTTGTTATGACAGGCAGTCCCATGACTTATTCTGGGTTCTAGCCCCAGCTCTGCCCCAACAGTTCTTCCAGTCTTATGCAAACAAGGAATTGTTCACTTCTTTCTTTTTCCTAATCCCAAACTGGATCACCACCATTTGATTTGCAGAGATGCTACACAATGCCTTGGAGAGAGGAGGTTAACATCATGTAGCCTCATTGCACAAGATGACAAAAGGCATGGAAAAGTGGTAGGGCAGAAGGATGAGGTTTTCATAAAATGTAGATATTTGGGAACAGGCTTGAGTAGACCTTACAATGAAGTTGCAAAAGAAGGTGGCAGGGAAGGTGATATGGAAGTGATAGGCTTGGCAGAATATGATAAAGACATCTCACAACACACAAGGAGATTTCTCAATCTGCCAAAGTACATACAAACATCAAAAATTCAGTGGCAATTTGGAAAAGAAAAGAAGAAGATGGAAAAAAAATTCTGTCTGCAAAGCAGACAAAAGAAATGGCCACTGCAAAACTGAGAACCTAATGAGAGGAAAAACGTGCCCTGTGGTCTGCATGCAGCACCTTGGTAGGAAATGTGGAATGAAGAGCTGCACACAGCTGTAAATCCCACCAGCCCTGATATATCCTCTGCTCATAAAGCAAGGGTGCTCAAGTGAGGCTTCACATCCTTGGCAGCATCACTCTGCTCCCACCATCACTGCCCTTCTCCTGGGCTGCCAGCTCCAGGACAAGGACTAACCCATACAAAGATGAGCTTATCTGGCCTTTTAAAACACTCTGGCACAATTTTAAAAGTATGCAAGCAGGCTAAAACAAATCAATGTGATGTTTTAAAGCCTACTCTTCTAAATTCCCTGTTCCTTTTGACACAGAGCATTGCCCACTAGCAGGTGGCACCAGCAAAACCCACAATACCATCTGTTTTTAAAGCATCCACAGGAAATACCTGCAAGCAAAGAAACCAGCAGGAGGTCAGACTTCACCTGTGGGGTTCTCTTTACAAGCTAATAGCTTCCTCCTCCTGACATTGGCTCCTGCCCAAGTGAGATGTACTTCAAAGGGAGAGATTCCTCAGTAGGGACTTGAAGCTGGAAGTGCTGAGACCAAAGGGGACTGGCCACTTTGGGACCCTCGTCTCCAAGCCTGTGTTGCTTTTATTCTTTTGACTAGTAAAAGATACAGAAAAGAGGCTTGCAAGTGCCTGCTCCCTGTTATTTCATCTTGCAGCCAATTGACATGTGGTGTGCTGTATGAAAATGATGTGTATTTTTCATGCTGTCCTGACTGCAAGAAGGTGCTGGTGCAGCCCTGCTGCAATTAGTCATTTGTGTCTGCTTGTTGCTGGAGGCAAGGAAAGAAACAACGTGCCTGTGAGGCTCCTAAAGCAGGTAACATGGAAAACAGCTGTTTACCAAGTGCGAGCAGGTAAAATGATCATTCATCAGAGCTGAACTAAGAATGCCTGTACAGCCCCAAGATGGACTCAAGGGAGCTGTGTGAGGTTACATGTCAAGTAATCATGGGAGTTGGCAGGAATAGTGGTGGTGCACTGAGGTGAACTCCTGACCAAGTTCTGCATTAAAAAGATGCAAGAGAAAGCTCACATTTTTGGAACATGTTAAGATCTGGTGATGAGTGTGATTCTGGCCCAAGAGCCTGATTCGAAGTAAGACACTCTCAGTGACTCCCTCCCTAGGAATCAGGAGTTAAAAAACCTCCAAAGCTCAAACTTTCAAAACACCTCAGTTGCATGATACAGGCAGTATCCTCCCACAGTAGCTATCCCTACTCTGGATGAGAAAGAGAGGTTGAACAGAGGTAGCCACCACCACTGCTCCTTTGGGATGCAGGAGGGGCTGTTGAACAGACAATCAGCTCTTTCTGAGCTGCCCCTTATGCCACTGATTACTCAGCCCTGGGTGCAACACACAGGCTATCTCCCACCAGCATCAGGTGAATGGAAATCATCAAGACAGAGTTTAGATTTGCAGGATGCCAAAGAAAAGGGGTTTATACTGGGCAGGATCAACTAGCAGGCCAGACTAATTGAGGTGAGATATGAGGACACTTACTCAGGGCCAAAGGTTAATGCCTCCCCACATGACAAGGGTCAATATCCAAGGAATCCAGAGGCCACCATGCAGCTACTGACCTTTGGCTGGGGATCTGAGAGGCAGGGCTCACCAGCTCCCATGTGCCCGAGCAGACAGTCAGGAGCAAAAACTAAGACACTGGTGCTAGAAGAAAGTGATAAACCAGTAAACAGAGTGTCAGGGGGAGGAAATAAAGTTGGCTTCTGGCTCAGTTTGCCACAAGCCCTGCTAACACCAAACTCGACCATGAAGACAAAAGAGAGCAAGCTCATGAGACAGTGCCTGTATAAATGACACTGGCAAAGGAGTAGAGCATTACCTTTCCAAAGGATTAGGAGGATTACCTTTTCAAACTGAGCATCTCTTTCCCTTTCCCAGCAGTTTCTGATCCTTCAAAGGAGTTCCTCATTCTCCACAGGGATTTTCAGCCCATAAGTATCACTCCCTGGATGCTAATGGAACGACTCAAGCTCCTGAAGCGGACACCAAAAGGGTAAAAGGTGCATTTTAGGGGTTGTACTGCTAGTGCTGGCCCCTCTCCTGCTGTGCCATGGGAAACATGGTGGTGGTGTATAAACAGCCTGACTAATTTGGCTCCTGTGTTGTGAGATTTTGCTTCCTCTACTGTCTGCGTGGCTGCTGCTTCTGGTACAGCATCTTCCACAGCTTCACTCAGGGACCAAAACCCAAACCAGAGGGAGGTTCAACTGCTGAGCAGGCTCTGGCTATTTGCACAGCCAGCCCCCTTGGAGGAGCACCCCATAGCACCCAGCACAAGTGCTGTGGCAGTGGCATTCCAGGGGAGGCCACAGCCTGGCGCCCTGCACCTGTCCCAAGGTGGCACAGGCACAGGGACAGACCTGGATGGCCACAGGAGGCTGGTCCCTGGGGAAGCCCCTGTGCCTTGGTGCAGTGTAAGCACATCCCCACAGCCACAGGAGTGGTGAGAGCATAATATGGAGCAGCTGCTGGCATTCTTCTTGTACCCCAGGAGCGATCAAAGGCTTGCAGTGGCTTCACTTTTCCAGTGTTACTAGATGCAATGGAACAGCATCAAGGATACATCGGAATTTCCCTTTTATCGCAGCTGTAGCCACAGAGCATTTATAGGAAGCAGAAGGGATAAGTGACCCAGCCATCAAGTATTTTCCTAAATCTCTCCACAGGCACAAGTGGTAGGCACATTTTCTCCCTGTCCTCATGATCTCCTTAGGGATCCAATAGAAGTGCTGTACCAGTGCTGGAAAAGTCAGGTCAGGTGAGGTCTTTGGAGGACAGATACTGCTTTGCAGAACTTGCAGTGAAGAGTTTCACTAAAAGTGTACATATATTCCTATCACTGCCAAGCTGTAAGTCTTGAAAATTTGAAAGCAATCTTTGGTCTTTCAAAGAAGAATTTACCAAGAATGTCCTTAGCAGACATAATAGTTATTGAAATAAAAAAAAGAACGCTTCACTTAAGTGTTTCATTGTTTGCTGAGAAGTTTATATGGACCAGTGGGAGCTAGGGAAAAAAAGGTGTTTGCATAAAAACTGCTAGGAATGCCCATTACATCACACTTCCCAACAAAGCCCAGGCTGTTATCCTGGCAGTGATCAGTCTCATTGTGCAACAAACATCACCAAAGGGAAAAGATCACAAATGCTTCCATATGAGGAATCCCTTGGTCACTAAATGAAGGAATCACGCAGGCAGTATAAAGCACCACTCACCAGGTGCCCTCGAGAAGTATATTGGGATATATGTGATGATTATTGTGATAATCTGTGAAAACAGAATAAAAAGATTCTGCAAGATTTTTTTTAAACCAGAGAAGTGTTCTCCAGGTCAGCTTATATCACTTGTGGCAGAAGTAGCAAGAACTAAAAAAGCAATCTCACTTCATGTATAGGCCCTCTACTAAGCATACACAGACCTTATTTCTTAGAGTTTAAAATAGAAGTTTTCCTTTATATGTGTTAGTTTATTTCAGGTAATGGCAAAATAGAAAATAAATATTAGTCTTGACACATGCCATCAAAATCTCTAAGCTAAATAGTTGAAAATACATCAGTAGATATTCCACATGCAGGATGGACACATGCTATTTTATGTGAGTTATTAAAGGACTAGGCTGAAAATATGCAGACTTTAAGACCGTGTTTTAAGAAATTTTAACTAAAAACACATGCAGAGTATGCATTCTAGCAGATAATTACACAGAGTGGAGCACGACTCATAGAGAAAATAGAAACTGTAGCAATATGCACTTTTTATCGAACAAATACAAGTGTTATAAAAGTACTTTCAATTTTCCTTTTTAAAAAAAGTTCATTTTTAGGCAGTACAGGTCACCCACCTCTAGAATCTCACTCATCTAATCTACAATGTGTAACACACCTAGATCAAGACGATTCAGGAGAATTCTATTTTTAACATGTTCTCTTGTGGAAAACAAAAAAAAAAAAAAAAGGGGAGAGGGGGGCAACCCATGAATGTCCAAGGAAACATGAAATCTGAATGATGACAAGGCCAGTCCTTCTCAATCAATGACTCTTTCTCCTTCCTTCCAAGAACTGGGGATTCTATATTTAAAGGCTTCACACATTTTCTCCTGTTCCCAGGATACTTAGCAATTTGAGATAAAATGAGTAAAAAGGTGACCTCTTTACTTCTTTAAAAGATCCCTTACCAGTTTTGCCCAGGTAAGGAGGCCGTTAAGTACTTTCTTTACCTGAGATTTCAGCAAGTTTTTAACAGCAAGAATCCTCAAATGTCTGACCTACTTTTCCTGCAAAAAACATAGATCTAATTTTTCTTTTTATTTTTTTAATCTACCTTATTTGTGTGGAGATTCAGGGGGTGGGGAACAGAACACATATAAGATGTTGCTTTTGAAATCCCTGCTCTTTACTTAGGTCTGAGATGACTAATGCAATTCTAAAATCCTGCACCACCAAGACGTGAATCACAAACCTACCTCAGTTGCTTTCTGAAGGTGTTTTTGTGTGATTTAAGAGCTTCACTAGAGAAGGCAAACTTGTGTTGATAGGATGGCAGCACTCATTACTTGTTGTCAGCCAGGCTGAAACTTCATTGTTTTTGTTTCCTAGAGAAAGAACTGAGATCACATCTGCATTTTATAAAAGCTCCTGAATTGTTACTGATCGACAACAACCAGCAGCCAATGCTTTGCTTCTAGAAACTTACATTGTTTTGCAGTCAGAGTTGCTAGATACCGTGTCCTCGTAAAAAGTCTGGTTAAGTCATTTGTGCTCTGAAATTGAGAACTGTGCTTCCCTGAGCAGCTAACAGAAATTTTTACTAACAAGAATTACATGTGACAGGCTCCAGGCTCCATTATTTGGCTTCCTTTGTTCTTTAAAGGATATTTATTATCAACTGAAAACCTGCTAGTGTTTCTAGCTTCTATGAAATAAGCGTTTTTTGAGTTAGTAACTTGGATGTAAAGGGGGAAATATGCATTTTCTTATCTGTTTTCTGCGGTTTCATATAATATCTGCAAAGGCACTGGAATAGGGTAGGGAGCCAGAGTAGCTATGGGACTTTAAAAGTCTCATGTGTAAGAGGTGTTCACACTATTTACTGTCAGTATGGTGTAGGAGTGGAGGGAAGGACTTGTAAAACCGTCTGCCTCTCTCCAATTTCTGGGGCAAGCACATTGGCTAGTCTTGTAAGGACCAGTCTAGCAGTGAAGCTGGAAGTGAGGTGACTTTTGCCTGTTACCCTGATGAGTGCTGGGGGTTTGTGCCTGTGGCAGGGCAGGAGTGCCTTGTGTGGCTGGCTTGCCTCACCAGTGATGGACTATGTGCCTGCCTGCTCCTAGAAGCACAAGTCCTTCTCCTGCCCAAGCTCCCCCATTCTGTGAATTATGACAAATCCATCAATCCTTCTTTCACAGTTGCTGTTGAAGGCTATCACATATCAGGCTCGTGTACTCCTGCCAGGGAGGCTCCTTGCACTTGCTCTTCTCCCTAGGACAGGCACAGCCTTTGCTTAGCTCGGGATCACGCGCAGCTCTGGGCATGTGTTGCTCTCTTGCCAGAGCACAGGAGTAAACTGGATGTGCTCGGAGCCCAAAGCCAATGAACCAAAACTGTGCCTTAAAACTCCCCAAAATATGTTGGATTAAGAGGAATTATGGAAAAGCATGTTGTGGAGTGGACTTGGAGCATAGAAGTTAAGGGATAGGAATCAGCCACTGGGCAGCAGAGCCTCTCCATGGAATGCTAGTATGGGACTGGAAACAAGTAGGTCTCTGAATGTCCCCTGCCACATCAGACTCTTCTCTACTCACCCCATTTCCATCTCTCCATGTGTTTGCTCCTCTGTTGGAAATACAACAGAATGATGGCTATAGCTTAGACATGCAGCTGGCATCGACTTGTCCTCCTACAGAGTGTGCCTGGCACAGAGAGAGGAGATTGGAGCTGCTCCTGTAGCAAGAAAGAGGCAATCAGTTACATGAGAACAACAGGGGAGCATGGAGGTGGTCTCCGGTTTTCCTTCCTCCTGCAAGTACCCACAGCTCCCAGCAACACACAGACAGGGTCTAGCAGGATGAGCCTGTCCACAACAACTACAGTCAGGCTGCAGTCTGCCTCAGCTTCCCCCCTTGAGATGGAACCCAGCCACCTTAGAGGTCGCTCTTTGCACTGTGCTGTCCATGTAAAGCACAGGCTCCCAGAAAACCCCAGTCACATTTTGTCCACTTCTCAAGGAGCGTTTTACAGACACCACCTTTGTCCTGCAGGACATCCTAACTAGAAATTTTTGGGTTGTGATCTAGTTGGCTTGCACTTAGTCCTGAACTTCTTGGAACATTCCTAAATGTGGAAGTGGCACTTTTCCCATCTTCTCAGGAGACCCTTGCAGGTATCTAACCACTGAAAGGGTCTCGTGGTAGGGTATTGTCCAGGTAGTTTTCCAGCCCTAGCAGCAACTCACCCTTTCCCAAATGCAAACTAGTGCACACCTGTTGATTTCAAGAACTGCAGAGATATCTTATCATGATGGATCCATTAAGCCCTCTTGAAATTGCATAACCTAATGAACTATAACCATGCACAGAAAGCCAAGTAGGGTATTAGAGGAGATAAACTACCAGGCAAAGACCATTGTTATGGCTCAGGAATAATGTTCCCTGAGGGCTTATTTACAGGTTGATCTAGGAAGGCATAAAAGACCATGCACTTCCAGATCAAATGGGGAGAACTTAGCATAGTTGTCACAAAGCAGGTGGCTCAGAATGGTGTAAAAGCATGGCCCCAAGTGTTTTCTGAGGACTAGAAAAGACAAGCAAGAGCTACGTGATGAATTTATAAAGGATATTGTCTCCTTCTGGGCTATCAGCGTTACGAAATACATACAAGACCGTGAGGAACTGGAGTTCATTCACCGTAATTCAGGACTCACACTGAGGCAGAGAAACTGCTCACCAGTCTGGGATTTCCTTCCTTCCCTCCTTGCCTCTACAGTAGTGGGTTTCAACCACTGGAGTGGAGAGGTGGAAACTGTTCTACACCTCTCTGGGGAAACTTCCAAGACCTACCCCCCAAATGACGGGAAGCCGGTGCCCTGCTGCCGGGAGCTCCGGGTAGGGCAGTCCGCAAGGGCTCCCTGGCCACAGGGCAGCAACGCCCCAAGGTGCTGCTGGCCCACGGGCCCGCCCTGAGGCCAGCTCGGAGCAGCCTTTCCCGTGCGCGCAGCCCCGGCCAGAGCCCCCCGCGGGGGTCGCGGCGGGGCCGTCACGGCGCGGGGCGGTGCGCGGGGAGCCGGTGGCCGCGGGGCCGGGGCGGGGCCGGGGCGGTGCGCGGCGGGGCGCGGTGCAGGGCAGCCGCGGGCACACGTGGCTCAGCCCCCCAAAAAGGCGCTCCCCGGCGGCGGGAGAGGGCAGTCCGTCCCTCGGTCCCCCCAGAGCCACCGCCGGTCCGCTCCGTCCAGCCGTCGGTGGGTGCCGGTGCCAGGGACCGCTGTGTTGGCTGCGAAGCGGCGGCTCCCGCCCCCTGCGGAATCAGCCCCAGGTCCGGGGCGGCCCTACCTGCCGGCACGATGAACCTCACCGCCGAGAGCCACCGCATTCCGCTGAGCGACGGCAACAGCATCCCTCTCTTGGGGCTGGGCACCTACGCCGACCCGCAGAAAGTAAGTCCGGGGGCGCCGGGACGCCCCGCGCCGCGGGCGGGGGCAAGTGCCGGCTGCCCTCGCTGCAGCCCCCCGAGCCGCGGCTACCCTCCTCCTCTCCTCCCGTCCCGGCTACTTCTCTCTTTGCTCCTTTCCCCGTGCGAAGTTAGACCCAGCTCTACTATGAGCAGTGCGGGCAGTGCGCGGCCCGCAGATGAGGAAAGGTGGGAAGAAACAAGAAAAAAAATCCCGCCCAGCTTGCGGTGTGCGGCGGCTGCCACTGTCGCCCACAGCCCCGCGACGCTGGGCGGACGGGCAGGGGCGCGGGGGACCTGGAGTCGGGACGGTGCCGTGCAATGCCCGGGTCGGGAAGGGATGGGACCCCCGGCAAGGCAGCCGGGAGCCCTCGGCCCCCCGGAGTCAGGAGGGACGGTGCCGTCATCTCCCCTGCCTAGCCCCCTGCGACGAGCGTAGATAAAACGAGGGATTTCGGACCGCCTTGCGGCTGCCCCCAATACTTTCCAAGTAATGTTCCTGAAACAAAGACCCAAAATCCTGCATCCTGATTCCTGCGGTTCCCACAGCTGACTGCCAGTGGCCAAACCACTCTCAAATATTCTTCGCATCCTTCGGTTCTGCGCCGGGCAGGCATCCCGCCTGACCGTGCCGATCGGCTGCACCCGTGGAGGACGGGGAAGCACACCTGATGCTTCTTCCCTCTGCGGACCTGGGAGCGCAAAGGCAATTCAGTAGCCACTGCCTTTTAAAGCTCTCCTAAACTGCCTGATCTTTCATCAGTTCTCTTTTTTGTTTGTTTGAAGAGTTGGAAAAGAGGCATCGTGGCCAGAACCCTTCTTGTGTAATAGCTGCGATGCAATGTGTGTGTATGACTCCACATATCACAAGGTATTTAAAGGTACCTTTGTCAAGAAAACTCTTGATTAAAGCCATTTACCAAGCACTAAATGTACCACGGTGCACCAATAACGGTGTCGAATTTTCAACAAACACTGCTGCAGGCAATGCATGAGTGATGCAGAAAGGGTGTAAGGCTTCCCCAGGACTGCAGTTCTCACTGGTTAACGATGCTGGTTTACATAGGGAGAATCAATAGGAATTCATGACTTCAGAGCCCGGGCATCGTCCCCCACATCTCTAAACTTTCAGGAGATATTTTCAGCTAGTGCATTCTTTGAATAATGGTTAGTGAAACAAAATTAAGGTCTCTAACAGGAATTTTGATATAGCAAAGCAGAATGTTGCATAATTCAGTGAAAAAAGAGCTCTGAGTGAACTTGAAGCATCTTTTTCCAGACGTGTACATCATGCCCCCAACCCTCAAGTTGCAATTTTTGCCCTAGTTTTAAGAAAAATGCAGCTGCCAGCACAAGAGCTCCTACCTTGCTGCACTTCCTGCCTGCAGCCTGGACAAGCCGTGGCCCAATACAATGGAATCAGGCAGGGAGTCCAGAGTGGCAAGTAACCTGACAGAGCTGAGTGGGGAGCTGGATGGGATTCCCTTTGCCAGAGGCAGCTTCTCAGCACTGCTGTTACCCTGCTAAGAATTCATTCTGCAGGAATTCAGCTGTCCCAAAATCAACAGAGCAACAGATCTGCTTCTTCTCCCCCCGTCCTGCAAAATCCTGACGGTTCCTTCCTTTGTTTGCCCTCCCGTGGTTTGAGGTGTACAGCGACCCTTTGCATGGAGTTCAATGAGCCAAAATGAACCATTTTTAGGGAGGGCTGGTTTTCAGCAGAATCAGCCCCAGGTAGTGGCTTTTTGCATATATGTCCCTTGTTTTCTGCTAACAGAAGGTAAGGAGGACAGGATAATGCAGGCAGGGCAGGCATTGCTACGGCAACTCCAATTTAGAGCGATCGAAGCCGCTGTGTAACTGTACCCTCAGTGGGGATGGGTGCATATATCCAACCACCCTTTCTCCTTCCCCCTGCGTTTGTAGGAGTTTGATTTTCTGAGCTTTCTCCTTCTGCACGATAAACACGTTAGAAAGTTACGGGTGGGAGGAGGAACTGAGGAGAGGTAGAGAAAATAGCAGTGATAAGGCACTTGCCACAGTCTCATTTTCACAGAAGACCAGGTGAAACAATGTGTGTTTATCTGGCGGAGCTGGGCTGGGGCTTTACGCTAGGATTAGGACTGCTATTTGAGTCGAAGAACTTGTCACAGAGAGCAGCTGGGGAAACGCAGCGGCAGCAGCGTGCTCTGGGATTTGTTGCAGAATTGTGCTGCCGGTCGGTGATGGGGCAGGATGTTTAAATAGGTCACGGCTTAAAAGTTGCCCGTTTCAAAAAGGCTGCTTTGCTGATAAGGGGGGTGGGGAGTGGGGGCTTCTGTCAACTCCTTGCTGTGGCAGCAGAGTGCTGCTTGGCTGGGACAAGCTGCTTTGCCGAGTGCTGAGCTGTGCCTGTTGCAACTTCCAACGGCATCCCTGGCGAGGTATCTGTCCCGTTCCTCCTGCCTCAACAGCTGAAAGGCTTTGTGGCAACCCAGGACCGTTCCAAGGTTTATCTTGAGGAGTGAGGCTATAAACTAGCGCTGACACGTTTCCCTTAAAATGCTTAGCTGTAGCCTTTTGTGGCTGAATTGCTTAAGAAGCAGCATCTGAGCCACCCGTTCTCCAGCGGTGGGGGCAGGCAGCTGGTGGCAGCAACAGCTCAAGCCAGCCCCAGCACTCTATTTCTGCTCATGAGTCAGATCCCTGCAACTTCTAGCTATTTTGTGCTTTGATATAAAATACAGAGCCATTCATTTGTCAGATTATTCATCTTGCTCTTGGAGGCAGGTTTTTGATTTAAGCTGGTTTGCTTTGATTTTTTTTTCCCCCAAAGGTTATTCACCCCGGCACCTCCATGTCAGAGCAGCTTGTCCAAAACAAATCTGTTTTCTTAGTGTCAGGCTGTAGCCCAGTAGCTCGTAATGAGCCCGGAGTGTCCTTCCTGAAGTGCAGGAATGTGCTCGCTGGTTAAGCCAATCAGGCAGATCTAGTTAGCCATGGAACAGGGAAATCTGCTTCTCCAGCAGTCGGTTAGAAGAAAACAAAGGCAGGAGGCAGCTTTCACATTTCAGGCTTTGTCTGCATAAACTTATCAGCAGTGCCTTCAAAACTGAAATGTGTCAGCAGCTTGCCTTGCTCATCTTAAATAACTTAATTGTTCTCCCAAAGACAACTTTGGGAGATAAATCATGCTTCTCTGGTTGTGAAATACTCAACAAAAAAATACATCTATTGACAGAAAGCCCCCCTATACAAGTTTACTGACTCAAAGTAGTACATCACTCAACAGGAGCAGAGCTGGACCACTGTGGAAAAGGTCTGTTTGATAATCAGACTAATTTTAATTGAATGCTCTTTCCCCATGGATGTAAGAGAGCCTTTCTTCTGACTGGGTAGAGGTTGGGATAACAATTCAGCTAATTCTTTGAGGCTGAAAAGTGTAACGTTGGGGGTTTCTTTTCATTTTACTCTCCTACCACAGCAAGAAAGTACAATGAATCCATTGGCTATCAGTTCATCTGCTAACAGGAAGGAGTCTTCACTGGGTCACAGAATAGAATTAGTCATAAACTTGGGTTATTTATCAAGAGAAGTGCATAAAAAAATTTACAGGTTTAATCCATGTTTCCTGTGCTTATTTGAAAATAAAGGAATGCAATAATTGCATAACTATTAAGCTTAATTTTCTTTTGCAGGCAGATTTCAGTGTGTTGAAGTTGGTTTTGCATTCTCCTTCATGCAAGGAAGGAAATGTATTATTTGTATTAGATTCTTACCTACATAAAAAAATTAGGCTGTTTATCCTACCAAAGGATGGACACAAGTGAAAAAGTGGAAATCTCAGTCACTGACTCCTTCCACTGCTCTTTCTTCCCTTCCCCAAATATTCCTTCTCCTCATGAGTTTGGGTGGGAACCACAGTGGGAACTGTGAATCAGGACTACCAGTGCACTCCAGACAGCTTTAAAATTTGAGGCCAATTCTACCTCTGTTTGGCTCTGTGGATCCTTCTGGCAAAGCCCTGCGAGTGCAGGAGTGGCTCTGCCAAGGCTCCAGCCGATGCCCCGTGTCCAGCTCCCCCTCCCTGAGGGCCCCCAAGCCGTTGACCCAATTCTCCAGGGTATTAAATAGATGGGTGGGAGGAGGGAGAGGGCAGTCCCACAGGGGAGGGTGGTAGACAGAACAGGCCCCTGGGTGAGCCCCTGGCATTGCCCTGTGCTACAGCAGAACCAGACCAGTCCATGGCAAGCTCCCACTGCCTCCCAGCACTGATTCTTAGCTTCCAGCACAGCCCATTGAGTGGTACTGGTACCCATCTGGAAGCAGATGAAGTGTGGGGATGAGCAGTCTTAGAGGGGAAAGGTGCTAAAAACACTCCTAAATCCTGGAAATCCTATGCCTCGTTAAAACTGCACTTACGCCTGCTTCACTTTATAACTCATCCCTGTCAACACAGCTAAGATCATCAGTCCAGTGTCTCCACATAAATACTTGCTGTTTCCCTGGAAGGTCAAGGGGCCTTGGCCACAGCTCCTCTCCTGCCTTCCTGTTTTGACTGAGGGAGGACAGGGCTTGGAGAGAAGGTTGTAGCAACCGCACTGTACACAGGCGCTGCTTCTGAAACATAAGATTGGGCAAAGTGTTCAAGAATAGCACTGGGTGAGGGCTGTTGGCAAGTTGCAACTTAGCTAAAAATGAGGTTCTGAGGTAGCCAAATCCATTCATAAATTGGAAGCAGTTTTGTGGAATAGTTTCAGGCAAAACAAATGGCAAAGCATTTCATTTTGGGCACTGGCAGTACAAGCTGAGGAATCAAAGAATTATTAAAGCACTTGGAGGTAGCAGTTGCCTTTCCCTGAATAGCCCGCTGGTAAGGCAATCCACATGGGCGGTGGGAAACCAGATTCAGTCCTCCTCTCAGCCTCTGGGGATTAAGCTCATATCAGACAGCTCAGGGAAATAACGTGATTGTGGGGTAGGTGATAGCTAGAGAGAGGCAAGAAGAAACAAGCACAGGCTGGAGCAGGAGGAGCACCCTGCCCATGGGAAAGTGCACTGCCCACCAGCCCCACAGCACTGGATGCTGAAGAACTTGGTATGGCATCCAGCCAGGAGGAAGAGAGACCCATTTCCCCAAATCTTTAACTACCACAAAGTAACCCTTGTGAATGCCCAGACAGTCTGGGTTTTGTTTAAGAAGAAATTGCTGGTTTGAATCAGGGAGAGGAAAAGTTCATCCAGGGCTCCCAGATCCAGTCTGAGTGACCAAGTTTAAAAAAATCTGGTTTGGATAAGTAAAAACACTGTTTTGGCACTCTGAATTACTTTTTACACCCAAGCTAGAAGCTGAACAGAGTAATTTTTCATTGTACAGGTCTAACAGCTTCTAATGCTCTCATAGGATCATTTATGCCAAGTTCCTTGCACAAGGATGTGCAGGCACAAACTTTTTCAATCACTCTGAACGGTGCTGGCTGCACCCCTGCTGCAGGCTGCCTGTCTTCGGAGCTGTCATAGGCTGCTATTAAGTCAAAAGAGGTAATAAGTGATTTGTGCCCATGATGGGATCTGGATCTCTGAGCTGCAGTAAGGGAGGAATTACACACAACTTAATCCCCCTGTTTTCCTCCTAGAAAGCCACCACTGGCTCCTGAAACAGGATTGTCTGGAGACAGCAATGATTTCAGGTGACTTGTAAAGAAAGTCACCTGGCCTGACCCAAAGCTACAAAATGAATCATCTATTGAACCTTCCTGGGTGAAGTAACACTGAAGACACTGTTGAGCTTAAAGGCTTCAGCTTCTTGATTTCTTACCTGTAAATTTACCCTGACTCAGACAACTGTCTTCCTCTTGAGGTAAACTTGGCTTCTGGATTTTTTTTCTTGAAAGAGATGAGAGAGGCAGTGACAAGAGCAGGAACTATTCTAACATCCAAGTGTTGTTACAGCCTTATCTTATTTCCCATGACATGCTATTAAATATGTAAAGAAAATACCTCGGTCCTTTTAAAGTAAATTACACATGATTATGTGCTTGAACTCAGCAAGTATTGAGTATGAAGTTAGCTCTCTAATGAAGTGATCTTTACGAACCTACATGAAATTACCAGGGAATTATTTTTTTCAGATGTAAAATATTGGGAACCTGATTTGAACAGAGCTGGGGGAATCAGCTGGGATATTTGGTTACAAAACCTCTTATTTATGCCTTGAATTTAAGAAGAAAATAAAATTCCTGAAACAAAATGAATTTTTTAAAGGTTATTGGGTTTTATCTCCTAACCAGCATTTCCAAAAGATATTGTGTCCCTTCATATTCCCTTTTGGTAACTACCAAGAGCTTTCTCAAGCTCTTTACTTTTTAAGCAGCAGCATTACTTCATGCAGCACTAGTTCCTCTTGTCTTCAGGGAGCGCTTTGGAGCGGCACAGCCACAGTTGGTCGACACGTAGCAACATGAGGTCTCTCAGGGTTGGGATTTCTGAGGTGTTTCAGAGGGCAGCCCCACGCTCCCTCGGTCTCTGAGGATATCCTAAAATCATAGTCCAAGTGGAGATTCGTACACTTGAGCAGGGGTTAAAGGAAGGAGACACATGACTGCAGCCCAGAAAGACAACTGTGCCTGATCTGCTACATGTGCTGGAGGGCTCCTTGCCTGCCTGTTAGTAAACTCTTAGCCGAGCCTCCACACTGAACAATATTTATCCTGAAACCCAATATCTGCAGCCGGATCGCTCACGGAGTTGTGACTCAGTCTCATGCTTGAAGGACTAAGCCATACTGAGGCAGTTCTGCTTACACAGACTGCAGATGGCATGCCTTTCCTTCAGTGGCTGGTATCCTGGTGTTGAGTGATGCCCCCATTGATTAATTGCTCAGATTTTATTCCTTAACTAAGCCAGTTACCGGCAAGACCCAGTTGCCAAGAGCAGATAAAGGCAGGATTTCTTGATATTTGGTGCCCAGATGCCTTGAGGAGGTGCAGCAGTGGGCATCAGCTTTTAGCAGGCAACAGACCAACTTGACTCTTGGGCAAGAGCTTGTGTGAGGAGTTAAGAAGCTGCAGTGATTGGGCTCCAGTATTGCCTTAATTCAACCTTGCTGTTTGCTACAGAGGTGGCAAATATTCCAGGGAATAAGTGGTTTCACACATGAAAGAGTGCTTTCACAGATCAAGCTCCCTATAATAAAGAGGTGAGGGTACACACTAGAAGGTTAAACTAAATCAAAAGGGTCTCAGAACAAGTTCTGATTTCATTGATGACTTTTGCTAAAAGCTTACTGTTGTGTGACACATTTTAAAATTCCCTTTTTATATGCTTAAGTGGCAGGTTTATTACCTCTGATTTATCTTGCGTTCTCCTTTTTTCCTCAACTGTACAACTTTTCTGTTTTGCCACTGGAGCAGTCTTCCTCCATTTCTTTGTCTTTAACATTTCCTTCTTCATGTTTAGCCTTGACCTCTCCTCCTCTGCCTGCTTCTGCCTCTAGATGCCTCAGTTCCTGCTAGCTCCCTGTAATCTTGTGTTATACAACAGAGCATTTTTGGCTTTCATAAATGCAAGATTCCATCTTTATCTCATTAAGAAAGGAAACCTAAGTCATATAATTAGAAAAATCACGTAATTAGAAGAGGTAGATGTTTTTTTTCCTGAAATGTGGCAGACTCAGAAAGTCCTAGCTTTTGTATAAGAACTGAATTTAAACCAGATTTAAAATTTGGATTTGATAAAATGACTTACACACTCTGTCAATCTGGAGGAAAGATTCTTGCATGCAACTTTTTTGGAGACACGAGCTTTGCTCCTAATACTTTGATTTGCACCAAACCCATGGTTCTAAGACACTGCTGAATTTGCAAAATGCTCTTTTACCTCCATGTATCTTTGCTGATGAAATCTCTCTGGTTCTTCATTTCCATGAAACCTGAAGTTTAATAAAAAACAAATTGATAGTATTACTAATCTCTACTTTGTGCTAATGGCTTCTGTTTCCAGTTGTGAACACAATTAGTGTCTATCATGTGTAGCAGATTAAAAGCTACAAAAAGTAAAAGTGTTTACTGAAGTGGTCAACATGTAAAATTCCTAATGAGAAAGAGCCCAGCCTTGTAGATGAGTGTGAATGAAAGACTAACTTTCTAGCTACAAAGTTCATTAACCAAGGGAGGACTTCTGAGTAAAATGGACACAAAATTGCTGGTCCTGGAAAACGCTGAATTTTTTAGTTTGCTATAAGGAGCAGACTGTGGTCAGAACAACTTCTTCCCCTCTCCCTGGCCACTCCAGCATGCCTAAAACAAAAACCCTTCTTCTTAAAATGAGAGGCGAGGACTTACACTAATGAATCCATCGATAGCCAGATAATTGCCTGGCTTTGTGCAGTGATGCCAGCCTCATCAAGCAGCGGGGCTGGCTCTTGCAGCCACCCTGGCACCGTGTCATTTGGCTCCCAAAGACTGTACCAACACGTGCAGACTTGGACACGGCAGGAGCGCTCCACAGGAAAATGCTCCCGGAACAAGGGGGCCTTTAGAAGGTGACAACTTTGTCTGGGAGTCAGGACAACTTTTGAATGGTGGATATCAGGTACCAGCATGACCCACCAAATGACGCGTCTGTCTATAACACAGGGTAGAATCGTGTTTAATCAGTCCAGTTCCAAAACTAATAGAGGGTTAATCCAGATAAGCTTTTAGGACAGTAGCACTACTCAGAACCAGTCACCAGGGATTCTTCTTTGAAAAGTAACCAAACAGAAAACAGACCTTTTCCATTCCATAGCTGCGTGCTGCAGTGACAAGCTCTAGCTGTTTCAATATACCCCTCTTCCAAAAATTACAAAGTTAGCTGTTACCAGTGCAATAATACTAAGCCAAATATTGACACCCAAAAAATAGTACTTTTATTCTTCTCTTTTCCTATGGCTTTCTAAATATGCTGGGGTTTTTAAAAGCCTGCTCAAAAGCCACAGGGAAAGCCTATCTATCTAAATAAAAGTTAAGAAGATTGTTTTACAGAAGATGAGACAGGGAATCACTGGCATTGTTGAAGAGGGGAAAAACTGAACCCCTACGAGTGAGTAATCGGGATTACCACAACTGAAAGATACGCTTTTTGGCAAGAACATTTAGAGCCCAATTTTCCAGGCAAAGCTCCATTTTTAAAATATCCCTGACCGACTCCATACGCTAAACATGGCTGTGCACTCCTATGCGCCCCTGATTCCCCACAGTTCTCCAAAAAACAGTGTAAGCATGTTCTTGCAGCTCATGTGGGAAGCTAACATCTGGATTGTCTCTTTGGTTGACCTAGGAGGCCAGATTTGTCGAAACTTGAAAGCACTGTGCAGAAAATGCCTCTCTAGGCTTGGAAGCCAACTCATGTTGGTTCAGCTAACTAGGTGGTGGAATTCCCCAAGTTTTACATTTGCCTTTGCAAACACTTCTTCGAACTGGCGCCAGAAACCTCTCCCCTTTAACTCTAGGGAATGAAGCAGAAGAGCTACTGGCAACCTTTTCTTCTCCTTTATTGCACAAGCTGCTGCTTTATCTTCCACTTGTACCTCACGCATCCCTTTGATTGCATTGCTTGTCTGAAGGGTATTTTGATAGCACCCACCCTCCCAGATAGATCCATGCTTCCCAGGGCCAGCCAGCTGGCTGCTGTGTCCTCCAGCTCTTCAGGAAACTTTCCCAGTCCACCCCCCTACCTCTGTGAGCACAGGGACCCAGGTGTGCACATCATGTTCTTGGTTTGCTTTAATCCTCTAGCTGCCAGCAGAAAGGTATGGCAGTTCTTCAGCTTCACCTTGCATTAACTGACCTTGTGTCGAGTGAAAAGTTGCAGAGTTCCTAAAACTGAGGATTCTGCCATCAAGTGTTAAAAATAATTCCAGCACCCTCTGCCAGCTACAATAATAAGGTTTTCCTGAAGACAGCTTTGGCTAAATCCTAGAATAACAATGTCACAGGAATTCTAGAAATGCTAAATCTGCAGTTATGCAATCTAATGTCTGTTGTATGGACAAACCCCACGCTTCAGGCCACTGATAGAGCATCGAGTTAGAGGAGAAAGGCACCCCTTTTCCACCTTCATTCATGGTGTGACACAAGGACACAAGTGACACCATTCTCCCCATCTTCTCTGTGCTTATTTGCTGTCCTCCACCTCTCGAGGCAACACAGTGCATGACATAAAGCAAAGTTCCGGGCTGGCACAGCAGCCTGTGGCTCTTATCTGTGTTCTCTGCCTCCATTCCCAGCTCTACCTGCTTTTGCAGAGCACCCTTTGCTGGGTTTTGCTTCCTGGATGGTGGCTGCCAATGCTTCCGGGGGATGAAAGCCAGATTTTCCTGTGTACGAGAGAGAGGGATGTGCTGGCGGTTGCATTTTCCAAGAAAGAGGTGTACAGTACAGCTTCTCTTTTACAAGATTAAACAATTCTAAGAATGTACCCTTGTGTGGCTCATATCCTCTGGCTTTGTAAACTCAGCCTGTGCTTTCCTGCAGGGCCTTCAGTACACATGCTTTCTATGCTCTGTTCCTAACATCTTAAGCCAATCCTTTTTGCCAGTTTGTCCAGAAAACAGGCAAATGGAAATAAGCAACTGGGCTTCTAGAAACTCGCATAAGAATCTGTGTGTGAGTGCTGAGCTCTGATGAAGGAGGCTCTGAGCCCAGGAATGTACCTACTTTCTCCTTCCTGTATTTAGCTGACTAAGATTCCTAAACAGCGGCTCCACATCCTAAATTACAGGTTTGGACTGGAGCACTTGGCCCATGGCTTGGATATCTTGTGTAATTCTGCTGCAGCTAAACTCAGATTTTTCCAGAAGATGGCCCTGTGTCTCCTAACACTTCAGGCTTTTTCCCCCAGGATCATTATTCCCAGCTAAGAGACTGCAAAGCAATTCACTAATCAGGTTAGATGCTCAGGACTAAGGTAAGGGGCTTCTTCCCTGAAGTGCTGCTCCCTCTGCTCTCATGTGCTGCTGATACTGGTGCAACTCTGTAGAGCTGCTCCTGTAAAACAGGGCAGAGCAGAATCTGGGAGCCTGAGTCAGACTGTTTTCCTTTACCATCACACTAATAAAGAATAAATGATGATACTGGTGTTAAGACATAAAAGCAACGACCAGAGTAGCAGTTCACATGGTTTTGCAAGATTATAATCAACTGGCAGAGTGTCCTGTTAGCTTTGTCTTTGGAGATAACCCTCTTAATCAGCTGGAAAACCAATGGAAATTGCTGACTAGAGAGAGATGCTATAGAAAAAGCAAAAGAATTGGAGGGCAGATGAACTGTGACACTAAATAACAGTAATAAGTCAGACAACCACTAACACTGCTGAGCAAATACTGTACTATTTGAGTGGGAAGAGAAAAACTCATGGGTATGCCTGCACAAAAATATTCTCCTGTGGCTTGGTCATGTGCACTCACAAAAGAAATTGAAGCTGAACCATTTGCTATGGTAGGGAGAATAGTTTTTGACAAAATGGGATGTGACAGAAGGTGTCTGGAATAAACATTAAAAATTAGGGAAGTTTATGGCCTCAGAGGAAAAAGAGAGCAGACCCTTTCAGACAGACAGAATTGATGAAGCACATTGCTTTTTCAGACTCACAGAAAGTGGTAACTGGCCAGTTGGCTACTTCATCTGTGGAGAAGGGGCCAAATTGCTGCTTCCTTTCTTTCAGTGAAGGTGCATATCTGAGTCTGCTCTCCCAGCCCTTCTGCTGGATTTATTTATCATGGAGCCTGAAGGAAACAGATACCAGTTAAATCTGTCAGGCATGATGGTAAATCAGCTGGTTTACAAGCTATAGATTGATAGAGGGAATAATTGTGTCTCTTGTTTCCTTAAAGTTTATGATCGTAACAATAACACAGATGCTATTGAAGAAATTTATGAGTGATTGAGCAAGTCCTCCTAGTCAACCAGTTATTCTTTCATCATAAAATGTGCAATAAATTTAATATAGTTCTTTGGCACAAATTAGTGACTGTCTGCAAAAGCACTGAAGATAAATATCTGACTTACAGTGCACAAGTGGTTATAAACTCCTGTTCTAAAACAAGACTTTGATCAAAGTAGCACAGTTCCAAGGCATGCTGATTAGAAACTGAAACATTAATTATGGTGAAGGATCAAGAAACCTCTCATCTATGCTTAAATAAGAAGTAATAAAGAAGCAAGATTTGTCTTAAGGCCAAAGCTAGAGAGTCCTGAATTACTACTAACAAAGCACAAAGGTTTATGACATAGAGACATTTCAGTACCTCATTTAATAGTTGTACTACTCTAAAAGTGAACCCTGCTCATTCAGGAATGGTGCAAGAATAAAGCCCTGTCTGGAGTGAGCAGGCAGCACAGGCAGCTGCATTTTAGGTAATGTACTAAGCGAGTATAACCTACAGGAAGGAGGGAGAAGAGGTCTGGGGGTCTGAGTAGGATAAGGTGGTTGCCCATGGCCAAACAGCCTGGGAAGTGCTGTTCCATCAGCTGCTGTGATTAGTGGTGCCAATCCTTATACAACAAAGATGTATCACAAATTTCTATCTACACTTAAATAAAAGCTGGTTTTCAGTCAGTAACCTTTGATCTGGTCACTACTGAAAACCTATGAAAGACAGAAGAGATTGAAATACCTCAGGCTGAGCAGCGAAGTAGAGGGGAAAGATCCAGGTTTGTGCTTTCTCTGATGGAAAGATAGATGAGCAGTGGTGGTTTGAGTCACCCAACTTTGGTACGGTCTGTCAGGAAACAATGGAATAAGATACAACACCTAAAGCAACACTTCTAAAAAGTGGCAATACCACAACATGACTAGCCTGTGCAACTCATCAGCACAGCTTACCACAGCCCATTACTGCAGGATTTGGAAGGATTAAATATATGAAATGCCAGAAATGATAGTTTCTCCATTAGAATGAAAATAAACATATGGTATAAAGTTTCCAGACTCACAGATGTCTCACACCTTCAGCTGGGATGGTTCAATAGAGGCAATATTTTCCAAAAACTATTCCCTAGATTGCTTTGCATTTTTATATGAAGCACCTTAGACCAGAATCTGTCAGAACTAATATACCACATCAGATGAAATGGACTAGTGCAATAAAAACATACATATATAATGTAAACCCATCTCCGGCCATTGGTAATCAAGACCTGATCCAAAAAAAGCCACCCTGAGCCCCTAAAGAATAAGGTTATTCCTTGAGATGGAGGAGTTTTTCAGAAGATTATTTGTACAGATGTAAGTCCCATATAAAAAAATTAAGAAATACACAGAAGTTCAGCTCTAACAGGAGTCAACTGATTCAGCCAAAAGCAGATGCAGTAACTGCAAGCATTTTCCTCAGTCCTACCCTCCTTCCATGTCTGCAACTGTGCTGTTCCCTTACCTGTGAGACTCTACCTTTCCTCACCTATTCCTTCTGCTTTTCTTACTGATCAAACTGGCCCTGGTGACTGAGAGAAGACACAACCCAATAATCAAAATCTCCTTACCTGGTAGAGTTTAGTTTACAGCATCAGGAAACAATAAAGAGCTGTGTTTGTGCAATCTCTCAAGAGTGTGAAGAGGGGAAATTCTAGTACTGGGTTCACATCCCATTTTCAGTCTCTTCAACAAATGGAAAAAGTAAAAAAAAAAATAATTTTTTTCTCAAAATCTATATTATGGTAATGCATCACTGTCCTCTAAATGCTCTGGTTTCATACACTTGAATGGCAAAAGTCAAACAGGCTGAAGAAATCTAGAATACACATTGTTTACAAAATCACATTTCAGAGAGAAAAAACACTGATAACACTTTTGGAAATATACTTGTCTTTCAGATAACTAATAATCACTTAGGCTTGAGCTCCCCAGACCTTTCAGCTAAGCCCTGTTGCTCTGTGCCAGTCAACCTGAGCTTTGCAACAGCGGCTCCAACCTCGTGCAGCGGCTCATTGCTGGGGCAGAGGTCCGAGGTTACTGTCATCAGTCACCACAGGCTTGTAATACTCATGTCAGAGCTTTCATCCTGATGCCTCTCTCAAATCCCATCCTGCAGGTTCAGGCAGGGACAAAGCAGAGAACATGTTGGAGGTTGTCATTGCTCCATGCCTCGCACTTCTGTAACGCTGCCCGGTATGCCCCAAGTGAAAAGCAGCCATTGAGTGTGCCCGAAAAGCTGGTAGCTGCCGTGGTCTTTGTTATATCCCACTAACAACCAGGAAAGGGCCCTGCCAGGGGCTGAGCGTGCTTTTGGGAGGCTTCCACAATGAAAGCCGCAAAACATTGAAACAAGTGCTACATTGTATTCCTCAATTAAGCACACAGTATTGCACCATCACTGCTGTAAATACTCTGGAGTGCCAAATTGTGCCGTTTTGCTTCTAGGCCCTCATTCCGGTCTGTAATAAATCAGGGCACGTGTGAGCACTTTTGTATTTTAAGTAACCTTTGGGCACTGCATGCTGGAGCAGAAAGTTCCTCCCAAGCCCAAACAGAAGTTGGTCCATTTTGTGCCCCCCAGAGTCATCCAAGATGGGGCACTGAGCAAACAGGCTAGAATATGGTCCCATTATCCCAGAATGATCTGCCACCAGCCCACAGCTCTGGGGCTGAAAGGCAGGGATGAAGACATCCCCAAGTGTCTTCAGCAGTCCTTCAAAGACTTTTCTTTCATATGCATGGAAGGGAAGACCAATGTCCTTAATCATTGAAGCATCCTATAGCAGCTATGAGTTTCACACCTTCTAGTTCAGCATGTGGTGGAAGAGAAGCTGTTTCTTTCATGACAAACTCATGGACAGCCAGGCCAGTGCCAGCTGTAAAAGGATAGCTAGGAAAGAGAGGAAGGAGAGCTATTGCTATGGTGTAAAATGCCAGTCCTGCTTCTCTTCTTTCTTTGGCATTGTCAAAATCAACAAATCTGTCATCCTCTCTTCATACTACCTCATTTCCAGATGCCTCTGGCATCTGTTTTCTTCACAGGAGAAGGAGTGTGGTCTTGGCCCTGCACTTGCAGATAGCCGAATCCAACTCTCGCCATTTGTTGTTGACAGACAGCAGCACAGCAGAGCAGTTTGACTTGCCCTACTTCAGTTTATCTTAAAGTGAATCAGATATCCCTGTTGCAGCCAAACAATGTCCATGAAAAGGATGGGAGAATAGCATTTCTGCACACCCTTGGCCACCACGACTTAGGGCTGCTCTCTCATTATAAAAAGTGTAGGAACTATAAGTTGTTTTCAGTACAATTTTAGTGACCAGACAAATAATTTCAGTAACCAGTTTTGTGCTTTTTTGCTTAGTTTGGCCTATGTGTAATTTTGCTTGCCATATTGGCTTATGGAAAATATGGAAAATATGACTGTTCTGAAAAAACAAGCTTACTCTGAATTTTGGCAATGATGAGCAAACAGTACAAAAATGTCACTTATTAGGAGGTTTCTTGGGATCATCTTAAACTGAAGCAGTAAAATATATATAAATATACGCTAAAGCAACTACTGTTTTTTAACCACATAGTAAAGCAGCTGTTCAGAACTGGGAATACCAGTAGATAGTCCTGACCTTCAGATTATGATACCAACAACTATAAGTTAACTTGAGGAGAAAGCAGTCAAATCCAAATTCCTGCACTCCTGAAAGGTCCAAGCTATTCAAAGAGCCTCTGATCAGCAGGTGGTTGACCAGTTCTGCTCAACCAAAAAGTCATCTTCCCCTTGAGTAAGCCATTTTATCAAATGGGTGTTGTAGGTAAGCCCTTGCTTGCTAGATAAGAAATTCTGAAATTATTTTCATATCAAATGCATTTGATTCTACATCCTGAGGACACTAGTATTTCCTCTTTCATGGAGATAGACAATTTTTTGCTTTGCTGCCTTTTCCCCGTCTAATCCCACATGTTCAACAGTTTTGAGAAAAACTGCACAGCCCTCTCTTATTTGGAAGTTGGATCGTGGTTGCCTGGGAGGAAAGGGATGGTCACTCGGGATGAATTACACCACTAATCTCACGCATATCTCAGGGACCCTCCAGCACTGAAGGAGGGGTAAGCAGTAGGCTGACACTATGTTCATCCTTTTCCTTCTCCCACCAGACACCCAAAGGTTCCTGTCTGGAGGCAGTGAAGATTGCCATCGATGCTGGTTACCGCCACATCGACGGGGCCTTTGTCTACTTCAATGAGCACGAAGTGGGACAAGCCATCCGCGAGAAGATTGCTGAAGGGAAGATCAAGCGAGAGGACATATTTTACTGTGGCAAGGTGAGAACCTGCACTCAGATTATTTACACTAAATCCAGGATTTCTGTGAATGGTCTTTCTTAAGAGGACCGGCAGTCAACATCTGGAATGTTTCCTTCCAGATCCAACATCCTTTATTTTTCTTTCCTAGCATTACCAGAATGCTGCAGATCTTTATGAACAGGTTTGCTGTGAGGCACCGAGGAATCACTGTTCTCTGTGTAAATCTCTGATAGCAGTGGGAACCATGAAACATTCCTTCTGCTTAGTATTGTAGGCACCTGCAAGTGAAGACCATGGCTAAGTTCAACCTAAAGTGCTGCCTAACCTGTTACTGTGCCACACATTGTGTTGTCACACACAGAGCCCCAGCTGGACAATGATCCTGCAACTGAGCTATTATCTGTTAGAGCAATTCCCTGCACAGGTTTGCCATGAGGTTGCACAATGAAAGGGGTGGGAGCAAGCACGTGCATGCCAGTGTCTGTGTATGGAAGAACAGCAAGTGCCTACATTGGTACTACTGCCAGAAAATTACTCATCAAGCTACACCCTTAGTTACTGTATCACTTGTAATTAAAAAGTTCTAGGATGATGAATCAACGTACTTGGACAGAAGATGTCATTACACTTCTGTTCTAGAGCAATGAGGCTAGAGTAATGCATGAGCTATTTTATAAATTCAAGTCTTAACTCTATGACTTGACTCTCTTCTAAAATAATGAAATCCCTTGTCGAATGAAGTGTCTGACAGAAGCTGTGACAACAATGATGAATAACCCAGGTGTAAGAGAGGTCATTGCACATTGTAGTGCAACGGTGCCTGTCCAGTTTCTAAGGGAGTTTATGGCCTCAAATAGTCCTTTCTGCAGTGCTTCTTTGAACACATAAGCCTAATATTTTCCCTTTCTCCTTTCCCAAATAAGACGTAATCCACAATTACTCAACAGACTTGCAAATAAACACCACTGTTCCTAGAGTGAAAAATCCCATGGGATGAGAGGTCTGGTTCACTGTGAGCAATTTAGCGAAGCTCTATGATCTGGGGAAATTAAGCTTCATATTGGATTGTTTGCAGACCAAGCGGATTTTCAGCAGCTATAGACCAATTTCCAAGCACAGCAAGTTCCAATCTGTAAAATATGCACCTCTTTTCCAAGTTTCCTGCTTGGTTCTACTGATAACAACCTTGCCATTCTGAGGAAAGCCTCACATTCTCAAATTCTCTGCCTTTATCAGGGAATTTCTCAGTCTCTTATATGCCAAATATGTTGATTTGGATCAGTGAAAATATTTGGTTTCAACAGTTTTATAGTTTCATTACTGCAAATTATCAGTAATATTACAAATCAAAACTACCAAGTTGTGCCAAAAGGTTAGAACCAGATGTCCTAACAATTCTGAGTATTTTAACTTTCTCAACTGCTTCCCCTGCAGTTTATTTGCCCATATCAACCTTTAGGCTCTATGAAAGCAGATCTCCTGGTAAAATTTCCAAACTTCCTTTATTCATTAAGCCTTTCTGTATTCAGTTGTCTGATCTCATCACCAGATGATTTTCCTAGTCGATAATCACTACTTAAACACTGAGTCATTTGGAAAACTGCAGCTCCTGCAAGCCACAGGACTGCAACACAGGGTACCACAACAGCCAATGCCTGTGCTCCCAGCCTGCTGTGTGTCTGTGACATGACACACACATGGATTTCTCTTACAGTCGTGTACTGTTTGTGCTTGACAAAACGTCAGCTGCTCAGGGTGATAGTCTACTATAACATTTCTATGACCTTTAAAAGAGTTTAAAGGCAGAAATGGAAAATACTCTGCAACTAATTCAATCCATCACAATCAAGGCTTTTCACAGGTTTCACTCAAAGGTCTCACAGCAGCTCTGAACTTCCCAGAAGGAGTGGGAGGGGATCTCCCTTGCCTTATGTATCTTTAGTTTAATGCATCTCACAAACTTAGATAGCTTACAAACTACAGGCAAATCTCAACCCAGTAGATACTTTGGGCATTGATCAGTAACTGATTGATATGAACTGTTGCATCTTCTACGGTAGATACACAGACCATTCTTGGAAGCACCAGGCACTACAGAAGTTAGTTATGTTTTCTTCCTTACTGACATCAGAAGCACTGGGAATTCCCAAGAGCCTTCAGACTCAAGCCCCTCGTGCAGATCTTTCCTGAAGCAAAGATGCTGCAGATGGAAGGCTGATCCATCAGCAGGGACTGACGAGAGCAGCCCTGCTGAGTGGCAGTGTTGCTGGAACAGTGACCTGGTGTGATCGCGCTGCATCTGCCAGTTGAAATCATCAGCACTTGCACTTGGCTCTGGCTGCTGGCTGCCTGATCAGGCAGAGCAGCTCAGCATCCAGAAATTTTAGAGGTTTTATATCAACTGCCAACATCTCACTTGGCTTATACAGCAAGACCTTTTTGGTCTCCTCTTTCATCCCAGGATATTTCTTTCATTAAACTAGAAGTAACATTTCCAGGAAATGTGGTGTCCTAAAATGCCAAAGCCAGCTGGCAGCTTTGACTGCTCAAACATGGGTTCTACTTAGGTAGATAATACAATAACTTGTACAAATCATGAGAACAGTTATAAAACTCTCAAGTTTCCATGGCATCGATGTATTGACATAGTACAAATGTTTTTAAACATAGTACAGCTGTTTTTAAAGGCTGGTTCTTCAGAACCTCTGCAGTTTTTAGAGGGAAGTATATTCACTGGCAAATACTGAGCTCAATAGAACTGGGCTCGAAAGGGCACTCAGAAAAACTACTTCTAGGCAATATATCACAGGTCACCAAATTTCTAAAACACAGTAACAACCTGGACATGAAGGGTCTACAAAGTCATTTCCTTACTTAAATATAAGTTAAGCTCGTTTTGCAGGTAAAATGCTTAAAAAACACATAGACCAGAGGTTTTCAGTAAATCCAGTGGAACAACTTAAACTCTTGAGAACAGGACCTTGGTCCCTTACTGTAGTACACCTTAGCCTCTTACCACTGTCTGCTGCTCATAAACTCTTCGCATCTTGCAGCATACAGCTGAGAAAGACCTAGTATGAATTTCCAGGTGTTTTGGTTTGTCACCTTAGGGCAGGGTCAGATGTCCTACTGTCAGTACAGCTTAACATGTCCTTGCTTCTGTGGGCAGAACTGAGCAGATTGTTTTCCACAGGAATAACTATAACATAGTTTAAAAAAAACCAAGTGTCTAAAATAACTTAAAACTTACACAGGATATGCCCTTTAACACCTATAACCAACCTCTTCTCCTATAAATCACAATTCAAGTTTTTTGTCTGTAGAACAAATTTATTCTATACCTCTGCATGCGGTGGCTGTCAGCTTTGGAGGCAGAACTGACTAGACAATGACCATACCAGCAAACAGCAGGTTTTTCCAACCAGCAAAAGTGACAAAAACCTAAATGTGACTCCACACGTTAGTTTTGTAAGTTGAAAAAAAAAAAAAAAGAAAATAGCCCAACTTATTGTGTGCATTCAAATGGTACTTAAAACCTTCTATTGTGTGTTAATTCTGCTGCAGTTAAAATCGACAAAACTCAATCAGTTTACAAAGAGCTCTTGGTTACTAATTACCATGCTATGGTTTTATCCTTGCAAGAGACTTGCATCAGCACAGTTCAGTTAGAGATAGTGCTGAACACTCACCAGCTGAGCACACTCCATAGCAACCTCGGGGCATAACCCTGAAAGGAAGCAGTTTGCATTAAAGAGGTACCAAAGATTTTGCTGTAACTACTCACACCTGCACTACAGTGACTAAACAGAAACACATTTTCCCTTGAGGACTGGGGAATAAGAGAAAACTTGCCTAGGTCAGGCAGTCTCTCAGGCTCCCCAACCACAGGAGAAAAACCAGAAGATTCTCAGTGCTGGATGCTTGGCCGCTCAATAGCTAACTCACATGATCCAAGCTTCTGCCTTCAAGCATAAAACTGACCACAGATTCCTTGTGGGAACAAAGTTTTTCAGTGAAAGCAGATGCTTGGAAAACAAAAGGAATCTAAGTTCATTGAGCAAGAGTTTGTAACATACTCAGCTCCGAATAACCTGTTTTGTAATAAAAAAATACGTAATGGCTTTACTGGGTCAACACTTCATCAGTCCTGGGCAAGAACTCCTGTCTTAACCTCTGCCAGAAGGCAAGGTAAGGCACTCACTTCTGCCTTGCAGGGATGGAGACCACGATGTCTTTGCACTCTGCATAGTGGGCTCTGTCAGAAGGACAAGAGGGAGGGAGTGTGTGCTGGGGGTCTTCAGCTGGCTCTCTGTTCCTCCTGGCACCCAAAGAAAGCCTGTGCTTGCCTCCCCAGCTGTGGAATACCTGCCACCCCCCGGAGCTGGTGCGTCCCACGCTGGAGAAGACCCTGAAGATCCTGCAGCTGGACTATGTTGACCTCTACATTATTGAGCTGCCAATGGCTTTCAAGGTAAAAAGAAAAATTGCTTGGAAAAAGTGCATGAACTTAACTTGAACCAAGACCTCCATCTAGTATATTCCTTGCAGCTTCCAGCCTAGGTTGTCAATAGCATTTTGAGCAGATAACATATACATTTTGATATATACTGCATACATGTATTTCTGTGCACTGCCTACCCAAAGAGAGGCGTTTATCAGGTGGTGTGAGAACAGGCCAGGAGAGATGTTGCTTGGAGTGTTTCTGCTGGAAGGACAGGTCTCCCAACTGTGGTCGAGCGGTTCCCACTCTGAAAAATTGCACAGCTGGGCAGTACATGTGTCTGAATCCCCTCTGAGCCATGAGGAGAGAGTCACTGGAGGAAAGAGCTCATACAAAGCAGCAACAGGCCAGGGGCAAAGTTCAGAGAGGGAGAGGGAAAGGTAAAAAGTCACCAAGTTTGGTTTCCTTATTCTGTGCTAAATTAAAGCTGCTGGGAAAATTGTGGTTATGATCTTAATCTCTGTAACTGCAGCACTCAGCTTCACTAGATCACAAGTGGTGCCAAACATGGGTTGTCCATCTCTCATTCTTAAATGCCAGCGTAGAGTCTGATATTCCATCATCCTGCTGGCTCTGGGCAACTTGTAGGCAAAACCTTTGAATGCACAGAGCTCACATCACAGTTGCATGCCTTCCTCTTGCAAGTCCACAAACTTTCTGCTTTCACAGCTGTTTGTACCTTGCTCTACAATTTTCCTCTACAAGTACATGATACAAAGGCAAATGAAATGAAGAGAATTATATTCAAAGCATTTAAGTGGTTTTGAACTAATTAAATCTTTCTTCTGAGAGACAATAGGGTCAAGCAATTAGTTGGTTAATTGCTTCTGAACAAGGTTTGAGCTCTAAACTGGCCTCTTTTTGCAAGAAAGGTAGATCTCTGATTATTAAAATAATATTTTGCTGCAGACTCCAAATTACAAGAACTATCAGACAGGAAGCAATTTACCAATGAGGCTATCACATTACACTTGCAGTCCTTTTTCTCCCCCTGAGGAGGCCATATCCTATTAAGACCTGTATAGGAGTAACCAGACTCTGATATTAAAATTTTATTTATACAGTCACACGTATGGAATCTTTTTGGGTACATTTCTGAAAATTTCCCACCACTAGCAATTTCCTGTTTCCCTTTTCTTGTGTTTGTATTCTTTACTAGTTCATTCTCCCACATAGTGAAGGTCATTGTCTCACAATATAAAGATATAGACAGCTGGCTTTAAAGTAATATACATCTGACTCCCTGAGGCTTGTATCAACAATCTTGAGTAGTTAAAGGAGTAGCAGACCTAGAGATTCATTCATGTTTCTCATGAGAGGAGAGAAAAAAATAAGTCACTTTCTTCCTGAAAAATATACACTTTTCTATGTCAAATACAAAATGAAAAAAACCCATCCTTTTGCAGTGGTGACAGGTTTCCTTTCTTTGCTTTCTCTCTCTCACAAATACACCCATCCTGCCTGTGATGCTTGCCTTTGATGAAGAGCATGCAGGTCTAACTCTAAGATCTACTCCACCCTAGTCTGCAAGCATTGGTGCTTTCCTCCCCAAAAGTCTAGCAAAAGCAGTCTCTGGTTGGAAGCAGTGATGTACTTAAGACAGAACTTACAGTACCACCCTGAAGACAGTAAGAAACATGCCCCTGCAGAGCCCAGGCAGCAATTTGTCACAGGGCTTTCAGGCAGAGCAAGAGGACTATGGTTTCAGAGGGCACCACTCAGCAAAGCCCCTCTGCTTTTCAAGAGCTCATGAATAGCCACCACATGGGGTGCAATTATTCATTGACCTACCAACATTAGCCTATACCTCCCTGTATTTTTTCCCCACATAGATTCCCCATCCAGGACTTTTGTCCTTCCTGCCTTTAGCCCCATGCAGTGTTGCTCAGCCCCTCCACCCTAGCAAGGGAGTAACCAGCAGAAACAGGTCTCTTCCAGGCCACCATGGGCCTTCTCTCTGTTTGGGGAGCTCATACCCTACAGGTATTTTAGGGGTGAAAAACCAGCAGGTTTTTGGGGGACTCTTCTCAGATGACTGATTCATCAGTAAGCATCAACTTGTGCACTAAATGATCTGCAAATCTCTCCCAAACTAATGATTCTGTCATCTGATAGGAAAGCAGATATTTTAGTGTTACACTGAACAAGTCTCATCTAAGTATCATGTAATTTTAAAATAATAACTCAAAACAGACCATTGGCATCACTATTTGACTTCCTGTTGCCCTTCTGTTTATAGGACAGGCATTCACAGGTTGTTAAAATTGCTTTCTTGAGAAAGCCTGCTTGTCAAAGACCATTTTATGAAAGCAAGGGGATGTGCAGAATTGTCTTTCTGCATGTGTGTTGGTGATAAAATTATAATGGGAGCAGGACTTTTCCTCTCAGTGTTTAAGAGTTACTGGGTTTTAAACTAGGAAGTAAGGTGTCCGGTATCATTTGGAGTGCCTCCAGACTTGGGACATGACATGAAAAGGTGTGATCCCACACAATGGCAGTGACTGTACAGTGTTGCCACATTAATTTCAGTGCTCATGCAGCAGCATGAAGCATACCTTTTATCCAGTGTAAAACACAAAGCTATCTCCAAGAGAACTGCAAGAGAAGACATCAGCATTTCTAGGATCACTGGTGCGGTGTAGTTCATGAGAACCCAGAGCTACACACGTGACCAACTTCTGAAAGACCTTGTCACCACCCTGTCACCATCAAAACACTGTCTTTCTCTCAGCACTTTATCCATCTGCAGGCAGTTCTTCCATTCAGAAATTCCCTTTCATAAAAAGATAGCTTGGCAGAGAGAGTTTTGCGTGGAAACTATTGAGCAGAGACAACTGCACTTCAACACCTTGCAGAATTCTCTGCATGTAGGAGGAGGAATTGATCACTGTAGAAATCCACAGTAGTTCACACCACATCTCAGTCAAGAGAAGTTAATCTTCAAGCACCATTCATCCTGACTTGGTTCATTTTTAAAACACAAGTGATAGAGGGAAATAGGAGGATGGTAAATTAGCTGATATAATTGGTGCCTATTGACTACTATAAAAAAAAGTCAAACAGAAGTGAGTGAATTAAAAGTGGGGCAGAGTAAAAAGGTCCTGAATTCAGACTCATGTACTAAAATTAAACAGGTCCAACTGTTTGATATGTTGAACTTGCAGTCCTTGGAAAGTGTGCTGGGGTATCATGGGATGAATGGTTTGTTCCAAAATACCATGGGTTGGTTTTGCAAATTAAGTTTTTCCACCTCACTTGGCTTTCTAATAGAAAAAAAATGTACCCAACAGCCATCTACCTCCTTCTAGTCAAGGTATTCTCTTTTTCCAGCAAGACAGAGCAACAAAAGCAACAAGTTGTCTTTGTGGAATTCTCTGAGGAAAATCAGCACATTTGGAGGAGAGAGGCTTATGCCTGTAACTGAGACCTTGGCCCTCTGAAACCTGACTCTGTGTTTTCCTTAGGCTCACTTTTCCCATTAAATGCCTTGGATTTGAACCCAACTGAATTGGGAGGTGATAGTTACTGATCATATTAGTCACAGCTGCATGTTCCCAAGGAGTTACCACGTCAACATCTTGTACCCAGGCCTTTGAAATGTAGCGGTTTGAAGTCAGATCAAATGTCAAACATCAGTGAAGGGTTTTTGCTCAGAAAAAAGAAAAACCAAACTCCAGCAAAACACAAAAGTGAAATTGTGATCAGACACAAGGGAGGGAGGTGTTAATGCATTGCCTGCAACAGCCGTGAAATAACCAGCAAATAAGAGAAAGCTGTGCTTGTGAGATATCAGCTCATAAATCATCTCTGAATCCTACAGAGTACAGAGATTGGAGGAAAGAGTTTCTAGTGCCTAAAGAAAGGTGGATAATGCACTAAAAGGTTAGCTATGCCAATAGCCCATTCTTGCCAGCAGCTCCTGGACCCTCCAGCTGTTGGGGAGAATACCAGCTCAGTCCAGTTCCCAAGTGCTAGGACACAAGCAGGAGGCAAGGGAAGGGCCAAAACGAAGAGGAAAGAAGTACAAGAGAACACAGGCTGGTACTCTAACCCAGCCCTTTGGAAGGAGATGAGTCTTCTTTATGCCATAACATAAAGGTCAAAAGTTTGCTGAAAAACAAGGCCATCCAGGAACTCCTGAGTGTACTCTCATGTGACAGTTCAGGAGTGTGTCCAAGGACGATCTAGCAGACGAGGATGTGGTAAGCCCAGCATGAATGACCTGCTGAACTTGGGGTGTTTCAGAAAACTAGGCAAATTTTTTTTGTTGTTTACTAGTAGAAACAGAGTCCATGAAAAAGATTTTGCTCTAAGGACTGAAATTTTTTCTTTAAAGCACAGCAGTATGGTTTTACTTTTCAGCCTGGAGATGCACTCTACCCAAAAGATGAAAATGGAAAATTTATCTACCATGAGACAGACTTATGTGCCACTTGGGAGGTAAGCAAACACAACATCCATCCATATATGCTTTAAACCCACAGATATTCATTCTCATTTTTACTTGCGGTTTTCATAAACATAACTGAAGCAAATTGTCAGGGCAAATGGATTGAATTCTACTAGCTCTGTGGATAAATTCTACTTCTATCCTTAAGTATTCTTTAGGCATGTTTCTTTTTGCTGTCATTTAATTATTTTTATAACAAAACACTGTTGAAACATCAGACATCCACATTCCCTCTTCAAGAAAGTGCACTCTACATTCACTACTTGAAGCTTTTATCATTAGGTTTTTACCAATCCTTCCCCTTTATCAGATCTTCACAGAAAGAGAAAGTTGGTGCCTTCAGAAGAGACTAGGTCATCTTGAAAAAAATAAAATCTTTTTCATTTGCAGGAAAAAACAGATTTTGCCCTAAAGCTCACCATAAAAAAACAAACACTATTAAAAAAAAAAAAAGAACACCTCCCCACTCAAACCGCTCCCCCACTCAAAAACAAAGCCCAAGACCTTGCCATCACTTGCCATTAGAACAAGTTCACTCACTTCTAAATTTACTTATCAGATGGGAACACAAGATTTTTCTGGTAAAAAAACATGGAGGAAAGTAGCATTTGCCTGAAAGATTGCACCCTACATTTGTTTGTGATGTGCTCTAGCCCTTTAGGCAGATGTCTCACTAAGCCTAGTGTCACTTGGCTTCAGGATCTTGGATGAGAGAGAAAATGAGACTAGCAATCTCCTCACATTTCTGCCTCTCAAAGCCATGGACACCTCTTTAGTTCTCAGCTCTCCCTCTGCACCAGGCCTGATGAAATAGCATCACTAATTACATCCAGTTCACACCAAGAGAGATAAGAGGTGCTACTACGTGCTCCACTTCAGCTTGCAGTGTCCAGATCTGGATAGTCATGTCCCAGTTTAGCTCTACTTGAGGTACAGCAGATAAAGATGAAGAATGGTGAAATTCTGAGTGAAATTTTGAAGGGGGAGAGAGCCCAGAGGGGGCCTGAACATTCCCTTGGCAGCTGAACCATCCAGGCTGGGTCTCAGAGGGAAGGGGGACTTCCATGTTAGCTGTTTATGTTATATTTGAATTTGGCTGATGCAGTTAATTCCCCTCTTTTCACAGAATGGTTGCTCAGATATTAAAAGCAATAGCTCACCCCACACTCATATATTTTTATCTTTGAGCTGGTGTTTAATGTAAAGGTTATTCTATAGCAGGCCACTCTTCAGCTAATAAGCCAACAGAAAAATAGGTGGTGGGGAGCGCCTGCAAATAGCAGCATTAATCTGAATTAAAATGGCTCAACTCAATCCAGATAATTTCACTCTCTCAGTGAAATTAAGCTAGCTGGCAAAAATTAATTCAAATGACTGTATTTGCTGACTTGTCACTGAGTGATAGAAGGCATGTGAGGCCAACTAGAGGTCATCAAACACAGTGCCTCTTACCTCCCTGCTTTCAGCTCCTATAAGACAGAAAGAATAACAAAACCTGGAAGGGCATCCAGTTCCATGGTGGGGTCTGCTCTGCCTCAAACAGTCACTGAATTATTTGTGTGCAGAGCTTCAGGCAGAGAAGGGGAAGACTATAGGAAAGGACCCCCTTTCCCCTTAACAACCCAGCAGATGAAGCAAATGAAGACCAGGGAATATATTCATGTCCAGTATTCATAAGAGTTTCTCAGCTACTAGGATTTGTCTAAAGCACAAAATATCTAGAATGCCTCTCTCCCATCCACATTTTTTTTTCTGCTTCACATTGTACTGAAGTTTTCTGTGCAGGTTTAGTGATGTGCCTTGCTAGATATTTAGGGGATTTCACTGGATAAAGACTTCATATGAAGAACTGTCTTACAATCAAAAGGAATGAATTAACTTATCAGGAAAGCAATCTGTTTTGTTCACTTTGCCTTCTCCAACTTTGAGGCACTGCTAAAGCAGTACAAAGTAAGCAAAACTCTCTAAAAGGGGTTGCCTGGCACTTAAGTATCCATATCTCAGGGTAAATCTTCCTGCTCTCCAGACAATTTCTACCCTCACAGGCGGTAAAAACATTAGGGCTTGGTCTGGAAAGCAGGTCGACACAGGAATAGAGTTTGGTTTGTCTGGACAACACCAGCCTTCATGCTAATAGAGCTGTTAGCTCTGCTGCAGCAAAGGTTCTCAATAATGGTTTATCTTCCATCTCTCTCTAAAATGCATGCTCCAAGAAAAGCCATCCTGTGGGATTCCTCTTGTCTTTGCTTTCTTTGCAGGCTCTGGAGGCATGCAAAGATGCTGGCTTGGCAAAGTCTATTGGAGTATCCAATTTCAACCGCAGGCAACTGGAGATGATCATGAACAAGCCAGGACTTAAGTACAAACCTGTCAGCAACCAGGTATGACTGCAAGCCAAGGGCAGTGCCTGCCATGGTGCCACTGCCCTTTGGGGAATGCAAACACACAGCCTAAGCCGCCATGTACACAAAGGTGATGTGTACTTTGCCACAGATGCTGCCCTCCATGCTTCCATTTCTACCCTGAAAATATTACTCCTCCTATCTAGGCTAAAGATGAATATTTGAAGGCTCTGGAGCAATCGCTTTCCTCAGTTTCTGCTCCAGGACTATAAAACCGGTGCCTCTGTGCCAAAGCTCCATAACAAGATTGAATGCTGAGTCAAAGCAGATCTTAGATTTCTGCCATGTACCTTACTTCAAGTCCAAAAATTCCCAAGAAAGCCATTCAGAGCTAACCAGCACTCAATGAAGCCATGTCTACCTTAGTTAACACCAGCACAACCCTACAGACCCTGAGTCACTCCAGGTTTCTCAAGGGTAAAAGCCATTAGAAGCAACTCCTGAATTTCCCGTACTTGCCTCTCTTGTACTTTTCCTCTAAGACATTTGTAAGAGATGGAGGAAACGTTCAATTAAAGGAGACCCTGTTACGTGACTGGCCCTAGTGGAACAATCCCATGGAGATGACAGGCACATCCGAGTTAAATTACAGCAGCAGGGCTCTGAGAAGGTGACAAGTGGCAGCGACCCATCTGAGTGCCCAGTACCTTTGGCTCTCGCATTTGGCAGGTCTCTGCATTTCCTAGAAATCTCTGGGAAGCCCTTCTGACTCGTCTGGCACAAATATCCACATTAGCAGTAATAGAGATGAGGCCAGGGACCAACTGGGACTAACTTCCCACTCCCAGCGCGTGGCCTGGAGGGCTGGAATGGCCATGAGGCAGGGCAAGTAGGCTGGCCACAGCTTTCATTTCTGTACTTGGCTGGAAGGAAAGGCTGCCCACGAGAATGGGAAATTCCAGCACCCTTCCCTGGTATTAACATGCCCAGCGGGTGCAAAATGCAATTGCTGTTTCTGGCATGCCCCTAAGACTGCACTGAGCATTGCTGATGCTTCCTGGGGTCAAGGAAAACCAGGCAAAAGATTCAACTCAGCTTAGGGCAGCTGGCCAGCAAGCACAGAAGTGCCAGATAGCTTCAGACTTGCCAGATAGCAACCACTGCAAACAGTGGTTGCTCTGTCACCTTTGAGACATCCATTTCCCAGAGTCTGAGATCACAGCCAGAATATCCATGCCTGTGAGGGAACAGGGTTTGCAACGTGGGAGGGCACAGCTCGCAACAAGGTCATAATCTCACCTTTTGAATACCCCCCCCCCCTTTTCTAACTGGGACAGTTTATGCCAACACTTCCCTAAAAACAACATCAGATTAGTCATCCTGAATGCAAGAGGCAGAGAAATGGAGAGCTGACCCACATAAGATGGGTTTTCTTCTCAGTGTACTTGTCTAGTGAGCTTGCCTCACATCTATAATCCCCACTTATTGCCACCTTTCCACTGCAGGCCAATAAAAGTTCCCTGCAGCTAAATTATGGTTGCAGATGTTAATCTGCTGTCCATCAAAAAAAAGAATAATTAATAAAAAAATCAATCACCTAGCAATGTACAATTAGAGTAGTAACCACAGATGGTGTTTCTCCCTATTCCTTAATTTACATCTATCCTTTCCTGAAAGCATTACCTGGTCTGTAGCTCTCACAAATATTGGGATATCTGCCTCTGTGTCTGGTCCTGTTGATTAGTCATCCTTTCTGTGCTACTCTTACAGGTAGAATGCCATCCCTACTTCACCCAACCCAAACTCCTAGAATTTTGCAGACAACATGACATCGTTATTGTTGGGTACAGCCCACTGGGAACCTCAAGGGATGAATCATGGTAAGTGCCCATGTTACTTTCAAATAGAAGGACAATATCCAGGGAAACATAGTTCTCCACTGCTGGGTCTCCGTGCAAAATACCTCTGGCCCCATTTTTTAAAGTGGTTTTGAACCTCAGTGTCTAAATATTACTGTTGTGAGTGTAAACTTTCAACACTCCTGCTGCATGCTGTCATCAAAGAATGCTAGGTGTCTGCATAGGAGGTTGCCTTAGGTCTCCTCCAACAGCAGGCAAGTGTTTGGAATGGGGAACGTGTGGGGCTTAGGTAAGGAAGGAGAAACGAAGTCAACGTTAGGACATCACACAAGAAGTTGCCTCTGACAATTTGCCAACCTAAGAGCCAAAGCTTTTCTCCCGCCTTTCACCCTACTTGTCAAAAGGTGCAGTGTTCAGTCCACAAACAAGTAGATGCCCCTATGTTTTGACATTAAAGATGAGGAGGTTTTTTGTTCTTTTTTTCCCCACTTTTTTTCCAGGGTAAATGTGTCCTCCCCTCCTTTACTGAAGGATCCTGTGCTGAATGCCATTGGCAAGAAGTACAACAAGACTGCGGCACAGATTGCTTTGCGTTTCAACGTCCAGCGAGGGGTGGTGGTGATCCCAAAAAGTTTCAATCCACAACGCATCAGAGAGAATTTCCAGGTAAATTCATACCCCAGTAGTACATGGACAAATCCACTTACATTGGCTTAGCCACTATAGAAGGTAATTTCCCCATTTTTTCTGTAGACCTATGTAAGGCTTGACCAGTGGCAAACTTTGCCACATTTGATGCTTCTTCTTGTCCCCACCACCAAATGGTAACAAGGTATGACAATAACAGTGCATAAAGGAAATTTTGGTGTCTTTTAACTCCCTGGAGCAGCTAAAGCTCCAGCTGGTGGTATGTCCCAGAGCAGTTGCTGCTGCAGTGAGCAGGACAAGCGAGATGAGGTAACTCAGTAGGTCAGCAGCCCAAGGCTGCAGGAGCTCAGGAAGGACTGATTGTTCTGCCCTGTCTTCAGGCATGGGACAGCTCCGCTAGAGAAGGGTTGCTCCACACAAGTGTGACAGAAAGGTTCACAACCACACCACCAGAAAACATTTGGTTTGACTACAACCCAAAAATAAGATTATTTTGTTCTTGCATCCCTTGCAGCACTCAGTACTCACACTGCTCCCTACTTCCCCTGGAAATACATTGCTTTCAAAGCTGGTGTCTCAGTATTTCCAGACTACCTTCCACTTCTTGCAAAAAAGGTGTAGGCAAATGTGACTGGGCTTATTCATGTCCTCGAGACTCCTGCAAATGCAAGTAAGCATAGGTTTGTGGGAGAGATACAGGGAGAAGGAGGGATTGTATTTCTGGAATCTGGAACATATGAAGGTTGATTATGACAAGAAATGCTAACTCATTCCTAACATCTCTTCCATTAGATCTTTGACTTCTCCCTCACTGAGCAAGAGATGAAAGAAATTGAAGCCCTGAACAAAAACGTTCGTTATGTGGAACTGTTAATGTAAGTACAGGAGAAATCCTAGATCCTCATAGGGCATTCCTGTTCTTTCAGAGAATTATAAAAAAAAAAAAAATCACTTCTGTTTAATATTAACTTTTTCATAAACAACCCTATTCTGAGGTGAGCCTTGAATATGAGAGACTTTTAATGCAGCCTGAATATGCTCCTGGACCCATTGCAAAAATAAGTGTACAATATTTGCCTGCAGCTCAGGTTCTCAAAGCCCACCCAGTAGAAAGTGAGTGTATCTTGCTATTCCATCTCTCCTCCATTTCTTTAAACTCCTTCTGCTATGTGGTGAATGGCGGTCTCAGACACTGATAAGGCATAGCATCATCCCTGTCTAGAGGTGTAGATATTGGAGCTGAAATTCAAATAAAATTGAATCGTACCTTCTTCTAAGAAAAACAGAAGAACAGAAAGCTTGTTTGGCTGCTAGACCACTTCCTAATTATCTCTTCTGAGACCTATCCAGGCTTGATCTCTTGCTGCTTGTCACCTAAAGCTTACCACCCGGTATAGTTTTGCTTCATCTGAAAGCTCTGATCTAGCCAAAACCCCCTCTCTTCCAGAGGATAAGGCTGTTTGTTTATCCTTCACCTCAAAAGCATCTACAGCTTATGGCCAAACTTTGTTTTCCCCTTTTCAGGGCACTCAGTAAGTAGCCAAATGCTAGAGATTAATTTCCACGCATTTCTCCTTTTACCTTAGATTATCTGTGTCCTGCTAAATTGTAGCGTCAAATGAAAAGCATTGATAACAGCATCAATAGCACTCTAAAATGTTGACCACTGCTCAAAAGATACAGGGAAATTTTGCAAGGAAACAAACAAACCACTTACTGTGCTGCATAAATACGATCAAAAATATGCACTAAGTTAAAAGCATCATAATGGAGTTCATTTTTCACATTTAAGCTCAGCCAGGTGCTCTGAAGCTTTTGTTTCTTAAAACTTAAAATAGCCTTCCATCAATTAGCAGTACTTAGTTCCAGAAGGCTTCTCGCAAATGGCCTCGGAGATTCTTAAGTGTGTTTTGGTATCTGACACAGTTTGGTTTTATATAGTAAAATTGAGTTATGGCATCATTTAAATTTTGAAGATTACATACACAAAATGTAACCTTGGTGCAAACTCAAGAGCCTTTCCCAGAATCAAAGTCAAAGGCTGCAAATGCCCACAGGGGAAGAACTTTCTAAGCTACCAATCTAAAAAAAAATGCTTTGCTTTATTAGACTGAATTTGGTCATAGGAGGCCACCGAGGATATAAGGAAAACAGGATGCATAGGAGGGGCATTGCAGCTCTAGTTTTCACAAGAGCTCCGTGTTTGGGGAAAAATGTTTAAGTACAATCTGATCTCAGCTATGAAAAAAGCCTTATTGGAAAAGTGATGTTGCCACGTAAGGAGCAGATATATAGATTTATATATATAGATATATATGCCTACTCTGCGTTACCACGCTGAAGTGTCTGGAATTGACACTGCATCAGACAAATTACCAGCCTAAATACATTTCTTATTTCATCCAGCAATCTGTAGCTGAAAAAGTCAAACCACGCTACAGAAAGACTTTTGGTTAGTCAACTTCATGCAAAACCTTTGACTGCTGTGATACACATGCCAGCAGGAATGGAAAAATCCAGCTTTTCTCTGGTTCTTCCCCTTATCAGCTACCATAAAGGGTACTGTGTGCAAACCTGTTGTTCCCATGGTATGAGTAAGCCCATGCAAACAGGATAACGCAATCAGTGGAATGAATTAACAAGTTAAGCATCTGAGAAGAAAATGGAGGTTTTATAAAAACATGAGTACTTCGGGAAATCTTAATCTGAAGTTGTTTCTTCACCTCTTGGAGAAATCTGGAAGCACTGTGCAGGGCAAGTTTTACATTAATGTATCTGCTTGATTTATCTTATGCTCCCATTCTCTGCTATGGATGTTTTTCCTTACCAGCTATGCCAAGCTGCACTGACTCCTCCAAGTGAATAATTTTCACTCAAAGGACTCAGACTTTTGAGTATGTGAGATCTGATTAGCAAGCATGCTCAATAGATGAAAAGTAGAGATAATGACACTGGCAACTCAGACATCATTAAATTATACTGAAGTCAAACAAGCCAAAGTGTTGTGGCTTGTTTTGTTTTTTGGGACTTTTTTTCAACCAACTCAATCTGTTAATGTGTGAACACTTGATCTTGGCTGAATATTGGAATGAAATGTTTTGACACAACCAATTCAAAATGTTTGATGCCTTCCAGTTAGTTACCTTCAATATTGTGAAATGTGTCCTTCCCAGACTGGAACGATTCACAGCTGGGTAAATGCCAGTATTTGTTGTGCTGTGCTGTAAGGCAAGGCAGCCAGCTGCCATGGTGCACCTGAGAATGCTCTTCAGAAATTTTTCATTTAGCTAATGGAAAGTGGTTGTCAAGCCAGGGCTTGTGATTTAGCATCAGCTTCTCAAACAAACAAGAAAACCCACAACAGAAAACAGCTACCTCTCTCTCAAGTCTGCCAATAATGGGCAAACACAGTGTTATTTTTTTCACCTGAAGTTGACCCTGGGAATTTTCTTCTTGCCTTTTATAATGATCCTGAATTGTGCATCTTCCCTGAGCATGCAGTTTCTAAAACAAAGCCTGAAATATCTCTTTGTTAGGGGGCACCCACAACCATCCCTTTCTACCCTGAACAGGGTCATGCCAAAGCTTATTTGTAAATTCTCTGCCACAGTAGATACTGGCAGAATATCTATGTGTAGGCTGAGCTAGAGGACAGCCAGAGCTAGTTTAGGTATGGCAGCTGCTTGGGGAAAGCACCACCCTAGACCCAGATCTGTTCATGCCAGCTCTAAGGTCATAAGGCAAAGTAGAACAGTCTGGTGTCTCTACCTCTTCTTCACACATAGCCCTTATTTCTAGGTGTCTTTCTAGACATCTGAACAAAGATTTCCCCTTCCACAGTACAGCACACATGGTGAAGCCATCCCCCTTTTCTAAAACACTTCTACTCACCTGAGTTAAATAGTGAGAATAGTTGACATCCAGAGTCCTGTTGATTTCCCTCATCTCCCCTTAAGATATGCAGTCTGTAGGCCTGAAAAATGGTCCTTCACTGTCCTCTCCTTAAATACACAGGCTTGCTTCCAACTCCGCAGGGTCAGTCATTCAGAGCAGAACAGCTTGTGGATAAGTAGGAGAGCCTTCCATGAAGGCCACACATATATTGCAAGGAAGAGGTTTGCTGGGTACAGGTCGATTGCAGTGATTTGACATCTTGCTTCACCCAAGGAACTCACTTGTCCAATCTGACCTTTCCACAGGTGGCGTGACCATCCAGAGTACCCCTTCAATGATGAATACTGAAAAAGAGGTTGCTCTGGACAGCCAGCCAATGCTGTTAGGCTTTGCTGAGAGACACTCAACGTTTGGTGCTTTGTCTTCATGTAAGGCTGTTCAAACCAGCATTAAAAACATGACATTTATTTCTTTTTGTCTTGTCAGTCTCTTCTTGTTATTGGTGACCAAATCTGTTTAATTCATTGAATTTCTGGTTTTGGCATATCAGGCTTTAATGCTGAACACAGAACATTCAAGACCGACTGCTGATAAAACTGAAGATTTCTCCTAAAAACAACCTCACTAGTTCAAGCCAAATCAGTTTCACTTAATGGAATATTCTTCACTTAATCTGAAACAAAACCTTCCACTTCAGTAGGTGTGAGGCAGAATCAGAATCACAGAATGGGCAAAGTTTGAAGAGGCCACAGCGGGGTCACGTGGTCCAAACCAGTACCACTTTCTCTTGCAGCTTGAGTAAGAGAAAGTCAAGAGTGGTGAACTAACTGAATCTGATACATATGCACATATTTTTGCTGTCATGGACTAGATATGAGCACTGCTTCATGCAATGAAACCCCTTTAACTCTGACCAGAGTGTTCTGCAGCTGCACACATGACCTTTATTCCATAGGTACATCCTAGCTGGCTCCACATGGAACCTAGTTCAAGCCCTAAAGCATTACAAGCAGGTTCATATTCCCACACACACCCCCCTCAGCTGAGGACCTCAGTAAAACACAAGACAGTGTACGACACTTGTATTACATTGTATTAGTTATTCAAGGGTGGCATTAGCTAGCATTGCATACATAACCTCAGCTACAACTAGGGAGGTCCTCATCTCATGAGATTAAAAATCCCTTAAATTTCTTCCATGCTCCACTTACTGATATTAAACCAAGAAAACTTCTGTTCATTTAAAAATTCTTATAAGCATGAAGGCAGAAGTATGTACACTGGGGAAGGAAGACAGACTCCTTCAGCATGAACTTCTTTTTCAGATTACTTGTTTGCAGCCCATAGGTGCACCTGCCCATACCCACACCTGCAGAAGGCTGCTTTGCCTCCCTCCTGAGCCCAAGAACCCCAATTTTCGGCCACTGAAGGAGTACACTGGAGAGGTATCAGAGAAGAAACGAAACCATACACTCATAGAGAGAGAGTACTTCATGTACCAGAATGTACGTACATTGGAAAATGTGTCATACATAAGCTTCAGTCTATAGCATCTGCTTTTATTCATTACCATTGCTATTTGTTATCCCTGGAGTGACTGGAGCAGGAAAATGCCAGAGCGTACAGTTCACGGAAACTCTTCTGTATGATCATGGTGTGCTCCTTAGAGCCGAGACAAAGAGGGACAGGGATGACCACTTCACAGGAGCAGCAGGGAAGGATCCCAACAGGGTCAAGCGCAAATGCATCCCTGGATGAACTCAGTGGGCACCACTGGAGAAGTCAGGCCCCTTCAGCAGGGGTGGCCTTCACGTAGCATTTATAAATCCATTCATAAATCTATGCCAACAAAGAAGAATTCTGCTTCCTGGCAGTTACCCAAGGGCAATTCCCATTTTATTCTATTACCCACTTAGACCAGAGGGAGATATAAAAAACAAAAGTGGGGCAGATGTCTCTTCTTTCTCCTCAGATACATTAGAAGTCTCCTGGTGGAGATCTAAGGACAACTCAAAGGTCAGGTGGAACTCTGCACCCAGGAGTGTTCAGAACCACTGTCACAAGTCCTGCTTTGCCCCTTTGCAAACAGCTGAGGTCCTGGTCAAAAAACTGAATAAAATCCAAGTCTAAATTCAAGTGCCAGAGAGGAGGAGTTACCACCATACCCAACATGTTATTGCAGTTGCTTCATAAGTACAAGCCCTAAATAGAGCTCACAAGGCTCAACTGCTTAACAGTAGCACTGTACAAATTTTTGCACTGTAACTTGACCAGGTGCCATTCTCCAATCACAGCCAACATTCAGGCCAGGTTTGGCAAAGCTCTTGTTGTCTACAACTGCAAATGTCAACTAGTGCTTAGCTTAAATGCTCACACCAGTCCCTTTTACAGCTCACTGCTCTTTCCAGGCATCCTCCTCCCTGAGGTCAGGCAGCACTGGAGATTCTAATTAAGCAGGTGACCTTGTACACTTTGTGAGTAAGGAAGACAATACAGTGAAACCTCTCTAACAGGGGATACCATATAATCAAATATTCAACCTATACTGATTAAATAACGCAGGACAGATTGTGAGAGTTCATCCTGCCCAAGTCATGCCATCAAATTCCTCCCCCCTCTAATTTTAATAGAATCCTCCTCCTCCTCCTTTGCAGTGCCTCATTTGTATCTGATGAAAAAAGATTCAGCCTCTTCCCAGGGGCAAATGCTCCCATACTAGTTTCCATCAGTTATGAAACTGCTACTGACATATAGCCTACTTTTCCCCCCAACTCTGCTCAGTTCCAGACCATTGCTCCCCAACTTGCCCAACAAAGGTTTAGATGGGGAATATAAATGGGCCTGCAGGTGGGAGCTTGGGAAACCCATTCTACCAGCAGCTGGACAAGGAGAGAGAAAAGCCCAAACTGCACCTCCAAGTATGATTTGCTTCCATCTAGCACATTCTAGAGTCTTACTGGCCTCACTACCTGATGTGAAACACATCACTTGGAATGGTCACGTACAGCCCTGCTCCAACTGGAAGGGTCCAGCGTGGACAGAGAGGCCTTCAGCTCCTCTTGCTCTGACAGGACTGACACATGACAAGAATAGATCAAATCATGTACTGGAAAATTTACTCACTTTTATGGTAAATAACCTGAATTGTTTGTAGCTGCAAAGCAAACTGAAAACCAAAAGATATTTGCATCAGCTACGCACAAGTTACTTTACAGCAAAGAGAACAAACTATGCAGCACTTCAGACTTTCAGCAGACTAAAACCTGGTGTGGTCAGCAGAAAGCCAGGTGATATGCTAACATCCCTAGCAGCATAGCAGCTGCCACAGCAGTTGATATGAGCCCGGGCTTACCTGGCATTCCCTGCTGTTACACAAGCTCAGGGCAGAGCACAGGGCAGTGGATGCAGCATGTGCACGCTCACGTTCAGCAGGTGAAGCAACAGGAAAGCACTGGCACAGCTATCGTGCAGCCACCCCACCCTGCACTGCATGGGGACAGGAATTTGTTCCCCCACGGGCAGGCAGAGCTTTCTCTCCCCCAAGACTAAGCATGTAGAATAGGAGTCTGTTTCAGAAAGGACATGCATCCAATTTTCCCTAAAGCTGTGCAAGAGAAATAGGGAAAATAGTAAGAGGCAAAGTGGGATGGGCACCGTACATTTTGACAGTCTTACACTGAAGAATGCCCCTTGGATTTATATCACATTTTCGTACCACAAAGCTGCCAAGAGACTTACAAGAGTGTGGAGGAAAATGAAAATGGCCATATCAAGCCATCAACCACAATTAGGATGCAATTTTGGGTAGACAGAAATGGACACAGGTAAAGAAAGGAAGTGTCTGTAGTACTGTATTTTTTCACCTGTTGCCTGCCAGTAAGGCCTGGGTGCAAAAATGAGATCTCTTCTCCTCCTCAAAGTGTAATGATAACTGAGGGCAGATAGTGAGTTTTGCAAACAGTCAGAGAGGATGGGTGACCACAAAAGGCAATGCCTTTGGCTGCATGCAGCAGGGTCCTCATTTAATGACACTTCATTTCATTCTTTTCTGGTATCAAACAAAGCCCAAAAGCTGCTCACCTCCTGACTGGCAGAATATTGAACCATTACCACTTTCTTGGGAAGGGCAAAGGTATTCATCAACAGAGAGGCTGGTACATTCCTTAACTAATTAAGATCATCTTGGAATTAGAATCAGAGTTGATGCATCAATTTGGTGTGTGAATTAAGTGTGGAAGCAAAGCCAGTGTTACAAGGACTCTTAAAGGAAAAGAAATCACATGCCTGGGATGTGCAAGACATATGTCAAATCTCCACAGCAAGCAGTGAGGACAAACTCACATCCCTTGTGTAGAGCAAGTCAAATTTGAAGATTTAAGATGAGATGACAACCTTTCTACTCTGTGTAAAACCAGTGTTTCCTTGTTGCTATCTGCCAGACCAAAACACTTTGAAATAAATCAGTTTTGTATTTGCAAGATGATTTCCTTATTTTATGGGGGGAGAGGAAGGAAGGGATCTGCTGTTCCAGAACATTTTTCCCAGCTCTCAACAAGAAAATTCACATGTCTAGAGGTAAGCACTGGGGTGGAAAAGAAAGTCCATAAGAGAGTGACATGTTAGAATGAGATTCAGCAGGCTTATTTCACTTGTGACCTAAACTGCAAACACATTTGCCTTTGGGGGCAGAGTAATCAGCACGTAGTTGGGTACTAGAGCAGTTTTTACACTAATTGATTCTCAGCAGTGCCATATTTCAGCTCTTCCCAACATCCTACTACCCCGGAGCAAAACCCCCAGCTTATAATAAAGGGCTTTGAGAGTGCAAAAGCCAAAAAAACTTAATTTTCCAATGCCAGACAGACTCCTTGGGGAACCCTAACTCAACATGCATGAGCAATACTCACAACAGGACAACACATTGCAAATAAAATGCAAAGTAGAACCAAATGGAAAAAGAGGACAGAAAGAAGGAGCTGGAAAGAAAGACAACACGTGTGTATAAACACTTACACATGGACACCAGGGGCACCACTGCAGGAAGCTGCTCAATTTCTGCTCTGTAGACTGCAAAGCTACCTGGGTGGAGGTCTCAGATCAGTCCAAGATCACTGAATGCAGCAAAGACAAAATTTTGCATCAGGACAAACGTATACTCAATTGAAGATAAATGAGAGCTCATGCTGACCCAGAATATGCCTCAGAGAACCCCTGCACATAACAAAAGTCCGTGCAAGGGCAGGGTGCTGAGGACATTGGGTAGAATCCTGCTGACATTGCAGCACATCAAGATCAGGAGTGACTCTGCTGACACAAGGTACAGATGCCCAAACCAGAGGCCCCATGCCCTCGCTGCAAGGAAACTCACCCCAAGTTTTCTCTTCCCCCAATTAACCAGACCAGGGTTGTTCTGCCAAGCCAGGACAGACCCTTGGGAAAGCTAGCCAACGGTACTTTGCTTTGTGATCTCCTCAGAAAACTATTTTGCTCCTCATGCCACTACCTCAGCTTCCACCTACAGGGTGACACCCTGCCCTGTGTGTGAAACAGGGAGGTTTCCCACAAAAGTGATCCCACCATCCCACATGTTCAGCAGTGATGGATCCAGACAGTCCAGAACAGCCCAAACCAGCTATGTGGCAGCATCCCTTGCAGTCAATCCCTGCTTTTCCACTGTGGTGGGACTGCAGTCCTGCTTTTTTTTCTACAGGATTATGAGGAGATTGCCTTTACATGGTGTTAGCCATATTGATGTGTGCTTGAGGCACTTCAAAGAGGAACCTCCAACATTCAGAAAGGTTCTTCTTTGTGGATCAGAAATCCACACCTACATTCAACATGCTATCTCTCTGGTCCCCTGTGAAGTACAGTCCTTCCAGAACAGAGTGGGAGAGAAAAGCAAAAAAGTTAAGCACTGATTTAGGATTTCTACTAGTTTTTTTCTAGTCATGGCATTTAGAGCACATCAGGAGTCATGAATTTCCTTGGCAATCTACACCTCTCCAGGCCCAAGCCCACCAAGTTACTTGGCTCACAGACCTGTGTTTCCAGAATTGGTCTTTGAGTGTGCAAGAGTTTGAGGCCATAAGAGCAATTTCAGAGTGCATGGTAGGAGGAAGGGGGGCACTGTAGTTCCCTTTCCTCAGCACTCAGAACACCAAGAAGTGGCACAGGAAGTCAGTTCAAATCTTTACGGGGGTTTTAACCAACATACCTCACCTCAGTTACCAAGACCTACAGTCTCATGGAGGGCATCTGGCTCCATCTACACTGAACTTTTCAACTTTGCATGAGCCACTCATCAGGGTAAAAGGGGGAAATAGCTGAGAAACATAATGTACTTTCTTGGGAAGAAGGGCACTCACAGTCCAGACCTCACCCTGGTCACTGGTGATGGGAAAACACAGGACAGGACCAAACCTCTCCCCCTTTGTACTATGGCTCATCCCACTGCTATGCAAGTTGCTCTCTTCACTGTTTCTTTTGGACTCAACACCAGTTATGTCATCAGAGAGGATCCTCTGAGTTGGAAAGGATGAAATAAGTATCAATTCCATCACAATATGAGTAAATGTGAATTTCACTGCAAATTTTCTGGCATTTATTACTACAGTGACAGCAAGCACTGCAGCATCCCTCAAGCAAACACATGCCCTAGCAGGCTGCAGAGATACTACAGAAACAACTGAATTGATTTGCACCTCTTTCTCACCCAATAGCTCCAGCACTTCACAGACATCATCACCTTCTGCGACTTTCTTTGCCTCCTCAAAATCTTATTCCTTGACCCTCTTTGCAGCTAAACACATCCATTCTTGTTCTCTCCCCTCTCACAAGTTTCTTTTTACCACATGAATGAACAACTAAATCAAACTTGGCTGCTGAGTGAGGGCTCCCTTCACACACTCTCACTCCCTGCAAAGATTACTCGGATGCTTGCCTTCATTTTTCTGGATTCTTCCTGTTCATTGAAGAAAGAGGCCTTGACATGGCCCACCTCCAGGGAAAGGTTACTCACCTAAGGTATTTCCCAGGTCTGGGAAAACCCAGCATTTAAAAACAGTATTGAGTGTGAAGTACATCTTTCCGGTAGCATTTATGATGGAAGTGTGGATATGCTGTGCTAACCATGAGAAATTACAAACCAAAAGTAATTAGGAGAGAAAAAGCACTAGGAAACACATGGAAAAGGCTACTTTTTAGTAATTTTGACCCTGTGAAGGTTTATGAACTTTGTGTGGAATAAAGGTCTGACATGCCCAACAGAATTCATTCTCTGGCAGAATCAAGACTGGAAAAGGGTGAAAATGGTGGTGAGGAAGCCAGCTGATGGACTATGGAGACTGACCTGTTTAATGTAATATGGACAGCCACAAATATTCTCCTATTGCAAACCATATAATAAGGGAGCTGCACTAGCCTCTACATTTATAGCCTATATCATGGTACAGGAATGAGAAAATATTAATACATTTGAGGAAATATTCAAAAAATTTGAAGAAATCAAAGATAATAATATTTTCATAAATATTCATCTTTTGAATGAATTTTTAACCATGCAGGGCCACTTTCTGGAAATCATGGCTACACTTATTAAAGGGTATTGGGGTTTGAAGGTAGTGGCTCCTGTAATGGCCAGTGCACAACACCTCCATGTCAGACACTGCTTAGTCACTCAGATAGAGGAACGTGATGACAAGAGAAGAACTTTCCCATCTTGCCCTGCATGCTGCACACAGGATTACACGACTGAGGACTCTAAAGGATTTCTGCAGTGCTAGTGTCATGTGCTGCTTGGGGCTTAATACTTTCAAGTTGTATTTTATTAAAGCACCTTTAAAAAAAAAAGCTAGTGTTCCAAAAGGAAGACCAGAAAACAGAGATATTTGGAGATTTTCAGCCAAGAGTTTGAGTGTATTTATGATTGCATGCTCCTACAGTTATGCACACACAGAGGTTGGGAATCCTGCCCTCTACAGAGTCCTGCCACATGTTCCTACAAGCAGGTGCTGGGATGAGGCACATCAGGCTCCATAGGTACCCAGAGCACCCCAAGAAGTACAACACTTCACTGGTACTAAGGAATCACAGGTTGAGAGCAACCCAGCAGCCCAAACGCAGCAGTGGCACCAGAGGCAACCTCCCAGGGAATATCACTGCAGTCAAAAGAAATGTAAAAATTCAAACAAAATACTGAAGCCCTTTGCATTATCTTAGCACCAGGTTGATATTAGGCATGGTTTAACCAGTTTGTCTGCAGTAGATTGTTTCACACCCACTTTGCAGAGTAGCTTGATGCTTTCTGTTTACAGAAAGTTCTTTCACAAGCACCTGAAGCAACAACAGGAAGCACCTTTCCCCCTACATTTATCCTGTCTATCTTCAATTCCTTCAGAAATCTCACAGACCCATGCTCTGATAAGGCAGAGACAGGTTCCTGCCTCCCCAGCAGGAGCTCAGCAGCCCAAGCTACCAGAACAGATTTATTACACTTGATACTCTTCCTTTTCCTTTCCACCTGCCCTGCAAGGAAAAAATGTCTTACCTAAGGGAAAGAAAAGGTGCAGTAAACCCAGCAGCCTCCATCCCAGCAGCTTGAATTCAACAAAAAAGGAAATAGGCCACCCCAACACTCCCATCTGAGAGACCCAACAGCTGTGGTGAGCTTATGTGCTGCTAATTCAAAAATCACAGGTGTAGGTAACCTCAGATAGCCCAGATTTCTGAGATGAGGAAGAGGCAGAAAAAAAGAGAAAAGCCCCTGAGCAAATTTCTGTGCTATATCTTTGGTGTAGGCCAGGGCTTGTACTGGGAGGTAAACCACTGAAAGTAGGAAGATAACAGTCTGTATATGGCTTTTAACTTACTTTGCCTTTCCACCACATGTGAAATCTAGCTCGACTGTTTCTGGGTCATCAGCCTGCAGATCTGCCTTAGTCATCTGGCTAGGGCGTTCGTAGAAGAACAAATAACTGAATCACAGTCTTTGCAGGAATTGCTGTGAAGTAACTGCCTCCCCCCTTGCCTTCCCTGTATTTCCCAAGCAGAGGAAGCTGGAGCTCAAAGCTGTGAGTGTGCCCGGGTCAGGGACTGGTTCACCAAGGCAGCTTTGCAGGAAAGCAACCTGTGCACAACTCTGCTGCCCCTGCCTTTGGGAGCAGCTCGTGCTCATGGGCAGTGGCACCCCCAACACCTGGGCAAGGGCCTGGATATGTCCACACTGAGCCAGGAGACAGTGGGAGAATTCATCCTGTAAGGGCTGCACAGTACAGGAGCACCTCACACAGATCCCCTGCCTCTGGGCTGGGATGTCTATATATGCAGTTTCCTCACACCCTGAAAATTAAATCAGGCAGGCAAGAAAAAGCAAAAAGAGAAGCTTGAGATAAATGACATTTAACACTCCAAATTCCTCCTACATGTGGGTCCCAGGGGGCTTAAATCCATGCTCTGCACTGGGCTGTTCACATACAATTTTGTGAGTTATCCTCCCCAGTGCAAGAGATCAGTAGGTGGAAGGAGATCTGTTACAATCTCTATTTGCAGGGTGAGGGCCTTGGATGTTGTAGGACCAACCATTGCAGGGCTGACATTTGACCCCACAGGTTTTGTGACTCTAAGCTTGCATCTGGGACTGTAGTGGGCAGCAGGACCTCAGAGAGTCCCCAAAGGGCACAGCTGTCAGAAGAAAGTTCAGAGAGCTGTAAGGCTCAGACTACTTTCAGAGTGAATTAAACATTCATGTTTTGGTTGTAGGAAGGCTCCTATTTCCAATTTACTTTGCTTCTTGAGAAAAACATTAAAGTTCTCCCTCTAAAAATCCACAGGCTAAGTATTTGGCCTTTCAGAAACTCAGTGAGAAGAACAAAAAGAAATTCCACCACCTTTTAACCAAATCATTTCTCCAGTCAATAAGCAGAGCAGAGCATTAAGAAAGACTGTAGAACATCTCTGTTTCCACCCTTTTTTAAACTTAAAATATCTGCTCTCCTTGACATTTTTGGAGGAGGTGTCCTAGCACAAGGTTTCAGGAGCTCTGTTAAACCAGTGCTTTCACAGCTTTTTCACTTTATACAGTTCAGAAAAATGACAACAGCCTCTGCCAGAGAACTCTTGCAGCCTTCAGTTTATGAGGAAAGTTAAACTTTGCTTGTCTTTAATGCCTACTGTTTATAGCAGGAGACCCCAAGAACACTCCCAGGATCCCACAAGCATGGCTCTCACCTATTTGGAGCTACTATTATGCATTAAGATGGAACTTTCCACCCATCTGGGAAACACTCCACTTTGCTGTAATTTCCAGAAGATTGCTTTCCTGCTGGGATCAGTCCACCCGCAAAGGTTTTGACAGAAGGAGCTACACAAAACAGATTTTGCACAGCAACATCCTTTTTTCTTTTTTTTTTTACTGGTTTCTTTTTCTATGGCATAAGTGATCACCATTAAAAAATGTATTTTGCTGGTTATTGAGTGTGATGTTCAATGTGAACTGTCTGTGAATCAATTTCTTTCAACAAGTTCAGAGACAAGTAATTCCTTAGGATTTGCCCACAGTTAATTGTTTTCTGGATTTCTAGTAATTCACAAAATAAAATTACTTGGCCTTTGATGTTTTAATAAAATTTTCCTCTTCCAAACAATATGTAGAAGTTGTCACTATGTTGCTACAGCTTCACAGAATTTTCACCTCCAGTGGAAAACTACTCCTCTGGAAATATTTTGGCTTTGGTAATAAATCATCATAAAGTTATGAAATTTAATTTATGTATGTGTCTATGCTCAAATTTGTCACTGATTAACATGTTATTTACCCATATTTCCCCTCTGTGAATTTTAAGGAAACATTATACTAGCACAATATAGAGAGCAGTGCATTTACCCAGTGCCTCGATACTTACTGCTATCTTCATTCAGAACAGTCACAGAAATTTAATTAATACTCTGTAATTGTAGCAAGTTTTTTTTAAAAAAAGCATAGCTGAAAGTCCATGAATCCTCATGTATAACAAACATGGCTAATAGCCTAAAGTAAGCAGTCATCTGTCTTTTCAAATGATCAAACAGAATGGAAGACAGCTAGCCATAACACATGCAGTCTTATTTACTTGCTCTTCTTCCTGTTCCCAGCAATAGGCACAAATGGATCTCAAACTTTACCACAGTGATTCATTTTGCAGGTGTCAGAAGAGCAAAATACTCTAATGTCCCTCTCAGAGCTGCAGCCAATGTTGTTGCCCTGCCTGCACTGACCTCCACCACCGTGTGGATGTCTAAATCCTCTTGGAGTCATTTCTGTGTCATTGGCACTCATGAGTCCCTGTGCATTGGACCTTATGCTCACCAGCAAACTCCTGGATCGAGCATCACAAGGAGTTTCCAGCATCATGAGAATTGCTAATCAATGGAAGGTTTTGGAGTCTCTTGTGTTGATAGTGGGATAGGTTTGAGCATGGCTGGAACAGATGTGCTCCCAGAAATGGAAACGGTGGCACATAGGCTAATTTGGGATGGTTACAAAGATGAGGTGTGAAGGCATGGTCCTGCTAAACTCTTTGAAAGCCATAGTTCCAGGAGATCCCCAGGGTACTTATTACTTCTGAGGATTTCCTCTGCCTGTGGATATGACCTTAGATAGGTAATTTTCCAGCTGTTATTTTTTCCTCTAATTAGGGGCTTAGAGTGCTAACAGGCAGGGAATGCTGTTTCCAAAGAAATAGTGGAAAATTGCTTCAGAAGTGAATCTGAATTTTACCACTGCAGATAAGTCATGGCAGAAGAGAACAAAACAGCTAACAAATATTTTATGAATCATAGAAAAAATACAGAGAAGAATCTGGACAGGACCAGAGAAAGATGTCCAACCCCACGATGAAGCAGCCATACCATTTTGACAGGTATTCATAAAGACTTTTCTGAATGGGATCCTCACTCCCCAGCAATCTGTAGCAGGGCTGAATTGTCCTTCTTGGTGCAAAACATTTTACCTAAGTGAAAAGCAAATCTTCTTTTACTGCCCATCACAGTCTCTGCCTCTTGCTCTGACCAACAGGGACACAACCCTCTGAGTCAGGATACACTCACTCTCTCCTCTTCCGAACAAATAACACACAAAGGTGCCAGGTCTTTTATCACAGACCTCCAGGTTTTCTTGGAGCCATTGGGAAACTTTCTGAGCTGTTTGAGTGCAGATTTTTGAACTGGACATTTACAGCTTACTAGCACAGGGGGGGTTGGGTCTCAAGGAGATGCACATTCTCCTTCCAGCACCATGTTTTGGCACTGAGCAGCTTGAGTTAGGCATCATTTCCATTTCATGTCATCTGAGCACTTGAGAAAGCTGTAATTCTAAAGCATACAAACTGCCACATTAGATCAGGTTATTTAGCAAAAACAATAAGAGAACAATTATGGAAAATCTACTTTTTTTCTAGATAACCAGCGAGTACTGGACTGAAATGGTGAGGGAGTCATACTGAAAGGTGGGTGATGAACATGAGGGGGGAAAATAATGTTTTGGATTAGCCAAAAAAAATTAATTCTTTCCAGCAAAAGGAAAAAAAATCATAGGATGAGTTGTCAACCTTCTCCAACTTAAAATGAAAGGACATTCCTTAAGGGAAAATTGTTTCAAAATAAAATAAAAATTGTTGTACTTAGGAAATCTAAACCATTATAACTTTCCCCAGCTTGCTTTGTTTGCTTTAGCTTAAGGCAGTCTGGATTTGTAGAACATATGCTTCATCACCTACCTAGGCTGTCTGTTCTTTCTCTGCACTTTTAGCTTGGTTCAGGCCATCTGAACACGGTTTCCAAGGATCTCCCTTCTTTTACATATAGCAAGCACTCTGGACAGGGTTTGTGGAAGATGTCCTAGAGAGAAAGCCTCCAAAGACATAGGAGAAAATGGAGCTAAAACCTCTTCCCCAGCTCAGGACCTTCACAGTGCATCCTACATTTGCTGCCAACATATGGACCCTGGGCAAACCTCATACAGACTGAAGGTGAAAAGTTGTGTTAGGTCATTTGCCTTATTCTTAACAAACTCACCATCACGTTATTAAAATTCAATGTCTGGGCAATATTCCCTATTTTCTGATCAAGTCCTGGAGTCCAGAAACAAGATCAACACCAAGTTACATGACACAGTAACTTTTACAGAAGCAAAGAGGCTTTAACAGTCCAGGCCATTAGGTTGGGTGGTTCCTCATTACTGCAAGATGGATGCATCTCCAAATCTTGAATGCATTTATCCCCAGAGTATTCATCTGGGTCAAAACAGCAACCCCACTTTATGATACACCTTCCCATTAGTTTCTTAAATTGTTGTTACTTACTAGAAGAACACAGCTGTGGATGGGCAATGAGTTGTCAGTGCTGACTTTTAGCTGGCATAGCAACAAAACACATACTCCTCTGTCCCTGGGGTGGCTGGAGGACACAACACACACTATTGCTGGGTTGCTTCATCCCTGGTATTCTAACACTGATTTTCACTGCAGCAAGCCTTGCTCTGTGCAAATATTGAAATTTTCCATGTAGGAGAGCTGTTTCCTTGCGGTTATTGTTGTTATTTAACAACACTAATATCCAAGGAACACTATAACATCAATTCCATGAGGAAAACTACACTTTGTAGCAGAACATCAGGTCTGGCAGAGCAGTGGTTTTCATGGCAAGACCATGTCTTTTCCTAATCCCAGGAAAACCTGCCCAGTGTGGTCAGTTTATAAGTCTTTTGCAAAATTGCACTTCACAAATGTGCTGTTGAAATGCCTTTAGAGTTCTTGGCAGCTGGGCTCCCCTATGGTTTCTCTGTGTCTCTCAGGAATTTGAACAGCCAGTCCTCGAGACTGCAGCTGGTGCCATCTTCACTACCTTTACTCCTGGCCTTCCCTCCCTAAGTTTTTCAGGAAATTTCTTTTGTCCCCTTGATATTTTCTTTAATCTTCCTATTTTTGTGCATATGTAATTGAGTACAGGCAGGCTATCTCAAAGCAACAGTCTGAACTGATTTAAAATTATTAGAGGACCTTGGCAGTAGATGTTAGAGGAGTATGAAGTGTTTATACTGTGTCTGTTTGCTTATAGAGCACATTTGCCAGAGCCATAATTCAATTTATGCATACAGATCAACTTTTTAATACCTTCCAGGAATAATTGTTGTCATCATTTTATGTTTCAGTTTCTGTATTCAAATAAAACACGTTGCAATTGGATTGGAAAGGTTGAATCCTGTTTTGAAAAGTCTCATTTAAAGTTTATGGGGTTTAGCACTTTCAGAATAAAAGTAATTTAAAAAGCTGTGATGTAGCAAGCTCACAAACACATTTTTTCAAAGACATATATATTCCTCTGTATTCTCAGAGAATTTGCCTATGGAGTGTGATTTCATTTAATAGTTTTCAAAAGACATATATATATATCTACATACAAGGAAATGTAAAAGTCCAGAGCTCCCTATGTTCCAAATTCTTTTTAGTGGTCTTACCTGGGACTATTTGAAATCTGTAATTACTATTTCTACACTTCCATTTAGCAGCACATTCTGGTGCACTTACAATAAACTGTTGGAGCTGTCTGCTACGATGCACATACTGGCAACCATGTGAGAGCCATACACTGCAGTTTCATACCATTCCTCCAGCTTCAGGAAGTGCAGTCCCTTGTTTTTCTGGATGTCCAAATACTAAATAACCATCCCTTAATAAATCAATGCCAAAAAATTTCTGTAATAACTACTTTCTTGATGGTCAAGGAGTGCAGAATCAATAGACTCATTTTCTGTGGTAAAATTTGCCAACACTGCTATGAACCATAGAATTAGCTGTTTTCCCAAGATGCGTGTGCTTATTTAAACTTTTCAATTGTCAGCTGAAAATTGACCTTTCAGTTGGCCATGAAAAGAATGTTCATTTACACAGACAAACACCTGTGTGAGATGGCAGACACCTCCCAGCCCCTTGATATGCTGACAGAAAGGAGTCCTCTTCACACAGCAGCCATCCCCCAACTACAGCAGCAACAGCTACGATTAAACATTTTGCTTTGGAGTGGGAAATAGCTTGTGGTTTTGTACAGCAGACATTTTTTTGTGGCACACAGTCGGGACCACGTCCTCTTGTAACAAGCCAGACAATTTTAGTCCTTGGCACTGGCAGGGCAGTGACAGCCCCTGGAGGAAGAGTGGCTGTGGCCACCCTCCAGTGCCCTGCTGCTTCAGCACGCCTCTAAAAATGAATCCTCGCATAGTTGTTTTTCAGAGAACAGCAATGGGCTTGTTTCACAACAGCTTTTTCTCTATCTTACTTTTGTTTCTTTCTCTCATTCCCTTCAAGGAAGGAAAGACATGAATCAAGCCTTTGTTCAAAGTGGTTTAACCCTCTCTGTCCCAGAGACACGGCCTGGGCACACCACCTGTCAGGGACAGGGCAGGCTTTGTCACTCCCTGGTCATGAAGAGTATGGAATCCCACCAATACAAGACAACTCGCACCTTTGCTGTTTAGCAGTCTCAAAGTCATACTTTACCAAAGCTCAATCTTAAAATTAAGGTGTGTCCTGCTTGTGGCAGAAAATTATGAAGCACAGTAACATCACTGAAGTTTTGCTTAGAGTGCCTTGCTGCTTAGAGCACAGTAACAGTGCTGGCTGCTGCTATCAGCAATAACACAGTCACACAGAACAACCTGAAAGAATGTCACTGCCTCAGTTATACCAACTTCAGCTTTTTCACCTGAGCTACTTAATCGCTGAGTTCTGTCCAAACTGGTAGTGCCCAGGTACTTTATGAGGAAGATAAGGCCAAGCAAACACTGATATGCATCTAATTGCTTAATTGGTGACTTGAATGTTCTCAAACACCAAGAGAAGAATAATGGAGCGTACAGGTGTCCTCATCCATTTGAGCACCTCAACCAGTCTCAGCACGCCACTGCTACTGCATGCCAGTCTGCCTGGGTTTGTGGCAGTGTAGCACCATCTGAGATTATTACTGGTTCAACTTAGAAAGGAAAAACTCACTAAATCTGACAAATTCACACTTAAGAAAATGCACCGATGAACCACAGAAAGAAAGAAATCGGGATGAGATCTATGAACACAAACATTCAAAATTTTGCAGTAGACTATTTCCAAGAGAGATTGCCTCAGAGTTATATTAGACAACAGTTTTTCCATTGGATACAAATCTGTTATTTTTAAAAGTGACTGAAACATTCCACAGAAAATGCATTTAATTTGGAACTATAAAAACAAACTTAAAATACACTTTTTAAAGTACTATACTTTTATTTTGCAGTTTTTTTGGAATTCCACTATTTTACTACAAATGGGATGGAACCCACAATAGAATCATTAAGGTTGGAAACAACCTCTGAGACCACTGAGTCCAACTGTTAAAGCAGCAGTGCTAAGTCTACTTCTAAACCATGTCCCTAAGTGCCACATCTTCACAACTCTTAAATGCCTCCACTTCCCCAGGCAGCCTGTTGCAGTGCTTGACCACCCTCTCAGTGAAGAAATTTTTCCTAATATCCAATTTAAACCTCCCCTGGTACAACTTGTGGTCCTTTTCTCTTGTGCTATTGCTTATTACCTGGGAAAAGAGACTGACCCCCACCTTGATGGAGTGGGTGACGCAGCTAACTCCAAGGATCCAAACATCTCACCCATGTGTTCCAGCCTGCTTCTGGCTGCAGCTGGAGAGAATAGAACTAGCAGTTCTTACACTTCTGTGACAGCTTAAATTGTATTATTTGTTATTCAACAACAAAATCTATGAGTCTGGAAGAAAACCTGAAATTAGGGATGACCTGAAAGCCTAACAGACAGCCTGTCAAAGGATTGCTGTGGGTTCCAGCTCGGAGCTGAGCTGCAGTATCAAGACACACTGTAGAAAATGAATGCATTCAAAGTGCATAAAATGAAGAGTGCAGCTGTTGACAGGCAGACACAGAAACAAGTTGTTTAAAAATTAAAAAAACTCAAGAAAACATACTAGCAACTTCAGTCACTTAACAGAAGCAGATGCAAAATGTTACAAAGCGATAATTAGAGTGAACTGCCTGAATGCATACTGCTGTTGTGCAAGAGAGATCACTTTAGAAATGTACAGGAGGAAATATTTGCTTGTGAGGAAATATTTACTTGTTCCAAGCCATAAGAATACAGAACACTGAGTTTTCTGTTCAGAGGGTGTGGGGATGTTTAATGGAGCTGAAGTCCTGCTTGTCAGAGGGCACCCTGTGTTCTGGCAAGCATCACCTTCTGATAACAATTCCTTTCCTCCTGCATGGGAAGACAGAACCAGGGAAGAGTAACTAATTACTCAAAGCAAACAGATTGTGCTGAATTCTGCTAAACTTCAAGCTTGCACTGTTTGGTGGTGGTTATGATAGAAATGATGTTGACACTGATTGAGTGGCACATAATTGATTTCTAAAGGCTGCTGGGCAAGAGCAGCAGGGAGCAGAATGTATATGAATTATGTGCCTGTTCAGCCTGGACTCTGACTTTGAAAGGAAGCTGTTTATGTGGGACAGCTGAATCTCCAGATTTTTTTTTTTTTTTTTTTTTTTTTTTTTTTTTTTTTTTTTTTTGCATAAGAGCTCTCTGGCACTTGGCCTCATTTTAGAGTGAGGATATTTTGCAATTATTGTAGTCTGTTTTGTCTTATCCTTCTTTTCCTACAAAATACACTACAGCAGGACAATTCCTTGGTGTACTCTTTTCTGCTGCTTCCAGGATGCCAACCCTGGGGAGGTAGTGGGGGGCCTGTACAGAAAGAAGCACTGAGGAAGGTGTTTTCTGTATGCCCTCCTTGGCTATTTCATTAATACAGCCCCCAGGCCTGAAGGGTTGGTTCCCTGCACCCAGCTCCACAGCTCATGGCTGGGAAGCCTTGTTTCCACTTGGAAAGCCCTGCTTGCATCACAGAGTTTTCCCCAGAAAAATGTTGCTACTACCAGACTGCTATGGATAGGGATGGCAGCAAACAGAGTTCCTGCCCCACTGAGGAAGAGAGCAATGGGTTTGGCTCTGGCTCTGATCAAGAAAATTAGATGATGTGGCTGCACTGTGGGAGCTGGTCCCCAGTTACAAATGCAAATTTCTTCCCCCACCATTCTCTGGGAAAGATGATGGAGCACAAGGAAGGCTTGGGTGGAAAATATGTTTTTGGTGATCCTGAGCTATAAGCAAAAACCACCTGTTTCCCAAACCAGGCCAAGTATGCCTCAGTCCCCTTACTCATGTTAGGATATTCATCCACCCCTTCTAGGCTTTAAAGAAAATATGCTCTTACTTATGCCTGTATCTCAAGATTTATCCTAATTTCTAATGTACTCTCAGGTTCATTCACACAGAAAGGTAAAATCCTAACAGTCTATCAGTAAATGTATTTTTCACTAATAAAACTTCAAATCAAAATTGATCAGGCTTCATTTGGAGAAAAGTTTGTGTTAATATATACTAACATTCACATCATATGTGTACTTACCTAATACAAGTTTACTCAAAATTGTTCAAAAGAAAAGTACCTATCATTGCATACAAAGTCTTAGAATTAATCTAATAAAATTGACATTTTTAATGGTCATAAAATATAGAAAATAAAACACTGGTGAGTGGAAGCAAGGGAGGACAAGAGGTAAGAAAGTGCCCAATTCTAGAGATTAAAGAGGAGCTAAAATAAAAGGAAGAGTTCTGTACTAAGATGCTAAAATCCAAAACATGCCTATGGAAGACAGAGTAGGTGCACTACAGGCAAGGCTTTTGGAAACACAAAGATAACCTCTTGTTAGGTTTTAAAGGATATTGCAACTAGAAAGACCAGCAGGTACTAAAGCATGTCTGGTATGGCTGACAGGCAGGAACCACTAAGTTTTCAAAACCCTTCAGAGACACCAAGGATCTAATGGACCATGGTCACAGTTGCTAAGCAGCTGAAACAACTGGCAAGTGAAGTGGCCAGAGCCATCATTTCAATGGCACATAGAATTCAGATCAGTAGTACCACTTTGGAAGCCTTGTCCAAACTAAGAAACCCAAACCAAACCTAGCCATTAATTCAATAAATGCATAGTGAACTGGGAATCCTCATTAATTCTTTCACTAGGGGGGGCACTCCCTAATTTTTTGTAAGAAGCATTAGGAAATAATATCCAGATGAGTGTGACCTAAGCCATAGGACTTGTTCTCACTCAGTTTTGCAAAGTAAGAGCAATTAAAGAGGCAAAGAACATACATCCTCCTAAAAAGGGACTGAGTATTTTAAAATACTGTTTAAAAAAAATTACAAGACCTGATCAGCTAGAGAAAGGACAATGTGTTCTTTCTGTGTTTTGAGCACACCCCCCACCCCACCCCTACTATTATTAGGACTCATTTTGTAGCAGGAGCAGAAAAACAGATGGTAATCCCCAGCCTAAATAAATGGGGGTCTCTCTGTGTGCTGTCTTCTGCTTGCCCAGCCCTTGTGTTGCCAACTCATGGCTCAATGTAGGGGAAGAAAACCAATTATACTGTCAGAAGAAATTGCTGCTATTTAAGGACAGATGTTTGTCTCTGTTATTTATTAAGGTCGGCATGTTGTTAAATGCTTAGTAAGAAGAATGGGGAAAAAATTAAAAATTGAATGATCAATTTCTTCAGCTAAAAGGGTTGTCCTGTCAGGGCTGAAAAATTTCAAATGCTTATGTACTTAGTGTTCATAGTATGCTAATATAAAACTAAAGTAGTTCTAGAATTTCTTCAAATAAAAATTTTTTAGAATTAACTCATAGTAATTTAGTAAATTGCAGTGTCTTTGCAATATGTTCAAATTTGAAAAAAAACCCAACACTTATTTTAGTGTGTGTTGAAATATCCTTCCCTTTCCTTCTCATAATAACTCTGATGCAGTAAAAGTTGTGTAAAGAAATAAACAGGGTACAGAGAATATTCACACCAAGAATGGAGAGGATTATTGGAACCAGTGAGATGGGAAAGAAAATTTCCAGTATGTACTAAAGAAAACAAAGCATGATTAGTTCCTTGCTATATTAAAAGCATTTGAGATTTATTTAGATCCTGCACTCCTTTCTGTGCAATGGTCAGTTGAATCTCAGCCTCTGGTCTATGGAATATTAAAGGATTTCTGAACAATGAACCAACCTGAACAACAATAGAGACTGAGGGGTCCACTTTAAAGAACAATATTATGTTGGTGTATTTGATGGAGATGCATTTTCTAAATATTGACATTTAGATTGTCTTGCTTATCTTAGGTGCTTGCCTTTACACACCCTGTACCTTCTGAAAATAAGTGGTGTTTTGTGATCATATTACAGTACCTGATGGCAAAGCAAACTCATATAAAACAGCCACAATGACATAATTATGAATTTGCTTGATGTACCTCAGAGTCCAGCTCACATTTAGGTATCTGCTGTCTCCAAGCTGCTTTGGAGGGGACCAGCTGTAAATAATAAGTGTCAAGGAGCCACACAAATAAATGCTTCTGGCTGCTTCATGAGAACATTTTTCCTATTCAATTTCAGCTTTAAAAAACTTGATTCCTTATTTCCTGAAAACTAGGGAGGGTTGTTGGAAATCTAAAATTTGCTGCTGTAAATTCCAATTTTGCAGATCCAGCCTTTATACTCAATGAACTTCCCACGCTGGTGGTATCAGTGATAGCCATCTCCACATCTACATTTTAATACCAGCAAATGAGTTGAGTAATTCACACAAGACAGAACATCTAATTGGTGCTGTTCATGCAGGTGGCATCCTGGCAAAGACTTTGACCTTCAGCAATTCCACCTGAGTCAGCTTTCTGGATCAAACTCAACATTTGAGTCAGCTTTCTAACCTGCTAGCAATTTTGAGAGGGCAAAAGTTTGAGGGGATTAGTGTTAGTGTTCCTCTTTCCTGTTGTAATGTAAAGTACAAAACTTAACTGGTGGAGCTTAATTTCACCCTGAACAGTTAATCCCGTTCAAGAGAAAAATATGGATCAGAGATGCCATTCTGTTTTAAACAGCAGAATATTTGATAATGAATAGTGATTAAATTAAAAAGCGATAATATAAACTACCTTAATCTTGCTATGACTGACACTTCACTATAAAAGATGACTGGAGGACTGTTGATTGTGTGGCTTTGAGATCAAGGCATGCTTTAGAAAAAAAAAATTAAGAAAATTCAAAGAGTGAAAAGGGGATTCTGAAATCCACATAAAGGCCACTGGTTTTCTTTCTCTTTCTGCTTTGCTTTCTGGTTCCTTAAGTATCTTTCTTTTCTTCTATTTTTTTTTTTCCCAGAAATATTTCAAGGGGAATTTTAATTGTTCAAAGGTGTTTTTTGAATTTCCAACCCCTACTTGGTGCCAGAAAAGGGGCATCATGATATGAGACCCCAATACTAAACTGGAGCATTTTCTATGAACCTTACCTAAACCTGCAGAAAGCTTACCTAGACCTACAGGAACCAAAATTTATTTTTTCCCATGAGAGTTATAAATCCCATGCAGTGAAAACAGTTACATTTATCACAGTAATTTCTTTTTGTATAGGGACACAGTGAGTTATTTGTGGGGTGGGTAAATAAGTAATCATTGTAAGACACATGGAGCTTTCCTGGTAGTTAAACAACATCTTACCTACTTGTCAGACACCAAATCCTCTCTCAGTAAATACACTGCAGCCAGCTGTGCCATCTATGCATGCCCAGCAGGTATTCATTCCCCTCTAATGGTCCATGTCTACCTCCTTCACTTCCTTCTCCACCACAAAGAACAGAAGTCACTTTTAATCTTTGTCACACAATAATTGAATCAATACATAACAATGAATTTATAATAGTGCCTTTGGGACTTGACCATGTGAAAGGACAGTGTGCTCTAGTGGTGTGATACCCCTGATGTGAAAGTTTGTCAGACAGCAAGGAAGATGAAAACAGCAAGATATTACATTCAATCTTCCAGCACTTCATTAGCAAAGTGTTCAAACATTCAAAGATGCAAAATGCTCTACAAAACAGCATTTTGGGAAATTAAAGTACAGTCACCTCCCTCCTCACCTTCAGAAAAGCATGAAATGAGGTGGCTGGATTTTGAGTTCCCAGGTTTAACAACAGAGCAGAAAGGAAGGGAGTTGTTTGCATGCATGTGCTTTCACTAACAGCGTTTGCTCTGTTACAAGCCTGTCAAAGCTGGGTGTTTTTGTTAAACTGGGAATCCAAAAAGTGACTTCCATAAAAAACTTACCAGCAGACTCCCGTGTGTGTGTGTGTGTGCACAGTCAGTAACAGGAAGCAGTTAGCTAAAACCCTTAGGGATGTTCTGTGTTGCAGAGAAAATATTTGTACCCAGTAATAGCATGAGTCCATCTCAGACACCCACACAGGCAGCTCCAGCCCTCGGTCAGAAACTGCTCAGTGAAATGGGGTCCTCAGGCTGTCACAGCACAGAACTGAAATCCTGGCCAGCTAAACAGACAGGAGCACTTCATGGGGAGGAACAGGAGGTTTGATAACAGTGCAACAGAGAGCACCTACACCCCAGCAAACCCCAACATCACCAAGCAGGACAGGTGGGCTAGAACAGATTTGGATTTGGCATGATGACTATTGGAAAGTTAAAAGAACAATCTTACCAATAATTGGAAGAGTTATCTAGTTAAATATCACCCCTTCCAATGCATCTTTACCTACTGATTTCAAAAAAGCCCTGTCCTTAAGCATGGCAAACAAGATCCACAGCCATTATGCCCACACAGCTCCTAATGAGCTCACAAAAGTTTGCACAAGAAAAACCTTCAGGTTTTGCTCAAATCCCCCAACTCCCCTCAAAAATATAAGACAGTGGAATTAAATCAAATGCAACAGTGCAGTCCAGGGGCTAACTGACTTTGGGGATTTCCTACAGAAAACATGAAAAGAGATCTGAAAGTTCAGACGGCAGAAAAACCTCTCATCCATTCCAGTTGCAGCCCACACCACTGGGCACTTCTCCATCCCCCAGAGAAGTGCCAGGCAGCAGCATCAGGGTAATCCAGAGCAGCCACCACCAGTGCCAGCCTGCAGGGTGGCAAGGAGGTGGCCATGCCTCACAAAGCCCCTGTGTCTCACCCCTCACTGCTGCAGGAACTGGCTCCACAGCCCTGGTGGGACACTGCCGTGGGCCATTATTCAGCTCAGCTCAGACTTCCCAAAAGGCATGGTGGGGATCTAACTTCAGCAGCTGCCATATCCCTGCTTTTCTTGATCTAAGCCCAGGGAAGCTCTGGTCTGGGACTGAGCATTACCAGTGGAACAAGGCAGACTTCATACAGAAAAACAGGGTGAGAAGTCCTGAGAGCAATCAGAAAACAAAGCAAACTCCATCCCCAGCATTAGTTATGGACTTCCCATGATGTCTTCTAGTATCAATATCCTATATTCCCAGGGTTTCCCACCAGCAGAGGCTGCAGAACTCCTCAGTGCTTCCCAGTGGCCAGTCATGATGGGGTCACCAACACTCAGGTGTTTCCAACATTTTGACCCCAAACTCAGCTCTGGGCAAGAGTGGGAGACCTCATTCCCAGCAGAGTGAACATGACTCAAAGCAGCTGTGGTGTCCTGCTGAAGTGCTCCTATATCCACAGGGGCCAGGGCTGCCCTTGGGGGATGGCTGAGTGCAGGCTGGCACCAGGGCAGACCTTTAGGGAGCTGCTTCCAACTGGCCCATGACCAGGCAAGTACAGGAGAGCACCCTGTTACCTCAGTCCTAAATTATTTCCTCTTCCCTCACTGTCAGCAAAAGCTGAGCTACAGTTGCCTGCAATGGCACCCCCCTGCTCCCCAGCAGATCCAGTTTAACATCCCAACACTGCCCACTGCATGGGAGGGCCAGGCACACAGCTGGCTGCTGCACACCTGTGTGGCAACACCAGACAGAACTCCCCTTGAATATTCTGCTGTGAATTCAAGGAAGGTTTTACACTCATTCTTCAAATTTTGAGAGGGAGGTTGTCTAAACACCTTAAGGTAAGATCCCAGCCCAGCCTGCAGATCAGGAAGGCACTGACAGCTCAAAATAACAACTTCAACTCTTTCCTAGAAGAGTGGCAATGACTGTTGTTTTGATTTGTGGTATGACTGGACTGCAGTACAGTCTGTGGCATCTCCCTGTTCTCTCAGACGTGTTATGTGAAGATGGGTCTCATCATTCTGGCTTCAGGACATGATCAATAGCCAAGGTAAACTGAGGAAGACCAACAAGTCATTTGCTTCTTTGTTATCCAGGAATAATTGTTTTTTCCATCTGAATTGAAGCCCTTATGATTCTTATTGCAAGATAACCAAATGGGACCAGCAGAGAAATTAGGGAAACATGATGTAACAATCCTTTAGGATATAATCTAAAAGCCTTTTCTTGCCACAAAATTCAAGGCAGCCAAACCACAGGACAAAAACAGCTCAGAGCCTATTGTCTACTTTTCTTACACTGACAAATGCTGATGATCTTCTCTCCATGGAAAAACAAGTCCAGAGAGTCACCCCTCAAACATGCTTTTTGTACTCTATTTCCCCCATTTCTATATTAATTTCCCCAAGTATGTCCTAAAAAACATCTACTTATGTACCATACCTTACATGGAAGCAATTAGTTTTAGAAATTAACCACAAGGCACATTTAAATTTATATTGCACTTGTATCCAAATCGTCACCACGTTGTGATGGTTATATTATTTATTATGATTTAACTGCTACCAGCCTGTTTAGAAGGAAAACAACTCTCATAGTAGACCCAGCTATTCCATAAGTTATACTTAAGTTTCCCTCCTGTAAGTGAAACAGCTGCAGTATAGCTGAATGTCAGAGATGAGGTTCTTACATGCAACGGAGTTCAAAAAAATGTGAACCTTGAAGTGCTATTTTTAGGCAAGACATTGTTACCTCTGGCATCATCTTTATCAGGATGAACGTGTATCCTCCAAGATATATGCCAGGCAAATCTGGTGCTTCTCAAAGATGACAAAGATGGAAGGATTTCTTTCATTATCTACACAGCTGTTCAAAAGTCTGAAATTTCAGATCTGGTTGGAAGGCAATAGTTGTCATGGTTTCCCTGAACAAAATCTTCAACAAGAACTTCACTTACAAACATGCTGTGGTGGTCTATGCTGGATGGACAGCATTGATGTGAGCAAGTGGCATCTCTAGCAAAGCAGCTTCCCAAGAATCATTTCAAAACGTGGGTAAGAAAGCGCCTAACTAAAGCAACAAATATCCATTATCAGCCTTTTGGCAGCCAACTCCTCCACAAGCACCTTCTTCTCTTTCCTTCCCAGGTAGCTCCAAAACCAGTCTTGCCAGGTGTTTCTGCTTGAGCTTGTTTTAAGGCATCAACACATGGAGCTGATCTAGCAGCTTTCATCATTGATTTTTGTTGCTTTATTGCTTACAAAAGATCTAGGATCAGACCCACACAGTAGGACGCACAGCATTTTCCCTGCATTCTGGAAACCCCCCAGGAATTTTGACGCAAACACATCCCACACCCTTGTAGCTTTTCCATAGTCTCCCATGAGTCTCACAGAGATCCTTCAGTCAAAATTCTGCTTACAGAGAGCAGGCATATCAGATGGACTCATACTGTGGAACAGGAAGCACTCATTCACCTCCTGCCCAGGCTTCTCTTTTCCATGTGCTCTTTCTACCTACATGAAAACACTGTGCTTCAAATAGATTTAAAAGAAACTTTGCTAGTACAATAGGACCTAATGCAGAAATACAAGATTGTCTTGATGTAGAAGAGAATTAAAAGAATATGCAAGATGCTAGTAACATCTCATCCAGGGATAAAGAAAATAGATCACAGGTCAAATACTGCTCTCTCATACTCTTCTGCAGCCCTGAATTTTAAGTCTCAATAGCAATAACACTAAGGTTTGGTCTCAGACTGCAGTTTTTATGACAAAACACTGGCCAGCAAGCAGACCACATTTTCTACAAATGCAGTATATCTGTTTTCAGAGAAGAACTGAAGGGGTCACTTGTTTAGATGTATTGAAACATTTTCAGTTCCTCTCTATCAGAGGGGTAAAATTAATTTAATCAGTTATACCCATCCCATCACTGGCCTTTAAATCAAACCTATCTACTAATTTTTCATGCTCTGTTCAATTGTGACCAAGTTAGACACAAGGAAATGTGTAAACTACACATTACACCTTTAAAACAAAGAGCTAACCCACCAGGGTTTTGACTAAATGCTTTTTCTGAATTTGACTAAATGCTTTTTCTGAATTTGTAGAACATGCTCATGCCAACTGGAACCACTTATTTTTTTCCAGGAACATTCCGTTTTGGTGCTGTTTTGTTCCTTGCAAAACTTCATATCTGGACTGGCATCTCTGGTTACTTCCCTTGAGCTCAAGTGATCCTGTCCTGTTTTCTCTCCGTTTGTGAATTGATAGTGGTAGGTACCCAAAACAAGCAGCTTTAGGTTCAGTTCAAGGACAGGATTAAATCTAGGTCTTCCATACCCTAGGGAAACAGTCCACTCACTCCCTCTGGTTGTGGTTAATCAACCTCTCAGATTTCATGAAAAAAAAAAAAAAATTGGCCCTCACCATTGTGAATGAGAACATTACAGTTGCAAGAAGCCAAACAGTAAAGAAAACATTCCCCCAACTCATGTTGTTCTACCAACAAGGAGCGTATGTACAACTTGAACTTAAAGTGGTTTGCTGGTTTTTTCCTAAAAAAGGTCACAGAATCTGATAGTTTTAAAAACAGCTTATATAAAACCAGACTTACAAAACAAAATTTGAATGCACCCCAAGTATAAACCCCAGGTTTATAATAGCCATCGTTATAATAAAAATCTTCCCAGTTGCTGGGTTTTCCTAATTAAAACATAAATTTTCTATAAACTGAGATGTAATTCCACAGGGCCCCAACCCTTTTACTTCATGTCCCCTCCCACTTTTGGATTTGGTTCTTTTTCTTTCCATCGTAAATCAGGGAATCGGAGCGGCCGGCTCCCGAGGAATGCGCCTGGGATCGGGGCTGCGCCGAGGAGGGTTTGCCTTCTGCCAAGGGGGAACCACCCACACGCTGCAGGAACGGCATGGGGGCCCAGCCAGCATCCGAATGGCTCCGCTGCCACCCAGGGGAATGAAGTAAAGTGGACACAAACAGCTGGAAATGTTGCCAAAGTGTCAGGCTTCGAGTCCTCCAGAGCCTGCGGATTCTGTAATCCTTGTCTGCTGAAGGAGGGCTTCAATTTGCCTCTATTTGCTACTGGCTGGGAAAAGAAAACTTGAGGCAACACAGACCAAGGTGTTACAACACTTTTGGTTGTACCTCCCTGGTCACTCCCAAAGGACTTGGCCAACACCCACTGGGGCTGCAATCGTGGCCTGGGATTTTTCAGAGCCCTCCTTCACTTTTTCATGGACCTTGCCTCCTGTCCCAGCATGCTCTAAACTCCTCCTCTGAGAGCTTGTCCATTAATACGAAGGAGCTATTGGATTCTGAGGAGCACATTTCTTCTGCCCAGAGAACATCTACAATCCTGAGTAACCTGAAGCAAAGCTGTGCTATGACACTGGGATTTAAGAACAGGTGTCCAGCTGGAAAAGAGAAGGTGAAATTGTTGTTCTTTATCAAATGCGCATTTATCTTTCTTGTGCACTGACTCATCCTCATAGACAAGCCCTGGTGTTACTGTAGTGAGTCATCAAAGCAACTTTATTTATAATCACTCTGCCTGATGTTTCAAAAACACACAAGACCTAAACCTTATTATAGCAATACTGAATGAGTTGATGGTCTCCCAAAGCTCATGCTTTGATTTTAAATTCAAGAGCATGACAGAGTTTTAAAGGAGAAACAGTCCTGAGAATAGTGAGCACAGAGGCTTAACCTTCAGATCAGATCATCAGCTGTCATTTAGGTCAAACTAAAGGTACAATGGATAAACAAAACTTCTGTGCCCTGGCTGTTTAGATACACAGTACCATGGTGTGAATGGACAAAACTGTGTCCCCTACAAAGATCTTCTGCTCAACCATCCTTGTCCCTCTTGTAGCTGCAGATTTTGGAGTAACAGGTTTGCAAACTAACAAAACCAGTTCCTGGACTCAGACATGTATTTTAAATTCACTTGATGCAAGCTGTTACAGACTACAACTTTTCCCAACCTAGTGTGCAGATGTGAAGAGATATTTATGTACCTCATATCCTATTTCAGGCAGTGCTGGATGGTCCCAGTCTGAAGGAAGCATGTGTGTGAAAGAGCATCTGATTGACTGTTTGAAACAAGTTTGACCAAGACTAACAAACTCAAGGGATTTCCACAAGAGAGCCTCCTGGTTATGTTTCAGGGACTGCCTCAGAAAACTTCTGTCTTTATATTCTGTATAAACTGTTCTCTTTTACAAGCTACAGGTAAATGTCCATTGTTATAGTGCAGCTCTGCAGCAAGAGGCATCACATTGGGCTTTCAGCTAAGTGTCAGCTTTTCCTTCCTTGCTTGGCTATGTGCTTTTAAACATGCCTAACAATATCATAACCTAGACCTATCTAAAGAAATTACCAACAGCTCTTCAAGCATGATCCCTGCATTACCTCCCCTAACCACAGTCAGGCCATACTGGCCTCTTCAGGCCAAAAAATTAAAAAGAAAATGTTGTGGCAGAAATTGTTCACACAATGCCTGCTGAGACCCTAAGAAATTATTAGAACTATCCCTTTCCTGAAGTGGGAGAGGAATCAGAGAAGGAAAAGATCACCTAAACCACAACAGATTGTCAACATCTGCTTTTGCTCCTACCGGAAGACTCATTTTCTTCTCTTTTACTTTTCTTGACTCTTCTGTTCCAACAACACTGCACAAATTCCCCCTTACTGATATGTCTGCTTTTCCAGTCCCACTCTTCTGCTTGCTCTAGGCTACAGCATTCAAAAAACAGGATGTCAGCCTTGTTCCCTGATCTTCCCAGCTCACCAGCAGGCTGCCTCAGCTGGACCTGCCATTCCACCTTGTCACCAGTACCAGCCTTAACAGAAGAATATAAAATACAACTCTAGAAATGCCATTATGGTGTTTTTCCATCTCCAGCCGACTTTTTTGAACAACCCTAGCCATGTAACTTGTCATCAGCAGAAAGTGGGAAGCTGCCCTGGCAGTCCCCAGGCCGCTGGGATGTCTCCTCAGTGCACTCCCCTCACAGCATGCCTGCCACAGTGACAGCCTGCCAACGCTGTCAAACCCACCACCCAGCCTACCTGCACCCAGTCTACATCAGCAGATCAATGAGTCACCCTGGAGCAGGAGAGGACTCAATAAACAGACATTATTTTCCACAGTCAGGAAAATAATGAGCATAACACCCCATACCTTTTCTTGTTCTGTTTCCTACTGCCGCTTACTGCAGTACAAGGACTTCTGCAGATTTTCATCACAGAATGAAGATTCAGGTGTCTCTGGACCATATTTTGAAAGAGAAGATAAATGCACTATGAATGAGAAAGGAGGTTTTTGTTTCCTGGGAATGCTTCCCAGGGGAGCAGATGTCACTGTGAAACACAGGGGGATTAGCCTCCTGTGCTGCTCCTACATCCAGCCCTCCTCTGTTCCCTGCTGCTCCTGCTTCAGTCAGTATGGAGGTATCTGTGCAGCCTTTTCCTACTGTGCTGACTGCCTGAGGAGCTGATTATCCCAAATTCATGTTTTCTTCCCTTCATATAGAATCTGTCTCCAAAGTCACCAAGCCTTACAGGGTTTCTGACCTGACTTCCAACCAGCACAAGCTCTTCTAGCGGTGTTGAAAGAAGAGAACCTCTCTTCTGTGATCTTGTGATGATAGCACAGGAAAAAACACTCACTGGCTACCTGAAGTGCTGCCTGTGAAAGTTTGGGGGAGGATTGTGGGCATCTTTTTAACTGTGCCTCACTCCAAGTGGTGATACAGAGCAAACATTTGGATCCCTTTACAGTGGTGTAACAAAACCAGACCTCTCTGAGCTGCAGAACCCTTCTCCAGGCCTCTAGACTCTGCCTTACTCACACTACATCTTTTCTGTTTTCCACTGATGTGACATAGCACCTCGTGTTTCAATCCCCCTCCCAGGTGCTCTCAATGTTTTGCTGCTTGCCAAAGATGCTCAGGAAAATTCCTGCCTCTCCTCACAACCTGGCAGCTGGTGCTGCCCACCAGACAGCAGCACCAGATGATGCCTCAGAGGCTGGGGAAGCCCAGAGCCTGCAGAGGCCTGGCAGTCTCTCCGGTGAATGCCAGACTCACTAGCTCCCATACAGTGATGTGCCCAGATTATGCTGGATGACTCAGGCAAATCTTTATCACCAGGGAAGATGTAAGGATAAGAACTCCACACACTCATGTACAAGAACACAGTGATGGAGCAGAGCTATGAGAAGATAAAAGCCAGGAGGAGCTTCTGAGGTAGGGCTTGGTCACTGTCTGAGCATTGATTCCCTGGTCTGCTTACAGCTCACTTGCTGTAATAAACTTCTTTTTATTTCCAGCTCCTGAACAAAGCCACCAGAGAAGCCACATGCTTCTTCTAGCTCCAGACCTGAGGAAGAGACATCCTACCTACCTCTTGCTCCCTTGGACTAGTTTTGGAAGATACTACAGGGCAATGCACACCATCTCCTCTAGATGTGAATGACATACACACTTTTTAATGTTTTAATCAAGGCTGGCTTCCACAGCTTACAGCCTCCTTCAAATATACCATGAGCAACCATCACTGCACACAACTTCTTTTTAACCTCTGCACAGGATGTGTATGTACCAGAGAAACTCAAATACAGTTCATAATTGGCTTAAGCTACTATGCCCCTGACCTTTTTCCTTCCCTTTCCTCTCCCTGAAGTCAATGGTCACAGCAGTTTGGGGTGGGGGGAGAAGAAGAGAAGGTTTCTGCTTGGAAAAGGCCTATCTGCACCATACAGTCACACCCAAGGGAAAGCAGAGTCACCAGCATGTCATGCTCACTGTGCACCAGGATAAAATGAATTCATATAGAAAGTCAAATTACAGCAGACCCAACAACCACCCACAATGTGTGTGCACAAATGGGACACTGTATCCATCTTGGATTATCCAGTTTCATTCCCTTCAACATACTTGTATCCTTATTTCAGCCCTTTATTTCCTAATTACAAACATATAAGGAAAGTTCCCATATTTACAATCTTAGCTGAGCACGCCATAATATCAGAGGAGCTGATATTACAAAAGAGACAGAGACATTACTTAAAAAAGTCTCTACTTAGACCAGAGCCACCAGTTTTGAGTGGTTCACAAAAACTGCTTCCATTCTCTTTATGTTTTGCTTCCCTTCTTCCAGTGTTAATAGATGCTGCCTGTACTCCATTAAATGTTCCCTCATTGCTTTCACATTCAAGCACAAAAAGATTTTCAATGGCATTTTGGAAAAGAAGCTGCACAAAAGTTAGTTCTCCCATAAGTTTGTCAAGAGGTAAGTACACAGATTTTTTTACCTTTGAAGTCCCTCTAATATTTCTGTGAATCCACTTGAAATTCAAAAATGTGCATATGAATCTGAAACCATGGCACCACATCTGCAGAAGTTATAGGGACAGCACCTTGTTCTGGACAAAGAAGAGAGATATTTGTTAGCAGTTGGCTTTGGGCCACTCAGGTGTCATAGACAGCATCTTGGATTTAGCATCTGCACAAGTTACAGGGAGAACCAGTGATTTAAATCAGTCAGATCATGAGTTTGTCTTTGAGCTGTGTCAGGGTTCCTCTTATGTGTTTCATGGAATTTTAGAAATATTTAGAATAGAATAGAATTTCAGAAACTATTTTAGAATTGTTTGGGTTGGAAGGGACCATAAAGATCATCTAGTTCCATGAGCAGAAACACCTTCCACAGACTGCTTCAATCTGGCCTTAAACACTTCCAGGGATGGGGCGTCCACAGTTTCCCTGGGCAACCTGTGCCAGTGCATCCCCACTGTCATAGTAAAGAATCTCTTACTAACATCTAATTTTGGCTTACCCTCTTTCAGTTTAAAGCAGGTTGGAGGGTCTCTCTCATGTCCATCTCTTCTCTTTGTGTCCCCAACCAAGGACCCCTGGTGGCTGCAGTGCCATCTGATTATTCATACATGTCACCTCCCTTCACCCCTGCAGTGCCAGCCTCCTTGCTCCCTGATGCCCTTCACACTCCTCTGACTGCTCTCAGAGGTGGAATAGAGGCTCCCCAGAAGAAGAAAGTGCAAATCCTGGCTCTGGAGCTATTTCCAAGTGAGCTTATAGATGGCGATGGCTCCTGGTTTGATAGTTTTGATGGGAAAAGCAGGTGATTTTCTGGGATTTGCTTTTCAGCAGAAGTATGCAGAAAGTGAGCTCTTCTCACACACCAGAACTTTCAAATTAAAATGAGTTTTCAACAAATTCCCAAGCCATCTGTAAAGGCAGCCTGTTCTCAGAGCTGTGTTTCCTGGGAGCATTGAGGAAAAAAAAATGCAAAAATGTGTGATATGATGAAGAAAGCATTGGGAGAATATCTGCACCCCTTTTATTAAACAAAGCTGGCAGGTGCTAAGTTCAAAGCAAGGCAAAGGAGAGGCTCCCTCAAGCAATATCCCATTCAGCTGTGGGAATATTTGCTACAAGATGTTGTGGAAGGTAAAATTTTATACCAATTTAAAAAGTGATGGAATAATTACTGAAACAAAGACACATCCAGGGTTATTACATATATAGATACCAATTCTGGTGCAGGAGATCTTCAAGCCAAAATTTGCCTCAGGCAGGCAGAGCAGTTTGGAAAGGATTGTTACAAGTCTGCCTTGAGCTTCTAATTTTGTTTGGGCACCTCTATCATTCAGTGATAGGGACAGACTCTGGTACACCTCTTGTCCCGATATGAGACAGTATTTCCTACCTTGTGGGGTAAGGAGAGAAGGAAGGGAGTGGGTGCTGGGCGTCAGAGGGAGATGTTCACTTGCTCTCTGTATTCAACACAGCGGCTGTGCCCATCGGGCAGCTTTCCATCCTGCCCACACAGAGGGCCGTCAGTGATGGGCAGATAGTGCAGAACGATGGACACGGGCAATGACAGAGGCAGATGCTGTTCTGGCAGTGCCAAAAGCCTTGGCAGTAACCCTGCAGCCCTCCGGTGCGCTCTGCAGCGCGCCCTGCCTCACAGACCCTCCGGCAGCTCTGCCCGCTGGGGGCTCCGCTCCGCACTAATCCGCACCTGGTGCTCAGCAGCAGCGATTAAAGCGGGACTTTCCGGGGAGGGGGCACCCACCTGCCTGCGGTGCAGATGCCCATGAGGGACGGGACCCCGAAAATGTTGCGCTGCTGTCAGTTCGCCCTCAGCCGGCCCCGCCACAGGGCGCCGGAGCTGGGCCGGATCCTCCGGCCTGCCCGCCCGGCGGCGGCTCCGGGCTGGGCGGGCACCGCCACCTAGGGACAGGGACAGGGCTCCGGGAAACGTCCCGACAGCGCTCCAGGGACTCCTTCTCCGCCCGGCACCGGCGGAAACGCAGGGAAACTCGGCTCACCTTTTTGGGGCACGCTTAACTTGTATTCTCCTTTTGTCATGTGCCATCTCCACTTTCAGTGTCGATCGCGCTGACTCTGAACGCGCACATCAAGACCTATGTGACAGCCGAAGAACAGATAGTGGCCTTGTTTTGCCCTGTTTCAAGGAGCAGTTTGCTTCTTGGGGATACCCAGACCAAAAGATCAAGGGGCCCGGCCCAGTTAGTCCTGCAGCCACGTTCGGGGGCTTCCCAAAACCACCCTCAGCTCGCATCCTGAACATCTCCCTCTGCTTGGGCTGTATCCTTCCTTGCACCAACATCTGCATTTATCCTTGTGCCTGCTTAGCAGAGAATCCCCTTCTTTCCACACTCCCCTCCATGCTGCTGTAGCACTGACTGCTTAAAATCAGTGAAGAGCTTTTCACACCTCTTTTGTCCTGGCCTCCAAGCCTTGCCGTGCAGGACATGCTATGTTGCAGCACTAGTCGCATCCCACCTGCATCAGAGATCAAGCAAACAGATGCTTCACCTTTGAAGTTGATTTCATACTTCCAATAATTTGCTTGAAACTGGAGAGTGCCAGTCTGGTCAGCCTGAATTGCCTTCTCTGACTGTGTAGAGGTTAAAGCACGAGCACAGTAGTTTGGAGACTTAGGGGGGGGGAAAAAAGGAATTATCCATCAGAAAAACAATTGGCTTAAAAGACCTGCAGAACAGCATTTTATTTGCTAACCAGATGTAATTGCCTACAACTTGGAGTTTCCCAGTGCATTCCAGCTCAACCCCACCTCCCATCACAGCACACATGGTTGGGGACTGGTGGGGTGGTGCCTCCCCAGAGTCCCATCCATCTCTACCATCCGTGCTGCTTGCTGCTTTCTCCTCAGCCCTTCCAGAGAGGGTTAGAGAACATCACCATAGCTCTCAAAATGGTCTCGAAATGATCCAATTGTCAGCACATGGGGGAGATTTCTGGCACCCTTTTCTGCTGTAAGTTAGGATTTGCAAAAGGAAAGAGCACTCTCCTCATAGATGCCCGCACAACATATTAAAAAAAAATAATAAAAGAAATGTTGGAAAGCTCTGGTTTGGTTAAGAAAATAACATTCAGGCCTCAGCCTCTGAAGGTCCCCTCATGAGAGATCTAAGTACAATTATGAGATGCTGCAGAATACATCAAAATGCATGTGGGGAGACTCTGAGTCAAGGCACAAGACATGCAGAGAGCACACAGACAGGGAGTGAGAAGAAAAAGCTTATCAGCTTCTGGCAATTTGCTTAACGGTAGTCTTGAGAGGGAAACCCAAACTCTGTCCAGCCTCCAAATCCTCAGGGAAGAAAACAAGTCCTAAAAGGTTTGGATTTTCTTTTTGCCTGTGCTCAACCCCAGGCATGCCATTTTCTGCCCTCTGAGTGTGCCAGCCCACAGAACAGGCACTGAGCAGACACTTGAGCTTGGTTAGTTAACAATAGTATTATTTGGTTGTTATCCATGTTTTACCTGTAGAAGTCAATACTTCTGAATTGCCTAATGAAAAGGCAAGTTTTTATTTATAAGTTCCCCAATAAAACATCCACAATTGTGGGAATAGATCACCTGGCTATCCAATCCATGTAGCTCATGCCACTGCAAAGAGCTGCTTCTCTTGATGAACAACAACTTTCACAATCATCTTGAATTAACAGTCATTAGAGGATTATGTTAATTTTTATGTTGCTTGATGGCATTTAGATAGAGAAGAGTCCTGCAAGTTGTCTTCCCAGTTATGTAATGCAGATATTTTACTTATGAATGTCATTAATTATGTTTCAGCTTGGGAAACTGCCTAGATGCCACATGTTAACAGGAACAAGTAGAATTGGAAGTTGAGGGGAAGAAAAGAAAAACAATCCCAAGATCAATCTGGGAAGGAAAAGAAAAGCCAGTGATCAAGGCATGTCATTGAGTTACTCAGAGTTCAGGCATAGCAGCAGGTGGAGAAGATCCTGATAGGAAAACTGTATTTTGATAGCACTGTCTCAAAGTTTAGGTTTCGTTAGTAGCCTACAGTGAAACTAATCACATTTCTAAGGAAATGCACAGAGGACAGTCTGTTAGTAAGGAATTTGACTTGCTTAGTGAAAAAAAACCCAACCAAACCAACCAACCGACCAGAAAACCCCACAAAAAAAACCAAACAAACAAAAAAGGGATTTTTAACGACATTAGGATTGATGTGAGGACCTTCAATCAAATAAGTTATGTGAAGGCAGAGGTTGTGTCACTGGTAAAATGAGGTCATATTGTATGAGGATCTAAGAGGAAAAAGGATATAAAAAAAGACTCTTAGAAGAACTTGCTTGAGCTGAGAGACAAAACAAAGGTCAGCTGGCTTTCAGGAAGCAGAATGGATCACAGCTTGAGATGGATGCTGCAGAACATAGTAAAAAAGCCCGATAAACCTGCAGGAATTTTTAACAGAAAAGCAAACTGGAAGTTGCAAGGATCTATCTGCAAAATGCAGTCAGAAAGAGCCCACAAGAAGCAAGAATGAAAGGGTACGCAAATTGTTTAACCAGAGACCAATGTGACTTCCAACACCTGCTTTGGACTTACTAAATGGAAAATGATATCGAAAATAAAATTCAGTTAAGGAGACCAAAGTTGAAGGTACAGACCAAGAAAAATTTTTTACAGGACACACACTGAAATAAAACTTCTCCTTGGGAGTGAGTAAAGACAAAGCTTCCTCCAGTGGTGGGGATATCACGTGTAGACATTTCCCAAGCATTTCTAAGTTGAACACAGGCACACCAATTAATGGGCCCTCTGACATCGCTGGAAACCATCTGGAAGGGAAATCTAAGCTTATTAAGAACAGATGGATAAGAACCAGGTCAGCCTTCCCTATTGCTCCTATTTGTAAGCTAGATGTAAAAGTAAACTTGTAAAGACAGTTTGAGTTGCTCTGGGAAATCATGCCTAGGACTCAACATGCCAGACAAGAGGCACTGAAAAAGAACAGGAACAACCAGAAAAAGCTGTTGCCTGGGATTTGTCTCCTACAGGCCCCTAACTAAAGACTCCTGCCTTTCCCCAAACCGTCAGCCCCCATCATTACCACAGTGATCTGGGTTCATTATTCCCTCAATCTAGAAAGAGCCTTGTTAAATAATGCAATTGTTGAGCATGTCATGCCAAGAACAATAACTGTGTTTTCTTCACCTGGCACCCATACAGTGGTCATGCCAGGTTATGGGGCTCAGGTTGATTTTTAACAGTTTGAATGTTTTGGAAAATAATATGTCATTCAGCACATTCAATCAAGCATTAGGTTTCTGCAGTTTAATCATCCTGTAATAAATTCTGTCAAAATTGTTAAAAGGTTTCTTAAAAATACTGAGAAGTCAAACTCGGCACCAGTAAATGAAAAGAAAGCCTGAAAACTTGCTGAGGTGTTATTTAATAGAAAGCCTACACCAGTTGCATGAATATGTAACCAACTATGTTAAAGCTAGGCACGCTGTGAAGCCCTAAGAGAACCACAATAAAATCAATTAGAAATACATTGTGATGAAAAGATCACTTGAGCTAACATCCTTGCAGGCAAAGACAGTACATATGAACACATAGAAAAAATACATTATTTATATGAGTACAAAATGCATCCATTGATCCTTATGAATAGTTGCTGGTTCCTGAAAAGCAATTGCTAAAGAAATGACTGGAGAAGCTGCTGATGCCCACAGCAGCCTGTCCAGGAGATGACAAAGAGAGGCTGCTGCTGCAGAACAAGCCCCCTGCAGCACTGCCCATCCTGTGTCAGGCTGGCTGAGGGAGGAAGAAGCAAACCCCTCAGAAATCAGTGTTCCTCAGACCAGACCTGTCCCACCACCATCTTGGTGACTGTGAACTGTCAATCATATGCATGAGTCAGAAACAATTTAACCCTTTCTCAACAGGTCTTAATTTTTTTCACGGGAAACAAAAAGTGAATGAAAAGTCAACAGATCCGTGCTTGGTGCCTGCCAACTAGCACACAGATTGCTGATGGTTTGCAAGCATTTCTGATCTAAAAGGGTGCTGAGGAATGCTTTCTGTTTAGTACTTTGAAGGCACCCAGGTACTCCAGAGGCAGCCAGAGGTTCAGGTTGGGAAGAAGATTTAGCAAATTTATGATCCTGAACAAAAGTCCCATGAAAAAGTATTCATAGATTAAGTTGCTTTTCAGTTTTACTAGCAGCTTCTGCTGTCAGCGCCTCACTGGCTGAAATATTCCTGAGTCTTAGCTTTAGATTCCCAGATCTGCTTGGGCTAGGGGTTCAGGATCATCTCATGCCAATTAAAAATCATGCTGCAGCCTGCTCAGCTCTCTGTTGGTGTTGACACAAGCAGAACTGGAAACTGCTCATGCTGAATACCGTATTTTGGGTTTGGGTTTTGTGGGGGTTTTGGCTAGGTCAGTTTTCAAGCAGGTGAATTCCCTGCATCTACTGCCCCCATCCAGGTATGGGGGAAACAGCAGCAGCACCCACCTGGAGGGGGGAGTGCTCCTTTGAGCAGTAGCACAAAGGGAGAGTTGCAGAGGGTGACCCTGAAAGAGCTCCTCAAGGAGAACTTCCATGTCAGATCTGGTACTCCAGCACCTGCAGAGCCCCAGCAGTGCCACACCACTGCACACTGTTACATCTGCTCACACCAGATCCTGCCTGATCTTCTTGATAGAACACCCAGCACCTAATTCTGGAGGCAGCTGGAGGCTGTGAGAAACTCTCCCTGTAGTCAGAAATAGTTTTGACTTACTGGAAAATCTTATTTTTCTTCCAAACTGTGCATGTTTGCACATGTCCTCTGGTCTCTGCCTGGTTTCCTCTTTTTCAGATCAACAACCCCCCCCTTTTCCTGTGGCTGGCCTGCTTCTCAGCAGGCTCTTCCTTCCAGATCTCCAGCCTCTGATGAATTTGGCAATCATACTCTGAAGCCCACCTTGCTGGAAATAACTTTTTCCCACATGATGGGTGGTTTCTTCTGTCATGGAGGAGAAGAATGGGGGAAGATGATTTATACACAGGCATCATTCCACGGAGTATTTTGTATAATAGCAAAACTCTTCCCAAACCCTCCATCTCCCAGCCCCTGTCGTGCCCAAAGGCTGCACGTCCAAGCCTCCTTAAGCTGATGAAACCATGGAAGAAATCTATGGAATGTTGCAGGGACCAATGTAGGGTGACAGCTGAAAATGGTCACTGTTCAGTCCCTTCCTATCCACTTTAAGTCACTTTAAGTGACTTTCATTTTTACTTCCTGACTGTGTGGAAAGTTCTCTGCTCACCTGTGACTGACAAGACTAGATCACCAATTTGCTAAAGAGCAACCTTTAGGCTTATGCAAAAGCAGTGAGACATGGAATTGCATGAATTAGTGCAGCTTAGGGACTTACTGCAGTCACCTGTCTTTCAAAATTTTCTAAAGACACTGATTGTGCCTGAAGATAGCAGCTTTAGGAAAGCTGATGAGATCCTAAACACAGCCCTCCTCTTGGTTCCTCCCAGCTATGGCACACACAGTTGAACTACTTGTGATTCCTCTGCTGAATTACAATTTACACTTCACCAGTGTTTTAAAATAAATCATTAATTTTTGTTTCCATGCTATCACTCATCCCAAATGTTATCCCATTATCCACCAAGTTTCAAGTACTATGACCACAATTCAAGCTTTCCCCACCATCCATCCTAGCTGGAGCACACACCACTGGGCACTTCTCCATCCCCCAGAGAAGTGCCAGGCAGCAGCATCAGGGTAATCCAGAGCAGCCACCACCAGTGCCAGCCTGCAGGGTGGCAAGGAGGTGGCCATGCCTCACAAAGCCCCTGTGTCTCACCCCTCACTGCTGCAGGAACTGGCTCCACAGCCCTGGTGGGACACCGCTGTGGGCCATTATTCAGCTCAGCTCAGACTGGTGTCATGGCATGGTGGGGATCTAACTTCAGCAGCTGCCATATCCCTGCTTTTCTTGACCCGAATCCAGTGGGAACAGAGGAAGGACAGGGTGTCACAGAGACATGCAGACTTGACACAGCAGAACAAGGTAAGAAGAAATGTCAGCAATGTGACCAGGAAACAAAGTCAAGTTCTTTACCAGCATTAATTACAAAGCCTTCAGGATGCAGGAGCTTCCTACCATTTACTTCAAAGACAGGCCATGATTCCTCTTTTGAGCACCATGATGTAGGTACTTCCACTTTTCCTTCTTCCACACTCCCTGCCCAGCCTCCCTTTGGCATATCAGCACCATCACAGGCAGGAATCAAACCAAGGTGACCATATCAGTGGATCAAGGTCATTTTAACTCAGCAGGTGTCGCTGCATCATGGTATGCAAAGCAGGTACATCCCCATTCCAGGCTAGAGATATGCTGAATGCTAAAGCTTGGCACTGTTCCTGGGGAAAGAATAATCCCTAACAAATATCTATGCCCCCCAAAACAATCAGAGGATTGATACTGGTTCAGTGCACTACAAAGAGTTCTAAAGCTACAACTAAAATTGAACAAACATTTTAAAAAATGTACTGAAGAGTAATTTATTCAGTGTGAATTCAAAAGATGTTCCACCATTCATTACAGGACCACACAGCTGGTCTCAAGGCTGTACTCCAAGATATAGGCAGGGTAAATTTGTTGCTTCTCAAAGATGACAAAGATGGAAGGGTCTGTGGGGTCATCCACGCAGCTGTCATAAAGTCTGTTTGAGTTTTTGTCTCTGGGTGGAGGGCGGCAGTACTCAGGGTTCCCCCGCACAAAGTCTCCAGCAAGAACCTGAGCTACGAACATGTGGTAGCGCCCACCGAGAGAGGAGCAGTACTCATGGGAATAGCTGGCATCTCTGGCAAAGTAGCTTCCTAGGGAGCAGAAAAGGCCACAGGTGAGACAACACACCAGCCTAGGGACAAGCACATGCCAACAGCACCTTGGCAGCCAGCAATCCAACAAGCCCAGCTAGCCCTACAACGTGTGGGAACATTCTTGCCAGGTGCTGCCACACTGGCTTATTGTAAAGTACCAACCAACTCCAGTCCACATTTCACCATTAGCTTCCCAGTCCCACCTGTCCAAGAGCAGGCACCTGAGGCAAAGAGAGGTGTTTTTAGGCCTTCCTGGAATGGGATTGCTGCTGTGGGTGCTACCTAAAGCAATGCAGATGTGCACAGGTGACCGTGCCCTAAAGGCAGGAGTACGTGGGTCAGGAACCATCAGTCACTTTGCACCCACATCCCCCAGCCTGGCTGGGGTCTGCAGTCCCTGCTGCCACAGCCCCTACACCCTTCTGCACTTGTACCTTTTCCATACATTGTCCCATGAGTCCCACAGAGTCTCCAGTCAAAGTTCTGCTCACAGATGGCAGACACATGGGATGGACTTGTGCCATGGAACAGGAGCCTCTCGTTCACCCCTTTCAATTTATGGAGCTTCTTCATCTTTTCTTTTTGCCTAGAAACAGCAACAACAAAAAAAACCAACAAAAAAAAAAAAAAAAAAACAAAAAACAAAACCAAACCAAACCAACAACAACAAAAAAACCACACACACCAAAAACAAACAACCCCCCCAACATAACCAAAAAAAAACCAAACAAACAAACAAAAAAAACCAAACAAAAAAACCCAAACAAACCAACAAACCCCTACTTGTTTTCCTGGTTCAAACAAGGAAAATTTCCCAACTCAACTCCTCCTACTTCTGGGTCATGGAGGAACAGTGACACAAACCACTCTCGGTGGGGTTACTGCCTGCTTTGCACTTCTGCTGGTACCCTGCCACATGGCTGGCTCCTGCCAGCAAAACAAAAAGTTCTCTGCAGCACTATGGACTGTGTCTCCCACAACTTCATACCACATGAGAGAGTAAAGAGACAAACATCTCTGACTAGGAATTGGTCAGTTCCCATGTTATATAAATCCTGAATACATAAATATGATTATAAAACAGAGCTGTGTAAAGCTACAGTGAAGATTGTATAATCTCTGCCCTTATCACCAGAAAAAGTCTCCTCCTTTTTTTTTTCCTAACTCCTATGTGGAAGAGGCTAAAACCAAAAGAATAAACCTGAAACACCAAAGCTCAGTTATGATGAAGGAAAATAATTTACTTTTTGAATAACACTAGCAAGAATCACACAGATATCTTGCTAGGGATAAAAGGCTAATTTCTGCACACACAAAAGAATACAGATACAATGCTAACAACTCAGTAACAGAGAGAGGAGCCCCAGTCCCCTTCCAGGACTGCCCCAGGGAAGCCTCAGCCTCAGGGAGCCAGGTTTTGGGACAGTCATAAGTCTGGGCCACCAGCCAGACCTGGGCAGAGAGATATGTGGCAGCCTCACCTCTGCTGAACTGCTGAATTTGGCAGTTCCAAATGTAGACTATGGAGGACAGGAGATCAGGAACTACCAGTCTTCTCATACAGTAAGGATAATGAAATAAAATAGATACAAACCACTGAAAGATGTCCCAAAGTGTTGGGTTCTGAATCCTCTGCAGTTTGTTGATGCAGTAACCTTTCATTGTCTTCTCAAACAGCCTCTTGATTTTTATATATTCTTGGGAATCAGTGCTGAGCTGTATCAACTGAATATTTTTAAAGCACTAAAAATAAGGTATTACTGAGAATAACAACTCCCAGTCCTTTCAAAGGACTCCTCAACCTTCTCACATCTGCTGAAAAGCCCTTCCACAAAAATCACAAGCTGCTTCTGTTTTTCCTATCAACCCTCTTTTACCATCAGTCCCCATGTGGAAGCACAGGCACCAACTGAGGGAAACCAGTGCACCCCCACACAACTTCCTTTTGAGGGTGCACCTTCATATCAGGACTATCTTTAGCTCAGAGTAACCTAAAGTTAAAATGCACAGCAGCATTCAGGCTGAAGCAGAGTGAAAGTTTCCCCTTAATCTGACACACTAGTCTATTCTGCCCTACAGGGCCAAGCTGCAGTTTACCACAGCAAATAACATCCTGCCCCAAACTGACAGAGGAAATACCACCTTAAGATACAATTAATCTGGTTTATCAGGGGATGAAGTGCCCTGGGAGAGTGCAAAGGACAGGTATGAGCAGCAATGGCCTTTCTTACCCTGTGTGATATTATAGGGGAGATGATACCACTTCATTCTCAGAGAGCCTCCCAGGAAATGCACATCTGTTCTGAATATGAACTGTCAGTCTTGTTTCACATCATAGCTGCTTATTTTACAAGACACACTATTTTATTTAAAAGCTGGTAATATCTCAATTGCCTTGAATTATGGTCTTGGAAAAAAAAACAGTACAGGAGAGAGCTCTCCCCACCCACTGTAGAGCTGAAAAGTCCTACCTTGTACCCAATATCAGGCAGTGCAGTTTGGTCCCACTGTGGAGGATAGACAGGATGTGATAGAGTCATGTTTTGGCTACAGAATAGAAAAAGGAACCAGTCAGCTGGTGATACTCCTAACCAAATCCCCCTTGTGGTGAATCTAACCACGGGCTCTAAAGCAGCCTTCAGGCATCCATTCACAAGCTATAGTTTGTTTTCTTTTTGAATGAACACACCTTAGGTTGAACCAACACTTTAATTGAACCCTCAGCTTCACATACACTCTCTGCTGGTGAGTTGCTAAAGCAGAGACAGCTCTTACTAAAAGAAATCAGTAGCACAAATAACATTTATAGCAGATGTGTTTAAATTAAGCTGAACTTATTTTAGAAAAAGCTACATAAGATAGGGTATCTCAAGTAAGTGCCTCTAATTCACTTTATTTCAATGGATTTGCCTGTTCTGAGTTTTAGTTTATCCTCAGCTTTCCCAGAGATGACATCCACATGCACCACAGCTCTTGGGATTGGCAGTCCCTCGCTCCTAATTGCTGCACAGTTTATTTATTAGTGTTGGGGCATAAATCAAGGAATAAAACTTCCTGGCACAGTTGTGTCAGCCCTATGTGGCCTTGCCTCTCACAGAGAGAGCAGATCTGCTCTAGTGGTCTGTCACAGCTGCCAGAGACTGCCAGCAAACATCCCTCCAGAGAATTTTACAGAAACGTTGTATAATTTACAAATACTGTCACTGCAAAATGTACTGTTAAACCAGTCAGGAAAAGGTATCTAAAAATTAATTTAAGAAATATAAAATTGCATTCTAGGCAGGTAGGAGGAACTTAGCAGAAAGGTGCTGTCCTCTAGAGACACTGTTAAACAATGAATGTGTATTACCTTCCATCTTGTCCATCTTGAGATTCTTTAGGCAGTCGAGTAACACTTCTTTGAGTTTTAAAGAGCACATTTGTTTGGACCATGTCTTGAAAGAAAAACACACTAACTCAATGATAAGATAATTAATTGTCTAGGGACAGGCTCATCCATGTTAAGTAAAAATGAAAGAGGAGGTAGCCCTGAATATTGCATTGTGGTGCCCTCTCTATCACACCCACCCCAGTGCAAATTTCATTCCCACTTGCACTGCTCCTACTTGGAGATCAGCAAGGTCAGCCACCTGCTAGCACAGGCTGTGAAACTTGAAGGCAACCAAGCACCAACTGCACCTGCACTGGTATTCACATCCAGGCTGCTGGCCAGAGAAAACCACATCTGATGGCAGGCCTGTAGCAGGAAAGAGTTTTCAGTGCAATGGGGGCCACAAACCTGACTTTCCTGGCAGCACAGGGCTGCTCCATGGTGCTAAAAGCAAAGCCTGCCCTCCCTTCTTGGTCCTGTAACAATATCACAGAGCACATGCTGTGTGACATGGCTAATTATCCATTGTTTCCTCCTTTAAACACTACTCTTTACTCATGCCAGGAAACATTTAAAGTTTGGAAAGCTAACAGGAGTTTTAAGATGGGTAAATAAATTAGAAACAGAAAAGCATTTTTCATTTTCCCATTTCTCTCTCTATGCAACCAGCCCTAAATTTTTGTTTGCTGCACTGTGCTTTCTCTCCCTGTAAGAAGCTTCCAAGATGTTCAGTATAGGCTCACTTCTTCACCTTTTGACTTTTCAGTGCGTTTTTTTTTTCCCCTGATTTCTCATTCTTCTTTTTCAGGTGTATAAACACAAATGTATAAGCCAAGGTGCCATTTACTCTCAACTCTTCTTCTGAATGTACAATATTGTCAGGTGTGGTTTTTTTGACTAGAGATGCCCAAGTGTAGAAGCTCAAGTGGGGCATGTCAAAAGTTTAGAGAAATTTACCTACTGCTCAATTTCTGCTTGGAGAAAATTTGCAGAAGGAAGAAAAGCTGTTCAAAGAGATGCAGACATAATGTGAAAACCTTCAAGCCAGCTGCACTATGAACTGAAATTAAAACAAGGAGATACTTCACCTGCAAAGTCTAGCTGATACTGCTGAGAACCAGCCCTGAAGAAAATAATACCATTCTTGTCAGCTTGATATTCATTCTCCAGAAATGCAGATGTTACAGTGGCAGTGGCGTGATCTGGGTGCTGCAGAAAGAACAAGGAAATTATATGTGTTAGAAACCACCTTTTGGTTTGGGTGCCACTGTGGGGAAATATCAATGTTTCCCCAGGCCCCTATAGCAGGAGAATGTTTTGAAGTCTCTGTGGCTTCAAGCATTTTGTTCTCCAGAGATGGAGGGGTACCCCATGGAGCGCAGCTACTTCTAACAGCAGCAACAAAAAACCCCACAGCCTGTGTGGTCAGCTCCAGCCAAATGATGTTTGTCAGCTCTGGAAAATGCACCCGCTTCCCAAGCCAGTCCCTTGAAAGCTTTCACAGAGTTCCAGTCCTGCTTTGAGGGACAATTAAGAAGACAATTCCACCCAGGCATTGGAGCAGCACTGCAGGGGCACCCAGCAGTGCGTGTAGAACACACCAGCTGCAGAACAACACGCTCTAAAGAACTCTCCAAAGATGGCTTAACAAAAGCTTTTGGCATGAACAGCAGATGAATTTCACCTCTTTCCCATATTCAATCCACTGGTTGGAATCATCGAGCCAATACCAGACATACTCCATTTTCAGGAGCAGACAGATGAGTCAGGAGACAACACAAGTGCAGAAGAGCTGATGGGCACCTGGCTGCTTGCTCTGCCCTGCATTGGAAAAGAAATCCAAATCAAAGTAGGGGTCTTTTCCAAAACTGTCAAATTGTGCAGTATCCCTGGTCTGATCAGAAATCTATTCACTTCTTAACAAGGGAGACCCCTTTCAGCTGGAAAGTGCAGGTTTGCCCCAGAACTGAGGAATTGGTGTTTGGATGTTTATGGGGCATGGTAAACACCTCAGAAATTACCCTGACCTCTCTGGCTTGGACCTGTGCTACTGATTTTCTCAAAAATGTATCTTCCTAAAAACACTTTTTAAGAAAATACACTTGACACCTGCAGTGTGATGCCATTTCCTGTTTCAGCTATCCCAGTAGTTTCCCAGGTGTGGCAATACCTTCTCCCTTCCCCTCCCCTTGCCTCCTTGCTAAGTGCTGTCAGTCAATCTTATCATTCCAGCAGGGACCTCGTGTGATTGGCAAAAGTTCAAAAGATGCCCCTCAGCCCTGGGGTCATTGGCTCATCCAAGTGTCATTGTCCCCTGAGCCTTCCCCCCCTCCCACCTGGTTGGTGGCTCACCTGACCCTTCCCTCCCCCCACCCCCGGGCTTAAAAGACACGGAGACCATGCAGTCGGCATTCTGTGGAGCTGTTACCACGATTCAGACATATGTGACTTTGGAATAAACTCTGGATTAAACCCTCTGCAGAATCCATCTCCTTTTCTTCTTCACCTAGCCTGGAGCCTTTCCACCAGAGGTAAACTGAGTTTCTACCATGCCTGGACTTGTTCTGAGTGCCTAACTGCAACTTCCAGCCAGACAAAGGTGTCTCTGAGGGGGAACACCGCAGCTGCCACCTTTGGTCCAGCAGCAAGGGTCAGATGAGCCCAGGCACGTTCCACCTGGTAATATTGGGATTAATATTCCAATAGACACGGAGATTCCCCCGCGGCCCACAGAGAAGGCCATGGTGAGACAGCTGTGCCCCTGCAGCCTTTGGAGGACTACAGAGCAGAGATCCACACAGCAGCCCATGGAGAAGGCCATGCTGCAGCATGTGGACAGGCTCCGAAGGAAGCTGCAGTCCGTGGAGAAGAACCCATGCGAGAGCACGTTTATCCTGAAGGACTGCAGCCCATGGGAAATGAACCCTGCTGAAGCATGGGAAATTGTTGAGAATGATGGAGGAGTAGATGGCAAGTCTTTCAGACTGAGGACAACATCCATTTCCCTTCCCTTCTGTGTTGCTTTGGTAGGAGGGGGCAGAAAATTCAGGAATGAAGGAGTGAAGTTGAACCTGGGAATCCATGGAGGGGGGAATAAGTGATCTAATTTTCTTTTCTCACAATTTAAATCTATTTTAATTGGCAATAAATTAACTTCCCCCAAGTGAAGTCTGTCTTGCCCAATGTTCGCCTTGGCTTTATCTCAGTTCATGAATCTTTTTTTCTCCCTGCTGTCCTGTTGAGGACAGGAAGTGAGAAAGCAGCTCTCATTTGCAGGAGGGGATACCATTACTTACCAGCAAAGTCTCCGCTCTGCACTCTATCCTAGACACAGCACCTACAAAGAGAAGAAAATTAAACAGATAGCCACCAATAATTCCAACTCATGGGATTTTACTTTGCTGCCTGCTGTGCTTCACCCTTCATTTAATCTCCCAGTTTTGGACCCAGACAACATTTTTAAATGTATCTCACCAATTTACTGCCCCTACAACATTACCTATCCATCATGGATCACATATCCATAGCCAAAAGCTGCCAACTGTTGATCTTCCAAGGGTCTGTGACAGAGCTACTCTGAGCTGCCTGAAGAATCTGAACATGATATCGAAACAGAAACTGGAAATGATCATGTATCCAGCTCTGACGCCCTTTGTACTTTGGCAGGGATCAAGGGTATTCAGAGCAGGCCAATGAGGAGAAATCATTACAGGAGCAGCTCCCTCATAGAGTTGTTTACAGTGCAAAGGTCCCCAAAACAAAGGCTTGGCAGCCCCACACTGCCAGAACAAAGAGCAAGGAAGAGCCTGGGTCCCCTTCACAGACAGACCTCGTTCCAGCGCTGCCTGTGTACACAGCAACACCAGCCAGACCTGTTCCTAGAAAAATGCTCCAAACTATTCTTCTCTCCCACTGCAGGGCGTTCAAGAGATCCAGCACTACCAGGAGATTTTTTGGACATGGCTGTCCCTTTTTTTCCCCCTCTGCACAGCACAATAATGCTGCTGCTATTGGCATGGCTGAAGAATTTGAAGTTGGCAGATTTGAAGGGTGGAATTTGAGGAGGGAGGTGGGGAGCGGGGAAATGGAAAGCAGGAAGTGGGGTGGGATGATGTTTCCAGGCAGCTTTTTTTCACTGCTGCCCAACTCTCTCTTCCCTCTATCCCCACTCCAGATAACCCCTGCTAATCCCTGCCAGCTCCCCTGCCAAGACTTGGGGCTCCCAGTCTGCCCTGATCACATGAGCTTGCAAATCTGTCCCCTTGTGACATTCTTTCCTTTTCACATTCCAGCATTTCTGCTCCATGCTGGGATTCTCCACTAATCAACTAACCCCAACTAGAAATAAACACAGGTGAAACATGTCAAAAGCAGACAGAAATGTTTTGCCAGCAAGGGAGGCAGTGTCCTTCACATTTTGCTGAAGATTTCGCTACATGGTCTTGTGCAACTCTGCATTTGCTTTTTATATCTTAACAGGAATAACTTTATACAGAGAAAAATTTATACTTAAAAAGCAGCTTCATGCCACCTTTTCCCTTACACAAGAAAAAAAGATGAATGAATGAAGATACAAACACAGTATGACAAAGTGCAAGCAGGTAACCCTCCAGCAGACCTGAAAGCCAAGCCCACAAGCTATGAAAACCTGAACTTCCTGTGTGTCCAACCCTTCCCTCTCAGCCGCATCCTGGGACAGCTGTCAGAGCCCAGCATGTGCCACTTCCCTGGCACAGTTCTGTCCTTGGGCTGCCCAGTCACCACCCTCAGGAGCTGAGGGCATCAGCCTTGTGCTTGCCAGGCTGGATGAACCTACTTAACCCTTGCTCTGCATGGCAAAGGTGCCCCAGGTGCAGCAACACCTTCGAAAGTGAGCCAGAGCTGGCTGTAAGGGTGAGCAGAGCTGTGAGAGCTCCCTGTGAACTGCCCACAGCACATCTGTACCTCGCTGTCTCCCTCGCAGCCTCTCCGTGGAGCACGGGTGCTTCTCTGCCACAGACCCTTAAGGAAGTGGGGCTGAGTAACATTTCCTTCTGCTGGTTGCGACAGACGCATGCGCATCTGCCAAGCACAGCCCAGGGCTTTGGCAGCTACAGCTGCAAAATCAACGTCACAGCAAACCAGCAGAGTTTACCCCTGCTTTTGGGTTCCTGTTATCGTACTTACCTAGAGCCAATTCTTCTCAGCCTTCCAGTGGCTGGGGATATTCAGCACCTTCTCCTTTCTATAAGGAGCAGCTTCTCTTGAACATCATTCTTGGAAAGCCAACAGCTGGCGTTGCCTTGCAAAGTGGCTCCCGAAATCTCAGTGCAGGAAGTGGGTTTTGTTCATCCAGCTCTCCCCAGGGTTGTGTGGGCACTGCTGGGGGGTTTGCAGCAAGCAGAGCCACACTGAGCCTCACAAACCTGTGTGTGCTGAGTGCAGAGCCCTGCGAGACAGGCTCACTCAGCCCTCGGAGCTCTGCGCCGTCCCAGGTGTTTGTGTTCCTGCACCTTGAAGTCTGAACCTCCTCTCTGCTCTTCCCCACACTAATCAGACAAGGCTTAGGAGCTTTCCAGTCTGACCTCCAGCCTTTCAGAAGCTGACAACATTTCCCAGCAGAGCTCTGAGGCATAAAGCTTAACAGCATGTCAAGTAGTCTTAAGATGCAAACTTGTTAAGCCAAAAGCATTTCTTTGACTTTTTTTTAAATCTCAGATTGTGTTCAGTTGAACTGCCCAGAACATTTTTCTTTGCTGGTGTTCCAGTCACACCAGATCAGTAGTGGCTGAAACACATAAATCTCTGAGTTTCCAGAAAGGGTTACACTCTGAGTGCATTCTATAGACATAGCATTAAAACAAACAAACCAACTCAACAACAACAAAACCCCAGCACACACAGGCAAAAAACCAAACCAAAACAAAAAAAACAACACCACAAATGTGATTATGAACTCACTTTCTTTCATTTCCGGCCATCCTTAAAGCTCTTAGACCCACTGAGGCCTAAGTGCTTCAGTAGACATGAGACAGGAGCTTTAGGAAGAGCATTCTGCCTTGGTAGAAAGTGTTTACATATCTTTGCTGAGAGCAGCACATCATCCTCTCTAAAAGCAAACACCTCTCTGCAAGCTGGAAACTTGGGCTCACTGTAAACTGCTGTCTTCTGAACATCGTATTTTTTATTTTTATCCCTTTCAATTCCAATGTCATCTGTGGAGCTGTTGAACCTCTGATTTCTCAGACATGGTACTATATCTGTCTGCATTCCCAGTATGTGGGAATGGAACAGGTCTCAGAGCAGTCTTCCTATGTATAGCCCTGCAAGATCATATTCCTGCACAGTCAGCAGAGGTAACCAAGGGTGGTTTCCCAGCACATGTCAAATGACTTATCGTTTATAAAGAAACCATGGTCCAGCATGAAGCATTACTTGGTTCCTCCCAGGAATTTCAATTCTTGTTTGCTTTTTCTCTTCAGAGGAAATGGACAAAGAAGGGACTTTTCACCCTTTTTCTGTGCCTCTGTGACATGCAGCAGCTCCGTTGTAATTTCAGACTACTCCAAGGTTTGGTGTGGGAGTCCTGATGCTACAACACGTGCGCACTGTGCTCACATGGGTATTGCAGCCTGGGACCAGGCTGGCAGTACCTCATGCTTTTACCTTAAGATGTGTAAAATCCCTCAAACCAAAGTGGGTGGACCCAGGAAATATTGGGGTGATTGAGTTCACCTGGTTCTGCAAGGTCTTCTGCAGGTTGGTCCCCCAGCCACCCATACTGGGTCCTGGTGCACCACTGGGTGCTGTGGGAAGGTGTGCCAGGTGGTTCAGCTTCAGGAAAGCCTGGCACGAGGAGGGATTGGCTCTTGTCTGGGATTCTGGAAGCATTTCCAGATCTCACTTGAATCCATTCTATCATTTAAAGCCAGTAACTTCTCCTATAGGGTGTGATGGTTTCTGTTGTGAGGATTTTCCCAGTGAGACTGTATTTCCTGTTGGACAATGTCCAGCGGCTTGAAAATTAAATTCTTGGAGGGTAGTGGGGAAACAAGCCCTGCAACCACACTGCTGCTGTCCCAGCTTAATTCAGCACAGGAACAGGAAGTAATCACTACAAGAATAATAATTCTCAATTGTTTTGAAAACAACCCAACTTTAGTTCCAAAATTTTACATGTTTTAGTAGGTTACATTGGATTTATAAATGGTACTTTGTTTTTATTTTAAGTACATAAATGTTAGATACAAAGGATTTAAAAATGCTCCACATTCTGCTGTTCCTCTTTCCAGCAGTCATTAGAGGAGCCTCAGCATGCTACTTCCCATCTTTTAGGAACCAATTAACAATTACGTGATTGTAAATAGGTAATTGCTGTATTATCTGGACATAACATTGCCACATTAATAATGTAATAATGTAAACCAAAGTAATCCAATAACGGAAAGCTTTCTTATGCCATTAGTTCAAATGAGCATTTATGGATTAAATCAGCAAGTCATGCGCAAGTTAAAGCCTGGATGTGAAGTCACTCATGTCTTCTTACAGCACCAGAAGATGCATTTATTCAGGAATCTGCCCAAGTCTCATCAGTGGTCCTGTCCAATTAAAGGAGGAATTGTATTTCACTGGAGCTAGGCCAAATTCTGAGTTTTCAACTTCACTGGTAAGGAGTGGGTCTGGGAAGCTGGGGGAGGGACCAGGTTCTCTCCTGCCATATTCTAGTTGACATTAAACTGATGATTTTAAAAATGCATTTGCACATTTAAAAATTGAATTTTAGTTTTCTGAAATTACAAGTTGAAAGATTATTTCAAGGCTAAAAAACTCATTCTGCTTATACAAAAATCAAAGCAAAACATTCTGACTTTACTTTGTTAGTACTTGAATTTCAAATATCTTCTCATTATCTCAATCTGCAGTTTCTGGTGGACAAAATTTTGTCCCCCTGTATTCCCCTTTCCAGTTCATCTGCCTTATCTCTCATTAGCTCTCCCCAACAAGACTGCTGTAGTGGTTCTGTTTGAAACTTGCATTTGGCTTCCATGTATTGGATTCTAAGTTCTGCAACATGCCCACTTCCTCTGTTTGCCAAGCCAGGAAAACAAAATACTGTCTCTGTACACACACACACACACACACACACACACACACACACACAATTTTTCTCAGGATTGGGCTAGGCTGCAAAATTAGGATCTTGGTTTCAAAGACACTCTGCAGGCAAAGCAAGCTCATTTCAGAGAACTAGTTTGCTCTTCTGAAAAAAATAAAAGGGCAGGAACAGATCCCAGTTGGCAAGCTTAGGAACACTTGCAACAAGGTTTTGGCTCAGTCATCCTCAGTTGCACTGACTGAAAAGAATAAAAGCATGGACTGCTTTTGGTAGGATCAAAGGTGTCAAAAATGGTGTAAGTAGATTTTTATTGTCTTCTGTGGGTTTTCATGGTTTTCTCAGTAAGTCTTGATTTCTTGTTGGACAACTTCCAGCAGTAACTGTAGTTTGTGTGTAAGATAATCTGAAAAGGTGGGAAAAAAAGGAAGGAAGCTTAGTGCAGAGGCAATCCTGAGACATGGCTGAAAATCAGAGCATCAGCACTGATGGCTGGAGCACTTTATGTTGGCAGATCACTGTATCTGTTTCCTTTCTTGCTACATGTTGTCTTCTATTGAGTGGTTAGTGATGCATCTCCATCCAACATCAAATCAAAAGAAAATAAGACTTGGAACAGAAACAACAATTTAAACTCAAACCCGGGCTCTCATTTCTGAAAAAAACCCTTCTGCCACCATGCCTACATCCAAAGGAAATCTGTACTACACACTGCCTGGAGTGGAGATGTACTTCATTTCCATGGCTACATTTGTACCCAAACCATCCTGGCCTCTTCACCAAGCACACAGACCTCTGGCAGTACTCTTCTCCTAGCAGTCCTCTCCCCAACCTTTCAGCAAGCAAGTTTGTGCATGGGGTTACAGCATCTACCTGTAGCCCCTCCATCCTAACTTTTTGTCTTTCTGCTCCATGTCAGACAAATTTCACCCAGAGCTGGTGATCCCAAAGACATGATAAAGTTTAGTAGGTACTAGGGCTGGGGTGGGAAAGCGACCCTCTCTGTTCCCCCTGTTGGTAGACCTCAGCCTTGTCTTTGTTAAAACAAATTTGCCTGTGGAGGCTGTGCCTGTGGGAAAGACACCAGAGTGATGCCAGCAGTCATGATTTAGGTTTCATGAGGTCTGTTGGTCAAGGAGCAATTTGCATCAGAGGTGAGCCCTGGCAACAAACCAGCACCCTGACCCTTGGGCACGTTTAGGTCCACAATACTGAAAGTGAAATGCATACTTACAAAACAGGTTGCGGCAGCGATCGGACATCTGCCTGTGAATGATGAGGTAGTAGACTGGAAAACCACTCAGAACTATGGTGCATCCAATGCTGATGTTCACAGGGTCTGAGTAGAAAGACATTGCCACTGTGAAGAGGCAGATGATGGTAAAAGAGACAGGAACAAACAAGGGAACCTGAGGAAAAGAGCACAGGAGACTATCAGGGAAAACTGGTGGCCGTAGCCGATCAGACTCTGTTCATGCCAGCACACGCTCTATCCATTTCTCCGCCTAAAGAAAATTAGAATAATCATATCCTGTCCTGCAGAATGCTTCTGTACTGTCAGACTGCAAAAAACTGCATCAGCTTCAGAGCCCAGTATGCCCTGTGAGGTGCATGCCTCCTATATTCATGTGCACCAAAATCAAAACCTCACTTGCAACTGGAAGCCAAGCAGGGGGAGAAGCTGCCTACAGCCCACAGCTCTGTGAATGTCCTGCACCTGTGCATGCCCAGGCACACACATACCTGCGTGCCCCCTAAGGCAACCACTGAGGGAATATCTGAAGCCAAGAAAGAAGTGACACTTTGAATCAAACTGATCTTTGCTTATAAACCCATGACTCATGTTGACTGCCTCCAGTTTGCCTGAGACTTATGCTGATTAAACCAAGACAAACCAGACTGCCTATCCCTATCTCTGTAGTACCTGCACCAAGAATTTCAGCTTCAGTGACACCATGGTGAAAATAAAAGCAGCACTCAGCACTTCAGCTGTACCTTATTGGATGAGCCAATTCATCTGGGTTATTTGGAGAGCAAATAGGAAGACTGCAATAAATAATAAAACTGTGAAACACTCCTTCTGTCTCTGGATCCAAACTCTGCCAAGCAACTCCTTGCCATGGCTGGTGGAATGAAGGAGCTGCTCTCATATAAGGTGACAATCTTTACCAGTAATAAAGATTGTATTTTGGATACTCAACATGCCAAGTTGGAAGAGAACAGTTGCTCTAGGTATGGCAGCCATCCAGCCATCAAACTTAGGTACTCTTGTCTTTCCAGCCAGAGCATCCTCTGCCAGCCACTCCGACATGCACACACGCTGCACATCTGCTTGAGAGGTGTGCGAGCGGACTGCTCCCTCCTCTTTCGGGTGTTTTCCCACCGTTTTTAACTCAGAATGCTACAGAGAGAGCGAGTACCAGCGCTGTCACACGCGTGCCACGCTTTGCTGTCCCCCGGGCAGCGGCAGGCGACAGCCCGCGGGCGGCCACTAGAGCGCAGCACGGGCCCGCGCCACCTGCGCGCAGCCCTTGCACAGAGCTGATGAAAACCAGGGAAAAGGCGGGGGAAACCAGCCGAGCTGACCAGAGGGCCAGTGTTTCCCACCCTCGTTTAATCAGCATTTAGGAGCCGCTAGGAGTCTGAAAACCAGGGCAAAATCTCAGCATCTGAAACCATCAGCAGTGCCAGCCACTAATAAATCTCCCCTCAGAAGATTGGTTTGAAAGAAAAACTAAACTAAACTTATTCCGTTTGGTTCTGGGGGAGTATGCAAGTGCAGCCAACCAACAAACTGGGAAGCCTCAAGGTCTCTGCTGAATGCAAAGACCGAGAAGAAAAATGACCCCAAACTTTGCAGGAGGATGCAACCCAGCTCAGAGAGGACCCCTGCGAGCTGCAGGAGGCGTTTCTGTCCCCCGAGCTCCTCACTGCCCAGTGCCCACAGCCCCAGAGGTCCTCTCTGTTCCCGGGAGCTGCTGCCAGCAGGTACCACGCAGGGGCGACCAGATCAGGAGCAAACTGCACCCGCCTCAAGCACCGCCCCAACCCAATGCCTTCTGCACATTTTCCGGCAGTGGGAAAGGTGCCCAGCATCCCCTGCTGACATGAGGGGGGATCCCAGCACCCAGCGGAGTGAGAAAGGCCACAGGAGTGACCCACTGCTTTACATGAGACAGTATTTCTACACCAGCAGATGATTCCTCCCCAAGTCAGGTTTGCTCCCAGGACCCCTCCACCCATGCTCCTTTCCCCCCAAGCCTGACACCTTCCTGCTTCTCAGCTAGAGCTGAGACTTATCTGCCACTGAAATAACATCCAGGCAAGAATCCCTTCTTGTAGGCCCCAAGAGATAAGCCAGAGAACTTCTCTCTGTACTTCTCCCAGTTCCTAGCCTGAAACTTTGTCCCTTGTAGCAAGCAGTATTCTGACAGATGCATCTGGTGAGCCCATGTAGAACTAGCTTTATAGGATTTATCACATCTGGCTGTTTGGGCACACCAACCACTTTCAGGAGCTCCCCACAGACATTACCAAGCATCAGAGACTGAAACCCCTTGGAGCCTAAAGGCAACCATGGCCATGTGATGCTGTAATTATAAGCAAATCAAGGAGAGGGATGGCAGGGCTGCAGGTTCCTGGCTGCCAGGTCCGTGCTGTGCGTTACCTGGAAGGGGCTGTGCAGCTCCGGGTGACGGCAGCGATGGACGATGAGCCCCAGGGTGGCCAATCCTATGAACAGCCATCGGGAAAAGCTGAAGAAGTTCAGTAGGTGGTAGATGTCTCCAATGCACACCATGGCAGTGACCAAAGGGAACTGAGTGTTTTGGACATGAAATGCAGTCATTACAGCCATGGATCACCTCCTCCAACCCCCCTGCAGCTACTTCACAGCCCCAGCATTTTGGAGGTCAGAGAACTTTACAAAATAGTGTCACAGGCTGAAGGCAAAAGATTAAAGGCACTCATCTGTAGTGCTGCAGAAAAGAGTGATCATTCCAAGATCAGCAGCATCTTCGATGCTTCATGTCCAAGCCAGGGCAATTAAAACATGCATGATCCAAAAGCCTGTACTGCTGGTACACAGGCTATCTACAATGACATCTGCTAAGGTTTTAGCAGCTCAGCCAAGCTGCAACAGGTGCTACAGTACAGCTGGGATGGAGCTAGACCATTGCCACAAAAAAAAACCCTGAAGAAACCAAAACACAAGACCAGACCATCTCTACAAATGCTCATTCTCTGCATTTCCACCACACCTGGGAATTTTAAATTTCCAGATAGCCAAAGCCTGGCAGAGCTATTTTCATAGGGCAATATCAAGCAGCACCTGTGGCAGATGGTAGGGACTGTACTTTTTAAAAAGGTGTGTAATGTTATAAAGCAGGGACTTCAAGGTTGTACATTTGGATACCACTGCTGGCTCAAGGGGATTTAATACTTTGCAGCCATTTCCTGTATCCTGCCTTCTTTATTTTTCAGGGAGAAATTTAATGTCCCAACACCCTCTAAAACTCCTCAGTTTATCCAGTCCTTGCAAGAAAGCCAAGAGAGCAAAAGAACAGAGCGTGTCACACACAGCCAGATCTCCTTACCATTAACATGACAGCAGGAAGGGGGGTATGCCTTCGAATGTGGATCATGGAGAAGAGAGGAGGCCACTGCCCTTCCCTGGAAGCCACAAACAGAGTCCTAGGAAAAGACAGGGAGCCCTGTACATTAACATTCTACATCCACATTAGAAATGAGATGAGTCACTGGACTGACCTGAGGCATCAAGGCATCTGCTCCCTTCCCCAGCACAAGTCTGCTGCTATTCAAGGCCACAGTTTTGCCTCTAGCTGCACTTTCAGAGAAAGTTTGGGTTAGGTTGGAACCTCCCCCCCCCCGCCATGGACAGGGACAGCTTCCACTAGACCAAGTTGCTCAGAGCTCCACTTTGGGGGCATTGGGAAGAAAACCAAGGCTGAGTTCCCACAGCTCTGCCAAGACCAGTTCAGTGCAGTTCAGAGCCCTCCATCAGAACCACTGGCAGTGTCTCCTTGGGTGCTCATCTGCAGAGACCTTGGGGCAATCCAAAGTGACCAAGAATGAACTCAAGACTGGAAACAGGAGTAAGAAAGTCTCTTGCCATCCAAAAAGGAATTAATCTTTCCAGTGAAAAGGAAGTGGAGGGGGTCACAAACTTCAATTCTTTATAAGAGAAACTGGTGAGTTTATGAAAGGGGATTGTCAGCTTTGAAGCCTATATTCATATATGTACATATATAGAAAAAATAAAGTGCAATCTCCTCAAATGACAGATTATTTCCAATCCTCTGGTCAGATGTTGGAAAATACAGTTTGTCATACTGCCAAGAGACCAGCTACACACAAGAACAGCTACAAAATGAGAGCAGAGAGTTCCTTGTTTGCATCCCTCCTTTGACTCGTGAGAGAGCAATTAGGGAGAAGACAATCACATCCAATTTTAGAAATTTAATATCCTCAAACAAACCATGCCAGAGCATCAGCTGGGCTGAAGCAGGGCCCCAAGCAGCTGGGGCACAAGTGTACAACTGGTTTTATTGCTGTCTCTGTGGCTTTGCAGGGGTGTGGCTGGCAGGCAGCCAGGGAGGCCCTAGCAGTGTTTATATGGGCTTTCTGCAGTGATTATGTTAATGATGCCAGGATGGGGGAGAGAAGGTCAGTAGGGGACACTGAGAACCTCTGTGTTGTCCAGAGACTTCTCATCCTCAAAGAAAACCACTATCTGGAGCAGCTAATGGGAAGGATCGTCCACACCTGTATTTAATATCGGACTTCAGAGTAGTGGATCAGATAATTCATTCACTTTCAGGCTATGAGACATTCCTTTCAGCTCAACTGATTTTTCCCTTTGCAATCAAAGCTGTGAAGCAAAACCCACTGCAGAGAGTTTGCTCAGCTCCACAGGACCAGCACAACCTAAGTATGTTGCTCATAAGGCCTGCCCTCCTCTCCAATTTCAAGGCTCCCATAAGGACATGGAGTGTGGCAGACGGTGAAGCTGGCAAGTTTATTTTCCATGGGACAAAGATTTTCTTACTGCTATAACAAGACTTCTTGAACCTTGACTATTGCTTTAGGAATAGCCCATCCCAATGACATTTCACTGACTTCAAAGCAAAGTTCTCAAGGGAGAGTTTGCCTAGAGAGCCTCCCAACAGAGGGACCCTATGCCCCCCAGCAGCACAGCTGGGTGAACCGAGTGGAAGAAGACTCAGTCTCACTGAACAGCTGCCAACATCAACAAAGCCTTTAGTTCACCAGAAACACTGACATTTCACTTTAAAACTGGGGATTTAAACTGAAGGGTAGGGGAGAAGATAAAAATCTTTGTTTGTGACCGGTGCTGGGTACCAAGGTCTGGACCTGGTAAGAAATAGAAAAGGTAGTCTCTTAGCCAAAAGGGACCATCCTGTAGCTGACAACCTGGGAGTCAAAAGCCTTATTTTTCTCACAAGAGTGGCTAAAATGCCACTGTGTGGATGGGTAGTTGCATAGGTTGGTGATGCTTCCCTCTGATTCAGTGAGCCAAAAGCATAATAGACCCTTAGGGATGTGACCTTGAAAACGTGAAGATTCCTCCATTCATGGTTCCAAAGCAGGACAGTGCGACAAGGACAGGGACCACGGAGATCAGGCTTTTGAAGGCTCGCTGCACAAAGCTCTGGAGAAAGAGCAAACATGACTTTAGGGAATATGTGGTGATCTCTAGGTGACATCAGGGTCAAAAAAAGGAGATTTCTTCCATTGAAGGAGTAATATAGAAGTCATAAATTTCACCTTTTCTACTGTCATCTGCAGGTTACTTTTCATTATCTTTTAGGCACCACAACAAGAAGAATTTACTGTTGCCCAGTATTCCAGAGAAATTACAAAGCAATAAAGCATTTTATAGGAAAATCATCTCTGAAATGCTTGCCATGACCACAGCACAAGCTGGCCACACTGGGGAGATAACAATAGCAATAACAACTCACCACAGCCACAGCAGGAGAAGCCAGAACATCTTCTGTTCCCAGGACTGTGTAATAGGAGACGTTGGTGAGCATGTATCCCACAATTACTGTGATCACAGACACGATGACAGCCAGGGGGATATTTCTGCAAGGAAGGGGAACACACACACACAAAGAACAAGCTGCTATCCCTTGTTATGCACAGTATTACTGCAGATTTTATCTGGTGGTACAATTGATTGCAGTCAGGTGAACCCACAAACTTATTCCTCCTGCACTGCACTTGGGAAAGGTGTGGGAGCCCCGAGGCTGGTAACCCAGGACAGCTTCCTCCCAGCCTTACCGTTCAGGTTTGACCAACTCTTCGCGCACAAAGCCAGTCTGAAACCTGCACGATGGGAAGAGACAGGGTGAGAGTCTGAGTCACGCTGAGGGCACCTGCGTGCTGCCCGGGACGTGCCCTCCCATCGCACCTACCAGCCGGAGTATGCGAACATGCCTGCATAGAAAGCCAGGGGGAGCTTATCCAGAACCAGCGACTGCCTGTCAAAAGCATCCTGGAAGTTCTCGGTGTGGCCTGCAGAGGAGATAAACAACGGAGACAGAGCAGGAAAACGCAGAGACAGGCTTCCTTCCCTGTTGGATAACATCCCTTGTACCTCTTGCCCAGACCTGGGAAGAGTGTTTGTGATTTCCTTGGAGAAGGGTATTCAAATTCATTTCATTGCTTTAACTTCAGTGTTGTTGCTGATATGTTTACTTTCCTACAGTGACATTAAAAAGCAAAAAAAAAATCTATCCCTTGTCCAGCTAGGGTAGGCATTTCAGGAGGGGCAACAACAATAGCTAGCTGTTTCCAACAGACCCTGATGTGGGAACAGGAGATCATGGAGATGAGCAGATCCATGCTGTCCTTTCCTTCCTTCAGTCCCAAAATTAAGTTGTTGGATTGACCCCCATGTTCAGTCCCCAGCCCCCTCAGCAGCTGGAGACACACTCCCCTTTGATGTGGTGCAGCCAGCGAGGCAGCTAACTCAGCTCTCACTGTGCTCCCTCCTGTTCCTGCTGCTGGAGCACTGACCCCAGCCCTGTGCTGGCCAGAGCATGGGAACCAGGCTGGAGGAGGGGATGGGAGCAACACCTGCCAGTCTGACCCACCACCACTCACCCACAGGAAAGGACAGAGGGCAAAGCAGATAACATGTCCAAAGTAAAGGTGTCTCAGATATTTACCAACTCCCCTAATTTTCCTTCAAGTTCTCTGCTTGAAACAACAAAGCAAAACTTAACAAAAAAAAAATCAAAGTCAAGATTTTCTCTAAATCAAAACAAAAGGATTTAGGGAAGAGAGCAGTTCTGAATGGCCTCTCATTCAAACATAGTCAAAAAGAATTGCATTCCCAACATTTTCAAATCCAGGTAACCCCAGGTTTGTTACCACATCTATGTTCAATTTTCATAACAAACTCTCTTTAAGAGGTGAGAAGCTTTCCTAGTGGGGCTTTACCAGGCGAGGTGTGACATGGCATGGAGCACATGGAGAAAGTCAGGCCACTTCTGTGGAGGTGCTTCTGCAAGGAGTTCAGTGATGAGATTTGGGCACATGGGTTTGAAACGCTGGCCCAGCAAGTCTCTAACATAAGCCTGAGCCAAAGAGAAGGTAATGGCAAAGGAAAGGACAGAATTGCAATAAAAAAAAGGCAGCACAAGGCATAGGAATCAGGCAAAAATATTTAAAAGTGCAAAACTGGTTTTTAAGCACAAAAACAAAAAAGGAAGTCAATTTGAAAATAGGTTTGAAGAAAACTAACCCAAAATATAGGAGTGGGTCTATTGGGGTACTTTTTTTATGTTCCAAAATGATGGCTGGTAAGTGATGGTGCATGAAAAGGATTTATTGCCTTCAATGCATTAATGAGCAATTTACAGTCCCCCGTGAGTCACATTAAATACAACCTGTCATACTGGAGTCTCTTGGTGAATTCTCCCTCCAGATGTCACCTGCATTTATCCTCCCCACCAGAGGATGGGTGCCAGGGCTCCAGATTGTCATTTGAAGGCATTCCTAACAATAATGGCTGGGGATTCCTAGCTGCAGGGCAGTCCTTTAGTTCAGAAGCCAGCCCAAGGGGAGCTTTGCATGTTCAAAGGAGCTTTGCATGTTCAAAGACATCAGAAAGAAACATGAACACGGAGCCCATTGCCTGTGGTGTTTTCTCTGCAGAAGAAGGTAATAGCATGAAGAGGGAGCAGGCTTCATCCCTTGAGTGGGAATGCCTTGGGCTTTTCTATAAACTGAGGCTTGGATTAAAGCCAATACTCTTGTATGGTTCACAGAAGATCCTACTGGTAGGGTTTTTCTCCCCCACTCTGCATACGGGCATGAAATCCTGTACCAAGTTCATTGTAAATTCACTGAATTACCACCCATCTCAATCTGGAGGTAAAAAACATTAGCTTGTGCCACAGAAGGGTTAGAGATGCCATTACCAGGGCCCAGCTGAGGGCTGGTAACTCATTATACAGCTGTGATCGACACAGGGGATGCTGTCACATATCCCAAATGTCCATTTAATATGTGCTGCTTTGGAAAAAGATTTTGAGCTATTCTGGAAATAGGCAAGTCTAACTCCAGAGGAAGGTTAGGGTGACCTGGGTAGGCTCACATATCCTCTGGCACTAAGACCCACTAAATTTTGGAGAAAGCACCCTCCAGCCAGGTGCATCAGCCCAGTGCAATGATGCAGCTTGTGCCAGCTGTGCCGGTCTCAGCTCCCAGCTAATTCACATTGGCACATGGACAGAGAAAGCTCCTGCCAGCTGAGTGAGCACCACACTTGTCACTTGGCACTGATAAAAGCCATGACAGGGGGCACATCAAGCACCCTCCTCAGCCATAGGAGCAGCAACACCTACCCTGGGCCAGCAGCATCATCCCTGGCACGATGATGAGTGCAAGGGCCAGGAGTTTGATGACGGAGAGAGCTGTCTGCAGCCGTGCGCTCCAGGTGACGCTCCAGGAATTGAGGGTCAGGACCGTGTCTGGAGAGGAAACACCACTGCTACAGCTGCAGCCTGAGCTCAACACACACAGGAAAAAATACAGCACCTCTCCCTGCCCTAGGGATGCTGAGGGAAGGTTGCATCTTTATGCCTTAGAGAGGATGCCTGGGATGAGAGATGTCAGGAAACATTGGTGCAGCATACAGTGTTTAAAGAGGGAGCTGACTTACACTCCTAAAAGGGAGCAGGAACCTGGTTGCTGCTGGGTGATCCACACCTGCCTGGGGGAAAGGTGTGGGACATGTCAGCAGCTCACTTCACAGCACTCCCTGTGCCAGTCCACACCAGTCTGGAGCAGGCAAGAGAGCTTCACAAGCTGGATGCACCAGGAGAGGAGTCCAAAACCTCAAGCCTTATACCCACAACTCCTGTGGCTTTTGCACAATTACACATGGAGAGTTTCTTCTCCCGCACCTGGCAGAATCCCCCTACCCTAGGGCTCCAGCTGGTCAACAGGGAGGCCCATTCCACTTCCTAGAGAATATAGTGGCCCAACACCATCACCTTGAATCGGAACATTTTAGTTAGCTGAGGAGGTAAGACAGGACCCTTATCCCACAGCTGTCCAGGAAATAACACCTCTGAGTGCTCCTAGTCTAGGGTAGAGAGGCCAGGATGGACAATCCCATAAATGTCAGTACTTACAGTAGCCCAGGAGAGACACGAGCTTCACTGCAGGGACAGGGGCAGCACAGGGGGCGAAGAACGGCTCCAGCATGTAGCGCCCAAATGCCAGGGAAACCACAGCACTGTTGGCAGGCCTGGAGAGGGGAGTGTGGGGGGAACAAAGCACAAACTGCTCTGAGCATGGTTGGAAAATGGCATGAGGTAAAACTGCACAAAACTTAGGAAGGGGAGCAAGTTTCCCCACCTGGCTTAATCCTCTCACCCATGCAGATGGTGAATTCCCATCGAGTTTTTCTCATAGGTTTTTCTCATGGGTTAAAAACCTCTTGCTGCAAAATTAATTTCCAACTTGAAAGCACAAGTTGAGATTAATCATATTGAGCAATGCAAGTGTAGTTCATATGTTCTGCCTCATCTAAGCTTACATGAAGGATACAGGTTATTGAGAGGTGAGGACTTCCTTTTTAATGTTAAAAAAAGAAGTAGTTCACAATTTTATAAATTATTTAACTTGGGGATACGCCAGGAAGTTGTCTCCACTTTCTGAATCTGAAGAAACCAAAAAAGTTTCACACTGAAAACAGAAGATCTGAAATAAACCTGGCATCTCTTGTCAGTCTCTGAAATATACCGCAGCTCTTGGGGGATAGGAGCTGCCAGGGGAGAAAAGATATATTATTCAAGTACAGAACACATTCAACATTTGTAACTACTTCCACATTGTGTCTTCTTCCTTTTATCACTGAAAAATCTTTAAAAATCATTCAACTCTTTCCTTTACAAACTGCCTGGACTGTTACCCGGCACCATAACTTTTGGTATTTTAAATTATCACTGCATCCAGGAAGAGGTAAGCAAATAAAATCTCTTACCTGATAGCAAAAAACTCTGCCCACAGGAATAAGAAGCTTGGCAGAGGCCCTAGTGTCTCCAAAATGTAGATATAATGTCCTCCAGACTTGGTGATTCTTGTTCCAAGCTCTGCATAACACAAGGCACCTGGAAATGTTCAGGTAGAAGTGCACCAAGTAAATAATCCCAGGGATTTTCCCTTTTCTGTGTGATTTTTCAGGCATTGAACAAATCCATTTAAAATAAATAGTGAATGAGAGGAAGAAAAAGAGGTTTAATAGAACCACTTTTCTCTATATTTGTGCACTACTATGGTTTGAAGTAAGTTTTGAAGTAATTGACTTACCTGTCAGGTGGAAAGAAATTCTCTATTTTGTGGTAATGTTACATTTCCATGGAAGCTCTGAAGAAGAGTGTGTGATAGAAATGCTGCACAGAGCTACAATGGGTTTCCTTTGAAAGATACCCTGGATTCTTGCTTCTCCTCACTGTTAGACTGATGAAATGGTGCTTACAAAGCAACTACAGCAGCTCAGCCACAAGCCCTGGCTGAAGTGGTCATTTAAATCATGTTTTTTGATCCCAGGCCACATTCTTGTGTCCTTATCTTGCCTCTTCACATAAATCCCTTCCCTCCTTTGAAGCCAGTGGTGACATGGCCATGCCTCCAAGTCCCACGGCAATCGTGGCATATTCAGGTCACGCAGGATGGTGACAACCTCAATGTTTCCTGCCTCCCTGTTGGAAAATTCGTGCAGAACTCCTGTTCAAAGCATCAAATATAGGCAGAGAGCCCATCTAGTTTATTCCAGTGGGTCCCTTTAAATGCTTCAAGTATTTAAGCATTCAAGCATTCATGTATTATAAGTATGTTGCTGAACTCATGGAATGGGACTTGTATATATACCCCACTTGAAAGAAAAAAAAGCACAAAAGAAAGCAGGTCTTTTAAATATACTCCAAAAAAGTGTCAGAGAAATGATCAGGGGAGGTCATCAAGCTGATAAAGGAGAAGAACAACCTGACAAATCCAGCAACAAAATGCAATCACTTGGTAAAGAGGCTCCCCAGGCCCTTCCAGGAGAGTGTATCAAAGGATGCTGTACAGAGAAAAACCTTTACAAGTGCAGAGCTTGGCTATGTGATTACACATACATTACACACACACATTCTCATTTACTGCTCTGCTTGGTTAAAAGAAACACCATGCCCACATTATACTGTCAGCTTTTCTTTAAGCAGAAGTGTATAATTCACCAAACAGCCACTCACAGTTGCAATGTGAAATACTGGTACACATATGCTAAGAGCAGGAACAACTTGTTGCCCTATTAACAATCAAATGTCTCAATTTCAAAATTTGCATGTACATGCCAGAGTGTCAAAGTGAGTGACACTCACTTTGCTTTTTTTTTTTTTTTCAAACGGAGTATTTCTCATTTCTTGTTTTTTGTTTTTTTGGGTGGATTATTTTTTTTAGTAAGCTACAACAGAAGAAGAATGTTAAAGTCACCCACTATAATAAGCATCAGATTTCTCTCCTGGGCTGGGAGAACTTGCAGTTGTCCTAATAGCACCTTTAGAGAGTTTCTGAGATAGTGATTTTTACAGTTAATGAAAGAAACTAAAAGCCATGTGTTTTATCCACTGTAACTTAGAAGAGCTACATTATTTCAAAAGAACTAGAATGAAACTATCATCAAAAAGACAATCTCTATGAGAAAAGACTGGTAGTAAATGACAGAAATCAAGCCAATAGTAACACACAGAAAGTGGGGCAGCAGCAGACATCCCCACACCATTTCTTACAGACACCCAACACCCACCCTGGGTTGGTGCATCCCAGGCATTCTGCTCCAGCCATTCTCTCTGACAGAAAGGGGGTCCCATGGGGCATATTGGGACTCTCCCTTCCTGCTCTCTTCACAGTGCCTGTGAAGAGCACAGCACAGCCCTCAGGTTCCCTTTTAGGTGCCTCCATCTCCTCTCTGCCTTACAGAAGGAGTCCCCTCATTCTCTCCCAGCTCTCCTGGATGAGACCATGCTGTCTCCACTCGCAGTCACTGTCCCCCCCAGCCCTGGACTTGTACATGAATTGATGTTCACAGACCATAAGAGCTGGAACTTTGTCCATTACCCCAGGGAAATAATTTGAACTAAAAACTCCTAGTGACCATCCCCCCACTTCTTAAACCTGCGTTGCAGCAGGAACCAGAAATTTTGGGTTTATTCATCTCCCAACTTTCTAAACATAAAAATGTGCAGGCTCCCCTCACTTTCCAGGTGCTTCAGCAAGGGCTGCCAAAGCTCAGCACTCACCAAACATGGAGAGAAGCCCACAGGAAAACCAGACGAGCAGGGAGAAGCCCACGCTGCCAGAGTTTTTCAGGACTCCTTTGGGGGAGATGAAGATGCCACTGCCAACCATGCTGCCGATGAGCAGCGAGAAAGCCCGCAGCAAAGTGATCTTCTTCCTCAGGAAGATGGCCTCTTCTTTCTTGTCTTTCCCCATGGCTTTCTTCTAATCACAGGGGAAGGTCCCACATTCAGGAGCTACAGCCTCCCAAGTGTCCTCAAGGTTCACCTGTAAGACAAGGAGTTAGGGATTCAAGGATCTTCTTTTCGGGATCTTCTTTTCAGTAACTGGACAAGAGCTGTTGAATCTGTTCTCCTCAGCTGCAGGAAGTACCAGCCAAACCACAGGTGAGTAGAACACCCTTGGTATCATCTATCTCATCAGTACAGCTCCCAAGAGACACTTCAAGTGTTTTCTGCTTCTTCTTCCAGGCAGCACAGAGTGTTGTTACATGTTGCATGCCAGCCACGCCTCAGGATGATTCCCAAATTTGATTTTGAGTAATGTCAGATTGGCCAGACTGGAATTGGCCAGTTTGGGGTTAATTTAATGGGATCTAATAGGGGGATACATTGATTTCAACTCACTTGCAGAAAAGAGATTTAAAGTTGCCAACCTAACAATCAATGCCTTGGGAGTATCTGAGATGAGAAAAACATTAAGCTGCATTAGTTGCTGCACAGAGAGGATTTAAGCTTTTTTAACTTTCTATCCACCCTGGCTGAATGAACTAGCCCTGATTTTCTCACTAGAGCTCCATTTAATCAGTGTTTCTTAATATGGTGTCAAGCTTTTTTGCTGTCAAAGTACTGCAGAGTCAGGAATAAATACTGTTTAGAGTTGTAAAACAGAGCTTAGTCATTACTAACAGACGTGCCATTTCTTCTATTAATATAAAAAATTCCTTGGTAATAACAGCAGCAGTGAAGTTTTTCCTAGAACAGAAGGAACTTCAGGGATCATGAGTTGATCCAGATTTAGTTCTCACAAACTGCAGCAACCTCCCACTTCCCTTCCTCCTCTCTCCTGTCTCCCTCTATCACCCCTAAATTGGCAACTTCACCAAGAAACTCACCTTCTGCTTAGGTAGGTAAGAATTCAGGTCAGTTACTACAGCCTAATTTGCTGTAGCAAACCTAGTTGTAGTTTTCCTAATAGCAAGGTAGATGTTTTATACTAGTAATTATCCCTGGAAGAGCAGGCAAGACAAGACTGGAGTAGATAATTTGGCTCTTGTCCAGCCTCCTGCCACACATCCCCAACAATGCTTACACACTCAGCTTCAGTGATTTTCTTTTCATTATTCTAACACAGCAAAGTGCATTATGGTGACTATTTGCCCCAGCCCCATGGCTGTATGTTATTGCAAAGTTACATTTTACATGAGACCCTATTTTATGGGTTTCTTGAATAATTTAGTAATTGCAATGGTGTGTCCACAAGGAGACAGTGGTCACCTCTAGAAGCCAGACCTAAGTAGCCAGAAATTGCTTCCTTGGTAGAGAGATAAAAATGTTCCCCTAACTTTGAGGGGTCAATTCTTGTCACCATTCACCCACGATACTTCTTTGCATGCCCTGGGTAAACTCAGTGTATCCAAGGTCTTTTCTCCCCCATCCCCAGCTCTTTTCCCACCTGGAAGCTGGTGGGAGGAAGCAGGATTATCACTTTCTCTGCACACATATGACAAGCACATGCAGAAAGCCCTTTTTCCTGCCAGCAGCATGAGCTGATTTCTCTGAGATTGTACCAAGCCTGCACAAGCATCTTCTCAATCAAACCAGCCAAGTTTAGTTATTAAACCTCTAATGAGTCCCATAGGACTCTTTAAGGCTCAGATGGGTCACATCAGCCTCGTCTGGTCCCACAGAGCTGCTCCTCAGAGTCCCAAAACCTCACAGGGCTGCTGGAGACAGTGGCTCTGGAAGAGCTGGGATAGACCCCAGGGATCCTCCCAGCCCCTCAGCTGCAGTTCCCTCAGACACCAATTAATTACCTTAGTGTGAAATACAAATATTGTCTGGTATTTCTCAGCTGAAGTGAGACCCACACAGCATTCATTTGCAGGGGTGAAACACAGAGCCTCACCAAACTGGAACTGAAGAGAGATGCTGTGCAGAGCTATGTCTAAAGCACCGTTCGGAGAGAATTAAAAGTGCACTTATCTGTTTGGCTGGGTTTTAAACAAAGCAGGTGCATTTACAATCCATCAGATTCCCATTTCTTGCTGGGATCCTGAAGCCACTGAAGACAGCGTCTCTTTGCAGGCTCTGAAATTACACAGAGAGAGCAGGGGAGGAACAAAAAAAAAAGGAGAGATCAAATCAAATTTACAGACCAGGTTAATGATCCAAAATAAACACTAAACTGTACTTCTGTCCCCATGCTTTTTTTTTTTCTTTATTATTTTTTATTTAACTACTACTGCCATGCAAAAGTATGTGGAGATAAAACAATCCAGTCCAGTAAATTTGAGAAACATGAAATATATCAGTACTTGTTCAAGAAGTGGTTGAAGGAGGAGGAAAAAAAGCGGAAAAGGGAAAGAAATGTAAAGAGTAACAGAAACCTATTGAATAGAGCTTCAAAGAGTCACCTAGCAGAGCCCACAGCCCAGAGAGACCATTCCTGCCTGCTCTGCTTTCCAGCTACATTCCAGCACCAGGCACATTAAAATTCAGGGATGTTAATCCTTGTGGCAAAGCTTAAGAATATTCACAATGTGCTTAGTGCAAAGGAAAGAGGCAAAGCTGCTTTTTGTTCACCCCTCTGACTTAAAGGACAGGCTCAGATCCCTCTTGTCCCAAAATGCGGTACCTTTACACGAGAGAGATCATCAGTCAACAGGGCTGCAGAAAAACACCACTCAAAGCTATTGCACAACTTATCACATATACTGGATCTTTCCTTCCTTGTTCTTCATTTACACTGATTTTATTGTTAGTTTGGAGTTTTTTTTAGCTGTTAATCTTACCTCACAAGCACTGGAGCATGGACGGAGAAGGTGGAGACAAGCGTAAAGAGAGAATCATGCCTGTTACTTGTAGTGGTGTCTGGAAGCCCCAGCCAAAAGCAGGACCCACTGTGCTCAGCACAGAGGCAGAGTGGATATTACTCTGATGAAAAGCTAGTGAGATAAACAAGCAAGCTGGAAAAGGAGAGGAGGGAGACAGCACCATTCTCAGCTGGGAGCTGAGACCTAGAACAACGAGTGACCTTTCTCTTCCTATCACGCAGGGACCGGGTGGCATCCCTGGGAAGACAGACTATGACCTACCCCCTAAAATCCACCCCAGCTACTAGGGAATCCTCCTAAATATTTACAGCTGTATTTTCTTTGCATCCTCAATCAATATCATATTGCCAAGAACAGTTTAACCCCTTCCTTTTTGTACTGCAAAAGATGCAGGTGTCAAACTATTCCTTGCAGTCTCACTATTTTTTTTCTTTTTTGGTGCCAAAAATGTCACTCCAATTCAATGTCTACCACAAGGCACAGAATCTAACTAAATAAAATCAGCAGTGAATGGGAGCTTTTTTATTCATGCATGAAAGTAACATAAATAAGCTTTAATGAGGCTGGTGGTGGTCTGTTCTGGGAACTCAATCAGAAAATTTATTTAGGAGACCTGAGAGATGTTTGTTTATAGACCAAAATGAATACAAGAAACAGGCTGAAAGGACAAGACATGCAGCTCAACTTCTTTTCAGCATTCTACAGCTGGTTTGCCACCCTGGATAAGAAACCAAAAGGGACAGTAGTTAATAAATCAGGCTCAGGCTTGCAGCCCCAGATGTAGTAATAAATCCATGCAATTGCCTTAGGTGTAAATGTAAAAATAATTTCCATTGGTTTCTCTTTCTACAGAGTTTCACAAATATCATCTTGTGAACTGTCTATCAAAAGACTACTATTTCCTAACATTTCTGTCTAAATGAAAAATTTTTTTGCCTTGACAGCAAAATTGCTTTTGGCTCAGATCACAGAATTTCTGTCATCTCATTTAGGCATTTCCAGTTGTCCTTCCAACAGGGGTGATTTTTCTGGAAAACAGGCTGATGGTACGGTGAGTCTGGACTGCTTGATGATAGGAGGATGACCTTTTAACTGAGAAGTTAAAAGCATTGAATCCACACTTTGGCTAAAAATTGGACTAAACCAAGACCAAGGTTTTTAAGCAGCTAAATTCCTGTTGGCTTGAGAGTTCCTTGCTACCAGGATTTATATTCTACACCAACTTTAAAATTCTTCATTACGACCAGTCTGCCAAAGCAGACAAATGGAGATGTTTTATAACCACAGTGCTGACTGATTTCCAGGATGCATGGATCATACACCATCATCTCACTTTTCTATGCATCCATTACTCTCCATTCAGCTGCCACAAGGAACTTGCACTTCTGTGTATCCAGAACTGATTTCCCATTAATGTTGTTGTGCAGGAGCATTGGCCCTTTCATTAGTATTTCTTCCTCACATGTTGCCAGTGACATGCAAAACACAAATCTGGAGAGATGCACACCTGGTTAAAAAAGACTCCAGTCTTCTTCCACAGCACCAGCTCTTACAGACTGTCAGGAAAGTGCACCAGCATCCCTGTAAGATGAACTAACACGATTCCTCTTTCTTACAAGCAGGAGCAGAGAATGCCCAAAGCCCTTGCCTCCCAGCCCATCAGATCCAAAGGAGCAACAAAACCCAGAGTATCAGGCACTGGAGCACATGAATCCTAGGAAAAGAAGGAAACAAAACACTTAACAAGAGACTGTCTCACATAGCTGTGTTTCCCGAGGCCAATATCTTGGCTCTACATTATCTCTAGTGGGGCACAGTGCAGGGAAGTGTCCTCAGAGCTTTGTTCTTTTGTGGACAGTCCTCCAAGTAGCAAGCTGTTTTCACTCTCCAGATCAGACCTCCTCCCTGGAACAAGACAATTTGTCCTATTCAAAACTGTTTTCTTAGCTGCGTAAGACAGAACACAAACAAAAATAAATCTAAATGTTTCTAGCAGAAGACACCCAACAGAGAAGTCTAATGTTGTAGCAAAGTACAACCAAACTTTCCCTGAATGAGAATTCTTCTCATGCACTTCAAATTAAAAAAAAAAAATCCATAGAGAGAAACATCTCTTCTCATTCCAATGGTTTGTGGCACTGCATCAGTGCTGGGGTCTGGGGTTTGTCTGCCTTTGAACTGAGATTGGGCAGTGCCAATGCTCAACAGTTCTCACTCCTGCAGGAGAAATTCCTCCATGAACCAGGCCTTTGTTTTACCTCAGGCCTTGGCTGAGGGCTATAAAGGACACTGCTTCCTAGCCACTGCTTGGTGACTTGGGAAAAAACAAGTTTGAGAGACTCAGGCTGCTCCATGGGAGCTGTTACTCATCCCTGGGGCTGCTGCTCTGCACAGGGCTGCTGTGGTGGGCTCTTCATCAAAGCCAGGATTCCCATCAGCAATAGGCCAATGGCACCATCATCCAGACCCAGGCAGTGCTTTGGAGCTGCAGACTGATCCCTAAGCCTCTCCATAAATGTTTTGCGAGAACAAGACACATTTCCTGGATGGGGGAAAATGCCAAAATGGCCACGCTCATGACCAGCTTTCCTCACCAAGAGGTAATTTCTCACTAATACCAGCTATCTTATCCTGCTGTAGAGATAGGTCTCTCCTGGTGAAACTCCTGCTGGACTCAGAAGAAACCCTCTGCTGCTTTTGCTGTTGTCAGATGGTGGGCCCCACCAATGGGTGTTCCTGATCTACCCAGCTTTAACCATCTGGAGTGGAATCCTTTGAGAGCTGACTGAAGTAATAAAATTCCTCTTTCTGTATTGCTTCATATATTACATTAGTTTCCCCCTCAATCTCACTGCAGTGCTGATGATTTATCACCTCAGGCCTCCAGTTCCCCTCAGACTTGACCTCAGAGCCTGGTTTTGCTCCTTCTCTTCCCACCTTCAAGGAATTCAAAATGAAATTTAAACATTAAAAAACAACAACCCTTTGCACCTGCATTAGTCACTCACTCTGGTTGCTACACAGTCTAATCCACAGTTAAACCTCAGTGTTTTATGCTAAATCACCCTTTTTGGCACCTGACTCACACACAGCCCAACCTCTGCCTTGAACATACCCCAGGGTGGGGGGAGTCTCTCCTTTTGGCCTTTCTGCTCAGCTGTTACTCATTTAATAAAATATAAGCCAAATATACAATTATGCTGGAAGGAACATGTTTCCTTGTTAGGCCTTTTTGGCTCTTATCCAGCAATTTGCAGGCAATGGGGATTTATATTTTACTACACAAAATTTCAGATTAATTCCTTACCATTTTCCAGGCCTCTGATGGAAGGAAGGGGAACAAGAAGGGTTTTCTCTGACCTCTACCTCACCCCCCATGGGACAGCACAGGAACACACGTCCTGGTCTGTCCTGGCTAACAGGGAGCAGTGACTTGTAAGGACAGCATGTGTCTTTTTATATAACATGGCACCATATCATCTCAGGCAGTGCAGCGCCTGCCAGCTCCCCAGAGCCAGAGGGATGGCACCAGAAACTAATCAAACACCTAACTCCTATTTTTTTCAGGTAACATAGAGGCCACCCCCCATTTTCACCTGTATTTAGTGAGAATCGGATTCTAGGAACAAGCATGTCAACAAAACCAGGTCAACATGCTCACTGGGAAGGTTAATTCAACACAAGGGCGTGTTTATTCAATTTTAATATAAGTACAGTCATGGAAATATCTGCTGGGGAGGATCTCTGGGTGCCTCTGGCCCTGTCTCCCATAAGAAGCAGGATTGTTGCCAACACTTGCTCAGATCATCCCTTACTTTGTCTAGCCAAGTCTTAAATCCCCTCCGGAGTCCCTGACCTCTCCTGGTAACCTGTTCCAGTGCTGCACCATCCTGTGGAGAAGCTTCTCCCAAAGGCCACTCAGAACATCCCAACCACTGCTTGTGGCTGTTCCCCACAGCCATGTCCCTCCCGAGGCCTCCAGGAGCTCCCCTCACAGAGCAGCTCATAGCAGCCTTTGCTGATGGTCCTTGCCACCCCTCCCTCTCCAGCAGCCAGGGCTCCACCAGCCCACAGAGATTCACTTCTCTTTGGGTTTCCCTGAAGTCTGTGGACTCAACACTGCTGCAAGTTGTGATTGCTTAAGTACAGAGAGCTACAGGAAATGAAAGGCACCAAATGGATGTTCCCCCCCAATCTGGAGGCTCCACCATGCCTCTGATGTCCCCTGAGCCACACACTGAAATAACCTTCAGCCTTGAAAACTCTATTTTTGGTGCTTTTTTCCCCCCCTCCCTCTCCTTTTTCCATCCTGGACTTTGAACCTCCCTATGATCTTGTCGGCCTGATTGCATCATTCCTGGCAGGTAAGGTCAGCAGGAATGGAAGGAAGTACAAACAGCACTTCACACAGCACCAGCAGCAGGGAGAGCCTGCAGCCAGCAGAGGTTATGGACTCAGTCAGCTCTAATAAAGACCTGCATCAGTGGAGGGGCAGGAACTAAACCAGGATTGTTCATGTTGAAACAGAGGTCACTCCATCTCCTGCTTCAGAAGCAAATCCGAGCCCTGCGGGGCGTCTCAGGAGGAGATTTCGTTTGCACATAGCACTGAGCTAGGGCAGCCCAGCAAGGCTCCACTGCAGGCTGCACAAAGGAAAAAATACCATGTGCTTTCTTTCCCTTGTAGCTCAGCACAGATGCAGAATATGCATGGAGAGAGGAAGGGAGGACTTTCCCTCACAGGACTCAGCTGCAGCCCTGTGAGGCCCTTGGATCTGGGGTCACTGTGGCCAGTGCCAAGGAGTCACCATCCTGAATATGGAAGATCTGAATTCAGCTGCTCTCCTGGATGCCTTAAAACAATCCCAGCCAGTGTATCCCTAGCTCCTGGCATCTCCACGTGGCTCCATCTTGAGAGTCCTTGCTGTGCAGGCACCAGCAGCTCAAACCTCTGCTTGTTTCTGTCCCCAGCTGACTGGCTATGTGAGACAAGGAGAACAAGGGGGCTGCTCAGGGCACCTGCTGCTCCCCAGGTAGAGGCAGGACAAGGAGACCATTAGCCTGAGGAAGTTCACTGCTCTGGCAGGGGCTGCAGCACTCTCAGCAGTGTGGCTGCCTCGTGGGACACCCTCTCCGTGGCATCAGTGCTTTGTGAGAGGTGCCTCATGCAAGTGAGAACGTTGCAAAATTCAGGACATCTGTACAAATTCCAGATTGATGCAGCCGCTGAAATGTAATTATGAAAAGCATTAGCCATTGAATTGAGAAGGCATTACAAAACATCCAAGGAGAAAGAAAATAAACTAGAGTGCTGTGATTGATGTAAGCACGTAACAGCCTCCACATGTCACTGGGACCAGCACAGGCTGCACCAGCTGAGGCTCTCCTTCCAGAAATGGAAAAACTTCCAAGGGGAGCAACTACCCAGCTGGGGCCAAGCCCTTGTTCCTTGTCACAGTGCTGGTGGACCATGTGGGTCTCTATTGCCACACAAAGATGAGTTTTCAGGGGCACAAGGCCGCTGGTTTGTGGGCTTCTACACTTGTCAAAGCTTGGGACTGGAACATAATCAGCTGGGATGAGTTAAACAGATGTCAGGAATACTCCTCAGTCCTGTTCAGAATTGGACCTCTAGACCACCAAGAGTGCTTTCAATCAGCAGATGCTGAGCATCCCCAGACTTCACCACCACTACCAGGAGCTGCCTGTCCCTGCCAGCCACTTTCCATCCCACTGCAGCCTCTGATAACAGCTGACCTGGCCCTTTGGTGCTGAGCTCTGGAGAGATTCAGGGACCAACAAAGAGGGAGGTCATGGTCAGTGTTGCTTCCTGGACTCACCAACATGGCCAAGGTTGTCAAACAATCACCCTCTCCTTTCCCAGTGTCTCTTTTGGTGCCCCCAACAGGCATCCCAGTACCAGTTTGGTGGGAAAAGTTACCATTCCAGCTCAAACAGCCCAGATCCAAGCCCCAGGTCAATGGGTCATGCATTATGCAACTGTACTCACATGGAAAACACATCTAGCCTCCTGCTGTACTCTCATAAAGTATATCCAGAAAGAAGATGTGACATATCCTGCATATCAGTGGAGACAAGACAGTAGGAGCAGTATTAAGAGATTATTCCACATGCATCCAACTGTTTCTATTTAACAGGTGGCTGCTCAGCAGCAGGTACAGAGGGTACCAAATCACTAAGTTCTGGCAATCCCTGTAACTCTCATCCCTCTCCAGCCACCTAATGCTCTTTTAGGCAAAGGAAAGATTAAGGAAAATGTTTCTTGGGGTTTTTTCCCTTTCCTCCCCTACACTCTTTTTGTTTTATCCTGAGAAATGTAACCTAAAAAGGCACCAGCAGAATGCCACAGACATGTCGCTGATGGAGAAGCAAGCCATCATTTCAGTCCATGGAGAAGCCAACAAGTCTTCCCACAGGTTTCAGCAAGCTTCAGCTAAAGACCTCCAGGGTAAGGAAGGAAAGAAAACACAAACCCTTGCACTTTGATCACACCCTCAAGCAGTGAGGAGCCTGGGATCCTTGAGGTGAAGCCTTTGGGGGTGCCCTGTCCCCATGCCATGAGGAGAGAATGGAAGACATTCATGCATCTCATGGATGAACAAGCCAGCAAGCACATCCAGCAGTGACTGCTCCCACCCAAGTGCAATGCCTGCAGATGGTTTTTCTAGGAGGCCTTGGAGACAGCTTGAGGGTTTTGCTGCTGAACCAGGCTTTCTGCAGCACAGGCAGAGCCCCTGCCCCTGGCACTGAGCCCTGCAGCTGCACAGGGTCTGGCACGAGCCAGCAGGGACGATCCTGCCGCTGCCGCCCACCCGGTCCAGCCATGGCATCCTCTTGCATCCTGTCAGCAGGAAAAGCTGAGAAATAGGCACCACAGGACAAACCACAGGAAACACAGCCCTTTGTGGGACAGAAGGGACTTGTTGTACAGCACACGCTGTAGACAGTGGGACACAGAGGAGGGGTGTGGATTTGGCACACGAGTGCAAACGCTGTGTCCCTGCTGTGCCACATCACTGGCTGACTTAGCCTTAAATATTTTGGTTATTCATCTGAGAGTACATGTTCTGAAATATGCAATTGTCAGGCTTTTCTGGAAGCTCCTCAAATGCAGAATGCCTTGGTCCTTCCTCCCAGACAGCTTCCACCTGCAGGGAAAGACAACCTTGTCACTAAAAGCCTCATTTTCAGCTGCCACCAACTGTTCATCTCTGCTAAGCAAGCAGCCAGGGCCATTTTTCTTCCTGCTTTGCTGTAGGTTCTTCAGAGCAAGGAGTTGAGCATGAAGGCAGCACAGATCTTGGCCAAGCTCTGTGCAGGCCAGCAATGCTTATGTGTACATTCTCCTTCCTTATTTCACTTTGGAAAGAGTTGTCCTGCAAAGGACTCAGGGCAAGCACAGACACAATGCCACCCCCCAGCCTGGTTTGGTGTCTCCTGAAAAGCCCAGAGCCCCAGCATGCCAGCTCAGGTGTTTAATATCTGGCTCACAGGAACAGGGTGGGAAAGGCAGGACCTGTACAACTTTGTGGCTGTATTTTCATTTGCTGTGTTTCCAGAGCAGCTCCTCTCCTGTGGCAGACTCCAGGAGTGGGCAGGTAAAGCTGCTTCTGAGGGAAGCAAGTGTCTCACCTCTCAAGTGTCCCACTCCAAAGGCAAAGGCAGGGGAGACTCGAGTGAAAGCAGCAGCTCTGGAAAGGGAATTAACAGGGGAATTGGAGATTAAAACATCAGATTGAAAAGGAACAATAAATCCCTGTTGGGAAATATAACTGGGGGGTAGAGCAGGAACAGAATGCAGCTCAGTAATGAGGCAGATGGCATTTTCTTTGGAATCTGCAAATCCATTTGGGCTTTCTAGCAAACAAAGATGCCACACTATCCAGAAGTCAGCTTGATACATGACCTGCCTCCCCCTCTGCTTTCAGTGGCAAAGCTGCTGGAACGAGCAGCCCTGGCAGAGCCCATCTGGTCCAGCAGCTCAGGCTGAGGCCAGTCTGCTCTCACAGCCAAGTCCCTGCTCTGCTTGGGCCACAGGGACAAGGTGACAGCCAGGCTCAGTGTCACAGGCAGGGCCCAGACACGAGGGGCTCTCTAGAGCCATTGAGGGCTAAGGGCATCTGGCAAAACCCTGTCCTGCTGCAAGGTCCTGGCAGTACTAAGACTGTGGCTCCTCATCAGGCAGGACAGCTCCAGCCACGTGGTTTGCATCTGTAAGGGCTGCAGGCAGCAATGCAGAGCATTCCAGCATATGACACCCCAGGAGCAGGGATGTCTCTACCAGTCATCAGTGTTCTGGCAGTGCTGAGGCATTCTTGCAAAACACGTCTAGGGAAGGAGAGGGAGGAAAACCAGCAAGCTGCAGATGCTCACATCTAGCCCCCACCCCTCAGTTCCCTGTATTTCATTAAGCAAATAATGCTCAGGGTCAATAGCATCAGCCTCTTTCCTGGAAATGAAATAGCTACAGTCAACTCTCAGGTTGCCAGGCTGGGGACCCAGGGGGGGCAGCAAAGGTCCCTGCTCTGCAGTCAGCTTCTTTTGGTGTCTTCAGCACAGCATTGCTTCTGTGTCTCTCCTTTGCTGTGGTTTGGGTGAGACTCGTGTATGAGATGGGGCAAGAGCTCCCACCCACACATTCCTCATGGAAGCCTTGGCAGAAGTGCTCTGGAATAAATGGGTACAGTGGTGCATCAGCCCTTGGAAATGCACCCTTCCCATTAGCTGGCATGGGCTCTCCTTGACTAGCAGTCAGCTCACACCACAGGCAGAGGGACAGGCACAGAGCTCACCTCACAGCATTTTACAGTGCCCCTTCTGATGCAAAGAGCCAAGACTGTGCCACATGCAACAATTGTAGACTGGCGTTGTGTGCTTGCAAATGCACAAATGAACTTACCTCCTCCTTGGCTGCAAATTCAGTATGTGTATCACCATGGACCATCAGATTTAGCTCTTGCATCTTCCTCTCATGTAGAAGTTTTCATCATGCTTTGGGCTCAAGCTCTCTGACTCTTCACAACCACCTCTGACCCTTTATTTCAGGCTGTTTGCTTACAGGGGGTGCTGTGTTTCTGGCTGGAGCTGGCATTGCACCCAGTGTTAAGAAAAACCCATCTGTAAGCCTGCAAGGTCAGGCCATTTTCTGAAAAGTAACAACAAATAGGCAGGCATTGTTTAAAATGCATCTCAGACCTTCAGTCACTAAGGTGCTCTCCTTTATCAGTCTTGCTTGCAAAGGACTGAGTACCCTGTGCTTTGTTTTTTGATGTTCCTGCCTTGTATGAGAAGGTGCTTCAAAACACCTCTCTGTCCCAACTTAAAAAAATAAAGAAATTAAAAAACAAACTAAAAAACTTGTGCTCCAGTCATAGAAACGCCATGCAGATCCCCATGAGCTGATTTTTTCCAGGGAGGTTCCTTACCTCTAACACTGCTAATAGAAAGTCAATATTTAACAGAACAGATGCCACAGAGATACACTTCTGTTTCTGGAAATAAACCTGAAGGCCATATTGGACATGCCCTCACATCCCCAACATGACAACCTTACCACATGGCCCCAAGGACAGCCAGAGCTGCATCTCAGAAAGCTGGCTGGGTTTATCTGCAGACTGGTGAGGAGACATGAGGGAGAATAACACAGTAAATTGCAGTCCTGAAAAATCTGTAATAATTTCAGGGTCTACATAAACATTCTTCCAAAAGACACTGCAAAATCCAAGGGACAAGTGCAACATCAGCTTTCTCCAAGTATTTTGGTGTGGAAAACAAGTTGCAGAGCGGAGGTTTTCCATAGTTTTAAAGTAGCAATAAAGTGCCTTCAGGGGTAACAGCTCCTCAGCCCAGCTGAACAACACATGGATTTCTGGAACTGTTGAGACTGACATATGTAGCTTTCACTGGGAACCATATTTTATTTCTTCTCTTCTTTTGAATTCCCTCCAATCTTTTCATTTTAATGGCAGATAGATTGCAAGATGGATCCCAACAAAGAGATACTTGGACTTTTTCTTTCTTTCCTATGACACTCAACACTCACTTGAACCAACAACCATAAACCCACAGTGAAGATGGCATTGGATTCTCACCCATGCTTCCTCAAGGAGTGAATGCCGAAAAACTGATGATGGGTCTAAAATCCTTCTGAAAGTCTTACAGCATGCACAAACACCTGTGGAGTGAAGCAGGCTAGGAGAACTCTGTCAGGCAACCTGGAGCAGGAAACCTGCAGGGAAGATCAAAGAACCAAGTAAAAAATAAAAGGCTGTAACACATGACACAAGGAAACCCAGCAGGAAGATGCATTTGCTCTGCCTTCACATGGGTATCTTCAACCACTTACAGCAACAGCCAGGACTACAGTGTTGGTTTTCTGATAGAAAGGACTACTGAAAACTCCAAGTCTACCAGAATAGCCCCCCACAGATCCAAAAGACAAAAACTCTCACGAGTTGGTATTTTCATGTCCCTCCTCTCTCCCACAGCCTTCTCCCTCAAAAAAAGCTATTGAATAAAAAAAAAATTGGTTTTATTTTAAGGCAGTGGCTATTTTAAGCACAAGTTACTTTGAAATAAAAATAGAATTGTTTGCTTCCTGCCCCCCCTCCTCCCACTGAAGGAAAGCAGTATTAAAACCTAATCTCCTTTCACATACAACATAGGTGCAAGGAATTTGCATTTTCCCTGCAGAAGAATGCTGTGGGAAAGACATCCCATACACATCTCCTGAATTCAAGAGAACTGGAGGTAAACTTGAGGACCAGCTGAGAGATGCAATAAAAAGATTGGCTTTATTCTATTGTAGGAATATCCCTTTGACTATGACCCTGCCATTTTAGTCATGATTTCTCTGGGGTACCTTGTGCCTAACATCTCCCACTGTACATCCCTGAGAGCAGAGGAAGTGCTGGCCTCCAAAGCTGTAGCTCTCCTTTGTTTCCACCGGATATTTTCAGGGTAGCACAGAAAAAGCAATCACATCTGGGACCACCTCAAGGGGCTGCTGGCAAAATTCCAGAGGCTCCACAGAAGCAGCAGCAGATTGCGGATTTCGGTGCCTTGGGCAGGATGTCTGTTTCCACAATGGCTGGGGAAGGAAGCAATATAAAGGAAGATGGTCTGATAAGAGCTCAGCTACGATAAAAAAGACTCTGTTCAGTACTGATTTCTTTCAGCAAGAAGAAAGGTACCCACAGTCACTGGGTTACAGACATCAGTGTCTTGCCTCAGTGAAAAGGGAATGGGTTAGTCTTGAGGCAATGTTGAATACTAGATTTTAAAACAACTACAAAAATAGAGAGCAGAACACATCTGACAGGCAGTGGGTTCTTCTCATTCATCCTGCAGTTTTGCAGAAAATTGTTAAAATAATTTCTTCATCAATTTCAATGCTGGTGGCTCTGTCCTGTTTTGTCATAGAAGAGGAAAATCAGCAGCTGCAAGGTGAAGCTCTGTGCTCTGTGAAATCAAGCATCATTTCCACAATAAAAACTTCCAGGCTTTAACTTACAAATTTGTTCTCTGCTGCCCCTGGATAACTGGGAACATTCACATTAGTGAAGAGAGTGGCATTACTGAGTGGCCTATAAAGAGCTTCACTAAAACTTTAAAAAGCACTGTACCATGGGAACACTCTCCTCTTCTGGCTGCCAGCTGGTGTTTATGCCACCTTGCCTTTTTTTTTTTTTTTACCAAGGGGGAAAAGACAGATTTTGGAAGTTAAGTTTGAGGCCAGGATTCTCTGTATAAACAAAGCCATTCACAGCATGATGGATAACCACATTCTCTTACTTCCCAGCATCTCCCCATGGCACATTGTCCCACCTGCCCTCGGGTTTGGCTCGTTTTACCTTTTCCAGGTGTAGTTTTATTCTGTGCATTCCTAGGTCAAATGGCAGCACTGACAGCATCAAGGGGTGGCTGCTCCTGCATTGCTCCGATTGAAGTTCCCTCTCTGGAGGAATCCTGGCAGGCTTGGAGGCAGGAGGCTGAGGCTGCAGGCTGTGTCTGAGCTCCTCCTGGCGGTCAGGAATGCCGGATTAACTTCCCTGTGGTGAGAGCTCAAGGATAAAAATACAGCTTTCTGCTACTCTTGTATGCTCGAGAAACACAAAGTGGAAATGTAAAATGAGCCACATATTCTGGGAGTGATGTAAAGGCTTTCATTCCTCACTGCTTGCACATGTGGCTAAAGGGAATGAACACGTCCTTATCCCACATATTTGGGGAATAAAAATCACAAGTTTCACATTTTGTTCTGAGCAGAAGAATTGATTTCATTTGCTGTGCTTTCCAGTCTTGCATGACCCACAGCCAAGGAAATACATCCTTCCTAAACATTTATGGCTGTTGGAGCATTCTCCATGCTGAGTCTGCAGGACAACAAGAGGGAAAGAGGAAGGAGTTATCCCTACCATCTTCTGGGATTGGAATGGAATGGATAGAATGGGAAATTCTATTCTACTCAAATAGCATGGGTAAAAATATTACAGACAGTTGAATTGTAACTAATCCTGGCCCAAGGTGGTATCTGACTCTCTTTGTTAGCCACTGCACAATTATCCAGCATCCAACAGCTGCCATCCCAGAAAGAATATATCACAAAGGACAAGCAGTGACACCCAAGTGAAACAAGAGGGAGGAAAGAAAACAAAATAAGAGTTTTTGCAAAGACTGTCACTTAGCAATGGTCTCCACTCCCTTTCTGGCTGGCCATGAGCATATGACATTACAACACTGCAGAACACCCTCTGATTTCTTTATAAAGACATTTAAATATATGAATACGTGAATACATGTATAAATTAATTTATATTTATTTATTATACACACTCTATCAGCCAGGTAGTAGAAACATAACCTTGGCACCACATCTGCCTTTGCTCACAGCCTTGCCATCAAAAACCAACAGGGAAATTTCAGAAGGAGACATTGGACAGTTTCCTCAGGGTGTGCCAATAGAAACTGTTGTTAATCCTGCCCATTTTCTGTACACACCCAAGATGCCTCACATCAGAGCTATTAAATGCAGCAAATTGCACTAGAAAGGCTCCTTTTAGAAATGTTTTGTCCAGGACACCCTTCTGATGACTTGGCAGAGAACTGTTCAACAGCTGACCTAAGTAACATCGGAGGGTTCATTCCCCCCCACAATCTTCAGCATCCCTTCCTTTTTTCCTGTGCTGCTTCCACACAATCACTGTCCCTTATTCCATATCTGAGGTGCAAACCACGGACTTCCAAAACCTAGATTTTGCTCAGGTTCTGTCACAGAGAGAGAGAGAGAGAAGTGGATCACACCAAGGCTCAGAGGCACAGCCTGGTGTCCAACTGTATTTACCTCAGAAGTCAACCCCTACTTGTGGGAAAAGCATGGATTAAATGTGCTGCATTCACATGGACACAAATATGCATCTTTTCTTCTGCACATCTCTAAGACACCTTGCAAAATAAAAATGATGCAGGTTCTATTTTTGAAAGTAGTCTAAAAGTCTCTTGCCCTGACATCAACAAGAGAAAAAACCCCTCTTTTTTCTAGATTTTACTGATACACTTTTTAAATTTTCCAGGTATTGATGTTATTGATGATGATTTGGTGGTGTTGATTTGAAAGTTCTTTGGGCTGATGAGTTTTACTAGCTGTTCACAGGTATGCCAACCTTTGGGCTCACACTGTGTCATTAATTAGCACTTCAAAATATTAATAGCATTTGAGGAGACAGGAAAATCAGCTAGCAAGAGTTGCACTCAGAAACATCCTCAAAGATTTGGGGAATTTAAAAAATGTAGAGGGGAAGGCCAGAGATGTCTTGGTATACATATGAGAATCACATCAGTGAGAAGGAATCAGTTCTTCACTGCAGAAATACTGCAAAGCACAGCCAAAAAATTAAGTGGAGAAGAAGTAAAAATCAATATAGATCTCTAAAATGCTAATTGAGATTCTGTAGCTTCCAGCTTCAAAAACTAAAAATATATATAAGTAATCCATTTAAAATTTATCAGATTTTTCATGTTTCACTTGTGTCAAACTTGGTTGCAACAGTATACAAGTCAAACCTTGAGAAATTAAATATATTAAAAAAATAGTAAATATCCTCCAGTTCAGATCCTTTGCAAAACTAACCAGAATCTGGACCTATCATAGCCTAATCTTTTTGGCAGCTAATAAAGAAATTCAAGCAGAGGGTTCTAGAGTTTTTAAACAAGTCTCTAAGAGATGCTTAGTTTAGATGCTTTTATACAAAAGCAAAATGTGTCTGTTCAACCTCCTTCCATCCTGTTTCTGCAGTGACAGAAGTGTTGATGATTCAGGCAAAGTTTCCAGGCAAAGTTGCTCCATTATTCTGTGACTGGAACACGAGACAAAGCTGCATTCCACTCAGTTTCAAAGTAACAAAGGAAGGATGAAACAAACCAAAATGACAATTGTTTAGAATGAACTTTTTCCAAAATTGCAAAATGGAGATGTTCACTTCATATTATGACAGTAGTGTAAGTGAAAAACTGGTTTGAATAAGTAAGACTTCAGCAACACTTCAAAATGCTCTAAACCCAAGCTGACCTCAGGGGCTGCATTTATAAGAAAGCTCACACCATTCCAGGTACAGCTTGGATAACTCCACGTTAGTTTTTGCCATGTTTATCACAGGAATGTGCTTAACCTCTGCAGACCTGACATCCATGCAAAGGACAAGAGGAGGCCACTGAAGGGAAGGAACACCAAAAGCCCTTGCCCATCCTCTCAGCTGCCCCAGGCAAGGCTGCTGCTCACAGCCCGGGTAAGGGGAAGGCAGGGATGTGTCTCAGGGTCCCACCCTTTCCATGCTCTGCACACAGGGGCTGGCAGGGTTGGAATGCTCTGCTGACCTCCGACTCCTTCCCTCACCAGTACATCCCTGTGGTCCTCATCACATTAGCAAAACAAAAGTTTCGATTCAGCAGCACAATCCAAAGCCTTCACCTTCAAAGAATTCCTGCACAGGAGAAAGCAACTCCCAGGCAGCAGAGAAGCCCACAACAGGCTAGGACAAAGCAAGATCACTTTTTTCCAGAAGAGCACTGGGAGTTCTGAATCATCCTAAATCTTGACCAAGGATCCCAAAAGAACAAACCACAGCAGCATCTGAAAACCCTCAGAAGAACAGGGACGTATTTAAAGATACACCACTGTATCAGCTGAGGCATTAATACTAATCTCAGAATTATCATATGCATGTTCAGTATATGAACTGGCTAGAAGTAAAGGGTAGATATGGTGTGCAAATCAGAGCAAATTCTTCCCTTAAAAAAAACCAAACAGTGGTGCTTCTAGCTAGAAACCAATCCTATTATGGCCCTGTTACTTGCAGTGATTTCTATCAACCTAGTCCTCCAGGTATTAAGCCTGTTCAGTTCAAGCCCTTCATGCAGGTGAGAGTGAAAAATCTAGTATTCCTGTATACAATTAATAAAAAATTACTTCATTTTATATATATGCTTTCCTTTCTATTCTCTACCACTATGTACATTTTGATCTGATGAGTCAACATGACATCTTTAAGATATGAAGTTGTACCTGTGCTCTAGTGCTTCAGCTAATGACTGGAGGTATGGGCTCCACAGAATGTTTAACAGATCAGTGATTTCTTTTTTGTGTTGTTCCCAATCTTTAAGTCCTTTTCAGTGAACCACAATAGTGCAGCACAGAATAGCAACTCAGCTTTTTCTTCAAGCCATAAACTGTAAAATATAGTGAGAGTTTGCATCAGTGCAGAAAAAAAAAATACAGAAGTGGCTGAATGTCCCAACCAAGGGGAAAAGAATTTAAGTATTTTAAGATTATTGACAGCACTATTTTGGTGTCTATTGAAATGTGTAGTAAAAGGATTTGTGAAGACATTCCTTTAATTATACCTAATATTACTAGAGTTTGGTAGCCAATATTTTTTACTGTTCAAAATTGAGGCTAGTGGCAACAGAAAATTAATGGCAGCATTACTGAAAACAGTCTATAAGCTATCAGGGCATAGCAGTGGCCCTGTATTGTGAGGTTTGTATGAAGGAAATGTCTTGCATCACAACCATGAGTGCTGCACAGAAATTCCCACTCTCCAAATACTTCAGTTGTTCCAACACAAATCACTTCTGCTTAAAAACCTCATTCACAAGGGAACTGGGATGTGTAACACAAGGTATCTTTCATGTTCTGTATAAACTGAACTTCTTAAAGTGAAATCCTCCTAGTAGTGAAGAGAATGTATTAATAGAACCAGTGTCTAAAATAACTTCCTGTAGCACCAGAAGAGGTTTGTTACACAGTGGTTTTGAGTTTTCCCAAAGCATCTCACCAATTCCTCTTTTCTGACCTGCTGCCAAAGCTGGAGAAAAAGGCATCCTTCACATGCCATGTCTGATTTGATGCTTGGTCCCTCTCCCAAGAGTACAGGTCAGCATCACTTGTGGTGCTTAATGCCAGGCCCAGCTGTCCAGTAGTGTCTGCAACACGATCACCCCAATTCACAGTAGTGCACTGCACAGCTCACAGAGTTTTCTTCTCCCTACTCCCAGCAGACCTGGGCTGAATACAAACAGACTTGGAAGCAAAATGGTTCCACCCAAGGAAGAACCTCATCTGAACAACAAGTTCTGACATTACTTTTAGGACAACTGGCATGGGAAATACACTTTGAATGCTCTCCTTCAAGAGGTGGAATGCTTTAACACATAGGAACAGCTCTGTTCAGTAACCACATCATGATGGAATTTAAAACTTTCTACAAGAGCTGGTTGAGCACAGGAAAAGTTCTACTGGGTCAGAACTGTGACAAAGCAATTCAAACACCTTTTGTAAAAAGCAGAAAACCCTTTGTAATGAGAAATCAACCTAAGAATGAAGCACAAGATTTAATATCTTCATATTAATGCTTGGTTGAAACTGCTGCCAAATTAAGCCAAAATTTCCACAACCCACATCCTATTTGAGGAGACCAGAGCAGCAGTTTCTAGAGTTTTGTTGGCTTTTAGCTTAACCAGAACAAAAAGCCAACTTGTCACTTTGTGACTTACCACCAAGGTGTATGATTCATGGGCAAATGTTTCTTCCAGACAGATATCACATTCTCCAAGTACAGATGGGAACTTTACTCACACTCATTGCAGCAAAAATTTCTTACAAGGAATAAACTTTGGGGAAAAGCATCACAAACAAGCAGACTCTTTGTATACTGGTTTTTTTTTAGTTGACTTAAAAGTTCCAAAGTAGAGTATTTTTTCCAAGACCAAAGCAAATACAGCAGAAGCAGTACAGATAAATAGATCTATTAAGCCAAACACAATTCTTTGAAAAATTGCAGTAGTCATTCTAAAGACTGAATATAATTGGCTTTTGAGAAATCAGACCTTAGTCTAGACAGAGCAAACTGTGCTATTAGCCAGCTGTTAGGTGGTATACTACAAGCTCTGGCACTGACAGATTTTATTCACTGTCTTGACCACCAGCTGTTTTTTCTGCAGGTAAAAACTTCAGTCACTGCCATTGTAGAAACCAAGGAGTTCAACAATCCTGGTTGTATCAGGAGTAACAATAACATTCTGGTTTTAGTTTCAGTCCTCGTTAACTTTTGGCTTGAGACACCTGACATTACTTACCAGCACTAAAAGTGTAATTGCAAGGGTTCCCAGGACAAATACTTCTATATAAAGAAAAAACTAAGTTTCTACAGAAACTAACACTCAGCATGATTGACTTTACCATATTCATGCTATTAGTCATGTTTCCATCATGAATCCAAGCGTCCACCTAAACAAAATGAACCAGAAAAGGTTTGGTTGAACATGTTACCTCATGAGCCACCACCACAAAAGCTTCACAGCTTAAGCAGGTCAGGACAAACCCTCTGGAGAGAGCTGAACTTCACTAAATGTACAGAAATGGAAAGCCAGTACTGTAGGCACTTTACCAGTGGGTACTTCACCTCAAACACAGCAGAATACTATTGATTAAAGACCAAAATCAGTACTTTGGTCTTCAGATACCAAGATGGGTATCTTCTTCATTCCCTGACTTTAGAAATTCAAATCTTTTGCTGGATTTGGTAGCCTTGAAATCTTTAAAACCCTTATGTCCCTCAGGAAAGAACAATCCAGGTAATTATTTCTCCATTCTCTACAAACAGAAAGGCAGAAGAACTGACTTTTAATGAAAATATGGCTCCAGCTGCTGAAGGCTGTCCAGCAGCATTTAAAGCAGCACTTGAGATATTTCACGTTTTCCAGTGTATTATCCTGTCTCACTAAATAGCTGAGACAGGAAAAAAAAATCTCTGAAGTGTAGCTGGCAAAAAACAAAAGGGCAAATAGTAAAGTTCCTTCTTTAGGTTTTCATATGGATATGGAGCTTGTATTTGTGGCCCACTAAGGAGCTCTCTTAAGTCTATCACTTGAAGACCAAAACATTGGTCTGAGCAGTGAGCTGAGGGTGACAAATCCAGATGAGTATTTGATGGAAATGCATAGGCTGTAGCATTGCTATTCAATCACAGTGATTAAGACTTTTCCAAAATATGCAGTTGCTCTGACAGACAAGCAGCTCTTTCAGATCTTTGGCAAATCTTGGGCTAACCAGATTTAAAATCAGTTTTAACGCTTTAATTGAAAAGATGTAAAGGCATGTCAAAATTCAATGGGAACAGATATCTGGAGTATAAATATTTCATCATCAACCCCTGTACTTGACTCTATTTTTCCCTCCACCCAAATGAAATTTGTTTTTGAAACAGCAGAGAAGTTTCTGCTCCCCAAATCTGCAACTCTATCATGTTTTAAACTTTAGGCCACACAACTCAGTTTGTCATTGGTTTTCAACTGTCCCATTAGGCAGTACATGGTTTGATGAGCTCAGCATTCTTGTTCTTTTTCTGTAAAGCACCTGGCACAATTCAGATCTCCTATCATTACAGTCACCCAGAAATTCTCTGTAAGCCAGAAGCCAGGCTAAGGAGCAAACCTGAGCAGCTGAACAGGATGCTGATCTCAAACCCTTCTGCCATCTGATTCTTCCAGTGCCACTGGTGCATCATTCACCTGAGGCTGCCCTGACTGACCCTCAGCAGGGCAATGCAGCAGGTCAGTGGGGCACAGGAAAAGGCTGCACACCAAGCTGCAGGCTGGGGCAGCCACACTTGCACCACCCCAGGGAAGCACCCACATGCAAACACTGCACTGCCACAGGAGCCAAAATGGGCAGCTGCAAACCAGATGATGATGTCTGGAGGGAAAAAGCAGCAGGGAAGTCCTCCAGGACAAAAGCAAGTATGGCTAAGCATATGTAAGTGTGAAAGAGAAAGCTCTTCTTGCAGAAACTGCACACACTTCAAGGAAAAAGAAAAAACCAAACCAACCAATAAATCAAGAGCTGAGTCAGCCATCAGTAGCATGAGACAAACCTGAACAAAAACCAAGAGCAAGAATACAAAAATACCATTTGACACCCTTCTTACAAATCTAGATCTGATAATATGATGAATCACAAACACTTCCACCTCCTTTTATATTAGGATTCAAAAAGAATATACACATCTTCACAAAATGCATTTAGTTGCCATATAATATACTTGGATTGAAATGAAATTTGCACTTTGAAAAATTTTTTTAAATGGTATGAGAATATTCCCTCACATTTCTCCACCAAATTTCTTCTTTAAAATGTAACAAGCAAAGGGCACAGAGATGGGACCTAGAAAAGCATTTTTTCTCCTGATGATACTCTGTACATTTTACTGTATTTACACTGAAGGAAATGAGCAGAAGTCTGAAGAAATTAAACACTTTCCAGTGCTAAAATCAAAACATAAGCATACAATTTTTTAATTTCAGTATTTTAAAGTACAGAAAGTGGAAACTATGAATATCAAATACAAATTTAAACAAAGCCACTTGTCCTCCCCTAGAATAATCAATGTGAACTACTTATAGAAACTTACAAATTTAAAGTAAAATCAAAACAAAATAAATACTGTACATACACTTTCCCTGCCTGCAGGCAAAAGAGGATGGGAAATACTGTTATGAATTGAAAAAAATGCTCTTAAAGCTGCAGCATCCCATTTCCCAGCCAAATACTTAACACAGTAGTGCGTTTCTGTAAAAAGGAAGACACACATACACCGACCCCTACTGAACAGACAAGCTAACATTTTCAGAAACATTAAGAAGGAAAGATAGAAATTAGACTATGAGAGTAGAAAAAGGAGGAAAAGACAAATGGGCCAGCAAACATTACTACAAAACTAGTAAATATAGCCAAGAACTAGCCCCGTTTTTTGTTTGGTTTTTTTTTTTCAAATTCCATGTTTGTTTTTTTTAAAAAAAAGATTCACCAAAGCATTGGCAGCAATAGACATTTCCCAGCAGAAGTGACAATACATATCAATATAATCTCTTAAAGTGATCCCTTTCATTCCCTTCCCACAGCATGAAACTCTTATGGCTTAATTTATATTAAAAGTAGAAAAAGTCCTTTTTTTTCCAAACAGAAATGCAGCCTATGAAGAACATGCATCTCCTTATCAGTGCTACTTTCATTTCCCATCCACTGCATGACTTATCATTCATACTCTCCCACAAAGAGGGTTACCAGGGTGGTTTTTTGTTGGGTTTATTTTTTGGAAAAATGGATGTTGCAGCTTTTCATCTTGTTTAACAATAAACAGTAAGGCCCTTGGTTCCATTTGTATTTCTTCTGTCAAAGAGTAGTGCTGGGCTCACTCAGCCCCAGAACTACCAACAGCTTTTAATGGTCTGGAAGTATTCTGTGAATGACACTCTGGAAAGACACAAGGCTTGGGGGTTGTGGTGGGAGTGTGAAGGGATACGTGGGCACGTGGAGCCTAAAGAGGGCAAAGCCACTGGGTCATTCTAGCTCTGCTTAGGCTCCACAGCTACCAAAAAAGGGGTAGGCAAGATTCCCACCAGCTCTGGCTTTGAAATCCTGCAAAAATTTTCAACACTTGCAACTTTATGGTCTCTTGAGTGAAGGCAGCTTATGCCTTAAGCAAAGCCAAAGTGTCTAAAATGTGGCCGTGACACTGTGCTCTCTTACATCTCTACCAAAGGTAACACAAGCACTTCAACCACCAAAAATTAAAAACAAAAAATCAAAACCCCAAACCCCCCCATGTGATCAGAAAACAACAATTTTAACTCTCAATATCTAACCCTTCCAAAATTCTCTTTAAGAATGAATTCATGTAGAGTATTATAGGTTGCATAGGTAATCTACCTCAGAGGTCAACAAAGGCTACCCTGTAGCCAGGGTTTATTAGCAAGTATAATAGGAAAAGAAAAGGGAAAGTTGCTGGAAGAATCTTGGATATAGTTTCTAGGTGGTCTTTCCATTTTCATGTTTGTTTCTTTTTCTGCAATTGTAGGAATGTGAGAACTTAAGAGAGTGGGAAAACCCCTACAATATTTCATTTCCTATTCTGCCTACAAAAACAATTTTTTTAAAAAATGAGTTTTATGCCAAATGCAAGTTCTCTGACTTTTCAAAAAATATTACCCTTGAAAAAAGTTACCATAGCAGGTGTCATTTGCTGTTGTCCAGCCAGTGTTCCCTACTCCCTCCCTCTTCCACCCCAAGTGAGACAGCAAGGAAAAAAATTGGGCTTTTTCTCTCCACTACAACAACACAAGGTTCAGTCCATCTACAGAAAGACTGGTGCAGAAGTGATTTCAGCTAGAATACAATAAATATATCTCTACATACAAGTACACAAAACAAGTGAGGTCACCACATCCTCTTCATGAGCTACCAGGAGATTTCTTTTTTCTTGTTTGTTGTTTTTGCTTTTTTTTTTTTTTTTAAATACTGCTCAACATGGCAATTTCTTTTGAATTATTTGTTCTGAGTTGGAACATCAGATTTAACTTCTGCTGGAAGCATGGATATTTGAAGAAAATGGGAATGAACCTCTGCCTGTTGACAGCCTGTGAAGAGACTATGACATAAATTCATGACAGTGGAGAGCCACTCAGAAAAAAAAAGTTAGAAAATTAGAGCAATAGAAAGGATAAAACCAAGAAGAAATAATATATATGGGTCCAGCCATATCTATATTTCAACTGTAAGATACAGATAAATAGTGTGGATGGTCAGAAAAGAGACTCTGTATAAACCAATCACATGTACAAGGAAAGCATACTCTGTATTTGAAAATTCCTTACTCCAGATTCTATTCTGGCATACTTTTACTTCAGACAAAAATCTGTCTTTAAGGAGAGAGAATTCATTCTTTATTCTGCTCTGAATCTGATTGCTGCCCTAAACTGGAATTTTCTATCATTAGAAATTGCACAGCCAGCAGGAAGGAAACAGTTTGGTTCAATATGCTAAAGCTGAAACAGTTTCCAAAGCCTGGCAGGCATTAAACCCATTTGCTCAAGTTTAAATGAAGAGAAAATTTATATGGGTATATAATTTTAACTAATATTGACAACATACTTTTACTTACTTTGGTGAGAACATATTAGAAGATAGTTAAAATATTCTCTTTTAACTATTTCCATCTAGAAAACATAGCACCTGAGAACAGCAAGTCCTTATAGTCATTTTCAGCACCTGTAGAATACTACTTAGCTTATCTTCTGCTTTTTACAAATCCTTGACTACCTCCATTCCCAATATTCTAAAGGTTGATAACTTGTGTTAAATTAAAAAAAATTAAAAGACTAAAAACTTGGTTTTGTGAAACATTAATTAGCAAACAAAAAATAGTTTAAAAATTCACCTATACAAGTCACAGAAGAAGTTAAGTCATCATAATATAAAAGCAGGGCTGCAAAAAACACTCCTAAACTATAATTTCCAAGCTCCAGACAAAGTAAAGCTATGAAAGCTACCTGACTTTTTTTTGCAGTGGCACTGTATTTTGATGTTTCTCCATTTAGAAACAGGATAACATAGTGCTGCTAACTGGTTCTGACCCTGCAGCAATAAAGAACACCTGACATCAGAACTATTTCCACAAATTTCTAAACTCATTCATAGTCTAGCCTAAATAAAAATAATTCTGCACAAATATTCCGGAAAATAAAAGTGACTTTGTTTTTAAACAACAAGAGAAAATTATTCCAGTATAGGATATGGAGGAAGGAAAAATTGGTGTGGAAAATTAAAATCAATTTGATAACTTGGATAGCTATGCAGGAGTATTTTTACTCTTACCAATCAAAAAAAAAAAACAAACCATAAACCCCAACCAACAATATTGTTGTCATTAGCATATTGACATTTACATTTTGGCTGGACCCTGCAAAATGCCCTTTTTCCAGAATCAAGTAAAAGTATTCCCCCTTTCTGCCTTCATCCCCAACCCTTAAAAGTTAAATATTTAATTTTATATTACAGAAAAATACAAATTTTAAATCAAAATTATTTACAATACTTCAGAATTGGCATTTGCTATCAGCTCTGTATGAAGGCTGACACAAATGGTCATTCTGATACCAGTAAGCTACTTAAATGCTTATATATATGGACCAGTTAAGACTTCTCATTTGTTGTCTTGCCCAGCTTTGAAAGCAACACACATTCTCCTGCTTTCATGACTCCTCAGTAAAATGTGTTTAAAGTACAATAACAACACTTTAATGCTTCTTCCATGCTACATTAAGGAAAATGCCAAATCTTTTAACTGCAATGTGTATCTTATGAGTTACTTGAGAGCAACTGTTCTGAAGAAACATTTATCTTAACTGATGCCCCCGTTCCTCCAAAAGATGTATTGGGTCTTCCTCCTTTGTACCAACTGTTAAATAACTAGTACAAATACAATTTCAGGGAGTCTTTTTACACAAGAAAATCATCACAGACAGATCATCAGGAGGAAAATATGAACTCAGATTTGGAGGAAAGAGGTGTATTTTAAAACAAGTTAGCTACTGGACCAACATAAGAAAATTCTTCTGTCTTTAGGAGTCTCTTCTAGTCCATTAAATAAATAAATCTGATATTAAAAAGGACAGGTCAAAAAATAATCAAGCTGGCAGAGAATACGCAACTTGCAAGTCAACAGAAGCCCAGCCAATAGCTTACAAAAAGCAGGAAAAAAATAATAAGATTCCTTATGCCTTAATTTAAAAAATAATTAATAATGCATCTCACCCCTATTTAAGACTATAACCTGAATATCAAATTTAGGAGTCCAGACTAATCACAATTAATGTGGCTCTCCACTGCACCAAACACACATTATCAAAACAATTTAAAACTTTCACATTATTAAATCTAAATTAATAACCCCCCACAGAAAAAGTCTTCCAAATAAATAGTTTCTTAAATGAATTTTAAAGTTGTGAAAAATCTATCAGAAATAAATTATTGATAAACCACCTTCATCATCTTCCCCTCATTAATTTAGGTCAGAAACTACCAGCAACAAATGATATTCAAGCCCTGATGAGAGACTATTTCTCACAGTCCATGTCTCTCTGAAGATTTCCCCGTTCCCGTATGGTTATTGCTGAGCAGGTGTGGCACAGTGAAAATGCAGCATTGGGTTGGGTTTTTTTTGTGTGGGTTTTTTTTGTTTTTCCTTTTTTTTTTTTTTTTCTTTTTCTTTCTTTCTTTTGTTCATCAGGCAGTGTTTTCTATGGTACATGCAAGTCTGCTTCAAGCAGAGGAATAACAGCAGCTCCAGGCTCTGTTGCCCTCAATACTGGTCTGTAGGAAAGACAGCAGTAGTACAGGTAGCAGCTACATTAAACAAAGAAGCGTGCATGGCCATTCCGGTTCAGCTTCAGGATCTTCCCAAGGCGCTGTTTAGCAGTTGCCATTCCTTTCTTTGGACGTTTGCCTGAAAAACCCAAGCAAGGACTTCAGTCAGGAATTTCAGGATAAATTTTAATCGCTGTACAACAATGGTGAAACCCAGCTTTGAAGGTGAAGTGAGCAAAATTTTCACCGGAATCAGTTTGAAAAACAAACAGGGAACCAGAATAGTTAAAAAGAACACCCCCAGGAACTATTTATCATAAATAAAATGAGTGTACTATTACTATCAGCTCTGTATGAAGCCTGACACAAATGGTCATTCTGATACCAGTAAGCTACTTAAATGCTTATATATATGGACCAGCTAAGACTTTTAATATTTACAAATTTACAAAAATATTTACAAATGTTTCCACTCTAGGATGTAGTAGGGGAGAACTTCAACTGAGCTTCTGGAATTTTATTCAAGTTCTTCTTGAGTAAACTACAGAATATAAACTAGAAACTAAAACCTACATAGTATGCTCATCAGACTATTTCTGAAGTGTTAAGAGTTTCTAAACCTTCATTTCAATAAGCTAATCTGATTCAGGCCAGTTAGACCTCTCTTAATTCCAACCTCTTCATATTCTGTGCCAAAATCTGAGTGTCCACAGCATGCTCACTTTGTATTTTCCCTCAAGGTCTAATCCTGTCCTTTACTCAGTTTCTGCATTTAGTATTTTACTTCCCTCCCCCATGCCCGCTCTGGCATTACCTTTTGTTGCCTGGTTGCTGATGGGGGGTGGATTTGATGCTGGCCTCTTCGTCGGGTGCAGTGGTACAGACAAGGACGTTTCCCCATAGGGCCTGTCAGGGCTAAGGCTGCCATCACTCAGCTGACACTCTGCTTGCATCAGGCTGGAGTCTCGTGGGTATTTGCCATGATGAAAACTCAAGCTGTTGCTGTGGACTATGCTTCTGTTTTCCTGAACCTTAAAACTGGCTTCTGATGCACCCTCCTTCTTGATATATTTTTGAGTTTTATTTGCATCCTAGTATGGAAATGAGAAGAAAAGATGTACAAGTTAGTGGCTTCTGGCTACAGGCTCACTCTGCTTTTTCCAATTATACTACTGTGACTTTGAAATAGGTATTTCAGCAGTTCCACCAGAATCTGGCCATTTTAGGAGTCCATCATTTCTTTTAGAATAGATACTTCTTAAAGGTAACACAGTTTTTTTGCAAGCTTTTCCACATGCACCTAAGGGCAATGCTACAGTTTAAGTACACATACTAATGTACTCAATTCCTCTACTTCTTGTTTTCAGTTTGCAGTGACCAAAACAAATGCAATTGTTCTTGATTAAACCAGCCACTATAACAAGCCACACCATAATCACGGACTACTTTAAGAGGTGATTTGTTTTCAAAATTCAGCTGATGAAAGAATAAATGCTAAATTGGGAATTACAAACCGCAAAGGAGTACCATGCAGTCAAATATTCTTACAAAGCAAACACCACAAAGCACACAGTTAAAAACAGTGTTAATGGCTGTAATTTTGCAACTTTAGTTGTTCAAATTAATTATTTTAATACTTCTAATACAGAGAAGTTCAGAAATACTAAAAAAATTCACAGTATAGAAAAGCTCAGATTGTCAAGAGTGTAAGGCACAAAACCTTTCATTCCTTGCTGGACTCCATTTGGACATCAGAAAACAAAAATATTCCTACCTGCTAGCTGTTGAAAGCTATCAGTTTAGCAGTACCAATTTCCTAAGCAAGTATTTTTACTATAGATACTATCAACATGTTCCATGTGTTCTGATGTTCTAGTTGGGAATAACAATGAATAAACAAAGTGCTTCCCCAGTTAGAATTAATATAAATTCACACATTTTTAATACAGTATTTTTTATTTTTCAAGATATTGCCCTGAGCACCTTAAATTAGGCACTATGAGAAAAAAGAATTTGAAAGAAAAAACCCAAAACAACAACAGTGAAAAAATCCATGACAAAAATAACCCGGTTACCAGAAGTATCTGTCAGATACACAGTGTTTAAAGACCAGTCCACCATGCCTTCTGTACTTAAAATTTCATGATCTCTTCTCCTATAAAAATGTGTTCAATATGTTCTAAGTATTGCTTTACCTGAGGGGTAATCCTCGAAGCTTCATTCAGGTGTCTCGTCCATGCTGAAGTTCCCAAGTCTCCTTCCTCCTCCTTCACAGACCTACCTAAAGAGAAGTTCAACAAGTTTAAATTTTAATACTTTCACTCTGGCCACAACTTTCCCATTCTTGTAAGTATACCACAAAACTTTTAGATGGAAATATTTAGAAGGGGTATTCTGATAATAAGCTAAGTTTGCTCCAGTTTTCAGAAGTAATACTTTTTATAGAAAAAAACAACAATGCAAACCCACAGAAGACACCTTTTTAAATGTCAGCCTGATTGATTTAAAAGCTACTAATCTAATAACTACAAATCTAAAAATGTAACTTTAAGTGACTATTCTGAACACTGTCCCAAAAGCAGGGAGCAGCAGTTCCTCAGTTCAGACACCTACCACATTCCATGGGTTTGTGGCTCTGAGATGGCTGTCTGTCTTTATGCCGACTCCTGGGGTAGCTTCTGTGTTCCTGAAGAGAGGCTCTTTTATTTGTGCAGTCTGTGCTTTGAGTATGACCTGGTAAACATGTAGTATAGTGCAATCCTGCCATAGAAAGCATGCCCTGAATAGCTTCTTCTTCTGTACTTGTCGAGGTAGGACATTCCCTAGGAAAATCAAGGGAGTAGTGAGCAGTTCAAAACAGAAACCTCTGAAGGACTGATTTTTACATTGCTATCCATAAATACATGCTAAAAGATCTAACAGTTCATAAAAAATGCTCACAATGTGCTTACTTTTTACTGGGAGTTTCATTTCTGGATGGCTTCTGGGTATTTTGACAAAGGTCTCTTGTGACCTTAGATTCCTCTTTGAAATTTGATGTTACTTCCTGCTTCTCTTCATCACCTGAGCTTTCTGACTCCTCTGTGGAGGAATCCTTCTGCTGAAACAAGAGGAAACAGTATGCAGAATGGTTACCAGACCTCCTAAGTGGAGACTCTACTGATGCCTTAGGGTTCAGTTTTAATATTTTTCAGATTCTGTACTGCTTTAGTGTGTAGTTCTGAGCTTCATATTAAGGGTTGGTGAGCTCTCTTCACAGAGTAGGGAGACAAAACAATTCCTTTCCTAGCTTGGGACCAAGGACAAATGATCCAAATTCCAGGTCCAAAAGCATAAACAATGTGGACTGAAGAGAGAAAAACAAGAAGGATGGCACTGCCTAAGCTAAATCAATAACTGGACAATTAACTCCAATATGCAAACAGACCAGAACTTATCAAAGTGTGAGACCTCGTGACTGGCTGACCATTTTGTGACCATTTTGGGTTCATCTTGGGTGTAGCCCTGGCTGGGCTCTTGTGCTGCCCAAGGTGGATCCATTGAGGCATTTCAATAAACACCTACTTTATTCCTTTAGCTCTGTCTAGCCTCTGTTCTAGGTCAGCCTTCACAAGGCAGCACTACCTAAATTTATGCTAAGTGAAGAATTCAAAAGCTTCAAGGTCCAACTGTTTTTATACTTACAGTATCCAGAACGCAGCTAATCTGAATATAGCAGCTGAGATCCTACACATTCAAATTTTGCAATACTGATAAGTACATGTTCCATGATACAGAAGGCATCTCCAAAATCCATTTTTTACAAAGCACCTCACATATTACACCATACACAAATCACTGCATTCTCTTTCATGAGAGCATTAATTATTCTTATCTTCAATATTCAAAGTACAGGGTAAAAATACAGAAGTATGGTTCCAAGCAGCAGACAGAACTGATGCCTATTATACTTAACAGGAGGACACATTCTGCCCCACAAAACTGCTTCTGGATCCTGCTCTCACAAAATGTAACTTCCAACAGAACTATCTGTGATGAATGACAGATGCTCTCAGGTAAATCCAGAGGACAGCAGGAACAGAGACACAACAGCTGCTGCCTCTCTTACAGAGGCACAGCCTCATTTCATGAATGAAAGAGCTTTTCAGCTCCTGCTGAGATTACAGCTTGTATGGGCAGGAGCTTCTCAAAGGTGGAGCAACCATATGTGACTCAATATGCCTTTACAGGAAGCAAGGGCTACAGTACATATGTTCCATCTTGGTAATTCAGACTAATCTATTTTCAACAAGTACAGAGAACATCACAATTTTTTTTCTCAAGCCAAGGAATATATGTGACACTAACAGAGGTTTTGAAAACATAAGATCAGAACATTCATAATTCTTAAGGACTGACACCATTATTATCCCCACCATCAAAAACAGAACTGGAATGAATGAAGTGCATTTTATTACCAAGAAGTATTTTTATATAACAGTTTCATTCACACGAGCAGCTTCCTAAAATTAAAAAGCAGGAGAATATGGAAAAAACTAAGAGAGTAAGTACAGCACAAATATAAAACATTCACTCATTTACGAAGTCACACAAAACTGGCTATATTCTCCTGCAAAGATGAAATATATCACTTCTGAGCAACCACTGATTCTGTGTCTTAGAAAAGGAAACCTGAGCCAAAGCTGCTGGCAATGCAGTTTAGGAAACCAGAAGAAATCACACCATGAAGGTTCCTATCACTTACTCCAACATTTAGATTAGGTAATGATCAAAGACAGCAAGTATCAAAGACAGCAAGTATCAAAAAAAAAAAAAATCTTGACCACCATGGAAGAAGTAGGAATATGAAGACTTCTTGTAAAGTCATATAATAGGCTGACAACTGAAAGAAAGACCAAGGCATTAGCCTTCCAGATGCATGAAATAAAAATGTCAGGTAACCACTTCACCTTACTGCTAACCAATAAAAATTTAAATTACTAAGTACAAACCCAATTTGCAAATGAAAAAATAATTAAAGTATTTATAGACACATGCACACATCTCTAAATTCTAGAAGTTGTATTAAAAAATATGTTTGTAAATATCTACATATATGTGTGCATTTATACTTTATTTAATTCTGAAGAAATCACCATAATCTAGACCCTCAAATGGAGGACTCCCGTCTATTTCCAACAGTCTAAAATCCCTGAAAAGGATTTAGCCACTTCAGGTTGCTTATAAAACTGAATACCTGTAAGATTGTTTCCTATAACCGTGCTCTAAAAGGAAACTGTGTGGTAGACACTCATAATTTGAATGATGAAATTTAGACTTGTTATTAGAGAAATAAATAAAGCAACTAGGACCTGACTTCCCTCAGACTTTGCTTGGTCCAGAGCAGGGCTCATCCTCTGCCAACCCCACCTCAATGACAAAGAAGATGAAATTTGGCAAGATAGCATATCTTATCTTTTTTTCTCATCACTAGAATAAATGAAGAATGAAGCAGCACATTGTTTGATATTAATCTGAACAAGAACTACAAATGTTTTTATTGCTGCTTTAACACAAACTTTGACCAGACAAATATGAAGTATGCAAGCAAAATTATATTTAATTGCTTCATTAATTTCTGAGACTTTTTTTATATGTACCTGTGTAGTGCAATCAGGCTCAGATTCTTCTGAATCAGAAATATCAGAGTACTCTGAGGATCCATTCCTGAGTTCTGATTTCACACTTTCAAAGAACACTGCAGAGAGAAGGATTAAAATATAAGACACAACATTAACTATGTTAATATTTAACAATTATTTTTGAAGCAAAACCCAAGAAACACATATTTTGTTTTTAACAGTCTGTAAACAAAGGCAAATGCACACAGTGATCTGGTTCACAAGTTTGCTTAGGATGACAGTGAGTTTTCTACTGCTGACCAACAGACTCCTCAAGCAATTGAGCAGATGAAGACAGGAAAAAACAGTTTATATTTCTTCTTTCCCAAAGGCTACCCACTTCAGAGATGGCACTTGGGCAGTGTCTGGGGTTTTTTTGTAGAGGCTGGAGTCAGAACAGTTTTCACCAGCATGTACCCTTAAAAGACTGCATTTGTCCCAAGGAACCACAAGCAGGAAACACATTGCTAAGTGTTTGGATTCCAGGGCTCAAGGCCAGGAATGAGCTGTATGTATACCTGGGTCAAGGCTGCTGGCAAAAATTTTGATTAAGTACAAATTCGTTAAAGATGACAATGTGCAGTTCAGGTAGTGTAAGTTTTTTGGAGAAAAGCAAAATAGGGTAAAAAAAATAATGACTGTGTGTCAAGAAAATAGGGTCTAAAGAAAGAAACATGACTTTAAAAGTATTTATAGTTTCATACAAAACAATGCTGAAAGCAAAGCTGAACAAATCAGAAACTAACTTTAGAATGAAGACAAGTAAAACTGAAATGTTGGTTTGTTTTCAGCATAGTTTTACATGAAATCACATAAAAGAACACAATTCTTCCTAACTATAATTATGCAAGCATAAAGGATGTACCTGTAACTATGTATACACTACAATTCTAGTTGAGGTTTGCTCCTAATGAAGACTGTGGCAAAGATCACAATTAGGCATCAAATATATTTGAAGGGATATTATTGATTTCTAAACACTGCACAGTGATAACTACTTTTAGAGTCAGAAGGAAGCTAACATGAGATTTGTCATCAGAAAGTGAGTAAACAGCTGGGACCAAAAGCTAGAGAAGACTAACTAAACTTAAGAGAGTATTAGAAAGAGCCATGAGGAATATCCAAGCACATTCAATGAGCAACACCACTGTATAGGAAATTAAGCTACATAAAGTAATGCTCAACATATAACGATAAATTAATGCTTTTAATTACTGCAGCTCACAGCAACCCAAGGGATTTCTGACTATAACTCATGCCTTTGGCTCATTTCAAAAAGGCAAATAAGATTCTAGGATAAGGAAGAGCACGAACAATACAGAAAACATAATTTTAGAGATCAAAAGAACTTTCCTTTAGACTACTATCTTTTCCAAGAAACTACATTGCTCTGTATGCCTCCAGAGACAAGGAGGAATATTCCCCAAATTGGGTGAGTGAGAGTAGTCATTATCTGTGAGATCAAGCTAAGACACTGTGAAGTAAGAAAGATCTCAAACCACTTTCCCTTCTTTCACACCAAGTATCTTGCTCAATTAAGGGCAGCACTTGATCTCTGTCCCTCTGCTAACACTGGGTCACCATTTAAAACCTGGATCTTGGCATGACACACAAAGCTAGATAGAGTTTGATCTGTTTAAAAGCATCTGTCTGTGGACATTCCTCTTGGCCTCAATCCCAGTAAGAACAACCAAAGCTGGCAGCTGTTCTAGGAACAGGTAGTTCCTCTGCCAGAATTCTCTGCAGACAATGCCTTTCCCCTCTCTCTCCAGAGTCTCAGTTAAGGTAAAATAATCACACATAACACACACTCAGGGAAGTCTGAAGACACTCAATATTCAATTAAAAATATTAGGATTAGTCCTGAGCACTCAATTTTTGGAAGAACAACCTCAACATTCACTTCTAGTTCTAAGTAAGTTTAATGCATTTGGATACTCACTGCCATAATCATTCTGTATCAAATAAGAGCAATAATTTTGAAGAAAAGTTACCATTTCTCTGTATGATTTAATCTTTGATTCAAGTGCAGAATTTAGTTTGATTTACTAAGTTTAATTTTGGAAGTTGAAAACCACTACAGTAAGCCTTCATTCAACAAGCTGTTTGCCCTGTTTCAAGAATACCCAAGAGAGACTTCTCTCATGGGCAGGTTTTTTAATACTGTCCTCTGTGACATATGGAAGCACACTCAACAGGGATTATAGTTTGTCTTGTTAATGAAAATAATTAAATATTTTATTCAGGCTGACAGCAGAATGGTATGGTCTGTTGTGCAGGAAACTCAGAACTGGAAGTCTCCAGAGAGTCTTATCATCTTTTAAGTGTTGACTTCAGTTTTGTAAAAGACACTTTCTGAGCCCTTTTAAGCTCTACTGTGAATGGATGTGACTTATAATCAAGCAGGGAGCTGAACAGCTATGTCAAGGACTAGTTCTATCTGCACACAGGCAGGAGCTATTAAAAACAGGCTTTGGCAACAGGCATTCAATATTGATACTTTACTAATATACTGTGTGATCATCACTGCTGAACACTTGGCAGGAGGCTACCAAAAACCACTAAAGATTAGTTCCCAGTGAAGGGTGGTTTAAAGCACTGGAAAGTGGAATGAAAGTGTTTTACAGATAACCTAAGTTCTTTCCTAACCTTGCGGATTACAAAGGTCGAATGTATACGATTTTACTGATGTTAAATTATGTCTTTTCACTTGTATGGAATAAAGCAATTCATTAGTACAACATACAGAATTGTATTATCAACTATGAAATTGCCAGGTTTAAAATTGGCTATGTATTATGACATTTCATTCTCTACAGTGAAATGATGTGATGAGCTTTTCACAATGAGGCATATTTTGGTTTTAAAAGCAAAGTCCAATCAGCATTCTTACATTATGAAGCAGACCTAGAGTAACAAATACTCATCCAGAACAGCAATGAAATCTCCACTGAGAAAAATGCTCTCCATAGCATTGAAGACAGCACTAACATAAAAAGGTGAGTTTTACTTTTCATCTGTATCCTGTTAGCTTTTCCAATAGACAAATATTTAAGAAATGTTTTGTGTAACTTCTAATACTACTGCTCTGATTTATTTCTTTATCCTCTATATGTGAGGATAAAGTGAGACTGAAATACTACAAATGGTAGTTAGACCCTCATTGAGACCATCAAAATGTTCAACTGATAGGACTTTGAGACAATCTTACTGTTCAGTGGTTTCTGGGCATCTGCATTCCCTTCTCCTTCAAATCCTGAGGGCTGCTCTTCTACCTTCACAGCTGTCTTTTTTGACCTTGTCCTGTCATCTTCATCTTCACTGTCTGCTGTGTAAAGACTTCGATCTGTAAATGGACGCCTCTCATCTCTTCTCACAAAAAAAAAAAAAAAAAAGTCAGTTTTTACTCTTAAAAACCTGAAGCAACCATTTTCCTTCCATTATTTACAACACACTCTCAAGATGTTACAGTAATATTCTCTTATGCTCATCTCTTCATTCTGAATTGTAGGTATTCCCACTTACTTCCTATACAACTGTCATTTCCATAAAGACACGAAGTTTAACACCAGAATACTTTTAATGAGAAGCACTCTTATAAATAGATACAAAACAACTTTTTCTACTTTGAAGCATTCCCTTCAGTACACACCCCACTGAGCAAGTGAACGAAATGCTGCAACAAAGGAATATGCAAAGAATCCCTTCCTCTTCACTTCCTAACTGTGGCTCCACTAGGGGACAGCAGACACAGACACTCCTTCTGTATTCCTAAACAGGCTCTTACTGGTAAGAACTTAAGAGCTCTACAAATAGAAATATTAACAATTGGCATAATCCAGACCATAATGACCAGGAAAAAGTGTTCACAAGCAATCCTTTATACCTAATTATTCTTCCATTTGACAGCAGAAGGCGAAGATCATTGTCTTTTGTTCTCCATTCAGGTACTGTAGAAGAGGGCTTGTTAAACCTCCCATTCAGTTTTGAGCTTGTGATATCCTAAAGAAGTAAAAGCAATTTTGCTTATTATTTCTTCCTATGAACTCAATTATTTTTTCTGCATTCCATAAAAGATTAAATTCACTACTAGGATGGTTACCACACAGATAACCAACTGAAAAAAGCTCAGACAAAACATGTTTGGATGTAAAGAACTTCAGAAGATGACTGCACCTTCTCCTTCCTTTAATCATCTATACTCTCCTGAAGCACCTGAAACAAATACAACTTTCCTAGAATACTCCTTTTATGTTTCCTTTGGAGAAATACCAATACACTAAGACAAGCCAGAAGCTGGGCTTGGAACTGCTACAGCAACTCCTGGGTTGGGCACGTGCTCCCTGATATTAATATCTCAGAACTGATTTAAAGGACAGCAAAATATCAATAATGGAAAGTAACTTGCCTTAAGCAGAATGTTCTTAGCTCAAAGCAATTTACATTTGACATAAACTCTGAAACAATCTATCCATATCTCATATGACAAAGAGTTCTGGTCTGTATTCTTACGCATCTTAAAACCATTTTCTTTTCAACAGAGATTAGAAAACTACTCTGGTTTTGGTTTTCCTTGCACACAACTCAATACTTGCCTCTTCCCATGGTGACATCTCCAGCCTTTTCAGTACCTCCCTAGTGTGAAGTTCCAGGATGTCCAGATTAGAAGGAGTTTTGGTAGCATGGTCTCGCAGCTTCCTCACCCTTCGCCTGGAGTGGTGAGGGGAAGCTGTTTCATGTGAAGATCGTGAACTTGGAGACACACCAAGAATTCCCTGAGTTTTAACTAATTTGCTGTTTTCCTCCTGTAATTAAAAGCACTTTTCAGAATAGTCTCAGAGGAATAAATCCACATATTTAAGTACTGCTTCTTATTCATCTAATTAAATGTAAATTATGTAAGGAAAATTGTTAGACATTTTAGAAAATAGCTACATGTTTCATTTGGATTTGATGTACAAAGTTTAGTTCTACTGCACCTTTTTTCATTTAAGGATTTTATGCTATCCCACAAGAGTAGTGCCACCAAAACACATGGTTTTATTCAGGAAGGCAGCGCAGGGTAGACATGTATTGTACACAACAGAACACATCCCCTCAGACCCATTCTCTTCACATGGAAATGTGAGAATTTTTCAAGAATCAATAACCACTGAAGAATAAAGGAGCAAAACACTGGTATGGGAAAGCAACAAAAAAAAAAAAAAAGGAAATCCTCCTCCAGTGAGTATTACACAGAGCCATAAAACAAAGGAGTGAGCAAAAGAGATGACAACTGGACCAGAACTAACCAACAAGTAGACAGGAGAATGGAATAAGCACAGAATATCAAATTAAAGTCTTTAATAACACATTAATAATAATTTTAAGTTGTTATAAGTAACTACATTTTAGAAATGCTAACCTACAAATAATTTCACTATTAAAATCTAAAAATCAACAAAAGTACTTAATTATAATAATAATAAATAATAATACTGTCCATTTTCTTTATCTGAAACACCCATAGCTTAGTATTCCAAACAGTTTTCCTCTTGATATTCTATTATTAAATGAATGGTAAAAAATTAAAAAGTGAATATGATCATCCAGAAGCGTAACTTTGATGGAGTTGCCTGATTCAAAGATTTATTTTCTGAAGACTTATGTAGGGCTGCCTCTGTTCTTACCTCTACAGAACGAATCACTTTAGAGAGCTCTTTGATGAGATGCCCAGGCCTAATGTTGTCTGGAATTTCAAAGGCATGTTCTGTTACAAGCTGTGTGCAAAGGGAGAAAAAAAAGATACTTAGTTTTGGGGTTTTTTCCCAGATAAAAGCAGAAATAATACAAAATAAACAAAACTACAAGGGAAAAAATAAAAGTAAAATAAAAACCAGATTCATTTCTGTAATAATGATCTCAAACTGCCAGGACTGATCTACACATGCAGTAGCTTCCAGTCCAAGCTTTTGTAGCCAGCAGATATTCCTCAGTGTCTCCAAGATTCCAAAGAAAAGGTAACAGAAAGCCATACTGACAACCACTTTTTTTTTATCCTCAGTACAGTAATCACCTTTATCCCTTTACCATGGTCAGTATAGAGCAATACTTTGACATTCATTAGAGTCATGACTTTAAAAACACCATAAGACTAAGGGAATTTCACCCAGACAAAAATTTAATCTCAAGAATAATCATGAGTAAGCAAGATGCAGACTTTTAGACATCTTCCTGACACCCAATTCTTAAAAATTACCTTCTTAGGTTATTTAAAATCTAGCAGGTTGGAAAATGCAACTCAGAAAAAAAACCCTTATAAAAAATACAGAAAGTTGTAAGAGTTTATGTTCCCTTTAATCCTCTGAAACTATATCAGAGACAGATTTTATATATATACACACACAACAGAAGTCCAAATACTCTATAGTTAGACCCAGCAAAAATATTTTGTATGTAGTTTAGATGTCCATTTAGAACACTTTTAGTTAGAATTAAACAGATAAAACATCACTTAACATACAGGCTAGAATGGTTGCCTTGAATTCCTGTAATCAACCACTTAAATGGAAAAACATCCCAAAGACTTTCAGCTACCCACATTTCAAAAATGAGATTCAGCAGCAAAATGATTGCTAGAAGCAATTCAATACTGCATGTGCATTTCATTGAACCTGGCTTCCTCTCAGTCATTAAAACAAATGCTTTCTCCCCCTCCCAAAAAAACCCAACACCAACATATAATCATTATATGATTATTCATTTCAGTGCCCCTAATTCTACAGGGAAGATTAGATCAGCTGCTATTATTTACCATTGTTCATTCTTTGAATGTATCACACCTCTACACATTCACCCTGGAGAAAACAGCAGCTCTGTCAGTAAACTGTATAAATTTTCCATCAAGTTATTGGTCATTTTAGGACCATTCACTGTCTCAAAAGAAGATGAGTTTGAAATTCTCTAGAAAATGGCACAAAACAATTCTCTAAGAAAATTCACCTTTGTTGAAAAGACATGCTCCATGACACAAATGTGAAAGCTCATGAGAGGGGTTCTCATTTGAGGAGCATGTATTTGCCATTTTTCAGGAACTGTCTGAAATCCTCAGCATGAGCAGCTCAAACTGCAATGCACAAGGCTCCTCCTGTCCTCACCTGCGCACAACTCCAAACCTATCACACACATGGTCTGCTGCACAGCAGGACTGGCTCAAGGAGGAAGCAGCAGCCAGAGAAGATGGATGTAAGGTATGAAACATGACAGCAGACAACACTGTGGCTCAATCACTGATGCTCTGCACTTCCCTCACAATGGCTGTGTCTGTTCATCCAGTGGTTTAGGAATACTCAAAGGTCTCATTAATAAGCATTCAGAATGCTGCAAGTGCAATTGATTTTTCTTCCACAGAGAACGAGAGAATGTACCACATTCCACATGAATCAAAACACTCAATGACCTACTAGACAGTACACAAACGCTACAAAACTACACCACAGCAATCTAGAAAAAAGGAATGCTAATCCAATTTCAAATCAAAGTAAGGATTTATATAGGCTGTGTTGGATGTCAGTTCAGTAGCCTAATGACTTGGCTTGCTTATTATCCATGCCACAGAAGCAAAGATGGCTTGGATTCGCACGTGGTTCAAGAGCTTAGGCCCAACATCCCATAAACACTGAGACATTGCTCGCTAACAAGCCTTCATGCAGAACAGCAGAGACCAAGAGACACTGGAGAACCAACTCAGGGGGCCAGCAGAGTTTCATCTGGGATCAGTAATGCTACACAGGCTGGACCCCAGCACATTCCACACATAAAAACCACTTCTGCATTTGCACCTCATGTTCAGTTCCACAGAGCTCATACTGTTGGATGCAGCATTGTGCAATTATCATATATAATATCATACATACATGTTGCATGGCAAGTTCTCTTACAAGTAGAATTTGTGGGCAGAAAGAGCAGAGAGATCTCAAAGAGCCAGTTCAAGTCTGGCTTGCAACAAGGCAGTATCACAAGCAGCAACAAAGCAGAATTAATACCCTCAGTCAGAACCAAACTGCCTGTCAATGAACAGCACTTCCCAGGAGCACTGCTTCCAAGAGGGTTTATTAGCACAGGCACATGAAAAAACACATGGAGTTAGGCCAGACCCAGCTCTGTGCCAAAACAAGCTTTCCTGGAGAAAAGAGCACCAGCAAAGCCAGCACTGATGGCATACTTATGATTTTACAAGAGTCAACCAATGTTGAGCAAGGAGAGTTTTCAATTGAAGTTAATATTCCTCAATCTGAATCTAAACTGACTCTTCAGCAGGTGTAGCTGAAATGTGCTTTCCACACCACTGACATGAATGGAAAATGAAAAATGCTATGGTATTCCATCCCTCCACTGCTTCAGATGAGGATTAATTGACTGTATTAACACATTTCTTAGAAAATTCCCCACCTTATCACCTTATCCTCTGGCATTCTTCTCCTATCCTGAGGAAAAGCAAGGTTCTACCTCAATCAGCTATAATACTTGAGCTTATTAAATGGCCTAATAGACTTGGAATAATCATGGAATCATGATTATTGGAATGTAAGTGTTGATGAGTCTTGATGCCAAAATCCAATATAAACTTCACCCTAGCAATGGAAACATCAGTTTTTATTTTTTATGAAGTTTATAGGTCATAGTGTTGTTCAGTGACTAATCATGGAATATAAAATTTTCATTATGATTCTTCCCCAAATTGGCAGTATATACTTTCTGTAGACTTTTTCAGTACTCATTAACAAACAGATAAAAATAATCTTAAACTTTAAAAGGGCATAGATCTTCACTTAGTTTTAAATCAAAACAGAGCTCACCAAAATAGCAAACAAAATCACTTATACGTACTTCTTTTTTCATCCATAATTTTAAAGCAGTAAGTAAAGCCTTCACTCCTTGCACTAAATAGCTTGGAGGCTGGAAACCATCTTCCCTCAGTTCTAAAAAGGATACAGAAACCAATTTAGAAACACATCAAGAGAGAAAATAGAAAGATACCTACCCTTCAGCCAATAAAGTTGCCATTGTGCAACAGCACGGTAAAGGAAAAATTGTTCAAGCAAATGAAACATGGCATGCTGCATTTATGTGCATACTGTAACAAGAATGACCATGAAAAACCAAATCCAACCCCAGAGTGATTCTACCTAAAACTTCCTTTTTTAAACTTATTCTTGTATCAATTAGGGTTAGTTTACAAAATACTAAAGGTCAATTAGGGAATAGGAATCCAGATCTAAAATATAGAACAAAAAAAAAAACATATTTGAAGAAATTTATTTCATTGAGAAATATTTTAGTCAAAGGGGACCAGCAGGATGTGGGATGTATCTCTAAATTTGAATTTGCACTGCTTATCTCCATACATATGCAAATGGCTCACACTAGCATACTTCCACTTCCCAAACATTTTTTGTCACCCTTCCAATTATCACAGTTCTCCCTCACCAGGTTTACATCATTTTTACTCCCAAAATCAAAGGGACAGGGGGTGGAAACCACTCGGCTTCAGAACCTTCTCTTCTTAGGGAAGTTGGCGTTCCCAACTGATTGCAACTCTTTTTCATTCTCTCTTTTGCTTCATAGGGGTAAAAAAAAGAAGGGAAAAAATAAATCCTCTATAAACAGTCAAAAGTAGATTAAAACCTCTCCTCATGTTCCTGACAAATATTTCCACTTGTCAATAGCAAATGGATCAACACTAGAACCATTTGGCTCATTTTATCCCCTTAAAAGAACACACTAATAAAACACCATTCTTATGGATTATATATTAGGAAGCTGGCAGAAAAAGGAAGGTTCTGTGAGTAAACAGCTGTTCTTCTCTCCAAGGCCTCCTACTTATCATAGGGTATGAGAGGTACTGGCAGCAGCAATCTTCCTGCCCATTAGCTGACTTAGCTGATAAAATTTTAAGAATACAATGGAGTACCACAGGCTGAATCTTCTAGATGCAATAGAAACAACTGCATAAATTAAAAGTAATTCAAATTAATGAGTACAGCATACATGAACTATAGCACACATTGCCTATTTTGAAACCCCAAGAATTAAGAAAAATATTTAGGTGAATGCAATAATACTTATCATGAAACACTTTCTGGCAACAAAAAGTCAAATTCAAAATGTTTGTGACCCTGTTACCATTCTATAAAATGAAGCAGAAAGACATGTTGTGCTGATTTTGCTCACTGACCTGAATTTCATAAAATGTACTGCTAACAGCTGGACATCACCATTACCCCACAAACTGAACTGGCATCATCCTTTATTCATAAAACAATGGATTCTGACTAGCAAACACCTAATTCACATGAGTCTTGATGCCAAAATCCAATATAAACTTCACCTCAGCCATGGAAACATCAGGTTTTATTTTTTGTGATGTTTATAGGTCATAATGCTGTTCAGTGACAAAACATCTGCTAAACCAATGATTAAACATAACATGAGAATAAGTTTCACAGCCCTTCCCTAAGACACAAGAGGCTCATAGCCTATGGACTCAAGGAGTCATGGGATAAAAAAAGGAGAGGGAAGAGTGGGGTGAACAGACACAGCTTATAGTTAGCTAGATCTTACAGAAACATATGTGTGCTTTTCCAGCAGGAACACAGTTCCTATGGCTTCTGATGAGTTTGTAAGCATTAAATATGGATGAATGAGAGAAACCAAAGCAAGCTTTCAGGATAAAAATACTCTTTCTGGAAGGAGAAGTTTTCTGTAAGTTTGCTCTGTTTGGTAAAATTTCTGAGCTGCTCTGGGGTCACTGCAAGACTTCAAATACTCATTCAGGAATCAAGGGCTGTTCAATGTTTTAATTTGCTGAAAGAAGAAGAGATAATTTTCAATAACTTGTACTGTTTTCACATTAGAAACAGTTACATGGAATTCTGATCTATTCCAAAACAGAAATTGAATTCAGCAGCCTCTTCTGAAGGTTGACATCTGTCCTTTGAAATACATTGCATTATTAAGATTAAACAGAGCAGGCAGAGGGCAAGATACTTGAGCAAAAAAAGGTGAAGTCAGATAGGCACTCTCTCAAACACAAATATACATGGTACAATTACAGCAATTAAGGAATGGGTGAGGAAGTTTGGAGAAGAACAGCAGCTGTTAAGAGCTGAAGGCTGTTGAGACACCTCTTGGATAAACACTGATGTAAGTGATTTAACACAGCCCAGAGGAACTGGTACACATCTTTCCTACAAAAGCCCTCACAGACATCTTTCCTTCCACAGCCAGCAGCAGAGGACAGCAGGCACTGTGACTGGAAAGGCCAAAGAAAATTGTAGAAGCGCAAGAAAACTTCTCTGTTTGGCTGTGAAGCCACCAAGAAGAAACTCACAGATATAAGTTAGGGGGATCATTTCATAGAACTACTTGCTCAAAGTAAAGGCTATCAAAGGATATTCAAAGATCTTAAATTATATGAAAGAAGCCTGGGAGAAAAAAACTGATGCCATGGTCCATTATCACTTAAGAGAAAAAGAATTATAAGAGCAGGTATATGTGCATCTGTTAAAATAAAACATGCATTACCTTTCAATGTTTCCAGTAAGTTTTTGGCCACAAACCAACAGATGGCTTCAAAGAAAGGAAATTTGAAAAGATCCGGGGTTTTTAGCCTCTTCTCCATTTCATAACACCTGAATAAATGCAAATATTACAAAACATGAATGCTTTAATTATCAAATTCATTATTCAATTATGTAATCATTCAAATTGACACAATGTCCAAAATAAAATGAAATAAAATAACCATGGCCATGATAAATAAAAGAAGTCAAGTACCACATAGTTAAAACCCCAACAAGACCACAGACAAGATTGAACTCTGGTCTCATTCAGGCTCTGACCTTATCAAGTTTGACTGCGGCACTTCTAAGAATAAAGTTGGACTTCATAAAACTAGGATACAAACCCAATGTGTGATCTTTTAACAGATGGAATTTTATCGGGATTCCACTGTAATAAATAAAAACAATATGTTTAGAAGACAGCTCTACATCTTGGACAAAAACTAAATACAGCTGCCCTTAGAGCAATGCTGACTTGAGGATGCTCATTTCAACTCGGTGTCGCACACCTGGGCTTGCTCAGTTTTGTTTTACTCACTTATACTAATCTCCAAAGTAGAATTTTTTTCTTTTTTTTTTTCCTCCTTTTAGTCACTTAAATTCTTGCACAGCCATCATTTTGCATTTTGCTTTTGAAACAAACTTTGCAGAAGTAAGACAAGAGAATGTGCTTGATACATTCTAACTGAAAATGCCACTAAGTCTGTTAGAGAGCCTGTACCACTTTGATCCTGGTTAAGTGCAGAAGAAAAATCTCTATGAAAAGAATATCCTACTTACTGGGGAACAAGTACAGGAAGAGCTGAGACTAACCTGAGCTGCATGCCAATGTTGAGGTTGTGCAAAAAGTTTCCTCCAAAAGCCATACAATCCTGAGATGTGAGCACAGCATGAATCCAGCCTGAAATGACAGATTGTGAAACTTAATACATATGAATTATTCTAGGACTGTTCTTAAATACACATCTAAGTAAAAATGCTGTTCCTGAAAGAAAAAAGCAAACAGATTTGTATTCTGTGCTAGGAACAAGTAATTTTAACAACATGTAAACTACAGTTTTTCAGAAATCTAATGGAACTGTAGTTTTCTGAAATAATTAAGCTTAAAACATTTATCACTGGGAGGGGGCGGTAAGGATGCAAAGACAACTTGTCAAGCAAAAATTCCAAAAGTTTTCACCCCAATCCACAAATATAAACAACTCAGGAATGGAAAAATATACTGAACAAAAGACCAAGTCATAAAAATAAAATTATATGTCTTTCAGTATTTACATGTTGCTTACAGTAACTGGGTTGTTTGCACAAAATAAAATCATTTAGCAATACTGAAGTTTCTCAAATAGGAATTCAGAAGTGGTCCCATAAATTATTCTAAATACAGTCATTCTAAGTCAAGTGAAATTATGATCAGTTTAAAACCCAGTCTAGACACGCTATAAACTCTGTCACATAACTGAAATATTGTCCTTAAGAAATCCACTATTCAACAGGGCAAAGCATGGCCAACATTACACTATCGATCTAGCTAATTACTAGGGGATAATTTCAACTAAGCACACAAAAGAACACATTACAGGAGCTGCCTGATTAAAAATAGTTATCTGTGAAATTTATACTGTGGAGCTTTAGTGTAAGTAAACTACAAGGAGACTTTCTCTGTCAAGATCTGGTTTTGCATGCCTACAGATGCTCTTTGACACAAGATGAGCTGGCCAGACGTTTGCAGACTGCTTCATGCTTTCACTAAGCGTAGGCAAGATGGACAAGAAACTTCCCAATTTGAGGAAAGATCCGACCAAATCACAAACAACTACATATTACAAACCAGCATTAAATCTATGCCCTAATTCAGCTAATGATGAGCAGTTTCATGGCATACCTGCATCAACCTAAGACATTAATTTTTTTCATTCCTGCTTGTTATTTTTATGCTGCACTTTTGATCCAGGTATACATAACAAGGAATGAAAATTTGGCGTAGACCACACAGAATATCTTGAATAATATTTAAATAACTTTAAAGAGCCTCCCAGTAGATGTTATTCACCTACATGCAAGATAAATTCTAGATCAGAAGACTACTCTGAATGTATTTCTAAGATTATAAAATAAGAGATCCACTAGCACCAGTGTAAGCAGAAATAGCAAGTGATTTTCACCAGAGATCAGGGGATTTTTTTTTTTAAAGCCTTTCCTCAGTCTTACAGAATTTCCCCTTTTTTAAACACCTGTCTTGAAACCTAGTTTTAATTTATGGGTTTTTCTGCTGCATTCCATCATATGTATATGAATGTGTGTATACACATACACGCACATGTGTATTTGGAAGTACCCTTTTATTTGTACACACGTTGAAATACATGTAAACGTGAGAAATTATCATCTGATGATACTTTTCTTCATGGCCATATAACAGTGATAGCTCAGATTCAGCTGATTACTTAGAAAGCTATTTTCTGTCAGTCACAATAAAGTTTGTGATTCTGTAATTCTGCTTTCTCTGTTTATAGATCTTTGCAACTTACATACATGGACAATTTTCTTACTGGAAATACTTGGTTTTAAAAGCTCTGGCTGTTCAGGAATATCAAGAGCACACAGAGGGCCTCATCAAGTAGTACTTATTCTGCACAAGCTGTGAACTAGAACAGTAAACACTGAACCTCACAGGTACAGAACTGAGCTATGAGAAAAATGAAGTAGTCTAGAAAGTACAGGATGGAATAATGTACTGATCATGATCTTCAACGCTTCTTCCAGAACTAGAATTGTAAACCATTTTCTTGCTCTGTGTATTTAAAGCTTTCTTTCCAGTCAAAAAAGAGAAGGCAGGACCCGGTACAAATTTTCAATAGTAAAATATTAAAAAGCATTTATAGAGACAGGTTGGATAAGCAAAAATACCAAAACCTGGCAGTCACTTTATTGGCAAAATATTGTTTGATTTATTAAAGACTTGTAAGCTTATGGCATTTGGTAGTTTGTGTAGGGTGAGGTGTTTTGTTTGAAGCATTTGTCTGTTTTTTATTCTTTTATTAAAGAATTGTTTTGAACTGTTTTGACATTTCTCACAACAAAAGCAAACCAAAAAACCCACCCAACTTTTATTTTTCATACTCTAGCCTACAGCATAAGAAGTTTATGCAATGTTTTTGTAATAATTAGGTTTAGTAGGCCTTGCAATACTGAAATCTGTAAAAATAAAACTGTATTATAAAATTAGGATAAGAATTCAGTCTGAATACTTAACAAATAGTGAACAATCTGAGTTTATTAATTGGAACTACTTTCCTGATAATCAAAATCAACTTTAATTTGTTGTCTTCTAATTGAGTAACAAATACCCTTTCATTGCCTGATAATTGTTATGACTGTCAGGCAATCTTAAAAGCTAATTACTTGCTTTGAAAATCTGAAGTTCTAATTGTTTTATTATTCTCTTTTATCCAAAATTTTAGAGGATACCAAATGTCGATAACGCAATTATTTTACAATATTCATAATTCCTGGTGATTAAACTTGCTAAGTTCTAATACCAAGAGTAAAGTCTTACCTGTTGGGACAAATAAAGTGTGTCCTTGCTTCACAACACACTTGTAACACTTGTCAACCTTGTCCCCAAAATATACTTCACTCTGGGTGACAGATGAACTCCAGGACTCATAGAGAGCCAAATTTTCATCAGTGGGCTTGATCAAATAGAATATCTTCTCACCCTATTAAACAAATATACCAAACAAATAAATGAATGTTTTCCTAGCGGTACACTACAACCTCAGAGTCACTCCTAATGAAGTAACAGATTGACCTAAATGTAAAGTATTCCATCTTCCCACTATGGCATGTTCAGGCAGTGTCTCACAAATGCAATTCACCAATAGATACAGCATTAAACAGGTGGTGTCTTGTGATTTAAAGGAAGCAAACAAACCAACCAGAATTTTCATGGGAATACAAAAATATCTAGTTTTTATAAACAATTCATGGATATGCACACACCTACCAAAGGAGAAAATGAATGGATGAAACCACTTTGCCTCTTCTATGATGTACACATGGTCAGATTTGTGAGAATAAAAAATTGATTATGCCAATGATTTTCATTCAATTATTTTTTCCTGCTAAAACCTCACTATATCACCCACAGGTCTACTGAAGTGATCAGTCAACCAATTACAGTCTACAAGTTATGCTAAAATAAAAGCATAAAAATGCAACACCAGAGATTAGTAATTCACTTTTAACCTCCTCTCTTAGCATTGCAAGCCCAGGATTTCATGCAGGTGATAATGCCACAACAGAAGGCTGCACACTGAGTAACTTTTGTTTCACATAGTCAAAGACATCCAGGGGCTGGCTGGGCACTGGAACCAGCTGCCCAGGGCAGTGGGCACAGCACCAAGCCTGACAGAGCTCAAGAAGTGTTTGGACAATGCTCTCAGGCACATGGTGTGACTCTTAGGCTGTCCTAAGCAGGGCCAGGAGTTGGACTTGATGATCCTCATGGGTTCCTTCCAACAGAGCATATTCTGTGATTCTGTAAATCAAGCAGCATTCATACCCAGAGAACGTGGTACCAAACTGATGTTCCTCCAAAATCAATATGAAAATCTGTGTAGCTGTCCTGGACACCCATTAAGCAATACTTCTGAACAAAAGGCTTAGGGAAGACAGAATCATCTGGCCAATAATTTTCCACCCATGAAAGCTTTCTGGCAATGTCTGGTACTTCCACTAATTCAGACATCCTTTTAAGACACAAACAAACAAAAAAGATCTGTTAATATAAGCAGGAGTAAGCACACCTCTTTTTAAATGACAGCTTCCTACAAAGACATTACTTATGAACTAATAAATATGTTTTATACCCACATTACATGACAGTGGCTGTCTACATAAAATACACCTCCTCCTGTCTTTCCCAGTACAGGCATTATATTCCTACACATATTGTTCAGCTTAGTGAAAACCACTTCCTACATTCAAGGAATTGAAGTCAATACTCACTTTGTGTCCGAGAATTCCAGGCTGATCACATTCAATACTTTGGGTCGGTCAGGATTTGTGAAGTATTTAATGTAATTATGGAGCTTCATTTTACTGTCTGCTTGTCTTGCTACATCTATGACATCTATTACTTTGTCACCACCTGTGAAAAACAGGATGACCTTCTTAAGGCTATCACAGATAAAAGATATTTCAGGAATTTAAGAGAAAATTACCTTTTTTCCAGTCTTTATCAAAACATTTCTGCAGCAAAACTCTACTACTATCATTATTCTCTTGGAAGAGAGACAGATCAGCATAAACCAACTTTTTATTAGGTTTAACTTTAATTACTATAATCAGCCAAGGACAGAACTGAAAACACTCTAAAAATAAATTCTCTTTCCTGTGGTTAACCAAAAAGAAAGAGTAGTATAGCATGGCTGCATCTGCATTTAAAAAAAATGGGTTTATGGCTGCAATTGCAAAGAGTAGCATGGAGAAAGTTATCAGGACAGATCTCTTCCTCACTTTTCCTATCAAGCATCACCAACCCCCCACCTTCCTTACATACATGCACAACTTGCAAGCCCACAGTACTTTCACTGAATAATTATCATGGGTGTGTTTCATTTCTGATGACAACAGAGAGGGGGCTACACACCATGTGTTCTGAAGTGATACATTCAGAGAACTAGACAAGCCAAGAGAAAGGACTAACACCACCACTGTAACAGCAATTGGTTTATATCCTTTTAGTTACACAATGGCCAAATTTGACACAATTTTGGAATGCTGGAAACATGCCTAGATGTACATTATAAACATATTCACTTTAAAACTGTATGTTTGTATCATCTTGATAAGTTCCAGCTGAAATAGTACTTATTCAGTTTTCTTATTTTTAATTTCAATAATAGGAAGGTAAATCTGTGGCATTCCATTTTTTTCCCTGAACTGGAAAACTTGGCAGGTCAGGATGAGACAGTCAAGTTTCTATCTGAATCCAAAGAGGCAGTAATCCAGAAAAAAAGATTCAGAAATATCACCATGATAATTACTCTTTGAGGCAGAACAGACATTTCTATTTATGTTCACAATGGTGACAACACTGCATATTCTGGTGCCTTTGTAAAATATTGATGGACAGAAAACCTACTTTCAGCACACATCATTAGATCAGGTGATCATGAGAACACACTCAGACTGCCAGCTGTACCATGTGTTACAGGAAATGTCCTGCTGCACTTGCCTCAGCCTCTGTCTGTACTGCACACTTACATCAGGCTGGCACAATTACAGACTGGTGAGAGATCTGATAAGAAACAAGTGGTCCTTGGGAAGCCTCTCCTGGCAAAGGATGCCAAGGTAGGAAAATTTCAGGAAGGCCAATATACTGAGTCCAAAACATGAAGTTGTGTCATAGCCTAACCAATGATTAAATTTATTAATCCTAAGAATGAGTCATTCAATTCCCATTATCCTTGGATTACATGTAGCAGAAAAAAACTTTAAAATTCCACATATAGCTTCCCCTGAAATTAACAGGTTTGAAAGCTGAGACACAAGGCTGTAGTCCTATCACACATCTACTAAACAGACACACAGAAAAAAAGGGGGAAGAAAAAACCACTCCAAACCACAGCGTTGATTTTACACTCTCCTAGTCTTGAATTTAGAATAAATATTTAGCACTCTGGAAGCTCTTATAATCATTTAGTATTTAATCATTTAGTATTAGCAAGTATTTATTTTAATTTACAGACAGGATCATTTTACTAAGTACTCCAGAGTGACTCTTACCCACATAGCGTTCCACATCTAAAACAGAGAAAGTTGGTGGAGGAAGTCTGAGTCCCAGACCATCTAATTTAGGAACCATAATGGGAACATCAAACCCATGTTTCTCCAGATATCTTTGTGTTAACTGGCTTCCATGCATTTTCAAAATTACTTCATCAGCACTGGTGGAAAGAAAGGATGGAGTATTAGCAAGAAAAGCATCCACCAAGCACTACTGAAATAAAAAAAGCCTCAGTTTGGGGGAGGACAGACAGGTATGGCTACATCTGAATCAAAAAGAAACACACAGTATTGTTTCATTAAGCATTTAACTAAAAGACCAAGGAAACAACCTCAAAAAGCAAAGAAATTTTTACTGTAATGCATCATCTGGAAACTTGCAGTCTTTCTGTATGACCAAAGAGAGTAAATTAAAAGGATGGGGAAAAGGAATTCCCATAGAAGGCATTAAAGTACATTCTGCTAACAACAACCACCAGCTGCTCTAAAGAATTGTAAGTCATTATGTTTCAGTGAGATAGCCAACCAAATTCAGGAATAAAGTATAATCATGTTTCTCCACTTTTTTCTATAGCATGCAAGAATAGGTAGATTCTACCAGTTCATGTGAATGTTCTATGAAACTGAGAACTACTCCTGAACTAAAGGAATAGACAGGCAATATTCTGACACCAAGGGCACAAATACCCAAAAAACAAACCCAAAAACAAACCAAAAAAAAAAACCCACCACAAAATTCAAAACCTCTCAGACCACCCTGCAGCAATCCCAACAGATAGACCATCCCAGTGCAAAACTTGAACAGCTACTGCATGAAAAAGCAAATGTATCCATCTGAAACAGGGATGCACTGGGAAGTATTCTGAAGAAGGAGGAAGTCATCCCCAACCTTCACAATGTGAAGCAGAGAAATGTTAGTCACTTCCTCTAAGACACACTCAGATGACATTTCACTGTTTTCCCACCGGAGTATGTAAGGAAGGTTCTGTACCTTGGGAAAGAGCGAGCCCGCAGCTGTTTAACAAAGGTCCGTGTTCCAGCCTGCACTGGTTTGGAGCCATCATCTGGCTCTGTGTAGTCATGTCTGTGCCAGTTTCTCCTCTTCTTCACTACAAATTTCAGAAGGATTAAACATGGAATTAGTTAAATCAAATGGCTCAGATTAGCAGTCATCCCATCAGTGACACAGACATGCCTCAATCACATTAAAAAAATAAGGTTTGTTAATCACAGTAATCAGGTGACATTCTACCTATTTCCAACAAATGACATCTGCAAGACACAGTAACTCTGTACTTTTATAGCTCCTTCTATGTGAGAATGTCAGTGCACACTATACATATTTAAGACTCCATATCCAGTCCAACACAAGTAAACAGGTGCAGCCTGAAAGCTGTACAAATCCAAAAAGACTGCTCTAAAACGAACAATCGAATTTTAATTTCTTAAAGCTCAGACTTTTTTTTTAAATAAACAAAAGAATCACACCTCTTGAAAAGCCGGAGACTTCATTTTACATATTCACACAAGGTTACAAGACTTAATCCCGCTGTGCTATGACATCCCATAAACACAGCCATATCCAGTCTGATAATATTACTGCTATTCACTACCATTTCTAGTGCTTATGTTACAGTTACAGTTTTGTGTGCAAACTGTTTTGGGCAGGTGTGACCTTGACAATACACGTAACAAAAGCACTGCACTCCAAAACATACAAATTCTTAACAGTTTGAAGTTTTAATGCACTGCTACAGCATAGTAATACAAAACAAAGTATAAATGAAGTTCTATTACAATTTTGGGAATCTGGAACTGACAATTCAATAGTAGCAAAATTACATTTCTAACTGCTCCTTATACTTAAAGGCCAAGGAAATTGAAACACTAAACATTCTCATAAAAACTTGTTGGGATGATCTCCCTATGACAAATGACAGATATGCAAATGAAAGAAAAGTATGTGTAAAAAAAGTGTATGTACTTTTACAGAATCACAGAATGGTTTGGGGTGGAAGGGACATTAAAGATGATCTAGTTACAACATTGTGGCATGAACAGGGACACCTTCCACTATCCCAGACTGCTCAAGGCTCCATCCAACCTGGCCTTGAACACTTCCAAGATGAGACATCCACCACTTCTCTGGGCAACCTGTGCCAGTGTTTTACCAATCTCACAGTAAAGAATATCTTCTTTAATCTAAATCTCTCCTCTTTCAGCTTAAAGCCATCACCCATTGTCCTATCACTAAAGACCTCAGTAAAAATTCATCTTATTTCTTACAAGCCCCCTTTACATATTGGAAAGTTATTCTATAAAACATAGTAAGCTGTATGTAGCCTCCCCATTTGAATTTTTTGACCTTGAGTGAAGGAGAGGACAAAGTGACTTATGATATTGTGGTTAACTCAACTGCCTCTCTTCCAATTTTCATAATTTCATAACAAATCATTTCATAATGGTTATTTCATTGATTTGGCTTCCTCAACCACTCATTTTTCATCTCCATTTATAAAGAGCACAAGCTTACAGCCTTGAATGGAAGCCCTTGGTTCTATCATCTCTTTGTTAGTAACTGCTCTTTGGAGCACTTCCCCTCTGTACAAATAAATCTCTATTTCTCATCCTCAAACTCTCTACAGGCTGAGAAGCCCTGTTAAATTATCAAGAAATGCCTCTGCAAAAGGGACCACCATCTTACCATTTGGGAAACAAACTCCAGGAGTGCTGAACTTCCTACCTTTATCACTTACTGTACTAACAAACACTAAAGGTCCTGTAATTTTAAGGCTGCATTTCAGTTTTTCCTTAAAAAGCCAAATTCTGCTCCACAGCTAGACAGCTGCTACTGGAAGACTGCCCCAAGAAGATTTACTGACACCAGATCTATAATTTAACCACTAATATTAAACAGAAATTTAGTTGCATAAGCTCAGGAAATTCAGAAGAGGAAAAAGCTAATGTTATTTGTCAACACAAATAGTGTTTTACAGTTGTCTGCCAAACAGCCTGAAATACAACATCCAGCAAAACCACTGCATTAATACAAATTTTAAGTTCATAGCAGAGCTCATTCTTAAATTCACTAAAACATGATGCACCCAAAATGTAAAAAAGCACTAGCAATACTGAAGACACAGTTCACTGTAATAGGAAGCTGAGGATGTATCAGGAAGGGCAAAATAGTTTCTAAAAAAAAAAAAAAACAAAAAACCAAAAACAAAAGAAACAAACAAAAAAAACCCCAAAAACAACAAAAAAACCCCAACTTGCTGCTTCTCTAAATAAAACAGTTGGTTATACAGGAATAATGGACATTTATAGTCATTACACATAAGAGGGAATAATTCCTATTGGTGTGCTGTTTCCCACAGATATGACAACATGGACCCTTTAGATGACTTTTAAGACAATAAACTGACATTTATAGATCTTTGCTAACCTGAAAACCAGTGCTGCTTAATGAGCCAGCTATCCAAATACTGTAAAACTTCATAAATAATGAAGACAGGTTTATTAAGTTTTCAAAGCTATTTTCCAGTTATAAATAATAATACAAGAAATTAGTGGCTAATACTAATTTTCAACAGAGTAGTTTCCCATAAATTCACTGCTGTTACAACAGCTCATTAAAATTGCAAGATGATACAGCTGCTTAAGAGATTTTATAGCACAGACACACTTTTTAAAGTCTGTCTTTGCAACACTTACAAATCAGAAAATAAAATCATTCTTTTGCTAGTACTTGGCAATGTACATTATCCTTTCATAAGAGAACACTGAAGAAGAGGAAACAGTAATGAAAACTTCCTCTGCTTACCTATCCCTTCATTCTAGAGTTTTTAACCCCTTAAGACATTACAGAAACAACTGCAAAATAAAAACATTTTAACTGAATGGATCCTAATGTTCAAATTAAGGAAGATGTCAGGGTTCACCTTTGGTGTTTATAAAAATTGAGGTAAAACCTGCTGTGATAACACTAAGAACTACACAAGACAGTTGCAGGGAGGGTGAGAAAAAGAGTGTGCTGGAAGTTTTCATGAAAATTAAGCAGAAAGATTACTTTTCCTTTTTCTTTAATTACATCCCTCCTACACTCAAAACAATGGGCCAGTAACTCTACTTAGGCAAACACTCCTCCCTGCCTTCTCCCACTACTGGACTGCTTCCCACAGAGATCACCAGCTGCTAGACTTCAAATGGAGACCATCAAGAGGTGTACACATGTACCATGAGGCCCCAGGTCCTGGAAGGGGTACTGGAGATTCCCAGTGGCCAAAAAGGCAAGAGAAATCTTGGCACAGGAATACTGCAAGATTTTAAGGAGCAGACAGTAAATCACAGAATACCCTGCTAAGGCCTGGTTCATCATCTCTTTCTCAGCTCAGACCAAGCACAGGCATTAATACCAGAAACAAAAAGTTACTGGTTGGAGGGTAGTTACAGAACTGAGAAGGCAAAACCAGATAAACAAAGTGATGTCCTGGCAGCTGCAGTCTTATTAGCATTTACTGAACGTCGGGCTTTCTCAAAGCTCTGGACACCACAAGCTGGTGATACAGCTGACTCACAGCATTCATGCAAATAGAGCATTTTTAGACTTGAGAATCACTGAGAAAACTTTGAAATTAACAAATGAATATGAATATTCTTAATCAAAGAATCTAAAAAAAACCAACCCTGCACTGTCTATTACTATTTTTTTAAAAAATTCTCTTTTTAAATTCCTTAAATTTTTAGGATTCATTATTTAGCATTTTATATACATGGCTGCTTGCTAAAGGTCTTCTAGAATTGTCCTTTTGAATCACGAAGAGGATTTTTTTTCTTGAATACATGGAGAAATCTATTTATTCATTTCATCTTTCCATCTAACTATGCAGTAGCTTGCTTTTCATTACTGGAACTTTTATACAATTCATTTTGTAGGACACTGAAAGTAGCCACCTATTTGTACTGTAAAGCATGTGTTTCTTGTGTATTTTAAATAAATTTTTTTGCACTATCTCTTTTGATTACATATTCCGTTGAAACCACAAATATGCTTGCCCTCTTCAACAGCTGAATTTTTGTATCTTAAAACTCTTTGGCAAAGTGATTTTAGAATATGAAGCTGTAAATTAAAATGCTTTTTTTTACTTACATACATAATTTCATATGACTGAAGTACTCTGGAACATTTCTGCATTACCTGAAGTCATGAGACATTATCAGTCTCTTTAAAAAACTGAAGGAAGCAGGGCCCAAACCACAAACTACCATAGATTTGATTCTGACAGCTGAGAACAATTAATGAAATTCAATGTGAAGACATATTTCATTATATCACCTCTGTCTGGGTTGGTAACTGACATGTCTGAAGTTTCTACTAAATCTAGATGATCTACACACTTGAGGCAATATGAAATAACAAGGATAATTTTTACCACAGATTCTTGTCTTTTTGAAAAGACTTCCAAAACAAAAATCCTTCTTATCTCACTGTCTAATTGCTGCAGGTGAGACAGCACTTACATTACAGGAAAGGTTATTTACAGGCATCAGGGTGAAGCAGACTAGTCCTCACTAATAAAGAAAAGAAGTTTCACATTTACTAGTTTATTATTTTGAAAAGTCTGATATTATCTCTTGTCTACTCCTCTTCCGAGTCCCTCTATTCCACAGGAAAAAAAAAAAAAAAGAGACAGAAGTTAAGGAAAAAAATGGCTGTTGTTTGTATTCTGATTTATAAGACAAACAGATTTTGAACTGAAAATGACCACTAGAGTACTAAAAACTACAAGCACATAAACCAGCATTTATCTTACCTTTTAGCTGACAGACCATATTACAGAAGATACATATCATGCAACATGTATTAATTATATCAGCTATTGATGCTTAATCACTTTGTTCATAGTCCACAAAACTATCACTGAGGGTGGTTTTAAACTTATTTTTAAATGTAAAGTAAATAGTATTTTCAGATTTGAAAATATTATTTAAGTCAGCATTAACTATAAAACATTATTACATGGTGTCTTCAAGAGGAAAACCAAACAAAACCAAAAAACAACCAAAAAAAATCTCCAAATAAACAAAAAACAACAACAACAACAAAAAAAAAAAAAAAACCAAAAAAACCCCAAACCAAAATCACAACAAACAATAAAACCTACAAACAAACCCGCATTAGAAAACACAGATGACCATGGCTCAGTGCTTGGAGGGTGATAACACATTGCTTATAAATACTTTTCAGGTCTGAACACAGGAATTTAATTCATGGTTGGAAAAGAATTTTTTTTTAAAATATTTTTTACAACCCTGTTTCCATTTGAGAAGGGGAGACATGGAGGAAAATCTAAAAGAGTTGGATAAAGCAGTATCCTTTCAGTAGTTAGCAAAAGAAAATCTGTTCCATTTTTCCGCTGCAGATCTCTACAGCAAATTTATCTACTGAAAGTAGAACCCAAGAAATGTCTCTTGTTACTCTGTTTCAGACTCTTCTGGCGATTCATTTTGACCCTGGTGGAACCTTGTTTATAAATCAGAAACCTGAGATTTGGAACCGTGTAACTTTTAAAGACATAAATGGGGGGAAACAATAACATCAAAAACAACAAAAAAGCACAAACAAACACCATTCACAGGATGTTCATATTCTGCTGTCACTGTTGAAAAGTTGTGTTTGACTGTTGTAGCATATAGCCTACAACCATCAAGAAAGGAAAGACACCTAACTTGTACGTTTTTTCCAAGTTGCCTTCCTAGGTATTTATCAGAATTTGGATAATTAAAATATAGGACCTTTGAAACCATCTTTTTGTATTTTCCTTTTTTTTTTTAAATTATGATTCCCTAATTTTCATTTTCTCACTTTCTGCCAAGTCCAGATTGTTTTCTACTTACCCTGTGCACTTTGATTTCTCCAATCTATAGCTGGGCCTTATATTATATTCTATCTGCATCTCCACACCAGGGAACATTTCAAGATGGTTTGTTTGTTTTGCAGGGTTTTAATCAGCTCAGAGTTAGTCATGCAGAACCAGTGCCTTCTAAATAATCAAACTCATCTTGAATATTCTTCTGAACACTCCTTTGCAGTTGTATATGGGAAGAAAACAATCTGAGGTGTAAGATGAAATTTGAATAACCCATACTTACTTAGAGAAGGTCCATGGAGAATTGCACAGTTGGGACAATGGTATAGATCAATGTCAACAGCATGGTGCTCCTCTACCCCAACGCAGCTGGAATAATATTTTTTACATGTTAATGAGAATGCACACAGGGTTTACTTTTCAAGCTAAAAAATAATTTAATCTTAGGTTTTTATTAAAATGTGCTTACTCTACAAAATTATAATGAGATACCAGATTATCTCCACTACTGGGCTGCCACATAAATTTTGAGTTATAATTTATCACTGAACAGAGAATGCCATTTTAAAAAATCATAAACAGGAAACAAGAATCAAATTCCTTTAGAAAGGAGCAATTCCACAATATATACACCATTACCCCCCCAAAACCTTGATCCTAATTACAGGAAGCAGTTTTTATAAAATCATTCAAGCAATTTTCCTCACAGAAGCTACGAGTTAAAAAAAAAACCAAAAACAAAAACAACTGAGGTTTATGTGCTGTTAAATTATAGAAGATATAATGGATATTTTCCTTATCTTTCTTTTTCTTTCTGCAAAAATCATGTAACTGACTCCTACCTCCTAAGACAAATTAATGAAGAATACTTTCATGTTATTCTTGAAATCTTTACAATAGAACTGGATTCATAAACTACAGAAGTGACCACATAAATAACTTAAAGGAACTGGTTTTGGTTTAAAATAGCAGCAAGTATTTTAAAGAGTGCTTGAGAGATGTAATGTTTTCTCAGTGCATATTTTTTTCTAGATAAAACAGTCAAAATGTGATGAAAAGCAAAATTTTTACAACAGTCATGACAAAGCATCTACTCTGCTGATACCTAAACAAGAAAATGTTAAAGTCAATTAAATACATTTTGTTAGAAGCTGAAACACTAGAGGTTAATTGGAGAACATGTGCTGTTGCACAAAGTTCTTAAGGAAAAAAAACAAGTAATCCCTGCTTGCTGGTCTGAATCCTGGCAGAGTTCTTCATTCTGTGAAAAGTTCACTGACGCTTACAAAACTGCTGACTTTACAGTTAATACAGAAAAACAGAGTACAACCCTGAACATTTACACCAAAATGAGGTACGTACACTCAATGCACTCTAGTAACACAAGAACTGGAACAGTGCCCCAGTCACGTAACCCATTCCGTATCAACTGTAATGAGTGCTTATACACTGAAGCTTTGAAATGATCCAGCTACACAAAGCCTTTTCCTCAGCAGCCTTGTGCCAAAATGCTGACACGCTCCAGCAAGTGTCAGTACATGCTGCCAAAACAATACAAGAAACAGTCTAGCACTGAAAGCACAATGAGCAAATCCAATCTGAAACTGAAGAGCATCTCCCATGTAACCATCAATGGAAAGTGCATTCTGAGATCCCCCTAAATATTCAGCTACTTCTACTTCCCCATTCCCTACATACCACATGAAATCCAGAAATTATTTTGCTCTTTTTATATGCATACTATTTTAAAATCTAAATACAAAACTCAGCTGCCATAGTTCATCGCAATCCTTGCAATATTTAGCATCTGCTTTAAGACCACAGCTACAAGAATCATTGTTACATGAAAATTCAGCTGACATATAAACAAAAAGGAAGGCAGAATCAGTCTTTAAAAATGCATGTCCCATTTCCTTCTGCTTGTGTTCTCTGTCTTTTTATAGAATATATGAATGACTCATAATCCTATGCATTGTAAGAAAATTGTTTTAAAATGTACATTCTAAAAGCCCCAAATCAGAAGGCTGGTTTTATACATCTTTAGGAATCTCATTATTTTAGCTAAATTTCTAATTTTTGAACAGCTAAAGATATTTATGTTGAATTGTATCTCGATCAAATTTGCACTTCATTTATTCCCTTCCCTTTTTCTTGGTGTTTATCTGATACATTCATCATCATTCCAATCAGATTATCTTGCCAACATAAGAAATTTGCATAAAAATATCATAAAAATAGCTTTGACAACTATTTGTCCTATTCTGTTTAAGAATCTTAATTCTATTGTCTCTTATCAAATGTTACAGATAACAGAATTTCTGCTTTATTTTCAGGCTTAGTACTAATGATTAACTCCATAACCTTTCATGAAGGCACATGGGATTTTGTGTACAGAGAATGGAATGGTATTATAATGTCTGGAACAGCCATTCAATAGGGGAAGCAAACATTTTCAGTCTACTATTTATCCCATAAACTCAGCACTGGAAACACAAAACACTAAGTGAGATCATGGAAGCGAATCCAGCAGCAGATGCCTGACTGAAGCAAAGGGCAAGCGAGGTGCCAGCACCTGCAGGAACAAGCACTGCCAAGGATGCCACAGAGCACATCAATCACACACAGCACCATTACAAGTCACTTCCCCGTGTCCCTTTCTCCAACATACACAGATGAATCTGACATTAATCACTCTGGCTACTAGCAAGCAATCAATTACTGTGGCAAATGTAACTTCAGACCTCACGCATCAAAACAAGGTCACCAAGAGGTAGCAGAGAGCCTGGAAAACATTAACATACTCAAACACTGCAACTCCCAATCTACTGATGTTTTCCTGTATGAAATATTATTACCCTTCACCTTGCAATCAACCCAATCCATTTGGGTTGGAATGTCTTGAGTATATATTACCTAGCTTCTGAATTGCTCATCTCCTACAGGGAGGTCACAGACTAATCCTCAGGAACAGTGGAAAGCTTACAGTATCAAACAATAAAATACAATAATACTAATTAAAAAAACCAAAAACAGCCATACAAGACTATTCAAAAATACACCTTTTATTCTGTTCATGAAGGTGAAAAGGTTAACCAGGCCCAATTTCACTTGCAATGCTCTAGAAGGAATAGCAAGGTAGAAAAAAGTTAGTTAAAAGTACATTCCATTACATCAGTCTCAGAGTGGTCAGACACTCCAAACTTCCCATGGTATCTAGCATCAAGGGAAGGTCAGTAAGAGGTAGCAGAAGATTTGGGAAGTGGAAAGTTTTTTCACACACAAGAACATGCTCATCCCTGGCATCTGAAGAAATCCCCTGCTACTAAAATTCTGAGGAACGCATTCTCCCAACTTAAGTCTCTCTAGAAGGTGCATGTGCATGCTTTTGATTTAGCCTCAGCTTTCCATTTGATCATTACATTTGTAGCTATGTAAATGCAGCAAGTGTAAATCAAAAACAATCAGAAGAGGACTCCAACATCTGGCAAGTACCAGTAGACCCCTTCTTTTCAATAAAGGGCAAATAAGGATTCTTTCACAGTGCAGGGGGAAGTCCAGCACAGGCTATTCTCTTCTTCAGTATTGTTATTAATTTAGACTTTAAGAGATGGGTACTGATAATTCAGAATGACAAATTAAACAACCATTTCACAATTATGCTGGAATGTCTTGTACAAGGAGTTTGCAGAAGTCCAGGATGGTTACAGGAAGTTTTATCCCTGGAGACTGCATGGCTGTACATTGTGAGCCACCCAAGGCACCTGGCACATCTCCCCTACAGCAGCACAGTGTGAATAAATATTGGATCCGTGTCAGTCACCACACAGGCTGCTGCACCTTCTGCATCCAATACCTGCTTGCTCTCAACACAGCCGGGCTTTTCTCTTCCCTGCTTCTGATATTATCAATCATTTTTAGAGATTGCTTAACTGCCTTTGCAAGCATGACTGAAAGAATCCTTTAAAAAAAAAAATCCAAAGCACTCTTGATCAAAAGCCTTATTTTCAGTGTTCTTAAGGGTATATGACTATTTAAAAAACTAATTTATTAAAACAAGTAGTACATGTACCCTATCATTATACAAAATGCCCAGTGTAAAAGGGAATGCTTACATAAAAAAGCACTCAATGACTCAAGTAATTTCTTGACTTGACTAAAGTCAAGAAATGAGCACAGTGTGGACGCCCATTTTCCTAGTTTGATTCCTAGATTAAGCCAGGAAGATAGTCCTACTAGGAATATTCCAAGACTTCTGTATATGAGGCATACTGAGAATAAAATCTTGAAAATTGAGAGATGCAAGCAATTCTCAATGATCTAATAAAAGGACAGAAAACAGAGGGATCACCATCAACAGAAGAAGAGCTAATTTGTTAAGAAGCTGGGTTGTACATGGGCTATCATCCTCTTGGATACCCCCTTCTGTTCCCTCCCCCTACTGCTTCAATTCTATAAGGTCCTTTTCCACCTTTCAGCAGCATGTGCAAAACAATTGAACAGGCTCATCTTTCTAGATGCACTTGGACTTTTTAGGAAGTCTCCCACAACAGCTTCCACCCCTCTCCACACCAGCACCATACTTTGCACCTACTAAGCTTCACCTAGCAGATGAGGAAACAGGGCAGGCCATCACAGGCATGTCTAATATTACTTCAATGGATATTGTTGGATAGATATTATTTTACAATTAGATGTTGATTTACAGCTCAAAACTAAGCCATTTTTTTAAAGTTTCTTATTTATTGGGACACATGAAGTTCAGGCCCCAAGATCTCTTGGTTTTCCAGTGTCTAACCTGAACAATCTGACTTTTTTGTGGTCACTGTGCAGCAAAAATGCAGGTTAGGGGCTCTTGCCAGTATGTTTAGTTAAGCACAAACCCTTGCATCTTTTCCAAGCTAAAAAATTACTAAAAATTACATTTTGCAAAATCCCCTTATATCCTCCATGAATAAACACTGTGGACAACCTTCTCCTTTCTGTACCATCCTTTCTCATTCTGAGCAAGAACTCAGCACGTCCTTGTCCACCCTTGCATCAGCACCCACAACCTTTCCCTGATGTGCCTCAGTGAGCACTCCAGGCTTTATCTATAAAAGGAGGGAAAAAGCACAGGTCTTGACATCCAGTAGGAAAAAAATAGGAAAAGAACAAAAAAGAGTGGAAAAATACTAGGGGTATTAAAGCATGTTCCTGTCACCAAGAACACAGGGCTATAGACAATTACTAGGGGTATAGGCATGTTTCCTATTATCTGCCAGAGCAGATGGCCAAAATCCTTTTTCAATTTCCAGTCATCCACAGAGCAGCCAAGATACAGAGATACAGAGTCTCTGCCGGGTCGTAACACTGATGAGGACAGGAACAAGGCAATGCCGGAGGTAGCAAAGAGTCATTACTAACAGGACAGCCTTAATTGTCCCAAAACCGAAGCCACTACTGCAGGGTACAGTTTCTCACTGCATTTAACTGAACATTGCTGCTGCTGCTGCAAAAAGGTCCCACCCTCCTTCCTCCAAAGTGCCTGACCATGGGCTTCCATTGTTTCTCTCACCAGATCTAAACCATCAGGCAGCCACATGACAAGTCAGTTCAATAAGCTGATCCAAAAAGAAAAAAACTGCCACTCAACTCACTTTTTCAGATAGGTTTTAGAAAGCTTGACAGTAAGATTCCATAAATAAAAAATAAAATTATACACGTTTCACTTATATGCAGTTACTTAACAAACCTATAACAATGTTATTTTCAAGAAGACACATGAAAGAAAATATTCTGTTACTTCCTCTCTACTTTGTCTTTCTAAAAATGATTGCTAAACAAGGAGATGACTGTTTAGCAATCTTATGCTGTTAATACACCTTTTACTATCAAGCCTTAATATTGAATATTGAATTTCAAATCAAAAAAAACCCCAAAGATGAGAGCTATTTCTATTAATATACTGAGCAAGCATTATAGCAAACTTTTCATTTTACCTGTAACAAGGTCTGCACTTGCTACTTTCAGTCCTAATCTGTTTGAGCATAACAAACCAAAAAAACCTATTGTAATTATTGCCAAAATTAGTTAGTGAGCTTGCAAGTTATGCAAACATTAGCTTCTCCTACTCCATTCCAAGAATGCAAATAAAAATATAGGGTAGGAAGTCTGTCTGGCAGATTTTAAGTTAAATGACTAACCAGAATTCCTTAAGCCTATGCTTTCCAAGTAGGAAAAGGATGCCAAGGCAGTATTTACAGGTTAAAACAATGGAAGTACTGAAGATATCACTGGCACAACCAGCCACATCTGCCACTTGTTATGGGACAATATTAAAATGCTTAATTAGGAAGAGAAAGACAAAGTCAGTGTCACAATACTATGGACAGACTCCATACCATCCCATAGCACAAGAACAGATGAAAAAATGAAGTTTATTTGAAGAAGAGTTTAAAACTTAATATAAATGTTGCGAGTTTTTAAAACCTGGACCTTAGGCTAGATAGATTTCCCCTCCAGCTCCACTCTTCAAAATGCATACAGTTACACCAAAGAAAACAAAACAGACCAAAAGAAGCCACAAAGCAACACGAGAAAGCTGGTGTTTCTTTCCATTATCTCTTTATCTTACCATGATAAGCATGGTAATAGTTTTAGAATCACAATAAACTTACAAGGATTTATTTCAGGAATGAAATAATTTTTGAAAGTGACAAACTTCTATACACTAGATACTGAATTACTGCTTTAAATTACAAAAAAAAACCCCACATAAAAATATTTGAGGTTTTGCTTTTTCCATATTTGCTTTGCAAAACAAAATTCCTTTTAAAAGGGAGCAACTGATATCAGACACAATACAAAAAACATGCAAAACTGTACTTTAAAATTGTTTATAAAATAGCAGTTATTCTGTTTTTCTTTCTGTAGAAAACTTCCCCTAAGTTAGCCATTTTCTCCAAGGGAAAAAAAAATCAAACAAAAACAGAACAAAAACAAACCAAAACCACCAAACAACCAACCCACAATGTTTTAAGATATGTACAGGATATGTGGATGTTGGCCCAACAGCTTACCTAGTTTTTGTACACATTCACTCACACACATTCCACCAAGTTCTTAACTAAAGAAAAATGACATGTAAGGCCAACTCTTAAAATACCTAAAAATATACTAACTTATTAAATATTGCATCATCCTTCAACACAGGTAAGAATCCCAAGAAAAATAATGCTGCATGCCATAATATTCAAAAACCTCTGACCTTTGACTGCTCAGACATATCTGTTCTGATACTTCCAAAGTCCTAAGAGGCCTTGGTCTACTTATGATTAACCATCAAATTGCACATTAAAAATGTTAATGTTCATTACGTAGGTTTAGACTTCCCTAATGTAATTCAACCCTACTGCTTTTAAATTATGTAATATTTCTCTGAAATGAGGTATTGCAGTCACACAAACATGCAGACAGGTATATGCTCTATTTCGAATTCTAAAGGACCTTCCAAAGGTTCAGACTTCCTGCACCTTCTGAAATAAAACGCCAAGTTTGATAGTGATGCTAGTGTTGTCCTTTCAGAAAACACTTTTAATGGCAATACTCTTGCACATTTTTCTACTGAGAAAGAAAATCAGTATAATTCTTTCTCAAGCAACAGTGCTTTTCACTCCCTCAAAGCCCAGAGGTTAAAATAAATAAAATCAGTATGTGATACCTTGTCAACGAAAGCTTAATTCTAAAGAATAGATTCTGAAATGTAGAAACCTAATAGGAAAATTATGGTCAATGGAAGAAAGCTATTGAGTTACATAATGAAACAGATTCAGTTACAAATACAACAAACACCTTCTACCTGCATTGAGAAAGTAGCCACATAATCTACATCATCACCATGTTACCTTATGTAAGGTAATAAATGTACATTATTTGTAAACTGACTCCTCCATTCCACAATTCCAGTCCAGTCTGAAAACAAACTAGTATGGTTTTGAAACTCAACACAATTTCTTCCAAGATCTGTTTTTTAAGTAAAGTTCAATTTATTGAAATTGCTACAATGAAGGTAAGAGAGAGTTATTACTTTTAGAAAATACTTTGACAACAGAATATTTGGCATAATCAACATGTTCTTATTTCTAATCATTGGTGAAAAGATTGCGTGGAAAGCTGATTTTCCAGACAAGCATTTCATGTAACAATTAGGAATTTAAGCAAAATGAAGTCAAATGACTGTTCAAACTGAAGTCAAATAATTACATGCTCAGAAAATCCAAACAGTTTTTTGTGCAAAAATATACACTGAAGTCAAACAACCTTTTCACTACAATGTATGACTTCCTGGAAGAGACACACGTTCCAGGTTAATCCATAATGGCAGCCACCATCATGTATTTTGTGTAGCAGCTTTATGAGAAGTTACTTTTCCTGATAGAGCCAAGTTAACATTACTGAAATACTTTTGATGTACTCCTTCTGTTTAGTATTGTCTAAGCATACAGCAAATCTTCATCCTTCCTATGCCAAATGAGATTTCTACTTACTCTTCCCAACCAGACTGATTGCATCAAGCTGCTTTAAAACAGTATTTACAATTAATTCTGTTCAGATTCTTTTAAAAACACTGCTTTACAGAAATGAAGGTCTGAAGGAACCTGAATCTTCTACTGTAGATTTTGGCAAAATAAGCTGCCTCAAGACAATCAAAAAATAACATTTAAGAAAACTACAGCAGACCTCAAAACTAAACAACTTGTCAGAGAGCAGAGAAAAAAAAGAGACATTTTAAAAGCAGCTGTGATAGCTGAAGGCCTTATTTCAGTGTGAAACTATTGAGAGAAAGAAAGATGATACCAGCAAGTGAATCATGACACAAAATTCATCTGAAAGTAAGAAAAAATATACATTGATCTGACATGAAGAAATTCTTTTCAGCACTTTAAAAGCAGTAATCTGTGTAACCCTACACATATGAAGCAAAGCACACTGCTCAGGAACTCAGCAAGATTCTCTACAGCAGTTCACACTCCTCTTTCTCCATTCATTTTCCCAGCATGGCCAGACTGACACACCAAACAGAAGAAGGAACAATAGTCCAATCTGACTTCAGGCACTGTGTCTTAGTGAAGTTGCAACTGCATGAAGCCTGTTGAAATAAATGAGAACTATCCTGTCCTTCCCACAACTGATGCAGGAAAAAGGATTAACATTGGATTTCAATTAATTCTAGGAACACTGGAGTCCAAATTTATCTGACCACAGCCAGTATGAATTTCAGTTCTGGTTATAATGCACAGCGTGTAAAAGCAGTATTAGGTACTATGGGCCCTAAACACACAGAAGAAAACACATATTAGTTATTAGGTTTAGAGAGAGAGGGCTTTGAAAGGGAGAAACAAAAAGAGAAAATAACTGCTTCTGTATACACTAATGACAAAGGTTTTCTAGACCATTAAAGATGTTCTTCAATGATATATTTTTATCTCCTCCTCAAGACTCCAAGTCAACAGTTCACCTCTTCCCCCCTAAGATAAAACAGAACCTAGTAAACTGCCCTGACACATAACTACATCTTATATTTAGGTAATTTGCCTTTTTTCAATTCCCAGACAGGGTTATTCTAGCTGTGCTTAATAAAAAAAAAAATCCTGAACTTACAATAAGCAAAAATTAGGTACTTTAAAATAATACTTTCAAATCAAACACTCTTGTCTGAATTCCATAAAACAAAAAACCAACCACACTACAAAATCTTCAACCATTTAAAGCAGCCTCCATATCCATCTTGAAACAGACATCTTAACTTCTGTGTGGCTGCATTACCAAGGAACAAACTACTACCCAAAACTGCTACCATTATTTCCCCAGTAGAAGCAAGGAAGAAATATCCTAAGCTCTACAGAGATAACAAAAGGGTGGAAAAGAGAAATTGGTATACAAGTTAATTAAATGTTGACTCACTCAGGAACAAAGCAACTATGGCAACTTTAACACAGCAAATTAAAGATGCTTATTACATGTCCCTGATTCTTAATTACATGCGTAAATATATATATATATATATATATATAAAATGGAATCACCATCTCTTAATGTCCAAAAAACATGTGGATGTGGTGCCTGGGGACATGGATTAGTGGGGAACATGACAGTGGTAGTTTAATGGTTAGACTCAAAATGATCTTACGAGGTCTTTTCTGACCTTACCAATTCAATGATATACAGTCTACACTCATTTGCCTGCCTCAGCTTTTAGATTCTTAGGTTTTTGTCCTAATCTTTCTCAGTTCCAACTTATGCACAGACTCCTGTCAATTCTCACTAGCCATCTCAAAGAAATACTGTATATTATACAGTTTTAAGATCTATTTGCACCCCAACCAAGTCTTATGACTTAATAAACAGGAATTCCATTTCCATTTCCAGTGGAGTTTCCTGTCAGGTAGAGCAAGGGCCTTCTATACACAGAAGAGACCTATCAGTTACTTGTCTCAAAGAGAGAGGGCATTGGAAGGGAAAGAAAAAAAAGACCGAAATTAACAGAATTATAAAAACACACCCTATGAAGAGAAACCAAGGTTCAATCCCAAATGACAAATTACATGACATAGCTTGCATGACTCTATGGCTTGCAGCTGCTGAACAGGGCAGGTTACCCACTCCCTTCCAAGCAAGCACTCCCACTCCCCTTCCCTGCAATGGCCCTGACACTTGCCTGGTTACAAGGCAACCTCGTTTTATTCACTCATCTCACAGAAACTAACCTAGCCAGTCTTTTGCCTGTTTATCAAGTCACAGTTGGGCAACTGTGAGAGGCAATCCATGAGAGAGGGAAGAGGACTGTAACCTGGAGAGAAGGGTATGGGAAGTAGGACTGCTCCTCCCAGCAGTGGAAGTCACTAGACCTGGCCAAGCCTACTATTGGGACTTCATTATTCACTAAGACTCAGAACTACTGTGGCCTGACAGATACACTGCCAATAAGATTGCAGAGAACATCCCTGCCTACACCTGAAAAGCCTCCTCAACTTTAACCATACACCTGCACAACACCAAGAGAGGCATTACTGAGTCCAAGAGACACATACACTGGCACTAGATGTCATATGTAACCGAGGTTTTTTTAGCACAGCATTATGATGGCCTTAGTCTGGCTTCTTTTAGCCATCCTTCTCTGATGAAGTGTCTAATCAGTTCCTTCAGACCAGGTATCTGTAGCTCCAGCAGTAGCTAAGGCAAGTACCCAGCAGGAATACAACATTATGCCACCACCAATATATTATTGCCTACAAACACTCTTTCCAGTAATGCACTGCAGTACAACAGGAACTATAAAACAAGTAATCCAAACAGTTTGGAAGCTACATTTCTAAACCACATCAAACACTGTTTTCTGTAAAGCAGGAGAGGATCAAAAGGACAAACCTTCAGCTAAATTCCCACCTTCTAGTTTGAGAGACACATAAGGACCACCACTATGAAGTGGGAAGATACCTGTGTTTTTTAGAGACTGATCAAACCAAAATCTCACTAATGGTTCTTGCATACCCTCAGCAGTTTCTAAATTCCATAATTACCTACATCAAAGTCTCACAAAAAACCCATTTATTATATCATTTTTATGTAACAAGTCTCTCTAATATTAGTTCAGCCACCTCTTTTAAGCAATCTGCACTCTAAGCATTTTTAATCCATTCGGGAATTTTTTGCCATGTCTTCAGCAGCTCCATCTCCTTCTCAACTGCTAGAAGTGTTGTATGTTCCTCATCTACAAAGAGCACGGACTGCAGACTCCCACAGAGAGAGTACAAGCTGGTTATTCCAGTTGTATAATAAAGATGAGTTGTTTAGAAAGATTGTGAAGCCTGACAAGTACTATCAGCACTGTTATTTTATGCAACACACAGTCTGCAAAGCTTATGACATCCTGAGTAACACTGTCAGTAGACGCCATCAGATCTGTCCTGTTCTCAAGTATCTCAAGTGATAAAAAAAGATTTGGAGGTGAACAAAAACAAACCCACAATGACTTCCTGGCCTGAGGGGATTGATTAGGACACTTATGATTGTTTTTACACTGTGCCACTTCAATTGAAAAACTATGTCAGGAATGATTTGAAAATAGGACTTTTTGCTAACAACATAGGAGGTACATTCTTCTGTCTCCCACATTCTAGCACCAGCAAACAGCATTATCACAACCTTAAAACTCCATTGCTGCAAACCCCTTACTCCTGAGTTACTGTGTGTCTGTTTGCTTCCTTTGCAGACTGCAGCTACAGGAGACTTGGCTTCAGCCTGCTTTACACACCTTTAAATTGGCTCCTTACACCAAAAACACTTTACCACCTAACTGGGTTAAAAAAATTTCTTAGCCAGATTGTTTTTAAAGACCTCCTGGAGCCCTCTACTAAGTAACTTAACACTCACAGTAGCATTCAGAGCCTCTACAGCTGTACCTGAAATAAAGCTTCCTGTGCCTTCAAAATTCAACTCATTAAATAGTCCTCCTTTAAGAAAAATAAAAAATGAAAAATAAAAATCAAGGACATTTTTCAACTCATCTTCTTCTCAACTGAGTAATTCTTCCTCCAGCCTGCAATATTTTTCAGACATTGCCAGGAACTTTCTAGCAAGCTTTTTATTAAGCTGAATAATTTCTGCATCTTCTAATCACAACACAAAAATTTACACGATGGCTCCTATAGCTTTGAAATACCTTACTTGTATAAGGCGAATAGATTTGCAGTTAATGGCAAATAGAGACAGATGCTTCACTTCTGAGGAAATCTGAGAGCAAACTGGCTCATCTCTAGCTCACCATGCTCGTTTCAAAAGCAGATGGAGAATCTGATTACATCAACTTCTATTTAAGCTATGATACAAGCAAACTGTTTCAGATACACAGATAATGAGTCTAAATATCAGATGTTACACTGGCTGGCTAGCAGAGCAGTAAGTAGAAAAAGCTCCTTCAATCAACTAGATAATGCCTGTAATTTAGAGATCTTTATTGGATTCTCAGCTGCTTATAGAGGTCCAGAGGGGCATGCTGGTCAAAACTGCACCCATGCAGTCCATAACACATCAAGAAGTTACTTTTACACATTATTCTAGCTACAGAAATCTAACTGTTCAATCCTCTTCAGATGGAATTAATGAAGCACAGTAATTTCCAGACCATGTGGAAACTTCAAATAGTGAAGAACAAAGCTAAAAAGAGTTTCAGGGTTGAGTTACATCAGCACTGAATTCTATCTGCATCCATTATTTTTATTCTGGATATAATTGGACATCCTGATTTTAATCTAAAATTCTTATGAGTTCAGATCCAGGTTACCAAAACCATTTTTGCTCTATCATATGCTATTTAGAGTAATCTGAAGTATTTGCAAAAGCACAAATCCACATGTTTTAATCTAAATTTGACACACACACATTTAGAGGTAACCTTGACTTCACAGTCTGTGCTACTCAGCTCCAGTGCTTTTACATGGGGAAAAAGATGATTTTATCCATATATCAGTGTATGTGTAGTGTGCATATATGTATCTCTTAAAATACCTTTTCTTCCTAGTCGGCAAAATTCCCATGACTCCAACAGGAATGTTCCAAGAAAAGCACAAGAAAAATATGAAATATGAAGCAGAGGGCCTATTGCAAAAGGTCCTCTGGAGACAAATACTGATTTACCATTCCAGTAAAAATTACAGGAGACTTTATGGTTCATTGACTGTAGAAAACACAAAATTAATTATTTGAATGAAAATTTCTGACCTTACCAGTATGTGTAAATATCAATGTGTGAAAATTGCCCTGATAGAAGGGGAAAGGTAACAGACAGGACAAATGCCAATGGCCACAGATGAAAGCACATGAAATCCATCTAAACAACAGGAAAAAAAAAAAAAAATTGCAAGAACACAGAAGAAATCATTCATCTATATATAGCTATTAAGGCAATATCCAGTTAAAGATGCTGGTCCCTAAAGCCTACTTAAAATCAGAAGAAAGCTAACCTCAGAAGTACCTACACTCAGCTAGCATCTCAACACTCACCCAAAAATTCCAGAAGCACTCCCTATTGTGCTCACCCTGTGCTCCCACCCAGCCTGTGCCATGCTCCCTGGGGTCTAAGCCAAACTGACGAAGTGCTGGGCACTAAAATGTTGTTATGAAGGGAGAAGTTACTTTGTTTTTCCAACCAAGATGTGCTTATTCAGGTTATTAGAGTTCAAACCCACACATCTCAGGGGAATGCTCACCTCCAGCTCACTTTTTATGTAAAGACACCCTTTATGTCCCCACTTAGGACCTCTTACTCTGCCAAGAATTTTGGGCCCTGAACAGAATGTAACCTGAGCCCAGCACAAGGGTCTGGTTAAAACCCTCAGACACTGACAAGATTATCTTAAGTTCTGGTCCCTGCTCCTGACATCAGTGAATAAAGAGATAAAGTGAGCATGAATTGCAGCACAATCTTTTCCAAGTCTTAAGACATACTAGTACTTTTTTTTAGTCTCCAGATTTAATAACACTGCCTACAGAAATATAGCAGTCTATCCCCTGGACTACAAATGCACCTGTTTTCCTTTTAAAACAGCCAGAACCGTCCATCTCTCTAAATATTTCAGGAACTGGCAAGGACTTGAAATTTGCCAATGACATGCTGCATACCTGCCAGGCTTTTTGGAGTGTAAGTAACACTTAATAGTTGTTGCTCCTCTGGCTTCAAAGCGATAATGATGTTTTGCTTTTCTTTACAACCTCCACTAACATAATGTGAAAGTGCCAAAGAGGTTCTTCTTCGATAATTAGCAAAAAATAGTAAATACTTTACAGAAGAATAATCTTTTACCAGAAGTGTTTCCTTGATAAAGATTTAGAGGTCAATGAGCTCTAAAGAGCCTTTAATGAGTTTGACATACTGCTGAATGTGAACTATTAAGCTATTTTCTTACAATTCAATTACAGAAGAAAAGTTTATTTATCAGTTTGTTTATGTTACATAGCACTAGCTATGAAACTAACTGAAACTAAAAATACTAAAAAATAAAATAAAATAAAATTCCCCAATCTTACAACGTAATTTGTAGTACATCAATTTAAATACACCCAGAGTCTTTAAAAAGACATCTTTTCTCCTTTAGCAATTCAAGACAGAGTTACATAAGACAACCTCAAACTATGTATTTATCTTCAGAAAATGCAGTAATTAAAACTGGACTAGCTGCAGCTGATTCAGGTTAGATTCCATTCAGAGAAAGATACTCAAAATTACATTTTAAGTTTGAATCTATGTAGATTATCACTCCTTATGTTCTGCATACCATAAAGTAGTTTCCATCCAATAAAAAAACATACATTTGTATCAGCAAGTTTCACCAAAGCCACTGGCTGCTTTAGAACCTGGATCTTCCTCATTTCACTTTAGAGTGACTGGTCACTGCAGCTCCACATATTGTTTTGATAAGTTTTCTTCACATTGTCCTTCTTTGTGCTGATCTCTCTCCATCCAGCTTTTCACCTACAAGACTCCTGTATGCAAGGCTGCTTACCCCCTTTGTAGATACCTCATGTGAACAGAAAAATCTTCTGATCTCAGTTCCAATTTTTCAGACACCTGAAAACCATAAGGTCCATTCAATTATTTTGTGTCTGGTACAGTTTTGAAAAGGAAGTATCTACTTTACTCCCATCCTCTTGGCACATAGTCAGTATGTTTCCAACAATGGTAATTCAGAGATTTACAGTTTTTCTTCTAAACACATGGCAAGCATATTAAAGGATAGAGCACATTTCCTAACAAAAACTTGTTCCAAAATATTGTGGTGCACAAGCTTCATAGAAAGCTGATGGATTTCTCATGGGCTCAGAGCTATGCATATGCTCACACTACAAAGATGCTCATCCACCTTCCTCAGATTGGCATAAGAAACAGAATTTTATTTTACTAGGTTAACCAACACATTTATATACAACATTTATCTGCAACTTCTTTCTCCAAATTCTCTATTAGAGGTACAAGAAAAAAAGAAAAAAAAAAAAGCCACCATCCAAAAAAATAGACTATTCAAAGAATTTAATAATGTGTCATGAAAATCGTGTCAGAGTTTACTATAGTTGCCCTGGAATGGACTGGAAAACTGCAAATAGAGGCTTTAGTGCTTCAAGCTGCTCTATGGTCCACTAGCAACTTGCTGGGAATTTTCCATGTAGCTTGCATTGAGAACTGCCATCACACACTGCAGGATGCATTCACTTCCCTTCTCAGCACAGGTGTACCAGGAGCAGTGAGGAATGCACTGCAGCTCACTCTTAATCACATGGTGTAAATGTACCCATGCCTGTTTCATGTAAGTTTAGTCCAGACAAACAAGATGTCTGCTCAACATCATTTCACTGATCATAATAAAAGGCTTTTTTTTTCCCCATGTTTTACCACTTGTTCATGACATTGGCTCATTTCCTTGTCCCAGTCCCTACATAGCATCACTATTTCAGACATCAAAGAAAAAAAGGAGAATTAGACACAGTGCAATCCTATGAAAAACAAAGATCCAGCCAACTAGACACAAGCATTCATATGCTGGGGGAACAAAAAAAGGCACAACAGCATTAAAATGCAATAAGCAAACAGGGTTGTAGAGGAATGGCAGATCTCTTCCCTAATGTAAGGAACTACCTGCAGGAAAAGACCACTTGTATGCAAAGCATCTTCATGGGAAGCAAGTAACAGCACCTGACATTGAGAGGCTGAACACTGGTACCAGTGATATTTTCCTTTCACTAATATACAAGATTTTGTTCCCTCTTACAGTGATAGATCTATTCAGTATCAGAACCAATCAGGAGTAAAGAGGTTTATTCTTCTCTAAAGTGAGAGTTTGTGTTTTTTTCATTAGACAATAACTTTATTTCCACAGTCAAATAAGGACCAGGAAATAGAATGCTCAGTATATTCTCACTGGCGATGCTAGTTGAGCCATCAATTCCAAAAACTGAAGGGAAATTAGAATCTGCTCTGACTGGTAAAATATAAAAGTCAGGAGGTAACATTTGCAGGAGGTCTTCAGAGGTGCACCTTTGCTTCAGCAATTTCTGATCTACTCAAATGATGCTCTAACCCTAGTTCAATACCTAAATCCTTCAGTTTCATGATGCTTCAAGCACAAGCTAGCTGACCATGCTGAAGTGGAAGGTACAGCCAAGGCATCTGCTTCCACTCAGTTCTAAAGTGCTAAATAAGCACTTCTCAGCAAGGACATCAGGCCAATCACTCGATACTACAGCTGTTCCATCCATTCTCAGTGAGAGTAAGAACAGCATCCTGAACTACTCCTGTGATACTCGTTCCATCAGGGCAGCACACTTTAATGCAGTGTTAGGAGATGCAAAGGGATTCCCCAGGATGTCCTAGTTGTTCACACAGGAGAGCACAGCATCAGAGGCAGTAAGTTGCTGCTCACCTGTGCCTCACACTGATGTGTCCTCTGGGCAGACAAATACTGCAGTTAGAAGGTAGCTCGAGATAGAAGAGACTACACATGCACACCAGTTTTCTTGACATGATTTTGGTCCTCTGTTACATAAGTAATAGAAGCACAGAGAAATACCTAGGACACAGTGGGCTTGAGGCTGTGATATGTCAACACTGCACACTTCTATGGAATAAGGGATAACACTATGCTGAGGGGCCAGACTGTTAATATTTTCCTGAGCACAGTGCCCCGCTGGCACAGCTACCTTGCTTTTGTACCACACTGCTCTGTACAGCACTCCACACCTCAGAAATGTGCCCAGCAGCACCCTGAAAGCCCTGTGCTGACTTGCAACACCTCATTTCTCCTCTTCTGCTTGCTCTTAACACCAAGTTTTGCAAGTCAACAGCATGATGTAATCCTTTAATGAAAAGATCCAAATATTCTCGTTATTGAAACAAAACTAAAATCTGTATGTTGAGCAAGACAACCAGAGGTCTTACAAGTACTGCTGGGTAATAAGATACAGCAATTTCTTTGGCTGCTCTTCATTTATCTCATCTGGACTTCATTTATTGGCAAACATCACTATCCCAAAAGAAAAATGTCACTCTCTTTAGAAAATACTGCCTGATAAGTGGCAAGAATGACAGAACAGAGAAATCACATACCTTCAATAGCAAAGACTCCATTTCTCAGAGAGTCACCCTTCCTTGCACTCATTTTCATGAAGAGAGCTTTAAGAGCCTTTAAGTGAATAAAGTATTCATGTAAACAGAACAAACACAATTAAATTTAAGAAATTAATTTCCCAGCCTAGCTACAATGTCAGCCGACAGTTTCAGGTGAAAATAAATAGACTTCAGACCACACTATATTAAAAATCTAGAACAATCATACTTATTCCAATTGGCTTTTAAGACAGAATAATGTGGGAGGATTTAAAAAAAAAAAAAGCTTTCTTGCTTTTGAGGCGAACATCAGCATTTATGCCTGCCTGAGCAACAATGAACTCAGTATTTTCAAAAAGAAACACCAGTTTTGAAGTCTACTTTAGTTAATGTTGAAGTAATGGAGAAAACAGTATTAAATATTAATTCCATTCAAAAGCAGAATTGACCTGAAGAGGGTTACCAGCCACATAAATCCATATTACCACCACACAGCAGACATCTCAAGACTATTCATACTCCATAGATTGTTAGTTCTGTGTATTCATGAGCTAATGTTGTAAACATTAGAAAGGACTGACAAAATGAAAAATAGCTTAGCTTTTTAAAAGCTATATATTTCACTAAAATACCTCTCATATGTTGATAATAAAGCAAGAACAATGCTATTAATTGAATTTTCATACTTGAGCAATGAGACAAACGTAAAATTTGAGCATGTTTATGGTTCTAAGTATGTGCATTGCACCTATGGATATCTTCACTGATTACTCAGAGCTGTTTTGAGACAATGGTATTCTATTTTACATGTGATGTAAGGAAAGTACAAATAGTTACATGAAGAGTATTAGTTCATCTTCAATTTGTGCAAACTCAAAAAAAAAAAGCTAGAAACCACAAATGAAGAATAAAAACAAAGTTAATGTGATTTTGCCCACTGGCAGTTAACAGAGTGATACTCCACTGTAAGGCTTAAGCCATTTTACTGCAAATGTGCTGCTCTAAGAGAACACATCATTATCAACAGATGAAGATAAGTTTAGAATAAAAAGAATATATTTCACATTCTGCACTGTAGCACCTAGTAGGTATATACAGAAATTAGGTGCACCAAGCAGCAGTCCACAACCAGACTCCTCTCACATCTCTAGTTCTTAGATACACAAGTCACAAAGCTGAGCCTTCTGAAAACATCTGAATTCCTCAAATCATTTATGTATTAAACATAAAGGGAAAGGAAGATACTGAAGTGCTTCATGAGCATCAACAAATAACATTTCGGAATATAAAATCCTCATAAATTAACTAGCTAATAAAAAATTCACCGTTAAATTACACATATACTTAGAGTGCCTTCATTTGCACAGTCAAGGCCAAAACAAAACAATTACACCAAAAATATAGGTGAACTATAATATTACAGAAAATTAGAGGTAGTGTTTAAATAACTAAATCTGATTCTCTTTTAACTAACACTGAAAAGGTAACAATTTGTGCTTTAGAAATTAGAACTATTACCATTAAATAACTGTTTAGAAACTCACTAGAATCTTGTTGGACTAATTTAAAAAGCTGAATTGTGTACCATTCAGTTCTCTTACAGATCTCTACTGGACAATGCTTTTTTCTTGTCCTAGTTACTTTATCAGAAGGCATAAGCTAAACCATCAACTGTTTTATTCCAGAACAAATAAAAAAAATTACAAAATTACAGATCTCAAGGAAAGGACTGTTAACTTTCAAAGTACACCTACTTCCAATAAAGCCAGTTCTTCAAGAAAACCATAAAGAGAAAAACTTGCACACAGTTCTACATGTTATTACACAGTTTCAAAAACTGAAGCCATTTGAATACTTGCAACTCTTCAGTGCTTATTACAGTAGAACACATCTAACTTTAATATATATTAATAAGTCTTCCCACTTCACAGATGGGAACCAAGAGAAAAAAAATGGTTTGTCCAAATGAAGAATATAAAAGGATTGGAAACAGACATCCAGTTACACAAGTGCTTGTCTGGCATTCTCATTATAACAAGCCTCTTTTCAGTTTAACCAAAACTGTTTCAGCTTTTGTATTGTTAGAAGAGCTTGAAGTCACTTCAAGTTACTTAATTCTTTGGCAGAGGGCACCACAGCTCATTGGACTGAAGTTGAGACTTCCATCTTACTTCTGAGGAAACATGGCTATGCCAAGGAAAAGTAAAATTAAACACATCAGCTTTCCCTTGAGGTCTAAAACACTTCCCTAAGATCCACCAAATTGCCACATGAAGGATTTAAGGCTTATACATCACAAGAGCCAGAAAGTCAGCTTGAAAGTTCTCTGGTGCCAGACCAGAGCTCTGTTGACCAGACAAGGACTTGTTGATTCAGTTCAGGTCCCTGAATGTTTCTAACTACAAGGCCTTAATTTTCTGCAAAGAGGTCTGCACCAGAAAATGTTTGTAAGCAGTCTCTTTGCAAGCTCCACATTCTCTGACATGAGCATCACCACGCCTTGTCCTCCAGCTCCACGACAGACACCAGAGTTTCACCTGCCCTGGCAAACAGAAGATGTTCTGGGGTTGTGCTCCTGCAGCTGCACCCTTGGACGTCACTGGATGAGCAACTGGGCCCAGGCAGAATCACACATGGTGACTTGAGACACAAAAACAAGGCTCTACAAAACTGGGTGAGCTATCAATCCCAAAGTGGGCAGTGAGGAAAAATAATGACCAACTCTTCTGTCTTTTCCCACCAGTATCATCTCCAACAATATATTCCTTCAGGTGTTTTGCAACACTCTGGGACTCATCCTAGCCTTGGACAAGCCCACTCAACTCAGTAACCCAACAAAAAGCTAACCCAGCAAGAGAATGGGCTCTGTCAGTTTTCTGAGCAGAGTTGATTTACCAATCAGGCAAGCACTGAACCAGCAAAGAGGAATTATAGTAGCACGCAGCCAGGAGCAGGACAGCCTCTTTCAGCAGCAAAGAGTTGGCAAAGCCCATCGTGCAGAACCTCATGTATAAAGCTCCAAAACAAAGAACCAATTCAGGAAAAGTAGTCACTATAGCACATGCATTTCCTTCTTTTCTTAAGGAGAAAGCCTGCCTTCAGAGTACAAATCGGTGCGTTCGGACAGACCTGTACCATGGAACCTAACAGCTGTAAAGAGGGAAAACTGGATTTTACATCAAGATCATATTAAGGTGTGGATGAGATGTTTTGTGTTTCTTCACAGACTAAACAAAGGCACATTCAAACCCAGACGATATCAGAAAGAATATGTTCTATGTGAACTTCACTCAGATGTGACTTTGGCATGGAATTTTTCCTCCATGTGAGGAAAAAAGGCCTCAAGGCATCTGCAGTTTAAATTATAATCTTCAAACACTACACGAATCCCCTTTCTTTTCAAATTATGTTGTTAAATGTTTTCTAATCGTGACAAAGCTGTAAAAAACATCAAACACCTAATGGCAAAATACCACCAATGAACTGCTGTAGGAAAGGGCAAAGTTAATTCTTTCTAGACTATACAAAACACAAAATTAATCCTGAGAGCAAGAGCTATCAATTTAAAAACAATTCCATATAAATTTAATCAATTTGACTTTGCTTTGCAACAGAAGCATGTTCTTATGTACAATACATACAGATTAGTGCTGTACTTCCCTGACTGCCCTCTAAGCTGCTCAAATTAAATATTTATTTCTGTAAACATAAAAAATTTTCTCCTTGAGGGCAAGACACCAAAGTTGACACCACTAAGAAATTTTCAGGTAAACTGCTAATTTTGAACAACAACAAAAAAATGCTTTCCCTTTCTTATACCCCATTGCTCTAACTTTGAAGAGTAAAACATTTCCTTTGTTTAATTTAAAAAAAAAAAAAACAAACACCATTAGAAAGGTTGCAGGCATTTCAAAAGGCAGAGATCTGTAATTGAGATGTACACATTTGATAATTTCTTAACCTATTCATGATTGAGCCATGTTAGAAGTTCACTGTATGTTTATTGAGAAACAAAACATCCCCAGAAAAGGGAAACACATAAGACTTCATAGGACACCTGCATTTTTAACTCTCAGTTTACTTGACTGACTTCTCCACACTTTACAACTAGTACAGTACCAGTAGAGCTTTACAAAGCCAACCTCCTCAAAAAGCCAATTCTACAGTACTTTACTTCTGAAATATCACAGACAACCTTACGCTGTGCAGACAAAAACTGAATTATATGTTTAAACTGCAGTTTGTTCTGACCTGAGATCTAGTCTACAGGAGTAAGTCACATCTATGCAAGGCATATAAATGTAGTTGAGTACATGTATCATGGACAGAAAAAAGCACAAAAATTTCAACAGGATTTGTGCAAACTTCACAAATATATTTCAAGAACAGAGCTGACTGCAAGAGCAGTTTAAAAAAAGATATGTAACTTTGGCACAGAATATATCACAGCAAAAAAACACAAACAAGATGACAGCATGTTGTTAACCTAATAACTGAGGCAAAGCATCAAAAAACGAAGGAAGGCAGAGACAGCACAAGAAGTATCACAGAATGATACATATCATTTGAAGATGAAACCAAGAAATTAAAGAGGTTTCAAGAGATACGGAACAGATCCAAGAAAAGCTGAACACACAGAGCAGCAAAAAGGACTTCTTATGCTTCATTCTAGCTGCAGTATATTCTAGACAAGTCAGAAAGCAGGAATCAGCTTAATGTGACATTTTCATTTAAAGCAGATAAAATGATGGGGAAAACACAAAGATTGTCTAAAATATAAATGGATTTGCACGTCTGAAAGCTTTGACAGTTTGTCACATCTAAAGCTCTGTAGTCTCTGCACTCTCACAAGCCATTCAGGAAGGCGACGAAGCCTCAAACAGCGCTCAGGCACCCGTGTTACGCTCTTTTGTTCACAAGGGGTAATTACACCAGACTGTGGCTGGATGTTAGGCCCACTCGGAGAGTAACTGAAACCCACAAAGCAGGTTCACAGCCTTGCCCGGCGTAACAAAACATCTGCTTTAGCACGTCCAATATGTATTTGCCAAAAGCAATAAAACGTGTATTTCACAATACTAATATATTGATAATAGCAAACCAAAGTACAAATCATGTGAAGACAGAGAGTGCAAGAAGAACACACAGGGAAAAAAAAAATCACATAAAAATTTGAAGGGACTAAGTAACAATCTGCCAGAACAGACTTTGTACAGCCTCCACTGTACTCTTCAGGCATTCTCTTGACTATACACAGGAAGGCAGCAAAGAGTCCATAATCCAATAACATGCGCTAGGCATCATGCTAGCACACCACAGCCTGGGTTTATATGTTTCTTAAGACAGAACACACATCAGTCCCATTCCACAGGCCGGGAGAAAAAATTTAAAAAGAAATAAAATCAAGAATACATGAAACTAAGAAGTTCACCAAAAACTTCAAGATCTGAGAGTGTGTGTTTTCTTACACAAGCTATGTAACTGTCTTCATACACTCTTACAGCAAGGGCAAAGACACTCCCAGAGCAGAGCACAGCTGGCAGGAGGAAAGGAATCTCCCAAAAACCTGTCCCTTAGTCATGAGACTGGGTGAGCATGCAACCAAATCCCAAAGCAGCATGGCTGTTGCCAGCTCTTGCTGGCCTGCTTGCTTATTTTCCACTCTTAGGATTTCAGACTACCAAGGCAGTTCAGTGCTAACAGGCTTCTTCTTTTTCTTCTGGCATTACATGACAGAGCTCCATCACAGGTGCCTGTGGGGAGCTTTTTGCACATCAAGATCCAAGAAAGCTACCAAGTGGTCTGTCCCACCTTTAGATCACGCAATGCTTTCCTCCCCATAACGATTTCAGAAATTTAGTTCACCCATACTCCAGCAATACTGATGCACAAGGCTGGCACTTAAGGCCTGCATGGAACCTGAGCAATTGTCAGGACATTCTGAAAGAGCAACTACACAAATGCAGAAGACTTGGAAGAGAAAGAACCTGTAACAAGCACTTCAGGCAATGCCTGCACCTTCATTGCAGACAGTGACCGAGTTCTGACAAACTTCTATTAAGCTGCTGTGTGTCTCTCCCTAAACAACAGTACTGGCAAAAGTAGTAGCAGTCTAGTTAAAAATATTAATGAGAGGTTGTTTTTAAGGTACAACAATCCTGCTTTGCCAGTTTCTAGTTTACAAAGCCCTTTTCACACTTTCTATTATACTGCGGTTCGAGCCGGGAGAAGCCCGTGTACAAAGAACAAATCAAATAAGTAAACATCTGAAACGCTGCGAGCCTTCCTTTCCTCCTCAAACGTGGCAACAAAACACCCGTGTGTAACAATTACTGTTAAGTAACACCTAAATACGCAACCTACTTTCGGTCGGCGTTTGTCTTTTGCCGACTGAGGGGCAGAAACAGGAAAATAAATGAAGGAAAAACAAACCCAAACAACTACAACCCCGCGCACGGCCCCCGCTGGGGCGCTGCGAGCGCCGGGCCCGGGGGCAGGCTCGGGGGGCGGCGCTGCGGGCCCTGGCCGGCAGGGGGCGCGGCGCGGGCAGCCGCCGCTGTTGTTGTTGCCGCTCGGGGTATTTAAACGCCGGGCTGTCAATCACGGGCGCCGCGCGCTCCCCGGCGCTCCCCGCACGGCGGGGGCGGCACCGAGCGGCCCCGCAGCCCCGGCCCGGCCGAGCCACCGCCGCCACCGGCCCCCAACTTGCTCCTTTGTTTAACTGCCCGTGAATCCCCTCCGCCGCCGCCGCTTTCTCCCGCTCGCAGCGGCTGCCGACGGGCCTTTTATTATTCACACGCTCGGCTCGCAAAACACACGCGCGGCGGCGGCGGCCGCTCGGGACCGGGCTGGAAACGTCAAAGCGGCGAGAGGCGCGGGGCGACCCTCTTTCTCCTCCTCCGCCGCCCCCCGGACAAAACGCACGGGCAGCCCGGAGCTCGCACCCGGTCGGGGACAACCCCGGTGTCCGCACTTCTCCGCCGGGAGACCGCCCTGTCCCGGGAGAGACCCCCCGAGGGCGCGGGGGGGACACGCGACGCCTCCGCAGAGTCGGCACAACTTCGGGGTGGCCCCGGCCCCGCCAGCCCCGCATCTGTTGCTCTTTCGTAACCAGCCCCCCCCCCCCCCCCGCCTGGCCCGGCCCGTCCGCCCCCTCACAGCCTCGGACCCATGTGCCCGGGGACGGCCGCCGGCGCCGGCACTGTCCCCGCGGCGAAGGGGGGGGGGAGCCGGACCGGGTGAGCGCCCGCCGCTCCCCCCGTGCTGCCGCCGCGCAGCCATTGTCCCCCCCGGCGGGAGGGGGGAAGGCGACTGCCACCGCCTGTGCCCGGTGCCGCCCGGCGGCTGCCCCGCCGCGCCGCCCGGCCCCGGCGCGGCTCCGGGCGCCTTACCTGCCGTGGAACCAGTCCTTGCAGATGTCGCACTCGATCATGAAGCGGCTCACGTCGTAGGGTTCGCGGCACACGCAGTACACGGGGGTCGCGGCAGCGGCCGTCGCTCCGGCCATCTTTAAAGAACTCCCTGACTGAGCCGCCCGCCCCGCTCCGCTCCTCCCCGTCCCGTCCCGTTCCCCCCCCGCCCCGCTCCCTCCGCCGCGGCCGCGGCGGCGCCGCCAATAACAACAGCGCGCGTGCCGGCCCCGCACGCCGCGCGCGCCCCCCGCCGCCGGCTGGCACGCGCACGGGGCGGGCGGCACGGGAGCGAGCGGACAACAGCGCGCGGGGGCGCGCGCACGTGCGTCACCCGGCCCCCGTGGAGGCGGGAGGAGGAGGAGGACGGGGACGGCGATGGGAGGGGGGTGGGGGGGAAGCACCGCCCCGGCCGCCCCGCCCGGCGACCGTCCCCGCCGCGCCTGCGCCCCGCCGAAAGGCCCGCGCCCCGCCCCGCGCCGCCCGAAGCGGCGGGGACTGAGCGTGCGCGGGCGGCCCGGGAGGGGAAAGGGCGATTTTCCCCGTGGAGCTCGCGGGGCGGGGCGGGACGCGCACGTGCCGCCCCTCCCGGGAGGCGGGCCGCGGGGAGGCACGCGCTGGGACCCGCCCCCCCCCTTGCGGTGTCACGCGGAGAGGGGCGGGGCGGGGCGGGGGTGCCGCGAGGACACGGGGGAGGCGGGCGCGGGACGCGGCGCGCGCCGCCGCCCCCCCCTTCGTTCCCCCGTTATGTAACGAGAGCGGCGGCCGGGGCGGACTGCTCTGCCCTGCTCTGCCCTGCCCGGTGCTGCCCCGGCCCGTCCGGACGCCCCCCGATGAGCCGGTGCTTCCACGCTGCCCAGCCGGGGGTGGCAGTGGTTTATTTCTTGTCAAGCTCGCTGCCTACGTGCGCATCATGTGCTGTTCCGTTCCATGCCGTCACCCTTTCTTTCAGGACACAAAAGTAACACTGATGCTTTCATTATGTGTCATCGAGAACAAAAAAGTAGATTTTAAAACAGTTGTTTTTTTTTTTCCTGCAGCCTTTCAAGGACCTATGGAGATTATACTGTATGAGGGAATGGAGAGCCATGTCCTCCACACTGAATGTAACAATTTAAAAGCGAAACAATAAATATGTCCAAGTGCATGTTATAGTGATCATAACTGTAATAGACACTGCCTACAGCATTATAATTTTACAACCCATGGCCTTAACCACTAGTAGCCACAAAAAAGCAAACGCTGTAGGTTTGTTTGGCAGAGGGAAGCTCAGAAGTAAATGTTTCCTTTCCAGACTGTTATTGTGAAGCTTGCTAATGTTAACATTTATATAAGACAAGCAACACGAGATGATGATTTGGCAGCAAAATGGACAGCAAAGAAATGTAAAACAAATAAATCCAGCACGCAGGCTCTGTGACTGCATGGAGAATGACACAGAGAAATAAAGGAAGTGTAGAGGATATCTTCAAGAAATACCAGATTCTGGAACAAAACCCTGATCTATTTAGAAAGTGCACAAGGTTCTGACCTGCAGGATGTTGTTTGTGGATGTTTGAATACTCTTTAGCTTTCCAACACACCTCGGTATTTCAGCAACTCAAAATGGGGCCATAGACCCTCAGTCTTCTAAAAAGCTGAAGTAAAATTTATTAGGGGCAAGAAACACCAGTAAGGCAAAAAATGATGATTTCAGAGTTTCAGGAAATAATACATACCAAGAGGCTCTGTCATTAAAAATATTGTTTCCCTTTATTAATCTGATTCAAAGACACATGCAGGAAGTTGCTTTCTAATGGTAGGGCCAGCAAACTCTTGCAGAATCAATTACAGATAAGGTAACGACTACCAAGAGAACTGTTCCAGTTAGAGTGGTTTCTCTGTGTTTGTGCAACAAAGTGTTGGTGTGTGTAGCCACCCTGGAGCCTGAAAATGGACAGCTCCTTGCTCCTTAGTTGGGTGTTTCTTACATTGTCACGGGGTCAGTCTTATCTGGAAGCTGCAGTTACCAGCTGGAGTCATGTCTTTATCCAAATTGGCCATAAAAATGCAGACGTGTTGTGTGTCGGGAAGTGTCTGCAAAGGACAAACCTGCTGAGCCCCCCCTTGGTAAGGCAGGTGGGAATGGGGTGGGTATTCCTGGGGGAGATGGGCTGGGGCTGCACTGCCAGGGGAGGAGACCTGGCCGGGCTCAGGGCGAGTCCAGCGCTACCGAGCTGGATGAGGAAGTTTTCACTTGACACAGAAGAAAGCAACCCATCAGTGAGAGTGCGAAGAATGAGGAAGCAGGCTGGACTCAGCATCTTGTGGGGATCTGCCCTTCACTGGCACTGATTATGGGGGAAAAAAAAAAAAAGTTTGTTTGTTTGTTTTTTGAAAAAGAGAAGTTGTGCTCTTAAGCATGCAAAGTACCACTCGCGGTTTAATAAGCACTTTGCCTACTGCCACAAGCAATGTCGTTTTGTCACTGTGATTTATTTCAGAACAAGGTGTGTTAGTGATTCAGTCTGCTGCACCTTAATCAGGTGGGGAATGCCAACTTCATCTGCTGCAAAAAAAGTGGCATAAATCAGCTCCATCTCCCTCTATCTGACCTGCTGTCAGCTTTTCTCTTTCCAAGCTGTCTTTCACAAACAGTAGACTATGCTTGAATGTAACATAGCAAAAGTTCAGGAAAGCTGAGGACCACACACCATAACAATTACAAACCCCCTTTTAATAAGTATTCTTTCCAGAAACTTGGAGAACTTTTCTATGACAATCTTACTAAACACAGTTGAGAAACAAAAAATGCAATACCTACCTTCAATGTAAAAAATTAAATGAAGCAAGTTTAAAGGCCAGTAGCAAAAAAAACTTCAGAAGCAAGCTCAATATTCACAGCTACAGAACGATACCTGAAGATGCCTGAGGCCATAGCAGTCTCCATTCTTGTCTCCCAACCAGCAAGACACACCAATGTGAAATACAGTGTGCAGACCACCTTCTAGTAGGCGGCATAGGGTTCATATGATGGGCCTCTGCCTGAGCTCTGACTGCCAGAAACAGGCAAGGCAGCAATGACAGAGAGCTGGGGAGAGCTGAACAGCCAGCTCTAGGGCAGCTGGTAGCTCTGGAAATCCAAAGGCTGGAGGAAAAAGGCTACAGACAGTGATGAAGAACCAGTGGAAGGGCAATGAGAATTAAGAAGGTGGGAACAATGAAGCTTGTTTTAGGAAAGGAGAGTGATCAGTGCCACAGACCATGACTGCCTGCTCACTCACTGATGTACAGATACTGTCACACTGCCCCATGCCCTGTCTTGTACCCAGCCTACCATCCCCTCAGCAGCTGAGCAAGACAGTTAGTTCTTCAAGCCATGCCCAAATGTAATCTTTCCACCCTAAAATCCACCAAAACACGCTCTGCCTCATCAAGTCCAAGCTCTGAAAAACACAACTTACAGCTTGTACACCAAGCAAGTCCCAGTGACTGCCTCCATCTCCGTGCCTGAATTCCAGCAAGAACGTTAGAAACAGTCATGTATGGGGCTGGGGCTGGGGCTGTCAGGGGTGACCAGCTCTGGCACTCAGAGTACAGGACTATGAGTAAGGAGCATTGGATCTTCATCAGACACTGAAGTCAGGGTTAGAGACTGGGGCACCAAGGACTAAAGAGCACCACTCTGCTTGGTCTTCAGGGAAAGCCTGAGTGCTGGTGCTCAGTAAGGCACAATGCTTCTGTTTGTGATTCAAGGAATGCTGGCTGATAGTTTATCCTTAAGGCTGGAATCAGGCTGTAGGGTAAAAAGGGCTTTAAGTGTAGGATTCTTCCTGAATAATGTGAGGATTGTGCAGAAATTATAAGGCCTGCTACCTGATGTTTCTTATCATTATGAGATAAGCCTGCAAAGGCACTTGAGTCAACCACATCAAATGGCTTCCAGTGAGATCTGTAGGGGTGATGGGCATGCTCAGGCTTAAGTTTGGGGTGAAAAATTGCCCTGGGTGGAACAGTGGAAGGTAGAGAAAATGCCAGGAATAGGAAGAAAATCTTAGGACCGAGGGACTAGAATGATAGGAAGATGATACAGTTGCCTAGTAGTGTAATGCATGCTTGTGAATAAATGGGTCAGGTACAGCTCACTGTTGTATGGGCCAGTATGCAGTCAGGATTGTAGTGGGGTTTGGGTCATGGTGCCAAGTACAGGTCACATTAGGCCATTGCTAGGGACTGAGTGTGGGAATTCTATGGTTGAAATTAACAAATAAGCAGAGCGGATGGAATTCATTTCACTCTGCACGCTCTACAGAATGAATCTACAGGCACGTCATCTTCACGGACAACCTTTGCTGTGCCACATCCTTCATCCACTAGTGTGTTATCCTCTAGCCATTCACAGACCCTCAGCAAGGTCCACAGGGCTGAGGGCTGCTATCAGCAGGGAAAAGTGGTTTATTGGTAGCTCTAGAATGCTGACTTGTGACACAGATGAGGGTCTTAGTGAGAAACCTCCTCTTATCAGAGACATAATCACCAGCACACTGCACATTAGTAGGGAAGAGGGTATGGGAGAAGAGGGCACTGATTGTTGCACAATAAAAGCATCCAAAGCCTATGCCTGGCTTTGTGTATCTCCCAGAGTACATGCCATACACTGTACATGGCATAAAGGGAGGAAAAAGTAGGAGAGCAGGGCAGGGAGGTTGCCAGAAGGGAGAAAAGGGAGTTTTCTGGTACTTCTGGCTGAACCACATACAGGTACCCACAAATATGCCTACTTGTCTCTTGGCAGGAGGGGAGAACTCACAACCATCAGTCACAGGATGGTGGCTGTCACCCAGCAGGACATGGACAGCCAAATAAATACCGGAGATGATATCCAGCAGACAAAGAGATGGCCCAGCAGCAAGTCAGGCTAGGGAGAATCAGAAAGAAAAGCAGACATTGATAGCCATGAAAAAAATCAGATAAACTGTTGGGAAAACATGGGGGTAGAGGGACTTTCCCCATGTTTGGTCATTTCTTCAGTGTATTTATGTACATTTTGGCAAAACACTCATTTTTAAAATCACTTATTTTCACATCAATAGGCTTAAGGCTGCTGAAAAACAAAGCTCTGGGCTGAAAACCTGTTCCAGTTCTCCGTAGGAAACTGTCTGAAATATACCCAGAATTGGCAGTGTGATCTTTGCATCGGCAGAGAAAATACTGAGTCATGTTGTCAGCCCACACACATTTAACAAAAATAAAAGCAGACCAACGATTCAAAATTCTCCCACTCATCATTTAAAGAAAACAGAAGTCATTCAGTCATGCCTCATGCTTCAGAGACCTTTAGAAAACACCCAGTGCAGGGAACATTCACCCACGCCGTGCCCACGCAGCATTTCAAACCCACGATGTCATTTGCAACTTGTTCACTCCCAGGTCTGGGCACTGTTTGCTTCAGCATCCTCACAGGAAGTCACCGAGACTTAAAAGGTTTCTGTTGAAAATGTGACACAATAGCTGGAGCCTCAGCCCTCCTGTGAGCAACGCTGAAATGATGCAACACAGCATGCCTGGCTCGAGTCCCTGGAGGAGGCAGGAAAGTGCTGTGCACTTCACGGCAACACAAACTTAAGCTGCAGTTTGAATAAGAGGCTACTGTGCTCTTCCTTCAGGGGTTAATCTTGTACTGAAGCATTGGCACTCCTGTGCTGAGCTCCCCAGTCATTCATTCAAAAGGGAGGTTCTTGCACAAACATCAAGACTAGGGGAATTACCTAGGAAGTCCTCCTCCTTTTAACTCTTCCCACAAAGTCCTCTGGCAAGGAAAAGCTGGTTTCTGCATTTCACCAAGCTGCTGGCAACATCTCTTCCTCCTTCAGTTCTAAAAGCTGCTTGAAGTATTAGCAGCTGAACCTGGGTGAGTGGCAGCCAGCCCAGCTCATGACGGAGGGGGAGACGTCACCACACAGAGCACACATAGATGGAGTTACACAATCTCTGTGGTGTTGAAAGCCGCGCTGGAAACTTGTCAGGAGCCCAAAGGCCAGAGCTAATTTGTATTTCCTATTGCACAGCATGATTTTAATCAGAGCGAAAAGCGCCCAGTTGTGTTTCATGTACCAAGTGTTATAAGCAGAGACAAGTTAACAGAGCAACTAGGGGTAAGACATGCTCTGAAGACAGCATAGAGGAGCATTAGATGGGGAATATAACAAATTTATCAGCATTTCCTTTATTCTTCAGGATGGCCATGGGCTATGAAGCAAGAGAATAGGAGGCAACTTTCACCAAAATTCTGTGATTACCCAATTCTCTTCACAAGAAGAAAAAAAAAGAAAAAAAGGAAGAAAAAGTAAAAAAGACACCTGCAAAAACCTTAAAGACAAGCTTATTTTAAAAACCTCTTTCCAAAAGTTTTAGATATGTCACCAAGTAAAATATGGCATTCAGGAGACCCATCTTACTTGCATGCAGTACTTGACAGCAGCCAAATCTAGGTGATCCCTAACAGAAGCTGCTTTGGCTTCAGCTGCAGATAAGTGTGTGCGAGTTCCTTGTTGCAATTAAATTTCTGTCTTGTTGAGAGCAGACAGCACAAAGGACTGGCACAGCCCCCAAGCACCACTGTTCCCAGAACAGGCTCACCTCCAGCACCCCTTTTCCATGCTGTGATGGCTGCAGAGCAGGAGTGAGGAGCCATTTGGTCACCTTGCCCCAGCTGGGCTCACAGCCATGCTCCCTCCCCAGCACGCAGCACTGGGACACACCTTTGTGTGCTGCCAGCGTGTGCCAGAGAGGGAATGGGGCACCAGGTTAATAGGACAGTAAATATGCCTTGACGTTTCTGGATTGGTTTGCTTTGTACTCCCAACAGATTTACTGGAAACTCAGAGGTGGGGTTTGCTGCTCAGGGGTTTGCTATCATTGGAGAAAATCCTTCATTTCAGCCTTTCTCTCTTTATCCACTGGGAATAAATGCTCCTTTCCCCCTCAGTTCAGCTTTATTCCTTGACAGCTGAGAAAAAGAAAGAAAGGGGGACAAAAAAAAAATCAGATCTTGGACTTTTATTTTGCTCTAGAGAGCTAATGTCTATTTCAGAGTGGGATAAGCTGCATGTCAGGGATATAAAAGGAAGCCTGTCAGACTAGCATATCTGTAGCTTCCTATATTCAGTCTGATAAACCCTGTCCCTGGACATTTTCCCCACTAGCTAGCCATTGCAGCCCCTAAAATCAACATCCTCTCTGCTCTCATTCTCCTCCACATGCTCCTTTACCCCCTCCCCCATACACATTTGTCCCCCAACTCAAACAGCTCCCCAAGGAGGTGAGGCACCACCTATGCTCAGGGAAGGGGAAAAGAGAAGAGCGAGTCAGCTGAATATGCAAACAATCCTATTTGCACCCCAGCATGTACAATCCAGTTCTTTGTCAGCATGATGGAGTGCACTCTGTCCAGTTTGTTTTATTCTCTGGGATTATCATCCACACCCTTCCCACATGAGCATTATCAAATGCTGTACCTGAATCAGCCTTTTCAAGACAGGCTGACTGCTGCCTGGTTAATACCTGTCCACCAGCTGCCTATTTGCTTTGTTTGAAAATTATAGCCAGTCATGAAGTGTAACGTGACATCTAAAGCAGCCATTAAAAAAAAAAAAAAAAAAAGCCGCCAAGGGTATTTTGCTGGTGTCACTAAGGCACTGGGTGGAAGTGGTTTTAGTTGCACAAGCCCTCCTTGGACGCAGCCCTGCCCGGACACCCCACCTTGCACTCGGAGGTGTTTGGAGAGCTGCCTGCTGCCCACCTGCCTTCTCCCCAGCCCAGCAGGGACACGCCTGGGGTACCAGACAGTCCTACCGCTCCTCGGCCTGGACAGACGGACGCGCCGGGCGGGAAGGACGGCGGGGCGAAGGTGCGAAGCCCCAAAAGGGGCTCTGGCAGCCGCCGGAGCAGCACGGCAGGGCCGCGGGCCTGGCAGACAATAGTTGTCTCCCTGCTCGCTCTCCCTGCCGGCCGCATCCGACGGAGGAGCCTCATGAATCAAAGCGAGCATCCAGCGACAGGCTGCAGAAATGCATTAATATGCGGCCGCCGCCGCACGCCGCCAGCCCCCTGCGCGGCGCGGCGCTCACCTGCCTGTCTCACCCCTGGCAGGCAGCGAGCGAACAAAGGAGCGGCGCGGGGCGGCCGGCAGCGCCTGCCCCCGCCGCCGAGGGAGGCCCGGCTGCGCACAAAGCCCGCTCGCCTGCCGCCATGGGTGTGAGGAGCGCGCCCGCTCGCCCTATTGTCTGGGCTCCTTTGTGCTCCTCCGGCCCCCCGGTCCCCAACCGCACAGGCAGGAATAGTGGGAGCAGGACAGACACGGCTTTGTTGGAGGGAGCCCTAGGATGTGGAAAGCTCTCTGGCCTGGCCCTGCCGTGCGTGCCCGTCTGGCTCATGGGCCCATGCTGGGCACAGGGGCCCACGCTGCTCCTGCCACACGGGGCAGGTAGGGAGCAGGGCAGACAGACGGACAGACGGGGCACGGGTGTTTCTCCACGCACACAGGGCACTCGGCGGTCCCTTCCTGAGCACCTTTTTCTCCCTCCAGAGAGTGACCCTGTGATGCCTTTGGGAGATGGGGAATGGTCAACGGGTCCTGCAGAAGTGACGGTGAGGGCTTCCCTAACTCCCCATCACTGATCAAGGGCTGGTGCTGCTGGCTAGAGGGGGCAGTGAGGGAGCAGATCTGGGAGCACAGACCACCCATCACACCACCTGTGTCCCTCCCAGCCTTAGGAGCAGCACAGAGGCCTCTGCCAAGGCTCCACTGCTTTGTGAAGCAGTAGCTGTGGCACCCCCTGTGCGAGCCGCGTCTGTGGCTGCAGGGTTGCAACCCCCCAGGTCCTGCAGGGCTGGTGGCAGGATCCAGATTGCCTTGTCTCAGGGCAGAGCTGTAATTGCCAAGCACTCCCGAGGGGTCAGTCCCCAGCTGCAGCACACTGCTAACTCTCCTCCCACTGCACACTGGCATTGGAATGGCCAGGACAGAGAGAAGGGGAAAGCCAGGGATGCTCTCCAGCACAGGGAGCAGGGTGTCCCCGCGGTGCCCATGACACTGCCCAAAGGACAAAGCGCTCCTGGTCCCACGGCAGCTGTAGCATGTGGATCAGCTCTGGCAAGAGAGCCCCAAAGAGGTCTGGCTCACCTGGACTCAGCACTCTGGTTTGTGCAGTCCCTGCCCTGGCCACCCTCAGCTGTCTCTGAGGCACTGCTCACGCAACCAATCTTAGCCACACACAGAAATACCTGCAATGATCTGGGTGTCATTCAAACAATATGGCCAATGGAGCAAAGGCAAAGAGAGGAAAGGTCCGAACCTGAGGGACAGCACCTAGGACCACAAAGGAGCCCCAGCACACTCCTGCTCCACAGTTGTGACAGCAGTGCTGAGAGCTTTGGCACATAAAACAGGGTCCAGGTATAAGAACCAAGACGTTTGCTGCAGGGATGCTGCTAGTGGAGCCTGAGGGTATCCACAAGAAACAGGGATGGTGAGGAGACAACATGCAACTAAAAAGCCCATTTCTCAGTCTTGTTCTGGGGAAACAGGTTCTGACATTTTCTGGTTCTAAGGAGTGCCATTAAAGAGGAAGGCTCTACCAAAAATACAGTTTCTCTTCCTATTTTTTCATTATATTTGGCATATTTTAAATAAATTATAAATAAATTCTTGAGAAAAATTTCTATGGCCACCAACAGGGAGGCGTCCATACAGGCTTTGTTCAGGAATACATTTTTCCTAAAGAAAACTCTAAAATTCCTACTTCGAAATAAAGGTAGAAACCTTGAATCTAAACAGCATCACTTCCTGCTTCACAGTGAAGCCTCAGCAGATCTTGTAAAGTATATTTGTGTTTTATAAGCAAGAATCATACTAGGTTTGATGGACAAGAGATTCTCAGCAACATCTAAGCTGCAGAAGCAAGACAGTTGTTCCTAAAGCCACTAAATAAGACTCTGAGAGCAGATAAAGCAAAAAGCCAGATAGAAGCAAAAGGCCTTCATCTTCAAAAAGTCAGAGAAAGGGGAAAGACTGGGGGAAAGGGGAAATACCTGGGAAAGAAAGGGGAAAGGCCTGCTGGGCAGCAGGTTGGTGGCAGAGCTCCTGGCCTCTCTCCACGACTCCTCCCTGTTTCCCCAGGCAAAAAGGGACACAGCAGCTCTCTTCCCCCAATCCAGCACCAAGCTGCAGAGTGGCATTTCAGCAGCTGGAGAACTGGCTGCTGCATCAGCCCAGAGCTGAGCTAATACAAGAGCAATTGTGAAATCCAAGCTTGGAGGGGCTGCCTGAGTTAATGAAGCTGATGGGATTGGGATGAGGTGTAACAAGGTGCCTCTTACTGAAAAGCAGAGAACTTCCCCCAGGCTACCTCTGGCTCCTGCAGAGCATTCAGGTCAGTTTGTAACTTATTAACACCAGCACTCACTCACAGGATCAAAGTTCAGCACGTGTTCAGTTGCTCTTCTGGAACAGCAGACTTGAAAAGCATATTGTGCAGGTTTCCTAGGAATAAAAGAGACATGCAGAGAAAGCATCCACTGCCCATCTGCTCAGAGACAGCCACTGCACACCACCTGGGGTCATGAGACAGGCTTCCTTCACCACCTCGTGCCTGAGGAGCTAGCTCTGCTCAACTACTGCACCCCTCTCCTTCCTCCTCTTGTGACAAAACAGTTTTGCACCCAAGTGATGCCCGAAAGGGTCCCCAGGTTTAGGAGGAAATTCTCTGTCAAGAAGGCAGGTTACACTGCATGTTTTAAGTGTCTCTATCCCCTGCAGCTGGAATTGTACCTTAATCTAATTACACCTCCAGTGCTCCAACTTAAAGTGTTCAATATATGATGTCACTTGAAAAATTAACCAAGTGGACAAGCAGAGATGGGTCATGGAGTCAGTGTGGCAGCACAGAGTCTGATGAGAGCAACGGGGCTGTATCCCCCAGCACTGGGAGATACTGTGTGCAGGGGGACTGCTGTGGCTCCAAAACCAGCCTCTTGTCAGGCCATTAAGCCCACACAAGCCAACTCACCTCCGAAAAACTGCAGAGTTCCCAGGGCTGGTTTTCTATCTGCTGTTCCTGAGGGGCTTTTCCTTTGGAGGGAAAACAGATGTGGAGCAGGGGTCACCCCACTGGATGCAGTGAGGGTGCACACAGAGGACCTGCAAGAAGGACACAAAGGAAAGGAAGGTGAGAGCTCATTGCTTATGGGTGGAGCTGAGTGCAGTCTTTCGAAGGTGTCACTGGGCAGGATGGCATCAAAACCAAAATCAAATCAAGAGTTTCTGAGCAGGTGGCATGCTTTGAATCCTGCCTGCCCTGGGATCACCGCTAATTACCCTGGTGTGTGTCTGTTGCAGTGATCAAGTTACCCAGCCAGAAGAGGTTACACAGCAATTACAAGTCCCTCCCCACCAGCAGAGCAACCAAAGATCCTCTACTACCCTCGGCTTCCCTGCAGGCTCACAAGTAAGAGAGCCAAACAGGTTCCATTTGCTGTGCAGCTACTGCCCAAACCAGTGTGGGTAACAGCATGGGGCCTGATTGTCAGCAGACAAGGCCGCACGGAATCGCAGGGTGATGCACAGGTGTGCTTGCTTGCTCATCCAAACCTGCAGATGTCAAGAGAGCATATAGTTCTGTTGTTTAAACAGGACTTATGTCCATACTTTATAATGAACAGTATAATTGGATTATTCTTTGTAAATATCTGTGCCCTGTGAAGGTCAGAGTTAAAAACACCCAAGTAAAGTTCCTGGAAGTATTCTTAATTTTTAAGCATTTTGTCGGAGCAATCGGTGATCAATTGAGAATACTTCTGGCATCAATTGAGAATACTCTGCTGCTGCTTGCTGTGACCCATAAAGGGCCACTATTTCAGGCCTATTAGAAGAGAGATGTTAATTTCTGTTTGCAGGGTACCAGTGCCTAGCGCCAAACCTGCACAGACACATCACCTGTCATCTCTAATCAAAGGCAGGGTCTGGTGGGAAGGAAGTTCAGAGGCGATTCCTTTCTGTGTGTTATTACAAGGCACCACTAAACACTCCCCACACTTAGAAATGCACTTTTTGTCTGGTGGGAGAAATCATCCCTTCTCCCTCATGTTTGCAGAAGCAAATACAATTAGAGAAAGGAACAAAGTTCTACTTCTGCAGCCACTTACCAAAAGAAATGGTGTATTTTGGCCATCGGGATCATCTGTTTTCCCTGCAAAGACGTATTAACAAGGTCCTTGTTTCTCAGTGACTAAGGAGGAGGGAAGAGGAACCTTGACCGCAGAGAGGAACTCAGTCTCTGGGAAACAGGCAAAGAGGATGCTGTTAAACATTTCAGGAAACACTAGGGAAAGGATGGGGGCAGCCAGAAGTTTTGATTTCCCCAAGAAAATAAACTGCCTATTCTAACTAGAGGAGAAATGGCTTGTGAGCCCTCTCTCCTGGAGAAGTTTCTCTGACGGTACTCAATACTATAAAGGGCTGCAGAGGAGGGACCACTCTTGACTGGATTAAGTTACAAGGTAAAAGTGACTCTTTTTTTTTCCCCAGGGAGAGTTAAACTGACTCATGTCCTTGATGAAGAGTGTTTGAAACCCTCCTGATTGCACGAGGAGTGCAGGAGCTCCTGCCACTGGAGCACAGGCATCGCTTAGCCCAGGACCACCCCAGAACTGCCTGAGCGGCATCTTTGTGGGGGAAGTTAAATACTTCAGATTCTCTTTTCAACCAGGCTACTTATGCTTTGGATCTGTTTTTGTTAAAGCCTTCTTATTTTAATTAAGAAAGTACTTGTTGAAAAGCAGTACCCTGCCCCTTTGGTTACCATTAACATGTGTCTGCTGAGACCGCCAGCAAGCCTTTGAGATGCGGCAAGACTGAACTCAGTAGTTCTCAAGGAGTTATAAAAACCTTTTAAATGTAGCCTGGGAGAATGATCATACTCTCAGCAAACTGAAGATACAAAACAACCCTGAGAAATTCAGTTTTTGGGTCAACAGCAGCCTCATGAAGCACAGGAACAGGAGTGCAAAGCTCTGCCCTGGGGAGGAGTAACAACAGGCATCCACATGGGCTGGGAACAGACTGGCCAAGTAATTGCCCAGTGAAAAAGGAGCTGGGAGTCACAGGCTTGCCAAGCAGTGTGTGAGTTAGCAGTGTGCTCTCACTGCAAACCCAAACTGCACAGCAGGCAGTGTCAGGAACAGTGTGGCCAGCAGGCCTTGGGGAGAGCAAAATTCAGCACTGCTAAGGCTGCATCTGGAACAGAGGTGGAATAGCATGCTTCATGAATGTTATGAATCCCATAAAAGTGTTCATAGAACTCCTAGAATATATGTTCATTTTTATTATTAGAGGAAAAAAAAAACAAAAAAAAACACAAAAAACCCCCCAAAAAACAAAGGAAAAACCCTAAGTTACTGTTTCCTCCCAGTTCCCATGTCTTTACTCCCAGTTCCCATGTCTTTATAAGTGGCCCTATACCACCAAGTTTAGGATGTGTATCTGAGGAAGAAAGGTTTCCTTTCAAAGGAGAGTTTCTTGTAGGAAGAAGAGTTGAGAAAGGCTACTAAGCTCTGTGTTGTCCAGGTCACAAGGCAGTGCTGCCAGCAGCCCTCCTGCCAGCAGAACATAAGGAAAGGACAGAAGGAAAAAAAGAAAAATAAAAACCACAGTTGACAACCTCCCTGCCCTCCTGCAACCCTATCAGCATCATAGCAAGATTCTTCTGAGACAGCAGTGTACTAATAGGTGGTTTTCACAGGGTAAGGTGGAGAAGATCAGATAGGAGAAAATATGTCTGCACTGGAATGGCCGTGCACTCTGTGATCTCCTTTGAAGACATGCATTGCTTTTAACCACCAGGTGCCTGTCCCCAGTGCAAGCCCAGTAGGTAAACAGACACAGACAGTGTTTGTAGCAGGAAGCCAAACCAGAAAGGAATTTTATCCACCCAGAACAGGCCCCTGCCTGGGGCAGCTGGGAGACCTCTCTAGCAGTCAAACACTGACACCAGTGAAGGTCTCACCTGCTCACATACCTACTGCTTCTCTGCTCTTACTGGCAGAGGGCTGGTTTTCACCTCTGGAAACCAAGACACCTGTCTGCATTGACCAAAAATCAGTGTTCAACAACAATTATTACAGGCAACTGCTGCCCAAGCAGCACCGACAAACATTTGGCTGGCCATGCTGACAATACTACAGATAATGCAGATGAGCCCCTTACTCAGCCCAAGGGGAACAGCCCTCAACTCACCACTTGGGCACTTGCACACAGCCTACAGATCTCAGCTGTTGGACTGCTGCTCATGGATTATTATTCTCCCCTCCCTTCTTGCCTCTCATCCCTCCATGAGCCCGCTGTCCTTCCAACACAGGACAGATTTTTTTCTCTTCTCCACAAGACTTCCCAGGCACCGGAGGTGATGGACAGCAAGACAGCAGAGCCTAATCCCCACATGTTATGTGGTTTTTTTCATCCCACTGCCTTCCTTTTACAGCCTAAGTGTGAGAGACTCAGGCCAGACCTCAGCCTCCATCTGCAGCCTGGGATTATGATCTGAAGCATAATATTTCTTTATGAGCAAATTATCACCAAGACTTCAATGTGCTGTTGGCCTTTTAAAAAACTAAGTGTTTAGTATTTTTATTTCTTTCTGCTCTGCAGTTTATGGCTCCCATAAATCAGATGACAGACTGTGGCACAGAGGGCTGATCTGATCTGTGGGAACAGGGAAAAAGGTGGGAGAAGGGAGCACTGACAGAGCTGTTAAGCAGGGGAGACCTCTGCACCCTCCTCTAAGCATCCCCATGGGGAAGGCAGGATGCTGCCCATCTGAGGCAATGCTCACAACCATGCCAGCTCCTTCTTCTCTGACACAGAGTTTAAAAGCCTCATTTCTTCTCTGCCACACCACCTCCTTGCAAAAATTGAAACCCCAGTTCTCTCGCTCACAGGAGCACTGATAGATCCACTAGGATTCACAAGGGTGTCAGGACACACACAAGCAAAATGCTGACCCACTACACTGGTACACCAACCCACACATCTGAAACAATCAAATCTGACCCAGTGTATTGCTGATCTAGAAGCCTTACCTTGTAGCAAATTAAGGAGGCTACCATGGTTAAAAGTCCATTGCAGATTTCCAGAGTTGGAAAGTTGCTGCTGAAGTCCCAGGTCTCACAAGTAAAAGACCAAATCCCTAAAGACATTTATTCACTCAGAGATGCACCAAAGGTCATGCTATGAAGCATTCCAGCAAGCAGCATTCAGAGAATCCTCCTCCCCACATCTCTGTGCTTCCAAATACTGTTAAAATCTGAACTATAGTCAGCCCTCTCAAGGAAATGACACACATTCCCACAGCCCTTCCCTTCTCCCGCTCCAGCAACTTGGATTCTACTTCAGGACTGACACTTTCCTATGTGCACATACGTGCATGCCTAACACTGCTGAGCAGGCCATCATCTTCACAAGGACCTCACAAGACAAATAATATATAACATTTCAAGGACTTTGTTGGATTGGAGCTTGCAGGGTTCTTCAGTGAGCCTGGGTTTATTGCTAGCAGTACTGCTTTGCTCATTGATAAGAACTGGTCTTTCTTCCTCTGTGCTCAATGCTGCTTTGCTAGGGCAGACTTTGGTACAGGTACTTTATCCTCTTGGCAGTGCTAGGTTTATGGTTGCACTTGATGATCTTAAAGGTCTTTTCCAACCCAGACAATTCTGGGATACTAAGAGGAAGGGAACACAGGCAGCTTAATGCTCTTTCAAGTGAAGGTCTGTGGCAGGCAAGAAAACTTCTGCAAGGACAAGCCCTTCCGCTGGCTCACATAAGACCAGAAGGTGATGTAACTTCATGTGTGGCAATACTCCCTTGAATACTCCCAAAATGCCAGTCCTTCCTTGGGTATTTCCAAAGCAGTAGAAATCTTCACCAGGAATTTGAAGTCACGTGGATGTTTTGCCTACTGAAGCAAAAAATGGTGCTCTTCATTGCCCTGCCTGCAATCCAGTCTCTACCACTGTTGTGCCCTTGACCAGTAAGATTTTACCTGCTATAAAAGGCTGGATAAGAGGCAGGTATTTCTGCCATCCTCAGCAGGGACCCACCCTCTCAATGAGTGCTGGCAGCTCTGGGCTGTGCATCCATCCATCCATCCGGCTGGGTGCCCACAGTTGTCCATACAGCACTCAGCGTGACAACTGGAGCCAGGCTGTGACAGATAGAACTCCCAGTCAGAGGGCACAGGTGAGTCAGAGCCCTGCCAGTGGCTCACCCCCATGGCTGGGGCTGTTGCTGGGAGTAACAGCATTAGCAGAGAAAAACTTCCAGGCTAGGAAGAAAGAGACAAAGTGAATAAGGAGTTTAAGCAAGTTTTGAGCATTAGTGAATCTTTTCAATAATAATGAAACTTGAGTATTTTTTAAAAAGAGAGCAAAAGGAGTAGGAAGAACCTGCTCTCTCCCAGAAAACCGTGTTGCTGCACAGAGCAATTCCCTAACACAGACCCCAGTCTGGTCTTCCCAAAACCCGGCTGTAAAGCTAACTGCTGTGCTATTAAAGTGCCAGATAAGCCAGGCGACAGCACCAGCCAGACTCCTGGAGCTTCAGGACATTCTGGGATCACTCAGATGCATCAGCTTTTATCCTGAAAGTATCAGAATCTAGGAGTTAAGACCAGGGTGAACATTATCAGTTGTTGTTCTGCCCTCCCACAGTGACTACAGCTGATTTGTTTGGACAGAAGGCTGGGAGGAAGAAAAAGCACCAATTTCAGAAAGCTACCTATTCTCTCCCTAAAAGAATTTTGGGGAAATGTAAAATTCACTGTGTGCCTCTGAAAGTCACACAACTGCTTTCAGTGCTGAAAATGTGCATCTTGTTTCCAGTGCAATGTTTTCTCCATTTCACTCTCCAGTCATCATGTTGTGTCATGGCTGCTCCTCCATGGTGCTGGACACCTTGGCTCCAGGTGGGTGCTGGCAGCCTGGAGCACCTCACCACTCCAGATCACCTCCCCTTGCCACGGAGTGGAGGGGCACATTAGGACAGGGGGGAAAAAAACCAAAAAGAAGTGAACTAAAGCCAATTAAAAGCACAGGAAAAATGCAGGGAGGCAGGTTGTCATTACCAGAGCTGGAATTTGGCCTGGGTGCCATGGAGATGAAACCTGGCAGATGGTTAAGGTGCACACAGGAAGCACGGACACAGCACCTGACTATAGATTTATGACCAATTAATACAACAAAAGAGAAATCTTGACAAGGAAGCCAGAGACCTACAAAATGAGTAAGTGAACCATGAAAAGGGGTGGCTCTCCCATCCAAAAAAAAAAAAAAAAAAAAAGGCAGCTGAGTGTACAATACCTACAGAGCCATGAATAAACTGAAGTTGGAACAGATGGAGAGAGAAACAAACTGCCGTGTGTATTAGTTGGCTCCCAAGTAAAAGAGCCAGCATGGGGAAAGAGCTTCCCCACAATTCAAGGAGAGAACAATAGGCTCCAGTTCTGCAGCAGCCCCTTCCCCAGGTGCTCAGTGTCCTTCCTACATCTTAATTTAAGGCTCACAAGCTGCAGCACTCTCAGATACAAGATCCTAACAAACAACCAGCAAAGAATATTCTTTTAAATAATGAACCATGTGTCTCTAATTAAAAGAGCCCAGGCACAAGGCAGCAGAGACAGGAGCCTTCTCTGGCAACCCATCACACAGACACAGACCCCCAAGTACATGGCCTTACCTCAGACTGCATGTGAAGCAGGATCAGGGATAACAAACAAGGGCTTTCCCATGGATGGTGACTGCCCTGAAGTGGCCATGGTTGCAGTCTGCTGGGCAAACAAACACTTGGTAACCCCCAGCACTACTTGGAGGCACAGAAGTGACCTTTGCCTTTGCAGGCAAGAGTGGCTTGGCACACCAACATTTCCATTGAATTTTGTTTGTCACCTGTAAACTAAAGCCCTGGCTAGGTCAGAGATGAGAAAACAAGCAAGGAGGAGATGAGCCAACCCACTCTGGGAATGGGACTAGGGAGAGATTAGTGTGGTGCAGTTAAGCACAAGAAGAGAAGCCCCTCACTACAAGGCTATTTCAAATCCCAGCCATGAAGAAAAGGAGGGATGTGTCCTGTGGTTCTGTGGAGCACCAGGCACTGCTGCCTCACAGGCACCCTCGCCCTGACCCGAGGGCAGCAGCAGGCACTGGGGGAAGGCTCAGCCCCCTCCTCGGGATGAGCACTCAGCTTTCCCTCCAGGTCTGCAAACTCGGGGCTGTCCCGCCGCCGTATCTGGGATGTAAATGCCAAAGATAACAAGGCAGTTCTACAGACAACATTTATCACCCACTTTAAAGACAGGCGGCTTGGGACTAAGCCCTTGAGGGGCACTCCCGGTCCATAGCAAACTCAGTCTGGAAGAAACAAGTTTCAAGTCCTGCCTTGAAGGTGGTGGGCTGAAACCTACCAGACTTCACTGTGAGAGGGCTTTTGCAGAGCCATGTGCTCCCTGTCCACAAAAGCCCCTCCTTTTGCCCATGCTCCTCACAGCCCCTGGATGCTCATGCATCGGCTGGTTCACTTCTTGTGGTGCTAAGAGGACACCAGCATCTTGCCCTCCACTGCAGCTGAGCTGATACAAGAACACTGTCTGAGAGGTAGCACCTGTAATGAGCCCAAGCACAGGCACAAGCTATTAAAACCTCCCCCCACCTCTACCCCACCTGATTCCCTCTGTGGCTTTAAGCAAATCGCATAACTTTTCCTCTCTAGTTTCTGCACCTGGGAGAGAGTAATATTTACCTATCCCAGAAGGGTGTTGAGGGGGTTAGTTAATGTTTGCCCAGCATTTTAAAGGATAAAATATTCTGTATTAATTCCTGGCTGCCAGAAAGAACTGACATGTGTGACTCTCATTAGCTCCACTGGAAGATTTTTTTACTCGAGTTGGGCTTTACGTTTCTGAAAAGTAGACGCAAGATGATGTGGCATTAACATCTCAGAGAGCACCTGCAGCATGGGCTGTAAAACCCCCTTCTCTTTTCACTGCCAGCAGCCTCCTGCTGTACTGCCTGTTCTGCACAGATGCACCTGTGCCTGCTAAACATTAAAGCACTCCCAACCCTACACGGGGCTCTGGGCTGTGCCAGCAGCACCGGGTCCCCCCCAGGTGGGGATCCCTTTGGGGAGCTGCCCTCACCTGTGAGGTGGCCTCTTACGGGTTTAACACAGCCACTGCTTGGCACTGCCCTTCTGCTCAAGTTTGCCAGCTCTTATTTGGAAGCCAGGTTTGCTTGCCATGACAGCTGTGAGCTGCAGGTGGGATCGTGCAGCACCACACCTGTTGGTGGGTGTGCCAGGGGCACACACCAGCTGGGTGGCATCCCCTCTGCTGCTGTGCCACCGCTCTGGCTGTGTCCCCTGCCAGCTGGTACTGGGCAGAAGGAAAAAGCATTGGAAAAGAGCTGGGCTCCAGCAGCACCCAGCTGTCTCAGCTGGCTTTACAACCTAGGACACTCATAGTGCATGGGAAAATACAGCACTGCAATCCCTCCAATCAGACCACCCACTGCTCAAGCCCTTTACGTTCTCCATGTGGCACCAGCAGTACCATACCACAACATTCTTGTTCCCTCCCTGAGCACTGGACACCACATTTTTCAGGCTGAGGACAATGAGCTGCCACCCTGGGTTCATTTCTCTCATCTGTTTCTCACTGCATTTCTCAGTGCTGGTATCCCATATGTGATGGAGTCTCCACTCATGTGGGCGCAAGTGGAAATGCCAGCAGCCTTCATGTGCTCCTGGGATGGAACAAGGGGAGGAAAAAGGCTGGCTTTGTCCCTTGGTGCCTGCAGTGCTCTGGGGTAAACAGGGTTCTGGGCACCACAGCCAGCAAGAACCCACCTCCAGCAAGCCCTGAGGCTGTAGTGGATGCACCTCTGTAGGCCTGTCTTCCAAAGCAGCACAGCAGGGCTGAGCCCCAGGCAGTGGGGAGGGGGGCAGGGGGCTCCCGGCACCCTCCGGAAAGGGATTTGGGTTTAAGTGCTGGTTTACAGCCTGCCAGCAGAAGTAAATGGCTGTACAATAGGGAAAGGCTGCAGGAAGGTGTTTGAAAACCAAGCTAACCGAGCTAACTTCAGACTCATGCAAGAACAACACCACCAAAGCAGCCCCCCACTGGCCCCACATTTTCAGGGAGGGAAAGCTGGTTTGAAATCTGAGAACCATGGAGCAACCTTCCCTTCCTTTCTTCTGGCAAAGGTAAAAGATCTTGTGGAGGTATCCACACTGGGGAAGGCACTGAACAGGAAGCCCCACACCAATAAAGCATCCCCTTGTGCCTTCAAACACCACATCCACGCACTTCCCAACCTCCATCATTGCTGTCTGCTGGCAGCACCAGGAATTCTTACCCCTTGCTGTGCAAATCCCTGACCAGAGGCAATGGCATGCTGTGCTGGCATGGAGGGCTGCGTGCCAGCGCTGGTCTGGGCACTCCCCACCAGTGGTGGGGCAGAGCAGAGGGCTTAGTTTTCCTTTCCAGAGGGATCCTTTTGTGCCCATCTCTCCCTACCTCTCCTGCCTTGCCCAATGTCCAGGACAACAGGCAGAGACCAAGGCACTGCAGACAACTGCTGAGCAAAATCAGAAGCACAGACTGAAACATGACTAATTTCTAACACATCACAGCCTACGAGTCATTCTGTTTGTGAGCCTAAACTGCTCTCTGCTGCTTGCACACCAGCTCGTTTCAAGGGTGAGTAAGCAGACAGTGGCAGACATGACTTTTATTATTCCCAGAGCTTTGAAGCTGTACCATTTCCCTGTGGTTAGCTGGCTGCATCAGCTGTCTGTAGTGACACATTTTGAAGAACTCAGCAATGAGAGATAGGTAGCCAGACCAAGCCAAGCTGGAGCTCAGCAAGCTCCATTGGCAATATTTCATGGTGACTCAGTAGTTGCCCACCCTCTATTATTCTTTGTTTTTACGCTGTCATTTTATTTCTATATTCTTGGCTACTTTCAAGAAAGCCATTTCACAAGCAGAGGTCAAAGGCAACAAAAACAGCTTCAAGTTGTAAGTGAAGCCCATTTCTGTTAAAGTGAATTTTGGGATGAATATCCTCAGAGAATAAGCAACACCATATGAAGAGAGAAAAATATAGAAAAACTGAGCTACAACAGTGTGAGCATTTCATGTATTTGTACATGTGTATATACTCATACATATGCAAAAGAATAAATACAGAAACACATATATCTTAGACTAGAAAGTGAAACTTCCTGCATTTTTAAACTGCTCCCATAAGGCAGCTTAATATACAGGTATTTTTTCATATATCTATTTAAAAACTTAACACTTGCACACACTTTGGAGAAAATGGTAAGTTTCCTTTCCATCCCAGGTTAAACTCCTATGGTATTTTCCTGCTGCTCTAGTACTTCCACAGTTCTTATCTATATTTCTACATTTAACCACTTCTACTTTGAATGGCTGAACATTAGAAAGTATCTTTGCATAGCATGAAGCAGCACAAACATCAAAGTCCAAGCAAAAGCACCAGATTGTGATTGTGGGTTTTTTTGCACAGACTAGTTCAAATTCTAATTTTAATTCCACTGCCAAAAGTTTAGAGCTTGAAATAAATCACTCCCTCCCCTTGAAAGGGGCTGATCGTATTTATGGCCCGTTTCAGAGTCCATGGGCCCAGGCTGAGATGAAAGGCTGGGGACAGAGCAGGGCGATGCCCCACAGCCAGTGCCACATAAGAAGAGGGTGAGGGCTCTGGCCACAGTGAGAGGAACTTCCAGATGTAGTTCCCAGCAGGGCTCAGCCCATTTGGGTAACCTCAGATGTGTCATTCAGCCTTCCTCTGACTCAGTTCCTCAGTACTGGGGAAATAACACCACCACTGCATTACGTAGGAGTTTTGGGCAGATAGACACCTTTTGAATGAGTATTGGAATCCACACTAGAAGTGTAACTGAAATAGAGATCAGTTGCAATTCTAAAGAAATGGCACAAGCGTGGGCTAGGAGGAAGGGATGAGATGTATGGTACGAACACAGGGAGCTCCCTACCACACTCAAAAGGGCTTGATCATGAACTGAAGCACAGGAGAGATGCAGTTCCTGGGTTAGGAACCCTGCTTTGTGGCAGATCCTTGGGTCCCCTCAGTGGCACTGCAGTGCCTTCACCTCCTGTTGTGAAAGAAGCACTTGCTGCATGGCTCCCATGTCCCTACTGGGGCTACTCAGTCACCCAGGAAGGGAAACCAAACACAGCAGCTTTCCTACAAATCTGGTACACCTCTGTCCATACCCTACAACTCCCCCAAAGGCAGGTGGCCCCACCTGAGTCCCCACGTTTGAACCTCTGGGCCATGCCAGGCTTTTGAACTGATGTCATGTTTTGGCACGTCAGACATGACCCAGATTCTTCTACCTAACCATGGAGCAGATGCAAGGGCAGGTCCCAACCCTGTTAGTCTGGCAAGGTCTGATAGCATCTGACACCCAGGGCTGGTGGAGCAGGGCCACGTGGGCCAGAGTGCCTCGCTGTGTGCTCTGCATCACCGCCCCACAGCAGCAGCCAGCACAGAGGGAGGCACTGCACGGCTGGTGAGAGCTGGAACAAAGTGACCTCACAGCCTGTCCCCAGCACTGAGGTTTCCTCCTGGTGCTCTGTGGCTGACCACAACCCCCCCTCACCCTCAGCACATTTCACTTGGCAAGCCAGCAGAGGTAACAATACTCCTCTTTTTTCACAGAAGACAAAGCTGCGGAAGACACTGATTCCCATGGCAACAAAGGCAGAGAAGTGTCCCAAGTTGCGATTTGCTGTCACTATACCCACCTCGCAGGAGATAAGGACAAGTGATAGCTCTGAAAGGAACTGTTTCCATGGGACCCTTCCCAGCGAGCCCCCGCAATGACAACCAACCATCAGCCACAGCTTTGAGCATCAAACAGCTCTGACTGGAAGGGAGCAACGCTGCTTCCTGCATCTTGTGTCCTCTTGTGGGGACAGGGCTCTGCTGGCTCCCTCAGAGCCTGCCTAACCCCCAACAAGCCCCACTGCTGCTTATAATCCACTTACCCAGGCAATTACACTGGGAGAGCAGCCTGCAGGGAGCCTGCTCAACTTCTCAGCTAAACATCCTCCTGGGTTTTTTAACCCACTGAGTGGTATCTTAGGCAATGGCAAGAGCTCCTCACAGAGAACACATTTGCTCTTAAGCAGCGTGGCCTATGTAAGTGCATTTCCTTCCCACACTTCCATTTATCATAGTTCTTCTCTCCCAGTCCTGCCCCTTCAGTTCCCCGGGGAAAGTCAGTGAATTTATGAAGGGACAAAGTCACCTTGAGCCTTAATCCACACCCCAGCAGAAGGAATACATCTGTCGGCAATCACATCCACCCACTCTGCAACAGCATTACAACAATGCTCACTTTGTTAGCACAGAAAATCCTGTCTCCTTCTCTGGTCCTGCAGACAAGCTACCACAAAGGCTGGAGCTAAGAAAAGGTTGGGGACAAAGAAAATGGCCCTGTACATCTGAGGTCAAACAGGTAAACTGAGGTGGGACAGTGGAATCAGGAAGAGAAGAGCAAAGAAAAGACTCCACAAACTTATGATAAACCCTCCAAAACAACTCCCGGCTCCCTTTCTGCATAAGAAGTGAAGGCAGTTGAGAAAATTGTGCTCAATAAAGTTGGAGAAGACAGGCAGAGATCCTCATTCAACTGAGAGCAAAACAGCAACCAAAGCCAGTGACAAAGTAGTGTGGAACCAGGTGCATAAGGCAGTTGGGATTTTACCATCTGGGAGCAAAGGACAGATTCCCTCACAACCAGGCTGGCACGCAGCTTGCTGGAGCCATTGCTCCGTGTTCCCCTTTCTCCTTCCCTCAGGGAAACCAGCCCTGGTGCCACCTGAGCACATAGGACCAAAACAGAGCTCTAAAATGGGCCTGGGAGCTCAAGAGATACAGAGACAAAGCTCTCTGCAGCAGAGGCTGTCCCAGCCCTGCACAAGCAGTGCCCGGATGTTTTGGGGGTGTGGGCTGGTTCCCAAGTCCCTGATGCTGCCACAGGACTGCTCCCACAGGCAGGGCTCCCACCTTTGTGCCCAGCCCCATGGAACAGCTCCTTTGCACTCAACAGGAGCAAGCACAGCTGCTTGTTGCCATTTGCCCTTCTTGTTGCCATTACTTGATTATCAGTCCTGGGATGAACCTGCTACTGACTGGAAGAACTGAAATTTTACTATTCCCAGAAGGATGCAGGAGTTACAGCAGAGAGGCAAGGAGGCTGAAGAAGAGGTAAGTGGATAGCTGAGCCAGTCCCAATGAAACTGCTGCCTCTCAAACACTCCCATTCTGCTGGCTGGATAGTGCAGTGGGCTGAAACCCAATTGCTTTGTCATCTTTGGCACTTGCTGCAGGCAAGCACCAGCTTTTGTCAGCCCAACATCCTTTTCTCTGCCATGCACCCTAGAGCAGATGAGTTTCTAGAAACGGGTCCCAGCTGACAAACAGGGAAAAGAGTGAGGACATGGGTGTTGTGGTGCAGGAGTTCTCTGAGCTAGTGTTGGAATCCAAGAGCCCAGAGAAATCAACCCATCCTAAATCCCCAATACTCTGCTAGCTGCATTATAAAGAAGATTTAATTAGCACATGTAAGTAATCTCCTCCTTAGCAGTGTCATTCCACTGGTACACTCTGAATTCTATTGCTACTTATGTGGCCCTCAAGGACAAGAGGTGGTGTTGTGTGGATTTCCTTTGCTTCACAACAGGGGAAGAAGAACAAAACTACAGAGACTTCACCAACTCACCTGGAAGTCCTCCAACTGCCATCAGCCACTTCAAAATGGATTCCCAAACAAAATAGATTGTCCCCAAATAGCTTACCTGGAATTCTCTATTCTCAGCAGCAGTTTTTCTTCTCCTGGCAGCACTGTTAAACTTTACAAGGGAGTAAAAAATCTTGCCCTCTGCTCCAGGAGTAGATTCCAGCTTGCGTATTGCACCTGCATGCTGTCACAGCCCTGGTCAAAGGAGACATTCCAAGAGAACCTCCTGGATCCAAATGCACAGAAATACCAGTCACCAGTGCAGGAGAACCAAAAGAAATGTTCCAAGTAATTGCCTAAATTCATCTTTGTACTAAGTATTGGTCTAAACAACTCTAATTTAGAGAGACTTCAATAGAATCACAGAATGGTTTGAGTTAGAAAGGACCTTAATGCTCATCTAGTTCCAACCCTTCCTTCCATAAGCAGGGACACTTTCCACTTGACCAGGTTGCTCAGAGCCCATCCAAGCTGGGCTTAAATACTTCCAGGGATGGGGGATGCTTTCATAGGCGTGTACATGGCACAGGGAGCCCCAGTCCAGCCTGACACAGCGTCCTCAGAGCTTGTATTTACAGGCTCCTGCAAGTGGGAGGCTGTTTACTAAAAGGATTAGATAAGGCTTGACAAAGCAGGAAGGTGGGCATGCTGTGCCTTAGAAAACTTCTGCAATACAGAACCCAAAACATCCCTGTAGGCAATTCCAGTTAGAAAAGAACCTAAAAAAGAAGAAGGGAGGAGAAATTGCAAACCGGTTTGGCAGAGCACTTTGGCCACAGCTGGATAGAGGATTAAATGACAGGAGAGTGACCAAAGGGCAGTGTATCCAAGCCATTCCTGAGCAGCCATTGCTTGTACTGGAGAGGTCTGTGGGACTACCTCAAAATGCTTTCTCCTTCTGTCTCTGAGAGAAAACCCCTAAAGCATGCTGCTGCTCTTCTCACTCTCCTGCAGAAGGGAAAGCTGCTCTCCTGCATTTGGTGGGGACAAGCAGCTCATGTGCTCTGTAAGGCTGCCCAGCACTTAGAGCAGGTCAATTCTCCCTGCTTTGGAGAGCACAGTGGTACCTACTAGGCAGACATCCATACCTTTTGGGCTCCAGACTTCCAAGGAAACCAGGACACAGCAGCACTGCTTCTAGGGCATCTATTGCAAGGCCCTTCCTTGACACAGACAAGGTGTCATGGGGCTGAAGCACACCTTTTCTTTCTGTATCAGTTGGTCAGTCTGCCACACCTGGCATTCAGTCTGAAACAGAGATCAGTTCCTTATGCATTTCTTTTGCACTTCTGAAGTTAAGCAATTCCTACTCTTTTGTTTGCCCACACATTACACTCTGGAGATCAGTCACAGTGGTGGTGATGGGGTTTGCTACTGTCAGCATTTTCAGATGCTCAAGCAAAGCTCTACTCCTTCCTCAGAGTGCTTCCAGAGTAGGCTGGGAAGATCCTGATGAGTAGGTGGGGAAAAAAAGTGACAGAAAAGGGGTAAAAACATGAACTGTTAGTTTCCTTGAGGAATAGCATGATAGCACCACCCAACTACTTGGGGTTGAGAGACCAGAACATGCACGCACAGGAGTTTCTCCAGTGGTCTGGTATTGTGCTCGATTCAGAATTTATTATAAACTATAAAACACAAACACAATTACCAAGTCCCCCACTGTGTCCATTTAAACACAGCTAAGCAAAGACATGGATTCATGTTTAATGGAATGAGCCACAGGAGAGAAGGCACAGCAGGGCCACAGCCACATGGCACATTTAATTCCAAGGGAAGAACACCTGACTTCTACATGCAGATCAACAAAGAAACAAATTAATAAAACCAAGTATACAGTCCAGTTCCTGTAGGACCATTAGTTACACCATACCTCTGTTAGGAGACTCTCACAAAACTTCCTGTGAGCCTGATCAGGAAGAGGGCCAAACTGCAGCCCTGGAACATGGTCCCCTTTTAGGCTGGGATGAGGGTTTGGTTTCAGCATTAGTCAGGGCTCAGGTCTTCACAGCAGCTGAGTGAAAAGCAGCTGCTAGAGCCAGACCTGTGAGGAGGAGGAAGGGAGGAAGAGGAGGATGCTCAGCAGAACCACACCAGGGAGAGTGGAATAAAGCACACGGAAGGACAAGCCCAGATCAAGTCAAAGAATGTTTATTTATGTGAGGTCAGTTCAGCCATGACCAGATCGAAAACCTTTCTCCCTCAGAGCACCCTGGAGAAACACACAGAACTGCAAACCCAGGACAAGCACAGCAGCAATCCCCAGGCCCTGGGCACACCTCACTCACTGGGGGTGGTCCCAAAGCACCACGTGCTCGGATGCAGCGGCTGGGAGGCCCGGGCTTGGCGCTCCATCACTGCTGACACTTCTCAAGAGGGGACAGAGCTGTTTACAGGAAGCCATTTGTTACAGGGGCCGGCCTTCTCCTCCCCCTCGACCCCAGCAACGTCCCTTTCCCACCCCACCTTTCATCAGAAGCTTATCTGCTGCCCAGAGAGGCAGCCAAAAAGTTCATCCAGGTTGGAATTTGAAACCAGAGATTCTCAGATGTTGTGGCTCAGGCAACGGTGCCACGATCCATTTTAGAACTAAATTTCAGGGAGTTTTCATTCTATTTGTACAGGGACTAATGAGTAGCTTGGGATGTGAACACTAACCCCAGGGCATAATTCTCAGAACAGGATGATAGATTCTCAGTCTCCTGCTCTAATTATACAGGCAAAAATTGGAATGGGAATGAGAAGAGTCAAGAACAGGACTCAGGCCCCATATCAGCTTAATGGCATCATTTTCCCAAGCACTGAAATACTTTGAGGGTCAACAAAAAAATGCAACAATCACCTCCAACCAAAAAAAAAAAAGACTCAAAAAAAATAATGGGGCAACTGAATTCCACATTAAGCAAAGCTGTGCATGGAGACATAACTACAGAAGCAGCAACCACCAAGCAACCGTTCAAAACTGTAAAACAGTAAGGCACTAATGATGTTCATCAACACATGACTAAAAATTGACATTCATCAATTAAAAAATAAAAAATAACATCAATGCACATTTTGAAAAGGCAACTGTTCCCATTAAAAAAGTTTCAAATTCTCAGCTCCAACTTTTGCTGCTCCCCACCTCCATTCAGGCACTGACTAGTTAGACAGTGTTGCTCACAAGTTCTGCAGGTTAACACAGACCAATTACAATGAAACATCTCAAAGCATAACCAGAAAGCATTTTTTTGAGAAGTTACTCGGTGAGCCCATTAAGATCAGCAATAAATGTTAGAGCTGTCAGTTGGTCACCCACTTACCAGAGTACTGCAAAGCACTCAAACACCACCACAGCAAGCACAGCCACTTGTTTTTAGTGCTTGCAGGCAGACTTGCATCTATCTTTCCCTTCAAGGTACAACTTAAGCTTCCAAACCCTGGAGCTTGAGGTCCCCTATGCAGCCATAGCCACAGGAGCATGAGGGGAAACAGCAGCATTAATGCTAATGGAGTAGCATTAATGAATTGCTCATTAATGCTACTCCACGAGTACACTTCAGTCCCTCTCTGAGAGCTGACAGGTCCCTTAAATTCCTTTAATTCCATTCTGATCCTGCTTTGCTAGAGATAGGCAATTGCCCAAGGAGTATGAAGTCAGTGACACCAGTTTCCTTCAGAAGGTCACCTCACACCCATTTTGGTCAGTATTGGTCAGGTTCAATAAACAAAGTAGTGGAAGTGTTTGTGTCCCATTACTGATCCCTGAAGCCATTCAAGGATCCTTTAGACACAAAGGACCTATTAAGGCTTATTTCAGAGATTACATAAAGTATTGCACACTATTTGTCTGCTTCAACAGTTTAAAAAATGAAATCTCATTTCTCAGAGATTAGTAACATTATTAAAAATGTTAAAAACAAATACAGAGGTAACTTCTTCATGTGACTCTACTGGAATATGTAACAGTTAATAGATGGGGGGTAACAGAGGTCCATCTGTGCAGAGATTTAGCAACAGCAGTTTTTAAACAACTGGACAGCATAAATCCCAATTAATTGTTTTTGCCCATTCTAAAAACTAAGGTGATCTGAAATTTAGGACTATCCATGAACTGCACTGTATGATTTCACCAGCACAAAAGAGCATCAAGATTCATTGCAAGACAGCCTCCCAAAAACTGTCAGTTTCAAAGAGCTGACTTTGGTCAGCAATCCAGAAATAAATAAGAAAAGGTATAGGAATGAGACACCCAACAGAAGACCCTGGTGTGACTGCTGGAAGGGTTTGGGAGGCTGGGACAATCCATCAGTCCCTTGGATTGTCTGGCTTAGGTCAGCAGCTCCGTGACACAGGTGGTCTCAGGTATTTGGTGCTTCATGACTGAGCTCACCACAGGCAAGTCAACCAAGTCTTGCGGAGTTGTTTTGAATCAGTCCAAACCTGGAGGATGTAACAAACAAGTCTCCCAGAGTTCTGCTGAGTGTCCCAGCTGTCAGTTGCACACAGCAGTCCAGGCAGAGGGAGCAGAAGTCACTCTGCCAGCATTTGCAGGCGCCGCTCATGCAGCAGCAGCCTGATCTCCCTCACTATCAGGGGTGAAATGAACAGGATTGTGGAACTCGTCTGTGGAAAGAAGCAAATCCAGGACAATTAGAGCAACCAGAGCTGCAGTCCCCCTTGTTCAATGTGCATCCAAGGCCATCCCAGGAAGACACAGGCTTAGAGAAGCAGTGACAGAGTGGCACAGCAAAGGAAGGGCTGAGCTTGCAGGAAAGCTCATACAATTTCAGCTGGCACGATCACCTTTTCATAAGGATGAGCTCTCCAGCTCCTCAGGGACCTTGCTCCTCACCACCTCTGCTGGTTACCAAAGTGGCCTTCTCCCTTGCCAGCACAGAGGCAGAGACATCTCCTGGCACTTCCAGCAGAGAAGACCAAGTAAATTGTGCAATGTTCACCACTGTGGTGATGCTGAGGACATCAGGGCCTCAACAGCTCTCTGCCCCAGCAGCAAAACAGGGCCAAGGCATTTTCAGTTTTGTTTCAATACCCTCACCACTCTTTCCACTAATCTTCAAAACCTAACAAACAAGCAGCTTAACTTCAGCTCTCTGAAAATATTAGGAACTATGTACCATGGAGATGCAGGAGGGAGAAATCCCGCCTTGGAAGTCAGGTGGTATTTGATTTAGGAAATGCATACAGGTTTTTTTGGGCAAGTACTTTTGTGTCTCTGCTAGAATCTCAGTTCCTGTTGGGTAACATGACTTTAAAAGATGCAAAATGAACTCATTTGACTTAGACAACCTGAGGCAAAGCCACACCACTGGCCACTTTGAGAACGGTATCAGAAGTCACAGTTCTCATGTTCCCACAAAAACATCCCATGGCAAATTGAGCTTCAACAAAGAATTTTCTAAAAAGGTGATTTCTTACCATTAGAATGAAGAAATAGAAAACCCACATCCATCCCAGGTTCTCCTGGATCAAAGACACTAGATACTAAACAGAAAGGAAAAAAAAAATATTATTCAAACTGGGAAGATAAACACGACTTTCAGGCATCATACTTTCATTTTCTAGACTTTGTGGGCTGTTGGCACTCCACACAGAGCTGATCACAAAATCTTCCAACTGATCTTTTCCTGTCAGAAGGGATGACTCAGGACAGCAGCCTTTTTCTGTACAAAACCCACAGTTTCAGCAAAGCAGAGACACCACCCCGAAGCTTTACAGTAACTAAGAACAGCACAAAGACAGAAATGAACTACAGTTTCAAAGGGTGACAAATTGACTCTGCTGAATACGAGGTTTTTGCACGGAACACTGGGACATAAGTGGATCTAAGTACTCTCAGAAGAACTAAAAGCTCTAAAATGGGTTATAAATTACACAGGACATTTTCAAGAGCTGTGCCACCAGTAACTGCTTAACCCTTCATCTAGCCAAGACACTTGAGACTACACTCTGTTCTGAGTTGCATCCTGGCTCTACTGGGCAGCCGGGGCCAGACAAGAAAATCTATCTCTTATTAGCAGATTTATACTCTGATATTGCACAGGGGCCTCCTTCTTCACCACTGGGTATATCAGAACAGGATGTGAATTTCCAACATGCTCATTGTGCATTTACTGTCACTCACACACCCCCGGAATGACGTCGTGCTTGTCTCTGCTGGAATAAATGCAGTGTTGGAAGGGGAGGCAGGTGGAATCTCTCAGAAGCAAAGACCCATTTTTTATGATGATGTGAGTTTGGATGGTATGTGTGTGGGAAGACAAAAACACTGAGATGATGCCAGAAGGTCACTGAGTGTAACAGTGCACTGATATCTGTCCTCAAAGCACTTGTAATTTTCCATGTTCAGAGATAAGCAGCATCTATTCTACAAAACAGTGACTGAATGATTGTATTTATCAGGCAGTCAATGGCAAGCACAAATCCAAAGCTCTTTCTAGAAAAGAAACTCACAAGCCTCGTCTGCATCCTTGGTATTTTACCACCACTGGAGGATGCCTGGAGAAACACTGGCTCCAATCTCTCTACTAAATCCTCCCCAAAGCACCACTGTGTTCTTTCACGTAGCTAACACTTGTATTTGAGAAGAAAACATCCCCAGTGGGCACACTGTCACTTCCTCCTCTGCAACACTCCACTTCTCAGACTGTAAGGACTACTGGAGCAAGTGGAGCTGGGTTAACAAGGTGTAAAAGACATCCACAGATAAAAAGAGAAAGCACAAATAAGAGCAAATTTTAAATCACTTCATATACACTGTAACATTCATAATAGGTATTCCAATTTTACTCAGTTACAGAGATACACTTTTCTGTAAGAGAAGGTTTGCCTATCACTTCAAAACAAAACAAAAAAAAAAAAAACAACCAAACTTCAAAAAGCTTTGCAAAGTGTGAAAAAAAGTATTTTGAAGTTCAGGATATGAAAGTCTGTAAAATTCACTTGAATTACCAAAGTGCCTTAACATTAGCACTGTGAATACTTAGTTTAGTTCTTAATTACATTGTTTCCACTGGAAACTTTGTTAAAACAGACATGTTCCCTTGTTTGATTCTAAAGTAATTATTTTTAAAAAACCCCAACCCTCTTTTTCTCCCCCAACACAAATTCAGATTGAGGAATGCACTAACATCTATAACCACAACAGACACTTTTCCTCCTTCCCCAGACCTCTCTTTTCCTTGGCAGCCTCACCTGGCCCACGGCAGCACCAATACTGCCTGTTCCATCCACAATTCCTGTGACTGTTGCCAGAGCCTCGCTGCTGCCTTTCACCAGATCCTGACGCCCCAGGTCAGCAGAAATTGCAGAACTGATCATGTTAGAAGGGCCTCCGATGAAAAATCCTGAAAGTGACAAGAAAACAGCCTTGGTGCAAAACAATACTCACAAAGATTCTCAACAAAACATCTTCAAAACACAGATTTTCTACCATGAAAGCTCAGGACAAGAATTAAGTCCAGGGACAGTGCTCAGAGACAAACTGCAGGTAAAGGGATACCTGAAACACACAGTCATAGAACACCCTGAATATCTGGAGTAGTCACACAGAAATAGCTAACAAGAACATTTTAATTAGCATGGACACCCATGCTACAGCCTCAGTCTCCAGGGGTTCATGGAAGAGATGGAAGGCAAAAAAAATACCCACAACAACAGGACAGAGAGCTCTGAAATAAGAGTGTTTGGAAATAAAGGCTCTATTCATGCAGGCCTAATTCCATAACACAGCACAGTATGTGTGGCAGCACAAAAAGCTTGTGACCTCTCCCAGCACACAGGGTATTTTGGATTCTGACAAACACCCTCAAGTTTGAGCTGCAGCTCATGACTCTGCCATATCCCCACTTCCTCAGATACCAGATCATTGCTAGGTATTTTGGCATAAATCCACCTCCATCACACTGAGCCAAGACAGATCCCCTCAGTTCCAGGCCATGATTCTACACAGTCTATATTCTATACCTCCCTCTGTAAGGCAGTTTTCCTACAGCTGTTTTCCAAAAGCAACAGAAACTGGGGCCCAATTTTAACTCTTTCTGCAAAACCAGCAGAGATGGCAGCACACACAAACATCTTACCACCACCTGGCTGGTGTTACTGATTGTTCTGCAATGAATTTACATTTCTACCAGCATAACAGTGGATTTTGAGGAGTTACCTGTAATTGCCATGATCACAGCATTGATGGGTTTGCTGTTTGGGGAACCTGCAAGAGAAAGACCAGGTGAGTGTAAATAAAACTTGAATGGTAAGAGAATCCTTCATTTATCTCTCTGGAGAAGTCAGACTCAGCTCAAACTCTCATCACAAAGTATTCAGCACTTGAATCAGCTCTTTGATTCTTCCTACATTTTCCAAAACACAAATTCCTCCTTACAAAGCCATGTCTGAACACCTACAGGTTCCCCTTGCCTTTCCAGCAGCATGTGCACATGCTGCTAGTTTTCCACTACAGCCCCTCAGTGCCTCTCAGACAGTTTTCCCTGGTATCTCACCTCCAGGCATCACCTGAATTCCTCACTCCCTTCCCCTCAGGGCCCACACATGGTGAGTTACTGCACCAGGCAAGGTGCACCCTCTTCATATATTCTCAGGCCATTATCCCTCTTATGGGCACAATAAGATTTCCTGGCTTGGCTGATGGAAGCTGAATTATCACACTGCAGGAACTTTGGATCACCTGAGGCTTCTGTATCTGCCCAGACAGCAGCACATTTTCAGCTAAATACAAGACATCTGGGGCTCTGGCTGTTCTGCTACCTAGTCACAAACTTCAAACTTCATCAGCAATAATTTCATGTTTATTTCCAATTCACTTTTTAAAGCAATGAGTTAACACAAGAGCCTACAAAAACTCCACCAAACCCAATCCTTGCTATTCAATGATAATAACTTATTGACCTTACTTCAAGACCATCTGAGTAAGCCTGCATAATTCCAAAAGCCACTGTTCATTTCCAGATCCGGCAGAAATTTCTGCCCACAGATCTCAAAGTGCTCTATAAAAGTCTGTCTGGACCACCATCCCATTTTGGAGGAACACACAGAGAAGTGAAATGGCATCCCAGTGAGTTAAATCATTCTGTACCACAGGACATTGTCTGAAAACACAAACCTGTCATCCCTAGAAGTGCTTCATAGATGTTCCACAGAAATTACATATTCCCATCTCCTTACACTGTTTTCCCAAGATTCCTTTCAAAAACTGGACACCAAAAACTATATCTATCATAAAAGAGGCAGAAACTCTCCAATTTCACCACTTTCAGAAGTAGTGAAGTCTAAGAGCTTCTCCAATCTCTGAGTAGTGAATATATACTGCAGCACACATCTGTCCACAGATTCTCTTTCCTCATAGTATAGGGATGCACCTGAGACTTCTTGCTCTGCCAACTATGGTGTTGACACAATGACAATGCCAAAAATCTCACTGACACTGGAAAAGGATCAGTACCAGAAGGATCAGTGCCATAACTCACCACTACAGGGAAATCCAGCCACTCAGAGAATTCATTTCCACCCAATTAACCAGAGAACAGATTTCTTTCTGTGCAGTGCCACACTTGAGCAAAATAGACCAAAAGGCCCCATTCTGATCCAGAAGCAGTCTGAAGACCAGAAAACCTAATGAGAACAGGCTGTGCTCTGGTTCTCTCCAGGAGGTACTGAAGGAGCCTCTCATCCCTGTGCAGCACACGAGTACTCACGGCTGTATCCAAAGAGAGAGCCCACAGCAAAGAGCAGGCTCACTGCCAGCACGGGGGCTCTCTTCTGCAGCACATCAGAAATCAAGCCCTGGATGGTCCCACCTGGTAAAAAAGAAGTTTCACTGTCAGGCTCAGGATGCTGACACCTTGAACAAAGCTTGTTTCACTGAGTGCAGTGGCCTCCTCATCAATACACATTCCCTCTAAAATCCTGAGCTAAGCCTCCTGCCCTTACTGCCCTGGACACAGAGACAACAGTAAATTTAAGTCTCAGATAAAGCAGAGAAAACTACTCATACTGATTTACTGGGAGTTTATTGCTTCTTTTATTTTCTGGCATGCCACTAGCCAATGCTCCTACTTTCCTTCCTCTTCCCCTACAGAATCACCACAGCTCTAGGACCACCACGACCCTGGATTAAGCAAGCTGAATGCTTTGACTGGCTCCTTTATCTAAAAGTGCAAGAAAAGGCAGCTCTTTCTCACAGGGAAAACATTATCAACACAGGGGCCTCACATTCTCTGCTGTCTCACCTACTTAGGGCAGGTGCAACTGAATGCAACAAATGCCAAAGGCCAATAAAAATCACTTTATGTACCATTGGTACCTCTGCAGGAACTGCTCTGCTGGTAAAAGTCAGAATGCTGAGAAAGCCTAGTGCAGAAAATGCCACAGAGGCAAAACCAGACCCTGAATGGACCCAAACAAGATGTCTATTAAAGCTAACTGGACAAGGGAATAAAACTAGAACCAGAGGACAGGAGAGTGGAAGTCTAAACACATATACAGAATGTACTCTTGATTCTGGAGGAACCAGGTCAGGTTTTGCAGCCAGCAGAAATAAAAGCAATTAGGTTTAATTTCTCAATGTAACACAGCTGGTGCCTGCTCTCCTGAGATCTGCAAAGAGTCTGTCCTTAGAAAGACAGGACAGACAGGACAGTACAGAATCCACCAAGTCCAGATCTAAATCATCCCCAAGGGTACCTGTCAGAAAGGAAGTAGCAAGCAGGGGCCCCATTTGGTACATAGAACTTTTCTTATATGTTAACTCTAATATGTTAACTCTTGAGGGGGTCATATACTTTGTGTTCAAGGAAAAAAACATAAGCCAAGCAGCCACAAACAAACTTAGACTTTTCCCACATTAAGTGACCAGCTAGATCCCACTGAACACAACTGCTCTGGCTGCATTCACTGTCTCTCATTCTCAGACACTGGGGAGGCAGCTGCAAGAAGGTGTCACTCCCCTGCTCACTCACCTATGATTCCTCCCACATCATACCAGATTGAGAGCTGGTCAGCTTCTGCTTCTTTCCATCCAAAGTTGCTGCTGAGGTAGAAGGGCAGCCAGAAGAAGAATGAGTAATTCACCAGCTTCAAGCAGGCATAGGCCAAGGAGTACTGGAACAAAGAGGGTCAGCGAGCAGTTAGCACTTGAGAAATGCAAGCAGCATTTCTGCTTATTTCCATAAAGCTCTGGATCCAGCTAAAGCTTTCAGAGGAAAGCACTTCTGAATTTCAGGTAAGAAGGCAGCATCATGAAAGTTTAATGCTGAACATCAAAGGGAACCCAGGAATACAAAAATCTTTGTCAAAAAGGTTATTTTTTTATCACTGAATGCAATGGGTTAATGCACTTTCAGTGTAATCTTGAGAGGAAATGACACTAGGCTTCAAAAAAATGAAGAAAATCTAATTCACTTTCTGAAGAGAAGAGAGCCAGCCACGTGACACAAAACAAGCTTGAGATTTAGTCATCTGTTCATCATGCTGAGAAAAGTTATGTGAAGTGGTTCCTCTGTGCTAGCTTGTGCTGCTCAGAAGGCTCATCTGCTTACAGCACCAGAAGAGAAAGCTTCACTCATAATCCCCAGGCAGGTATTCCAGGACATGGGATGAAAGGTTTGCCCAAAGCTGAGCACAGGCTTCCACACCCAACAGCTGAGACAACTTTCTTTTGGTTGCTGGGCTCAGTTTGTCCTTAGCTAGCAGATCCCCACCTACAGAGCCTTCATGTGTGTGGCAAAGATTAGTTCTCAGGGGCTGCTGGCCCAGCATGCAGAGGGACAGGTCACCCTACTTCAGTAAAGACAGCAGTTCAAGGAATTCATTGGAAAAGGCAAACTAGGATGAAGACGTTAAAGCACAGCCTTTGAGGCTCTGTGCATATGGACACTTGACTTTGAATTTCAAAAAGCAGATCTTTTATATATATTAAATTCCACAAAATCATCTCTTCTGAATTTATATTATTTTAATAGATACAGACTTCTAAGCTGTATTATTAATGCTTTTTCACTCTTACAGGACACAAACTAATTTCCACCATAAATGGAAGACATGGGGATGTTTGGTAGGGTTCTCCTGCTTCTGGGTGTGAAAAGTACACTGTACAAAGTGATATTTATTACAACTCACTAAGAAACTGTCTACCAGATTGTCTGAGTGATTAAACATTGAATTCCTAGAGGCTCAGGGGAAAGCTGTCTGTGCTAAAACTCTTCCACTGTATCACTCAGCAGGAGATGAGAGGAGCTACAGAAAAAATATGTCAAATGAATTCTTTGTAGAATCTTGACAAGGCTTTGGAGATTCTCTCAGTATTTGGTCTCTCACCAATCTGACATGGTACCCCTGTTTGGATGGGCACTCAGTTGACATCAGATAAACTCCAACTAAGAGGTGCTCAGGTTGCCGGATTAGAGCCTGGAATGTGTCCCCAAAACCCGAAGTTCAAGGCAAGCAACCTCAGCTGCTGCCATCTCCTTTTGCTCAGGCCAGTGAAAAAAGTCACAGATCAACTGAGGCAGACACCATCACTAACATTTTGTGTGAGGCACTTATCCAGAGTAGGAAAGAACTCAAGATGGGTTTGCTTTCTTTTGCCATCCCTCAACTGCAGCCTTAACAACAGGACTGTGGTTGTCCTGCACTCAGCACACTGACAATACCCCCATCCCTTCCAGATTTTCTGTTGCCTTAATCACAGCAGCCAACTGCTTTGCTCAATAAGGGTACCTGACAACACTGCCCATTCAGTAGTTCTGCTCCATGGCAAATCCAGGCAGTTCCCACTGCTCTGCTGAGCAGCCACTGTGCCCCCTTTCTTGTACTGGTTCTAGTATTCAGGGGGCACACAGAATGTATGTCCTGCTGCAGAAGGTTAACCCTGTTTTTAAATGACAGGTTAACTGTTCAGCTGAACATGAATTGGGCAACACTGCTGATACAGAAGCACAAGTTTTCAAGGGACAGGACAAGGATATGTGGAAACTGCGTCATCAGGCCTTGTTTCCTGTTGCTCATAAAACACCCTGCACACTTTGCCAGATGTTACATCATGCTGATTCAGGCTTTTCAGGCCAGCTTTCTGCTTTAAGATAACTGAAAAACTCCAAATCTCAGAATCAGTGCCACAGAGCTCTCTCTGTGTGATGCTCAGTTAGGAGTGAGAACCCCACTCCTCAGGGCAGGCTCACCAAGGAAGCATCCTACAGCCACCTTTGGCCATGGCCTCCCTTGCAAATTCACAGCAGGAAGGGCAGGATCTCTGCTGCACTTCACTGGCCCATTACATGCACTCCATGAAGCAGGATGGGAAGAGCAACACACAGCACACATCCAGACAGCATCATCCATGTACACAAGGATAGCAGGCCCAACCCCAACATTTTAACAGCATGAGACATCAGATGCCAACTACTACAACGTATGGTCAGCATATTAACAATGATGTGTACAAATCCTGACAACACAAAAAGACAGCTTTTTGTTCAACAGTTAAGTCAGCTCTTACTTAAGAATCTGCATCCTCACCAGTACTACACCAGGAAGGCAACAAGCCTGGAAGAAGCCAATGGCCTTGGGCTGGTTGTCATTGTCAGTTGCTTGAATGGAGTAATTCTGGTCATCATCATCTACATCATCATTGCCCATTAGGGGTCTGTTGGCATCTTCTTCCACACTGGCTTCATCTTCATCTGCTCCAAGCTCAGGGAGGCCTAAGTTTTACAAGGAATAAGCGACAGGAAAAACAGACCACAGCCTGTTCACCCTCTCCCCACTCTAAAGCTATGCTCACTTCTTTTAAGCAATTCTAGCTTCCAGCAGTTCCCTTGCTCTCCCATACCTCCATCCTCCTGTGGCTTAGAAACTCTTCTAGATGGTGTTCTGCAGTGCCGCCAGTTTCTACCCTTTGTCTTCTAGGGCTCTTGAAAGTACTGTGTGATCCTGGCGTCGCTTTGTCTGCTCTGAGTGTCTGGCCATTAGTTGGAAGACACAACAAATTAGTGCACTTCCCCCCCTTATTGAGGGCTTGGGATCCTCAGCCTGGCCCTGGGTGCCACCTCCCTCGAGCGTGGAGGCTGAGAGCAGCAGCAGGGCCTCAGACACCTGCTGCTGTTAATGCCTCTGCTGGAATGGAAGGCCTGGGAACTGCATTGTGCTTCCTGGGATGCAGAGCACTCTTACGAGCACACTTTATGGCAGCTTTAGAGCTCCCAACTTTACAGCCTTTGCAGGTACCTGGGAAACCTCCTCCATAGCCCTGTCAAAGCCCCAAAGTTCTTTTGTTTCCCTGTTGCACTCTGACTTGCCTACCACCTCCTCAGAGAAGAAACACATCCAACCCAAAAGTTATTTATCTGGCTGTGGGAGACCTGCAGACCAAAGTTACTTTCCCTTCCTATTGCACACTTAAGGCTTGCCATAGTTTTCTCCTACAATAGCCAGTTATCAGTTTGCCTGCTGTTTCTTTAACAAACACTGATGTTTCAGGTGAAGAAAAACTGATAATTAGGATAATTAGGCATATGCTAGTGGAGATGTTAGAGCCAGGCTGTTTTACTTTGCTTTAAAAAACATCCAGACCCTATTCATGTGACACATGGCAACATTTAGTGTGATCTTGGCAAGTAAAGCATTTGCTCCATTGAATGCACTAAGGTGCAGCACCATTTGCTAAGAGCCCTGAGGATAAATGCTGTCAGAATGAGCAGTACTCCATGGGAAGCTGCAGATCTGCTCTCCTGAAGGGACTGAAATAGCACAGCTCTTCCACTCACCCACTTCCTTCGGCGACGTCAGGAGCCCGAAGAACACAATGACTCCTCCAGCAAACTGCACGGAGGCCGTCACCAGGAAAGCATACTGAGCAGAAATAAATAAAACATTCTTTTTTAAAGCACTTTCAGTCACAGACACCTCCCTTTCTAATGAGGGTTTCTTTACATTCCAACCTCATGAGGGAGCAAACACAGCTGCAACAACCCAGATTGCATCCATGACACCTGGAAACAAGTGATCTCTGCATCCCCTGAACAGACTGGGTCCCATCTAGGCTTATCTGTACTGACAGCAGTGAGGAAGGAGCTGAGCCAACACAACCAGAGATCCAGCTCTATTGGAAGGGACTGCTCAAAGAAGAGTCAAGCACCAAATTCAGACAAGGTTGCTCAGAGCCTTGATCAATCAGATTCTTGAAATCCTCCAAAGGCAGATCCTCCAGGGTCTGTCCCATTGTTCCAGTGCCCAACATACATCATAGGATAATGGTTTTCCAAACATCCAAATGGAACCATCCCTGCTTCACTTTACACCCACTGTTTTTTTGCTCTCTCAAAGTGCAGTCCTGGAAAGAATCTGGCTCTGATTTCTCGGCAAACTTCTCCCAGGCTTTGAAAGGCTGCTCTTGGTGCTCTAAGCCTTCTCATGTCCAGAGTGACCAGCTCAGCTCTGCCAGCCTCCTCAGAGGCCCCATGCTATGAGATGTGCTGGGTCACTCCCATTCCCTATGCTCAGCTGTCCACTGCCACACAACAGCCTGGCCTCTTCCCAGTCACAGCAGCTATGTCTCCATGCCCTTCCAGCTCCAGGGACTCCAGTCAACTCAGAACCTGTGATGGGTGACTCTGAAGAGCACTTGAAGCCACCCAAATCAGAAGAAGGTATAATGTGACACTAGAGTTCCTTAATAACATCAGTCCCTTTTACAGAGGAGTCTTGGGCTCATTTCTCCCAGCTTGGAAGAGTCGGGAAAGGAAAAGTCTTTCTATCCTGCCTCCACAGAATTCAGGAAGATGAAGTTGGATACATGAGGCTGTTACCTCTCAAAGATAAAAAAACAGTGCCCTGCCCCATTCAGACATGCAGGTGTAGCTAGAAGCCAGGCAGCAATACCTACCTCATAGCCATACTTGAGAACACAGGAGGCAAGGAATGCTCCAAGGATATTTCCCACAGATGCACAGGCACTCCAGAGTCCAAAGACAAAACCTCTCCTGCAGAAGGGAAAGAAGATTTGAAGCAGACAATGCAAGGACAGATGACATTAAGAACAAGACAAAAACAAAACATTCAAGTGAACTTTAACTTCTGAATAAAGTTACACCATTTTCCCTTCCACTTCAAAGGAGCTCAAAGTTCACTTAAAACACATAACAGCTTGGAGGTGCCAAATAGATAAGCCAGAAACCCTGAAACATCTGTGTTAAAGGAGAGTGAGCTGGAAACAAGGTTACAAACTATGACTAGAGCTCCTCTGCAATACCCCAAAGTGAGAGTAGAGCCTAGCATGACTCAGTTGTCATTAGCCTCTTTAAGCAGATAGAAACAGGTTTTTCAGTGGTAGGAAAATTAAAGTTCAGTCACTCTGCACTATGGGATTTTTGAAGTTTGAACCTATGCTTTTAACACACAGCTGTGTTCACACCAGGCTGTTCTGTGGCTCCACAAAAAAAGTGAAAGAGAATGTAACAAGTAAGGCATATTTCATCCTACCTAATTTTAATTATGATCTAACAGTTGGCCTTTCTGGTTTGAGCATTTCAGCTCAATCTGTTACTCAGCATGTCGGATAAGTGAGTCACTGAAGAAAACTCAACTTACCCAGCTTTTCCAAACCAATTTCCCATGACAGCAACCACACAGGGCCAGCCAGTGGACTGCAGCAAGCCATTCACAACCCAGAGACAGCAGTAGAACCACTTGTTGTAGAAATGCAACCATTCTGTGAGTGTGCCAAATGAGAACACCTAGAGGAGAGCAGGGGGGAAACAGAGAAGACAACCTGAGGCTACTGCTGAAAGACGAGCAGGAGTGGGGTCCTAAAAAAAGGAACAAGCTTTCAGGGAGCTGTGCAGGGGCCAGGGCAGAGGCCAGGCTGGTGTAATTTGAGACACACACAGCACAGGGCTCACAGCACCCTCTGCTGAGCCAGCACAGCTCTGACTCCAGACAAACGTGCTGTCATGGCACTTCCTCTCCAAAAGACTTTTGCCTCCCCAAACAGCACAGTTATAACAGGAGAATAGAAGGAAGACACAAATAGTTTCAATGCCAACACTAAAAATACAGTAGTCTCTTGATCTGCTCTTGTACTGACATGCTAATCCCTGAGGCTCTCTGCAAACACAGAGCACTCACGGGTCATGTATCCTCACCAAATTTAACACAAATACTACAGCCAGCTCTCAAATTACCAAGTGCTCTAACCCAAAATAAACACACATTGTCGCACAGGGTGCTTGATGCACAAGTTCAGTCATGTGTCTGCAGAGCCCAACAGGCCACAGTGGAGTTTGTAGCCACTGGTAAAACAAACACTCCACACATTTTACCACTACTTTAATAACCAGAAAACCACGAGATAAAACTGATTTACACTTATCTGAAGTGGCTTGAAATTTAACACAAAGCAGCTTTTATTTTAAGCAGACATTTTTTTTTGACACATACTTTCCTGGCAATTTTATAAAATAAATAAATGACTGCCTGGTATTGTTAGGATGTCCTTTAAAGAACAGAGCAAAGATTGTGTTTGGAAGCAAAAGCCTCAATAACAACATACATGGTCTAAGAGATGAAGTTATACTACAAAACAGTCCCCCAAAGCCCAAATACACTAATCTTGAACAAAAGCTGTTCTTTAAGTCTCTAGACAGTGTCTCAAACTCAGGAATTTCCTTCTGACACAGCGTCCAGAGCTAGACATTGCAGGAAGGGGAGAGTCATCTATGCCCCACGCTTTAGACCGTGCAGTTCATGCATCCAGCACGAAGTTAGAGCTGCAGGCTTTGAGACCACTGAGGTACAGCTACAGCTCATGAGCAGATTCACACAGAAACACAGCCTCTTCTCCCCTACAGCAAAACCCTACCCAGAAACCCTGAGGCAGATTTTTAAATCCCACTACTATGTTCCAACTTACCACCAGAGCAGAGGAGCACATGCCAAAAGACAAAACCCAGCGTAAATTCAGGCGGTCCCCAACTATGCCGCTGACAAAGAGACCCTGAGAACAAACCACAGCATTAAATAAAGCCAGAGGATCTGCACCTTACAGCTGTAAGAATTAAAGGCATAGAAAGGCCATACTAATCCAAACACTGCTGTTACATCAACATACAGTTTGATTCTAACCACTTCTCCTGCCACCAAAGAAACCCTGCTTGTGGCTGCTCATTACATTTCTTGTTTAAAAGAATTCAGCTGGGAACTCTTGGAGAGACAGAACTAGTCCTCCCCAGTGACAGGGTGTAAGAAATTCTGAAGAGATAGTATTTCCCTTGTGTTTGTTAACAAGCATCTTCACATGGCTGACAGGCATGGGCAGAACTAACAGAAACTGAAAGAGCTTTGCCTCTGAACTAAGCTTTTTATTGTGGGTGTGATCTTCCCAACAAGAGTCAACCAAAGCTGAGCAGTTTGGGGTTAGTTTTACTCACCACAGCATAGGAAAACAAAAAGATGGTGTCTAATGTTCCCAGGAATAGAGTTGCTTCTTCTGCATTTTGAAATAAATGGCTGCTGTTCCAGAGCTACAGAGGGAAAATTTGGACAGGTAAATGGGGAGAGGCATAGCTCATTCTACTCTTTTTCAATGGAAACCCCAGCTCCAAAGCAGAACAGCATCTGGCCCAAGCAAGCTCCCATTTCTCCAACACTTTAGTTATCAAATCAGGAACAATTCTGGCATTATCTTCTGGCAGAAAATGTCCACTGACACTTTGCTTCACTTCTAAAATGCAAGCTAGTAAACCAGAAGTGAGAAATGCTCCTTTCACCTGGATCAAGACAAATGAGTGGCAAAACAAACCCTACTTCTAACAAGCATGCAACTGTTAGACAGCTTCTTACTCTGAAACACTGATGAGCATTTTAATGAATAATACAATAAAGGCATATTCTGTTTTACGTGCAGCATCTCTTCTGTACTTCTCTTGCTGTCTTCACTAAATGAATAATTCCCTTAAAGTATTTGTGGCAGCAGCCAAAATAAGAAATGACAGAAAACAAACAAAAAAGAAAGCATACAAAAGCAACAAGGGGAAGAAATAGACTGGTTGGAAACTATTTACAACAAACTCCAGTCATCACTAATGTTGTTGGGTTTTGTGCTTACCCTGAGTTTCACTTTAGTTTCAATATGATCAAAAAAAGGGAAAAAGTTTCACTTGTCCCCAAAGAAAGATTAGTGACATCAGATAAAAAAAATAGCAAGCTTTGAGGATAATTTGAAGAATTAATGAAGTGAATCAGAACAAAGTTTTCTTCCCTTCCCACCACGCCTCCATTAGAAAACAAACAAACCCAACCCAAGCCCAACCTACAGATGTGCCTAACTCAAATATCACAGTTTCAGCTTGATTCTACCTCTCCAGGAGAACATCCTGTACAGACAACACTAATCACACATCCACTTAGTTTAACATAAATTGATAACTAAAGGGTCAGATTGACCATTTTTCTTGATCAGACACATGCATCTCAACATCCAGTAAGAGATGCATGTGTCTAATCAAGAAAACCATCTAAACACCAAACCATCTATATATTAAACAAAAAAATCAAAACAGTTTCCAAAATATACTAGTTGTTTGAATGCTAGTTAAGGAACTAAATATGAACACCTTGCATTTCGTTTCAATATCCCTGAGATGCTCACTCCTTTTGGCCATACTATAAAATCCTGAACACATTACAAGCCAAATGTACTGTTTTCACTTATCACAAGAAGTCAGCATTTGTCATCCTTCTATTCCTTCTGTCAAACATTCAAATAACCAATGATTTCTAATGCAGGCTGAGCATTTCAATGCTCCAGCAGCTGACTTGGAACTCCCAACCCTAATAGATCTCATGGCCTGTGACCAAGATTTTGATGTGAGATTTCTTCCATTTCTCAAAAGCATCAGGACAAAGCATTACCAAAAAAAAAAGAAAAAAAAAAAGCCCTAAAAACTCCATGGTAGGAAGCAGGAGGTAGTTCTTGCCTTCCCATTTGTGAGAACCAACCAGTTTAAAACTTCCTTTCCTGCAAGCAAGCACTGCTTTAACTGAAACCAGGATTTCACAGACAAGGGGTACTGGATGTTCAGCATGGAAACCAGGCCTTTCAGATGCAAGATAAAATGTCATCCATTTAGGATAACAGCTAGCACTGTCAGACAGCTCTCTTCTCTCCTAGTCTGGCTATCCTTTTAAGAGGGTGGCAGCAGCACCACTGCCACAGAGAAAGCACAGCCAGGATTTCACAGAACTCTCTATATGCCCATTAACTGCTTTGGTTTATTGCCTCCAACCCTTCAGAGGAAGAGTCCCCCTTCCCCCTCCTCCATGCCACTGCAGACTCTTCTGGGGCCCCCTTTCCACTGGAACACTGCAGCTTCTTGAGAAGTTTCTCTCTGGGCTCCACTAGGGAAGCTTTCAGCATTGCCTGGTGATCCATAAAACTACAATGCCAACACCTGAAACTTCTACTCACATTCTGAGAAGTGAGGAACACCTAAAGGGAATTCTTCAGCCCCACAAGCTCAGCCCACTGGCAGCTGCCCACCTTTCCTAGCACTCCCTTCTCCCTGGTGTCCTTACCTCATACGGCTGGAGCTCGGGGGCCGTGCTGTTCCGGGGGGAGGGAGTCCACTGGCTGGAAATGCTGACTTTGACATTACTGAATGTTTTTCTGGAGGCATGGAGCAGCGAATAACTGCCAGGAAACACACAGACAGGGGTCGGCCCAATCTCCTCTGGAGAAAGCGTGGAAATACAAATCTCTGAGCACTCAGCCTACCTGAAGAAGGTCAGCAGGAACACAACAATATGATGGTGGGTGCAGTGGGACACCAGGCCTCTGTTGGCAGGCTGCCTCCGTAAGCCTCCAGGCACAGCCATGCTCTGTTCCTGGCAGCCCTAGCCCTGCTCCTGCCTTGGCCACGAGGGCTGGATGGTGATTAAGTCATTCTTCTTCTCCCTTAAACAGAAGAAGATGGGAAGGGAGGAGAAGAGAAAACCAATTTGAATTAAAACATGTGTATGAAGTACAGCTCAAATCCAGATGGAACAACTCCATGCCATGCCTTTCCAAGTTGTTTCACACCACTACCCATTCATCACTTGTACATTCCTCAGTAACTTCTATGGCTTAAGGTGTCTTGTCATTCCCATTCTCCCAGTACCCTCATGGCACTTCTTTTTTGGTTCTCTCCTAGCAGATGCCTCTTCAGTGCCCAGGACCAAAGGAACACTCCCCTGATCTACCAGTTTCCAGCATTCTCCCATTACAGACCATTGTGCACCATTTACACACACGGTGCACTACAGAGTGACCATAAATAAGAGCTTTCTGCTGCTACCTGGCTGGACACACTCAGGTGATGAAGCCACAAGAGCAGTATTTGGCTATGGCTGGAGAAGGGTTTGAGATCTGACTGCCTCATTAAGATGTTGTTGAAGGAATATGCCCAAGAGTGGACTTGCATAGATGGAAGAAGGGAAGTAGCTGTGAGGACAGTGCTGAAATCCAACAGCTGGAATCCTTTCCTGTTTATTCTCAAGCCTGACATTACAGCTCCAGCAGTCCCTAACTCATCAGTACAGCACACAACAAATCACACCTTCCTGTCCCTACAGGGCATGGGTGTAGGGCATGGGTGACACCTGCCTCAACCTCAAGAGAACCAGGAACTGTCAGTACTGAGGGAAGGCCATCACAGACACAGTTTCCTCATGCTGCTCCATGTCACACCACTCCCCAATGCCCCAGCTGTGCTGGCATGGCCAAGGGATGATGTTTGCTAACAGGTTTTGGGAAACAGCCCCACTGGGCAGTGAGAGGATGAATCTCTCTCCACACATTTCAGAAGACATGGCAACACCACAAACATTCTGAATGCTGAGGAGAGGTAAACTGAAGCACCTCCCCTCTTCCCCCAGAGGATCAGCACTGAAACAAGACAGAATATAATGCCTTTGAGTCCTTTTGTATCCACAGGTGCTGTTTGTAATTATTTGCACATCTGACAGAAGTCTTTCCAAGTTCAGCTTCATAACCTCACCTGGATAAAGTAAAAGTCATTGCCCAGACAGTCTCTCATCCAAATTTCTGTGGCTGAAAACTCTTAATTTCACACAGACTTTCTATTCCTCCTTTGAAAGCTTTCATCAAGACACCTTCCACTGCAGGCAGTCTCCCTTCCCTGTTCTCCCAGTGGTGACACATGCCTGACCAACAGCAATATCCAGCTACTGCTGGATATGTGAACCACTGTGGAAACTGACATCACATCTGACCTCCAAAAACAGAGTGTGGCACGGAGATCCTCTGAGTAACAGGGACCCAGCTACGACAGCTTTGAGACACCAGAGTCACATTTATCCTACACCACACCTGCACACATTCTCATCCAGGGCAAATGCAGTGAGTCTGTACAAGACCTGGCACCATCTGTCTCCACACAGCCCAGGAGCTCTTGGGCCACACTGCTGCTGCTCCAGCTGGCACACAGCACCTCCTGTCTAGACTGCTTGGGTTCACACAGAGGAAAAAAAAGTGCCTACAACTGGAGCTGTGGGAAGGCCAGACTAGCCCTGAAGAGGCAACTTTGCAAGCAGTCTTGATACTCCCTTGACTTGAGGTCCCAGCACCAGTGAATGAAGACTCAGCACCCACACAAGCACCACAGTGCAGCAGTAACCCCACAGCCCAGGGCTGTCCCCACACAAGCTGCACTGAGAAGGGAAGCCAAGGCACTCCAGTTTCCCAGCTCCACCATCCTTACAGGCCCGTGAGCCACACGGTCTGCTGGTCAAACACAAAAGGTTCCTTGGCTCTCCCTTCCCTCCCACCAGGCAGATAACAGAGCTGTCCCCAGGAAAGCAAAACACTGCCAGTTGTGCAATGCTGTGGGGAAAAGTTCCTTCCTTGGGTAATCAGTTTGCAGCCCAAAGCACAAGATTTACTACTTGCTTCATGTCAACACATGCAAACATAGATCTTATTTGTCCAAGATACTGAGTCCTTTTAAAGCTAAGACCTGGTTTGACCTTAAAGTCACCTGATTTTTTTTAAACAGCATTTGCTATCGAAACAATCTGTTCCTCAGAGCTCCCCAATCTCAGGTCTTCCTTCTAGAAGGCTTTTTGGCACAGGACACTTTCACAGCATAGAGATAACCACGAAAGATTTTGTTTTCCCTCTATTTTCATCCTGCCCTTTCTATATTCAAAACTAGCATTCTTCCTAGGCTAGAAAAATCTGCAACCAGTTTTTTCTTTAAAGTTAGTCTAATTATTGTGAGAACACCACTGTAACTTTGTGGTGGAGGAAGAGCAAAAGCTCAGCAGCAGGATGACCCATGGAACTCAAGGCAGTGAAGCACATGCCTTTAAGAAAGGAAGAGGAGTGCTTTTAGAGTGTTAGACTGCCTCATATAACTATTCAGCACTATTTACCTACAGCCAGCCGGTATTCTGAGTAAGCTTTTGATAGGCTTCCACCCTTATTTGTTAAGCTCTTCTCTGTGTTCTGCCTTATCCTTTCACTTAAAGGCTAAATAAGACACCTTAAGTTCAAAATAAACACCCTTAATACTACCCTACTGCCCTCCAAAGCCGGCAGGAAAGCACAGCCTTAACATTCCAAAGTGCAGAACAAACGAAAGGATGTTTTCTTCAAAATAATAATAATTTTAAAAAACAATTAAAACCCCATCAAAACCCAAACCAACAACCCCCCACAGCCCTATGCCATTTTTCCAAAGAGACAGAACAGCGGCACAGCCGCAAACCCACCCAGTGCCCTCGGCAGCCGGCACAAGCAGACCGTGTGTCACCGCGGATGCCCGGCCGGGTGCTCTCCGGGAGGAAGGACAAGGGGCTGCCCCGAGCACCCCAATGCTCCGAGAGCGCTCCGGGCTGCCGGGGAGGCCCGGGCCGCGCTCCCGCCCCGGGCACGGCAGCCCAGCCCAGCCCAGCCCAGCCCGAGGAGGGGGCGAGGAGGAGGAAGCGGCTCCCTCCGGGCTCTGTGGCCACGTCCTCGGCGGGGCGGGGAGCGGAGCCGAGCAGGAAACGCAGGGCAGGGCAGGGCAGGGCAGGGCCCGCTCCGCCACCGCCGCCGCCTCACGCCCCGGGGAGCAGCCCGGCCCCGCGTTCCGTGCCCGGCCCCGCGTTCCGTGCGCGGCGCCCAGCGTGGCCGGAGGAAGTCGGCGGGAGGAGGCGGCCCTTCCGGGCGGTCCCGCGGAGCGGCGGGAGCTGTAGTCCGGCCGCAGCCGCCGCCGGGGCCCTGCCTGCCCCCTGCGCGGGGCGGGAGCGAGCGGCCCGGCCCCTGCCCGGCCCCTGCGCGGCCCGGCCGAGCCCGGGGCGGGGCGGGGAAGGGAAGAGAAGGGAGGGGAGGGGGCGGACTACAGCTCCCGCCGGCCCCGCGGCAGGGTGGCGCTACCTGTCCCGGCCGGGCAGCGCCGGCAGGTGAGCGCCTAGCACCGAGCTCCTTCCTCGGGCCTGCGGCCAGGCGGGGGAAGAGGAGGAGCCGCAGGCCCGCCCGGCAGCCGCGATGCCGTTCCCCAGCTCCGGCGCGGACGATGCCTTCGACTACCTCTTCAAGATCATCCTGATCGGCGACTCCAACGTGGGGAAGACGTGCGTGGTGCACCGCTTCAAGACGGGGCAGTTCAACGAGAAGCAGCAGAACACCATCGGCGTCGACTTCACCGTGCGCTCCATGGACATCGACGGCAAGAAAGTAAAGGTCGGTGGCGGGAGCGAGCCCGAGGCTCGTGGCGAGCAGCGCCTCGGCCGAGCCGCCCTTCCGTGCCGGTGCCTGGAAGCCACGGGACGCACGGCGCCTCCTGCTCGGCTCTGCCGAGGGCAGCAGCTGGCAAAAGCTGGCTGTCTCTAATCCGGGGTGTTTCCCACTGGTGAAAGATGTCCTGGGGGAAGCAGTCACCCTAATTTGGGTACATACTTGTTCTCGTGACGTCTCGGCATCTACTTGAGGAGAGGCATTGTGCTTTGCCTGCAGGGAGTTGTTTGGAAGAAGGCTATAGTTTGGAGATGTCTCTTCCCTCCAGAGATGTGGGGGTTTGAGCTGGGACACCAAAGAGGGAAAACCCCCAAAGTTTGCAAAGGCTCCACTTTGATGTGTGCTTAATTTGAGGGAAGAAGACTTCCAAGACAAACACCAGAAGAAACTGTCAGCTAGAACTTCCTTTGTGTGCAGATGAAAGTTAGGATATCTGGCTTTTACATATAGGCTTGCTCTGCCCAGCCCTGTGTTAGGGTTCTTTGCTTTTCTTCTTGAAAGGCTGTAATGTTCTGTGTCTTTTACTACAGTTGTTGAAAATGGGTTTCTTAGCCTCTTTGCAAAACTGGGTTTACCCTTGGAGCTTTCTCTTTGGTCTGTGTAGATTGACTCTACAGGCTTGTAAATGGCTTTTTGGATCTAGGGAGGGCACAGCCACACTGGTGTAATAGAGTGAGCTGGGACAGGTCTGGCTGCCTTCTGGACAAGGGGCTTCAAATGCTGAGGGCAAGCACCTAGGAAAGTGGTGCTCAGGGGTCTTTACAACTTCTGTCCTTTCTCTTACAGATCCAAGTGTGGGACACAGCCGGTCAAGAGCGCTTCCGGACAATAACCCAGTCTTATTACAGGAGTGCCCATGGGGCCATCCTTGCCTATGACCTTACTAGGAGGTCCACATTTGAATCCATTCCTCACTGGATTCATGAAATTGAAAAGTATGGTGCTGCAAACTTGGTCATGATGTTAATTGGTAGGATTTTAGTTTTAAATATTGTGTTATGTAGATTTTTAATATGGATATAAAATCTCCCTCATTTCCTACCACTACTTGAAGCATCTATAGACTATGCATTAAGGAAGAATTCAGTTCTAATTAAAAGAGATCACCAAGTGTGTCAATTCAACCTAAGCTTAAAAAATGAGGAAAGTCATAGCCTGGTCCTGACAGTACCAAACCCACTGCAGACAGCAAAACCCTTTTCCAGTTATTCCTTTCCTGTTGGAATAACACAGCAAGCTTTGCTGCCAGGCTGGAGGCAGGGACCACCTTGTTGAGGTTAGAACTGCAGCAAGCCTGACCCTGTACTCCTGCTGCACGGGAATGTAGCAGCTCAGTAATTCAAGGTGAAGGGGGATGCACAGACTCCTGGTTCTCATCTTTCCTCTCTGCTCTCTTGATATGCATGCGCATTGCTCTGTAATGGGATTCCGAGCAGGTAAGACAATAGATGGGGAGATGGCTTTTGCAGAGCTGGAGTAGCTTGCTTGCATTCCACTGGCGCTCAGGAAACTGCCTCTTGGAGGAGAGCAGTGGCTGGGAATTGCCGGGAACGGAGCTGGTAGGAAGCCGCGGTTCCTGTCCCTTGGGTTTCGTGGTTATTATTGCTCTTCTTTCCCCCAGGGAAGAAGCTGCAAACGAGAACACTGGTGTGGCGAAACGCCAGAGCCTTTCTTGCCCTTATTTCCATTGGCGTGGCTGAGCCTGTTGCAGTGTGCTGAGAGCAGCTCAGCAGCCGGGGCTGGGGCAACGCTGAGCCCCAGGCAGGGCCCCTGAGCTGCTGCCTCTGCTCCCAGCACCCTCCCTGCTTGTGCTGCGGAGATTTCTCCTCTCCTTCCTCTGGAAGAAGAAAACGATAAATTCTGACCTGCTTCTAATGCAGTGCTTGGAACTGGGGGCAGGGGAGGTGTAAATCACTGCACTTTGGCTGGTTTTTCCTAACTTCTGTCATGAATCTAAAGAAAGAGACTTGTCTGTATGTGGTGGGGGATGGTGGTGGTTGTTGGGTCTTTTTTAGAGAGAGAAATTCTGAAATAAGTAAAAAATGAAGCTTTTGTTAAGAATCCAGCTTGGTGCTTTCTTCCAAAGCTGGTGCTGTTTGTTTTTCTTACATTGGCAGAAATCATTGTACATTTAATTACACTTAGTCATGTTACACACCTTTCTAGCAGGAAGTTGAGGTTAGGAAACCTAACTTTCATATCTGGAACTGAAGGAGGAAAAGGTGGGTGGGTTCCTCTTAAGAAGGCAAATAACCTGGGGTTGGTTTTTTTTTTTTGTTTTGGTTTGGTTTTTTGGTTTTGTTTTTGGGGTTTTTTTTGTTGTTGTTTTTTTGGTTTTGGGGGTTTTTTTGTTTGTTTGTTTTTTTCTTTTGTAGGGTAGGTTGGTTTTGATTTTTTTTTTCCTTTTAGAAATACTTAAAGGGACTTTATGAGAGGGTAGTTACTTTATATATATTCAAGATAGTAATTTGGTGAAGGGTCATCTTTAAACTACAAATGTAGGCTTCAGCCAGCTGCTATAACTGAATAATCCACATGTGCTGCAACTGCCTAAATATACAAAGATATTTTATCTGAGGTGTTTCATGACAGATTTTGACTAATGTGCTGCAAGTAAAAGTTTAATCTATACATGCAGAAACAAGTATATATTTTAGGCATTTAAGTAGCTGATCTGAATTCTTGTCTTTCTTTTTACATCACCCTGGAAGATTTTTAACAAAAAAAATATTCAACTTAAAGGCTACTTAATATTTAAAACCACTAGGGAACAGGACAACAGTTGCTTCTAAATAATCTTTTACTTACACTAAGTAATCAGATGAACACAGGTTTTTAGTTTTTTCTTGGATTTCATCTCTTTTGCTATCATATGATTTGCTGCAGTTTTAAACCACAGTCTATATTTGTGGCTCTGATGTTCTCACATCTTGTTCTATGCAGTAACTCTTACTGCCAACATAAATCTATTGTATAACAAAACTCAATTCCTGCATCCATTTAAAAATAAATTTTTGAAAGACTAAGTGGTTGAAGTATCTCTTTGCCTTCTTTTAAGGGAACAAATCGGATTCGCTGGACAAGCGCCAAGTGCTCTTTGAAGATGCCTGCACCCTGGCAGAGAAGCACGGGCTCTTAGCTGTGCTGGAAACATCAGCAAAAGAAGCTCAAAACATAGAAGAGGTGTTCACATTAATGGCTAAGGAGCTGATAGCCCGAAATACCTTACAGCTTCATGGGGAGAACCCTCCAAACAGCTTCAGTCTTGACTCCAGGCCAGTGATTGCCAGTCCAAGTGTGGAGAAGACCCAGTGCTCCTGCTGAAGAGAGGCTTCAGGGAGAACTTGGAAACTGCCATACTTCTGAGGCTGTTTGATTCAGTTTTGTTCGGTTGATGAAAGTGTTTTATGTGGCCTCAAGCCATCTCTCTTGATATTTCTGCCTTGCAGTTTGGCTTGTGAGTATTTTCAGAGATCACTGTTGTTGTTGGTAGCATAGGTTGCTTTGAACATAGCAATGTGAACTTCTGAGATAACTCAGGAAGCTGCCAGGCCTTGCCCTAACCAAAGAGAACTATAAAAGTTATTGCCTTTAATTATTTCCTTACATGTCTTTCTGGCTGTGTCAGAAGATAAATTTGCACCAGAGTTCTGCACTGACCCTTCTAAGCTGTGTTGCTGGTTTTCAGCACTTTCCCCTCTGCCAGTAGCTGTAAAAAGTCTGAGGCATGCTTGGACAGCACTAACCCACTCCTGCCTAAACTTTCATTTAGGAGCTCTCCTGAGGTCAGGCAGGTAGCCACCCATGCCAAGGAGCTTAATAACATTTGTGAAAGAGTAGAGGATTTCACATCTGCCCTGAGTTCCTCATCAGACAAACCTGGAGACATTTCAGGGATGGCACAGCAGGCAGAATATGATATACACTTCTTCCTGGGGTGAGAAAAGTTGCCTTTCTTTGCTTTGTAATAGTCAGGATTGTTTCCAGTACTGTTCTCCATCCTGCTACATGGACTTGCTGGGAGCAGCAAAGCTTCCAGTGAAAGGACCTTTTTTCATTCCTCCCTGCTAACCTCATCTTGCTTTTGATGTGCTGATTTTAACTAAAAGCCTTCTGTAGCTTGTGATGGGCCAATAGCAGCTTGAGACTATCCCTGTAGATGTTGAAGGGAGTGTGAAGGATGGATGCAAGCTCTTGTAAAAGGGGTGAGGTGGTTTAAATTAGGTAAAAAGTTAAAAATTTACATTGTGTTAGAGTGGTAAGGCAAGGGTGTGGGGTGCACCAGAGAGGTGAGTATATCTGCTGCTGCTGTGGAGACTGAACATGGTGGTAGCAATGGAAGGTTTTGGATTGCTCCTCCCCGTCACAAGCTCTGCTACTTGGGACTCACTTTTCTGTATACCTGAACTGAATGAAGGGTTTGGGATGGGGTTTTTTTGGTGAAGGTTTTGAAGTTGTTTTTTTTTTTCCTGTTGCTTGCCAGTTTTTCTCCCAGGAGATGGAAACAGGGAAGGAGGAGGAGGAAAGAAATATTAGAGGAAGTAATTTTTTTTTGGCTGCAGTCCACATGTACCAAAGTGTATTACTTAGTTACTCTTAAGCTATGAACTGCAACTCCAACTCTGTAATGATAAAACACAGTTTGTGTTCCATGCAAAGCAGCCTTGGGAAGGCAAGGGTGTTGCCAGCTTACCCAATGGCTGGCTGCCCCTGTTTCCTAAGTCCTTGAAAAATAGGGAAAAACATGTAGCAAGTATTGCTGGAAAATCTTGTCTTAGAAGCACAAAAAAATAAAGGAGAATGAATAATTAAGTAATAGTCTTGGAAATATTTCTAATGTTCTTAATGCATCCTCTGGCCAGGTTCTTTGCTATCCCATGCCAAGGGTTAATGCAGCTCTATGTAAGCTCAGGGAGGAGCCTTCCATGCTACCCTCTTGCTATAGCCTGCTGTGGAGAAAGCTTCATCTTCAGGCATCTCCTTCTCCTGTTTGCTTTTTAAATCTTTATTCCTTCTTCATTTTTACTAGCCTAGTAGTTCCACATTCAAGCAAATACCCATAGCCTTTCACAGTGGTGAGCCAGCTTCCAAACAGCTAGTTTCTACAGCTCTTATCACTACAAAAGCAGTCAAATGTAAGCTTAATATTTCTATATTTCTATTCCTGGTAGTAGGTTGTAATCCGTAATTTTTACCTTTTTTTTTTTTTTTTTTTTTTTTTGTATCTTCCAGAAGACTGCAATAGAAAAAGTATTGCTTTCATCTCCAGTTACAATCTTTCACTGGTCAAGAATTAGAGGAAGGATGGTACGAGCAGAGTGTTAACTCTGTGTGGTTCATTGGGTTTACCATCTTAATTAGCCACTGCTGTGCAGGCTGTTGTGATCCTGAGTGCCCAGCACTGCCAGCTTTCAGGGCTCTTGCTGTTCTCTTCCTGCACACATGGAGCTACTGGCAAAGCAAGACCTTCTTGGCAAAAGCTGTGCAACACAGGATCAGGGAGTCAGGGAGAACAGGCTTGTGACTGTTCCCTTTCCTTTAACAGGTCTAACAGGCTCTCTACTCCTCCAAGAAACTTAGTCTTAGACACCTACCCATGGTGCAGCTAAACCAGGAGCGTGACCTCTTTTGGTTGGTTCTGTTTGATGTTTTCCACGAGGCCTTTGGGCAGTTACACTGAGTGGTTTCCACAGAGCTGCTTTTCCAGCTGTCCTCCTGTGAGTGAAGAGCAGCACTTGCTAACAAGGTTCTTTGGAGTATATTGGTAACGCTGTTACTTGTGAGGTAATACAGGAAGCTATGAACTTCTAAAAAATCCCCTTAAAATTTAAAAAAATCCCCATTATTCTAGATCACTAGCGAGAACCACTAGATTAAACTACAAACTCAGCATAATATCTGTGGTTCTGCCTTTCCCCATCAAAGAGCAGATGGAAACACCCAGCTATGACAAGGCAAAGTAGCACTAACTCCTATGGAGCCTTCTGTTAATGGTTTGTTCCCCCAGCATCATGTGCAAATTCCAAGTGCATCTTGACAGCATCATTAATGCATTTGTACAAAGGGTTATAAGGTTGTTTACAAAGCTATTTTAAAAACTACTACTGCCCCACAGGTTTCACTTTCAAGAGCTGCACATTCAGCTTGAAGATGAGCTTATTTGTTAAGTTCTTATCTACTGGGAAAAAGTATTTGAATCTTTGCTATGGCACATTACTTTGCACTGGTGTCACAGCCAGGCCAGATGAGAAGAAGCATTACCTCTTGGTGGAATAGGGTAATAAAAATAATTAGAAATATTTTAAAATGTACCAAACTGACACCTCCCAGAAGCTGACTAGTTAAAAGCCAACACAACCCAGCAGCCCAGTGATGTGGAAGACACACAGCACTGCGTTTGTGGTCCAGCTTTGCTTTATGTGCAGGAGACAGGCTCTCAGTTACAAAAGCTGAGGCTCTTATCTAATCATTCCAGTTAATGTTTAAGTATAGTTGGAAGGGAGACAATTTTCAGATGCTGAACAGAGATGGAGCACTCTATCCTGGAGCCTCTTTCAGGAAGAAGATGCATGCCTGTGATTTTGGACAAGGAACTGGAAGTGAAGCTCCCCCAGCCAGGTGAGTGCTCCAACAGCAGTGCTGTTACAGGTGCCCCTTCCCCAACAGGCATTTTCCTGGCTCTCAGCTCCCAGAACCCACAGCTGCCTGCAGGTGTGTGTGAGGGGCCCAAACAGTCATTGCTCAGCAAACTGGCTCCTGAAATAATTTTCAAGCACCACTCTTAAGCAACTGTGTTAAGAACTAGAACTACACCAACAGGCAATGCTGGGATATCACACTCTTATGAGAATATTTCTAGACAGGCCAAGAGCTCCTTTGTACTAAGAGTATTTCACCTTGAAACAGGAATTCAGTTTCAGATAGGCAGGACTTTCAAAAATCTTTAAAAGCACTTATTGTAATGCTGCTGTTGTAAATCAACCTTCACACAGCTGCCTGCACAGCTTCTGTAGATGCATTCATATCAAGCTGTTGTCAAGCAGGGCCTGACTGGCTTGACAGTGAGTGACAAACAGCACACCCATGCATAACCAGAGTTCAGCATATTTACAATCCTGCATTTCCTTGCTACTGCTGTGTCCATGAACATCACTGCTTATAGTTTTCACTCCTAAGTCTAGTTTTGCTAACCTGAAGTGAGGCTCACCACAACTACAGTTTAATGCCTTTCTAATGCTAGCAATTAAACTGACTTTGTAGTTACTTGATCCCTGCAGCACAGTCCTGTATTGTATCTCAGTCCTAAAGGATTATATGTAAATTCCCTCATTTTGAATTGCTGCAGCATGAATAATTTCATCTACACAAGTTTTGTTCCAAACATGAGACACCCCATAGTTCATGGTACCCTCCAATACAAATCTCCTCTGTACCTGCAGTCGTAGGGAAGTTACTTTGTGTAAATGAACCAGGTATTTCCTCAAAGATTACAATCCCCCTTGGGCCACAAAGGCCAGCTGTGCTAGCACCATTTGAACCAAAGCAGCCAAAGTTGTAACAAGTGCTCCTACCTTGAATGATCACCTTCAGAGCAGGGAGAACAGGTAGCACACTTACTCTGCTACTTTCCACAGGAGGCAAAGGTTGTATCAAATGAGATGTATATATTCTGGCTTAGGGAGTAAAGTCAAGGCAGTGACAGCATCCATCAAGAGACTTTTGATTTGAAATTAAGATTCTGTTGGTGGAAGTTTATGAATACTTTATACTCTTTCTACCTTGATGCTACTCTCATTGGCCTTTTCAGTTTCTGTACCTTAAGTATTTCCTTGAAGAGAATGTAGCACAGCCGAAGTTGTCACCCTCCATCTTCTTACATTGTAAGCTTAATGCTACTGAATTTATTCCTGATCTCACAGAGGAAGAACATAGCAGCCTACTGACATATCTCAGAGACCCTTCTATTTTCAGCTGTCCCAGTCTGGGGCTGGTGGGGGTGGGAATCACAGTGCTCCAGCCAGCTCAGACACAAGGCTCTGGTTTGCACGGGAAGCGGCACCCAGCAGTGCTGGCCTGGGGACAAACACAGGCAGTTCCCGAACCTGCACAACAGGAACCACAGCACGGTTCAAAGCAAGAGGAGCCATTTGTCACACTGCCTGTGAACACATCAGTGCCATGCAGCTCCACCCACCTGTCTTCACCAAAGCACATCACTCAGCTGGGTATTCTCAGCCTCCTCTGTAAGGTGTAAGCACCAGCAGCCACCAGTGTGCCACATGTACATCCAGTCAGGGAGTAAAGCACACCACTCCTGACCCCTTATGAAAGCAAGCTCACGCATGTGCTCTGGCTGGTAAGTTCATTGCCTTTTTCCACCTTATCAGAACACAGCTTTGTTACAAACTCACATTTGAATGAAACTTTCCAATAGGATATAACTTATGTTCACCATGCAGGACAGGGAGGCTTTAACTTTTTTCTGTTTTCTCCGTTTTATCAGTTCAAAGTGTCATTTGCTCAAATTACATTCCTTTCCTCCCTCTGCTACTTGGCCCCTGGGAAAAAAAACAAAAACAAACTGAACAAACCAAAAATGGCTTCACTCTGTTCACTTAAGACTTTTTAAAAATTATGTCCCCAGCATCATAATATGCTTCTAGCAGTTTACTTCCAACTTTGTGTATTTCTGCAGAAAAATGTTTCTATCTGAACACAAGCACATGGAGCCTCAGAGGAAGTGGCCTGTAGCAGTGCTTGGATTTGCTGCCCAAAAGCATTACGATAGGAAACTGTGGGTAAGACTATGTCCTGCAGCTGGCTTTGTCCAGTGCAAATAAAATTAACACAACAGTGGAGGACTGACTTCTGAGAAAGCAAGACATGTCAGTTCTTACTAATGACCCCAGATATTCTTTCAATACATCAGCTGCCTCAGTTGTCCGTTTGGAATGCATCTCTTGCGTTAGAGGGTCTTTGCTGGAAAGGCTCTAACAATGCTGGAATTCTGTACACAGTTCTGCAGGAGTTAAGAATAAGTGACATAAATGCCTCTGTATTTACAGAAACACACACAAAAATAATCAAGTCAAAAACCAGAACCTTCAAACTTGAAAGAACAGACCGACTTCTTGTTTAATTTTTTTTTACTTTTTTTATTTGGGAAAAGTGCTTCTTACAAAAGGCAGCTGCAAAACAATACGTTATAGACCTCAGAACAATTTCTCATTCCATTTAAAAGTGAAAGGAGAGGCAGTCTAGGGGACAAGAGCAGCAGGAGAACAGATCACGGGGCATCCACAAGTCAATAAAAAACAGCAATAATGTAATGCAAGGTTAAAATTCCTGTGCTGGGGCTTTGGTGGCAAAGTAATTTCTCAATGCAAATTACAGCCAGAAACTGCACGACTGCCTTTGTAAGCAGTAACTCACATAAACTGAACAGCTTTACCAGGCAACCTGCCCAACTCAGCTGCAGAGAGGCACAAGTACCTCAAAGCAGCTGGGAGGCACAGCGAGTTTCTAGCAAAGCTCACGGCTTAAGTGTTTACATGAAGTTCTAAAACTTACAGAGCGATAAAGCTAAAGGGTCCTCTCTGGTGTTCCTCTGACCCCACCTTGGCTAACTGGATTTCTGCTCCTGGACAACCCTAATCATACACATGAAAGAGAGCTGGTGTATTAGGGAGTGCCATCTATCAAGTTAAGCGATAATCAGGATCGTTTCCCAGTCTGGGCTGAGACCACTAGACCAGTTTCATGTCCAATTGGAGGCAAGACTTCATGCACCAAGAGGGGGTGAAAGATGATTTTGTTATTTTTAACTTACACAGAGTCTCCCCATCCTTGAGGTCCAACTCTACATTTATCTGTATATACACATAGAGAGTTCTCCTTTCACAAAGACATTTTTCCTTTCATGCTAAACACAGTAAAAATCCAGAACGTTCACACCTGGTTCTGGTTACACAGTAGTAATAGTAATGTGCAAGTAAACAGAGACCAAAAGTCACAAATGAAGACGTGTACATGAGGGGGCTGGAACGGAGCTGATTCCAGAAAGAATATTTGTATCTGGCCTGAAATCAGAAATATTGGTACAGAGACAGAATAAAGGCCATCAGCCAATTAACATCCCCACTGCATGGCCACTGCTCATTTTTGTATCTGGGCTCTTCAAAATGAGTGTGGAAGTCCTGTAAACACTTTAACCCTGGAACTGGGTGAACTCTGTTGGGTACACAGATGAAGCAACAAACCTAAGCTAACTGTTTGACAGTTAAATTCATTTTTACAAAAACTAACATTTTAAAGATTTATTTATTGTTATTTGTTGAAACAGAGGAAAAACAACACTCCTGGGGTGGGAAAGGAGGGGAAGGGAAGAGACAGACCCTGGGTAAAAGTTATTACAACAGCACCTGGAATTGATCGGCCTGCCTAAGAGAAACACAGGCACTGCCACAACACCACAGGTAATAGCTACTGCCTGAAGCCAAGACAACAGTCCACACTCCACTGACAGGTGCTATAGATCCAAATCATAGTAATCTTCCAGCTCATCATGAAATAAGTCCCACTCATCCTCGGAATCCGTTAGCTCATCATCCCCTCCGGCTGCCAACAGCATCAGCAACATCTCACCGAGCTCAAAGGTCACCACCTCATCCTCGTCGGTTTCAAAGGGGTCGCCGTTCTCTCGCTCCTCGATGAACTCCCAGAACCGATTCCTCCGCTGCGCCTGCAGACGGAACACAAAGATTTCCCAGGTGACCCAGTGGTACAAAGCAGGAGCCTTTCCAGAGGCTGACATGCCCCTGGTGTACTTTCTGACATGCAAGAAATCACATTTTTCTTTCAGGGAGATACTGACCTCCAGCAGAATTAACCCTTACACACACCCCTATTACTGCTACCCAACATTTTTACTTCAGTATGTTGTAAGAAAGTTTTTTAAATTTAGTCTTTCCATCTTGGCCTCCAGCATTCACAAACTTTAGAGCACCGCTTCCTTCAAATTCACCATTACAGAGGTCTAGCAGAAGTGGAAAAAAGAAAAGTCAGTATTTCCCTATGCTCTTCTCAAGGCAGAAGACATAATGCACACCCCTCCTGTGCTCTCTGTTGAAAGGACAATTAATCATCAGCACTAACCCGAAATCTACTTGAGGTTCCTACTTTGGGTCTTTGTGGCTCCTCTTGGCGGCCATCAGGATATTCATGCTTGTAAAAACAGTTCCCTCCAAATGGACAGCTCCCACGGCCTTCATCAAAATACCTGCACGGCTTGTTGCTGGAAAGGAAAATATCCAACCCTTACTGACAGCACACCCCAGTCAGACTTCAGAACTGCATCTACCTGCAGTCCACAAGGATCTCAGGTACCAGGAGCAGAAGACATTTTGTGAGTGAATGACCTACATGCAGAAATGATTCATTACACTATGAGTGGACTGATGCATGCAGAAGGACACCAGTGGTGTGCAGTGCATGAGTTTGGACTGCCTTAGGGCTACACTACCAGTGTTCTGTGTAGAGAAGGGGAAGCCTGAGGTGAAAGAACACAGGAATAACTTTGGGACTGTGTTCATGCACCTGTGGGCAGATAGGCAGAGACATGTTTCACACGTGGTGGTGGAAAGAAGGTGTGAAAAGGGGCTTTACTCTAACACCCTTCTTCTCCACGTGTGCCTTTATCTCTGCAGTCTCAATTTGATAAAAGGCTGCATTGCTCATACCTCATTGCCTCCTTGTATTTCTGAATGAGTTTCTGCTTCTCTTCCTTCTCCTCCACCCAGTACTCACTTGGAATGACAAAGTTAGACGTGATCCGGCATTCTGGGCAGGACCTGGGAAACGAACAGACTGTGCTGCAAAATTCCACATTACAGGGTGCTTTCTCTCCTATATAACAAACCATGGCATATATCCATCTTTAAAGAGGTACTGTACTCATATACTCGCTGTTAAATCTTTTCAATCTAGACTCTCTTATAAGTGAAGACAACCTAAATTCTCTTCAAGAACTCAATGGCAATGGCAGCTGGTCAGCTTGTCTCAGAAAAGCTTGAAAAAACACTTCACACAGACTCCTTTTTCTTTAGAATTAAATAAATTTATTTTGGTATTTTTCCTATATTTATTTGATTGGAACTTTGTATTTTCTAGAACAGCCTTAAATGGAGAAATGTTTTGCCAACTGAATAATGCTCTAAGGCAGTAAGGAATTAAGCAGCATACATTCTGAACTGGTTAATGTGCTTCCAGATTCCTGCCTGGGTGTCCAAGACATGAACAGTAACCATTGGACAACATGCTACTAAATAAACAACAGTTATTTACTACCATTGAGTTTTGCAAACTTAACCCGGTATTAACCAAATCAGAGTGTAAATGTTATCCCTAACAATTATTTCACTCCTAAACTAAAAGTTAGTATGCACTGTATGCAGCCTCCGTGCAGTCTGCATCTGGAAGTCTGTTGCAAGTTGTCACAAGGTACTAAGCTCTTCCACAGTAACAAAGCACAATCGAAAGGGGAAAGTGCCTCACTTTATAATCTTGCTCTCAAACTGTTTAGCACTCCTCCACTTGCGGATGCACTTGAGACAGTAGGTGTGGCTGCAGTTGGAGAGGATCCCAAAGCGGCGCTCGCTAGGATTAGCTTTCTCATACACCACCTCCATGCAGATCCCGCACACCATGTCTTTACTGCGCTGGACGGCAAAGGAAAGCTCCATGTCCTTCTCGTGAGCTTCAATGCAAGACTGAAAAGGAGACACAAAGAAAACAACTACAGAGATGACTGCTCATCTGGTGAGATCTAAGTAGGTTTTTAAACTCAGTTTGCTGTTTTGCATAACGCATGAAGTGTGATTAAGCTGAAAAAAATCTTCATCCTCAAAAAAAATTTTGTTCAAGTACCGGGGAACAATCAATTCAGAGTTCAAATTCCTTTTTTCAGACACTGCTTTTAAACATGAAAAGGCAATCTAAAAGACCATCCACTTTGACTAGGCAAAGAACAAAGCTCCAGTATCTTTAAGCAGACTGCTCTCCCGACACAGATAAGGAAATCCAGCTGCTTTTGAGTATGACCCTGGCAGGAAACAGTCTAGTTTACAACCGGAATTTCATTCACTGCCTGACCTGCACACACCTTCAAATAAAAGGGAATTAGTAACAAGTGATTGAGGGAAGTTAGGAAGCAATAACTTACAGCTGTAAAACAGCAGACAGTTGTTTGCCTACCTTTATGTGCTGAGATCTCTGTGCAGCATCAATGGGATGCAAGACCTGCAGGCCACACATATCACACACGTCCCCATGGATGTACACGCAGTTTTCTCCATAACGACATTCTCCTAATGCAGCGTAGGGACACAGCTCCTTCTTCATCTCCACATCTGCCTGCTGCTTCTCGTACTCTTCTTCAATCACCATTTCCTGCAAGGGTGCTTCAGCACAGAAAGGAGCAGCTGGGAACAGAATTAAGAACAGTAAGCAGCACATTCAGATTCTGAGCACCAGGAGTAAGAACACTCAGGGTTGCCCAAACAGAGTAATAGGAACAACCTAGGTTCATTTCAGTCCAAGTTCACACACCTCAATCTGAACTAAATTATTTTCCCCACTCAATTAATTTCAAGACCAATTTTTTCATCCTTCAACCCAGACAAGATTAAAGCTATCAAAGTTTCAGTGGTCTGGGAAGATCCATTTACAGGCTAAGTCCACCTAAAAAATTGCACTAGTCATCAGCAGCTTAATACAGACTCTGGTTCAGCAACTATTAAATAAGGCTACAAATCTCTCACTGCTTTTAGAATCAATTTCACTTTACTTAAAATTTTCACATCAGCTAAAGTTAACAGGTTTTTTTCCCCAGAAATCACACAGCTGAAATAATAAAGATGTATCCAGCATAACAAAATGCTAGTATGGCAATACCACATCAGCAATTCCTTATGTGCCAGCTAATTAGCACACTATTCTTTAGCCTGAACAAACTTTCATTTCTGTACTCCCATGCATCTCTAGGATTGACAGAAAAGTGCTGTCCACATCTCTCAAACTAACTTCATTCTACATATTTGCCAAAAAAACTGTCCTAAACAGATATCTGGTCAATTAGCCAGACACATGAAACTGAAATTCAGGTTATTATCCCTGCATTCTAAGCTGGCTATCAGTTTTGCAAAATCCTAAGTAAATTCCCTCACCTAATCTTAAACTGAACTGAAATCTGTATCTTTTCTCTTCCCCCTTTAGACAGCTACTGCTGAACACTCCTCCCTGTACCTCAAACACATGCTTGCCTGCCTCACCACAAGTCAGCCTTCTGAAATTGTTACCTAAGTAGGATGATGACTGAATTAGAAGACAAAAGCAGTCAGTGAGAAACTGAAGGTGGAATAAACATAAAGCATTACTATATTCAGAGTAAACACCAGGAAGAACAGCAGCAGAAGTTCATTTACATAACCAGAAGCCGTTACAGAGTAGCAAGTCATCCATGCTATAAGAAAGTGTAACTTTCAGAAGCTGTTCAAGCACTAGATTTGCAGAAACAAGCAAAAACTGCCAAAGGCATACTTGGATCAGTTAAAGTGAAGGACAGACTCCCCAAAATTAATCAGAGGCTGCACACTCGCACAGTTTTTATCCCCATGGAGCAAAGACAAAACAACAGGCATGTATCAGTCTCTTAGTTTTAGGAAAAAGAAAATGCATGTCCCCGCGACTTTTGAGGAATAAGCAAATATTGAAGATTAGTGTAGAAAAATATTAGCTCTCAAGATAAGATCAAGTCTCCTTGAACAATCTCAGACTGTAATGGTCACCCAGTGATCCTGGAGAAGTCTGTTTGTTAGAAACATACTTTTCAAAGCAAGTGAGTAACTGAGCAACAAGTCACCGGGCAACCTGTTCATTTTCAGTCCAAGATTCCCAAACAAAGTTATGTTCATTAGCTCTTCTTCCCCATGAGTTTTAGTGAACTAGCACCAAGAAAAGTGACAAGAAACCATGTACTAGGTTCTACATTCTCTCCTGAGTAGCTTAGCAGAACATGAAAATATGTACTTACTTATTGAAATCCCACTTGCCCTCCCATTTGAAATCCATGGTCTCCACTTCCATAAGAAGTAACAAAAACCACAACTACCATTCAGTTTTTAGTCCCTCAACTGTTGCATTTGCCAGTGTTTGCTCAAGTTAACATTGTCACAGATTTTTTTACCTAGTTGAGGGCCATGAAGATGGTTGGAGGGATGGAACACCTCCCCTAGGAGGAAAGGCTCAGAGAGCTGGGGTTGCTCAGCCTGGAGAAGAGAAGGCTCCGGGGTGACCTTACTGCAGCCTTCCAGGACCTGAAGGGGGCCTACAAGAAAGACGAAGAGGGACTTTTTACAAAGGCATGTAGCAATAAGACAAGGGGTAATGGTTTCAAATGAAAATTCAACTTGACAAAGAGTGGATTTAGATTAGATATTAAGAAGAAACTCTCTTCTGTGAGGCTGGAACAGCATGTATATTTTCTGCATCTTCTGCACTGTAGCAGCTACAGTTTCACTTCATCTTTGAAACCACAATTAGAAAAATTCAGAAGACTTCACTGCCTCAGCAGTTACAAATCCAACATTGCTCAGAGTAGCATTTGTTCTCTCTGATTGTTTGCTGTTTCCAAATCTCTGCTCACCAGCAGGTGGACTCAATCTCCACCTTCTCACTGCCCATTTCCCAGTCAACAGGGTTAAATTAATACTAGTGGAAAAACAGGTTTGTTAACTTTGATCCACACACCACCTGCTTGCACTTAGGACACAATTCATAGCATTAGACACATTAATCTTTCAGTAACAGGAAACAGACACCAAATTCATTGTTTCTTGTATTTCTGCCTTTCTACTCTTCCTCAATTACTGCAGAACAAATATGGAAATGTGGCACATCTGTATAACTAACGAGTGAGTACCTGAAGAATCATCACTATTTTCTATGCTAGGTCCTGAACTCATCTTCAAGATACCAGGTTTAGTCCTGAATCAGAGAATCATGGTAAAAGGTGAGCATTATAGTCCCAGCTATGCATGGTTAAACCGCCAGCCTTGAATCTTTATCATTTTTAGGGAAATTTGAAACACACAGGCTTCTAGGGAACCTTGAGAAATAGATTTCATTTTGAAGTTTCCAAGTATCTGTACATTTCTCCAGGAATTTGACAAGAATAATCTGCTTTAAGGCATACACTACAGAACACAATGCACACATTTTTATTTCTGTAGCTTAATAAAGACAGTTGCTTCAGAAAAGTGAAGTTTTTTTTAAAGTCACTGTGGGAATTAGCATCATGTAGCACTGTTCAGAACAGAAACAGATGAGTATGTTTACATCAAGTTTCAAAAGCTATAAAACAGATTTGCAACAAGATTCACAGAAGAGGATGTTATTTAACTTAATCTCACACAAGTTTGCATGAAAAGTATGCCTAACTCCTAGGAAACAAAATTGCTTTAGTAATACTAAGTTAACAGTATAGTTACTTGGACTTCAGGAATAAGCACCAGCTCTTCTATAAGGACTGTGTGTATTTAAAAGATCTCTGGCTGTTCAAACCAGCAATGAATTGATTTCAGTGGAGGGCCAGCCAGTCATTAATGGGGCTGACTCCCAAGAAAAGAGACTGACTCTTCTCAGATGTGCAAATGACAAGAGACAGAAGGCCAGCTGAGGCAGGGAAAAATCCAATTACATACTAGGAAAGAGGCTTTCTTTGTGAAAGAAGTCAAACACCACAAAGGATACCCAGAGGTTATGGCCCTTTGAACATCTCTGAGGATAGAGATTCAACCAAACAAAGCCCCTGGCAACCTTTAAGCAGGAAACAAACTAGATGAAATCCAGAGGTCCTTCAAATCTAAATATTATATTCTGATTAAAATATATTTAAAAATCCTTTGTCTCAACAAGCACAGAAGCTCTATCTTTTGTAACACTAAGGTGGCAAATTCACAGATAGCTGTCAAGTTTTCACTCCTTTGGGATATACTCAAGTTCACAGAGTTCACATCTATTACACAATTCCATAATCAAACTTCTCGACAACATTAGCAAACTGTTTGTGTCACTTGACCATTCCTCTTCACCCTCCTCAAACTGGTTGGCAGGAGGCTCCAAGCAGCACCCTGAGGTGCTGCTTGGAGCCTCCTGCCAACCAGTCATTCTCTTTCCAAATCTGAGCATCTGAGCAGTGCCATGGAGACAAAGCAGTATAATCTGAGCACTCTATGAGCTCTTTAAATTCTGGATGCAAGATGTCCATTTTGAATTCAAACATTTATTTAAGTACTCATAGCCTCCTCATGCCTTAGAGAGACAAGTATTTTAAAAAATGAGTTAAAGTGAACACCTTCAGCCTACTTTTCACTTCAATTTGAAGACTGTTATATTTTGGCAGGAAAAACAGATGAGATGTATGCTCCTCAAATAGTGTGGTCCCGTTTGATGAGTTTCTTCAGTCCCATTCTCCTCGTGAGCTGTCACAGTATTAGAAAGTTGACTTCCAGAAAGCTAACTAGAATCGATCATTTTCAGCCTCTGGCCATTGGATTCACTAAAGTAAGCATTAGGCTTCAAGTCCTTTTACAGGAATCCATATCTCCACTGAAAAACCTTTGAAAGACTGCAAAACCACCCCAAACCAAATCAACCAACCCAAAACACAAAAGCAGCAGATTATCTCTCCAGAGAAGCAATATTAATTTTATCACCAGTAATTTCCTCTCCCATCCCATATGCAAACTAAACTTCAAAGGAGATTCTCAAGTCATTCAGAGACATAGAGAAAGCCAGTCATGCCGAGACTGACCTGAAATGTACTTGGTTTCAGAACGAAACAGTCAGTCTGACTACTCATGTTGGAAAAGCCAAGCTCACTTGAACTGATCAATAAATATGAATAGCTGTACTCAAATGCATTAAAATAAATGCACTACACAGAAACTGTTGAGCCATGATGGAAATTCACTGTTACCCCATGATCAGCTTACCACGTCCACAGTACGGCTGCCCAGGGACAAACTCCACTGCATTCACCCAGTCTTCAGCCCCTACTCCTGCTGCTGCCAGATCTGTATTTTCATCTTCTATCTCAGTAATAAACTCTTCAACTGTTTCAGGGAGCGATGCAAACTCTGAGGACACTGATGGATAGATTTCTGCCTCTGGGTCAACATCAGTCACTTCTTCCTGTATTAGTGGCTTGGTATGTTCATATCTAAAAAGTTAAAACACATCATTGTCAACTTTCCACAAAAAAAATACCTCCAGACAGCAGCCCCATGTATTGAAAATGAACTAATGAAGATGTGAACATGCTATTTGGAAGGAGGACCCAGAAATGGCTAGGATGAGAAAATCACTGATGACCCTTTGCTTCCACTTGTGCAATCTCTCAGCGTTGCTCAAGAGAACACAAGGTACTCTGAGATTTTGGACAAAAAAGAGCACAATTCTTACACACAAAACAATCTTCAAATATGTCCCAAACAGGTCAGTTATCTATTACACATGTCTAGTATTGCTGAATGAGAAAAATGAGTTCATCCAGCTTTATAAAGAGAAAACTCAGGACAGACACTGCTGTCTCCAACTACCTCACAGGAAGCCACAGGAAAAGATCAGCCAGAGTCTTCTAAGAGGTGCAGTGACAGGATGACAGTCAGTAGACACCAGTCCAAAATGGGAAAGTTACAGTTTGGAATGTTAGGGAAAAAATTGCTCTAAGAGTAGGTAAACACTAGAATGGGTGCACAATCTTCATGCTTGCAGATACTCAAAGCTGGACAATGCCTGGCCTCAGCTAGCACAGATTCAGAGATTCCCCACCAACAGAAATTATTCTTTTCCTGTGTCTCAGCATCTTGCCTCATACAGATTTTACACTGATTTGCATACTTACTCTTAATGCCTCTTTCAGCTTATTGTGGAAAATGATAATCAGAAACCTTTTAACCCTACCATCCACAATAAACAGGAAAGCACATTTCCTTCAAAAATCTGTCTTCCAGCATCTAGGAGACTATATGGGGAAAATAAATGACAAATATACTGCTGTAGTCTTAGATATTTGCTGACTAATTTCAAGGACAACAGGAGGGAATTTTTTGAGATCATACAGAAGTTTGAAGTGACTGTGATTCACTTAGCTTGTGTCAGATTGAAAACAAAGAAGTGTCACAACTCTTGCATATTAAAGAGGTGCTCCTAACCAAATGTCAGCTTGGAAATCCTACTCCTATGAAGCACAAATTTAAAATTCTAGCCTTCAAACACACTTCTGTGGCCTCCAAAGTGTGTGCACCATACTAGGTGCCCAAGGCAACCCAATGGGGTGCAGGAAGAAATACTACAATTTAGTGTTTTTTTCCCCTTAAAAATACAATAAATTACTATTATTACTATTAAGATACATATTGATGGCAGTGTTCTCACAGCCCATATGTCAGAGAGCCCACGTGTGGTACTTGTGAGGTGCTTGAACCCCACCCAGTGGGTTGACAGTGGCACCCCCCTGTCTGCTCACTTTCAGCACATTGTGACATATTGAACTTTGCTAGTGCCCACTTAATGGATCAACAGACTATCTGATCTTGTTTTACCTAAACCAGCCCTGACAAAGTGAACAAGTGGCTTGAAAAGATGCCTGCAGCTGTGGGCTGACGAGAGCAATGATAACGTGAGCAAAAGCCAACAAGAAAATGTCAGAGCTAACAGTTCTACTCCTACTACCAGCTCCTCATCAGCCACACGATGAAGCAAAACAATGCCAACCTAATCAGCTCTTGAACTCAGGGGAAGGGGAACCACAGAAGAGATCAAGATTACCAAGAAGGCAATCTGAAATATGGATTTACATTCACTGTTATTAATGAAGAACCATGCCCTCACTGTATGCTGCACCTTGAGATATTAGCTACTGAAAGGATGAAGCCATCTCAATTAGCAAGGCATTGAAAATCAGAACATCTGGAACATTAAGGCAAACCTCCACATTTTTTTCCAAGATGTTTCAAGTCACGTGCTATTCAATCTAGTACTTTGCAGAACTTCACACTAAGGGTTTAGAAACCTCTTTTGAGGCTTGTTACATAACAATGAAAGACAAAAAGCCATATACCACTGGACCACTTTTTCTTCTGGCTGTGGTAAAAATGACTGAAATAACTCATGGAAAACAATATGGTTACAAAGTAAAATGCATTCCTTTGTCAGCAAATACTGTTGGGAAACACACAGAAAACACTGCTACAGTTTGAAGAAACAAGCAGTAGAATAAATTGTGCAGAGTGGGAAGTCTGTATGGCAGAAGGAAAAGTACAGATGTTTTTCACATCTCAGCTTATGATACTTGCTAGATTCTGTTTCTGTACTTGCTGTTTCTGTTTCAATTCTGTTTCAATGAACTACTTTTTGTGAGACACCAAAGATGTACCAGTAGAGAAACATTTTTAACAAATTACTTCTTTAACAAAGACAAAAAGATTCACTGAAGGAGATATCTTCTCAGTAGTATACAATTACTTTAATAAAAACAATGCTTTATGGAAAAACTGTGCAAGTAAAACCACTGAAGCAGCAGCTGCTCTGACCACAATAAGCGATTGCAGGGTAAGGCTACAGGGATAGCACCCCACCAGAAATCCATCACTGCATCATTCACAGGCAAAATATTGTAGCAAAGATGGATCCAGAAGCAGCTAAGTGACACTAGAAAATGTCATCAATATAGACCTTTAAATAGTCAAATGTTCACTGCAGATAAGAGGTGGAGAGCTACCATGAAAATCTTCTGTACCACACAGATGTTTGCTGATTATCTCATGGCAAAGCACTTAAAAATTGTCACGGATGAGTTATGCATGTTTATTTCACAAAGACAAGTGCTGCAAATTTGCTGCCCTTTTCTGTGATGACAAGTCAGTGCCAGCTCTATGCTGCTGAGCAGATATTAAAAAAAACCCAAAAAACAAAACAACAAACCCAAACCAGCCAAACCCAACCACATTCTAACTGTCCCTCCAAGATAAAGTCATTCTACAAACAGGTAATTGCTTTTTGAAGGAAATTTGTGGTATGGAGACAACACTTTGAAAATGAAGTGCTTCCACCATTATGTGATTATATTGCCAAAAACAATCCAAGTGTGTCAATTACAAAAAACCCTTTTCTCAACTACAAAAACCCTTTCATATCTTGTGTGCTTAAAAAATTGGAAAGTAATTTCTCTAATATGTTTAAAAATCTTTCAAAATCAGAATTCTAGTGTATGTTGGACCCATTTGCTAAAAATATAAAAATACAACACCTTCCAGTGAATCCGCACTAAGAGCCGATTGACATCAGGGAAGGTGGAAACTTACCAGCTAAATTTATCACACATTAGTACAGGCAGCCAACAATACGCTTCCTTTTGGATCTGCATATCTTTGTGAAAGATCTTTTTCAGCTGCGACCGCCATTAAAACCAAGGACTGAAATAAACTGAACTTCAAATGAGGCCTTCAAATAACCGTATCAAAAAATGCTACGCTGAGATTTTAAACAATAAAAAAGCCCATTGAATCAACATTACTGTCAATAAAAAAATATCATTACTAATCAGGCTTTTAGTGACAGTAAAAAATGCTTTGAACTGTTTAAAAAAATATTTATTAAATATTTTTCATTTCACCTTTAGTACACCTTTTTTAAAATTCTGGTTTTGGGTTATATTTTATAGTGTACATAACATTAGTACAGTAGTAGATGAAGATACACACATATAAATTATAAATAAATGTGTATGTTGGTGGGAGCTTAAAAATATTGAACTGATGGGGTGCATGATCCAAAGTTGGAAGATCACTAATCTACACAATCAAAAAAACAACACAGATAACGAAGAATGCCTCTCTGTAGTCTTCTGTCTGCCATTCTTACATATAGTAACCCTTTATGAAACATGAAAGCAAAGCTAACTATGAGCTACCATATAAAACGATGATGCAAATGTTTAATCACTGATTACAGCTACAGTAAGACAGAATGTTAAAACTTCTGGTAAGTTTTAATAAAATGAATTATGAAACATTGCTAAGTCCTTGCAAAGCTTTGCTCCACTAGGAAAGTATCTGTTTTTCTTCTTCACAACTTCTTTTTTATTGTAATTTCAAGGGTATGGATCGATTCATGGTATGTTTTCATAAAGCTATTTTGTACAGGCAACATCTTAGAACTTCTATGACAAACTCCAGTTACTTTCCTAAAATGGTAGCTCCAGTGTCAGGGTACCAATTCCTCAGGAAACAACACGAAGAAAATAAATTCTTACCTGTTCAGGCTTTTATGATCACTTAAATAGTGTAACTCATTTTCATACATTCAGCTAGTCTGAATGTAATCTCAGATTTCAATTAATCTACTCATGTTATAATAAAAAAAAGAAAAATCCCCATGCTGACAACTATCACTTTTATGAAAACCAGTTATCACCTTGCTTTTGCTCATTTTTTGCATAGCAAACACTGGTATTTAGCAAGACAAGAGAGTCAGTGAAAAGCTATTTTTAAAAAATATCTGAAATTGCAACGGACAAGGAAAGCACGAAGATTTACTGTCTTTCCCTGAGCTCTCCACTCAGGGATTCAGAGTGCAAAGCTTCCTGCAGGATGGCCAGGGCATTTCTTTACCTGCAATGATCTCCATAAGCACAGCATCCTCGCTGGTAATACCTGCACACCATGGCAGACTGACTGGTGGAGAGGTCATGGGAGTAGCGGCAGTTGTCTCCTTCCTTGCAGACTCCATGCATGAAGTATCTGGAAGAGAAGATGATGGTGAGTTAGGGAGAAGCACTGAAGCTGCAAAAATATTTGGATAATCTTATTATTCTATAAATCAAGGTATGCTGTATTGGCAACAGCACTGAAGACTCATGGGACCCTGCCCCAGTATAACCATAAAAATAAAAACATTTGAGGAAAGATGAAGCCTCAGCTACTCCAGTGAACTGTGCTGCACATTTAGGGACTTGCTCTTACAAAAGCCTGGGGAAAAAACACAAACCTGTAAAAGCAAAGTTATCCTGGGCTGTGACACTAAGAGGAAAGAGTCTTGCACCAAATATAATGGCCCTAAGTTTTACTTTGTAGCCCCTGTGTCCTGACACAAGCAAAAACCTTACTGAAACCCAACAATGGATACAAGACTCAAATCCAGACACACCCTAAATCACCCAAGGTTTTAAATCTATTCAGGATTCATAAATAATTCAATCAAATATGATTTCCTCTCCAAGAATGAAAAACATGTTTGTGATGGATAATTACATCTGACAAAACACACACATTAGTTCCTGCGATAGGAGCCAAATAAATCAAAGCACCCTGCTTCAATATTGTGCTGCTTGTCTTGAAAAACTTGGGACAGTTTCAATGCTTTTGAGGACAGTTTGATTAATTTTAGCATATCAAGTAGCACAAGTTTAATTCAGTATTTCAATTCAGCTATTCAAGAGAACTGTAGAGTGGTTTCCAAGAATTTTTCAATTTAACCTAGAAGAACGAGCCTCTAGAAATTCAATGCACTGTAACTGTTCAGATTCAGTATGTTCAAAACTACAACTGACAAGTTCAAGTACACCTTTCCCAATCCACATAGAAGTATTAGCAAAGACAAAAAGGAAAAAATGAAAAAAATCCTGTGTAAAAACTGAATCCATAAATGTTCACCAACACTTCCGTTTAGAAAGAAGCCATGCTGCCTCCAGGTAACAAGCTGTAAACTCTGAACTCACTGGAAATAGGAAGAGCTAGTAAACAAGAAAAATTGTGAGGATTTAGGTCTCATACAAAACACTACCTGAGGGAAGGCTGAGAAGCAGATAATACCTGTCTAAGCCCACATTGCTGCAGCATGGGGCAGTCCTGCCCTCCTCCTGTTGCACACCTACAGCACTTGGCAGAGCCAGCAGAACCAGGCCCTCCAAGCAGCTGAGTGCAGCCTCACAGCCAGCACAAGAGACAGGGATCATCTTTCAGCAGCCACAACTAAGATTAGGACAGCTCTTCACAGAACAGTACATTCAAATAGATATTCCTGGCCAGGAAAGGTGATAAGATGCTGAAGTGCATGCACTTCTACACAGCTATTTAGTCTACTGCATTTTTAAGAAGTCAGATAAAGCCAGTGAACAATGCACTAAATGATATAAGTAGAGCTACATCTGCAATCCAGTTTTAGGGAAATATTAAAACCTGAGGTTGAGTGTTTAGAGAGCTGATAACCCTCCATATGCAATACCAGTGGTGTATTCAACATACCAAGGAAAAAACAAAACCTAAACTAGCTTAACACAAGCTGACACTTGCTATCAGACTGCAATTCACACTCCAAATCCCCTGCCTGTACCCTGTAGACAAATTAACCAGGTAAGAAATGTGATCCTACATAAAAAAACAAGCAGTACAAGACCCAGATGAGGCTCTGCAGGGTCAGGTGGAGGCACAAACAGCAGGAACAGGGTGTTGCAAAACCAGAACAAGGCCCAACTCTGCAAATATACAACCAGCAATCTCTCCCAAAAAAACACACAAAACCCCCTAAAAGTCACACTCACCCACCCAACAGCTATTTTTAAAAATATCTGAAGACCCATGTTAAAAGGAAAAAACCAACACCCAACCAAGAGAACCACCCATACTTAAACTCCCCTCTTCCCCAAACAAACAAAAAAAGCCCCCCCCCTCCCCAAACAAAACCAAAAACAAACCTAACCACCCATGAAGTCATGGAACTAGAATCTAACTGGAATTTCTGGCCTGATTGCTCTTCAGAAATGGGAGTCACACGAAAAGGGTAAAAAAAAGACTTCAGATTGCTTAAGGTTTGCTCTTTAACAATTGTTACCTCCACCCTTTGCTTATTTCCACTCAGCATCGCTTCCCCCAAGTGCTGGGACAGCAACTTCACAGCCACTGGCTGGCACGGAGCAGGAAATGGCTGCAATGGAACCTGACATTCCTTTTGCTGCCCCCATGTTATTTTTAATCTGGATCACATGACTGCCCAACCACTCTGCACAGCCACTCTGCTCCTTGAGCCAGCCATGTGTTGGGACACCACTACAGCTGAAATAAGGGACTGACAGAAAGGCTCCTGCCTGAACTGAGGACATCTGATAGAAACTATTTGGCCAACAAGATTTCTAATAAGCCCCAAACTTAGATTATCCCACTGCGTGATAGGGAAAATGAAGCTCCAAATCCCTTTCCTTCCTTCCCAATTTACATCAGACAATCCTCTGAAAATGCAGATTCTATGTAATTCTGAAAGTTGCCACAATTTATTATATTAAAATGGCATAAAGGGCAAAAAAAAAAAAAAGGCAAAAAAATAAACATGAAACAGTCCAGGCTCTAATTCACACATAAGTCTTAAAGGCCTTCAATCCTATGCAGCAAACTCAGCATTATTTGAACAAGAAGGCTGGAGTGGGAGGGGAAAAAATGTATTTCTCTTAGGATTACACCCCAACTTCTTCCACAACCCTTCCCCTCACCAAGAGGTAAGATTCTTACTTTAAGGTCACAAAGAATGTAATACTTTATATATCAAATCGCAGAGTTTGGCTAAAACACTTTGGCCAAGTGAAAAAAAAAATAAACAGAACGCATTATTTTTGGGGTAAGATAATGAAATTTATTTTGGAGAGTATCTTTACTTACACAGAGTATTCAATTTAACCCTATTCAACAGCAATACCAGCCCCTTCATTCCGGTTATAGGAAAAAAGCACCCTTAAAACTGAGAAATATATGAGTTATCTGCCTTACACACAGACACGTAGAAGGACATCTGAAATTTGCATTTGGTCAAGTAGTCAGAGAACACATGTAATTTCATCTGAAAAGATAAAACTAGATCAAGACAAGCATATAATTGGATTTTCTCTGAGCCTCTGTGATGCTGTCATCCAAAAAAGCACTTATTGTGGCAGTGCTCTCTGTCCTTCCAATTCAAATATACAAGTGTAATTTGGTTAAGCTGCTTGGGGAGCCAGACTAGAGAAGTCATCAGGGTCCAAGCTCAGATAATTTCCCCAGTTCAGTTCACTGCACAATGGCAGAAAACATGAGTGACACTAACACATGGAATAACTAGACAAAATTAATAACTGCCTGCACTGGCATTTTATCACTGAAAAAGGTTCAACACATGTCTAGTTATGAATGCCTTGATCAAAAGAGCATATCCTCATTTTCACAGGTATTTCTCAATAGGCAATATTCCTATTTCTCAGTAGGCAAATTCCTATTCCAAATTCTTCCTCCTATAGCTTTGGAAGTTTGCAATAGGTTTCCTTATTCAGATGTCTTCTGTTATTTACCTCAGGTTTCTGCTTTCAGGTAGCACTAATTTGTTTTATCAAACTATTTAGCTTCAGCTAAATTAGAATGTTACAGCCACAGCAAACCTCCTTCAAAACCCAAGACACTGCCATGACTGGCAGATGGGGAAGCTCAGGATAACATCCATCTGCAGGCATTAGCCTCTTCAGGTGCCATACAGAGACTGAGAATTCCCAGGAAGAAGGCAGCAGGAGAGAAGCTAAGCACACTGCTCTAGCACAGCTCCTGGGTGTTCAGCCACATTACTTGCCAATGAAATTCTCCTGGAGTTAGTAAAAGGGGAAAAAAAAATTGATCTTCACAGCATTTATCTCATTGTCCCTTCTCCATAACCTCCTTCAGAAGTTCCCAGGGATGCAGACCAGAGCAGCCATGAAAGGGGCAATCCAGGCAGGCTGTCAGGATTCCTGGTGCTGCATGCAATTAAGGAGGCCTGACTTTTCTGATGCACACTCTTCACATAACAAGAAAAAATTACCTCATCCAGGTTTTCAGGAAGACCAGCTAAGAGACAGCTCTCAAAGTACAGCACTTAGTTGCTATGGGTTTTATTTGCTTTCATTTCTAAAACAAACAAGTGAAATGCAATTTGTTTACATCAGCTTGATGACTTTTAATGTCGCATGACATCTGGAACACACAAGCTCGGAACAAACAGTGTCAAGCCTTTGGAAAAAAAAAAGATTGGCTATAGCACTGCTCAATAAAACCATGTAGCCATCTCAACTGGAAGGACTGAGGAACTAGGTAAGGACAACCTTTTTTTTTAATTTCAAACATATTAATAAGAAAAAGTTCATAATAACTAACAAGTTCTGAATTAGCTTTGTTCCCCTGCCATTTAATCCAGATTAAAATACTATAAATTTTTACAAAAGACAAGCCTTGAAAACTGCTAAACCACAGAAGTAAAAAAAAAAAAAAGAAAACCAACCAACAACCTTTCTCATCGTCTCTTAGGGAACATAATTTCCCATATTTCACCCTGAGACTTCTAAACTTTAGCTACAAGAAAAACAGAAGGGTAACATCAGCAAAACTGTATGTGTAGGAGAAACCAAAGTCCTTCTTCTTAGTCATTGTGTCTCTCACTCAGAGATATTAATCATCCATCCCAAGGATATCACACTGGTACATTAAAACTCATTAACCAACCTATTTATCATATCAGATATTCAAAGGAACAGCAAGAACCTATGGTACCAATTTTAAGCCTTCCAGTTTCCCTAAAACAGCAGTATTTCTGCACCAGCCATCACGGGCTAGCTCCTTATACTTAAGGGACTATCTCCCAAAAGTTTTTCAGGCAGCATTTACTGTTACCCCTATGATGATTCAACTAAAAATGCCTGTGAACAAAAAAATTGTGCAGTGTTACTCAAACAGAAACTGCTCTACCTCCCACACTAAAAACCTGCATTTTGAAATCTAACTTCTTCATCTCACTGTTAAATCCTCCAGCTCATTTACAAAGGTAAACTAAAATTTAATAGTAAGAAATATATCTTCCTAAATATGAATATATTTTATCAAAACCAAACATAGAAATCCAAAATTTTTATCACAGGTTCCTAGAAGGGCAAGTCAGAATTGCTAATTTCACTTAAAAGCCTGATTAAAGCTATTCTTCCTCCAGCTTGAATGGCCCCATAAAAATTAATAAAGCAAGCAATGGGATAACTAGCAGGATTAGGCAAAGAGAACAAAGAATGGAGACGTTCATTAGATCCAAGGCCAAGATCCCATTGTTTAATCTCAAATTAAAGCACATTAACCATTACAAAAGAGCAGCTTTAGCTTCTCACTCAGCCTGAGTGTTTGCAAATAAATATATTCCCTCGACTCTCTGCACTGCAGGACACTGATGAACTTGACTGCCTCTGTACTATGGCAGTGGCTGTCTTCAATAAATCGATCGTGCATCTATACCTATTCAATTGCTGTCTCATGAATCCAATTTGCCTAATTGAGCCTTTCGATCTTCAGAAATTCCAGGCAAACTCAAACAGAGGGAGCACTGACCTTGCGCCTCACTTAAAGCTGAGCTAAGCACGGTTCCCGGTCATTTCCCCATCACCGGCATCAAACATTAACCGGGGATTCGCAGGCGAAACGCTCTGCCCGCAGCACCCCCCGGGAGCGCTGCTGAACGGAGCTTCCCGAAAGGAAGCAGATAGCTGGGCATCGGCCAAAACTGATGGGGAGCAAGAGCGAGCAGGGATGCTTCAAACACCGCGGGGCACGCCGAACAGACACAGCCAGCGCGCTCGCTGAAAGCCCAGCAGCGGCTCCTCATGCTGCTGCTGCAATCTGCCGGTGAAACAAATGGGGGGAAAAGGCAAGCACGAGAGATACAAAAGAACTCAATCAAGATCTAGAACCTCTTCTGTCCTAACCAAGGGATGCTCCTTTTTGCTTCCCAGCGACTTAGAATTTATTTGTCCACAAAAACGTGAAATATAATTTAATTTATTAAATAAATAAATTTTTAAAAAGCAGGAGATGCTCATCGATGTTAATCTTGGACTATCATTTGCTTTTATATTAACTAGTATATGTCTACGTTCACAAAATGTGTTTTAAATTCCTTTCTGCCTGCCAACCGACCAGCACTGTAGGTTTAAAAATAGTCCATCCGGCAAGCTTTAAAACACGCAGTACGGTTTGCATAACCCCGGAGAGAAGATTTATCAGAAATTTAGTTTAAAGGAAAACACGGATAGGAAATGACGCAGCACACAGAACCTCTGTGTGACACAGGCAGGGCCACTTCGCACATTCTGCAACATGGCACGACCTATTCCTGCTCTCCATTTTAATAATTAGCTTTCGCTATATCAATCACTAGGTAATCCCCAATTTTAAATTTCGATTGAAACGCACGACAATTTAAACTACGTCGCGTTTCCTGCTTTGTCGCGCTTTGCGGAACGCGCCTGCAGGACTTCCTTCCACACGGCGCCCTTCGCGCCGAGCACCGCGGGCCTGTTCCCGCACAATGACGAGCGGCCCGCGGCTCCCGGTGCGGCGGCGGGAACGCTCCCGGCGCGGCCGCCGCAGGCGCTAGGCCGCAGGGAACACCCTCGCACGAGGCCGCGGCTGGAGAAAGGCCGCGGGCCGCACCGCCCCCACCGGCGGGCCCGGCTGCCGCCGCCGCGGCCGCGCCACCTCCGCCGGTAGCCCCGCCCGGGGCCGGTCCCGCCCGGGCCGGAGCCGTTCGCCACCCCCGGGGACGCGCGCGGGGCGGGGCCGGCGCGCGCCACGGGCGGGCGCGCGCGGCGCGTACGTGACCGTGGGGGGAGGGGCGGCGGGGGGGGGGGGCGGCGGTGAGGGAGAAGGCCCCGGGGCGGGGGGGGGGGGGGGCCCTGCGGGGAGAAGGCAAGGGAAAGGAAAAGAAGGACGAGGAAGGGCGGCCGCGCCCGTCCGCTTCCCTCCCCCTCCCAACCCGCCGCGGACGGCGCGTACCTGCAGGTGACCTGCTTGGTCCAACCGCCTCCCCCAGGCCCCGCGGATGGCGGCGGCACGGCCGCGAAGTCGAAGGCGACGGCCGCCGCTCCCGCGGGGGCCGCGGGTGACCCCAGGGCCGCGGCCGCCGCGCCCGCCGTTGTCTCCAGCGCCGCCACCGCCTCCGCCATTACTGTTTATCCCGCAAAGCGGCGGCAGCGCCGGAACTTCCGGGAGCGGATCCTTCCGGCTGCGCGGGGCGGGGCGCGGCCGCGGCTCCGCCCCCCGGGCCAGCGGCGGCTCCCGTTGGCTGAGACGGGACGGGCGCGCGCGAACGCGCCGGGGGCGGGGCCGCGCCGCTGCTGCCCTCGCGCGGCGGCAGGGAGCGCGCGGCCCGAGCGCGCCCCCGTGGCGCCGTCGGGAGCGCGCCCGGCGCAGCCCCGCGTTCAGGCGAGGGGCCCGGCTCGTCCCGCCGGGGTCGGCCGGCGGCGGGAAAGGAGCTTTTCCAGGAGGGAACGACACGGAACGGCGACGTGGCGCCGGCGGGGGGCGGGAGCAGGACGGGACAGTGGCGCCGCAAAGGCCCAGCCCAAAAGTTGGCACCGAGCCAGCCGGTGCTGCGCTAACGGGGTAAGAAACATCGCGTCCTTGTGCTGTAGTATGTCCCTCAGTGCAGCCATTCCAGAGCCCTCTGGACGCAATCCTGTGTGCCTTAGGACGGCCCTGCTTGAGCAGGGAGCTTGGGCCGGATGACGGTCCCACCAACCCGACCTGTTCTGTGATTCTGTAATAAATCCTGGTTCTGAAACTGCTGTTTGCCTGAGCCACATGGAGCCCTTGGCTTCCTACTGCCAAGAACCTTAAGCCAAGTACTAAACACATTCCCAAAAGATAGTGACAAGCTGGGGCGCAGGGGCAAGGTGAAGGGAGAACCCTGTCACTGCAGTGTTAGTGATATTTTTTGCCTCACTCCTTGAAAATATATTAATAAATCAAACGTATCCAGGCCATCAGTCACTCCAGAAAATACTGAAATAAAGCCTGTGCTCTAAACATAGGCACTAGGACAGTCCCCTAAGATGCTGGACTTTAGGAAGAGCACAGGAGAGGAGGCACATCTGTCCTCAGGTTTCCTTGAAACAATGACTTCAGTGCCCTTGAACTACCTAAGGAATGAGGCAGTGGGAATGCTTGCTGGCATTTTCTGGAATATGCAGAATCCAGACCTGGGCAAACAGAGCTCTGAATTAAAAGGAGGTGAAATATCCATGTAAATTTTAACAAGCTTCAAAGCAAGGTACAGGTATGCATAAAACACACAAAAAGGCTAGTTCTTGGAATGAACTATGAACTCCAACAATCTTGGAATGAATAACTTCTTTGAATGATTGTATAAGACCAACCTTCATCCAGGACAAGGAGCACACAAATAAAGACCTTGATCCAGGCTCTCTATGCAGCAGACTCCCTCCTGATATTATCAGCACCATGATCAATGCCAAATAGCTCATAAATTCAGTTCAACAAATCCCTGTTATAAGAAAACCTGGATGTTCAATGGAAAACTGTCCCATGAGAATTGGGAATACCTTTTAGTATCTAAAATAAGAAATTTAGTTACTGCATCTGATTCCATCACAGGGCATTTTTCATGCAATGTTCAGCACTGAAATAAAAGTTCAAAAACGGTACCAGGTGTGTATGTTCAGTCTTACATTCTGTTAAAAACAGCTGGAGGAAAAAATACTGCATATTAGAAAAAAAAATTCAAATACTTTTAAGCCATTAAGATAATCTGGGAAGTTATTTTGGATCCATTAGAATGATCATGAAAATCTGCTGATGAAAGTAGAAGGATGTCAAGACAGTTAAAGAGGTTAAGTCACTAAAGAGTGACTTTGTCAGACTTTGATATTGGTTAGATTGTTGCCCTGACAAGACAGTTCCAGGCACCACAGTTCTCACTAAGGTAAAATAAGTGGTTAAATATCTTCTGTATGATTCTGCATGTCCCTAGGAGGTCTCCTGGATATTGGCAGCCTAGAAACAAGCTTCAAAAACACAGAAACACCAATGAGTAAATCCCAGCCTAATAACTGTAAATAGACTCTTAGAAATCAGGTACACGTGGAAAGGAAAATACTCCCCCATGGTGGACATGACAGAGTGACAAAAGTAATGTGGAGTTTCCCATTTCCTGAATGCCTCCAGCAGTGACCCCTCCTGAGAGAGGAAAGGTTCCAGGGGAGATGTAAGCTTTAGGAATCATTCAGAAAGAAAAATGCCAGGGTGGCCATAGGGCCCAGCTCCCAGTGAGCAGTAGGAATTTGCCATGGAAATTTCTTTGTTCCCAGCCGCTCCCATTTTACTCAGGAACCTGTTTAATATTAACTTCTACTTCTGAGGCCCAGAGGGGGAAGTAGCAGCAGCAAGCTCCAGGTCAGGGGCAGGCAGACAGGACTGGAAAGGCAGCTAACACTGCAGCAGGCAGGGAGTGAGTTAAACACTGCCCCACACTTTCACACAAACCTGTCTCCAGCTCTTTCTCTCCTGCCAGTCCCCTGCTGGCTGCTTCCAAACCCCATCATCACTGTTGTCAGCCATATCTCACCCTGCAGAAGCCTGCTGGGAGCAATTCCAGAGCTGGGATACACACAAGACTGCAGTAGTGCCCTCAGAGACCTGCTTGACCTGCCCCATTTTGTCTCAGAGACTCACAGGCTCATGTTGGAAAACTGAGCTAAAAATCAAACAGGCTGATTTTCTACCGGATTTAAGGAAAAAAAAAACAAATCAAGCAAAACATCTTTACCCCTGACTTACCTAATGTGACTGGCTGGACTTGGGTGCCCGCTATGTAAGATCACCTTGAGATGATGTTGAGAATTGGAAACTGAGTGACCAGCTTGGTTACTAAGGCATCTTGCCTGAGAGTATGTCAAAAACATGATGGTCCAGATAGATTCCTACAATACTGCAGTCTTTCCAAATAGATTTAATGGAAAATAAAACTATGTCATTATAATTTGTGTGTATTTTTAAAAAATGCTATTTTACCTACACATTTTCTTTCCAGTACATCTGGCTACCCATCCTCCCAGGAAAAACATATTGTTCACAAAATCTTCAACATCCATTTATGGTATCTGAGGATGCAATCTATCATTCCTGCAATTAGATTCCCTCCAGACTGAGTAGCAGAAGTCAGAGGCAGATTGTCTTTGTAACTCAACAAGCTTTGTTTGAAGTTTCCTTGGATGTGTTTAGTTGAAGAGACTGGAAGGATGTAGAAAATAAGACAAAATTTTTTACTGCTGGGTTAAACAGAAGTTGTGAGAAATTTCTTTGGAAAGGGACGAGTGTAAAGTGCAAATACTGCTTTAACAACCAATGTTTTACAATTTCCTGATTAATGGATTGCAGCAAAATCCGTTCCCTGACACTGATTACTTGAGCAATACATTAGTATTTACTTCAGCTAGTTTTATGTTGTGCATGGAAGCTGCACAGAATCATGTCTGTCTTTTAACCTGTAAATCAGTTCCTTCATGGCCGTCTAAATCTCAGCTCTGATATTTTCTGCTGAATATAAAACTGAAACATGTACAATACCAGTGCATAGATATCAAAGTATCATATTTTTTTTTTTGGGAGGGGACAAACATTAATTTCCCTGTCCTGGTTCAAAGCTGCCCTTGAACTGCCAGAATGGATTGTCATTATAGGAGGAGACTATGATCGTTTTTGCTGTGAACTCAACTCATGTTCTGGGTGTAGCCAGGTATCTGCATCGTAAAAAACGTGGCCACAGCTGTCTTTAGACCTACAGCTTTCCTTGCTGGAGAGGCCAAGAGCTGGGTAGAGCTTTCGCCCTGGGAAGAAAGAGCTTTAACAGCTGCATTTGGCAAAGTTGTGGGGGAGGCATGAATGTGATTCCTTTGCTTTTTAGGAATAAGCACAAAGGGGCTCAGTCTGCAAAAGCATTGTTTCAGCGAGCTAGGAATTCACCGATTAAAAAAAAAATCTAACAGGACAGGAATCTGAAAAATGAGAAAAGTCTTTTAAAGAGCAAGGGGAAAATCTGGCTCTGCATGAACAAAAATAATCACAGAAGCTTTCCTGGCCCTGCCGTGAAGCAGCTCCCTGCACCCTGGGCAGGGAGCAGTTGTGGAGCTCAGCTGTGCCTGTGGTTAATCATAAATAGATTCCCTTGGCCAGGAGTTCTGGCCAGCACACCCCCTCCTCCACCTCCTCCCAGGGCTGCCCAGGCACTGCTCCAGTACCCACCCAGCCTCCCTCCATGAGACAGACAGACAGCAGAGGTAAGAGACACCAGGCCATTGCTCCATGAGCTCAGATACAGCGTGGGTCACAGGGGAGGCGGGAGGAGAGCAGGTTCCTGCTCCAGCTGCCTGAAACGTGCACAAGGAACGTGCAAAGTTTGGTTACAAGGCTAAAGGTTGTATGGGTCCTGCAGCAAAACTTGCCAAGCTTCAAAAATCTTTGAGGCAGCTCAGGCTGGATGTTGGCTGAGCTTCCCGTGAATATCAGCTCAGCCCTGTTGGGTTTCAGGTGGTGACCAGCTGGTTTTTATCCACCGGCCAGTACAGCTTGTGCACTCCTTGGTGTTGTGCTTCTGAGTTTGGGGAGCTGTTAAAATTCAGAGCACAACTCGAGCAGCTCAGCCGATCCCTGGCGTAGCCCTGTTGGCTTAATGAATTCATTCTGAAGCTGACTTTGCCCCAGAGAGTGAGGGGTGTGTAGGCACACACACAGCCATACCAGAACATTTGCATGAACCCATGAACAGCTCAAGCTGCTGAGCTTAGCACAAAAAGGATTTGGAAAGTGGAAAATCTTAGTGTTTCAGTCAGGTGTGTATTGTGTCTAGTTGATCCAGTCCCACATTTCTTAAATAGCACAGCCCAAGCTGTCCTGGGTAGTTGAAGTCTTTAGATCTGGGCAAATATACTCTCCCTGGGTATAAGAATTTTCTATATAGCTGAAGTGCCACACACTGTACTGAGAGCAGAGCCATGTTCTGCTAACTGTAACATGAACACAGTACTGTTTTTTAATTAATTTGCCATCTGAATTAACAATAGACACAAAGGACTGAAGAATCCTTTCCTCCTAGTGAAGGGGTGAGGAATAGGGAGACTGGAGGGATATGGCCAAAAGCCCAGGAAAAGCATGTGAAGCAGCCAGGCATTGAGTGAAACTGCCCTGAGGCCCAGACCAGACCACTCTCTTAACATTTACAGCTCTCTCCCCCTCCTTCTCTGTTTGGGAATGAATTTAATTAGAGTGAAAAGGAGTTGCTAAGAGACCAGAGGAGTTCTGGAGTTTGTTGCTGGGGCTGAATTGCCACTCTGCTTCCAAGGCACTGTGCTAAAAAGGATGATGTAACATGAGCCTGCATAAAGCACTCCCAGCTCTAGCGAAAGCTGCTCTCTCTTCCTCGCAGTTCCAGTCTGGTTTGTCAGTTCTCAGCTCCTTTTTGAGCTCCTTATTTTCTCTTAGACACTGGCAGAAGACAGGTTCCTATCCCTATAGCACTATTCTGCCTTGTAGATTACTCCTTGTGACCTTTCCCGTTGGAGGTGGCAGTGCCTGGGCCTGACATCTATGTCAGCAGGTCACTTTGGAATTTAAAAGGTTTTCTGCTTCAGAATTCTCCCTAGTTTGTCAGTCCTCATCCTTTCCTCTGCTCCACCACGATTTCAGCCCAGCATTAATGGGCCAGGTGACCCCTTCCAACTCCATTTCTGCAGCTTAACATTGTGTTTTGCCACTCTGGCTCATGCTCGAAACACCAGGAGATTCCAGGCCATCTCTTAGGCAAAAGGACGTCTACCTTCCAAAGTCAAGGCAAGAACTGATATGTTTAGCTTCTTAGGGTCACATCATTGCTAAATTACATCTTTCCTTTTCACCTGACCTCTGTTATCTCAGGAGCATCCCTATGCACAAGATGATTAGGAAGATAACCCTCAGCCTGGGAAGACAGGTGTCCTCCATGGCACATGGGGTCACCCAGGTGAGAAGACTTCTGCATGGTGAGTAGTGCACTGAGTTCCTATGGTATCCTTGGTGCTTCCACTCTTCTAAAACATATTTCCATCTTTAGGCGTGGTTGCAGGGCTCAGTTTGTTCACAATAATGTTCAAGTGGAATAACAGTAACCATAGAACTCAAAAATGGTGGCAGAGGATCCTTCAGTGATGGTGATGAGGATTATAATTCATATTAACAGTAGAGATGTTTTGCACACATTTCACTTACATAAAACACAGCTCTAGTCTTCTTGAAGTTATTTGCAAATTCACCCCAAAGAACAACTGAAGAGAGGGATAAATTTGTTGTGATGACGACAATTTGCTTTTTATAAAACAGCTCAGTAGTTACTGCAAATACCCACACAAATAACTCACTCTTCTGTGTTTTTCCCCAGGTGGTTATGTCAGGATTCATCCCTCTGTACAGGAAGCACTGGTGGAGGGCAGACCTGTGGTAGCCTTGGAAAGCACCATCATTACACATGGCATGGCTTATCCCCTGAATTTGAGGTGGTGGATGTTGATGTTCCTCATTCAGTGAAGTTGTAAGAATGAAGCACATAAATTACTGGATTGGTATCTGTGTTCTTGGTCAAGGCAAAGCTGTTGCAAGAGCAAATGGAAATGTCAGGTTGTTAGGCATGCAGGCTGTGAGCTCAAGTGTAAAACAATTGTATTTGGACTTTTAAGGACAAATACGGAGAGCTTAGTTATCTCCTTATCCAACACCTTAAATTTCTGGCTTCCTTTAAAATAAAGCAGCAGATAATGTCACCACTTGCTCTAAAAGAGAGCTATCAGCTTTTCAGATGCTAGTTTGTACAGACATTGAAAACACTCTGCAGTTTCTTTTCCTGTATCTTTTGTAATGCAAAAAGGATTGAAACACAATAATGAAATCTGTGCCTTAGCCCACTCAGAGCAGCTACTGTGAGAGCTCCTGGTCCCTTCTCACTGTCTTCTGTACCCTGCATGGAACCCCCCACCTCTACTCTTTATTTATCAATTTTCAGTAGACTCGTGTTTCATTGAGTTACAGTGCCAGAAATCGTTGCACTCCCCCCTCCATCCTTGCTTCCAGAAAGCACAGAAAGGTTTTGGTATTGATTTTCCATCTTGCTTTTTACCTGGCCATTATTCTGCCTGACATTCTCTCTTAAAATGAAGCTCTAAAATCTCGATTTTTGAGAAGAGGAGGTTCAGTAGTTAAAGATTGCCAAGCATATGTCCAGATAGCTCAGAAAGGGAGAAGAAGCTGCTCCTAAAAAAGATACTGTATTAATGATCAAGTACAAAATCTACTAAACTTAGGCTTAGTCTGCAGTCCTGGAGTACGCTAAGGCAGCAGGTTTTTGGCACTGTTGTTACTCTGTATCTCACTGACTGTATTATGAAAAATATATCCTGGTCATTTGAGCAGGACTTGAACTACCTGGGGTTTCTGTGAAGGTCTATTATGTCAGAGAAATAACAGGTAAAAGTTAAAGAAAAGTCCTATTTTGAGAAGATCTGTATTTTCAGTAGTATATTGTACAACGAGATTTGCTTTTAAACCAAATGATTTTTCTCAAAAATGAAGCACAGAGCTTGGACATTGCCATCCTTGAAAATGGGAGCTCTTCACTTCTGCAAGTTCAAGGGCAAAGATTTCTGCCATGAGGCAGATACAAGAAGAACAGGATGTAGCTGAAACCACAAGAACTGTAGAACTGTGAATGATGGCCATCAAACATGACAGTTTTCTTGCCTGATTGTTTCCATCTATAATTTTGTGATTATTGTCTTGTTTGTCTTATTTCAGCATGGCCAGAGAGGTGGAAGAAATTGTAAGAGCAAATGGAGCAGTGCCAGCCACTGTAGGTATTTTAAGGGGCCAAATCCATGTGGGACTCACAGATGAGGAACTGGAGTTCTTGGCAAGCAGTAAAAACGCAGTTAAAGTGTCTCGCAGAGATTTTCCTTTCGTCCTCAGCCAGGTATGGTGTGCAAACTTCCTAGTGTGGTCTTTCCTAGTAAAGTATAGCTGCTTTTCTAGCAACAGTATAGTGCTCTCCAGCTTCATGCCAGGTGGCTTTGAAACCTCTCAAAAATATCATGGGAAGTGGTATCCTATGGTAAACACAAAAGTGGCCCTTACTAGACTCAAAATCTCCAGCAGGGTAAGGAATAACACACATTAAATAGGGCTCCTGAAAAGTCATTCTGGTTGTGCTGGCAAGCCATGGGCACTTGGCTAAGAATATTCTTATTGGCATGATAGGACAGTCTCTCATTGCATGTAAACTATGTGACACTTAGGTCATCCCAGGCTTAAAGTGGCAGCTAAAGGTGCCACTAGCTGCCTGTGGAACACTCTGGACAGCAAAGGCCTCTGCTATCAGGGCAAGAACAGCTTATATAGCAGGGACAACAGATGATTCACAGAATATTCTGAGTCAGAAGGGATGAACAAGGATTAGAGAGTCCAGCTCCTAAGGGAATTACTCTGCCTTTGGGCTAAAAGAGTATTTGTGTTAGAATTTCACTGCTGAGCTGCTCACAGACCACAGCTGTGGCTGCTCCTCCATGTCACCCTGGGTGCTGACTGTGACTGGTTGTTCCCTCACAGGGCTTGTCCGGTGGCACTACCGTGTCTGGAACAATGATTGTGGCACACAAAGCAGGAATCCCTGTGTTTGTCACAGGTGGCATAGGAGGTGTCCATCGGCATGGGGAGAACAGTAAGAACACCAATGCATTCTACTTTTCACTCTGTTGCTACAGTTTCATTCAATTCCTTCTTTTTCCTTTTTCCCAGCCTGTCCTACAGCAACTGTCTGTTCAGAAGAATAGTTAACATTCTTCTTGATCCAACTAGGGTTGCTTTCTCCCTGATGTCCCCTTTCCAGAAGCTTCCAAATATTCCTCTTGAGCCCTGCACAGTTGTTAAGGGAGTGGAAGTTTCTCTTTATCCTTTGCACACACGGGGTTATATTGATATTGTTTGGCGCAACAGGAGCTGACTGCACCTCTGCCTCTTTGTAACGTCTGGATAACCTGATACTGGGTGCCAAGCACAGTGTTGTTATCAGCTCTCTCAGCTGAGGAGAAGAAGAGCCTTGCCACAAAAGAGTGTGCTCTGTGTTAGAGGTGTGTTCTCCTCTCTGGAAGATGGCCCAGTCTTGGCTGTACAGTTTGTGGCCTTTAGGTGCTTTCTCTCCTCTCAGCCATATGTATTTGCAGCACAGCCCAAGTGCAGTGCCTTGTTGTATGCCATCCCTTTAGATGTGATATAAATTCCAGACCAGGGAGTTTCCTGAGGTTCTCCTGTGCTACTTTCTTTTTTTTACAAGCATTGTCAGTTCCAAACTCAAAATCTACTTCAATGGTATTGCATCTCCTTGAATCTTATCCTTGCTGTGCAACACCTTTTCCTTTCTTTTCTACCAAATTTTTGCCTGTGTTTTACCAATGTGATCAAAGAGCCAAGAGATGGAGTACAAGGCTGCGCCTCTGCCCTTAGTCATGTGCCTTCTTTTTGTCAATACCTCTTTCAATCTCAACACCTAAAGTCATGAGCTAAACCTTTAATATTTGCTTGTGGATTGAAGCAGTTTTAAAGTCAGGCCGTAGCATCCTGGGCATATGTGGCTTTTTAGGAGGTCAGAGCTCACCAGCTTGGAGTACAACACAGTCACCAACTCAGTGCTGCTTGTCCCTTGGCAGCTCTGGATGTGAGTGCTGACTTGACAGAGCTAGGACGAACACCAGTGGCTGTTGTATCTGCAGGAGCCAAGTCTATCCTTGATATTGGCAGGACACTGGAATATCTGGTAGGTAGCACGGGCTGTGGTGTCAAAGCAGATAATGTTCTTTGTGCACAGTGGCATTGAGATGGGTCCTAAGCCAAAGATTTTCAGAAATTGCTACTGAGAGGATGTGAAGCCATATTACAGTTCTGTAGTCCTGGGGCTGTACAAGCACTTGGCTGCTCCCTAACATAAATCCATCCATTTCCAAGGGGCTGTTCCAGCAGCTGCTCCAGCTGAGGTCAAAGGTAGTGCTATCCATGTCCTTTTTCTTTGGCATTAGGTTTGCTTTTCCGGGATGATGCTCCCAGAAACTGATGGATCAGGAAAGCTAGATCCATCAAACAGTAAATTCAATTCAGAATTAAAAAGGGAATCAGATGATTTTCAGCAGTCACCTTTTAAGGTTTGGCATGTTGGAAACCACCAGGGCCAGCATTCTTGATGACAGCCAACATTGATATTTCTCAATAGTAAGCAGAACTCATTTATATCCTGTCAGTTCACGATGTGTCTTCAGGTCCCAGGGTGTTGTCTTGCACTCAGGATGGTGCCAATGACAGCTGCATGGCTTTGGATCAGCTCCAAGCACACACAAAGGATGCACATGCCTCCTTTGCCTCAGTGAGCCAGATCTGATCTAGCCACTTACCATGTCTGGCTCTTAGTAGGAGGATAGAATAGAATGGGATGTACAAAAATGGCCACAACCTGGGCCAAAGGAAGGCAGTTTCTTTCTGGGTAGAAGGAAAATGTCCCATTCTTCAGTTTCCCTCCACTGATCACCTGTTTTTCTCACCTCCACTGCTGCAGGAGACCCAGGGTGTATGCGTGGCTGCCTTTGGAGAATCAAGAGAGTTTCCAGCCTTCTTCTCACGCCAGAGTGGCTTCCAAGCACCATACCACGTCCAGGATGAAGAGGAGGCAGCTAAACTCATTGGTGTGTTTCAGATGGCAAAGTCCCATGTAAGGTCCTGGAAAGGAGGGACACAAGAATTACCCTGGATGAGGCGCTTTCTTTAAGTCTGCAGAAAAATTTGCCCTGAAAAATGGTGTCATCCCACCTCCCCCATTCCTGCATCAAAAGTGCTTTGAAATTACAGCAGCAGGGAAGTCCAGTCTTTACAGCAAGTGAAACTGCAAGCCAGCTGCAGCCAGCTTGGCATGCTCATTTGTGTTTTATTCCACCTGGTGAAGTGGAGGCAGCATGTAATAATATATGGACAAAACCAACTTCTGGGCCTTTAGAAGGGGAATCAGTTTAAAAAAGAAAAAAAAAAAAAGCCTTTTCCCCTTTTACTGTGCAGACAGACTCAAAAGAAATAGGCAGATGTGAATTGGTTGGAAAAGATCCTGATCTTGGGTCAGCTAAGAACTGGAGCTTGAGCTCTGAGGCTTCCTCCACCTTGTGCCCACTCTCCTCTGTCCTTTTCCTTCAGCACCTGACTTCTCCCTCCAAGGAGTGCCACTAACACTATTCCCATCCTCTCCCAGACAGTGCTCTGGGGCTGGGCCTGAGCAGCGGGGTGCTGATAGCAGTGCCCTGTCCCCAGGAGCGAGCTGCCCAGGGCCAGGCCATCGAAGAGGCCATCCAGCAAGCTCTCAGCCAAGCCAGGTGAGAAGCAACCTAAGCCTTTGCCTTTGCTCAGCCCATGGGCTTGGGGGAGCAAACAAATCCAGGGACACTGCTGCAGGAGCTGTAGCACAGCTTAACCTTGCGCATGGGTGAATCCAGAACTTATTTTCAACTGTACCTTTAGCTAGGCCAAAGCTTTTTTACAGGACTTGTTATGGTATGTGGTTATGGAGCTAAAGTATCTGCTGGCAACAGTGCTGCTCCTCTGATGCCATTTCAGCTCATCTGTGGGCATTTTCTCTATGCTTGCAGGTCCAAAGGAATCACAGGCAAAGACGTGACCCCCTTTTTGTTACAGAAGCTCACAGAATTAACTGATGGGAAATCGCTGGACTCTAGTATCCTCTTACTAAATGGGGGAAAAAAAGAAAGCACTCTAGTGTCTTTTCTATCTCTTCTGATAATGCCTGGTAGGAAACACTGTCACTTTATTGATGGCCTAGCAAGGAGCAAACACTTCAGTGTCTGCAAACAGATGAGAGTTTAGCACCTGCATCCTGATTTTTCAGGCACACTACTGCCTTCATCCCCTTTTACATTAAAAACTGGAGGGCAGCACAGATGGCAGCTGGTCCAGAGCCCAAGGAAATCCCTCAGATCTGACCCTGGAGCTTGCCTACACTGTGATGGAATCTCTGGATGCTGTTGTCTGTGCTGGGGTTGCACACTGGAAGGTCCTTGGGCTTCCCAGAGCACAGTGCTGTACATTATCCACACAGTGCTGCCTTATCCAACCTTCCCTGGGGGTGCAGAGAAGGAGAGAATTGGAGGACAAACAGCCCTGGGTGAGCAGGAATCCTACTGCACAGCCAAGAGAAAGCAGAGGTACTGGCTGGGATGCCAGTGTAGGATCTGGCAGAGCCAGATTCACATCCAGGCCCTGCTGCCAGCCCTCTAGGAGACCTGATCAATCAGGGCAGAATGGCAAAGGCATTTTTGGAAGTAAAAATATGCAGCCACAAAGTAGGGCTTTCAAAGACTCTGATACTCTGCTCCCAGTGCAGTTTGCTAAAAAAATTGCTTATAGTGACTTGGCAAAATCTCAGTAGGTATCTCTTTCTGGAAAAGATGACCAAGATCCTCTAAGGTTTTTAGGGTCTCTGCTGTAATTTAAGTACTTCACCTTCTTTTTTCTCTGTGAAGTCTTTGCTTCTATTCCCCACCTATCAAAGTCAGGCTTCCTCTCGGTGGACGCTGGGAGGAAGAAGGTGAATTAAAAAAAAAAAAAAAGAAGAAAAAGAAAAATCTGAGTTTTCATGCAGCATTGTTACCCACTATACTTGTCCTCAAAGGATTATGGTATGGGGGATCAAACCTATCAAGTCCCAGCATGTATTTCCTGCTTTCTCCCTCTAAACAGTTCCTACATAAGCTTCTAACAGGTCAGACTCACAGGTATTTTTAATTTTCCTCAAGAAACACTCAACAGACCTTGCACTGATCCAGAACAATGCCAGAGTGGGCAGCTGCATTGCAGTGGCCCTCAGCAAACTGCAGAAAGCCAGAAGGAAGAGGAGCCAGCCTGGGCAAAAGAACATGACTGCACCCCAACCAGTGAGTCCTCTGCTGGCCTCCACATGATGCCTCTCTGCTGACAGCACAAGATAAATTTATATCTGTTCCCAAAAGTAAAAGATGACTCAGCCAGGGACAATCAATCAGTCTCCCTCACGCTGTCAGACATTCTCCCTTTAGTTTCCCTTGTTATTCTTGAAAGATAAGTGTCTTCTCCTCCTCCCCTTATCCACATTTACAAGGAATAGACACTGCCAATGGCCTGATCTCATTAAGTCTTAGACCATCAAGGCCATTAAAACTTGAATCACCTTTTCACCTTTTACTGAGCCCTTATGTACAGCTTCATCTCTACAGCTCTTAGTACCAGGGAACTTGTGACTACAGGAATAGACCTGGAAGAGGGTGGGGAGAGATATTTTGAGCTGCTGAGCCATAAATATCTCTTTTTGTTGGCCTCTTGCTCATGATTGACAAAATCACAAGAGTTACAGCACATGCCAAACAAGATCTACTATAACCCTCATACTCTACTCACTCTCTTGGATTTTGTCTGTGCCATGTAACTTGCAGGAAATCTCTTTTAGGGGGACTTTAGACATGAAAAATTTTCTAAAACCCATTTGCAGTAAGATTTGTCAACATAAAAGAGGGCAGTGACTCCAGAGGCAATAACCCAGTATTTGATGAGAAAAAACATCTGTATGTCCCCAAAGAATCTGGAAACTTCCTGTTTGTGGAGCTAAACTGCTTATTCTGGCTTTGTAGGACAATAAAAGAAGTGATCTGTAAAGTGTCACTGGGTATGGCAATTTCTCCTGGGAGCTTGCAAGAAATGACTGCATTTTCCTGCCCACTTTTTCCCATTTTCTTTGCTTTTTTGCACACCAGTGCTTGAATGTTTCTGAGGCCTGGTATATCACACAGGGAAACCATCAGCATCCCTGTGTGTCCACTGCAACATCCCACCTGCCACGCTGGGCCTGGCTGTCAGCAGGCATAATTCAGAAAGCAACAAAGAGAAAAGGTTTTGATTCTTTCTGATTGGGATTGTACAAAGCTGCATCTAACTATTCAAAAGAAGCACTTGGCCTTACACTGTAAATAAGAGAGCTTTCAAGAGGGTGGGAAAAGTGACTAGGCAAAGCAAAGAAGATTTGGAAACTTTTTCCTGAAGTCCTTCCAACCACTTTTTACCTCTTTCTTCCCTCTTAAAGGTGGTGATTGGCGGTATCAACGTTGACTTTATAGCCAAGGCACAGAACCCTGAGATCCTGGTACTGTATCTGTAGCAGTTTTCTTAGCACCAGTGTATTTCCAGCTGCTTTTACAGGAGTGCCAAGCCAAAGGGGTTGGGGGGAAGGGGTTATCCCTGGATGATATCCACATGTGTGTATGCACACACTTGGGAGTGCTGCCTGCTTGGTGTGTTGTTTAGATGGATAATGGAGTGATATATGCTGACCTGCTCTGTCCCCAAGGTGAAAATCACCATCCCTGACACTCAAGAGAGGGACAAAGCAATGTAACATTCATAGAACCTCCACATAGTGGGGAAACCCCCAGGTAACCCATCTGAGACTGTCTTAACTATGGGAAGCAGCACAAATAGGAGCAAGAGTCTCTGTGCAGAGTACTCATGAAGGATTTGAGTCTCATGCACACACACAAAAACCAACAAAAAAGGAAAAAAACCCCAAAGATGGCTTTAAAAGTTAGAACATTTTAAATGTTACCAGACGCCCTTTGTCTCAATTTGGGTTGAACAAGAAGCAAACAAGAAGCTAAAGTGGACCAAACCCGGGAGTCCCCTGTGCAAATTACAGCTGTTTGCATGGCCTGTACAATTTTGGTCAAGCTGTACCAAGTACTGCAGACTGAGGTGGTGAAGCTTGCTCAAAACTTCTTTGGTGTCTCAAATTACCCTGTGATGATAGCCAAGGCAGGAAGCTTCTGCCATCAGATGGGACAGCCTGTGAGGACCTCTCAGTCAGCTAGGGAAAATGTCCTGGGGAAGCTGTCTGTAAGGAATTTGGATATTTAATGATGCAGGGGCCAAGCAGTGTTACAATGGTCAAGGGTGAAATATGCTGTGGCATCAGTTATGAAAGCTTGCAAAAGCAAGAGTTCAGCTGCTTCAGCTGAGATGTAACCAATACCATACACAGCCTACACTCAGCCAGCAGGCAAGGAGCTGAGCTCTGTCCAAGGAAAGATAAGCATTCCTTGGCATGTCAGACATGAGTGCAGATTTCTGGAGCACCCATAGCATGGTGAGGGGGCCAAGGACCTGTGTAGGTCATGCTGGGAACAGCTGACGAGGGAAAAAGGGGGCTTTGAATGTTGCATAAAAAAGTGAGGTGTTTGCCACCCTTCTGCCTTCAGCGAGCCCCAGAGCTCATGGTGCATCATGGCTGGGATCCACTGCCAAGCCAAGGAGGATTTGGGAACTGCCAGCCAGAAAGCTCCTGCTGACAGCTACTGTGGTTAGGCACAGAGGAAAAGCCTCTCTCAATATCACTGTTTTGGCTTTTTAAAGACAGATTTTTTTCAGAGAGCTCCACACCCAGCAGATCCCACCTTTATGCTTGCTGGATTTGTTGCAGAGCACTGGGTACCACTCCCTCCTCGTGCTGTCTCAGCAGGAAAGCAGCTGTGTTCTGGCCTGGTTGTAATTCCCACATGGCTTTCAAGGCTACCCAGAAGCTAAATGCTTAATATGTAACTATCTGACCTGCTGAGAAGGATGAACAATTTTGCTCAGAGAAAGTTTCTGGAAAAACCATTATGGTTATCATTCTCTCAGGATACCCAGAAGCTGAGCAGAGTCTCATTTTCACATTAAGAGTTCAAACCTCTTAAGACATGGAAGAAGGTTCCAGATACTTCCTCTACTCTCTGAGACTTTGCCAGAAAGCATCAGCCTGGCCTCATTTCAGATCACTTTTAGCAAGCCCATTTTCACCTAAATTCTTTAATCTGGGCCAGCCCCATCCAAACCCAAGAAGAGATTTCTGGATACCACTCAGTTACAACTGAGTTGGCAAGGTGTGAAGAAAGCCACTCATTTATTTTTCTTTAAGAGCCAGCTGCTGGTTTCTCTCTCACTGTACCCAAAGAGACATTTAGCATCTTCATTTTTTTAGGCCCTGTGGGGTTCTACAGCAGGAGAGGTCACCCACAGCTGGATCCCTGAGCAGGAGGCTGCTACATCTGCTCTTAGGGCAAGGCTTGGCATAAAGAAGACACCCAGAAGCTCTGCTTCTGGGGTATTTGGGGAGCTAAGAGAGAGGATCAGCATGCCAGGCAGCAAAAGGAGCTAATGAGTATATTCACCATTCCTGCAGGCATCAGTTTTAAACCACAGATAATGGAATTACATAAACCACAGTTTGTGCTTATTGCTGATGGCAGCCAGCACCCTCTTTAAAGACTGACATAGGACCCAATGCTCAAAGCCATGTTGTTTGACTCACCTAAAAAAGCACCCTTGCTTTGTATTTTGGGGTGCTGAGGTTTGGTTTTTTCCCCCTTGGCTGCCTGTACTACAGAGAGTGAGCTTCAGAATTAAAATAGCCAAAGTCACTTCGCTTTTGAAATCTGCAACTCTCAACAGGATACAGTTGCAGATGGAAATATCCTCATTCCCAGCAGTACCAGTTTGTACTGGTACAAAAGCATTGTGTGCAATTCCCAGGGAGCACAAGCAAAGGCAAGGGAGGGGCATTTGGCAAGGAGTGACATTTGCATATGATGAGGAGTGACAAACAGTGCAAAGATGAACAAAGGCCATCAGTTGGTTGCTTATACAGAGGCAGTTCTGCTCAGGTGGCCTGAACAGTTTAGGGCTTGGAGAACTGCCAGACAGAAAAGCAAAGGTATTAAAAATTAGCACCAGATTTTACAGACTACAGAACTGGGGAGAGTCAGAGCTAAGAAAGAGAGCCTGAAGGTCAGATGAGAGAAACAGATCATATTTAGATGGGAGAGCAGCCTCTCCCAGGGCTGGATGCAGGAGAAAGCATTGTGTGCAAAGAACAGATGTGCAGCTGCACAAAGGGAAAGGAGAATCCTTGGGGAGCTTCAGAATGAATTTTAAGAATGCCCAAGCACAGGGATTGTTGGGAGCAGAACATTCCTTACAGTGAGATGGCAAGACATGTTCTTGGTTAGAATAGATAGTGGTGTCTACAAGCAAGGAAAATGTTGTGTGCAGGGCTGTCCTTGTGCACCTGGGTTGGTGTTGGGCAGAGGGACTGGGCCAGGAGCTTCTGCTTACAGGCATTAGGACTGCCAGTGGCAAGCTGCCTTCAGAGATGGAAAATAGTTTTCAGGATTTTATGAAACAAGAGCTCTAAAACCATTTGATAGTCAGATGAAGCCCAAATTGATCTGAGTACTAACTGATGTAATTCTTCTGGCAGAAGAATTAGAATGAGATGGGTGAGTGACTGCCTGTGTTCTGACAATTTGTCTGTGGCAGAAAGGCAGATGGACAGAGGAGTGGAAGGCAGAGGCAAGAGAAAAGAATTTGGTAGCTGCACATGTAGGAAAGAAGGGTATTCTTAATGAGGGAGATGTTTGGGAAGCAATGGGTCAGTGAAGAACTCTTCAGTCTCTGAAACAGATCCTTCCATGAATAAAGTACAGAGGCAGTACAGGCAAAGATAACAAATCTCATTTTACATTTAAAGAGGTAAATAAATAGCTCATACAAACTGCTTAAGGTGGGAGCTAAGTGGCCTTGAAGGCAGAGCCCCAGCACCTCTGGAGTCACAGGTTGTTGTGGGCAGGTGAATTCAGAGGTCTGCCCGCACTGACTGAAACACTCATCAGCTACTCTGGGAGGTCTTAGAAGTAACACCAAACTAGCAATTCATGGGCACATCAAGTGGGTCTCCCTTCCTTGAAAGCAGGCCTTTGTCATCAAACAGAAGTCCAAGATGGCTCTAGAAGTTTGTATTGCCCTCAGCCTGTGAGCTGGATGCCCTGTGCTCCCTCTGATTGCTGACCTATGTTTCAGCCATATCAACTTCAGATGATAATGGAGACTTAGCAACCATACCAAGCAGCCCTTCCAGTTTTGCCAATGAACTGTTCTTTCTTCCAGGGCGGTGGGCAAACAAATGCTGGAAGAGTGAGACGAACCTTTGGCGGAGTTGGAAGGAACTTGGCAGGTGCCTGGTGCTGGGGTTTGCCTGCTGGTGCATGCCAGCTGTATCTGGCCTTTGGGACCCCTTCCACAGCAGGAGAGGGGGAATGTTGACAAGATTTGGGACACATTAGGCAATGTACTAGTGGGCAGACTGCCTGGAAAAGGCAGAGCCCTTTCCAAGAAATAAGAGTGGAGGGAGTTGAGATCAGGAAAAGGAAGGTCCACAAATATGAAGTTAACTAGCACATGGTGCAGTAACCCTGAATCAAAGTAAATAAGCATCAGTATCTGATGACTACTGACCAGCCTCAGATTTAATTCATGCTAGGATATAGACACAATGGAAGTTTGCTTAGAGCAAGAGGATGAAAGGAATAATCGCAGTTCCAAACTGATATTTCACAGTTCCACATCCCATGGACAAAATGAACTGGGGTACAGGAGTGATATATGGTTTTGTTGAGCTAGGTCTTATAAGCTCTTGGAAATTAAAATTACATTTAAGATAGCTTAGCTACTTTAGAAGGCATAAAATTAGTAGGGTGGCTTTTGTGGTAGTGTTAGAAACAGAAAAGTTTTATTAAAAGGCAAAATAACAAAACTTTTTACAAAGAAAAACTGAGTTAGATGCAAGAGATTTTTGCTCTTGGTAAAGCACTCTACAAAAGCCATTAGTTTCTTTGTTCTCTTTTTTTCTAGTAAATTGCTTAGGTGAGACTTTTTAGCTTTTGTTTAATTTGCTATCTAAGTTTTAAGTAATTTTTTTTAGGTTTTGAGGTGTTTTTTTACTTAATTAAAAAAAAACCAAAACTTTTAAGCTTTTTTCTTTTTTAAAAAACCAAAAAATAGTTTTGTCACTCTGTTAGTGTTCAAAACCAGATAATCACATAAACGATTATATGCAGTGCTTTTTATTGAAGAGCTCTGGGAATCGGGGTAGTTTCCACCCAAATCTGATTCCGACCATACATTCGAGGTGAACGTGTTTTATACTCTATCGTTATATAACTTTCATGATAATTATCAAACTTATATTGTTCTATTGTATACACAGATTTCAGCTAAACATAGCCCCCTTTAAATTTCCAACACAGTTTCTCATGATTCTTCTTGTGGTTATATAATAATTATATTTAATTACTAAGCAATCATCACATCTAACAATTATATCTTTTATCACACTGCTTACGCAGGTGCAGTGATCTGAGAAAACACAAAGCCTAATATTTTCAAAGACTATTTTTAACATTTTCCAGGGCTCCACTATCAACTCTATCAACAAAAACCACATTTTTATACAGGAGTTACTGTAGAAGAAGAAAGGCTACAGTCCTATCCATGGGAAAGGAGCACACAGTACCTGTGGCTCCACCACAAGCAGCAGCAGACCAGTATTCTGGTACTGAAGTTAACAGGGACAGATTACAAAAGAGATTTTAGGACTATTCCAGCTTTCAGACATTTCCCAATCTCCTAATACATATCTACTGTCACTTCAGATCACTAATGAAGAAGCTTGAGTGGAAAAAAATCCCTCAAAATACCCACGCCACCCACGGAGGTACAATGTGTGGTAATTTGAAAGGAGAGGAGGAAGGGTTTCCCATTAATACTCTCAGATTCAGTGGTTCTAGTAAGATACCATGGTGGGAACAGCAGTGTGGGAGGGCCAGCACCAGAAAACACTCTGCTCAGAAGCAGTGTGGGAAAACCCACAGGCCTGTGATGGTAAAGGAGATGATGCCAGAAAAGAGCAGAATTTGCTTCCCCCTCTTTTCCTCCACTCCCAGATGTTCCAAATAATCCTAAATTTCAGGGTGCTGGTTCAGCTCTCTGTAGGACACCTCACTCAGCCCTAAGCAGTCATTTACTGCAGCTGCAGCTTAATTTCATCTTGAACATCCTTCTAGGCAAGGACTGTTGAGCATTAAGATTTTCAGGAGAGGGCTTTCCCAGAGACACCCATGCTGCACCAGCTGTCACTGTGCTCACAGTACTCTGGTGGATTTGTTAACAGCTTTTGTTTCCATTTGCTTTTTAGACTGTTTAAGCCGTCTTGGACAAGCTCCTCTCCTTTTATCAGCCGTGGGGAAGGATGAGCATTTAGAGTCTGTCCTGCACTACTGCCACCACATGGTATGTGTCACAGAAGTAGCACTTCAGAAACTTGGAAGAGATGACAATACACAGAGGGAAAAGTCTTCCCAACCCTGGCAGACATCAGAGCCACCTTCCATCAGGCAAAGGTGGAATTCAATGCTTCTTTAGCTACAGACAATTAGAAGGCAAGGAACCACCTCCAAAAACAGGCTAGGTGTGTTTTGGAATCTGAGCCATGGGTTCTGAATTCAGCTCCAGAAAGTGGTGCTTGGAGGAGGTAGAGGTAAATCAGGAGCAACCACTTACAATTCTAGTGAAGGCTAAACAAAGTAAGCAATATGCAAACCTTGAATCTGAGGACACACAAAGCATTGCCAAAACCAACCTGGTTTAGTTAAAGCCCAAGACAGAGAAAAATGTGACACTGGAATTGCAGGTTGGACACCTCCCCAGCTCTCTGAGGATCCTCTACAGAGCTGCATGCACCACTTACCTGTGCATAGGGGAATGCTTGACTCCAGCAGCAGCTTGTCCACAGGTCAGGGAGCTGGAGCAGCAGGAGCTCCCCAGGCCAGCAAGGCAGAATATCAGCACCCCAGCAGGCAGCTCTATGGAGAAAAGGCAGGACTAGAGGCAAGGCAGGGGGTGGGTGCAGCCCCCAGGTGAGGCTGGTCAGGGTCACTGACCATTATTAGTGCCCTCACGAGCATGGGATCCAAACAGAGCCCATGGGGCCTTGGTTCTGGCTGCCTCAGTGACTTGGCAAATGAATAAATCAGAATGTGAACTCTCTTTTGGGTTATAAAGGCTTCACCATGGCTGGTCTATAATCTCTTCTCCACATTTGTGCCATGTAAGTGAGCAGTGTCCCAAGGGAAGGTGGACTTGCTGGCCAGCCACCAAGCAATCCTTGCCTGTAATAAAATACATTCCCACCAGTGCTGGAGAGGAACCTTTCCCTAAAAACTCCAGCTTCCCTGTCAGCTCCTGAGATAGATACATTTCTCCATCCACATGTTCTTTCCAAGATATGCCCTGTGTTCCTTAAGCAGATCATTGCCAGGAGCCCCAAAGGAAGGACACCCCACAGCTCTCTGCCCCACTGCTGGGGGCAACAGGGTGTGCTCAGAATCAGGCTGGGCAGGCAGTGAGGCAGCCAACACAAGTCACTGCTGTCTGCAGAGTGGCACCAAGAGATGCCAGCCCACAGCAGCTGTGAGAATGGGTGACTGGAGCTGGCAGGGCTGCAGCCCACTCTTGTCTTACAGGAGACACAGCCTGTGGAGCTGCACAGAGGCAGAGACCTGCCACTCATTTACTAAAGGATTGCTTTATCCTGCAGCATTTGTTGCATTGCAAATATTAACAAATAGCCACGTGCCAGCATTGTCTAGACTGAGATGCCCCTGCCAGGCTGCTTATCCCAAGGGAGAGCAGTGAGCTGGCACAGAAAGAGTGAGCTGGGGGTGGCAGGGAAGAGGAATGTGCTCAGTGTGTACCTGTCCTCCCTGTTGCAGGACATGAGCGGCGTCCTTCAGCTGGAGGGGGAGAGCACAGCCACTTACTGTGCCGTGATCAGCAGTGCTGGGGAGCTCAGCCTTGGCTTGGGAGACATGGACATCCACCAGCAGATAACAGAGCAATATGTATGCATTCCCTCAGAGTTATGAGCTTTTCTTATGAGAAAGAGTGTGGGCCTGTGACAAGAGGCCACTGGTGACGTTTGTACTGGGAGGGAATGGGTGCAGAGGGCATGGGAGATGCTGAGGTTAACCCCAGACACTGGCCACTGGCACAGCAGCACAACAAGCCACCAGAGCCCTCTATTACTGCTGACCCAGATGGAGTTTCTATCTGTTTCTGGTTTATAAATATCACCACTACCTTCATCCATGATATGCAGGCCACAATCCTCTTCTTTAACTTGTCCAAGCTAACTTAAAATTTTGCATCCTAAAGCAAGGAAAAAATCAACCTGTATAACCCTAATCCATATTTCTTCCTTTAGGGGAAAACAGAGAAAAAAGTGGACAGAACACTGGTTAAAGCAAATTTTCCTGTTCCATCCCCTCCCTACCATCCCTGTTGTTTCTACACACTGAGTTGTATCAACAGAAACTGTTGCTCAGCACATCCAAACATTCAAAAACATCAGGGAAGCATAATGGCAGCAGTGATTAAAGAGTGATTCAGTGAAAGCCCCATCACTGCAACCTCCTTCTTTTATTGACAGAACAAAAGCTTGTGCTTCATGACTGACAGCAACATGGAAGTTAAGTGCAATTTACTCACCAGTGGCATCTCCATGAGGTGGAGCTTTCCTAGGGAAAAATCTGGTTATTACTCCCACTTCCATCCTCACCTTGCCTCCCAAAGCCTTGGCACAGAAAACCATTACATGAGGGATTAATTCTCCTGAGCTTTACAAAGCAGCTGTGATCAGTGGAAATTCTGAAGCAGTCTTGTGCTGCAGAGTGCATTTTGGCAGCCCCTCTTCCCCCCAAGGCTGGCAGAGACCCGGGGGATGCTGTTCCAGTGCCCATAGCAGTGGCCTGGCATCCCTGCAAGTGGCTGTGCAACCTCAGAGAGCCAAAGGAGAGAACAGCAGCTCCCTGCTCCACTGCTCCCCTGAATCCCATCCCTGTGGGATTCAGTGGGACCCAGGAGTCAAACACTGTGCTGAACAGGCTGTCTTAGGAGCCACTGTGCAGAGAGGACATCCAGTGTCCTCCTCACACAGTGAGCAAGGCATGGCCCAGGGAGTCCTACAGGGACATTAAACAGCAGCATTCCATTTCCCTGTAGTGCTCCAGCCTGGACCAGCAATTATCTTCCTCTGCTGGAGGGGCTCTGTCAGTTGAGTACAGGCCTTAATGACCAGGAGCAGGGAAAGGGGAAGGGGAGGAGATGAAGCAAATGGAAAAATCCATTTTCCTTAGGGAATCACTCTTTTAGGTTCATGCCTGCACCTAGAGGCTGGAATACAAGTCAAAATGCTACATGAAGTCTGACTAGCAATGATTTTGTCCCTCTGCAGTGACTCAGGCTGTCTTTCCTGTGTGTCCTGGATTTTAACTAGGTGTCCCAGTTCAAGGAGAGCCTGTGTCAGGCCCCACTTGTTTGCATTGATGGAAATGTGCCTCTCTCCACTATTCAGTATGTCTGCCAACTAGCTAGAGAGCACCAGCTAGCAGGTAAGGAGAGCTTGCCCTCACAGCATGTGTGCCAAGACAGTGCAGGCACATCCCTGCTGCTTGCTGGAGATAACCACTGACTGTCTGACATGCTGGCTTATTCAGCACCACTTTCTGTACTCTGCCACTCTGCTTCAGATGTGAAAAACATTTTGGATTTCTCTGCAGTTTTCCTCTTTCTGCAGCTGAACCACATTTCCTGAGGCATGGTTGGTAAAGCCCTTGAGCACTGCCAGAAGGCCAGGGAATGCTGCTCTCTGAGCTTTTAATCTCAGTGCGAGTGGCAATTTGAGCACTTCTGCCAGTTTGAGCAGCAATATAGTTTGCTTCTCAGAGAAAGCACTAAAGCATCTTTTGAGAGGAATTCTCTTCCATTCCCATAAAATAAGTGCCCCCCCTCCACTGGTATGCTGGGGCCCTTTCACAAAGCTTCCTAAACCTTTGGAGTTACACCTTCCTTTTTAAAAGCAAATCCCAAAGAAGGACACAGTGATCTAAAAATCTGGCAGAGGCTCCAAAACCAGTTAATTGGAGGAACAAAATTGGGGTCTGGTTATATCAGCCAGAGCCAGAAGCAGCTGTCTCATTGCTGGACACTGAGAAGGAAACCTTGGGAGACCTTGTCCCAGGTTTGGGGGAGTGAGTATCTCATAATTTAAAGGTGTACCTCATAATTTAAAGGTGTAACTCTAGTTGTGCAGATTATGCTAAGTGTTCTCCACTGCATCCTGCTCTGACACAGAGACGAACCACTAATTAATTAATTAACTAACCGATTGCATTGTTGTTTTGAAGTGTGCTATGAGCCAACAGATGAGAACAAGGCCTCTAAGCCATTCCTCTCAGACAGCTGGAAAGCACTCACATACATTTCCCCCAACCTGCAAGAGCTGAGAGCAATAAATCGGACCCTCGGGAGCCCTGTGCCAGCAGGTATTGAATAAGAAGGGACAGTCAGACTTTTAGATAACTTAGATCCTGGAGAAGAGCATTTTCTGCTTCAGCCTCTAAAACAGGCAAACTGGGTTATAGCATAGTGGGGATTCATAAGTGCTCATGGTATCTTGCACCTTACTGCCATCTCTGTCTGGGCTGTATGGATGGATGACCCAGCAGAGATCACAGTAGGCCTGGGATGGCTCCTTGCACAAAACCAGATGTCCCATTTGCCTCACTTCATCACCTAAACAGGAGTAATATCTGGTTTGTCAATGTGTCCCTGAAGCATGGTGCTCAGAGGGCACCTGTCCCAGCAGTACCACCCTTTCCAGAAATGGCACACCCCACCAAATGCAGATGGAAATCCAACAGCATTGAAACAAGGAAGCCATGCTTCCAGACAGCTTTTTGATCTCTACAGACACATGCTTAGTTCCATGAGAATTGGGTTCCTCAGTATAGAAGTACAGCGTGGAAGTCTAACTCTGGAGAATTCCATGTTTCCCATAATATAAAGAAAAAAATGTTACCAACCACATCTCAGAAGTGCCCATAAATAGTAGAAGTACCTATAAATAGTAGTAGAAGTGCTCATAAATAGGCTGCCAGCCCACAGACAGGCTGGTTGAGGACCTTTACAGTTGGAGCACATTTTTCCCTCCCCTCTCTCTGAAGAGCTGCCATCCAGGTTGGAGGATGTTGTCCAGGCTGCAGTGGCCCTGGCCTGCCCTTTGCTGGCCCACCTGCAGTGTGTGGTGGTGACCCTCGGCGCTCACGGCGTCCTCCTGTGCGGCAGGAGCCTGGGAGGGAGCATCTCCCTTCATCCAGGAGCTCACAAACAGGTAAGGGCATGGAAAACTAACTCTGAGCTCTCAATTGCTTCTTTCTTGGGCCATATGGCACTGTTGCTATTTCTGGTGTCGTGGCAGCAGTCCTGGGAAACATGGCATCACTGCTGGAAAATGTATGTGTTTGGGGGGGTGGAATACACAGCTCTGAAAGCAGATCGAGTTCTCTGTCCGTGTGCTGCTGGCTCCTAGCAGCAGTGTTTAGAGTCAGCTAGAATTAAATGTGCTATGTGAATATTCATGAATGCGAGCTTCATTTGCAGGAAGCTTCATTTAAATGATCAAAGTGTGAAAAAAGATTATTGCCTTTTTTCCAGCCTTTTCTTTTCTTGCCATCCCTGCGGATCTGGCATCAGGCACATCAGGCCTCACCAGCTTGGGCAATTCCCACTGACTTCCCTTCCCTCCCCCCACAGGCTGCTGCTGCCAGGCTCTGTGCTGCCCACTACCCCGCCATCCCCATCAGCAGGGAGGAGATTGTCAACGTCTCAGGAGCTGGTGACAGGTATATCCTCGCTGCTTTGTCCTCTCCAGCTGCACGTGCAAGGGCCATAATCGGATTCGTTTGAAATTCTACTGGAAAAGCAACTGCTGCTTGAGGAAGAGACATTAAGGATGAGACCAGGGCTGGTTACAGTGATTCCTTGCAAAGCTTGCTAAAATTGTTCCCCGAAGCATCTTGGAAGCCAGGCTTGCCATTATTAGTTTTGCTTTTCTTCAAGATCCAAGCCTTTCCTGGCAATCTAAGAATTCTGAATTACTCTGGGCTGAGCTGCTAAAAGCAAAGTAAACCACCTTACATCAAAGCTGTCTTACTAACTAACTGCCTTACTTCCACTTCTCCAATGGAAGTGGAACTGCCACTCAAGAGCTAAAATGGCCTTGTAAAAGCATTTCATCAGGTTCTGCATTTACCTCTGGCAATTTTGAAGCTCTTGCTTCAAAGGAGTCTGCTGTATAATTCGCCTGGCTGTTCACACAATGCCATACATAGAAGTGGGAAATGACAGCTATTATTCCTAGCCCCAGTGATCAACTCTCAGTCTGTCAGAGTAATATTTTATTATGCTCCTTGTTAACTTGACAAACTATATGTAGCAGTCAGGTTGGTTTTTTCTTCTTGCTTCATATGTTGCAATAGTTGATTCTGTCCTTTCATTGCCTTGAGCTAGACCAAAAGTCTGTGTGTGACAGATAATTCCTTTTCCCTTTCTACTCTTACCTAGCAATAACTCAACATAGCAACACTTTCTCTCTGATCATTGTCCAGAATGAAAAGGATTTTATGGTTTGGGTTTTTTTTTTTAAACATAGAGAGTCCTCAATATTTTACTTAAAATCAATCAATAACTTCTTGCCAAGCTGGTGAGCCCACTTGACACCAGGATGTGCTGTTTGTGTCCCAGATCACCTCTGAGGTGAGCTGACTCAACTGCAAGCTGGTTTTCTCTAAAGAAGACCAAATGGTTGTTTGGAGCAATAGGTGTAAGAACAGCAGAGGAATGTGGGCTGGAGGAGTGTCGTGAGGTCAGCCTGACCTAAGGAAAGCTCAGCTTTGCTCACTACCTTGGGCAGGTGTCCCCAGCCAGCCCCTCCAGGGACACAGCCTCCCCTCTGCACCATCTGCTCAAACACAAGTACTCCTTACTGCAGGACAAGGTATTTTCTAGAGGCTAATGCAATGAAATGTCCTTCTTAGGGGTTCCTTTTCCATTTTAAAACTCAAGGGAAGACCGAAGGTGAGATAAAATGCACCACTGCCAACCACCTCCACTGAGTTACACTAGGGAACCTGGCAGCTTGCTCTTCCTTCCAAACCTATGTGAAAGCTTGGGGCCCATTACTGCTCCCATTCTTGAAGTAACATTGGTCTGGAAATTCCTCTCCACAGAGTCCTCAAGGCCATATGGGGGAATTTTCAAAGCCCCCTTGTTCATTCAGGGTTTTACTTCCTAATAACCCCATGAACCTTGAACTCTGGGAATCCCTGCTCTACAGAGTAAGAGTGCCAAAACAGACTGGAAATGCCAGGACACTGCAATGCCATTCAAGCCATCTCCACAGCATATAAACTGGTTATGTGTCCCAAGCCCAGCCTGGTGGCACTTTCAAAGGGCTATTGTAGAAACACAGAATGCTTTGGGTTGGAAGGGACCTTTAGTGGTCATCCAGTTTGAACCCTTCTGCAATGAGCAGGGACAGCTGCAGGTTGATCAGGTTGCCCAGAGCCCCACCCAACCAGGGATGGGACATTCACCACCTCTCTGTTCATGTTTCACCATTCTCACTGTAAATAATTTTTTCCTAATATCTAAAATGTAACACTTTCTCAGCTTAGACCCCACGAACCTTCACACTTTAGAAGCACTGGTCAGGGGATATTGCAACCCAGAAACTGACCCAGGGCACTTCATGCCTCCCCTCCACCCTATGGATCCTCTGCAGTTCCAGAGCTCTGCCCATGAGCTGAGCATGTGTGCAGTGTCTGTTTGCTCCTTGCCCCCAGCTGCCATGACAACCTAACACCACATGCTCACACATGGCATTGCTAGGGGATGCTCCCCCAAATATTTACTCTCAGCTCCTGGAGCTGTTGAGAGATTGAACACTTTGTGGAAGTCATAATCTTCTGTGCCTTTGTTATAGATTAGAAGATGTTGATGTAATTAGGTGGAGTGCAAAATAAGGGCTCTTTTTACCTTGCCCATAGATTTCCTTATTAATCCTCCCTGCCATCACATTTTCCTGTCCTTGCTTCTTCCTCTAAAATGTAATTGTCTTGTCAGTTCTCTTTCCCTTCTCTGTCCTCTCCTAGCTTCTGAACATTTTTACAGTAGTTGCTGTGAATAGAGTCTCCCAATCTATCCCAAACACTGCACTTACATCACTTTTACTGGGAAATCTCAAATGAAAAACCATAGCAAATGTTTCCCAAAAATCTGACTTTCCAATGTAATTTCAGCTTTGGATTTCTTTTTCCAGCTCTGCCTGTTGTCCCTCTCACATAGATACAGAAACTTTGTCTCTCACCCCATCCAACCCTTTGGGGAGAGGAGGCACCAATATAATGAGGACATAATGAGGCACCAACAAAGAGCAGATAAGTGACAAAATAACTAGAGAGCAGGGGAAAATTAAATTCTTCCCTTCTTAGGCTCTTTTCTCCTGCCTTGCCTGGAAAACTGAGAAGAGAAAATTTGGTACAAGAGGAAGTATCTCAACTTCTCAGATGAGAAGAGCAAAAAAATGCAAATAAATGACATTATTTGGTACTCTAAAATAGATACAGAAAAAGCAAAACACATTCATTGTAACCTCAGCGTTCCTGTGTGACACATCCTGCTGCTGTAAGTGCTGCTTGGGCTCCAAATGAAAGCTCTCACAAATGAGCAGCCACATTCCTGGGTTCAAAGCTCTTCTCCCCTTGTTCAAAACCATCTTTCTTTCCCTCCACAGCTTAATGGCAGGAATCCTTGCAGGGGTGCTTGCTAAACACGACACAGGCACGTGTGTGAGGATGGGTCTGCTGGCTGCCAGCTTGTCTCTCTGTTCCTATGAGCCCATTTCCCCAGAAATCAGCACTTCCAGTGTCAGCCAGGAGCAAGTCAAGAGCAGGAGCTGGCCAGAGGCAAAGGTATGGAAGATGGACTAGAACACTGTGCCTTTCTCATCTATCACCTCATTGCACTTGCAGCAATCCTGTTTTCAGGAACTGGACTGTGTTTTGAGCTTTGAGAACTTTTATCTGCTTCGGTCCTGAGTAAACCCTCAAGAAAGGAGGCCCCTACCCAGGGAACTCCTGTGGAATGAAAAGCTGACTTCTGGTCTTTCAGACCTCCTGGTTTTCTGACCTCCAGGCCTTCTAGATTTTCTATTGAGGGAATTTTCTCTTCCTCCACCTTGTGTCACTGTTGTCCATTATCACGGTAGCTCCTTTGTCATTGACTCCTGGATTTTCAGGACCATGTCTCTTCAGCTGGGCCCAGCAGCAACATCTGCTCTTGCTGTTTACTCTTTCCTATCCAAGAGGTCCCATGGATCACAATCTGTGGCAGGGTGCAGCTGGCAGGAACATGACACTGTAGGATAACCTCATCCATCTTCCCAAGCCAGCCAGCACACACCACATCTTCTTGCTCTGAAGTCCAATGCCCCTGGAGACAGTAGGCAAGACAAAGTGAAGAAGAGTGACCACGGACCAGCTGGTGGCCTTTAAAAGATGACAGCTCCTTGTTCCACGTGCCTTCCTCTGACCTTGGAGCTTCCTTCCTCCTTCTTTAGTCCTGAGTATCAAGTCTGAAGCAGAAGAGATCTGAGGGGTCCAAGGCATCTGCCATGGAAGCCATGAGGAAAAGTCACCTTCTCTCTCTAAGCCTGAAGTGTGCACAGGATGCAACTGTGGGTGCTAACATAGATTGGTGAACACTGAAACTCATTAAAATTGATTTCCAGTAGAGTTGGGTCTCGATGCTGGCTGGTTCCTAAACCTGACTGATAGTCAACCTGCAGTACAGACCCACCCTCCTTTTATCCACAGACCACAGTCAGACCCCGTGGCTGAGGAGCAGCTCCCTGGTGTCTGACACAGCGCTGAGGTTAATCAAAGTGCTGTGTCAGGGCAGCTCTAACATCGCTCTCCTGGGTGCGCTCTGCTATTTAACCAGTGAGCTCCCACTGGAATGGATAGAGGCATTAACTGGGTGCCTTTCCTCCACCTGAGGCTACTGCCACCAGGCTCATAGCAACTCCTTCCCATTGAGCCCACCACCTTTCCCTCAGACACACAGACATTTACCATCAGCTCTCCTTTACTAGAACCTTGCTTGCAGCTGTGGTTCAGCTGAAGGATTCAGATGCCACATGCCCATGTGTGTACCCTGAGCAGGGACAGGCTGGCTGTGGCAGAAGGGTGCTGGGATGTTTGGGAACACAAGGGAGGGGGATTGGGGCCCACGTAAGCAGCTGGGTTTGCTCACAAGCTGGAGGTGGGACACAGCAGGGGCGGGGGAAAAGGGCTGTGCCCCCAGGGTATGTCCCTGCACTATAAAAATTACTTTGGCTTCATCCAGAGTCAGGGGAAAAAAGCAGCTTCCACCTCTGCTCCAGCAGTCTTGTCCAGGCAGGAGAACCCTGAGCAAAGGCAGGACCTGAGGATGAATGTCCAGGCACTGGCAGTCACCACACTCCTCCTGGTGCTGCTCTGCCCAGTCCCAGCACTGTCTGGGGTACTGGGGAGCCAGGCTGGCACCCTGCAGAGGCAGGCAGAGGCTGGGCTCCCTGAAGAAACCCCTTGGCCACCTGGAGATGGAGGTGACAAGCTGCCTGGGCAGGGCTCGGAGAGGAGGACCCACCCTCTGGCCAGTGCATGGAAAGTGATGAGAGAGGCACACCCCAGCTCCAGGTCCCTCAGCAAGGCCACAGCCAGGGCTCTCCTGGGCAGTGGGGAGCAGGTTGCCCCTGGCAAGCCCTGGAGGCTCCCCCTGCAGCCCTCCCGCAGCAGGACGGCCAGGCTGAGCCACCACCTGAAGGACTACGGCAAGTTCAACAGCGACACGGTAAGCACAGCAGGGGAGAGGGTTTGGGCCGGGGGTTGCTGGATGGGTGGGGCACCAGTCAGGATCGGACAGGACAGCAGGACATGCTGAGCATGCCATGATCCTGCAAACACCAGGTAGAAAAAGTGTTTTTAAGGCCATTCCTCTTAAGATGCACGTAAAGGTGCCAGTCACAACGTGGCCTCTCAACACAGCGTGGGTGTGGGTGCTGAGAAGGGAGTGGGGCAGGGCCACCCCCAGATCCCCAGCTGGTACCTGGCAAGGCTTAGAGCAGAGCTGGTGGCTGTGAGCAGCTCAGGAGGAGAGCAGAGGTCTGGCTGCAGTTGTCCCCATGTGCTGCCCCCAGAGCTGCAGGGACAGTCCTGCTCCAGCCCCAGCCCCTGCAGGGTTCAGGAACAGGAGGGGAGCATTCCCTGCAGTGTTCACTCCCCACAGTGCTAACAGAGCTCTGCCAGCTCTGCCGTGGGGGCACCATGCCCTGATGCCCTGCTGGGGACAGCTCCTCTCAGCACAGCCTTTCTCTGCCCATGGGAAATCTACTCCACAGGCTCAGCACAGCATCCCACAAATAACCAACTTCTCCTTTATCAACCCCAAACCACACTTTGGTGGCACACGAGTAGACCTTGCCTTAACCACAAGTGCTGGGTGACGCCGTGCCTGATGCCACTCAGCTGGGGTGGGAGCCACCACAGCAGAAGGGCAGAGGCACTGGAGGGCTGTGTTGTGGCTGTGGTGGCCAGCTTAGAGTGCTCCCAGTGAAAACCAGTAATGAACTGGCCCTGGAAGCACTTCCTTGGGCCCCACCTTCTCCAGCTCCTTGCAGTGAAGCTGCTGCTCTAGTCCCTGGTGAGCTGCTGTGCTGTGACTGCAGAGTGATGATGCAGCTGTGACTGGGCTGGTCCTGGCTGCCATGGACACTGCAGCCATCACTTCCCTCTCCCTGCAGCACTCCTGCCACAGCATCCAGTCCCAGCCCTGCCAGAAGCCCTCTGACTGCGGTGGCTGCCTGGGACTCTACACGTGCAAGCTGCCTGCTGCCACCTGCCACCTGAAACCTGTCTCCAGGCAGAGAGGTGAGTTCTAATCTCCTGGAAACTGGCAGCAGGGATCCCCACGTGCAGCAAAGTGCAAACAAACCCCCTTGGCTGCAGCACTCCAAGCCCAAGTCTGACTGCCCCGTGCAGGGCTGGGTCTGGTCTCTCGACTGCCCAGGGCTGTCTGGCTGTCCTGCCAGCTACAGAATCAACAACTGCATGGTGGATGGGACATTCCCAAAAGTTTCAGGGAGGGCTGGGATTTCACAGGTGTCCTGAGCTGTTGCAAGATACCAACAGCCTGTGCTGGAAAACCAAGGAGGGGTACAGAGCTTGGGATTTAGCCAGTAGCAAGTGTAGTCCTGCACATCAAGGGCCCTGCAGAGCTGCACACATTGGTGTGTGAGAGCTGTTTAATTAGGCAGGAACTGTCAGGGAGCAGAGATCACAGCTTTTAATGTTTAACCAGTGTCCTGATTCTCAAGCACCCTTTGGTACATCTGTACTGCTCCCAGATTGGCCTCTTCCCTCAGCATGTTTGCCTACACCCATGTGCACATGGTCATGGAGCAGAAAGTCACCCAAACACAGAGACCCAGCTCTGGTGCAGGAAACCCCTGGCAGGCGGAGTAGGCAAGTTTAATGTTTGTGTACAGTACAGAGAGAGAGTGTGTGTGTGTACAGCACATAGGGCATCCCCAGTGTATGTGCTCTGTTCAGTCCTCTCTGATCACCTACTGCTGGCAGCCTCCAAAGGAGGACACACAGACCCATGGTCACACCCAGCACAGATGATCTTATGGCTTTTCCTTACAGGTGGCTTCCTCCAAAGCATACAGAGCCCTTAGATGGAGAGTCAAGCTCATCTCTGAGCAGCACAGCTCGAAGTAAAGCTGAAGAGGTTGTCCTGCAGCTGGAGATCAACACTTCCTGTCCAAGTTTCATTTTAAATCCTTAATGACACAGTTGTAAATGTTTCTTTGACTGTATTTCTCTTGCTGCTGCTTTTTAACACCCACTTTGGGTTTTGTACACTATGTACGCTTGATTCCCACTTTCCTGAGAGCAGCCAATAAATGCACTGAGTGGTCATGGAGCCCTGTGCTGGCAGAGCCCCTTGGAGCTCCCCAATGAGGCAAACAGGGCTATTTCACAGCCCTTTTTAATTTGAATTTAACTCAAGGATGCTCCAGGTGCTCTCGCCCTCACAAGCACTGCAAGTGTAACAGTCTCCACACCAGGTGGAAGAAAGCCCTCACCCTGCCATTAGGATAGTGCAGTAAAAGCTGCCAGCATCTCAGCATGCTCACACACCAATTCAAGCTGAGCTAAGTGTTGGGCAGCCTGGGACCCCTCCCTGCTCCTCACCACAGCTCCTGCCAAGGAAGGCCTAGTCCCACGCCATGGAAAACATCACTTAAGGAGAGGAATATGGAGTCCCCAGGAGCAGCCCTGGCAGTGTGGGACCATGTAGGAGACCTGCTTCTGAAGGCTGGAGCTGAGCCACAGATCAGCTTTATTTAGCATCCCACAGAGCTTTGCAGGCATCCTGGCCACCTTTACATGTGTGGGGATGACCCCAGCTTTGCAAAGCTTCATAATGTTTCCATTAAAATCTCCTTCTAAAACAAGAAGCAAAGCACAGCATTTGATTCACCTCGAACCCCACTGCAGTTCCCTTCAATGAGCCACCACCAGCTCCTGTGACAGTGAAGTGGCATCAATTTTGTTCAGCACACCCAAGGGGCAGCCCCCACACCTGGTCACCTCTGAGGGAGCCTGATCCTGGGTGGGGATGGGGAGTAAATGCTGCTGGCTTCTCTGAGCCTCTCTATTGTTGCTTCCTCTGTCCCTGCACAGAGGTTTGGGGGGCACAGAGCTGCAGGTGCTGCCTGCTGCCTCCTGCCTGGTGTGACACCACGGCTGTCCAGCCTTTACTGTGCTCACCACAGAGAGGCTGGGATGGGAAGGGACCCATGGGGGTCACCTGGGCCCTGCCCCTGCTCAAGCAGGGCCACCCAGAGCCATTTGCCCAACCAACCTGGTTGCATGGCTTCAAAAGCTTCACAGAGCAGCACCGGACCCACCGCTGTGCTCTGGTGTGGTCCTCTGAACCCCACTGCTGGTCAGAAAGGTCCTCTCACCTGGCAAGGCCCATGGACCACAGGGATCATTTTCAAAGCCTCTGGGGGTCCTGTGCAGCCCAACACAGCTGCAGCAAAGGTACCCATATGCAGCTTTCACCCTGCAACCCCATAGCAGCTGGGAAAGAGACTCTCCTCCCAAGAGCAGACTCAAGGATCCTCCAGGTGCTCTTGCCCTCACAAGCACTGCAAGTGTAACAGTCTCCACACCAGGTGGAAGAAAGCCCTCACCCTGCCTCAACCTCCACTCACCTCCCCTGCCACCTCCTCACCAAAGGAGGTCACCACAGGCAGAGGAGAGGGGAGCAGGAGGCCCCACCTCCTGCCCAGGCAGGAGCACAGAAGGCAGCAGCAGACACTCTGTCCTTGCCTGTTCCCAGCTGTGCTCCCAGCAGCAACACCCATGACAGCAGAGGAGAGCCCATCTGACCTTTGGGAAGCTCTCCCAGATAAGATCCTGCAGGTGAGCTCCACCTTGGGCTCTCCTGGCAAGCTGCCAGGTGGGGGATTGAGACTCACAGGGAAGCTGAGGGTCTGGCCAAGGCAAGGGTCCAGCTGCCGATGTCCTCTCTGGCTCATGCTTGGTGCTAGGTAGGATGATGGGAACACACAGCTCATCCCTTTCCATGAAAACACCATGGATCCACGTGCCTTTTACACAACTGGCTTTTAATTACACTGCATGAGGAAAGGCCTCTCCTTGTGCCAAGACTCCCTGGTACAGCCACCCAGGGAGCTGGCTGGCCCATCAAGTCCTCAGTAGGTTTAGTGGTTCCCCCTCACCCTTTTCCCTTGCTTGGAAGCTCCTCCTGGTCAGTCCACATCATCCCTGCAGCCCTCAGTGTCCTTGCTTTGCAGAGACCTACTTTCAGACATTTCTGTCCTTCCCCTCCACGCCCTCTTTGCCTGCTCAGTCCCATGGGAATCCCCCTTCGGCCTCCTGCAGCACCAGGCAGAGAGGAGGCAGGGCAAGAGTCATCGGTTAATAACTGTTCTAACCTCAATATAAATAGAAAAATACAACCAAATAAAGAATTGACTACTAAGAGATCCAATCCATGGGGATGCCTGCAACGTGCTAGTGCAGAGTTCAGAGAGAGTGCTTGGTCCAGTGCTTGCTACTGTAGACATCCAGAAGCCTGTCCTGGCAGCTGCAGCCATCCCAGCTTCCTGCAGCACCACGGCTCTGTGCAGCTGTGCCCAAGGCTGCTGGCTCCTGGGAGCAGGCTCAATGGGAATGGTTGATGAGTCTGATTTATTGCTGCTAAGTGGTAAAGCCATTCTCTTCTGTGGAATGAGGATGTGCTTCGCTCTTACTTTTTGTGGAGGAATTTCATTTTGCTGCCTGAAGAGACAGAGAAAAGAAAATGATCTCCCCACAGCAACAGGCAAAACAAGTGTCACTTCCCACCACCTCTGTCCTGTGCAGTGCACTGGCCCTGCTGCCATCCCTGGCTCCTTGTCCACAGCCAGCTGCTCTGCAAAGCAGGAAGCAGGGGCCTGCAGGGGCCTCAGTGCTGCAGGCTGAGACCTTGCAAGCTCCCAGGCACACCCTCCAGAGCCCATTTGTCCAGGGCACACCAGCCCCTCAGGCACTGCTGCTCTTAAACGGCCAAGATCAGACAGGACCAGGGATGTGATCTTAACACCTGATCAAACTCAGCCACAGTGTCTGATGACTTATCAAAGACTTCTAACCTCAGTCTCGAGCTCCTGGCTAGCTCCCCTTACAGCAGAAAATAAATGGAATCTTAGAATACCCCTGGGCAGTTCCCATTGCTGATCCCTAAGGACAAACCTGAAGGCAATGAAAACTCTGTCAATCCCCCCATCAGGACCTGCATCCACCATCCCCAAGTCCTTGGCTGCTCCATTGCCTCCTCAGACCCACCTGTCTCCTTTAGAAGACAAGGATACAGTTCATGGTCCAACCTTTGGTTCTCCACCAGCCTCCAGACAGTGACTGACCAGGGCCAGAGCCAACAGCGTGCCAGCACAGGGATACATGGCCAGGCACTGGATGCCACACATAGTCACCAGCCCTGTCACCCTTGGGCAGCTTCTGTGCTGCCCAACCTGAAGGCAACAAGAAGCCCAGCCCTTGGGAAGCCAAGGGTTTTGCTGGTTCCTTACCTAAGCCTTTGAGGAACCTATTGACTCCACTCTGCTCCCCACTGGGAAGTGTTTCCAGGTACTCCTGAGCCCGTACCTCAAACAGACCTTCAGAAAGACAGAGATCAACAGCTTTTATTTTGTGTCTCTATAAATCCAAGTAGGAATGCCCACCTGAAAATGTACTGTCTCAGCTTACCCACACATTATTGCACAGGGGAGAGAACAACTCACCCCACCTCCTCCATCAGCTGAGGCCAGATTTGGCACAGAAGCTTTGGTCTGCCCCCTCCCTCCCCACTGCAAGGCTGACTGAGCTGCTGTAGCTCACTCAGGGTACAGAATGTACCTCTCTTCATTCTGCTGTGAACACAGCTAAGCCCAGGGAGTGACATCATCTGGGGAATCATCGTGCAGAATTTACCTCTTTTACTCAGCCACCTATTCAAGCATTCCCTGCTTATTAATGCTCATCAGGAAGCTGCTAAGCCAGCACCAGTAGCAGCAGGGATAAGAAATTTCAGCTGCCTGTAGAGCCCTTGGGACTGTGGGATAACAGGAGTGAAACTGCAGTAGCAGCTCTGGGAAGGAGATGAGCATCCAAGCTTTCTACTAGACAAAAGAACCATGACCAATCCAGCTCATTTTTCCTCCAGACAGAGGAAGAAGGCATGAGGGACTGCGAGAATAAATGTCACTCCAGCAGTGGAACTCAACGTGGAATGGAAGGGGCACACGTGGAGGAAACTGCAAGGGTGAAAGATGCCTGCAATCCCAACCCCATCCAGAAACCAGCAGATTCCCTTCTGGTGCTTCTGTACAGACACTGCAGCCTCCAGGCACAGAACTGGGGATGCAGGTGGTGGCTGGGGAGCCTGTCCCTGCTCTCGTAGGAGCAGCAGCAGCTTCCAGAGCCCAGCTGGAGCCCCTCACCTCTGACCCCCTGCTTCCGCAGCTCCCGCTCCTGAATGAAGCCCCCAAACATCTGTGTCTCCATGAAGACCTCCAGGAAGCGCCGGAGGCTCTTGGAAGAGACGGATTTGCGGAAGGCCTCGCGCTGCAGGGCCCGCTCCTCGCGCTCCGTGGGCGTCAGGAACAGGGAGTAGTGGCCCACAATCTCCACAAAGAAACGGACAAAGGCCTCGGACACCACCTCGTTCAAAGGGCTGGTTTCTAAGGAAAAAATAAAGAGGCAGTGCTCAGGACAGTGCTGTAAGAATGTGCTAGAAAAATCACTGGGTAAAAATTCCCTGTATTTTCCCTGTATTTTTTCAGATCCAGCCTGAGAAGAAAAAGCTGTTCAAGAGAGAGAGCATCCTAGGAAGTGCTTGTCATGGAAGTAGACCAAATTGTTACTACTTTGAAAGACACCAAGCTTTATTTTGGTGCTCACTTTACTCTGGTAGAATGGGGGAGAGAATCAGAAAAGTAAAAGTGAGAAAACTTACGAGCTAAGATAAAGAGAGTTTAATGGATGAATATAAAACTGCATGCAAGCAAAACAAAATAATTGTTTTATTCAGCAGCTCCCATGGGCAGACAGGTGTTCAGCCCTGCCAAGGAAAGCAGGGCTCCAGCACACACAACTTGGGAAGACAGAATACTCTATTTCCAAATGTCTCCCCACTTCCTTCTTCTTCCTGCAGCTTTATATGCTGAGCATGACTCCATGTGGAATCCATTGTTTTTTTGGGGTCAGCTGGCTCTGTCCCCTCCCCAGTCCTTGTGCACCCTTAGCCCACTCACTGGTAGGGTGGGATGAGAGGCAGAAAGGTGTTGGCTCAGTATGAGCTATGCTCGGCAACAGCTAAAACATCCCTGCATTATCAACACCATTTCTAGCTCAAATCCAAAACACAGCCCCATACCAGCTAGGGAGAAAATGAACTCTGTCCCAGCCAAAACCAGCACATTCTCCAGGCTCCTCTGTAGCAAGGAGATGCCCATACTGTCCCCCAAGAGAGCTGTCCCAGCCCAGTCACCACAAGCCACATGGTCATGGCTGAGTCTGCAGCTCTGCAGGTGACTGTCCCCTGGAGGAGCCTGCATCACTCATGGCCAGCCCCAGAGTGGGATGAAAGCCTATGAAACCCCTCTGAAAAGGAGTACAGGTGCTCACTGGAATTGTAAGGGAAGCATGGCCAGAGCTGGGAAGAAATAAGTGCTGTTGTCCTTCACACAGAGAACTGTCCCTGTGCGCTGGAATACTTCATATAGCTTAACCAAAATCCTGATCTACCTCCAACACCTGTGGTGTTAAATTCAGTACAAGCCTAGTTCTCCTGTAAGAAGTGACAGATAGGAAAGGGGCAGGAAAAGACACGGTTTTCAGCTGAAAGGCACTGTGCTTTACCTTGCTTGCCATTGACAGGGCCCTCCTCCTTGTCACTTGCCAGCTCATTCCTCTGCTCCAAAATGTGCTCTAGGGCGGCCTGCAGCTTGCGGGGCAAGATGGAGTCCTCATCTTCCATCTGTAAGACAGAGCTACTTCCTCAGGGACTGGGGCTGCGACAAAAACATCTCCTACCCTGTCCCCAGCACAGCAGGGGGAGCACTAGAAATGAACTGTGACGAGAGGCATAACTGTAATGCATTTGGCACATTCCCAGCATCACCCAGCGCAGTGCTATCAAGAAGCACAAGAGGAAGGAGAAAGGGGGTGTCTTTTCCTAAATATTCCCCTATTCTGGAGGAATTTTACATGTCTGACCCTGGAGGCTACTGGGCAGGGCTCACCCCTGGCCTCACCATCTGCTCGCGAGCACTGGCCCCGCCACAAAGAGGAGGTGTGTGAACAATACTGGCACGTGGCCAGGTGAGCAGAGCCTCTGCTCAGGCACCAAACCTCTTACACAGGCATAAGGAATTCCCAGGGAACATGGGAGCCAAGGATCTGCCAGTGACTGTGCAGAGCTCCTACCAGCCCTGGCTGAGTCAGCTGATTCAGCTGAAGCCTTCAGAAGAGAGGTGCAAGGTAAAGCATTACCCCAGAGCTGAGGCAGCTGGCAGGCGAGGACTGTGGGAGGGCTTGGCCTTCTCCCACATGCTGCTCCCTGCAGCAGGAGGAGCACTCATCCCCTCTGAGTCAGGAGGAGCAGCAGGAGGAGCACTCATCCCCTCTGAGTCACGGGGCTGAGCCCCGGCACAGACCCACGCTGCCAGCGCTGCTCAGCGATCTGCCAAAGAGCTCTGGGAAAAAAGAGCCTCCTGGGCCAGGAGTGTGTTTACTCATTTATCCTCTTCCCTTCCTCCTCCCCTTTCCACTCCTCCTTCCACAACAAAGGGAAGTGAAAATCAGCAGGCAATATTGCCTGCAGAGGAACACACAGGCTCCCATGTACCACCTTCCTGCCTCTGACCCATCCAGTGCAAGGACTGGATTGAGGAACCACAAGCTCCTGAGGCAGTAAGGATTTCAAAAAACCATCAAGGCTCCCCTCCCACTCAGAGCAGAGTATGTGATGGGAGATGAACTGACAGACACAGGCTGCAAGTACCCACACTGCCTCCCAGCAGACAGTGCTGAGCCAAAGCTTTCCAGCTCTGTCCTCTGCCTTACAGGATGACACTTGAGGACCTATAGTGCCCAAGTGCCGTCATTTTCCCCTCTTAAAAAAAAAAAAAAAGAGAAAGAGGTAATTCCCAATGATTTAGTCCTCAACAGCTGTGGTTTAGGATGCTGATGTTACATATATACACAGCAACCCCTACAACACTGCCCACCACAAGCCCTGCCTCAGTTTTTGAGTGGGGAGAAAGTGATCCATCCAGCCAGGCAGGTCAGCAAACACAGATGGAGGCAAGTTATGGAGGAAAAAGGGGAGAAAAGGATGTGAATTAGCTCTGCTCACCTGTCTCAGAAACCGATTATTTACAAGGTCAACGACGAGGACCTAAGAATGAAAGAGCAAGAATCAAAAGGGGAAGTAATTATTTCCACCATCAGAGTTTATCTTAATCTGTAACTGCTCTGGAGGAAACACTTCCCTGTTCCTTGTACCCTCCCCTGCAGCTGGAGGAGGCACCCAGCATGACTCAGGAGCACAGCCCATGTTCTGGCTTTCTAGGGATGCCACTGCAAACCACAGCCCAGCTTGGACAGCAGGAGCTGTGCTCCAGGCCTGGCCCTCTGCTCCTTTACCACCCAGCAGGGTCAGAGCTTCATCCTTTCTCCCCATGTGCTGCACTGCTGGGGGAGGCAGAGATCAGATTCAGCCTTGCTGTGCTTACCCTTGTGCCTCAGGAATCCAACTCTTAATTATTTATTGCTATTGTGAGGCTCCTGTGTTAACCTGAGGGGCAGCTGTCCTGGCCAGGCTGTAGCAATCACACTGAAGACTGACAGAATTTGCATGCAGCCTCTGGACAGCACCATGCAGAAACCAGTATGAACTGTAATAAAACCATCTCCTACCCACAGCAGCCCCACAGTGGGAGATTCCAGCCCCCTGCCTTCCCAAGCTGTGGCCAAGGCAGAGCACAGACCTTTGTCTGCCTGGGGGGACACCCAGCTCTGCCCTTACCCCACGCTCATGGCAGCCAGAGGATGAGAGCTCTGCTCCCTGGCACTGCCGGTTGACAGAAAACAGCTCAGCCCACAGGGAAGAACCTCGAGTACAGCATGGTGTAGATGCAGGACTCACTCACAGTGAGGATGCAGGACTCACTCACAGTGAGGATGCAGGACTCACTCACAGTGAGGATGCAGGACTCACTCACAGTGGGGATGCAGGACTCACTCACAGTGGGGATGTAGGAGTCCCAGTGGGGATGCAGGACTCAGAGTGGGATGAGGACTCCCAGTGAGGATGCAGGACTCACAGTGGGGATGCAGGACTCACTCACAGTGTGCATTCAGGACTCACTCACAGTGGGGATGCAAGACTCCCAGTGAGGATGCAGGACTCCCAGTGAGGATGCAGGACTCACTCAAAGTGTGCATTCAGGACTCACTCACAGTGGGGATGCAGGACTCACTCACAGTGTGCACTCAGGACTCACAGTGGGGATGCAGGACTCAATATGGATGCAGGACTGCCAGTGGGGAAGAGGACTCACCTCTTCCACGGGCAGCTCCCTGAGGCGGGGCAGGGAGCTGGAGAGCAGGCCGATGAGGAAGGGGGTGGGCGAGCACACGATGTCGATCATGGAGGGCGGCAGCACGGGGATGTAGGTGTGCTGCCAGGTGAAGGGGTACAGCAGGGCCACCGTGGCGTGGCAACACTTGGACAGAGTGCTGGAAGTCAAAACACAACCAAGGGCAATGGCTGGTCAGTCAGGGAATGAGGGGTGCTTCCTAGAAATCAACTGTCCTTGACTGATCTCTCTAATTACTAAGGGCTTTCCCACATTTCTGACCCCAGTTTTCAGCTTCAGAAGCAATGACTTCTGAAAGATGACCCCATCCCACACTCCTATGAGAAGAGATGGGTTCCACTGAATCAGGGATCTGCTGCTCCAGTGTCCTGATGGAAAATATCAGACAAACACTGCATCTTCTATGCCACTGCCTCTCCTTAGAGAAACGAGTTCATTCTCCCACAGCTCTCTGGGAAGAGTCAGGCAGGATATCCAGTTAGCCATGGCAGAGCTTGCCAAAGGGCATCAGTTATTCATCTCTTCTGGGTCTGGAAGCATTTTTATGTGTCAAGAGAGGGGGAAGGCTAGCTGCTGTAAATCCTATATATATAACATCATTTGGTTTTACCAGCATCCAGGAAAGGAGAGGAAGGAGGCTGGTGCAGCATGCAGGAGCCACGTGGATAGAGAAGGATGCCCAGCTGACTCCCATTAGACTCCATGGGAGAATTTACATTCAGCAAGCTGGGTTTACTGCTGACTTAAGAGGGAAGGGGTTTGATGGGTGTGGATTTGAGCTTGCTCTGAAAAGTGCAGCCTGCATTCCCTCCCCACTCCAGTTAAGTTTGGTGGATGTGCATCCCTGTGCTGTGTCACAAGGGCACACTGAGCAGAGGGACATGTCTGGGGACAGCTGGCTGGCTTCCATCATGTAAGCTCAGATTAGCAGAACAAAATTGTGGCTGCTGGGACATCAGTGTGACAGTATGAAGTAATCAGGCAACAAACACTGTTAAACACAAGACACTTTTTGGAGATGAGGAGATCCCAAGGGAGAGGCTGGAATCTGCTTACCCTGAAAATTTTATCTGGGACTGCAACAGGTAGGGAACTGGCACTTGGGAAAGAGGTGTGTTCTGAGAAAGTCTCTTCACAAAATGGGGACAGTTTCCTCTCCCTTCACTCCCAGAGGACTCTCTTTTCTAAGGGGATACTCCGTAAAAACAGAGGAACACCCTCCAAAGGCTCTGTTACAGAGTGGTAGCTTTAAATGGGAAAAAACCTTCAGTTCCACATCATTTTTGGGAAGGTGTGAGTGTATCCCTCTCCCTGCATTGACTCCTCCAGGCTGCCCCTCTGCTGCTGCTCTCCAGCTGTGCCTGCCATCATCACCTAGCCCACACCTTGCCATGTCTATCAGAAATGCAAGGCAGATAATGAATCTGAGAGAAGCAAAATTAAAATAATGAGAAAACGCAGAGCTAGCAAGAAACAAAATTATTAAAAAAAAAACCACCCAGAGAAAATGTGGGAATAATATCAAAGTAGATGATTTCTGTTGTATCTTTCATACAAGCTAATCTTGAAAGGAACTGCAACAAAAGTGAATGTGTCATCTTAGAAGTGCACTCCAAGCTAATGAAATCCTTTAAAAACCATCTCCTTCAAAGCTGTGCTACTCATACATTTCAGGTCATGTTAGCAGATACAAAAGCAGGGGCTTCTCTTCCTCTCCATTACTGCAGAGCATATTTGCCACTCCTCGATTTCTGACTGATAATAGACCTGGTAATAGCAGCAGCAGCATAGTGAGAGCTGAAAGAACTGCACCTTTCATCACTTGTGCACAGCAGTGGGGCATTATCACCACCCACCGTTCCTCTTCTTTGAGCAGAAGGTGAATATGGAAGTGTTAGAAGTTCTACATTTCCACCAATCCTCTATTTTGAAGGTGTATCCAAATTTTCTGCCTAAACATGGGACCTGAATTTACAGACAACATGTGAGAACCCATGGAAAACATCTCTGAGTGCAGGTAGCTCCAGAGAGGAGCAGTGAGCAGCTGAAGTACGTGGTTATTTATGGCATGGTGAGATATTATGGCAAGCTGTCTCCTGCTATATTTATGGTGCCTTGTTCTTGCCTCAGCCCAGTGAGCACACATGGTACGTGAGAGATCGAGGGGGAGGAGAGATGGCCCAGCTCCAGAGAGTGCAAGTCAAAGGCAGAGCTGTGTTAAGTCTGAAATTGTACACACCAGGCAGTGGGAAGTAAAGATAACTTCCCCTTCCACCCTTCCATCTGTGCATGACTCAACGCCTCCAGGGTGAAACCCAGTGATCCCTGTTCCCAAACATTTCTCACTGTGGAAGACCCTTCCAGGGAACAATACTGGCAGGGTTGAGGTCTGTGAGCCTCCTTTGTAGGCAGAGCATTTCAGGGATGCACAGAGGAGGTATCACTGAGGTACCTTTTGCACATGCCAGACTTGCTCTGCAGGTAGTCTCAGGGAGCTGCAGGTTGCCAGGAGCCCAGGAGAACCGTGGCCATCTAGAGTGACTCAAGCCTAAGATCTCTTTCTCTTGCATTTGGCACTGCAACAAGCACTAAGGGACTGCTGATTCATACCAGGCTGATGAGCCTTGCAAAAGAATCCAGCTTGATAAATCCCTTTTATGCCACCTGTGTGACTCTTCAGCCAGCAGCCAGGTGACTGCAGTGTGCTCTGGGAAGTGTCAGGAGCCACCCTGAGGCCACACAGGTTCAGTCCAGCTGTTCAAACCAGACACAGGCACCACTTTCTAAGGCTTTTGGTTTCATGAGTAACCTTTAAAATGCTGCAGGTCATTGAGGAAGGCTGTCAAGATGCTGAGCAATTTTCAGGGGTTCATTCAGCCTTCTGCAGGGAACGTGGTTGAGCTGCATGTGAGACTGAGATGTCAAGGCTAGTACAGAGGCTAAAAAGTACTGAGCACTCAAGAACCCTCAGACTCCTCCCTAAAGGGCTGATTTGGGTAGGGACTGACACACAGATCTCTCTGGGTAAGCATTCCCTTGGTCAGAACAATGATACTGCAGCAACAAGTGACACTTGTTTGCTTGAACAACAGGACTTCCCAGCACACAGCACAAAGCCAGCACACAGCACCCTGTGGAGCTGCTGCTTCTTGGGAGCCACCTCGAACACAGGTGGCCAATACAGACAGCTGCAGCTACACAGAAACCCTTCTTCCTCTCCTGGGAAAAACTGCTCCAATGCAACACTCCAAGACTAGCTTGACTCGCTCTAAAAGACACCTTGACATGTTGCAACAGCTTCTACAAAGGGACACTGGCTGTTCAGCCTGGTTGCTTTCCACTCCAAAGGGAAGCAGATGTGATAAAAAGCCTCCAAAGCTGACTCCCTCTTTGGGTTTAGGATCTGCATGATTTCTGAAACACACTAATGAATCAAACATCCTGCTGTAGTTTAATGCCAGGAAGTCCTGTGGTCCCTGCACTAACCAAACTGCTCAAAATATGCTGGCATTTGGCAATTTAAGACTATTTGAATACGTATCTTTTAATTTTTTTTTTAATAAGCTCTGCCACAGTAGGATTTGTTTTACAAACACCTTCAGATTTCTGACACTGTGTCGCATCTGGAGTTACTTATGATGGATTACAGTTCTGGTTTACAACATTTAGCAGGCACAGCAGCTTCCAAGCATTGTCCCATGACTTCACACAGCACTGCTGCAAATCCCACCAGGAGGATGCCAAGTTCCACCAGCTCTCTGGGGACCCTCACTGTCTCCCACAACGTGGCAGGTTTGTGCAGGTGAAGAAATTAGTATTAAGATGACCTGAGGAGACAACACTATTATCAAACTTCATCCTTGGATTTCTTCTTCTCCCTAATCACAGGACAAAAAGGGAAAAACCTGCTAGGCTGATATTCCCAGTCCCAGATTTGTTTTTGTAGCACATGGTAGAGGGTTCTTCCTGATGATTAATTACCTTTTGCTGGGGATGACCACATTTAAAGTGTCTACTCTAATTCTTTCAGATCTGCCTTTGATAACAATGACCACTTTGTGTTGTTGATACAGCTGTGGTTTCTGGCAGAGACAGAGGCAATTGCTTGAGTTGGTCAGATCCACAACAAGCTTTTGAGATCTGGAAAAAGGAGGCTTTGATTTTAAGCCTGTGCAAGCTTTTCTTTTTAAAAAGCCTTCTGAATCACAAGACCTCCTGCTCAGGCCATTAAAAACTGCCCAGCTTGAGGTACCTTGTGACATCAGGTGATTTTAGCTGAAAGATGCCTTCTAAAAGGTTGTGTGGCAGTGCCTGGAGCTGCATGCCAGGCAACATCCCTTGGAAACAAAAGCAGCTCTCATGTTGCAGTGTCTAACCCATGCCACTGTCTCCACTGCCCAGGGACTAAAGTTAACATTGCAGGAATGAACAAAAGCTGGGGGAAGACCAACACAGTTTTAACAAAGTCATTTTCCTGGGTTGTGAGGCAATGTATACTCCAGTATCCATAGTGACAGAGAAAAAAACCCACCCAAAAACTAATAAACCAAATTCTTTCCTTTTCCGCTGCCAAGCTGTGGATTGACAGGTATTTAAACATTCAATGCTCATTCTAAAGATGGAAAAGACAAAGTATTTCACTTGCTGTACACTTGTTAGATGCATTTTTTGGCTCAGCTTGAAAACTTTTCACAGCTCATGCAGTATTTGGCAGGAGACATTTCAGCTTTCTTTTCCCACAGACAGATTTTATGGCAATTAAAGGATGCAAATAAATTGTACACATCATTTCTCTGTCCCTCACTCCCAGACACACCTTTTCAAACATGGACAGATAGTTATTAATAGTACCCACATGAAGAGCCCCAAAGATTAATGATAAATGTAATTTATTGTGCATCTTTCACTGTGTCACCTGCACTCTTCCCATTAATCCATCTCAGCTGGATTATTTCTAGCATTCCTAACCTCTGAGCACTTTCCAACAGCTGCTTTTATAGTTTTTTTCCTTCTCTTCAGCTATTTCCAAAAAGTGTTTCTTATCTTTCCTCTCAAATTGTCATTTTCACTCCTAGAGTGAATGCTACTTAATACTCATTGAGTTCAGTGTGTTCCTGTCCCAGGAAAAATATAATTTGGACAGAAGATCCTGTACCTACAATGGCATCAACTTTCAAAATATGGAAGGTTCACCTATGAGTAGAAGAGACTGTTCACCACAGGAAAGGCTCACAATGCCAGTCCATTCAAGTCACTGAACTGGATTAAAATACAGCAGTTACTTAATTTTCAGGGATATTTTCTTTGTTTTCTGCATTTCACATCTTTACAGCCTTTTGGGATAATTTACAAACTTTTGCTACACAAAAATAAGCCAGAGAAACTTCAAATTTTGTAAAAGGAAAAGAAAAAGACTCTCCTGAAATTGCTCAAAGCAAGGTCTTCTCAGAAAGATCAAATATTAAAAGTCTCATAGAGAGCTGGCAAACCTATGGTAAATATTTGAATCTGAGCCCTGTGGTCTAACAGACCCTGGATCTTTTAAACATGACAATTCTTTTTTCACAGGAAAAAAAAAGCTGTTTATGAGATATTCAGAGATTCTAGAAACTATGATTCTATAGCTCTCTCCCACTCTTTTAAAGGCCTGTACAGCTGGACTCATTCCTATGGACCCTAGATATCCTGACAAAAGATACAGGGGTGGGAAATGAACACCAAAACCCATCAAGGTGCCTTCAATTACAGATATCACACCCCATGCTCAGAATACATAGTGTTGTGCTGCCATGTAAAGATGGGATAGGAAAAGATTTGCTGAACAAATGTTCATTCTAAAGTGATGTCTCAACCCCCCCATCAAAAAGTTCCCTGCCATTTCCTGATACCACCCAGCTCTCATGTAGAGACTACAATGTCAATCTGTGTCCTTAAAAATTTTTCTCAGAATGTAAAATTTGTCCTACAGAAGAGAATAATATTTAAGAGCCTGTGATCATAGATGATGTCATAAATCATATATGTTACATAGAGATGTAGTGCCTGGATGAATTCTCTCTCTTTCAATATAAATCTAAATGCTCTGCATGAAATGTGTGGTTTAAGTATCCAGAATACCAAGTTTCTACACACACAACATATCAGGAATTATAGAGAGGCAAATTTTCCCCTTTCCGAACCAAGACATCTGCAAGCTGCCAGTGCTACAGCTTCCCTCTCCCAGCCTTTCTATTCCTGTGATGAGACTGCCTGAGCTCTGCCCACAGAGAGCCCAGGATCCATGCAGAATGAATTTTTCCCCTTCATTTTCCTCTAGAAGGGGCCTCTCCATTCTGTGCCCCAGTGCTCAGTCCCAGAGCTGCAGGCTGCTGCCTGGAAGTTGTGAAAACAGACAGCTTAGGGGCATTGTACACTCCTGAAACCTGAGCGTGCTCCTCAGTGTCATTACTCATCCAGGCAGCTTTTCTTTCCCCAGCCCTGTCGAACTTTCCTCCCTGAATCCTCAAGTGCTTCAAGGGCTGGAGAGCTGCCAGCCACCAGCTGCACAAGATCTTAAAGAAACCCAGACCCATTTTCATCATTTAGGAGAGCAAACAAATATATTTTTAAAAGAGCAAATTGAGCAGATTCAAAATAGAAGGGGGAAGTCCTGTGTCTCATTTCCCCTCCTCATTTCCCCTCCCTTATTTCCCCATTTCGCTGCATCCTTTGTTTTCATCCCCATAAGAAAAGGGAAGTATTTAGAAACCAATATGAAAATATAAGCAGAAAAATCAAGAAGATTTTGTGACATCAGGGAACTCAGAAGGGACAGTGATCCCTGCAAACCCAAGCACAGCTCAGCAGGGAACAGTGCAGCATGATGGAGCAAAGGGAGGGGTTTTGCTTCCTTAGCACCAGGGATCTGAAATTATCTAGAGGAAGTGGAATTTGGTTCTCCTTGGGGACAAGAAGCAGCACTTTTTGCAAGCTGCAAAATGAAATTATGGTTCATGTCCTAAGTTCCCAATTCCTGGGAAGAACAGCCCTATTCACGTTGTTACGAGGTTGAAAAGAGCAGAGAAGAAAAAGAACAAAGCAGAGAGATCTGTCACTGCAGCCTTCCCAGCCTCCCTTCCTTGCCAGCATTTTCTTTAGGGGAATGCAAGAGGGTACCTGAGCTTGTCTGCAATGAAGATCACCCTCCTTTCCAGCAGCAAGGAGGCAAAGACTCTGCTCAGGTGCCGCACGCTCAGGGAGGTGAACAAGGACTCAAAATCAACGTGCTCCAGCCTGGAGTCGAGGGGCCGCCGCAGCTCGATGACCTGGGGGGGACAAAAGGAACACAGCTGAGCTCCTGGTGCCACCCAGAGCGTGCCAAGCAAGGACCCAGCAGGTATTTTCAGAGCCAGCAGCCCTTACTGACTGCTGGTGAGCACCACAGAGCAGTAAGTCCTCAACCACAGTCCTTCCAAAGGCCTCCCATAAATCCTTCTTCCAGATGAAGAGAATCCAGAGTCCACTCCAATAGGCACAGCATGAGATCAACCACAAGTTCTTCCCACTGGACTGAGGACAGCGAGCTCTTCATAAGGAGGAAAACTAGTTTGTGTCCAGCTAGGAGTGGTTTTCAGGCTTTCTGGTATTCAGGCAGCAGATTGTCATGGAGCCTTTCAAATCTACACTCTGACTTTTACAGTTAGGATTTATTTATTTTTTACTGCAAGAATCTGGATGCCTAACCTCCTGACCATAAATTTTTTATATCAGTTACAGACAAGAGCAGCCTGTGGGTATTTTTCTTTGTTCATATCTACTTAAATAATGCCTGTCATAGCACCTTAGCACTTCATACTCCTTATCTTAGACAGATGCTTATCTAAATTGTTTTTGAAAGCCTCCAACACCACACATTTCATAAATCCCACAAGAAAATTACTCTAGTTCTGAACTACCCTCACCAACACCAAGCCTGCAGCTGAAACATGTCAGTGGCAAATTACTTCAATTACTTGTTGTCTTACTCTCAGTACACACTGAGAGCAACTGGTCACATTCCTCTCTGCAGGAAACTTCTTGTGTATTGAAAGGTTATCACGTGTCTTCCTTTGTCTTTTGTTTTCTATATTAAGTAAACAATTTTCTCAAGCTTTGCCTGTACTTTCTAGACCACTTAGTAAACAGAACTATCCTTCTGGGGCTTTCTCCTAGTGGGTGCATGTTTTGGAAAACAATACTCCAAAGAAAATACCATCAACACTGGAAAGCAGAAAATTTGCTTTCCTTTATTATTCATCCCTTCACTTGCTTTCACAATGAAGGATTTTGTCTCAATAATACCACACTGTTACTTTTGCTCACTTTATGGCCCATTGTACCACCAGATCCTTCTCTGAAGTACCGTTGCTCAGTCAGTTATTTTTCATGTTGTATTGGACTACTCCTTTCTTCCTCTCAGCATTTTGCTCTTGTCCATATTGAATTTCCCATCAGATTTTCCATTTACAGAATCACAGAATCATATAATCATTTAGACTGGAAAAGATCTCTAAGATCATTAAGTCCAGCTGATCACCACCATGACAACTAGACCACAGTGCCACATCCAGTCATTTCTTGAACACTTGAACATGTTTCTTGAATTCAGGGGAGTGGGGCACTTTGACTTTTAATCCCTTACTCTCCAAAGTGCCTGCCCCCATCCCAGTGCTGTACTGTGTAAATGTGGAGTTTATGCCATCAGTCTGATAATTAATGAACAGAATCCCAGACACAAACCAGCCACAACATTCTCACAGCACACCACTGGGACTTTGCTCCTCCAGCACATATTTTTAACCAGCTTTGCATGTTCTCTGCAGTAATGTCATTTAGTTGGGACTGTTTCCAGTTGGGTTAAGGAGAATGTCATCATGTAGTGCTCTGCTGAAAGCCTGCAGACACAAGTTTATCAACTTGCTCTCCTTCCTCCCTCTCACATTCAAAGCATACCAGGCCCTGCACCAAGTATGGCCAAAACTACCTTCAATTTGTCTCCCTCCATCCCCCCACAGCCCTTCAATGCCATGCCCTAAAGCTCTGTACTCTTAAAACCCTCCTGCTGTCCTCACACCACATTGTGTGAGATGCAACACAGATCCTCACCTCCACACTGTGAAAATGCCATTCTCAAAGGCTGCAACATTACCCTGGTGTGGTTTCAAGGATTTTCTGACCTGATCCACACAAACAGAGGTTCTGTATTAAGGGTGCTGGAGCACATTGTTCGAACCTGACATTAGGAAGTTAAGTGTGGTGTCCTTGAGCAGATCCAAGGTCATATGCTGCTGTCTGTGCCTCCTGGCCTCAAGGCCAATGTCCTGGTTCCTTTTGCTATATTAGGCTGTGTGCTTACATTCATTTTTACCATAGGATTTCCATTTTGATTCTGAGTCACTGAAGTCTCCATACCATCCCCTCTGGTGCCCTGTTTTACCCCCCAGCTTCCCCCCACAGCTGACAGATCATCTGTACTTGAAGATCCCCAGTGCTATGCCATGGCCCCAACTTTCAGTTGCTAGTCCTGCACCATTTGCTGGCCTGTCTCCCTTTCTCTAGGAAGTGTCTTTACCTCTGTTCCTGAGCCTGGCAAGAAGTTCTTGACTGTAATGGTCCTGCCCAGAGCTGGGAAAGGTGCCTCCATGACACTCCTCATGAGAGGCTGCACCAGGGCTGGAGAAATGCCCCGTCTCTTCTCAACCTCATCCAAAATCTGAAATAAAGGCATGAAGACACAAAAACATGCAAATCAGGAGGAGGGAGATAACACCAGGAATGAAGTGCACCAACATATATCTATGTCCTCTCCTTAATCCAGTATTGACAAGGAGCTGTGTATCACAAGAAAGAAGGCAAAAGGTGCAACTGAAGACCCTGGAGTTCTTTTATCAGAAGAAACATAACTCCAGTGAAAGCTGAAAATTTGCAAACTCCCCACTACACATTTTAACCTCTCTTGCATTCTGGAAGTTGTGCTGAAGGAAGTAGGCAAGAGCTGACAATCTAGTTTTCCTATTAACTGTGCTTTTGCTAGGTTCTGGAATTAGCATGTGGTTGCCTCACCAAATCTTTCAGATCCTTTCTTCAGCTATCAGCTTCCCTGATCCCCATTCATTCACGTGCTGGCTTCACTCTCAGGTCCCTCTTCACCTACAGCACAAATTCCCTCTCTTTCTCCCCCCTCACCTTAGAGAAGAGATTGAAGCATCCAAGGCGACTCACAATGCAGTAAACTTCTGGAAGACGCTTCCCTTTTCCACTGGGCTTTCAAGACAAACACAAACACACACACACACAAAAACCAAGGAAATGTCAGAGTTATAACTACTGCAAAGATAGAGTGACTGGTCTCTTAGTTGTCCATCTCACTGGCTGGCTCAGAAACTGGCAGGCATTTGACAGTATGGTGATGATGACAGCCTGGCTCAACCCTGGTACACCAGAAAGGGAGGAGAAATGGGCACATCCATAGTGTGGTCCCAGCTTACCTAAATCAAATGACAAAGGCAGAGATCTGATCTGATCTACAGAGACGACTCTGAACCTACAGGACCAGCACAGGTTTAGACAACTGTTTAATAGGTATCCAAACCTAAAGAGGATAAACCCTGTCTTCAGCTTCAGGGGTGAAACAACAGTCCATGGCCATGCTAAAGTGCTGGTGCAAGGAAAATGCAAGAGAGTTATGTCTGGAGTGGAGGATGGGACATAGAGAGGGACTTTGGCACTGAACAGAAGAGAGCAAATCTGCTCTGTTGCCGCTCTTTTCATTCCACACTGAAAGAGAAGAGCAGCAGCCTTCCACTTTCCAGAATGGGTGCCAGTAACACCAACCCCACAGAAGGCTGCACCACTAGGAAAAGGAAAAGACTCAGGGATAATTACCAGCAGCCTCCTACAATACCCAAATCGCCTGCTTCCATCTTCCCCCGTCAGGACAAATGAGAATGTCTCACTGCAGAAAGAGAAACCAGAAGGACAAGATACCCATCAGCCTCATTACCAGTCCCAGACATACAAATCCAATAAACCCCCACAATTTCTGAATTTCCTATACATCCCTCTCAGAGTTCTGCCCAATCTTCTATGGTAACAGCTCTTGCATTTAATTAGCTTGATACAGAAATCTGTTTCTCATGAGTCAGGATACAAAGTACAGTACTTACCTGGCAAATTGATGGATGGGGGCCCAGTCCTTTGCATCAGGGAAGCAAAACTGGGGAATAGCTTTCAACTGATCTTCTGCCTCACGCATGAATTTGAACGAGCGCTCAAGCTAGCAGAACAGAGAGAAGGAATGTTTCCAATTAGTCATGTGGGGATGGAATGACTTCAAATATTTTTCCTGTGACAAATGAAGAGGTGATGACAGAGGCTAAGCTTCTGCCTGGAAGATATTAAAATTTCTGTGATTTTGGCTCACCTAATCTTTAGATATCTCAAGGTAACTCTGTGCCCCCAATTCCACTAAGGCCTGTGTCTGCAGCACCTGCCTCTGCTATATTGTGCCTCTAATCTGGGACACACCTTCCAGCAAGGGGAAAGAGAACTGAAGTCTGAGGGGAGCTCTGGTCATATCCCATTTACAAACACTCTGTCACACTGGCTCTGTGTTTCTCCCATTCCTCCTTCCCCATTTTGAGCTAAGCTATCACTGAAAGCTGCTCCTTCTCTTTCAGAACATGTATCTTCTCCCAGCCATCAGTTATCTTTAGAGGAAAGGGTGAGAAAGGGAATAGCTACATAAAGTCATAGCCAAGGGCAGCAAAAGATCTAAATCAGCTGTTCTTCCAGGAGCGAGCAATACCATGACAATTCTCAGGCAGTGACTGAAGCCCTCCCACCATCTTCAGTGTCCCTCAATGCTGACACAGCAGAGGGTCACTGACACAACACGTGCTCAACAGAGAAGCTGCAGCTCCTCCAGCGATCCAAGTGCCGCACGCAACCCGAGACAGACCTTCAGTGGGAACTGCTGGGTGACCTCAGGGATGTAGGCAGCCCCAGCCTGCTTCTTGTGCAGCGACACTACGACAAAGTACTCGAAGAGCTGCCTCTCCTGGTACTCGATCAGGTCCCGCTCCAGGGTCTGGTAACGCGGCGCTTGCTTCAGCCGCGACTTCACGTGCACCAGGCGCTGGCTGTGAGCTGCAGGAACACACAGAGAGCCTGGCTTGCTCTGGCTCTGCACGGACTGAGGGATGAACCTGAAATCACCTCACTGCACTGGCTTTCTCAGTGGAAAGCTTCTTTTGGAAGCTGCACTATAAATATTGACAGAGATGGCCCATAATATCGTGCCATCACCCTGAAGAACTTTGGCAGCAGAAGGATTTCATGGATAGCTTTTACAGCCCAAGCTGAGATCCATGTAGGACATGATGCAACAGATAATGTCCAGCCACTCATCCTAGCACTCATTTATGCACTTTTCAAAGCCAGCACACTGAGGTGATTGACCACCTTTGTCCAGAGGAGGCTGTGGGCAGCAATCCCCAGGGTTTTACGAGACCAGCACCTGGGTCAGGCCAGGGCTGTGCTGTCTGAGTAATGCTGGGGACTCCCAGCTCCAGCACACAGGCTGGGCTGTAGGCCAGCAACAGAAAACATAAGAAAAGAGGTGCCAGTGAAAAATGCTGGCTCATGCCAGTTCTTCCTGTGCCTAAATTTAATCTCTCAGTGCCATGCATCTACAAGTTCACCAAGACAATGGGAAAATAAGCAAGCTGTAGCTGCAACACACACATGAGCCATGGGACAATAAACATTCCAGCATGGAAAGTAATGAAAAGTTGCCTGCTGAGAAGAGACCAGATGAAATTCCCTGAGACCACCCCCTGCTTCATTTTACAGTTGCATCCCAAATTAAATCTCCATGATGTCTCCCTTATCCCTGCTACAAAAGAAAGAAAGAATTAACTACAAGTAGAGACTCCAGCACATTCTCACAGCTTTGCTTTTTGGGAAGGTGGGTGGCAATGCAACTTGTTGATGGAAACAACCACCGCAGAGATGCTATAGGAACTCCAATTCATAAGAAATCTACTTGGGAGACAGGACTTCCTGAGAGATGGGATATACTTGTTCATCTTTTGTCCAGTAAAGTTGTGCCACTCACGGACTATTCCAGACAATGAAATTTAAGGCAATCTTGAGGTGCCTCTCAAATCAGAAAGTGTAACAAACCCTGAGCAGTTAAGGCCCTGGAAAGATGGCTTAGAGTTCTTTTTCTTGTCACCTACTATGTTATTTGCTCTAGGGCTGTAAAGCTTTCAGAAGTGCTTTCTGTTGCATCAGGGATTTAAAAGGAGCAGTGTCACAGCAATGCTGAGTGCTTCTGAAAAGCTTGCTTAAGATCTGCACTGTTTATATTCTAAAGATACCAGAATTTTACTGCTGTCATCATGGCAGAGTTTGTCTTTCAAGATTTTTCCTTTCTGAGGGTCACCACTTCCAGCTCTGCCATCCAACCTCATGATTTACTGTGTCTCAGATTATGTACAGTGACTTGCATGCAGAGGCACCTGGCTGGTGTGGTTGATGTGTTACACAAAATGTACAAAGTCCCAAATACAAGAGACTTACTAAATCATCTCACTTCCTATTTAAAAATAGGGAAGTCAACAGTTCAACAAGGCATAAAGCAGAATAAAGCTGTAGTTAGAGCAAACAGCAAGTGCCAGAGCTCCTGTTCACACTTATGCAGACTTGCATAGTCACTTAGGCCCAGGTCTGGATCTGGATATTGTCCAGAGCCCAGTGCTGTTGGATTTGAGGTGACTTCATATGATCTCCATCATCCTCTCTCCAGGGAGTTCTGAGCTGCAGTTACAGAGAAACACAGGATGATGCACATGATTCACTATGGCAACCAGCAGCAGGCAAGAGTTCAAGTCTTCCTGGCCACATCTACACTGCCTGTCTCAGCTAAATGTGAACATGCTCTGTATTTTCACAACATTTCAGGAGGGCTGTGAATATAATTTCTGCACCATCCAGGTGCAAACCCTCTCTCCTGTCTCCAGCCTAGCCTTAGAACCTGTCAAAAGGTAGGCACTGGCAGCAATTTTCAGCTTGCTCTTGCTAACATAGCAATACAGATAAAAGATTTCAATGCAGATGAAAGCAAGAGCATACAGTAGTTCTTGGGTGGGAAGCTGTGCTCACAAGAGGGAATTCAGCCTGAGCTTTCACTTCTAAATCCTGCAGGAGGGTGAGAATGAGCACTCCCACTCACAATGCATGGTGGCTGACACAGCTCATTGCCTGTCTTTTCAGCTTGGAACTGAACTGACCTGCTATCCAGATCTGATGTGCATGTGAGTCAGGAAACTTTGGAATGTGAGGGAGTTTCCATCTTGCATTCTAACTCTGCCAGGATTTTAAATGTGCCCCACAAATTCCCAAAAGACAGCAACATCCCCAGAATGTGCAGGGGCTAATTACCAGTACAAGGTTTCAGGAGAGTATTTTGGAGACCAGTACACCAAATAATCCTACAAGAGTGAAGAAAGAAATGTAGTGCTTTATCCCAAACCAGCCAGTTCAGGAGAGTTTAACCAGCAATAAATCACATAGTGCCACTCTGTTTTCCTAGCTAGGCAGTCTGGCTGGTGGCTTTTCTCCCACAATAAGCATGTGCTGAGGTGTCTGGACATCCAGTGCCATGCAACACTGCTTCTGCCAGTCTGGTCACACATTTCGGACTCTGCAATTAGAGAAATCTCACTGTATTTCCTCAGTGTCCAATACTCCTCTTGGAAAGTCAGGCAACAAGGAGCTTTGATGGGAGCTGGAAGAGATGTTTGGTTTGGGCTCCTGTAGCCCTCTGCCCATGGATTTTCTCCTGCAGCGTTGAGATCTCCATGTTCTCCTGTGTTCCATGCAGAAACAAGGTCCTTCTCCAAAGGTAGGACACAGAGGAGAGATCCTGTCCTAGGAGCTCAGAGCAGAGTTCATCAGGAGCCATTTGCTCTCTCCACACATTTGCCTTACCTTTCAGCTTCTCTTCAGTGTCACTGTCTGATTCACTGTTTTCATCTGTAACTAGGAAAAAAAAAAAAGAAAGTAAGGGGAAGATGAATTAAGGAAAGTCTATTTATAGCCGTGCATTTCTTATCACTGGCATGAGAAAGCTGGGACTGGCAACTTCAGGGGGAAGCAGTTTAGGTTCCAAGGGTCTTGTTCTTTCAAGGGTGCACATACCCACACATATTCAGCTTACCAGCTCTGGTATCTTCCCATTCATTCAGGGATAAAACACCCAAACCAACATCAAAATCAATTTTGCACAGCCAGAAGAGTTGCACAAAGAATAAAATGCCAGAACAGTATTTTATTCAAATCTGTATAAGCACAACACTAAGGTAAAATACTCATTAATATGCAGTAATTTCTGGGACATGGGATAAAACCAAGAAAAGAAAGAAACAAACAAAAAAAATTGTCAGGCTGAATCAGATTCAAGGTCTATATTGTCCAATGATCTATTTCTCTGAATGATGCTATAGGCAGGGGTACAAAAAGTCTGGGATGCTTTCCCTGAAAGTTCATATAAACATTCTCTTCCACCCTGTGGCTGTCTATGCTTTATGAAATAGGATAAACAGTAACAAATAATTGTGGGAAACAAATAGAGGTGGTCACCTTCTGCTGGATATTAAAGTGTTTTGGAAAAACATCCTGTGTTGGAAAGACATAATCTTAATTTTTATTGAGATGAGATGCTTAAAAGCAATTTCTCTGAAGTGTCTGAATGCTTTGGGCAAGTTGTTAATTGACAGTGGGAGGCTGAAAGTCTCAATCCTGCTATGATGGAGATGGTCTTACAGTCAATTGCAGAAACCCGGATTCCCAACTGAGGCTATTTGTTTATTGGGATGGTGAAAGAACCAGGGCTGTTCCAAAATCTCCTGTCTTCCATTGGACAGTTCACTGAAGTGACACATTCCCACAAAATATTTTGAACTCAACAAATCAGAGTTTTTGGACAGAACATTCCTCTCCATAGCTTCCAGCATGTTCCAGAAATAAACATCAAAAAGAGGGGACATGTTTGGGGTGACCTATAAGGTTATCATGCAAAGCCATGGACTGAAAATGAAGCAAGAAAAACAGAAAACTTCCATTTTAACCAAAGGGCAGAGGAACAGCCCTTATCTTACAAAAAAAAAAAAAAAAAAGGGGGAAAAGTGGAAATCCCAACTCAACCTTAGTCTGGACTGGATGAAGCGCTAGAAAGGGTCACATAAACCACTAAGGCAGTCTAAAGTCCAGAGCAGGTCCTCAGAAAGTCTTAGAGGAATGATGATGTGAAGCTCCTTTACCTTTCCCTGAATTGCTCTCTGTAGACTGTGACAGTCTCTTGACACGTTTCTTTCCCCTCCGTGCCTCGTAAATGGCATTGATTTTCAACACCAGCTGCTCAGCAAACACACAAACAAACAAGGTTAACTTCTTCCCCAGGCAAGAAACTGAGTTAGAATTTTATGCAAAGTGCTCTTTATCCCAACCTTGGCCATAGTGAAACTGTTCCCTTGATGGTGCAGGAGGCACAATTCCCAGGATCTATGCTGTGCTGCCCATGCTCACTCTGGTACAGCAGAGCCCAGGGGAACAAACCCTGCTGAAAGGCCACACCTGAATGCACTTCCACACTGTGCAGCTGTATCAGCTACACAGAGTCCACCTCTCCATACTCCATGGCAGCACCAGAGGGTCCCTTGGCAACCTGTGCTGGTCTGCAGGGTTGGAAGCAGAAAACTGGCTGGAGGATGACTGAAGAAATTGAGAAGGATGGAGGCCAGTGATACTGAAATATTTTACACCAGTGGTTTCCTTTGCAAATCCTGTAACCCCTGTGCTCCCAGCTGGTCAAGAGAGAGGATGTATCAGTGTTGGGCAGTGCTGGGTTCAGTGGCTCATTCAGTGCCTCTGGTCTCCCTGTCCATTCCTGAAGGGGAGGGGAATTGCAGCAGAGCCATGCCAGGCTTCCTGCCTGAGCAGACCTGCCTCCTTCTCAAGGTGCCAGGCAGGAGCAGTGGGATATGGCCACAGCATTCAGATTTATTCCATAAATAATTGGAATAAAGTCAGATTCCAGATTTACATCCACACATGTCTTGTGAGCTCAAGGTAAGACAGGCCCACCACCTACTTGGTCAGGCAACTTTGAACACAAATACAGAAGTGGGAGGCAGGATGCTCTGATGTGGAAGTGCAGCCTTCACCCAGATGCCCAGCTCAAGCCTCAGGTGATGCTGCCCTTGACAAGCAAACCTCAGTTCTGACCTGGCTCTGCAAGACTGCTCAGTGGCACTGTGGGGTAAACAAACACTTGGAATCCTCTCTTCAATTGACATAAAAGTATGTGTGAACACACAGACAGAGCTCAAGCCCATGCACAGATGTGAAGACATACTGGGAAAGAAGCCCTAAATATTTGCAGTCTTTGGCTCATTCCTGAAAGGCTGAGGCACACAGAGGGGGCATTCAAAAATCAGATATGCAAACATGAACACAGATCTGGCAACCAGGAAACAAAGAAGATACACAAACACATCCCTTTTTCCCCAAATGCAAACTGTGGGTTTGGAAAAAAATCACCACAGACTGTCCCTGGTAGCCTCTGCTTGTCCTGCAAAGACCGGGATAAGCAACTGTGTTTTTATAACTGTGTTTTTGAAACATTCAATAGATAGACTGCTGCCAAACCTCATTTGGATTGAATACACATCCTGCCAGATCTGAAAGAAAATAAAATTTAAATGGAGTAATGCTGTATCCAAGTAAGAAATAGGAAGTGTTGCTGCCGAAAATGCTCATAACTGCAGAGAAGTCCTTTTTTCACCCAATTGTCATTATGTTCGTTGCTCACCTCAGTCACACCTTAAATTATAAACAGCCAGTGCATCAATCAGAACAAGCAAAGAACAATAGATTTCCAGGAGGAAACAAACACACAACACACAGACAATTTCTGACTGTCCCATCCAGGAAGCACAGAAGGAAGTACGATGGGGTACATCTTCTGCAAAATATGAACTGCTTCTTTCCTCTCTGACATACTTCAATTTCTATCCCAAAATTACAATGCTTTTTTTTTTTCTTATTATGAAACCTCAGATGGAAAAATAACTTCTTTGAAAGGTGCAGACATGTTTGTGTGTCTTCTCCTTCAGGCAGAAAGGGGGTTAAGCAAAAGTCAAGTCAACAGCCGGGACAGCAGCTACCTTGCAGAAATGCCACACACTGGAAACTAAAGAAAACCTGGTCTCATACTCACATTCCTGCCTGGAAGAAGCCAAACAAAAAAGCCAAAGCCCTAAACTTACCTTGGGAATCTTCCTTCTCCTCTTGCCATTCTGAGAGTCTCCCAAGGAGAAGAAGGTGTCATCTGGACTGCTGGGGGTTGAGGGAGGGCTGACCTTGGATGGTGAGCCAGTCCCATCCCGGCTCAGTTTCCGTATGTCCGGCAGTTTGAAACTCCGCCGCTCCGAGTTTTGCCGGAAAAACGTGGGTTTGGAAAGCAACTGGAAATGGAGGAGAAGGAATCAATGACCACAGAACCTCATGGGTCTTTACTCCATTGCTTACACTTCATATCAGTAAATCCAGCCACAGCACTCAGTTGTCAAAACAGCCTGAGAGTGCCCACAGATTTGTGCACATGCAAGAAACCATGCAGCTGCCAGGCTACATCTTGGCCAGCAATTTAACCAGCCCAATTCATTCCAGAACAGAACACAAGCTCAGGGGTTGGCCAAGACGGTCTTGCTCCAGTGTGGAAGAAAATCTCCCAGGATTTGGGTAATCCAGAGGCTGGGCTTGTAAACAGGACAAGACTAACCAACCAACCACAGGCATTTGGGATAAGGAGCAGCTAGCCAGGAGGGACAGAGAAACAGTGAGAGCAGGCAAAAAGCACTGTCAGTATGGCTGCCTTTGACAGGAGCCAGAATCAGATAGTTCAAAGGGTACAAGAGATGTTGTTAGACAATTATGGAGACTGATTTCCTCCTAAACTCATTAGCAAGTTTGGTGGGAGTACAACAGAAGATGTTTAAGTAGCAGAGTGAAGTCCCTAAAGTCTCTGACCAAAAATAGAAGTAGGAAGCTAAGCTCCAGATAAAGAAGGGGCAAACTACTTTTCACCAGAAAGATGCTCAATAACAACACTTTTTATCTTCTCCTACAGAATTCCCCAGTAGTTCTGACAAGGTAAATTGCACCTTTTGTGGGAAGAGTATCTGCACTGCCAGAGGATGTATCTGGCTCTAAGAAGTGTGGGAGAGAGTTATCCAGCCTAATTCTGAACAATTCATAGCAGCACTGTGCCTGTAGCTGAGGCAGCACCACAATCTGATTCCACCAGCAGACACACTCAGCAGTTATTAGTCACACCAATTAATCCATTCAAGTTAGCTCAGGTGTCTCTGGATTTGGCAGAAGATGCTCAGGTCACAAAAATATTTGCCACCTACAGAGAAGTCATGTAAAAATGAGGCTGTAAGGAGTCTTTGCACTGAAGAATCCCATTCTGCAGCAGGGATATGAGCTGCTACATCTATAGTAGTCCTGAAAGTCTGTCCAGAGCCATTCCCCATCACTGCAGCCTGGCCAGGCTCTCCGCAGGATGAATGCTGCAGCTGCAAACCCATCAGCTGCCAAGAGAGCTGCAGCATTTCTTTTCTGACTGATGCAGATCAGGGCTTTTAGACACCAAAGCACAGCAGAGTAACACAATGACTCCTGTTCAGCTCTCCTGCTGGAACAGTATCTCTGGTGAAAGGCATTCCTGTGCAGCACTGCAGCCCCCTTTCCACAGCACATGTGGGAAATCTGGGTGCATGGGTGACTGCAAATCTCTGAGGGAGATCAGCCTCATCCCAACACTGACACACGTGGCCTCTTGCTGCTCTAGACCTATCTAGCAACAAGGAGAATGGATTGGGAACCACAGAACAATTTTCACTGAATTATCCAAAGACACCTTAGTTGCTGATTAAGCTGGTTGGAAAAGAGCAGCATGTCAAGGAACGCTGCACATAAAACTTCTGAAAATGTTGGATAACAGCTCTAATCATAGGTGTTACTTGGAAAGCATGAGAAAACCCTTTGGCCAGGAAAGCTGTGTTTAGATCCCTGCTATCCACTCTGGACCCATTTATTGCCAAGATGACTTTGGCTGTCATCCCTGCTATCCTAGCTTGGATTATCTAAACTGGCAACATGAATCAACCAAAGCAGCTTGGGAGGCTGAGAGAGCAGGGCTGCCCTTGGTAAACCCTGAGCTCTGAGCAGGAGGTGCCAATCAAAGCTTTACCTCTTCTTTTGCTTCCATGGACAAGGAGGAAAAAGGCCGCAAGCTGTGAGCTGGGCTGTGCTGGGGACACTCTTCTAGCACTAGCTCTCCACCCAGGGGACTGGCACTGCCTTACTTACCAGCAAATTGTCTCATGTAGAGAGCAAAAAAGGCTCCTGGGGGGTGGGGGGTGTGCTGCAGAGGCACCTGGGCTCCAGCATGGGCAGACTGCACTGCCCAGGACACTGAGACAAGGCTACTGCAGGCCTTGATTACCCACATACTTCCATGCCCTCTTTGAGGGGAGGAAGGTCTTCCCACACCACCAGGGAAGGCAATCCTGGAGTGAAAAAAAAGTGAAAACAAACAAACTATTTATGTAAGGGAATGCTGGTTTGTTTTTTTACCTCCCTGAAGGGCAGTAAATCCCCTCTTATCACACTGTACTCTGAGGCAAAAGACATAAAGGAAAAATCCCTAACATGAAGAAGGTGTCCGCTTTTTCCACACAGGACCTGGATTTCACTCAAAAACTTTCTGGAGCAGAAGAGGTGGCCACTTGAATCCAAGTACCTTTGTGGGAGTCCCTGGTACAGAAGAGGTGGGGGATGCTGGGAAGGTCAGGACACATTTCTTCCCCAAACAGCGGCTGTTGGTCTCGATGTCTTCATAAGGGTTTTCCTTTGAGGGTGGATCTGTAGCAAAAAGCCAAAAGCAAAAGATTCTAAGGTTGCAAAAAATCTCTGAGGTTTGCCATAAAAATCCGTTTAGGGATCCCCTGATCTTCTCCCACCTCCCACATCAGACATAAAGACCTGTTCTCAAGCATTCCTGCAATTGCTTCATTCTCTCCATAGCCCTGGAAGTCCAGCTGCTTGCTGGGCAGTGTCCAAACCCTGACACAGACAAATGCAGCCATAGAAACATATCACAGATATTACAGATGGAAAAGACCCTGCAAACCCTCAAGTTCATTTTCCTGCATCCAAAAGAGCTGTGATGTCCTCATGCATATTAGTTCATAACTACATTTCCTTCTTTCCAGTCCCCTGCTTGGAGTTCCTCAATGAAACTGTGAGCTGAAGCTATGCATGAAGGTCCTCTCTCTGTTTAAGCCCCACATTTAGGGGATGACATCTGGTCACCCCTTACTTGGGGTTGAAGCGATGCCTTGCTCTTGGGCTGACTGCAGGAAGATTTAATCCACACTCTGGACATGGATATCTATCACACAATCCAAGATTTCAAACATGTCTACCTATCATGGAGACCTCAATCTCACATGCTGTACTTTAGAAAGAAGGAAGGATTAAGCCACTCAAAGTCAGGATGCTCCTCCCCTGGAGAAGGATGGGGGGAGGGCATGTGGCACACAGCCCACACCTCTGAAGTAGATGTAGATTCCTTTCTTCCCAGTAATTCTGGAGATGAGGCACACAACTAATTTGAGTTTTGAACACCCAAAATGATATGTAATGAACTTCTTATATCCCACTCTTCAGCAGTACTAGGGAATGTAAACCTAAGTGTGTTCACAAAGAGCACAACTCTGACAAAGCAGGTTGTGACATCTCTACCCAAGCAGCTAAGAAACCACTGACAAAGGCTTAGCCCAAGCATCTGCACAGGGAAATTATATGTTATGAGCCTTGTCTCTTCACTGCCCTCATTTCACATCCCAGTGGGCAGCTGGGACTTGAAGCAACTGCCTTCCTCTTACTGTCACATAATGTTGGCTCAGAGTAAAGACTGGAAGCCAGGGGTGCTGCACGCTGCTGCAGCAGGACCAGTAATAGCTGTGGGATCTGTTTGACTGGTGCACTCCCACCTGCCTGCCCAGCTGGGGCAGGAGTGCAGCTGAACTCTTCAGACAAGGACAGAAACCCAAGTCTTTCCTAGCACTGTCCTCTCCAGTAGCTGGTGGCACCCAGTGCTCCAGCAGGGAACCCAAATTCACCATGCAGAAGGCAAGAGGGTGTGACACCAGCAAGGCAAGCCTGCACTCACACTTGGTCAGCAAACATTCTCCTGTCCCTGAAACTGGCTCCACTTTCTCATTTCAATGGCCTCTTTCAGTATTGAAAATGTACTTCAGCTGTCATGCAAATGGGGAGATTGGAGAAAAAAAGAACAAGCTTGGATTCTGCTGCTTGTCCCATCCTCAAGACAAGTCCAATTAGCTTCAGCCTAGAAGAAAGAACACAATTTCCCTCTTTTTTACAAATAAACCTTGTTATCCATCAGCCACCTTCCAATATTCCAGGGAAGCAATGGTGAACAGGGGAAAAGAGGGTGCATGAAGGAAATCTATGTGACTTGCTGGGAATTGGAACAACCATCCCAGCAGCAGCTGAACTCCCCCTAAGTCACACATATGAGTGTGTGTATGTATGTGCTTGCACGTCCTGATGGGCACATGTGATTGTCTGTGGGCAGCAGCAGTGTCCTGTGGCTGAAGTCTTGCTTCCCCCTCCACTGGTGAGGTTTTCACATGATGTTTGTCTTGTGGATTAAACTTGTCTGTGAAAAACAAAACTGCAGCTTTTTGAGTTGTCCCTATCCACCCCTTTTCCCAAGCTTCCATGGTAACACCACCAGGATTGCAGGAACCATCTGACTCCAGGCAAGGCTTTAACATGCAGCAAGAAAACAAAAAACAAACATGCTCTATTAGCCGACAATTACCTATAACTTTGTTTTCTTCTAATCTTTGCAAGTAAAAGCTGGAGGGGAGAGGAACTTCAGGCTGATATTTGAGTTCCCTGCACACTTGGGACATGGGGGTGTGCTTGTGTTTGAATAGATGGATTTGCCTTCACAGCCACTCTGTAATGCTATCCATGTTATTCCAGCTGACAAGGTGACCCTTACTCAGTGGTTTCTGAGACCTCCCATCATGCCCCAACACAAAACCCCACAGCAGCTGCTTAGACACTCCCTGTTCCTTTGGCCCCCCAAGAGAAGAGAAGAAAAAAAGCAAACACAAGGCTCTTAGCTCCACAAATGAGGCCAAAAGCTTAAAAAATGTCAGAAAGGATGGATTAGAATGGCCTTGTCTGCCATTAGCCTCAAAGGAACACGATTCCTTTCAGAGTCCTTCCTCACTAAGTATGATCAGATTTTATTCATATCAAAATAATAATGCCTGGCCTGCTCCTGAGAAAGTGCAGCTCCTCCTATGCCCAACAACCACAGAGCACCTTTGTAGGATTACAGCAGCATGGCAAGAGCTGATGCAGCTATTCCCTTCCTAATCTGCTGACCTCGGCCAAGAGATTTGTACAGCACCAGCCTACAGCTACTAAAACTCATTAAAGCTTTTTCAAGGGGGACACTTCTATGTTCCATCAAAGGCCACATAACTCACAATATTAAAAAAACACTATATAAATGGAGAGGGTTACAGGAAATAGTCTTTAAAATGGCATTGATCTGACACTGAAGTTAGAGAACTAAATAAAACTCAATTTCAAAGAGCGTGGGACCCAGTTTCTTAATTGCAATGGTACCTGAAGCCATACACAGTCCTATTCCTGAGCTGTGGAATTGAATTCAAGGCTGTGTTTTCAGACTGCTCGCATTATCTCAGCAGTGTCAAAATCACCACAATGGACAGATCAGAGCTGTGAGAACTAATCCACAGGACAAAAGGAAGGCAGAGAAGATATGCCAGCAAAAAATAAAAGCTGCTTCCCATATGCCTCAGGTTTATCTTTGAAGCTGATGAGCTTTGAAGTCCCCTGTCCATTTTTCTTATTACTTGCCAATAATATGCGCAAAATGGGTCCTGGTTTACATTTGGATATAAACACACTTTATTCAGCACCTCTGCTGAATGCTTGTTGACCAGGAGTCCCTGCTGCTCAGGACTGGCAGGCAGCACCCTCCCCTGTGCAGGGTTCCTACCCAGGATGTCTTCATAGACGTTCTCCTCAGATAAAGTGCGTGTGAGGGCCAGCTTGGTCTGCGCGTACCAATCCACCCGGCCGTGCTCGGATGAGGACTGCAGCAAGTCTTCAAACTCATAGGATTTCCTGCACCATGGAGGGGGGGAGGAGGGGCAGAGAGGAGAGTGATGCAGTTAACCAGCATTTATAACCAAATTACAGGTAATTCACTTCTCCAAAGTGAGACACAGCTGGCAAAATAAATCGCTGAGAACGTTTGGCTGCGTCATCCCAAACAAAGCATGAAAAAGCAATACTGAGATTGGCTGTTTTTATCAGGCATTTAGGGGTGCCACAGATAATCTGGGTTGTTATGGCAATAGCACACTGTGGAGATGCAAGTGTGAAATGGCACATCCTGGAACACTGCACAGAACATTAGGACATGAGAGGTCCCATTTACAGCACAGATCCCACCCATGAAAAGTGTAAGAGGGCCCCAAAATCAGCTCTCTGAGCAGCAGAGAAAAACAAAACTTGCTTGTGGAATGGTAGGAAGGGTAAAACTGCCCTCCATGAGCAAACCTAGCAAGTTTTGATTTCCTTTCTGCAAGTGAGCCAGGAACTTTTAAGTGACAATTTATCCAGAGGGCATTAGAAAAGCTGTGTACTTTATGTTCTCCACCCCAAAAATGTGTGACAATCATGTAGGAGGGGAAAAAAGGCAAACAAGCACTCCAGAAGAATATACACACATCAGATTCACTGAGGTTTACTATGGACAGTGAAAATGCTGCACTAGAGACTAGAGATTATCATTCCAAACACTGTTCCAGACCAGCTGTGGTCATTGTGTAATTAAGCAGAGTTTCTCCTACGAAAACCAAAACAAAACCCCAAATCCCTCAATTTTAGGCTTGAAGGTTAAGCCATGTAATACAGTGACCTTAAATCTGCCATAACTTATCTCTCCACAGTTACCCTGTGGAGCAGTGCTGGCCGCTCATACATTCTCAGAGACATGACTGAGTGCTGATTATGCTGGAGATTCTGAGCAAAAAGGGAAGGTTTGTCTCTCTCAGAGAAAGATGGGAAGGTGGGACTCCCCCATGAAGACCAACACCTCCACGAAACACATCCCCAGTACCTGTGGTCAGCATTGTTCTTGTGCTTCCCGCTCCACAGCCTCCTGCTGACAGCTGATGGGGGAGGAGAGGAAGGCAGAGGAGGGGGAGGAATGGATGGCAGAGGGGGTAAGTTTCTTTTATTCCTAACTGCTGGCACCCAGTCCTCTTCCCCCTCATGTTTGAAAGTCCGCCGAGGCTTGGGCAGTGGGTTGATGAAGGGCTTCTTCTCTGGCACCCCTGGCTCTGTGTACACATTCTCCACCGTGCAGTGCTTGGATTTCACATGAGAAGTTCTTATCTCTTCTAGAGTCCCAAAAATCGGCTCACTGATGTCAGAGTCCACACCAAGATGCCTTTTGTTGAGCTCAGCCCCACACACACCCTCATGGCCCTCAGGAGCAGCGTGTCCTTGTGCTGCCTTCTCCTGCAAGCACTGTGGGGAATAGTAAGTACCAGGCAGCTGTGGCTGCAGCTCTGCTGAGCCATCTTTCAAAGCCTTCTCTAGCTTCTTGACCTGACTAAGCACTGAAACATTCTCCTTCTGGACCTCCCACTTCCCACCTTTCACTTCCTTGCATTTTCCAGGGCTGAACTCCATTTCCTCATCCTTCTGCGCTTCCCCTTTTTGCTCTGCTGCCTGCCCTGTGCCTTTCTGAGCTCCTGCTTTCCGCTCATTCTCTTTGCCTGCCCCTTTGCACTCCAGTTCCCAGCTCATAAGTCTCTTGGTCTCTGTTTTCCTTGTCACCAGTGGTTCCCCACTCATCTTCTCAGTTACACAAGGCATCTTGGGCTCCTCTTTAACTCCTGCCTCCTCCTCCCTGCGAGGAGCAGACTGCGTTTCCTTTTTCCCTTCCCATTCTGAAATTTTGTCCTTGATGCTGGAGGACTTATTCCTCAAGCCAATTTTTCCAGGTGACCGTGTATTCTGAGTGCCTCCTATCTGTCTCCTGATGATTTTATTGTTTTCTTTGACATTCAGATCCACAGATGGGTCACTGATGATCATTTTAGGACTAAGCATGTTCTGCTGAAAGCAGTCGAGCCTTGGATCCAGCATCAAGTTCTCCAAGGCTCCCAGTGGGTTCTTCACCACAGAAGAAACTGGTTCAGCTTCAGGTGTTGAACCCAGGGCAACAGAGGAACCTTCAGAACATTTCTCACTCAAAAATCCACACAAAGGTTTTTCTAATTCCTTCACAGCTGCTGTATTGTTTTTATCTGCAAGCTTGATCCTGCATATCAAAGGCAAAAAGGAAAGAAATATTCACTGCCATTGCTCATCCTTGATTTAGTTCATCAGCTCCTCAAGCTTTACTCATAAAGGTGATGGCAGAGGATGCTCAAACCAAATACTTGACATGGGCCTAAAGGGGAAGATGCTCAGGGAAAGGTCCTTCTAGCCAGAACATGCTGCCCTTCTCTCGTTAAAACCAAGATGAGGTTGGAAACGGAGCCTTCCTCTGTGGAAGAAGTAAGCCGCAGGTTAGAGAGGTATTTTTTGAACATCAGACATGCTGATACCAATGAGAGCTTCACCAATGTGTGTGTGTGTGTGTGTGTGCGTGTGTGTGCGTGCAGAAGTGCAGCAGAGCTTTGGACATCATCAGGCATTAAGCAAACAAATGCAAAATGGACCACCTGCAAACAACAGCAAAATTACTGCTGTTACACAGAGGAGAAAGCATATGGTACAGCTGGCATTCCTGCAGTGCCTGCTCAGAGGATCTCTCTCAGTCCATCCTAATATTCCCCAAAAGCATATTGATGCCCAAAGATTGCACTTTTATTATTCCATTTGTATGGGCTCCACCATCCCAGTCCACACATGCACTTAGCCCCCACATGCACTCAGGTACACTCCCACAGCACCCAGAAACCATTCAACATTCTCAGATTAAACATCTTCACTGTTTGGGGCCAAAGTGCAACAAAAATTCCAAATATACTTAGTCTAGAGATTTCCAAGTGTGTGATACCGCAGTATCAATGCTGTGATATTTTGTCAATATCCTGCCGAACAAGCAGTTATTCCAACACAAAATGTTTCTGAACTGAAAAACTTGACTATGTCTTTGAGGTTTGCCTGGGCTTGGGAAAGAGCACCAAGGCAACAAAAGATAATTACTGGGATGCAAACCCATATAATTAGTCCCATTTAATCACAATCCCAACATTAAGATTCAACTTGGGAAATTGTCCCATTAACTTAAATGGCTCAATTGTGCCTCTTTCAGAACTTAGCAGCCTTGTAGAAGCATCCCTGGGGATACCGTGTGTGCTGTCAGGCCTGGAGCTTTGTCCTGCAGCTAAGCAGTGCTGGCAGCCATTGCAGACTCAGTTGTGGTGCAAACTGGGTCTGGGACAGGTTTTGGAGAGGAAACAGGACTGAGACACACCTGCTCTTCCTCAGCCTCACAGATACTTCACTCCTGGCTGGGCAGTGACACTGCTCTGGTTAAGAGCTGGTGCTGTGAGCACCACCAGCTTTCCCAGCTCAGGCATCACAGTGCCATGGTGGTTGGACCTCAGAGCAGAAGGGATCCTGCAATGGGGGGGGACTCTGAGGAGTCTCCAGGCTTAGAGACTTCCAGTGCAGGCCGGGCAAACATTGGCAGAGATATCATCAGCACAAGTGGTCTTGCCTTGGGGCAGACCTTTTCCAGCACTGTGAGTCTGGAACACTAGAAGTCTGACTGGATGATTTAACACACAGAATCACAAGATGGGACCTATGGGGTGTGTTTTAATGTGAGAGCAGAGAGGGACAGAAGGTTTCCTTCCTTTGGTTTCCTTTGTGTTGGGGACAATAAAGACAAGCAAAGCACAGTGGAACATGGAAAGCTCTCACCTCTCACCAGACTTGCAGAGAGCACCCCCAGACGTGCTGCTCACATCGGCCGCCTTGCTTGCTGTCATCATGTCAGCACACAGCAGGGCAGCAGGTCACCTGCAGACAGACACAAGGAAGAAGCATTGCTCTCTGCTCAACATCCTTCTCTTTTCCTTCTCCACACACAGACACACACATTTCTCCTTGAAATCCAGGAGAGGAGCTGCAGCAAGACATGACAGCTGTCTGAGGACAGCCCAGGCTTCCTCCCCATCCCTGCTAAATGGGAAGAGGGGTGACAGCAACAGCCCTCAGAAGCCCAGTGAGGAGCTGACAGTTTTTGAGGGCAAAAATTGTCTTTGACTCAGCATCAATTGCTGCACCTTGAATTAAATATGGAGAACATTTCAAGAAGGCTTTTATTGCTGTCAAAATCTCATCAGATTTAGATTTTTTTTCCCCTTGCAGAAGACTAAGCCAAAACCAATTTTATAACAACCTGTGTTAAGGCCACAAGTCTGAAGTGGCTGCTGAACATACAACCCTGTCACAACATTTGAAGCTTGGGATAAACATTTAGCCTAAAGAAAAACTTGGGAAAACATTTTAGCCTGAAGAGACACTGCACTGCAGCCACTGGTCTTCTCTCTGGTGGGCCATGTTAGCCAGCTACTGATCTCATTTCAGAGGACAACTCCTTGTGGGGATAAGATAAATCATTCACAAAAATGAGTCATTCTCTTTGCCTCATGATTTCCAGCACTCTTGGAATGACTGTCTCTCTTTGAGTGCCACTGCTACCCAGCCAATGCAACAGACTCCATCTCCATTTTATTGTGCTGCAATGCTCTTTTTGATAAATAGAAAATGGAAGAATTACTCAGTTACTCTGCAGCACCATCTCTGCTCACTTATCAGGGTGGTCAGCCTGCTCTAAAGCATTGCAATGACAACAGGCTCACCATCTCGTAGGCAATACTTGGAAAAGTCTCTCAGGTATCTTCACTGGCTGCTCTGCCAGAGGCTGCCCTGCCATGCCTGGCATTTGACAAGACCTCTTGTCATTAAAAAAACATATAGCCCACCACACCAGAAACAGGAAAGAACAAAAGGATCTCTCGTTTCCACTGTTCAAGTTTTTGGGCAGAGAAAGGAAAAAGGGGGGCGGGGGAAATTGGTTTTGTTTGTTCACAGTTTTCTCTCCCTCCTTTTATTCCATACTGGCAATGTTCCTGAGGCGAGGAGTGAACTCTGGGTCAACTCAATGTGTACACACTCGGGGCAGCTCATTGCTAACCATTTAGCAGACTCTCTGTTCCCAGACAATAAACCCCCTTGGCTTCTCTCCCTCATTAGTAACTGGAACAAGCACCCACTTCACTTCTAGACACAGACCAGCTTCACAACACTGTCAAGAAAATTTACCAGCCCAAGGACCAAAATCTATTCATCCATCCGTTAACTGTTATAGATTGAAAATAATGAAAAACTAACCATACTCGTGGCCTTGGCCAAAGAATGACTCACCCAGGCAGCCAAAGCAGATTCCTGCAAAGCTGCAACACAGTCTGCTCTGCACTTGGTTTACAACATCCCTAGAGCAGGGACAGTCTCTTCACTCAGCACTCACTTGGTGCCTTGCAGCTCCTCGTCACCGCCTTTAGTGGTGAGAAATACATTTCTTGTGTCCTCACACACAATCCCTGTGGCTCTGCTGAAACATCAAATGTTCACTGGGGATGCACTCCTCTGTCTTCATGAGATCACCCAGTTTCCCCATCAGGAAACTCCATCTCTCAGCCTTTTCCAGCAGCCCAAGAACAAGCCCTGTTTGAAAAGGAACATCTGGGTACCAGCAGATGTGTGCTGATGCTCAGCACAGTCAGCTCCCTGGCAGGCCTCCTGTGGGACAGGCCAAAAGCAGATCATACAGATTAAGAGGTGCACTTGTTTCTTCCTCTGTGGTGGAAGGGACAGACTCCATGAGCCCTGATTTGCAGAAGTGAGCCACAAAGCAGCAGCTGAGTGCTGCAAGAGTCTCACGGGAAAGGAGCACCACTGCCAGCAGCAGATGAGCATGACTTGGAACCAAGGTCTGTCCCTTCCAGGCACAAGTGTGGGTGGAGTAACCAAAGCAACACACCCATACTAGGCAGATTAAAGGGTGGTCCAGGAGCTTCCAAAGCTGTGACAATAGCCAGATACCTACTGACACCCTCACTGACAACACACACTGCTTAGGGAGGGAAGTCATCCCTAAGAGATCCACGGGCAGCAGTGCCTTCCCTCTGAGCAGCAGGGCACACATGGTGCCCTCAGCATCACCTAGAGGATCACTGCAGCATGTTAGCTGGTTCTGCTCAAAAGAGTAAATATTCATCCAAACACATTAGAAGACAATGAGAGGAAAAAGAGTGACCTCTGGAATAAAACAGCAGAAATTAATATGGTACCTCTCAATAAGTCCAACAATCAAATAATTTTCTAGGGCCAATCACACGCCCAGATGAGCTTCAGAGGTTATATGACCATCTCTTCCTATAATAAGATCACTAGAAATAACTCACAGGCCTGACCCACAGGCATTGCCAACACCCGAGCAGAGGAATTGTGATGGCAATGATGGAAAACTGCCTCCAGCAGACAGAGAATATCTACTTTTGTTTTCCAAGTTTTGGCTCCACAGGACACCCAGAGCCAACATGACAGTTCATTGTAAGGGCAAAGGGAACTCTTGTCCTTCCTGACTGCCCACATCTCTCCTACAATCAACTACACCCTACCCTGTGTGCTGGCTCAGGCCCTTTGAACACCTCTGTGACCTGCTACAGCTCACTGAGAGTTTCTGACAAAGCAGCACATGGAAGAGGCCCAACACAAACCCAGTCTGCTACAAGGGAGGTAATGAAGTTGTGTGCACAGGAGGGCAGAGGGGAGAGAGCACAAAAGAGCTTGTGCAAGGCTGGGGAAGGGAGACCTGCCAGAGGCTGAGAAGTGTTATCTGAAATGCTTTGCTTTCCTGCCTCACGAGCAATGTGACCCTACAAACTGCCTAGAAGAAACAAGCAGGGCTGAGTTCTGTTAGCAGGAGATCCAAGGAGGACAAACACACACCCATCAAGCTGGTGCTTCTTGGCAGGTGGCTGCTTTCTCTAAAACCCATACAAGAACTTTCTACTGCACAGCCCCGCAGAACCAGAGCCTGAGGCCACTGCACCTGGCACTACATCCTGGAGCAGGACATCAAGGCCATGAAACGGGAGAGAAGGTACTGAGCCCCATTTGGAGAACCTTGCCACCGCAATTCATTCCCTGCCATTGTTTGGGGGAACAAAGCAGTCGTCTGATAGTGTTTCAAAATTAAACTGGGAAAGGAAGGACAGGGGAGGAGGCGGGAGGAAAGGAGGGGAGGGAACTCTGAAACCTGTTGGCTGGGCCCTGGGAAGGATGTGAAGTCTCCCAGCAGAAGCCTCTCTGCATATCTCCCACATGCACCCGGCCTCACAATTCCCAGGGCCATGTGATAGGGGCTTCCTGCTACCAAGGGAAGGGAGACCTACCCCGACCTCTCTCTTCCAAACAGAGTTCCTGCCTGCTTTGTGTTCGCAGAGAGGCGTTTGTTTACTGATCTATCATTGGCATGCAGGAAACAGCCTTGACATGAGCTGTAATCATCTGTCTCCAGCAATAGCTGTTTGGCTTTCTTCTAATTTAAGTTTTCCTCCCGCCCCCCTTCCCTAGTGCCCTCTTCCCCACTTCCGATCCAAACGCTCTTGGAGTGCGCACATCTGGTTCAGGGCACGGGATACTATGTGATGTTTCCAGAGCAACCAGTGGATAAAAGAGAGGCACACTCCCACCCTCAGAGGGCAGAGAAGGCTTCCAGAAGAACACCTCCAGGGAGAGGAAGACACCAGCTTTGCCCACTGCAGTTGGTGCAGCCACCAGACGATGACAAAAGCCAGGGGAGCGCAAAGGCCCTGCAGTCCATGTTACTGGAAATGCACACAGCCAGCACACAGGTCACACACGGGGAGCCTGAGGTCTTGTCTCTGAGGTCAGCAAACCTCCCAGGCCTCCCTTCTTTGCAGATTTGTTTGTGGTTTTGGGTATTACCCTTGCTGCCTGCTGGAGGCCGTATCTCATGGTTTCCTCTGCTCTGTTTACTCTGCACCTCCCAAAAATTTCATCCATGTCCACATATGCTGCTGATGCACATGAACAGCACATATGCTGGTGCATATGAACAGCAAGGCTTCACAGCAACAGGAACAACCTGCAGCTGGTCCAACTCTCCTCCATGAAGAAAAACAGACATGTTTTTCTTTTACCAAAACCTGGGTAACTCTGAGCAGCCAAAGCCTACAAGTCACATCTCCCTGCTCCGGTGCTTTACACAACAAAGGGTGCAGCATAAAGACAGCAACAAGGAGGCAACAATATATAACATATATACACATATAAAGAACAGGAAGGATGCCAAGAAGACAAAACACTAACAGGAAAAACATGAGTAAGGGGAAACCAACAGTTAAAGCCTTCAAGGCTCCCTCCCCCAGCCCTTGCTCTGTTTGGAGCCTGTTTTCCTTTGGGGGAAGCAGCAGGCATGAGGATGCGTGCCTGTGCTCACACACACACAGCCCCAGCACCAAGCAGTGTCCACGTCCCCAGCATGAGCACGCTGCCTTCCTGAGGCCACTGGCAGAGTGTCACCTCAGGGAGGGAGCCCCTGCTCAGCAGGGAGGACACAGCCAAGCAGGAATGCAGCCAGAGCTGAGATGGGCACCAGGAGAGGCTCTCTTGGTGAAACAAGGTGCTACAGTAGAGAAGTCCCAGACTGGAGGTGCCTAGCACCAGCCCAGCAGCAAGGCACAGGTTTCCTCAAACTTGAGCTCCACAACACGTGCCATGAGCCTTTCCTATCTGACAGCCTGAACAGCTTCTCCTCAGACAACTTACACAAAGTCCTCTTCTTTCCTCTCCTGGTCAGTCCTGCAGATGGGCCACCTCCACAGCAGCAGGGCTTCTTAGAAAGGATCAATCAGCTTACTCATGGAGAAAAACCTTTTTACCAAGAGGGTGACTGAGACCAGAGAGATGGTGGAGGCTCTGTCCTTGGAGATACCCAGTACCCAACTGGACAATGTCCCAAACAAGCTGCTCTACATGACCACACTTGTAGCATGGGGCTGTACTTGCCACCTCCAGAGGTGCCTTCCCACCTCAGCTACTCTGCCATCCTGTGCTGGGCACAGTCAGCTTGGGGCAAGGTGACCTCTTTGCAGACACTGATTGTCCTGGCCACGTGAATCTTGTGAAGATGGAGGACACCACCAGCAGGATTGCTCAGTTCATCACACTCGTAATGGGATCCTGATTGTAGATAATTCTAGATAATCAGGGCCAAGTCACTTGTTAAAGAGAAAAAAGCAGAATAAACTTATGCAAAACATATTGATAAAGGACCAAGGACTGGGAAGTGACATGCTCCTACAGTATCTTCTAGAGCCAGATCCCACACAGCCTCCTACTGCCCTCACCCCACTCCATTCTAAGTTTTCCCTTTGATCTATCATATCTTACACCACAGGGCTTACAAGGGGGTCAGGAGAATCCCATGTGTCAAAACAAACTGTATTTCCAAAAACCCCAAGTGAAATGGACGTACCACAACCTCTGCCTTTGTGCAACACCCCACGTCAGGGGAACAAGGCTGCAGTGCCAGGAATTCAGGAACTGGCTGTGTCCAGCAAAGCTGTGCTGGGTGCTAGGACATGTCTTTAATTTTATGATCTAATTCGGTCTACTGACCTTCTCTCTCTCTGAGCACACAGAACAAACTCTGCCTGCTCATGTGTCTTTAACCTGACTGAAAGGATTACCATGGTTCATGGCCTGCCCTGCTCCTCCCTTGGCTGCCAGCAAGGTGGTCCCATCCCTGCCCTTGGTAAAAGACATGCCTGATCACATCTGATGGCTGCCATTGACTAAGGGTGTGCCTACTTTTTTCCTCCCTTCCTACTTTTGCTTTGTATCACCTCCCATGCTTGTAAAACCTTTTCAAGCTAGGATGGGCTCACAAGCTGCCTGGTTCAGCTCCCTAAACCAGGAAAGAAATAAAAGGGGAGGAAGCACAACCATTTTCTGCTCAGATAGCAACATCAGTCACCTGTCTGGGAAAACCTAATGAGCACTGAAACACATGGAAGGAACCACAGAATTATTTGGGCTGGAAGGGGCCTTGAAAATCATTGAATTCCAATCCCCCTTGCCAGGGCTGACAAGAAGATTCTGCTTGTAAAGAAGTTAATCCTCAGCAATGAGAAGAGGGAGCCAGCAGGACCTGCTGTGGGCAGTATCAGGGGGTTACCCCAGGTCTCAGCTTCATCCTGAGACTATCCTTATTCTGTAGAAAAGCAGATGGACCCTTGAGAAACAACTCTCACCTCTTGTCCATTACTTCCCTCCACCAACCATTTGCTGAAAGCTGTAGGTCAAGCTCCACAGGGGTATCACCAGCATCACCTGCCTGACACCAGGAGCTGGAAGGACAGCATATCTGGTAACAAGGTAGCTCTAAAAACCTCTGCTGACCATGTGCCAGCTGAAACTGTCTTCCCACAGAGCCCTGGAAAGTTAGGGTAGAGATGATTCAGGAATGGGAAAGGACAAATTCCTGATCCAAACAGCACTTCTGTTTCAAAGCAGAAGATAAGTTTTCACAAAAGAAAAGTCTGATTTTCTTTTCAAACAGGGAGGAAGCAGCAACAATTTTCTCCCCAGGCTCCATGCTAAAACAGCTGAACCATTTTGACTGAAGGCTTTCAAAAGTGATTCAGCCAGAGGCAATGCTCAGCATGGAAAAGTGCAGACTGAAACAAAAATAAAATCTTGACCTGAAGACAGTAATCAAAAACAGGGTCTCACAATATGAATTGTCTTCTGTTAAAGGTGGGGCTCGTTGCACCCACTATTATTAAGCTTGTCCCACATAGCCCATTGTTTTATTTTCTCTTTGTTCCTCCCTCTAAACACATAACAGACAGAAAAAACAAAACTCAAAGGGTATTCAACATTTCTTCAGTTTCCTTCAGGCAGACACACCCTCAGCTGAAAAACACAGCATTTTCAGGGTTAGTGGTGGGATGTTTCACGACCCTGTCAAAAAACCCAGAAACACTCTTTTTCTAACTCACTGCCCCCAGTCACAGATTTAGTCCTGCATGCATAGAAGGTAAATACTGCTTTTCATCCTGGTGGCAAGGATGGTTTGTATGACTGCTTAGAGACATGATGAGTCTTAACTCCTGCAGGTAGGTTAACAAATAGTAAGAAAAAATTCACATGGAAAGGAAGAGAATGATTCAGTATTTTCCAACCTGGCTGCTAAAATGATTGCAATGCTTAATGCTATGCTTTCTACAAGGAAGTAATAAAAAAAAGGTTGAAAAAAGCCTGTAATTCCAGATGTGGAAACCAAGACCCTGGGAAGTGAGGGCAGGAGTAGAGGACACCCCTTCTGGGACAGCACCTGGCATTACTAGATCATCTCTCTGTGTTTAAGGTCTTGTGTGAGCATTTGTGTGTACACAGTGGGGCTCCTCATCCCCTTTGAAGGGTGATAATATTTGCTTTTGCTTTGCAGCCTAATAAACGAAAATTCAGTTACTTGAAGTCAGGGCTGAAGAAGACACTGGTGGTGTGTCCTTGCCTGCAGATTACATCAGTGGAGATGGTGACCAATACCTGGTTTGTTTGGCTTTGAAAGTACCCACAGAGAAGATGACTCTGGTCAATACATAATAAAACAAAAGAAATATGGACTAGATTCACACAAGCACACATCTGCCAGCAGAATCATCTATCAGCCACAGAGGCAGACAGGATTCCACCAGATGCAGTGGAACTGGAACAAAGTCAAGGAGAAATTGCCAAATACTCATTTCTACCAGTGCAGCTAGGTGATGTAGGTGCTTTTCCCTCCTTTGATTGGAGTGCTGTGTTACAAACATACTAGTCCTACTACAGCAGTAAATAAAAGAATTGGAAAGAATTCAGGGTTATTATGCTTATAAGAAACCCAAACATTTGACAGCATAGGAAATAACCTGTCACTAAAAAATAGTGTTCAGCTCATGAACCACACTGGAATTCATTTTTGATGTGGTGAGATAATCTCTGCTATTCTAACATAAATGGGACCTAAAGAGGTCCCTTCGAGGAGCAACTCTGCAAAGAGTTTCCTGGCAGGAAGACAAATTGTCTCACATTCAGAAAGGAAATGAGAGCATTAAAAAGAAGAACCTCAACTTCTTCCAAAATAAGTTATCATCAGGGAGACAAATGGAGCCTCAGCAAATCTCTCCTTCGGTGGCCTTCACCCTGCAGGATGCTGACTCGTCCCTCCTGATGTGGATTTAGCACACAGCTTCCTGAAGCGTCCATCACCACAACCTTGGGGCACCATCTGCATGCTCCATGAGACCTTCCCGTACCCACCCCAAGTCCATGACCTCCCATGACAGCCTGTCCCTATCAAGCATCACGGTCTGAGCTCAAGCAAAGAGTCACCAACAGATTGCTTTTGGGTTCAGCAGACCCTGCTTCCCTCTGTCTCCTCCAAGCTCCTCTTTGCTCCCACCCTCACTCTCCCACATATCTTGGCCATCACTAAGGCAGAACCTGTTTATGGCAGACCTTATTCTGTATGGAACCCTTCCAACCTCGGCACAGCACATCATCCCCTGGCAGACAGCAGGGCCAGGCAGCACGGGAGCTGCCCAAGATTTGGCCAGCACACAGCTCCAAGGAGGAATAAACCTCTGCAAAGAGAGCTTGCATTTATTTATTTTTCCAGAAGGAAAGCCGCTCTCGGTGGGTGTGTGCGTGCGTGTGTTTGTGTCGGGACAATGGGAAAAAGGACAGTGAGCGGAGCTGCCAGGAAACAGTCAGCCATCTGCCCGTGCAGGGAGCAGTTTTTCCTTTCCTTTTGTATGGAGGGGAATGGAGCTGAGAGCTGGGAGGAAACCTGAGTGACTTTGCTTTGCCAGGGAGAGGAAGCGTGGGGGAGGGAGCCGGCCCGTTCCCTGTGGTTAAGCGGTCACTGCACTCAGGGCCAATAAAAGCAGGGAAAAAAGCCCTACCAAACCCCCAAATCCTAGGGAAAAATCGCTCTTCCTCCTCCACCCTTCCACAGGTGGTTTGGTACCTCCTCCCTGACAGGGTGATGGTGGGCACAGCAGGGGTTTGGAGGGTGATGGAAAGCAGCACAAGGGTTCCCAGCATGGGCACCCGGACAGGACAGCGACACAGAGAGAAAATCAACCCACATCACTGTGCTGCTTGTCCACCCACACCCTCTCCATAACCAGGAATTTGGCAACCTGAGCACAAAACAACGCAAGGAATGGCCCTTGGCTCTTCCAAGGCTCCCCAGCCCCAGCAGAAGCCCAGCAAAGGGCAGAGCATAAGGAGGAGTGTGCTGCAGGTAACCATCCATAACCATCCCTACATTCTGCCCCAGGGGCTCCAGTACAGCCTCTGATCATAAAGCTTTGTGAGAGTGGGGGAAAGAACTGGTCTCCTGGTACTGCCAGGCAAAAATGCTGGAAAAATATCATGATGGCTTGGTGGCACATTCTTCTGCCACTTTATGTGGTAGAAAAGCCTCAGGGAAAGAAAGAAATAAAACAGAGAAGGGTAACATTTTCAAAAGTGACTACATGACTTTGAAGTTTAAGACCCATTTTCACAACCGAGGATCAAATTTTTTTTTTAACAAACATCCCTACTAGGCTTGCACTTACACTTGCAATTCCATCTCCTTATTTTAACTCCCAAATAAGTCCCAGCTTTGACTGAATTAGCTCCACATTGTATTCATGTGGCTCTTAGGGACATGGTGTGGTGGCCAACTTGGCTGCTTTAGGTTAATGGTTGGACTCCATGATCTTGGAGGTCTCTGCCAATCCAAATGATTCCGTGATTGTAGAAGCAGCTAACATTTTCAAAGAATTGTAAGCACACATTCCTCTTCTGCCGACTGCAACAGGAGACAGGTCTAGGTATGGCTGGGAAAATCAAGAGCACATTTCTTTGCACCTTCGTTCACCTACGTAAGCTCTGCTGCTCTCCACGCGCCAGATCCAGCTCCACAGAGCTGGCAGAGCTTGTGTAGGTGCACCAAGGTGCAGAGAAATGTGCTCTTGATTTTTCCCAGGAAAATGTGGGAGATGTCTCAGATAAGAGATCACAGCCCTAAAAAGGGAACTTCCAGAAGAAATAATTACTCTACATATGTCTAAAGAGCTTCTTCACATCTGGCAGCTTGGAGGACAGACTGACACAGTGATGCTGTAAACCTAAGCATGTCCAGGTCAGATCTGAACAGACACCTGTGTGCCCTGTCCCTTTCAGAGGTGTGACACAGGTTTCCACATTCTGTTGTGACTTTTTAATAATTTTTTTCTCATAAAGACAAAACCATTGTGTAGCACAGTGTGACCTGAAGCAAATTCCTTGGCTGTTTTTCTCTTGGTGGGATGAGAGACAAGATGAGAGGGAACATAGAGACTTGATATAAGGAAAAGTCTTTTTTTTGACTATGGGGATAAAGGAGCTCTTTTCACCATGAGGAAAACAGAGCTCTGGAGCAGCCCTGCTGTCTCCATTACTGGAGGTTTTCAAGACCCAACCAAAGCCCTGAGCAAACAGAGCTCAGACCTGAACCTATTTGAGAAGGAGGCTGGAGAGAGCCCTCCTGTAATCCCAAATCTGGATTATCCTATGATAACAGATCATCAATTACTGTAAAAGCGAGTAACCACTCTCATTTTCTCTGTGGAAAATAGCAACAAAAAGTATCTTTCAAAAGATTATTACTAGACATTTTCCTCCCCAAGTGATACTTTTTTGCCTTTCTGCAACTGCTCAGCAAGGAAGCAGTAAAAAATAGCTGCCAAAACAAGATATATAATTATGCTATCCCCAACACATATCTACTGTCTTTTGTCCCTTGTCATTCTGCAGTGCCTAACAAACTTCAACAGCTCCATGGAAGCCATGAATCCACCAATAATGCTGCCACCAATGAGTGCTGTAAATTTTCACTATTAGAAAAGGAAAATATTTTCTTCCCAGGTTCATTCCACTTTCAGAGATCAGGGTACAATTTTTTGAAAAGCTTAAAGTTATTTCATAACTAAATCAAACACTAACCAACCAATCAATTACTAAAGAAAAGTGAGAAATACTGAAAGCATTTATTTGGGAGATTTGTTTTTTTCCTTTGCTGAAGTGTTCCTTTGGGCTTCTTGCAGCAGAAATCCTAGAGACTGGAGAGTTATCAAGCAGGCACATATTGTTCACTACTCTCTTCCAAGGGATGTGCTAAAGCCAATACACACATAAAGGACTTTAATTTCCATTGTTTACTTTCTTTCACATACATCTCACTGCTGGATAATGGAGCAAAAGCAGAGCACCCGTGTACAGTTGTCTCCATCAGTCCTTATCTCACAGCTGAAGCAGAGCTATTTGTACATAAGCTTCCAACCCAGAGAATGTGCATCCAAGTTTTGTATTCCAGGGTAACCACCAGGGCATACTCCACCCAAGATGTTTGGATGTTGTGCTGGACTGGGCCCTGATACTGTTTACTGTGCACAGGAAAAACTCACTACTACAAAGCACTGACTGCGTTTCACAAGGGAACGTTTTACAGGACTCAGAACAAAATATCAAAGTAGGAATATTCTGGAGTTAAACCCTTTGCAGAAGCCCTGCCCCCTGAGCTATTCAATAAACATCATCCCCTTTCATCTTAAATGCTCATAAAGATGCCATTTCCAGTCCAATGCAAGGGGAAATCCCAGCTGCACTGAAGGTGACTACAGTGATTGTGGTGTGGCTTCCATTTCACCCTCCACATTCACCTCATTTCTGCTCAGCCCCAGCACAGGGGTACCTACAGAAACACAAGCACAGCCCCCCTCTGCTCAAGTCCATAAAACCTCTTTGGATGGGATGGGACAACGCTTACAGGTTCTCATGTGATGTTTAAAGAATAGAAATGTTTCCTGCAGGGCAAGAGATGAGGTCTCCTACAGTAAAAGGCCAGCACTAGAGTGACCCACCTGGTATAACACCCTGATGATTTGCAAGCTCCTCTGTGAAATTCCCATCCCCACTGTCCCAAAAGCAACAGCTTTACATGCTCAGCTTTGGAGATCTGGCTCAGGAAAGAGGTCTGTCTGTAATTGGGTTTTTTCCCTCTGTAGAAGATGGCCATTGCAGCAAATGCACATTTTCCATAGATTAAACACTCTATGAACAGGCCACTTAGATCACAGAAGGCTTTGGGTTGGAAGGAACCTTAAGGATCATTTGGTTCCAAACCCCCAGCCATGGACAGGGACAACATTCACTAGATCAGGCTGCTTAAAGCCCCATCCAGCCTGGCCTTTAACACTTCCAGGGATGGGGCATCCCCAACATCCAGGGGCAGGGCATCCTCTTGCAGTGCCTCACCAGCCTCACAATAAGGAATTTCCACCTAACATGTAATCTAAATCTCCCCTCTTCTGGATTATATTTTTTAGATATTCTTCACCAGAACCAGGTTCTTTATACAAAGGTTGAAGCTGCCCAATGCTGCCTCAGTTATTTGCAGTTGAATACAATGGATATTTGATAACAACTGTGTTAACTGGAAAACTAAATCTAAACTTGATCTTTTTGGGAGAAATTCCCCAAACATTTTATTCTATTAGAAGAGGAACAAGAAGAACTTAAGTAATGCTATATCTGATTTACTTCTTGGTTGGTAAGAAAAATGTTTGGCATTCAAGTAGGCATTCTTCTTCCCATCTCTTCAGCATGTAATAACTCAAATGTTCAGACTGCATAGCATCTACTTAATAAAAATCTCTTAAGTGGGTTCACTGCATTAATGTTAAAATGATAAGTATGACAAAGGAGAAATTTCAGCCCTGAAAATAGCTTAGCAAGAAGTTAGCTTTGCTTATATGCCTTCCCAAGCAAAAAGAATATTAGAGATGCACAGTGTTTGCAAATATAATTATCATATAAAACTAAGAATACTCCCAAGAGGCGATTTGTGCCCTAAAAGTACTCTCTCCTCCTGAAATAGCATCTCACAAACTCTGAACCACAGGGTAAAAGTGCCTGTTTCTCTTACCTGGCCAGAAATGCTCCAGAAAATAACTTATCTGGTCAAGATGCACTCACATACTTGAAATGCAGCTGCATGGTCTCAGCAATTCAATTTGCATGAATCACAAACAGATTTAAGTGCTGCTGGATGAGTAAATTACTTATTTAGTTGGTTTCTGACTAACTCAAATAATTTTTGCCAAGTTTGATCTAAATTCAGTATGCCCCCAAAAAACCCCAAACTTAACAGAGAGAAACTTTCAAGAAAACATCTGAGGTAATCTGAAGGAAGCTTACAAGAGTCAGGTTCTTTACTGTGAAATGACATTTCTTACCAAAATTTAGCTAAATTGAGGGGGTGTGTGTTAATCCCTCCCTTTACAAGGAGCAGAAATACTATTTAGGCTTTCTCTCCTTCCTATTTATTTTATTGGAGGGAAAAAAGGAGGGAAGAAAATAGATGGGGCTACCCTGCCACCTTTCTCCAAGTAGTGAGTTATAATTTTCTTTTATTCAATCATGAAACTGAAAAACCAATACCACAAAATTTCTTCTAAAGCATAAAAAAACTCCTGACCTCACTTTGAGGTCATTGCTCAGCTTAAGTTAATGGAGCGATGACGGTGCCACCACCTTGTTCTCCTGGGCAACCTCATCCACACCTCTCACTGCGCTTCATCGCTGCATCACCAAGTCATGCTGGCTCTGCTTCACAAAAGGTGCATTATACATTGTTCTGCTTAATTCTGCATTCAAGGATTTCACAGCAAATCATACCAAAATCTCCTACATTAAAAATACCTGTTACATGTTAAAATAATACACTGTTTACATGTTAAAAAAAAAAGTGACATGTGCAACAGAGACAGCAAAACAGCTGATCTGCTGTTGGTGTGTCAGGAAAAAAGAATGGGTTGGTGATTACCTAGGCAAAGAGAGAGAAAGAAAGGGAGAGAGAGAGAAAGAGAGAGAGAAAGGGAGAGAGAAAGGGAGAGAGAAAGGGAGAGAGAAAGGGAGAGAGAAAGGGAGAGAGAAAGGGAGAGAGAAAGGGAGAGAGAAAGGGAGAGAGAAAGGGAGAGAGAAAGGGAGAGAGAAAGGGAGAGAGAAAGGGAGAGAGAAAGGGAGAGAGAAAGGGAGAGAGAAAGGGAGAGGGAAAGGGAGAGGGAAAGGGAGAGGGAAAGGGAGAGGGAAAGGGAGAGGGAAAGGGAGAGGGAAAGGGAGAGGGAAAGGGAGAGGGAAAGGGAGAGGGAAAGGGAGAGGGAAAGGGAGAGGGAAAGGGAGAGGGAAAGGGAGAGGGAAAGGGAGAGGGAAAGGGAGAGGGAAAGGGAGAGGGAAAGGGAGAGGGAAAGGGAGAGGGAAAGAGAGAGAGAAAGAGAGAGAGAAAGAGAGAGAGAAAGAGAGAGAGAAAGAGAGAGAGAAAGAGAGAGAGAAAGAGAGAGAGAAAGAGAGAGAGAAAGAGAGAGAGAAAGAGAGAGAGAAAGAGAGAGAGAGAGAGAGAAAGAGAGAGAGAAAGAGAGAGAGAAAGAGAGAGAGAAAGAGAGAGAGAAAGAGAGAGAGAAAGAGAGAGAGAAAGAGAGAGAGAAAGAGAGAGAGAAAGAGAGAGAGAAAGAGAGAGAGAAAGAGAGAGAAGGAGAGAAGGAGAGAAAACAAACTCAATGGTCAGGTTTGATTTTTCAAAAAGCAGATCTTGATTAGGAGCCTGAACTAAAAATAAAACAGCCCTTATTGCTCTCTACAGCTCCTGAGGAGGGGAGATGCAGAGGAAATGCTCAGCCCTTCTCCCTGCTACCCAGTATAGTACACATGGGAATGGTTCAGAGCTGCAGCAGGGGAGGCTCAGACTGGACATTTGGAGGCATTTCTTTACCAAGAAGAAATTGGTACAGATTTCCTAGGGCTGCCAGACATTGGAACAGATTTCCTAGGGGTGGACGGTGTTCCATGTCTGCAGTGTGTAAAAGGCATTCGGTCAATGGCCTTATTAATATAGTTTAACTTTGGCCCCGAAGTGGTCAGGCACCTTGGCAAGATGATCCCTGTGGGTCCCTTCAAAACTCAGTCTAGTCTAGTTTATTCTATTAATAATAAAATAATAGTAATAATAATAAAATTATTATTAATTATAAAATTATAAGGAAAGGCTGCCATATGAAATTCATAAGAATATCAAGAGGGACTGGGTTAGACATCTGGGAACACTGGTTTGAAGGACAGAAAAAGATAGAATTTGTATTTCTGCAGTGGTTGCTGGTCAGCTGAAGTCCTTCCCTGCTCTAAAATGCCAAGTTTCTGTTTCTGATAGTTTCCAGAGTGCTTTGGATGACAAAAGTTATTTTACCCCATACAAACAAACATTAAGCAAGTGGAACAGAAGCAATATATTACACATCAGAACAAGTTATTAAAAAACCCCAAGCAACCAAAAAACCACCTCATCAAATTCTGACAATATTTTATGAAATTTGTGCCTTTTAGAGGTGATCCTAATTTTCCTTGAAACATATCCAAAATTGTCTTTGACTAGTGGAGAAATTTATGAATTTAACAGGGGAAAACCCTTGGTTTCCCACTGAATTTGAGTAAGCAAAATCATTCTATAAGGAAAGTTTCTTGCTGTGCAAACAAGAGGATGCTGATGGAGCAAGGTTTAGCACAGACTAAGCAGCAAAAGCTGTCAGAATCCTTCACCACCACAAGTACAGCACTGTTATGTGAGAGGTGACACCATGGCAAAACCTCTATGTGGAGTCACTCACAGTAATCTCAGGGGACAGAGACAGAAATCTGATGCAAAAACAGTTACCATGTGTTGCTTTCCCAGTAGGAAACCTCTCAGGCTTCTCTCAGAGTTTGACAAAGCTGAGAAACAAAAACCAGATAGATCATGGCTTGTGACATCATCTGGAAAAAGCTCAACATCTTACACATTTCTTTAGAGTAACAAATTGTCTCATAGAATTTGACTGGGGATTGCTGAACACGCAGCATAGCATGTCAAGGCAGGGAAAACCAGATTCTCAGTTACTTAATCCCAAGCTCTCTGAATTCAAGGAAAAAGCTCTCATGGACCAGTAGATTGTGGAGGATGCCCCAGGGTCTGGTTTTGGCCAGATGTCGATTTTTGAAGCGCTACATGTGCTGATGCAGAGACTTCCTTCTCAGTTTTAGTAAGGGGCATTTATTTCCCTTTGCTAGTAAGCCACTCTGAGCTCTGGAAAACCCAAGACACAACTCTTACCCAAAAGGCTTCACAGGGGAAGCCTTTGGGATCACAGCATGCTTTGCAGCTGAAACACGTTTTATTTTTGTATGTAGAAAACACACGTCTTCTGCAGGGCCTTAATGTTTTTAAAGAGAAATCTCCAACAGTCTGAAAAGTCTCTGGGAGCTCTTTCCTTTTTAATTTAGAAAGGTGGTGTTTAGCTGACACTGGCTAGCAAACTCATATTTATGAAGTGCCCTCTCAGTGTCCCATGAAATTTGCCATTTCCCTCCATGACAGTCAGCACTATCTGTCACGAGAACACAATCCCCTGGGACAGGAGCCCTGAGCCCTGTGCTGCTCTCCCTGCAAACAGATGTGTGCACGTTCCCCAGCTCGGAAAGTCACGGCCGCCTCTTGGCAGAGAGCTGCAGCAGCTGCACATCTGCAGAGGGGAAAAGCTTTCAGCAACAACTATAGGGGGATCTCATCCTCCCCCCGCCTGCAGAGCAAGCTCAGCATTTGTTCCTCTCCAGATGACACCCCGATGGGTTGATTTAATCACTCACACATGCATGCCTATCCACAATGCTTCCAAAATACCAGGCCTGTGACTGCATCTCACCTGAACTGCTCACAGCAACAGGGCTTATCAGCAAGAGGCCTTGCAGGGTAAGAAGAGAAAATCCATGTTCAAGGGTGCTGCTAATATAAAATGATTATACAAAATTATTCTGCAGAATACAGCGGGCGAGCAAGAGACCACTTGTGATGAGGAGAATACCTAAGCACATGCTTATTTTAAGTCTGTGCTCAAAGCATATCACTGTCTTCAATCAGACTGTGGGAAGTTCAGTTCCAAACTTCCCAGAGCAGGAATGATGTACTGGGTGGATTGAAGCATGTGCCTGACCTACATGTCTGCCTAAACGATTCACCAGACTTGGGGCACAGTACAGAATATTTAAATGTAGTAGGAGCACAGAAACACTTCACCACTTTTATTCCCAAAGGAAAATCTAATTAAAACACAGAGCATCTAGCTATTTAAAGTTATTTTGCTTACAAAGAAACAGCAAGTCTTGCTCCCTAAATCAGTCTCTCCAGTGGGTTGCCAGAGTCCCCAGTAAGTTTCTGGAAACACAACTTATGTGCCTGAACTTGGCCAGGAGCCATCTGCTCTCTGGGATCTGTAGGATCAGGAGTCTCAAGGTTTGGCAGGGTCTCATGCAGAACTCTTTCAACCACTTCCAAGTGAGGTGGCACCTTTCTGCACTCAAACTGCCCCTGACCATCATCAGCTCTTGACATTTTAAGAGTCTGGGCCAGATTTTCAAATGAGCTCAGAGCAAAGCTTTTGTGAGTGCTTCTCCAAGACCAGCTTTTCTGCCAGGCACAGTCTCCTGCACAGATATCCTACCAAGGCAAAGCCTTTCCAAGCAAGGCCAGCACCCCACATGCTGAACTGTTCAGCCAGTCTGATTACTTACCATGATGCCAGATGAGGAGATGGGCATTGGAAATTACAGCTGCCAGCATCTCCTGGCAGAATCCATCTTTGCACTAGGCTCCATTCAGATCAACAGCTCCCTGCTGTACATATTCTAGAGGGAATGAGAGCAGTGGAAAAAACCTCCACCAGCATTTGCCATGCTGTTTTACAGAGGAGGCAAGACTGGCCACAGTTAAAGGATGAAAACAAAGCAGTGCTCCTACAAAGGCTCACATGGCAGCACCAGTAGCAGCAAGTCCCAGAGTCCACTCCAGGCATCACAGAGAGCTGACCCACAGCTGCCTTACCTGTCTAGCTTCCTTCCTTTTGCCTTTTACTCTGATCTTCCATCACACATCCCAAAATGGTCCAGGCCCCTTACTCACACTTCTAGATGAGATCTTGTCAGCACTGCACGTGGAGCCTAGTGCATGAAGAGCCCAGGGGATGGCCAGGGCCATCTGTTACAGGCTTTTCTCTCTGTGAGTTGGTGTTTTTATTTTAACTCCGTCTGCTTCTGGGCCCCTCTTCATCTCTGGCTCCTCCCATCTCCCTCTCTCTGCTCATGAGGACAGAGTTTCCATCCTGGCCCTGGGCCAGCACATGTATGGGCAAAGGCAGAGCTCAGGAAAAGCCATCTTCTGCTCCCTTTCATCACGTAAACACTGCCAGTTCCCAGCCCAGGAGCACAGGGCTGAGCCAGAGCCCTGCCTGCAGTGCAGGGGGACTGAGGAGCAGCAAGTCCTGCCCAGGCTGGACATGGCAGCTTGGCTGCCGGGCAAACATTTCCCTCCCAGCCCTCCTGCTCCAGTGAGCAGCCTGAGCCTTTACCCCAGCCAAGGAACTGCTTGTTAGAAGGCAGACAGACACATCTCACATTCAGCAAAGGTCATGTGTAACAAACAGCACATGCAGGTAACAGTCAAGCCAAATTCTTGTTTGTGCCAGCCATTAAAAACAAGGAAACCAGAAGACCCCAAGCAAACCTGACTGGCAGTGCCCCAGCACTGGGATGAGAATCTTGCCCTAAGAAGGCCTCAAAGGTGTGCTAGCTCTTAACAAGTTTAGTCAGTAAAAACTGACCTAATCAGTCAGTTAAATCATCACTTAAATCACCACTAACTCTTGCATCTACTTTGCTAAATCCTTGAAAGCAACAGTATGCCAGCTGCAGCTGGTTTCCCTAACCTGGGGAGGGGAAAAAGCACTGAAGCAAAGAATGAAGATTATACCAGCACTCACAGCATTCATTCCAGCAGGACATTACTCTTTCAAGCCTCTACCCTTCCAACTGTGCTTGACTTCCTTCAGCTTTACCATGGGATAGTACTGTTTTCAAAAAAGACAGAAATTATGTCCCCAATACATGTTATCTGTGTTCAAGAAAGGAGTGACAGTATTTCAAGCTTCTTGCAAGGAAGATTTCCCATGAGCCCCCTTCTGGGGTTTTTGTTGCACACACACAGAGCACCCCACATTTGCCCAGCAAATGTTTAGGCAATGTATTTACCTTAGAGCAGTACAAACTGAGGAGGTTTCTGGACAGGATCACCCCCAGCCATCATGCCAAGATTATCCCAAGAGCACAGTCAGTCCCTGTGAGCAGCTCCAAGGGTGACAGGCTGGAACCACACCACATGGTTCAGAGCTGCTCAGAGCTGTCTCTGGGCACAGCAAAGACTGGACCATCATGACGGCAGAGCCCCAAAGGTGTCTTGCTGCCATGAGTTCACAGCTCACTGAAAGACATAAACTGGTGATGTCACATAGTGGTGGGCAAGAATCCACTGCTTTCCTCAGGAAAGGCCTGGGGAATTATGGCTTTCACTGCATCAGCCCCATGTCCACAGACACAGAGCACCTTGCGCCAGTTGGGTGGTGAACCATGTAAAGGCTGGGAGAGATCTTGAACAGGATCAGCCTATAGGACCTTAAGTATTTATTTATGTAAGACAGTGCTGATGCCTCTTAGTGCTTTATATCAACCTTGAACTGATTCTCAGCCTGCTCTGTGCTGAGCTTCCACCAAAGGACATAGGCCTCGGTTGAAATCCCAGCATGCAGAGGCCAGAGATCCCAGGACACAGAGGTCAGAAATTCCAGGGACTCTAGGTCAGAGATCCCAGGGACTCTGGGCTGTTTTAGGCACCCACTTCAAGGTCACCCAAGGCCCCTTTAGAATCCACATTTCAATGTACCACAGCCATTTCAACAACATTTCAATAGCACAGCCTTCCTGAGGCTTGGAGCTCAGTCATACAGTCACCTTCACTAAAACCTGGGCTGAAGCCACCCCCAAACACCGTGCATATCCTCACATTTCAGCCTTTGCTTTCATTTCCAGGAGCTGATAAAGCATCTCCAAGGTGAAGACCAGAAAAAAAAATCCCATAAGCAAGATCAACATGCTGTTGCCCTTTCCACTGCGCTTCAGAGCAACAGTCAAGCAAACACTGTTTCTTTTCCTCCTTTGTGCTGTGAAACAGTGCTCACAGATACCTCAGACACAATGTTATTTGAGCTGTATCTAAGCAAAGCCAGGATCACTCATTTACTGTCAGGACTTGAATGAAACAAGAAATTGCTTTCCAGCTCCATCCCACTCCCTCCTTCCCTCGGGAGAGTCTTCTCAGCCTGAAAGGAACTGCTATGCAAGTGCATTAAAAGTCCTATTTCAGCATTTCTTTCATAGTAGAGGCCTCTTCCAGCCAGCTCTTGGGATCCTGCCAACAGACATATCAGCCACTAGTACTTCAATCCTTCTGCTAAAAAACGCTTCCCTAAAGAGCTTGCACCCCACTTCTGAATGCCTGAGATCATCACAATTAACCAGCTTCAACAAGGGTTTAAGACAGGTTCTTCTCTACTCCCATGGGTTTAATGGTGCACTACACAGCCTTTTCTCCCCTTGGTCTGGCCCCCACTTAGGAAGGAGCAGCTTCCACACAGTTCCAGTCAGGAAATAAATGTCAGGTGTTACAAAAGGAAGGGAGGACCAGCTGCTTTGAATGATGCATTCAGGGGATCCAAAAGAACATGGCACTTATCAGATACTTCTGAAATGCCCAGCATCTCTCCATCTTTAAGAGACTGGCTCTGTTGTGTGATGACTTCATTGGCAAATTTCTTAAACTTGGGGAAGGATCAAGCTTGCTTCTGTGCTCCCAGAGTGCCCAGCAAAATTGAGATTTTAAGTCCTGTCTGTATGAATTAGTTGTCATGGCTGATATTAAGAATAACTCATTGGAAAAGCTACTCCTGGATCAAGATCATCTCTGAAAACACAGTTTAGGGGTCTTTACTTATTATCTCCTTGTCAAAATGAACATTTCTAACATGTAAATACAACAGGCATGGGAGAAAGACAAGCCTATTGTAAGTGTCTGATAAAGGATCTAAATGTTCTTCTTGTTTCTGGAGAACAGAAAGCACACACAGAAGTTGTCTTTGCAGACAAAATGTCCCAAAAGCTTTCCCAGGGCAGTGAGATGGGGCAGTACTGAAAGCAGCAGCACTTTGGGACACTCCACATGCACTTGTGCTCTATAAGGAACGCTGCACTTTGGATCTGAGCTGATAAACAGGGAGAATCTTCTGTGTGGACTGCTGGGACATGGACGTGCTGAAGGCCAGCCCAGGCTTCAGCACACAACCTTCTCACCCACGCAGGCAGAGTGGTCCCAGCAGAGCCATAAATCTTCCCTCTGCTTTTTGCATCCCTGGCCACTCCAGCGCCCTTTGTTTTCAGTGCTTTCTCTTCCGTTTCTCAAAAAGGCGCCTTTTTACCCTGGGAAATCCTGTGGCTTTCCTCTCATTTCCATACTTAGCGTTTTCAGTTGTTTCCAAGCCTGACCCAACATAGTAGTTATCCATTTTCACGGGCTGAAACACTGCTTGGATTATTTTGAAAACCCAAACAACAACCAAGCAAAACTCCTCAAACCCAACATGCACCAAACAAACACTACCCCAATGACAACAATTCAGAACACAACACGAGGGTGGAGGAAATGCATTCCTTTCCTCTGCCAGGATGCAGTAACATCTCCCTTTTTGGTGGTTCAGAAAACAGGGCCAGTACACATTATTGGACCTCACTATGACACACCAAGAACCAGCAGTCAGTAAGGTGGCAGCCAACACAGAAAACAGCTTTTTAATCCACCACTACCACCAGCAGCTCCCCTCACAGCAGCAAATAAAGGCCCCATGGAAATCCCTTTGGTCATCTCTGTCCTCCCAGCTGAGCTCCAGGCTGGAGATGCTCTTCTCCAAAAGCAAAAATCTTAAACAACTACTTAAATGGCAAGAGCAAAGGTGGCTGGGAATAACTCAGGGTCAGGAGCAACTTGCTGACCTGTCTTGGAAACAAGATGTGTTCTTGTAACGAGCAGAATTAAGGGCCCATGTTAGCACTTAGTCCCTGCACCTGTGAGGAGGCTCCAGTGCAGATCCAAGCAGTCAGAAAGCCTCAATCCCCCATGACCATCACTTTTCCAGCACCAAGCATCAAGAGACATGCTTACTGGACACTCAAAAAGCCAAAACCTCTAAAAGTGTCCCAAATACACCTGGCATGGTTTTGCGTCCCAGTTTGCATTTGACACCTTGGGACTACAACAGCAGCCAAGTGTAACTTCTTGTTCCCTTCCCAAACAACATTCCCTTCTACCAACTCCCTGTCCATTAGCGCTCATCATCCTTGGGTACAGGATCGGGAAGGCAAGAAAGCGTTTTTCTGCCCAGGACAGGTGAATACTCCCACCGATCCCCAGCGGGAGTCAGAAATGCCACCCTGATAAGCCACAGGCTGCACACAACTGCAGGCGCTCCAGGGAAAGCAGGAAAGCAGGCTATCCAGGGCAGAGAGAGAGAAGTGCAGGGCTAATATCACACGGGGATTCGGGAGCTTGCCGAACCGAGAGCTCTGGCTGTTAGCTCCGGCAGGGCCCGGGCTTTCCCCAAAGAATGTGCTTAGCGTTTCCTCCTCTGTTTTGTGCTGGAGACCGAGGCAGGGCTGAGTTCACTCAGGGGCCCCGTGCTGGGTGGCGGGGCTGCCGCGGCTCCTCCGCCCCACCGCTCCCGGCCCGCTCGGCTCGGCTTTTCAGCAGCGGCCTCCGTCTTCCCTCAGCCCCTCAGCCCCGGCCGAGCCCCGCTCCGGCAGCGGGCCCGGCCCCCCGCGCCCGGCGGGAGCAGCAGCCGCCCCGTCCCGGCGGGAAAGCGGCTCCCGGTGCCCGGGAGCGCGGGGGGACTCGGCTGGCGGCCCCCGCTTTCCCTCCCTGCAGCCGGGATGAAGAAAAGCCAAGTTGGGGCGCGGAAGGGAAGAGGGAATTTGGGATTTTTTTTTGGAGCGGCACCTCTGCCCGCTGCTCTATCGCGTTAGCGTTCTCTCGGCGCCTCCCTACCTTCCTCGGCGGCGGCAGCGGAGCGGGGGGGCCGTGTCCCGGCATGACGACGGCAGCACCCGGCGCCGGGCTGGCGGCTGCGGACCCGCGGCTGGGGGCTCCCGCCCGCCCCCCGCCGCCACCGGCCCCGGCCCCGGCCCCGGCCGCCCTCAGGCGGGAGCACCGCCCCGTCCCGTCCCGTCCCGCCCCGCCGCCCAGGCGGCCGCGCCCGCCCCTCGCTCCGGGCATGGAGCGCCTGTGCTGCCCGCTCGGGGGAGGGAACGGGGGCTGCCGGTGTCAGCGGGGCAAACCGGAGCGGAGTGAAAAGCCGCCGTTCTGGTTGCAGACGGAAAGATTTGCGGGGAAACGTAGAAAGTCCTGACTTGCTATCAACCCGGTGCGTGTCCCCGGCACGGCTCCCCGAGGTTGATGGTGTCACAGAGCCATCGCACCTGGGAGAGCACCTGGCCAGCAATGCCTCAAACGTGCAACACGAGTTCTATCCCTTGATCTGAGATTGGTATTAGGGAAAGGGGCTTCACCCAGGGGCTGGTCGGACAGTGGAACGGGCTGCCCAGGGCAGTGGGCACAGCACCAAGCCCGACAGAGCTCAGGAAACGTCGGGACAACGCTCTCACGGTGCGATACTTGTGGTGTCCTGTGCAGGGCCGGGAGCTGGACTCCAGGATCCTGACGGGTCCCTTCCAGCTCAGGAAATTCACTGTTGTTGCTATGATTCAGAACTGATGGAGGGGTGAAGGGTTAGGGTTAGGGGCGCGGCCCCTTCCCGCCTGTCCCCGTCCAGCACAGCCCGATCCTGAGGGGACAGGCCGGGCACGCGCCTCCCTCACGGCACTCGCGTTCCCGCCGGGCTCTCGCCGCTGGCCCTTTAAGGGGCGGGGCGCCGCCGCGCTCCGGGGCGCTGATTGGCTGGGCGCGCCCCCCTCCCGCCCCCTGCCCTCGGCGGGGGCGCGCGCGGTGGCGGCGGCGGGAGCGCGCGCGATGGTGGCCGGCGGCGCCGCGCGGCTGCTCCCGCTCCCGCTGCTCGCGCGCGCCGCCGCGCTCCGGTTCCGGCCGGCGCTGCCCGGGCGGGCGGGCGCGGGGCGCTCCGGGCTGCGCGCCGGCCGCTGGGCCGCCCTGGCCCTGGCCGTGCCCGCGGCCGTGCCCGCCGGCACCGGCTGGAAGGAGAGGCCGGGGCAGCGCGGCCCGGCGTGGGCGGCGGAGCGCGGCGCGGAGCGGCCGCCCCGCGGGCTGCTGCGGCGCCTGGGACTGGTGCTGCGGCTGGGTGTCCGCGCCTGCGGGCTCCTGCTGCGCTTCGGGCCGCTGCTGCTGCTCTACCCGCTGGCCTGGATCTGGCCCGGCTTGGGCGCCCGCTGGCTGCGGCTGCTGCGCAGGGCGGCCGAGGCCGCCGGCCCCACGTGTGTCAAGCTGGGCCAGTGGGCCAGCACTCGCAGGGACCTCTTCTCGGAGGCCTTCTGTGATGAGTTTTCCAAGCTGCACGTCGAGGTGAGCCCGCACCCTTGGGGCCACACCGACGAGCTCTTGAGGAAAGCCTTCGGGGAGGACTGGACGGGCATCCTCAAGTTCCCGAGCCGGGAGCCCGTGGGCTCGGGCTGCGTTGCCCAGGTGTATAAAGCCTATGCTGACCTCGCCGCCATCGGCGGCTCCCGGGCCCAGGAGCTGGAGCAGCGCTCGGAGCTCAGGTCCGCCTTTGAAGCGTGGGAAGTGTCAGGCTTTAGAGGCCTCCTCGGGTGGCTGAGGAGGAGGAAGAGCAAGGAGATACGGGATGAGAGGAGCAGGGAGGAACTGAGTTCTACAGGCTGCTCCCAGGGAAGTTCCGGGAGTAGGATGTCCCTTATGGAGCAGAGGGCCAAGCCACTCCCGAATGCAGATCCGTCATCAGCCAGACATCTCGTGCCTGTAGCCATTAAAGTAAGTCATGTGCCGAAACGGTAGCGGTATGAACATGGAGCTTGCTGGACGAGGTCCGTCAGATTTAACTCCCATGGAGTGGAGTAGCTGGCCAGGGCCAGGTGGAACAAGAAGGGATGCTGTCTCTCCTGGTGTCCTTTCTCAGTGCTTTTGTTCCAGGCAGCCACAATTCCCAGCTCTTGCCAGACGGAGAGCTCAAGATTTGATGTGGCATGTGGGTACTAGGAATGTCTCCAAAGGGCCCAACTTACATTAAAAGAATTAGCATTAATGTTACTTGCACCTTCCAAACAGCAAACCTCCTTCTCTGCTCACATGAAGAAATCTGGAATGTATAAGTGCGTTCCTGTAAAGTTTATTTAAAGAAACCTTATATTTGAGCGCTTCAAATACTAATAAGGGACAGGGCAAGACTGAAAGTGGTGCAAAATGTCTTTGGGTGAGACTGTAGCCTCCAGCACTGATACACTGAATTTGACAATGATAAAATGTTTCTCTGTATCATAATCAATGGCAAATTGGGAATTCTTCTGAGGACTAGCTAGGGAAGCTGGTTGCCTCCCATCCCAATAAGCCGGGTTCTGTATATTTGAAATGTATCACTTGAGCTCATTGCAATGGAGTGTCAGGGGGGTTGATGTTGCCATTGCTGGTTCTTGTGCAGGTCCTGCACCCTGGGCTGGTCCACCAAGTCCAGATGGATCTGTTTCTCATGAAGATGGGCAGCCGCATCCTTGGACTCCTCCCCGGGTTCAAGTGGCTCAGTTTGACAGAGATTGTGGAGGAGTTTGAGAAGCTTATGATGCAGCAGGTATGTGCCAGGCCATGGTCCCCAGCTAAACAAAACTGCCCTTTGTCTTGCTCTGGCTGCCTCTAACTCTGTTCACACCACTACATTTAAAATGGTTAGGTGAAGACTGGCTTGCTCTTTACTTCTGTTCTTTAGTCTAATCAAATCACATAACATTACTGTAGGAAAGCTTATACGCTCACAAAGTAGCAAAGCAATGAAAAAAAATCTTTACCAGATCTAAAATTACTTTTTAGACTTTGAAAATACTGTTTAGACTTTGAATGTGTTTTCTAGTGGACAGCCTGAACAGCTAGCTAGCCATAGTCAGAGTCCTTTTTGCAGCATTGTGAAAGGTGAACAGTGGTGAGACACCTCTCCTTAGGAAAGAATCTCTCCAAGCAAGTACTCAGGCATGTGGGTTTTTTCTATAATTCTACATATATGTTTGCAGTCTGTACTCACTAGTCATGCTTGTTAGCACTGAGATAGATATTTATATATATATAGGCATAAATAATGTTTTCACAGAAGTTAGTAACACATTCTACTCTGTATTGTCATCAGACTCACAGTGCCAGTACAATTTTGCAAACAGATCTGAAAACATCCTGATTTACTAATGTCTTCTAAAGACACTATCCTGGAACATTGCTATTATAAAACTTATAAAGATCTCACTGCAGGCCTAATTAGGCTTATGTTTCTATGAAATGAGCCATTATCTGCTAATTTCACTTTTGTGTCTAGATTGCAGAGTCTGAAGTCTGTAACAAGCTTTTGAAAACCTTAATTATTCTCTATAATTCCAAAACCTCTGCGCAGTAAATCCATCCTGGGAAATGTTAACTGTGGTCAGATGTGGCTCGAGGTCATTCGTACCAGTTTGGCAGAGCTTGGGTGGATGTGCAGAAGACTGAGAGTCAGGAGAACATCTGATAGGCTCATTGTAGCTTTTTCCTTTTGAATGAACAGGAAATATTCCTGGGGTATTCCCTGCTGCCAGACAAGTGTGGTGAGGCAAGGTTATCCTGCTTCCTTGAGCAGCAGCAGACAGTAGGAGAGATGCACTTGTGTCAAGACACTGGATCACTGAAGAACCAGGGCCTGGACTTGGCATAGTGGATTATCTTGTATGAATTACATTAAATTTCTTCCTGCTACAGATGCCTCTCTGGCAAGTGAGGCTGTGGCTGCAGTTCTTCTATCCTGTCTGCCTGCCTTGCCGTTTGGACAGCAAGCTTCCTTTCAGGATGGCATTCAGTTTAAGATCTTGTTGTATTTTTGAATATAACGTGGTCCTGGTCTATTTTGAGACACCATGCCTCTAGTAAGGCACCCATATTTCAAAGGTTGGACCTGGCTGTGCACCATCCATTACCCAGTCTGCTCCTCTTCCATCAGGGAGGCTATGAGCCTGTAAAAAGCACCACTCTTACTTTGTTTCCATTCTGGCTTTCTGACTGATTTTGTTGGTATTGAGTATTGCAATTCACACAGGCTCCTGAAGATCTAATCCTAGTTGATTCTCATTTCCAACCCGCTTTTCTGTTTGTCCCTTGAGATTGACTTACGCTATGAAGCCAGAAATCTGGAGCGCTTCCGACAGAATTTCCTAGATGTTGATTTTGTGAAGTTTCCAACTCCCCTTTGGCCCTTGGTAACAGCAGATGTTCTAGTGGAAACATTTGAGGTAAGAATTGCAGAGTGTGGGTGCAATGGTAGCAGTGAGAAAGCCCCAAGGAGACCATGGCAAGGAGGTGTTTCTTTTTGAGAAGGAGGAATCAGAGGCAGAAGGATGCTTTTTTTCTTATTTGCTTAAGGAGGTTGATGTCCTTCCTTAGTGTCTCTTCCACTCTTTTGTTTGCAAGCAGTGCATCCCTGAAGACAGGTAGCAGACAGCTGTGTATAGAAGTGAACACTTGGTCTGAAAGCAAGCAGACCAGCAGTGGGTGCAGCCCCCTGTGCTTTGCAAACCAACACCATGCTTCACCTCTCCTCTGCGCTGGGTCAAAGCAAGGAGCTCAGCAGTCTGACACTTTCTGATTCCTGCCTCACTTCCCTTGTGGATGTTTGAGTCCCAGACCAAAGCTACGCTCAGGCTTAGTTTTCCTGTGTGTGACCCTGGCAAGGGTGTTTCTGTCCCTGGAATACCGTCTGTCCTTCCAAGGAGCAAACCCTTGGTTCTGTCATGTTCTCCATCACACTAGGTACAGGCTCTTTCTGCCAGGTCCTTTCTAGGGTATTATCATCACCTTCCCCCCACTCGTGGCACCCAGGAGAAGGTGTGTTTGAAGGTGGGGTGCAGGGGGTGTTTGACTCCAGCTCTGTCTCTGTTTCAGGAGAGTGAGCCCATTTCACGCTACCTGCGCGTGGGGATTGGCACGGAGCTGCGGCAGAGACTGGCCAGGATGGGCATGGACATGCTGCTAAAGATGGTAAGCACCTGGCTGGGGCTGCAAGAGAAAGCTGTTTTCCTGCAGAAGCTATTCAGTTTGGATAGTAAGACAAAGAGAGGTTAAAGAGAGAACCTATTTGCTTCCTACCTGTACCTGGTCTGGGTAAAGCCTGGGCTGGACTTGGCCCTGCTTAGGCTCTGACACAAGCTCTGCCACTGCAGAGGGGCCATCTGCCTGCACACAGTAGGACTGGCCTGTGCACCTTGGTCAGCCTTTGCTCAGGACACCCACTAATCCATCCAATGAATATTCACCTATTACCCAAGTACCTTAAAGGGCAACATTATTAGCAAATGTCATGTGCTCTGCATAGATTGTGGATGTGACTCAGAGGGAAAACAATGAGCTGATTTCTTAATTTATCAACTCCTCTAAAACTGCCTTTTTATTAGGGAGACCTAAATCTGGAGTCAAGACAACAAACCTGGCCAGGTTCAGCTTCTGGCTATCTAGTTCTTCTGTAGCTGAAATAATCCCAAATAGTCTGGAAAGGAGTGTTGAGAGGGTGGTACAAGTGTCTTATGAGGGGCTGTGAGAACCAGCAGGGAAGAGTTGCAAAAGCTCCTGACAGTACTGAGTGTGTGGGCAGTGTGTGTCAGATGAAATGCTGCTGCTAACTGCAGCATTGTGCTCGGGCAATAGTGAACCTCCAGTTCTGGCTCCAGGTAGTATGACAGGCTCTGAAATAGCTTTTACCACTCAGAAAAGCAATGATGGAACAAGAATAGTTTCATGCTAAGATTGGTTTCAAATTTTAGGAGTAGGAAAGAGTTAAAGGGCAAAGAAACAACTTTATGTCTGTAAGTAAAACAAATACCTCTTTCTCAAGTACTCTGCAGTTCTAGTCCCTTTGTGCCCAGGACCCTCCATTTCAAGGGCTGTAGTAGACCTAGAAGAGGTGCAGAGGAAGGCAGATAGGATGATTACATGTGTGGAATGTCTTCCATACCAGAATGGTGAAATAATTTGGACTCTTAACTCTAGAAAGCACAATGATGAGTGGCTTATGTCAGAGATTATGCAGTCATGAGTGCATGAGAATGAATATGGATCTATTGTGTAAGGTTTCTCAATAAGGAGGGCTTAAAATTGGCAGAAGTAATTTTTTTTCAGGCAACACCAAAACCATATTTTTTCACACAGGTCTAATTATTTACATGGCAGTTGAACAAATTCATAGGAGAAATCCATGAAATACAAAGATAATCTCCTTGGGGCAGGAAGTCCTGCAGTTGCAGGTCACCAGGAGGGTTGGGGCAGGGGAAGTACTGTTTGGTTCTTGTCTTCTTGCCAGTCCTTTTTGGTACTAACTGCTAGCAGAGTCAGAGAAGAGCTACACAGATTCATTTCCTCTTCTCTTGTTTTCCTTACTTTTCAATAGAGTTGTAATGTAGGTTGGTGTCCTGCACTAGACAAATGTACCCATTCACTATAACCTTGTCACCAAATGGCAAACTGCCTATTCTTACTGCATTACCCTTTGCTAAGGCCCACCAGTGTGCCCCAGTTTAGGGCCAATTGCCAAAGGGCAGTTCCATTCCCTGCTGGGACTCCTGGCTGTCCTACCTGACCTCTAGCAAATATTGGATCACTTCACACAGCTCTGCTGACTCCCCGAGTGCCCAAGCTGGTCTCCAGCAGAAGCCACCTGCTGTGGTGCTGCCCCATCACTGGTAATGACAGAGAACAGACCACAAACAACCCTCTGCCCTTTGCCTGGGGGCTTTTGGTGTCACCAGGTTTGCTTGGAATGAGCTGCTCTCACACTTACCTGTCCTCCAGATCTTCGTCGACAACTTTGTCCACGCCGACCTGCACCCTGGGAATATCCTGGTTCAGGGCACGGCACGGCCGGAGCTGTGTGACAGCCGGGTGCCAGAGCTGTGTGACAGCCAGGTGCCAGAGCTGTGTGACAGCCAGGTGCTGGAGGTGCAGCCAGCCCTGCGGCAGCTGTGCCTGGTGCTGCTGGATGCAGGGATCGTGGCAGAGCTGCAGAGCGCCGACATGCAGAACTTCCGCGCCGTGTTCACGGCTGTGGTCCAGGGACAGGTGAGGCCCCTCTCTGGCATGGGGCTGGCTGGGGAAGGGAGGTGGCTGTGGAATCTGATGGCCAAAGTGAGAGTTTTCTGTTTCCCCTTGAAAGGAGCTAGCATCTTATCCCCAAACACAGGGATAAGTTGTTCAGCTGCAGCAAGGAGGCTGCCAGAGTGGAGCAATTTCAGTGCCCCAGGACCTAGAATTGCCAAAATGGGAAGTATTGGCTGCCCCTTCCTGGTTAGGAGTACTTCTGCTGCAAGTTAGGACTGCCTGGGAGCCATGGTTGCAGAATCTGTCAGGTTTTGCTGCAGAAGAGGAGAGAATGAGTTCACATCTTAATCTGCCCCACATGTTCCTCTCTGCAGCCTTGCTGCTGGAAGGCCCCATATGCCTTCCTCCATTTTGCTGTTGTGTCAGCCTCTATAGAGGAGAGGAAGGAAGACAGGTGTGTGTGGAGGGGTCTGACCTCTACTAGGCTCCTCCATGTGAGGGGAACTACATTATCCTCCTCCCCCCATGAAACTCACTGTCAGATGGACTGGAGAACCCAGTGCTGGTGTCTCTTGTTCTCCTGTTCATTCTGGGAACAAGCATTGTGCTCCTACTTGCCTGTTGCTGTCTCTCAGCTGCAGGGTGAAGGAGTCACTAACAGAGCTCAAGAGGGACACATTTTGTCTTGGTCTGCTGAAGCATGCCAAAGAATCCATGCTAAACCCTTTGTCCAGGCCCATCCTGTGCTGCCGGGGCATTTCTCAGCTACTGAAAGCAAGAACTGCAAGCATCTGATTGCAAGTCACCAGTGACCAGGTTCTGGTTGTGCTGTTCCACTTGTTTCTCAGGGGGAGAGGGTGGCAGAGCTGATCCTGCACCACGCCCGTGCCAACCAGTGCCAAGACATCGAGCGCTTCAAGGCTGAGATGGCAGAGCTTGTGACCAAGGTCCGGGGGAACACCATTGCCCTGGGCAAGGCAAGTGCACCCTGTCACAGTCCCACTTAGCTGCAATTCAGCACTGAAAACTGAAACAAAAAGGTTTTTTGATCAGCTGTTAAAATTCTCCTGTGTATTCCAGCTTCAGGTGGGAAATCTCCTCTCCAGTGTCTTCAAACTATTGATGACCCATAAGGTGAGGTCCTGTCCCTGTCTGCCTTTAATACCTGGAAGTTCATCTGGGGAGGGAGAACTACTGCAAACACGAGGGGCTAACAAGGAGGGGACTGACTTCTGAAACAAACTGCTAGGAGAGGAACTGCAGGAATGCATCCAAGTGTTGCAGGCATGCTGGCAGGTCTTATACACACTCTGCCAAGCCCAATTTCTGTGGGTTTTTTGTTTTGTTTTGTTTTTTGTTTGTTTTTTTTTTATCTCAATACTTCATTTAATGGTTGATACCGTCTACTAAAATGAGTATTTTTATAACACATAGTTTTTCCTACCTTTTTTATAGTCCCTTAGACTATAGATACCTCCTTGTAACTGATTATTCTGGGGACAAATTTCCACAGCTGCAAACAACTTTGGAATTCAAAAGACCTGTGGTGGCTTGAATGGGGGTTGTCAGCCACAGGGCTGCACAGTCCCACTGGTGGAGTTGCATTTTAGTTTCAGGTGTGCAAATGCTCTCCCCAGTCTCTTCCCTCCCAGCTTAGGCAGAGCTGGTACTTTGGTTGAAGGGGCACAGAAGAAAATAACATCCACTGAGTCCATTCAGTCTGTTGTGGTTCCAGGTGAAGCTCGAGAGCAATTTTGCTTCCATCATCTTTGCCATCATGGTTCTGGAAGGACTGGGACGTTCACTGGACCCTGAACTGGACATCCTGGAGGCAGCTAAGCCACTGCTCATCAAAACTGCAGCTTCTGCCCTCAAATAGGCTCCTGTGGCTGCTGCCCTCTCCCTGTGGGAGGGTTACCTGTGCTGTGCTGCCTGGGAGCTGACACAGAGGAGGCTGAAGGTGAGAAGTCACAGGTACCCCAGGGATGTGGTACACAGTGGCTGCTCTCCACTAACGCTGCCTTCAGTCATTTCAGCCAAGCACCAGGCATGGGATGATCAGAAGGTCTGTTCCAGAAAGCAGGAAGAATTTGCACAGTTGGACATTTCCCACTCATTGCCACAGGTCTAAGAGCTAATGTGCTCTGTTAGTTTTTAAAAACATCTTCAGAAAGATGTTAATTGATCAAGTCTGTTTTAAAATATATCAGGGTAAATATTTAATTTACTGACTTACCTGCACTGTGGTATGAGAAATTATGTTCTAGCATCACCCAAGCAACACATTCAGGCTGAAAAAGGCCAATAAACCTGTTTGTCTTTTGTACTTTTAACTTCTACTTTTGTTGTAGAAGTGTCCTAACATCCTGCATGTAGTGGTCTGCTCTTAGTCATTTTGGATGACAAAACCAGACCATTTAAATTTTTTCTCAAACTTCTGTACTCTAGTACATTATGATAGGAGTTTGGATTATAAACAGCATAATAAAAAATCTACCTAGGCAGAAAAACTGAATTCCATAATAAAAAAACAACTTCTGGGAATATTTGTCCTGGTCTTAATTTTTCTGTTTCTGAAACTTAAGAGGTTTCTTTTTTTCTGCTCTGTGTGATTTTCTCTACAACCCTCCCTGGTGCTCCCCACTGTACTCAAAACCTTAACTGATATGCACATACTTAGGGTTTTTTTTCCCAGCAGGTTTCAAACCAGAGTCCAAGCATTTTCCTGATGGAACAAAATCACACTGCAAATGTTTAAAATCAAATAAAGCTAGAAGAAGAGCTGGATTACATGTGGCATTTACAGTCAATTATTTTAATAGCAGTATTAAAATGATTTTATGGCTGCATTTTAATAGTGAGAAATACAGTCTATGAATGATTGGAAATAATGTGGTACTGAATATATTCCCAGACCTACCCTGTGTGAAACAGCAGTGGAGCAGGGTCTCTGCAGTAGTCTGTTCTCAGGTGGTTAAGCAATGAAGAGAAAGTGCATAAGCAGACAATCTGCTGTTTTATGGTGATTATAAAGCAATGATTAATAGCATATAAATGAAGTCTGAAAAATAAGTTTAGATTCAGCTCAATATATTTCATGTACTTTCCTTTAATCACTACATATTCCATTTCCAAGTGCATAAGGATAAAAGCAGGAGCAGAGTTTAACACCTTATAAGTTTTAGGCTTGTTTCTTTAAGTCTAGTTAGAGTCATAAGCAAGCAGGCAGAGCATTGTCCTAACCAGCACAAGATTTTATGTAAAAGAGAACTCAAACAAGAAGAGAAGCAAGCAAACCCCTCAAACATTATCCTGAAGAAAATCTCCATGTGCCACCAGCACCCACACTCCCCCAGCAGGGTGTGTGCCAGGTCTGGGGCACAACCATCCATGTTCCTGCTGAGCAAATTCCAGCCAACTTTCCCAGACACTCAACAGAGTGGAAACTGGTCCAAATGATGGGATTTCATGTCTAAATGCAAAATTGTGCCTCACATGTAGTTTCCATAATCTGAAGCAAGTTACACTTTTTCCAGACCTTAACTCTGACATTTTGTTTGTTAAAGCCTTCACCTTCCATTTAAGTTCATATTTTCCTTTTTTTTTTCCTTCAAGCAAAAATCTCAGGATGGCTCACGCACGTACGTTATGGATCCTAAAGTTTAAAAATACCCATTTTAGCTATTAAGGTCTCAGAGTAGTTTGTAAACATCTGGATGAGAGACCTAACTTGGTCTTTTTAGGGAAAAGCTGAAGGCATAGCCTCTCTATTATCCCTGGAGGAATGCAGTCTGACACTGCTTGGAAACTGTTGGCCATTCAGATTTGGCAGGATTTCAAAGCTCCCTTTTACAAGTTTTATTAATTTTACTTTTTTCTTTTTTTTTTTTTTTTTTAAGAAACTGCCATTATCACTGTTGCTGTATTCTAGAAGGAGGCAAAAATTCTTATAATGTGCCAGAAAATGTGTACCATGTTTCTAAGTGTATACAGAATGTCAGGCCAAATTTAAATTTTGTGTCTAGTTTGGTTCTAGGTATTACTTGAAACAAGATATCACATATATTGTATTCATTTTAGCGTAATTCTGTATAAAATAAAGATATTTTCATATAGCTCTGACTGTTTCAGCAAATAAATTGTGCTATGTTCATTCTCCTTTCCTAAATACCTGGCTGAAATTTCTGGTTACCCAGAGCTGATCAGTGCATGTCCTGTGCCACAGCCACAGGGAATTTTGTACCTCAGATGATGTGAGGAAGAGGGAGTACTTCAGGATGTGACAAGCTTAACCTCCTCCTCCTCTCCTTTGACACCTCCACTCACCACAGTGCAGTGCACTAAAAATCCCTCCTCTGTGATGCAGAAAGTGCCTCTAGATGTGCCCTGCTGCTCCCTCTCAGGGAAGGGGGAGCCAGTGACCCCAGGAAGAAAGGCAGGTGAAGGACAGAGCAGTGGCAGTGCACATTGGCTGCAGTGAAAGGGAGATTAGAGACCTCTCCAGGAATCCAAATGCCACCTGTCACACTCTGCACACTGACTCACAGGTCTGTGAACTGCTCCAGGCCCTGCTCACCCACTGTGCAGCTTCCTTACTCGAGCAGGGATGCCTGGAGCAGCAGGAGCTTCTGTTCCCTGAGGTACTGCTGGAGGGCACGGAGCTTCTGCCCTTCTTTTTCCATCTTCAGATGAGAACTCTCTCTCCTCTGGAACACTCTCACTTTGGCAGCCTGGTGCTGCTTTTGCTGTTTGTCCTGCTCCTGGCATTCTTGTTCCAGCACTTCCTGCCGTGACTGCATTCTGCTCCTCAGCAACTCCTACACAAAGACATTCAAAACTGTACAGACAGCCTTCATGCCAAATTTCATCCTCACTCTTCATCTCTGTCCAGCTCTGGGGCCCCCAGCATGGACATGGATCCACTGGAGTGAGTCCAGAGGAGGATCACAAAGATGTTCAGAGGGCTGGAGCACCTCTGCTATGGAGCCAGGCTGAGAGCTGGGGTTCTTCAGCCTGGGGAAGAGAAGGCTCTGGGGAGCTCTTAGAGCACCTTCCATTGCCTAAAGGGGCTACAAGAGCTGGAGAGGGACTTTTTAAAAGGGTGTGGAGTGATGGGACAAGGGGGAATGGCTTTAAACTGAAAAAGAGTAGGTTTAGATTAGATATTAGGAATAAATTCTTTCCTGTGGGGGTGGAGAGGCACTGGCACAGGTTGCCCAGAGAAGCTGTGGGTGCCCCATCCCTGGCAGGCTGGACAGGGGGTTCTGAGCAGTCTGGTCTAGTGGGAAGTGTCCCTGTCCATGGCAGAGGGGTTGGGACTAGATGGACACAATCCAAGTCATCCTACAGTACTATGATTCTCATTAGTCAGAAATGGATATAATCTATTTCATTTTTGCATGAAGAAAGACTTCTTCTGTGGCAGAGATAAGAAATTTTACTTTCCACTTTTCACTTTATCCATGTGCCAAAAAAAGGTTACCCTTTTTTATCTCTAAATGATACAGTTCTATTGGATGTAAAACAGGTGAAATATACAAATACTCCAGATATTTGTATATATGCTTCCACTGCTGGAAATATGGCAGAAGAAGAAAATAACTTCTGGAACTGCCCTTACCAGCCTTTCTTTCTCTTGTTCAGAGCTCCTTTTGTTGCTTTCTGCTTGCAACTCCTCTCTCTGCAAACGCCGTGTCTTTAAGAACTGAAGCCTCTGCCTTGCCTTCCTCTCCTCCTCCTCTTGAAAGAAGGATTCCTTCCTGCTCCTCTCAGCCCCAGCAGCCTGGAGCAGTGCCATGTGCTGCAAAGATCTCTCTTTGTGCTCCAGCTGTTTCTCCAGCCCTTGCAATGTTCTCTGACGCAATCGCTGCCTGTTTCCAAAACAAAATTTCTCAAATTTCTCATAAAGAAAGAGCAATAAAAAAGAAAGTCAGTGCATAAGACACAAAGCAGATATTTTGGCAATCTGTGTTCAGTTAGCATTCCAGGACTCTTTGTTAGGTTATGAGGATTAAACCTGTGTCCAGAACAGAGGTAGCAAAAGCCCCAAACGGGCTGGTGCCTGATGTCAGCACTGTCGGTCTGAGAGCAGGACTGAAGGGAATTTGCCCTTGGAGATAATGCTGTGTACCCACTCCCTCACACCTCCAGCACCAATTCCATTCCCAGTAGGGAACCACTGTGACCCCTGTGCAGAGCCCAGCAAAAAGCACAAGGTGGGAGAGCAGCAGGGAGCAGATGTTACCAACCTTCCAACCTCTAGCACAAAAAGCAGTCAGTTCCCAGCATCACCTCAGGCTGTCCCTGCGCAGCTGCCGGCGGGTGCCATCTGCCTCTTGCTGCTGCTCCCTCTTCAGCTGCCTCTGTTCTTCTTGCCACCTTCTGTGCTCAATCTTGGCTCTGCTGAAGTCCAGCTCCTTCCACCTCTTCTGAGATGCACCACTAAGGATTGATTTCTACAAGAAAAACAGCAAACTGAACCCTTAGTCCCAGCAGTGTTTATTTTTCTAATGCACACTGTAAGCACACAAAACCAGAACAGCCCAGTTTTAATGTCACTCCTGAGGCTTAGAAGCTACAAAGGCTCACAAATACTGTAGTGTTGATTCCCATCCATGAAAATACTGAGGATGATGCTAAAACCTTGTATGTAGAAAACATTAGGCTTAATCAACAAAGAGGTACCTGAAAATCCAGTCTTAAAGAGTTCTCCATAGGTCAGTAGGCTGTGCTGTTCTGGTGTTGAGCCAATGCTTAAAACTCCCCAGTTTTTGGGTCAACTTCTGGATTGGATGGAAAATCCAGGTTCTGACCATAAAACATCATAAATTCCTTACTAGATTTTATTAGCAAGAGAAATACCTGCCCCCATCTGGCCAAACCCAGAACATTCCTGAGTTCTCTGCAGGTACTCCAACTCTTCACCTTTTGTTGTCTGAGATTTCCACCCATTCTCAAGCAGTCTTTGTGTTTTCTTCAGCAGTAGTTTCATTTCAATGCTGTAGTGCTGCTGATTTGTGTTTTTAAATGCACTGTGCCATGTACAGAGATGAAGGAGCACCTACAAGGCCTCTTTTCACAGCCATAGTGAAATATTTATTTGTTTTTGTACTCCTTACAGTGCCCTTTATGAGGGAGGTGCAAGTAAACACCACCAAACCTTTAGACATGTATTCCAGTTTACATTGCTAGAGCTGTGTGGAGCTGGAACAGAGTTCTCCCAAAATATTTTCCTCTGTCAAATGCATCCTCCTTCCTCCTATTCCCAAGTGCAGTTAGCATGTTCCTATACCACAAGCTGGAAAACACTACAGGACTTTCAAATAATGTTCCTGCCAGTCTTACACAGCATTTTGACTGGTTTCTCTTAACACATTGATCTGTAAGTCTTCCCAGGGGCTGTAAACAGCTTTGTTCTCCAGTGTATTGCTATTCTTAGCAAAAAAAGTACCTTGTGGGTGTGTTTAATGACACTCACAAGGAGAGATCAAAGAAGGAATCAAAGGTGTTTTGTAGGTGGGAGGTGAACAAATGATGTTTTCCAGCAGGTAAAGTACCAGCCTAAGGATCAGGAGACTTCTAGCTCCTGCCCTAACATGCACTCCTTGCTGTGGGCCTTAGATGACTGCCTAAACTTTCTCTTTTTTGCTTTCAGTATCTGTAAAGGAGGATTTTTTTTTTTTTTTTGCTATCTAGTAGAGCTGGCTGAGAAGCTTATTTAGAAGAGATTATATCTAACATACAAAAACACTCCGTCAAAAGTGCTGAGCAAAAATACCACAAGCGCCCTGTCCTGCACAATGTGGGCTCCCAAGTGGAGTCCTTAAGTTTCTATCTATGCAGAACCATTATTCTACACAGGCATAATTTCTGTTACAGCAAAAACCTTTGTGGAAGATCAAAGGAGTGAACATTCTCACATGACATAAACAAATCTCCTCATCCTAAGAACTAAACCTAAATACTCACTGTGATGCTTTTGTCTTTCAGAAGCTTTGGGAGATGTGTGGATCTCCCAGGCAGCAGGTGGGTGGTACTGTGGGGTCTCTGCCCACAAAAGGCTGATCTGATGGTCAGGCTGTCTTTCTCCAGTGATTGATTCACCTGGGCAAAGAAGCTCTGGCACCTGAAAGGAACCAAAGCACTGCTCCCCATGGAAGGGCTCCTCTGGGAATGCAGGACTGGAGCTTCTGCCACTCTGGTCTCAAAAAGGCCTTTCAAATAAATTAGGGCAAGGACATATGAGAATATAGGAAGCTTATAAAAAGAAATCAAATTAAAAGAACAAAAGGTCTGCTCATATGAAATATACTCAAGCAAGGATTTTATAGCATTTTCCTATGAGGAAGTGGGACAGTTTTTAGTCTCCACAAAAGAGGTTCCAGCTTTTCAGAAACAAGCTTGCCATTCCATTTAGGCAAGAGTTTGGCCTGGGAAACTGAGTTTTGCCTGGTGCATCTTACAGCTACTCAGGCTAAAGGATTGTTTACATGGTATCTCACAGACTGGCATGAACTGACTGCTCTGAGATGAGTAAAAATTATAAAGCTTTTGATAGGGCAATGCCTGAGCTCCATATCCTGCTGAGAGACATTAGCATGGGCACAACCCTGCTAACACAGTTTTTGGTAACTGAGAACAGGAGCAGAGTTTGCTCACACCTTTCTGCTAAGGACAGGGCAGACCTGAGTGGCAGCTGTCACATGGAATGGTGCTGGAACACCAGCTGGGAGCAAATGTGCACTCCTGTTTGACTTTTCATTCTCCCTCTTCCAGCAGTGTCACAAAGCAATAATAGAGAAAACTTCAGGCTTTCAGAATCCTCTCTTAGATGTCTGCAATTGTCACAAGCTGAGAACAGCAACAGATTGATCAAAATTATGATCCAGCCCCTTTTGCTGTTCAGGGAACAAAATTCCACTCAGTGACATTATAAAGCAATAATTTTCAGCACAGGTAAGAGGATTGTTTTGCAGAAAAGTCCTGGTGAAATCTTGTTGCTATACACAGTCACTGTTAATGTTAAAGATTGATTTTTAAAGTAAGGAATTTTTTATTTATACTGAGCTCTGTGATATAGGTTAAAAACCCCCAAAAGCTCCTATTGCAGTAGCTGAGCTGTAAAAGCCAAAAAATCTCAAGTTCCATCTGAAAATTTTTTCACTTTGAGAGAAGATGATTAACTTCTCAAGCCATAGCACCATTAATACCTATATATAAAGATGGCATTATGATACTTTCTTGTAGAGCATCAAGAATTATGGTGGCAGATCTTATACATGATGCCATCCTGCACTGATATTATGTGCTAAGTCTTATGTTAGGGTAAAAGAGTTACAGTTCCAATACCATGCTCATGTTCAAAATTAGCTTCAGTTTCAGCATCCTGCTGTCTGCTCTCTGCTTCTTCCTTGTGATCTGTCTCCATTAACCAGCTGTCTGTGTTGACAGCAGCATCAACCACAGCACGAGCCATCTCCCTCTGAGGGCCCTAGAAATAACAAGAAATGCAACCATAATCCAGACCTGATAAGAAAAAGAATAGGTTTATTTAATGAGTTTACAGCACAAGATCTTAAGTTGTAACTGAAGTTTAAGACAGAATGAAAAAAAACAAATTCTAGGAGTTCTTTACTAAAGAAACAACCCATAATTTCTGATAACTTCCTGAGTTTCCCTTTGTCTCCAAATGACCCAAAGTTCTTTTTCCTGAAAGGGTCCAAAATGGTACAAAAGAGATCAGGCCAGAGGAGCTCTGGCTGAACGACAGCCCTGCTTCTGGCATGTGCCAGAGTTTGGATTCTAACCCTTGCAGAGCAATGAAGGTAAGTGTGGCAGTAGCTGGTGCACATGAACCTCCTCCTTACTGATCCTCACCCAGTGCCCTGCTCACAAGCACCAAACCAGCTGCTGAGGACTACATAAGTCTCTTCTGGTCCTTGACTGGGAGAGGGGACACTTCTAACAGGGTGAAGTATGTTAAAAGAATCATGCAAGAGACTGCCTTGGTAGGGAACAATCCCTACTGTAATCTTTATCCAGTGTCAAGTCTTCTGACACTTTTCTTTTTTTTCCCTTTACCTCCTTCATGCAGAAGCAGAATGTAGAGGGACTGGGCTATGCAACACTTCTTGTACTCTGCATCCATGGAAGAGGTTCTAGAGGCCTGCTCCAGCCAGGGACAATGACAGATTATGGACAATGACCTGACCCCAGTCACAGGAAGGCAGTGCAAAGTCTCCCCATTCTTTAGCAGGAAGGCATAAGGAGCAGACTTAAACCTCTAGCTTGGTACCACAGGTAGTAAACTTGCAGTTGCAAAGCAGATAATTACACAAATACCAGACCATTTATTAACAGAAGAGCCCGGATGAACCACTTTTTACCTTCTCAGTTTCTATAACCTCATGGTCCTCTTCCAAACAAGACCCAACATCTTCTGTAACGTTTTCTGTCTCCAATCTCTTCTGTTCCTTTTTCTCTTCCTCTCTGGAAACACTTTCTGAAGAAGCAATCCTCAATTCAGACAGTTCCTGTTCTATTTTCTTGCTGAGCTTTTCTTCAGTCAGGCTTGCTGTGGGGATGAAGGTGTTTTCCTGCTGCACTTTGCACTCTGCAGGCTGTGTGTGCTCCCAGGCTCCAAGGCAGCCCTGGGGAAGCGAGGTACACCCCCAGCTGCACTTTGCACAGGGATGAGTGGAATACAGAGCCTCTGGGCAGCAGTCCAGGCCCAGGTGACCCTGTCTGTAGTGCCCTGAGGCTCTATAGCCTGGTGCCACAAGGTATGGGTAATCCAAGCTTGAATCAACCACCATCTGCCTGGCTGCTAAAGGCATCTGCAGCTCCAGGGTGATGCGTTCGCTTAGGGGCAGGGGAATCCGCAGAGCTTGGGCAGAAGACACCTCCTTAGTCTGCCCATTCCAGAAATTCACAAGCACTCCCCTCTCATTGTGTGCTGTGCATATTGGAAAAAAAAAAAAAAAAAAAAAGGGCAAGTAATGTATTAGCACCATATCAATCTGTGTGATTTATCTCATGGAGAGCAGGAGCTAAAAGTAATGACTTGTGTTTCAGACAATTCTGTAACGACTTCCATGATTTTATTCTTTACAGGTTTAAAATTTGATTTTCTCCTGAATTTCCTGCAAGGAGACAGCAGATATAAAAAAATCTCACTTGCCACAGCAGGTGGGATTTTACCCTGAAATAGCAGAAAAGCAGACTAACAGATAACCAGGTGACTCTTAGGAGGATCAGGAAAGTTTTTTGACTTGTGCTGGGAGGATGCTATCCCCAACCCCAAACTTTTTAGGAAGTTTTCACCCACAGAACAAAGTAAAGGCAAGTTCTGTGATCTGCATTAATTCTGACCCTAAACCAGTGGCTTAGTGCCAACAATAAAAACAGAATGAAGAGAACCCAAGCAGCAGGAGGTGAATTCTCCATGCTGGAGCTCAATCTCTTCCCTGCTGGAGCTCGATCTCTTCCCTGCAGTGACCACCTCCCGTGGTGAGTCCAGTGCTGCTAGAGAAAACCAAAACACCCAAAGCAGGTACCTAAAGGTGCCTCTGTGTTCTCCACAACCCTTAGCACAGTGCCAGGGCCAAAACGTTTGGCTGGAGCCTCCCATGGTGCCAAGACCCTGTCCCCTGGAGCAAGAGGCTGTCGCCGGGCGTCTTCGTAGTGCACAATGTCATAGAGCGGCGTTTGCTGCTGGCCACGCTGGACCTTGCCCTTCAGAGCACCACTTTGGTCAAACTCAACCAAAAAGCCTTCCCTGGAGTCCTGCAAGAGTAAAACATGTGGTGTGCAAGGCAATTTGCAACGTCCAGTTAACAGCAAAGCTTAAGTGCTAAGAGGGAAGTGGCAGAAATCCCAGGAAGTGGAAAGTGATCTGGGAATGCAGCTTTCCTCTTCTACCAGGGTTTCACTGTACTGTGTCCACACCACTTCAAAAGTAAATAAAAAGCTGGGGCTTAAGGGGCTGACAGTTTTTTTCTTTCTTTCACTTTGGAGTTAGATTTTAGTAAGAACACAAAAAGCAGGCTAAGGCAGAACTCTACTATGAAAACCTACCACAGGAAAAAGAGCAGCCAAAAGAAACCGTGTATGATGCAGTTCACCACAATATGAAGGATAAAAAACAATCCTTCAGCAATCAGAAGGGTAACAAAGCAGTAAAAAGTCACAAGTGTCATAAATTTAAATACTTTAATTGAAACCTTCAGCAGCAAGTGAGGGCAAGACCTATTGCCAGAATCTCAGCCTTCTCTACAGATCTCCGAGTGCACTTACACAAATGATACTGTCAGCTCCTACTCCAGCTGATGTCACTTGTACCTACAGCTGTCCCAATCTGTTCTACCCCAATCTCTTCTACCCCACAGTGAAGCTCACACACATCCTCACCTATACTAGCACCAAAATTTATTTAACTAACCCGCAAAATGAACTGGAAAAAAACTTTTAAAAGAAAACCTGCAGGGGGGATTTTCTGTCTGGCATCCAAAATCATCTCACAATTCCCAGAAACACAGATGGAAAAGAATGAGGAAAGCTCTCAGTTTGGTAAAGAGGAAGTGGACCCTGGAGACAAACATTTTGGATTACTAGTTGCTGTTTAGCTAACTAACTCTGCTGCTAGGCTGGGCAAAAGTAGACAATAGGGATAAGGGACCTGTTTAGTCTGTCTCTGAATAAAAACTCATTATATCTACAAAAACAGATTGGTCTCTAGGCTGTTCTTACTTGCAGGACTCCTCACAGCAAACAGCCAGACAGCACCAGGTAACAGATGGAAACAGGGTGTGGGGAGGCAACAGTGGCTAGGAAGTGCACTGTAACACTGCAGGGCCACCCCACAGCAAGGGCTCGGGACTGGTGAGTATGGGAAGAACAGAGAAAAAAAAACCCATACATGCTCTTCCAGCCATGTTCCCAATCAAGAGTTACCTTCAGCTCCTGGACAATGTGGCCCAGGTAGTAATAGCCATCAGTTTCTCTCCTTGCCAGCACACGAGCTCCCCTCAGCACACGGGAAGCCTCCAGGGAAGAACCAATGAAATTCCTTTTGGCTGAGGGTATCAAGGGCATGCAAAAGGGACCTGGGTTCCAGGCACAAACATGACAGCTGTGGAAAATGAAAATACAAGAAGTAATGGAAAGCTCGGCAACAGATACTCTGCAACTTACTGCAGTGCAAACAAACTAAATCAACATGGGACAAAACCCCCACCCTGCAATAATTGTCTTTGCTTCCCAGCTTTTCCTTCTCTGCTTTTCCAGTGACCCACCTATAGATTATGAGCTTACTGTGTTACTGGACATCTCGGCAGCAGAGAGCTACAGGAATCTTTATTAGCTGTGTGGCAGCATTGGACATGTGAGATGGATGTGGAGCTTACCTGGAAGGGGGAAGGAGGAGATGGAAACAGAAAATGAGCATGATTTTTGAACATTTAAATCCTTAAACAGGAATATTGTCTACAAAGTTGAAATTTACTTTCAGTTTATTACTTCTCCTCATAATTCTTCCACCATGTCTTGTGGTACTATGCTGCTTATCTGTAAATTCATCACAAATGGTTTTGATTTAGAGAAATAAAGTTTGGAGAGGAGGAACATTAAAAAACCCTTAAGAACTATATGATAACCCCCTCCTTGCACCTGGTTTCTATTCAGCTGCTAGGTGTGTAGCAGGGGTGGGCAGCCAGTGGCCACGTGTGCGCTGCTGCTGCTGCTTACACAGCTTCCAAGCTCCCCTGGCAAGCAAAGCTGAAAGGTCAATGAAAGGACCTGAAGTCAAGGAAGAGTGAAGAAAGTGGGGGCTCAATCTAGGGGGACGAATTTGCCTCTGCAGATCAAAGCCAGCAGTGGAGACATCCAGCCTGAGCAAGATGGGAAATGAGGGATACTTGAGAACAAGGACATAGGGAACAGAATGCCAGGGACTGCAAGAAGACAGAAAGACAAAATACAAGGCAGTTGGAAGGCAGAGCTGGCAATAAAACTATGAACTTTGTATCAAAGCATTCAGCTTTTATGGGAAAACATAAACTCGGTATGGAGCCCATTGTAGGGTTGCAACATGTTGCACAAGTAAGTAAAAACTGTAAGTAAGTAAAAACTGGTTGAAAAGTTTGCTGCGATTCCCTGTAAACTGCTGCTGAAAATGGCTCAGATGACCAGGGAAATTAAAATTCCTTAACTACAAGGCTATCCACTGCTGTTTCAGCTGAGGATATTAGGTGTTTGGGGTGTTAACAAATTGAGAAGGTATTATTGCTTATTTAAAATACCTCCAGGAGGGTCACAGAAACTCTTCTCCAGTTCATTGTGGAATGTTATCCAATAAAGATTCAGGAGGAACTACAAGTGTGGATTAATCTTACATTGGCATCATACCTTGTCAGGAGGAGTAGGGGAGTGTTGGATTCCTTGAAAGGACCCTCCTGACAGCCTGGGTACTTTCTCCATGATTTTTTGCTTGCTTCTTTTGTGATCACCCCAGTGTCCCAGAAGGCACACCGATATGCATTACTGGATGCAACTGGTTTTCCACAAGAAGTTGGCAGAATTCCTCCAACCCTTGCTCTGGCATATACCGGTGAACAGATCCACCCACCGGCAGGCTGGGTTTTCCATCCTCCTCAAAGTGCCGGGACTGAAACCAGGCTGCAGCTCCAGGAACACTGCTGAGCGAGCAATGGACAGGCAGGCACACCGCTGTAACACCTGTGGGAGAGGGAAAATGGGAGAGAAGAACAAAACTCTCTCAGATGTTCAGGTGGGAATTCTGTACTGGCTATTTCTATGCCGAGGCGTCGCCCCTTCGTTCCCGCTCCGGCTGCCGGCCCAGAGAGAGGGAAGAGGCTCCGCACCAGCTGCTTCCTCGGGGACAGCCAGGCCTCGAGGGCGAGGCCCGCATCCCGGCCCCGAGGATGAGCCTCGTATCCCGCTTCTGAGGGCGAGCCCCCCATGCCGGCCCCGCCGGGACACTGCCCGCGCCCCGCTGCTCCGCTACCGGACTGCTTGGGCTGGACTGCCGGGCTGCCCCGGCTCGGACAGCGGGAAGCGCTGCCCCTTTCGCCCTTTCCTTAAACACCACCAGCTGGAGCCGTCTTCTCGCCCCGCCCCTCCAAAAAGCAGCGGCTGGGCTGGGGAGCTCGCCCCGCTCTGCGGCCCCCGTGGGCGACGCCAACTTTCGGGAAAACTCACGGAGCACCCGCCCGTGGTGCTGCCCCGGCGCTCCCAAGTGCTGAGGGGAGTGAGGGCAGATGTGCAAGGGCAGTGCTGCTGTCCCCGTGCGCCAGGACCCTTCCGTGCCCCGGGCCAGCTCCCTTTCCCGGGATACCTCCGAGCCCCGGGCTCTCCGTTTCCCGGGATACCTCGGTGCCGCGGGCTGTCTCCCTTTCCCGGGATACCTCGGAGCCCCGCGCTAACTCCGTTTCCCGGGATACCTCGGTGCCGCGGGCTGTCTCCGCCCCGGAAGGCGGCGGCCGCGCCAATCGCCGGGGCCGTTGCTGGGCGGTGCGGGTGACATTGGGCACGGCCATGGTGGTGGCAGCGCTGGGCCGAGCGGCGGGGCGGCTGCTGCGGACCGGGGCCGCCGTGCCCGGGCGGCGGCGGTGAGCGGGGCGGGCCGGGCAGCGGGGCAGGCGGGCGGGCCGGGGCCGGTGGGGCCCGGAGTGAGGCGGGGCCGTGCTGTGTTGCAGCGCGGGCGGCGGGGTGCACATCCCGCCGCGGTACCGGCAGTTCCCGGAGCTGACGCGGGCGCAGGTGATCCGAGGCGAGGCGCTCAGCGGCTTCATGTGGTTCTGGATCCTCTGGCAGTTCTGGCACAACTCGGACATGGTGCTGGTGAGGCCGGCGCGGCGGCCGGGGGCGGGGGGCGCGGGCCGGGCAGGTAGGACACCTCTGACGGGCCTCTCTCCCAGGGACACTTCCCGTATCCCGACGCTTCGGCCTGGACGGACGAGGAGCTCGGCATCCCTCCGGACGATGAGGAATAGCAGCACACCGGTACGGCTCCCGTCGCCTCTCCCCGCTCGGCCCTGAGCGCGGCCCCGGGCACCGTGCCCGGCTGGTACTGCTGCAGGGAGCCTGCTCCCAGCACTGCCCAGGGGAAACCCGCCCAGCCTCGGCGGTACAGGAGGCCGTGTCCGCACTGCTCATGGCCTTCACACACGTGTCTCGGCTGCCTGAGGCCAGGGAGCCCCGTTTTGGCAATATAAGGCTGCACTGTAACAACCGACTTGGTTAGGAGTTGTAGCTTACCTGGTACCGGTTCTAAATTATTTTACTCATGCTGTTGTGTAGACGCAGCATTATCCAACTTCGAAGACATGCTCTGTTTCTAGAGACATCTGTCCAGATGTCCCCTTAAACGTTTTAGGCTTTTGTTTCTATCCAGTTCTTTTTTTAAGCTGTTGTGTCACAGATTACAGCTCTAAACCAAAAGCTTCAGCTACTGCTGAAGGGAGCATTGAGGACATCCTTCTGCTCTGCATGGTGGGAAAATGATGAGCAAAAAGGTTCTCAGGTTTTTCTTCTGTTATTTTCAGGTTCCTGGAACTAATTGAGGCCCCTGGAACCAAATCTTTGGCTCCTGGGTCCTTATGTGAATAAAACTGTAAACAAAGCTGAAGCTGAACTGTATTTTTTTCCTATTTTAAGTAAAATTCTTGGAAAATGACCATGACAGCTTTAAAGTTGTAGTTCTTGAGTACACATGAGCTTCTGTAACACCTGCTTGATAGAGAATGTGCTTGCCTCAAGAAATAAGGTCCATTAGTGCATGGCAGGTTACAGTCTTATCAATAAAGGCTCTGCCAAATAACCAGTGAAGAGGTGAATGGGAAATTGCCATAGAAGCAGGAGAATTTACCCAGAACAGAACCCAGACCAGTTGGTGCCAGGCTTTTCCTAGGATGAAGGAAAACCCCCCTTGGGTATATAAAGTTCAGAATAGTAAAGGTAAAAATGCCTTAGGGTTCAGCACAGCAGTCAAGGAGGCAGTGATCCAGTTTAAGATGAAGGGAGAAGGGGGGTTACACTGCAGGAGTCCCTTGATTTTTTTTCTTCTCCATTTCCAGAGTTATATCCTAAACTAACTTTTTCACTCCCCTTAACCACCTGAGTTGCACCCCTCTAACTTTGTGGAGAGGAGTCATGCATGACACAATAAACAATCTCCTTCAGACTTTTCCATGCAGTCAATCTTTATTATAGCAGTATTCTCATATTCACATCAAGTACATAGAACTTTTTGCCTTTCATATAATACAGAGTTCTTTAAATAACTTTACACTGAAATAGTTTTCTTCAATCTGAATTCAGCTATCAAATTTTAATATGTTTTAAGTCTCCATGCTCTCTAACCAAACTGGACAATATTTCCCATTGTACAAATTTACATGAGAAAAACTCCAAAGTACAAATGAAGGGACAACAAAAGTAAAGGGAGAAGGAACAAACAAGAAAAATAAGTTGTATTGGCAATTACAGGGGAAACTTGAGAAGGAACGAAGGGGAGTTGCCATGACCTATCTAACAGGAAACCAAAAATAAACATTTTGTTATGAATTAAAAAATAAATACAAGTTTTGAAACAATTACTCCATTGTAGATTTTAAAAAGCAGCTATGGAAATCTACTAACACAATGGGTTGTTTTTTTTTTTTTTTAAGTAACCAGACTGGACCTTCTACTTTGCAGTCATAAGCCCCTTGCAAACCTCTGGTGGTCAAAAAAAAAAAAAAAGAAATACAGCTGAAAGGAATGTGTTAGCACAGAGTTTAAAGTGGTGGGACATACATTTCATTGCACTAAGGAACAAACAAACAAAAGAAATCAAATCTGTATATAAATTTCCCTTTCCTCTCCTTACTATGTACTTTGCCTCTCATAAACAAGCCTCTGTATTATGAGGTAATGCCATTGTCTCGACTATATATAAAAATAATAAAGTTTAAAGGATATAGATCTGGGTATCTATAAACTTTAAACAAGCCAGTCCTCTCTTACTCCCCCAGAGGGTCCAGCCAGTGAGTGCTACCCCTTCCATCACTGCTCAATGCATGGTGCTCCCTGGGAAGCCCGGGAGACCTGTGCCCCTTTCCTAATCTAGGAAAAGCAGCCTGTGCTCAAGTAAGAAAGAGAGACAGTGCAAGTAATGCACAACAGCTTACACACAGCTACACCTGCTCCTGCTGAACAAGGCAGAGTCACAGAAGGCAGCAGTGGCCAGCCTGCATGTGTGTGTTGGGGCAGGGAAAGGGGGATCCCATCAGGCAGCTGATGGCTGAGTCCTTTTGCAATTGCTGGAGAACCAAGTCACTGCCCAGCCCAGGAGAGCCTTCACTACACCCACAGGGATGGGGGGAAGAGGGTTCCACCTGGAGAAGGGAGGGCCAGGAGGAGCTCTGCACTTGGAGTCAGGATGAGCACAGAGCACATGGGCTGGCTCCTGCATCCCAGAGAGGGACAGACCCTGCTCTAGAGCAGCACTGAGTCCAAGAGGATTTCAAGAGTGGAACAGAAGTAGGGGGCAGGACTTTGCCCTGTTTGGGACTTTCCCCCAAACAGCAAGGTTAATTTGGGTTACCAACACATGCAAGTTGGCCACTGTCACGTTTCTGTCAGTTGAGAAGTGTGGAGAGGGGGAGGAAGGGGAGGCAGGTAGGACACAAGGCTCATGAAAGAATGATGTGCTTTTTTTTTGGTTGACTTTTTTTGTGGTTTTTCTTTTTCGAAAGGTTCACAGCTTTGAATAAAAAAGCACATTTATTGCACTTACACTTTATTTTAGACAGAGTTAATTTAAATTATGCCCTCACAACCCCCCACCATCCCCAAATAACCCAACACCCAAGTTTGGTCCATTTTTCCCCCTAGATCCAACATCCATGCCCAGGTGATGGGCTTCATTTCTTCTCCTAATATTCCACTGAACTCTCAAACACACAGATGGATTTTCTCTTCAACAAGGGTGAATACACAAATGCAACACAGAATGACACCTATCAAAACAAAACCTGACCATCTTCCAAACCCAAATAAACAACAAAAAAAGAAAACAAAGTTACTTTTGTGGTTTACTTGCTCAAAAGTAAATATCACACTAGGCTTATTTTAACAGCTGCTGCAAACATGGCAAACTAGACAAAATGACTGGACAGGGCACTGTTGGCTCTTGAGGAGGCTGGGTGAGCTGAACACACTGCTGCTGGATGCTATGAAGCAAATACTAGGTAGTTTAGAAGTTCCTAAACAAAAAAAAAAAAAAAAAGAAAAACCAAAAAACCCACCCCCCCCCCAAAAAAAAAAGAAAAAAAAAAGGAGAGACAAAATAACTATGACATGTACTTTTAGTGCAGATTTTGGGGTAGGTAGGATTCCAGATAGTTCCTGGAACATAAGTAGAACATTTTTACTCGTTGTTTTCTAAAAGGAACAAACCCAAATTAAAATTGGTCTGATATCTCATATGAACTGTGCATTTATACATAACTTTGTAAGTTACAATTATGCCAAAAGTCCTGCCCCAAGGAAGAAAAGGAAAAGATCTGGAAAAGCATTAATATCCAAACCCATTATTTTGTCCTTCATGGACAAGTAGATTAAATATGACACTGATATGTAGGTACTGCCAGAAGTCTACGTAACCAGTTTGAAATTTGAACAAATCAAATTCACACCTACTGGTTGTCCCTCAGCTGACAAGACACCTACCATCTCCCACAGTTCATGTGCAATAATGGGATGTGATCACTGAACAGCAACTGCAAGAGGCCCAGGGAAGCAGTGAGGAAACCTGGTGACATTCCAGAAACAAAACTTACTGCATTTTCTGGGACAAGGAACTAATTGTATGGTCTGATACATGTGAACCTTGATTACATGAATGCTAGCCACCAGTTTCTCCTCATCTAGCCCTCATTCTCCACCTACCATCTCATTCCAAGATGCTTTAAGAGAGTAGCTTTGGGCCTCTTTGGAGCTTTCCTTAACAAGATCTCTGTGTCTTTGGAAGGGAAGGAGGGCTTACTTGCTTTTAAGTTAAATGAATTTCATTACCTGTTGATAGAGCAGATTTCAAGCAGCAGGTTTACTGTAACTAAATTTGGTATCCTTCAATTCTTAGCTTTGAAATGCTAACAGGTATTTAGGGGAATGCTCTCTGCCCTCCCTGCTCCTTTACAGGAGTTGACCAACTCCAAACTACCTACATACAGGGATAGCTATATACAAAACCACTGCAGCAGATGTAAACCAAAGACACTGCTCTAGTTACAAAGCACCTGGTTTACATTCTGTTGTACTTTTTAAGGTTGCAAAGGCACGTGATCATTTGGCAAACTACAAAAACTGTTTTGGGGGATCCCTATGTAAACCATTGAACAGAGGGTCTTGGTAGCTCTCTTTTCTGAACAAAAGAGAGAAGTTAGTTTGCATCTGAATTCGCTCTTGGTGTAGTCTGTATTCTGCAGCTTTTAGAGCTTCCTCCTTCCACAGGTTCATAGTTACTGCTGTCATAGTGTTGACTTAGTAGCTTTTGTGTCAGCATCCTTGAAACTTAAATGCAAACTTTTTAATTTTAACAATCTGGCTCTGCTCTTCTGATTATTTATTAGATAAGAATGACAGCATCATAGAATATGCTGAGTTGGAAGGGACCCACAAGGGCCATCAAAGTCCATCTCCTGGCCCTGCACAGGACACCCCAAGAATCACCCCACGTGCCTCAGAGCATTGTCCAAATGCTTCTTGAGCTCTGTCAGGCTTGGTGCTGTGCCCACTGCCCTGGGCAGCCTGTTCCAGTGCCCAGCCAGCCCCTGGATGAAGAACCTTTTCCTGATATCCAACCTAAACATCCCTTGATGCAACTTCAGGCCATTCCCTTGGGTCCTGTCATTGGTCACCACAGGAAAGAGATCAGTGCCTGCCCCTCCTCTTCCCCTCACGAGGGAGTTGTAACTGCAGTGAGTTTCCCCTCAGTCTCCTCCATGCTGAGCACACCAAGAGACCTCAGTTGCTCCTCATACAGCTTCCCCTCCACCATCCTCATGACCCTCCTCTGGACACTCTCTAATAGTTCATTAATAATAGTCTAATAGTAATAGTCTTTCTTACACTGTGGCACCCAGAACTGCCCCAGCACTCGAGGTGAGGCTGCCACAGCCCAGAGCAGAGCAGGACAATCCCTCCCTTGCCCTGCTGGCCATGTTGGGCCTGTGCCCCCAGGACAGGGCTGGCCCTCCTGGCTGCCAGGGCACTGCTGGCTTGTGTTCAGCTTGCCATCAACCAGGACCCCCAGGTCCCTTTGTGCTCTGCAGCCTCTCATCCCCTGGCCTATACACACAACCAGGGTTACCTACCCCAGGTGCAGAATGCAATACTTGCCCTGGCTAAACTTCATATAGTGGGTATGAAGTTGGTATGAAGTAATGAAGCAGTGAAGACAGGTCTTTCAAATGCATGCCAAACCAAACACCAAGTGCAAATGCACAGTAACAAGGCTGCATTAAACAAAGTTTGTTTCATAAGCTTCTATGTAAAATGCATCAGAGAAAACCAAAACACTCAGCACCTTCAAAGTGATGGCCTAAGAGTCCACTCATGCAGCTGCTTTTTAACTTGACTGTACCTAGAGGCTTTGCCTGTCCCACTGTGCTACTGGTGATACATTTTATCAACAGAGGACATGTCTACAGTACTATGAAGAGTTTGTGCTACAAATGCTGCACTCACAGTCAAGAGGGGAATGAATTCTAGAGGTTGCAGAAGTGTTAAGTGTCTACATGCTTCTTCCCTAAACTTAGTCTCTGCAGATATCAAAGCTTCAATCCATACTTGTTTGTGAGGTGTCTGGGGATCTGGCTTCCCTCAGCCTTCTCTAAAATGTTGGATGCATTTACACCACCAGGCAAACACAGAAGAAAAACTATTTATGTGTAATCGTCAGGGTACTTTCCCCCCAGTCTGGGCATTTATGGAAAGACATGGTATTTATCAACAATCAGAATTTCATTCATTTTATGTCACAAAGGCCAAATTCTGCCTCTAAGGAGCACATACTAATCCAAGTGATGCTAAGACACCATGGTAAAATGACAGTATTTGTTCTCAAACATTCTGCATCATCATCAGCTGCTAGAGCAGTCAAGTACAAGAAAAGATGATTTTGGGTAAGCATAAAAAGTAGAAGTGGATTCATCTAATAACCTGCATTAGTTTAGGAAAAAAAAAAAATGACTAGGCTAATTGTATCTGGGGCTATGTAGGGCTTACTGACACATCAATTACTTTCAAAGTAACCTGGCCTCTATATCCCTGCCATTTGGTTTGAGCTCCTCCACAATGTTGCAGTTCTGGCAAATATGCAGGGGAAACAATCACATTCTGAGCAGGAAGGTGTAACAGGTAACAGGCCTCTATCACCTGTATGGAAAAGGAAAGGCTGAGGGGAAGGTCTGTGCCTGGTTGATAAAGACATGAATAGCTGGAACTGGACACTGGTATTTTTGCAAATGATTATGAAATACAAAATACTACAGAGCTAAAAGAAGCAGAATGACTCTCTAGGTGTTTGTCCCAACATGTGCACATGAAGGATGTACTCACATTTCCATACTATGGCATGTGCCTGTGGCTGGGATACCATGAAGGAGCTTAAGGAATTTAGGGCAACAGGCATGAACATGTTGGTCATTTCACTCTACTTCCTTCATCCCACTGCTACAGAGAGCACTCGTTTCTCATCTATTCTTGATTCCCCATTCATTAAATATCTAAAGGGCATCTTTAAGACTGATTCTGATGGCATGCAAGACATCCAGAAAAACTCCGGAAGGATCAAAGATAAAACCAAAAATAATCCCAATTATTTACAAACTACATTTCTTTCAAAGTTTTGTATGAGCATTACCTGGGAACTCTTACAGACAAACACACATTACTACAGCTATCTGGAGGGAAACAAACAAACGAGAAAACCAGTAGAAATGCATCCTGAAAGGACTTCTCTAAACAGCAGCCAAATAACTTGCACATTCCTCAGGGAAAAAAATAAAAAAACCCCCGAGAAACAGAAAAAGAAAAACAAAGCTACAATAAAAGCTACAAACAAACCCCAATAAAAAAAAACCCAGAGATCATGTGTTACTTATAAAGTGCTTTGCATGGACAAGGATAGCAATTTTCCTTGTGCTTTTCCTATGGGCTCAAGAAGCATATTGTAGACTAATGGGTAATGAATCTTCACCAAAGTAAGTTCATTTTAAGCAAAGATAGAATGAAGTTCCTAACACAGAATTTTCTGCCAGCATGACTTTGTGGAAGGAAACAAGAGCTTTTAACATGATCTGTGAAACAAATGAGTGTTGAACCACCTGTCCATACTTGCTCTGTTAACAGCTTCTTTTGAGAGAACTTTGACCTCAGTATCCCTGACACGTACAAATGGGGCCACAGCCCATAAAGGGGCTGGAGCCAAGCATGGGGTGAAAGGAGAAGCAGGGACTCCTTTCCCCTGGGAGCCTGTATCTGGTAAATGCTCTCACCTGCCTGCTGCCAGCAGTGGCCCCAGGCTCCCTCCACCTCTCAGGTACTGGCCTCAGACGATCACCAGGGAGCACTCTGACTGCACCATCTGCTACCACTGCTCTGCATCAGCTTCTCCACACTGGAAAGTGGCTATTGCTACTTTTTAAATTCCTGCCAACCTCATTAAGGTAAAAACCTTACAGCATCTGAAGACCCACAGCAGACAAGAAAAAAAATTGTGCTTTTTTTTCCTTCGTTTTTAAAATGTGTCCAGTACACAAAATCGATTCTGTTCATGTACCAACATGAATCACTTCATTCTTGTAGTGACTATTAAGTCATTCACTATTGCTATCTTGCTAATGTTTGTGGAATTAATATGAATACACAGTATTTCAGTTTTAATTCCCACTTCAGATCAGTCCGGTTCCTATAGCCCCAGTAAATATTTACTGACAAACGTAACAGACTACCAGCAACACCGCAACATTCCAGGGTATTAAAAACACCTTCTACTTCTGAGGTGCTTTTCTCCCTTCATCTGGGAGCACCTTCTGCAGACAGGAACAGTCCCCCTTCCCCTAGGGAGGGAAGGACAGCACCCTCACTTGGTACATCCACGTTTAGCATGGACACCACATTCACACACACTTAACTCCTTATTTGTCATGATTTTGTTAAACACTCCCCACCTCCTCCCAGCAAGAACCTCTCTGCTAGAGGGGGGTCAGTTCTCCTGCCTCACCTGGAGTGGTACAGGGCTGATATGAATCAAATTATGGAAACTTCTGTCTGAGCTTGAGTTTCTTTCCAATGTGGTCTGCCTTGCCTCTGTACAAATAATTTACAGGTAATACCACATACCAGAGAACTCTGCAAGCAGATCACATCACAAGATATTCTACTAGAGGTAAATGATGTGCAGAACTCTATGAGTTGTTGTTTTCCCTGACTGGGTAACTTTTCAAAAAGCTACTAACCATTTGAAAACCAGGACTGGAGGACAGGAAAACAAAGCACTCTAATGGAGACACCACCACCTTTGTCCTAGTTTGCAAAGTGTACAGAGGGGAAAGATGAGCAGAAGGGAAGAGATGACAGGGAGGAAAGCAATGAGAGCAGGAGTAGTTAGCGTGGATCCAGCAAGTACCGTTTTGTTTTGATCTAACAACTTGCCATTAGGACAAGATGCTCCACATTTACACACACTTATCAGAGGACGTTTAGTTAACAGGATAAAAATCCTTTAAAAAAAGCTCTTGAAAGTACCAAAACATAATTTTTGGAATGTCTAATTCTAGGGGGGGATTGTATTTGAATTCAATTCAACCTGAGAACTTTTTTCCTCATTTATGAAAACATTACATATTGGTAAGGTACCTGGCATTAACCTGCACCCTCGTTTAAAATAAAACTTTTAAAGTAGGTACATACACCATTCACAGTCTGTATCAGGATTTCTACAGACTTTAGATGCTGCAGTAGCATCTTTGATAAATACATTGTATCATATGATACAAAAAAAAAATAAAAGAGAGGACAATCTCGCTACATTTTTTTTAAACTTCAGTTTGTTGCTGGACCAACAAAAGAAGGATCGACCTAATCCTTCAAAAAGATGTTGTATATGCACACACCAAGAAAATACTGGAAAAGGAAAAAGGTTAAGGATGGTGGTTGTTGTTTGTTCTTTTAAAGAAGTGGTAAAGTAAATCTGAAAAAAAGGTGTGGCAGCATCCCCTTTTCCTTCAGATAAACCTCTCTGCCTTCAGAATAACATCTCCAGCTCCCACTGCCCCACACTTTAAATTTTAAAGGAATAAACCCCAGCAATATAGACAGATTGAGGTGCTTGACACTGTAATACAACGAAAAGGGGATACTGCGTTGTCCATAAATCAGTAAGTACACCAGGGAAAAAAAAAAGGATCAGAATGGAAAATGATTCATTGAAATGAGCGCTCATCAGCCCTTGAGGCTGTGATGGTGACACTGTTAGAGGGAGCAAGGCGGCCGGCAGACCCTCCAAAGCAAGGCTCCTAAGTTCAGCAGCAGCAGCAGCAGCTCCGTCCCCGCCCCGAGCACCACAGTCACACCACGAGCGCCCTCTCCTCTCCTGGGAGTGATGCCAACGGCACAGGCAGCCACTGCAGGTCTCCGAATGCACGTGGTGGTTTGTGTTGAAGGAGAAACACTGGCAGCAGAGGACTCTGGTTCCCAAAAAGGTACTTTTTCCCATTGTGTTGGACTGGTGGTTCCATTCTGCTCCACTTTTAAGCTTATGGATATCTTTTCTAAATTACTTTAGGTTGTGCGGAGCAGAATGGAGTTTTGATGTTAAGAAACTGTAGGAACACAAGACTTAAATAACAGAGTGGGTGCTGCCATGGTGCTGTGGCTACTTGAACGCTGCAAATTCTCCTGTAGAGGGAGGACAAGAGCTTGGTTTTAAAAGGTGATTTCAGTTACGAGACTAGTTGAACATCAGGCTGAATATAAAAGATGTTAAAAAATGCAAACTGTTAAAATTAAAGCATGAGAGAATATACAGTGAGAGAACATTGAATACAGACCCAGCATATTTAACCAACAAAGGATTTCTTAAAAGCAAGCCGTACCCATTCTTCCCAAGAAGGTGAAAGTTCAAGCAAAGTCTAATTCATCATGCATTTGAAAATTATATGTATCAGCTTAATTTTACTTTAAATTCCTTATTGCACATATGTCCTCCTAAGAAGCACCAGTTTCAATAAATGCATCCAACTGCAAACCAGTTCTATTGTGTTGTAAAACTAATTTAATAACAAAGAACTTTATGAGACATCCACTACCCTTTAAAGACTATATACAGTAAAGTGCCTGAATAGAAAACCAGTGTTACAGAGTGCTAGGATTTGGTTTAGCAAGCCCACTGACAGAAATATAAGAATATAAGAATGGAGAGATTGTCTATTCAATCCCAGACCAGAAATTAACCCTCACTAACAGGGAGCATAACAAATAAAGCAACTCCATACTTCCTTCAGAATTACTGAATAAAGAATAATTATATGCAGTGCTTTCACATGTGATGATGTCCTGAAATCCTACATAATTTATTCAGTGTCACCGTGCCGTGAGACACACTCATAGTCCCACTTCTGAGAGGATGCAACTATGGCACAGAGTAAAATTGCTGCCTGAAGTCTTTCAGGAGTTTGACAGAAGACCGAATAGAAGCTGAGTCTAAGATATTAATCCTCTTAATCCTATACTTTAGTAAAAAAAAAAAAAATTCCCTGCCACCCACAAAGAAATTGTATTCTACAGGATTTTTAGTGAGGGGTGTCTAACTAAGCATAATCAAAAGGACTCAGGAGAAAGAGAAAAGAAACATACATATAACTTCCTCCTGTTGAATTTCATATGCATTTTGGGTTAGTTTATGCCACTTTCTTGACAGCACTTCTCACAGCTTCCCTATTACTGAAGGAGTGATAAGCAGGCACAAGAGAGCCTTTGTTCTGTTCAACAGAAAGGTTTTGAATGCCATTACATTCAAACAACTGCTGCCTATCTGCTGTCCTTCCATCTTTTCAAGAGTGATTGTATTGTTGGTTTTGTTTTTTCTCAAGATTGTTATTCTGAATACTGGAAACAAAACAGAAACATCCCTGCAAACAAAATTCTAGGCTTAGAGTGTTAATTCTGTGGAATGCCTTGCTCTACAAAGAGTAGAACCAAGAAGAGTAGTCAGCTGTCTGCACTAGGAGGGGGAAGAAAAGGCATTTAAAAGGCCTGTGAGGAACAGCTCACCCAGCTCTAAGGGAACTTGAAGAAAGCAGGGAAAGGGCTCTGTGCCTCACAGGAAATGACAAGGGAGTACACCTGAAGCTCAAAGTAAGGGTGGCACAGGGAGTTATGACAGGCCTCAAGCTCTATGTGTCTTTAGGGACCGTGGTGGCAGGCTTAAGGTGTAACAACAATAGAATAAAAGCTTCATGACAGATCTAATTGCCTAATTTACTAGTTCTACCACCAGATGAAACTCTTGCTCCAAATACTCTAAATATTGGATAATTTTTTCTTGCCTTTTTTTGCTACATTTCACTGACTTCTCAACTCTCTTCACAGTATCTTCTAGAAACACCTCAAGTTTTGTACATGTTTTATTTTAAGAGAAGGACAAAAAAGTAACCAAATATTGCCTGTGAGGTCAATTTTAAGTGACATTTATGCTTAGCTACACTTACAGAACATGCTCTATTTAATTTATTTTTCAGTCTGCCTTTTTAAACTAGTGATTAAAGATATAAATGTATAAAAAAAGATTGCTCCCTCATTACTCATCTTGTCCTTCTGCCTACTTCTGGTAATAATTCAGATTTTAATAGTCATGTAGGGACTCTCAGAAAAAAAAGACAAAGAATCTTTAGTTGGGAAAGATCAATGGAAAAACAGGACCAGAAGTAAAGACTTCTTTGAAGTAGAATGGTAGCTTTAAAAAGGTAATTTTCAGACTTTCGTGCCATTTAAACAAAACCTTAGCAACCACATTTTCTTTGAAAAGCTAATGCTAAATCTCCCCTTGCAAAATTCCAGTGTTAATCTGATCTCAAATCAATAGGAGACCAAAATAGGTAACATGGTCATCTAGTAAGGGGATTATGTTGGCTGAATATGTGTAAAAGGAAGCTGCCAGTAACAGCTTTCCCTAGTTGAGATATGTACATGGCTATACCTATCCACACCAAGCTATGAAACCACATGCTTAGCAACTTGCTACAAGAAGAATCCCCAGATATTTATATTCATTGTAAGCCAGACATCTGAGGTGCTTTTTATCAAGCAGAACTGCAGATATTTGCTTTGACTGGTAGCAATTTCTTTCCAAAGGATGGATAGCATCTGAAAATATACACTTACAAACCCTTTCAAGTCAACTACTACAGTCTTTTCATGCTTGTCTCATGCAGAGCAAGTGGAAACTATTTTAAATGCACACTTTCAAAAAATCTGCAGTAAAAAGATGATCAAGATCTTTCATGTTGCCTCCAAACAATGCATTACAAGAGCATGTTCTGAGTGAACCTGCTACCCCCAATTCCTGGAAGGATTTAAGATACAGCTACCATTCTGTACTCTCATAAATTTGTAAGATACCTGAATTCATGGGGTTACTAAGGTATGCATACATCATCTTAACTGTACTCCTTATCCTAGGGTAGATGCCATGTTTTTCAGAAGAATCCTAAGGAGAAGAATGGTTCCCTTCCAGGCTGTGCCAGCCTTACCTACTGAACCAGAGACTGACTGATATATCATAGGGAAACACCAGATTCCAACACTATGCCTGGTTTACATTCAGAGACACAGAAAAAAAAAAGGAGGTAGCTTTCTGTTGGATCTTGTGCTGATCTTTTGTATGGATACTATCCACTGGGTAAGCAAAAATTAGGAGCATGTTGAAGGTACTAAGATAGATTTTGTTTCTGTACTGATATGTAGGGAAGTAAAATCAAAAGGAATCTCACCTATTATAAATTACTCCTCCAGAAAAACCTAGGATCCTACAGGCATGTTTTCTGAACCAACAGGTGTCTGTTTCTAAACAACATGGCTGAGTTCCACCTTTGAGAACTCTGACCCAAATCCACAAGTGTAGTTAGGCACCTTCATCCCACAGATACTTCCAAATCTCATTGAAGCAGCAATTAGAACTTACAGAAATGAGACCTCTAAATGCCTCTGTCAGATAAAGTTAATGATCCACAAAACAGCCTCCTTTTAGGCTTCATAAAATGTTTAGTGAGAAGCTAAAATCCCATTATGGCCATGGAACCCAAAATGCTCAGTAAGAACAGGTGACACAGGAAGAATGCGCTGACCATACAGCAGAAAATGGGGCCAAATGTGTCTAAGGATGGCAGCACTTCCCCCATAACTGCAGCTCTGACAGCACAGATGAACAATCCTAACAACAAGAAGGAAAACACTGCTCCAAGGAATAACTGGTTTGAACTGATCTGGCAGACCTGAACAAGAATAAACCTGGACAGGGCAATGGGGATGGTTCTGCACTCTCTGTAACTCCCTGTGTGGGTAAGACTTTTCTGTGTGGGATGCCCCATTTCTAAGTTTTGCAGGAGACCCACTAGCATCCTCTTGCTCTGTCCTAAATACCACACCCCACAGCTTTGGAAACATTCCTCATCAGTGCTAGAACAGATACATAAAATAGAGAATGAAAGAGGAAAACAACACTTCAGTCCTGTTTTCATTTTAAGATAAGCCTGCCAAAATGAGGTGAAGCTATGAGGAAGATGGGAAACAGATTTTCTAAAACAATAACAACTTCTGTCCTCTGTTAACTATTTCCATAGAGAGAAATTTCAACAGCTGAATTTTCTTGACTAAGAAAAGGAGAAAAGTTAGTTCCCAAACTATTTCAACAGCAGAAGTCAAAATGATCATTATAATCCATCCAGAAAATGTAAAAATTGCCTATATCTCTTCAAGCTCTCTAAATCTGCTTCCCATTTTAAAAGGCTCAGTTGCCAGACAGCAGTGAACCAAAACATTTTGGAATTCCTGATCTATTTCAAAAATGTATTGCTAGAAACAAGCCAACTTCTCTGTGAGTAGGTAAATCAGAAGCCACTAGGAACACCCCCTAGGCCCTTGAAGTCCTAACAAGAGCAGCAACAGCTTGTTTCCAATGCAGAGTAATCTGTTAGAATTAACAGCTCAGCAGTTTAAACCAAGTAAAACCACATAATTCATCTCAAAACATACAAGAACACTGTCTGTACATCTTCTTTTCATATCTGACATTTAAGATTGATATAACCTAAACCACTACTCTGGTGCACTTGTTCTAGAGCAATGCTCTAGAGAAAAATACAGTCTCCAAAGTGAGGAGGATTTTGGTAAGGTGTCTAACTTTCTCAGATATTTATTCCAACTGATTCCCTTCTGCCTAGTCAAATAGCAGCTTTTCCATGGAAGTGAAAAAATCAATTTGCCTCTGAAGAGAAGCATGTTCAGTGTATTCTTAACAACATTAAAGTAATTAACACTTTTCATCTTAACAAAATTTGTAGTATAACACTGATTTCCATGAACAAAACTGCTTTTTCAAATCTTCTTTTCCTATTATGGGTGTTAGCAGCATTTTTCCTCTCAAAGCACTTGGTCATGCTTGAGATTTAAAATGTTTTTATAAATTTTGAAATCCGTACTAATTGAAGGATACAGGCACCATTACCAGTAATAGCCTTGCAGCTTGGCAAAAGCACATTCAGAATTTCTTCTGTGTTGCATTGTAACAGAACATTTGGAGATGGTGTAAACTCTATCAGGTCAGAATATTTAGAGAAAAAGGTAACATAAAAAAACCCATTAACCACTCTTCTGTAGGAGAAATGTTCCCTAAACAGTACTAAATTAAACTTCCACTTTCAAGATAGGAGTCACATGTTATTCAGGGCTTTCTTTGGATTCTGTGTTGTATCTGCTCACTTCTGCTGACCACAATAAAGTTTTGACTGTGTTCAGCCTTGAAGATAAATTTATCTTTCCAAGTGTTTCCCACATGAATAGCCTAACTAAATGAAGAATCTAAAGCTTTTTGCTCAAATATAATGACCTTAAATGAAGTAAAAAAACCCCACAAAACCCCCAAAACAACATACAACCACAGCTTGAGTAGATTCAAATCAAATACACTCCTGAGTAACTAATTCCAATCAATAAACTAGGCAAAAATGACACCTGATGACCTTAAAAAGATTTTTGCTTCTTTTGAAGTGACTTTTCCATGTCTCTTACGTGACATTACAGCTCTTCTTGTGCCAGCTGTTCCCAGGGCAGTAGTTACCAACACAGACTGTGCTGGGAACACTCAGTGCCCAGTGGTAGGAAGTGAGCCCTTGTTCCCTCAGTAACCCTTACAATCAGAGCTGGTAGAACTGAGAACAAACACCCGGCACTCACAGGACACACCAGCACACAGACACACAGGCACATGCTTTCACATTTTGGTTCAGTGCACTGGAAACCCACCGTATCCCCCTGCCTGGATGGGTGTTTTTGGAGAAGCACAAGCATATAGACTAAAATCCTCTGTCTGGAAGCCAGCCCGGTTCAACGAGGGCTCAGATGCACTGCGGTGAATTTTTGGCAATGACCGGGCCAGAAGCTCAATGGAGGCAAGAATCTAAAACATAGAAAATACATGATTAAACTTGCTGTTCCAAAGCTGTGTCTCTCTCTGAAAACCAAAGGCACAATATCAACTAACTACAGAAAAATATTGAAACACACCTTAAAAAAAGGATTTTTAAACTATAGCTTACTGCACTGCACTCTTAATGTTTATATCCTAAGGAAGCTGAAAATGACCATTGAGGAATTTCCCCCTTTTTAAAGGCACAGATTCCCTCTAAGCACAGTGAAAACACTTGCTTTTTATTGGACTCCTTGTCTATGCCCTAGTACCCATACCTGCCATTGCTGCAAACAAACCCAGCTCTGCCAGCGTTTTGCTTAATAACATTTACCAAAAAGTCAGCAGGGGGAGCTCTTTATCTTTTGAAAATGATTTCGTTACATTCAAAACAGGGGAAAAAAAAAAATCAGATTTTTGCCCTCCTCCCCCTCAAGCTTTTTGAGCCCAAACCTTCCTCAGCAGGCACGATAAAAACCAAGCTCTGTGGCAAAACTATCTGTTTACCTTCATGAAGCTTGGGGAGAGCAAGGAGGGCAGTGTAAACATTTCTGAGTACATTTACCAACTACTAATTTGTGTGTCTAACTGTAACTCTTACTTTCACTATCTCCCTGCTGAAACTTTCTCCAACATGTAAATACTTTTCCAAGTACACAGGTCATTTTAGTACCTGCGTTTTGAAATGAAAATGAGCATTTCTAATTAAACAGAACTAAGTACTGAACCAGGTCTCTTATGAAACCCTGCTATAGCACTAATAAAAAAAAATTGGAACTGGCCAGTGAGTTCACAACTTTAAATTGTAATGTCTGTTGAGGGCTAAGAGGAGCATTTCTCACCTGTGGAAAAAGGGGTCTCTCATCTCTTTTCTTTTTTAAGCATTCTGCCATTAGTCTCTTCATAGCTTTGGGACAGTTGCTCCGTACTTTGCTGAGGTCTGGAGATAGGTATCCTCGTCCCACCATGAAAATTATCTTTATTTAAGAGGAAAAAAATGAAAGAGGAAGAAGTTGAATTGATAAAATAAACAATCACAAAAGGTGAACATTTTGCTAGACTATTTTGGTTGCAGCAACAAGGTTTCTCCTCCCAGGAAACATTAGCTGATATTGAAATTGACAAATTTCTTAGAGTAATGCTTGCTAACCTATTCAGTATAGAGAAAAAAATTAGATATTTCCTCCTCCTCAGAGAGATTTCTGTGGAACTTGAACACTAGTAAATGGTTACCATTTATAGCAATAACCATCTAAGGAATGGTTCTTCAGTGTCAAAAACTGACAAAAACAAGAACAAGCAACTCTGGCAGGAACAGAATGTCTAAAAATAAAAATTCTGTAAAAAGAAATATTCTGTTTTATATTACAAATCAACAACAACTTCACATTGAAAGGTATTTTAAGAAACACATGGACTTTGGATATTAAAACCCTTTACTTTCTGAGAATTGATTCCATCACATACTTCTCCAACACATAAGCTTATTCTTGACATTTGACCACCTCCCCCAGTCCCACAAAAAAAAAAAAGAAAAAAACACCTCAAAAGAAAAAGAGAAACTCCCTCTTCTCTGTAGAAGAGGAGACAGACAGGCTTGGTATTTTTACAGTAATTCTTTCAACATGGGAGGCTTATATTTCCCCTAAGGAAAAAACTTCAGCATAAAACCAAGTAAACTGATAGGAAGCAGGAAAACGAAACATAAATATGGTTAATCATCTCTTGTATATTAAAAAACTATCAAACATCATCATGTCAAGCCAAGGTCATTTGCAACATGGTTTGAGTACTGCAGTAGCACTAACACTAAAAAGCACTTCCAAACCAGCTAATCAAAGATCCATTCATGCTGCAGCAGTAATCACTGCCTTTTCTGAGAACTCGGACAACCCAGCAGGTTTATCACACCTTCTCTCTAATAAAGTGTAACTATTTCATATCTTGACACTGGGGAAAGAAAAAAACCACAGCAGAAACCCTCCCATCTCAAGCATGCTATACATGTTATTTACACTAACACAATCCTAGTCCTTTTTTAACTCTGCTTCAGTCACATCTGTGTTGGCATCACGGAAGAACAGAAAACTCCCATATGGTTCCTTTAGAAAACCCCATGTGCTGAGCAGGATTTTGTAGTAGAGACTTATGTACTGCAACCCTTACCTCTGCTGCAATCAGATTTCTTATTATCTAGCAGTTGATATTTTCTAAATAATGGCACAAGCTGAAATTATTCAAAACTCATTACTCTTTATGTTTCAAATAGTTTCTTTACAAATAATATAGGGGTTAATCTTTTATTTTAGACTAGAGAAAAGAGAGTATCACTACAGGAACAGTCTAGAAAAATCTGTTGAAGTGACAGAAACACTCTGAGGTATAACAAGAATGACACTTTGTTCACTAAGAATCTTGGTTGTGTCATAGTAGCTGATGTAAATGCATCAGAGAGTGAGGAATATCTGCAACTTTTCATATAATAGACAAGGAGTGACAAAACTCAAGACATCAGATCACATATGTTGGCTTCACTTGCATTTTAAAATTTGTTTCAGCACTTCATTGTAAGCACCCACATCACTGGGTTCATCTTTGAGACCTTAAAAGGTAAAAGCTAAACAAGACCAAATACGTTTTTTAGAAGGCTGGATCCATCTGGCCAGGAATCCAGACATTAAAGGCAAAACCAAAATGATAAAAAAGAAAAAGAAAACTAAAAAGGAGTCACTCCAAATTTGATTAATTGGGATGAAGTGTTCTGGCAGATAGGGAAGCAGCCTTATAAAATGGCATTCACAGATGAACGTTGCTATGGTTTCAATTCTCAAGTACTGACAGTGAAAAAACAAGGGATGAGGACACAGAAGCAACAAATACATCACTGCTCAGACACAGAATAGTTTACATCAAAGATCTTGATGCACAGATGCTATTTTCAGGTTAGACAGAAGTAATGGTATGCCTTCCCAAACATGCCTGTCCCATGGAGTTGCATTACAGCATGTGGGATCATTAAGATTTATGGAATATTTGTTCACATTAAAGTAATCTTATAGGATCCCCAGACTGTGGGAAGTTATATTGTCTGACAAGCTGGATTTGAGAAACGCAATTTCTTGCAATTCAGTTAGATGGTGCATGCTCTCTCAAAGTTGAAATGAATATAAAACACTCGGTGAGATGACTGTTTTGTCAGTCCTGTAGCTGCACTATTTATTATTCACTGCAGTGGAGGGGTGGGGGGAATGAGAAGAATAACTGAACACACATATGGGGGATCATTGTGCCTTTGCAGAACTATTCTAAACTAGATTACTATTAAGTAATCTGCTCTTTCCCTAATAAGTATCCTGGCAACCAGTCAGGAAACTGAAAATCTATATTTAAAATAAAAAGAACACAAAAAATGCCTCAATAGAATTAAGTAAATCGTTGCTATGTTGCTGACGCAGATCTAGAAAATGCAGAAATGTCATCTCACAGCATGAGAATCAAGAACATGAAACACACAGAACATCAGAAAGTTGACCACCTAAGTCTGAATCAATCACTGCTTCAGACCACTCTTGACTGAAGTCAGTGCCTCCCCTTACCTGGTCCCTGTTGTTGATGTTGGAGTATGGCAACTGTCCAGTCATCAATTCATAGAGAACAATCCCAAATGCATACACATCCGACTGAAAACTATATGGGTTTTTATCTTGCATCCTAATAACTTCTGGTGCCTGTATCAGAAAAGGCAAGAATTAGTTTTTATTTCTCTCCATTGTGCTGCACCTCAACTACTAGGAACAAAACATGGACTTATCCAGGGTACAGGCGCAAGGCCCACTCTTGCCTTCAGGTGTTACTGGGTCCTAATACAGAGCGGATGCTGACATGAATCTCAAAATTCATTGCTTCATTTCAGCTTGGTGATCCCTTTTATTCTTCTGTGACAGAGCAAAATTACCTTGGCCAAGCTGAGAATGTATTTGGAACTAGAATTCTAATGACACTGACATTAATGCCAGCTAACAGAGCTTTAAGCTTTTCCAGGGAGAAAAAGAGGAAGTGGAGCTGCACAAGAGATTGCAATATGAAGCAACTCCTCTTGAATCCTTAAAACTTAAGAGCATCTTACTTTTTCCTGAGCTAGTTCCTCTACTCTTTTGCAGGATGTTTTGCAAGGCTTTTCTCACCTTCTCCTCAACCCTAGATTAATGATACATAATTAATTAATTATATTAATTAACTACTGATTCATTTTCCTTAGCCACTGTTTTCATTTCAGTATAAACCCCAGAATAAAAGATGGAGACACTAAAGTTCTTCTGCTGACTACTGGAAAACACATGCTTAAAGAAGAATTGAAAAACATTCATTTACTACTTCATATTACTGCTTGTATTTTCCAGCTTAAGCCAACTTTTATATGTCAATGTGCCAGAGGGATAGGAGCAGGAAGTTTGGCCAAAGGTAAATAAATTTGTTGAAACAAGCTCACTACTTCCCCCTTGCTTACCATCCATAGAATGGAACCAGACAACTGTTCAAACTGTTGGGATCCACTCCATCGTGATTTCACTGTAGCTAGACCAAAATCACCTATTTTTACTGTGAGGTCTTCATGAAGAAAAATATCTAAGGGGGGAATGTTAAGGGAAAACAGACAAGCAGTGCTGGTCCTGTCCTAAAAGAACAATGAACAGCTACAAATTTGCAACATGAACATGACAGTTTTAACCATTCAGCATCACTGAAGAATTCACATCACACAGGTTTTAAGCAGCCAGCATGGTGAATTACGGTAGGTAAGGGTTATGTAAGTAATGACTGGGTCACTGCTGAGCAGACCATGGCCAGGTGGCTTTCATGAAGTGCCAAGTATGAGAAAAGCTGAAAATGTTCCATGAGCCAACTCACATAATCTTTCGTTACATGAAGAAACCAAAGGATGCAAAAAAAATCTTTGTGATACCAACTAAAACTCCCTATGTTATTGCAATTGACTCAAAAGACACAGTAAGCATCTCCTATTTTGTTATTAGTGATATTACTCCTTCTCAGTGAAAATTCTATTTGGCAAATATTCACACATGAACAGCTTTTCATATCAGTAAGTTAATTTCTGGCAGAAAAAATACAAAAAAACCAAAAACCAGGAATACTTTCACCTTCCAAAATTACATCTCTGGGAAAGGATACTATTACTCTTGAGGTCTCTGTGGATGATTGACTTGGCATGCAAATAACTGAAAAGGAATGTCACAGATTAGGTGGGTTAGATAATACTTCACCAATCAACAACTCAAAATTCACTGTACTACTGAAACAAATTATATTGACATTCAAACTGCACATTTATGCAGGCAGTAAAACTTCAGTTACCCATGACAGTTTCTGCAACATTCACAGGAAAAAATAAAATAAAGCTTAGACTTCCAGCTCAAATCTGATGCTACTGCTGAATAACAATTATGCTCCAAATTCTGCTTTTTCAATTCTAACTCAATATTCACAATAAAAAGAACTTCACTAATTTTTTTCATGCAATCCTGTGCTGAAATTTCTGCCTTCCAGCCTTAATGGGGACTGTCAAGACTTTGTGAGTTAGTCACAGCTTTAGATAAGGTGTTTCTAAATTGCAGGAGCTAAATGTGCTTTCCAGTCTCAATGTGTACTCGGGTACACTGACTGCTTTTTAGTAGAGGAGTGGAAAAAAAGATCCCCTGATTGCAGCCTGGATAAACAGATGGCAGGGAACACAGAGGAAAGCACTTGCCCCACAGCAGATACAGCCTGAATTAGTCTCCCATGGCTCTTTGTTTAGTCAATGAGATTGGCACAAAACTGCTGGAAAAGCCCCAATTTGTGTCTCTGCTTTGAATCGTGTTCACAAAACAGTTTCTGCATCTCCCCTACCTACAGATGGAGCCTGGGGAGATGCACAGGCTAACAGAAGGCTAAGGCTGGTTGCTGCAAACACCTCCACGCCTCTTGACTGAAAATGTAATGGAATACTGAGTAGAAAAATGGCACAATGAACTGCAATCATCATAGTGGTTTTACAGCTGAAGTGCAATTCCTCTGGTCTTACAGCAATGTTCTGATTTTGACATACAGTACTTGGCTAGTTTGGTAAATTCTAACTCGATGGCCCTCTATGGAGTAAGGATTATTTACAATCCTTAGAACAAAATAGGGATGTTCTCTTCAGATGTTGAAACCTGTTATTCAGAGAGCTCTGATACTTTCACCAAATGCTTTGATGATTGAGACAGGACCCTGGGCTCAGCCAAGTGAGCAGAGAGCTGGCCTTTTTACCTGTGTCAGCCAGAGTGTGAAGGGGATAAGTAAACATTGCCCCAGTGCTCATTTGCAGACAATCCAATACTTACTCCATGCCTTGTGCAGTCTGTCGTGCAATATCAATTAGCTTGATCATTTCAAATTTGGTCTCAATGATGTGTAGATGGTGATACAAACTGGACCCTTCACACCATTGTGTAACAATAGCCAACTGGGGTTTTGTTGAATAACCCATGAAAAGCAGGATATTCACATGTCGTGTTTTCCTGTTTACAAAAACATAAGAATCAGGAGGAAATCGGGTCAAGAAGTCAGGAAAACCCAGGCAGATCTATCACAAACTACAAATATATTTCCAAACGGAAGGTGTTGGGTCAATCTCAACTTTTACTATGAGAACCTCTTGTTAGATTAATTTAATTAATTATTCCTGAAGTTAGCCCTTCTCATCATACTAACATGGAATAACTACTTTGGGGTAACTGAAAAATGTCAGAGCTCTTTTATGTTTTCTTTTATTAAAAAATTAACATGAGATGCCAGCATGTGAGCCTTTGTCCTTGCAGCAATGTGGGCTAGGACAGTGCTATGCTATGAGACTGTGCCTTGTTCAGGTTCAAGAATTTTCAAGTGATGCTGAGAGTAACTGCTGAAGAAACAAAAAATAAGCAGTTTCTTGCAAATCCTACCACAAAGTTAAGTCATGATGAATCCTAATGGAGAAAGCACAACAATAGGTAGATCTGCCTTGTCTGGTCAAAGGATACAACAAGTGACTATGTATCAAACAGGCTGGGCTCCATCAAAGGGACTATCAGCAGAGAGTTGGACTAAGATGTTTGATTTCATTCAGTTCTGTCAAAAAAATTCTGTCAAGAAAATTAAGAGATACCTAAAGTAGCACAGCCCAGAAAGCCTCTACTTCCACAACTATGAGCTTAGTGTTTTTGGAACTAACATTTTCCTAGGGTAAAAGGCTGACTTGTCCTTTTCTCCTTGTAGCTTATTTGGAATGTTTCCACAGCATAGGCGCCCAGCTCAACCCATCAGGTTTCCAGGGACAAAAACCTTCTTGCTGTTTTGTTTCTTAAAACATAATTATGCTTGACACTGCTCTGGATTGTACTTTGATGTAATGTTTCTTCAAAATGTATATTCTATCATGTCATGCTGATGGATCTTTAAGAGCTGAACCCAAAACAAACACCTCCTCTGAGATAGCAGAAGCAGTAGACTTGAGAAAAGGAAATCATGAAATGACTTTATAAGAATTACATTAAAAAAAAAAAATCTCAGAGAAATTAATGTTACTGAACATGGGCAGGACTGTAGCTGAAAAACCAACCATTAGTCATGTTCTCCTTCAATTGCAAAATGTGAATGAGAGGAAAGAAAGGCCTATAGCTCACACTTAAGCTTGACTATGCCCTGGGGATAGTACATTGGGAGTAACTACTTCTGAGTGTTTGGACATATATGTATTGCCAACATAGGTGTGCAGACAAGCACATATAATGGGTACAAAGAAATATTTTTAAATGGTTATTTAAAACTGTATCATCATGTAGGAGTGAGACCAATGTGTTCCAATGGAGATCTAAAAATTCAGTGATTAATGAAGCACAAATCTACACACATTATTTTGTGCCATTAAAAATATTCTTACCTGAGCACTCCTACTTCATTTTTGAAAGCCTGTAACTGTTGAGGTGTGGGTGCCGTAACATTCAACATTTTCACAGCCACATCACCTTTAAAACAGAAATTTTTAGTAAGTGCCATTGATACACATTCCTCTCTTGAGAGAATGCTGTACAGAGCATCAGAAATTTTGGGATACACTGTTTTTTTAGCTTACATGAAATATATCACTACAATTTTAAAGTAAGTCAATATTCAATAAAATGTAGAAATACTATTCTTACTTTACTCTGAGAAATCATAGCCAGGTCAAAGGTATTAAAAATACACATCTGAAATCCTCCTTCATCAAGAGGAATACTTCTGCCCTTGTAATGTTTCATCTTTAATAATTTCTCAGTTCGGAAGAACATGCAAGAGTTGAGTTTCCAAGCAATATGAAGTTCTTACACTGGTTATTTAGCACACTACTTATTAATTTAAAACTCATATTTACTGCCCTTCACTGCAGTCTCCCCATTCTGCCCACATCTCTCTTGCTCAGAGGAGCCCAGAACTGGGCCCAGCATTCCAGGTGTGTCATCACCAGTGCTAAGGAGAAGGATTGCCTCCCTCAACCTTCTGGCAATACCTAGTGCAGCCCAGGAGCCCATCTGTGGGGGTCCCAGTTGCTGGGGTACCGGTTGTTGGTTTCTCTGAGTCTGATTGAAGGCACTTGAGATGGTAGTTCATGTTCAGAATGAGTATTTCTTGTCAGTAAAACAGTCTCACTAATGTGAGTTTAGCAGCTTTTCATTAGATGGCTCAAAATGGCCAACAATCTCTTGTTACAAGGTCTTTTAGGAACTAAACTCTCCAATTAAGAACTGACACCTAGATTATTTTCCCTTTTAACCCAATAACTGACCCCAAAGAGCTGCAATGCAGACTTTTCTGCCCAATTACAAAATGCCACCCAAACCCATGAAGAAGGAAAAAGAAGCATGAAGAAGAAACCCAGGACAACACCCTGTGCCCTCCATCTTGCTTCCATGCACAACATGCCAAAAATCCCAACACCTAAATTTCTCACCAAGTGATACACCTACACTACTCTCTATGATCTATTTCACACTTTTGTGGATTCCAGTCTATCTTGAAGTCTGGGAAACTTTGTCCATGAATGAGGGTCAAAGTCAGTGCTCCCCTGGGGGTCAGGGCACCCCAGAGCAGACAGAGAAATATTCCCTGTGCCCTGGGTTTCCACACCCATCTTCCCTCTTTGTGGCATGGGCACACTGCTGGCTCAGCCTGGTGCCCACCAGAAGCCCAGGTGTGTGTCTGGGAAGCTGCTGTCCAGCTGGGTGTGCCCTGGCAGGCACTGTGACCTCCTCAAGAACAACTGTTTGCCACCATGGCCACATACCATGCCACTTTCCCTTGTAGACTGTTCCAAATGATCCAGATCCTATCCTTTGTCCAACTGTGATCTGTCCATCTGGTATCTCCCAATCATCACTTGAATCCCGTCGACCAAGAGTTTTCTTTATATATGTGCAAAAACAATAAAAAGGAAGAAAACAAGTGCATTAATGTCTCTGAAAACAGCTCCTTTGTTAAAAAATTCTCACCATCAATAATGTCCTAAAAAAATGTTCTTTTTCAGACGTTGTCTTTTGACTTCTCAACTTAGCCCTACACAAAACCTCAGGACACAGGTATGCCAAATTATTACCTGGCATGAAACATTTGCAACAGCTTTCTGGCACTGTTAAAACCAGAAAATACTAAGAAATGCTTACCAAAAAGAAAGTAGTATTTGATTTTAAATTGTTAATCGTAATAATAAACTGTGACTTTTTAAAAAGGTGGATATTTTTATGTTTTCATGTATTGTTACATACATTTGGTACTTTCAAAGTTTATGAATCATGGTGGGAAAAGTTGTTACATGAAGGGAAAGTGACATTACAATATGAGTCACACCAGTAAAAGTGAGTTTAGTCAATTATTTAAATTATTTATATATCAGTCCCACAATTATTTATGGATTTAAAGTGGGTTATCCCACTCTATTATTTATCGGTTTCAAGTCCTTGATCAGTGCCATATTCATCTTCAAAATAATTTATAGAACTTGGATGAAAGAAAAATGAGAGGAATATGGTTGTGCAATAATTCTACAGAAGAAAACAGCTGATCTTTCCCTTACCATTCGATTTCTGTCTTCTGAGGATGAGGATGATTTCCTTTCCCGTTGGGGTCCTGGTGATTTCTGTAACGCTTTCACATTGGTTAGTGACCCGGGCAAAGAAGCAGGAGGTGTTGCAGATAAGCCTGCAGCTGAGCCTAAATTTCAGAAATAGGATAGTTTTATCTGTAAGAATCTCCCTTACAAGAATGTATTGCTATTAGGTGCAAGAATTGTGTTTAAGATGCAGTATCTCTAAACATCAATGTGAATGTTAAGAGAGAACAAACAACAGGAATATTGTCCTAATGTTACATTAGTGCTCATGTCTCAGATTTCAGGAAGAGACAAATCTGTACCAAACATCCCTGTAAAGATTTCTATATATTTGATATAACATCCCTGTGAAGATTTATATATATTTGATATGGTCTCCATTCTCTTGTTCATGAATTAACAAAAAGACAATGTCTTTTTTAATTAAGAAAAAAATACTTTAAGATGTATTTTTAAAAATTCATCAGTTTCTTTGAGAAGAACGGTAGCATTTCAGTTAGCAGCATCTACCTCTGATATTTCTTGTAGCTAAGCTTTTAGGAACCCAACCCAACAAATAGCTGGACTATTGTACTTTGGAATCAAAATAGACTAAATGCAAATAATTGAAATGTTTTCTGGTTGAGTCTCCAAGTGCCACCTGAAAATCATTTGGCTGTTTTAAAGCTGTTAGCAGAGAACTATTACTTAAAAATAAATATTAGACTTTAGAAAGGACTAAAAAAGCACAATTACTTTAGTTAGCTATTTGAAGCATATTCTAGGAAGCACAAAAAGAACAGTATGTCTGTGGCCTGTAGGTTATCTAAACAAATCTATGCAGGAAAATGTTACTAAGAGCTGTTTCAGAGCCCCAGTGGCCCTTTTCAAATAGAGCACTTCACCTAGACACTGCTTTTTAAAATACATCACAATTATTCCTAACAAGGTTATGCTGACCCTTCCAATGCAAAGGACATAAAATAGGGTCAACTGTTAATTAAATTCATGCTGCTTTGCTAAACAATGTATGTCATTGAACAAGACCTCTAACATTCCACTGCCTTCTCTCACATCAGTGCTCTGGCAAGTGGTGGAAGAAAATACTCCTCATATTCTCTTAGAAGCTCCCCTCCTAAGCAAAAAGTGTCTCCTAATGGCAACTAGGACTTTGTGACTTTTTAAACTGCTGCTTAAGCTCAGTCACTCAGTGCATGCTAATTTATCAGACTATATGTATCCATCACTGGACTCACTAAGATAAAATCTATGCACTTGTAATACATACCTACAGATACAAAACGGGACACAGCATCTGTAAACTGTCCCACATACTAAAGCAACAATAATGATGTATATTGTGCATCCTAACTACATTTATAAGCAGGTGGAAGCCAGTGACCTGAAGGATGGACTTGTGTTCATGTTACGGTCACTATGCTGTCATTTATTTATTATATGATTCATCTGAAATCAAACATACATGGAATCAAATGTATGGTGTTCCCAGAACATGAGCAATTTTCCAGAAGTTTACTGGGCTACAGATTTCCTCTGCAATAGGAAAGATCTGGGATGCATTTTCTTTGAGGTAGTTAAAATCTTCTATTTAAATTTTAATCCTGCAATATGGGAACACTAGCACAATGTTCACCCTTCACCAAAAATGCTTCCAGCACATGGCAGAACACTGTAGTTAATCTGTTCATAATAATACCAGATGGGCTGTTTTCAAGTTATTAGAGTAGAATAGTTCAGATAATGCTGGATTTAAGTCAATAGCTTGGACTCTGAAGCAGTACGTAACATATTGCATTCTGCAGCCAGTTTGCTTGTTGGGAACACCTGACTTCGTACAAAGAAGTCTTCTTCTGGAAGATCTTTTACTCAGAAGTTCAAAAGGTGAACTGCTCTTGATATATTCTGAAACAAGAGTCTTTGAAACAGCCAAGATGGTAGCATTTGAAAACCACACTACATGCACTGAACTAACCATTTCTACACGTATTATGTGGAGACACAAGTATGAACATTTCATGCTGTTACTCAATAGTTGGTTTCTCCAGCATATGAAATCCCACAGAGTTTTTTTGGGATTTTGTGCAATACAACAGATCCATTGACAGCTCAAGGCCTGAATTACCCCCACGGCCAATGACACGAAAATCTAATCTAATCTTATTTTACATAGTATGGGACGGAAATACTGTTTCAGTCAAATTTACTAACTAAATAAAAACTACTAAAACCACCTAGAGCCCCAATGTGGTGTCACTAGCACACTATTAAAATGAAGTATTTGTTGAAAGCTGACATGACACATTACTTGAAAAGCTTGAGACCTAACAAGATATCAATGGAAATGTTTGTAATTCACATTTGATTTCCTACATCACTTTTCAAAACAGAGAATATTAAATACAGAAGACTGTTACAGCACTGAACTGACTTAAACTGAACAGTCAAGGAAATTCTAAGTTAAGGACATCATTTTATATTTAAAATCACTGCAATGCAATCCAATGCCCTTTTGTTTAGAAAGATTATGTTAAAGTCCACAGAAAAACCTCAACTACGAAATTCCTTGCTTTTGAAGATTTAAGTCAGAGTTCACTTATAATCATTTTCAAGCGTGTAAAGGTGAAAGTGAGTATGTGTGAAAAGCACATTCAAAGCATTCCAGCCAGGCCAAGCAGAAAACAGAGGTGTTTTGATAAACTCACACACTTACATACACACGGTGTGAGGGTGAGGCACAAACAGCATCTGTGGTTTTACTTATTTTGTTTGGGTGAAAACAAGAAAGAAGAGCCCAACTACCTCTGAACACTGGGCCAGGCTCAAAATCAAACACTATTTCACTGGGGACAGAATGAAGGAGGGGACTGGGAGTCCGGGATTGGTATTTCCGAAGACAGCGCATCAGCTGGTTCAAAGGGGCTGTTAGAGAGAAAGAGACGGGCAGGCAGAGACAGAAAGACAGACACATAGAAGAAATGAAAGAAGTCATGGGAAATAACTAGGATGCTTTGACTCCTAATCATAGATTTCTTCTGTACTTTGGAGGAAAAAAAAGTCAATTCCCAAGAACACTGTTTCAGGACTGGAAATAGCCAATTGCTTTCAGATGCCAAGCAGACGGTTTATGATCAAAAGTTAAAACCAACATGATCGCACAACATTTAAATGTTGGACAAAATGGGCAAAACTCTGGAGAGCCACACCTATCAACACATACAAAAAATAGCTTAAACTGGCAATTTGCAATTAGTAGCTTGCAGGGTTAAAGGAAATTTCTTTCTTTAAAGTGCCTATTGCTGGCATTATTAAAGACAGCTCCATCAAACACAACACATCCTACCAAATACCAGATTTGCATGGGAGGAACAAAGTGAGTGAAAGTCCAGAGTACAAAACCTTTGAGATCAGGAAAGGGTTCGCTATGGTAATTCAGACCCATACTTATGGCTGAAGCAAGTTATAATCAGTAGGAGACAATTGTGTTACTGATTTGGAGTTGGAAAAACTGTCATATGCCTGCCCTACTCAGTATTTCTGTATTTTCAATATTTCTATTTTATTCTAATATTCATAGGAATAAATACAGCACATTAGAAGCCCCCTTCAGGACCTTGACAACCAGTGGGAGAAGTGACTTAAGAGGCCCGTGCACAACAGATGAAGAAAAATAAACCCCCTGGCCGCTAGTTGTGACTTAACTTTGAATTAGGGCAGTGAGTTCCTGAAGGAAACATAAAAAGACCTGGCTTTAGTGTAAGATCCTAATAATCTGCTTCCAAGAGTAGCACAGGCATGCAGTACAGCAAAGCAGCAACTTCAGCAGGGGTAGAGGGGGAGAAGAACTGGAGTATTTCAAGCTGCTTTAGGATGCAGCAGTTCCTATGGAAGGCCCACGTACCACGATGGTTTTCATTGAAAACCCCTGTTGTTTCCATGTGTGAAAAGGTAACAACAGGCATAAAAATCTTTGGGAAGTTGTAGTGTATCTGTGTGCAGCCATGTGAGTGAAGTGTGTGTGTGTGTATGTGGGTGGGTGAGAGAAAGAGTAAAAAAGTAATTTTAAAACTAAAAAAACTAGATACTAATTCAAAACTTTTTCTCCTTCTGTCTCCCCCACTCCCAGAATGACCAGCAAATGACTCAAATCTTCGTGAAACAAATACTAAGTTCATGGACAAGCAAATGTAAATTCACTTTTTTGTTCTAGTCATATTTTGCATTGTGGCTGTGTTTTGTAGAAGGAAGTGGGGTAATTGGAAGGGACAAAACAGTTATGCAATTAAAAGTAACACAGTAGTTGGTTTAAATGCTACTTACCTCCCTCTCCTCGTAAACTCTGGTCTCTAATCAAGTCCTATAAAAAATTAAAAAAGCTGTGTTTAATTTAGGTATTAACATTTACATTCTGGAATCAATTGAGACTGATAAGTTTGTGAATTCATAGTGTCATGTGTTGCCCATGAAATAAAAGTGGTTTCCTACCCTGACTTACTAATAGCAATGATGCAAAGAACTACTACACTTCTCAAAATTAAGTTGCTTTAAAACAGCATCTCTCTGCAGTAAAGTGAAATGTACAACACTCAGAAGAGATGCTGACAAGAAAATATTGATTTAAAAACACAGCTGGTCAGTAGCAGAAATGGTTTGAATTATCATATCAGAACCTGGGACATCAATTTTCTGAACTGAGGTACATCAGTCAAATGAATCCTGCTTTCTTTTTTCTTGTAACAACACACCTGATTTGCATAGCCAGGCACACTGTTCTTCTCAGAAATGACTAACTGCAGAAGGCTTTCTTCACTTGCAATCCTCTGTGAGCTGAAACTATCTTTTGCAACATGTCCAGACTAAAAGCAAACTACACTAAGGATTCTATAAACAGAAGGAGAAAATTCTAGCAGTTTGCTTCTGTATGTCCATTTTTATAATAAAACTTTTTTTACTACACGGTTATATTTATTCCTTTCTTGTTCCATATTTATATTTGTTCCCTTATGCACCTGTGCTTTGTCAAAAGCACTGGCTATGCCTCAGCTGCACCACTGCCATATACCACATGCAAATACCTACACAGCCACCCTTAAAATTAACATTTCACCTTTCCCTCAGCTCACATGCAAAACTGATTTTGTGCCTCAGTGTCCAGGCAGATTTCAAGACTGCTCACCCAACAAATGACTATTTTCTAGAGAGCAGACTTAAGGATAAAATACCAACTGTGTATGTTAGCAAAGTTAGCAAAAGGCAACATCTTGAAAGGTCCTAGGCGTCCTTATGCTAATACCAACCATTATTATTAGCTACATTTCACCATCCAGAGATTGCAAAATTGTGGAAAAATCTTAATGTAGCAGTTTCTGAACACTCCAAAGGGATGCTCAGAACGACATAAACTGGGCTCTTGAACTCATAAAGAACTATCAGAATATGCGAACTATCAGAATACATGAACTCAGCTTAATTATTTAGTTTCCTTCAATTCCAAAATTATTACTTGGAATACAAATACTACAAAGTCTCAAATCTTGCATAACAATGTGTTTAACACAGAATGGTTTGCAAGAGTGGTTACCGGCTACAGCATAAGTCTTGGGACTAATGGCAGAACAGAAAGAGGCAGTTGTTTAGGGCAGAATATTTCTTTGAAAATGAAAAGGACAGAACTGTCAAAAGGCAGTTCTGCTTTCAGAGAATGGATTGTGTTCTTACAGCTCTCAACAGCAAAAAATCTATTAAAAAAAGGAAAAATAAATGATCTTTGAGTATTCTGGTAGATCACTGAGGATTATGTTAGAACCATAGTGCACATTGTGTACACAATGAATTCAGCACACTGATATTCACAAGGAACACATCCCATCTACTATTCCTGATCCAAGGGTGAGCAGTACTCACATCAATATTGACTGGCTCGATTGTGTTGATGTGGACGTTGGGAGCTGAGGAGGATCGGTCGCGTTGCCCAAATTGATTCCGATGGTCTTCATCTGCTGGTCGGAGGGGCTGTGGGATTGGAATGGATTTTGAAGGAGAAGGACTAGGGAGAATTGGTGGTCTGAGAAACAAAGTCAAGGAAAAAGAGGATTTAGGTCTACAAATGGCTTCAAACACTGCATAGTGGGTGTGGTAAGTCCTTTTCAACTATAATAACACATAACAAAAAATCTGATCTAAAGCCCTGAATAAAAACAATTCATAATGAATGGTCTCTACTCCCCTATGATCAATTGCAACAACTCTCTGTTATATCAACTACCTGATCACATGGCTGTGAAGTGTTCTGACTTAAAACAAAGAAAACTCCACCATACAATGCCAAACTAGTAATAATAAATCCTGGTCTGAAAAACTCATGCTGCCCAACATGCATTGCAGATAGCAAGATACTCTGCAGTTTCCTCATCTCTGAGTCAATGCAATATACTCATTTTAATGGTAACCAATTGAGAACTAAAAATGCTTAACATCTCATATTAATGTTACAGTCAGAAAATGTCATAAAACAAAATCTATGGATTTTTCAACAAAGAAAGAGTGAAAATTACATCTGGTCATTCAACCTAATTGATTAATAATTATGTATTATTGATACTAAAAACAACATGGCCAATGTATCATTGATACGAAAAATAAACATATCAACCTTTAACCTCAACCTTTAAGAAACAACTTTGAATAGCACAATATTTCAAATGTTATTTACAGTGCTACAATGCAATAGGTATTGACTGAAAAGGTAAGTCTTCAGAATACACAAACAGGCTTCCTGAAGAAATGCAAACGCTGCCAGTCATAAATATGTAGATATAGCCTATAATTATGGTATAACAAATTGAATTTTCAAAAGACAAAACAACTAAATACTTGGGTTTTTTGTTTGTAAAAAGACAAAGTCACTTCTTCGATTATCCATTAATTTTGTTAAAGTGCAATAAACTGGCAATTATCTCTTATCCTAGTCAAGGTCAGTCACTCTTAAGTCTAATGATTCAATCTAATGGATGTAAGGCAAAAGGCTAATGAAAACATTTGCCACCTTTGTCAAAGAAAACTTCATGGTAAAATATACATGCTATCTGACAACAAGGTTTTTAAAAGTTGGTTTCTTTTTCTAAGTTCTAAAAGAGGAGTGGAGTCCTCCAGCCATTCAATGAGTCATGGATTAATTATCAAGCCCACAAAGACAATGTCCACAGGGAGAAGCTTCAGAAACAAAACTGACAGCAGCATATAGCAGCAATAGGTTTGATGCCACCTCCTGTAAGCAATGCTCCTTGGCCTCCTAAAAAACCTTTACAATTTTCAACAGGACATCTTGGCATTTTTTCAGAAACAGGTCTATTTTATAGCCTACTATCCTACTTTTCATTGAAAAGTTTATCCAGTTTGGCATTGATCCCAGAAATCAGTGCTATCAGTATCCTAAGTGCCTGGCATCTTTTCCTTCCTGGCCAACAATCTCACAACCGAAAATGGCAAAACAAAGTACTTGTGAATTAATTCAGGTAACAATCTAATAAGTCTTTCAATGAAATACCTGAATACATTTGGGAAGAAGAGGAAGGGGGTTTAACCCTGCTTAACTTGGAAAAAAAGAACAGTTACCTACTGTCACATGACAGAATATAGATATTGGGAAGATACTGGGAAGCAATAAACTAAAACTAGCAATAGTCAAATCTCTGAGAAAGGGCCTTGAAAAACCCAGCGTATTTCAGTAGTTGTTTATAATTTCAGAACTATTTTCTTAAATGCAGTTGTTGTACATACACATAAACTGAAGTTTTCATTCATTGGTACTCAAGTACCTTCAGGTAAAATATTGCAGATGAGGAAGTTTTGAACTCCTGAATGTGTTTGTAAGTAAATCATGTGACTAGAACACACATCAGGAGATGGGACACTGCACAGATCCTAATGCAGGACTTGACTGACATTTAAAGGCACTGCACTTTCATCTTAAGGCAAGCGTGTCATATGCTGCACAAAAACAGTATCAGCAGAAAAGTCTAAAAAGTGTCTAAACCAGGCCAGTACTGTCATTGCTGGGATAGCTAACTCCTGCTTAAACTTCCTGAGAGTTCTCAGGTAATAAGGAAATTAAGGGAAATATATCACAACATCCATCAGAACATTGCACCAGGACTGACTGTGACAGACCATTTGAGCTCTGCCACATGACAAAACCAGAAGCAATCAGATACTCTGTGATCATGAGTAAGACAAGGGAGTGAAAACCAGATTGAGGAAATATTGTTTCAATTACATCCTCCTTTGAGTCATAAATGGTCATCTGCTACTTCTGTATTTCTGGTCACAGGTCATCAAGTCCATCATGTTGCTAACACAGACAGCATGCTACGTCATACCATGTTTGAAAACAACTTGAACAGCTTTTTCTACTCATTAAATTCTTACTGGGGGAAGTCCAGATCTTTAGAAAATAGACTGATAAAGAATTTTCTTTTTTTCTTTTTTTTTTCTTCAGTCTCTAAGCTATTACTTGGAGGATCTCTGGGCTTTAGACAATAAAGAATCCAGAGATGGGAACCTCATAAGCAGTTAGCCACGTGCTCCATCATGATTTTATTAATGGGTATCCTTGAGACACTTTGAAAAAAATAGGTTATTTATGCTAAATGGAATTTTTTCTTGAAAAAGATAACTACTGAAATAAAAGAGACAAAGGGTTTGCTAGCTAAGACAGCCTACTGAGATCACAAGCTCAGAATATTATTACCACCACCTTCTGCCTGTGGCAAAAGCTGGATCTTGGTCTGCATCAAGATCTTGTTCTATCAAAATCACATCACCACAAAGAACACAGTGATCCTCTGAGCTACCAAAGGCTGTTCCTAAAGTATTCCTACACTGAAATTACTCCAGAGGAGTAGAAGTGACACTGGAGCTAAAAGGGCCAGATACCATTTGGAAAAGGGTGACATGGTCTATTCCAGGCCAGTTCCAAAACTAGTTGTTAGGCTATGGAAGCATAGTGACATAGTGACAAAAGACACTAAAAAAAAAAAAAAAAAAAAAAAAAAAAAAAAAAAAAAAAAAAAAAAGAGGCCCCAAACAAACCAAACACACCAAAAAAATTTAAACAAACAAAAAACCAACCCCCACCCCCAAAAAAATAACAGGCTGAGGCTTAAAAGGAACATGCAATTTGAATATCAGGATCTGGGTTTCTGTTGCTCCTGTGGCCTTTGTGAACAGTTCACAGCCACCTTGCTAAAGGAGGCTTTCTCCAAGTAAGCAGATAAATCACTTTCTCCCAGCCTCCAAGATGTGGGCATTTCTTTAACAAATGATTCTCAGCTTCTGAGGCAACAAGCTGATGTTGTCAAATCTCAATCTAATATGTTATAACCTTTCTAGGCAGTGGAAAAGCATGACAGAACATGTTTTTGAACCATATGTTTGGGATTGACACATTGTTCCCTCCCTTTTTATAAGGCAAAATAGAAAGATGTTTTATCAGGAAACAAGAATAACTTATACCCTTTACCAAGCATAGCAAGTGCCCAGATTTACTATTCCACAAAACTGAGTCCACAAAAAAGAGTACGGTAACTCAGAAAAGTGTCTGCACATGTTATGCTATACATAAACAAAATATTTTATAAAATCATATACAGTATGTCTATTGGATTTTAGAACTTGCAATGATACAAATAAGTTCACTTTACAAATGCAAAAGAAAATTTTAATACAGATTTTCCTTAATGTCCTTTACTCACCAATGTGATGTTTCTTAACTGTTTAAGAGCTGGTCTAGGCAGGAAAGATTTTTCTTGAAATTTTTCTTATGATAGGTGTATTTGGGCTTCAAGTTTTTGTGGACTGTATTTTTATTTTGCTGTACTTGAGCAAATGCTTGAACTGAAAATTCACATTCACCTAGCTTCAATTATATGGTGTGCACCCATTCCTTTTTAAAATGACAGCATCTTTCCTGGACTGAGATTTTCTTTCTCCTCCTCACACCCTGAACAAGTCCATCTCAGTTTAGCCACTGGGCACAGTGCTGCACACACTACTTATCTGTAAGGCTGCACACATACATCCAAACCAAACCTACTGCAAGCTAAAATGTGTATCAAGGCTTGTTTTGGATTGTTTTTGTTTACACCAGAGTGTTAACACCAGACTGGATTTGGTTGTTGTTACTGCCCTTAATGAAGAACACAGTGCACTTCCAGTTCCAAGCAGTTTCTTAGGACTGCTAAGGATCTGGGACACAGTGGTATTTCAGCTACAGTAGCAAGCAGGTAAATTGAAATTGTGGAAGCCAAACAGGTTCTGATTTAATTACTGTGGTACTCCATAGACATTGCCAGAAAACCTAACTTTTTTATTTCTTTCCCCATCCCTGCAGCCTGGAAATAATAATCCCAAATCAATAATCCCAAATCAAATGCCAGTTTGGAGAAAAGGACAGCAGTACCAAGTTTGTAACTACAAGCCAAATATCTTTCTTGCAGCACCCTCTGAAGTCAGTCTAGAAGCATCATGGGACAGATCTGAGAGTCAATACCCCATACAAATTAGTGCAGTTTTTTATACCATGACAACTTGTTTTCATCCATGTTGGCTTCTAGGTGAAAAACAACTGCCAGGAGTATCACAATGGTGTGCACTCATTTATAATGGCCTTTGAGCCCAGATCAAAGCTGATGAGCCTAAAATACCCCACAGCTTCATATACCAGGGGTTATCAAGAGAACCACATTGTCACTGTTAGTCCTCCAAACCAGGTCCAGTTCACTAGCAGGGTTTTGCAAATAAAGTTTTGGAGAGCAAGAGGTTTCCCTCACCTGTTGTATGGACTGAGAGTTTTCTGATTCTGATGAAAAGATTCTGATACCAAACCTTTTCTGCAAAGCAAGAATGATATCAACTCAACCTGTATATTGTAGGAACACTGGGAACATTTTCATGGAGTAACCTGGAAAAGGCCTGGTGCCAGAACTTTTAGAGGAAAAGTTCACTGTTTTATGAATTAAAACATGAAGCTTTTGCTCACTTATACACACAGGATCTAAATGACATTGTAGCATAAAATGTAATATTTTAAGACTGTATCTTCACTTCCTTGGCTTTTCAGAAGCTTTTCTAGACATTCAAGTATCTTCAGCTGAAGCAGAATGATCAGTGAACAGTTGGAAGGCAGAAAGGAAAGCAGAGGTGTTTAATCACAAGCTGGAGCCTGCTCAAAGGCAAGGACTGGCAAGCTTCCAAGAACAGTGCACCAGACATTCCCCTTTTCTTCCTTCAACTTAGAAGACGAAGCATATTGGGAAATGCTGTTTTTCAAAGAGCCAAGATGTTGCCAACTTGCTTATTTCTCTTTTTCATGTATTTGAGACTGAGGGAACTGGGTTCACAGAAATTCTGTGCTCATATCCTACAAGCCAAGATGGAAAAGAAACTTCATGACAGTGCAAGGAACGAAACAAATACAATGCCTGATATACAGTTTCCTTACTTCCATTTTATTACAAATGGCTCTTAGCAGGGAAACCTACACTTTTCTTTCCATTTAACTGCAGATTATAACTAAAATGGTTGTTCTGGCACAACAGGATAGTGCAAATGGAAAAAACTAAAACGGGACACAAAACCTAATGTTGAGGCTGGATACAATTTTTTAAGGGGTTCAAAAATGTGAAATGGGACCATATGTGCTCCCACACCTTGGGGTAGAAAACCTGGAGGGACTGACTATGGCTCACAGTTGGAAGAAAGAAAGGCTACAGGCCTGGATTGCTTTAGGATGTTGCACACCAGCAAAGTGAAACAGTTCTCCAACATGTTTAGCAGCTTTTGCATCATGTCCAAGGATCTTCCTTTATGTCCCTTGCTCTTCCAAACTTTTCCATTTGCTCCCATTGCACACTTTCACTCTCCAACTTGTCTTGCAACACAAACTTCCTTCTTTTTGGGCACTTGGCCTACTGCTGGGATCCCTTCACAAGGCTAGAGATGAAGAAGGATGTTTGCCTTCTCCTTCCTCAGGTTTACCAAACAATTATTAACATCCCTTCTTCCTCTGTCAGCTGTTCCATGCAAGATGCTAGAAAAGAGAAAGCAAAAGAACAATTATTAATCTAGGAAGTGTTAATAAAGCACTACTTCCTCATATTTTCCATCCCATTATTTAGCTCTCAAATTTCAATCCCGTATTTTCCTCCCAGACAAGCTCAAATGTCAGCCTTTTTTTAAAATTCCAGTTGAGCTGCTGTCCATATTGTAACAGTCCTCTTTAATAAAACCACAGGTGAGTACATGTTTTTGTAGAAAAGGCCAGCTTTTTAAATTCAGCTAGATTAATATTTCCACAATTATGTTCTTAAAAAGCAGAAATGTATGATTAAAGAAAGGCATGAAAGATAACTGGAAAAAGGTATGGACAGTGCTATATGCTCATCCAGTAACATCTGAGCTACTTCTGGAAAGGAAATCCTACATACACGGATGCTAGGGGAACACTGTATGACTAACATGCATATTACATATGAACACCAGTTGATAATCATCAACCATTTCCAAAATGAACAGAATTTTGCAGGCATGATGTATGCCTTTGTTTTGTTTATCAATAAAGTGGACAACAAAGCAAAAAAGCAGAAAGGATGTGCTTGACATCTTCTGCAATTACATACATTTATAGATGCAACACTTGAGAAAAGCTCCTAAACAGCAACTAGCAAGGGTATTTAAATGTTAACATTTTTATGTATGCGAAGTTAAAGATCTCAAGGCATTAACCAGCTTTGGTCTAATTTTTTTTCTTCTGTTTTCACTTCTCAAAACTAAGACTGCCTGAAGTAGTGCATGTATCAAGATAATCCATATTGCTGTGACCTCACAAGCTGGTAAGAATGGACCAATGTGATGCAAAGGCAATTGAAAAGCAGGACAATTTAGAATATTAAGAGTAGAGCTATATAGTGTTTTTGACATCCACTAGCGTTTAACACAACTGGTATGAACAAGTTTCTTCATGAATTAATAGTTCTAGCTCAGTTACAATTTTGGCTGTAGCACAACAAATACTTGACAAACAGCCTTTCCCACAATCTGCTCTACTAATATCCACAGGATCTAAAGGCAACATGCACTACCTTGAAGAAGTACTTTTGAATTCACTCAAATCTGCACAAAATAGAAGAAGTAGGAACATAATCTCTGTACTTACCAAGTGAGGTTCCCTCTGCAGGACTGTCAATCTGTTTTCCTGGGAGGCATTTTATTTGGTCTTCTATAAAACACTCTTGGCTGCCCAAAAAATTTATCTTCTAGTTAAAGAGTCCAGAGGTGCCTGCGTAGCTTCCAGTGTGTTTCTGCTTTACTTAGGCACAATTTTCACTAATCCAAGAGATCCTCTCTGCCACATTCAGCTCAACTCCACACAGCACACATGTCCTGGGAATGGTTTTCTGAAGGCTTCTGTATTTGGTGTTCTTAATAAACATGCACCAGATTTCTTGAGCGTGATATACATCCCTGAGTTACTCCTGCCTGGACATTTGTTCAACTACCTAATGATGGATGGTGTCATTGATCTCTTTGCTACTGGGAACATAATTTAAATATGGTCTCTTATCTCTTCATGGAGAAAGGGTCCAGAATCTTTGTTGGAAATTGTTTTAGAGATCTACTTTTGCAAAACCTGGAGCTGCAGCAACAGATGCTATTGGTATACCTCAACATGAACATGAAGAAGACAGCTGGTCTGGAGGATACTAAAGCAGTGTATGTGGAAAAGCTACTAAGACAGTATTATGAACCTGGAACTGGCACCTGTTCACATCAGCCTTATAGTAATGTGGTTTATTCTCAAAGTGACATTTGTCACTTCAAAGCATATAAATTATAATCTAATAACCAACTAAAAAAGTTTGTGAGGATATAATTTTGGTTTATATTAATTTTAAGTATAAAATCTTTCCAGTTTAGACCAGGTCTAAGCTATTATGTAAAAGAAATCAGTTTAACAGTTAACACCCCAATTCTACAGACAGTTACACACACATTTAACCTAGGCTCATTATTCATTTACAGAATTTGTGTGAATGAAAACATTCACTTCTTTTAAGTTAAGCATAGTTGGATATATTTGCATAAGAAGCCAGATTACAACAATGCAGAGCTGCAAAGCAGTACTTTGAGTTTTTCTTAGCACAGTACTGAAAAGTTATGTTATTAAACAGCAGGAATAAGTTCATACCCAACAGAATCTGAGGGGGGCACTGAGGGGTATGATCCAGATGCTGGGGTGGTCTCTCCTAGGGAGGCCTCCTCCGGTGGTATGGGGTGATGTTCAAAGAACTTGGAGACAAACAGCAAACTGTGAGGCAAGAACAAAACAAAAACAACCTAACTTGTGCAAAATCCAGAAGTTTCACAATATAATACTCAAAAACTACAAAAAACATCCCAAACCCCAAAACCTCATTGATTAAATTCTAAATTTAAAAATAAAGATCACACACATTAAATCTGCAAGGTATGTTAAAAGTATTATTTACTCCACAGAGGATCAAAAGATCATGCCTTAAATATAAACTTTGTGGAAAATAATTTTTTAATCTTTTAGATGGAACTGTAAACATCTAGTTCTTCAAGAATGCACAACTTATATATATCAGTACATAAACTAACACCCTGAGCACAAACTCCAGAGATGCCAATGGAAACAGTTACAAATACCAAAATAAACTAAAATTAAATTCATTCTTGGTGAGAAAAATAGCATTTTAAATTATTCCTTATACAAAAATCTATTTCAAGGACTTAATAGCCTTTGCTGAAACTAATCAAATAGAACAGACCCAGTTTACACCAGATCCTAAATCTACATGAAAGACCTATTTGAACAAATAGTTCAGTAACTCAATCCAAGAACACTGGACTGTTTGGGTCATTCTCTTTTATGTTTCTTACCTAGGTATTATTCTTGCTAGCAGATTTATTTTCAATTATTGCAAAACCAACCGCAATTTCACTATAATCAACTACTGTCTCAACATTTTTTCAGGTTGAAGAGAATAAAGCCACAGCTAAATTTTAAACACGGCCCTAGCCATCACACAATAAAGAACCAGTTTTGATTAATAATAACAACTGTGAACAATGAGTGGTCTGTCTGATACAGTCAAGTGCCCAGCAACCCTATTCATGCTTCAGAAAAAGCACTTCATAGACCAGCAAAGAAATATGAACTGGTTGTCTGAGCTAGCACAGAAAGAGTATGAATTAAGCAGTCTCACAAGAACAGTTGTACTCCTATTTTTTTTTTTCAGGCACCTCCTCTGACTTCCTGAATTACAGACTTAACATAAGAAATCACTGACAGCTGTGCACTTGTTAAAAGGCTCAACTTGAAAATCAAGTGTGATTACTTACTCAAGTTGGTCATAATTAACACACATCAGTGGCACTTCTGTACTACAGCGCTGGTGGAATTTGTAGCCACAAGTCTGGCAGCGGAACCCCTGGAAAAGCAGCTTCCGACAGAAATCGCAGAACGCTAACGTGAAGAACGTTTTTCGTACCTGCGTTGGCAAAAACAGGCACAATTACCTAGAGCCCTTCTGTAAGCCCAGGAGCCCAGGATAGGCTATTTGCTTTTACCTCCCCCAAGTGTACTTAAAAGTCTCTTTTGTGATGCTGGAGCTACAGTTTTATATATCAAAGAGATTTACAGAAAAGATCGTCTCCTTTTTGAAACAGTTTTCATGCACTACAACGTTCCTTCAACTGTTTCTTGGAATTAATGCTTCACCGCACTGAGAACAAGAGCAAAAAACCTGAAGCAAAACTTCACTATTATCATGTTAGCCACAAACATTGAGAATTTATTTGAATACAACCTATAAAACCAAAAGCTGCTGAAATACTATTTCATATTCTAACTTTTCCAGAAGCCAAAGAACATTTCTATCTAATACCAACAGGACTGGAAATACACAGGCATATATATGTATATATACATACACACACACATATATATATTATATATATATACACAGGGCTTCAATGTATGGTTACAGATATAGTTGTAATTTTGACTACTGAAACTCAGAAACATTCAGAATCACAAAAGGGTGATTGTTCATTCTCCACAGATTGTTATAGGGGGAAAATGATTTCGCTAATTTTCAAATTCAGCAATAACTAGTGTAAAAACACATTCTTAGTTCTATTATTACATGTAATGATCAGAATTTCAGTGGGATATAAAAAATGTAAGCCTACTACTAGGGTTCACCTAACTAGCCATAACCCAAACAGCCTGTTTGAGCTAAATAGGTTGAAACAGCTTGCAGATAGAATTTTGCTATGTTTTAAGCTGAAATAGAAGGTCTTTCTTTCCCAGTGTGACAGACATTATTTCCAGGATTTTGTATGTAGTTGGAAACATTTAGACAGATTCTGTTTAGCAGCTTCCATTTACTTGGTGCCTTATCAGGTCAAAACATATTTGTGCACTGCATCATTGATGATGTCAGCACTGCTCTGGGAATAGTTAGTTCATTAGTTAATTGCTGCTGCAGAGCCAGCAGGGAGGCCCAGAATACATTTTATAGATACAGCAATACAAAAATAGTAGATTATTACAGCTCTGCAATGCAGTACTGATATAAACCCCTTACATTTATAGATTTTAGAGGGTGTATTCCAACAAAACGCGAAAGTTTTAAGGGTGATCAAGTACTCTAGCATCACTTATTTCAAATACAATTCTATCGAATTCACTTAAGCTACTGTGATTAAAAACTTCTTTTGCAACTCCCACCACATCCCACAGATGCAAAATATTCCAAGTTGATAATTTGAATTTGAAAGTATGAAGTTGATGTAACCCCACTCAGCATCTCACAAGACCCAGTACATACGAAATTGTGTGTCGTGAGTGGCACATTCTCCAAAACTTCCACATGCAACTCCTCTCCTGTGAGCCAGGAAATATCTGTGTCCCAGCCAATTGGCTTCTTCTCTCTAAAGTGAAAATAAGCCTCTCATTAGCATCAGCACACAAGCCCTTGCATGTCTCTTGCCAAAGTTGTGAGATCAGCTAAAAAGTTACACTGTGGGAGGTTGCTACGCAGTCTAATTGCAGGAAACTTTAGAACAAGACCTTAGGCTCAGTACATAGCAAACAAAGCACACCTTCCCTGGACAAACTGCAGGAAGGAAATGCACTTTTTCAACCAGCTCCAGTAGTGACCAATTCCTTGTTTCCCACATGGCAGATGGCTTTTTGATAAAATAAAATGTTTGTCAAGGTACCTGTTGTGTAAGAGTTCCACAGAGATAGCTAACTGTGCACACGAATATACAAATTGTTAGGGCTGAAAATTCTTTTTTTTCCTCCCAAGGGAACTCTGTCTTTAGTTAAGAATGTATTATAGCCAAATGAAATAAAACCACGAAGTTAACACAGCCTATTTAATACTTGTTTGGTTAGCATGAGTTGGATTCAATGAGTGTTTTGCCAAAATTTCATATTACTGAATATTATGCCTGAGCCTTTTCCTAGGAGTTAGACATTCTTTTCAACATGCTTGTGACGTGCAAATTGTTTAGTGAAAAGTATCATAAAATTCTGAACTTTGTAAACAACTTCTGGATAGAACTGGCCATCCTGGGTAGCTCCAATAATTGATTCTAAGAGCAAAAAAAGCATCCCACACAAACCATACCCATCTTGTATTCTGTAAACAGCACAGCATTCTGGAATAAGACCTCTCATCATCAGAGCTTTTTTTAGGCTGTCTCGGACTGTCACTCCACATCTTGCTGGAACCTAGAAGTCAAATACAAAAGAAATTAGTTAAAATAACTTCCAATTTATCCCCCAAAACTGATGCAAACATTTGACCCTCAAGTGCTAAACCCCACTCTTCAGGATGCTTTACAGAATTGTAGGTCAGAGTTTTCCAAAACGTTTTTTGTATCAAGAAAAATTTAATTGCTGATTAGTATATGAGGAAAAAGGCTCAGCTAGAGGAGCCAACAAGCTCTACACATCTATTAACATTTGGAACAGAATCTTCACTCAACTCCAAAAGTGAATTTCCAACTTTCTCAACTAGAAGAAATTGGAAGCACAGCACACAGATAGCTAATAAATACATACAGCTTTAATTTTACAGGCTGGCCTGAACATAAGTGGGGAAACATGCCAAGTGAAATTAAGTGAAGGAACTAACTTGGACTGCACTCAAAAAAACATTACGATAAAATGTAAATATTTTATTTTCTATTTCTAAAACAGAAGATAAGCATGCAAACAAGTGAAACAAAACAGTCATCTGCGTCAGGCAGACCATCACCTCTCACTTTAACCTATATTTGTAACTCTATAGATATATCTTACATGAAAATATATTGCTCTTTTCTGTTTCCTGGCTTGAAAAGTTTAGATAACTAACAGGATGGGAAGAATGGAGGTGCATATTAAAACTAGCCAAATCAAGAACTCCACACTATGTAAAGGTATATTCCTCACTTCTAATTGTAGGCATATCTTATACAAGTAAGTAGATCATCTCTAGGTACACCTGTGATTTAACAGTGTATACTGACAAGCCATAAAAAAGAAGAATACATGATCTGATGATTAAGTGTAGTTAAGGTATTGAATATTATGTACTAACTATTTTTAGAACTCAGTAGTGAAAATAAGTAAGTCAGGCATTGTACACACTGGGATATCTCCTATAATCAAAGACAGTACCTTGGACACAAATCAGAAAACCTACAAACTTAACAAACCTGACAAGTCTGTCTGAACACCTGAAACTCAAATCTAGCTTGCAAGTGGCTTAAGTCAGAGCACTCAGTAGCCAAAAGCAGTCTTTTAATCAGCTTCAACTGGCTTTGGATGGGAGCCTAGTTTTTGTTCCCTGTGTTTAAATTTCCATGGGTATTTAGGGGCTCTATGTCCTACTTAAGCATGACAGTGCAAAGTAGCAGCCTGTTTCAAGTAGCTGTGTGAACACCATTTGAGGTTACACTATATACTGCATTTCTAGAACTCAAACATATGCACTTTCAGAAGACACAAATAAAGAGAATATTTTGCTTCACCATCATTTTCCCATTAACATGAGAGGGTCTCTTTACAGGATATTTATGCATTTCATCTGGTCAACACAAACATTTTAAAAAAGATTATTTTTCTGAATTCCTTGAAAAAAATACCCTATAGCACACTACTTTACAATCTTGATATTCAGCCTTAGGTGACTTTGGTTTACACATTATATTCTTTTTTAATACATCTTTTTATTACTCCAAGTAACTCCTTAGAAAGGAACTCCTCTCCTTTCTCCAAGGATGGAGAGTATGACTCATATTCTTTTATACAAATGTTGAGTCTAAATTATGATTGTTGTATTGATACAGCAAAGCATCTATTAAAGATTTGTCTTGACCTGCAAAGGTGATTAGAAATTATAAGTGAAGTTGTATTATAAATTCTGTATTATGTTATTTATAAATTGCACAACATTGGTTCTGCTTGTAGAACTCATGTGCCATTCTAATAATAAATTCTGTGCTATGCTAATCAAAATGTCTTGTTAAGAAAATAACTCTTTAATTGTCCCTATGATTTAGTGCCATCATCATACTGCCAAAGACCCCTAAAAGAACCTGTCTGTCCCCTCAGTGTCCTGTTCTATGCCTCCAACATATATATTTACAAATAGTGAGTAAATATTTTTAGGAATCTGACTGAAGTCTCTGAGGATTTCAGGTGTGCTCCAACCTCCCCCCAGACATTAGATGTGATCATTTTGATGGAGGAAGCAACTGTTCTTTGGCTCAAGGCTATTTCCCCTCTAAGCTCCTGCTGGATTGAGGTTGAGTCCCCACAGACAATTCAGGTCTACCTTTCCAGCAACCTCAGTCACTTCACAATGATATCCACAGTGGCAGAAGAAACTGAAATACTGCAAAGGTGGCAGGCAGATGATGGGGACAAAAAGGGGAATGAAAAGAGCCAGGAAAGAGGCTGGGCATGAAGGAGAAATGGGAGGAGAGGGTCAGGACAAACTTCAAGAACTGAACATGCAGGGAAAGCGTGTATGCTGGGAGAGGGAATGTGATCAGCAGGTTGGTGGGAATCAAACAAGCAAGAGAGAGAGAGGACAGACTGAAGAGCTGAGGCTGAGGGCAGGAAAAAATGACATGATGAACCACCTTGCAGGGAGAACTGTCTGCCAACACCTGGGGAAGTACTGTAAGTACATCCTGAACAGGAAGCTTTCAAGCTGTGATTGGGAGGATAAGGTGGCTTCTTTTGGACAAGGACCATCAGGGGGAAGGAGGTGCCTAGGAGCAGCAACAGAACCTAGCACAAAGTAGGAATAGGTTCTAGCTTAGGCAGAAAACTCCAACAGAGTTAAGTATTAAAAGAAACCAGGTTAGTAAAATCTTGACCTGTGTGAGGGAGCGGAACAGGATAAGGAGGAAAAGTCAAGCAGTAGGTAGATTACTAACATTAAAGAAGAGATAAGCAGTCTTGCAGTCAGTGGAAAACATTTTCTTCCTCCAGCACTGATCCTCCATAAATGATGACGACATCCTCCAGTAACTCATGAAGCAAAGAAATGCATCAGGAACCTCAAAGTTCCAAAGCTTTTAATTAATTACACTAGTGTAATTATTTTCCTTTTAATTTTGTCAACAACAAGATTTATGAAGTTACAGGGTTTCTTTTAAGAGACCAATAAAGTTGGAAATACAAACTCTCAAAATTTGGGAAGTATCAGAATGAAGGTAACTTACAGCAACAAAAGTGCAATAGGACTATGAAAAATGTGCATTAACCATCCTGCTCACTAATCATTTGCTATTCCTCAGTATTATTATCCCAAGTCCCCTTCATTAAAATCCAAGCCATATTTATGCAACTTGCAATTAGAAACATGGGTAGAACATTTGTTCTCTTCACTGCCATTTGCATCAGGATCCAGCTAAAACCCAAAGAACTGCTTTTATTACTCTCAAAAAACATCATGATCCTGAACCAGCATCACATTTAGAACATTCTCTTACAGAACTCCCGAGCAGAGAAACATAAGGCCAAATTAAAAGAACTTAATGGTAGAATAAGTCCCTGTAGTATTGATTAATCATTTTCCCAGACTGGTACAGCATGGTCTATCACCATCTGTGCATGTAGCCCTTCAGCCCCCTCCTTTAGTCCCTACTAGCACCTGCTGTAAAGCAGAAATCTCACCCTGCAAAGCATTCCCTCTGAAACCTCTTTTTGTCCCCAGCTTCTTTTCACCCCCAAATTAAGGCAAAGTTAAAGAAAAAGCTGGTTCCAACAAAGTGATTTGGAGACCAACTCAGTCCTTAGAAAAACAAAACCCAACACCAGTTCTTTTATCCTGACTAACAGACTCCTGCTGACGCCAAAGCAGGAGTTTTGGAACAGCTTCTTTCTCACCCCCAGGCAGAGGGAGGGTGTGTGGCCCTCCAGGCTGGGAGGGGAGCAGGGGCAGGAGCCCTGCATGGTGCAGCCCCCGAGTGCCTGCCAGGAGCCAGCAGCTCCAGCTCGGCAGGAAGGCACCAAGGAGGGTTTATCAATTCCATCTAGAGTTCTGCCAGGATTCCCACAGAGCACTTTAACTGAATCACATCAGCATTTTTTAACAAAATCAGTTCCCCAGGAGAAAATTTCTCATCTACTCCAAAATACACAGCACTCCAATGCCTGCAACCCAATACACTGAACAAAGCTGGCATTTTATTGAAACATAGAACGTTTAATATTACTTAAAATCCATTTTGTTTGCACTGATCCATTATCTCTTGATCCCTCTCTTTCATAACTAAGAGAATCCAAGTGTTTCACAATGGCTACCACCTAGAAACTCATGTTACTAAGCTGCGGGATGTACTCCTAAATTGTGATTGTTAAGGGCTTTCTTTTCAGGTTACTTATATATGTAAGATTTGTAGATCAGAAGAGGCTTAGGTTTTTATAGCAATTACTAAGTTGATTAAGCAAGCAACTTTCAAAAGTGAGGAGTATGAAAGTGTGGGCTATATAACACTAAGGAAGAGTACAGAAGCCGCCAACACAGACTGCAAGGTGTGTTCAGTGTGTAGATTAATAATATACCAGAGAAGATAATTTACTTGAGCATCCTAAATGGTGTAAGTAGCAATTCAGGGAAACACCAAAACACATGCTTCAGTTTGCAAATGTTAAGCCCCAAGGAAAAAAATTGAAAATTATTCCAGATTGCAGATATTCTCAAAGCAGTCTTACTATCTCGACAGATTAAACAGAACTGTAGCTCTTAATGCCCTCATTTCCTTTACTCACCTGAACTATTTCTAGGGACAGTAAGTATTTGTAACAACATTATTGATATATATATTTAGTACTGCAGCCACAAGTATTTAAGCCATGCATAATAAATAACTTATTTCTGTAAATCAGGTCATTCCCGATTCAGTAAGAAATTCAGGGCTATGTCCCTAAATAACTCTTACATCACTTTTCTAGCATCAGACTAGAAACTGGCATAGTCTCAGTAAGCTAAAAATGCTTCCTTACACCACTGTAGTTTCCAATGTTTTAGAGCAATAAAGACACTGAGAATCACTCCAAAAAAGCAATGCCAAGGTATTCTCTGAAAGTGGAAAGGCAGGTCAGCCCTGAATATCCAGTATTATACTTCTCAAAACTAGCTAGCTGGCTTTATTTTTCCCTCAGCCTAACAGTGTCATTCAGCTCACTCTGGCCAAGTGTAACACATGTACAGTATGTAAGGTATGTGTAACATAGCTTACAGCTTCAGAGCAATTCCAAACAATCAAGCAGACTACTGGCTACAACAGTGGAAATATGCCAAGTAGAATGGATTTGAAATATCACTTCAAAGTATTTATTTGCTTACCACAACACATACACCCTGAAAGATCACACTTTTTTCCCCTCCGTAGCTGATACCCAGGACTAAAACATTTCAGCCACATGCTCACAGAATTCAATGTGTTGGGAGAAAACTAGGCTAAACTATACTTTTGCCAAGTAATTAGTTTGGCCTTCTAACATTCAAAGTTTTCTGGTAAAATCCAAACATGAGATCCACATTTAATTTCTCATCTTACTTATGGAGGAGAAATATTTCACCAAATCAGTCAGCTACTTCTTAGAGCACTAACAGATATAATTACCCTCGTTTGTGGCAAAAAGGACATAAGATGGCACTGAACATCACATCCTCTAGAAAAGAACACAGCTTTCAGAAACAGCTCCTCTGGATATCAGGACATGAAGCTCTGTCCAGCTTCCAGGAGAAAGCAGCAAGAAAATACATTCTTAATGAAGCATATTAGTGAGACAAATGAGAGGCAGTTTCATTGCATTAAATCTTGTTTCCAAGGGAAATTGATCAGAATTTACCTGTTCTACAAAGCTGTTACCATTCAATCAGATGCATTCCATTTAACTTGCAAAGACATGGGTTACCAGCAACCCTTGGCACCTCCAATGCAATTAAATGTAGAACACAACAGATTGATTTATGTCAGTGCAGAAATATTTTCTCAAGAATACAACATCACTCAACCCCACTGGATGAAACCTATTGTGCCTAATGAATGGCCTCCACATATAATTTTTCAAACTTTTGAGAGACAGTTCCAAACTGTGTTCAGAAGAGCATTAGTCATTTTAAAGGGGACAGTAGAGAGCAGATCATCTTCAAATTTTCACTAGGGTGAGTACCAGTGGCAGAAACTGTGAAGGCTGACAATGACCTATTAGTAAAATAAAGTTTGGAAAATATGGCCTTAGACTTCAGACTTGTGAGAAATGCTCATCTAGAAAATATCTGTAGCCACTATATGGGCATAAAACCCCAGGACCTTGTGGTTTCTGTTCAAGAGAAAAAAAAGTCAGCTGGCTGTTCTCCAAACCAAAACCCACACGCATTAGAAATTTAAGGTACCAAACAGTTTAAATAAATCTTTGTTATAGAGTTAACTTTTGTAGAGTCCTGTCTCAGCTGATCACACTCCAAGTGCTTTAAAAGCAGCGTGGGGGCAAGAAACTATAGCAAAAGGGCCAAAATTCACATCCTTCTCTAAGCTGCAACTGATCCTAAAACCAAATGGATACTTCCATCTTCAGGTAGTATACACATTCTCTACAAATACTGAAACTCCCCTTGGCTAGTTTGCTTAGAAAACACAAGAAGCATGAATTTAAGTATGACTTACTAGACATGGAATTAAAATATTTATTATGATCATTTTCAGATTTGTGACTTGCATTCCATTTCACTGAGTGGCTGCCTAGTACATTATGAGGTACAGGAAGCATGCTCCAAACAGTATTTTTTTTCTAGCATTCATTACTTTCTACAGCCAGATTTTCCATCTCATAAGGAACTACTAAACACTCCTTACTTGAGTAAAAACCAACAATCAATGTTGCACATGGCATTCCAGATGACAAGTCATCAGTTTTCTAATGGCAAGTTTTCAATATTGTTTCACTTTGCAATCTAAGACAGTGTGTCAATAAAACTGTAGTAGATTAATTATTCTCTTTTCAACACATATGCCTTTGAATTCATCCAGCATTTGAGGGTAGTTGGTGTTGAGTTATCCCTGGCAGGCAGCTCAGCTAAGCACCACCCAGCTGGTTGCTCACTCCCTCCTCAGTGGGAAGGGAGAAAAGAATTGGAAGGACAAAAGAAAGAAACTCTTGAGGAAAGAGAAAAGACAATTTAATAAGCGACAGAATAAATTATCCTAGTGATTGAGAAGTATCAAGTGAAGTTTACTTGAAAGTAAACTACCATTTACTTCATATCCCCAGACTGTTAATAAGATGCATAAAATTCCAAAGTATTCAGATACATTCAGCAACCAACCATTGGCATAGGCTAAAAATAAACTCAATTTCTGCTGCATGTTTGATACAACATGGGAGGTTTTAATTGTATTTTTGATTAGTAAAACCTAATCATGTCAGACCAGGTGTGCAATTAAAAGCAAGAAACTGGTTTATTCAGCTGCCTAAACATCCCTTCTCTGAATTTTCCTTATACTTGACAGGTGAAACTGGTAGGGCAGCTCAAATGCCTACAGAAATCCAGTGCTTACTACTCAGAAAGCTCGAGGCACAAACTCACAGCATAAACAACAGAAAGCAAGATGCAAATCTGAACTCAAAAAAAATGAATCAAGTACCAGATTTAAAAACAGAATATTTGAAGGATCCCAGTTGTGCATGCATGATGAATTAATTTATGCTAAGAATTTACATAGAATAAAAATAGCATATTCTTCTAGTCTTCATGACTGCAGAGAAGATCACATGATTGCTTGCCTAATTAAAAGGCAGATGTACTAATAAACCAAGGTGTGACAAGAGTGAGACACTTAAGAACTGGCCCCATGCACAGCATTCTCAGTCCTGTTTAGCTCCTTTAACTCTTAAACATACAAATTGTCACTTTTAAAAACTCAGTCTCACATTCACATTTTGAGAACTTCCATGAACTTTCCAACAGATGTTTAACTGTGAGAAGCATACAAAGCATACCAACACAAAACCAAGTGAAAAAGCTTTACTGGCCCAGATTTATGCTGAGTTTTTACACAAAGCACCTCTACTTACTCTTAAACTTCAGAATAAAGCAAAACAAAGAACAACCAAAACCCACACAATATACTATAGCTTAACATAGAAAAAAAGGTAACTTATTTTGTGACCTGAAGTATTACTTTTGGTTTAGAAGCTACCATGGAAATTTTTTGGCCTTGTGATGGGTGATAATACACAATGATTTGATCCTATCAAGAATCTGCAGACAACTGAAATATTTGGAGGCCACCAAGCTTTGCCAAAGCATGTACAACATCTGGGTTTTTTTGTTCCCCCTATAGACAGACATAGAATTCAAACTGACCAACCACTCCTTGCTCACGTTGACAGAGATGGCACTGGAGCTGGGAGAGGATCCCTTGTAAACACAACTGGGGAGAGCAGTGGAGACTCCTTACCACCCTCACTCCACCAAGAAGGCCAGAAGACATGAGGGGAACATTTCCTTTGGAAGCTGGTAATGCGCAGAAGCAGCAACAGAGCACAGAGATGAAGCACAAGACCTATCACCACCTGATGCCTTTCAAATGCCCATCACTCCTCACACTTAAACACTGTTTTCCTGTAACTTTCCATGCCCCATATTATCATTCAGGAGAATCATTCAGGAGAGTTCATTTGCTTTCAGACTGTTTTTCCCCCCACTCTAGGTACTTGTCCAGAAGGGATTTCCTGGGTAATCAAAATCATTCAGGGCTGCTATTCCTCAATTATATGATCTTGTTCATAAAGTACTTGAGTTAGAAGCCCTCTTACTGCAATCCCTTCTTTCCTAGAATTCTCTCATTTTTTTCTTTTACCAGGACTTCGCTACAACATCAAAAACATCCTAATATTGCTCCTCTGCAGAGTCATAACCAGTTTTAGCTACTTGTTTTTATACCAGGTCTTGTGTTAAATGGCTTTTCTCAGAAGCCCTTATTTCACTTAGAATAAAGTAGCATGTGGCAGATTTAAAGACCAACATAGAACATGATTACTCACACTCCACATAACCATGCCCAAGGAATTCTAACCACAAGACACAAATTTCTGGTACTCATAGCATACATTTAATGTAGGCTGAACAAAGGGCTTCCAAACAGAAAAGACTTAAACTCATAAAATTCCTGAGTGACAAATAGCTCAAATTTGGAAGACAACCCATGGAAAATATCATACATGCCTGACCTAGTCTTGTGCTCTTTCATTGTGACAGAGAGATACTCCAGATATGTCCACAAAATGTTTACTCCATTACATGTTTCAGAAAGCTTTCCTCCAACAGAGGAAACCAGCCTGAGAGGAAACCTGATGGGCCATGGGAGAACTGTCTAAAAATTCTTGCTAGTGCCTTAAGGTCTACAGTGAGCAAACAATCTAACTGGTGAAATCTCTAAATAATTTTAACTATTTTGTCAGCTTTCACAGAGCAAAAATAGGAACTGTTCTTGCAATTGGAAATGGAGGTTTTTTCCTTATTCCAAACCTACCAGTTAAAATTGATGCACAAAAGATTCTGTACCCACGTCCTCAAAAATCATTCCCTCAACCCTCAAAGAAAAAAAATTAGGGGAAAAAAATAAAAAATCACACAACTCAAAGCAATCCCACAAAATGCTGAAATCTTTTCCTACATGCAAATACCATATTCCTGTATTCTTTATACTCTTAGAAAGCTTTTTAGCTAATTGCCCAAACTCCTTCAGTTAATTTAAAACTTTTTCAATGTCTTCTTCCTCTTACATAAACCAGAAGTTATCCTATTTGTCCTGTACCTCTGCATCAGTTGATAAGCACCATTCTGCTTGAATTACTGTCCCATCTCAACAACCAGGTATGTGTCTACTTCTGTTCATTTGCATGAGCACTGTCTTATGTCTCTTTTCTTCCTCTGCATGCACATTCAATCATATAATTTGGAAAAAAAATCCTAATCCACATCACAACTAAGAATGCCCAAGGCTGTGTTCCCTGTCGGCTCCATGCATTCCCTCAGAAATCTCACCAGTAAATATCATCTACTTCCATTCAAGACTACCTCTCTTCCACCAAAACCAAGTTTTAGCATATAACAATATCTCTCAGACTTCTGGCAACCAGCAGGAGATCAGAGTTTTTATACTTTCCTTCCACCTCCAAAAGCTCTCCCTTAATTAGCAGATTGGTTACTATGCACACCACAGACATTTAGATTCCTAACCCAAACAAGCTTGAACCCAGTATTTCCCAAAATTTTGCCACTGCTTGGATAAGCCTCATCAACTTGTTCTACAAAACAATTTTTCATCTCAGGTAGACTTACACCATCTTCTATTTTTATGACTTCAGCATCCTTCTCTCTGGCCTAGAACAAAATGAACAAACCCACCCGCACAGACTTATCTGAGTGACATTTGTGTGGAATGCCTCTCCAAAGGATGTGTGACTTGCCAGCTGAACAAAGCCAATAAGGAAAGAAGTACACATGTTTCTCTCTCTGCATTATAGGGGATAAAATTACCCCAGCACAGAGAAGGAAAAACAATCTGTTGTTTCTTCTAGGAGGTTGTTCACAGAAAGAAACTTCTCTTCATCCCTTTCCAGGACCAGGACAAGGAAAACAATCTTTTATTTCTGACACTACTTATTCATTGATTCCCCTCCAGTTTAACCAAGCCAACTATTTGGTTTTGCTTTCAAAAAAAAGTTTCTTTTGAACCCTGTCCTGTAGCCAGCTGAATAAAACACTGACTTCAAATGATCAGCAGCAGCAGGCTCTGACACAGACCTGTCAGGCTTTCAGACAAGCACCTTCACACCTTGGGAAAAGGTTTGTCTAACCTCTGCCTTATCCTGACACACACAAAGAAACTTCCCCTCAGCTACACTACCTCAGCACCACAATCACTTACTCTGAACACCACGGTCTCATTTCTTTGTACTCCACCAGTTTCCTTAAATTATATTTTGAACTGGAGTCAGCTCCAACAGATGTATTTGCTTGATCCTACACAAACAATAACACATAGAGAACTCTCAACTAACAAGGCAGTTGCTAGTCAAAAATGTAAGATATGCAAGCAACTCCCCCCCATTTCCTGCATTTTTAGCAGCTCTAAACAAATAGCAGAAGGCTGTTGTAATACTTGGGACTGCTTCAGAGTGATCAAAGAAAAAATAACGAGGTTGGGTCTCCATTACCAACTCAATTCCAGTCACTTTAAGTCAGTTTAAGAAATGTCATGGTATTCCCAGACAAAAATAGACTCCTTGGGATCTGACAACATTTCTCCCCTCCTGAAGTGAATTGGAAATAGAGACTGAGATTATTGTTGTGATATTAGCAAGATTTTCTTTCAGAAGTAGATATTAATTGAAAGCAATTTAGGTTGAGGTGGAGAGGAGATTGCTGCAACACTGGAACTTTAACAGTATCTCTCCCAGCCACCTGCCTGACTGTAGAACACACCAGCCTTGTTCTAACAGCCATATGAAATTGGAACTAGGGCAAGGAGAAGGCTCTAATGGCAGGTACCACATATTTTCACAAGGAAGCTCCTTCCTGCTCCAACCCATCACAAGCCACCCTGTATAGTTGAGCATCCTGAACTAACATCCCAGCTACATCAGCAAAGGGCTCAGTTAATGGGCACAAGTGAGACACAACCAGTCTGCTTTAAAAGCCAAAGGTTATGAAAGAAGACAAATGTGTGCAACACTTCTCAATCCACTGAGAGATGAAGAAAGCACTCTCAGTGTTCAGTGAAAAACGCTGGATGCTTTTTTAGGTTAGTAACCCATCATCTGACTGCTGGCTATTAAAGCTGCACTGTGGATCACAGAATCTTATACTGTGGCACCTGAAACTGCACATAGTTCTCAAGGTGAGGCCACGCTTGAGTAGAGGAGGAGAATCACCTCTCCCAACTAATTAGTGGTGCTGGGCTTGATGCACCCTAGGATTCAGTAAGCTGCTGCAGGTCCTTCTGGATTGTCATTGCTCCTGGGATTTCCTTAGTTTCCAACAGACTACATGTAGGATCAATAAATACTGAAAACAAAGGAATTACATTAAGAGTCACCATACAAGAAATTCCTGACTTTCTCACTAAAATGATCACTGGTTCAAGTTTCAGAGAAATGAACTTCAGCTCCAAGGCCAATAACCCCCACACTCATGAGCTCTTATAAGCACCATTTCTCAGCTCTAAACCAGAAATACTTTATGAGTATACAAAAAGAAAATAAGAAAACAAAGTTCAGCTTAGTAGCACAACTTGATCCAAGCTGTGTAAAACTGAACTAAAAAGAACCAAAGCAAGCTGGAAACTAGCTGCAGAGCTGGACCTGTAAGGCAAATAGTGTTAATCCTCCACTAGAAAGCTGGGGACAGAAGCAAGAGCCTATCCCTGACTACACCCAAGTTAAACCATGTTTGCCTGCCATAGCCCAGAAAGAGCATCTAGTGCTGTGAAAAATAAAACAAGATTGAGGAGGAGGTAAAAACGGAGAGACAAGGAAGCAGAACAAGAGTATGGCTGCTAAGGGGGAAAGAATAAGAGTACAATTACGCTATGTGGGTTAGAGGACAGGAGAACACATAGGAGAGACAAAACAGGTAATGCACAGAACAGTGAAGGAATTGATATGCTGTGGTCCTTTACAGGAAAGAAACAAAACCAACTTATGAGCCCCATGACAGGGGCTGCAAATAGCCAGACAGGGTGGGACAGAACACATGAAGAAACCAGAGTCCCTCCAAAATCCAGGACCTTCTCTCCAGATCTCACTCTGTGGGTAGTACTGCGTGCTTAGACTTGCCTCAACAGGCAGACAACAGAATCAATTGGCTTTACACTGTACATTCTGCACAGTGGTCACAGGCTACATTAAACTCCCACTCTCTTAAGTCAAATCCCAAATATTATTTTCCATTTTCAGCAATCCTGAACAATTAAGCAATATTAAAAAAAAAAAGTCAGGTGAAAACAACTGCTGTCCAATGTTCCCACTACAAGTCTTTTGCTCAGTGAGGTGGAGGAAGGATGAAAGGAAAGTGGTAGGGAAAGGGTGAGGACATGTCCAACACCCAGAACTACTCAGTTGATGTCTTCTTTTTACCAGCAACTCAAATTCAACAGACAGTAACAATCCAGAGATAGCTGACACCAGACTGACTGCTACAAAATGTCCTGGTTTGACATGGACAATTCTTGTCCATTCGTTTCCCACCTTTTCTGGAAACACTGCTCCCCTACTAAATTTGGATTATGTACTACCTTGCAAAACAAAGCCTAGACTATGGCTTGTCAATAATTTCATATATCACAGTTTGCAGTCCATTGTTCTAAAGGACATATCAAGGCTCTTCAGCTCTTAAGGGATACAAAAAAATCCCTTCTCTAGCAGCAAAAAGTGAGTTACTCCGCCATGACAGGAGGAGTCACTGTAACATTGTCAAAACTGATAAACACCAGGTTTCAAGCAGTTTGTGGGCAACACTTCTCAAGCCCTCTAACTGCAGGTGTGTCCCTCCTCTAATCAGCTCTCTACACAAGACCTGAAAGTATCATCATGGTGTCCACACAAACGCTCACCACGGTGAGTGGGGAGGAAAAAAAAACAAACAAAAACCTCAAGCAATTCTGCATAGCCCTCCTAAGCTGCAAGAGGCTGGTTCTTGCTCTAAAGCATTCAATGCTTCTAGCAACTCTGATAACATAGAAAATACTTCCTCCATCTTGCCCTGTAAAACTAATCAATAGTTTTGTATAAGACAAGAAATAGAGCTTATTGTCCCTTTCTAACTATTGTAAAATGGTAAAATACTATTTATCCAATAAAACTGATTTGAGAAAAAATTTGAGGTAGCTTCATAGTTACAAAACTTCTTTTAAGTTCTGTATTCTATATTATTGCTATAATGGACTTTTTTGAGTTAATCCTTTCAAAAACATTCAACAGATCAAAACAACTGAGTGCAGCAGAGCACTGTGATCATGACACTTCTGACCTCCACCCAGGTATATTTCATCTCTTAAATTAACTTTTACATAGAGGGAGAGATACAGGAAATACTGAGGTTACAAGTATGTGAATAGAAACTGACTCACCACAGTCCTTTGCTTGTTGGGCAGGAAGACTCTAACAATGGGCTTCTGTGGAGACTTAGGGTTATTCCGTGACATATCAGCAGGGTTTTGATAAACTGAAAGGGATGAAGGTGCTACAGAGAGGCTAGAGGAGGAAGATGATGCAACTGTGTCTGTTGAAGCTGAACTGGAGACAGAGAAATCAGTTCCATTCCCCATGGATTCCAGTAACTGCTGTTCTCTCTGCTGTAGAGCATCAAGCTTGCTGGTGTACTCTTCATAGGCCTGTGAAGGAACAGCAGCTGTTTTAATCATGTAGCAGCCTCAGACAAAACCAGAAATCTAAATTCGGAACAAATGTGAAACAAAACACTTCCTCAACTAACACAAATTTCCCAAGAATATGAACAAACTGGTCTGGTCAAATTTTTCAGGATACAATGAAGAACATCGTGTTAAACCTTCTAAACCAACAAGTAATGTTTAAATAAATTAAATGAAGAAAAGGATCGAAGAAATGCTAAGTTACTGTTTCAAAGCACCTGCACTGAAGATTCTAATTCACAACCACTTAAAAAAAGACAGAAGTCTTTAACCAATATTGTCAGCTGCAATGCTGAATTACTGCGCTCCAGATAAATTTATCATTCTGTTGGAATGACAGTTAAATACTTCTAATGCAATAATTAAGAGAAAGCTCAAACCTGCTTTTTATCATCCATATCTGACTCCTCACTGTTCACTATCCTTCACCTCTGGCACTATCCTTTCATATCAAATAGTACAAAAAATGTTTTTCTATTAGAACACAACACATTTTGCCCTTTTCAAAGCCATCCATAAACATGTAAGTGATCCTTTGAAAGTTTTTTAACATCTTTTCGGCATGTTCACACAAAACCCGCTTATACAGATCAAGTTTCTTAAGCAAACAAAAACACCAATAATATTAAATTTGCCCATTAAGACTTTATTAAATGTAGTCAAGTTAAACATTATTGCCAAGATCTATAAAACAAATATATAATCAGTATATATTTTTCTTTAAAGTTTGTTATGCACAACTTTGCAACAAGAAAATTTTGATTGATATCAAATACTAGAACCATTTCTAAAGTATATCAATATAAAAAAACCTGAACGAGTTAAGCAGCGTGTTTTTCATACTACAGAAGCATGTCAATGTTAACTGACATATTTAAACCTTGTTTAGACCTTTACAGAAAAGAATAAACAAAGATGTTCCAAACCTAACATGTAAGCAGTAGGGAATGGAATTTTCTACTTTCCTCTATAGCAAGAGCAAGATCCATACCAAGATGCATAAATTCTTCAGTGATATTTTCCAGTATATTTATACAAAAGAAAAATACCTTCTGGTTCTGCTTTTTTTAAATTACTTATTTTACTTGCTTTCCTACTTTTTTGTTTATGACTGTTGCTAATGAAAGTTACAGGAGAACTGAACTGATCAAATGGTCTGCAGCATCTATCTACATGTGAAAAAAGATAAATAAAGGGAAAAAAGAACCAACTTTTAGTAGTGCAGCCACAAGTCCTACATTTTATTGGGAATTTATTTCTCCAGGTTAAATGTGCAGGCTCATCTAATCCAAACTGCTCTTGCTGTGCAAACAGTGGTTCATCCCTCCCTTTTTAAGAAAGCTTAGCATCCTCCCAGGATGGACGTGAACATCACAGTTGCAAATTCTAAATTTTATGGGTTCCACTTCTCATAAACATAGGATAGTTGCAAGAAACTGAGAATTAGTTATTATTTATTTTAAAAACTGAAGATATCTAGCATTTTACTAATAGACCCCAAACTCTGAGACTTAAATCCAAAACATTTTCACTTTAACCCAATTGTATTGTCAAAAGTAAATGGAAAGATTACCCAACTATAAATAATGGCATTTTTTGGCTGTACAGTAACACATGTGTCTCTCCTACTTCCACGATCAACTTTGCATGGAAACTTGAGTAAAAGCTCCATGTGTCAAGAATTATTTTCAGTAAACAAAAATTAGGAAACATAAACTGTTACCATTTCACCAATACTGTTCTAAATACTTACTTCCCTTTCTCATGAACATTGCAAAATATTATTCCAACACACGCAACATTACATTGCTTCCGGACGCTCGTGGGTTTAGTTCCATCACAAAATTACACACAACTTTCAAAATACTCAATCCTACAATGTTTACATTGGCAGCTTAATCTGTCACTAATGCAAACCAAAGTCAAATGATTTATCTTAAGAGAATAAACAATGAGTATGGAAGGCTGGGAGCTGCAGCTGGCTTTGGGTTCTACACCACTGATTTCTGCAAAAAGCTCTGTATTTTTTCTGAGAACAAAAGCTCTCAAGTACCATACAGTTATTCGGTGTCATAGCAGAAGATCCCACAGTAAAACATAAAGGAACTAGAAATGCATTGCTAGACTTTAAAACATTTTTCTCTTAAAAAAAAATCATCTTATACAAAAGGAGCTACAGTACATGCAGCAGAAACAGAATATCTCCAATAAATTTTCATTTCACAAAGGTTAAGTACTTTGGGGAAACAAAGTTTCCTCTGATGATTAGCACCAACAGACCTTACAAAGACAACAGCACCAAGTCCAGACAGAATTATTCTATAGAGTTAAATTCAAAGATAGTGACATCAGCAAAGCTGACCTATGGCAAGTATTTCTAGCTAAAAGAAAGATCAAGTTGCAGATTTGGCCTATCTAAACTGACCTGCAGCAGCACAGCCACTTAAGCAGACAAACATCAACAGCTACACAAACCTTCAAGCCCATCAAGGCTCACTGGGTCAACTAGGAGGTTGATTTCTGACTGTGGCTTTCAAAAACAAACTAAGAAGATTAAAATAAGGTCTGTACTGTAAGAATCAATAACATGAAAAATATTAAGATTAATATTCAAACAAATCATTAAATCAAGGATTCTAAAGGCATTTCAGAAGGAAGAGTTTAAGAAATCTAGGCTGCAGTCCAATCAGTTTACATATTCCCATTAAGAAGTGAGTAATGTTCTACACAAAACTTAAATCTTGCTTGATGCAGAATGAGAAGAGAAAAAAAGGGTGAGAAAATATCTGCAGAAGTCATCTCATCCTAACACACATTTAACACAGAAATAATTTTCAAGTTCAATGAGGTTGCTCAGGGCCTTGCCAAAGTAGGCTTTGCAAGTCTTGAAAGATGGAGAGCCCACAACCCATGGGCAGCCAGCTCCAGAGCTCAAAGCCCACGCTCACAATGAAGAATTGTCTCTCATGAAATGAACTGGATGCTCACTATCTGTGACATTGCCCCTTCCCCGTTTGCTCTGCAGGTCTGGGAAGAGTCTGAGTCTCTCTTTATGCTGAAAGGGCCTGCAGATTCCTCCTGAAGCTTCTCTTCCTCGTGCTGAACATCACCTCACCTCAAAGCAGCCACACAATTAATGAGTGGATGGGTGCCTCTTCATTTGCTGCTGCAGCCCAGTGTGCAGTTTGCTGCTGGTATTGTGAGCATGGATCACTGACAGCTCAGATTGCTCCCAACTTAGTGTGAATTTACAAAGTTTCATTTCACAAAGCATGTATTTGAAAAGTCAAACATTAGATTAAAATCTGCATAATTTGTCTATCTACACATAATCCTATGGCTACCAAAAAGAGAACAAAAAGTAAGTTTTAGTTATATTGCATATCAGTATATTTGCACATCATATAATAGTCTCATATGTGTGAGAACACCCCTGAGACTTCCACTAAGTAAAATGCATCAAGGCCTGATAAGCTGCAAAGTCCAACTAAAGCATTACAAGATGGCATGTTTATATTCAATGTGCACACATGCCAAAATACAACTGCTGTCTTATTCTGCTGTATATATTCTGCAGTTTTACCTGTTGTATATACTCAGGATCAGCAGCCTTAAAGTTACTTCTTAAATGTTGCAACCTACTGACAAAATAAAAACTGACCTCAGAATTCAACAGAATTAGACAGATGTTATGCAAATGTGCCAAAAGAGTTCTGTTGATGAGGACAAAGGATTTTCTCAAAAATATCCATTTCTTTTCTTACATATCATTTATATTATATCTGAAATTTGTTTTCTTGGGCCATGACTAGGCTATACATTCTAGTGAAATGATCTAAGGAAATAAAAAGCAACAAGTTAAATTTTTTTTTTTAAAAATTAATCTGTGAGAAACCCAAGTAGCAAGATGTGATTTCTCCATCTCTCTACCCCCTACTACATCTGGGTAGAACACCAGTCTAAACTCAAGCAGGTAACTGTTTTTGCCATGCCCTCTCTCTTCCTCAATCAACTTTAGATAATATCCACATTTTGCAAGACTCAAAAGCCTAGACTACAGGTTCCTGGTTTTTGAAACTGAGATTGTGTTTCTATTTAAAAGATGTCTGACCTTTTAGGCTGTTGATCAAATGCAAATCCCACTAAGTTAAATGGGAGCTGAAGATAGACAGTAACATACGTCACGATTTCTTCATTTAGTAAGACTCCTAAATCTGTACTTAGTCTAACTTTAGACACTCCAGATTTGGTCCAACATATTTGAACAGCATCTGTTAGGAGGCTGGTAAAAACCAATCTGAAATTCCCCAGAGGGCCACCAGGTTTCCCAGTGTCTATATGCAGCGTTAGCGTTTTCCTGGAATCCCACAGTCTGGAACAATCTGAGATTCATCACCAAGATCTATTTTAGACTGTATCTGCATGCTGTTGCAATAAGCATACTTCAGATCAGCAAAGAGGTAATCTTCTTTAATTAACTAATTTGACCTCCTGCATAGATTCTTCATTTATACAGGAATAAGAAATTAAATACTCTCCTGACATTCAATAGCCAAACTCTCAAAACTGAGAGCAGCAATGCCTCTGAATAAAACACATTCAGGCAAAGAGAAAGGCAAGAAAAAAAAAAATCACAGTAGCTGGGGGCAAACATACCTCTACCCCCACGATTCTCATTTTAAATTGCTTCCAAGAGTAGGAGTAAGAAAGAGAATGATTCCTTCAAGACAGTATTAGAAAGCTGACTGAATTCTAAAACTTATTTTGATACCACTGTAATTCTACACATTTGCATGCTGCTTCATGGTGTGTGGAGTCCAAATTCAAAAAATCAAACCAAAACCAATCCCAACAGACCTGGCAGCTCAGTCTTGGACTGTTAACTGAAGTAACCAACAGGTCCAGAATGCAACCCCATCCCAGACAATAATTCACACACAAATGGGCCAATAGTGTTTCAGTTCTAACAGGTAAGTAAGGTAGGTAATACTATACACATGACTATGGGGCAAAAAGGACACACAAGAGTTGGGAAGTTTAAGTAGGTAAGGCCTCCCTGAACAGTCACTAAGAGTCTACAAAGGCTAACAAATCTGATTAAGTCATTTAAGCATGATCTCTCCCTTCTAAGTTTGAGGTGAATGCTTTTGGCCAGCCTGGGTCTGTGCAACCCATTCCATTTTGTACACAGCAGTTGTTACCAATATACAGACCTTTACTCTCCCTAATTCAGCTTGTTACCAATATACAGACCTTTACTCTCCCTAATTCAGCTTGTTACCAATATACAGATCTTTACTCTCCCTAATTCAGCTTATCCTTTTCAGCAGTACTTTGTTGGTAGAGACAAAAGAAATATAAATTTTTATGCATGTCCTAAAGAATACACAACTGCATATTTTAACCAGTTTTGCTAAGTGAATCCTAGGTTGTCCTAGTATCATAATGGCAGCCTTCTTTGCAGTAAATATTTCCAATATTTACAATGCTTAGACAAACCCTTAGGAAAAGGGTTTTTCCATGGTGAGTCACAAACTATGTATTTTGGGAAACAGCACTTCAAGGACTGATATAACGCAGTAAGAAATTATGTGGGAAGACAAAAATCATTGATGTTTTCAGCTACTGAGATACAGAGTGCTTCCAAAAAGTGTGGTAAAACCTACTGAGAAGCTCTTGCAGCCTCTTTTCCAGGAGAAAATAAAAATACAATTAGTATTTCTATACCTACTGAGTCAAGCAGTTATTTCAAATATTTGGAGCACCTCTCCTACAAAGACAGGGTGAGAGAGTTGGGGTTCTTCAGCTTGGAGAAGGCTCCAGGGAGACCTTACAGCACCTAAAGGGGCCCTACAGGAAAACTGGAGGGGGGCTTTTTACATGGGCATGTAGTGACAGAACAAGAGGGAATGGCTTTAAATTGAAAGAAGGTGTGTCTAGATTAGATATTAGAAAGAAATTGTGAGGAATTGTTCTATTGCATGGAACAGGTTGCCCAGAGAAACTGAGGACACCCCACCCCTGTTAGGTCAGGCTAGATGGGGCTTTGAGCAAGTTGGTCTACTGAAAGGTGCCCAGCCCATGGCAGGGGGCGTTGGAACCTGATGATCTTTAGGGTCGCTTCCAACCCAAACCATTCTGTGGTTTAACAGTGGTTTTCAGGGGTCTGTTTGAGCTGATGACACATACAGCAAATAGGAAAAGTTAAAAGCCAAGATTATATAAGAAGGAAATTTGGCTACAAGCCATTTTTGGATTTTAATACAGTCATTGCTTACTAGGTTTATTCTTTCTTCCAGACAGAACAAACAGAAAAGCTTTTCTTACCATCACATTAGAGAACATTGACAAGATTCCCAAAGCTATTACTAATTATAATGATTAGAAGAAAATTGTGTGATTAATGACAAATGTTCTTTTCTTTCTTTTGTACATTTTGTTTCCTCCCCTTGTACCTTAGAGACATACTCAGAACTCTCTCTGCAGCTTTGGTCTCCCTCCTGAGCCCTAATTTTCCTGCTCAGGGAGGACCAGGGCAAGCAACTTGCTGCCCTCCAGCTTCACACTATTTTCCACCCAGGCTTCCATGCTCTACTCTACTCCCTCTGCTGCACACTGACCTTCATAAGGCCATCACTGAGGAGTAATGGATCAAGGCAGGGAGATACCCCTAAATTTGAGTATCCCTTCTTGCAGGAATAATTAAATATATGCTGAATTCAACACAGCACTAGTCAATCATTTTCAGTATTTCAAGAAAAGCATTCCTCTTTTGCAGTCAGTTGATGAAACCTGAAATGATGGCTGCAACAACAGCTGTCAGTTTTAAAGTTCTTTTGACGTAAAATGCATTGACACCCTCTCCTGAATTTGGGAAAAAAATTAAATCTGAGAAGGGTGAAAATTTTGTCTTGACTCTCAGATGAACACAGAAACAAAAGCTTCTATTTCTTGAGCAACAGTAGCTAAGGCATAAATTCCTTTTTATTTTTAAATGAGATGTATGTTTTATATTCAATGCACAAATAATTTTATTATAACCTTTGCATGCTCAATTTTCAGATTTATTTTCTTGCTGAATTCTTCACTTTTCTCACGAGCTTCTGCTCTCTCCACAACCTCTCCTTCCACTTTTAACTGAAAAGGCAATGCTTTCACCAGGTTCAACCACGAGTTCATTTGACAGGTCTTCAGAGGCAGATCCAACACAGGCCAGGAGCCAGTGTACAGGGTGCTGCAAGTTCTGTGCACACGAGCAGGTAGTGAGAATTGTAGTAAATTAAAGATGTTAAGCCAGACAGGAGTACAAAAGAACCAAACAATCTGTGATACTGAAAATCTACACACTGGAAGATGGATGGATAGCTGTCAAACTTGTCAGAAGAATAAAAATAGCCATACTTTTGCAGGAAGCATTACAATAAAACTAGATGTTTACATCTAGTGAAAGGCAATATGGGTGTAAGCAAAAGTGTTCATTTGCAGATGCTTACCTAGCATTTAGTTTTGGCTAATTCAGACTTTTGCTAAAAGAAGACAACATGCTTGCAAATCTCAAGAGATGATCAAGAGACACAATCTACTCTCTTAAGGAGTCCTTAAGAGTCACTCACATTCTATGGAAGATGCAAAGAGGTCAGAGGAGGAGAAGAATTTTAATCAACACAGGCTGAGGGATGAAGGGATTGAGAGCAACCCTGCAGAACAGGTACTGGTGGATGGAAAGTTGGACGTGAGCTGGCACTCACTGCCCAAAAAGCCAACCATATCTTGGGCTGCATCAAAAGCAGCGTGGCCAGCAGGTCAAGGGAGGTGATTGTGCCCCTCTTGTGACACCCCACTGGAGTGCTGCACCCAGCTCTGGGCTCCCAATGTAAGAGGAGGACATTGACATGTTGGATAGGGTACAAAAGAAGGTGACAAAGACGATGAGAGGGCTGAGGTTGTTCAGCCTGTAATAGTTAAAGGGCCTTTTGATATTTCAAGTGATCTATCAGAAAGATGGGGACAGACTTTTTAGTAGGGTCTGATGTTACAGGACAAGGGCTGATGGTTTTAAACTAAAAGAGGGTAGATCCAGACTAGATGCAAGAAAGAAAACTTTTATGATGAGGGTGGTAAAACATTGGCACAGCTTGCCAGAGAGGTGGTGGATGCCCCATCCCTGGAAACATTCAAGGCCAGGTTGGATGGAGCTCTGAGCAACCTGATCTAGTTGAAGATGCCCCTGCTTGTTGCAGGTGGGGTTAAACTGAACGACCTTTAAAGATCCTTTCCAACCCAACCCATTCTATGAATCTAAGGCAACAAAGGGAAGGGTGATGCAGTTCAAGAAACACACTAGCAAAATTATTCTTACAGATTCTGGGTAAAAGCAGGACTATATTACAGCCAGAAATGAGTCTTTGGCAAAGCAACAAAAATAGAAAGATCAGAAGATGATGGATGGAACCTAAGTTCCACTACCTTCCCACACGAGGGTTGTGGTGAGACTACACAGACCACATCCAGACCTACCCACAGACTACAGGTAAGAGCTGAAGGGGAAAGAGGAGCCCTCCACAGAAGTCAGTGATGACACCCTCAAGTTCTGATGACAGAACTTGAGCCCCAGACCCAGTATTACACATTAACTCTGTACATGAGAAGTTTGCTATTCCTAACACATCAGACAGACATCTTTTTATTTGTATTAAAACCACTATGTTTCCTTAGTTCTGCCTTTGCTAGAGGCAAACATGTTCTTTCACACTTTATCACAATACATTGAAAACTTTTTACATATAGCTTTGTTCTTCTGTACTGCAACCAGAGTTTTTCTGGCCCTTTCTCTGACAAGTGATGGAATACAGAAGTCAAAACATGAGCTCTAGCAGGGACAGCTTAGATTCAGATAAATTTCTGCCAAGTAAATGCTCAGAACAGAAAGCAAGCCCTGTCTTGACCAAGCCAAAAGGTGGGAAATGCACAGAAAGGACACACTAGACAACTGCTGCTGGACTGAAATTAACAGTCAAAGGTAGAGAGTAAACTTGCTTCTATCTGTATCTGGCATTCAGCAACAGATTTCTTCTTTTTTTTCCTTTCACACTTTAGTTCTACCACAGGAAGTCTACACACTAAACAAATTACAGGTTTGCAGCATTTAATTCTGTTCACCTTGATAAATGCATCTGAGGATGATCTAATCTATGCTAGTGACCATTCAAATAAAAAGTTCTTTTCCTCTCTCATCCCATCTTCTAGTTCTTGGCTCACGGCTGCAACTCTTTCCCTTCCCTAATCTTAACCACAGCTTTGCAGCTCACTGACTTCATCATGATCAGGTTTAAACTACTACCTGGATGGTAAAGTAATCCAACAAAACGAGGGTATTTTCCTTACAGGTTAGTGACTGTTAGGCTTAGTCACTGCCAGTACTGCAAGTACCTGAACAAAGGAAGCTGGGCAACTGCATAGCAGAACAAGCTTTTCATGTCAGCCATGGTGGGCTCTTCCCACAGGACTGTCCTATGGGATAACAACTGCAAAAGCACAATGTCAGCCCTTTCACCTTCCACCCAATGGCTTGTGGCTCCCTAGTCAGTACCAGCACTACCTGTCCCAAGACATGCTCATGATCCAGTGGAGCTCACTGCAGCAGAGCAACACCCTGCTCTGCCTCACAGAGCTGCCCCGCCACGCTGATGAGCCAGAGCTGGAGCTTCAGCTCAGTGGCACCGGGATCCATTCAGCTTGCAAATCTGCTTTCAGATGCACGACTTGTGGTCACCAGCTATTTCAGACTTACTCTTCATGCTGTCATAATAATTTCCTAGTACCTATTTATGACTGCAAATGCTCTTTTCCCTATCAATGACCTACAACACAAACACAGAGCTTCCAGTAATGTATCTTGGTTTTAGTTTCAATAAAAGCAAGTGACAAATAGCTGAACTAACAACTTCCCTACTTTAAATCCAGACTTACAGATGCATATGCATGGACTAAGTTCATTATTTTTTCAGTTTGATACACAATCTAACAAAACCCACTTGCATGTGGCAATAACAAATCCAAACATAAGGAATGAACCAGTCCTTGTGAAAACAGAGGTGTGCTTAAATGTAGCAGGGCGGATAAAACACTGATAGCACTGATTCAATGCTCCCATTTCACATTAGCAATAAGTAAAGCAACTACCAAGGGCCTCATTTGACCTTAACTGTTCAGGACATAATGTCAACATTTGTATAATCAACCTAGTGCCCTGCTCTGACATATTAAGATAAAAGCTAGAAGTACCTCAAATAATGAGATCTTTATTTTTAATTATCCAATACCTTTAGGCAGCAATTGCAAATAAAAGGACTAGAAAAGAAATCTGGTTGACCTCTAGTTATTTCAATACTTGAGGGAAGCACAAAAAGGACAAGTTTGAAGCACATGATGCCCCTTCAATTCCTAATAGAGGTAACTTTTGCATGCAGCTCTTTAAGCTCTAAATGGTCTTGTGTCAATGCAACTCTATGAATCTGGAGTGATGAAAAAATACAGACAATGAATTTGTAGTTAGCTTAAAAATTCAAAATGGCTTTAAAATTTTACTCCACCCCACGATTTTATCTATTTCTGTAAGAAGTCCCCTTCTACTAATGCAATTTTTTGGATTATACATGACCATTTTTCAATGACAAAAAAGGGAAGTCAACTGCTTTAAAGGCAAAGTTAGTCTTACAAAATGTTTTCATGTGTATATATTGGCTTTAACACAGCATGAATTTCTTAATTATAAACACAATCTTCTCTCCCCTGCCCCCTACGAAGAGGCTTGACATTTCTATTGCACCAACATTATTATTACAGCATGCCACTGATCTTCCCCTATTGAAGTCCCAGGAATTCCATACAGTTCCTTTCTATCTCTTAGAAGAGAGCTCAGTTTGTAATGCACAAGGAGAATATACCCTTTTAAAATAGGTATTCTCAGTTTTAACCTCAGATACTTCACATAAGATAACACACCTAATCTATAACCACATTTGTTTGAATGTAAACTTACCTCTAAATATATTGAGGGTGGGTTATGCTCTCCTCCAAATTTGTCTAGCAGTGCTTCTATATGTTCTTGTGTCAATTTAATCATCTGTTTGATGTTCCATACCTAGAACAGAAAATATTTTTATTCACTAAAGGAAGCCTAGAGAATCTGTTCTAGAACAAAACAAGAATCTCTCAATATTTAGTAAGAGAAGTCCATAATAAAAATTTTAATTATCAATAAACGAGTACAAAAGGCTATCCTGTTCATCCAGGGTCAGTAATAGTTTACTTCTGAAATACACAGAAAACTTACATTTGGTCTTAAAATTCAGGACCCATTCAACTAACAACTTCTAAGAAGTTTGTTTTTGGTTTGTTTTTCTTGTTAATCAATCACGTTACATATTTTCCTTGCAAGACTTTGCAAACCAATTTCCAGAGTATTACAAAATTCAGTGAAGGAGTTTTTCTATTAAACCTTACCTATGTGTGTTAACAATACTCACAATGCCATACCTAGAGTTCTATTCACATGGCAATAGGATCTCTTGATTTTAAATAGCATTTTCTATGTCTCAACATCCATATTCAGTCTACCCTGCAAGCTACAGACCTTGGACATGACCTGAAAAAGACATTTACCTCCTGTGCACAGAGATGACCTACAGCATTGTACTGTGAAACCACTCATGTTGCTACTCATTCTTCACAACTGGAAAGAGTTCACTTTAGGACTTGGACACTACCTACAGGTGAACAGTATCATGAATCTGAATTTATACCTAAATTGGCAGCAAAGCACAAAAACGAGCCTTTAAATAATGCTACACTGATGTAAGAAGCAAGTCCAAGCAAAATCAGAAATTTATAGCACAGGATGAGGGAGGAAGAGAGGAGAATTGCTCCTTCATACATACTGTTATTCTGACTACTTATCAGAAAAAAATTATTCAACCAAGTTTTTAGAGGCAGGATGCTCTAAAAAGCATCCCCAGAGTGCTTCTTCTAAAGACAGTTAAAAGATTCCTGTTACCTTTTCCAGTCTATCTCTTTTCTAATTAATGGATTGTAATATGTAATACATAGTCTCAAGATCAGGTCTCAATGTACAAATTGTGACAACCTGCCTCTGCAAAAAAAACCCCATGCAAATAATTTCATATTCTAAAGTAGGCACCAATAATAAGATGCAATCCAAGATGGATCAAAACAAGTTTTAATATGTAAATTGAGAAGCTCACAAACAAACAAACTCTAAAATAATGAACTTGCACTTTGCACATCACCTTATTTACCCATTCTATTTCTGGATATCAGTTATCTGCCAGCAATTTCCTGAAGTAAACTAATGATTGATTCACTTCTAGCCCAATTTTTGGAACAGATACCAGAACAAAGACTTCATCAAGAAGCTGCAGTTGAGCAAAAATAGTTTCCTCAGGAACAAGCAAACCAAACTACAAAGAGTGAGAGTGGGGGGATACCAAAGAATGTGCTACTCAAGTATTCTGTATGTAAATTCCCTTGAGGCAATGGTGGGAGTCAACTTGCAGTCATTTATCAGTGAACCTAGGACTGCCAACCAGCAGCAAAGAGGTTTTCTGTATCTGGTTAGTTTTTCCCAAGATGGCAAGAACTAGTTGTATGCTTGGTGAAAAGAACAAGCGTGAATCAACACCATATCAATTAACCTGTTCAGTATAAGGCTTAGAACGTTTGCTTACCATGTAATTTGTAACATGCTGTTAACCTGGGCTGCATGTACTGAGAATTCCTGGCAATCTTAGCAATTATCTCATGACTACCAGAAATAGGTTTATTAGTACTTAAGGAAATGTCTATTATTTGGTTATTCTGGCAATTTTACCCAGCAAAGGTTTTCCTCATGTAAATGAACAATTTACTACACCTGACTGCCTGGCAATGGGGAAGATGAGGAGGAAAGATTTTTGGCCGACAAAGCAAGACAGAATTGCAGGAGAATTTGAGGTAGAAAGGGAACTCTTTAGGTCATCTGATCCAAGCTCCTCTTCAAGCAGGATGCCCAAGACCCTGTCCAGATGGTTTTTGAGTATCTCCAAGGATGGAGAGTCCACAGCCTCCCTAAGGCTGTGCCAGCGCTCAGTCACCCTCACAGTAAAAAACGTTTCCTGATGTTCAGAAGGCACCCCCTGTATTTCATTTTGTGTCCACTGCCTCTGGTCCTGCCACCAAGCACTGCTGAAGACAGCCTGGCTCCATTTTCCATTTGCCCATCATCTTTGTGGCCCTTCACTGGACACTCAAGCCAGCACAGCTCCTCCCTCCAGTACAGCCACGTTTATCTTGTACTGGGGAGCCCTAAACTGGACACAGCACTGCAGGTGAGGCCTCAGTGCCAAGAAGGAGGAGTCCCTGCCACATGAGTTTCCGAATTTTTTTTTCAATATCAATAATGAGTAACTTCCCTGCTCATATTATTTTCTATTTTGTGTCCACAACCAGAACTTTGCTTCTCTCTTCTCTTACAGTAAAGATACCAAATAAAAAATGTAACACCACCAGCAATATGCACAATGGAAGCATGTAATTTTGGACATGATGGCAAGAGAACCAAATAGCCTCCAACAAGGGCAGAGATCTTCCTCCAAAATTATATCATGACAAGTGAAACCCAACTAATTTAGGCTGCCAAGCAAAATTGTGGGTGCCTCATACCTGACAATGTTCAAGGCCCGGTCAGACAGGGCTTTAAGTAACCTGGTCTAGTGGAAGGTTCCCTGTCCATGACAGGGAACTTGAAGCAAGATGATCTTTAAGGTCCCTTCCAACCCAAACCATTCTGTGATTCTAAGACTGATGAAAAAATTCTAAACTTGCTGCCAGCTACCAGTCTACAATAAAAATATCTTCACCTGAAGAAGATGAAATTACAGTCTAACAGAAGATAAAATTCCTCAGAGGAACCAAAACCATTGTCCTGAATTACCTAGTATGTATCTGTGCAGGAAACCAAGAGCCTTGCCATAAGTGAATCCTACAGGCAAACTTAATATTGATTCTATAATCTTAGAAAAGCTCCTCATACATTTAAAAGTACACTGAAGGGAGAAGGAAATTAATCAAAGTCAGCCATAGCAACAAATAATTACTTGTTGCTCATAGAAATGGAAAAGCTATTTTGTGTGCCATATTCATCAAGTCTTCTGACAAGATGAGAACTTTCACAAATCTAGTATTGACTAGCATATTCTAGGCCAAAAACACATATTCTAGCACAAGAACACATATGCCATAACAAATTTCCAAGCTTCACAATTTCCTTTTAAGTGGCAATTTGTACTGCTATTTACTTAGAGCAAATTTACCTTCTGGCTTCCCGCATCTGTGAATATACTAAGACAGAGCTTTTGTGACCCAGAGCAATCCTAAAGTATCTGGCTTGAGAATGAACCCCTGTGCAGGCACACTGCATCCTACTACACACGATCAGTTGCTACTTCAATTGAATTGAAGGAACTCAAGTTTTTTCCTCACTGGAACCCAGAACAAGTGACCTCACATGACTCAGAAAAGCTTGCTGCTGCCCAGCACAGCACCCACAGCTTTTGCCTCCCAAAAAATCCACCATCCCTGTTGCCTTTTCACAGCCAGCAGAGCCAGCAACTTCAGCCCATCTTTCCTCCTTGCAGACTTGCTCGTTCAGACAACTCAGCTTGGTTTGTGTCACGAGCACAGCCCAGCCTTGCAGACCTTGAGCCAAGACAGAGCCCCATCTTGGCTGTGCAGAACACCCTGGAACACTAAGCTCATCAGAATTACATCTCTGGAGTTCAGCAGCACTCACAGATACATATGTTTCTTTAAAGTGTCCAAATAAAACCCAAATGTGCAAAAATGGCCCAGCAAGGGTCTCACTGCCCATAAGCACATACATGCCAAGACAACACCAAAGAACTGCCTAACAACAGAGACACCAACATCATGGCATATGGAATCCTTTTATCAATCAGTTCCAGACCAAAGAGCTTGTTCCTACACCACAAAATAAACCCAAGTTTTTAAAGATTAAAGTAATCCCTTTATCCACTCTTTATTCACATTTTTTTAGAAGTAAAAGAAAACTGCCTGAAAGTTATTAAGAAAGAACAGACATTTTTTTCTTATTCTTATGAGCACTCCACTATGTTTATGAAACCCACACCTGTAGGAAAACATAAAACCACAATTGTCAAGTATCTTACAGAAATACAAAAACTGATGCCAGCCAGCCTCAGAGACAATTGTTGGAAATCTCAATGCATTTTGAAGTAAACCTGCAGTGCATCCAGTACTGCCCACATGCAAGTCTGGTCTCTTTCCAGAGGAAACAGAATGGGGATTTGAGACACTGTTTAAACTGTAGTTCCATGAAAAAGTAATGAATCCTTTACAGCTTGGATAACCATATCATTTTTCCAAAAAAAGCATCAAATAAATGTTTCTGGCCTATCTTGTAGCATTAGGTTAAGGTTATTCTCTATCACAAGAGATTAGATTTGATTCTCCTTTTAGTGCTGCTGACACAAGGAAGCTGACGCAGGCTAACATAGACACAGGCAGCCAGACAACTGGAAATATTCCAGATATACTGGAATATATCAACTTGAATCTGCCTATTGTGGATAATTGTGCATTAATTTTGCAAATAAGCACTCCCTTACAATGCAATAAAGACGATGACCTATTTCAAGCCAGAGGCAAGTCAGATACAGTGGAAGCCTAAATCCATTCTATTCAGGGAGCACTATGGCTGCACAGACCACAGAGGATGTTGAGTTGGAAGGTACCCACAAGGACCATCAAGTCCAACTCCCAGCCCTGCATAGGATCATCCCTAAGAGCGACACCAGGAGCCTGTTCCAGTGGCCCCCAGGGAAGGAATTACAGCACCAAGCCTGAAAGAGAGCTCAAGAAGCCTGTGGACAATAATTTCAGGTACACACAAGGTTAAGCCACAAAGTTATTTTCACATCCTTTGCTGCTTGTCAAAATGTGCAGTGCCTGAGACATCACAAAGCAAACCTATCTTCATACTTTCTGCACCTGGCATCACTACTCAAATCTTGCAGAGCATCCCAATTCTAAGCTGTAGGATTCATACTTGATAGAAGACATTGAAAGTTCAAATCTATTCTGTAAGAAAAAAACTGCATTATTTGTCCAGGACCAGTATATCCTGCATTTGGATTATCACACTTGATGATGACAGAGAATACTCTCATAGAACTAACGGTGTAATTAAATAATAAAACAATCAAGAATTGGAAACTGCTGTATAAAAAGGACAAAATCATCAATACCTATCTAATACTATTCCAATCAGTCCTTTCAGTCTTCTTTCTTACACCATCAATTCAATTGTTTGGTCCCCTGAGCAAGGATGCACTTTGTCAGAAAACACTATAGAAAGCTGTCATGTATGAGATTGCCTTTAGCTGGACTAACAGATCAACTAACTTGAAAGTTGGATGCTTGGTTGAAAGACAGGCAAGAGGACATAGGAATGGGGTTAATACCAGGGCAGCCCACAAAACCATTTGTATAATATGATGCAGAATATGTGGGTTTGAGTTTTATGCTGACAATCACTGTTGCTTCTTTCTTGCCCTTTGGTACCTCCTTCAGGTACTTTCCCCCCTCACTCATCTCAGTCCCAGTCCTCTTCTTAACTCTTACTAAGCTTGCTCCTCATTTCCTGCAGGCATGTGCTGGAACAAGCACAGACAGGGGGAGGGAGAGTCCCTGCCTTCTTCCAATACTCCAGGCTAAAGCTCCTCTCCATTTCTCTGTGGAAGCTTCTCACAAGTTGTGCATTCCCTGTGTTCATTTTCCCACTTTTCCTACTCTCCTGGCTCTTCATGCTTACATTTCCAACAGTGCAGTTAAAGTTCATATTAAACAAACGTGACAAATACCAACAGCTGAAAAACTTCACTGAATTGAAAACCAGCTTGCAATGGCTTTCACATAAGAGTTTCTGCAAGTGACATGAAGGTCAACATCAAGCTTGCCTTTCCTAGTTCATATTGCTCAACTTTTTTAATCTCAACAAATCATTTCTATAATTTTTATTTATAGGTCCTTTAAAATGTCTGAGATAGCCAACAATGGAACACTGTCAAAGTCTGTATGTAGGCAGTTCAAAATGAGTCAGTAAAATTTACAGCCTCAGACTAATAAATAAGTTATAGACAACAATATCTACAGAAGAACCTGTAGCCAAGAGAAAAAAGACCTGCAATCTCTTTTTCCACAAGAGCCTATGAATGTATCTTTCTAGACTCATGACAAATGGCCTTAGGGAAGATGTACAAGACTACATTTAGGAAGGAAAATCCTCAAGATGAGGTGCAGCATTTTCAGTACCACCCTCTCTGACAACTAGGATCATAACTAGGTCAATTAATACAGTAATGTGATCAACGAGCATCTGCTGTAAGCACAGCAGTTAATGAAATATTAAAAAGGCTTCAAGATGAAAATCTATTTTCCATTTAACAGGTAGCAATTTTTATGAAGGAAAGACTAACTTGTAACTAGCAGTGCAGGTTCCAGCTGCATCTGACACTGCTCCTCTTGAACAAAACCATCTCAATCAAAACCAAACACCCAACAACCTCCACGCTTCTCCAAAAAACTAGGCAACATCTGACTAAGTTAACACTCAAGTATCAAAGTACCATCTTTGAAGAATTCACAGCAGAAACTATCCCTCATTTCTTGCAAACCATCCATTGCAACTGAGAGTAATCTATATCTTTTGCTTTCATTAGTTCTAAACACAAACTAAATTGCTCATCATTCAGCTGTACTCTTAAAGCCAAATAAACAGTGTTTCAGTCTGACAGGCCTTTGCCCCTTAAGTTGCCTCCTCTTTAACGAAGGAATTCAGACTTCAAATGCTCCTTACATCTTGCAAGTGTCTAAAAATTTATTTTAAAATAAATTCAAAAACTGTAAAGGATAAAGCTCAGTGAAGTCTATTCTCATAACACAACCAAGCAGCTCCTCTGTAAGAATGAAGCCACCCAAGAGCCTTAGGCACTCACTGACTGCTTTGCAGCTCACACCAGCCAAGATGGTGGCTGCAATTATCACATTGTCCTTGGCTATTTACTCCTGCTCTCTTCCTTACTCTTTCTCCATAACTTAAACCTTTGGCTGAACCCTTTCAGTATGCTAAACAAGTGAAAAATTGTTCTTTTTGTCAAGGTTAGCTTTCTGCCAGTCTACTGTACTTAAAACAGCTTGGCAAAGGACCCAGTGATCATCTCAGCTGGTGAAAAAGTCACCTTTCCTCTCTACAGCTCACACTTAGATGGATTCAGGCTACCATGAAGCAGTAACCTTTCTGTTTAGGTTTCAATTCTCTTTCATTCTCCCACTTTTTCCATCCCCTGCCATCTTTACTGCTTGCTGCTAAGTAGAATTTGCCTCCAAGCACTATAAAAAGGAAAGTTAACAAATGTTCTCTACCACAGTAGAACAGCAGTGTGTGGAAAAAATAAGAGCTGCCTGTATCCCTCATTTAAATCATTAACCACCAGTTGCACAGCTAAATCCTTAATTCCATATTTTTCATGGCTTTTGTATTGCAGTACCACTAGTCCCTCTTATTCACTTGGATACTAATTCAGTAGCCACGAGGATCACGCACAGACCGAGCTCAGGAACAATTCACTGTATTACATTCATGAATTCAACAACTTCTCCCTACACACTAACAGGTTTAAATCAAAAAAGAAAATAAAAGAGGAAATAAACTATCTAGATTTTCTAACCCACTTAAGAATGCAATTTTGCTTTAGCCAGGTAACTACCAGAGAATCTCAATAACACTAAATCCATATATCAGTGACATTTAAGAAAGATTATATGAAGACACCAGACTATTTCTCTGCACACCTAAAGCTGAAAAGTCACATTTGTAATGGAAAGCAAGAACCAGCCAGGTAATTACATTAATTGCCTATAAGAAGCAAACACTCGTCCAGTAGAGCTCTTACCAGCTTCGGTCACATTAATTAAAATGACAAAACAAATAAACTCAGTTTCAGCTGAACTACAGAACTTAATTCTTCTCTCTCCTTGCCAGAGTACACAATTAATTACACTAGGCAGAAAAGATAATCAGCACCTATTTAAAAGTTCATATTATCAATCCATAAAATAATTTGTTATAAACTTTGCAATATTCCACCATTAAACTGTTTCTCCATAGTAATTATTGTGCACAGTTTCCTACCAACTGATTAGAAAATGTAAAAGACAGCTGGAATTTTTGTATGAGTACAAATATATTCTGTTTGTTTAGAAATATTTGTGATCCAATAAAGAAGTTAAGGTATCCTATTTTTATCACAAACAGATCTCAAAAGCTGAAATAGAGCAAATGTACTTGTTTTTTTCTTTTTATTTTTAAAACACAAGTAATGTGCTCCTAGTCAAAGGAAATAGTCAAATAGGAACTGCCACAGAAACCACATTTCTCCTAAACAGCATTCTGTGTTCTACTCAGCAGACCACCCTGCCTTAGCAGCCCCAGCACCACCTTGGAAAATGAAATTATTTAAAAGGCAGAACTGGCTCCTTGCCACACACTGTAGAATTAGGAAAGTAAAAAAAAAAAAAAAAAAATTACACTAACTACTTAACCTAGAATCTGGAAAAAGTTACATCAATTCTCAATTATTTACATAGGCTTAAAAATGTCACAAGAGACAGTACAAACTGTATTCTGGAAGAATTATAGAATGCTTAAAGAAATCTTTTCTGAAAGCTACCTCAGATGATACTAAAGACTCACATTTAAATCTACATTACTTAAACCTATTAGAGAGAATGTTTGACCTATTAAGTTTAATGAATAAATTTTCAAAACCAGATCAAAGACTGAGGCACCAATATACAACCATCCAGTTCTAAACACTGAGATACTATCAGCTTCTTAGTTATAATAATGTATTTTATTTCAGGTTGATTTTATAGTGCTTTTCAAACACCATCAGTGAATACCTTGTACTAGAGAGAGAAAAACTAGACACACTATTCTGAGTCCAGAAATGTCTACCTTCAAAACAAACCCTTTATCTGAGATGAAAAGGAGAAAAAAAATTAAGTTGCCATGTCTGTGCCCCAAGTGTCAGACAATGTTGCCTGAACACAATGTAACTGCATTTGGAGAGTTTTATTACTTACCACTGCATTTAACAACAGCTTTACTAATAATGATACTGTTTAAGAGGCCTCACTATATAACAAAGCAAGACATTAGAGCCTGTATCCCCCTTTCTAGGGTCAAAAACCCCAAAAAATTCCTAACCACTTAGTTATGCAACACATTTTTAAACTAAGTTCAATCCTTCAATAATAGTCTTTTCTGCTTGTCTCCCAAAGAAAGATTTTAAACAAAGTTGGTTTCATGTAGAAATTGAATTGCCCATTCATGCTAAGCTTTGTGCAGGTATACTGGGAGAACTCACAAAAATATTTCACTTGATCAGTACCTCAAAAAAATAAAAGCGCCCTTCAGTGCTCCAAACTCATATGATCTCCTGAATTTAATACTGATAGTGTGGAAAATTCCTTTGATACTGAGCACTGTATCTGGCACTGCACAACAAGCTCCATTTTGAAGAGAAATTCTGTTTTCTGATTTTAAATGCTCATGTTGGTTGGGGAGTGTCATGGTGGGATGATATCTGGCAGCACTGCTCCCTCAAAACTTGTGCCTGAACTGGCAGCACCTTCAGTCAAAGAGAAGGGTTACAGATTAGACTTTTGCCTGTTTTACTTTTTTTTTGCTAGGGTCCACATTCCTAAAATTTAATTAGAAACAGAATAAAGAAAGACACTGTTGCTGCTCCTCCAAAACTCACAAAGGCTAAAAAGGTGCAACAAACCAAACACTTGCAGCAAGGGGCTTAAGCAGGAGGAAAAAAAAAAGAAAAGGCATGCAATTCTGCATCAACCAGCCCTCTTTAGCACTGGCTACAGAAGGGAGAGTCAGTTGAATGAATACATATTTCAACATCTTGCAAAGAAGCTGTGCACAGGAGGGAGGATTGGGAGGATTCCACTGTACGCCCCAAAAGCTCAAGAGCAAGTGGAATAAAAAAGCTGAAGCAAGAGAAGCCGTGTATTGCATGCTGACTTCTGTATCCTGCACTAGCTGTGAGAAAGTAGCTGTGTTCACACACAGATGTGTGAACAGTTGAAAATGATGAAAACCATCTCACACCTCACAAAACGAAATACTGTACCCAGAACTCTCACGTGGTCAAGGCTGTTGGAAACGTATACTTGCTACACAAGAAGCTCACAGACACCTTCACATCCCTGGCAGAGCTATGGCATGCAATCCTATTTCTGTAAAAGGCATGCTCAGAAGGGCTCCAGAGAGACCAAGGAAGATTCTTACAACCTGGGAGGGGGAGCTCAAGACCATAAAGTCTGAGGTATCAGGACCTAAGCCTGACAAGTCCAGCTAAGGAAGTCTCTGAGCACAACTTCTCATTCAAATATATAAAATTTAGGCTCCAATGGAGTTTTATGGGACAAAGATTATTTATAATAACCAAACAGAAAAGGGGACACACACACACACACACCCCCCATACTACTACCACTACTCCCCCTAACCACATTCCTTAAGTGTCTCACTTCGTTTTAGAATTCATTGGGTGCTCTTCACGTTGAGGAGGTTCCACTCACTGAGTTTGCAGAAAACTACTGCAGCAAAATCAGTGCTGATTTTCTTCAGCACCAGTGAGTGGAGCCAATTCAGGACAGGCCCTGTGTGGGACCAAGGGGGCACAAGGGAGTAGGTCTGGCTGAGAGGGGTGACCTGGGCACAGCAAAGGGCAAACCCTGCAGCTCTGGGTGTCAGAGCACCATTTGATTGACTGAGCTCAAACTGCAGGGACAGGGAGCAGCAGACACCACAGGGACTACAATTATGACAGGGCATTTCTGATACATTGTACATTTCACCACCCTTCAGAAGCCAGTGGTTCAAACTGAAAATAAAACTTGCACTTGGCCAAAACTGTGTTTCAGAAAACCCCCTCCATTAAACCTGAAACACTTTCCTTGGAAGGCTAGACTGCAAGAGAATTAGTAATTCCATTATCAATCAAAACCTTCTTTTGTTTCCCTTGTAAGTACAAATAAAATTAGATATCTTTCTAAATCAAATTCCCTCCAAAATATTTCATGCATTCAAATTTTTGACAGACATAATGATTAATTAAAGTGAACTACAGATTTGTTACAAAGTGGAATATTACAGCCTTAAGAAAACTTGGGGGTTATCAGTTTATGTTAAAAAGATAGCTGCCATCAAAAGATATTTGCATTAAAAAAAAAAAAACAACCAAACAAAAAACAGAGCCAAAACCCAAAATGCATTTGGTCTACAGTATTTTTAACTTCATGCAACAAAAGAGTTGCCACTCCTGGCTAAACAAGTGTCAAGAAGGGTATTATTAGAACAGCTTTAAAAATAAGAGGTCTTTAACAACTACAACAAAATATAAATGGGAATTAAGAAGCAAGACTGTAAGTCAGGAAAAAAAAAATCAGTACTAAACATTTTGTTCCCAACCAGTTTGTGGATATCCACAGAGATAAGAAACAAGCTTCCCAAGACATCACAACTTTCCAGAAGGAGCCACCACACTATTAAGCAAGTTTTGTGTAATCAAACAAGCTACCACAGGACAGAGCTGGTAATCCTATTCCCTTTTGGGAAAAACACCTTAAGTAGAAATCTCTACTATCCCCAGTAAACCTAAGTATTTCAAGGTTGTGTTCTAATGTTCGATCCACCTTGCCAGAAATAAATCATAAAAACCCTAAGGAAAAAAAAAAGATGAGAGGTTACCAAAATAATTGTCTTTTTTACACCTGGATCAACTTTCCCCCTCGCTCCTGATGTATGTTTGCCTGTTGAGGTGACAGTCTATTAATGAACAGTCTATTAATGAGCTTATAAATAAGTTCAGAATGTCTATTTCCATGCTTCACTATTCCTAGCCATAAAGAACAACACCTCATGGTAACATGGAACCATCTCCTCTGCTACCACATAAACTCACTACTTCTGGCAGTAACCACCACAAGCCTGGCAAACGAGTTATTTGCATTCTTCTTTGCATCAGATTTGACAATTTCCATGTCTTTTTTCAACAACTTCAGATTTGACTGAGTCTTTCTTCAAAGCTCTGACCTTCCAAACTTTATATCACTGCTAGTATTCTGCTCTAGACTCCCCTCAGCCAGACCATGCATTTCTCAAAGCTGTGACCCAAAGTCAGACAGTATTAACCATGGCCTTCCCTATGCTATGTAAAAGAAACAATTATTTCACTTATCTTTTGAGATATACTACTGCAGAATAATAGCTACAAATACTTCACATCCAGCTCCACTTTAACTTGTCCTCACAATTAAATAGGATGTCATTCACTAACTATGAAGTTACTTCACTCACTGAATACTAATGCACAGAAACGTAATTGAGATTGAACATAAAATGTGTTCCCAAAACTACAAAAGCAATGAAGTAAAAAACCACTCATATGGTTTCAAGTTTCCAACTAAGTAGCATGCTTAATAGTAAACTCTTTAGAGAAACAGATACTCTAATACCCAGCACCATAGGTTCCTTAAATGTTACTGCAACAAAATCAACCCCACTTTTACTTCATGTACCTACATTACATTAGGAGAACCCATCACTTACTTCATATTGTGAGGTTAGAGGGGCCTTTTCATTCTATCTTCATTTTATATATCTTTTCATCCATTCTCCATTTTACTCTTAAATCTGTTTCATAGGATTAAGGTTTCTAAATTTATAACTAATATTCATGCAGGATAAACTCCAGCATTGCTGCCCAGAAAACAACCACCCAGCAGCTCAGGCCCTCACTTCACAGCCTTCAGAGTAATTTTTGTCTTACAAAGAGCAGTTTAGAGTACAAAGCTCCGAGTACAGAAAATCCCATTTGAATTATTTAATATTGGTGTAAATAATCTCTAGCAACAAGAACAGAACCTTTCCTCCCAGCTGTCACACACTCCTTACTATATCAACAACCCTGTAATGCTCTGAAAGCCTTCCATCCAAACAATCTCTTGTCCTGAGAACTCATGCTGGGGAAAAAGCCAACCTCTGTGCCTGTGGAGGCCAGCTCGCACCCGAGGCCTCCCAGCACCAGCAACCAAACAGGGAGTGGAAGAGGAACAAATTTCTTCTAAATGCACTTGCCCCTACTCTTCCCAAATCCTTCTGTCTCCAAGAAGTAGCCATTTCCTGTATCTTTTTTTATGAGTGTATGGACAACTACCCTAACCAACTCTGAATTTTAATATAGGGGGAAAAAAGATTTAGCAATACTCATCATTAGAAGATTTTTAGTAACAGCACTTTAGCTACCAAAGCAACTTTTAAAGATAAAAAATCACTATTTGACTAAGAGCTGGTAATTAATTAAACAACGTGGCTTAAATTTGTTTTCCAAAGCCCCAGCCCTGAGGAACTCATAAGGGACAGTGAAGTAGCTGTAACCAACACAGGGCACTCGATTACAATCTCAATGCAGAACATCTTTACCAGAGGGCTCTAACATACAAGTAAGGCGTGTAAGATGACTTCAACATCTGTCAGAAATTCTTGTCTGCTCCCCCTTTAAAAGCAGAAACTGAGTGCAGGACTGAAGGTCTGCCTTCTGGAAATCAGGACTACAATTCCCTAAAGACTGTAGGAGCTGGAACCTTTTCAGGTATTGCCTTAAATAAGTAAGGTCATGCTCCTTGACAGGCTTCCACAGCAAGGTTACCTTTAAAGCCCCGGTTTACCTTGTCTTGAAACAATGAAACAAAACACTAGAACATGTACTTACATTACAGCCATGAGTCAGTTACAAGCTCTTCAGTATTTCTCTTATGTCACTTTGAACTTGCCTTACACTTTAGGTTGGCTTGTTTTAGTATTAAGGATAGTTTCCATTTTAACTGTGTCAGCAATTTTTTGGGGTTGAACTTCATTAAGGTACAGGTTCAGGTGAAGTAATAGGTGCACTTATACAGTAAACAAAACATAATTACCTACAACTCAAGGAAGAACTAGTTAACTACAGAACAAAACCACATCAGAAAAGAAAAACTCTACAACAACCAGCTCTGCCTTGAGACCCATGTGTTTCAGTATTTCCAATATAGAAGAAGTTTGTTTTTAAATAATACAAGACTATCCCCCACACAGTTCCTAAATGCTTACACCTGTACTGACAAGCCATTAACCCTTCTGCTCAGCAGGTGTTCCTCATGCTGGACCACTTATCTCTGCCTCATCCAGGATGGAAGCAGCCACACTGTGTAATTTACCATTTGGTAATGGTAAATCTAATGACTGACACAGTCTCAAACACTTTTGAAGTTCAAGTGACTTAAAGTAGTTTCACAAATACCCCCTTCAGTATGAAAATTGTTCTATAAAAAAATTCTTGCCTCCTGCCACTGCTTTTCCCTCTCTTCTATACTTCAGTTTAAGCAGCTCAGTTGTATTGTGTTATTGCTTCAAGGGCCACAGTATAAACCAGTAATTGGATTAATTCCATATTTTTTTAAATGACAGAAATAACTGAGAAATTCAGAAGCTTTTTAGCCTCACTTTGCTGCTAAAAGCGTGCATTTGTTAAAGCCCACTCTTCAGGTGTTTGGGTTTCTCAACCAGCTGAGAGTTTCTCCTTACTCAGGAAAGTTCAGACTGGACTGGCATTACTCAAGGTGTTTAATCACCATACTGGGTAGGTGTAAAATAGATGTGTACTGCTGAATTTTGCATACCTTCAGCAAGAAAGTAAGTCAGGAACTCCTTCAGATGAAGGAATCAACCTCACATCTTGCCAACATCCATAGGGACGGACTCTTTCCCTACTTCTCCTTTCTGGCCATCCACCCAGCAGGAGCTCTAGCACTTCTCAAACTTCCCAACCCACTAATTCCACTATAATCCAGTACGCTATTAATAAATAAAATGGATAAATAAATCCCCTTCCCAATCTTTGGGGATTTGGGAATCAAACTGGACCCCTCGGGGAGCAGCTGGTCCAAGCCAGCTCATTTTCCCAGCTGGAGGCTGGAAAGGAGAGGTTCCCAGGTGGGCTGGGCTCCTCGCAGGGCCACAAGGCTGCTCAGAGACGAGAGGTTTCCCACCAACCGCACAGACACTCCAGGGAAAGCTGAGCCGAAACACTCTCCAGCCGGTACGGCTGAGAACAAAACAGCAGAGCTTGTGGCATCTGTATTTACCTCCAGAACAGACTCGAGGCATGGCATCTGGCAGGTTGGTCTGCCTTGGATGCCTACAGTGCTCGAATCTGCGAAGCACCTTGTGTTGTTGCCGCACAGTTTATTTCCCCCTTCCGAAAACATTTCAGAAGCGTTCGCAACTCACACTTCAGCCCCAGCAAAACAGGTAGTACCGCTCTCTCCCCGTGGGATTGGGAAGTTAAGTAATAAACCCCAAAAACACAGGAAGTATGTAAGAGAGACACCGAGTAGAGGCCTGACATCCTCACTGCCTGCACGGTGCCCTGTCCGTTAACATTTCCTAAGACGCTTTGTGCAAAAAACCTCCACAAAAGGCACGTCCGCAGAGCGAACCGAGCCCAGCCTCGGCTTTAAAACGCATTTCGAGTGTTTCAAAGCCACCGGGGGGAACCGATGGCAAAACCCCGCACGGCACCTTGGCAGGACGCGGCACCCGCGGCGGCTCCGAGCGGGGCTCGCCCTCAGCCCGGCCGGGCCCCGCGCCCTCCGCGCCGCGGCCCCCGCTCCCTGCCCCCGCCGGCACGGGCCGCCCCCGGCACGGCCGGGCCCGAGCCCCGGGGGCCGGCGGCCGCCGCGTGGCCTCACCTCCTCCGGGATGGCCGGGTCCCCGCTGCCGCCCCCCGCGTAGCCGGCGCCGAGCGCGGGCGGCTCGGGCTCCATGTCCCCGTTGAAGAGCGAGGCCCCCTCGGCGCTGCCGCCGCTGCTCAGCGCCGCCATCTTGGGCCGGAGCGGCGGGGCGAGGGCGGGGCCGGGGGCGGCCGCGTCCCCGCCACCGGGGCGGCCCCAGCCGCGACCCGTAGTGCGAGGGGCGGGCGGCGAGCGCGGTCCCGGCCCGCTCCCAGCGCCGCCGGCGCGTCACGGCCGGCCTCGTGACGTCACACAGAATCGCCGCGGCCACGGCGCATGGGCCCGCCTGACGTCACCGGGAAGCACCGTGACGTCACGGCGCGACCGCCCCGTCGCCCTGGGAACTCGGACGTGGGCTCGGCCCCGCCCCCTCCCCGCCCGCCGCCGACGCAGCGCCCCCTGGCGGCCTGGGAGCGCAATGGCGGCGCCGCCCCCGCCGGGCCGGCCCCTGGAGCGGGAAAGGGAATGCCGGGGCAGGAGGAGCCTCGCGCACAGCCGGCTGAGGTACCGAGTTGGACACCGCTGCCGGGGACTCTGCGGGTCCTTCCCGGCAGCGGGGAAACCCCGGGTGCCGGTGGAATTCAAAGGAGAACGAAGGGGATGCCGGGCATCCCTCGGCGCACGGCAGCGCTGCGGCTCTGGGGTGAATCCTCCCCGACACGCAGCGTGCGGCAGCCACAAGCTCGCTGAACACTGCCAGGGTCACCTGCGGGCTGTGACCCCGGTGATAACTGCAATAATGGGTCCTGGGATCGATACCACAGCGTGGTTTCCCACTGACAGCCCCTCAGGCCTTGGCTGCCCTCGCTGTGCTGTGCTCACACAGCCGCTCCACGCCAGGGAAGGGTCGGCTCTGGCTCCGGATCTGCTCCGATGCCCGGCTCTGACACCGGGATCCCTTCTCGGGGACACCACTGCCGTGCCCCAGAGCTGCTCCCCCGTTCTGCCCGGTGCCATCGCTCCCTAGACCGGCCGAGTGTTCCCATCTCAAGTACAGCCTCGAGCTGTGTCTAATCCCTGTGTGCCACACCCATGGAAATGCTGCTTACACGCATGAAACACCTGCTAAATCAGGTGTTTTAAGCTGCTTTCCTGCTGAAAAGGTCTTAATTATAAATTAAAAAACGGCAACTGTATTTGAGTGCATTGCAAAGATAGGCTGATGCACCAGAACAGCAGCAGCAGGACTTGAGAGAAAGGCTGTTCTAACACAGCCTGATGTATTTAATGGTAGCCAGCTAAAATACGCTAGGTTGAAAGGTGCAAGTGCAAGATCCTTATCTTTGTTTCACTTCAATTGTGAACGTGTAACCACATAAGCTCTGAGCGTACATTGCTGGTGAGAGAACTGAGGTTTGTATTTCACCTTTCACACTGCAGGCCATGGCTGTGGAAAAGCACTTCAAATGCAGTTCAATACTGGCAGGGTTGCAACTGGTAAATAAATGCAACTTCAATTTAATATTTCAATGGATTTTTAATTGATTTTTTCACAGGCTATGCTTGCTAAGAGAGGAGCTGGGGTTTGCTATGGCTGGAGCCCTGCAGTGCAGTCAACAGAAAGGCCGCACAAGTATGTAAGAACCAAATGCACAGACTAAGCAGTTGGCCAAGTTTAGAAGTTTCTCTCTAATAGCCACATTAATGAAGAGGATAATTATCAGCAATTCCTGCTACGTGGCAGCAATGTGGAATGGTAGTGAAAAAATGCTCACAAACTCTGGAAAATAACACCCATGCTAAGGACCGAACACTGGGACAAATCTCTCTGATCTCTGAAGGAAAAGGCAGCAGAGGTAATGGGAGATGGCTCTCTCAGCACATAGCCTGTTGTGGAAAAGACAACAGAGTAATAGAGGTTAACTAACAGCGTAAGGCCATTCATTTCCATGAAGTTTTTACCAAGGGATAATTAATCTCAATGTACAGAATATTGTCATCTTATTGCAGGGGTTCCATACTGTTGTCTCCTTATCACAAAAGTTCCATACCTTCTTGGTGTTGTCTCATGGGCATCTCCTCAGAGCACTGACTCTTTCTTCTTCACAAAGCAGCCAAATGACTCCAGTGCCCTTCTCACCCAGCCACCCCACTCTTTTATAACATCTTCTTCCCATTGGTTACAGCTGTGGCCTGTTAAAGTCAGGTCTGTTCCTAATCTTTGATAATTGGCCCAGCTGCAACTCCTTAGGGGTAAGATTACTTTTTACACTGTCTTTATTTTCTTATATTCTATCCCTCTACAAAATGTAGTCAAAGCCTTTTTTAATTCCCCAAGCAATTTATGTTCAGGGCATAACCCCAGCAGTGGAATTAGTAGACTACTATCAATCTGTAACTTGTAATACCTTTCCCATTGCTTTTAGTGGTGTTGGGTCTCTTTCTTTTGAGGTTCTGATTATTTCCAGTAGATTTGCATTCACTTTGAATTCTGCTAGACTTTCTTGTCCCATTTGATGTTCCACCAAAGAGCTGCAGTTCTGATACTGAGCAGTCATGTCCAATACTGGAAACACAGCAGAATTGCCTCCAGAAATACATGAGATTAAAAAAAAAAACAAACACCTAAGAAGTACTTTAAAAGATTTTTGTGTAGGAAAGAGACAGAAATCTACTACTCCTACTATGCTTTCCTTTTGACTGGGGGAATCCACACCTAGTGACAAATGGAATTTTCTACTCCTTCACATGGTGGCTACTTGGTCTCTCTGCTTGATCCTGATGAAAGATAAATAGTTAATAACTGTAGCTATTTCTTGGTGATATGAAATGCTATCTAGTGATAATTGATATCATCAACACCTTTTACAGAGACTAGCTTTCATGATCAACATAGGTCAAAATCAAATTACAACCTAGATGTGAAAGGCAGGTTTCTGCTATCAAATCTGTGGGCCACTGGCTGGTTAACTCCTGCAATGCAGCACAGCCAGTTTATCTGGTATTGCAGCAGGTAATGCAAACTTGTAAATGTAAAAACCTACCACGTCCCACCAAACTCCTGGTTATGCACTGGGGTTTGATCCTCCTCAGAATTTTTTAAATTAATTTGATTTGAATGAGAAAACGAATCCAGCTGCTAAAAGACCCAAGACTCTCCATCTACGTTGCCCACCACCAGAACATTTGTCTGATCTAATCAACACCTGCACTTTCAGAGAGCAATCTTCTAAGCAGTCAGTAAGAAAATGTATATGTATATATGTATGTATATATGATTACCTGAGAGCAGCTGTCTCATTGTGACATTTGGACACTTCATCTCTTCTCAAAAAAAACCAACCAAACAACCAAAAGCCAAACCAAACCAACCAACCAATCAAAAAAACTCCAAAGAACAAACAACAAAAAAACCCCAAAATCCCAAATAAACAAACAAAAAAACCCCAAACAAACAAACAACCCAAAAAACCCACAACAGATCACCAAAACTTTATAAGATCTTCATTAAATGCTCCAAAATGTGAATATCCAAAAGAAATATTAGATGAAACTAAATCTTGGTCTCCTTTATTATATACTCTCAAGAGAAGACAGTATCTCAAAAACCTCCAGCCTTCCACTTTCTTAATCAAAACAATTACAAGATGTGCATATTGGTGTGATAATTGATATGATTTTTTTTAAAGTGGTGTGAAAATTTGATACACCTTCAACTCAGGATGTCTGAAGTGCCCTTAAAATTTATCCAAATTTCAAAAACTGCTGAGCTTTTTCATGCACTGAAAAGACAGTATTTGTCCTGTAAATTGTAGTATTTGTTCTTGGCCCATGCACATTTGAAAGTGCTTGTTTAAATTCTCAGTAATACCAGCAGAAATACAAGTCTGGATAATTTGTAAAAACACAGATTCTAATTACACCAGTTGTGTTCCTGTTACCTTGGATGGAAAAGCAGAACAAAATGAAGCAGAACAAAAATTAGGCTGTTGTCCAGAGTTCAGTCATTTTTTGATTACTAGTCAGAATAATACACACCTAAGAAAATTACTTTGCTCTCCAGAAAAAGAATGTAGGAAATATTTTTAAGGATATAATCCAGATAATTTTTTTCTTTTGCAGCTCTTTAGCACCTATAGCAGTTTGTTATCTCTCCCACTCTAAGATATACTATACGTGTTTTCATTTTTCTTGGAATTGCTGTCTGATTGATCCACTTTGAGGCAATAGAAAAAACAAGGCTGCTTTTTCCTTTTGGTTTTTTTTTTTTCCCTTTTCCTTTACTTTAAACTATTCCAGTACAGAGCATATGTATTGTTTCCTTTGGAACTTCCTGAGAACTAGTTCAGGACATTTATCATTCTGTGACACTGCTAAACCTGAAACATTCACACTTTCAGTGTGAAATTAGATAATATTCAGATGGTGATTTGAATTTGCTGCTGAACACTCTTACCTGTGATTTTTTCAGCTGATGGAGATTTCATAGCTCTTTGCCTCTGAGTTAAATACATGAGTAGAAGCAATGAGGATGGGTGGAGACTGTCAGTAAAACAGGAGTAGGGAAAACAAGGAAAAAAAATGTGAATCCACCAGATTCTTAACTCAGTTTTCATTCTACCATTAAAAGCAATGTTGATCTAACAAGCTGTATTTTATTTTATTTTATTTTATTTTATTTTATTTTATTTTATTTTATTTTATTTTATATAAAAATAATAGCCTATTCTAGATTGGGACTTTGGGGCCCACCATGTGAATGCTGCCTTGCAGTGCTCTGCTGTTCTCCCTGCTGCTTCCAGCCTTCACTCTTGTCCCTGTGGGGGAAACTGAAAAAACCTAACATTTATTTAAAAGCAGTGTAAATACCCACCTATGTGGCATTTGAGGGACCCTCAAGTGACAGCAGGAGCCCTGAAACCACTATGAAGGGAACAGAAGTGGCAGCCAGGGGAAAAGGAAGGGGAGGGAGGGGGTAAAAGATGAGATGGAGGGAGAATGCAGTCCAAGTAGACACTGGAGAAAAAGATGCAGCTCTCCTAGGAAACAAGAAGCAGATGAAAACAGGGAAACAAAGGAGCAAGGAACACTGAGTTTTCCTGCCTGATGTACTTTACTAAAACCAGGTCCACATCTCATGTTTGCAAAGATTAGTCCAGACCCTCCTGTTCCCATAGCATCCCTGGTCACTGCTTTAACACATTCAGCTTGCTCAGGTATCTGATTTCTGAGTCCTTTGTGTTGGACAATGATAAGCTGATCAGCTTTAAGGACTAAACAGTGTTATATGCCTCACATTATTATCCTAGTGTGAATAATCACATTTTACAACTCAAACCCATTCCATTTAGGCACAAAAACCCCCACTAATGTGATTGAGTGTGTTCCAAGAAAGGGCAGGAAAGGATACCACCTCAATCAAATAGTTTTACTGTTCAGAAAATGACTGTTCCAATTATGTTCCGGTCTTAGGATTTTCCTTCATAATACCCAGAGTAGCTGAGCTTCCCCTAACCTGCTGTTATTTGAATCTCTAGCATTTCACAGACATGTTGGTGACTATCTACATCTCTGATCTAATAAAAGTTTAGATACTAACTTGCACCTTTCAGTTTCTAGCCTCTTCTCAGAGCAGAAAAAATCCATTAGGGTTGGTATTGGCCTGAAGAAAGGATGTTTCAAGAGTTTAAAAAATCTAAATCAATAACAGGAATCCGATACAGAAACTACAGCGTTGATGTGGGAGAGCGAGAACATGGTGACATATCAGGTTTCTCAGGACAATATTCCACATTGCTGGAGTTTTAAGAGTTATTGTTCTTCAGGAATAGGTCAGATAGGATGTATAACCTCTGTAAATGAATGCTTTTATTGTAATACATGCATGTCCTGCATGTTAAACATCGGAGTCATTTGCTGACAGAGTCAGTATCACCATTCATAATCCGTCCTTGTCTTTTAATCCTCACTGCCACCAAGACAACACAAGCCTCACACACATTTAGTCTCTCCTGTAAAAGAAAGCTGCTCACCAAGCAAGTGGGAATTAGGAGTCTCCTAACCATGTTGCTCTATCCTCATTCCTCTGAGTATGCCCTTGGCCACAGACAAAATTTCTGGTGCAGTGGCCAATGGCCTCTCAATGCTTTTGATGCTGTGGATTGCTTGAAGCTTGCAGTTCTGCTGAAGGCTCTTGGATGTGGTTATTCCTTTTGGATATAAGGAGACCTCTTTCTCTGGAAGACACATTTGTTTTGGTAAATGAACACAAGTTCTGTTACCCCCCTCTGGGGTGTTCTACATGACTGTGCTGGATTGGGCTAGGGGAGGATTAATTTTCTTCACAGTGGCTGGTATGGGGCTGTGTTTTGGATTTGTGCTGAACACAGGGTTGATAATATAGAGATGGTTTTGTTATTGCTGAGCAGGGCTTACACAGAGCCAAGGCCTTTTCTGCTTTTTGTGAGGCTAGTGAGGAAGCTGAGGGTGACTGGGAGGTTGGGAGGAGACACAGCCAGGACAGGTGACCTGAACTGAACAAAGAGATGTTCCAGACCATATGACATCATGCTCAGTATATAAAGGTGGGGGAAAGAAGGAAGAGGGGGGAAGGAGGAAGGAGAAAGAGAAAAAAAAAGGATCACATTTGGAGTGATGGCATTTGTCTTCCCAAGTCACTGTTACATGGGATGGGGCCCTGCTCTCCTGGAGATGGCTGAGTTCCTGCCTGCCCATGGGAAGCAGTGAATTAATTCCTTGTTATTCTTTTGCTTTCTCTATTAGACTGTCTTTAGCCCAGCCCATGAGTTTTCTGCCTTTTATCCTTCCAGTTCTCTCCCTGATCCCACTGGGGTGGGTGTGAGTGCGTGGCTGTGTGGGGCTCAGCTGCCAGCTCGGGTGAAACCACGACAACGACTCCAGCTTAGGTCTTAATTTCATCTGATTTTTAAGTGGTTTGTATGCCTAGTCAATACCTTACTATCTGTCCTCAGAGGGCAATAATATTTATTAATTAACTTGAAGATGCTATCAAACAACTTGAGTTTGAAAATACAGAGACAGACCATGCCATTGGCTTTATTGGTGTCAGGCAACAGAGCAATATTTTGGCAAACATCGCAGCATATAAGCAGAAATAAGTGCACAAGAAGAAAAATAAGGAGGCTACAGGGTTATTTTCTAGTTGCAAGTAACAATCCTGACATTCTGTAGCCTAATTCTCACTTTTCAGTTTATGCTCTTGACTTAGAAAGCATTTGTGATGTTTAGAGCTCATGAACAATACTTACCTGCACATAATTTAAAAAGATGCAATGAACTTCCTGTTAACCAGCCAGGTCAATACTGAATGCAATACCCTCCTTGCTTGTTGCTCCTCTGAGCACTCTGAGCAGCAGCTTGATGCTGCCTGTTGCACAGACTCCTTTGCATGCAAGTACAGAAATTAGATATGTCTCACCTTGTCCGTAGTGGTGGCTGGTTGTAAATAAGTCACCATCACCCAGGTGCCAGCACAGTCCCTCATGGATGAGGCTCTCCTAGAGCCACTGAAGCTCTCTTCTCTGCAGAAACCAATGCATGGCACCCAGAGAGCCTTACACAACTCTGATCCACACTGAATCACAGATGCTGAGGTGGAAGGAACCCACAGGGATCATTGGGTCCAGCTAGGGAATGTCACTGGGGAAGCGCCTTTGGCGTGCACAGACACCACAGAGTCTTGGAGAGATGAGGATTTGTCTTTAAGAGACTGCTATCAGCCAAAGGCTGGCATTGGCTTTACCTTTACACAGAGGTAAGTCCCATTGATACCAGCAGGAGATCCTCAGTATTTATGCAGCTTCTAAAGTGAGGCCACTTCTGGAGATGTTTTAACCTGGAATCACATTTTAGAGATCTGGTTTTGAAAGGTGGGAGGCAAGTGAACTCACTTTTATCCAGGCAAGACTGTAGTGGAAACAGAGTGATGTGCTACACTCACAATTACATATTTGCAGCAACACACCACTGTGTGTGGCAGTAGGATGGCTTTTAGACTTTCTGGACCTCAGGTGCTTTTTGCTCCTAAACCCATTAAAAGCCTATTTACTGAAGCAGCCCATGAGGCAAACATCAGACACACAGAAACAACAACTGAAGTGAGAGAGACCTTCTGAACTCTATGAAATATTTACAAACAGCTTCAGGAGCTCTGGGATGAAGTGAAGTACTTTCAAGCAGAGAGAAAAAACCTAATGGATATAAAAATCCTTTTTTAGCTCTTGGTGAGATTTGTTTTCAAAGACCTAGCTATGATATGAGGAAATGTATTAGCTCATCCAGTCTGCCTCCTCCTGCTCCAGGAGAGAAGTAGTCTCAGTGCTATATTTTATAACACTTGGCTCAGCCCAGCTCTGCCTGACTCAGACAACATAAACCAAACCCTCTTCTTGGGAATCTTCTCAGTTTTTCTAAGTATTTCACTTTGTGGAATTTTCCCCAGTATTCCACCCAGAACAATTCAACACAGTATGCATAAAGACACTTTGATGTCATGATCATCATGCTGTTGACTTCATATTTATCCCCTTAGACAACCCTAAATAACTTCCCAGCCAGTGTGGTCGTGATGTCCCTCTAACATCTGTCTAGAGTTATGCTCCTCCCCATTTGAACACATTATTGCTGTGCTCTGCTGTGACTGAGCCTTCACAAGAAATTCTTTCAGATATTTTCCTGTCTGTTCCTTCCTCCTTGTACTCAAGACACTATTATTATTATTATTATTATTATTATTATTATTATTATTATTATTATTACTACTACTACTACTACTACTACTACTACTACTACTACTATTATTACACTTGAGGAAAAGGACAAGGAAAAGAAAGAAGTGAAAAGACGAAACCACCTTTTTCATGCTACCCCAGCTGTACAGGCACAGAAAGATCCATTTGAGATACCTGGCCTTCACACATAATTCAAGTTTTACCTCTAGGATTTATGATAAGGGTATTGTTCTCATTTCTGCTTTCTCTTACTTGCCTCGTGCTTAAGTTTTTATTAGAACCTTTGAATTTTCCATTGTTGTTTGGACAGTTTAGAGAAATGATGCTGCACCTACAGGAGGTTAACCAGGAAGAGTTTCTGCTCTTACACAACTCAGTATCAAGATGATGAACAGAAAATGTCCCCTTGAAGGATTTTCTTTTCAGAATCTACTGCCAAAGGACTGTAGAAGAAGTTCCACAACCAGTTACAGAGGAGAACTGATTTTAAGGAAATTGATCTGAGATCCCCATAGCATTTCTTTTCCTTGCATATTATCCTTTCTGCTTTAAAAGAAGGAACACAAAACACAGTCATTCCCTCATCAAAGCAGCCTTTCAAATTTGTGAATCTTTTCAAAAACATAAAATCATAAAATATTAAATTTGTAAATCTTTTCAGTTGATTGTTTTTTTAAAATTATCCTAAAATAGCCTTCAAACACAAAGTAGTAGAGGAAGAAGTACACAGATACTTCAAATTTTCAAAAGTATTTATAGTTTAAGAAATAACTGTGATTTTTTTTTTTTTTTTTACTTTCTGACCAAACCAAGACTTTTTTCAGCATTTGACATTTTAAACATCTAAAGTAGAACAGCAAAGTAACATAGCACACCTTATCTTATGTGTTAAAAATGTCCTCAGCTGTTGCACAGAACCATGTCTCTGAACCAACAGAGCTCCAAGTGCAACCCAGGAGCCAGACTAAGCTGCCCATGGCAGGTTCTCCTGGGGTAAACTCCCAGCCTGGAAGCAGCTTAACCTCATGACGCTGTTCACCAAGTGATCATTATTCTAATTTTACTCTTGGGGAAGCAAAGGCAAGCAAGACAAAGCATTTATCTAAAACCTTAGAGAAATTCAGGTGCATTTCACTCTGAGCTGTGCAAACCCAGCATGCTGTTTTAATAAGTAGAACAAACTCTTTCCACATTAGGAGAAACTTTGTTTAAGTTATTACTTTTCTGAGCAGAGCACAGATATTTCAACACACTGCCAGAAAGCAAGACTAAGGATTTTTTTTTTCTTTCCACCATTACAAAGTACAGTCACATGCAAGTGAGCTTCTGCCTGTCTGCAGGGTTTGCAATAGTAAGAGGTTCTGGCAATAGCTGCACTCCCTATAGGATATATACAGCAACTGGGTCAGCCTGTTTACAAAATAGCTTGTGATTATCACAGCAGTGCTCAGCAGCTATGAATACATCATACCAGAGTCTAATTAAAGACAGGCATAGCTACAGCACTGCAAAATAAAGAAACAGGGGCACTTAATGAAGCTGCGCAGGATTGGGAAGAGGTTAGTTTTTACTCTCAGTTAGCCCCTTGGAGGTCAGCTAACCAGGTTTATTCCGATCAAGAATTAAAACATACTTCTTGTGAGGGCAGTCAGTTCATTTCCTCAGGAAAAGAGTGAATTTTGTAACAAGACACAGCAGTTTCAATAGTGAAAAAAAATCATTTTAAGGGGAAAACTGAAAATAAAGATCTAGTTGAACTTGGTAATTTGTACATAAAATGGATGTACATAAAACACCATCATACCAATAGTTGTATAAAACATAAATGTTCCTATCCTTACCCTTCAGAATGTGGCCAGAACTCTCCTTCCTCCCCTAAGTACTCCTACTGCATTATACCTGCTGTGATGCTTCAGGATTGACTCCCAGTCTGTCTAGTCCCTGTGATTCATGAAATGCAGTCTTCTTCAGGCCATGCCTATTACTAAATGACAGAGCACGGGTTAGAAAGGAGGTAGGAAAGTGCTTATTTCTATCCCAGCTATGGAAAGGAGAAGGCTGTATTTTCTGGAACAAAATAGTTATGCTAATGCTCCCAGCAAGCAATGGATTATACTAACACTAGGATATGCTCCAATACTGGCTGAGTCATCATTATTTTAGGCTGAAGACTTAGGGGAAGGGAAACAACCATTTTTGAAAAGACCAAATTCTAGCAAAATAGTATTACAGAAGAAAAATCATGAAAAAGTAGGCAGAGCAACCTCTCTTGTAGTTATACTTTTTCAGAAAGTGGTTGTTCTTTATTTTCCTCCATCCATTTGCTTTTGTAAATGCTGCACAAAAAAGGTGAAAATCAATGATTCAGTCCATTTGTCTCACATCTCCTACTTCACAGGCACTTCTATCAGTTCCATCATGTTGCACAAGTATTTTATATATTGCTATAAGTTACTCATAACCAAGTTTAAGGCCATTCATACTTCCTTTACAGAACCACAATTCCCTTTTTGATGCACGCACACTTTTTGGTCCCTTGCATGTTTACATTGTGAAAGCTTTAAGAGTTTCACAGCACCAGAAGAGATGGTTTTGATTTTTCATCTGAAATAGCAGGGAAAACATTTTTATTTATCTTAATTTTAGAAGGCATCAAGAGCTGTGCAGAGCTGCTGCAGTAGCTCTGCTGAAGAGGTTCAGAATGGATCCTTCTTTTCACTCCTCACACTCCTAACCAGAAAGTGTCAGGCAGAAGCAATTTTTCTACTTGGGTAATTCTCTTTCCTGCCCAGAATGTGAGTCCATGGTGCCCTTCTTCCCAAAGGTGAGTTCAAGGGAGCCAGACCCTTCCCCTCAGCTGCATGCTCATGTCCCAGGAACCACAAATTTCCTGGTGGGCCACAACAGGCTCCAGGTACTTCAGTACCAGACAGGTCACAACCCACAGACAACACACGCAACACAAAAATGGCTTAAGCACATTACAGTTGAGCAAAAGTTCCAAGTTACTAATAGAATTTTAAGTTAGAATAAGAAACTTACCACTGCAGTACAGAGCAGTGCATATAAAATATTAACTTCTACAGCATCTGTTTGACTGTGGTGAGAGCTCAGGTGCTTCTCCCACAACACTGCAGATTTCCTAAAATCAGCTCCTCTTAGAACTTAGAAAAGCAGGTAACATGAAGTATGGACACTGAACAAGAACCATGCAGCTCACCAGAAACACCTTTTAACACAATCAGTACCTCTTTAATTAATAACTTTGGTGAGGTAGAGCTGTTGAGCTGTTACAAATTTATGTAGATCCACCAATGATTAATATTAGCAACCAAAGGAGCCTAGTGATAAAACCCCTAATGAATGCTAATAAAAATGTTGATTATCTTAGGTAGTGCTTCATACATGTCTTCCAAGCAATCAGAATAAGTTTACTGTAAAAAATATTTAAAATTGAATTATTGCATATAATAGTTCCATTATTATATGGATTTAGTTAACATTTCAGCCTCTTCTGTTGTAGCATCTAAAAGTTTAGGGTACAATGAGAGTGCTGTGGGCAGGCAGTGGTTTGGGAAGTATTGTTGAGTGAAAAGCACAGAACAACAGGGTGCAACAGCAACTTAAAAAACTTAAAAACTTTTAAAAACCTTGAAAAAATAGCACTAGAGTTACCTGAAATGAAACTAATTATAACAGGTAAAGGTAAGATTGACAAGCAGCTGCAGCAGCAGGAATCCTCGGTTTTTTGTGGCCACACATAAAACAGTGTTGATATTAATACAAGTAAAACAGACAATGAAAAGCAAACAATTTCCAGATCAAGAAAAACTGAAACAGCTACAGGTGGTTTCAAGAAAAACACTGAGCACTTTTTCTTTTATTACTGTGCTGCAATATACAGTATATTTGAAGTATAGAAATTCAAAACCAGTAAAACTTCAAAGACCCAAGTGCATTCCCAGGGTGGAGTCCACAATTTCATAGTGTGTTTCCTGTGCCCCACACACAGCCCACATGCCAAGCCTTCTCCAGCCATTCCCCAGCATTTCCAGAGCAGTCAGTTACACTGTTCAAGCAGCACTATTTCTTCTTGAGAGCTCTCTTTCCTTCCCCCTTCTTTGGTTTTTCCTTCCCACGGAGCTTTTTCAATCGCCTCATCTCCTCCTTGAAGTCCTGATGCTCATCCCTAGGTGAGGAAGAAGGAATAAAGTTTACTCTTTTTCTTGGGATCCAGAGATACCAATAGCTCTTTGAACTATATCCTAATTAAAAAAAAAAAAAAAAACAAACAAAAATCAAAACTTTTCAACCATGAAGTCCATACTGAAGCTTGCTGCAATGTTACTGCTGGCAGTATCACTGACAGATTTCCTCTGATTCTTTCAGAACTAACAGGGTTGTCCTTTTCAGCAACAAAGGATGTGTGCACATGTGTATTATTTCAATTGCATTTTTTGATTCCCTTTGCTTAAATGAGCAGTAAAATGCAAAAATCATCAAGAGACAAGAGTAAGATTTCCCCCCTTGTTATCCAGCCCAGCAGTGCAGCCAGAGCAGACTGTGTTCCTGTGTTCAGGTGATTAGCTCCTAGGGAAACAGGGCCATGCTGAGGAGTAATTACAGCACATGGCACTGCTCTCAGGTGACTTCAGGAATGAGTTATGAAGATGGCATCAGTACTGGGGGAATCTTAATAAGAGAGTAAAATAGGAAGGAGGATGAAGGGGCTGGCAGGGATAATTAATCCTCAATTGCTTTCTAATAAATTCTATTAATCTGTCCCTGTATTTTTTTAGTGCAAAGTGATTTTCAAAAGTCATAACTGCATTCTATGTGGCCTAAGATTGCTGCACTGCTATTTTTAAACACAACTTCTCTAAATAGAAACAAAAAGCTTGTGATTTATTACCAGCCCCATCAGTCTATGATTCTTCATTACACTATTTTTTTTTTCTTCTACCAACTCTCTGTATACAGCTAGAGAAGGAACTTAATAGGGGAAGGAGAAGAGTAAAGAACATTAGCATCACATTGAGGCTTTCTGTGTAAACAGCCAGTCTAGGAAGTGTTGGCACACCTACCTAAAGCAAGAGCATCCAGGATGCAATCCTTGATGGTTAGTATTGTCATACTAGCAACAAGTAATCTGTTTTGACTATACAGGGTTTGCAGCCTCACTTTTAAAGATTTTTTTAGAGCTACCTGATTGAAGTGAAAGAACTGCATTTGACTCCTGCTGACGTTCTTCAGCAGTACAATTCTCCCTGATACAGACTGTGTGAGTTAATTTAGAAATTAGACAACTGGTTTGGATGAAGTGGGAATTAACAAGACTATTTAAATCTCATTTGAATTTAACTTAATTTATTTTGAAGAATAAAAAGGCCCTCTGGCCTAACAGAGACTTTCTGTCTCTTCTAAAGTTCACTTATTAGCGGTTGAATGACAGAAATACATGGTAAGTCTGGTGTTAACATCACCTCTTTGTATCACATTCATTTGCCATATTCAGAACTACAGATGCATCTCTTGTCTATCAGAAAGGTTTCTTTTCTCCCCCACAAAGCAAAAGCAGGAATCATTTCTTAGGTAAATGCTTGCACAACTAAACCTGCAGTCTTTCTCACGAAAGGTTCCAATTATGATAAAAGTTAGACAGCAGTCACTTTTGTTCTCCTTGCCCTAAGTGCCAACAATCAAGTGCCTACTTCCATATGCACCATATTCAGAAGGGAACACTTCCCTTGGGGAAAACTGTCGCTGTGTCCTCTTTGTGACCGTCCGGTCACTGCCCAGCTAGCCCAACGTGTTTTTATTACCTTTGTTCCCTTTCTGTCATGATTTGATCTGTGTACCCCCATTCTCCCCAGGTCACTGCCTGGCCAGCCCTAATGTGTTTTTATTGCCTTTGTTCCCTTTCTGTCATGATCTGATCTGTGTACCCCCATTCTCCCCAGGTCACTGCCTGGCCAGCCCCAACGTGTTTTTATTACCTTTATTCCCTTTCTGTCATGATTTGATCTGTGTACCCCCATCCTCCCCAAACAGCTTGTCCCAAGTTGCTTCCCTCCTCCCCCATGTCAATCCTCTAATTTCCGCTGATTCATTCCCCAATCTCCTCCCTGGACCCCTGTCAATCACTTGGCCTCCCATACCCTCTTTCTAGAACCTTCCAGCAGGGGCATCGAGTGATCGGTCGGAGGTCGGGGCCCTCCCTCAAAATTTTCCCCAATTCATTCCCCTTCCTCCATGTCTATCTCCCTGGTTTCCACACCCCAAGTTCTCCCCACTGGTTGTTCTGTGAATCCCTCCCTTGTTTCCACCCCTCTGAAAACAACTGGAAGGAGACTCCCACCCACCCCCTTCCCATCTCCAAGCTGCTCCCACCCTCCAAGCACCTGTAGAGCCCAAAGTAGCGGAGTTTCTTCATGAGGGCGTAGTAGGTGTTGTGAGGGGGGTACCAGTTGTGCACCTCGTCCCTCTTGGCCAGGGGCTGCTCGCTGAACAGCTTCACCACCTTCATGGATTTGGAGTCCGTGGGCCTGACCACGTCGCCGAATATCTGGGCACTGAGGCGGGCCATGCGGAGGGCGTAGCTGGAAACGTTGGACATCTCCCCAGGAGCAGTGGGCACACACAGACAGATGGAGCTTCCTGCAAAAGCAAACAGCAACAGCTCTTCACCCAGCTCACCAGCTACCCCAGAATTAGGGCAAACAAAGGAATGTATCACACACTGAGCACTCATCTGACATCACACATTCCTTGCATAAAATCAGTCTAATACTTCAGCATGTAATCCTGCTGATAAAGAACATCTACATGAATTCATGCCACAGACATTTTTAATGAAAAATCCTTTCCTTAGGATTTTTTTCTCCTGAGAAGCTGAGAGGCCTCAGGAACAAAATGTAGACAATGGTTATCTGCTGCTGTGGAATGCAACAGGTGGATCTGTGATTGGTCTCATGTGGTTGTTTCTAATTAATGGCCAATCACAGTCCAGCTGTCTGGACTGTCTCGGTCAGTCACAAGCCTTTGTTATCATTCTTTTCTATTCTTAGCTAGCTGTCTGATGAAATCCTTTCTTCTATTCTTTTAGTAGAGTTTTAATATAATATATATAATGAAATAATAAATCAAGCCTTCTGAAACATGGAGTCAACATTCTCATCTCTTCCCTCATCCTAAGACCCCCGCGAACACCACCACATATTCAGGGACAATTCCCAGCCTACACACAGCAATACCAACTATAGAAGTGCACTGCACCACAATTTACCATGGCTAGCATGGTTTATTAGCAGAACTCAGCTTGCTCAAGACAACCCTTAAACTCCATCCACTGGAACAATTACAGTGTGAGCTCTGCCAAAAATTGCACCCGTGTGATACCACTGACTGCTGCACAAGCACAGGGTAAGGCACCACTTGAACATACAGAGAAAATGACCTGGGAAGTTTTTCCTCATGGAAGTTTCTCACCCTATTTAAAACATTGTTAGAATCCATGGAACAATGGGCTATAAACAAATCATGTTTCTCTATATGAATCACACAGATCTTTCCCATGTAAATTCCCTTCTCTTGATCATCTCCATCAGCTTTTTCTCCATTCTCTTTTCAGTCTCTCATGATACCTATTCTTTTCAAGAGGAAAACAGTAGTTTTCCCATGCCAGATTCTTTTTTCCAAGAAAATCAATCAGCAGCTTCCCATTCTCTTTTAGTCATCTCTCATCTAAAAATGTTCTGCAACAAAAGTGCCCCAAAGACAAAACCATAGTTAATTAGGCCACCAGACAACATCCACTCTGCTAAAGTAGCATGAGAAGGGTTTTCTCTCAGCTTTTCTGACCCTCCCCATTTTAAGTCTTCTTTACTCTTTCTTTGCAGAATGGTTGTAGTAGACAAGAATAGGAATCCCATAATCCTGTATCTGAAGTAGTATCTTGTCTGTACTTTGCCTTTTTGAATGACTGATAACATAAGTCTTCAGACAAATTCAAGAGCATGACACTGAGGTCAAAGTTTAAAAATTTTGTTTTAAAAAGTATTGCACAGCTGATTGCAGAATGAGCAGAACAAATTAAAGACCATGGATAAGAGCAATCATCAGGACAGTGCTAAGTCCACTTCAGTATGATTACACAGAGCCTGTTGTTTAATAACACAAATTTGGAGTATTCATAACCTCACATACATATATCTGCTCATTGGAGGATCTGCTTTGATTTACTCCTGTTAGCAGAGTGCTCTAAAGGAAGCAGGAAAAAAATCAAGCATGAAAATAATACAAGTAATTTTGAGACAAGAGAATAATGGTGAAAGTAACAAAAGGGAAGGCAAAGCATCAGAGACCTCGAGCCAAAGCAGTAGGCCTAGTGTGAGAATACAGAAACTCTTAAATGATTGCAGGGCAGCACTTCAACATGAGCATCTATTACAGGGGGAAATAATCACTAAATTTTGCTAAAACATCTCTTTCAGAACAGCCAGCTCTAATTCCTGCATTCAGAGACAAAGAAACAAAGTTTCCCCCCAAACTCTTCATCACAGGACTCCAAAAGTCTGTCTTTATCACCAGACTCAAACACACAACTTGCTTAATCTCTACCTACTGCAGCTTTAAAATGAAAATACGTTTAGCTCCTGAACAATGCAAACCTGTGCTGTGAGGAATCTGATTTCACTCCTGACTCGCTAAAGAATTGCAACAGCCCAAGCTGAGGCTGGAGACCTCCATTAATGCTTGCCCGACTAAGAACGCTTGGGAGAGAAGCAAAGCAAATGCTGCAGACTCCCAAAGCTATCCAAAGCCTGTTCTAGGGTGATTCTGTGAGACGTTACATCTGTGAGACGAAAGAATACTTTCGTTATGGTCACTTCCAGCAATGATATCTCCAGGATCGCCCACTCGGAGCCGGCACACGTAAAGCAAACCCAGCGCTCCGCGCTGCCGCTCCACTGCTCCCGGCTCCCTGCTCCCGCCCTGGGCTGGCTCATTCTTTATTCCCGATCCACCCGCTTGATTCGGAGCGCTCTCTTCTCACTGGGAACATGCCAGGAGAGCGCCCATTCCCCCAGGAGCACGGGGGGAAGACCAGGCCGCCACGGAGCTCAACCCGCGGCGGGCGCGGCTCCGCCTCAGGCCGGGCCGGCCTCGCTTCCCTGAGGCACGGGAGCGCCGGGACGCGGCCAAGGGCTGCGGCTCCCGGGGACACGGCCCCGCCCGGCAGCCCGGAGCCCGGCAGCCCGGAGCCCAGAGCCTGGCACCTCCGTTCGGCCCCGTTCAGCCCCGCTCACCCCGCGCTGGGCCGCGGCCGGAGGAGCGGCGGCGCTGCCGGAGCGGAGGTGGCGCACACGGGTGACGCGAGGGGCGGGACGGGCGGCCCAGGGAGGGACCTTCCTCCTCCTCCTCCTCCTCCTCTCTTCCTCTTCCTCTCCTCCCCTCCCTCTGCTGTTCGTCCTCCTTCTCCGCCCTCCTTGGAGCTCGTCAGGTGCTGTCCCCGCGGTCATGGAGCCGCGGAATCACAGAATAGCCTGAGCTGGAAGTGACCCTCAAGGGTCACACCACGAGAGGCCCACACCCTCTTGCGCCAAGAACAAAACCTTTTCGTTGTGACTCCTTTTCTTTCATTTGTTTCCCTCCCTATTGTAAGCAGCTTTGCAGTTATATGCATAAATCTAATAAGGAAATGAGAAAAGTGGTTATCCTCGTGAAAAATGCGTATTTTACGATTGGCTTTTCGCAAATATTAAAATGAATATTATATGTGTTGTGTTAGAAAGTAGTGCTGTATTAATTCTCTTAAGCAGTGTGTTAAATATAGTTTTGGGTTATAAAAAATGTTAAAATAGAAACTATGCTATGTAGGATAGTTTTTTTTAAAGAAAGGACTCGCAGCAAGATAGCAGCCACAGGACACCTAAATCTTTCAGAGAAAAAGAATTTATTGCCCTCTTACCAAAAGAAACGAACTTCTCCCCGCCTCGAAGGCGCTGTCAGGATTCAGAGGAAGAAGTTGACACTGACCAGACAGAATCCTGTGTTTGAATGGAATTTATGCATCATGTATAAGGTGTATGAATATGCAACAGGCTGTTGTTTTTAAGGGTTACTCCTCTGTTAACGTGGGTCCTTTTTCGGGCTCGTGCTGCCTAGAAAAATGTACCTGGACATCCGTAACTCTTTGTTTTTATTGTCTCATATTGTCCTAATTAAAATTGTCCAAATTATTATTACTCTAATTGTATTACTATTTTTATAACCGTTTTATTACTATTAAACTTTTAAAATTTTAAAAACAAGTGATTGGCATTTTTCACATCCTCATTAAAAGGATGACAAGTCTACATAGAGCCTTATTCTTTGGTTTTGCCAGGGAAGGGTGGTGTGAGATGTCCACACTGACATGTCCAGTCAGCAGCCTCACTCCATGAGAACATGTGCTCAGGTTAATAAAACCAAGCTGGCTTTACTCTTGGGAGAAGGCATGAGTTTACATGAAGAGCTGGAAGGCAGGTGTCTTCACTCTTGACCAGGCTGCAAACTGGGATAAATGTCAAAATTTAGTTTTACTGAAAAGCGATGAAAGGGAGAGTTCGGGAGCCACAAATGTTTGTCATTCACTGTGTTTCCAAACCACTTTGAGAGATTGTGTCTCTACTCCAAATTCAGGGCTCCTGTGCTCCTTGTCAGTCCTTACTCTCATTACTTCCATCCTGCTGCTTGTTTTCAAAGATAGTTATTCAGCTGCATAAATATATCTCCCTTGGCAAATTCACCCGCGCAATCTCAGTCTTTCAGCACCAGTGTCCTCTTGGTCTCTTGCTGCTGGTGAAGGTGGTGAGCTGGTCACTCACCTTTGTGCCCCAAACCTGGAGTGGCATGTGTGCCCAGGGGAGTCCCTGAGGTCTGGGGATGGGCACCTGACCCTGCCACGCTTCCCCTGGCACCTCTCTGGCCACTGCCAATCCCACTGGAGATGAGCTTTCCCAGTGCTTGATTTATGCTGATTTTTAATCAGTGCCAGGAGGTGCTAAATCAGACTCTCTGCAAACATCTGAGTAAATGACAATTATGTGATTGCATTTATATGCCAAACGTGTAATGCCATCGAAGGAGCAAATTGGGTTTGTCTGGCTTGCCCTGTTTTCTAGAAGAGCATATTCTGCCAAGCATTGAATAAATAGTTATTCTGTCATCCTTTCTTAATTAATTTTCTGTCACCTTTTCCATGCTTGTCACAGGCAGAGCAGCCTCATGGCCTGGGCAAGCCAGTCCTCTTTCTTGTCCTTTTTGAATATTGGCATGATCCTCTAATTTCCTTTATATTCCTGATCTAGTGGAAGGTGTCCCTGCCCATGGCAGGGAGGGGTTGGAACTAGATGATATTTAAGGTACCTTCTGACCCAAGCCTTTGTATGATTCTGTGATTATTAAGAATTAACATTCATGGAATTTCTTTAGCCAGTTATTCAAACACTGTCATATAAAAGTTCTGTAGATATTCTAATTTTAAAATGTTTGCTCTAGTAGATCTCACCAACCATTTTCATTACTGACTAATGGATGGAAAAGTACTTATTTTTTCTTTTTTTTTTTTTTTCCCTGCAAGATAAGAAAAGTGTCTTTTCCTTAATATTTCTAAGGAGGAAATAGAGTTTTTTAGCATTTCTGCCACTTCTGTGCTATTTTACCATCTCTAGACATACACATCAGCATTATTGCTCCCCTCAATTTACTGCTTGTAGTCACACCATTTATGCTTTTTCTGTAGTCTTCATTTTTTGTAATTACAGAACATTTTTTCCTATATTTTTGCCTTTCTACGTTGTTCTATACCATGCTTTTAACTTCTGAGTGTTTCCTTCACCCTGCTGCTGAAGGACAAAGTTGTCCTTCAGCCAAAATTGGCCATTTTGTTAATTAAGCAATCATGACTTTATGGAGTAAGATCATAAGTATTCTCATTTACATGTCTATCTCTATTTTTGAATTGCAATTTTCTCGTCATTTCTCCCATCTTGATGGAGAAGGTCTCTCTGAAGCATCTGTGTGTGTGTGAGAGAGAGAGAGAGGGTGGTGAGGGGAGAAGGAGAGACAATTTCCCTCACTGGGACTGTCCTTTTTATAACAACTGTCCTTGCTATAATCAAATTATGATTGCTGGCTCCTAAACAAACACCCCTTTTTGTTCCATGATTAAGTTGTTTAAACATTGAGTAAAAAATACTCCTTCCATGCAGACTGGATTAATGTCTGTCACAGAAAAGAAGTTTTTGCAAGGTGTAATGAGGCTTTTTCCTGACACAGCTTCAAACTGAGCACACTTCTGGTTCACTGGAGGGATCAGCAGCCTGATTCTCTGCAGCCAGCTCCACTCCATTCCACCCCTCCTCAACAGGGTTAGTTGGAACAAATTACTGTCTCTGCATCTCTAAAATAATGATGGTGGTTTTGTATGCACTCTTACCTTCTCAATCTTCAAATTTCTTTATTTATGTTAAAGGACTGGGGCAAACTATTTTAATATTGCATTTTGGTAAATCATCCTGCCTGATTCAGTAGTTACATCAGTTCAATCTCATTCCTCCTCATCAATGAAAATATTTTACTTACATGTTCCCCACACTCTGAAAACTGGCATATAGACCACTGGAAAACATCTTCCTCTTTCCCTCAAAATATTGTTGCTGCCTATACTTGCAGGCTCCAGCATGGCCTGTTTGGTGTGGTGGAAGCACAAACATGAAAAGGTCTGCATTAGTTAAATATTTCTGCCTTTTTGCTCAGTTGTTTCTCCTGTCAGCCATTCCTGTTATTATTATTAAATCAAAGTAAAAGTGTGCACTTACAAGGGCCTATTTATGTCACTGTAGCACTGTTGTTGCTGTGGTTATGAGGAGAATTGCTTGCAGAGCACCCAGCCAGGGTTAGCGTGCCAGTGAGGCAGCCTACAGACACTCAGGGTGGAAAATCAGGGTCACAGCAGTCAACAAAACAACTGCTCAACACATCTGCAAATTTGCAGAGACAGAGAATGATCTGGTTTGCAACCCATGGACCCAAAAAGTCTTGCTCACCTTATCTGGGACTCTGTGTCTCCCTGTATTCTGCCAGGGAGTGTAAACTCAACATCCCCACCCCGAGGTGTTCCCAGTCCCAATGAGATTTGGCATGCTGAGGGAATGGAAGGATGCAGCAGAGACTTGACTACAGGAATGGGTGGGTTTGTGATGAGCTCAATTCGATGGACATGCTGTTAGATCCTCCTGAGCTTTTTGTTGCAAGCAGAGCCAAGTGTTTGGACTTGTTAGCAATTATTAACAAGAAAATCGGTGGGAGATGGGAGAGTGAAGAAGCTGAAAACCCTAGAAAGGAGTTAAAGGAGAGTGACATGGGGTAGAAGACAACATGAGCATTCTCTGTACAGGGACTGTTGTAGAGGAAAGAAATGAAGGGAGAGGAGAGACATTCATGGAACACATGCAAAGCAGCCAAAAAAAAGAGGAAGAGACCTCATGATAAAGTACAATAAAGACCTTTTTACAAATGGTTGGCAGTAATTTTGTCTGGAGTTATATTTTTTGATCAATGACGATCTGTTTATCTAGTTAATTCATCTTGTGTATGTATTTTATTTATAACTGAATGACAGCTTTAAGGCAAAATTTTGACAAAATGCAACACTTGATCCATTGTTTGTTCTGAGAAGGCAAAAGTATACCCAGAAAGAAAAAAAGATCATGGTGACAGTTTGCTCATTGGTGCTTGTTTATTGACATTTAGAGGAAAGCAGAGTCTGAACTTGTAGCATTTGATCTTGGAAATGAGGCATTTGAGCAGTACTTGTATGACAAAGTGATCCACTTCACTCCAAAGTCTTATGCTTAGAACTACAGTGCTGTAACAGGATCTCTAACATTTTCTTGCTATAAATACTGACATAAGGGAACAAAATCATCTGAGTAAGTAGAAGGACCCTCTGAGCATTTGGTAGAACTGCATTGGCTACATTAGAAATTATTTGTTATTCATTATGTGTTCATGATGAATTGTCAAACTTCAACTGTATTTTGTTGCACAGTGATTTGTGTTGAGCCACAGAGACATCTGAATTTCAAATCCCTCCGGAGAGGATGTGTAGTGTTAAGAGACTGACAGACTTTGGGTGGGCATTTGAAGGATATTTTGGCTTTAAAGTAACTCATCAAATTAATGCTGGAGTGGAATCCACAAAGATGTCACTATTAAGTACTGCTGCTCCAGCTATCCAACGCTGGGAACACTTGGGAAGGAGATGCAGCAGAAGAGGAAAACAGAAATTATTTTTCAAAGCCGGTTGGCATTTTGAGTTTATTGCTTTCCCCAACAGCCAGGCTGTCAAGGCAGCCTTCCCTCCCCCTGGGGAAAGAGAGCCAGTGCCTTTGTCTCTTGTGCAGTGCCCTCGGAGTGATGCCTGGAATGATATTGGCAGTTCTGCAGGAGAACTGCAACACAGCCATCTGTAATGGGAGATGAGCTGTCCAGCATAGCAGGCACTGCACAAGGCTGAACAGGCAAAGGATGCTGTGCATCTCCACACACTTCTGTGTTTGTCATTCAGACTGACTAATTTGGAGTTCAACAATATGTCAGAATAAATGGTCAGGGATAGATTTCAATGAAGTACTTGAGACTGAAGAGAGGGGAAGTTTCTTAGTGGTTAGGTGAAGGGTTTGGAAATGGGAATTGTTGAATCTTGGGGTTTTTTTACAGCTTGATTGCTAACTCACTGAGTGACCTTGAGTGAGTTAATTAACCTATCTGCCATTTCATCCCTCTGTAAACTGGGGAAAATAATGTCTGCTTCAGAAATGGGTTGTGAAGATTAATTGGTTCTTAGAAAATGCTTCAGCTTCCCCTTGTGGAAAACATACTACAGAAGTGTTGTTGTTACTTTACTAACAACATGCACATAAAACTTTTAAAGGCAACAGTAACAAAGACACATCTTTTTTGGCTGGAACAGAGGATTGCAGAGGGGAGGGAAAAAAAAGGAAACATTAAAATGACAGAATCAGCAAAAGAGAAGAAATAACGGAGACATCTGGCTCACTGCTGATAAAAGCTCTTGTAGTTTCTCTTCCATCATTCCTTGCAACACTCATCTGAAAGGACATCCACCAAGGCTTTCAAATGGGGTCAAAAAGCTGTTCATCTCTAATTCTGTTTGACCAAGTGTGAAAACAGAGTGAATAAAAATGTTCCAGCAACAGAATTTTCAGGAATAAATCAATCTCCTAAACATAAAATCCAAGGAGATTAGTTGGGTCTGTTTGAGTTCACATTTCTGTTTCTTCAAGCTGAACTGTTTTCAAGATACTGTCTTGGATCTAGATTTCTTGGGTTTGTGAGCTGGTGGTTCCCCTGAGTTTCAGCAGACTTTGATTTTGTATATCTCTGTATATACTTTGTATAACTATGTATTTTGTATGTAGTTGACCTCTATGGTGCATTTCAATGCAGATTTCTCTCCATTTTTTCCTGGTTTAGGTCCCTCCTTGCCTAGGATTTCTTGACCAGTGCTGATCACAGGATTCCTCGTTAGGTCTTTGGAGCACTCTGGATAGCCCCACTCTGGCTGCCTTGATTTCTGAGTCATCAGATTTTTCCAAGATCTGGCTGGACTCCCAGGTACCCAGTAGTGCTCTTTGTAGACCTAAACATCATTGATCAACCTTTATCCCCCACAGAGTCTTTTGAAGGCAGAGTTATGGAAACAGATAATAGTTTTGGTTTTAGTTTGGAGTTCTTCACTGCAGTCCTGGTGGGTGACATGAGGCTGCTGTTAGTTTTGTAACCAGAGCTGCTCTCTGGTTTAGAATTTGCCTGTCTAGAGAATCATAATCAATCCTTCATGCACTTCTCAGCCTCAGTTGCTTCAACCTGTAAGAAGCATTCTACAGAGGCTTTTTTTGGTTCAGTTCTTTCTCTCTGACCTTGCTAGTACCCAGGCTAAGAAGTTGTGCTCCTACAAATGCTTTCTGGACATTTGTTCCCTTTTTCCTGAGAAAAATTCCTTCTTCAGATTTTATTTCTGTGAGTCCCAAATTTCAGGGTTGGTTTTTTTTTTTGTTGTTTTTTTTTGTTTTTTTTTTTTTTTTTTTTGTTGTTGTTTTTGTTTTTGTTTGGTTTGGTTTTTGTTTGTTTGGTTTGGTTTGGTTTGTTTGTTTTTCCTTTGGGAAATATTGTTTCTTAGTCCTGGAAACATTATTTCTCTGGAAACAAGTAAATTCTTGCAGGCCAGTTTCTTTATCATGGACAATCAGAGTATGGTCACTGAAGCTTGGTACTCCCCATGGTTTCTTGTTTGGTAGGTACTTAGTGGAGGCCATTGCAGCAAAGGGGAATAAATGCCTGCCTTTCATGGCCCAGCAGTTCTCACTGGAACAACTTCAGAGTACGAGGTGTAATTGTTATATCACAGTTCTGAAGCATGAGGTAGGGAAATGAACAGCACAAATAGATGAACTCTGAAGAACCGACTGCTTTATTTTGATGCAAATATACTCGGTGATAATAAATGAAGAGAGGTAAATGCAAAACTGTTGAAGATGGCAGCATGCTTGTGTCTAAATAGAGAGTTTATCATCCTAGATGTCAGCTGCTTTTACAGCAGCACACAATGTATTTTTATATACCTTTTTTTAAAAAAAAAAATATTTAAATGAATCTACTCTGCTGGGACTTCAAAGTCTAATGGAATAGATGAAGACTGAAGTCTTGCTTCTGAGTCTTGTTCCAAAATGAAGCAGTGCTTTTAGAGAATATAATTTTTCCAAGCAGGTGCTGGTTTTTGTTTTGCTTACTGGTTTTCTCTCCAGTTGCTTCTGTAATGTCTTCTTATGATCTATGAATTCTGATTTTTAATTAATCATTCTTGTTTTGTGACTAAAAGAAGCAATGAATTTAATTAATATCTGAGAGCAAATCACAGATGTGACACACTCACTATGAAACACCACATTGTCCATCTACAAAGGCTGTGGCACTGTCTTTTACTGCATTAGCTCACAAAACACTGCTGGTAGAAACCATGTCCAAAAATCTCTCTGGGAATGAACAATGTATTCTGAAATCTGTCAGAAGTTTAGGGAAGGTTGCACAGTGTGGCTTGCCAGGTCAAGCAAACTAACAGTACTGCAGATGCACCTTTACATTAGGCTGCCTATATGAACTACATATTGATGCAGTACAGAAAAACCAGAATTAATCAGGCTTTAATATATTGAAGATCAATGTGTTAGATGTAACTTTAAGAATAAAAGCACTTCTTACCAAATATGCTTATTTTTGGCAGACAGAGGTCTGAGCTTTTGCTCTCAGTCAGTACTCTTTGGCCCTAATATTCATCTCTGCCATCCTGGGTTCTTCTTGCTGTTTCTATGAGAGTCACAAGATCTATGAATTTTAATGAAGTGATATCTCCTGTTTTCAGCTGAGCCCAATGGTGGTGATGTTGAGAGCCATCTTGCTTTCATAGCTGGCTTTAGGCAGCAAGTGACCTTGCTGTACAAGTCCTGCATTCAGAGCAATGTCACCTTCCTCACTGCAGCAGGAAATGGGATTTTCCTGCAGCAGGATTTTGGGTGGGAGCCTGAGCTTGACGTAAACAGGGGAAAACAGAGATGGGAACCAGAGATGGATTCTTGAAGGATGCAGAAGTCCTCATAACAAGGCTTTTGGGGAAACAGGTCTGTGGGTGTAGAAGCCTGTCCAGCTCAGAGGAGAAGGAGCTGTAGAATACGAGGATGTTGACTGGCAAGACAGTAAGCAGGACGCAGAGTGGCTGATGTGATCTCAGAGAGCAGCAGATTGGAGCTGAATCTCTGCTTGTGAAACCTGAGGGGGGGGGGCTAAGACCTGTTTTCTGTTGTAGGGAGATGAATTTGAAAGAGCCTTGAAAGCTAAATATTACCCTTGTCCTTTGTCTGAGTTGTCTCCCACCAGAACTTTCTCTTTCATTAGAGGCTTAAACCTGCACAGCTTAGGCCTTTTCTTTTTCTTTAAACCTTTCTTGTTTCTCCTCTGTTATTGGAAGCACTTGAGTGTTTACCCAGGACTCAAGAGACCTGAATGGCTTTCCTGAGTATTTGACTTTAGAACTCAACATGTTAAACATGGCATGATCTACATTTAGTGTGGGAACCCAGGACATCCCTCTGGCTGCCCTGGAGGGCTCGAGCCCCTGGCAAGGAGATCAGAGACCTTGACATGAAGCCAAACACACCTGTGCCTTTGATTTTAACCCATGGAGAAAATTACTGACTTTATGTGAAGATTTACAAGCCATGAGAGTTTAAGTAGAATGATAGTTAGTTTGTCACAAGATAGAAAAGTAGAATTTTGGGATTTTTAGAATGGGGATTCAGAAGCCAAGATGGAGGGATTTAGGTGTGCCTTGTCCTTCTTCTTAGCCTCCATCTTCTGTGTGATAGTAGCACTTTTGGATTGGTTTAGAGTAGAAAGAGACTGTCTAACATAGGTGATAGGTATTGGAAAATTATTATAAATAAAGTGCATGTAGTTTTTAGTATAAAAAGATAACACCACCTCTGGGGCGGTCAGAGTGCCTCAGACTGACTTGCTAGACAGACCTCAGCAGGTCAGAAAAAGACTGTTATAGATAACAGAGAATAAACAACCTTGAAAACCAGAGCCAAGGAATCCTGACTCCTTCTTTGATCTTGGGGCTGGGAAAAAGAGACTTTCCAACACCTCAGGATCATCTTGACCACAGAGACTCTGAGAATTTAGGCCCTACTACCTGGCTTGTGGAGGGAGAGAATGTAAAAAAATAAAGATAGTGCAGAAGGTAATCTTACCACTGAGGAGTTACAGCTGTACTAATTACCAAAGATTAGGAACAGGCCTGCCCTTAATAAGCTACAGCTGTATCTAATAAGGGTGAGTGCTATAAAAGAGTGGGTTAGGTAGGTAAGGAGAGAGTTGGAGTTTGTTGGTTGTGCTGTGAGGAAGAAGTTGGTGTCAGTGCTGTGAGGAGCTGCCCATGAGAAATCACTGAGAAGGTATGGAACTTTTGCAATAAGATGACAACACTGGCTGGAAACACTAAAGCTGCTGGCAATGCCTTCAGAGGTGAAGCAGTATCTCCCAAGTAAGTCCTTCTGCAGCTTAGCATAGTGCCCACACATGCTCAGGCTGTGTGGAGACAGTGTGGGGGTTTAGGGATAATGTTTTCAGCAGGCTGAGTTTGTTTACCTGGCCTTGTTTTCAGTGCCTTATAGCATGATGTCCCCACTGGGCAGTCCAGGGAAAAGTTTTGTTTAAAATAGTTCATCCTTGTTTTGCCTGAGCTTAAAAGCATTCCTGGAGATGCTCTCAATGAGGAGCAGTGATTATCATATGTAGTCATGTCCACAGTGCAGCCTTAGGTTGTTAACAGTGATGTGGCTTTGACAGTTGACAGCTAAATAATGAAGAGTAAGTTTTAACAGGAGAAAGCAATTTTAGTGGAAAGCGAACAGCCTTTTGTTTTGGCTTTGGAAAAACAACATTATACTGTGGTTCTTTCTGTCTTTGTACTGTCTCTTATTGGTCTCTGTGTGAGGCCATTTAATATTGGCCATTCCCTGTGCTTTATTGAAAAATATGATATAGGACTTCTCACCTACCTGTCCTCTTGCCTTCTGCCCAGCAATTCATTTTGCTTCCTCCAAAACCAAATCTGTTCTTTTGCTGGTGCACTCCATTCAGCTCCTGACCCCTGATCAATTCTGCCTCAGTTCCTGTGTTCCCCTGTTCATCACAACCTCAGGTCAGTAAATGAAGACTCTAAGAAAACACCAGAATAAATATTGCCTGTGGGCTGCCATTCACTTGTGACTTGTGGTCATGAGGTAAAATACATGGTCACATCCTGCTTTCTGCCCAGATTCTGTTTTCATTTGCCGTAGATGTCAGATGAACCAGGACTCTGCGGTCCTGAGATGGTGGCTGTTTGGTGGACAGTTTGGAGGCTGAGTAGTGAGCCTAGCAGATGAGGACAGGCAGGAAAAATCATGGTTACAGGCATTTGAATTGAAATTGAAAATTGGATTTTGTTTCACCCTTCTGAAATGTGCTGTTATGATGCTTGATGACTCAAAAAATTGATATTCTCCCCAGCTTCTGTCCATGTGGTCCCCATTTTCTGTGTGTCCAGTTTCAGTCACCCATGACTGATTTGTGGAAATACTGCCCACTGTGCCTAGAGCAAAAGGGGCTGTGAGCTGTTCTCTAAGGAAGGAAGGTGCTAAGTACTCTGGAAATTTATGTTCTAGAGTTCCTTTAATAGAGTACCCAAAATACACTGACATGTTTGGAAATACTGCCTTTTATCTCTGTCCCTCAGCAGGGAGCTGTGAAGATAAGTTCCTTGATGTTTGTAAAAAACCCCCCAGCCCTCCAACACTACAATTAGAGCACCACTATAGAAAAGCTCATGAGGAAATTAATCATTCTGTATGCAATGCAAGATCTGGATGCTCTGCAATAAATAGTACATGCACCACACATTGGATGATAAGGATAGGAGAAAATTTGAGTAGTGTTCATTAAGTGAGAAACATTCATCCTTTGCACTGTAAAAAATGGGAGACCCATGGAAACAAAAATTGTATTATTAAAAGATTCTATCATAGTGTATTTGTATGCTGGGCAAATTAATGCTCCATGGGTGATTGGGTGATTTTAAATCTGGTATTCACTAACTTGCTTAACTTTGCTATCCAAATGCTTTTTTTTTTTTTTTTAATTTTTGGGAAAGAAAAACTAATCTCTTTGGGGAGTTGCCAGTGAGGAGGGCAGAGGACATCCAGCTAGGTGCTGTTGTGTGCAGCTAGATATCAGTGTGTGCACAGCTACACGAGTGTGTAGACAGCTGTGTGCCTATTCTGTGTCTCTGTGTGTGTGGCTAGCCTCTGTTTATGCAGCTGGGTGATGCTTCCCTTTGAAAGACTTTTTCTATGAAAAAATTAAATAGAAGGGACATTGACAACTGGTTCATGTCTGGGGTTTGGATTACAAACTTTATATTGTGTTTTGTGGTTCAGATCTTCCTTTATAGAGCCTCTGTTTGATTCTGAGTCACCTAAGCACCGCAAATCTGTTTAAATGCTGGGTCAAGTGTTTGTGGGAGTTCTCATCAGATGTTTTTATGGTGGCATCTTTTATGGCTGTGTGATTAGAAGGGTTGACGTGCTGAGGATTCACAGAGATCAGTCTTCAAGGTGCACTGGAATGATAAAAAATATTAGTAGACATAATTTGTTATATCTATGTTTGGTTTGATTGCTGTCTTGTGTTTGAAATCCTGTAATTAGGGCAGCAGACTGCCTCCAGAGCCAGTTCTGCTTCAGGTAATACTACACTAGGACGAGTTCCTTTGACTTCAGTAGGTGATTCTTTACAAGGAATGAAGGCTGGAGCCCATGTAAATTCAACATCACCTCTGGGGAGCTGAAGATCACAGAGAGAGCAGGGAAATACTGAGGGTCATCTCTCCCTGTTGAATAACTGAATTAGAAGTACAGATCCTCGGGAATGGGCAGCACCTTGACTTGCTCGATCCCCTCCCCCACTAGATGGCACTGAATTCTTTTTCTTTAAACGGGAAAAAAAAAAACAAAACACGAAGGAAGAAAAATATGGTGGAGGTCATTTTGCTGTAGCAAAGACCCCAAAAGACCCCCCAAAAATCGGTTGTGCATTTACTCTGTCCATTGACTCTGCCCTTCCCCCTCCTTGCCCCCACCTCTGTGTACCTTTGTACAGGCGCTCGCTTTGCTTTTGTGTCTGGAGCTCTCCGGAGAGGCGCTGGGCGCCGGGAGGATGCTCAGGGAGGATGCTGGGCGGCCCTGGCTGCAGGGCTCCGTCCGCAGGGAGCTCCAGCACAAGGCTCGGCACAGGGCATCGCCCTGCTCGGACTCACCGGGCTGCGCTCCGCTGTCCCGTGCCTTCAGACATGTTTCCCTGTGCTCGCTGGCTTTCTCCCTGCTTCACTGAAATCGTAACCCGCGGAAAGGAAAGCCTCAGCTCTCATTCCGGCGCTGAAACTGCATTTTCAGCCCCTGGTTCATTTAAGAGCCATGAATTAGCTCCCTGTGCTGAGATGTCCTTAATTCCCTGTTGGGAATGGTTTCTATGTGGTATGCCCAAGTGTGTGTGGAGGGGTTGTGGGGTTTTTCTTATTTATTTTTAAGTGTCTTTCTCCCACCTTACATTCATCGACAAGGATTGGTTTTTTCCCCCCTGTGGTGAGGCGGGGGTGGGAGGAAGAAAATTTAATAATGATCTGTTTGTGCTGAGAAGGGGCTGTCTGTAACAATCCTGGTTAGAGACATAAGGAAGGCTCCTAATGCCTGCAGCAAGCAATATTCTCCCCTCCTGAAAAAAGGGACTAGTGATGATGATGATGAAAGGGAAAAATGTTTAATTCTAAGAGTTAGAGGAGCGAAATCCAACAATTTCTTTTACAGTTATATGTTTAAGGTGACTTGTAGAAAGATACAGACTGCATCTGATAAAGCTACAAATGCAAGCAAAAAAAAAAAAGCATAGAAACTGCCAGTAAAATGTCTTTTCAGAGAAAAAGATAAAACCTGGAACTGAATGCAATTTTTGGCTTTCAAACGCAGGCTTAAAAATGAGAAGAGGGAACGAGTCTGGCTTCTTCAGGTACAAAAGTCCTCCTGCCCCAAACTGTCTTGCTGTCTTGGAAAACCTGGCACCTGGACCACCTTGGGTCCAACCAAATCTTGGCTCTTTGAACTTTAATCCTTGTTTAACAAGAAGGAAATGTAGGTGTGATTCCATTATATGATTTTCCCATTGTCTCACATATCTTTGACCAGCATCATGAGAAAAAACAGTTCTAGTAGCTGGGTCCTCCATTCTGCTCTAAGTCCCAGTCTTCCAGTTCTGTTTAAACTGTATGTTTAGACAAAAAACAGTTTTGTTTTCCAGTTCAATATAAATAGAGAATAAACATAGCAGGCAGGGTCTTCTGCTTGAACAGAAAATCTAACAATCAGCCAAAAAATATGGTTGGTAAAATTAGGCCTGTTCCCTGTTCTCATCCTTCAGCTTGGGACTTGATGCTAAAAATTGACAAAGAAATTCAGGTGAATTTTCATCTCTGTGTGGGTGTGATACAAGAAACCTCGATATTCGTCATCCTCTTATAGGAGCCAACAGCTTTTTGGCCACAAAACTCTAAATTTAATCTTTGAACAGACAACAATTATGGCTGCTCCAGGCCCCCTGTAACATCTAATTCTTTTTATCTACTGTCATGTAGTTACTTGAAAAATCCAGTTATAGAGGTGGATCCATCTGTGCTGAACTATTTTTAAAAAACACTGAGATCCTTAAATATTGGCTGTTATTAACAACAAAGGGAAGTTACTGCTAAAAAAATTAAACTAGTCCCCTTTTCCAGTAAAACTCTTAAGTTTACCTAGACCTTTCCAGATACAGTGAATATTCATAACACAACACTGAAATTTTGCAATACATCTGGTTCAGTAGATGCAGGTGATTATAACCTTTATGGTTGGAATGACTGACTTTTCTTTGCCAGTTTCATAACCCTGCAAGGTGGTTAGAGAATACAGTACATTTCACACAAAAATGGTTTAATGACACAGATATTCTTCCATAGCTGCAAGTCCCAGTTGATATGGACCCTGGTTTTGCCAGGTAAAATGGGAGATACTTTGATTTTTTTCTATAGTACAATTTGGTTTGGTGCCAAAAGTTATGATCCAGCCATATGGGTTAATTTTTTCCTGGTGCAAATGTGTTCCTCAAGACAATCCAGGTATGTATTTCTGATACACAAAGAGCTACCACATCTGCTCTCCCCAATGGAGCAAGTATAATTTGTGTGGCTGGGGTTAAAAGTTAGCAAAATCCCAGGGCTCCCCTCTTGGGGCCAAGAGCTGTCACCAGCCCTGGAAAGGCTGTGTTTATTTTCAATTCAGATGATACAGCTTGGGATTCAGGGGCCAAAAGCTGGTAGGATCCAGCATGGATGTAGATTTTTGCAGCATACACCTGTAGGGAGGCATTGGGCTGTGGACTTTTTGGTGCAGTAGGAGCAGCTGCATTGTTTGCCTTTCATGCTGTGGAGTCAGTGGGAGCCAAATATTGGTTGGAGCTCACTTAGTTCCACTGTGAACTGCAGGATGCTGTGGTGCTCACAGGTCAGGATGTGCCAGCACCCAGCCCTTTTTGGTGCAAGGGAAATGACCATGTGTATTTCTTTTTTTAAACAGTGAATTTCAGAGTCTGGAGGCCTCAGCTTTCTGGATCACACAGAAGGTCTAGAATCCAGGATTTCTTTCAAGCTCATTCTCTCTACTATGTAGCAGGTTGGGAATTTTTTTTTTTTTGGTGCAGTGAGAAACAGCTCTGCTTGTTTTTGATTTGGTTGACATAATGTAAGGGCTTGTGTTTAAGAATGATCAGGATCCAGTTAAATCCAGGTTTTACATTTTCCCCTCTTAAGAGAGTAAGGCTTCGACATTTCCTGCCTGGGAAGTGGTGCAGTTTATCTTTAAGGAGGATAGAGAAATAAGAAATGAGTCTCACGTTGCATGGGTGACATCACTGGCTTTTGGCTCAGCGCTCTGTATGCTCGGTCTGTAGGCTTCGGCCAAGGCTGCAGGGCTCGGTGTTTGAACAAGAAAAGATTCCCAGGTGTACAGAAGATTGGATTTGCTATTATTTGGGTTAAAAACGGTGAAATGAGATTTCTAAAGCTTGGGGACTCCAGCTCGCCTTCTGTTGCACTTGATCTCTACAAGATGGGTGAGTTATTCCCATTAAAGAGAAAGGGAGTGAAAATTTAAGGAGAAAAAAAAATGTCTGAATATATAACTACTGATGCCGGGGATACGATTCGTACGAAGCTGCTGAGCTAAAAAATCTCAGCTCCGACGAGGAGATCGGGCCATATGGCAGAGAAATGGTGCAGCCCTGAAGCTGTTGACAACAGTTAGGGGCTGCTTTCCTCTCCCCGTGTAAGGTGTGTAGCTCCCCCCCACCTCCGCCCCGGTTTGTTTTGGTTCGGTTTCCCCCGACCTCCCTCCCTCCCTGCCTCCCCTCCCCGTTCCTCAGCATCCTCTCCGCCAGCCGTAGCCCTGCCTGCCTTCATCTTGCAGATGGCTAACGTGCCGCCGTGTTAGGAAAACTGTGCACAACACATCCCAGCGCCGGGGACGGAGGAAGCTTTGCAGCTGCCGGCGGAAGGGGGGGCAGCAGCGTGTGTGTGTGTGTGGAAGGAGGAAGGATGCCGGGGCCCAGGGCGGCCCCCCGCGCTGCCTAGCGGGCCGGCGGCGGCTCCTGCCGGGCTGCGGCTGCTCCGCCGCCTCTGCCCGGCCCGGAGCCGGGGTTGCCCGAGCGCTGCCCGCGGAAGGAAGGCAGAGCCGCGTTCGGCTGCCTGGATGACAGCGCCCACGACAAAAGCGGGAGAGTGAATGGCAAGGCTGGCAGAGAGAAGCCGAGGTGTCTCCGAAGCCAAGATGCCAGCGGCTGTCAGCGAAGTCTGCTGAGGGAGAGACCCGAGCGCGCCCGCGTTCCCGGAGGCAGCCGGGGAGGGGATGCTTTAACCACGATTTCAAACAGCAACAGCGGCGGCGGCAGCAGCAACAACAGATTGCTCCCCCCCCTCTCGCTCCCTCCCTTTCGACCCCGCTTTAAACCCAAGCAAGAGACCGACCGTCCAGACGATGATGCTCTTGCTGAGCCACTGACAAAGAAAAAGCAAGTCACCCCTTCCTGACACCGGGACAACTGGCTCCTTGCGAGTGGGAGATGTCAGGCTGTTGAACTTTTCTGTCCTGTGATGATGCTGTAGTGAGCCTGCTGATCTGAAAGCCATCTCTTCTGGATTTCTGAGGGGGCCAGATTGAAAGAGATTAATGGACTGATCAGCCATCAGGGGGATTCATCCCTTCAGCCCCTGCCACTGGGGTGCTTGCGGTGAGAGGGTCGCTGCTGAAAGGCTGTTTCTCCTCACCAGGTCTCCTCTGCAGAGGAGAAGAGGCAGATGAGACTCCAAGACTGCCTCCAGGGCAGAACTTTGTAGTGCTCTCAGCATCCCTCTGCAGCGTGGATGTGAGCCACGAGAGTTGGGGATGTTTGAGGCAGTCTGTGCCAAGTGACACCCAGCAGCTGCTCCGCTGGTTTTTGCGTGCTCTCACCCCCAGTGGCTTTGCCTGTTGTGAAGATGTCCATGGTGTTTCTGTGAAGCTGAGGCATGGCTGCTGGAAGGTTACTGCTCTATGCTGGCCTCTCTTTAGCTCTGTGTGCCCTTGGCATGCTGGCTGTGGCAATCTGCTCTGACCATTGGTACGAAACTGATGCCAGGAAGCACAGAGAGAGGTGCAAGAGCATCACCACTAAGAGAAATGATCCTGGCTTCATTTATAACTCCAACAACAACCTGCCTCTCAGGGCCAGCAGGTCTAGGTTGGACCGCTGGGAAGGGAAACTCCTCTTGGCAAGGAACAGGAGGCAGATCTTTGCTATGAGCGCAGTCGACGAGTGCAACAGACAGTACAACTCCACCAACATGGGGCTCTGGAGGAAATGCCACCGACAAGGATTCGACCAGGAGCTGGAGGAGCTGATTGCCAAAGGTAAGGGCTGTGTTTTTTTACCAGATGAATGTGCCAAGCTCTCCTGAGATGAGCAGGGGCTGAGCAGAGCCATTTGGGCTCACAGATGGGAGCTGGCATCTCTAGTCAAGTGCCTCTCCTTGCAAGGGGTGAACTGGCCTGGCTGGGCACTGCTTCCAGAAGCACTGCCAGCGCAATTTCCCACAGGATCTCTACTCCTGGGGTTTGGGAGCAAGCAGGCAATGAGGGTGAGAACACACACAGCCCAGAATATCTTTTTTGTGCTCTCTCTCTAATCTGGATCTAGTCTTCCCATCACCATGGTATCAGATTATTTCCACACACAAATAAGAAGTATTCATAAAGGAGACACTGGATTTTTTTTTTTTCAGTTTGTTTGACCCTGGTGGCTTGGGCAAAGTACATATTTTATTGGAGACTACATATGTCTGTGTTTCATTGCTGCCTTTCTGAATATCACATCCATCCTGAAATACACCATTTGCAGTGCTCACATGTAGGCTTTTTCTATCCTCAAATGGAGAGTAAACAAAGAGAAATGCTAAAGAGCAGGAGGAGACCCAACTTGCTGTTTACACTGAGCTATGCTTTGGAATATTTTCAATATCTACAAAACATTACATGAATTTATTAGGAAGGAATCATTTTCTCTAGGGGTGGAGATGCATCTGTTTGCCTGTAGCATTTTTGTGCTGTTTTTTTTCTAGTCTTTTGGTCCTTTGTCTCAATTGTTCCCTCAGGGTAGTGGTTCAAGGTGATGGTCATTTTGCCCCAAATGTTTCTTTGATGTGAAGTATAGGAAGGGGCCACATGCATAAACCCCTACTTAAACAGAAGATGCATGTTTTTGCAGGATGATGAGGGTTTCAGTAAAGGATGACGGCATCTTTGCTACCCACAGCATGGTTACTCTGTACTACAAAATAACCTTTCCCTCCCATGGTTCTTCTGTTGCAATCAGAAGATTCCCCATTAGTTTATTTCCATTTTAATGAAATCATTGCTTCTCACACAGTGCCATCTTCCAAAATACTTGTCTTCCAACAGTGTTCTCTATCCCAAACTCTCTTGATAGCCTTTGTTAATTCCCTCCTCAGACATTACGAGTGGAATTATGCTTAAAGCTACTTATTCAGGAGGGGTGTTCTCACGTGTTTGCCCATGTACATGTTTTGTTCCACATGTTTTATGAGTGAGCACTGGATGTGAGTAGCATGGTAGGAACTTGTACCAAACCAGTCCAAGCAGGTGGTGTACCTGGATCACTGCTTGGGATCCTGCCTGTGTTTCTAGGGACCCTTCTTGTCCAGATGCTATTTAACAACTCCTAGGAAATAGATTGGTGTCTTCAGCCCCATTTGTAATGGGCAGGTGGACATGTCAGAAGCCTGTCAGACACCCTGCTGCTGGTTTCAGTGCCAAGGGAGTGATTCCTATTCTCCATCTGGGTGAGGATGGGGTGTGCTGGGCTGGCCATGGTGAGCTGGATTGCTCTGCCACGTGTGCTTGCTGTGCTCGGGGCATAAACAAATTCAACCTTGACAGCGGGCGAACATGTCAACAGAGCTCACCTTTGCAAATGGAGTTGTGGTTATTAGAGAGGATTTTCAGCCTGAAATAAGTGAGGTTCTTTCCTCTTTCTCTACCTGCCTTGTCCTGGGAGCAGGAATGTCCATTTCTCCTGCCAGAAACAGCTGAAATTTCTGTGGCACGGGGTTCTGTGTAATGGCAGCTCTGCTAAGTGTTACCCAAGTGTTACCCACAGGGAGAATGTGACAAAGCAAGATGAGGTGGTTACATGCAGGAGAAGGTGGTCTTTGAAAGATCTTGCTGTAGTCTGCTGGTGTTCATGTATGTGGAAATGAGTGTGTGGAGTAAACTAACTCTAAACACTCAGCACCCAGCTGGCAGCCAGGGGTTCCCTGGGCCCAGGTGCACTCAGTGTCCCTGCACACACCCCTGTGTAGGTGTGGCTGCAGATGGCCAGGGAGCCACTTGGCCAAGTCTCTGCCCCAGGTCAGATGTGCAACTTATGCACATAAAGGAGCTGTGTGCAAATATCTGGGTGTGTCACTCCTTGCCTGCTCTAAATGTTTTCTGATACACTTCTAACAAACTTCATTGTAGGATGGGAGAAGTGTTCAAGGAGGGAGACTCCTAACATTAAACAACAGCATTTTAGGTCATTTGATGGCCTTTCTGGGGTGAGGATCTGTCTATGCTGTAGCTCTCAGCCATGAGGAAGAGTCACCCATAAATGCTATAGAGGTATAGCATATACATATATATACGTATATATATGCATGCTTTGGCACCTCTAGACTGAAACACAGAAGAAGCAAGTGTAATGGCAATTCAACGAAATCAAGTGTTTGGCTTGCTCAGAAATAAAAATGGAGATGTTTCCTTTTTGACCCTCACTTATATGATGAAAGTGAAGTAAGTGTTACTGCTGTCCAATGTTGAGAAGAGCTGTGAGCTCAAAACAAGGCAGGTATTCCAGGTACATACCAAGAGGATCTATCATGAAAGTAAAAACTAAAAGTAGTTTTCACTTCCATGACAGATACTTTTTTGGGAGTTAGGAGTTGCAGGGATGGGTGTGTGGACAGAGTTTGTCATGTGCAGGTGTGAGGGGCTGCAGATATTCCCTGTGTGTAGTGTTCAAATTACCTGACTGGGGCACATATCCTTGCACAGATGAAATCACTCTCTATGAGATCCAGGGCAAATACCTTATAAAAGAGGATGGATATGCAGCTTTAACTCTTATTCCTCTGTTAATTTAATGTAATACACCTCTTGCAGAAGTGGATAAACTAATGCAGGTTCTGGCCCCAAATATGGTGTGTAATGTTATATATAATTGAATATAAATTTTATTAAGTGTTTTGGTTTTCTGTTTGTTTGCTGTTAAAGCTGGACAGGATCTGTGATCCATTTAGTTTAAAACAGATCCTACATTTTTCCCTAGGCAAAACTTCCAGTATTGAGAATGGTCTATTGAGATTTGTCTATCAAAGTATAACAAAAAGTGGTCATTAAGAGCCTAACTAGCTTTGCAAATACCCTGCAGTTATTCTGCTTATGAACTCTGCTGAAATTAATACAAGCTATAGGCAATGGCTTGTGGCAGGATCAGGAACTGTGGTACTTGGGAATATTCTGATACCACTGATTTGAAAAACCAATTCTGTTCCTGAATAGATTGGGCCACTTCTGTAATTCTATTCTGTATTTATTAATTTTTACTTTCTGGGAAATAAATCAAGACCTTTATGTTGGATTTTGCTAGAAAAACTGGAGATTTGTTGCTTCAAGTTTCATATATATATAGGTATAATTATAGCAATACATATACAAAATAGTTGGTCCTATTTTTATTTCTCCTATACTTTTTTTGTATTTTTATAGAACCCATGTGCATGTCTTAAACTAATACAATTAGGTAAATAGGCAGTGAATTAAAAGAGGTTGTCACAAGTAAGAATACTCAAGGAGAGGCAGACTAGCATGTGACCAAAGGAGCATTCAAAAGTTCCAACAAAATTAGGCAGTTCATTTCTTCTCTTTGACATGATGAAAAAAAAAATCAAATCAGAAACAACAGAAATTACAAGCAGTAAAGAAGTTATTGGAGTTGAACATGCAAACTGAGGTCTCAGTCTTGCTAACTTTTCCTCTGCTGAATAATCTATATTTCTGGGAATGGACTGCTTGGACTGAGGGAAAGCACTCTAAAACAGAGGGACCAGTGAAAAAGAGCTAACAGAGCTATTCCTCTGACTCTGCTTTCGCATCTGATTGAGCCTTTAGCATCTCAGGACCAGAGTTTCACTCCTCATCCTTAAAGCCTTGCAGAGTCAGGAAATGCTGGCTCTGGGGTTGCTCAGCTCAATATTCTAAAACCCTTCCAATTGTCAGGTGTTTGTCCAATCTCCTTCACAAACTGAATAGCCTTTGCTGCTGGAGGCCCCTTTGAGCACGGAGCTCAACCTCTCCTATCAGATCCACTGTTTGCCCCTTTACCCCATGGAGTTTCTAGCAAAAGCAGCAACCCCTCACCCAAGCAACAACTCTGAGTGAGCCACCCAACTCCAGGACTAAGCAAGCAGAGAGCTGGAATGCCGGTAAATGTCTGGGAGAAGGCAGAGTTTATGTCCTGCTTTGGCAACCAGCAGCTCACAACTCCTTGTGCACAACTTGTAGTGAGCCAGAAAAAAATGGGGAGCCACAGAGTCTGCCTGCATCCTATGGCAAGGCTGCTCAGATGCTTTCCTGCAGTAGTTGAGAGGAAAATAAGAAAGAAAAAAAAGGGAATTACATCATTTAATTATAAAAGTACAATAAAGTAGCTGAAGAAGTTGCACAATAACCAGAGTCTGTTCCATTTAGACAATTACTGCTCAGAGGACCTTTCATCTCGCCTTTGGAAGGCTGCCAGTTAAACCTGAATGGATGGGGCTCTGCTGCCTGACATTGGAATCCAATTTTTACTTAAAAACCCCCAGAATTTACAATGACCTTATTATTTCAACCCTCCTTTTACCTTCTTTTTTTTCTTTGGAAATCATAGTAAATCCTATTTTTAAAACATTTTACTGTGAGTATACTTAGCCCATGCCACCAGTGAAAAAAACCTCCAAACCCTAAGTAATTCCTGTGCAGCCTACCTCCACCTGAAATAATACTCAAGATTTCTGGGATGAAAGCATTCTCTGGTTTCTTTGTCAGATGCAGGGCATAACTGGGGAAGAAAGGCTTAACAGGACTACTCCAGCCGTCACTAGGGATTATTTATACACAAATGGAAAGAGGCTACTGAGAGAGGCTACTTGCAGCTATATCTAGCTGCAAAGAGCAAAAAGATTTATTTTTGTAAAAATTCTTGTAATACCTTACAATGCTCTAGATTTGACTTTTAAAGTGCAATGGTTTTGACAGGAAAATTAGGATAGCCATTTTTTAAATGTATCTTTTATACATTAAAGACTCAAAGGCTTTGTTTAAAATACGTGCTTGAAATCCCAACTGTTTTCCAAATGGACTCATTAAAAAAGGGACTTTATTGAAGTCTGGATTATGATCCTAGAGAAGTCAATAGTAAATGTTCTATTGAATATGGTGATGCAGCAAGTTCAGGCCTTTAGTGTTTCCTTTGAGGTTAAAATTGTCCCTGGGTAGAAAGGCCAGTGCAAGGTCTGTGCTCCCTCCTGTCACAGCTGGAGATCTGCTGGAGGCATCCACTGAAATTCAGGCAATAGACAGCACTGGAGCTGAATCTTAGGCTATCCAGGTACTCAGTTTTGCTGGTTTTGATGCTGAAATTATTCTTAGTCAGTTGATTTAAGACTGGAAGTCTAACAACTGAGATACAGCAAAGCCACCCTCTTGTTCAGGGATTTTCCAAAATCCTTTAGCGGATGAAATCACCAGTTCATGTGTGTGAGTTCCAGCAGGATTTGGCCCATCATATCTGGAATAAGCAATTTAATATTTTAATTGCATCAAATTTAAATAGCAATTCATTAGAAAGTTTATTTGCCACAAGTAAGAAGAACCTGACACATTCCTCTGACACATCTGGGATAATTATAATCGATAGTTCGATAATATATATCTGCTAAAAATACTAAGAACATATATGTAATTTAACAGAACAGCACCTGGTTTCGATCATGACTTTTTAAAGGGCAAATTTCAATCAAGCTGTTGGCTTTCAAACAAATTTGCCAGTGAAGACAAATGGAAATTTTGCCTGAGTAAAAATGACAGGATCATGCCCTTCTCAAGAGAAACTGATGTTTGCAGAGCTGCCTGCAGGACCGCATGCTTAATTCCTGTTCATTTAATTGAACACCCAAATCCTTTTGAGAAATCTCAGCGTTTTTATCCTTTCTGCCTACTGCTAAAAAATTTGCAAAAGCTGTGGAGGAAAGATTTAATATGAGTGTAGTTGTGTTCTATTCACTGTAAAAATAAAAATTTGAAAGATAATTTTACTTTAGTAGAGATGAAATGGTCTGAACTATTTTGTCATCTCCTGCAGTAAAAATCCATATTAATATTGCTTTTTCTCATTGAAAAAGTATTTCTGTGCATTTAGAAAAGGTTCAAGAGGTGAATGAGTTCATTAACTATTGCAGAACCTTTATAGATAAGAAGCCTTTCTGTTTGTAGGTTTAGCAGAAATAATGACAGTAACTTATAATGTGAGTTACTTAATGGCTCATTGCTCACAAACTGCTGATGGAACTCTTAACAAATTTACCTCTTTAGGACCAACAGAAAGAAATGAGATGGTGTTTCTTAGTTTTTAAGGAAAGAACAAATAAATAATGCGGGTTCTGGAATCCTAGTTCCCTAGACAGATCATTCAGAATAGAATCCACTTAAAAGAAAAGAATATAAACTAACGCATTTTCCCTGCAGGAGAGAAATCAGAGTAAAAAATTGGAAATTTATCCATTTTCTTTCTCATTAGGCCTAATTCTTTTATAAATAAATATTCAGAACTGCCCAGCTGAGCCTGCTGAAATCATAATCCTTTGTAGATAAGTACCAAAATAGATGAAAGAAAGGTAGTATTGCAGTTAGGGCAGGGGCTTACAAAGCCAGAATTGAGTCCAAGCTCTGCCATAGTCTTTCTTCATGACCTGAGGCAAGGGACTAAATCTCTCATACCTCAGCTCAGTAGCAGTATAATAGGGATTTCGTTCACTATTATTAATGCCAGTTCACATTCTACTCTCAGATTTACGAGCCTTAATCATGGATCAGAAATCACGGATCAGAAAAATGTCCCTGGCCTTTTGACATGTGGCTGCACTTTAAATATTGGCAGTGAATGCAGCCTTATGAGAGAGTACAGAGAGACTACAAAGTAATTATGTTCAGTGTGAGCAGTAGTGGCTTTAGAACACCAGGAGGCAAACCACATTCCTGTGAGCACCACAAAATGTGGCATTCCTCCACATGTACAGTTGTAAAGAAGGATAATGAATAAGAAGTGCAGATGTTTACAGGATGGTCTTCCAAAGATTGAGGGATGGCACCAGAAAAATCATGGGTCATGTCTGCTTGAAATATTAAATAAGTAGGTGATGGGGATTGACCTCTTTGGGTGGCTGTAGGAAGAAGTTGACATTTCCTTAATGAAGACAAGTAGATTACACTAATGAGATAGATATGGGGACAGCAGTCTACAGCTGCTAAGAGAAATGACGTAGTCAGAGTGATGTGTTAGCAAAATTATATTTCTAGCACCATCCTAAATGGATACATGGAGGGCAAGTTCACATTTGTAAAGGTCAGAAAAAGAAATATTGTGGTAATAAAGGCAGGAGGTGGTGAGAGCCTGGATGGTGAAAGGATATGCAAACCTTAGACATCCCCTGGATCTATATCCATGGTGAGAGATAGAAGATGAAAATGTTGCTTCAGTTCTGGACCAGAACAACAAGAAAAATAATGGCATTGTCTGTGATGATCTGGAGGGGAATTACTGAAGAGATCACATAGTAAAGACAGAAGAAGACCATTAGGAACTCTGTTTTAATTACAATTAGCTGAGTTTGTTATGTGTGTCTATGAAGAAATATTAGAGATACTGTGAGTATGGACCTAGGAAGACAAGTCTGTGTTAGAGGAGTGAGCTTGGAAATTTCTCTATGGAGATCAGAGCGGAATCTCTGTTTGCACTTGAAATTATCAAGGAGTAAAATACAGAAAGAGAAAAGCCCCATGAACCCCAGCAGATCTGGGAGAACAAAAGTGTCTTCTGGAGGGCATGGAAAAGGAGCAGATTCAAAGGTGGTGCAGTATAAGTCAGTAAAACCACGGTAGCTGAAGAGAGACATTGCTTCAAGTTTAAACAGCACAAGAGACTACTGCAGGTAGCCAGTGTGCTGCAGCAGCTGAGAACAGAGTATTCAGACTGTGCTGAAGATTGCCCAGTACATAAAGTAAAATTTTAGCAGTGGTTGCAAAGGAGAGGAAGCTGCAGTGAACTCCAGGCAGCGTTTGTAGCTGGAATATTCAGAGAGGTGCTGGTGAGGAAGGGAGGAGAGGAAAAGACATGGTATTTATAGGGGAAAAGAAATGTTTTAAGATAAAAGCGTGTTTTAAGATAATATTTTGAGAGGAAAGAGATTGAATGGTATTTGTGTTATGAGACTAAAGAGGCAGAGGGATGTAAGAGGTCAAGGCAAAGAGAGAGCAAGAGGGCAAGAACAGCTGTAAGGAAAGGCAGCAGGTAGGGTAAGACTGGCTCAGTGGCAAATAAAAGAAAGTAAGAAAGCCACAGGAGGTTTTTCATCTGTAGGAAAGAAAAATGGGGAAGGAGTTGTAGGAGGGCAAGAGGAAACAGAAGGCAAAGCTGCTGGAAGAGGAAGATCGTGGTTTGTCGTTTTCTTGTGGAAGAACCAGGTGAAATCCTGTGTGACAGCTGAAGTGGGGGCTGGAGGAGGCAGGAGGGTCTGAGGAGTGAGCCAAATGTGGCAAAGAGGTGATTGTGACTGTGAGTCTGAGATTTAACTGTGCTGAGCTGGAGTAGTAAGTCTAGGAAATGAACAGAACTAAATGGGGAAACAATGCATTTATAGAGGAGAAAGGCAGGAGGGTTCCCATTAGAAATGCCCTGCTGTGTGAGACATAGCAAGGACCAGCTGGTATGGATCAGCTGGGATTTGGGGTACAGGGAAGGAACAGCTAGGAGAATGCAAGGCAAAAGGTCTGTGAATGAAAAAATGCAGCATGGATAACATCTACAGGTGGAGAAAGGCAAGGAAAGATAAAGAGGGCGATAAAAGAATAAGGGCAGGCAAGAAGTCCTTGATGCTGATGATCTGAGGTGACAGAAAGGCCATGGAAGCTTAGTGTGAAGAGGTGGCTGGTGTTTGTTGAAAGAGTCCAGGGAATTGTCCAGGTGGGGAGGAGAAGGATGGGGGGAAATCACAGGGTTCAGGATGAAGCCCTGCCTTTTTGGGGGCTGACTGGATCAAGCAGAGTTGTACACTGAACAGAAGATGCACTAAAACATGCAGCTTAAAGGGCAGAGAAGTCACTACCACTGACTCTTCTACAACTTGCTCTGCCTTCCTGCTGTGAGTTTATCCTGTAAACTCAGGATACTCTGTAAGTAACCTTACAGAGGTGTAAGCATGGCTCACCCCAACAGAGTTCAGCAAGTTTGTCCAGTGCTTGTAACAGCCATGTTCCAGTCTCAGCTTGAACCTCAAAAAAGATAAATAAATAGCAAGTATTAATCCAGGATATTTTCCACAAAGTGAGGTGTGTGTGTGTGTATGGAGAACGGTATTTGCATAGCTGGGGACTTTTAAGGAAAAGGAGTTTCAGGATGTCCTGTGTACACAGCAGTTGTGGATCCTGTTAAGATATCCCACCAGATCCAGTGAAAGACATGGGGTGTCTCATTGTAGCCCTCACGTAATTCTGAGAAACTTCTGTTGGTTATGAGTTTTAACAGCAGACATTTGAAAAAAGCTTACTAAATGTATTTCTAGACTTTCTAATAGGATGAAACTGTCATGCTAATTTTATTGGATAACAAAAGCTATTTGAAAAGATCTTTCTGCCTCAATATGAATGTATAATTCTTTGTCTCTGTCTCTCTATTAATCAGTGCCTATCTTTGAATATGTAAAAGAGCCTTTATAGTGTAGATGCTTTTTTTTTTTCCCTAATGGTCATTTCAAGATAGAAATATTATAACAGAAACAAACACAAACAAAAGAAACAAAAACTTTTTCGGATGTTACAGGTGTAGATTAGGGTCACTAGAGTGATTTTGAAGAGTTGGTGATTTATGGTAGCTGATGATCCAATTATATTGCTTTGTCTTAGATACTTGGATGGCCCTGATTGAGTATCCAAATACTGTTCTTGATTTTTTAACATAAAGGTATTTGAAGAGTAGAATGGTCCCTGTTTTACACAGAGGACAGTTGCTCAACAATGCAAAAGTTCTGCAGGGCAACAATTTGCATTGGAAAGAAATTTGTAATTGTTGATCCCTAATTATATATTTTATGTTAAATTTCATCCCCTTTCTATTTACCGGTTCCCAAAACTGTCCAGTTTTGTTCATGTGATATTCTGTAATGGTTAAAGAGAAGGGGAGGGGTGTTATGGTGATCAGAGAGACCAAGGAGACAGCCAACAGGAGCAGGGGAAATGGAAAAACTCAAATAACTTAATGGGCTCAAATTGGGAAGTTGGACAATTTCCATCTCAGTCTTTTGAAAGATGTGACATTGCAAGTCCAGTAAAAAGGATTTTCAATAAATCTGTCTAATTAGGGTGGTACATTAGGCATGAAAAGTAGCAAATCTATATTTAAAGAAAGGAGCAAAATTGTCTGGGCCACAGTGGACCTTTTAGTTTGATCATAATAATACCAAGCAGTGTTTAAAGTAAGTTCTAAAGGAGAGATTAGTTAAATGCACAGGGGAAAATAAACAGACAACGTATGCTTTCCTATTTGAAGTGTGCCAAACTACCCTGATATATTTTGCTAGGAAGATAAGTGGGGTTTAAGATAAGGAAATGCTTTAGACCTAAATTATCAGGATTTTGGTAAAGGATTTTATATTCTGCCCCTAAGGAAATGGTTTGTTGTGATGTTAAGGTAATTAGTACAAAATTTAGAGAGGTTTAAGGAACTAACTGGGGGAAGGCAAAAAGTGCTGAGAGGCGAAGTGTCAAGATGAAGTCAACAGTAGAATTCCTGAAGTAGGGGACCAGTAGCATCTTTGCACAGAAGTTAGCAGGGCTCATTGAAAGAAGTTTGAGCTAGATTTTAACGGGAAAAGAGATAAAGCCCGGCTTGTTAGCGATAAGCCTGAGGGTGGCACACTGAAGTTTTAGGGACAGTGTGCTAGCAAGGCCCTTTGGTTTGCTGTCACAGTGGAGGTAGAGGATGGAGACTCATGTGGCAGTAGACTCAAGAGTTAGTGGTGTGTTGGAAGGAGAGACTGTGACCTTTGGAGAAAGAGGCAGGCAGCTCAGGAGGACTACAAGGATGTAATAAGGTTATGCAGAAAGGAAATTAGAAGGGCCAAAGCACAACTAGAATGATTTGATGATCTTAAAGGCCTTTTCTAACTCAACTGTTTCTGTGTTCTGTGATATATTGCCTACTACGCAAGAAAAATGAAGAGTCCTTTCCAGTACTGTGTGCTTGTGAAACATCCATAGGCCTCTGAAGGATTATTTAACTATTATTACTAATTCCTCTTTTTTCCTTTTTTTTTTTCCTATGAAAGAGCATATTCAGCTCTGTATCGAGCAGGGCCTGATGGAAGGAGTGTTTGTCTCTGGGCTGCCTGACACCAGCTACAGGTGTCTGGAGAGAGGGAAGGGACCTAAGGCAAATCCAGCTGCACTATCCCAGCTGCTTTGTCTCTCACTTAGACCTGAGCCATGCTTTGTTTCATTCCTGTGACTCCCCACACACCCAGGAAGGACTAGAGAGGAGGACTCTGAGCACAATGCATACTTCACCTTTCATTGAAATAATGTTGTTAGTGGGGTCTTTGTTTCCTGGCTCCTTCATCTGCTTTAATTTCAGATTGTCTTAGCTCAACAACAACAAAGGCCTGTTAGATTCTCAGCTATTTATATTCATAGGCTAGGAGAATGCAAAGCCTTCAGCTTCTTCATTAAAACAGTTTATATAAAATAGAAGAGAATTTCCGTACTATATTTAAACGTTCAGAATCGCTGGCAGCAGCGGAATTAAACTCTTCTTTGCACTTACTTAAATTATCATGAGATGTGTATTTCAGTTCACAAAATGTTCAACCCTTTGGCTGGTGATGTTGGGTGAGTTTCCTTATATTGGGATGGATTTTGGCATAGGATCCACCCCCTTATGAGGATTAAATGACCCACTACAAACCTTGTTCACTTGTGTGTGAAGCAGCAGACCACAATCCTCAAAGGAGTTTTTAGGAAAGGTCTTGCAGAGAACACAAAGGCTCCACAGCACTAAAGGTAGGAGAACATCTAGGACAGTGTTTTGGGGCTATAGTTCAGCTCCCAGGAAAGGTGGAAGCACGATGACATCAGTATGGAGCAAGACAAGCGCGGATGCTTTTCCTGTCTGGAAGTTCAGAGAACATTGTCTGACGCTCCCAGTAGCAAAGCTGCCTCCTGCATTACTGAGAATGGTTACCCAGCCCTCTGCCTGAGCACCTGTAGAAGCAGGGCTGTATCTAAGGTGGATTAGAGGAGGAATTTATGTTTTCTGTTTCCACTGAAGAATGACTGCAGCCTGATGAACAGGCCCCATTCTGCTTTGAGTGACCAGGAAAGGATGGTGGCAGAGACCAAGCGAGGGGAGGCTGGAGGTTGATGGCATTGCCTCTACAGGCATGGCACATATCTGGGAGTAGCTGGATGTGAGGTCCTGTGCCTGTGTGCTGAGCTGTGCTATCAGCTATGTGTATGTGCCTGTGAGCTGTGCTAAGCCACTATACACCACTGAGGGTATGGAACAAGGGCAGAGACAAGTGGTTTTCTTGGCTCATTTTGTAGACTTAAGCCATCCTTTTTCCATGAAATAGTATTTCATGTCTAAGAGGAAGGATGAATCCTTTCTACTTGGTGTCTTGAGGGAGGACCTCCAGTTTTGAAATGCTATTCTTTCTAACTCATTGACCCTGGTGGGAAAGGTAGTCACAGACTCCCAGGGCATTGACTTTGTGGGGATGGGAGCAGGACCAAATCTCACTGACCACTCCATAAGGTCTGTGTTTATCAGTGGTGAAGAGGCTGCAGAATGGGCCTACACGGTGTCTTGGCCTCTGGACCTGGAAAATTCCATTTGTAGAAAGCACGGGGACTTGTTTCAAACATTTTTTTAAACAGAAGGTGTCACTGGGAAGAGTGTGGCAATTTTTTTAAGTGTCTTCCAGAGAAGGAGGGAGAGGCTACTTGATTGGTAGGAAGGAGGAAACATGTATGTCAGTGTAAATTTTCCTTCACACTGACAGTGATGGCACAACAGGAACGGCCTCTGCTTCTCCCCCAGTCTTTCCTTCCTGTCCCCTGTGTTGTTCTTTCTGTGTCCCCTGCACTCTGTGCCACAGCAGAACTTGTGCCACATCTGCCCTCTCTTGTTCATCAGTTATTATCAGCATCCAGCCTGTGACACAGCAACTAATTGCATTGTCAATGCCTTCAAATGGAGAGGCAGTAGGAGCAGGAGCAGATGAACTCTTCAGCACCAAAGTCCTCTTTGCCCATGTGTGACTCTAAGAACACAAGTACAAAGGGAGAGAAAGGGGAAAGAAGCAGGCCTCCCTTTAGTGGGAAGCTGCCCACAATGCTGAGGTATGGGCAAATCTTCAAACTCAAGCTCTGCTTCACCTGCTGCCAGCCTTGCTTCCATCTGAGGGGTCATGGTGTCCATTTGGTTGTGTTACCAGGGTGTAGTTTTTGGCTGGTGGCATTAGGATGACTGGAATAGCACAGCTTCTTTAAATTTTAAAGATTCTCTGTCCTTTGAATGCAATTCATGGCATTTTGGGAGTTCCTGTACCTGAAATTTGAGGTGACCTGCACTTGATTGTTATGGTTGGACGGCACATTTTACCTGTCACCTAGAAAATTAAGTTGTTTGAATATTCATCTTGGGCCCATGAGTTAGGCACTGAAATACCTCCTCTGAGGACTAAGGCTCTTCAGGTTGCTTGGGATAAATGTTTCATTGAATGTCTTTAGGATCTGTGTTTTGAAACGAGATCCAGCTCTTTAGCTCTCAGAAGGCACAAATTGCCCTAGTTATATCTATCCTGGTGGCAATTTACACCAGGGTAGGACTTGGTTCTAATACTTTGGGATCAAATATGAACATTTCTCCATTCATTTCAGTGCTTTCTTTCCAGGGTTTTGGTCTGTGCTAAAATGCAGGTCAGGGTTCCCAAGTTTAAGTTTTAATTTGAGTAAGTTTCACTCTCCATCAGAGCTATGGCAACAATCTTCAAAGCTGAGATCATGGTTTAGGCATCTGGTGCGCACATACTTGAACCAAAAGGTAGAGGCAACATGTAAAAATCTGGATATAAGTGGAAGAAATAGGTCAGGAGTTCTCTCTATGGTCTTTAACAGTTTCTTTTACCATCAGGCTGTTCCTTTCCAAAGATAATATATCAATTATTTTTCCTTTCTTTCTAAGGGCCTGGGAGCTGAGAAGTGACTCCTCTGACATTTTGGCATATTGCTGTAAAAAATATGGAGAAAGTTTTCACATGAAACATGTAAGAGCAAAAGTTTACCCATCACAGATGCCAATCTGGTTTCAAAGGATTTAACAAGGCCTATTGTCTACCATGCTGGTTTTTTTGTTTGATATTTTTCTGTTGATGTATTGTCTTTGCAGCTTTTTCATCTGCTAATTGATGTATGGCTTTATATACTGGTCTTTCAGCTGTGCTCCAGCTTTATATTAGAAGTACTGCTTTGTTTTTTTGTGATTCTTATGGTTCTATTTAAAGGTTTAGGAAGAAAAGTCTGAAATAAATTTGTAGCTCTCATGGATTAAACTAACTTTATTGAAGTGAACCAAGGGAAAACAGAGATGAAGTGGGTACCTGAGCCCTCAGACAGCCTGGAAAAATGACTTAGCAAGGTGATCACAGTCATTTCACTGGAGCATCATGTTTCAAGCCAGAAGGTGAAAATTCAAATTCACTGATGAAAGTGAGGTCAGAGTAAGAATGAAACCACTGGGACTGAAAGCTTGGAGTTGTGGACAACAGAAAATGGTGGCAAAGTTAGGGGAAATATATGCAAAGAGAGAAGGGGAGGAGTGTGAGAGAATGGAAGCACCAGTAAGGAGAGAGAGCAGTGGCTGCAAGGGGAGCAGACCTTTTGTTGAGTGTGAAGGCCAGGATCTGTCCTTGAACAAATACTGAAGTGACAAAAGGTACATAAACACCATGTTTCCCCTTTGGCTGTTAGCAAACTGTTGGCATGTTTGTGGAATGTGTGGGAAGAGCCTGAACTCTAATGCTTGCAAAGGTGCATTTGGGTCCTCACTGTAGTAGGGGCAGGACAAGGGCAAACCTGTGACCAGCCTTTTTTTCATCTTGAAAGGGTGATTTCACCTGCCATTTCTGTCCTTGCAGAGCCTCCTTGGGGGAAATTCTTCCAGCAGAGCACTTCTGATCAAGTTTTCCTCCAGAAACTGAAGCAGGAGCCAGAGTCCTTTGGAAAGCCCTGCATATAAATATCTTGTTTAGTTAGTCTAATAAAGGTATTACTAACAGGGCTGCTTGCAGGATTTATTGGGGGATTTCACTAAGACAGTGTTAGCAGTGGAATTATAGTCATTCTCTTGTAAGACCTTGTCAATGCGAGAGAAAATAACATTGATCCAATCAGAGATATTTTACAGGATCAATGTAATATTCTTTTGCATAATCATAACCAAAGGATTATGGGCCTGCGCTGGGAGTGATGAAGGATCACTTGACAGATCACAGCCTCATTTGTTCTCATCCTTTTAACTGGTGAAGTACGGGTAGTTTTTCAAAGTCTGCCTCTATATCCCTGTATCTTAAATACATCAGAGCTCCTTTGGGCCACAGGCATTATATATTCAGTCTATTGCTTTTAAACAATATTTTTGGCTACATGCATTTTTCATAGCTGAGCCATACTGAAGCATCTTGGTATGACCTTGAGACAATTCCCTCTGCAATCCAGGAAACCAATGTACACAAAATGGGAAATGAGGCCCCGAGGTGAGCAGGGAGGAGGAGAAGACAAATCAATATACAGCATGAGCCTTATAACCCAAACATCTTAAGGGATTCTGAATAAGTTTGTGTAATTGAGCTTTTGGGTAGTGCAGCAATTCCTCCAAGGGGACACGAGCATTGAAGATGGCAGTGAATTCAGGAGGCCCAAGAGCATTCTGTGGTATGCTGGGCATAACTTATTGCCAAACAAGTCCCCCTCATTGTTTACACTATTGTCTTTGCATTTTTTCAAGATCCCAGGTCTACTCTATTGCTTTTAATGACAGTTTTGTCATGCCTTGTGAAAGCCCTAAATCCCTCTACTGGCTGCAGTTACCTAGATATTCCCTTGGCTTTAGGCAGGCTTCTTCTGCTGTGGAAGAGAAGCTGTGTGTTTGATAGCTTCACCAGATTTGATGGAATGGTTCCTTTGGATCTGCACGTCCATCTCAGTAAAGGATGGAAAGGGAAAATGGTGGCTGAGGTGCAGAGCAACGGCTCGGCTCACTGATAATATCAGGGACCATTCAAACTCCAATCCTGTGGTTTCAGATGACTACAACTGCAGGGCTGCAAAAGTTATTTGGGGAAGAAAAACCAGCTATTACAAGTGACATTTAAAATTAGATGGGACATAGCTCTTGTGAAATACAGCAGGCATCAGCTTGTTTCCATCAGGACTAGGACAGATGACCGAACATGTCCCTTTTTCAGTCATAGGCACAGCCTAGCCTGAATCAGAGCACACAGCTTCGCTAGGAAGCAGTGACTAACATGAAGCATGTGTACAGAGGAGTATGTGAGAGGATGCAGGAGCCTTTTGGAATTAACCCTTTAAACAAGTTCAGGCTGGGGAGAAAATCTCCAGGAGTTTTGTGGTCTCTGCATCTTTACATTGCACCAAAAGGCATGGGAGGGGGCAGAGGAGACAGGGTTACAGATCACAGATGGGTCATAGTCTCCAGGCAGCACCAACCCTGGCTAAGTCCCCTTGCTGGCCTTGTCCTTGCAGGCTCGTGTTTGGCAATGCAGGTCTTCCACAGCCATCACTTTGGAGTGATTTGTGGAGGAAGTCTGGTTTGACAGCTCCCCTTTGTGTGGCTCATTGACTCCTGTGCCCTGTGGCACGTGGCACACAGCCCCTCCTTGTGCAGGCTGTGACCCCCCTGCAATGCTACCCCTGTGTGGGCTCCTGCTGCCCATGGGGAACTCTGATGATGGCCATTTCCATGGGACCTGGATAATTCTGTCCTGCCTGTAAGCCTTGGGACACGGGTCTGGCACTGTGGGTGGCACCAACATGGCAAAATGAACTCAGGTTGCCAGAATGATTGAGAGTAATTGTGGTGCCACTTTATTTTTTTTCCTTGCTACCTTGAATAATCAGTGATCAAATTGCTTCTGCAAAATGCAGTGCCAAGAAGTAATTGGTGATAGCCATCATTCACTGTATCAGCTCTGGCCACAGAGCTTCAGCCTTTGGACAGTTTTTATATCCTTGCAATTCATGGGTGCCTGTCATTTGTTCTGTCAGTGAGTCTGCAAAAAATCCGTACTAAAATGAGGTTAGGGGTTCAGACTTAAACCCAGAAAAGCATGAAAAATCAGAGCAAATCCATGCTGATAGACTGTACTTTGTTGTGTAAGTTCAGGATGGACCCTCATATGGGATTTTCACTCTTAACTCACAGCATCTGGTGCTGAGAGTTAAGTTAGATCATGGATATTTCTGGATTGTGTGTACTTTCATGTTAGTGGATCCATAGGCATATGATGAGCACGCCAGTGTAATTTGCATTTTAAAGTAGTCTTAAATAAGTTCTCATGTCTGCAGCTGGGCTTTGAGAAGATTGTGTTCCCTGGAGTTAGCCCAGGGCAACATGGTGAAGATCACACATAGCTTTTACTCTGTTCTTGCTCAAGCAAAACTGCTTTTAAGTCCAGGGGAGCTAAGTCAGCCTTGCTGAAGTTGGAAGCAAACATGCCTTTGACTTCAGTGGGACATAGATTTTGCCCAGCATTAATTTTTGCTTGTGAAAAGTCTTCAAGAAAAAATGGAGAAAGGCCTTATAAACCAAACCTCCCAGGGACTTACTAAACACTCCTTCTTGCATAGGTTCACTGCCATGTGAGTCCCCTGAAATATTACCTTGAGTGGAGCAAGAGGTTTGCCTAGAGAAAATGACCTATATACAAGGCAAGTGCCACGTAACACTTGCAGTTAACGTTTTATTTGTTGGTATAATAAAAGCATGTCAACAATTCAGTGTTGCCAAACTCCATTTGCCTGTTTGGCTGGGATATGTAGTTTTTTTCCTGAGGAGACAGTAAAATTATGTTCATTTGTTTCTTTACTATGCTGCTCCTGGCAAAGAAGAATTTGTGCCAGGGCTGATAAATATTTGAGTGAATTTTTTGAGGTTGTTGCTCTGAACCACTGCCCAAAAAAAGTTCAAGGAAAAATAATCCAAGGCTTCATATCAATTCATATAACTACCCTTACAAATAAAAATGTTAGGTCTTTAGTTGAATAATCCAGTACACCTCTGACATTGTGGTCTTTTGTAGAAGTAATTTCTTCTGTGAAAGCTGCAAATGTAAACGCTCCCTTTCAACCAGTTTGACTCATAAATAAATAACTCAGCTCTTCCTTGATGCACATGGTGTCGACCAAACAATTTCCGTCGTCTTTGGCTTGTTACTTTTTCATTTTTCCCAGAGGGATTTGCAATCATTACCAGCCACTTTCCATTTTGACTTGTAGCCCAAACAATTGCACACGAGTGCGAGGCTTCGATAAAAGCTGCCCACTGCAGATAAGAGTGACCCCCATTTACAAGCAGGTAAGGTCAGGCTTTTCCATTGTAACCTTTTAGGGGGGATGCTGATCTTTTAGGCTATTACACAGACTAGAGAAGCATACCATGATGTCCATGTCACTGAGATTTTTATACCATCCCATCACAGTAGCATCTAAATACCAACATGCACAACCCTGTGAGGAAATACAGCTCAGAAACTGTCTGGAGTAGATATGCCATGTATTATTAATTACCCAGCTGAAGCATCTGTAGTAATATTTGTACTATGGGCTCTGCAGTTCTATTCCCCCCATCCTTTTGAGCACTCATTTGAATATTGTTATTTATTTTAAGCTGCCTGGTGATGCCCATGCTTGAGGAGCTTAATTGTGCTGTAGCAGGGGAAGTTGGGCACTTGTCTGTGTGCGGTCCCTGCCGTCATGCGGGCTGATTCAGCAAAATGGCCAATGCGGGCACAAGATGTGTAAATCAGCCAGGGCTGCAAGAAGAGCACTTAATTGAAGCTTTATCAAGTGCCTGCAGAGCTGACCTCCGAGCAGCAGCTGAACCACAGTTGGGATGGGAGTGAGCCAGCAGCTTTCACTGATGACTAAGCCCGTGTGCTGGGAAAGGATTTGCTTAGAAAACTTGCCTGCTTTACCCATGGGTGGCAGAGCGCCGCATAGCTAGGGGTGACTTAAATCATTCTGCCTAACTCACTTGTTCCTTTCAGCACAGATTCAGAGCTTTCAGGACACTTTGATGACTCTGTAGCTATGTACAGGGTATTTGAGCTAAAGCTAGGCTGCTGACAGTTGGGGTCAGCATGGTGCTAACGGCACAGGGGGTGTCAGGCTGTATGGTGACATTATGGCAAATTTGGGTCTGTGAAGTCTTTCTGTGCTGGTCTGGCATTGGAGGGGTGGATCCAGCACATTTTCTATCCATTCTGCACGAGCATTTTCCTGCTCTGCGTGTCTGTAGCTGTGTATGCAGAGACAGGTAAATATCCGAGAGTTGTAGATATTTGCCTGTTGAGAAATGGATCCCACTGAACTGCACAAGCATACTAAACAAAATAAAGCCCTGAAGGCTGAAAGCAAAAGGAGAAAGAACTGTGTAAAATTTCACAAAGCTGAAAATAATGGAGGACCAAATTAATTTGGAGATAAAATCTAAACCATCTTGACAGGTAATTGGAAACTTATCGACAACATTCTACTGCATGTCTGCAAAAAACTGTAGTGCTATATCTGAGAAAGAAGACAGTATTGTTTAAAATTACAATAGCTTTCCTATGAGGGGAAGTAAAAATAGCAGGAAATAAAAATTGTGAATGGGCCTTTTCTCACATACAGGAAGAAAAAAGGGCAACATACTGAAATATCTGGAAATTAAAACCTTGGAATGATAACAGCTAGGTAGGAGAAGAAAAACAAGAAGGAAGGCAATAGGTAGCTGTGTTGATACAGGAAGCAAAGTTCCAAAAGCTATTAAAACCCAGACACTTCAAGTAAATTATTATTATATGCTCTGTAATAGCAAAGCATATTCATGATAGAAATGCTAACAATAGTATTTGCCTTTTGCGAAATGGAAATGATTAAGAAAACCTGTGGAAGTCAAGGATATTTTTAATAATGTTTAATTAATAATAATTTTTATTTCTCATTTGGGAAAATTCTAGATAAGATATTCTCGCTATGTGATGACAACAAAATACTTTCTTCTCCAGCAGTAATTTAGACTGATAGAACAGTTAATAAATTCAGTCATTTTAATTTAATTGATCTGAATAATTTGATTCCAAGCATTTTAAAAGACCTAGCTAAGGAAATGTCCAGATTTAATTCATATTAATGGAGATTTCTAGAATTTGCCTGGATACTGGTGAAATAGCTACGATCTGTAAGAAAGCTGATATTATTCTAACTCTTGAAAAGTGTCAATATAAAAATGTTAGGAAAAGTAGTGCAGCAGCTAATGTAATTAATGAATAAATTATTAAAGAATAAAATACAGATATGCTAACTAATGCTAATCGAAATGGATTTATAACAATAGATCTCATTAAAGAATTTTTGTTGATAAAGGTGCTAGTGTTGATTGAATATTCCTTCTCTTTTTTTTAGGCATTTGACAGGGTACCAGATGACATTTTTATTAATAAACCAGAGAAATCAACATGATACACATTAAATGGATTAAAAAGCTGGGTAAATTATGGAGTTTAAAATGAAATTTTCTATAGACACAAAAGAGATTTCACAGGATGTTACAGGTAACAGCTTTTTACATTAGGCTAGCTATCATTTTTATTAAAGGACTAGGGAAAAACATGACAAAGTGATCCATAAAGTATACTTATAATAGTTTGGGGAGTGCTAAATAATAATGCAAACCAGTAGCTCTGTGGAAATGGTTGAGTAGAGTGCGCTTGGTAATGCAGGGCTTATGGAGCTCAACCAGCCAAGCTTAACAAAGAGAGGACTGAGGGATGGCTTCACCATAGGCCATAAAGCTGAATATGGAAAGAGAACCTGCTCAGAGAGGACTCTGTATCTATCAGGCAGATCCATCACAGGTGAAGGGCTGAGGTTAAAGCAGCTGAGTTCAGATGAGATATAAGGCCAGTTAGTGGGGAAGGTATTAACCCAAGGAACAGCTTCCTCTTGGAGGTGGCAAATTTTCCATTGCAAACACCTTGAAAACTTAGATTATATTTTTCAAACAGAAATGAATTATGGACAGTCCCATGGCCTCTACTGGGCATCTGAGTGAGCCATCACAGGGCTGCCTTGTGCACTCATAATTTATAACTGAACATTACACGGAAGTTGTGGCTCTGGAAAATGAGTGCCTGACACCAAGAGTTCAGATTTTGCCTGTCAGTCAAAGGGTTCTCTGGCTTTCCTGAATGTAGAGCAAGACTTGGAGTATTTTATGTGTGTAAGTACACAAAGACATAAATGCACCCACTTCAAGCTTTGTGCAACAGGGTGGATCTGACTCCACAGCAATGCAGCCTAGGAATGCTCTTAATGCAGGGCCACGTTTTGCTGCTGCTCCAAGATCAAGTTGAGAGGACTTTATCAACATCATCAGCATTTTACTGTAACATAACTCAGAACTGAGTTTACCCTGGCAAGTTAGCACGGCCAGCTGTCCCACAAGAGGGGATGTGGAGGGTGATGGCAGGAACAGGCATTAAAAAAGAGAAAGAATACAAGGGAAAGTTAGAGAGGAAGGACAGATGCAGTAAAACCATCAGCAGCACAAGAGAGGCTAGAAAACAGAGAAATGTGAAAGCTGCATTTTAAGCTGTAATTTTGTGTACATAAGGAAAAGAAGGGAGAGAAGTATGGCATACAACCAGGGAAATTTGTGAGAGAAGAGAAAGAGTATGTACATAAAAGATGGGGAGAGAGAAAAGGAGAAGAAACAGAAACGTTTGTTAGTCTTTGTGACCTTCTGTTAGACTTACTGAATTATTTATTCTGATATTTGCTGGTATCTTCCTGCCAGCCATTTTTTGTCACGATATAAATAAGAGCAGGACTCTGTTACTGCTATTCCTGGAGGGATTTTGATGTTGAATGGCAGTGGGCACCTTCCTCCTCCCCCTCGCATCAGGCGATTATGAATTATGCCGAGTGCCTCTAATAACTAAAGGGAAAGGGCTGCTCAGCACATTTGGAATGTAAATCTCATTTTTTTCTCTTTTGTAGGTCATGAAATGCAGGCCTTTTCTAAACCCCTGTGCTCAGATCACAAGCTACTGCTGCACATGAATTCCTCAGCCTATCCTCTGCAAGGGTGGCATTTCACCCAACGCTGAACCCCTCAGCATCCTGAGGGCTTGAGATAAGATTGTTATTATTGTTGTTTTAAACACAAGCATGCTGCATCATGTCACTTAAAAAGTGCTGCATAGATGTTATACCACATGGGGAAACAGACTATTTGAAAACCAGAGATTTGCTCTATTCCAATTAAAAAGAAAGAACTTAATTTATATTTTTTCCATAGCCTGCAGGTAGGCATGGGCTACAATTTGTAGGGAATCTGCACTTACTGGCCAAAACTTCAGAAGTGTTCACTGCCCAGCCCCTTTCAAGCAACCATATAAGAGAACAGGCACTTTTGGGCCCCATATTTAGTTTCTGAGCTCTTACATCTCCTGCCCTTGGCACCTTCTTTGCAGGAGCAGGTTCTGTGCTGCAGGTGGCCTCTGGAGAGGATACATGGTTCTGCTTTGCAAGAAATGAAAGGGAAGGAAGAATCCCTTACACATTGATGAGCTGAACTTCCTGCTTTATGATTGGAGTCATTTAGTTATGATTCAGGTCATAGATGGTCAATTTTTGTTTCCTACTGTCCTGGCATTGTGCAACATGCAGTTCAGACCTTGTCTCATTTTCGAAGAGTAAGCAAATTATGTAAATAGCTAAAAGGAGGGGATGCAGGTAAAAGGGAAAAAAGAGATTCAAATTATTTGGTGCATGTTTTGCTTTTGGGAGAGACAGTTTCTGTCTGTGGGGAGAAATTAACTTTTCTACACAACTTAAATCTCTCTTAAATCCTTAAAATAGAGCTCTGGGAGTGACATGCCACTGAGCCCTTGCTGCTGGCCAGTTTCACCTTATCATATTTGCTCAGAATACTTCCAGCCCAGCAGAGTAACTTTGCTGACAGCCCTGCATGAGCTCCAAGATATTTTCTTGCTTATAAATGAAGTTTTCCCAGCAATCCACCCTGCTACTTCAGTTATCATCACTGGAGAACGGATGTCCTCAGGGACTCAAAAAGGACTATGCAGTCTCTCACCCATGGGTTTTAACTTGACCTTGCTCACATCACTAGTGACCAAAAGTCATTACCATAAGTGGCTTATGTGAAATGTATTGGTCTCAGTCAATTATGAGCAGACAGTTGTCTGCATGACTAAACCACCATCCCAAATGGTGCTTTTTTTGGGAAGTCCTAAGCATAGGCAGGGTCAGTACAGCTGGACTGAAACCTCAGCAAAAGCACAAGGAGAACAGACTTTAAGTTTTGTGCTTATTCACTTTCAATAGAATGAAAATAACACAAGCTATAAAATAGCTGCAAAAGGTATTTCAGGTCTGCATAAATTAGAGCAGTCTCTGGGGTTGCTCTGACTTACACATGGGACAGTCATACTCCCCAGACAGCCCCCATCTTCAGAAGATACCAAGGTGGCAGAAAGCCTTTCTGGCAGCCTTTGCCCCCATCTCTGCTGAGGCAGAGCAGAGACCAGCAGCCCAGAATAATGTGCTGTGCCCAGCACGTCAGTTTTTACCCCATGTGCCAATACACCAAGCTCAGCCTTGCTCTGCACAGAATATCACACCGTGGACAAATGGGATGCTGTCTGCCAGGCCTTTTTGAGCCACAGAGAACCATCAGACTTGCTGTGACTACCCAGAGGTACTCAGCTTTGTTGGGGTACAGATGGGGTGAGATGCAGAGCCAGAGCCATGGCCCAGGAGGAGAGAGAACAGTTGGTCCATTTTGCTTTAAGCTACAGGCAGCAGATTTTCAATCTGGGAAGGGCTTGCAAGAACTGATCCGGAAATTCAAAATAGCGGATTTTTCTCAGAACTGGAACACCAAAGTAGACATTTAGTTTGAATCAGCTGAAAGCCCCTGATTTAGCAACAGATATTTAATTTTGATTTTGCTTTATTTATTCATTATCTTGGTAAACACGTGTTGACTACTGCCTGCTGCTAAACCCCGAAGCTTCCTCTGCTCCAGCACTCTCCTCTCCCCAAGCTGTGGCAGTGGAACAGAGCAATGTCTCTCTGCACAGCTACAGGGAAACAGCTCTGGGAGGTGCCTTTTTGCAGGCCCACTCTTTGGTGTGACCTAATGATGTCTTTCTGGCTTTCCCTACAGTGGGGGAAAGCTTTACTTTGTGCCTGCACTCGGGTTCCATCTGCAGCTGTGTGTAGTCCTGCAGTTGCAGTACATTAAAATTCACCTCAAAACATTAAAACTGAGCTTCAGGATGAGACTTCTACCAAGGGGCCCAGCAGAAGGCCTGGTCTTTGATTAAGGACTGTGTATCTGAGCTGACTACTGTCTTGAGGAAAAGGACTGCCGCAAAGCATAAAATTGAAACAGTGAAAAAATTATTGAGATATTCTGTTTTCCTTTTTTTGCCAAGAAGCTCAGGTGCCTTGTCTGCAATCTCACAAAAATCTGAGCTAGAGCTGGAAGTGTGTCCAAAACTCTTGACCCCTAGTCTTATGCTTTAGCTATAAAACCATCCTTTCTTCCTGAACAGCTGTAGTTATGGTCTGCCAAGGGAATGAAGAGAAATGGAGACTCTTGTCTCCAGTATTATGATTCTGAATAAAGCCTCAGGTCAATGTAATCAGACATACAGAAAAGAGAAGGATGATGTCTTTATGACATGGTTGAATTACTGGCATTGCAGAGCTGGTCCAATTTTTTTTCATAAATGGTAAACTTATCAATGTGGAGAATCAAAGGGTTTTGTGAATTTTTGTCAAGCACAGTGACAAAATAATCACTATAGTGTCAGAAGGAAAGGAAGGATTGAGGGAAACAAGGCAGTAGAAAAGTAATTTTTTTTCAGCACAACAGATATCATTGTGGAAATTATAACAATTTCTAATATTCTAAAAATAGACTTCCATTTTTTTAGGGAATATTTCTCAAGGAAAAACTGATCCAGTTAAAAATCAAAGCATTTCATTATTGTTTTGCCAAAACATTCTGGGTTGACCTAAAATTATTTCTTTGTCTTAATTTTTCACTGAAAAGCTTTAAAAATTTTATTCTGCTTGAGTCAAATTTAATTTTTTCCTGATTTTTCTCATTTTCCCATCTGTTTCTGATGGATCTTTCTTTACCTAAAACAGCATTTTAACTTTTGCTAGCTTGATCTTGCACACTTGAATGTGAAAAAAGGCAAAAATAAGTTGAAAATTAAATGCATTAAATTTTCATAATGTGTAACTTTAGTATGGATATGTAAATATTTCATCCCTCTTTGGTTCCTTTAAAACATCCTCCAGCCCATTGACTCTAGTAATGGGCCAGGTAAACATCTTGACCTTTATCTACTCAACTCAACATCCCTATAAATAACTTTTATTGGTTTCTTTCCTCTGCAGCTATATGTAGTGTCATTGCCCCAAACTGACAATTATGTTTTCCATTTTTTGGTCTTTTGCTTTCTTTTTCTTCTTACATAGTTTATAAAGCACAAAGACAAGAAAAGTCAAAAGAAAGGTCTTTGTTCAAACAAAGGTAAAATTCTGCTGCAGACAGAAAAGTGACTTTGGAGAAATAATGATTTCATCAGACTCTGTATTTATTCTCTTCAGTGGCATCCAGATCAAATTTACTTGGTTTTCAAGGTGATGTTTCTAACCAGCCAGTCCTTAAACTCAAATTGGGATCTGAAAGTCAAGCTGTGTCCTTTCTGACTCATGCATAATCATCCTTAATAAAGTTTCTATAGACAGCATTTAGCTGACAAGTTGGTGTTTATCATACACAAGACAAAAGAGATTAATCCAAGCCATTCATCCATAGCTAGGCTGACTCTTCATCATTAGCTGGTTAATGTGTGCTATCTGTAAAGCAAGCCAGAACAGGATGATCCAAAGAGCAGATGTCCTAATATGGAGCTGGTTTTATGCAATGCTTTTCTCCACCACAAATGCATTTCATTTTAACAAAGTATTTCCCAGACAAATGCACTGGTGAGCCCCTGTGATAGTAGGCCTGGGAGAAATCCCTTTTGCCTTCCTTCCCCTAACCTTCGTGCCCATCTTCCAAGGCAAAATTTGTGTATGGGATTAAAAAGGGGAAAGAGTGGGGGCAATGGGACAGCATAGGAATATGTGGGGCTCTGCTCTGCAAAGTCAGATTTGGGTCAGATTTAGGGTTTCCAGCCCCATAGTGCTTCTTGTTGAGCATCATACCTCATGGAGTATGGCAAATGATACTGAACAGCCTCTTGAGCTTGCTGACATGTGCATTTGTGTATTTAATGTACGTGTGTGGCAGCCTGGCACCCACTGGGACAGAAACCACCAGCGGTCTCTGTGCAGCAAGCTATCATTTCCCATCTCTTTAGGTTGAGGTGATGATGCAGTTTGAGCTTCCTTTGAGATCTCCCCTCTTTTTAATGAGTGTTAGGTCTTGTCTTAAATGTTATTTTAATCCACTTTTCATGTACTTAGCATGCTGAGTTGTCAGGCAAGGAGGGGGGAGCTGACTGGGTGCAGGGTGAGGTATCTCTCTGCTTGGGAGAGCTCTGGTCCTTCCCCTTCAGCACACTTACCTCATGTCTGATGATGAATGTCAAAGGGAAGACTGGATGTCACCTGGCTTTTTCCTACCACCAGGGTGCCTGTAAGAAACCAGAGGAAGCACAATCAGTTTGAAGAAGTGGCGCCCTTTAAGCAGAGAGAGAAAGAAATCATAGGAGGCATTGCTTTGCAAGAAGCACTTGCAAAGAAGTGGAGCAGAGGAGAAGTGGCCAGTCTCCATTTCCTGATCTGTGCTAGACCAGCTTAGTATTGTAATGCAGGGAATCCCTGACATGAGGAATGATTGGTATTTGATTTTATTGATTTAGAATGTTGAACAGTTGTTTTATCAAAACTATACTATATTACATTAATACTATACTATATTGAAAAGATACTATACTACACTATACTAAATTATATAGTAAAAAATACTAAGGAAAACTTGTGACTGTCTCTGGACAGTCAGGACACAGCTTCGAGTGATTGGCCAAGGAAACAAAATAATCTTCAGCAGAATTTATTTGACAAATCACTTCAGGTAAACAATTTTCTTAACACATTTTACATGTGCAAAACAACAGGAGCAGCTAATAGAGATAAGAATTGTTTTTCTCTTCTTCTCTCTGTGCTTCTCCAGGCAAAAACCCTGAGAGAGAGAATTATGTCTGTCTGTTCAGAGAATGTGAATGCCATAAGCTGAGGAAGCAACTTCACCCCCTGCACCTCAGCCATCTTACCTGTTAGTGGCAATGGAGATCCCTCCTTTATAAGGCATTTGAAATATGTTAGTAAAGAGTGTGCTATTAGAGAAAGGAATATTACTATTACTACTATTACTATCACAATGCTAATAGAATTACTCAGTTTCTGTCTGGACAAAGATGTGTAGGGGGATATAATATAAGAAAATAAAGATAGTGTAGAAAGTAACCTTACCCCTAAGGAGTTGCAGCTGGGCCAATTATCAAAAATTAGGAACAGGCCTGACTTTAACAGGCCACAGCTGTAAGCAGTGGGAAGAAGAGTGCTATAAAAGAGTGGGGTGGCTGGGTGAGAAGGGAACTGGAGTCAGTTGGCTGCTTTGTGAAGAAGAAAGAGTCAGTGCTCTGAGGAGCTGCCCACCAGAAACACCAAGAAGGTATGGAACTTTTGTGATAGGGGACAACAGTGTGGAACCCCTGCAGTAAGATGACAGCAAGGTGAGATCTTTGTTGGCTTCTCAAACTGATGTGCGGCCAGGTTTTGTCTCATCAGAAATGGCTGCAGGCTATTACCTTCAAACACCAGCTCACCTACTAGTGGCTTAGTCTGGAGCCCTGTTGTGTGTTTGAAATGCAGAGATTGTCCCTTTGGAAGCTGCCAGGACTTCCTTTGGATCATATTTTTGTGTGACATGAAATTGTGCTCTTAATGGCCTGATGTAGTCTGCCACCCTGGATTGTGAAAGTCTGGGGCTGTCACAATGTTTCTTCTCAGCCTCCATAGTACTGTTCCTCCTGCTCCTTTGATCCCTGCTCTTCTCTGCTCCCTTTCTCTCTGTCCCTTTCCTTAGTCCCATTTTGTTGTTATTAGTCTTGTCCTTTCAAGTTGCCCTGTTATTTCTCGTCTTCATCTCCTGCCTCTTTTGCATAGACCCAGTGTCTTCCCATGCAGATTGTGTAACTCATTCCCTATCTTGGAAGAGCTAGAGGTGGCCAGCACACAGCAATTGTGTCCTCTCACAGCAGGAACACACAGGTAACTGGTTTTTTAGGGAGCCTCAACACAGTGAGTGGGCAGCAATCAGTCCAGGCAAGAGAGGAGACTTACAGCTTATCAATGAGGCTAGGTTGGGCCTCTTAAAGAGGTCTGGGGATCCTCCTCTGTGTACTTGTTCATTTGTCCCATGTATGAGTTGGGTGACTTGGAGTTCCTTTCTCCAGTACTGTTTCCTCACTGTCTTCTGAATCTCCTGTCCATCTGTCAGCAGGGCTGTACCACATGTCTTCTTGTGATCCTGTCACAAGAAGCTACACATAATCCAAGGCTATAAGCATTGTATATAGTGATGGATGATGCTCTGCAGTGGAGTTAGGATTGTGGGATTTGGTGGTCCTTTGCTGTCCCAGCAGTAATCACTGTACACACAGAGACAAAACAAGAATTCAGCCAAACCAATATTTTCTTTAGGGCAAAATGTCATGTAGACTTTGAAAAATACATTGAAGCTTTCTTTTCTGATTATTGTACTGTATTATGATCCTCCTTCTATTGAGATTTTTCAGAACCTGTGTCTCTTCTAATGGAAAAAACAAGATACAAAAATAATCTGGAACTCATGACTCTCAAAAAGAATCAAAAGCCTGGAGATCAGCTCAGAAACTCAGGATAGGACATTCCATATTAATCTGAAAAGCAAGAGCATTATATTGCAGTTCAAGGTGGTAATAGATTAATTCTATACCCTTCTGATGCATATACATCTAAAACTATCACATCAAGCCTTGAACAAAACTTTGATAGCAGTGTCTCAACAAACTGAGAGGAGTTCAAAGAAAAGCAACGAAAATTGTCAGGATGGCTTCAGGATTGATTTAGGTTGAAAGATTAGGTGTGCTTAATGTGGGTAAGAGATGATGAAGGTGGGCACGCACTAAAAGACTACAAATATTTGGTGGGTGTTAATGCTAAGAGGAGAAGAATTCATTTGTGTCATAAGAAATGACACAGAAGGAAGTGACAAAATAGTCTGAAAACTACAAAGAACCTTCTGCTGTCAAAACATATAGTACTGTGTTGTCAGTGAAGTATCTACAGAGGTAGGTAACAGGCCCTGGAGGCAAAACTTGGGAGGCTGTGCTGCATGGAGTCAGCCTGCTCTAGAAGAGAGGTGAACTGGAGATTACCTGGTCACCTGCCTGAGACAGCTTTCCTCTACCACACATTTAGCTTCTTCCAAAGCAATCTTTGTGAATGCACCAGTCATTCAAATGACATCTTCTAATTTAACACATTGAATCTGTGTATTAATTTATTACTATATGGCTATGACTTCCTTGTTATGTTCCCAGTGAGTGTAAAAGTTTCAGGAATCTTGTTAGTTTGGTCCAATCTTTCAAATATGTTATCCTAATATCTAATCTAAACCCATGAAAATCTGGTGAGTTTACCCATCAGGTACCTTGCCACACAGGTAAGAAGATCAAAGGCTGGTTATTTTTGTTCTTCCATTGTGCTGATTTACAAGTTTCTTCATTGCCAGAGACACAGTTTCTCTTCTGTGTGTAGCCCATAGCAGGAGCCCCCACACACTCAGGGATGAGATCCATGTTACTCTTAATGTTGGTTTCTTCCCCGGGTAAACTTCATACTGCTTTAATTTTGTTCATCTGCAGCATAGTGGATTGTTTACATCCAAAGACGGAGTCTCTGCATCAGACCTTTGGTCCTGGCTTGCTAAATATTTCCGGAGGTCATTTTTGGTAGGCATGACACTTGCCTGGGCACTGCCTCAGGACTGTGGGTGGAGTGCAGAAAGAAATCCAAGGCCATGAGCAGAAGGCTGCTCATGCCAGGGGTTTCTGGAGGAGTGAGGCAAGTAAAAGACAGAAGCACAGGTATCATCCAAGCACTGGTGCAGGGGTGAAAATTTTGTGGGTTTTTCTCATGTTCTTTTCTTGACAACTCATTTATTTCAGTGGCTGTTTACTGCTGGAAGGGGAGACATGTAAGGCCCCTAGCTGTTAATCTCTTCTTCTGAAAAGACATTGTAAATAATCCTAAGAAAATTTACGATGGAATTTGTTTGCCTTTTATCAGCTAGAAGTTTTCATGAGGGAAAAGGAAACACCGCAGTTGACTCCAGCTGGGCCATCGCAGGGCCCGCTCCTGACTGGATGCCATTTGCTGTCATCCCTCAGCCCGGTGACCCTCACATCACCAAGGCAGTGATGGGGGGCTGCACCCTGGGCACGGCTCCTCCAAGTTTCTGTGGGGGAACAAAAGCCCTGTGTGCCACATGGCTCTGGTGGCAGCTGCTCCTCAGCAGAGGTGGTGCCAGCTGGAGGCAATCAGGGCCCCTCACGGCCCTAATTGGCTCCACCTGGCCCCCCCCACACCCATCCTGGGGGCCATTTCAGCTCAGCCTGAGGGTGCTGGCTCTTCCCCGAGCTCTGCTGTGAGGTGGTGGCTTACATCTCAAGGGGTGCCATGGTCCTGGCTTGCTCATTGCTGGATGGATGAACCATCATTGTGATGATGGACCCCATTACCAGCCCCTGTGCTCCATCTTGTGGGTTTATGCCCCTCGTGAGGCTCTTCCCGCCATTTGAGCCAGGTATGCGCGTGGCTGGGTACAGGTGGGGCCTGCTTTTGTGCACCTGGACTCTCCTGAGGCTGCTTGGAGCTGGTTCTGGGGTGTCCCTGTGGTTGGGGACCAAGGTGCTGTGGCCTCTGTGGCCCAAACCAGCAGGGTAGGCTTTGATGATCTCCTGGACTGGGTACAGCTCTTCTTGCAGGCAGATTGTGTGGGCAAAAGTAGCAGCTGGCTGAGGCCCCTCGTGTGCCCTGGCGTGTAGTTCTGTGGTACAGAAGTGGCATCTCCCTCAGCTGGGGACTTTCCCTGGTCTGGGAGGTGACAGGGGACCTGCTGCTGCAGGTACCTCCCCCGTGTCCTCATGGCTTGTGCAGCATGAGGAAACAGACATGCCATGGCATCTTTTTCTTTCCTGGCCCTTCCCTTGGCCTGGGGAGACTTGGCTGTTGGTCTGGGGGATCATCACCTCTTAAGAGGAGCTGTGGGGGGTTTCTTCCCTGAGCCACCCAAGGTAGTGACATCCACCTGGGGAGTGCCACTGCTAGGGCATGGTGATGCAGGCTTGGCTTGTAGAGCAGCTGTGTGTGATCCTGCTAACAAAACCAGTGGCCTGTGAGGTTGTCCCCGTGCAGGCTGGATGTCCAGATTCTTTGTTTTCAATCCAGGGAGGCTGTATCTTGGGGTCTGCATGGGCCTGAGAGCTTCCCCTGAAGCTGTTGCAGCCCTGGCAGGACACAATGGCTCCATGCTCATGGGTCTAAAGGGATCAGGACCTGGTGTGATTGTGGAGCTGGTGAATGAGCAGTAAGGGAAAAATGCTTCATGTATGTTTGGTCTATGTTGACTTAAGAGTAAGTGAAAAATAGATTTGAACAACAGAGAATTTATCAACACTTTCCCACAAAGGGTTCAGGGGCCAAAGGGATCAGGAAAAATGGATTCAATTGGGTTAATAGGACTCTTCCTGTTATTTAGTGTTGTGTTTTCAGTTTGGGGTTTTGAGTGTGTGGGCTTGGTGACCTGCAAGAGAGGAGGGCAGCTAAAATCTCTCAAGCTGCAGCCTTAAGTCACAACCCAGTGAACAGTGCTGTGTGCAGTTGGACACCTGTGTGTAGTTTCCTGTCTTGCACTGCCTCTGCTTACTGGAGCAGCTCCTCACACAGGTCCCTGTGTGCTGGCACAGAGCCTTGGACTGGCCAGACCCAGGAGTTTGTGCTTTGCTGCAGAGTGTGTAATTATTCACCTTATGACTCACTCAGCAGTACTGTAAGTGTCAGCATGTAATTCTCCTCTGCCCTAAAGTAATGGTCTTCGACCAATGGTCCAGGAACTATTTCTATGGGTTTGTGAAAGATAATGAGAAAAGTGAGGCTCTTGTCATTAGGCTTAAATTCATTATTCAGGGATCCATACCTCCGTTTGAGATGCTTTATAGGTCCATGAGTTTCAATAGGCTGAAACCAGTGGCTCTGACAGCTTTCTTACCTTCTGATGGTACCTTGCATAGTGCAGTATCACCTCTTTTTCCCCCCTAGAGTAACAAATAGGAGGAGTACTAGGTCACACTTTTGTAGAGCAAACTATTACCAGGAAGCTATAATGGTGGTAGTCTAATTGAATTGACATTTCATGTATTATAAGTGATCGTATTAAATGAATTTTATTGTGATATGTATCACATTGTGTGAGGTTTTAGGGGAAAATTGCTTCTTTATGCCAGATGTTGCTGAGAGGAGTATTATAAATGGCAAAAGTATTATAAAGGCTGTCTCTTTCATGCAGGATTTATGTCTAAGGTCTAAATTTTAATACTTTCATTGATATTTGGATTTGATTCCATGCGTTGTTTGACAACATCTATTCCAAATGTGCAAAAAAATCAATCTAGCCCTAAAAAAACTTAAGATTTATGAAACATATGCAATTGACGAATATTGGCCTGATTTTAATTTTCTTCTGGTTTTTGATCAATGCCCAGATATTCAGGGTGGGTTTTCAGCTCTCCTCCATGATTGTAATTGCTACATTATTGGGGCTGAGTCTTAACAGACAAAATACTGTGGGATATGTTGGTAAAATACAAAAGGTTACTGCTCTGCAGTTGGCTCATAATGCAGAATTTGATGCTACTCTTTTTAAGTGCTGTAGTCTTGTCTAAAAAGATAATTTGCCTGGGATATAGTGTTAGAGTTGGGGTTGGTGGGAACACCATCTATACTGTGGGGGTTTTCTTCAGAAAAAGAGTCTAATAAATCCTCCTCTGAAGAGCTGCAATAACTGCTTTTGGATTTCATATCCCTGTGTCTCCTGTATATCCAAAAGATATGAGGCCCATGTGCCTTTTCAGCTTTATTTTGTGTGTTTATATTCATCTTAAGTGGCACAGGCACAGTGATGGCAGATTGCACAGGGGTATTTTTATTAGGAAAGTCCAGTAATGAGAATAGTTGTAAAATTTGTCTAGACAGAAGAATAGACTAAAATAGGAATAGACTAAAATAACAGTGGAACATGGGCAGGAAGGAAAGAAATACAAGTGTGTGTGTGTGTTGATGGGGGGAGTACACAGGGCTGTTTCTACCTCCAGGGCAAGTCAACAGGAACATGTTACCACTGGTAAAGGAAAATCTTGAGGACAGACGGAGTCCCAGGGGTGAGAGCTGTCTGAAAAATGAGAACATAGTTGTGGAAAGGTAGTACCAGACATTTTAGATAGGGTTTTTTTGGCACTTCAAGATAGGCTCTTTTTTTTTTTGATCTTTCATCCCTTAAATTTCAGTGATATCTTTAAAATCTTCAAAGTTTTTATAATGAAATTATTTTCTAATTGTTATATTGAAATTTTTATTATTGTTTTTAGTAATAATGCATTTTTACTAACATAATAATGATAAATTTTTAGTAATATTTCTGTAAAAGTACAGTAATAGAAGTTGGCAGAAATAAAAAAAAAATCCCAAACATGGAGGACTTTGATTATTTGGTTATAAAAAGTGATTTTTTAATTTAAGGCCACTGTCCTCGGATCCAATTTAGCACTGCCTTATACTCATTGTCAAGAAGTATTTCACAGATGTGGTGCCAATGCCCTCATGGAGAGGCCTCGCTGTTTCATGCCTGGGCTCCTGTAAAGCTCTTGTTGCTGTTGGGCAGAGTCCTGTCTAGGAATAGTTCCTTTTAGTGAAAAATAGGAGTTGTAACCTGTGTGAGAGCAGATATTAAACTGACATGATTTTAAAGTCTGTTATAAGTGGGGCAAAGCATCAGAGTACTCCAGAACTATTGATAGCTATTGCCTGGCAGCACAGAAATATTTCACTTTTCTATCTGTGCAATACTGGGGGAAATCAAAGAACACTGAAAACTGGGACACTGGGATGATTGGCTTAGGAGTTAATTTTTTCTTTTCAAAGCTAAATCAGTAGGGCCAGACTTCAGAGCTTTGTTCATGTTCAGTAGTAGCCCCATTAAAGTCACCTTCCTTCTCCTGACTTTACACACAATTTAAAGGGTTCTAAGAGCCCTATTAATAGTATTGAAATCTGGCTTGTACCTTGGCACAAAAAATAGGGGGAAAAGATCTGATCACCATATTCTCTGTGGCTCTAGTAAAAGCAAAGTTTGGAGAAACATACAGAAAAAAATGGTTAATAATGAACTGAAATGTAAAATTTTAGTTCAGTACAAGACAATTGAGCATGGTGATAAACTGTGGAATTGGATTCTGAGACAAATGGTAAACTCAGGCTGCCTGAAGCTTTTAATTTGTTTGAGGAGCTGCTTTAAGCAATCTTCTGCAGAGTAGTTTCATATATTTAGTTTTTAACTCCTGCAGTGAAGTGCAGCATTGGGAAGAGAGCAGAGGAGCACATGGCCTGTGTTAGCGTGACCCCAACCCTTGATGTAGGGCTCATGGGCACACTTGATGGTGTTAGGAAGAATGCAGTAGCTTCCTGGTAAATGTCCATTTTCCAAATCTTGTAGTACTGGAGAAGATGGAATAAATTGCCATTTTCTGAAATTTAAAAAAAATCATGCTTAAATGGGAAGCTTTTTTTGTACTACTACTACAACAGCATAAGTGGAAAAGCATTTATAGCTTGAACTTGTCTACTTCATTTGGTGTGGGCAGACAAAGTGAATTTCAAAGCGTGTTCTCAAGCAAAAGATTTGATATTTGCAACCTAAATCACGTGGCACTGTATGTTTCCTGGGAGGGCGATTCCTCTAACAACCCAACTGTTAACTGGGAGTGTGCAATTAAAAATGTATGTTGTGTTTGTCAGCTCTTTAAACTGTTCAAGCTGGTTACATAAGGTGAAGAAATTCATTACATAAGTTACACCATGAATTGCAAATTGTTTACTTAGTTGTGACAGCCATAGCTTAAGATATTTGTAGGCCAACGGTTAGTCAGGGAAGACATTTATGAATCATTTTGAATAATGAATAAATTTCAGATTTTATTTGCAGCCTTTTAGCAGACAATTAACAAAGAAAAAAGGATAAAATTTGTCAGAGTTGTATTTAAGTGACTGTCTGCTCCAGATTAGTGACTTAAGCTGGGTTGCTGAATTTGTACTGTTGACTAAATTTGGCAGTTCATATCTTGCTGTCAAACTCCTGAGTCATCTAGGCTTTTGAATGTTTTTCTGCATAACTGTATAATTATAGAGAGAAAATAGACTAAGTACATTAATAAGGCTTAATTAAAACATGCATATGTACAAATACTCATGTATACAAATGAAAGTATCCAAACTTCTGTGTTCTTATTGAGCATCAGACACAGCAGTGCTCTGCAGTACAAATTCTCTGTAAACTGTTTCAAGTCTTTTCTTCTACATGGGTAAGAAAATTCAAGCAGCCTAGTAATGTGTTAGAAATTTCTCCAATTGTAAAAAATGTTGGTGTCTGAATTTTCTTATTTCAACTCCAGCTTTCCCAATAGAATTGCTTGTTCCTGTTCTGGAACAAAAATAAGCTATATTAGTATCAAGTGGTTTGCTTGTAACACCGTGTACTGGATTCTCTGCTAAGATGATTTTTCAGGAAAAAGTTTACCTTTATTGCAAAAATCATGTCAAAAATCTTATTTCGATATGGACTACCCCTTGAGTGTGTGTTCTGGGGTTCTGTTAACTCCAGCCAAGTCTTATGCTCTGGGCTGGCAGGTGTGGGCAGTGAGAGCCACCTGCTGCCATGGCAAAGGTTTCTGTCATCCTTTCCTGAGGTGTGAGTGACTCAACTAGCTGAGCTGTAAATCTGTGATCCCATGGCCTGTGGGAAAATGTGGGATCTGGCTGTGCCCTTCCTTCTTCTCCCGGCCCATGAGCTTTCCTTAGAGGTGCCTGAAGGTCACTTGTCCTGACAGCCTGTGGTCTGGCTCAGCTGCTAAGGTAGTTGAGGATTATCAGTTCATGGATGCCTGAATTGGCCCTTGCTTTTCTCAGCCAAAGCTTTTGGGATGATTGACAAATGCAGGGGTGCTGTTAGCCAAAGTGTTTTCTTGCAAGAAAGGTAATTCTGGGGCTGGAATGGCTCACAGCAACTTGGCTGTGTGTCAACAGAGCAGCATGAAGTTGACTTAATACAGAATGGCCTTTAACTCTGACTGTGATGACCTATTTGATGTAGCTTTTGTGTAGTTTTGTGGTGATTAATGAATATTTGTCATTCTGGAGATCTTCCAGTGGAAAACATTTTAATAAGTACACAAGAATGTTATTGAAATGCACTTTATTGCATAGCAGGAAAACGTGTCTTTAATTGTCTCTGTAATTGCTAGTGACAGGATGCCAGCTTGGCAGGGCAGTGGCTCCAGAACCTGACCCATGTAAAGGCTTCTGGTGCTGCTTTGTGTGTGTGAGCAATACCTGCTTTGAGAGGTAGAAGTGACCTCTGCTTCACTCTGAGTTCAGAGCCAATGAACCAAGTCACCCTGTGAAGGAAGCAAAAGAAATTTGGAGAAATAAAGTAGCTTGTAGGTTTTTTTTTTCTGCTGGGGTTGTTCCCACCCATCTTGAATAACTTATTTTAGCAAGGCAAGTGAAAACTTAATTTCCCTTAATATCGACATTCCCTTCTCCGCTGCTTTTGCAATATTTTTTGTAGCTGTCATCATGATAGAAGGAAATCTGTAAAACAAAACAAGAAAAAAATAAACTAAGGAAAGTACATGAAGCAGGAATCAGTTTCAGTTCTCCAATAGTGTCAAAGATGCAGTTTGTTACCAGGCAAAGTAATTTCAGAATATCTTTTTATGCTTCAGAAGAAAACACTAATTAAAGTAATCCCTGCTGGTCTGCTGCACAAGGCAGCAGAGCTCGGATGCTGTTCAGAGGGCTTTCAATGGCTGTGCTGAGCAAGTCTTATGTGTGGGTAATGGTGGTTAAAGTGGAATGGAGGCTAGAGGTGGTTTATTCTTAATAAAAATGTTAGCTGAGTAGAGAGTACTTCAAGTAATGTGGTGAGGTCATAGTGGCAGAACTTAGAGAGGAGAATTAAAATATTTAATTACTCTTGTGTTTTTTCCCTGTTCACATCCATGAAACACAGGTAATTTTTACTGCCTTCTCCTGTCACCTCTGTGCAGGATGAGGAAGAGCTGCTGAATCAGTGGTCTTCTGCTATTGCAAGCAACTGCTAGGTATAATTCCAGCCCCAAACATCTATGCAGAAGTTAAATTTAGGCCCTTTTTTCTTGGGCGACTCCAAAATGTGGGGCTGCACCTTTGAGGTTTTTTTTTTTTAGGTTTGGCTTCAGTCTCAATCTCTGCCTTCTCACAGCTGATAGTCTTGCTCTATTGATATGAGCCTTCGTTGCAGCTCTTGCCATCAGCATGAAGTTTTTTTTCACTGACTTTCCAACTCATCTCAAAACTGAGAAGAGAATGTGACTTTTGTCAGTTCCTTAACTCCTTTCCATACCTGCTGTTATTTATTTCCCTCCACAGGGTATTTTGGGATTTAGCAGGGACAGCGTGCTAGAGCCAAGTGAAGTCATGTTTGGCTACAGCTGCTGGAGTAGATCCTTCTTTGCCCGCAAAGAGAAGCAGTGGATGTACTTTAGGTATTAAATTGTCCATTCCTTTCAGGCACAACTCTTGTTGTTAATATTAATATCAATATTAGCAAATCTCATTAATGTGTTTCCCATGGCTTTCACAGGTGTGTTTGCTAGCATCCCACATTTGGAGTGTGTTGTAGTGAATTTGCCTGCTTTGAAGATCCAGGTAGACTACTTAGTTGAATTTTCTTAGCACAGTGGGACTTGCAATTGGCACAGAGAAACTCTGGTGAGGCCAAGCCTTGAGATGGAGCCTGTGTACCTCTCCTGCCCTGCCTGGGTCGAAGGCAAAACACTCAGATGATGACTGGGCACAAATCACAAAAGCCAAAATAGTTTCTTCTCCAAACTGTTCCCCAGACATTTGCTCCAGTCAAGACTGCTGATTGGGAGTGTTTTGAGTGACCTGACAAAATGTGTGTGAGTTTCTGGGGCAGTCAGAATTTTTTCAATATGTAATTTCCCCCCTTCTTGAGGCTTCTTCTCTGTTGTCACAACTTGCTTGCTGCTTAGATGCCTCCAGCTGCAGCTCACTGGCGTGGATCAACAAAATTGGGTGGTTTATAAGCTGAGTCTCTACTGAGTCTCACAGCCCTCTTCCTTGTCAAATTGATATTTGACAAGGAAGAGGGCTGAGAGACTCAGTAGTGTTGCTTGTATGAAAAAACAGGCAGCCACCTTGAAGAGAGATTTTTCATCTTGCCAGGGAGCCATAGGGAGAGAAACCAGCACAAGCTGTGTCCAGTCACCTGAACAGCACTCAACCATACTCAGTTGTGTGCTAGCTTTGTAATACAACATTTCAGTTGCCTGTGGTCCGTGAACCATTCTATTTAGAGCTTTAATTCCCAGAAGATGGAAGTTTTATTTTGACTTTATGGTTGATGGTTACTTAAATACAGAGAGTTATGCTTGGGAAAGGATGCTAGTTGTGCCAGAGACTAGGTATTGGAAATGGAGAGTAATGCAGAAGGGGAAAACCTTAGTGGTGCTGCATTTTTCTTTTCTCCTAAACAAAATGCTTTGATCTCCAGATGAAGCAACTAGCACAACAGTTCATGTTAATTGATACCACTCAATCATCAATCCACTCGGCTTCTGCAAAGAACATTAGTTCAGCAGCACTGGCAGAGCATCAATGGAAGTTAATTTTAATGGTAATTTGGAGCCTGGCTTATTTCTCTTTTAAAAGGTTTTTATACATGAAATAAATTTTTATTGGTAATTCATTTCATTATCATCTGGTGTGGGTTCATGCTAAATAGTGCAGTTTACTCCTCATTTTCTGGAATAAAGTGAAGCTACTGTCCCTCCCCAAATATTCATGAATTGTCGTTGTTTGTAGTTCAGAGAGGTGAAATTCAGGGTTAAGGGACCAAAGGTTAACCAATGAAAGGGATATTTTTATTTAATATTGAAACGAGCTGCAGTTCTTCCAACCAGGTAATGCATGACACAGGAGTCTGGGCCCGCTTGCCAAGACATGTTATGGACTCTGGCAGGACAGTGCTTCCACTTTTCTTCTGTCTGATGGGAGCAGCATAGCCCTAAGCCTAATGAGTGATACTGTCAGAACCTTCCATCATGCTTTTTAGTGATATGGCAGAGCAATACAGTTCATAATGCCTGACTGCATCCCTGATGCAGCACAGCTGCAGGCATGCACAGTGCTGCAGGTATGATGGTACCCATTTCCAACAGGCACTTGAGTGATTATCCCTGTCCTTTCTAACTCTGGGATGAGGATCCAGCAGGCACCAGCATCCTCCAGGCAGAGATAAGTAACTGACTATATCTAGCATAGCTTAAAAATTATTTTCAAATCTCCTCATAAATATTATCCTAGTAGAAGTATCTGTGGTGATATGAGTCTGCTTTTCTCCTGTTAAAAGTGAGACTGGCATCCTTCAACTACTGTGCACATTGTGTTTCTCAGATTCACTTTATAGGATTAGGAGGAATAGCTGAGGGGAAATCATGCTCAGCCTCTTGTCCGGGTCAGCATATTTGGAGAAGTTGCGGAGCTGTCCAGTGCTGAAGCGATTCAAGTGCTGTATTATTGCCACGGGTCATGTGCAACTCTTTGAAGTAAACCTCTTTACTGTTTTTGTACTTCATGGCATGGCATCAGGCTCCAGAATGATCAAAGCCTCAGGCTTAAATTATCCTAATTAGGGAAAAGTCAGAGGAGCATGAGTTGAGGCTTACATGTTGCCACAGAGGCAGTGTGCATCTTACGTTACTATGTCCTACTTCCTCGTGGGACCTCAAGAGTATACATGTTTTTACTTCCTTTTGGAGTACAAGATTATGAGTCTTTTAAACAACCAAGACTATTTCAGAGTCTGTTTTTTTTTTTTTTTCTCTCTGGTATAATATGATTAATAAAATTGCAGGCTTGGTCTTAAGTAACAACTCTTGTGGGTGAGGTGTACAGTTTGAGCATCGTTAGATCATTCCACTTTGTTTCTTTTCTTGGATTTTGAATATTAGTAGTATATCTAGCTATGATTTTTTATTTTTCAAGTACATCTTTCTACCCCAGTACAAAATCAACTAGTATTGTGATATTGGGTGTGATATTGCAGAAGCACTAGAATTTTTCATCAAATAGTGAATAAATTGGGTCTGGATAGTTTCACAATCACACAGTGCCTGGACTCAGGGGAACCCAGTCCAAGACTGAAGTCCCCAGTCATTGTCCCAGCACTGCTGGGTTGCAATAAATGTCACCAAGTCTATAGGAAATCTAAACAGAGAAACAAGGTATTTTCTTTTGCTCCCTCCTTTTAAAGACAACCTAAGTGTTCCTAAATATCATGGTCTATATGTCAAGAGTACTTAATATTCTTCTTTAAAGTAAGTTATTGTCATGGAATTTCATAGTAAAATCTTTTATTCCGTAGTTGAAAGTCTATAGAGTAACAGATGAATACTGTTGTTTTTAATTTCTTAGGACAATTTGGTTATTTTCCAGTAGGAAAGATTTTTGCTGGAATGTGGAAATAATAGCTGGAAACTTCTGTTTTCTGCCATTCTCTACAATTCTAGACCACTTGCTCTCATTTTGGAAAGATGCTTGTTAAATCTTAGGAAAATATTAAAGCTCTGGAGCTAGTGGAGTTTGAAGACAGGCTGGACGTGGCTTTGAGCAACTTGATCCTAGTGAAAGGTGGCAAGGGGGTTAGAATTAGGTGGTCTTTATGGTCCTTTCCAACCTAACCTATTCTGTGATTCTTTATTTCCCAAGTAGCTTTTCTTTAGTCCATTATGAAGTGTCAAGATCCAGTTTTGCCTTTGTGTGTGCTCCTGGCAAAGGCTTCTTTTGTGTGAATGAAGTTGCATTCCTGCACATTTGAAAATTGTTCACTTACTGATATTCCAAGATTGGAGTATTTCACTTGAACTGTGGCCATCTACTAAGAATGGTTCTCCATATATCCTGCATCTGCTGTGGCTACATTCAGAAAAGCTGTTTAATCCTTAAAGTGTAAAATCTACTGCATTTGCAAATGTGTTATACAAACATACATGATAATGGTATCAATTTCAGAAATTGGGCTATTTTGTGGGGATATTTTGTTTCTCACTCCTTTTAGAGCTCTCCGCTGCTAGCTCCTTTATCCTTTGTTTTATGCCTGTTGCCCACTTGTGTAGCTACAAGCATAAACTCTGTAACCCCTTCTGTTAACCATCTAAACTTGGCTGTTCTTTTCTCTAGGCATGATCAAGCTGGTCAGTTGCCTGAGGAGGACACAAGTGTCATCTATAGCTGATTCCAGTAATGTCCAGTGGCAGACTTGGGGGTTCAGTTTGGGGTATTGACTGTGCTGCCAGTGAGCCTGGCACTTGTGCACCCTTACTGTATTTCTACTGCAGTATGAGATGGGCATTTTGCTTCTCCTTCCAAAGTGTCCTGGTCCTGGGAGTGCCTCCTGAATCTCAGCCTTGTGCATGCCACCTTAATATCTTGTTCTCTTTAAGGTAGGCTGTACTTAGAAATATTTTTGATGAAACTGATTTGCATGTACGACTCACTGAGCTTGTACTGCAGTGTCTTCCTGGTGCTGCATTTGCCTCTTACCCTGGTGGGTGGACTCTCTGGGCAAGATCAGCTTGCAGCTATAACTCTTTATTATGATTTTTGTCACAATTGCTGTAATTAAACCTAATCTAGCAAAACCCTAGGAGATAAGAATATTAAGCTAATGGCATATTTTCTTAAAGGTTTGGATGTTTTCCAATTAATATATTTTCTGTTGGTTTGGCATGTTGTCTCCATCCTTTTCATCAGTGGGGCTGATGATCCAGTGGAGGCATGTTTAGAATCATCCTGGATCTCGTTCACCTCACCCTGTACTCAATGAACTGAAGCCTCATGCTCTTTTGGGAAGAGACTAGTACATAAATTAATGCTGGGCAGCAATACTGTCTTTTAATAAATAGTTTCAGATATTGTGGAGAAATAGACTGTGCAATGTAGTTTTAGAGTAGTAACTAAAATAGGAAGTGAAGTATTCATAGAATACAACACATATAATAACACCTGGGTTTAGAATTAATTGTACAGATAAAAATGTGTCCAGAAGCACATAGGATGCTGAATCATGGAGTTTTTCATTTTTAAAACCCAGCCTTGCAGTTTGAGTCTTATCTTTACATACATACAAAATTATCTATATGAGCAGGGGAAATACTAAACAGGATCAGCAAAAGTCTTTCAGGGCACAGATTCTGGTCACTGTAACTGTACAGTGAATTCAGTGTACACTGAATTTGTCCCATTGGGTGTAATCAGAGGCTACTGAGACACAAGCCTTTATTAAAGTTCAGACTAGGAGTATAGAGTAAGTAAAAAGTAAATCCTGAGCTGGCAGTGTCTGAATAAATGCTTGTTTCCATAACCCCTTCTCTCTAAATCTGAATTTCACCAGTGTGGTCTTAAAGGCCTGTTCTGCACCTTCCAAGTGGTGCTTGGAAGAGAGCTCTTCTTTGGTCCCATGTATGCTGATGGATCCTCTGGGATATGGTTGCCTCCTCCTCTGTCAGGATGTGCATCATAAAGCAGGTTCTTGAGTTGTAAAGGGCTGAATAACACTTCAGGCTATAAACCCCAGTGGGATTCTGCTGCCCTTTTAGGCACAGGGATGCACTGGGTGGTGACAAAGGTGTTCAGATGTGCAGTGCTCACCTTTCAGGCAATGCTTATTGCTGACATCCATGGGGTTCTATTATCTAATGCTGCTCAGTGCACTTTGAATCGTGTTTTTCCTTCTATGCAACTTTTTGACAGGCAGCAGAAATATCTAGTCCAGCTTGTCCTGGTCAGAACATCTTACATTGCAGTGAGTGGGAGACCTTCATACTGTAAGCCTCTGATTTGATTTGACATTTCAGATGGGAAGGTGCAAGAAGTGGTAGATGACATTTATTGGAAGACAAGAGGATGTTATAGGCAAGGGAACACCATGTCACAATACCCTTCCAAAGCAAATTCCAATATGTGCTGACCCAGCAGTAGACGGGATGAGAAGTTCTCATCCCACACCTTAATACATTTAAATATACACCAGTTCTGGGCCTAAGCTAGGGTCACGTGATTTTATAACAATCTAACTTTATATGGCATGGGAAAAAATAATAGATGCTTTTAGATCTATAGGGCTTTTCCCTACTCTATTCTGCTGCCCCGTTCCATAAGTTGGGCTGGCTTCTGCCATTTTTATTTTCTGCATTAAAGTACATCGTATGCATGTCTTAAGAGAACTAATACAATGAATCTTAGCTAAAGTGCTTGGATACTAAAGACCTTTGAGACTTGACTAGAATAACTTAATTCCTCATTCAAGATCATGCTGGCAACACGTCATCTCACTGCTAACTTTCCTATAGCTGGAGCTATTGGCATACTCTGATCCTTCCAGATGTGTACTGGGAATAAGCAAAGGGAAGGTTGGGACTGGAGAGAAGTTGGTCCCTTCTCAGTTTCTGGTTCCCTCTATCCTCTTTCAAGGGAATTTATCCTTCCAGTGTTTTTATCTGCTGTGAAATGTGTTGTTGTTTGGTACAGAGCGTCTGCAGCGATGTTGAGATTCTAGCCCCAAGTTGTTGACTGAAGTACTTTTGAGTGCGGCAAGACCTTGATGCACCAGAAATGAATTACTGTAGCATTTGTGGAGAGCTGCTCAATGCCCAAGCCTTCTGTACACAAGGGCATATGATGGCATTGCAAAACTCATCACTTTGTAAGTAAGGGCACAGTCCAGTCTACTGGAAAAATATTTTTTGATCACATCCACCAACTTTTTCTATTTCAAACACTTCTTCAAGAATAATTTCCTTCTGGCAGGAGAAACCACTTATGATTTCAGACACCTGTGGAGAGATTACCAATATCTGCAGTTTGTAGGCTTTAGAATGACCAAATTGTGCTTTTGCTCATCTTGGATTTCACAGTACAGTTGTCTGATGTTCTTATCACCATCTTTATCTTCCTTTTCTTTTCCTTCTAGTTGTCTTTCAGTTTGTTTGACTATTCAAGGACACTTTTAAAATATCTACATAACGCTGAATTTCTCAAGGCCTTTATTTGATTGAAGCCCTCATGTACAATAGTAAGTCCAGTTACAGTAGTGCAGCAAACAGCCTTGTGAGCAAAGGGCAGTGAGCTGTGCAATCTTTTGTGCCTCTGAATGTGTACTCCTTTACAAAGGAAGATGGAGTATCTTTGCAATTTAGTCATGGCAGCTCACAAATTAATAATTTGAGCAAGGACAGTCAGGGAATGACTGCACAGGGAAAGAGCATGGCCAAACATGAAGCTGTTCCTCACTTCAGAGAGACTTTATAAAAATGCCTGTATAATCTAATGGTATCTACTCACCAGGAAAAAAATCTCAATGTTTATTTTGCGGTAGTTTTTTGTAGCTTTTGTCATCAGACTACATGATCCAAGTGGTTATTCAGTTGGTAGAGTTTGAGGCAAGAGACATTATGGACTTGCCTGGAGAAACTCTGCTCACTTAGGGATGATCCCATCTGTTAGCTTTACTCTGCACTTACATTTAATAACTGCAGGGGATCTTTGTCTCAGAAATACTTTATGCATGAAGTGATGTCTTGAAAATATCTTTATTCCAATCACAGTACCCTGATTTTTTTCTTGAAATAACTAGAATAGGGGCAGCATAAAAAAATTAATCTTCGAGAAATCTAGAATATAAGGATGTATTTAAAATAGTATCTTTCTACCAAAGAGAGTATAGGTTGAAAGTCTTCTGTTTGCACAGTTTTAAAGTCTCAACAGAGTCCTTGATGGATGGAGGTAGTCTGTCTCATCAGCACAGGATGTAGAGAAAACAGTTTATGGGAATAGCAGGGTGTCTTTCTGGTCTCTCCATGCTGTAGTCTGCTCATAGGGGAAAAAGCCCAGCCTAGTTGCAAAGCTGGTGTTGGATTTCTTTCTCATTTCTTTGATAGGCTAGTTTGCTGGTATTTCTTTTGGAACTGAGATAATTTCAAATGCTGTGGTTTCTCCTAGTTACCTTTAATTTAAAATGTGCAAAATGGGATCTATGCTAACAGGGGTGCCCTTCCCAAATTTAAGGCAAGCCAAATCACCTTTATATAGAAACATAGTTAGAAAAATGCATCTTTATTTCAACTTATAAGCAAAATACTTTTTGACTAAAAGGGAAAAAACTGTCTCCTTAGTTTAGTTCTATAAATCTCTACCATATGACTCTTGCCACAAACTTTCTTTTTCCTTCTCATTTCTCTTCAACTTATTATGTTCCAGTTAAGGTTGTGAAACTCTGCCTGCCACCCCCACACTTAGTTGCAGGACAAAACCTACATGAAGATGATATTATAAAGATGTTGCATAGCTCATATAAATCCTTTCTTCAGGGGATTTTTTTTTTAAAGAGACTGCTGTATGCAAGCATAAGACCCCCTGTAAGTGGGTTCTTATAGGAGATTTGTCTGGGTTAGGTCTCAGCCTTATTTCCTCAGTGCTGCATGCAAGCATCTGAATGACTCCGTCATGTTGTGATTTCTGCTGTTTAAGCATGAGGTTGAAGTGCTACAAGAAAGCTAAATGCTTTCTCCAGCTCAGCTATTTGTGGTGCTTGCTGTAAACTAGCAGGGGGTACAGAGAAGAGCTTCTGTTCCTCTCACTTTAAGGAGGGGACTGAATGTGTCTATAAAGCCACATTTACATTGCAAAGCAGCATGTAGAAGAGCTTTGCAAGGCAGAGATAGGCACCTCAGACTTCACTGCATGTGATCACAGATACTCAACAGGATGAGTGATATTGGTGGATCCACCCTTATTTTCTTTTTGGCCATCTGGGACCCTGCTTCTTAGACATCCATTTGAAATAGATTTTGAAGCTGGTTGATCAAACACCAAGCTCCATGGGAGCATCTTACTATGAGAATCATAGGGTGTACATTGACATAGAAGAAACCTGTCCATGGAATAGCCTTTGCTGTGCTTTTCCTTTGGCTTGACAGCAGTGCTGAGGTATTGCTTTGTTCCATGAGCTATTGGGTCATCAGTGAGTTTTTACTGGTAATTGCTGTCTCACTGACTTTTTTATTGATCATTTAATTTCTGCCTCCAAACATGTGGGAGCAAATATTTTTCAGTCCTTTTAACCTCCTTAACTTTTCATTTGTGCTCTGCTTCCCTCTCCCCTGTGGCCAGCCCAAAGCAAATAGGTGGACAAAAAGATTAATAGAAGCAAGGAGATGCCTTCCTCCTCTCAAGTGCCCTGTGGCTTGGAGACTGTTATTAATAGCTGAAGTAAAAAAGTGTTTCATAACCCTCTTCTTGCTCCTGCTTCCTTGCCAGCCCCCTTTCCTTGGTCCCTGGAGAGAAAGTGTGAGCTCATCACTTTCCAATGCAAATTCAGCTTTTGGTCTCATACTTGGATTCTTTTCTTATCATGGGTGGAATATTTATGTTCTGCCAGCTGGTGGCTTTAAGCAAGCTGCTATTTGCTGGGCTATCCAGAGAGCATGTGAGGAACAGGCCTGGCAAAAGCTGCTCGAGCACTTCATTTTTTCTCTACTCTGAAAATGTTGCTGTCTGCTCAATATATGTGCACATGTCTTCTTGCTCACACAGTGGTTGAAAAGAAGATTTAGACGTTTTGGTGTGGAATCAGAAATTGAAATGTAGGTGTAACTGTCTGAAATCTGTGGAAATTGCTCTGTGGAATCTGGTCACATAAAGCCCACACACAACAAAGCTGTTGTGTGTCTGGAGATTCATTACCTTCAGGGATGGCTTCCTTTTCATGTGGGCACTGGATCTGATGTCTTCTATATCTCTAGAGATCTAGTTGGTCAGTGCTGAAAGGGAGCTGGCAGAGCTTGCCAGATGACCTGGTTAGAATGGGAATGGCACGCTGTTGTCTATTACCCCATTTCTGTATGGATAGTACAGTATGGTGGATCCTTTCAACCACCCCCCCTTGCTAAATTTTTACAAGACTGCTTTACCAGCTGAGCATTGCCTAACAAGTTTGACTAAGCTGGAGGCTCTGAGAGAGTCTTTATTTGGAAGTTAAGTGAGATGAGCTGTAGAAGAAAAATGGAAGGAGAAAAGAGCATTGCCGTTCTGCTTCTCACTCTGAAAAAAATGTTTGCTCTCTTTCCTAGTGAAAATCTTTAAGCTGTTCATTCTGTTAATGTATTTTCTGGATATGTGCCATTTTGTAGACAAAATATTTATTTTATGTCTCATCCTTTCAGTTGCTCTCTACTCAGTAGATACAGGCAAGCTTTTCCTTCAGGTAAAACAGAGGATGCTGCAGTCTTCTGAGTACGTTTTCCTGAAGTTCTATGTTCATTGCATTTTTTGGTGGTCAGTAAAGGCATCTACATATAAAAAGCAAGTTGAAATAAGATTGTATATTGAAATATCCACTTAATAGCCACTGGCAGCCTAACAGGCTGCAGGCTTTCTGCATTTACCCCAGAGGAGGGAGTCTATAGGTGTGTAATGTGCTTGTAAGTACATTTATAGTTACACTTAAGTACAGTCAGGGAATTTTTTATTTTCATGGGGATAATGGTTTCTGAAGTGAAAAGCATGTAAGGGGACAGAACCACTTGTGAAAATTTAATGCTGCTGGTGGTTTCAGTTGAGAAAAATTGATGAAATTTAGAGAAATGTTGTGAACTTTTTAGAGTGGTTTTAAGACTTTCAATTGAAATATAGTTTTAAAGTTATTCTTTAAAGGCATCAAAATAAGCTATAGATTAATACAGTTTTGCAGCTGTACAAAACTTTTCTGGTGACCTGAAATTTTGGTCAGTTTTTTCCTTTGTGTGATATGGCAGGGTTGAATTTAAAAGAGACAATTTGTGCTTAGGATTTAATGTTCATCTTGTGTTTTCAAGGAGGGGATGTTACTTCAAACTGGCTCTGCTCTTGTACCATTAGTTGAATTTTTATTAGCCCATCTTCTGATTTAACTTTATTTGTGAAGAATCTAATAGGCATCATCACACAGCACATTGTGTTCTGAACCAAAGCACGGTAAATAGACGTGATCAGATGGTCATTTCCAAAAGTGCTCTCCTGATCCATGTCACGTGCTCCCATAGACCTGTTCATTGTCTCTCCCAGTGACCCTTGGGTCTGTCTGCAAATGGGAAACGGCACTGGATCAGATCCCTCTTTGATTTACTGAGATATCCAGGAGGTGTGTAGAACCTGACTGTGCACCTCTATCCATGGGCAGGGGAGGCAGCTAGGGGCTAGCAACTGACTCTTAACCCAACAGACAGAAACTCAGCTCATCAACTGAAGGGAGTCATCTGCCCAGTTCCTTGGCAGCTCACAGCAAGCAGCAATGAGCACCAAGAGTTGTTTCACTTTATCTAGGACAAGTAGCAACAAGTCTTACTGGCAGATCAAGCTGAACCTCAGTGCAGGATGATGCCAGAGCCAGTTAGGAAGAAACATCTCTTGTTCTAATAGTTTGGCCCACGCTGCAACTGAAAATCTATGTTGAGCTTCATTGATTAGAACATTGGCTTCTAGTTATGCATATAAGTTAATGAATATTCACGAAACATGTTGATTAAAGTGGTGGTTCTTGCATATTCTTCCTAGATTTTTAGCCCTGTACTCTGAGGTATTCTATTATTCAAAATATTAATGCAACAATAAGGGAATTTCTGATTAGGTAATAGGGTGGTTTGTCACTGTCATATTTTCTGGAAAAATTCCTTCACCAGGATTTCTTCTCCTGGGAAGCTGAGAAGCCTCAGAAAAGAATGAAAACAATTATCTGATTGCTTCTCTCTGTTCTGCTGCTTTGGAATGTGGTCTCTGGAGATCATTTACCAACTGGTCAATGTTTGATTTGGTTTGGTTTCATGTGACTTGTTTTTGTTTAATGACCAATCACCATCAGCTGTGTTGGACTCTGAGGAGTCAGTCATGAGTTTTTCATTGTTCATTCTTGTTAAGCCTTCTGTCTCTATCCTTTCTCTTTTAGTATAGTTTTAGTATAGCATTCTTTAATATAATATAATATCACAAAATAATAAATCAGCCTTCTGAGAACAAGGAGTCAGATTCCTCATCTCTCACCTCATCCTGGGGACCCCTCACAAACTCAACAGGTGTTCAGACATTGGAATAGGTGCTCAGGGATGTGCATCCCCATTCTTGGAGGTATTCAAAACTTGATTGGACAAGGCCCTGAGTAACATGATCTATCTTTGGATCTGATTTTAACTTTGAAGTTGTGCCTCTTTTGAGCAGGGCATTGGGCTGGTTGACATCTAGAGAGCACTTTTAACATAAATAATTCTGCAGTTAATCCAGAAGAATAGTGTTCCTAATTTTTTTTTTATGAATCTATTTATAGATCTGGAAAAAAATGTGTAACCAGTACTTTCATAGTTAGTATTACTCCATAAGTGACAAAATAATCCTGTTTAAGGTGTTGCAATATTTTTTAATAAGTGTCTGATTTCATTAAAAAAGTCATCCGGAGTTCATTAACTAGTCAGCATATCTGATTGCATGATTGCAATCTGATTGCAGTCTCTGATTGCAGTTATGTCATAGCAGCTGGTCAAAGTAGAACTTAATTTCTCCTTCTATCCTCCTCCAAGGTTTAATTTGACCAGTTAATTCATGCTAAAGCTGCAAGTCTTGCCTATATTAAGGTACCTCCAGATGAGTTTTGATGACTCATAAGAAATGATTAAAGTAACTGAGGGCAGCACATACATCTCAGGCTGATAATTCTAAAATGGCACCAACTTGAGTTGCCAGTGCTAGTTTGAAGGATGCAGAAATGCTAACACAAATAAACAATGAGCTTTTCCAGGTGAGAGAAGACTTTTAAGAAAATAGTAGATACATATGCCACGTGGAATTGCTTTTTGTTACCAAATTTTGGTCCTAACTATGATTGTAGCCTCTGGAAACCTAACTGAAATGTTATGCTAAGAAAAACAACCCACTGTGAACTTCCTCTGCTCTACAGATTTTCTGAAGATAATGCGAAACACTTAGAGGCTAAATGGCCAATCTACATCTCTTTGTTTGTTATGGAGATAGTCACCCAATGAGGGACCAGTAACCAAACCATGGAATTAAGGCAATCTTTCATACTGAATGCACTTTCTCAAAATTAAGAGCAAATATATGTAGTGAGTGCAGTTTGTAAGCCAGAGGCTAAGCTTTCTTTTGCTAGCAAATATTTGTGTAGTAATTCTATAATAGATTTGTGAAAATTAGAGCTAGAACAAAGGGTGCATTTTGTGGATTTTTTTGCTTCAAAACAGTTCATCCAGGGGTATCTGCAGCACAGGAGAAGGAAAAGCTGCCTGGGGGTAGCAAAGGCTCAGAGTATCCACACTAGTCTTTTCAGGGAGGCTCATAATATCAAAAGCTTTGACAGGAAATGTAGTAAAACAAATACTAGTTTTACAGCTGGATCCTTCTTAGGAATCAATTATGCATACTATAAGAGAAGAATGGGTACCCCCTGGTTCAGATCTCTGCATGTTACAGAATGCAAGGTGATTCTCAGTCCTGACCCGTGGAGTCTGGAGTGGCTACACCATAGCTCATCCAGAGTGAGTGAGCTGCTGGCTCCCTGCATCTCAGTTTCCTGATTGCTCTAACCCAGGGACTGCTGCAAAGAATCTTAGTGTGGGAGAAATTTTTATCTGTATCTGGAAGTCCTCGAGCTACTGAAGGTAACTTATTCACAGGCATTGGGTTAATCTGTAGTTGAACCTTTAAGGATGGTCCCACAAACTGCAGCCCTGAGAGCTGAGGCAGGGGGGGAAGTGAGAAATATTCTAGTCCTCAAGACAGGAGAGGAATACTCAGATAACCCATGCAAGTAACTCTGTGCCATCTTGGGCTTAATCTGAAGTGATATTACTGTCACCTAACTGCTCTCACAGGTTACCAGTTTGATGAAAGGCTGTGTCAAGGACTGCTTTCTGTTACCAGCTCTCAGATGGGTTGGTCTGTACTATGCAGAATACTAAACCATATGATCACACTGACACTGTAAATTCATGAAACTCAGCAACCACATTTGCAGAAGTCAAACTGACCAGGGCAAATGCCTCTGGGTGCTTCTGAGATCCACCATTTACGACAGAAATAGTCAATACCTTGGTGGCATTTTGAATTTCCATTCTATTTTTGAAATTAACCATGGTAAAAACTGTTGCTTGGAGCAGTTTGAAAGAGTTTAAATATCATATTTAAGGGAGTGGTGGGGGCACAATGGTGATGAAGAAATACTGGTCCAAAAGTTCTGAAAAATTTTGTTTTGACCTACCAGACAAATACAGCCTGGACACCAGACTAGGGCCTTAATTGATCTCAGCCTTCTTCTGTGAAGAGTGGGATAATGGTTCAGTCATTCCCTGCATTGCCAAACAGTTTGAGGCCTCTACTGGGATGGTGTTTACAGCTCCAATGATGCAGTGGTAGCTGAGTTTCTCTAGCAGCTGAACTAACATCAGGATGTTAGTTGGTAAAGTTCTGAAAATTGAATAGAAAAACATCAGTGTTTTCAGGTGGTATTTCTCCTGTGGCCTAGGTTAAAAGTTTTTCTCATAATGGAGAGAAGAGGAAGTATTATGTGCTAAGGTGATAGTATGGAGCAATGATCAGCAGATATGAGAAGGAACCTGAGCAGCTGAGTGAGTCAGTAAGAGGAGGTGCATGTTTGATGCTGTGCATACTTAGCTGCTCAGGATGAAGCTATCTCTAGTTTCCTTATCTCCAATTTGTTTGTCATCTGACCATTGCAGGACCAGGGAGTTGCCAGCCACAGTTAACAGCTGCTGAATCCCCTGAGCATCTGTGCTTGTGATGATGCCATAACAGAGGTTTGCTCTGCATGGTTCTAGTTGCATCCTTCTGCTGATCCTTTTCTTAGCACTCTATTGGAAGATGTCAGCTACTTTTCTTTAGAATTTTCAGCAAGCATCTCCTTTTGGTCAGAGAAATATAGGATATACTGCCTCTGTCTCTGGAGCAGCTTTGTGGTGGTTTTTGTGTTTCTTGTGGCCATCTATAACTCTTGCTATGGTGGCTCCTAGCTAAAAAAAAACCCACTCACTGCTTTGCTCTATAAATACTGTTCCCAGTTATTGGAGGAAAGTGCAGAGCAAAGCTGCTGTTGCATTTGTTCTAAGTTTGTGCTGGAGGCTGAAAATGCTCCATAAATTAATTGCAGTTACCCTATTGAGGGTATGGAGGGGAAAGCTTGCTTTTCTTCCTATTTCAAAGACTGGATTGAGCATAGCTAATAGTTCTTCTGAAGGTAAAGATTTTGTAGCATTTTTCTGAGAAGGCTTTCTAGCAGAGCAGTAATTCTGATTCTTGCTGCTCTTGGTGCTTTTGCTATCATAGGGACCTCCAGGACTATGGATCTTTGGGCATCTTGAACATTGTTCTCTTCTGTGTGGAACAACTAGGAAAACATCAGAAGTATGAAATCATCACTGCTTATAAGCTTGCCCTTCTCCGAATTTTTATTTCCAGGTCCAGGCAATTGAAGGCCTTTTTCTTAAGTTCAAAAGCTGATTGTCACTTCTAGTTTGATATATGCTGGTGTAGTTGGCATTGACTCAGCATAGTCATTCTCCTACACTTGTGAGAGTGGGTTTAAATAAATGGTTCATGTTTAAATGCCAAGCAATCACAAGCATTGTCATTTTGGACCATGAAAATCTTGAGTTTCTCACTAAGATGCTGCCTTCTTCTGCTGAGTGGACACCATTGCTCCCTGTTGGGAGCTGGCAAGGCTTCAGTGCCCTCTGTGAACTGCCATGCCAAGTGCTGCACCATGTCCTATTTGCCTACCCTGGTTGATAGTGGTCCCAAAGCTATTTTTGTGTGTTGAAGTCTCATTAGAGCCATGGGGAAGGAAGTATAAGCCCCAAATTATGGATATGGTCAAGTGATGACCTGAATTCAGCCAATAATCTCTTTCTGCTTTAGGCTTTGGTGATAAAAGTGATATTGAACAGCTTGCTGCATTACCACCAGAAGTCTTTGCAGAATTAGAAATCTGATGGACCTTACTAGAAATTAGTCTTTTTGGTTCCAGAAAAGCTGTAAATAGAACAGGAGTTGTTCTCCCTTCCTTCTGTAAGCTTTTATTTTGTATCTTGGCTCTGTGTCTCTTTCTGCTATTCTATATAAATCTCTTGTTTGAGCAGGTATCTGATAACTTAAAGATTAATTTCTGACAAATAAGCATTTGTAATTTTCTTGCTGATACTTCTAATCTATAAAAGCAACGAAGCAAAAGGGGATAGGAAAACCTATAAGAAGGCAAGGTTGTGATTTGGGGATTTTTTTAAGGCTCTTTGCACACTAGCTGTCTTTTTATTTAAATACTATTCTTAGTTTGAAACTTTAATTCTGGGCGTACATTTGGTGCCCAGATGGTGCAGACTCACACAGAAGCCCATCACGCTGTCAGGGCAGGCGGATACATATGTAAATATTTTGCCTTTTCCCCCTATAATATTTGGCTTTGTCTAATCTAATTGCTGTCAAAGGCAGAATGTGAAGAATACTCACAAGAAGCAAACAATGAGGACCTCAAATGTTTATACTGCACTAACTCTGGAAGATGCTGGTAGGCTGTGATGTAATTAATAACTTGTTTCATGGATTTTCTTCATGCTGTGAATTCATGGTCTATAATCTAAGTTCATGCCAAATAGTATCTTACAACCCTTAGTAGAAACCTGCATTTGTAGTGGTTTGAAAGCATTTTTTACCCTGTGGAACTGTCGATATAAGGCTAATGGGTCTGCCTTTTCAGTTCAGGCTGGCAGTAAGAGTCCTCTACCTGCCTCCTTGTGTATAGCGCTCTTTATTATTTATATAATTCATTGCTTCATTTAATTTATTCTATTGAGTGCTTGTCTTAATGTATTTTTAATACATAAAAGCATTTCCAGCATAGCTGCTTCTCTGACTAGTGGTAGCTAGTAACAAACAGCGTGGCCAACCACATTAAGGATACCTATTTAGGTATCAAAGGCCTGAGCCAAAATAACATAATGTTAGTGGGAAAATGACTTCCATGAGCTTTGACTCTGACAGCTTAGTGAGAAGGTCTAATAAGCCAGTGTTAGCTGAGTATGCTGGCAAAAGCAATGTAGGAAACCTGACTGGCTTTCATCAATACAAGAACAGTTACACAGTTACAGGTGTCTGATCAGATGTGAAATTTGGCTAGGCTATAATTCATGGAAAGCATCAGACTACACCAGACTCTTTCTTCTAAGAATACTAACTATGCAGAGAGATGCCGGGAGATCAGATCCTGGAGGGGCAATTTTTGTACATAAAGGAAAGTATTTGTAAAAGGAGATCTAATGATGTGACCAGAAGACATCAGAAGCAGCACATGGTGTTTTTTTCTATGAAGCATAGGTGAAATCCAGAAAATACAGAGGGGAAAAAAATTGCCCATTTCAACCACTGATATTGCTATCTGAGCCTCACTGTTCAGAGATGCCAATGAATTCTGTCTCTGAATCTGCTGTAAAAGTGTCTAGGTACCTTCAGGAGACAGTGTAATGTACCTTCAGGAGACAGTGTAATGTGTCCCCCTGCTGAAGGGTGGAAAGGGTTAGGAAATTCTTCACTACCTATATGTATAATTTTTCTGTGTTGCTTTTTATTCAAGGGAGGATCAAAGGTGTTTGCTTTGTGTATTTCTTGAAGTATGGATATTGAGTCGTGACCATGACTGCACAGAAAGCTAAGACATGAACTTGGAGCTTCTATACATTAACTGCATGCAGTTGCTAGCTCACAGTTCAGGGAAGAATTTGCCGCACAGATATCTCATAGTGAATGAAAGCAGTCACTGGCAGCTACTCTAGGGCCAGTCTGGAAGCTCCCTAGAATGTGTGAAAGATAAACTTCCTATATCATAAGTTTGGATCTGAGCTTATATGTCATGGGCCAGAGAGTGTGCTGGTTGTCACAGTGGGCAGGGATGGTAGGGATTGCTTTGCTCCTAGGCTTTGCTTTTGGTTGTCAAACCCATCTGGCCTGTAGCTGGCAGGACATGTTACATTGATTTAACCACACTTTTCTGCCTTTTGCCTTTCCCAGGAGCAATTGAGCGGTGCTCGTACATCAAGTACCACTACTCCTCAGCCACCATCCCCAAGAACCTTACGTACAACATCACCAAGACAATCCGCCAGGATGAGTGGCACGCCTTGCGTAAGTGTTGCTGCCTTTCTTCACCTTCTCCTCATGTGCAGGCTCCCTGGTAAATGAGAGCAGAGGCTTTGAGTGGCAGCCTGCTCAGAGCCCTCATCTCACATCCAGTTTGTCGTTGTAGCAGACAGATCGATTTTTTCTTAGGACCTACATCTCTGTTTCTGCTGCTGACTGGAAATTCTGCTGAGGCATGAGAATGCAGCAGTGGGGAAAAGGCATTTGTATGCAGAGATTAATACTGAGTTAAATGCAAAAATGAATAACAAAATCAATGCCCTATTTTTTAATTCAGTGGAATGCTCTGTACGTGAGCACATTCTCATGCCATTGCTGCTGAGTTTCCTGCTTCCAGGAGAATTCATTGCTGGCTTTTATTGTATAATATGTCCCACTGCCAGCAGCTCCTGTGTGAGTGTGGCATCACTCTCCTTTGAAGATCTTGAAAGAGAATTGCTGCACCCTTTAAGGCACAAGGAAGGAGCTTAGCCCTCAGTGATAATTGTAGCCAGTGGTCACCAACTTGTAATGCTTGCTGAAGTGACAAGATCTGACAGGGATGGAATTGCCTTGGGATGTATTGGCTGACCTTAAATCTTGTCTCTTTCTCATCTTGGAGATGGAAAAGGGTTTTCACTGATAAAATGCATGAGGTAGAATTTCACAAGGAAGGATACTGCTGTTCTTGTTACTACATAGTCGTGGGGACTGATGAATATCCTGAGCAGCTCTGTTTCGGTGGAAGCAGTTAAATCTCCTTGAAGGTGGCAGTGGTTGAGGCAATACTGGTTCTGACTGAGAACCTTGAAAGGTGATAGTGAGCTTCTACTCTGTCAGCTTGAGAACTGTGGCAGACCTGTGGTGTTCCTATGGCTTTCAGTATGTTTCACTCCTCCCCTGTGTGGCTCTTGCTTTGAGAGGGTCCTTTTAAGCTCAGAAGAGGAGAAGGTGCTATAATTTTTTGACCCTGCATGGGTGAGATTCAGTGATGCTTGTAGGCCTTTCTAGTACACTCTGGTAAAGAGTTAAGAACATTCTATAGGGTCTTGCTAAATGCCTGTTGGGTTTTTTTTTTTAAATGTGTCTAAGTGGATAAATACCTATTTTTATTGTGATATGACAAAGAAGGAATAATTGAACTTATGCCTCTCTGCAGGTTGTAAGAGGCTGGTCTTGCAAAATATTGTGTTATGCTAATTTGTCCCTGAAATCAGAAGATCAGAAGGTTCAGTTCACTTCAGGTTTTCTCCTCCCACCTGTCTTCTCTGCTGGTGTTAGTTTCATGTTGACATAAAAGGTAAAAGTGCTCTTCTATGGGCAAAAAAAGAAGTGCACCCCCCACGTAAAACATCTTCTGTTAGGGCTCATAGGGCAGTAGGAAGGGGCCTTGGTTTATGCTTTATGTATGTGTGGTTTTGCTTTGTGTATGTGTTGAGTAACAATGACTTAGCTGCAACTATTTGCTGGGAATCTCACTGTTCAAAAATTTTCTAAAATTAATCTTTATCTCAGCAATGGCTCAAATAAAGGGTTATACACCTGGTCATCTAAGGCTGTGTGCACCCTTTGGTAGGATCAGCAAGTTCCTGAGCTTTGAGTGTTGGTAGGGCATTTGTCAGTCTCCAAAGGTGCAATTTAGACACTGCTCACATATTTATGTATCTGGTGTGGTCTGAGGCATTCTCAGGGTGAGGCTGCTTGTCTCTTCCCTGCAGAGGGTACATTGAGTGTACCTCATATTTCTGACCCAAATTTTCTTGCCAGTTGCAGGAGTCAGAGTGTAGAGAGATGTAGATAGAAGTGACATCTGCATCTACCTATCTGAAGGCAGAGGAGTAGAGAAATACTTTGCTGAAGCTCTCTTCTCCTGAGCAGTTGGTGCAACAGAGTGCTTTGATATATGGGGTAATCCCACTGGTGGTTCTGGAGGTCACTGCATTTAAGAGTGAACTGAATCTATATGACTATTTCCAGTGTAGAAACAGTAACCTGTTTTAAAAGACAAGGCCAATACCAATCTCTCAAATTGTGGTTTGGTTGAGGGGGTTTTTCTCCCTTTGCATTGCAGTAGACCAAGTAGGATAAATCTCTTCAGAAAGTCCCTGTGATTTTAGCCCCTGCCTTAGAAGCTGATCCTGTTCTGTGCCTCTGGACTAGTTTCATCCAGGACACAGCTACTTTATCTCAACATTTGTCAGTCTGATATTTCCAAGTAAACCTGGCCATTATTTTTCTTCTGAATATTTTCCTGTTCATATCAGTGAGTATTGTGACAAACAACAAAAGAAGCAGGGCCTAGGCCTGGCTATCTTCTTTTTCTTGCCATGGGTTATTTTTCAGATCTGTAGCATGAGATAGGGGGAGAAAAAGTATTTCCTGAAGAAACACGGCAGCAAAATGACATCTTGGAGAACTTCAGAGGAACTGGAAAAGTGAAAGCAGAATATTTCATCAACCTAGTAAACAAAAATGTCTCTTCCAGGCTGAAGCCACTGTTACCATTGGCTGTATTTGTAGTTGAGTAATGTATTTTTTTTCTGCTTGTGTATGGACAGCCAACTGTGGTGCCTGTGGAAGGAAGCCATTGTTTTGCATGTTCAGTGGGCTGGGGATTAGAGGAGAGAGGGCTTCCACCATGGACTGCAAATTGCTTTTGTTGGACTGGTGGGCAGGACTGATGCTCCAGCAGTTTTTCTTGAATTGCAGGAGTGGGTCCTGGGACAATTAATTTGAGGCTGAGGACCCCATGGCACCATTCAGCACACAAAGCAGATACTCCTCCTCTACTCTAGCTGTGCTGTTAGCCATGCTGCAAGAACCTGAGACAGCAGCTGGTCCTAGAGGAATGGTTGTAGCTGACTTTACCAGTTTTGATTTTATCTTTTTTTCATTCTGTTTGACATTTTCAAGATGGAACCTTTGCTCCAAATTGATTGCCTATGGCAGTATGAGCTGGGGAAATAGGACTTGTCTTTGCTGCAATCACTTCCTCTCAACTATCTCTGGTTAAACGGGGATAGAGGGAAAGATGATTGTAGTATTGTCAGCTCTTGCCTGTCAGGAGATAAATGTTGATCTAATTAGACAAAACAAGTCTCTATATGAGCTGAGAGTGGAAGAGAGAAGCAGAGGAAAGCTGTGTCCAACAACTTTGAGCATGAGTAAAATGTCTTTCTGGAAGATGCTGATCTAGTGATACAACTGAGTCACCGTTAGGCATTTACCTTGTCACACTTTGACCCTGGCCTTGAGCTCAAAACCTGGTCCATGGTTGTGTTTTTTGAAAAACAAGACCAGCATCATTGATGCTCTTAGAAATGGAGATGTATTATTGCAGTAGAAAGCCAAGAAAATGTGAGCAGGTCTATATTTATTTACACATTGTTCCATGTTTTTATGCTGTTCCTGTGGGTTCGCTTTCGTTATGCTACATATGTGTTCATAAAACATGGGAATGTGCTCATGGCAGGGGTTTGAGCTGTAGAATGTGGTGCAGGCATTGGGGAAGGGTTTTCAGGTGTCTTAATTTGGAAAGACAGGTGTCTGCTAAGGAAGGCAGGAGCCTCCCCTGAAATGGAAAAATGTAAAGCCCCTCCCTCCAAATTGTTATAAATTTGAAATTAAAGGGCTGTCAGGAAAAATATGAGAGCAGGGATAACATCTTTCTTAGGGAAGAAAATACAAAGATAAAATAAACAATGCAGTGAACTAAAGCAACACTGACAGAGTCAGAACACGACCTGACACCCTGTCGGTCAGAGTGTTAGTAGCAGTCCAATTGGAATTGTGGCTGCAGCCCTCCTGGAGTGTCAGGGGTGGTTCCGTTGGAGCAGGGATCCTCTAAAAGGGTGGAATCTTCCTCTGAAGGTCCAGTGGGAAGAGGCAGCTGCTCCTCTGGAAATCCAGTGGACAAGCCGTGCTGGTGTTCCAGAATCTCCAGATTATATCCAGTTAGGAATGCTTGGCTCCTCCCTCTGGGTGGAGCATCTCACAATGGGATGCTGTAGTTCTTATCAGCCATGCAGTGACATTCAATAGCCTGTTATCAGCAGGTGTCTCCCCAGAGGGAGGAGTGGTTGTGGAAGAGGTAAGGAAAAACTGCCCACTTAACGGAAGACAACTGCCATACAGATGGCAAATAGAATACAATTTGCTTGGCAATCCAGGACATCAGGTGATAAAATAAGCATTTCAACTGGATGCTTGTGCATTAAGGAAGCTGACAATAAATGGGAGGCTATGCTGATGTTAATTCTTTTTCTTGTCCCCAAATCTTCAGGAAACCATTTCTGGTATATTATGGCATATTCAAAGGCTGTGTTTGTAATGAAAATGGCAGTACCTCCAAAGCAATGAGGGGATGTACTGTATTCAGTTTAGCATCTTCTAGGAGCCAACAAAACTGTTCTTTAAAGCCATTGAGGGATAAGGCACTAAAAGCCCAGGGAGTGTTCAGTCTGTGTTACTCTTTGGAGAACAACAAACACATGTTGGGTTGATGCTGTGTGGTGTGTTTGTTTTTTTTGGATTTTTTTTGGATTTTTTTTTTTTTTACCACCAGAAGGACTGTAGTAAGGTCATTTTGCTTTCATCCCTGTTTGGCTTTGTGTGGGTGTGTTTGTTTTGTTCTATTTTTTTAGTAGGCTATAGGCAACCCAGGCTCTATATTCGTCTTATGTTGCACTCTGAGAATTAACTGTTTCATGTGGAAGAGCCATCTTCTCTCCAAGGCAGATGTAGAAACTACTGTGGCTTTAAAGTGCTGCAAATAAGCAAGTTGCTGATGTGTGTTCTTGAAGAGTGGTATTTGTTTTTCTCTTAGAGAACAAGTGCAATAACTCCCTCTTCCCTTTTTCCTGCCTTGGTAGCTGAAAATGGGACAATTGCTGCATGGTTCTCGGAGCCTTTGGCAGAGCTCCCAGTGGCTTGTGCTATAGTGCATGAAAGTCTCTACATCAGAAGAGAGATAAAAAATTCTTCATTGTCTCCAAAAGCTCTTGTTTTGCTGATTCACAGAGCCTTTTGTGTGAGGTAGATAGTTGGGTCTAGAAGCCTTTTTATTTTTCCTTCTCCCTATATGTCACAAACCTGATTTTCTACTTTGGATGTAACACTGCCACAAAAGAGGGAATTTGTCTGTCTCTCTTCTCCAGCTTGCCATTGCCTCTTCAGCCTGTCTTCCACAGCAGCTGTGTTTTGTGTCCAGGAATGTGAAGAGTGCTGCATCTGGGCAGGAAGTGGCTGGAATTGCTATGGAAACTGATTTTTGTACAGCACAGCTTAGAAATTGTGTCACCAGACTGCTTTAGAGTGAACCAGATCATAAACAGGTAGCTGATGCTTCCTAAGTGTTCAGAATTTCCTGGGCCTTTTGAAAATACTCCTTGCCTGGCACTGTGGGATCTCCTTTACCTGTTTTCTACCCTCATGTTTCTACTGCAGGACCACAAGACGTGGGCTCTGAATCTGAAATATCAGTGAGGAGAGCTGCATTGTCAGAACAACAATCATAATGCTTTGTATTGAAATAATATCATTCATTTGCACTCTGGAACTGCAGCACTCCTGTGTTTGTGGTGGTCTAAAAGCCATTTGCATAAAAAATGAATTCTGAAGTCAAAAGTAATAGCCTGGCACATTCTGCGAAGAGCAAGTATTGGAGGAAATGAATAATTTCTGCAGGATGTACAGAGTGGTAATATTTTAATTCATACAGCATCTATGCTGAAAGTTGAGTGGATTTTATTGGCATTAATGCTCTGAATTTTGCAGGAGCCTACAAAGCACTCAAATACTTCCTTATAATCAGTAAAACTACTGGAACAATATGCAGCAGCAATTAACACTCAGGAAAATGTCCAGACTTCTAATTTCTACAGACTTCCCAAGCCTTCTTATTCCATGGAACATGAAGTTGAAATTTGCACAGAAGCTCAGTTGACAGCTTGACAATGCCTTGGTAACACCAGCAGGCTGATGGACTTGGCCCCATCTGCTATTATAAGCAACAATAAATATTTCATTGTTGCATTTTTAATAAGGGCTGACCCGAGAAAATATTTGCTTTTGTGTTTTTTTTATGGATACTACTAAAAACAGTGTTTGAAGTAAACAGGCAACATCCCACTTTTGCTCCTTTCTTTCACTCTCTCCTGTATGTGCCTCTACAAGAAAATCTTGATTCATTTTTAATTAGCTACCTGGGCCCCCAGATGGAAGTACACCCTGAAGTATGGCCCCGTCCTGCTGGTCAGTGCCATTTGGGATGATGTCACTCCTTAGTGCATCGGTTATCACAACAGACGGGGCAGCCATCCCAGAGGTTAGTCAGGCACCAGGTGCTCACATGCCTGGAGGTCTCGTGTTGTTGGATCTTCATTGCATTCATTTTTCCCACAGCTAATGGCCAGGTGGTAGTGACAGACCTTCTCATTTCCCCCTCTCTCTCTGCTGTAGGGTTTCCTTCATATCCTGCTATTTCAAGCTAAGATAATTTTTTTTTTGGCATTGAAGTCTAAGACCTATTTTGGAATCTGTAAGGGATTTTATTGCCTTCTGCTAGGTTTCATCTTAGGATCTGCTAATATGCCTGTGACCTTAATACCTACACTGATGAATAACTTTCCCAACTGCATACTATTTTTTATTTGCTTCTTAGTGGCAGAAGAGCAGGGATGGAGTAAGGGAGGAGGTCAGTACATCCTTCAGTCCTGAATAGCAAATATAGACAAGATTTGGGAAGGGAGAAAATGTGGACAAAGAAAGGGGCAAATCTGTGCTGGAGAGTTGGAAGAGGTAATATGAGGGATTACTAAGCACTGCAATTGGGAAAAAGGTTGGAGTCATGGATTGGAAAAATTTTGGAAAGAAGGTGCAAAAATGGTAAAACTCTGTTTGTGTTGGAATGAAGTGGGGAACAAACAGGAAAATGTAGGATCCATTCCAAAGCCCTGTTCCAAGTGCACAAGTCAGAGGTCTTACTGCACATCTGCTGCTAATGCAGCTGTGAAACACTGGCAGAGGGGAAGTCTCATCCTGCTCCCTCAGCCAGCAGGTTCTTGCCCAGCTCATATAATGGGGCTCACAGGTGAATCAGGATAGTCTTCTGCTGAGGACCCTCTTGCCACTCTTCTGAATCAGTAAGAAACCCCACACTAGAATTTCTGGGTTTGCAGTTTGTTGTTTGCTTCAAGTTCACTTGAAATCAAATGAGGTTTTTTAAGGTTGCAAATACAAGCATGTAAAGTTAGAAGATGACCCAGTTTGGGCTGCATACTTGGCCTTAATTTATCTCCTCTAAGCACACTTGTTATTGAGTCTTTAATAGCTGTAATCACATACTCTTGCCTTGTTCCATACATTTGGGATATTCTGTTTCCATTCAATGATGCTTTTGTTTGGTTTATTTTTCATTGCTGAATTTATGGTTGTTGGCCTTTTGAATTGCAGATTACACAACTCCTGATCCTATGATGGAGTTAACCGCTTCATGGATTTTGTCACGTTTCTAGTCATTGAATCGAAGAAGGGAGTGTAAATATAAATATATTAATATCTAATAACCATTCATGGTTGGCTATAATATTCATTTTGGGCCTGACAATCAGAGATAACTTGTTTGGGTTTTTTGAGTGTCCAGTTGGATATAAAGAAAGCTTGAGTTTTACATATGTCCAGAGCACAGCTCCCATTGGCTTTCAGAGTAACTATAAAAGCTCTACACTATAATCAAACTTCAAATGGCCACCCAGCCCACACTGGGTCGGTGTAAATGAGTAAAACACAGCTAGGGACCATGTCTTAAGAAATTTCTTGGACTGACTTAATCACCAAGGAGTTTTAGAGTCAGTGAAGAGCAATGTGCTTATGTGAGAGGGAGGAGGAGGTCTGGCCACCTGACTGATCTCTGCTCTGATTGCTCTTTGCTGAAGAGTTTCTTGTCTTCTCACCTTTCACACTGACCCTTTCAAAAGGTCCCATTCCTCTATTTCCTAGCTTTGACATGCTTGGCTTGGTAACCTTCATGCTGATAGGTTTTGGCTTTTTTGGTTTTGTTTTGTGTCTTACATTTGCAAGTGCAGGCACTTGGATTCACTGTGGCTTAGGTGATGTTTTGTGTTGTCTTACACTGTTACACAAGAAAAAAGACATTTTTGTCTTGATTGTTGAAGAGAGTCTTAAGGTATTTACAGAGCTGCGGTGAGTGCAGGAAAATTGGGAGCAAACCCCCTCCAGTCTCACTAGTGATTTTTTGCAAAGGAATATTAGACACTTTTTGCCTGTTGCAGAGTGGAGATATTGACAGGTAAAACATACCACTGCTAATCATTTCTAGTCATTCAGCCAGTCAAAATATAGCTTTATTAATATGCATACAGAGCTCTCTGTTTCCCTTCTCTCCCTCTTGAGAGACACAGAGGGGGAGAGATGGGCGTTCTTCTGTCTCTTGGCTAATCAAGAATGATGTCTTGTGCATTCTTAGGGTGAGAGAAGAGGAAAGAACAAACAGGAGGCTCTAATGGGTCTCATCCATCTGACTTCTATAACTTTTGATTTATATACCAATTTAATGCCTGGTTTATGATGATTTATGTCCCAGTTTGTTTATACCCCAGTCTGATGCCCCACCCCACAATGTTAGTGAGATGAAATCCCAGCAGTTAAATATTTCAAGGTGATTATATGCCACATACAGAGTTACTAATGAGGAGTTAAGTGCTTCCTTACTTCAGTGCAAGAAGATAGACATAAGTGGAACACTTTGGAAATGAGTTTAGTGTGATTTGTTCACAAAGCCATGCACCATCCACAAGGAAACACCATAGCAGCCAGCATGGGAGAGAAGGCAAGAGAATTTGAATCAAACAACCTGGCCTTGACCTGACAGAAGTTGCAGGCTGAAACGTGAAAGTGGGTTTTATATGTCAATAGCCATTAGGCAGTGGTTGCCATTTTAATTACTGTTTTGCAGTGATGCTCTTTGGACATTGAATTACAGAATAAACCCAAACCTCATGTACAGTCAGGACATCTTCCTGCTTTGAAAAAATATAAAATGTGTCAATATTAATGTACAGAAACCATAATGCAGCTTTACTTCCTCAGATTGTTGGTGTTAACTGGGTCATTGTGATTTTGGCCCTGTTGTCAGAGGCAAATGCAGTTCTGGTCCATGAAGACCAGATGAAGCTGAAGGATTTGTCTAGGGGCCCATCCCAAGATTCCTTAATTGGCTGGGTGAATCACAGTTTAGCTGTTCAATTATTCCCTACCCACCTCCAGGAACTGATTGCACAGTTGGTGGGGGAATAAGAAATCAGGAATATAAATCAACTGCAGCTATCTCCTGTGGGAATTCGGAGTTCAGTCTGGCAAATCTCATCTGGCTGCTCAGGATGCAGGTTATACTTAATGGAGCTTGAGCCTGCATGTCCCTCTGCATCACTGGAATTATGACAGCTAATTTGAGTCTGTCTGCCACTGGTATGTGCAATTGATCAATATCTCTTTCATAAATACAAACTCTCCCTCATCTCTGCCTTCATCAGCTTTGTCTTTTCTGGCTTGCCCTTTGCATCCTTGTATATTTTGTGGTTTTTTTTTCCCCCAAAACTTGATTCTCACCTAGATGTTCTCAGAAGAAAATCAATGGAAGAATATCAGTTTCTCACCTAAGAGGGGCTTCTTTGCCATACATAACTAAAGTTATAAATAATTCAGTAGGGTCCCTGTCTTTTCTTTCCTCCCATAAGATTGGGTTTATTAAAATTTTATGGGAGAGGACATGGAGGTAGCTGAATTACTGGCTTAATCTGATACAATCTTCAGCAATGCATTAGTTCAGTACCAGCTGCTCTTTACTCATCATCACAGACACACACTAAATCAGTCTTCCTTGTAGAATCCATTTTGCAGCATGTGATAATCATGTATTTGAGCATGATGTAATGTCATTCCTTACAACTTGCTCTCATGCCTGATGGTGTTGCCAAGGGAAGAAAAGTGTTAAACTGCCAAGGCAAGTCTTTAATCTTTCTTCTTCCACTGAGGAATTCAGCAGAGGCATGAATCTATATAGAGGAAGATCCTAATCAGAAGGGAGCTGTAGGCTGGGGACTAAGAGTTTGCTTTGGCTTATATTCATACTAAATAATAATTCTACTGAAACAAGAACAGATATTCTTAGATGAAAATTGTGTGAAATCAGCATCTGAGTACCAAATACTCAAGAGGTATCAGGAAAGGAAAATGACTTTTTGGCATTTCAATGAAAATTGACAGATCCCACAATTAAACTTTTCTGTTAATGCTGCTGCTGCTGGTCTATAGTGCACCTTCCATCCTAGCATCTTGAAACACTCAGGAGATGGTTTTCACTTAGCATCCTTTGGATTTAAACTGGGTGCCAAAGGAGGAATACAACCTAAGCACACCCATTTCACAGAAGGAGTTAGAGAAGTGAATTGACTTGCTAAACGTCATGTGGAGAGTGAGTGGGAGAGCCAGAAACAGAACTCAGGTCTTTGGACTCCCACTGCTGTAAGTGCTAGACAATGCTGTGTCCTGTAGTGCCAGGGATTATGCAGCCTATCTCCTAGAAAAGCCTTGCAAAACCAAATATCAAGAATGTTTTTCCTAAAGATAGTAAAAAAAAAATTCAAATGAAAGCTCACTGGCCAAAACCAGAATCCAAACGAATGTATACATTTTTTCCTAGAAAAATAGCAAAACTACCTTCAAAAGTTCCTAGCAGATTAGATATAACAAAGTGGGGGTTTCTCAGAACCTGTTAAAACCCAGGTCCTTGGAGATATGAGGGTGAGGAACCAAGATCAAAGGTTGTTCCTTACAGTATGTGTAGGTGCTGGGAATTTTCTGCTGTGTATATGTTGCTCTCTACACCAGTGTTCTTGCTGATTTTATGACAACTGATACAGCACAAATAACTTAGTGGTACTTGGTTTTACCTGCAAGCAATCTTAACCATAATTTAATTTGAAAAATAATGAAATTAGTGCATTTTGAGAAATAATGATTATCAATCCTATTACAGAGTCATAAAATCTGAAAGGAATGCATGCTGAAAGGATAACTCTAGGCATATGATGCAAAAATGGCTTTTCTGATATGGCCCGGGCAGAACCTGTAAGAGGTGACAAATCCTCTTTGGCCAATTCAGATTGGCCACAGCCAGCTCTGCTCCTCTTCCCAAAATGGCATGGGTCAGGAAATGATTAATTGACAAGGATAGTCCTGACCATGATTACTGGTTGTGAACCATCTACTGCCAGAGGTTCATTAGAGTTACCTGTGATTTATTTCACATAAACCTAGGCTGAACTGGTCTTTGCCTTGTTTCAGGAATATCTTCATCCTTCACGAAACCCAGTGTACCAGGACCTATGTGTTGATTAGTTCTGCTGTTTTTTCATTGATGTTTAGATCTTTACATTAAAAGAGGATTTTTATTCTGTAAATAAGCCTTGGCTCTGACAACCATTTGCTGAGGCACTGTTCCTTTGTACTGACTTTAGCTGATGAAGTAGTAAAGTCCATGGTGTCATCCCTTCCACAGAGGACCAGATATTTCGTGTGGAAGTAATTGAGAATGAAAGGCTTTTGTAAGAAGAAACCAGGCAGAGAAATGCAAGAAAACCCCCCTTGATATAGCAATAGGATTAGTATTTCAGACTGTCTGCCCAGTTTTCCTGGAGGAATCAGTGGTGCTCTGAAAAGCTGAATTGACAGCTCTGCTAGGTGAAGCTTTTTGACAAGACAAAGGCTTGCACAGGCAGGAGCACTTTGAAAATCTGTGTGATGCATGGATGGATTAGATCATTTGATGTATCTCTTTGGCTGCTAGTTCATAGGATTTCCTGATTAACAGTTCTGGCATTGGCTTTAAATGGGAACCAATCCTCTATGCAATTAAGAGCAGAGTTCCAGAGGTAAATGAATTCCCACTTTTTGGCAGTCAGATGACAAGTGCAGGGTAAGGATATTTGTGGTTTTTTATCACAACTGGGGGAGCTTCAGTATTTTACAAGCCAGAGAAGAGAGTCCATTTTTCAATGACTTGTTGGATTTGTGATGAGTGTTTTGCTGTCCTTTCCTTGTAGAGCAAGCAAGTTGATCTGTTACTGTACCAAAGCAGTGCTTAGAGAAGGCAGACTAAATACTGTTGTAGGGCTAAGACCTCATAGGAAGGTCTAGGAGGCTCCTAAACCTGGAGGTGCAGTCTCCAGAAGCTGCTTTATCTGAGAGAGGGACCATGGAGAGCCAATCTCCAGGCAGTGATGGCCTGTAAGAATTGCACACCTGTCTATGAAGTTGGCACAAGGAACATCAGTCAGGGAAGACATGGATAGGATGATCATGTGGCCCCAAGTTCTCTGCAGAGGGCTCTGAGTCTCATTTTGGTGGGATTGAGGGGAGCTAGTTTGGGACAGAAAGCCATCTGCTTCCAACAGCTGCCTTCATTTTGATGTTGATAGAAAGGGAAGAACATCTGGTGGTGGCTGCTTAGTGGTATGGTTGGCAGTTGGAAGGATACTGCTGCTTTCCAAGTCTTTTATTCCTATGCTGTAGGCGTGAGTAGAGAAAACATTTTCTGGTGTAGGAGCAGGAATCTTAGAGCCTTGGGGAGTGGTGATTGCAGAGAGGAACTCTGTATGCCTGGGAGGCCCTGTGTGTTTTTTGGTTTGTTTTTCCAAGAGCTGAGGATGCAGTTGGATGAGCTTTTAGTGGTGCCTTTAAGAATATGAACAAGGGAGCTAAGGTGATGTGAGTAAACACCTGGGGAGAAGCTAAAAGAGAAAACAGAGTATAATGGAAAAGCTGCTGGGGGAAATAAAAATGTGATGCCTAGATGCTCTTCTGTGTATAGAGAGAACTTTTCTCCTCTGTTTATTATTCAGTGATGTGGATGCATTAGATTTATGTGAGAATCAAACAAATTCCTGACATTGCTGGCAGCGCTGAGACAATAACCAGAAGCTGTTGCCTCTGTCATTTTCCTTTTGCAGCGAAGTCTGATGGTGAATGAGACTGGCATGAGTTTGCTATTGCTCACTCATTCCTTTTTGAAATTTACTTCTGTTTGTGTGTGCGTCAAGCTCTTGGCAGAACTCTGATAAGCAACAGAAAGATGGAGCCCTTCCACAGATCAATAGAGATCAATCTCTTAATTTTGACTGAATGATAAAACAAAACCAGCTATTAAAAGTGTATAAAAAGTGTTTTACTTTTTTTTTAACACCTGCTAGCTGATAGCTAGCAGGCAGCTCCCAAAACCAAAGTACCAAGGCTCATAGAAGAGAGCTCTTGCCTGCACTTTATTTATACAGACCCCATTAGGGGTGTGGGGTCTGTTTTGTACAGATCTGAGGATTACACAACAGGTAAATGTGGACAATTCAAACTGTTTGGCTTGGGCTAGGTTTGTTATTTTGTTATTGACTGGTCTGTGACACTGGCTGCAATGCCACAGAGCTTTGGGCATGTATATGTCTGAGGCTACAGCATCCAGGGCAGAGCTGCAGGTGACGTGAAGATGGGGCTATGCTTGGTGTTAGTCAACATCCATGGGGTTCATTGGTAGCAGATCACACGTAGCTGTCCAGTAATACATCACATCTGGTTCCCTGACTTACAGAGAAGGCTGGTAAGTGATGATGAGTTCATTTAGGTGTCATTAGAACATTCAATCAACCATGTGGGATGTTGTCACACCAGCGCATTTACCCCAACAAGAGTTATGGGTATGGTTTGGGGACAGTGTGAGCTGGCCATGGGTGAGATTCACTGCACTTGTTTCCTCACTGAGTGCTGTGTAAGGAAAATCTTGCCCACTGCTGCATTCAAGTATCAAAAGAGAAATCTTGGTGAAGTATTTTTCAAGTGTCTGTACATAGAATGGTGAACAAATTAATTGTTTTGGTAGTTGTTCCGACTACTTAGAGCACCAAATTATGAAAACTTTTTTGCAGACTCTGCTGTATATATCCATCCTAAACCCAGCTGAATGTGAATGTCTGGGGTGGATATGCAACAAAGGCACAGGATAGTAAATAGTGTGAATTATTGCTGCTAGCAAATATCAGTAGCTGCCAGTTGAAGCCTTGTGGGTTTTTTTTAATGAAGGATCAGAAAACGGGTATTTCAGTTGTCCTGAATTCACTGTGTTTTACAATGCTGGCATCATCAGTAAAAGTAAGTGAGATGTTGAGATGTTTGTGGACATGGCCACTCTGTTGGGCCTCTGGTGTGAATGAACATGCAGAAGGAACAGAGCATTGCCTCCTGCAATGAGTTCTCTCTTTACATGGGGGTGTGTGTGGGGAAAGGCTGAAATGATGCATTGCTCATGAAAGCAAGAGACCTGAGAGCACCAGCTAAGCCCAGGTGTACTGCAGGCAATTACTGGGCATGTCCCAGTTACCAACATGCCACTGGGCTTAATCACTGTGTACAAACTTGCTCTAGCAAGAGCTGATCCCTCGTTGGAGCAGAGCTCTCACCTGACTTTAGACAGCTTTGCTGCTGTGTCTTAAGCCTTCTCCTGCACTATTGCCCTGCCATTCCCAAAATGCAGCACTATGGCAGCTGCAGCCCTGCAGTTTGGCTCCCGGGGCTGTCCTCAGGTCAGAATGTGTCTTGCTTCAGTGCCAGGCTTTGCTGGAGGAGTTCAGCATTGATAAGTAAGGTATGAGTTCTACTCGTGGCCCAGTTCTTCAGGTTCTCAGCTTTGGCCAGCTGCTGGTTTGGTGGCAGAGAGTCTGTGATGCATTTATATGCTTCTCATCTTAGAGCTGTCTAGGCACTTTGGCCCCAATGCAAATGTGTTGTAATTGGGCCTGACAGATGTCCCAACAACTTGTTGTGCCAGTAGATTTTACTGGAGAGCAAGAGCTTTGTGGAGGAGGTCTTGCTCAGTTTTGAGGAGGGAGAAATGGAGTTAACACAGAGTCAGTGATTTTGGCTTTATGTGAGCTGAAGCCCAAGCAGCGGGCTGAAAGTGCAGCTACAGTGGTGTGGAGGGGCCTTGGACCCGTCTCCAGCCCCTGGGATAAGAAGGCTGAAATTTGAAGGCTGGGCTGCATCCCTGTACTCTCCTTTTCCCGGATGGTGCCTCTGTGTGGGTCATTTTGGGGGTTTTACCAAACCAAAAGCCTGTGTGAAGGAAATGTACTGCTGCAGAAAGGGGAGGTCTGAAAGCTTCTGGAGCAACATCACGTGGAAACTGAAAGAGGTGGATATTTGTCACTGTAGCATGAAGTGAGACAAAATCCCAGCACCTCAGGCAAACAATAACAAGACCCGAGCTGACAGAGCCGCTCTCCTGTGAAGCCTTCTCCATCGTGGCTGTCCTGCTCTGCTAAAGCTGCTCTGAGGCTGCTCAGAGATGATTGCCTTTCCTCCCTATTTAGGGAAATTACAACGGGTGGGCTGTGGAAAAGGTGCCAGCAAGCATAGAAGGGAAGAGAAAATAGAGAAAATTTGATGTTGAATGTATTCATCACCATCTATTTTAGGGTCAGTTACCGTCTTTTTTCGGTGTTAAATGAGGTGCTATTTTTAGATTGCCAAATCCATACATGGAAATTATTCTCAAGTGTTCCAGCTTTCATCCTGTATTAAAAAAACCCCAGTCTTATCTTGATGGTGCATTTACTGCATTAATTCTATGTGATTTCTTTTATCCTTTTTTTCTTCCTGCTCAAAAAAAATTATCCCTGCTTGCTCCCATACCTTGGCTAACATTACTGGAAATGCAGCAAGAGAGCTATTTAATGCTCTCACTTGTTGCTATAGTGTTTTGTTGGAGTTATGGGGGAAGCACTGGTGGGTTAAGAAGTGGCTTAGCCGGCAGCCCACCCACTTCCTTGTGATTTTTCTTCAAAGAAGAGTCTGACAGAGGAAAGTTGTTCTGTTGCAGATTTGCTGAGTTCAAAGCGAGTGCCCTACAGATAAAACTTTGTGATTAATCCTCAGCACTGGCACATAAAGCTTATGCTATGCCACTGCTACTAATGTTAATGGGAGTCAGGCAGCTTACTCACAGTGCACTGCTTTAAAGAGTAATAATTTACCCAGAAAAGTCCTGAGGCAAGAGAAGTGATAGTCATTTATTAATTCTTTTGTAAATCCTTTTGTCTGTGGCAGTGGCATTGCTTTCCATCCATTTCTAAGTCATTACATTTTGGTGAGCCCTGGGCCCTGAAGAGGGAAGAGAGCAGGATGCTATTTTTCCCATGTCCTTGAGCTCTTCAGCACCAGGAGCTAGTGCATGTACTAGAATTCCAGGCTATATTTACAAAAAAGAGACCAAAACCTCACAAATATATTTTCTACTCTGTTACACATGCAGAATTAGTAGCTGTAGAGAAGAATATGACCTTTAGGCAGCCATTGAAAAGCAAACAGAGAAAGCTGTGCCTCTCAGCTTTGATAGAAAGCAGTCCTGTCTGAGCTAAGCTGTGGCATCAATGAGATAGTTACTTAAAAATCATGGGCTTTTTCAGAGGGAAATGAATTGGGGTACCTGATTTTGAGGTATCTGACATTAGGTATGCTTGAAAGTGCCTGATGGCCAGTGGGAAGTGCTCAGCATTCCTCAGGAGACTGAGTAAGGTTGTCATCATCTGGCTGTGGTTGTGCGCAGCATTACCTCCCAGTATAGGCAGTTATCCAGCAAAGGTGTCCCTTTGGCAGATTTGGATGTATTTGTTATTTCTGTGCTAGTTAGGAATTTCTAGTGAAGATGCTGCTTTCTCAGTGCAGGAAAGGATTTTGGCTGGGAACCAACTCATGGAGAAAAGGCTGTCTGCAAAATTGCATCATAGTATTGGATATATACTGGATATTTGTTGCTATGTGTGGAAAGCTTCTTCCACACATACAGTGAATACTGGTGTTCCAAAAGCAAGAGAACTATAATTCTGAAATAAATTACCATACTGTGTTGTTTTCTAAAAGCAATTGAGCTACTTGGGATCCTAAATGACCCTGAAAGCTACAAGTGAATCTTGAAAATTCCATATTTTGTTCCCAGAGCAGAGGAACCAGCACAAAACATGATGGGTGCAAACTTTCTGGGCAATTCAAGTGGTGGAACTAGCTTTGGGAGGCTTGTGGCAAATGGCAGCATAAGTCCAAGGACCTCCTGAATGCTAAGTTTGCCTTGAGATGAGTAGTCATAATTACAGCTACATCTGTAAAATGCATTGCAAAACCTTGAGTCCTTCAGGAATGCTATTTGAAATAACAATCATGAGCCTGACTATTAGTCTGGGAGAGTGGGTCATTCATTAGTTAGAATTTCCTTTCCCTTCCACCTTTCAAAAAATGTTTTGAATTTTTTCTTCTCCTTTCCTGCTTTTATCCCTCCCTGTCCCCCCCATCCTTCCCAAATGCCTGAATATTTTATTATTTCTAACTTTAAATTATTGAGATATGCATATCGCTGTTCTTCTTCTGTGTGCCTATGGGATCATTTCCCAGCTGATTTTTTGGACTGATTTTGTTTCTTTTTTTTTGTAGCAATGAGGCTGGTGCCAGGTACCTCTACGTGAGAGAATTTTTAGTTATTTAAATGATGGTATGTCAGATTGAGGGTTCATTTCCTTGTCTTGGCCTGTGGTGACTATGAACAGAGAATCAATTGAGATTCCTTTGATCTGAGGAGGATGAGAGGTGGCAAAGATGACTTCTCAGTAAGCTGAATGGGCAAAGAGCTCAACATAATTCTTGGTTAAAAACCATTTAAACTACCAGCTGGAGCTGGGTAGACAATGTTCAACCAGAAGTCATAGACAATTTTCAACCAGAAGCACATAAACTCTTCTCTATTTGCTTGCTAGAATGTCTAACAGAGGGATCTGGGGGACAGCCTGAAATAACACATCCAGCTCCAGGTTCCTCAGCACAGGAAGGACCCATTGGAATAAGTCCAGAGGGCCACAAAGATGATTAAAGACATGGAACACCTTATCTGTGAAGACAGGCTGGGGTTGTTGGTTGTTCAGCCTGGAGAGGAGAAGGCTTTGGAGAGATCTTATTGCAGCCTTTCAGTACTTAAAGGGGCTTACAAGGAAGGAGACAACCTTTTAGCTGGTCCTGTTGTGGTGGCACAAGGGATAACAGTTTTAAACTACAAGAGAGTCAATTTAGACCTAGGTATAGATGTAAGGAAGACTTTTACAGTGAGGGTGGTAAAACACTGGCACAGATTTGCCCAGAGATGTGGTAATGCCTCATCCCTGGAAACTTTCAAGGCTGGGTTGGACAGGGATCTGAGCAACCTGATGTAGCGGAAGGGTGTCACAGTCATATTTTCAAAAAATCTCTTTGCCCAGGATTTTTCTCCTGGGAAGCTGAGAAGCCTCAGAGGAAAAATGAAAACAATAATTATCTGATTGCTTCTCCTGTGTTTTGTTGCTTTGGAATGTGTTTGGACATTGTTTACCAACAGAGGGTTGTTCCATTGGTTTCATGTGAATTGTTTTTGACTTAATGACCAATAGTAGTCATGGTCAGGCTGTTTCGGGACTCTGGAAGGATTCAAGATTTTTCATTTTTTATCTTTTAGCCTTCTGTCTGTATCCTTTCTCTATTCTTGAGTATAGTTTAGTTTAGTATTCTTTAATATATTCTAATATAATAAAATAATAAATTAGCCTTCTAAGAACATGGAGTCAGATTCATTATTCTTTCCTCCCTTTGTCGGGGAACCCCACAAATCCGACAGAAGGGGGATTGGATTCTATGGCCTTCAAAAATGGTTTCAGCCCTCTAGCCCCAACTGTTCTATGAGTCTAAGAATCTGCAGTGCTGTGGTGGCCCATAGTGGGCTTCTGGGGAGACTGGGAGCAGCTGCTGCTGGAGGGCGTGACTGCTACTCCAGGTAGCAGCCTGCCTGGGGTCAGCTCTTAGCCAGGACTCAGTTCTTCCTAGTGGGCCATACCATAGAATTTTGTTCCCTTTCCCCATTTTCAGTCCTGAAACAGCCTCTTTCAGAACACCACAAGTACTTGCAGAGGCCTGTTTCAAACTGAGAAATAGAAAACTCCAGTTTAGCTACATATGGAACATGATTGTAGTGCAGGCAAAGGCTTGTTTATTCAGGCAACGTAGACTTTACTGGTTTGAGTTTGCATGGATGTTTTATGTGCCCAGCAAAATGTTTGACAGTGTCATCATCAAGTCACAGCCTTGTACAAAAATGTTATTCTTGAGTTTAATTTCTTTGAGAGCATGTTAGAGAAATCTGAGATAATCCAGAATTTTTAGAAAAAAGATGACTGCTTATTTTCAGAACTCCCTGTAGAGCAAACATAGGAAAAACAGCTTGTCTTTCACAAGAAGACTGAGGATTGTAATTACACAAAATAGCATATACTTCCAATGAGCTGAATTTTCAAATTTATACATTTATAAAGAAATCATATTCATCTGTTGTCTTTTCTCCAAGCTCTAGCGTGAAAGAGTACTCAGTTTGTTTTTTTCTATTATTGACTTCTAATCTACAGCAATTAGAGAAACAAACAAATTCCTCTATAACTCTTTAATAGGATTTAGAAGTTACCATGCAAAAGTCACAGCAGCCAGACTCTTAAATCCTTCCCTTAAAAAGTCATTGTGGATATTTCCTATAAGAGACTATATGGTTATTAAATTCCCATGCTGCTTCCTGACAGCCCTGTTGTGCTTTTATTGGCTTTATCATCCCACTGTTAGTTGAATATTGGGTATTTATCCATCAGATAAGGGTATTTTTCAACTGAAAGAAGTCTCTCCTAAGGGAGACAGGGTCAGTAATTTGCTACTAGAAATAGTAATATGGCAGTTCTTTTGGACTAACATTATGTGGATGAAACGTGTCTGTACACCTCATCTGTGCTCTGTTTCCTTCCTGTCCTCTCTCCATGTCCATTTTGGCTGTAGAAGGGCAGACTACACCTTGCTGATAACACCTGCAGCATGTGGGCTGGGGCATTTTTCAGGAAATTGTCAATGCCCATCATGAGCCCCTGATTTCTCTGGGAGGCAACAGGACCCATTTGGTCACTTGGAGTCAGCTGTCCTGTTTGTGTGCCCTCCCAGCTTCCTGTGCACCCTCAGCCCACTTACTGGTGAGGGATAGTGAGGAATAAAAAAGGAGCTGTTTAAGCACTGCAGTAGCTAAAACATGCTTGTGTTATCAATGCTGTTTCCAGCACAAATCCAAACCAAAGCACCACAATAGCTACTATGGAGAAAATTAACTCAATCCCAGCCAAAATCAGCAGAATTTGACTTGTGTTTTGTTTTTTTTAAAGCTGAGTTCCTGTGGCAGGTTTGTTCTTCAACAATTTGATGAGCTCTCATTCTAAAACATCTCTTGTAATGTTGCACACAATGGATGCCAGCCCCATCCCTTGCTGTCAGGCTCAGGATCCTGTGGGCAGCAGTTGCTCTGTCCTTGCTCCTGCCTGGGGCTGCTCAGGTGCTTCCTGTGCTGCTTTGGCAGCTCTCAGACTCTGACTGCACAACTCTATCTTTAGAGCTGCTGAAACTCCAGTACTGCAGTGTCACAACAGAGCAGGTGGCACAGCAAGCAAGGGTTTGAATTTCAATTTCATTTAAATAATTTCTTAGTTAGAAAAACTTGTCTGAGTTCATGAACTCAGTTTTAGAGGTGTGTTAAATGTAGAGAGCTTTTGAAATGTGCTTGCTGCAAAACCTGGCAATGAGGGGGCTATCTGCATTATGGAATTACTTTTGTAATCTTTTGATGTCATTTCCTTAACCTTGTGCAAGTTTTATCACAGGGATATCTTTACGTTACGTTCTTCTTACAAAAGAGAAGAAAACAACTAGTTAGTTATTATTCTAGCTGAATCACAGAATAAAATTCAGACACAGCTGTCACACAGTCCTACTATCTGAGGAATATCAGCATTATGAGCTGAATGCTATTAGCATATTTATTAACAGTACATAGAATTTATTTATTAATAGTAATGCACAGATAATTTACTCATTATGTGCTTGCACTACTGTTTTGAGGCAGTTAATATTGAAAAAAGCTTGTCTTTTTCAGTTTACATTAAAAATATTGATGAGAAAGATTGAGTTTGTTTGCTGTTACTATGTCATGTGTCACCTCACACTCTCTCAGGGACAAATTTAAGGCTTCACTTTCTCAACATGCTTTAAGCATACGGCAAGGTGGATGTTGTCAGCCAGTATTGATCATTGATGTTGATTCTTGCAAATTTCAAAACCCCTGTAGTATAAACATTTGATGTAAAATTTAAATTACCTTGCAAATGCTGAATTCAACTAAGAATTTTTCACCTTCATATTTTCAGTAACAAACATACACTCCCTAGTGCAAAAACAAATAGCATGTACTGTGCTTTATAAATGTGCATCACAAGCCCAAATTATTTTCATAATCACTGTGGATGCTTTTTACTGCCAGCACTATGACATAATGGCACAAGCTTTGCAAATACCCCTGGTTCCAGCTGTGGCTGCTCACAAATAAACCAGACTATTTTGGGCTGTAGCAGAACCAAACTGATGGGTGAATGTGCTGATGCAGTATGTCTTTGGGAAGCCCTCAGCAGCAGTGAGCCCTGGATCTCTGGTTGGAAAAAACCCCACGTGTTTCCTTCTCTAGGGACAGAAGCAGCTGCCCTCTCCTCTGGGACTGCATCCTGCTCTGTCCTAAATAGGCTGATGTGTTTGACTGGCAGTGTGATTGCTTAGGATGGAGCACAATTCCCTTAATTGTTGACCAAGAACATCTTGGTGCTGTTATTCACTAAGTGCTGTGCTCTGTTCTTGTCAGGGATGTCTCTTCAGCATGTATGTGACTCTCTTGGAAGCTCTGTTTCCCAATTCATGACATGCCTTTAACAAGAATCAGAGCAAGACAGATTATCCATCATCTGAAGAGTGCAGGAGAAGTTTCTGTGGCTGCTCTAACCTTGTGGTTATTGCCACCTGAAGGGTCTTAACTGGCATTTTAACTTATGGAGAGGGGAGGGATGCTCTTCTTGGTTAGAAAGAACAGTGATCATTGGAGAGAGCCTGTCCCAGCAGTTTCACCTTTTTGGAATTCTGGAAAGTAAGTGTTTGTCAGAGAGGTTGGGAGGTTTTTGAAAGCTGTTCTAGGTGCTCTCCTGGCCTCACGTGTAGCTTCTAATTTTTTGGGACAAGTATGCATTTGGATCTTTTAAAACACCTAAAGTCTCACTTTCTAACCACTTGTTGCTGTTGTCCTATTAGGCCAGATTCAGCCCTGGAGAGAGCAGGAAAATCAGAAGGGAGTTGGCTCATTTAATGTAATGTCATATGTGGCACAAGGAGCTGGAGTCAAGCTGTGGATGGAAGGAGAGAGATGGGGAAGTGCACAAACACATTTGTGTCTCCCACAGCCCTGCAGAGGGAAATGGAAGTTTTCTTGCCTGATCCATTATCCTGGAGGAGAAAAGGAATTGATGTGTACTAGACTTGGCACTGGGGAGCTCCTTAGCTGATTGCTGCTAATTTAATTATTGGGATTTTTGTTAACCCTTCGGTAAATGAAGACAGATCTTGTTTTATATTAACATTCCATGAAGAATGCATAAGCATAAAAACCAACAACTCGTAGCCAGGGAGCACCCAAAGGATTAATCTTGTAGTCAGGAGTTTTTTCAGGACACTTGATTTAAACAGACTGCTTGCACAAAATATCAAAGGTGTTTTATTTGGAATTAGTTAAGTGGCTGGAGATAAATTTAGAAGTATAGCTCCTTATCCCCACATATCAGTTCAATTTTGGAAGTGTGTGTGGGGGTTGAGTGTTCTTAAAAACAGTCTGGCTGAGGCATTTCTGGTCTATTCAGGCAGAAATTTTTAGCTACAATTTCAGGGGTTCTGGGCACAGACTGATGTTGCCTCTCTCACAGTGACAAGAGCCTTAAAATGTCTGGATAAACCCTTCTCCAGTTCCCAGTGATCTCCTTATGTTGCAGTTGTCTACCTTTCCCTATGCCATAAATATTCTGCAGGAGAAGTTCTCTTTTTTTATTCTTCAGTACTCCCTTTTCATCTCACAAGTATTTTCATATGGTTTCTCACAGGGCAGTGAGAGCAGAACCATGCTGATACCTGAGAATTTTATCTTTGGTTTTTCTCCTCACAATTCATGTCCCATCTTCCAGTTGAGGGGATTGGTTTTCCCACTGAGTTTACCTAGACTATTACATGCAGAATGAGGCTGCCTCTCTTGCACTTCTACTGTAGCAGATCCTGTTCAGTCCTAAATCCCCTCTAGTTTGCTGGATGAGAGTCAGACCGAGAGCATTCTTGATGTTTGGTCCTCAGGGCTCTGCTCATTACAGGACTGTGTGGCTGTTACTCTGTTGCTTCAAGCAAGAACTCAAAGGCACCAACTTTTTCCTTCCAGTGGTGTGATGGCCCAAGTTGAAGTGTCAGTAACAAATGCTCCCCCTGCTCCAAGGACTACAGCCTTGTGTTTTCATTTCTGATAGAACTTGTCTCTTTGCAGTGACCCTTGTGCATTGTCTCCCTTATATCCATAGCACAAAGACTTGTATATGTAATTGGGATCAAGGGCAAACCCTTGTTGCCTGTAAGTCCCATGTTTGCAAGAGGTGATTATAAACATTTGGTTGTTATTAATGCTAATTATAAACACTGTTTTCTGCACTGTGAACTTGAGAACTCAATGCAAGTGGATATTCTGAGAGTTGGGTGGTAACTGTAATTTCATTGCAAGTGTTGAGACATTGCACAATTTCTCCATGCCTACTCAAGTTGTGGTGCCCTTAATGGGTATCTTAAGATTGACATAGAAATGCTGCTGGTGAGAACACATCTGAGTTTTACCCTGTGCTCAGACAGGAAGAGCAAGTGTCTCAGTGTGGAGAGAGGGGCACTCTGCCTGCTCTTTCCGTGAGCTTCACAACTGTTTCACACAGCTACCTATGCACTTGGCACCTTGTATCAGACTGAGAAGAGAGGCCAAGAGCTGAATCAATCAGGAGATGGTGCTGCTCTCAGTCTGGCAAGTGAGCTCCCTCCTGGTCACAGCTGAGATGAGTTCTTGTTCATTTTAACTGTGCTTGCAAGCTGCTGCCCCAGGAGCTCTTTCTGCTGTGTAAATAAACTGGGGACTTCAGTACAGCAAATTTTCACCCACACTAAGCTACACAACAACAGCTACTTGGCAATGTTTTTCATCATCATCCTGTACTTGTTGCAAGTATTTACACTGCTGGGAGAGGTTATCTGGATTCTACTGGCTTGTGAAAGGGGAAGAGTTTTAGTAGAGGGAGAGAGGGAGTAGGCTTGGGATAACTTTGCTTGAGATAAACCCAATGGGTTCTGAAGAGGGTTGCTGTGCTTTTTCTTGAAATGTAACGAGAAGGCTTGAGCTGAATTTTTATATAATGTTGCAGCTTTAGCCCTCTCATCGGCAGATTTCAGGAGGGAGGAGTGACTTTAGGTAGTGTTTTTTTGCAAGCTGGGGAAGAGAACTGGTAATAAAACTGCACCACCTGAGTGGCAGGTATGAGGCACCTACCATGTGGGGGTGTATTAAAGATATTTAATGAAAAACAGATTTATTTTCCCTTCCTGTTGTTTTTAAAATCTCATAAAATACAGTTTGGCTGGTGGAAACAGGCAAGGGCATGCCTATGCCATGCATATTGGATTTGGCTCACGAGTGCTTGGGTGCAGGATCCTGGAATGGCTGCACTTTTTGAGGCTTTTAAATTATGAGTCAGCAGTACTGGAGGAACTACTTAAGGAATAAAAGTGTCATGTCATGAAGGGCACCATCCATCTTTTTACTTCTTTGAAACTAGAAAGCATCTCATCTGTCTGAAAGTTTTAGGCAGGTGCTCTGGTTAGTGCTGTTGAAAAAGGCATGTTCTCAGAATTACTTTAAAACATGAAATTATATGCCTCATTCAAGCCTATTCATTGTAAACTGTTTCTGGGCCTTTATGACATGAGAGATCTTTCTGGCTTTTCACCACTCTTCAAAAACTCACAGCTCATCAGGAGGGGAGGAGAGCAGCACAGTGTGGTCTTGTGCTGCTCTGTAATCCCTGCCTCACTCCCTGCCAGCTTGCTGAGGCCCAAGCTGTCTCACAGAAAGCAGAAAGCCTTGGATTTTCATCATGGTACAGATGAGGGTGTTTGCTGCTGACATGATCTTTGTTGAGAAGGTGCTTCCAGTTTTGACACACATACTCTTTCCAGGAGGGTACCAGTTTCTGGTGTGTTATTGCTTCCCTATTAATTTCTTTATTGTGAATATTTCTCTTCAGATAGGATTTTTTAAACACAGAACTGCATTCTTTCCTTCAAATTTCAATGTTTCTTGCTGTGATTTCACAGCCAAGTTTATAGTTATTGAATGTCAGTATATGTATATGCAAGAGAGCAGGTAAGTGCGGAATTCTGGATGAGCAGGGTGGTAGTTTTGGTCTGAGGACTGATGGAAGTGAATATCTTCTAATGAAGGTTGTCTTTGTTGTCAACTGCAACAGAGGATGCTGCTAATGCTTAAGAATCCTTACACAGAAACTTGGGTTCCTAGATGCCCATACTATTTCTTCTGCTTTTTAAAGGTGTGTGCACCAGAAAGAGCAGTAGGGTATCTTCTTTTTTCTACGTACACCTCTTTTGTACAAAAAACCCCAGCAACTCAGAAATTGCTGACAGCTTTGGGATTTGTGAAGGGTGGAAGGCTGCTACTTCTGTGTTCATAGGAGGAGTTGAATCCCAAGGTAAATCAGGTCAAAAATTAATGAAAAGCCTTTACAATGTGATGGCTCTTTAAAGATTTGACATGCAAATGTAGCTCACAGGAGGGAGATGTCTATAGCACAATTAAGCAGAGCAAATCTTTGCTAGCAGCTGAGCACAGAAAACTGGCACCACTGAATCTGCACGAACTCCAGTGCATTCTTGGCTGAGATATGTGTGTGGGAAAGTGTGTGCTTCAATGACTATTTTTGACCTATTTCATGAATAAATAGGACTTGTGCCTCTAGAGCTTGCAATCTGGCAATTTCCAGAAGCACTACATTAGCAAGGAGAAGAAAACAATTATTAATAAATACACTTCAATAGAAAAAATCTCTTGCCCCAGCTTTCTAAATTCCATATTTAAGCTGATTTTGTGTAAAATGCACATCTAAGTTTACCTTTTTTTAAACAAACCCTTATTATTCATAAAAAAATCTTATACCAGGGTTTTGTTCCTCAGTGCACACAGGTTATTAGCAGTGAGATAGGGGATGAAAGAGCTGTAAAGAGAATCTGCAAAGTATCTGTGGAAAGAGCAGCAGTGTTCTCTACCTGCTTAGGTTCTCCTATTGAATTTACTTAAAATATAATCTGTTTGCAAAATCCTTTAAATCAAACCTTTGTTCTGAAATACAAGGTGGGTGCTTTTTGCAGGAAGATATGAAGGAAAGTTATCAGAAATAGATTAGCTCATAGTTCCTTTGATGTGCAAGGCAGAATTCAGTTTATTCATTTTTGTGTTAGTGTAGTAGAACAGAACTTGTTTGCATGAATAAAACAAGTGGGTAGCATAACATCATGTACGAGAGAAAGCATGAACTGGAGCTGCTTGTTTAAATGAATCAAGTTATGACTGCTTCAGCTATGAATAATAAGAGTGATTGGAGAATGTTTTTTCACAATAAGTCCTGACCAAAAAAAAAAAAAAAAGAAAAAGAGCTTGTTGGCGTCTCCCAGCAATAATTTATAGTGTTCAAGCAAAACTCTTTTGTGTCTTGCTCTTTTATAATTACAGAGTCTCAAAACTTCCCAAACTTCAGATAGATACTGAAAAGTCTTCAGCAATTTTTTCTCCAACAACACCTTTTTTTCCTCAAGGAAAGAGAGTACTTTCCACATCATTTTGTCAAAAATCTAATTATCTATTTAAAAAGATGTTTCATTTCAACAGAATTTTTTTACAATTTGAGCCATGTTGAGTTAAAAGGCTCCCCACTCTAAAACATAAATTTTTTTCACATCCTTTCCAGCAAGCTGTAATAGCATGTATAAAGAAGTAGGTGCTCTGAAGAGCTGACAGGGGCTGCACAGATTTTGTTTCAGATTTATTTTCGTACCTTTTTCTGGAGTTTTGTTCTGAGCTGGTCAAGATAATAAAGCACAGATAATACAGCACTATCCTGAATCCAGAATGATGTATTTATTGTATGGTGGGGTACAGGGCAGGATCCCCCGAGGAACACAAATTCTATTCATGCCACGTGGTACAGTGCAGTGAGAAGCCCTCACCTTGCACCTGGGGCAGCAGAAGTGCCTCCCTGAGGGGCTGTGCCAGCACTGAGGAGCTCCCAAACCAGGAGCTGAGCAGGTCTGGCCTCTGCTGCCTCCACCCCCTCTGTGTGATGCTCCAGTGTTTCTATTTCTGAGTTTAATGGTGAGTTTCAGCTTCTCCTTATCCCTGGCATGGATTTACCCTTAAGCCTTCTTCTCCAATTAGGCTGTTTCTAGATTGCCATATATCAGACCTGTCAGAGCCTTTAAATTCCTCTTCTGGGTCACCTTTTTTGCCTTTCCCCAGGGGAGTATAGCAAACCATACCTCCCACTGAGCTTTCCTACACATATGCTAATAAGATGCTATTAGTGCCACCTTCTTCCCCAGAGAGTAGGATGCAATAATGATTTTGGGAAATAGGTGTTTCTGGCTTCTTCCCTGGCTCTGACTTTCCTTTTCCAGTGGTTTTTTACCAGCTCAGTTGCTATTCCTGGGTGTCTGTAATGCTAAAATTGAAATGATAACACTTCCCTACCTGACAGGCTGGAGGCGAGAAGTGGTTGTAAGGATTAGTTACCTAGGGCTATAGCATGCCAAATGTTATTAATAATGCAAAGCAAGAAATGTTCTGGAAGAGAAATGGAATTCTTACTTTTTGCTTCAAAGGAGAGGTTTACCAGAACACCATAAAGACCTTGATTTCTAGTCAGGTGGATTAGCTGATGTCTTACAGTATAACAGATGTACATGAAATAGGGGGAGAGTGGCTGGCCTTGAAGTGTCTCCCATATCTGGGTCACTCTGCAGAGTTCAGCACATTACTGAATGAGAGGAGGTGACTCCTGCCCAAGAGGTGCACCTGCCAAAAGGGTCCTAGGTTGTTTCCTTCATTTGCTCAGATAAGTACATGCATACTTCTTTTGGAAAAGTGTCTCCTAGAAGGGCCAGTAGAAGTGTAAGAGAAGAAAAGACTTGAACTTCTGAGCAGTGTAGGGGTAAAGCAGAGATAAGAGGAGGGAAGGATGGCAAAGGACAGAAAAGGAGCCAGTGACTATGTAGAGTGAGATGGAGGGGAAAGGACAGTGCAAAAAAGAGAAGGACAGATTCAGTAGCACAAGCTAAAAATAATCAGTGAAGGGAGTTAAAATTGGTTGCAAAGGATGGAGTGTCAAAGTGCAGGAGACAGCAAGGAAGAGTGAGTCAGGTAATAAAGAGGAGAAGAAGAAAATGCGTTTATTATATCTTTTTATCTGACAGTACTGAAAGTGGTGTAAAACAGCAATTACCCTGCTTCATGCAAGTCTCTGCTTAAAAAGGGGTAAGGAAATGAATATGATTTCTGATGAGAGATAGTCCTCTGTCCTGCCATGCTGTGTGCTGGAGCAGTCTCTGCTTCTCTGCTGCTTCTCCTCTCTCCCAGCTGAGCTGCTAGCATGCCCATCACCTCCCTGCTAGTATCATGCAGTGTTTAGAGGGGGCCTTATCCATGCCAAAAAGGGCAGCACAGCAAGCTCTGGAAGTACTCATAGGAAGCACCTAGGAGAGGGTTGCTTGATTAATTGTTTCTATTCATTAAAAAAAACCCAAAAACCTACATGCTGCATACTATTCCATCTCTGTTTAGGGAACATCTGGCAGCATTAGGGATTGGGCTCATGCCTCTGAGCTACTTCCTTCAGCTCTGACACTTGTGGACCTTGGGGGATTTCTTTGGACAAAATTTCGTTTTGCTGTGCTGCAGCCCCATTCCATGTCACGCTCATTAACACTCTGCAAGAGGTACCATGCACTGCCACATCCCTGTTGGAGCTGTCACAACCATCTGTGGTCCTTGTGTTTGCCACTGCTGAAAGTAGGCAGTGCAGTGCCAGCAACCAGCTTCACTCCTACCAAAGTCACTGGTGAATTGGAAGAGAGCAGCACACAAGCTCCAAACAGGAAATAGCAGGGGGAAATGATTTGGTGTCCTGGCAGGAGTTAGAGTAGTCCTAGGAGCTGCTCTGGGGTTATTTTCACCCCAGAAGCCACTTCTAGTGCAACTCCTTGTGTCCATGGCCCATTCCCTATGAAGGGGATTAGAAAGGGTTGATTCCTCTGCCAACCCACTGGTTTAGCACTGGGAAGTCACTCTGACTCCTTCATTTCTCTGCCCTCACTCCAGCAAACCAGTGCAGCAATCTGGGCATTCTGAAAGTGGGGCCCTGTTCCTTCTTTTTCAGTTGGGTAGGCTTTAACCTTTGTTGAATGGAGATAGTGGTGTAGTAGAAATATGGTGTTGGCTATAGGGTCCAGCTGCTGATTCCATAATTTTATTTCATTTTCAAGGATGAGGAACTTTAGCTCATGTTCAGCCCTGAGGTAACAAGGTGTCAATCACTACCACTTGATAAGCTGGACAGATATTGTTGCTATCAGATCCACTCGTTTTAAACCATGCTGATAACATACCTTGCTGACAATCAGAATACCAGGGAACTGGCATCATAAAAAAGAATTACCTTCCTAGAAATGAGCTGGAGGGAGAGGCAATGTGCAGGCTTGATTTTAGCCTCAAGTTCCAAATTTCATCACTGATGCTTGCTGATGTGGCTGTGTGCAACCCATGTAACTGCAGCACCTCAGCTGTTTTCTGGAGAATCAGGATAAATGTTGCTTCCCTGACTGATGTTATTACAAGGTACTTAAATCCTATGTAAATGAAGGTCCTGTAAATAATGCAGAAGTGTAGATGAACATAACTGGGGAAGGATGAGTAGAATGAAAAGAAGTTCAACCTGAAGCAGAATTCCAGTCTGCTGAGTGAATATATATGGGAAAGTCCAGAAACTGTAGTTATTTTCTGAGCAGAGCTAGGTGATAAGACATAATTTTCTAGCACTAAATAATATTAAATATTTATGAAGTTGGTTCAGTTTAATTTTCTGACATTTGACTTATTACCAAAAAAATCTGTATCTATGAGCATGCCTTAGGTTCAAACCCTGTATCTTAATCCTGTGTTTTGATCTGGGCCTGTTTCTGGAGAGTAGGGACTGAATTCTGCTGTCAGGTACATAAGCACAGCTTTCTAGGATGTTGGTCAGAACTGGAGCCGGAGAGCTAAATTTGCTTTAAATAGTGAAATATCTAAGTATCTAAACAATTTGCTCTAAATTAGCTTAGTATCTTTTCATACTGGCAGACTTGTAAAAATATAATTTAAAAGTCTGTTCTTATTTTGTTAAATAGATTTGGTATATTTGGTATATATCACCAGTATTTGGTGATAATGCACTTTTTTTTCTGCTAGGGGAACTCAAAAACTGAAGAACTTCAATACTCTGTGATTTCCAGGACTGCACTAACTTCAAGTTGAAGTTGTAGCTGTGCTTATGAAATGGGTGGATGGTGTGATGAGCCTTGTCCTTTGTACAGGGGGAGCTCTGTGGTCTCAAAGCCTGCCAGGACTTGGCAGAAAGCTGCAGTTGTTCAGTACATTGCAGCAGAGAGAGCCCAGGTGTGACCCTGTGGGAGACAAACACAGTCCGTCATGGAGAGGCAGTGCATGAAGCATGGCAGTGGGAAGCATCCTCTGTGAAAGCTTCCAGTGGTACTCCAAGAAGAGATCCAAATTTTGCTGCTTTCATGTTTTGCTGCAGGATCTGCCATTTCATTGAGAGCTTCCCTAAAGGGAAGCCAGAAAAAAAAATCTAGCTGTGAATATAAAGGCAGAAGCAAGTGCTTAACCATAGGCAGTCCTGTGTGAGTGTGATCTGACTATAATCTATGAACAGCACCCAAGTACTCTTGATACTGTTATTTTAGGCATGGTGGTTTCAGGATAGAATTCCATCAGCTCTTGCAAGAAAAGATGATGTTTCTAGGAAGAGGTCATGTGTCTTCCTTGTATGATGTCTGACTGCATCTTGGTGTTTCTATCAGTTGGTCTAACAAAAATCTGCATTTTTCCATCCAAGTTCTCATTGCTCTTCTACTGTCACAGGTATTTCAGAAAGTCAGAGGGACAGACAGACAGGTAGTAATACTTACGTATGGACATAGTAGAAACCAGACTGGAATTACATTGGCATTTAAGGCTTTGGAAGAACAGGGAAGTAGAGCTGTGTTTATTAACAGTTCAAAGCAGTGCTGGTTTGTTTATTTTTCCCCACAAGTAACACTGTCTTGAAAGAACAAAAATAAGAATCAGTTTAATCCCAGTGGCAAACTGCTACCATGTTCTTCAGTCTGATTTCTTACCTAGATGAATGTAATACACAGTGGTGGTAAAAATGCAACACTCAAGGCTAAATTTTGGATTATGGCTGGACAGCTGGAGAGAAAAGCTCTAAAGAGCAGCTTTGTGGCCCTAGTGGAATTCTGGCTTTTGGATGTAAAGGGAACTTTGAAACACCTGTATAAATGACTGTGAAAGAGCTAATAAGTGGAGCCAGATTTTTGGCATGAAAAGTAAGATTTCACCTTGCATTTTGTTTTTTTAATATTTTCTGATATTTGTCAAGTTTCTTGAGGGATATAAATAACATTCCCATCCTTTGCCATTGTGCCATGAAGTATATGTGGGATGGAGACACATTATATGAATGCCATTTAAAATGTTTTTCCATAATTCTTTGTTTGCAATAGGTGTAAAATTAACCTGGTTTTAATACCTTATTTGAAACACCTGCACAATGTTGGATAATGTCTCCTCTGCCCTGGGAATTGGTTTGGGGTTTTTTTTTTCAGTTAGCAGATGCTCCCTCTGCTTGTTTTGGAGCTGGAAAAGATAACACAACATAGGACCTACATAAACAGAGAAAATTACTCTTTCAATGTTTCTTGGCAGCAGTTGTAGATTAGATGCACATGAATGTCCCCTCACAGATGTAGAGGTGATATTAAACTGAGAAGTCATGTGATACCAATTAAATACGTGTGTCAGCTGGCTTCTGTTCAGTAATTTATTTTTTCTGAGGGCATTCCAGCATCTTAAAAGAATTAAATACTGACACTAAATAAAAAATAATCAGCTTGGCAGAGCAATCCTTTCTTTCCTACCATGATCTTATATTTTTTTTTGTGCCAGGTAGTTAACATGGCCTAGAATGGTCTTCATTTTGTGCTTACTCCTTTGGAGAAAGTGATAGGATATGGTGAAAGGTCACTTGCAGCCATGCAAAGCTTGAGATGGGAGTTGTGTGTGGGAAGTCACCCTCTTTTTCCTGTGGGGAAAACTCCTACAGCTTTCAGAAGGTCTGAGATAAGACTTAAGATATTTTTAGATATGAGAGCTATTTTTATGTCCCCTTTTTTATTTTCTTTCCCCCCCAGTTTTAACAGCTCCCTCTGAGCCCTCTGTGGTTGGGGTGGTTGTAACTAAGGCACCTGGTGCTTGTGCTGGAAAAAAATGAGTAATACAGTCCTAGCAGCATTTGTGAAAGCTCTTTGTATTGTTCTAAAAAGACCTTTTTTATCGTGGAGCACATAGAGAATATATGATAGTATAAAGTTTTGGAAGTAGGCTATGAAGTCTACTTCATATGGAACAGGGGCACTGTGCAGTTCTTGATGTTGTCACTTCAAGTCCTGTGATGTGCATCTTTCTATCTGTAGTGTGCTGTTTCCTGCCACTTCTCCTTCCTCTCTGCCAGCTCCTCACTGCTGCCAGACCAAACCTTGGGTGCCTGCACAGTCACCTGGATCAGGGAGCAGATTCCCCTTAATACGGACCCACAGAGGGAAAAAAAAATCCCTATTTTTTTTTCTGACTCAGTTTCCCAGCCCAGGTTATTGTAGAGGCCCACAGCCCATGTGATGTGCAATGGGGCAGTGGTGTGAGAGCAGGGGAAGTGGCTTTGCTGTGGCAAGGCTGCTCAAACACATGGGTCTCTGAATTGGTGTTGTTTTGCCATCCCTGCACACAGTTTTTCACTGGGATATCTAATCAGATGAACAAGGCAAAAGGCACAAAGACCTGTACCTGAATGTGACAGTTTTAAATTAAATGAAATGTTGAGCCCACATAATGGAACCACTTTCAGTAAAGGATTACAGCCACTTACTCCCCTAAACCAAGACATTTACTTTCATGCCTATGAGCCAGTTGGACACAGAAAAAAGTGTAGCCTTCTGTGTAACCTCTGCCAGGCAGACACATTTTTAATCTTCTCCTTGAAGCTATGTCTGTTCCACACTTTCTTTTTTGACTATTAAATACGAAGGGACATGTTTACTTGAGGTGTTTTCCAGTCCATATTCCCCAACCTTCACAAGGGGCAAAGCCACAGAGCCTTTTGGGGCAAGGCACTGCCCTCACTCCAGCATCATGTCCTTCCTCTGTGCCTTGAACAAAAGGATGTTGAAGGTTGCAGAACAGGAACTCCACCCTGTAGATCTTGCACGTCTGGGTTGTTAGTGGCTAATCTGTGTCTTGAAGGTCACCAGAAGACTTGGTCCATAAATCTGAGTTGTGTTTAAGATAAAGTCCTGGCAAAATATGTAGATATTCCATGCTGCCTTTCTGTTGGGAGTCATCTGAACTATTTTTGTCTGGTAAGCGATATTGAAACAAGCTCTACCTGATTTAACTTCATTGTATTCTTGCTGTCTACAGTGTTTCTCACTAAAGCTTTGAAATAATGTCAGCATTTTGTATATGTCTGTCTATTAAACCTTTGTGTACATGTATGTGTTTGTTAATATGGCACACCTGTATGCAAATGTAAGTGTAGGGACAATGTGTAATAAAACATCAGATTGTGCATCCTGTCTCGGTTTGGAAAGACAGGTGTCTGCTAAGGAAGGCAGGAGCCTCCACTGAAATGGAAAATATAAACTCCCTCCAAATTGTTATAAATTTGAAATTAAGGGCTCTCAGGCAAAAATACAGGAGCAGGATTAACAGTTCTTTATTAGGGAAGAAAATAAAAAAATAAAATAAACAATCCAGTAAATCAAAACAACCCTGACAGAGTCAGAACACAACCTGACACCCTGTCGGTCAGGGTGTTGGTAGCAGTCCAATTGGAAATGTGGCTGCAGCCCTCCTGGAGTGTCAGGGGTGGTTCTGCTGGAGCAGTGATCCTGTAGAAGGGTGTAGTCTTGCTCTGAAGATCCAGTGGAAGAGGCAGCTGTTCCTCTGGGAATCCAGTGGAAATGCTGTTCTGCTGTCCCAAGGTCTCAGATTATATCCAGTTAGGAATGCTTGGCTCCTCCCTCTGGGCAGAGCAGCTCAGGATGGGATGCTGTAGTTCTTATCAGCCATGCAGTGACATTCAATGGCCTGTTATCAGCAGATGTCTCCCCAGAGGGAGGAGTGGTTGTGCAAGAGATAAGTAAACTGCCCACTGAACAGAAAACAACTGCCATACAGATGGCAAATAGAATGCAATTTGCTTGGGAATCTAGGACACATCCAGAAGAGGATTTCCTCTATATTCTGTACCTTATTTAACTCTGTAGATTTTTAAGCTATTGTTGAGAGGTGCTAGAGCCCCTGATTTAGGCACCTTCTAAAACTGCTGTAAGCTTTTTAGGATGGTGGCAATCTTCACCACCATCCTCATCCTCCCTTTGGCTTTCTTTTTATAGCTTTGAGCAAGGAGGAGAGTAACTGTAATAAAAGTCATTACAACTTCCTCTCCTCCCTCCTCTGGCTGCAAACCTGTTGAGCCTCAGAGACTGTATGGATTTTTTTCTATCCTATTGCTGATTGTTTGCACCCTTGAGAGACATGAGGCTTTGCATCTCTTCCCAGCAGATTTCCCAGAAATGTAGGGAATTCTTACCCTGGAAGTCTATTGTAGGTGAGAGGTGGTGTAGGATTTTCTATCTGGTAAGCTCAAGATCACATGGAGATCCCTCACACAGCGTGTATGGGGGTACAGGTGAGTTCCTGCATGCACTGAGGGAATTTGGACAATTGCATTCCTCCATTCATTTTCAGATTCTTGCTCTTTGTCTTGTCTCTGCCTCTTTTATAAAAGGGACAAAAAATTTATGGCTTCTTTAGACCTTCTTTAGAAGGTCCTTTAAAACGTTAGTTTAGGTTTTCCTTTTTAAGCATACACCTGGGCTGCCTGGTATTTCATATTTATTGTCTTTTTGATATTTTTCAAACCTTAGCTTTTTTGACTGTTTTAGTGCCATGTGGATATTTCACATTGAAACAATAACTATATCAGTGCATTAATGAGAAAGTTAAGAGTGAAGAATGTGTATGAAGGGGTGAAGAGACAACCAATGCGTCCCTACAGCCTTTTGTAGAGTCTAGTGGGCTCACTCTTCCTATCCCTAAAGCTTGCTTGGAGTCATGGTTGGGCTGAGCATGGGGCAGGAGTAGAAAGTAGCATCTACCTAGGAAAGATTGTTTAGGCAAATGCAGGAAAAGGAGGAAATGCAGGGACAGAGTCAGTCTTTTTTTGTTTGTTTTGTGGAGAATTAATAGCCAAGTCACAGCTAACCAAAGAAAACTTTTCCTGCTTTTGAGGCTTGGCTTTTTAAGTTCACTGACCACAGAACTAGAGTTAATGTTACTTTTGCTGCCTTGTAGGGCTCTGCTGGCCCACAGAAGGGCAGAGGGATTGGTGCTGAGCAGGCAGGTGTGTTTTCACAGCACCTTAAGGGCAGCAATGAGCTCCATTTACTAATTGTGAGTCAGAATTCAGGTTTCTGTATGGAGGGGAAATGGAGTCTCTAAGCCATGTTAATTTGGGATTTAGTACCATTCCTGTAGCTTAAAATAACAGAGCATAACCAAAGCATATGTGCACCCATTCATCCACTGTTGATCTTGAGGAGGAAAAGTAGTTCTGCAAAATCTTTGGAACCACCACTGTATCCTAAAACTACTTTTGCTGGATGAAATTTAATAAGATGTACAAGTCTTCTTCCTTTTGCTTTTGCATAGCTGTCTTTCTATGTACTGATGAGCTATTTATACACAAGGTCTTTGTTCCCTATTTGCTGCTGGTTTATATTAGCTCCCTGGATCTTCACAATCTCAGATGAGCAAAGTCCTGGCCTTAAAAAAAAAGAAAAAGGCTTCTCCACAGTATGTGTGCAGTTCTAGGGCTTTGGATTGTGCATGTGATCCTGGGCTTTAATCAGAACTGATTAGAGATGCCTTTAATGCTGTGCCACACTGCAGCACAAGGTTCTGTGGTAGGTGGGCAGTGAGAAGAGCATAATTTGCTGCCTGGTGGTAAACACAGCCTGCCTGCCCTATGTTGTCAGGTATTTCCACCTCATGTTGCTGCCCAAATTCGTGTCATTTGTCCTGTTCCCTGTGGGATCTCTATGTGAAATGGAAGCTGTGTTTGCTTGGGTGCATGTCTGATGAATTGTCTGAAGGGGAGAAATAAGATCTTTTTGAAACCGCTTGTTTCTGGAGCCTCGAGCCACTGCTTATGGGAAAGGCAGGGTTTGTGTTACTCTCCACCCACACTGGCGTTTTGCTCACGGGTGTGGCTGCTCGGGCCCCAGCACAAATACACTGTGATGAGCCCCATTTGTTGGTTATCCTGACTTTTTACCTGGCCTGAGTCATTCCAAAGCACCACGAGATGGCAGTGCACTTGCTCTGCTGCAGGCAACGCGCAAAGCCTCTTCTGAAGGGGAAATCGGTGCACCTCACTCCTAGGGACTGCCTGTGGACCCCATAGCCACACTACTGCTGCTTCCCAGTCAAGTGAAAACCTGTCATCGTGCTTGCCCTGAAAGCTGGGAATGAATCTGCCCCTGGCAGGGCTTCCTGTGCTCTGTTATTCTGCTGGGCTACAGGTAGAGAGGAGGGGTGGGTTTGCAGAAGGAAATGGAGAAGTGGCAAAAGTTGCTTTGAATATTTGTTTCTTGTACTGCCGGGCCACCAGGCCATCCTGGCAAAAGAGGAGGTGCTCCCTTCCTTCAGCACTGCTGGTTCCAGGGCTGCCCCACAACTTACAGACCATGTCTTCTCAAGAGATGTTTTGGAAAATTGTCTGCAGTTCCTTTTTGAAGGGGATTTGTGCTCCTTTCTTTGTGTTCTTGCAACCCTTTAATGATGGCTTAAGTTGTTTTTTCCTTCTCTGCCCCTTTCTGACAGGCATTTTTAATTGCTCCTTGTCTCTTTCAGTTTCTTTGCTGCTTCTGGTATTAATTGATTTCACTTTACAGTCCCTTTAGCAGGAACCATAACAAGGAGTCCCAGAGTGGCTTTTGGGATGTGTTATTTTGCATGACAAGTACAAGGCTTCAGTGTTTGTCCTATTCCCAGGCAAAGATGACTTTGCCAGTGGAGCAAACTGGGGCCAATGCCCATTGCTGAATACTACTTTGAAGCACCGCAAGTTTAACAGCAGAGCAGGGAGATGACCAAGTGGTGCCTTGCTGCTCTGCCATGTGTGTGCTCTGCCATGCCATCTGTTAGCACTACCTAGGGCTAATCTGTTTCATTTTCAGGCCATCTAATGGTATGACTGTATTAAGTCTGGGTAAAGTAGGTCCCTTGATATTTAGTACAGGTCAACTAATTTTTGCCGTTCTGAAACAAGTTTGAAGCCAAGAACTGGCCTCCAGATTCCTGGGAAACAAAAAGTTGAATTTGGGCTCACTAATCCCTTATGAAGATAATGAGATTTTCTCCATTTCTTCCAAGGGATGCAAAGGTTGAGGTACAAAATTATGTGATTAGCTCAGGGGTATCCAGAGCATTAGTACTGAAACTGTGAATCTTTTTTGCCTTGTGCTCAGTCCTTTAAGAGAGGTGTCCCCTCAAGGGGAATACCATACATATTAAAAATGACCAGCACACACTTCACAGAGGCTCATGGTAAATGCATTGACATGAAGTAGGATGGCCTTACTCCTACCTTCAATTCAGGAGATAATACCCCCTTCTCTGTTCCTTTTTTAAATTTTTGGTTTTTTTCTTATCCTGTGTTTTATCTTCTCATTTCTTTATGGTTCTTTTGTCTTTCAATACCTGTCTTAAGTATTCTCTTTGATTTCCTTCTCCTCTTCCAGTATTTATGTTCTCCCTTCATGAAGATGGTCACCCAGGGGCCATGAGCAGTGGGAGCATCTCCCAGACTGGATCACTTTGAGAGCATCTGTTTTCTCTCATTTTTTCCACCCTCTCCTCCTGTTTTGGCAATAGCAGCGTGAACAGAAGTCTGAACCTTCACCAGAGGGTAGTGGTTAGGGCTTAGGCTGCCACACGTGCTCATGGGGTAAGGCTGGGGGAACAGGCTACAGAGTGGCAGAAATTCAAAGTCCCAGTGAAGACACATAACTGCTGTATTTTGGAGTTAAGGAAATTGAGTCCCATATAGTTTAGACATTTCACACAATCTCATAAAACAAACCAGTTGGGGAGCTGGAAGGAGCAGTTAAAAGCTGATGTGACATCATGGCTGGAGCCAGCTACTCTGTGGTAAGATGGCAGTTGATCCCTAGCCCCTAGTTCTGGAATATAGCACTTGATATTTTCTCTCTACACACACAAACTTGAAAGAGCTGCTGGAAAAGTTACCTATCTTCTTTCTACCCTTTCTTGCCTTTTCATTCCTCACAGCAAGCTCTGTTTACATATCATTTTCTAGGCAGGGTTTGCTTCACAGCACTGTTTGGCCAGGCTCAATCAGAGCAGTAAATAGCTGTTTTCCAGAGGGTTCCTTGTAGTCCAGCTGCAGTTTGTTGGATTTATTCTGTTTCAGTATGCTGTCCATTTATCTCCTGTGCTGTGTAGTCCCCATTGTGGAGATGCCTCTGGTTTGGCATCCTTCCAGGATATGTTACTTCTTGAGCCCAGTGGTTGGAATTTACCTGACAACCTCTGCTTGGCATTAGGCCTACCCAGCACCATGGGGTGCTTTGCAGAAGCAGCCTTTCCCTCAAAGCCAGAGTGTTATGAATCCATAGTGCACCAGGCTGTCCAGAGGTGACGCAGGGAGGGGACAGGCTGGCTGAGATGGCAGCTGGCCTGATTTTCTTGAGAAGTGGTGAGGAGCTTTTCCCTGTCTCTGCTTTGCAATGCCTTTTAGGAGCTCCTCCTGGCTCTGCACTTCCAGCCCCTGCCTGGCCATACTTTATTCTAGTGACATCATCTAGCCCTCTGTCACCAGGCTGGTCCCCTTCCTGGCAGTCTGCTCCAGCAGACCCTTTGCCCTAAGAGGCCACCATGGAAGCAGAGCTATGCTGGTTCAGGCAGGCTGTTTGGGAAGCCAGGCAAGGGACAATGGCAGGTGGGACGACAACTGCTCTGTTGTGTCTCATAATAGCAAAAAATCACAGCCCTCACCTCTGTTCCTGTTCCGCTCCTGGCATGAGTGGAGCAGAATCCTAGCCCTCTGGAGGCTCTGCCCCTCCTGATCCTGCCCTTTCTCTGCCCTTCAGGCAAGAGAGGAGTGATTGCCAACCCTGTCCTTCCTCCTCTCATGGGCAGCCCTGCCCTTTACTCCTCTCAAGCCCTTTCTAGCAGGAGAGAATGAAAAGAGATTTTTTGGGCGGGAGAATGTTGGAGGAGGAGATGTTGTGGTAGAAGTGGGCTGGAAGCAGAAGGTTTGGGGTCTCAGGTTAAACTAAAACAAGTGCTGTGTACCAGAGCATGGGGATAGGGAGAGAGGGCCAAGGGGAAGAGCAGAATGTACACAAATAAAGGGATTTCTTAAAACTCTTTTCTTCTCTCTTGGCTCTTTCTTTCACCATATCCAGAGTTTTCATCTCATTCCCAGCCCTCTTCACCCCTCTGGTATCCATTGCTTTTCACTCCCCAACCCCAAACTTTCTTGGTTGCTGCTCAAAATGTACATTTTGCCTACAAAGCCAAAAAGCTTTGAAGAAGCTCTGTCCTGTTGTATATGTCAACATCATTCTTTCTATTCTGTGCTGCCTGTCTGTGGCTCATCACAGAGATGTGATTTTTAGCGACCTGTACTCGTGGACTTGCTTCCTCTACTAAATGCTGATCTGTGTGTAAAGTCTCTGGTGGGGAAAGCAAGGTCATTAGCAAACTGCAGTTCAGAAAAGATATAGTTTATTTAAACTTGTACCTTGCAAATGCCCAAGGTTGGAATGCTAGGTAAGCAAGACAGATCCAAACCAAAAAGCTTCCTTCAATTGGTTTAAGGCTTGAGAAAGTGCTTCCTGCATTGCAGACAAAATGCAGGCATTCATGAAGAAACAATTATAAAGATTTTGGGAAGTAGTGATAGCCTAAATCCTATGTTGTAGCATAGATACTACTTTTTTACAACCTGATCAAGTTTTGCATCAGAAAATGTATCTCTTATTTTGGGTGGTATTAGTGTTTTGGCATGTCTTGATGTTGACAATACTGTGTCCTTCCTGTTCAGTGCTGCTATTTGACTGTCCTACAAACCTTTTGGGCCTACTGTCAATAGAATGTTTAAGCTTGCCTGTGATAGTTCAAAGCAGTTCTGAAAAGATGAGAAATTAAACTTCTGATCTTCTTGAAGGACGCTGGTGCATGTCCAGAGTTCAGCCTGTGATTCTGAGATCAAGTTCATGATCTGGTGGGCCAGCAGCAGGTTATAACTGATTTATACAACTGAAGATGCAGAATCTTTAAAAATGGGTACTCTCCTTCAAATTCTTATATTAGAAAGTAGGAAAATTAAGCAATCAGCTTTCTTCGCACAGCTGAACTCACACATCTTAGCTACAACTGCCTAATTCCCCAAACTTTTTAATAGCCTGATTGCAAGCCCATTCACTAATGACTCTTAGAGTTTCCCTGGCTTTAGACTTATGATACATAACCTTTCACACTTTAAGTCATTATAACACCTTCCAGAAAATAACCAGACTTCACATGTAAGAAATTAACAGGAAAAGACCTTGTAAAATGTAAATGCATTTAAAAAAAATCATATTTCATGAAACAATAAAAACCAGAACTCCAATCTGAGGCTGTTATCCCTTTACACGTCAGGTTTCTGAGCTCTCATGAAAGGTACCTTTTCCCTCTTAATAAGAATGTGTTTATTCCATGGATAGAATGCAGTTTATGAACTCCTTAGCTATTTATTTCCTGGGGCTTGAATTGAACCAGATTGTATTTGTTCTCCATTTTCACACCCTTGATTTTTTTCAAAGGAAGTCACTTTTCTTCCTATCTGGAATGACAATTATGAAAATGAGTCATCAGTTTCCACCTAAGTCTGAAGGCAGCCATGCAACCATAGCTGGTGGACATGTCAGGAGGTGTCTTGGTGATGTGCAGGTCTGAGGGCTGGTTACTGAGAGTCCATTGATAACATCATGGGTCTCTACACTGCTTGTCAGCAGGTGCTGCACTAAAGGGCTGAACATATAGACAAGGATGAAACAGTTATAAGAGCTGCAAAATTTGTGGGTGATGCTTTGCTTTGTTGCACCAAGTACATCAATACTTAGTTCCAAATTAGATTAGTATTGTGCTTTGTGACTGATGACTGAGAAAATATCACTGCTTGTTTGTCCCAAGATGTTATCCATGTTTTATGGATGAATAAATACTTTGTTGTCACTTAGCAATGTTAACCACTGCTTAAGTCAAAATGTCTTCCTTGTATGATTTTACAAGCCTTTGAATATTTCATCAAGCATTTAATTGTGTTTTTGTTGATGCACTAATAAAGAGAGTGATGCTTAAAAAATTAAATAATGATTCAGTTTAAGAATTGAGTCTTTCAGTCTAGACTAGTAATTTCTGTAAGGGACTTTGTACCTGTAATGGCTTTGAAATTGTCACAAGAAAACCTTTTAGTGAAAGTGTATTTTATAAAAGATCCATTAGCTCTGTATCTTTGCCTTGGTCAAAAGAAGGGATTTGTGAGTGATAATAGCTCTCAAAAGTATATGCCTTTTTTACATCAGGTTCTGTTTTAGGGAATTAGGTTTTCAGACACTAGCAATTTGCTGAACATTTTGATGTTCCTCATCTTTGAAAAGTGCCTGTTACACTAGCAGGTGTCAAAATCTGTAGATTCTATTTATTGCCCTTTATAAAGCACTTATTACTATGATATTTGGAGACTGTATGTGGAGTAAAAAACATCAGGGAAGCTTTCTGGAAGGGGTTGGTGTCACTTGTTATGCTGGCCTTTTACAATGTAAAGTGCTGTATAACTGTGGGAAATGGATAGAGGTAATAAAAAAAATCTTTGCAGGAAAATGTAAAATATAGCCTTTTAAAACTGGGCAACCCACGGCTGTAACTGCACCAGATGTTGCTGGGGCAATACCCATGCTGTGACTTGGAGCTGCACCTATGGCTTAATTTCCTCTGGCCCCAGTTCATGTGTCCCTGGCAGGTAGCCCCACCTGTTTTGCTAATACTGGATCCACTTCCCGCTGTGATACTTCTCCTTGGAGTGAAAGAAGTACTGGTATTGTCTCCAGCATGGAGGGAAAGGGTTTGTTTTGTTTCCTGGGGCAATAACTGCCTGGCTGGCCCATGCTCCTCCTCCTGCTGGGTGGCTGAGTGCTCTGAGTGAGCACCCAGCTGGATAAACACACCCTGCAATGGGTGAGCAATGGCTCAGGAGTCAGGCACCAGGGGTTGCTGTGAATGGGGTGACATCAAGCTGGGCACCTGTCATCAGTGGGGCTCTGCAGGGCTCTGTCCTTGGCCCTTTGCTCTTCAACACCTTCATTGATGACTTGGCTCCAGGACTGGAAGGGATACTGAGGAAGCTTCCAAGCAATACAAAACTGGGAGGAGCTGTTGATTGCCTGGAGAGCAGGGAGACCCTGCAGAGAGATGTTGACAGATTAAGGGACTGGGCGATCACCAATCAGATGAAGTTCAACGGGGAAAAGGGTCAGATTCTGCACATTCCTTAAGCAAAGTACTTCCCTCTGATGATTGGCTCATGCAAAGGCCTTATGGACAGGCAGCAACTGCTTCTGCCCACACCACAGCATCCTGCAGCTTCTTTAGGAAAAAACCTCCAAAAAACAAACAAAAAAACCCCCCAAAACCAAAAAAACCCAGACAAACAAACCCTCCTCCCCCTCAACCCCCCCAAACCACCTCCATAAACAGGTAAGCAAATTAAACAGGTTTAATAGCATCATATGGAAACTCCTGTAAGCATTACTTTATAAAGTAAAGGGGTTTGTTTTCCTTTTTTCCCCCCACAGAAATATTGAAAGAAACTTAATTTCTAAATGAAAACTTCCTTTTAAAACTTTATATCTACTTTTGAAATTATTTTAAGGATGGCTGTTGAGAGTTATTAGAGTTATTAAAATTAAAAATTAGCTTCCTCTAGTTCTAACAACACTGATTTCTGTGTACATTTACACAGTTTTTAACGCAGGGAGTGTCACATGTTGACCCTTCATAAACCTGAATCTAATGTTTGAAGTTCCTTCCAATTTAATATTCCTGAGATGAAAATAATCTTGACATTGATGTTATCTGGATGGGTGGTTAGGATACTAAATATTAAATTTTCTTTTAGCTCACCAAACTTTCTATTTTATTCCCACAGCAGAATCATAGTCCAGTCTGCTGTAGAAATACTAGTAGTGATATAATCCCAGTATAGGCGAAGGGTACCCTGAAATAATGTCTATTTTACATAGTCCCCTCGTTCCCCTCGTTCCCCTCGTTCCCCTCGTTCCCCTCGTTCCCCTCGTTCCCCTCGTTCCCCTCGTTCCCCTCGTTCCCCTCGTTCCCCTCGTTCCCCTCGTTCCCCTCGTTCCCCTCCTTCCCCTCCTTCCCCTCGTTCCCCTCGTTCCCCTCGTTCCCCTCCTTCCCCTCGTTCCCCTCCTTCCCCTCCTTCCCCTCCTTCCCCTCCTTCCCCTCCTTCCCCTCCTTCCCCTCCCTTCCCTCCCTTCCCTCCTGTTGATAGCAGGTGGATGCTTAGATCCCATAGTCCTGGGTGGAATTGTCTGTGATGATGAAGTGGACCTTCATTCTGTATTGAAGCCTGATGCTAATTCCTCTTCCCCATTAAGAGACTGCCACCAAAGAGCAAACTTATTTCCTTGTGTTTTGACAGAAGATGAACAATTGCATTTGCAGAAGCAATTTGGGAGAGTGTCAAAGCTGTCAGCACAACCAGAGGTGTCTTTCACTGTGTGTGTTCATGTACAGAAGCTTTGCATTTTGAAGGTATCAGCTTTTTCCTTCCCAAGTGTGTCCATGTGATCTGGTAGTTGTGAAAGGATGGACATGTACAGGACTACAAGTCGCTATCACAGCTCTTTTTTTTGGTAGCTTTAGAGTTGAGAGGATTTTCAGCATCTGAAAGCAAATCTATCTTCAGGGAAAATGGCTGGGGGATAGATCCTGGTCCCTTGCTGCCTTGTACTATCTCTGGTCCTGTACATCACTGCAAAAGGGACTTCAAAGTGCCACCATTCTGATCTGGTGGCATTCTGCAGGGCCCAGTGAATGGCTCTGCATGGTGCCGGTCTGGTTTGCTTTTTAAATAAACGGCTTTAGTATGGTGCTGTACAAGAAAGAGCTTCACCAGGATTGCTGGGGCCATCAGTTCAGCTTGGTCTCTCTTTTGATGTGTGGTACAGAACATCTTTGTTGAGAGGCCAGAGGTCATCCTGTCCCTCTCTTTGCTGCAGGTGACAGTGGAGCTGTTTGGGTTCTCCTGTCCCAGGGAAGTTCTCAGCAAGAGTTTGTGCACAAGGGAGGGTGGATGTGTTGTGCTTGTTTTGAGGGCTGTCTCCAAGGTGAGCTGTGCTTGCTCTTGAGCTGGCATATTTGTGGCAGCAGACAGGGCTGGGGGATGTGATTGACTTAGGCTAAACACGTGGAGGATGAGGGATGAGGTCCTATTTTTTCATGGCTCTGTGAGTCAGGCTTCTTGGATTCCACTCCTAATCCTGCAACTGTGCTTTGTGACCACAACCTTACTCACACAACATCTTTGTGCTGATAAAAAGGGACTGTGCTTTTTTGCTGTATTGTAATGATGATAAAGTCAAAATTATTTTGAGATCGCAAGCTGATAGCACTAATGTAAAAATGAAATGTATTATTATGCTTTGTTGAAAACAAAAAAAAAATTGAAATTTTTTCAAGTTTTCAAAACAATTTTCAAAACAATTGTTTTTAATTGTGCATTTTTTGAGCAGTCTCTTGCAGGAATACAGATAAAATCACAGCTTTTCACATCACTTGAAAAAGGCTGTTGGTAGCAGTCTAACAGCACATACCTTAGAAAATTCAAGCACAGTCATCTCAACAGAAAATACTTCAGATTTTGCCCTTTTATCTTTCCTTTTCAATTCTGAGTTTCTTCCTGGCATACCCTGCAGATAATATTCCTGCCTGAAGACATGCCCCCCTTCCCAATACCCAAATTTTCATTTTCTCACATCAGTGGCTGTATATTAAGGAGTGGGTGGTAGAGGGAAGGATATTATTTGACAGCTAATATTGTAAATTCTGTCTAATATGGTTTGTATATGAAACAGTAATAGCTACTGCTGCTGTGGTTTTGTTGCTGCAGGGAAAATGCAGTAAATAGGACTTTCAGAGGAAGATCTGGCAATGAAGAAAAGCTCTGGAATTTCATTTGTTCCTCTTGTGCTTCCACTAAATCTCCCTTCTCATGTTACTGAAATAAAACATAGATCTAAACAGATCCTGTCATGCCATGGATGTGCCACACAAAGACAATGTACATGGATAGCTTTTCCCATTCAAATTCATCTCTGTGGTCCTTTGTGGAAAGCAATGACATGGTGTTTTATAATGGCTTCCATTTCAAGTTCTCAAAGCGCTCTCCAAAGACACAAGATTGCTCATCTTTATTCTTCCCTGTGATAAGTTAGCATTACTGTTCTCCTTTAATGGTGAAGGAGATGGGATACTCCATAACCATAACTGGAAGCCAGTAGCAAAATGGAGAAGAATGTTACATTTCTGCCCTTTTTTGCTTTACCTATCAGGCTGTACTTCTGCCTTGCAACCTTAGCAGTCTCTGCTACTGCACATCATTTATTGGTTCTTTGCTCACAGCTCCATGTTTTCCTTCTTCGCTCTTTGCTTTCACCAAGGCGCTCAAGCGTGTCAAAGACTGCAGAGCACATCTTAAGGAACAAGACTGTAAAGGAATAAGATGCAGCTTCATGGCTTATTGAAATAAAGGAATGGATTTTTTGTGTGCCATGGCAGTAAAAGAAGGAAACAAGACGGTGCTCTTGCTCTCCTTCCTTTCCATATGTAGGCTGGGTTCCTTGAGATCCTTGGAGGAAAGTGCTCCCTGGCTTCTAAAGCTGCTTGAATACACGATGTGGTAACAGAACATAAATTCTGTATTTTATTAGAACACCTTTTCCAGAATCATTGAAGAATATTTGATTAGCCAGAAAGCCCTATGACATACCCTGGAGATGTCATGAATGTATTAATGAGCTGGTTGATTTGCTTTTCCCTGCATGTCTGAAGGCAGGCAGAGAGAGGGCAGTGGGCTTTCTCAGCTGGTTCAGAGTTCTTTGTGCTTATCATGTGTCTCACTTTCCACAGGGATGCCTGTGTTTTTGTGCAGTGCCAAGGCACAGCTAAGGGTTGTTCCATAAACCTTAAAACTGTTCTGGTTCAGGCAGGGCTTAACAGGTGTTTTTCTTAACTGAGTTTGGCCTGTCACTGCTGGAATGAGCTGCAGTATCTGCACATTTAAGGCTAGTTCACATCACAGATTGGACTCTCTAGAGCTTTTTGCCAGAACTTAATCTTTCTCTCCTCAATCCTGAATGTTACCTGTCTACTGTTTAGTCTTTCCATAGTCTCTTAACGTGACCAATATCATACCCTTAGCTGTGAATCTCTGCATAACCTGAGATGTACAATTTCTCTGACTGCCTTCTCCGCTTTCTGTAATCCAGTCTTTGGGAAAATCTCACAGTGACCAAATGTATTTGTTTTAGTAAACAAATCTTTCAGCACCTCTGATCTCTCTAACTGGGGTTTTCCTGATGACCATCTCTATTAGCTGGGTGATGATTTGCTGCTCCTTTTGTGGCTCCATGAAGCTGGACCCTTTAGGATTTTTGAGGATTGTGAGTCAGTAGAATAAAATAGAGAGATTATATGCAGTAACCTAATTTCTGCCTAAGATAATTAAACCAAATTTTATTTCTCTGACTACAGTGAAACAAAATGCAGCAAGGGTTTTAAAACTGTCTTCAGAAGCCTCAAAGGTTGTTTTTTTCTTCTGATGATCTCTGATTCTGATTTTCTTCTGATGGTCCAAGAAGGCCCATTTGCTGTCTTCACTCAGGGTTTTTCTTGTAAGGACTTCTGCTGATTTCTATCTGCAGTGCACCATCTGCACACTGGCTCCTCTCCTGACTTGCAACATTTGAACCTGGGAAATCCTTCAGTAGAGGCAGCTGTGATCTGGCCAGTCCCCAGCTCTTGCTGACGGGGTCACTTTCATTGGTTTTTTAAATTTCACTCTTTGGAAAGGGTTGACTGACAAGTCTGAAAGATCACAACCATTGTTTTTAGTGTTGTGGCTCATCATTTTCACATGGCACCCTGTCCATCCTTGGATTATATGCTCCTTCCCATGGCTGGACTGAAGAGTATCTAGTTCAGCCTGGTGGTGCTGAGTGCACCTGTGTAAGGCTCTACAGCTGCACCCTTTGTGCCTACTCCAAATTTTTGTCCATCCTAGTGTGTAACTTCTCTCAGTGTGTCACTGGTTGCAGAAGGGTTAACTAGACGTAGGCTTAGTCTATTCATACATGAGATTCAGAGGCCCAGATGGTGTGCTTAATTACTCTGGCCAGCTCTGGCATCATCCCACTCCTGGGGGAATTAAATGAGGAATGGTGTGTCAGAAACTGTTCCTTTCCTTTCTCCCCAGAGCACTTTGGTGTTACAAGCTCCACGACACATTAGGCCTAGCTCAAACATCCCCAAGACAAAGTGGCTTTGGGGTGCTGGCTGGCCCTTAGGTTCCCAGCTGGGGTTTTACACACTCTGTGTGCCATCAGGGCTGCTCTGGGAGTGCCTCAGTACAAGTGAGTCCAGGACACCATTTTCTTTGCAGGAGCAGTCAAATTCCAATCCATGAGCATGGCTGTAATGCTCATAGAGCCTCAAATACATGATCAGAGCTTGCTCTACAAGGTTTATTTTTAATCCTGTCTCCCTGTCCCTTGGTATCACATGCATGGAAACACCCTATCTTGGTGGCTGCCTGGCAACATACCTGCCTTTGGCCAGAACTTAGAGGGCTAATCTCTATTTGCTGTCAGGAGGGAAAACTCAAACCACATCCACAGGATGTACAGTCTCTATTTTTGCTTCTTGCATGTGTGTCTCTGCAGAGTGAGGCTGAACATCAGAGAAATGCAGATGCCCCCATGGCAAGGAATGAGCCAGCTCCAGATGGTGCAGCTCAGCCCTTCCCAAGGACTTATGGCCTGGCTGCAGTGGTTGGGTCCCAAGCTGGGCTCTCACTTGCAGTGCCAGCTCTGGTAAGCAGCTGTGAGGAGGAAGCTGGCTGTTCTCCTCTTAGCAGAGCAATGACCAACACACATCTGCCTTGATGTACTTCCCACATTCACTCTTCCCATATGCACTGGGAGTTTTAAGTGACAGAAATTCTAGAGAATGAATATTTTTTTAGCTGGGACTGGTGCAGTTAGTACTGCATTAAAGATTATCAAGGTACTTGAAATTTCAAAATCCTGTTTTCAGACTGAGCCTAGGAGGCATTCTGAATTTGGCAAAGATTTGTCATAATTGCTTTCTGGTCTGAAATAAAGCTTTTCCATTTTTTCTTTCCTATCCTGTCCTTTCAAATAAGAGCAAAGTTAGTTATTTATTCCTGAGAAAAATAAAAGAGGAGGGTATGTCTTTTAGGTGGTAATGGTTTTCTTAAGCTGCTTTTCAGTGGTAATGGCAGATGTTTGAAAGTTGTGATTTAAGGCAGTAATGCTCCTCACTGGAGAATGATGTGTGGCCTTTTTCCAAAGGAAATTTGCTTTGATTTTACCACACTATTAGCACTGAAAATCACATACTGAGCCTGTACTGTGGAGTGTTTTTCCTGGGCTTAAGTGTGCATCTCAGAAATGAGGCACTGTATGTGAGTGAATTAACTTCACTCTGCAGTCAACTGGGTGGGCCTCAAAAGAGCTTTAAAAGCACAGGCTGTTTTTCATGTGGTTTGAAAAACTTAAGGTAGGAAAAGTGTGTCCCATAGTGCCTGCTATTCCACCAGTCAAAATGCCCTTGTTGCCTGGGGAAATGCACTCAGCTCTAGAAGTCAAGAGGGCATGAATCCTATTTCCAGGTCTGTACTTCACAACTCCTATTTAATGTGTCTGACTGGTGCTGAGCAAGCTGGGCATTGAGAGATGCAGTTTGTTATGGAAATAGTTGCCACTGGGGAACAGCACAGGGTCTTGTTCCAAGGGTGACTAATTTTTATTTGACCACTTTAAGGGGTTTTGAAAATCCCATGCTGAATGTGTAGAGCAGAGATTTTAGTAGGAGAATTAACACAGCCCCTGAGGATGGCTGTTCTCCACAATAGTGCCTCAACTGAGGTCAGATCCCAGTCTCCTTAGAAAGTACCACTGAGGAGTCTGCACACTTCTCAAACAAAATTTGGTGAGAGCACCATTCTGGTGTTTAGCCAACTAGTTTTTCTATTTTTGGATGCTTTACGTCCCTGTGGCTTCGAGAGTATTTCTTTTGATATTCTGCTTCTTTCTCATAAAGTGACCAGATATAGTTACTGTAAAAAAGTAAATGGAGAAACCCATATTGCATTTGAGTGTGAATGCCAGAGTTGTCTTGAGCCATGCATGCACTCATGTCTTTTGTCCATGCCTGCCCTGGAGGTCTCCTGGTTTTCTGCAAGGACACAAGAGAGGGATGCTTTTCAATGGGATTGTCTGAATTGTAGGACACAATTGCAGGGCATTGGGTGTTAGTGGAGAAGGGGGACGTGTCACTTCAGGCACAGGTTTCTGGCTTTTCCCTCTGCGGGCTGGTCAGCTGGATATGCAGCTGGCCCCTGAGTGGGACAGGCAGGGTGGCTGTGAGGGGTGTGTAAAAGCCAGCAGCTTCCTTCCCTGTCACACAGAGCCTGGGAGCATTTTGCAGCCAGCCCTGGAAGGCTGCAATCATGAGAGGGATAATGGCTTGTTTTGGGTTAATAGATCTTGACAGCCTAATTTCCCCTGGTGAAAATAAAAGGGAATAAATCTTCCAAATACTGTAAAATCAATAGCTAGCAGTGAAGGGGATGACAACAGGACCCTGTATCCACAGCACATTTTTTGGTGAATTGTTCATTTCACTTTCATGCGGATGGGTTCCCTGTGGCTTTGCTAGAGCCATGTAATCCTCCATTCTCCTTTCTGTCATGCCTATCTCTTCAGTGCTTTTGTTTTACTTGCCTCTAAGTAAGGAATCTTAAGCCTTGAGCTTGTTGGAGGGGAGTGCTGCCTTGCTGGGGGAAGATCTACAGTGCTGTCACATCTTGGAGGCTGCTCTTGCTTCTTCTCATTGGCATGCACAGCTAACCTGGTTACAGGTCTATATCTGTAAATAGTTAACCTTATCCTGAACATCCAGAATAACGCAGCTGTGGGAGCCTTTGCTTACTGCTCTCCAGAAGACCACAATCTCTGCAATGTTATTGACCTGAAATATTGACAGAGTTGCCATTGGATTTTTTTTTTGCATTCCCAAGGTCAGGGTTTAGGATTTGTGCACTGAGCAGCCAGAAGCTTCTCCAGATAAATCTGCAAATCCACTGAGGGTAGTCTGCAATGAGTTGGGATTGGCAGCATTACAAAAATAGAAGATCATGAAATAGGAAGCAGTAAAACAGAGCTCTGGGATCCTTGCTGGTACACACTTAATCGGCCAAGGCACAAATGTCTCTCTGCACAGAGCAAGCCTGAAGAGGACCTCAAGCTCCAACCTTGAGGAACTCCTGGCTCCATGGGCTGGCGGGAGCATGGACTGAGCAGTCCTCCCATAGCAATTTTGAAGAATAAAGGTTGGGATAGTGTTTTCTTGCTATTTGACTCCTTGTGAATGAAGATTAGTGGGATGAATGTTCTCTAGTCTATACTCTTGTGGCCCCTATTTTAAAGCCAAGGTGAAGGAACTACCTGTTTCCCAGTTTTCAAATACTAAAGATTATTTAGGTTGCTAAAAACTGTGGAAAAATTTACTATACTCTCAGAGATAAGAATCACATAACAAGGATTTAAGAGAAGCCTGTGTGAGTGGTTAATCCAACCTCTCAGTTACAGGGCTTTGGCTCTTTCCTGTCAAAGTATTTACTCTCGAGTTTTGCTTTAAGTTATGCCCTTCCTTAAATGGAAAGAAAATTCCCACTTTCTTTGCCTTCTAGATGCAGGCATTTTTGGGCAAAGTCAGGTGAACTCTTTTCCTCAGCCTGTTCCAGTTTCCCACTTCCTCACTGCTGAAGGACACTGAGAGGCAATCAGCTTCTCTTATGTCAGGTTGCTGTCCAAGTGAGGGCACTGCCTTGATCTGAAACTCCTGCCTCTGAAACAGGCTTCCTCTGTGATGTTGAACTTGCTCTCTCTTAACTACAGTATTTCTTCTGTCAAATGGCTTTTTCCTTCTGTTTCCCATTTCTGTCTCTTCATCATATAGTTTTTAGACTGCTTATGCTCACTGTTGTCGCTCTCTATGTACAGTGCCCATTCAATGATATCCTCTACTTTGTTGGCATTTCTGTTATTACATGAAGAACAAAAGCACTGGTGGGAGAAGCCTTGTGAGGGTTTTTCCACTGACAGTTGATGTTCCCTTTGAGATTTTCTTCCTCTGCCACCTGTTCTGTGTTCTGTTATCCCTGCTCTTCCCCTGTGTATTTTCCATTTATAGTGCTGATGACTTGATGCTATGTATTTTCCTCTCTTGTTACCATCCAGGGGCCATGCAGACACTTTGCATAAAGTAACTTAAACTTAAGTGTATTTTTAGGAAGCAGAGGTATCACTCTTGGTGTTACATCATGCACACAGAGACTAAAATTGTTTTTAGAAAGGGCTGGTCATCTGCTGCTTGCTGTAGCTCTTCCTCCCCTCAGAACAAGAGAGAATCTCTACTGCCTTTCTACACCAGGGCAATGGAGATTAGAATTCTGCTGATTTCAAATGGTACCAAATGAAAAACAACATTAATGAATTTATGCACAAAAGTCTAATTTAAATTATACAGGTAGTTATGTTTCCTCATAGCACTTTTTTGGTGCAAAAAAAAAAAATCAAGAAATAGATTCCTTAGAGTTCTACCTCTCAGTTGTGAAAGGTAAACAAAAATCAATATGCTGTAGGCAGTCTTTGTTTTCAGAAAAGAGTCAGATATCAGGCTGGGCAGAGATTCCCCAGTGACTCCTAGTCATAGTACATATTTTCCTCTGTTGGAGTAACTGATGAAATAATCATAATATTTAACAATAATGATAATAGGTGGTTCACAAATAGATTTTTTCAGTCAAAGATTACAGCACTCCCTTCTTACTGATATGTTCTGATATATGTGTCAGAAGATACATAAGCCTGTGACAGTAAAATAGTTTGAAAATGTCCTTCAGCAAATAATCAGTGCCAGCCCTTGGAAATGGGATCAGTTGTGTTCCAGGAATAAAGCCTCCCTGGATGTATCTGGCTTTAATTCATGGACAGAGAGCTGAAGTAGGTGCTTTTGATAAAACTGACTTGTAGGACTGAACCTTCCCTTCTGCTTTGGGGTTCTGCACCACAGGCACAGAGGGCTGCCATGTCAGGAGGCGGCTGCTAAGCTGTAACTTGTATAAGGTATCACAAGGCATAACAGAGGTCACGACTGACTGTGCTGCAAATGTGTGGGAAGCTGGGGCTGTGAAGGGGCAGCTTGGGGGAAAATGGGATAGTGTGAGTCTCACACTTGCTCTCTGAAACTTGGCAGATATGTGGAAGTCATTTGTCTTGAGTCATTCATCAGGTCAGCGACAGAGCCAGAAATAGAATCCAGGTTTTCTGATTGCTAGAGCCACCATCATATCTCCAAAACCATATTGCCTCTCAAAAGTTACTTCAAAAGTGAGCAAAGCACCAAGGGATCTTTCACTTTCCTACCCATACAGCTCTTTGATGTGGCCAGGCAGGTGCTCTTGAATCATGGCTGTATATTCAAAATCTGTGGCAGGTCCATTTTGAATAAGAGTTAAAAATGAGTTTTTCATGTGGTGAGAATCTTTTGCTATGGCAGGGAGAGGCAAGACTGTGATACTAGAGATAAAATGAGTTATCTCTTTGCACTGCAGCTTTCAAGGTGACCTTCATGTTAAAAAAACCCACCTTGAATGTAAATCAGGAACCCTTATGTATCTGTTTATGACTTAGGAAATGCAGTTTAAACATGTGCTTTATAGACACCTAAGAGAGAACCTCTAGGAACCTTCTGCAGGTATTTTGACTCATACACTCTTCAGCATAACGATGTAAAATCATGCAGACCTCACTGGTGTGGAAATCAAGCCTTGGGAGGATTTGTTAAGCAAGAACCTGAGCCTAAGTCCTCTGGATTCAATCCTCTGGGGTTTCAATCAGACCTTGTGTGCCTTTTTCCTGCTCCTCACCCCAATGTTCTGTTCCAACTGCAGCTGCACCTGTGACTTGGTGTGGATCTCGAGCAATTTGTTCAGGTTGTGTGCTAACCATACTCCTTTTCTGAGAAGACTGCCTTTATAGAATGTTTTTTCTCTGGCATGAGACTTCTCTATACAGCATCTTTCCCTTTCAGGCCTCCCATAGATTCTCAAGGAAACCTGGCTGCAGGCAAGTGCTAGGTAAGGCACGAATAATCATGGTTGTAATTTCAAGAGTCTTGTAGCTTTGCCATATTGATGAGTGCAGCAGTGGAAAGCAGGCACCTTGAGCATGCCACTACAGGCAAAGCAATACAGAAGGTGTTGATTTTTCTTTCAGCAATGAATATTATGCTCAGCAGCATTTTCACATCAGCTGTGGGGTGTTCAGTGCTGCCTGGTATTGACTGCATCCATTGCAAGGTAGCAGAGGCTGAGCACAGCCTGTGGGTGTCCTCCTGCCATGCTACACCATATCTGGGGCTGGTAGGGGTGGGGCAAAACCTGTCCAATTCAGTGCTCCTCTGCTGCATCCTGTGCATCCATGGTGCACTGGACATTTAGAGATTTTGGCTTGGGATGACTTCTATGATATTTCTAAATCTCCTCAGGACTTGAGTGGGGGAGGGAGCAGTGAAATGCATTTTGTATGCGTGCTATTCTATTACTATTTTATTTCCTAAAAGAAGGTAAATTTGGAATTGGGGTTGCAATCAAAACAAAAACCATAAAGAAGTCCTAAAGTGCCAACAGAAGTTGAAAGAATGCTTCTGGGATGGGACATCTGTTCTGGTGCTGTCAGGCCTGTGCCCTCCCCTGAGTGGGATCTCATGTCTCATTGGCTTTTGCTGACTTGAAACCTTTCTTTCTATTTACATCTTAAACGAGTATTTGTCTTGATTTGGCATTTATTGACTGTTTAATATTTAAACACACTTATAATTCCTGAAATGAAACCATTTTCATGTAAATATGGGACTTGTAGTCTCAGCAAGGGCAGGCATCAGCAGTAAAAAGATAAAAAGCCCAAAGTAGGGACAGCATTAGTATAAAAACCACGGTTCCCTGTCTCAGTAAACATGTTGTGCACTTGTCTCTGCACTGGCAGCAGCAGGGCAAAGGCTCCTCTGGAAATGCAGTGCTTCCCTCAGCTCTGGTGTCACAAGGCTGGTTACAGTCCTGACACCAGTCCCTTGACTATGGCAGCGGGGAGGGCAGGCAGGGATGGCTCCCTCTCACTCTGTCCCTGGGGATGTTGAGTGCCATCTCTGCCCATGCACCAGCGGTGTCCCCTCTGGAGGGGTGTGGTAGAAGGTGATGATGACATGGCCTCTGGCATGGCAGCTTTTGTCACTTCAGAGTCTTCTCACAGATTTCACTTTCTGACCTGACACTCTGTTTCCTTCAGCTCTCTCCAAGCTGTAATTTATCCCTCATTGTCAGGAGCCAGCTCTCTGCTCTGGCTCCATTTGGGTAGAGCTTTATCTGAAGGCAAATTCCTTGAGCCCCCCATGTCCCTGCCACTGCAGATGCTTCCCGCATGAAATTTCTAGCCTCTCACCCTGCAAACGTGGGCTGTCCAGAGAACTGTTTTATGCAGAAGTTCCCCCTCAATCTAGTTGGAGTAATCCTGAGAAGGTTTAAAACAAAGGAACAACAAGCGCACAAAAAATATTCTGTAGAACAATTCTGCCTGTGCTAAGTTAGTTCTGCGTCATGCAAATTTACTTAGTGGGGCATGAGAGATTCTCAAATTCAGTGTAAGTAGCAGAGAACTCCTCTATACAAATAAAGACATGGAAATAGCTTTCCATCAGGAAGCAGCTCTGAGATGTACTGCCACATTGTACCCTAATGCCTGGTCATCACCCTTTGTTTTTCACTTATGCTTTCCAATGTATTCAGTGAATTCAAGTGGTTGTGAATCTTAGGAATCAAGATGTGCAGTTTGGCCACTTTCAGGCCTTTGGGGTGCAGACAGAGAGCTCAATATAAAAATAATAGGATATGGTTCCATTTATCTAAACAATGGGATTGGGAATTCTTCATTGCTGTATGTAGTGAATTTGTTGGTGTTGCAACTGTCTGTCAGGGTAGGGCTTGAGCAGATGTCATTTCCAAACTTGTTGCTGTTTCCTTGGAGAGTAAACCCAGGCAGATGGCAATGACAGGGCTGCAATGGTTTCCCTACTTAGGTGCGCCCCAGGACTTGGAGGTGTGCTGCAGAATGCACCTTCCCTTCAGTGAAGATGAAGTCAGAGAGAACTAATTCAAATGTGGTTTTCTACCTTTTTCTACAGCTACTAGGAAGTATTTTCAGAGCATCATGTGTCCTTGCTCAAATCCAGTGACAAGTATTTTCCACCTGCTGAATTCTTTCACTTCTCGAATCTGTTGCTCCTCTTGGCTATTCGATGGAACCTAATAAGCCCTATCCTGAGAGCTATTTATCTATGTCCTGATGCTGGGAACACTGACAGTCAGACTGGAGAGTGTGTGCTCTGCATGCTGAGCCATGTGCTAAAACAGCACGCTGCAAAATATACATCCTATCATCTGTGCAGGCACACAGTGAGCCTACATAAAAGAAAGGATGGGGAAAAGCCCACAGGATAATAATCAATTGTTTAGCAGCCAACACTCAAGAAACTCTGGCTTTTCTAAGAGCAAAGAGTGAGAAACCCTCCCTGCTCTGAGAGAAACTGTGGTTGTGATAATGAAAACATTATTGGTGATTAATGTTTCAGACTATTCAGAGCAACAAGGATACTTCTATCAGTTTTGAAGTTCATATGACTAAATACAAACCTTAAAATAAAAAAAAATCCTTGGAGGTTTTGGAGAAGTTTAGACTATAAATTTGAAGCTAAATTTGAGATTCAAATCCCTGTGCATTTGGAAGGGTCTGAAACTTGAATTGAACTTTGTAGCTTTGAAGCACCTTACACATTTGTTATTTTTTTCCTGTTCCCCTTCCATTTTTCACTCCCTGTGATCCATCAGTGATCTCCAAATGTCCAATCCAGTATCCATTGGAGGCAATATAAATTTCTAGTGACGTTAAATATCACTGGTTAATCTTGTTAATGATTGCTGTGGATTTTTTGTGTTTTTCCATTGTTTGGGCATTATGAACAACCTGTCCCATGTCCTCAGTGTTTTGTATTAAATAGGGAGTAGACCAGTTGTGATGGTCTCTGTTGCATACATAGACTTTGTAAGCCTTAATGTTGTTACAATTTTTATATTTTTAGCTTGTGCCATTTAAAATTCTTTAACTTTAAAAAAGAAGCTGATTTCTTTATTAGTCTGATAGGTTATAACTGAGATATCTGGATAGCTAGATAGTGAACTTGTAGTGTCACAGGGGTTACAGTTGCCCCATGTGATTTTCACTCAAACCTACCAGGACTGAGGAATCTCTGGTGTGCATACTAATGAGTGATTTGCATGCCAAATCTCTTTTGACCATGGAAGGGTTAGACATGCAGGGAAAGAAGAAACAAATGGAGCAAGGCTGGATTTTAGTATTCTTTGTCACTTGTGCTGCTAGGGCTTTGTGGCTGCTTCTTTCGTGGTTGAGCATGCCAACACAACCCCAAAGAACGGCACCTCTTGGTCCCACTCTCCTCCCTGGCAGATATGAGGGCCTGTGTGGGGGCCAGTGGAGCTCCCTTCCCAAACAGGGCATTCAGCCCTGGACTGGAGGCTCCCCACATGTGCCTTGTTCATGTTGGGTACTGGCACTGAGGGAGGAGACAAAGGGACTGATAGCAACAGCTTTGGCAGCATTAGCAAACCTAGTGGGCTGGGAAAGCTGTGCAAATCTTGACACCTTAATAAATGTGAGTTGGTTCTCTCACAGGCCTGAATCTTGTGAACCATCCCACCTGCCTTTGCTCAGCTTCCATGGGCTGAGCTGATGTGTTTTCAAACCTGTTCCTCTGCATAGATTTCTGTACTGTCCCTTCTTTTGACTCCTCTGGCACATAATCACTTCCGAGAGTCCTAGCTCTTCAGAGCCAGTTCTGGCCCTCACAGAATACACCAAGTAAACTCATCCTTTCCCAGGTCTTCAGCTTTATGATTGCTCCAGCTGATGGCTTATTGCCCTGGAACATTTGAAATACTTAATGTGCTGTCTGAGGGATTCCAATTCAGTTATCCTTCCTCTCACACATCACCAGACATGTGACAAAATCAATAAAGTACTCAAAACATTTCTTTCCTTCAGCGTTTTCATTCTGATGGCATGCTCCTTGTGTTTGGGGTTCTCTTGTAGGACCAGGATCCTTCCTGTTTTTCTGTACATGACCTCTCCTCTATAGTGGAATATCTGTGGCATCTTCTAAGAGGGTGATGAGTATAATTTGCCTTTAAAACTTGCTGTCCTACTTGACAGTAACATCTTGGCCAGCATGGTTGACTGATCACACTGCCTCATCAGCTTCTGTTTAATTACCAGCTTATCAAAGTGGATGTTTTTTCCTGATCTGACTGTCATTTTGGCTTAAATTGTTTCTTCTAGCAGAAAATTATCAAGGTTTAATGGTTCTTTTTTTTTCAGTCCAGTCCTGCCAGCCTTACAATTTCATTTAAAGACAGACATCTAAGAAGAAAAGAGGCAAGCAAGCTTCTTGCACAAAAGCTGTTTGGAGTTTGAAAGCAAGTCTCCAATATCAAGCAGAGTTCTGATACAGAGGAAGCAGATATCACTGCTGCTGTTAATAAGATAAAAAACCCAATTCAGAATAGCCACAGCAGTCAGAATTAGTCTGGAGGCCTAGGGGGAGTTGCTGTGTGAGATATTTTTGCTTTTTTTACTGTCAACTACAATGTGGGTTATGTTAGGATTGTGACAGATCAGTATGCCTTCCAGCATTATTCTCCTATCCTATTTTATTGGAATTTTAGTCAGTGATGGCTAATGAAATTAAGCTCTGGTCCTCTTCTTTGCAGCAGTCCAACTGAGCATGCAGTGGTTAATTTGATGGGATGTAAAAGGAGAAAAAAATTCCCTAGATTTTGCTGATAGCTGCCAGAGTGCCCCAAGCACCTCGAACCCAGTGTGTGGCTGGGTGCTCTCATTTCTTCAGGGACAGCTGTCTTCATTCATTGGCTGCTTTGTATCTGATGAAAGAAAGAGGTTCTCAAAGAATGCACCTCAAATAGGCCATGAGATTTGAGGCAAATTTTTTGCTTCAGGGCCTTCTTTGGGCCAAGAGGAGTCAAAAAATAACAGAGAGCAGGGTTAGTAGAACAGCTAACCTTTGTTCTACATTTTTAGGAGCAAAAAGAAGGTCATTGCCCTTAACCTTATCTCCCATTCCTAGCCAGGGTTTTTTTGTTAACTCTTAGCATTTTCACTGTGCATTTGCCACAGCATTATCTCTCTCATGCTGCTTTTTCCTTAGAGCCAGTGAAATAAAAGAGAAAAAAGATGTTTTAATTCCTAGCCAGAGGGGAAAGTGTTATCTTTAAGATGAGTGTGGAGAGTATAAAAATGTGAAATGAGCTAGCTTTGTAGGGGTGCTGGCTGCTTACAAATTACTCTTTTTGGTTCTGGTGCTCTCTGACACATAAAGAGCTTTACCCGAGAGCTGTGTCCATCCATCTTAATGCTAACTCAGCAGAACCTGATGTTACAGGGAAGCATTTTCTGCTCCTCCTTGGACTGCAACTGTGGAAGGAACAAGCAGATAATCTCTCTTGCTGGCACCCTGCATTTCCATAATTTCTTCCCCTGTTGTGTGGTGGCTTTAGTATGGGCTTTACATTCCCAGGCACTGAGTCTTGTGCTTTACTTCTGAATGAGGACAGCAGAGGCAACAGAAATGCATGTTTCTGCCTCCCACTGGAGCACCTGCATCATTACCTAGAATATAAAAGGTGAGAAGTTAGTAGTGTGGTTTTCAGACCTGGTTTTGTTATTGTGTGGTAGTGTTGGCATCACATGAATGCACTGTTTTCTGTTTATGTATTGTATTATCTATTTTCCGTGACATTTCAGTCTGTTGTGAAACTGTTACCTCCTTTTTAACAGTTTACCAAAAAGTCATAAAAGTCATTTTACTTTCATTTTGTGTTGAGATGATTAGGATTGTTGCTGGTGACCCCAAATGAAAGGCTTACTGTCCCACTGCCACTGACCTGACCCATGCAGCTGCTCATTCTCACGTCACTTTCATGGCTACATAAAGGTTCTCTGGGTGAAAGGTGATGCTGCAGAACAGTTAGAGGGAAAACACTGAAGGGGTGATCATCTTCTGTGGTGCAGAACAGAGAAAAGAGGCAAGTCAAAAAACACTGTAGAGGCTATAAACTGAAAAAGCGGGAATGAACAGGAAAACCTACAAATGGGCTTCAGGTAGTCCAGATCTTTCTGGGACTTAGAACAGATTTTGCTATGGACTTTTCTCTAGTGAAAGGAATTGTCAGGAATAAGCATTAATATCAGGATAACTGCAAGTCTAAAGGACTTGATAGTCTCAAAGGATGTGTGTTTGGAGTTCTGGGGACTGAATTTTTTCCTCTTTACCTTGTAGTATGCTTTCATACCGATTAAGTTCAGGACAGTGTGTGTATGAAATGCCCTTAATCAGCATCCCCTATTTCTCCACTGCAGGCATTTTACACCTGCCTTTGATACTCACAGTGTGTGAGTGCAAATCACTATACAAGGCAATCAAGCCTGTACGGCTTGAGAATTACTTCAGTAATTCACAGTTTGTTTCAGTTGCATCCATGGAAGTATACTGGTTTTTATTTAACACCTTAAGATCCTCTAATCAGAATGTGCAACTTCCTGGATGAATTGCCTGACTTTAACCTCCAGATGCTGTGAGTTCACAGCCTTCTTTGGGGTTGTCTTTCAGCGAGAAATTGCCACAAAGTCTGTCTTTCCCTGTGAGAAATGAAGGACTAAATTCCCCATACACTGTTATTCTTATCAGCCCCAAACATGCTGCATAGAACTACCGCAGTTCAGTGGCACTTTGTACTGAGGAATAAAAACATGTGAAGTCAAGTCTGATTTTCCAGCAATGGTGCATGCATGAAGGGAGCTTTGCTCCACATGAAGGAAAGGGATACACTTTGAACTCTCTATCCCTTTGCTTGTGGAGCACTCATTCCCTCATACTGCTGCTCCTCTGTGCTTCTGTGCAGAGCTTTTAAGCAGCTGTTGTGCTGAGCCCCATGGAATGAAGGGATTTGCTGGTGTGTCTGCAGCAGCTCTGAAGGTGCTGAGCATGGTGTACACATTGTGCAACTCACAGAAAGGAAGCAGTTAATTAGCCTTTTTTATGTCAATATGCTTCTATTATAGTCCTGGGTTCATGTTGATACCCTCAGGTGACTAATTTACATGGAATTTCTAGTGTGCATTGAGCTTTAAACAACATCCCAGGTAGCCCAGTGAAAAAGGTTGTTGATGGCTTTTATGCAAAAGATTGGAAATTCAGCCCCTGTTGGGACTGTGCTTTCAGCCACAGCAGAGAAATATTAATACCTGTCTTTCTGTCCCTGTTCATAAACAAATTCTTATCGCTGTTTTTACTGCCTAAACAAAAGAAATGGTCCAAAGCATTTAAGACATCCAAAGCCAAGATGTGATATTTATAAAAAGAGCCAAGGCAGATAAAAAAATGATTTATGATACTCATAGAGCACCTTTCTGCCAGCTAGGTCACATGATATTTATAAATATTGTATTGTATACACTCTGAGTGTCTATGTGTTGTGAGATAAATGAAAGAAGTGTAATTTTTTCCAGAAGTAAAAGTAATGTACATTACTACCACAATAGCTTAATAAATCTGCACACTAATTTCAAGGAGACAGAGAACAACTGAACAGCAGGAAAGATAAATGTACTGTAGCTGGGTGGGTCTTGAAGCAGCACTAAAACCTTTACTTCTGTGAGCAGTGATGTGTTATGTAGGTAATGATGAATGTTTGGCACTTTGGGTATACCCTGTACTGAGTTTTGGCACCTAAAAATCAGGAGAGCTGCACCGATTTATGCTGACCTAAGCATCTGGCCAATTCTGCATTAAGTTTATTCAGACTAGATGAATTCCTGAAAAACACAGTATATCACTGCATTGGCAGGAGTAGGAGAGTTTCATTGGAGAGGATTCTCTTGTTGTCCTTTCTGTTCTGTGTTCATAGGACAACACCCCTAGAAATGAACCACATTACTTTAACTCTTTCCTGTGGTGTCTTGTCTTCTGATCTTAGTGTCAAGATGTGATCCCAACTTAAAGGATCAGCAGTTTCTGTTGTAAGGATCCTTGTCATTGAATGTTTTCACTTGAAACATGGTAAGCCTCTTTTATCAGGGCTCCTTCACTCTGAATGTGGTGGTTAGAAATCCAAATATGATGGGTGGACCTGCCATTGCTTCTTCATGTTTCAATTTTCTTCTGGCATTGAAGAAGTGCCAGCCTCTGCTCCAAGCACTTTTCTTTCACTATGAATCAAGGATCATATATCACTGTCTGTGATAACAGCTCCTGCTGTTTTGACCCCTTGCCCTCTGCAGATCCTCCAGTTTCCCGATTCTCTGAGCTTCCCAAAAGCATGACTTGCTTTTGGAAAGGGGTCTTCAAATTGTCCTTTTTGCTTTGTCATCCCTATATTGCTGTTTTCCAGAGCCAGGAGTATTTATAGGTGTAGAGACAAAACTGTAGGAGTTTTGACCTTTCTGTGCCACGGGCAGCATGTGTGGGCTGCACTCTGTGCCTCCTCCTTTGGGTGAGATGGCAGTACAGGTAACCTCTTGTCTGCCTGAAGCTGGAAGGATCAATGCCTTCAGCACTGGCAAGACCCTTGTTCAGTTTCTCCTGTGAGCCAGACATGAGGCTTTCACGTGCAACTTTGCTGATGCTGGTTAGCAATGCCTGCCATGCCTAGTTTACTCAGCACATCCACTCCATAAGCTGAGTGGCTGGGACAGAGCAAGGCTAGATAGTTTTTCCAAGTTCAAGGGAAAGCAATTGCATAAAAAAGAGGAGAACCTACCTGAAAATCTGGACTCGGTTCCTGTAACTGCCAGACTGACTTATATTTGGAGTCATGTGAGGTAGTTTAGGAAGCACCAGTGTTTGATGATTGCTTTCTGGTCAAATAATCTAGCTAAAGAATTCAGTTTACCAGAGGACCTACTATAAAAAGCAATGAAACATGGGTTGGGCATCATTCAGAGACCTAACTGTGGCTTTATTAAAATCCTTGGTGTTTGTAGCAAACAATGCAAATGCATCTATTTCTATGCAGCGACTGAATGCTGCTAGAAATTAAAAGATGCAGAAGACAAGAAGAAGCTTACAAGGATCCTGTGATTATTAATACTGATATAGGCCAGAGAAACAGCTGATATATCTGCTTTTTTGTAAGGTGTTTGAAAGAACTGTCTTTTGTCTTAAGAGATATAATCCTGGAAGAATTAAAGGTGACAGATGATCAGTTGAGCTATTGATCTGTTGATTGATCAAACTATCACATGAATGCTTAATATGTCCTCATACATCAAGTGTGTGAAATTTTGCTAAGGCATTAAGAGTGAAATAACATTAATAATAATTTTTCCCATTCCACAGGCTGTGCATGTACATGTGTATGTATCTGGTGTATTGGAGCAGGTGAAAGCACGACTTGCAATTCCATAGAGAGACAGGCAGTAACAGGGACGTGGTTTGTGTTCAGCTCTAAATGTGGGCAGACCTGCACTTCTAACAAATATGTGAGTGATGGCTCTGGTGTGCAGAAGTTGCATCCTGTGAGCCTCCCGCTGCTACTCAGTGGTGTAATTGTGTAGGTGTGGTGCTGTTATTTTGGAGATTACAGTGAGGTCCCTTGAGTAGCTGCTGTCAGTACTGTGAAAAAAAACTTTAGCGGAGGACAGAGAAATGGAAATGGTCTCAAACATAATGAGGAGTCTCCAATGTATGCAATGACCTGATATAGCTATTAATAAGTAACCAGCTTCATTTTACATGCACTGAAGCTTATTCTAATTACGTGGCTGGATAACTGAACACCACTAATTGTCACAGCCTGTGCAGGTTTTGGCTGGGGTAGAGTTTATTTTCTTCCCAGTGGTTGGTATGGGGCTGTGTTTTGGATTTGTGCTGCAGGGTTGATAATATAGAGATGTTTTGGGTATTGCTGAGTAGTGCTTACCCAGAGACAAGGCCTTTTCTGCTTTTTATAGGGTCATACTGGTGAGGAAGTTGGAGGGTGGGAGGAGCAGGTGACCCAAACTGACTAAAGGAATATTCCATGCTGTATGGCATCATGCTAAATGTATAAAGTGGAAGGAAGAAAGAGGAAGGGGGGGTGGGGAGGAAATGTTTGGAGTGATGCTGTTTGTCTTCCCAAGTCACCATTACATGGGATGGAGCCCTGCTCTCCTGGAGATGGCTGAACTCCTGCCTTCCCATGGGAAGCAAAGCAAGGAACCAATTCCTTGTTTTGCTTTGCTTCTGTGTGCGGCTTGTGCTTTTCCTATTAAAATGTTTTTATCTTAACCCATGTGTTTTCCAGCTTTTATCCTTCTGGTTCTCTTCCCAATCCCACTGGTGGAGAGAGTGAGTGAATGGCTGTGTGGGGCTTGGCTGCTGGCTGGGGTTAAACCATGGAACAAGAAAATCTTGACATGATGGATAATGGCACCACAATATCAGATATATATGATAAAATTGGATGTAGTCCATACAGCACCAAATGGGTATGGGTACCATTCTTTCTGACTTCATTATTTTGGTATTTGGTGACTCTAAGATATACTCAATGTGTGTGGGTTTGGTTCTCAGTCTCCTGCCATCAGGGAGAGGACAATGAAAGGGATGGATGGCTGGGGAAGGCAAGGATGCCTGTTAGGGCAGTGGCTTGTGAGATCATGTGGGATTAACATGTTGGTAGAAGACTTGCTGTGTTAGTGGGAGGTCTTTGATGTGTTTCCTTCCTTCTGCAAGCCTTTGTTCAAAAATCTGGGAACAATGCTATTAATTTTGGTTATAAGATAATACCTTCTGGAGTCATCTGCATGCTGTATGATCTTATCACTAACATCATCAGCCTGGTTAGGGGAGGAATGGACCCACACAGTCTCTGGAGGTTGAAGATAAAAATTAACCTCTCAGACTAAAGAGGAAGGACCCTGGGACAGAGTGGTTAAAGTAAACAGTGGGAGGATTTCTGTAGTCATGATTGTCTAAAATACAGTAAGGCCAAGTTTTATAGGGAGAGAAGATCTTATATTAGCTCAACTGGCATAGCTGGAAAGCAAAACAAAAAGGTTTTTCAAGCTCAAAGCTGGTCTCTCTGTTTCTTCCAACTGTATCAGTTTAAATAAAAGATATTATCTCTCTATATAAACCCTGCTTCAAGGATGTCCCTGTGCACCTCTGCAACCTTCCAGGGCAGTGAAAACCAGAAGAACAGAGATACACTATGCCCATCCTCCTCCCAGTGAGAAGCAGGTCCTGTCTTCATGCTGTGCCTTGGTCCAAAGGGCACCAAAGAGCATCCAGCACCCTGCCATGAGTCTGGGTTTGTGCCAGATTCTCAGCTGACTTGCTTGGAAAAGGAGCCTGGTGGCTTGAGATGTCACCAGTGTGGGCTGTGATTTCTGTGTTACCCACCTGTCTAATGGTTAATGTGAGATTCTTCACTTCCTAAATCATGTATCTGTTATCTCTGCTAGGAGGAATCTCTGCTATAGTCCCCATACCTGTCCAGTTAGGGCAAGTCACAGATGGTGGCTGTGGTTAGCCACTCTCTTCTGCAGGCTCTGTGAAGCCCTTCCAGTACTGTCACCCTCTTCATGAAGTACAAGAGCTACTGGCAACGGCTCTTTCCAGCTTCTGGAGCCAAAAGGTGTCAGGTCAGGTTTATAAAAGGGTTTGCCACTAAGAAGCTATGTAGGGAAATGCTTCTCCTGCGCTTTTGTCTGCATGTCACAGAGTTCTAAAGGAGTTAATGGGAACAGTCTCTGATAAAGTTAGGAAATTCTCAAAGGAAATTCAGACATCTGTTTGAGGAATACCTTTGATACATCATCTAGAAAGCTGTAATAGAAACATTTGACCTTAGATTTCCCACAGACAGTTTCTGGATCTCCAAATAGTTTTTCTTGAATTATGTCCTGGAGATAACCCCTCAAAAATATATAGAATTTCAGGATAAAGAAAGGAATGGGTTCTGTAAAAACAAGGGTGGAATTTCCTTATAAACAGAGAAGTTAGAAGAGTCTGATCAGGGAAAAATCATGGGGCAGCTATTATACCACAGAGCTGTTCCAGCAGATAATTTGACTCAGTACTTAAAAATAATAGTGGAACAAATGTACTTGCTTTGGTACTTAAAATAAGCTTTGTAGATTAAAACTGAAGATTAAAACAATAGTTTTCATTTGTCAGTATTCATATTTTTTTGACCACTATCCAACTTTCCTCTGTTAATGAAGTGTTAGTGGTTTTTGGTTTTGCCTATTTAGTCATTTTCTGCACAGTTTCATTTTTAGATTTTTATGTCCCAACATAGAGATGCAATCATGAGAGCAGACTGTTAGTTTATACTTAAAATTCCTCTGCTATTTTGTTCCTTTTTTAAACTAACAAATAGCCCTATGAAAATTGTTAGGCTTGAGCATTGTAAAAATCCTTCAGAAATGGAATTGTAGGAGTGTGACATCCAGTACTCTATTAATCTGGGAAATAATTTGTTTCCTAATAAGCTCCGATACTGTCAGTACACAAAACCCAAAAGTTGTGCCACTGCGAGTCTAAATGTCTAAATGCAAACTTAAGTTTCTCTCTGTATGTTGAAAATTTACAAAGCATCCATTTGAATAAATTTAGCAAAGCTTTTAGTTTTATTAAAGGCATTAAAATGTTCTGGGAAGTTTTGAGATCTATATAGAAAATTGCACGAGTCCTTGAGAAGGCACCACTGCTTGCAGCTAGATGTCAGAGGGAGCAGACTGGAATTGAGAGCTTAGAAGTGACTAACAGCCTTCAACTTTACTTGACCCCAAATATTTCCAGGCATTGGGAACAATGCTTTATGGATGAACTCTAGTTTAGCTCATGTGTATATATTTCAGAATCCATTAATGACTTAAGTACATTTGCAGTATTGCAGTATTGAGTGTAGTGTAACAGATGTGAGCCGTGAAGGCCAAATGTCTCCCAATTCATACTGGAGCAAAGGTTGTTGCTTATTCCTCTCATCTTGGCAAAAAGTTGCATGTTAGACAAATAAGTGATTTAATCTGATTAGTAGGATTGCACTGGCTTTCAGGAGTGATGAATATGTGGAAAAAAAATCTCTTATGTATGAGAATAAGTGCAGAATGAAAACCTAGTTGCCTTTCTGTTGGAATAAATTAAAAATAGCTGCATGGGTATCACAGGAGTCTCATGCCTATTATGTTAATGCAAGCCAAAGATAAAATTCATTGTTTCAAACACAAAAAAAATACATTTAGCAAATAGGATGTACTAAAGGAAGTACTTTCATTAAAGAAAGATGGAACATTTCCTATTGCAAGAAGGACAATTCTGGCTCTCCCATACAGGCTTCTATGAGATATTTCAGCATATATATCTTGCTGAGCCCCATTGCACATTTAACAGCAGGAAACTAAAATGGGTTGATCCATACTTAATTCTAGAACACCAGTTAACTGTCTACCCTTTGCTAAAAATCTCCAGAATTAATGTGGTTTACGTGTACAGGTAAGGATAAGAGGTCAAGAGCTGTTAAAAGGACTGGGTACGTTTGTGACAAGATACAGACATTGATAATTTGGGAGCAATCAAAACTGAAAGATTTACAAACAGAAGGTGTGAACAGTAGGGTACGTGGCTGTAGATGTTGAAAGCTGCTTGAGAAGTTGCCCTGGGAAAGTGCTAAAAAGATGTACCAATTTATCCCCATGTGGAAGAAGTGCCAAAATGGCATATCTGATACAATTTTGGGTAGAGATGGGTAGAAAAATTACCTATCAAGAGTTTTTTTGATGTGAAATTTAATTTTGGCCTAAACTAACTTTTGTTCTTGTTTTCAGCATTTTCTTACAAGAATATACTTCTGTTTACAAATCATTAGCCAAATCCTAGAACATGTAGACAAGCATTTGATCCAAACCTAAATTTTTAAAGTTTTATTTTCTCGTAGAAATTTGCATTACTTGTAGAAGTTTTTGATAAGAAGAATGTAAATTTTTTGTAGTTAGAAATGTCCATAGGAAAGAAACCCAAGCGAACAATGTTTCAACCTCCTGAAAGGCTGAAGAGCTTGGAGGCTAAGGAAGTCAGTGAGGAGCTTTGCCTTGACCTGAGCAATGTGTCTGTGGGCACTGTGCTTTTGTGAGCTTCTGAAGGCTTGGTCTATGGAGGAGCTGCCCAGGCTGTATTGGTAGGCTGTGTGCATGTGCTGCTGAGCTCTGAAAAAAAAAATCAGTGTTTTCTCAAGCTGCCATTTCAAACCTTCTGCATCACTGACATGCCAATCCAGGCAGCAGTCTCTGCAGAAATGTGCATAAACATTCCCACTTGGACTTCATCACAGTAACCAAGGCACTGAAAGACATGTAGAAAAGATGCCGTGTTCTCTGTCCGCTTTGCTGTCTTCCTTTTTGCTTTTTTTCATAGAACAGAGTTGACAGGACTAACCAACAGTGTCAGGCCAGGATATGGGGATTTTATATAGTTGCTATCAAGGAGCTTAGTTTGAGAGCCTCCCAGCTCAGCACATTCTCAAATTTAAAAGTCTGGAATCAGACCTAAGACTTATTTTCTAAACTCAGGCTTTTAACACTGTTAAATGTTCTCTCTTTGATCCTTACAGCTTGCAAGGACATAGCTGGGCATACAGAACTCCTGCTACCCTCATCCTTCCACAGGTTGTCAGGATAAGACTGCTTGGGAGGCAGAGAAGGACTGGCTGGAACCTTCATCTCCCAAGGTCTTAACTTTAGCCCAAGGGAATGTTCTCTGTATCTATTAGGTTGTCTTGATGAATGTGTCTGGGTATTATTCTTTGAGGTTTTGCAAAACTTTGTTTTTGCAGCACCATTTTTCTACTGAGTGTGCAGTGAGGAGCAGCAGAGAGGACAAGACACACTGCAGTTGCAATCATAACCCACCTCTGTGTGCTGTGGTTTGAATTTAGGCACATTTCTGTATCTCATGATGGTACATGGAGTGTGTTTTCTGCATGCACACTTCTCTGGCACTGTGGGTTCTGCAGACCTGGGCAGGAACTCAGAGTTTCATGCCTGGTTTGATGTGTTTGCAGTTTCTGCCAGCAGTCTGTGGTGAACTATTCAAGTGCTGTGAATAAATCCAGCACACAGAGGGCCTGTCCACTCTTACATCCATTGCTTTCTGCTATCCAATATGCTGGTAGCTGCCTGGCATCATGCCTAGGTGAACGGAGTGTTCCTGTAACTTGTGGCGTTCAGGGACTGTAGCAGATTAAGAAAGTCCAGCTGTAGAGCTGCTTGCTGGTGTTAGCCTACTGCTTCAGACAAGCAGGCTGGTATGGTTCCAGGCAACTCCAACCTGCTTGGAGCAGTAATTCATTGCTAATGATAGGCAAATGTAATAAGGGTTGGTAGGCCTTGATCCCCCTAAGTTTTTACATGCCTACAGATGTCCAGGCCCATTCCCATCAGTTTTCCCATCAGAACTGTCCCGGGCTAACAAAGGATGACAAGGAATTAGCCTGCTGTTAGAAGTCAGCCATGCTGCCCAAGGGCACAGACACAAGCCATGTTGGTGAAACCTTCCCAGACTGCCTCTGGTTTGAGGATGAAGAAAGGAATCCTGCCAGCTGCTGAACATCTTTCAGGAAAGCTTGGCTCTCATCTTTTGTTCATGGCTCTGAGAGGGCTCAAGTGTTTTCAGTAGACACTCAGCATCTTGTAGAATGAGGCACAGAAGAAAGCTGTCTGTCAGTCTGGTCCTGTCCTCAAGCAACAAAATAGTTTAAAAACAATAGACTGTGTCTGATTTTTCTTGTTTCCATTTGTAGATATAAATATATGTATGTTCAAATGATTTTATGAGTCTGATTGTGAGTGGTGGATGAAAAACTCTCAAATGCCTGGATTTTAATACTGTTACTTCATCAGGAGAGTGAAAGAAGTAATGAAGCCTGTTAAAAGGGAATATCTTGGCTGCTTATTTTGCTTCATAAATATTCATGAACACCCCCTCTCCTTTCTTTGCCCTTTGACTGCTTCTATTAACTGTGAGCCATTAGCTGTGGATGAGGCTTGAACCTCATAAAACATTTTGTGGTCATCAGACGCATTATTGGAAGAATTTGCAGACACAGATACTCTTGACATTCACATCTGTTCCATCTAATTATTCCTAAATTGAAATCGTAGGCCTGTCTTTGTGACAATGCAATATATTTCTGTGCAGTTGATTGCATTATTAGAAGCAGTGGTTTACAACTTCAGCCAGGGAATGAGTGACATATAGATGAAATTTCAGTTTTTCTTTGCAGTATTCCTAGCAATATCAAAAAAGCTTGAGAAAGCCTGTATGATGTACATGCAAGCCTATGTATCATGTAAAAACACATTATTTTTTCTATGAACATTTAATTTAGAAGGTCAGAAGGCAGTAGTAGAGAGCTTACTCATTGATTGAGTAGGGGTGAATACTCCAATAGAAAGTATTGGTAGTAGAAAGTATTCTTCTGTCAGGATTGAGTATGTGCTATTGGGAAAGTCTAGGTTTTGAAGCAGATCCATGCTTAGAGATTCCCAAGGAGGTCTGCCAGACAGGTGCAGTCCTCACTCCCAGCCGAGGAGCCTTCTCAGAGGAGACTGCACCAGTGTCCAGGACTCCATGATTTGGGTGGCCAAGTGGTCATGAGAAGGGCACGGACACAGCCATAAGAATTTAAGCTATGTGGATCTTTGGTGGGAAAAGCAATCATTTGAATCACTAGATCTGTTTTTTTCCCTTTTCTCCTCTCTCCCACTACCCCTGCTTTTACCCCTTTCAGTGCAGTTTTTTTTTTATAGCTCCTTTTTTTTTATTTTGGCATGTCTTTATGGCCTGATAAGTAATACCCACTGTAAAGATTGCTTTTGTGAGGTAAATGCCTGTCCAAAGGGAACCAGATGAAATCAGCAGCACAAAGGAAAAGCCAGCTAGATGACTGGTAAATGCTAACAAATTTTGATCAGCTCTTGACTAGAGAAGAAACTCCAAATTGGAGGTGAATGTTTTCTTAAATTCACATTAATTTCACGTAATTTTATTGTGGTCTCTCTTTGTATCCATTCTTTGCTTCACCCCCAGAATGTGGGATAGACCTCCAAAATGGGACATGTCATCCCATAATGTTGTGAACAGGTGGAAACTGGTGTTGTTCTTTGTTACAGCAGATTGGTTTGGGGATTTAAGGATGAAGGAATAAAGTGACCAGCTGCTTGCCTGAAAGGAAGATGCAGTCCCTGTCTCATTAACAAAAAAATTAAAAATTTGTTTATTTATCGCAATTATTTACAGACTGCCAATTCACTGCCATGTTTTAATTTTTATTCTCTACGCACAGAGCCGCCCACCCCACTGCAAATATGTTATAGAAAAGCTGCAAATTACAGGATGTCTAATTAGAAAGCTTTGAGGAAAAGATGACAAAGAATCATTCACCATGGAGACAGAACTTGCTTGCTGGTTTATAGCCAGCTAAACAATGCCGGAGACTCTGATAAGCTATTCCTGGGGAGAGTAGGAGTTAGCCTGTGTGAAAAGCAGGGAGCTGCTATGCAGCATGTTATGGAAGAGCAAAGCCCTCTTCTCTTCTAGAGGGACCAGAGACAAGGATACATGAATAAAGAGTGGTAAATACACTGACTGCATCTTACATCTGTTTCATAAGCTGATGCAGTGCCTGATTCAGCCCTCTTAATACAGCAAAACCCCCTGCTCTGCTTTCAGTGACTGTTGTTAGGTCACAAACAAAACAAATCTTTGGTTTCTCTCTAGAACTGGTCATTAGAGGTGATCTGGAGACTACAGGTCTGAATGTAGCTTATAAGAGTACCAGATTTATACAGTGCACAGATTAGGAGGATTTTTGACTTTAGCTGTGAAATCCAAATGTTTGCTCTTAATTTGTATTCTCTCAGCCTGTGGAATTGGCCAGAAAAAAAGATATTTGGTTCAGGGCTATTTTTATATGTGAGATGTTTGTCACTAGCAGCAAATTTGGCATGATAGGCAGCCTCTGCATAAGGCTGTCTGGGGACAAGAATAGCAGAAAGTGCAGTAGATGAAGACTGAGGTGCACTGTCAAGAGTGATCTGTTATTGCATGTAGAGAAATTGCATGGGGCATGACTGGATCGAGCATGTAACATAAGCTTCTCTATCCATTCCACAGATATCCTAGTCTGAAGGTCTCTCTGAAGGTTTTTAGCAGAAGAGCTTCCAAATTCTTTCATATTCCTTGCATTTCAAGAGCTGTGTGGTGACTCCTGTTCACAGCTCTGTGAGCTGTGGGCATGCACGTTGTCATCACCACGGGATGTCACGTGTGACAGCGTTACCCCCAGCACAGCATCACACCAGCTCTGCACACGAGGTGTCAGACCCACCTCAGCACTGTGCCAGACCACTCCACTTTCCTCAGAGGCAAGGGAGGCAGGGACACTTCTACTTCCAATATGGTTTAGGCCATGTTCAAGCTAATGACCAATCTGACCAAACAAGACCAGCCTTGGTGCCAAAACCCCTTAATCATCCAACCAAAAAACCAAAAAAACAAACTTTGTTGAGACCTGCATTATTGAGAGAGGGAGCAAATTTGTCAGCAAATCTGACAAAGCTCCTACTGTGAAAACATTTGAGGTCTAAATTTATATATTTCTCCTCAAAGTACACGTCTACTGCTTTAGAAATGTGTTTTGATTTGCATTTGGAAGTGATCACCAAGCTTTAACTGAGATCAGAAGTCACTGAGGGTTAGTTCAAAGAATTCCTCTGAGAACAAGATGAAATTTGGGTTCTGTTTTGAATAAGGGATTGTGGTGGATTAGCACCAGCCGGAAATTAAACTCCAAATAAGCCACTCCTCTTCCCCCCACCTCCTTGAGCAACAGAGGAACAAAGGCAGACTATGGGGTGAGATAATAATTTACTGAAAGACAGCAGCAATAATAAGAATAAGGAATAAGAAATGCACAGTAGCAACAGCAATATTAATAACAAAAGTATATGTAAAGAGAAGCTGCTTCACCTACACCTTGATCACTTGGTCCTCCTCATGAAAATGTGAGAGAAGTGGGATATACACGTTTCCCAAGAAAACTTTGCTGACGTATATCATGCAGGGAAAAAAGGATATCTCTTAACATACTTAGACAAATTTGACTTTGCTTCTGGCTTTTGATGCAGAGCCTTTTGACCCTGGTCATCAAAGGGAAGCAGTTGGCAGAGTCACTAGGAACTGCTCAGCAGCATAAGCAAGATGGGATGTTTTTATTCCCATATAAATGAATATGAGATAATTTATATCTGTCTGTACTGCTGAGTTTTCCTAAGTTTTGGAGCTTTTGGATGTTCAGAAGTCAAAGTCTGCAAAAGTATTTGTGAGCTGTATTTGTTGAGGCTCCTACAAGTGTTCTCATATGCAACCTTCTCCTGCACCTGTATCCAGCAGTCCATACCTGGTTCCCACCATGCCTTCAGAGTGTGATTCACTGAGATTATGCAATTTAGAGCAGCCAGCAGGGGATAAGTGATCAAAGAACCTGACCTTGAAATTAAAGCTCCCCAGCTGTGTTGCTTGTTCAAAAGGAGACTGAAGAGGGGCTAAACCCAAGCCATGGTTGCTGGTGGTAGTCTCTAGGTTTGCATCTTGAGTGTGGGAGGGGAGGCATTTGACAAGGGTGCCATGTTTGACAAATGGCAGTATGTACATGCTGAGATGGAAGATAAAAACAAAGGAAAAATGAGGGTTTAAACATAAAAAAAATTGTTTTCAAGCAGAACTACAGTCTAAAATTTGTGAGGAAACAATGGTGGATTTCTTCCGTGTGATTAGGCCAGCCCATCAACAGGGGTCATGGATATTTGAAACTACAAAGCAGTAGTGGGTGATACACAACTCTGCCAGTGCTATTTGGTCAGGAAGTCCCTCCAGGATCAGTGGTCAAATCAATGGCAACAGTGATCTGCTGAGCTGATTAAGAGATGAGCTTTCTTTTCAGCACCTCTTCACTTCCTGAAAATGCTTCAGGTGCTGGCAAGGCAAAGCCTGTTCCAGCTGTGTGGGTATGATGCTGCTCCTCCTCAGGCCAAACCCAAACTCACCCCAGGAGGGGTGAACACTGTCAGAGGAGTCTCTAGGCTGAAGTTTCTCCCTCCCTAAGCTCACAACAGATTAAAAATTTGCCATGTTTGTCCATGTTCCTGGCTGGGTGTACAGTATTCTCTAGAAGAAAAACACTTGAGCCAGTAATTAAACATGTCAGCTCTTTATCCAGGAGAGTATTATATTAAATTATGTACAGTAAATATTTTTGGAAGGTAGAATTCTAAAGAGAACTTATTGATTTATGGCAAAGGGCCAAGTTGCTGATGGGTTTGGCAGACGTGTTCAGCATCCAGGGCCAGCCTGGGGATGGTGAGTGCTCGAGAGAAGCAGGGAGCCAGGCATGTCGGCACAGAGGGAGGCATCTCTGCAGCTCTCCCTCCTTCTCACAAGTACATAGACAAACTGTGAGCACCCCTGGGTTTCTGCACGCCTGTTGAATCGATAATGGCGATTTAGGAATGCTTTATCAGCACCACTGTCTCAGCTGTTCTTCTAAATGGCAACATTAGCAGGACTACCCAGCCATAGCAGCGAGGGTGGCGGTGAGGTGAGGGCAGAGGAAAGTGTCAGCAATATGGATGGTCTTGCCAGTGCTGTCAAGGACTGGAGGTGATAAAAGGCAGCTAGAGATGTCATTTCAGCTCCCCAGGGAGACCAGGGTCAGATATTCATCATATCTCTTTATTCTGGGGGAAATGCTTTATGTGAGACAATACATGGTGTATTTCTGTATGTTGCCTTCTGTGAAGACTGATATGTGCACTTGGCTTTTTGATGTGTTCAAGCCCTCAGTGCTCCTCAGAAATGTTTTGCATGGTTGTGTGCAGTCAGAGGTGCCTTTGTCATCTACAATGTAAATAGGAAGCAATCTTGAGGGAGTTATGCTATACTAGCAGAGACCAGGTTAGGTCACCTGAAGAGATTTCTTATTTGTAATTCCTTCCTTTGATTCCCTGGGGATTATTTGCACATGCATGTTTTAGCAAAGGGTGCAGGACCCTTGCATGGCATTGTAGGAATGAAATGCTCCATCTGCACGTGGCTGTGGCTCACACAGCATGATGCTAACTCACAGCTATGGGGTCACAACAGTGTACTACGGGTGTATGTGGAGGAATAGGAGTGAAAACGTATTACTGAATAAGCACAGTGAACACTTGCCATCATTATTTACTGTTTGTTAAAGTAAGGTGTATGTTTCAGAAGTGGGGATGCATGTTAGATATACCCAAGTCTTTGCTCATAGATACATGAGTTATAGGTAAAAATTTGTGTGTAAAATCTGCATATCTGCACTATGCTTTGTGTGTCTTTGTGTACTATTGTTTTTCAAATATAAGAATATTATGGATTTATTGAAGAAATTATGCATATAGGTGTCTTTTTATTGTAAAATATAGAGAAATATAAGAATAGTTTTCTTAAGGTAATTTTCTTTTCTGCTGGGAAGTTGATAATGTTTCTGATAGTTCCTCAAAGGAAGAGAAAGATGCGGTGTAGTGCAGGGTATGGCATTATGTTCTCTACAGGGGGCCATCAGTTCATTAGTAAAAGATGGCTCTTCATTTTTCAGTATAAGGTCATTCCACATCCAAGAGACGAAAGTCCATTTCACTCATAAAAATTTTAATTTAAAGTGTCCAGTGCCTCTCCTCAGCTGGAAAAGAGCTATCACGGGATCTTTCTGCAGCCATCATAAGGGAAAAAACTAACCAGGGCAAGCAAAGTATTTTATGTACTGACCCTTTTGTGGTTATCATGTGTGTCCAAAGGTGTTCTTCACTTGAAATGTTCAACATGCTGCTGCTTTTTGCAATATTTTTAAATTTTGCCATAACTAAGGTAAAGTTTCACAAAGACAATGCTTTTGAAGGGTTGGTTAGTATTGCCTGCTTGTGGTTGAAAAGAAAAAAAACACCAACAGCAAACTAAGCTTGAAAGTTAATGAATGCAAATTTGTAGCATGTTTCACTTACACAAATAAATGATAGTTGAATATGCAATCAATCCAAAGTTTGAATGCCCAAGTGCCAGTCTGCAGCAGCCAAGAAACATGTATGAAAATTCTGCAGTTTGGAGCATAGCATGAAATTTTCATCTCATGACGTTTGAGCTGTTGCCTTGCAGAGCATGTCTTGTCATCCCACCTTACAGCATAATAGTGTATGGCTTACCGAGCATCTTTTTCCAAAATAATTGCTGAAATCTTTCTGTGGTTTGATTGAACATTCTTGGATGCTGCCAAACAACCCAGATAAGATTTGCATTTCCCCTCTTCCACAGGACAATAGGCGAATGAGTCTTGAGGTTGTGTTTAACCTGCTGACTTCATTGGAGTCATGCCAGGTTAGGTCAGCTGTGAAAATTTGGCCCCAGATCACTAATGAGAGCTCTATCTCTGGAGCCCCAGCCTTGCAGTGGTCTTCTGGACACGGCTGGCACTTCTCTAATGCAAAAAAAAGAGAAAAATTTTCATTATGATGGAGTTAAACCGTCTTTAATTTGAAAGTGATTTTAATCAGTGGAGAAAATCCTGTTAATTAGGTACTCCTCTTCCAGTCTCTCTTTACTCTCCACCTTGTTTTCTACTTTGAAAATCAGAAGAACAGACATATTATTGGCATCTAATTCTAAATTCATCTCCTGGGTCAACCTCATTCCAGTCAGTGCACCTATCCCTTCAGCAGCAGGATGATTTAAAACCTCCACATACCACTGTGATTATTTAAAAGAAAGAGGTGATGGTGTGTGTGTTTGTGTGCATTCCTGTCTTCCAGTACACCCTCTCAGGACATCTCAAGTGTCTCTTACAATAAAACCTCCCAAGGTAAATTGACATCTGTTTCCATTAAAGCATGGAAAGGATGCCTAGGAGTGAAAGCTTTACTGACCAAACATCCAAGGCTTTGCTGTTCTGGAGGTTATTAACTGGTGTGCTTGATGTCAATCAAAATCCACAGATGTCAAAAGGTGTACCTCAGTGTAGCTGTATTGGGAAGGAATAAGGTCCTGACAGCTTATCACAATCCTTCTTGTATTTTGTGCTCCCTTTCATCCCACCTTGGCTTTGTTTGATATTGGTTATCTTGAGGGAACAAAGCCATGTTTTACTTTCTCTTGCAGCACCACTGTGCTCCCCCAAACCTGAAAACCCGTGCTAGCTTTGGGGTTGTCTGTCTTTGATGCTGTGAAGGGAGCCCTAGGGCTTTCTGCAGTGGTGACCTCTGGGCTGAGGAAATATTGGCTCTTTTAAAGCTTTTCCGAAATATTCTTACAGTCTCTGCCATGAGGGTTGCATGTGAAACAGATACCAGATGGGTAATCAAAATTAGTAGTTAAGCTTTTTAGGCCGTCAGGGGATTACTGAAGGGGAGATGGAAGTTTTTCATCAACATAAATAGGTGCAGGTTTGGGAAGAGAGAAGGGAAGGGAGTGGGGGAAGTCTGCAATAGCTCAGCATTGAGGCTGTCAACCCTTCCCCATGCCAGACGTGGAATGACGCACGGAAGTGGAACAGGAGTAGGTCGAGTGAGTGGAGATGGAAAGGAAGCAAGGGGGAGGCAGGTGGAAGCTGAGGAAGACTACATGGGACTTGTGGAAGTAGAGTAGGAGTGGTTCTGACATGTGAAAATGAGTTTGGGAGCGGGTGGAATGTGCGGGAATGGAGCAAGAGTGGGAAGGGCCCACAGCCACCTAAAGACCACATTTGTGCTTCAGACAGTTTTCTTCTCTTTCTGGTGTTGGAGAGCAGTGTCCTTCCTCTCTGAGGCATGTCTGAAGGTAATGAGAGGATGGAAAGAGGCAGCTGGTAGCACCTCCCAGCCCGGAGAGAGGACAGAAGACATTTCAGAAGCATTTAAATGCTTTGCTCTCTAGCAAGGAACCTGGATATCCCCAGGATATGGTCAGATACCACACTTCTTGGCAGCAGGGCCTCATACAGCATCACCTGTGGTGACAGTGTTAGAAGTGTTTGTCTCACAGTTTTTAGTCTCCCACTGCCCAGGAGTGGTTTCCCATCATGCAGACGGTGACACTTGGTTGGCCTGAAGTGCTCCTGACTCCCTGCAGCAACACCAGCTCCTCCTGCCCACCCCTGCAATGGAAGCAAGGATTGAGGGTGGGACAGCAAACAACTTGGCCTTGGAGCCAAGGCAGACCTAGACATATCTCCTGGTGCTAGCCTCGTCCAAAATTTGCCAGAGGCTGTGGTAGGGATTAAGAGGGCTGGTGAGTTTATAAAAGACAAAGTGAGAAGGAAGGATTGGAGAAGCAAGGGTGCAGTTTAGCTACCCTCCTCTATTCCAGGACTCTTTCAGATTAGGCAAGATGTTGAACACCACTCAGCACAGGGTGATATGTTTTGCATGTAGGACTAATGTTGTTCCCTTGTATTTATATTCAGGAGTGTCCTGTGCTAACAGATGTGTTCAGAAAATACTGAGCCATTTAAAAATTTATCTTATGTCTCTGTAGTCTTACACAAAGTTTGTTGTCAAACCCAAAGAAATCAGAAAAATAATTGGGAGAATTTTTAGCTCCAGATAAAATATTCAGTGAAAATGATTCATTTCTGTCTGCACACTGATTCTGATTTTGGCTACTGCTTTATTTCTGAGTATTGTCCAAGTAGTGTGGGACTTTTTGCTCAATAAAGGTCTCTGCTCTGCGCTGCACAGCTGAATTGTCCATGGAGTAGGTTTTCCAGTGGTGCTTTTGCTCTTTAACCAGGTATCTGAAACATTTTAAGTAGAAGAAATGCAGAGGGAGAGTAGAGAGTAAAAAATTTCTCTTGTCAATTTGGATGAAGTGGAACTTCCTGGGTTTTCAAACCAGATATTTAAGGAACACAGCAATAAACAACAATGCAGCAATTATTAGAACAGCTCAGCAGTGCAGTCCCTGCTTTTATTCATCAATCCAGTGTGGGGGCCTCTTGAGCAGCCCTCCCACAGCGTGTCTCATGACATGTGTGTCCATCCATCTGGTCTGGAGGCCTCTATCCCAGCCTGGCTTTCTGCTGGCATGTCTGTGTCCCACATGCAATATGGCTGATCAGGCTGTCTGGAGAGACGACTGAAAAGAAAACACATTCCTTTCAATTCTATTCTGAGGAAAAACAAGTGTGACAGGTTAGCCCCCACCCCAGTGCACAAAAGAGAAAAAAACAATCGCAAAAGAGGCTGGCAGTGGAAGGAAGACAGCACATTTTCTTGCTTCCCTGAAAGCCGGGCTGCCTTTGACCCCTGGTTGAATTCATCTGTGTTGGAGCCGGCAGGAGAACGATGCTTCTGCTGGGCTGCTGTTGCCATGGAGACCAGCAGAGACAAGAGGGGCAAAAGACTGCCAGAGATGACTTCTGAATTAAAAACACGGTATTCCCGCTCTTCATGCTCCCATATCCCAATTCCCGCTGGTTTCTGCTCTTCATGTGCTGTGGGTGTAGTAGCTTTGATGGAAGGGGGGAAGCAGCTCTTTACTTATCTCACAGAATGGTTATTTTCACGCCTTTCACAACTCAACAAAGCAAATACAGCCCTTTTTTTTTTTTTAATGTCTCACACTTGGTCCAAAAACAAAAAAGAAAGAAAAAGGAAAAAAAAGTAAAAATAATGAAAAGACTATGTAAAATTGCTCTTCCCACCCCCAAAACTCTCCACTCCCCACTCCCCACTCCCCTGGAGACTAAAAGGGAAATATCATCATTTTATTTTGAACTATCATTTTCAGCTCCAGTGGGTGGGTGGAGGTGGGTGAGAAGTGAATTTCTAATTTCTCTCCATCAAAAATGAGTGTGTGTATTAGGAACTGACAATGTCTGTTACCTGTGTCTTCTTGTCGGATGTGTTTGGGGAAAGAGGAGGGACGGAGGCGGAACAGGTTCATCCTTTTCTCTAGAGTTCTAACTAGAAATTTTCTAGAAGTATTCAGTTTGTTTTGGGTTGTTTGGGTTTTTGGGCATCTTTTTAACCACATGTATTTTTCATTTATACTTGTATTTAGTGCTGTCAGGGTTAGGAGGAACTAGGAGTTGCAAAAACAACACAAAAAAGGGCAAAGTGACTTTCCAGTGTCCTGTAAAAAGGTGATTTTTTATTTTTCCATTTAGGCCTCTCTACTGTTAGACCTTTCTATGTTTACTCTTTTGCCATAGAATCTTCCAGGTTTGCTCTTGGTGCTTGAAAGCCATGGATGGGTGTAGAGACATAGACCCAGTTACTGACTCGTGACCAGGGTCCCTCCAAATACCACACTCTGCCATCATTTCTTCAGCACGCAGCATCCCATAGAAAAGGATTTCTTGTCTCAGCCTTCAGCCCTCCTGAAGCTTTGTCAGCACTTTGCTGAGAGCCAGGTCAGGCTCCACACCCACTGCTTCAGCCAAATACTTCCCCCAAACCTGCTTCTCCTGTTTTGCTCTCCAGAGTTGCACATCTGTGTAAAAGTATTTCAATAGCTCATTGGTAGCACACAGCATGAATGTTGCATTAATACACATTGTTTAAATCATTCTGTAGGTCCTAGCTCTAAAAGACCAAGGAGAGAAGAAAATTGCTGTACAATAAGGTGAAATATATGTCAGACAAAGAAGTCTTCAAAGTGTTTCTCTTTTTACCATTCCCTCAAGTGACTCTAATTTTTGTCTTTCACTAGTTTTGATGGGACCGGCTCCAGCCCCAACAAAATTTGGGTTGAGGAAAGATTTCCTTAATCTGTTTGAGATCTCCATTTTTGCATTCCCATTCTGCCTCTTCCTACCCACCCCCGGGAATCCCAGTCCCAACCTTCTCTCAGAAGCTCCCTGTGGCAGTTGGTGGGGAGGTAATCAGGACTAGTGACATTTGGTGTCTAATCCTTCCCAAGGCCTTCCTCTGAGCTTCACTGTCCAGTAGCAGTGGAGAACATTTGTTATCTCCCAGGCTTGGGGCCCAAGCAGGAAATAAGTAATTTTTAAGAGACAGACATGAATTTGTTGTTGGCATCTGTTCTTGTTTTAATGAGGAGAATTAGAAAGAAGGAAGACTGGTTTGAGATGGAATTAAATTTACCTTTTCTCCAGCAGGAGACCCCATTACAAGTCCTTCCAACGATACCCATGAGCCTTTAGTAAAGTAAAAGGAAATTATTGATACATCAATAAAAATCCAAAGAGCAGTTAAACACTGGTCCCCTTGCCACCCCAATCTCCTGCCTAGGTTAGTCAGTAATTCCTCCTGACTGAAATGAGCAGTTTTCTTCTCTGGTGAATCACAGACATAATTTTTCCCCCTTGACTCACTCACTTCTTTGAAATGCAGGTCTTTCTCTGGCTTCTTCACAGAGGTCCTTCTATAACTGTTTCTATGTAATAAAGAGTGACCGAGGAGCGAGATTGATGTCTGATGTGAAAATTCAATCACTGGCTTCGATGATCTATTAAATCAGCCTGTGATGTCTCCTGATCTGCCTCTTGTTGGAAAGAGCCCTTGCAGCAGTGGAATTGCTTGCTGCCTCCATTAGTTTGTAAATAACCTGTACATTTGGAGGTCAGTTGGCATGATGGTCTCTGGCTCAGCAGGTGTCCTGCACTGTTAAGCCCATTTGATTTTTAGGCTCTAAGTCAGAAAGAATAATTGATAGAAGACTTTAAAATAAAGTTTCTCTCCACTTTTTTTTGTCCTTCCAAATGGGAAGTGTGGCAGTGAAACAGAGTCCCTGCTCTATCCTTGCACCTTCACTTGCCTTTTTTGATGTTTCTCATGCTCATTTTCTTTCTCTAGAATGAGGCTTTTTTTTTTTTAAATGTAAAAAATTGTTATCCAGAGATAGTCTACTGAGTTTTACTCATAACTGTGAGATAAATGCCCTTGGGTAGCAACTATGGAACAGATACCTTTCTGGTGCTGATGAGCTTGACAGCAAGAAATGTGTTGTTCTGTGCTGAGTTTTTCCCCTTTCCACAAGATAAAGTTCTCCTTCACTTCAGTGTCACATTTACTCTGGTCTTCCACTTTTAAGAGAAGTTTGGACTTAGCTTTGCAGTTGGTGAGTGTCATTTGGGGTCTGTCAGCATGGATGGAGCAGTTTGGGAAGGCTCCCATTTTACCTTGTGAGTTTAGTGGCTGAGAGAGCCTTACCTCGCCTTTGTTGCCACGTGATGCAGAGTGAACAGGTAGGAAGGTGTTTCCTGCTTGCTGGTTATCCATGGTTTGCATGTAGGGGCAGCCTGAACCCAGAAGAGTTATTCAGTGAGGCACAATGCTGTGTGTGTGGGCAACATCACCTCCACCAGGAGTGCAGCCAGTTGGGTCCCTGGGATATTCTTGTGCCTGGGGAGAGAGCAGTGTTAGGAGAATTATTCTGCATGGAAAAGTTGTGGATGCAGCTGGTTTTAGAAGCTTCAGACCCACTGAGGCTCCACACACAGCCAACACCTGGAGGCAGGAAGAGTCTGTCTGGCATAACTCAACCTGTCTCCCACTACTTCTAAAGCAGAACATGGACTGTAGTTCGATTTCCATGAGGGTTCATAGACATTGAGTGCCCTTGTCACCAGTTAGGGAGGAAAGGCTTTTCTTCTATGGCAATCACAACTGTATTTAGCTCTCATTAAATCAGCATGGCAACAGAGGTGATACCACTGATATGCTGCCTTGTGGTAGACACATGAAAGGCCCTACTGCAAATACATTAAATCTCCCAAGCAGTTTTACTTGCAGTAACTGCTTCTGTGCTCTACTCCTGGATCTTGAGGAGAAATTGCCATTCACATTGGATAAGGATGTGTGTTTGTGAAATGGATTTGATTGGGGTTTTTTAAGCTGAGAATTAAACAAACTATCAAACTCATTGTGCTCAGTTAAAGTGTGAATTCAGGTTCCCAGAGGCCAGTGTCCTGACTCACAGGGCCATCTCTTTTCTGTAAATAGCTGTTGATGAAAATTCCACAACAAAATCTGTCTTCAAAGAAATATAGTTTTCAACTTGTATTGATACATTTAGCTTGTCAAGTAAATAGGTTGTATTGAATGAAAAATAGTTAGAGGCTGTTTTTTAGTAGCTGTGTTGTGTCATAAGAAATAACTTCCTTTCTGCTTGTGATGTTTCCTGAAAAACTACTAGAAATATGGAAACCCCCATGATATTAATCCTGAAGATCTAAAAATGGCTGTACTGAAAAAGGAAAATGGAAAACTTTTAGGATTCTCCATGTGATTCAAAAAGCCCTTTGCCTATACAGTATTGGGTTTATTTAGTCTTTCTGAACAAAACATTGATAAGATGAATTTTTAAACTACGCATTATGGATTTGCATCAGTGCATGTAGAACAGAATTTGCTCTGCTATTTCTCCCACCCTCCTGCTTTCACTAGGTTGCCAATTAGGGCTAATTATAAGGGGCTGACTCACTGCTCCATTACAGCTCAGGTCTGTGCCACTGTAGCTGCCATTGGAATGAATCAGTCTGTGTGGCTGCCTCAGCCTTGCCCTTTTCCTCCTGCCTCCTACCCAGCTATTTTTTCTTCATTTTTAGATGCCACATGCCTGCCTTCACTCCTTCTACCTGAGTCACCTGCCACAGGTGGTGTGGCTCACCACAGCTCTCTACCCGTGGTCTTCTCTATTTGGCTTCTTTTTGCCAAATAGTCCTTTTCCCTGTTAATGCTGCCCATGACACTTTGCAGGAATTCAGCATTTCACTGCTTCATCTGAGTTGCACTTGTTTGTCTGTGAGGCTATCATAAAGATCATTTTTCAGGGTCTTGGAGAAAGCTGTGCAGGTGATGGAAATTACCCAGCTTGGGTCAGTCCCTACTGAGCCCCCATCACAGGGTAAAACAGAGAAGTCTCACAGTGGGAAGCTGAAAACTTTTCTTATTTCACCCTCAGTCTTTCAGCATATTTCAAAGAACCCTGCCTTGCATAGCATCCTCTCATGTTTCCTTTTGATATTCTCACTTCCCGCCTCATATTTTATTCTACCTTCATATCAAGGCTGTGTGTGGTATCAGCTCATTCTGAGCTGTCACCACAGTAGCTGGAGAGCTGACACCACAGGCCAATATTTGCTGGTTTGATCATGGATTTTAGGTCACAGGGGTATGTTAGCAGTATTGGGTAGTAGGCCTGGTGCCTCTTCTGAGGTGTAGAACCTTAAGGAAGCTTCGCAGGTGGGATCAGGGTGTCTTCAGGATGGCAGAAGAAAGGGGCAGGACATACTGCCTCTCTGCCTTGGCTGTTTTGGGGGCTGATTCTTAGGGTTGCAAGATGAGCATGCAAAGTGGTTTCTTTGACACAGCCAAAACAGGAAAACCTTTTATTTCAGTTGTATAAACGCAGGGCAAGAGGAGAGCACAGAAAGAAGCATGAAAGTGACTTTGTATCATCCACCTACCACCACAGAAAGCACCCAGTGTTATATTCTCATCCAGACACTCAAATTAGAGTGAGAATGGCATTTAGCCTCTTGTAATACACATCCTGTTGTGGCCTACTTCAGCTGGACTACTGGAGGACTTGTTATTCATCTTGGATGAGGTGTAATTCATAACATAACCCCTTCTCAGCTACTGCACAACAGGTCTTTCCAGTCTCCTTCACAACTGCAAACCATATTTTAATATAAAAAGAATTGCTGGTGCACTTCTTCCAATTTGCCATTTTGCACAAGTGCCCCCAGATGTTGAAAAACACATTTCCCTGTGATAGCGGTGGCAACTGCCTACTGAGGAAAAAGTAATTTTAAAAGGGCATGGAATGCATTTTTAGGTGGGGAACTATGATCAGGAAGCTCTTTGCAAACAAATAGCTGACGCTCAGCAAGACACACATGGATTGTGGCACACCTCTGGAGAATCTGTGTGCTGGAGTTTGCCACCCTGTACAGTAGTGTCACAGTTGGAATTCAGTGGTTTTGGGAGACTCACTGAAAAGCCAGAAACAGAAGCAATATTCACTCCAGCACTGAGAAGTGGAGCACTGCAGTGCAAAGGGAGTCCCCCAGGCCAGAGTCAGAAATGCAATGACTGCTATTCTTAACCACTTAAACTCAGCAAGATCCAAGGACCAGACTTCAAGAGAAATCCCTGCACTGATGGCTCTGATTCTCTTTTGTATTGGTCTGGTCTGAAAAAGAACCAGCTGTTTTCAGCTGGATGTAGCTAAAATAGTCATGAGAAGAGTACTGAAAAACCTTGCAGGTGGTGTATCAATGCTGACTGTATACTGAAAACTCCCTAATAGTCCATTTAACAATAATTCCAGGTATGGAAAACCACAGATCGTATTAGTTTTCATTCTCAAAAGCAAACCTGCTACAGAACTAGCTTGGGTGCTTTGACCAAACCTGTTGGTCTGTCATGCCCAGTACCTGTTACTCAGGGATGAGCCAGTACTTGGAGCTGCACAGACCCGGCAAAACAGGAAAAAGCTTGATGGATATCCCACCCCTGGGCAGGACTTCCAGGAAGAGCTGGGCTGGAAGAATGGCCCAGAAAGGGCATAGTGGGTCTTGGAAAAGCAGTTAAGACTGGTCTCACCCAGCAGGATGAACTTCTGTGCTTAAACATGCCTTGGCTGCTCCACCAGCAGACCAGCAGACACGTGTTTTGCATGTGTCAAGGGAAATATAGGTTGGATATTAGGAAAAAGTTTTTCACGCAAAGGGTGATAAAGAACTGGAATGGTCTGCCCGGGGAGGTGGTGGAGTCACCATCCCTGGATGTGTTTAAAAAGAGACTGGATGTGCCACTCGGTGCCATGGTTTAGTTGAGGTGTTAGGGAATGAGTTGGACTTGATGATCTTGAAGGTCTTTTCCAACCTTGTGATCCTGTGATTCATGGAAAAGGGGGGTCCTCTGCACAACTGACAGAGCAGCACGTAGCAGTGTGTCAACTTTGAGCTGTGTTGGTAACAAATGGATGATGAGAACACACTCGGATTCTTGATCTGGAAGTGGGACCGTGTGTTTGAGTCATGGCTACCCCTCCTGCCTGGATCTAGACAGAGCTAACTCACATCTCTGCGCTGCTGTCTGGTTTGTTCACAAACCACGTAATCTACTTGCAGGTAATTAAAAGGAACCAGAAGGAGGGGCTGGAATTCCTGCCCCAGTTGTATGGAGTGGTTAGAGTGTTTCCATAACGTTGGTTCCTTCTGTAAGAAGGGAACACTGGGTACCAGGGATCCTGACATTCACGCATGAAGGTGAGGGAATTCCTATTCTTTGCAAAAAATAAATGATGGCATGTGTGGGCATAATATATGGCTATTCAGCAACTGAAAAATTGCTGATTTATAACTTACTCTCTTGCAGTTGTGTACAAGAATAATTTCAATTTGCATTTTAGGCAGTTTACAAAGTGCAGGACCAACCACTTATATACTGTGTTTTTCCCTGAGCAAGTCACCGTAACTAACCAGATTATCATTTAGTGATAAAATGTATTTACATAACTGGAAAACCAAGGTAGCTGTAAATGTGTTAATGTTTTATGAGAGCTAGGACATGCCAGATCTTTTCAGAATTATCTAAAGAAAATCACAGATGTGGTCTTTGGAGTCAAGTTCATCCTAATAAGATTCAGCAGGGTGACTTCAATGAGGCTTTTGAGAGCCATTTCACGATCAGAGGCTTCAATCTCTGAAGACCTAAACTGAAATGATAAAAGCAATTGTTTTAATGCCCCCACAGGGTGTGATGCTGTTATGCTAATTTGCACCACAATGCCAAAGACCCTGCTTTAATAACCATAATGTCTTTGTTAGACCACTGGCTTAGTAGCTGCCTTTTAAGATATAGTGGATGAATGAGGGATTTGGGAGCAAGTAAAGCAAATTAGCTTGGTCAGCGTATCCTTGAATGGTTACCACTTCTCTTTGCTCTGTCAGCTGCAGGGATGGTGGAACTTGGAACAGGAGAAATAGTCAAAATAAAAAATTGAGTGCTACTTACTTCCTTTGCAAACTCCTTTTGTCATGCTGTCAGTGACAGAAGTCTGATTTATTCCCTCATCTGTTGAACTCCAGGCAATATAATCATCACCATAGTCATGACGTGTCAATGCCATCTTTATTTTTCATCACTCGTAGCAAGGAGACCATTGTCACTGACACCAACATCTTCCTGGTTTTCTTCTGCTTCTCCTAAAACATTGTGTTTGGAAGGCAAAACATGGTGTCAGGGTGCCAGAGGAATTTGGGCTAGAGATTATTCCACTCTGCTTCTACGAGCATTGAGTCCCAGTGGCAATCACAGCAGAGATTATGGTGACACTGTTGAAAACAGAGGTGTTTTTTTACTTTGCTGGGACTGCTGTAGCTTGTCTGGAATCAAATGGAAACTCTAAAAAAATGGCAATTTTGGTGTCCTCCTGATTTTCTTCTATTGCACACACCACAGCGCATGGGTAGGTGTACCCAGTTTTTCAGCTGCCCAATCTCTCCAACTACCTCTGTAGAGGGTGGGCTGGCAAGTTTTTGCCACCAAATGTCTAGGATAAAGATGAGTTGCTGGCTTGCAGGTACTTCCACCTCATATTTTAGGCACAAGGAACGTAATCAAAAGGGAAGGACTATGGTCCATAGCCACCAAGTGCAGTTCAGAGCTGTCTGGAGTAGTCAGGGTTAGGATAAAGCTATAGACATATTTGGAGAAGTTCATGGCAAGTTTCTCAGCTGTGCATGTGCTGTGCATGCCTCTGGAAGCTTGGGTGTCCTTTAATACTCTCTTATTACACCATGAGCTAGTTTTTGGCCTCTTTGATGCACGTGTCTGGACCAAGTCTTTAAAACACAGAAGGACATGGAGGACTGTGGTGTGGATGTTGTTTATTTAGATTTCTGGAAGTGATTTCTCTAACTTCTGATTTGTTTCAGTCTTTTTTTTGATGATCACTTAAAATACCCTGCACTAATTGGTCTCAGCTCCTTTGCAAATAGACTGATGCTGGCAACACTGAAGTGCAAATTGCACTGTGTAGCATTTCTGCTGGCACTTTGAGCAGTACAACAATCCACTAAATGGCCTGGGCAGGGAGAGAGCCCATAAACTTTGGTGTTGGCATTGCCAGCTGAGAGTACAAAAACACTGGCAATGCAAAGGTTATAATGCTGACATCTGAGAGTCACTGGAAAAAGGCCTGAATCACATCTCTGCTGGCCAGGCAGCACTGCCTTGTGTGCAGGCAGAACCAGCCACGCTCACACCTGCTCTGCCAGATGTTTGCATGTCTTGTTCTGCCCTGGAAGTTCTGCAGTCAGCCTGGGCTGTCTGCTCCCATGGTGAGATCCCACTGGAGACAGTTTCCTAAGGTCTCACCTGTGTCTTTCTCCCTACAATCAATTTAAACTTTTTTCTTGACCTGTTCCCTGTGAGTAAGGAGAACTGCGTATTGCTTGCCTTTCCACAGTTTCCTTTCATACATCTCAAGACTGCTGTACCTCTTTTCAGCTTCCTGGAGACTAAATACCCTGAATTCTCCTCAAACTCTGACCCCCTTGGACAGGTTTTTCAGATGTTTGATCACCACTGCTGCTTTCCTGTGTTACCTGTCTATGCACATGGTGAACTTCTGTGTCTAAGGCTGTTAGCACAGTGCTTTTTAGCAGCATTATCTCATTTGAAATAAAAGATGTGAGGAAAGCAACAGCCTGACCCACAGCATCTGTCTGCTTCTGTTGAAGGCGTGAGGGTCGTTACTGTCATTAATGAATATTGGTTTTAACCCAGATTGCATCAGTCCCTCCTTGCTCACAGTGTTAATCATCAGAACAGGAGATAAACAAGGTCTCAAGTGAATAAGATTTTTGGCTCTGTTCATGTGGACTCCTGGGAGATGATGATTTACCTTCTATATGATATTGACAACTGGGATCTGTGAAAGATGAAATAACATGAACAACAAAAGGATGCATTTGTAATTGCATAGTTGCCTCCTATATAAATGCATTTAGGAATTCTGAGCCACAGAATTAAAGAAGTAAAGAAAGAAAACCTTAGTAGTAGGGCAACTAGGTATATAAAGTTAATTAGTTTGTAAAGGGGAGTGAAGGCTTCAAAACCAGAACCCAGAATAAGACAGTGGGGATTTGGACCTTAACTAGGCTGTTGGTTTTTTCCTTTGTCTCCTTGGCAAATGTTTCCTGTTATTTGAGGTTGTGACTGCATAGCTTACTGCAAACAGCAGTGTTAATAAAAGGTGCTCCAATGTTTCTTTGCAGAGAATAAGCCTTTGCTGGAATTTGTCTGAGTGCGACCTGTGGCTGGCTGTCCCTTGTCGGCCATATGGTACAGTTAGGAAGTGTTGTTATTTTGGAATTACCTAGGGAAAAGCTACATGAAAGCTACATGATTTAGGACAAGAGAATAGTGTTATGGTAAAAGCTGGAGTAGGAATTCACTAAGAATTCAGGCTGCTTTAACAAAATGTTGCTTTCATACAGAAGGGTGTTGTGCCATGCTCTGTGCATGTGTGGAAGCAGGGAGCAAGAGCTTGACTCATGGAGAGAAAGAAATAGAGGAGGAAATGGAATTGGCACTCAGTGCCAGTTGTATTTCTGTTGCAACCTTCTGTTTAGCACTCAGAGGATTTTACAGTAGACAGGAATGTGGCCCACACGACACACAATAGCCACTGATGGGGAGAGAAAGAGAAGTTGAAGGGAAGAGAGAAAAGAAGAAAGACTTGTCTCCCATTGTGAAAAGTGGGAATGACAAACTTACCATCTCAGAAAGGGATTTAGTCTGTGAAATGGTTTATTTGCAGGACAGATTTGATTCCTTACATGCATCACTGATTTCTGCCCCCTCATTAACCTGTTTCACATGGCCATCTATGTAGTGTTGGTGATAATGGTTGCATCCCAGGAAGGTATATGTTGTTTGGGAGGGGAACTCTGTGCTCACCCATGAAGTTTTTTACAGATCAGGAAGGTCCTCCTTATCTGGTATAAGCTCATTGCTTTTTCTCATGGGTTCAGCTCTGGTTTGTGAGGAGGTGGGAGCTGTCAACATCCAGTTCAAAAGGCACTATGACAGGAAGCTCTGCCCCAGTGCCCACATTGTTGCTCTGACAAGTTTGCTCACATTATCTGCTAGTCTGGTAGCAAACAGAAGTGGCTTAGAGGCAGAATCCCTTGGGTGAGCATGGATAGATTCAGTCTGATCTATTTTTATGTGTGGAAGTGCTAGGAGATCAATGCAGGGTACATGAGGCCAAGCTCCTCCATCATGGGAAGTCTGAAGGACCTCTGCTTTCCTGGACATGCTCACCCATGTGTTGTAGCTGTCTCCCCTGACCTTCACCTTCCAAGAACTTTCACTCTCATCCTGACAGATGCAAGGAAGGGCAAAGCATTATTCAAATTTTGTTTCTATTTTTTTTATCTCTTTTGCCCTTCTCTTCCCCAGGGTTAAGAAGAGAACAGAAGGCATCTAAGAGATGGCTACCAACTAATTTGTGTAGGGTATTGTGTTCCTAAAATGCCTCCCTATTTCCTGGCTTGATTATTTATGGGAATCTTTTCCATTACTTAACAGCTATTCCTTGAAGAGAGTTCACAGAAGACTTACTCAGTTTGTTTAACATGCAAATAAATTGAAGTGACCCACCAGATTATTTTTGAAACAAAACAATATTTTAAAATAAAATGTTTCCTAGCTCCTTTTTTTTTGGTGCTTTCTTTCTCCTCTGCAGTTTATCAATTCTTGGTATCATCTCTTCTTTCCTGACTTTTCATAGGCATGTGAGAGAGCCCCAACTACCCAGTGTTTTTATTTTCATTTGAAGGCCTCTATAAAATTGCATGTTACAATATATGCTGTTGCCCTTGTGGAACTGTTTATAACCTACTTTATGGACCTTAACACCATCCAGTCCACTTCTACCCTTTAGGTAGGTGTTGAAATTAAACTGCCTGCAAAGGGTTCTTTATTTTTGAAGCTTTTTAGGGGAGAGCTTATTTATTTTTTGCATTTGCCTAATTTTTGTTTTGCTGTTTCTTTTCCTTCACGTTTGGGTGGTGTAAAGCAATTGCTCTATTCCTCCAGGTGTCCAGTTTTCAGGGGCATCCAGGGGAAAGTGGAACAGAGGGGGACAGCAGGATAAGTCAGAGGAGAATATATGATTTTTGTTTTGTTTGTACAGCAAGGTATTGTCAGTGAAAAGTCAGTAGCCCTGTACTCACTGGGAATGATGTGCAAGCTCCTCAGTGCATGAGACAGCTCCTATCACCCTGTTCAGTGGGCACTGAACACCATGTGGGCTCCAGCTCATCACACGCTGCAAGCCAAACAAAAGCTTTAAGGGTCCCAGCTATGCTAGAGATGGCTCTGGAATGACTCCTTCAGGATGTGTAATGAATGGGAGTGAAATCTGCTTAACTCCTTAGCTCCTGGGGATGTCCCTAATCTTCTTGTTGTCTGCTGTCTTTTGAGCTGGCTTGCATCATGTGAGTCTAGAAGTGTTGCTGTTGTTCTTGCTGCTGCATGGGCTGGGAAATCATCCTTAGTTTATTGCAATCTATACAGGAGGCAATACTTTCAAAGTCCTTTAAAAATGAACTCTTTTTTCTCTTCAAGTCCCTAACAAGGTATGAGAGGCTCCAGTGGTTTTTACTAGGTTTTTCTTTCCTCAAATATATCTGTAGAGGCTTGCAGATTTTTATTTAAAAACAGGAGCGATTTTTTCTGAATTCCAAGGTTAGACAAGAGCACTCTTGGATGTTGAAACACTGGGCTAAGAGTAAGACAGCTGGATTTTGCTCCAGACTTTGCCCATGTTTTGTTCTTAAGTGCATCGTTTGTCCTTTTTACAGGCACAGCTCAATGCTGCAGTATGTAACAGGAATTTAGCTGCATTGAACACTCACTTATACTGTAGCCAGGTTTAGTGCTGCCTTGTAGTTTTCTGATCTGCCAGCTGGGGATAAGAGTACTTGCCCATTAGTGGAGAAATGCTCCAGTTTACCAGCCCAAGAATTAGAAATCAGAAGCCAGTCATGCAATAAGTGAATTTACATAAGAAGCAAGACTTTTTCCCCCCTCAAGTGGGAACTTTTTCAATTACTTTCAGATTTCTGAATCATAAGACTTGGTTTTTGCCAGCTGCTGCCCAATTATATGGCTATGGATCTTGCACATCATTTGACTTCTGAGAATTAGAGCTTCACATAAAATAGAGTAGGACAAGTAAAGTTGAGAGACTTATGGTAAAATCAAGAGAGGTGATAACCCTGGTGTTACAGAGACAGAGTTTCATTTGTTAGTGTTTGTAAAGTGTTTCTTGAGCCTTGTATGGCATGAGCTATAGAAAGCAGCATTTCTGTGCCATGTGCATCACCAAACGATGCACCACGTGTCTCTTCAAAGTGTGTGTGAAGTGAAAGCGTGGGACAGGGAAGATTTCCCTCTCCATTCACTAATGATCCCTGAGCAGGTGCTTGTCTTCCAGGCTGCACAGCCACTGCTTTGTTGACAGAATAACTCTGTGTTCTGCTGTGTGTTTTATTCAGTAAATGCAAAAAGACAGAAGATTCCTTTAAAAAATGAGAAATATGTCAGAAATAAATAGTCTTTTTTGCTGTTTCAAGTGTTATATGTATATTGGAATCCAAGATGTGTAACGTGATTTTTAGCATTATAGCACTCCAAAGGTGCAGAATGTAACCTGGGATGTATCTCCCCAGCTTCCACTACCACCAGTGAGATTCACAGAATTAAAACTGAGTGGTCCCTGACCCGTAAGATCTGAATCTTCTTTTCACTCACAGTGAGGCTATTTCCTGTAATATTTAATGTGAAAAAACCTCCTGAGATGTCTTGCTCATTTCATGACTGAAGAATATTAACTCCCACCTCCTGTATGTGAATTTCATTAGTGTCAGGGGGAGGCCTGTCTGTTATTTGCTGAGCAAAAGGATATGTGGAAGAGCAATGAGCAACAGGCTTCAAAAGACTTTAGGTCAGGCCTTTCTTCTAGGCTGACCATTGCTGCAGTTCAGACAGTTGTAGCCCTGCTAGTTTAAAATTACCCAGTGGGATCTTAGCACAGCATCTGCTGGACATCAGTGTGAGCTGCAGAGCCCAGCCAAGAGGCTGAGTCAACGTTTTGTAGTTAACCTGCATTGAGCCACTACAAAGGTAGCTGCTAGCATTGCCTATTAGATATACCCACACAAATATAGATATACCAGACTGTTAAAGAAGGAAATTGGCTTGTGTTGATGTGCACAGGTGGCTTCTGATAATTCCTTAGATGACTGTACATTGGAATGTGGTATCAGCAGAGAAGATAAATCTCTTTTACTCAATTCTTTTAAATGAGGAGCTCCAGGCAGTTCCCCCTCCTCTCTCATACTCTTCTCCTCTGTTCATTTTCGTGCCAGGTCATTTCTTGCCAAAAATCCCATCTGCTCATCAGTGGCATTCCAGAGCAGGAGGTGCTCTGGGGACTTGATGCTGATTAATAGCATCATTCATGAGCCTGTGTATGAAAGGAGGAGGAGAGGGAGATGGTGCCAACCAGAGCTGAACTAGCAAGAGCTTGGAGGTTCCTCTCTAAGGTGCAGTGATCATTGCATGTCCCTTCCCTAGATAATATATTTCACTGTTGTTTCCTCAAATACAGTCTTCAGTCAAGTTTAAATGTTCATGTGGAAGCAAGGGAGCTTTTGCCTGGGTCAGTCAGAATTAGAGCAGCTTCCATGGAAATCACTCTGTTATTTATTATGCTAATTTTCATCCCATTGTTCCTAAATATTTGCTAAAGTATACATTGTAGAAAAAATCAAGCAGATAGATGTGCACTCACTTGTATCCCATCTGGAGAATTTCTCTTGTCCTCCACCACTGATTGCTTGCCTTTTGCAGTTCCTATGTATTTTTTAGGTGGGCAACATGTGCGTAGAGCATTTTGAGGTCTGTCTCTCACAATCAGAGTCATAGAATGGTTTGGGCTGGAGGGGATCTTAAAAATCAACTAGTTCCAACACCTCTGCTGTGGGCAGGGACACCTTTCACTAGGTGAAGGTTGCTGGCCAAGGTTGCTGAGGCCCCCAGCCAGCCTAGCCTTGAGCACTTCTAGGGATGAAGCATCCACAAGTTTTTTGGACAACACATTTCAGTGCCTCACCACCCTCACAGTAAAAAATTTATTCCTGATAATCTAATCTAAATATCTCCTCCTTAGGTTTAACCATAATCATGGTATTGTGCAGTGGGCTCCAGGACTAGTGTTCTCTGTGATCCAGCTGTACAAGGGACAGCTCGTGCACATATCTTTTTAATTTTTCTATTTAGCTGTCCTATTTAGCCTTTTCAGTTTCCCTATAAAATAAATAATATTAGGTAATAGTCCTTGCCTTTCCTTAATCATTCTGTTGAAAAGCCCCAAATTACCTAATTTCCAGAGGGTGAGATTCTCTATAGCTGAGAATAAAAGCCTTGTCAGTCTATTAGCCTGTCTTCTATCTATGCCTTTCTCCCATCTCTGCTCCACTTTCTGTGTCATCCCTTCCCTTTCTGTCTCCTCACATTCCTCTCCTGATCTGAATGAGGGGTGGGGAGAGGTCTTGTTCAGCCTTCTGTGACAAGAGGCTTAAGAAGATGCCCACCACCAGTGGTTTTTATTGGAAGGAGAAGTACAGTGGGAAGTAGAGTCAAAGGGGTTTTGGTCTACTCAACCTCTCCACTGACAACAGCTTTGAGGAGCATCACCCTTCATCTTAAAATGGAGAGAGAAAAGGCAAAATGGTGGGGAAATGTGCCACAAAACACTAAATTCCATACACGCAAAAATGGATTTGTCTACTTTCACCCAGCAATGATCCAGCTCAAACACTACCTCTTTTTTTCCTCTTCCTACTCATGCTTGCTCATAGGTAGTGCCTGGTTTGGGTTTTCTTTTCAGAAATCCATATTTAGTAGCAAAATCACTGCTATTGCTTGTATTCACCACTTCCTCTGAAATACATATTAAGTTAAATACAACATAAATTGAAATAGATGCATTTTAAGTTGTATTAGGAGCAGCTAAGGGAACTCGGGTTGTTTAGCCTGGAGAAAAGGAGGCTCAGGGGAGACCTTTTCGGTCTCTACAACTGCCTGAAAGGAGGGTGTAGTGAATAAGGATTGGTCTCTTCTCCTAAGTAGCAAGTGATAGGACAAGAGGAAATTGCCTCAAGTTGCACCGTAGGAGGTTTAGATTGGATATTAGGAAATATTTCTTCCCTCAAAGAGTTGTCAAGCACTTGAACAGACTGTCCAGCAAAGTGTGGAACTCTCAAGGTATTTAAAAGCTGTGTAGATGTGGCACTGAGGGACATGATCAAGTGGTGGACTTGTCGGTGCTGGGTTAATGGCTGGACTTGATGATCTCAGAGGTCTTTTCTGACTCAAAATATTCTGTGATTCTTTGTGTCTCTTGGTTTTAGTGCATGCCCTCTACTTCTGAGGCAAATCTTTAATGTCCCATCTTTGTTCCTTCCTTTGGGGCATTTTCCAGACACTGCATTTCCTTCAAACCCAGGTTCTTCCTAATCATGAATAACATTTCCTATTTAAACTTATTAACACTGAATTAAAAGAAAGAAATGCCAGAAGAATCTTCCAAGTGTTAACAGTAACATGTAAGGTTTCATGTTAACTTAATAGATTTTATGTGGCCATCAGGCAGAGGCATCCATTACTCTCAAATAGTGTAGTGTTTTTTGTTTTCTAAAGCCTCTCCAGAGCAAATTCGTTGCAGAAAAAAAGCAGAAAAAAATGTGAGAAGATAATAGTCACAGTATGAGACTAATATACAATTACAGAAAAGTCCTATGTCTTTGATCATGAAGGCTAAGGTAGGAATAGCATACAGTCCTACACACTAACTTGTATTAGAAAATGGAAACTACCTTCTCATTAGGGTAAAATCAGATTTCCAGAATTCCTTATAAATCATATAAGTGACTGCTCTTCAATTCCAGGTTGACCAGGGACAATGAAGAAAATGAACTCCAGGACTAAGGGTCTGTCATTGGGATGTCCTAGTCTCAGCTCAAAAGTCATAATGTTCTCAGTTGTCAGAGACCAGTGAAAAGGCAGCATAGGTTACAGACTAAGCATGGGAACCAAATCAAAAGCATTCCTGGACAAAGGGCTCTATTGATTTACTAGCTCACAGGCTATTTTGAAGCTGCTTTACACAAGTGAAGTAAAAAAAAAAAAAAAAACCTAAAAAAACCAGAAAACAAACAAAAAACCAAAACCCATTAAAAGATCCAAAAAAGTAAAAAAAATACTCTATACTATAGATTCTATTTTATATCCTTTTTTGTCTATGAAAACATTCTGGAAATTGCTTGCTTTTCTTTCTGTAGATACATTTTTTACTTTACAAAAAATTTGATTCTTAACACCTCAGGTACTGTGCTGCAAATACTCTGTAGACCAAAACAGCTGAAGGAGTTTTCCCAATTGTGCTCTCCTCCCAACCATCCTCAAGCCAGGATCTGGAGTTTTGGAAGTGGTAGGCTTCAAACATTTTGTGCATATCTGGAAGTCTTGGTTCAGTCAGCATGCAGTTATGCTGTTTCTAAGTCAGAGTCAAGATTTTTGACACCACATTACTTCTGTAGTGTATTGGGTCATTAATTCCAAAAAGCAAATGAAGATCCTGGGTGCTGGTTGGGGACTAAGCCATCTATAAAACTCACAAATTTTGCAGTGGTTTGGGACGTCCTGCACATAGGAAGCTTCCCTCCAATTTTGCAATGGTCTGTGATGTCCTGCACATAGAAAGTTTCCCACCAGTTTTGCAATGGTCTGTGATGTCCTGCACATAGAAAGCTTTGGTTGTTTGCAGGATTGTTATTAGCCTGTGCTGCATGTTTATGTTTGCCTCCTCCTTTCTTAATTTTATTGGAATTTCCATCTCCTACTTTTCACCCTTTCTCCTATGTGCTCGTTGTGTACCCTGCCTTGCAGAGAAGCTTTGAACAGGTACCTGAGCAGACAGTACCACTGGCTAAGCAGCACTGCACTCCATGTTTGATGATTTAAAGCCCATGTCTTCATACAGAGTGGATAAACACATGACATGGCCAATTCCCACTAGCTGCAGAAGGCAGCACTGATTTTACCCCCCTGAAAAGGCCCATGTGCTTGCCAGTCTTGGCAAGAGGCAGTTTGCTGTGTACATCTCCACAGAGCTGAGCTGCTGCTGCCTCAGCAGCCAGACACAGCAGCCTGTGTGTCCACATGCCCTCCCTTCCAGGGCTCGACAGGCTGTGCTGTCAGGAGATTTAATTATACTGTGGGAAGGGTGTGAGGGAAATAGCCTGAGACAGATTTCTCAGCTGCTGAGCGCTTTTCTGTGAGACGCGTTAGCGTTAATTCTCTGTTCCTTCACTCCGCTGTTCTCCACAGCAGCAGCTCTGTGCAAAATGCAATGAAGTCAGCATTTTGGGGGTGACATGGCCAGAGCAGTAGCTGTGAAAGGCAAGTCTCTTAGATTAGTCCCCAGCTCAGGAGAGGTGTTAGGGTTCTGCCTTCTCGAAATGCTGAGCAGTTGAAATGTGGGAGAAATCAATGGGAGCTCTTCAGCTTGTCTGGAACTCTGGCCCTCTAGGTACTGCTGATTTAGCAAAGGCTTTTTTTTTCTCTGTGTGTCCACTAGTAAACGAGGTAGCTTTCTCATCTCTCTTGTTTTTCCTCTACTTTCTACCATTCTTCTACCCTCATGCAGACTTTTCTTTCTATTTTCTCCTGTCTCAGGTGTTTCATATAACATAACTTTAACTGTTTGCAAGTTAAGCTATTAATTTAGGCTAATTTTGAGGCTTTCTTGACAGCCACGCCAAGACAAATTTATTATGGGATATTATTATATATTTATTATGGGATAATTAATTCTTTGGAACTGTTCCCCCTGCTCTCCTCTTACTGATTATAGCACCATACAGCAGGGTTGGGCAAAACAACTACTGAAGTTTAAGGGCAGTATCTGCACATCCATCTCAAAGCCCATAGCACTGTGTAGGCCCAGTTGGATTCTTAAATTAGATTCCCAAAGATGCTGAATCCCTGCTTCCAAGAGGGTTCTGGTTTTTGTTCTGGTTCCCTTATTGGAATTGCCAGCCTACAGAACAGCATGTGATGCTGACAGCTCTATGGGGCTGACTGGCGGTGGTTTCTAAATCAGTTGGCTGACTCTTCTTATGGCTCTGTGGCTGCAGAGCTATGTAGAACCTTATTTTCTGGGTGCAGGGGAATGGGACAGGAGAGGGAGTAAGCAAAACTGGCAAAATAGAAAAATAGAGAAAAAGGAAAAGAAGGAAAGTATAGAATGGGAAAGCCAGGGAAAAGAGGCACAATGGAAGAAGGAAAAAAGAGTAGTGAAGAAAAATCAGGATGGTAAGAATAAGAAAGATGAAAATGGTATACAACAATCAGTGAAAAGGATGAGGATGGCAGATGGAGGGAGTATGTGAGGGAGACTGAAACTGAATGAGAACAGGAACCTGGCAGAGTACAAGAGAAATGCATATTAAGAGTTAATTTTCTTCCCAGTGGAATAGTTCTGTTAGAAAAAACAGTCATCTAACAGACAGCATGTCAGCTTGAAGTAGCATGCAAAAATTAATATTACACTGCATATGATTTGTTAAACTCCATCCCCTGGGGAACATACTCTGATAGAAACAAACTTTGGGTGTGTCAGAATGAGACTTTCTGTTTGATGGTAAATTGTCCTGTCTTTGCATCGTGTACCTGGCAGTGGTTCATAAGCTGACAAAAGCTCACGCTGGAGAGAAGTAGAGGTGAGAGAGAGGTCTTCTCTCTTATCATTCTTGTGTGCTGGGGAGGGAGGGGAGTGTAGGGGCAGAGGTGCAGTGAGGGAACTTGTGCAGATTAATGCTTCTAAGAGAAACATCTATAAGAGACTGGTAAGAATAGAAGAAAGTACATGAGAGAGAATAAAAGACATGAGATGGAGAAGTATAACCAGTGAACAGAGAGGGAAACATGTCCTATTCCCTTCCTATCTTTTAATCTGTGAATTCCCTTCTGATGTTTATTTTACTTCTCTGGCATTTCATTATGTTCAGCTCCTTCTGTACTTTTCTTTTGCCTCTGTTTCCCCATGTTCTGCTTCAGCCAAACACCCTTTCCACACCCCTTTTCCTCACATATCCTTCCTGCCTTTTCCCAGGCTCTCTGACACATAACCAGTGTCTCCCTTTTTCCCTTACTCCCTTTCTCTCTTTCACACTTCTCTTTCTTACCCATATGTGAGTTTGTTGTGGACTTATCTTCCTTCTCCAGAAATTAGAGGTTCTTGCTCTGGTGTTCTGCATTGCCAGTGTCCTACTCTTACATGTAAATGTCTATTTATTTATATGTACACACTGACAATGACATAAATGTGCATACATATATACATAATGTGTGTGTATATATGTGCACACAATGTTCTAAACCAGAACTAGTTAATTTGGTCATAAGACAAAGCCTGGGTGTTATTCTTACTGTAGTTGACAAACTGCCTGCTTTGATGCAAGGATTCAGACTCAAAGACATGATTACATTTCTCCAGTGTCTTCTCACAATATTCTTGATACCCAGAAACAGCCCATGACATGGCAGGATGGAGTCATGGGAATGGCTTAGTTTGCTTCACCACTAACACCATGAGATAGGACTCCTCAGTTCCAGCTGTCTCATGCTGATGAGTGCAATACCAGTGGATCTAGTGCAACAGGACATGGCAGTGCAAGTTGTCATGATAAACTATACCAGCCTCAGACACTCACTGCAGCCCCACCCTCCCTCTTGCCCACTCCTCTTCATACTGCCCCCTCTTTGCCCTCACAGCTGACAACAGATCAATAACTCTGTTATCTCTGTTGTCAGGTGTGAGGGCAAACAAGACATCCTTTTAGCATGTGTGCCAAAGGTCTGCATGTCTCAGTGTCTTATACCTTGAATTCTATGTGTCAAAACTGTATATAAATAGCTTAATTTCGTTTTGAGTGATTGTATTTACTGTATGTTGACAGAACTTGTTTCTAAGCATTTACAGTTCTCTGCTCCCTCTGGAGCCACTATATTTTTGGGGGGCTTCGTACAGGTATGAAGAGAGACCATAAATACTGAATTTTTTGTACTCCAGTTTTCTAAGAAAACTGTTTAGATACTAGCACTGAGAGAGAACGAGAGTTAGAATTACTTCTTCCTCTTAATTCAGTCTGAACCTCTTTGGCCAAATTGGTTAGACAACCCCCTGTAGGAGTCACTCCTGGAACATCAGCAGATCTGTTTGGGAAAGTTGCTCTGAGATGTACATCCACAGCTGGCCAGGGTCCCTTAGTTCCTCTAGATATGCCTGGCATCCTCCTGAGCTCTCTTCTGTGGGACAGATGTGCTCTCCCAGTAGCCCCACGGTTCCTGTTTCCCACTTACCTGCATGAGGTGGCCCATAGTCTGAGCACTTTTCCAAAGGCCAGAGAACTGTGAGGGTACAGGCTCAGTCATGGGAGTAGCAGTCCTTCTCCAGTGCCTTCCCACTGTGCTCCTTTCTTGCCCAAAGCAAAACAATCAAACCCAAGTTCTGTTATGATATGGCAAGGAAGCTCAGTTTACCTCAGCCCTGAGTCATGGCAGGTTACAGAGGGTCATGATTTGCACAGAACCAGCAGATTTTTTGGAAGCCCAGAAAGAGACCAGCAGTGATTTGCAGGTAGCATTCTTGCTGAGACCAAGAATGCAGCAGCTTATAGCATAGTCAGTCCACAAAGTGTGGGGAGAAAAGTTTCCATGTTCTGGGTTTGAAAATCTCTGCTATTTGCATTTTTATATTGGTATATTTTTGGTTCATTGAAAAGACTCTTTTGCAAAGGCAAAGACCTTAAGGCCAGAAGACACAAGATATTGTAATAGTGGGACCCTTTTATAGAACACAGGCTATTTAATTTCATTGACTTCCATTTGTAGGAAGGCTGATCATTTGTATTTGGTGAAAGCACAATTTCCAAAAAGGCATCAACCCTTGATGTGAGAAGTCTGAGAGATGGAGAAGTTACTGCTTCTCCTAGTACTTTGTTCCAGTAGTTAAACACTTGCAGTATAAGTTGTGCCTCATTTCTCATTTGAAGGTGTTTCACTTTCCTGGCTTGCATTCACCCATTTTTCTATAGTTCTGCTTACCCACAATGAACCTTAATCTTCCTCAAGGTCCCTGCTTTCCCAGTTGCAGTGTCTTGCTTTGTAGATATTGTCTGCATTTCTTAGTCCTTAACATATTATTCTCTACTTGGCTGAATTAAAATGTATTCAGTTTGAATAGGTATAATTTAGAAGGGATCAATTTTATTTAATATTTCTGCTTTTCTACCAGTCTTTGCAAAGTTCACCTCAAGTATTTTGCATTTATTTCTACATTGGTGATGAGATGTAAAATCACGTTCTGTTTACTCATGATATATGCAGAACCTCACACCAAATCCTCCTACTGAATGATGATTCTGTTCTTTGTTCCTTTTTGAGATTCCTCAGACAGTCCTCAATTAGTTGAATAGGTACTTTATTGTCAAGGTATAATGCAATTTAAATCACAGTGCTATGAGATAATAAGTCAGAAACTCTACAAAAGCCAGAATTTCTGCAGGATATTCACTTACCTTTGTCAACGGAGTTTGTAATTTAATTAGAGTATGAAACTATTGCTTTAAAAATACTTTGTCCCCATAATCCTGTGTTTCTTGGCATGAATTTTATTGATACTGTTTTATGTATTTAACGTTGACTCAGCATTTCTGTGATTTTTCCTGGGAGTATTGTCAGGCTGAGAACCCTCTCTTCTTCCCTTGCCCTTTTTGTCTGTCGACTCAACATTAAGATTCCCCCAGTCCTATCAAATTCCTCAACATTCTATAGTGTATTAAAAATTAACATCATGGTGCTGAGGGATGTTTGTAAGCCAGTTTTTCAAGAATTGTGGGTATTGGCTGTTTGGCCTACAGAACTTGTCCCTGGTTCCCAATAGGTTTGGAATTAATTATTGCTAACTCAGTAAATATTAAATATATACATAGTGTGTTAAACAGCCATAGTAATGGTCATGAGTCATTTTGCTACCTCAGCATTAACAATTTTGCCACTTTCATCTAGTATCATACTTCCACTTACCTGCAGATTTCTTTTGTTCTCAGAGTGTTTTCAGATATCCTCAGCATTCTCCTGGAGAAACAGGCAGTCCATGGCTTGGTCAGGTGCACCCTGTGGGGGTGAAAAACTGTCTGGATGACTGGGCCTAGAGAATGAGATGATGGAGAACGGAGTGCCATCCTGCCGGTGGCCGGTCACTGGGCTCAGTGCTGGGGCCAGTCCTGTTTAATATCTTTATCGATGACCTCAGTGAGGGGATTAAGTGCTCCCTCAGTGACTTTGCAGACGACATCAAGCTGGGTGGGAGTGTTGATCTGCTGGAGGGTAGGAAGGCTCTGCAGGGGGATCAGGACAGCCTGGATCGATGGGCCAAGGCAAACTGTGTGAGATTCAACAAGGCCAAGGGCCAAGTCCTGCCCTTGGGTCACAAAAACACCCTGCAGTACTACAGGCTGGGGGAAAAGTGACTGGAAGTCTGCCCAAAGGAGAAGGATCTGGGAGTGCTGGTGACAGTGGCTGTACAAGAGCTAGTTTGTACCTAGGTGGCCAAGAAGATCTGTGACATCCTGGCCTGTATGGCCAGCAGGATAAAGGAATATTGGGGCCAGCCTCTTCTCCCTTACAACTAGTGACAGAACAAGAGCACATAGCTTCAAATTACACCAGGGAATTTTTACATTGGACATCAAGTAAAGGTTTTCACTGATAGGGTGGTTAGGCATTGGAACAGGCTGCCCGGGGAGGTGGTGGAGTCACCAACTCTGTTGTGTGTTCAAGGAACAGCTGGACTTAGTGCTGTGGTGAAGTTGGTATGGTGGGGTTCAGTCAAGGGCTGGAGTCAATGACCTTGGAGGTCTTTTCCAACCTTAATGATTCTATGATTTTGTTATTCTTAACTCTGTCAGCCAGGCATTTTTCCCTAAGTTCTTCAGCTTCCCTCATCAGTTACTTACACCCCATGCAATTTTCATTTGTATTGACTGCCACCTGTAACTGCTGCCTTACATTTTACCATATGTTGCTTTAATTTCTAATTACTGCTTTATTTGCCATCAAACCAAGCATTGTTTTCTTATCCAATGTTGTATGCTTTTCACTGTGATACCAGCGTCAATTAACTCTTCTTACATAAAGGACTTCCATTTTTCAGTCATGTTACCTCTCTAACCTTTGGTCCCTTCTCAGTTTCACTCAGATTTTCTTCAAATACCTTCTCTTGAAGCTTTAAGACCTTTTTTTGGTACCTGTGTACTTTTTATGCATGTGGGTATGGATATGTAGGTATTGCTTGTGGATGCTGAACTTTTGTTGCCCTTATTGATTGTAATCTGGTCATGATATTTGGTTTCCAGGCAACTGTCATTTTTCAATCCAATGATTAATTTATCTTCTCATAGGAAGAAGAGAGAAATAGAATGTCTTAATTTAACTTTTCTTCACCATTTCTTGTTTTCATGCAATTCTTCCCTATGGAATGGGGTTTGCTGTTCTGAACAGTATGGTCTTTTTTTCCCTCAGTGTTTCCAGATTCGTAACAGTTGCTCTTTCTGTAACTGACTCCCCTGATTTTTTTTCCTTCCAGTCATACCCTTCCAATTTTTTAACTAAATTCTTTCCCTACATGGATATCATTGATTACTATATAGAAACTATCATATTTCAATGTTCTTCTTTCCTCTTTTCTTCATAAAGCTTATGAAGATATTAAATTTGTCCTGAAGATTGCCTTTGTCACACACTGATCTGTCCATGGAGTTCATAGATAATTTAGAAGTCAGTATTGTGTGCAATGAGTTCAAGTCATTCCTTCCTTTCATTTTTCAGAACTGAGTTTCATTTCTTGTCTTTGTGCTTATTCAGAGGTTCACCAGGTTCCGCTAAAAGTCTCTATCAAATTCTTCACTCTTGATCAAAATAAATAAATGGCATTGTTTAGAGGTTTAATCACCTCCTCTTCACTCATTTTCATAGATCTCTTCTAAACATGTTTATGTGAAGTACTAAACAAATACCAGAATTTTCAGATCTTTTTCCATGCATTTTTCCTAACTACTTCGAAGACAGAGGAGAATTTTTTAAAGATCCCAAATGTATTTTGGAGTAGTGTAAAATTTTTTCTAAAATCCAGAGTTAGGAAATCTGATGACCTGCTGTTACCTGTCTGGATGGTGTTGAAATCCCCTTCCCAGCCACCAAAATCTTCTTTCTTCTACTTAAGTTCCTCTTTGCAGAGACGTCCTCATTTCTCCCAATAGTTAATTCTGGAGGAGTTTTGATAACAATGGGATAAAACATTGTCAGAGGTCAACTAAGAGCACCTTCCTGTAAATAAACTGAACAGACATTCTCACAGGAGGTCAGCAAAGATTGATTAGTCATAATGGACAATACAGACCATGTTCAGTTCTCAGTTGCCTGACTTCTGTAAAGCTGTATTAAGATAAGGAACTAGAATTTAGATAAAGGTGCAGTTTTTATTTTTGCTTTTGGCTATCTTCAGCTAAGTGATAAGTAAGAAGCCTACATGAAAATATCCTGATTATTCATGGGTTTGAGTGCTCTTCCCTGCCCTTCTCTTCCCTTCTTACTGTGTCTGTGGTGATTGGCTAAGTGGTGCTAAAGTGATGGATGTCATCTTCTGCTGGGAGTGGAAATTGGCATTCAGACAGGAAAGTGCTTGGTTTTCATTCTTTCCTTGCTTGGATTTATGTGGGCAATCATCAGCAGGACACTTTTTGGATCTGAAATTGGGTCTGTGGAGGACTTTCTCTGCTGAAATGTGTGATGCGTATTCAATCACTGCTATAAACAAAGGACATGTATATAAGCTCGATATTAGCTATATTAGCTCAGTATAATGGACAATAAAAGGAGCTTCCAGAATGTTTAATTGGAGAGGAGTGGGCTGTTTATTGGAATGAAAGCCAAATGCAAATTAATGCTTCCTGGAGTATCACTATTGTTTGCTCTCCACACTGGATGGAGAAAGATAAGGAGAGGAAAGTGAGAAAAATACCCCCTGGCACATCTCTGCCAGCTTTCAGTTTCAGTCAGGCAGTAAGTCCATGCACGCATCAGTTCTGATGAGCTGATAAACAAATCTATCAAATTTGCCAAGTCTGTGGGAATCCCAGGCTGTCTAATGGTAGATGGAGGTAGGGGTTACAGCAGGATGGAATTTTCTATAGCTACGAGCTGAAATACAATAATAATATAGTAATAAATATATTGCTGCTCCAGCAGAGAGAGCAGATCTTCTGGGGCTGCATGAAATTTGGATATAAAAGTGGCAACAGTGGGAGACCTGGAGGATATTTAGCATAAGGCAGCAGGAGTTATCCAGGAGCTTAGGAGACATGGCAAATGGAGGAGGTTGCAGTCTGTGAAGCACAGTAGTCCAAAACTCAGATCATTCATTGTATTTAAAATGAAAATGATACACATTTTGGATAATTTTATAATTTTATCATGGTGTTCAGTAACTGGATGAAATAATTAGTTTCTCTGTGGACTAATATCTCTTTAATTTACTATATGATGAACATACAAGCATACATGCACATGTTTTTCCAACCATTCTCTTGTTGCTTCCAAAGGGAATTCATTTTGAGACAGGGACATTTTAGATGATATTGTATCACCTTAAAATTTTGGTAAGATGTGCTTTAAGTTATGAATTTTCAGTGCACCCAGTGTATGTGGCAAAACCTGAACTGACAGGCTTATCTGTGTGGGAACTGAAATCACAATGTACACCAGGGTGAGGATCTTCTGTTAGTGGATGAGGAAAAGGCTGTTGAAGTTGACTTTAGTTGAAGCCTTTGTTACCACTTCCCACAACATTCTCCTGGAGAAATTGGCTGCTCGTGGCTTGGCTAGTTGCACTTTTTGGGGAGTAAAAACACTCTGGATGATTAGGCCTAGAGAGTTGTGGTGAATGGTGCTACATCCACCTGGTGGCCAGTCACCAGAGCTGTTCCCCAGGGCTCAGCTGGGGCCAGCCCCGTGTAATCCATGACCAGTTATCTGGATATGTGCTCTCTCAGTCAGGTGGCAGCAAGATGGATGGGTGTGTGATCTGCTGCAGGGTAGGAAGGCTTGGCAGGGAGATGTGGACAGGCTGAATCAATGGACTAAGGCCAAAGGTAGGAGGATCACAGTGGACCTTATTGCTCTCTACCACTGCCCAAAAGGAGCACAGAGACCGGGCTGTTCTCCCAAGGAACAAGTGATAGGACAAGAGGAAATTACCCCAAGTTTTTCCAGGGGAGGTTTTAGATTGGATATAAAAAATATGTCTTTACCAAAATAGTTGTCAAACACTGGAATGGGCTGCCTAGGGAAGTGGTGGAGTCACCTTTCCTGGAGCTGTGTAAAGGTGGCACTTAAGGACACGGTTCAACAGTGGGCTTGATGGTGCTAGCCTAAGAGTTGGGCTCAATGATCTTAGAGGTCTTTTTCAACCTAAGCTATTCCATGATTCTAAGAGCATTTGGCTCCAAAGTGTTTTTGACCTTCTCTCTAAATACATATTAACTTAAACACAGGCACCAACAGCCGAGGAGAGATGTGATGTGAGCTTTCAATGCTCAGTAGGTCTGCCAGGAGGGATCAGCAGCAGCTCCCATATGCGCACAATTGCAGAGACAATTTCACCGATACAAGCAAACTCTTTTTGATTACTTGGGTGAGAAGACAGAGAAAAAGAGAAAAGGACAAAGTGACATTTTAATTAAATCAGTGTTTAAGAAAAATATTTAAGGAAGTAGATGGAAAAAGATAGGGAAAACATAAACAAAACAAACAAAAGTCCCCAGGAGCTCTGTGGCGTTAATCTAACCTTCAGCATGACTGAAAACTGCACAGGCAGGTGAGCAGCATTATTGATGTTTGAAGTAATTACTTCAGCAGGCACTGCTATCAAAATTCATAGTGATTGATTTCCCACTAGTCAGCTTATCTGTCTGAGAACAAGTTCACTGGAAAGCAGCTTATAACCCCTTCCTAATAAGCCATGGCACATCACTGGAGAAAATGGCATCAGGCTCATTTTGTTTTGCGTTCACTGCTATTAAAGGTTGAATCATTCAAAATTTTAAGATGCCAGGCAGTTTTCTTCTCCAGACAGCCTAGGAATACAGGGATCTGTACTTCTCAAGCAACCTGTTCTTGTCCTCCTAAGTACTGTGTCAATTGAAGGAGACTTTCAAACTGAATTTCTTTCAGTACAGGGGAAAGTCATATCTGAACACACACACCACACACATTTTTGAAGGTGGTTTTTAAATATGGAATATTTTCCATAGGCTGACTGAGAGCTGGTTAAACCACAACAGGGGAGGATATAATTGAGGTGCATTAGGCCACAGAAGTAATATTGCTGTGTATGCATTCATCAGCATCCATGTTTCCTAAAGGTGCATATTCAGGTCTGAATCTGAGGTGAAGTCTTTAAGGTGAGGTTGGATGAAGATACAGGTGGCTCTGGGGGCTCTTTTCTCTTGAAGACTTAGAAGACGTGATCCATGTCCTCACAGCCTCAGTAAAGAACCCCAGTGTTGTGACAAGAACATGATTAAACATCTCTCATGTCCCAGATATCCTGAATGAAATCAGAAAACAAGGAATTACTGTCCATGACACTGCAACAATATCCAGGCAAACACAACATCCACCCCACCTCTGGACAGGGGTGCATGACTTTTACAGAAAGTTTATCAAGCTGGAGCAAGAAGGGCTTTGTCTTTCCCATCCATTTTTTTAAAGAGCGATGGGCTGGAAAACAGCAGCCAAGACATGGAGTTCTAACACTTGGTCAGTATCAGTAAGAGCTTGGATCTTTACTTCCCTCCAGCCTCTCTTGGTTGGCAGTCATCTATTCCCACAGATCAAAGCACAGGAAAAAATGAAGTGAAGGACAAGTGCAAGAGGCTTAACTATCAGTCTGTGTCAGGAGGCACATCATCTGCAAGTGTTTTTCCTTTTCCTTTTGGCTGTTTCCTGTGCACAGAGAGCCAGAAAGCTTCCTTGTGCAGATAGCTGTTTCCCCCTGCCATCTGGCAGGGTGCACAACACAAGAGGCAATGGTGCTATTTGTCAGGAAAGAAAAGGACTATTTGCTGGATCAGTTTTATGGAGGAAAAGAGAGGGAAGAAGGGAGTGCAGGAAAACCATTTTGTACAATTGACAGGAGAAAGAGAAGAGCTGAGTGAGATCATTTCTCAGGGCAGAGATAGGCTGCTCCTTCCAGGACCCAGCAGCTGCCCGTTAGAATCTGTGCATGAGAGAGGGAGCCAAAGGCAGGAGGGGAGTTTGGACCTAAACTTTCACAGAGGATTCAAATGACAACATTTTTAGAGTTGTGAGAAGATGTTTACAGCAGTATCCAGGGCTCCTTCTGCTGCCCATCGACACTGTTCAGGCAGCCAGGTGAGGAGGAAAAGTTCTGTAAGCTCTTTAACTAGAAAAGCCCTCAGTATGTGGCAGTCCTAGTAGGATTGGGAGCTCTGGGTTGTATAAACAACACATCCCAGCAGTCCCAGGTGGCCTGTGACTCTTCAGATGGTGTGACAGAGTGGCAGGCATGGCAACCCTTTCTTCTCTCTGCTGTACCCAGCAGGCTCTGGAGACATCAGAGGCTCCACAGATTCTCACCATGGTCTGCAAACCAATATGCCAACCCTGGGTTTTGGCCCACATTGCCAGTAGGCTTCTGTGCTCTTTTTATCCTTCTGTGTTTCCAGTGCACTGAGCTACAGCACGACCCAAATTTCTGCATCACCCTTCTGGCTTGTAACACTGTGCTTCTATTTCAGTGCCTGACTCCCTGGTCAGTACGGTGATCCTCTTGGTCCATGGGAGTCTGGCAAGGATGGGGGAGCAGATGGTCACAATAACACAGTGAGGTTATAGGAAAACTGTCTCTGCTGGGGGCACATTTTTCTCAGATGCACAGGGATGACTGCATCTTGTCACAGCTGAAGGAGAAGGTAGATGAGGATCCAACTGGCCTCCCTTGCAGGACACACACCTCTTTATCCTCCCAAACCTTTAACATCCTCCCTGCATGTTTGTATCTCTTCCCATTTGTCTCTCTGGATGGGTGCTGTGGCAGCTCAGTGCTCTGATTCCTGCAGAGTCAGGAGGTGAAATGCAGAATGCAGACAGGATGGCTCCCCTGGGGGCTGAAAAGTCTCTCTCCTTCTCTAATTGTTTCTGACGTTTCACCTGACACATCCTGAGTGAGCACATCACCCCTGCTTCTAGGGGGTGATAAAATGTTTGGATCTCTGAACACGTAGCTGTGTTCTTTGTCGACGAGAGATCAAAGATGTCAGAACTTTGAAAAAAAAAAACCACAAAAAAGAGAGACTGAAAAGCAAAAATAAATGACAGAAATAGAGAAGGAAGTCAAGTAGAAATAGGAACGATGGCCTGGAGACAGGTGGACAGATGCCTAGCAAACCAGATAGACAGACGGCTGTGGCAGAAAGACAGCATGCTCCTTGCTGTTCTTGGGCTGTAATTATCAGCTATTTAGGCACTAAGCCCAGGCAAACCAGTTATTATCAGTATTCAACAGCTCTGAGGTGAAGCCCAAAGCAATTAATGCCCTTTGAGATCTCAGGACCAACTACAATGCGCACTGATTTTAAGCAGAGTGTTGTGGGGAGGGAGGAATTAGGACTTTTTCATTATATAAGAAAGGGGGAGAGAGAGACTCTCTTAATGAGCAAAACAAGTATGAACAGCAAGAGATCTAGAACTCACACTCAGGAAGTGACTGTTGATCACATCTTCTCTACAAGCAACCCTTATTCTTCAAAGGAGAAATTGCTGTCTGAACTCATTGAGTTCTGAGAAAGCAGAATGCTCAGAAATACATCATCAGGAAAGCAGAAGAAACCATGGTCTGTGAAGGGCAGGTGCCCCCCACTCCTGTTGTTTTCATTTAGTCTGATGTAGGTGTAGCATCTGAAAAGGTGACCAGACTCATACTATGGGATGGAGGGAAGGAAAGAACGAGGGATGTGCAATTTCCTGGGTGGAGGGCTGAAATCCACAAGTAGGACTGGCCTCTCCTTGGTATTCATATTTTGCCATGACTAGAAAACCATCCTTCTCCTGATAAATCCTGTAGTGATAAAAGGCACTTGGTGTGGCACAAGACTCTGGCCCCTTAGGTTTTTCAAGGAAATACAGAAGAGTATCCTAAAGGAAGCCTTTCAAAGAAACTTTCAAAGACTTTGTAGTGTGCACATTTTAGCATTAACAGCCATATGGCAGCTGCCATATACACACACAGAGGTAGGCGGTGGCTCAATAGCTGGTGCTGGGCACTCCTGAGTCAGAAACCTTGAGAAAATGTGAGGTGCCAGGCACAAGAAATTCTGTTTGTCAAGACAACCAGAAGTGTAGATTTTCTCCTGATCCTGAGTGGCTGCTGGCTGCTCTTTGGTCAGAAGTGAGTAACTGAGAACTTGGTGGAGTTATGTTGGGAAATTTTCCTCCAATCTTAAGCATGCTTGGGGATGAACAACAGAGCCAGCAGTTTATTACTAAGGATGCACAAATTAATAGTGTATTTTGGTTCTTCTAATTAGCCCCTCAAGCACAGCACAGAACCTGCTTGGAAAACACAAGCTTGTAAATTGCTGCTTTGCTGTGAAGCCTGTTCTAATAGTCAGAAGAAAGTATTTTGAAGAATGCACATATGTGAAATAGCTGTTAATCCTCCCTAAAACTTTTTTTTTTTTTTTGTTATATGCTCCTGGAAAACACCTTCCTTTATACTTTGAGCTGTATTTCTTCTATAAACTTGCTCTTCAAAAATTTCAAGTACAGGAACAGCTGGCACACAGAGTGGTAGAGGAAAGGGAAAAGAGGCAAGAGAGAAAATCCATTTCCCTGGACCCTGAAAAGATTGAAAAGTGAGAAAATCTGGTTGAGTGAAAGAGAGCTGGTTGCCACAGCTGTGGTGAAAGAGGCTCTTTCATCCCACAGTGGTGAATCTGTGCAGAGAAGGGTCTCGTGATAGCAGATGTTGTGGGGCAAAAAGCAACAAGGAAAATACTTTCACCAGAGCAAATTTCAAAAGTTCTTCCACCAGTGCAAGCAGAGCAGCCATGACCAGGAGGTCTCCTTCTTATTTGTGGCAGCTCCCACTTGGCTCAAGAAGCAGTAATTAAGGTGAATGTTTGAGTTCTCTGATCCACTTATTTATTTGTTCAACCTGCAGTTTTTCTTGAGGGCTCATGGTCCTGAAGCAGAGCTTTAGAGCTGACTCAGGGAATGATGCTGAGATTTGTTTTTCTTGTAGATCTGACAGCATCACTAAGGACCAGGGAACAGTGGGGAGCAGTGGAGGCACCCTGTTCCTTCCACCAGGCTAGGATCAGAGCTGAGCTCTGGGCTGTGCAGCCACTTGTCAGAAATCCAATGGCTCTTTGCTACACAAATGGTGGGAGATGCTTGAAAATGGAGTGTTTTCACTCACTGCTTTAATCTTTATTTCATTGTTTTTACTTTACCAAGTCCAATGCTTTCTTCCAGGTATTTTGAATGCAGCTAGAAATTCATAGGGTTTGATTGTTTATTTTCTCTTTTACTTTAGATCCTGGCATGGCATCACTATACCAACTGAGATTTATTAGGTCATGCTGTTTCCTGACCAGTAATACAGCCCAGTGTGTTTGCTTGAGACTATTCTTCCATTAAATGGAGCTCTGCCCTTCACAGCAGGTGCATATGGATGCTTTATTCTTCCTTTGAATCCCCTGCTTCAGTCATTTTTGAGGAAGATGGCATGACAAGGTGACAGTTGGCTTTTTCTGATATAATAGTTTCTGCAGTTGGGTTTTAGTCTGGTGAGGAGAGAGATTTTTTAAAAAAATAAATATTTAAATGTCAGAGAAGACCTGTGTGAGATGTTTGGAAATGTCATGTCCCTTGGATGCCTTGGTAGACTTTCATAAACAGAGGTGAGGCTTTTCTGGGTTAATTCCATGTAGCTTTGTACTGAGTCTGCTATGTGAGGAGATGGGATTTGGAAAGTTTATTGAGTGCTGTGGGAATGCTTATGTGGTACAGACATGATAAATGAAGCTGGTAGATTGTGTCTCTTCTGTCAACTTTGTGTCTTGATTTATGGAGCTTTCAGTGTTTTGGGGCTCCACAGCACTGTAATTCCAGATCATGCAGGATTTTCCTACTTTGGGACTTGATCCAAAACTCTTCCCATATACTGAAAAGCTTGATATCTTCTGGAGCAGATATTCTTATTTTTTCATTGTTCTTCAAGAAAATGGAGGGAAATGTGTTGTGTTGCTGGAAAAAAAAACAAACCGAAAACAACCAAACAACAAAAAACCAACAAATAAACCCCCAAAACATAACAGAAAGAAAAGCACGTTAGGAATGTGTCTTTATTCAGTGGGGTCAGTAATGATTTTAGGTGCTGACTCTGCTGGCAGTTTGATATAATTTTTTCCCCAGCCTGCCCCTCTCTAGCTTTGTTTGGAGGGAGGGAATGGAGGCTCCCAGTAGCATGCCTTGGAGTTCCAGTCTGCTCCCTAACTCCCTCTCTTCTCCCCTCTACCTCCTCCCCTCTAGCTCTGCCTCTTTGTGCTGCATGTTCCCTTTTCAAAAAGTAATTTCATGGCTCATGCGCTTAAGATTCCATCAGAAAGTCGAGTCTTTGATCAGGCAGACAGACGCCCTGCTGGGATTTCATTGGCAAATCACAATTCCCTTAATTAAGACTATGTGTCTTTATATCACTAAACTGATTCCAGCTGGGTCCCTGCTCGTTTTACATCCAGATTTACCTAGACTATGGATTCTCACCCCCTGTGACTCTGGAGGAACCAAAACCATTTAAAGACTTTTCGTTACCAGTCTTTTTCCCCAGCTGCTTCTCCCCACTGGTACAGCAGTCAGTGTGGGTGGGAACTAAACCTCTCCCTCAGTCCTGTTTGCACTCTCTTCCCAGTCAGGAAATATGGTTTTGTGAGGGATTTGCTCTGTTTCTTTCCAGTGCTTGGAAACTGGGAATCAGCAGTAGAAAGAAAATTGAACTTGCCTGATGCTGCTAATTCTTTTTTTTTTTTACAGAAGCCATGTTTTTTCTGAGAGTCAGGAAGATGCTAAAATTCAGCATAATTTTCTTCTCCTTCCCATCTTTCCTTAGCTATCCATTAAAGGTGCAGCAGGTTAAGAATACTCACTTATGGTAATCACAGGTCCTGTGTGGGAGAGACTTTGGTGACATTTCTGCTGTGCTGGGTTTGCTTGTTGTATTAGTCATGCTAAGGCGAGCATTTCTCTGGAGACAAAATAGACAGTCCTGCCTACAAGGTGTGTGGTCTGCTCTGGCCAAGGAAATAATGCTCTGGGGGGAGCTTCAACAGACAGTGTTTTTCCACCAGTCATCTGCATTTTCCCTTCCTCCTCTTTTAATTTCCTGTCTCCCCTGAGCAGTGCCCTGACACCTTCTCCAGGGAGAGGAAACTTCCATGGCAACCTGTTAATGGCCCTGATTATAGGGATGGCAGCTGGCATGGCTGCACCCAGCCCCTGACCCCAGAGCCTGCCTGGGGAGGACTGAAGGAGATTCAGGGTTGGGGCTTCTCAGTGCACCAAATCCAGTGGTACAACTGTGTTTGCCATGTGCCAGAGAGAGAAGTCTGGCTTCACTGGAGCAAATCCCTTAGGCTTTTCAAAATTATCTGTGGGGGCAGGAGATGGATTACAAAACATGCTCACAGCTTGAGAAATGTTCCCATAAATGTATTTGCAGGTGGGTGCAGTCAGACTCTGCCCTAAATGTGGGGAATGGCTGTCCCTGGGTGGGGGCCTCGAGGTGCCACCTCCAGGCTCTGAGCATCTCTACAAGTGACAGCTCTGTGGCCAGGAAACCTGGCTGCTGGCTCAACAGGGGCACATGGGAGGCTGTTGGCTGCTTATGCAGTCATGTTTAAAATTAACAGCCAGCAAGCAGGGCAGCTTTAATGGCCAGCAAACCCTGACCTGGCAATTCTGAATCTGAGCCGCCCTCTTAATAAATGAATCCAGAGTCTAGACTCAGGACACATCCTCTTCCACAGACTGATACATCTTCTAATTTATCATGTGGAATTCTTTGCTTGAAAATGCCTACTTAATGATGTGCCTGCAGAGCTTCAAACCCTGTCCTGGGAATAGAGTGACTTTCTTTGGGCCAGAGCCGAGCTTGACTTTAAAGGAGCTTCATTTTAAGGGCATGGCGCATTTCCCGCTGTTACTCCCAGCTAGACGAGTTTCTGGCTCAGTCAAAAAGGCTCCTGCCTGAGCTAAACCTTATTTTGCTCTGCACATGATAATAAAAACGTTCACTGAAAACATTAATAGGACTCTGCACTTAGATGGGTTTTTTTTATTTGAGGGTTCCAAAGCTCTTTTTAATAAGAATTGCTGATTTTGCTCCTTGGTAAAACCAGATTAGATCAAAAGGGGTTGAGAATCTCTGTTTTGTTTGAGAGACTGAACAAACCTATCCCAAATGTATAGATAGTACATTCTGTGAGTAGAAAATGAATTTTATGAGCTTTATAAATAACTTGATAATTAATTTTTTGTTAAAATTAATTAAAAATCTCATACTTTATAGAATGTTAATATCTATGTTTATCTTTGCCTTGTCCCAGATCATCTTAATGGAACGATAGAGACACATTAAACTTATAGTTTATATATAGTTAAAATTAATTGAAATCTTGCTCATAGGCTCCTTGTAAAGAAATTAGGATGTAATTAAGCTAAGTTGTTAATGATGTCTAGATGCTGTGATGATCAGGGTCTGTGCCAGACTTGGGTCACTTGGATTTGCAGACAAAGGAGCCCCAGCTGTTGCTGTGTTTCCTTTGTGGTTCATTGAACATGGCAGGACAATGGTCTGCAGGCACTTGTGGCACTGGGGATGCCCCTTCCCTGAAGGAGGAGAACCCATTGGCAGGGACATGCCAGGACCCAGAAAACCACCATGCCTTGTGGATGGCTCCCTGTGGCTGGAGCACTGTCTGTGGGAGAATGGAGCCTGCACTGAGACACTGAGACTCATCTGAGCATCCTCTGCCCCTCTTGTTGAGTGAAAGGCTCATATGTAGGGCCCTAGATAAAAACACTGCTCAAAGGTGAAAGGCCAAAGTCACAAGTGTGGTTTGGGTGTGTGATGCTACAGGAACACAGTGAACATGTCCTAAAAAACTTAAATTAGGAGGAGCAATATAAACTTAGTACTTCAGGACACCAAGCCCTTAGAAATATCATAAGGTAGGATTCTCTTGGGCTTTCTTATGACTCACTAGGTGTGCTTTTTAAAAAAATAATAAAAGAAAGCACAGTAAAAAAATTGCTATGCAAAGCATAGCAAGTGCTGTTACAGTTAAGAGTATCAGTAACTTAACAATAAAAAATAGCAGAGGACAATATCTAACTGCACAAATTCCAGATATTCATAGCTGACTTCATATATAAGAGAAAGCAACTGCATTGAGATAAGAAATGCAGAGATAAGGTACCCAAACTGTCTTACCTTAGCCCTGAAGAGATACCACAAAGGGAGGAAGTGGAAAATCAATGATCATGCATTTTACCAACAATTTAAATCCCATCTGGGACTATAGAGACTGATGTCATTCTTGTCCACACTGAACCATAATCATTGCATCTGTCCACTGACTTCCCTAATATTTTCTTTTGACCTGATAAGGAATCTAATACCTGACTACAGCTTTTCACATGTCTTGAAAGTCACAGGGAGGGTGTTAGGATGTGTCAGCCTTGTGAGAGAGAGAAAGGAGATGGGAGGAAATTATAGGGGAACGTTAGGAAGGAAAGGGAGGTGTGTGTGTGTTAAGAAAGGAGAAGCAAAAGACAATGCAAAATGAAGACAAGCAGAGAAGGGCAGGTTGAGAAAAGAAGGGATTTGCACCTTTGCACCAGAGATGGGGATGAGGGACAGATAGAAGGGAAGGTGGGGAGATGACTGGAGGGGCAGGTAGCCAGCTGTAGAGGAAAGGGTGTTATATTTTCTTAAAAAACAGATATTGGCATGCATTGTGCTTGTGTCTTGGCTTTCCAGACAGACAGGTCTCAGTTAAAGGAAAAGGGAACGGGATTTTGGACCCTGATAAAGTGCATCTCATCTTTTTGTCCCTGAGAATTTGGCAGAATAGATTATTTTAAGGTGCAGGTCATTGTTGTCTGAGGCACAACTGTCTGCCTTGTGCTGTACTGCTAATTGCCAAGGGAAAAAGGGAGATAAATCCTCCCTGTAGCCCGGGGGAGTGCTGTAGAAGTGAATCCTGGCACCAGTGTGCACAGCTTCCTGAAACAGTTTGAGTTTTTTGGGTTTTTTTCTTATTGCGCATACATGAGCACTACACAACCAGGAAGAAAGCTCTTCTTTCCCAGTCAAAAGCTGTTTTTTCCACCTCTCACAAGTGTGTTTACTCTATCTGTCTGCTGCTCTGTACTGGGTTGAGGCGTGTGTTTTGATGTGCAAACATAGCAGAGCTGCCTGCAATCTTTTCTTTCCCTTTCAGCATCTCATACTGCATGATGAGATCAAAGAGGTTAAGTGAATTAGGGATCTCCTAACCACAGCTTTTTGGAAATGTGTGACTGCTAGCAATGCACAGTGGGCCCCTCCCTCAATTTGTTCCCCCTCCTTCACATATGTACCCACCAAAACTTCAAATGCTGTATCAGATCTAGGGAGATCCATCAGGGAGTGAGCAAATCAGCCAACACAGATGAACCAAGACACTTCTTAAGAGCAAGAAAATGTGCTACAAGGATTTCAGATCCCAAATCAGTTGAGGAGGCACAAAAATGGGACCATATGCCATCTCACAAACAAAATATTTGAGAATCAGTTCTGGTTTTAGCACCACTGTCAAAGCTTGGCTTCCCAGTTTAGCTCTCTCGCTCCTGCCAGGGATATTATTAGCCCTCTGCCACTGCTCAGGTGCTGCTCTGATGGACAGGGCTATTGAAATAAAAAAGGCTTTCTGGCTGGAAAGGCAAAGTGAATAAAACAGCGTGGTGGCAGGGCTGCAGGTGGCTTTTAAAAGTTTTTCAGCAAAATGACCAACAGTTTATTTTGGAGCAGCCAATAGAGTGTTGGCTGAATTGAACTGCTTTGATTATCTTAACACTTTTGAATCTTTTTTCTTTAAATGTAAGTGCAATTTTAAAAAAGGCTGTTTGAAATGAAAAGTCAGAAGTTTTATTATAAGAAAATGTTCATATGAGACCTTTTGGATTTTTTATATGGAGTATATCAACATTTTTAAGTGATACTTTCCCTCTTTTGTGACATCTCAAAGACAATAGAAAGGCAGAATCAAGCAGGTAACTGCACAGACATGCGTCACTGCTTTTGGGGTGCTCTGCTGACAAGGAGATGTGAGGCTGTCCCTCAGAGAGGACAGCACCCAGTCAGGCCCACATGTGTCCACATGCAGCACCACAGCTCCTGGGCAGCATGAGGAAACTGCCAGGGTAGTTTTCCAGTCAGCTTCCAACTTGTGTTAAAAACATCTCTGATCTACATCAGAATCACAGACTTGGCCTTTAAGGTGAACTTATGAGGCAAGTCCTATAGCATGATGAATTTCTGATTTTGGAGTGCAGCTACCAGATCATCATCCAGTGAAGGAGACAGGACAACTGTGCCTTCCCCCCCAAAAAAGAGTCCCTGAGATGGAGATCTTGCAATGCCATGCATCCTACATTGGTCTTTCTAACTCAGAAGCTAACTAAGGCTCTCTTCTGGAGAATAGAAATTAAATGTGTTTTATGGAGCAGGTTTTTATCACTTATCTATCTGGTCATTTCGATATGGTTTTGAGTAATTAAACTTTATGTGGAGCTCATTGGAATTGCTCTAGATTTCCACTAAGTTAAGGATCTGACTAATACAGGGATATTTCTTTTTTTCACAGTAAAACTAGAAACTGTCTCATGGCATGTTCTTCTAGCTCATTGAGTGGTTTTGTGAAAGTGCTGTCAAACATGGTATTTATTAGGGTTGTGCACAAATACCTGATGTCGTGAGCACACTGCATACATACATTAATGTCACATTCAGGTGGCAAAACATTTATAACTGCCACTGCTCTCCCTGTCTCTCCTCTAGCCTGTCTCCAAACACATAATCAGCCCTGCTCCTGGCTGATTGATGAGGTAGGTGGGGGATGGTCACATTTGTCCTCACATTGCTGTGCATTCTGCAGACTTCAGAGACAGAGGCGCACAGGGACTTTTGCTTTCGGGAGTGTTGTGTGGAGGTTCACAGGGGTCCCAGGACGAGGGAAGAGATGAGAATGTTGACTCCATGTTTTAGAAGGCTGATTTATTACTTTATGCTATATATATATTATATATATATTATACTAAAACTATACTAAAAGAATAGAAGAAAGGATTTCATCAGAAGGCTTGAAAGGAAAATAAAGTTGAATGGGAATGGAATGATAACAAAATCTGGTGACTCTCAGAGAGTCAGAGCCAGCTGACTGTGATTGGTCATTAATTAGAAACAACCACATGAGACCAATCACAGATCCACCTGTTGCATTCCACAGCAGCAGAGAGCCATTGTTTACATTTTGTTCCTGAGGCCTCTCAGCTTCTCAGGAGAAAAAATCCTAACAAAAGGATTTTTCAGAAAATGTGTCTGTGACAGCGTTGAGCATATGACAACAACAATTATCCACCATTCAGGATGATAGTTGGAAAATACATGGTATTAAGGAACACCACCAGGGTCTGTTGGTGGTGTTGTGAGGGAATTGTTTGTTGGGCCTAAGTGATCTTAGATCATTTGCTAGAATATATACTGGTATCCTCAGGAATTTGGGCCCTTCCATTCTGTTTGCCATGCAAATATCAGTCCCTTCAGAGATCTCAAGCCACATCTCATGGTCTCACACCACTGTCAGACTGAGTCAGAGTGCTGCCTGCAGGACTCTGCAGCATTAGCAGCACTCACTGTTCTCCTTAGCAAAGATCAAGGGGTGCTTTCCATGAAAAGGTAACAGGTCCTGTGAGACCACATACAGCTCCAAGATTGCTCAGGCTCCTACCAGTCAGTGCATGGAGGCTGTTTAGACTGGACAATTTCCATTAGCATGAGGTCATTTCTCAGAAAATCTCCCACAGTTGCCCAAGTTTGGTGTGGGCTTGTGAAATTATATCAGCAGCAGGACTGCTGATATGAGCCCAAGAGAAAATGTGCTGCTAACCAGTGCCTCCAGTGCTGCTGCCATCAGGGAAGCCTGTGCAAGGACAGGTCTTCCTGAAAAAGCATGAATAGCAGTACAGGAAGTCAGGGAAGGAAATGAGCCCCCAGAGGGCTCTCTGGGGAGTGGGAACTGGGTGCTGGGAGAGGGAGGTCCTCTGCAAAACTGAAAACAAGCTGACTTTAGGAGAAAGCTTTGGCTAAGCCGCTACAGGCTGTTCTGTGCCAGTGGCATTGCTAGAACAAGCTAAGGGGTCACTCTGTCCCATGCCATGTGTGGAAACCCTACCTGCTTGCAGTGTTATGGCCAAATAATGACTAAGTTTCCACTTTTTTTTTTTATTTGATGAGGCCAGATGGTCTCACATGCCAAGTTGGATCCTACCATCTATTTTAGGTGAAGGAATGTGTTGCCAGAATCAGTCAGAGCTGTGCATACTGGCTTTGGAAGCAGCTCCATGCTGTTTCCTGAAGTCTGACAGGTAAATGGCTTCAAATCAAGCTCACTATAGTGAAATCCAGCATGCTCTCTGTCACAACTGCTGGCCACTCTGCACTTCTGACCTCCATCATCCTCCCAATTCCATCAGATGTAACCCCACACAAATGTCTCACTGGGAGCAGTCACCTGTGTCCCGCAGCCACATCAAACTCCCACGTGTGCTCCAGCCTTGGCCACAGTCCCCTGCCTATCAAGTGACATTACTTGGAAAAGCTCTTGCAGTTCACATTCCCCATGAGCATGGTTAATACAGTGGTTCAGCAGCTGCCCTGCAGTTATTTCTTCAACACAAAAATGCTTTAGGGAAAATGTTTTGAAAAGAGCCTATCTGACATTTTCATCAGGCTTACTGTCCTCAGCCTGTGCAAAGAGTCAGCTTTCTGAAGTTGTGCTTTCAGTGTCAGCCCACCTCCACCAGCTGGCCAGTAGATCCCACTGGTCTTGCTTCAGGAGTATTTTAAGGGTTTTTAGAGCTCCTTTGGGCTCCACATTTGGCTCTGTGTTTCTGAACATGGAAAGAGCATGCTCCATTTCCTCTCAGTTGCAAGCTGCAGTATGCTTGTCCAGATCCTTGTGATGCCTCTCTGACTGGTGTTCCAAGAAGACCCACATTGTCCTAAAGAAAATTCAATAAACTATTATCTTTTAGTGGTAATTTTGCATCTCTGGTTAGCCATGTACATCATCTATACCATTGCAACACATGACTATTTACATACAGAAATACAGCAAACACACCTTCACATTTTCCACCAAGGGCATCAGTGCACCATCATAAAAGCCATAGTCCTCTAATTTCAGGAGAAAAGTTATTGCAGTGTTGCTGAAATGGGAATCAGAAGGAAGTGGACTGATTACAGCACCACTTCACCTCCTATCAGTAACTGCCTGGCAGCAGAAACTGGACCTGTTCAGCTGAAAGATTGGCTCTCCTAGCTGGGGGTTAATTAACCATCCGAACAAACTGCTAAGTGCAACATTCTTCTTTCCTTCACATGATGATTGGACCTCTTTCTGGAAGTTATTTTTTTAGCCAAATATGATGAGATTTGATATATGTCATTTGAAGAAGATGTGTTGTGATACAGGCACCAAGTATCTGACTCAATCTGTGAAGTGTCAGTGATTTGTGCAATGATACTTTGAAAAGTAAATTCAAAGACACCGCACAAAACAGTGTTAGGAAATAGTTGTTTCCCTACAGCTGATCACATCAGTGGAAATATGGAAGATTCCTTGTTACAGCAGACACTGAGTCCTGTGATATCTGATGTTAACCAGATAGTTTGTACAGATTGAAGGCCATGTCCCATTTCCCTTCTGCTAGAAAAGACTTCTAAATTTGCCACGTGAGAAGAATTTATTGGGAGGCATCTCAAGCTAGACTGGGCTTAATAGGTGCCTAAGGTTTTTTTTCCAAGCACATATTTGCTGGGGTACTCCAGCTGTGGATGTGCTTTTCCTTTTTGTTGTGTGTAACATCTGTGCAGTGGGCTTTTGTTTGGCTCTTTGGTGGTTTTCTTCTCCTTCCCCCAAGCTGCTTTGGCTGCTTACCCAGCTTTTTACCAAATTGCAAATTTATTTTCCTTCTGCTTTTGGCAGGTCCATATGTGGAACTGTCAAAATGTCACTGGCATCAGTTGTGAAAGGTTAGTGCCACATTATAGTCAGTGAGCTTATTAACACAGAAATGATTGGGTTTTGGAGAGGGGCAGGGAAGGACAAATGGGAATCCATTTTCTAGGCACCTGCTTTTTCTACTAAACATTTCTTCTTGTCACATATATATTTTCAGAAAGTGGTTGCCATCTGCATAGGAGAAAAATCAGCTGGAGACCCATGAAGAATAAAGCTGGTTTTTGTGAGATTCCAGCTGGGTGGGAGAGGGAGATGGAGAGGCAATGGGGGCAAGTTGGACAAATTCATTTGAGTGTTGAGTGTCAACAGGTGTTTATTTTCACCAAGCCAGTGACTAGAAACGAGATCATACTGCAAAAATTGGGTCTGATGGAAACCCAGTGTCAAAGTGGGAAATTGTGGATTCTTTGTTCCATGATACCAGCTTGGCCCCATTAGAGTCATGATTTCCAGTTGCTCTCCTCAGGTTTATAGATGCCTTTATTTAGGTGAGAGCTACTGTTTTGCTTATTTACATCTTTGTGTTATTTTTTTTAATTTTTATTTAATCAGAATGAGTTCCAAATTATCATTGAAAAAATTCCCATACTGCAGTTTTTATCTGTCCAAGGCCTTTTTAGGGCTTCTGGGGCTACCACTGCAGAGAACCTAGCTGGCAATCTTTAATGTATTAAACTTCAAAATGACCTGCTGAGGTGAGATTTTTCTGGTTTGAGAACCGAGACACAGAAAGCCTGACTTTCTGTGGTTTGTGAGGAGGTATCCCTGCTTTCTAGATGGTGTCCTGAAGCCAGAGAGATGTCTAACAAAACTGCAGAAAGTTTGATTCTCCAGCTGGGAATGGGGACCTGGTGACGTCCCCAGTGAGATGGGCATTGTGGTGGGAGCTGGAGCCCTGTGGCCATGGGTGCCATGTCTCCAGGACCAGGCAGGACAGACCCCTCTTGCCCTGACCCTGGTCGCAGGCTGGACTGCCTCCTGCAGGCTCCAGCAGCTCTCCTGGAGAAAATTTGAGCTCAGAATCAGGGCTTTGGTCAATCAAGCAACCATCCCCCACCTCTTCCTTGTGCCAAGCAGAATTTTAATGTACTTCCAATTTCTCTTTTTAGCACACACAAAGAAAAAAGAAAAAAATTAATAATCATCTATAAGAGAAGTTCTTTTCAGACAAATGGGAAAGCATTCAATGCTGATATATATTTTTCTCCACATTTAAATGGTATCTATTTAAATGCAGATTTTCTGGTTTCATATGTGGAGCTTGGAAGAAACGCCTTTCAATTTAAATGTTAATAGAAGAGTAAACTTCAAAATCAAAATTTCTCCATAAGGGACAGTGTTTTTTCACAGCTCTGTCTTTCTCTACTTCTTCCCTCTTTCTCTTCCATCCTCCTTCCTTTCTTCCTGCACCTCAGCCCAGCCTCACTTGCATTAAATAGTCTTTTTAAAAACAAGAATACATCTTTCAGAGATCCTGAATGAAAATGTTTAATGCTAGGATCTGTGAAATGAGTGTGTTTGAGCAGAGGGCTGGGGCACTGATAAAGCAGAGATACCATCCCTCCACCTCCAGCCTTGTTCATGCTGGCCATTTATTAAGTGCGCTGCTCTGAATGCTTTGTGCTGGGATTATGCTCAGGCTTGTGCAGTGGTTGGGGCAGGGGATGAAAAGAAAGGAAAACCTTTTAGCATAATATTTTAGTTGCTCCTGATTGTGAGCAAAGCTTTGGTGCTGGGACAGGCAGCAGAGGAGGGAAGTGAAATGCAGAGGGAAATAGATAAAACAAAGGTGCTGTTGCCAAGTCTCTCTCTTTCCGTATTGTTCCTCCTGCTCCTCCTCTGCTCCCTCGCTGCACATCTCCAACTTCATTTATCTTTGGGAGAAGCTTAGGGAAAATCTGCTTTTTACAAAAAGCACTTAACACTGTCTGATACTGGAGTTCTACACACAACTATGGTTTTTGCTTCTTGTCACACTCCATTTCTCATCTTTAAGGTTTTCTTCAATTTTTCTCATTGCTCTTCAATTATCCATCTGTTTTTATCCACTCTTCTTTCCTCACTGAAAGAAAAGAAGTGGTTCTGTTTTTTCTTCTGCTTCTTTCTGGCCCTGATGAACCTTATCCACCTTTGGGAGAAGTGGTTCAAGAGATAATAACTGAAGATTAAATCTTAATAAAATTCCATGTGATTAGTGGATATGTTGATACTCTGATGGTGACCAGCATGTAAAAAGCAGACTGTAACAGGGCAGAGTCTGCTCACAGATAAGGGCAATTCTGTAAACTAAATAATAAAGTAACTAATATATAGAATACGGCTTTCTTTGTCCAGATTATTTTCATACAAATGTTACTGTATATCATTATTATCTGAATGCCTATATAGAAAAAGTGATAAACTGTCTTCCGTGGCCCTCCTGGGAGACAGGAGAAAATCTGACTTTCAGAGGAAAGTTTTGGAGCGCCCAACCCTCCAACTGGAGGGGGAAAGCAGAGTTCACAGGGCTCTTCACTGATCTCAGTTCCTTGCCCCCAAGGTGTTTCTAGTTTCCTGTGAGAGCCTGGCAGCAGAGCTGTGGGGTGAAGCTGGCCCTGGTGCCCTGCTCTGCACTGCCTCCTGGGCACTGTGCCTTGTGGAGGCATGCATGGAGCATTCAGTCCTAGTGGTGTCGGAGCAGCACTTCTCACCAGCACTGAGAGCACTTTACAGTGAAGGGAGTCACCTGTGCCCTGAACCCAGAGCCCATCACAGATTTCTTCTAGACCATTGGAGAATTCAGGGAAACTTCCATTTAGAAATGGGCTTTCCACCTGGCCTCTCCCACCACCCCAGGGGTGGAGGTGCTGGGAGCAGGGAGATGGCACCCCACATTCTGCAGGAAGGATCCCTCTGGTCAGGCTAATGTGATGCTGAGGGACTGTGCTGTCCTTCCTCCCCATCAAGATTGTACTGTGCTGTGGGGGCTCCAGGTAGAAGTCACTTCCAATAACAGATGACCAGCATAAAGAAGTGTGTGTTACCCGAGTTTTTCAAATGTACAGGATGGAAGAAAAATGAAAAAGGCACAGCTTTGATGTCATAAAGTCACAAAGTCCTCACTGAAATTGAGCAGAAGCCTACTTCAAATGCCTCAGATTTTTCAACACCTGCATAATCCATGGAAGCTGTGTAATGAAAAGCCTCTTAGCTTGGTAACAACTGAGAAATGTTTGCTTTGTGTGGCCTCACCTAGCAGGAGCAGGAAGGATTAAAATTTTGAATATGAAGAAGAGTGGCCAAAATTGCAGGTGCCTCAGACTTCCCTGTTTCTGTGGAGAGAGGGAAAAGTGGGATGAAAGGGTTGACTGGGCAAATTGCAAGTGTACTCTGCTGGGACCAAAGCTTGGAAATATTCCTAGATGATCATATATTGCAGAGCTGAAATCAAGGATAATAATTCTGGAGAGAGAAAGAGTTTCTAAGATCAGCTCTTGAACATTGCTGAAGAAATATAAATGATCAGCTTCAGGTGCTTTCTGATAAAATCTCACCAGCACCAGGGAAGGAGAGGGAATGGTGTGGATTAGGAAAGGTAGAATGGGGCATGACAGAGTAAAGTTGAGTGGAATGATGTTTTGGCATAGGCTCAGCTACTCTGGCCCACTAGATCAGGGGTTGTAAGGGCAAAGCTTTTTTTCCGACCCTGCTGTCACTCAGGGCTGAGTAGCAACACAACAGATACCAAAAATACCCTTCTTCTTCTCTGGCCAAAGTTTCATTTTGAGGCTAAGGGAAAGTAGGATTGGAGCAAAAGGCTGAACCATTCTATGGGATGGTATTCACAGCCATCCTTCTCCCAGAACATAAGTCTTGCACCTTCTACAGTGGAACTGCTTCAGATGTGTTAAATTCCTGCTGTACAAATGTCCCCTTTATGCATTGAACTCTCTGATATCCATATCATAAAGTCTCTTGAAGACAAATCAATCTTCTCAGCCTCATAGGACACTTCATCTCACCCTTTTGTGTTCTTAAACAAGCCTTCCTTCCTTCCTTCCTTCCTTCCTTCCTTCCTTCCTTCCTTCCTTCCTTCCTTCCTTCCTTCCTTCCTTCCTTCCTTCCTTCCTTCCTTCCTTCCTTCCTTCCTTCCTTCCTTCCTTCCTTCCTTCCTTCCTTCCTTCCTTCCTTCCTCCCTTCCTCCCTTCCTCCCTTCCTCCCTTCCTCCCTTCCTCCCTTCCTCCCTTCCTCTCTTCCTTCCTCCCAAATCCCTCCCTTACTGTCTGGGGGTTTTCTTTTGCCTCTTCCCTGCTCCACATGAGGAAGAGGCAAGAATAAAATCAGAACTTGCTATTTGAGCTCCAGATAGTGCCTTAGACCACTGCAGAATTTTTTAGGCTCCTGTATTTTTCCCTAAATAGAGGAGGAATTGCTTTCAGGAAGTTACACCAGTATGTGACCTGGTCTGGGAGTTCCCCTTTCCTCTGATGTTTTATGACACTTCAACACAGATAAGAAATTGCAGTGTCATGTGGGGTTTGCTATTTGCCAGCAAAAACCTCTGAAGGTGTCAGCCTTTATAGAAGACATGACTTCATCCCTCCCTTGATAATGTATTCACCTGGCTCTGAAACTGTGGGATTTCTGATGAAGGAAGGCAGACTGAGGTGCCAGCAGTGGCACCTTCCTTTTGTGATTGTTTCTGTTTTGAATAACTGTAAGAACACTTAAGAACTCTGATGGAGGAAATCCATATCAATGGCCTGTTCTGACAAGAATAAATCAATTTCATGATGTCCACTCTCCATACCCCTCATCCTCAGGGATGTGTTAACTAGCACAGACCACAGCCAGCTTGCAAAGCTTCCCATCAGCTTTTCCATGTAGGTGGGTCCAGACATTGCTGGCAGTCAGACAACTTATCACACAAATAACAATCTCTAGTCAACAGAAGGTGATGGGATTGTGTTGTTTAGGAGAATTTATACATGTGTGTTATAAAGGCCACTTATAACCTCTTGAGATATGAAGGCTCACTTCATACTTGACAGAGGCTGCTTTCCCTTTTTTTGAGGGTGTTCTGCTGTTCTTTCTCTCAGCTTTGAGAGAGTTGTGTTTTAGTGTATGTTTGTGATGTGCATATTTCTGAGTCTCTCTGGTGCAGATACTTACATGTAAATGTAATCTACTGTTACTTGGTTGAAGTGGGTTGTACTCATTGAGATTGCATTAGAGTAATCTTTAAACTGAGGACTGGGTTACCACATGATTCAGTGAAAGGCACTCAGAGATTTTAACAGTCTCAGGTAGGCTAATACATATTTCTTTTTTCTTATCTCTTCATACCTGAAGTGCAAGGAAAAGATTAAAATCCTCACCCTCTATTTGCCAACCTCATCCAAAATACAGTTTTAAGCTCTGCAGAGAGAATAGTGAGAGCCAGAAAATGCCACTCAAAATCACCTGCATTAACACTCCCTGGTTGATTGTACCTGGGAGCTGCTGGGCTGGCATTCAATAAAAGACATGTCTGTCCAATTCTGTCTTGCCCCCGCTGAAGTTTCAGGGTGAGATAAGAGAAGGGATTATGTTGGAGAAAGATACCTCTGTGCTGCTGATTCTTTATAAGAGAAGTAATTTAAACAAAGCTCAGTGAAATCTGGTAAATTGTGCTCTAGGGCTGTGTGCAGTTCTTGAACAATTTCCAATACATATGTTTGGAAAAGGAAGAAAAAGGAGTGATTTTGACTCTTTTCAAGTACAAATGTTCTTGATCCCTGGTAAAGACAAATCAGAGGGAATGTAGTACAGGAGGGTATAGATCAGAGTGACCTGCAATGAAGGATTATGCTAAAGAATTACACCATCCCAGTCTATTTCTACTTGTGATGTTACTATATCCTGACATCTGTTCCTAGACAGGCACAGAAATGCATTTGTGATTTCCTTTTTGATTTTCCCATTTTTTGGAAGACCTCAGGAAAGAACTATGATATACCCAGTATGTCTTTTAAGCTGTTCTAGATATTCTTGATATAGACTTCAGGGTGCTTAGTCCCTGCAGACCTTTCTCTAATGGGAGAAGGAAGGAGGACATGTAGGATGGACTATCTGAAATACTATTTGCAGCAATTTTGCACTTTCTGGGGGTCTGATAACAAACACTGTAGTTTGATTTGCTAACAAACACTTGAGAACAAGCAGTGCTGAAAGCAAAAGCTGTGCTGTGTGGTTCAAGGTCTGTCCAGAAATCCTGCTAATACAGATTTAATTATACGCTCTCCACAAACTTTTCATGTAGCTGGGGGCATGTTGAGTATTCTTGACTTGGTGTCCCCATCTTTCAGAAAAGTCTCATACAGTCCTTCCTGCATGTGTTGTGAGGAAAGCAGTCTCTAGCTTTTAGGACATATTATTAAATTCTGTGGAAAGGAAGATAGATATCAACAGGAAGACTGAGCCCTTGCTTTAGAAAGATGACTTGCAATTTCAAGGAAGAGAATGGAACCTCAGAAGTCAAAAAGGCATATTGAAATTTTTAAAAAGCAAAGCTGAATCAGAACATGTTATGTTTGCAGCTGCTGGGGTGTGAAACTTCTTCCATGATGTGATAACCAGCATGAATTACCTTATTGCTCATAACAAATACAGATGGACAGATATCAGGGTGAAAGGAAGGGCAGGGGCATTTGCAAACTGACAGAGAGAACCTTCCATCACATGTTGCTTGGAAATAAATGGCTCTTAATCAGCTTTTCTGCCTTTCTTTGTCTTCAGGAAATGTATAGAGTTAATATTCCCAGCAGAAAACAAAAATGCTTTAAAGAAATGCATGTTGGTTTATAAGAATCTGTCTATATTTTAAGGACATTGTCTAAAATGCTAATGTGTCTCTTTTCATCATGATTCACAAACCTTGTGACTTTCAAATTTATCATTTCAGCTTCCATCATGGGACTTGGATTACTCCATTCTTTGTCCCTTCTCCAATGTTATCAGTCAAGAAGTTTTTTGTTCCCAACCTACATGAAAATGATACCTGTATTCTTTGCTTGATGATCCATGTTGCTTTTGAGTCAGGATTGAGTTCCCTGCCTTTTACATGCAGCAGGACCTGTAGCAGTGCTAGATAGGAAAAGTCTCCCAAAGAGAAGATAATTCACTCATAACCCTTAGTCAACATTAAAAAGAAAAAGGGATGAAGAAGGTGTTTCTAAAAAATGTGTGGAAAAATAATATCATGTTTTCACCCCCAAGTGATATTGGTATCTATGTCCACATAGTAAATCATTGAAACTAGCAGTCATATAGGCCAAGCATTAAAAATTAACTTCTGTATTTTAGCTTATGGAATAAGCAATGCAATACATTTCTTACTTTCACCTTGTAGCTACATTTCTAAAGGTTTGGTTCGCTAGATGGTGAAGGGGAATTCAGTGTCCCTGCAATCTGTGCACTTTGCTACAGTGTGAGGGCTTGGGATGGGTACACAGGAGAGGATCAGCTGCAGACCAGCTAAGCAATGCTCATGAATGCACTGAGATAAGTTTGTTTGCTGTTGCAGCTCCCATTTGGCTGTATAAGATTCAACAATGCATTTTGCTGGCATAGTCACTCTTCAGTTGATTGGTGTTGTCATGCCATGACCCTGAGATCCTATTACTCAGAGAGGTTTTCAAAAAGAGAAAGAATGCAGAGAACTATTAATTTCATAGTCTAAAAATAAATAAAAGCAATTTCAGAAAAATAAACCTAACCCAGAATGTGCTCAAACGTCATAAAGTGGTGTTACATGACAGCATGACCCTTTTTACCTTTGCAGGATGCATTCAGGAAGGGTTTTATCAGTGCCAATCAAACTCAGACAAAACCCCATCAATTTGTACTGATGAGCTATTGTTTATTTATATGTCATCTCTCCATCCTAAATTAGCAGAACAAATTTGGATATTGCCTCGAGTACACAATGCAAATCTTTGCTTTTCTTCTGTCCTTTCCATGTCAAGCACCACACCAACAAACAGTAATCATAAACAACCCCATTAATAGAGTTTGAGTCTGGGGAATATAGGCTCCTATTCCTCTAAATAGCCTGAGGGTGATGATTCATTTACATCCATTAAGTACTTTTCCACAAAAGAATCACTTTGAGTAGACTTGATCCCAGCACTGACCTCAGCTTCATGTGGGCACTGACAGGTGAGGAGTGCCAGGTGGATGCTGTTGGACAAGTGAAGGCTGTTATTGAAACCAACTTTACAACCCCCTTTCCCACCACTGCTCTTTCCAAGGGCTCGCCTCAAGAGATGTTATGGCAGGACAAAAGCCAAATAGTTTTAAATAGAAAAGAAAGTTTATATTTTATTTGTTTCAGATAATCCCTAGTGGGTAGACTTGCGAGGAGCAGATTTGCAACTGGCCTAAGCAGTGGCAATCTTAAACTAAGCTCACTGAACTTGTGAGAACTAAGAGTTCACAAAGAAGTTCTATTTAGATTTTGCTGTGTTAGAAAGGGAATTTCAGACTCAATCATCAAAAGAGGCTGAGGGAAACAAATGTCAAAATTTGGCCTAGAAATCTTGGTCCTGCTCCTTTAAGTCTTCTGGTTAATGGCAAAATTCATAGAGATTTTAGCAGGATAAACACCATTCCTGAGTCTGGCATACATGTTGTGGGGATGCTTGTGGTCCACTCTGGGGCCTATGAAAACTGGGTCCATCAACCAGTTTTATCCACTGGGGTAGATCTGAGGGGTTCTGGACATCTTGCAGCTGAATAAAGCTATTTAAGCTGAGCACATTAGAGGCAGGTTGTTTCCATTTGGACAGGCAAATGGTGTTACTTGGAGTCAGCACTCACAAGTTAAATTGCAAGGGGTTTGTTAGGGCTGACACAAAGAGCTGTGCAGCACCTTGGAGAGATGTGCTGTGCTGTTATGGAAGATGATACAGGAAACAGTAAAGATTTTATGTTTTCATTTTCAAATTGAGCCCAGGGCCTCATGGACTGAAAAAGTAGGAAGACACTTGGCCATCAAAAATGCTTACTAACACTTACTGCTTGTTTTAGAAAGCACTCTGAGAAATTCCCAAGGAACAGAGACACTGCCTGGGGGAAGTACAAGTTTCTGCAGGAAATGCTTTTTTTTTTTTTTTCTTATACTAGAGCTCCTTGAACATACTCAAATGTGGTGGGACAGTCACAAAACCTAAGACAAAAGTACTTTTAAGATGTGTATCTTGTTAAAAGAGCCTGGTTACTGGTGAGCTGAAGGCCTGGTTATCTTTATGTTGTCAGAGAGACTTCTTGGAAAATCAGTGATAATCTACAGGAAGGAAGAGGTTGTGTTCTACAACTTGATCTTGCATACAAAGTGCTATAATGAACATGGACCTGAGTAAACTGCCTTCAAGTCCCTCTGTCCTAGCATACTGATAGACTTTGTGGACACTTAGCACTTTGGAAATGAAGTTTTATAAACCTCTGATGATGGTAATTTATCTCTTTGCAAAATTAATTGAATCTGTGTTGTGGGTATTGCTGGTCTTTTTATCTACTGTGGGAAAAGCATAAAAAATAACAGAAACTGAGACACAGTCAAAGGCCAGCCAAAGAGAAAAGCTGCCATAGAGACTGGTGGATGATTCACAGTTTTCAAATCTTCCTTCTCTGTCATAAGCATTCTGTTTCTTGAGGGGAAAAAAAAGTAAAATCATTGCTGTTCAAAAAAAAAAGTTTCAAGAAGGAAACAAATGTTTAGAGAGTTGACTTGGCTAGAATTTTCTTTGCTCATATATTCTTGACATATCAGTGCTTAAACTTTTTATGTGTGCGTGAAGGGGGGACAGGGAATAATCAAATGTTAGTGAAGATGCCCCCATCTGTTTCATTATCTGAGGGTGTGAAGATGCTCTTTAGCTCACATAGTCCTTGCTCTTTCAGTTGCCACGTGGTCTTACTGCCCAGATTTCACATCCAAACCAACTGTGAAGAATTTTTTTTCCCAGCACATGCAGGAAGAGGGTTCCCAGCAGTCCCATAGTCCCATCCTTTTTGCAGAAGACAAATATGCAACATAGCCAGGCTTTCATTTAAGTATTCCTTTCATTAAGACTTGGGGGTCCTTTTCCTTTATTTATGAAATAAATGCAGGCCAGCCCCTGTCACCCACATCAGATGTACTCAGTCCCCACTTGAAGAGCAAAAAATGTTTTTCTCCAGTGCCTTGCCCTCCTCCTACTCCTATTGCTCCCTGCAGCAGTGAAAAACACCCTCACCAAAAATCATCTGGCTAGGTCACCATCTGGGTACAGGAGAGGACAATGATGTGTCCTCTGTCCCAGCTGTGTCTCTGGAGTGCATTTAATGATGTCTGACACCAGAGTATCTGTGTCCCTTGCTGCTCTGGAGGAACCACGTTTCACTCCTACCACCCCTGGGTGCCATGGCCCAACTTACACGTGGGAAGTTGTGGCCCAGAGGGGCTCAGTGACACACAGGGGTGACAACTGAGGTACATGCTCTGTCATGTCTGTGCTGGCACAAAGCATAAGAAACTGCTTTGCTGATCAGTTGGAGCAGGGACATCCTTTGGATGCTGGGAGTAATGGACAGAGATGAGAAGGCAAGATGTAAACAGATGTTGTGCTAGTGCCCAGAGAACTGGAGTTATTAGGCACTGCATTGCACTGAGGCCATTTTACAACTTCTAGCTCCTGAGCAAGCTGTCACAAGTCACTTGAGTGTATCTGCACTGAGCTTCATTGTGTGCTAAAACAGTCAGCTGCTCTCTCTCCCCAGCCCAAGCTAGTGACTTAATTTGTGGTTTGTCCTCGCTCTGAATCACCCTTACTTAAATCATCCTATACCACATACACTGAAGTCCTTGCAGATCAGTAGCATTTTGGATTAAGACTGTTATGAACCCCTGATGATGCTGATTTATCTCTGCTCCCACTCATGTTGTTTTTGTGTCTTCCCCACTGCAGATCTGCGCAGGATGACTGCTGGTTTCATGGGCATGGCCGTGGCCATCATCCTCTTTGGGTGGATTATCGGCGTCCTGGGGTGCTGTTGGGACCGAGGCCTTATGCAGTATGTGGCAGGGCTTCTCTTCCTCATGGGAGGTAAGGATGGTGCTGTTTGAAGAAATGCATTTTTCTTGTTGTTTTCATGTTGCCACTTTCCATATGTCCCTCCTTTTCTAAGTCACTGAAAATATGTTTTCGGAGTTGTTTTGCCTGATCTGGACTTGGTTTCATTCTGAGCTCCTTCTGGTGCATATCAAGGATCATGCAGTCATAGTTACATTTAACTTCCATCACAAAACTTGTCTGGAGTGTCTGTAACTCATGGTAGTACAAAGGGTAATCTGAGTGTTTTAGTGCAGTACTCCCCTGTTGGATGTAACACTGTCACTTAGCAAGCTCAGTAATAAAAATCCAAGGATTATGCAGATGTTATTCCCATTACTATCCAATTCCACAGTGGGACACTTTGATACCTAGAAACTGTGCTGAGAGTTATAATCTATATTTACTACTCATCAGTTGCTCATGAGTCAAATGTAACCTTTAGTTTATATTTCTCTTTCTTTGCTGTACCTATGAAGAGCATTCTCTGTGTTCCTTTTCCCACTCTACATACACTTTCTTGTAGACTTCTCTCTGTAAGAATAATTATCAATCTAGCAGCCTTTCCTCCCACTTGTTCCTGTTTGTACTTGCCTTTCTCAAATATGGATGAGAAGGACCATTCCCTAATGAGGTCTAATCAATGCCTTGTATAAATGTTGTGATGGTTTCCTTCCCCTGCTGGTGATTCCTCGCCTGAAGTATTTTGTGGTTGTATTTGCTTTTTTCATGCTGCATCACATTGGAGACCCACGGTCATCCTGCAGATGGGTGAGACATGCAGACCTTTCTCCACCTTTGTACTTTCCTACTGATGCTCTTCCAATTTACAGCAGAGGTTTGGTTTATTAACCCCCAGGTCCATACCCTGACACACTCTGCTTTTGAACTTCTTCCCATTCCTACTACAACAGCCCTGAAGGTCATCCAGCATTTCCCATGTAATGGACCAGCCTTCCTTACTACAGATGCCATCAACATTTCTGTTAGCAGCAAATTTTAAGGCACAGTTACTTGAAATGAAAGGTGTGAAAGTCAAGTCCCAAACACAGCTCTGGGTGAATGCCTCGAAGTGAACACCACTACTTCTGTTCTCTCTTCTTTTCTCTGCTGCTGATTTTTGTTTAGCTGGGTTTTTGCCCTCCAGGCAGATCATCACTTCTGTGCATTTTATCATCTGTTTATCTATACTGTGGTGTGACACAGATCAGTGTGTGACATAGAGGAGAGATTCTGTAGTCCCAGAAGAGGAGTTAAGTGCTGGAGTAACAAGTATTTATGTTCTAGTGGTGTTGTGCTGGTGACATTAGACATCAGTTCTCTCTGTGCCCACAAACACATTTGAAATCTGCTAGGACCTTGTGCAAGCACACACTGGTCTTCATTGGGATGTCTGTAAATGGTTTGTTGTGGGTGTCAAAACATTATAGGCGATGGTTTGCCAGATAAGCTCGGTGTTTCTTATTTATTTAAAAGCCTAGTTTGCACAGGGGCCATTTTGCTCTAATCTGCTCAGATATCTGTGTGGTATTTAACTTACTACAGCCCAACATTCAGATTAAAACATTAAGAGTATACTAAATAAGTACAGAAAACTTACATTTATTAGAAACTAGCTATGTCTTGTTTGCTATTCGGAAATTATCATTATATATGGGTTGGTTTCCAGTGCGGCTGCAGAGATTACCTGTTAGCTCCAGGTTATTTGTGAGGGATTTGAAAGAGGACTGATAAAGTTTCCAGGTGAAAAGAGATTCAGTTTTAACTGTGTGTAAGGAAATGGGTCACTCACAGCTTACAAAGCCATCTTTTGGGGTGCTCAAACAACACACATTTCAGTGGAGATGGAGCCAAGGTCATGCTACTGGGAGCAGCCTCAGTCATCCCCATGGAACAAGCTGCTCCTTCTCAGAGGGCAGTGGCTCTGCAAAGCTCTCTGGAATCGTGGGTGCTGGGACCATCCAGCTGCACAGGAGCTTTCAGTGCAATGCAGCCGAATGTGTTATTTTTTTTTATGGACTATGCAATGAGACCACGACGTGGGGTTATCTCTGGGCTAAGCAAAACTATTTCTGGACATCCTAATCAGGTGTTAATGCTAAAGGAGAATGTGGAAAGAATGGGAGAGGTTTGCAGAAGAACTACAAAAATGTGGTTTGAAAAACAAGAAAAAGACAGCATGCCACAAAAAGCCAATTGCTTGAAACTGTTTACCAGAAGGTTTGTAATTGACTTGAACACAGAGTGGAAGTACCTATGCAGTGGGAAGCCATCTGATAGTAGCATGCTCTTTGCATAGACAAAATAATAACCAGATCCAGCAGTTGGAATGCAACACTAATTTAAATGAGAGGCACCAGATTATTTTATCTGCCAAATTCTGTCAAGATGTGTAATATTATAAATAAAGATGTGCTGGGAGAAGATCAAACTTATTTTCTGCTTCAGTGCAGACACATGGATCAGTATTACCCAAAGGTTACCCTCTTTCTTGTTTTGCACAAGTCAATAGCAACTGCTAAACTGATTTCTTCTAACAGCAAGTGGGCATAAAGTAACATCTACAAACTGAAGCAGTCAGTTAATAAAATACACAACTAGAGACATCTAATCTAAAAGTCAGTAGTTATCAATGTTTTCAGACTATGTCATGTGTTACATGGTCATTCCTTTTACAGCCAATGAGTCTTTTAATTTAAACTCTTTTATTGCTGGACAGCATTTGAATACAAAACTGTTGCTTCTGTCATGCCATAAGTGCTGTCAACATATTACTGTGCTGTTTCTTAAAATGCATGGAGACAGAGTGCCTCTTTGTTTTGCCTTTTTCTCAGATCCAATAATGGGAAAACTGCTTTGGAAGGTTTCTGCCATCTGACCTCATTGCAGCTGAGAGGAGACTGTGTTCAACTGGTAGCCATAGAATCAGACTGAAATCTAACCTTCTCTTCCATTTTCAACACCACTTGTCTTGGCTACGCTTGTAGCATTTGTTCTGGTTTTATTTCTAGGCAAATAGCTCTTTTTCAATGCTTAAACATTGCCAGCTTAACATATCTATGGGGTTTGTCCCTTATTGCCCATAATTCTTTGAACAGGAAATCTCAACAGAGCACTGAGAAGCGTGCTATAATAATCTAATAAGACCAGACATGGTTTGCTTGGACCTCTGGTTCTTTATTATATTTACCAAACAGTCCTCTTGCTAACCCATGTGGCAGTGCCTCATAAGGACTTGCTTAACTTTGCTTGATCTAATTTCTCAAGCAAATTGCTGAAACAAGTCATTTACGAAATGCAGGCCATTATTTGGTTTTTAGCTCATCCAGAATCCAGGACAAGTAAACTATGATTTAGAGTCTGTTTTACACTGCTATTCTGCATGTTTTATAACAAGCTAAAAATTATTAATAATTCATCTTTTCTGTTTAGTCCAAATGTATCTGTATCAACAGCAATCACAGATCCCTTATGGCTTCCACAGGTCTTTTGCATAATTTTTGGTATTTATTGTACAATTTATACTTGGATTCCTTCTCTTGAACAACAGTGTTTGCCTGACCACAGTAGGATTTTTTTTCAGTCCCTCATCTTCTACAGAGCCAGATGGATACTGTAAATTATGTTTAGCACTTTTTATCTCACTTTGCATGATGGTACTGTTGCACAGCCTCCTATACGTAGAATTACACTATTGTTACTCTCCAGTATTGTCAGTATCATTTTAGCCTGCAAGGTGGGAGAGTTTCCCTTTTTGATAGTTTCTTCATATGGAATTGTGCTCTTAAATTTCACTGTGATCAGTTCATTTTATTCATCTTACTTGAGACTGCTTAATTCTATTACAGAAGTGGGTCACACTCAAATTATACATGACTCCAAGCACATCCTCTTGCAGGTTCTTGTGTTTTCTCTTCATGCAAATTAGCGAAAATCTGTGCACCAGTAAAAGCTCCAGTAATTTTGTAATTTTATAGTAATTTCTGGAACCTTAGGAGCATCTGTAACACTACTTCCAAACGTCAGAGTCCTGTGGCAAACGTGATGCTTTCATGCTCATAAAGTACCTAGTCTAACAGGGATTCAGTTAAACATCTACCTGAGGAAATGCATGTGTGATATTTTATGTACTGTGTTTTGACCAAAGCAAATTTATTTGCACCAAAACTATGCCTTTGCATTTTCAGGTCTAGACATGGCCACCTCATCAGTTCCCAGGAAGTGGTGATTGCATTTTCTGTCTTTGAGCAGTTCTTTTGAAAGTATTCAAGTCTTTGACTAGTTTGGGTTTATTTTCATGGCAAACCTGCCAGTTCTTTTGGTTGGTGTCATCACTCCCTCGACATCTAATTTAGCCAACATTGTCAAGGTCAAATGTCAGCTTTAGTTCCAGCTCCAAAGAGCTGAGATGCTACAAATTGGCACACTGGTAACTCTATCAAGGCAAATTCCATGGTCTCCAGGAATCCCTTCTTTCAGCTCTCCATCAAGTTGTTTGTGAATATTTCCTGAATCATGATCACTAGACAAGCTGATCCATCTAACCCCAGGTTTTTCTACCTACTCTCCAGCAAATTCATCCACAGGATTTTCTTGTTTCAGCATCTCAGGTTTGCAGTCATGCAAAGCCAACCTCACCACATCTTCTGTTACTGTATTGCTTTATAAAATCATCTTTTAAAGACAATCTCTGATAGCCTGAGGTTTTCCCAGCTGATTTCAGTCGGCTGTTTTGAAATATCATATGGCTTGCATTATTTCTAATTTGAGGGCAGGGCAAACTTCTTACCTAAATACTTCAAAGCCTTTTCCTCCTCATCAGTGCCTGCTGTGGGGAAAGTGGGGTGGCTGCCTCCTGGTGTCATGATCCAGTGTTTTGGCAGTAATTTCATCCTCCCCCTCTCTAGCTTGTGCATCTCCCTGCTGAACTGCTGTCTGTTGTCCCAGCTGGAAATACAAAATGGCACTTCCAATATCATGTTCTGGTACTTGCCTCAGCACACAATTATCCCTGGCCAGTGCTACCTCACTTGCCTTTGCAAATGTATTAAAAGACTGACAAAGAATGACGTTTTATAATACTTACCAGAGCTCTGTCCGTCAGCTGCACATCCATGTATTTTCCTTTTCTAAGTCTGTAATTTGTACTGAGAACACATTTCAGTGAAATAGTTAGGGGTTTTACTGCATGCCTAACAAGGCAGCCCTTCAGGGAGAGACTTCTGCGTTGTCTTATTTCGTTCCAAATTTACTGCAAATGAATGTAATAAATCATCTCTGCACTTGTTTACTCTTTTACCTGTTTTCTTCACTCTTATCAGGTCTCTGCCAGTTTTGTCTTGTGACATACACTTTAGGATGACTTTATGGTTTTTTCCCCATTTGCTACCAATTTCCTTAGAGAAGCCTGTAATTTTACTAGCCTTGCAAATATTCATTATTCTTTGCAAAGTCAAGTGAATTTCTTGCTGTAACCTTGCTTTGAGCCAATTAGAGATTTTACCATTAATAATTCAGTCTCTAATTAGTCTATTTGGAAATTATTCCAGCTGTTAAATGCCCTCCTATGTGATTTGCCTTCACCATCCAGTTCTGTAATAAAATGATCTGGAGTCTCATATAGCAGCTCATTTCTTGTCTTTGCCTAGTGATATTTTTGCCTGAGGTACCGGGCTTGGAGCTTTGCTTGGGAGTCTGAAACTTCCTTTTCTACTGGCACTGAAAGGCCTGGAAGTCATGCTGTACACATATAGTAGTAGTATGGAGTTCTTCTGGCTTGATTTTTTGTTCTAGCATTTGCTTTCAAAAAATCAGAAATTTTTTTCATCCTCTCCTCCCTTGTTGCCAGTGGTGATCTGCCAGTCTGAGGGCTTCCAGTGCCATTTGCCAGTTCCACTTTTGCCACTAATTTGGGCTTCTTCTGACCCCCTCTAAGAGTGCTGCAGAGACATTACTCTCTGTAGCTTGTCCATACTCAGAGGACCTAGGTCAGGGTTAGAAAAGATTTAAATCTTTCCCACAGCAGAGGTGATCACCTGTTCATTCCAATGCTGGCTGCTGCAGTAAAGATAAGCAGGCAGGAAAGATATGTGAAAGGGAATAAAAAATTAAGTTATGCAGGTGTGTTGGCATAATGTAATGTTTTATTTCAGATATGCAAGAGAGAATTTTTTTAAAAGAAATAAAGAAAAACCCACTTATGTATGCTATGAGTGTGTTCTTTTTTTAAATTTTAAACTAGGGAGATGTGGGGTGCGGAGGTTCAGGGACATCACACCATAACCAATATGATCCAGTGAAGTGAAATGTATTATCCCTAAAAAGACTATGTTTATAATAAATCTCTACTGTCCACGTGTCTCTAGCTAATACATGATTGGTTAATCCTAGCTGTTCATGCGTCTCAATTAGAATGCTGATTGGATCATCTAATTTTTCACGTGTCTTGCTGTGGTCATCTGGCCCACCCATGATTCACTTTTTTCTTACTTTCCCAAGCTTGCTGACAAACTTGCTGAGTCCTGATGACTCTTCTTCTTGTATCCTATTCAAGGATATACCAACCCCATTTCTGAATATGTCCATTATTCATTGTTTGTGAACGTGTCCATTGTCCATTAGTACAAGCAGGCATCTGGCTTGTGCATCAGCTGAATATGGCCATTGTCTTGCAAAAACTCCTCAATCTGCAAAAAACTCTCAACAGGGAGAAATAGCTTTTAATAAGTAATTTCCAGCCTTCTCAGAAATACTTGCAAAATATTCCTTTCCTCAGTCCAGGGAAAAGGCAACAAAATGCTTTATTATCCTCACAGCCAGAGGATGGACAGATCATTTAGACTGGGTCACCTTCCTGTCCCCAGCTGTGCCACGCTTCACGTGGGGCTGTCGCCAGGTGCCAGCAGGGATGGGGACACACCCGGGGCTCTGTGCCAGTGCCATCAGCTGTCACAGCACGACTCGCTGGGCCCAGGAGCTGATGGCCAGGCTGGGATGCCAACCCCATCAGAAAGTGGGGCTTCAAACCAGGGCTTGGGAGCTGCTGTCGGTGTAGCTGTTGCACACGTCCGTATCCTCTTCACTCCCACCTCCACAGAGAGCCTTGTCTTCCAAACCCCCCAGCTGGGCTTCCTCCGCCCGTGGTGTGCATGTGTGAGGAGATGACAACAGAGGCATCTGTGGATTTGCAGCCATGGGTTGTTACCAGCTGTTGAGTCATTTGAGTCTCAAATTTAACTCACTGTACTTTGAAAATAGCACGGAACGGTAGAAAATAAGAGTGTTTATTCTACGCATCTGTGGTCCTGCCGTCTCAAAATAATCCTTCCATTGCTGAATAATTTAACAAAAATGGAACAATTTAATGTAGCAGGTGTAAGGCAAAGCTCTGTGACTGACATCTCCTAGGCAGCTATGAAGTACCTTCATAGTAGCTGCCAAAGAGAAAGATAAACAAAGGGAGAAAGTAAGACCCATTCCTTGGAGATCATTGGGAAATATGATATGTCCCACAGGGCACCTAGGATTTCTATTTTTCATTAATAATCAAGGTCTCTACCCATTCTTCAGAATGTTTACTTGTGGTGACATGATCAACCACAACACTGAATATGGAAGGTATTTCCTGTGATCATATATATATATATATATATATATATCTCATTTATACAACATTATTCTTTGAAAGTTCAGTTTCTTGTGCTTCTTCACAAAAAAAAAGGAATAGTTTTAAACAGTTTACATCAATTACTTTTTTCCCTATGTAAAGGCAAATATGAATGCACATGTGTGTGCACAAGTGTATGCAGACAGATCTTAAATAGCAGCCTGAGATCTTTAGAAAAACCAAGATCTGCAGTAATTTACTGGAATGTGAACTGTGAAGCTTGGGATAAACAGTTTTCACAAAGGCATAATACCTTTGGCCACTTTGAAGAGTATTTATAATTTAAAACAAGTTGGAAGACTAGAAAAAAATGAGATACCAATCATGTTTTATTCCTGTGGGAGGTTCTAAATTAATGATGACTGCAGAAGGGCTTAAAAATTTGGCAAAACTCCCTACAGACCACTGTGAGAACTTATTTATGTGGATTGACCTCCAGATGGAGACACAGGCTGGTTTGTATCAAGAGATGTCATAAATGGGTTATGAAAATGTTGGAGACCAGGCTCAGCACAACAAAATGATTCCCCCCTCTGCCAAGCCTCCCCCACCACACACGTGAACCCTGTGGCTCCTACCTGTGCTTTTGGCTAAATTTTGCACTATGCTCTAAAGTGATTTAAGGCTTTGAGTTGGAACAAGCTTGAGTTAATGTACAGCATTAATAGCCTTTAAATGTTTAAACCTCTCCAAGGCTCTTGATTGTTTAAAACCCTCAAACATATGACAAGGGTGTTGTGGAAGGCAGAAAAGGAGCTGATGAGGGTCTTTTTGGACCTGTGAGGAGAAGCAGAGCTCAGAGCACTAAAGCAGGCTTTATGCCCATCAGGAAGTAATGTAACAAGGCCAAGAGCATTCATATTCAGGAAATAAGAGTCAACCTGTTTCTAAAAATATCCTTTTCTGTTTTTAAGGATGTGTCCCTCTTTATGGGGAGTAACTGAAGAAATTTGGGTTCTTAACTGTGGAGAAGACAGGTTCAGGGGAGACTGTTCCTCTTTACAACTACCTGACAGGAAATTGTAGCTATGAAGGGGTTGATCTCTTCTCTAAGTAACAAATCATAGAACAAGAGGAAATGGCCTCAAATTGTGCCAGGGAAGCTTTAGATTGCAAAAACCTCTGCACCAAAAGTGCAAATAATAGCAAAAGTGCAAGTAATAGCAAAAATCCTCTGTGTTCAAACAGGCTGCCCAGAGAAGGGGTCACCATCCCTGGAGGCATTCAAGAGCTGTGTAGATGTGGCACTTAGGAACATGGTCTAGTGGTGGATTTGGCAGTGCTGGGTTAACAGTCAGACTTGATGATCTCAGAGATCTTTTCCAACCTAAGCACTCCTATGATTCCTTTAAAACATCTCTCCCTGCACAGTTTGTGGTGTCTCTCACAGACCTGGTTCGAGGTCATGTTCCTTGGTCCCATTTTAGGCCAGGTTTCTGGAGTCTGAAGTATGGATTTTCTTTTCTCATGTCTTTCAAAACCAGGATACTGACAGATTCACATCCAGACACGTATGTGTTGATATGGGTTCTCTGTACATACACGTGTCCTGATATGGGGTAGAACTAGAACTGCTTCTTCATCCAGACCAGTGAACCATCCAACAGTGTCAGCAACTGTTATCTCTTGCTTTTTGAATGCTATCTAATTTCCTATTTTCACTCAAAAAATAAATATTTAGGAAATCACTCAGGCAGACATACATTCCCTTTGCCATCTTTTGAGGTTAATATATTGCCAGGATGGCCTGTTGAGCATTTCCCAGCTAGAAAAAAGTTGCTCAGCAGATGGCAGGACAAGGCTTAAAAGAGCTGGGGGTTCATGTTACATCTTAACTGCTAGTACTTCTCTCTCCTCTCTGGTGCACCAACAACACATTTTGCATTTATTTACTTATGCTGGCACTCATTTTGAAAAGGAAATAGGAGACTCTGGAAATAGGAAAGATCACTCACTTTTGCAATACAGACATCTGTGTGTCACTGCCTACCAGCAACTGAAATACTCTTTTATAATTTCATGTTATAATACTCCTCAAGGGGAATCATAACTCTCATTTACAGCATAAGTTCAAATGCAGAGTTATCTCTTTTGTCTCATAGAATATTATTTTCACTAGATATTATTTTTGTTCTAGTACCTCAGGAATATATCTGATTCCTGGGTGAATACCTGGCATTGAAATGTTGAAACCTGAGGTAACATCTCCATAAGAAAACAGGGTTGGGATATAGATGTGTTTTTTGCAAGTCAATAACACAACTGTACTGCAGAGTGTAGTCATTTAGAAGTATTGTTCTGTGGGGCTTTTTTTCCCCTGGAAGGAAAGGCTCAACAAGAGAATTCATTGTCAATTCCATAGCATTTGATCTCCATGGAAACATTATCAGCTGACTTCAAAGTCAACCTTCAAATGTGTTGTGGGTTGTTTTTTTCCTGTGGCTCATTTCTGATGCTCCTAGATGTGCACTTGCAGGCTGTGGGGAAAGAAATACCAACACAATTTCATTAGCCTTGTACCTGATCATGAGAGGGCACTGGCACTTAGGAGAAGGAGAGAAAAAGCTTCTTTAATGAGGTGCAGAGATCTTATAGTCAGGAGCAAAAGACAGGGCAAGTAGTGTATGCGCACCTCTAAATTCATTGTTTTTCTGTCCTAGCTCAAATCTATCTCCCTGAACTTTGTGTGCAGTAAATTAAGGAGTCAGCTCTGTCTGGCTTTTCAGCAGGAAGAGCTGTTCATATTCCTCTGTGTGTTCATTTTAAGTCAGCTATACTGATTTGTAATTTCTCCCTCACCAGGATGGGAGGTACTGGCAGAAGCATCAGTACCTTCCAAAGTTACGAGAACAGACAACTTCACGCAGTCCGTGAAGGGCATGCAATCAAGTTCCTTCTCAGGGATGTCAGTAGGTCTTTGGGGGGCTGACAGAAGGTAAAATAAAGTAGGAATAAAGTAGAGGAGACAGATTCTGTATAAATACAAAAGACTTCCCCACCCACAGCCCTGGAAAACAAGTTCTGTGTGTTTTAAAATTCAGTGGTTGTCCCATATCCTTTAGTAATGTCACGAGGCCTTTGATCTGTTGTTGGCTTCTGAATTCCAATGGCAAGATGCACCAAAGCCAAAGGAAGACAATGAAAACAAAACTGGCATTTATTAATGGGTTGGTCTTTTTAAAAGGAAATTTTGCTGAGCTGTTTGCATGCCTGACATAAAAGTGGAAAGACTGCACATGCAACAGAAGGAAGATTAATACTGGCATGATTTGCTAGACAGAAAGAAAACCTTACAGAGAGAATGGGGAGGAAATTTCTGTGTGTGGCAGATCTTTTTGTTAAATGCAGAGGCTGCAGCAAGATTTAGATTCACTTTCTTTGCTTCTCAGGTTGTCAGCTCAGAAAACAACATTCCCCTTGGGCAAATCACTGCTGCACTTGCTTGGTCTAATCTGTCTGGACAGAGTCCAACTGGACACTGGAAACTGCATTTAAAAAACAACTGGAAAAAACTATAAATGAGTAGGGCCTTCCTCATTTCTGCCCAACCTGGCTCTTCCAGGGCATACAGAGATGAGTCATGCCAATGTACTTGTATGGGCTACAGAAGATGAGCAGGTATTTCCTTTGCCACAGGAAAGGAGATTTCAGCATGGTCCTTTAGGACTGTACAGTGTCAGTCTAGTTTGTTGCTTGCAGGCATTTATGTGGATAATGTAAGCTTCATAGGGGTGCCCTGCACTAAGTGGTTCTTGCTGACCAGAGAAAACTGCATTTAATTTTGATTTCTGACTATTCTCTGTCAGTAACTGTATCAGCACATATAGAAAGGATTTTCTCTTCCTAACAGGTCAACTCAGGGAAACAGTAATAGAACCCACAGACTTTTGTAGTAAAGATCCTGAAAGCTGTACAAGCAAAGAGTCCTTTGGTCACTTGACAAAAATGAATTGATGGGCTTTTCTCCAGTACCTAAAGGGGAAAATATCCAAATCAGGTAGCCACCACAATCACCCCAAGTTCCCAATGACTTCTTTAGTACTGCCTTCAGCAAACAGAAGGATTAAAAAGGCATGTGACTAATTATCCTTTTAGACCTGAAAATATTCCCTCTAGAAGTATTTATAGTGGCACACAGTAGGCAATATGGAAGAAGGCTGCATTGAACTTACTTGTGTTGTACCTGTTCTCCAGTCTTGTCTTGAAGAACATCTATTAGTAGACTTTTCAGCAATTTAGGATTTCCTGCACAAGAAAGATTACACAAATCCTCTGAGGCTCCTTCTGAGAGATGTCCAGTTTTTTGACTGGAAGAAAATGGTCTTACATACTTAGAGGTGTAATGAACTCATTACTAAAAGACCAGATGCAACATGGCGCACAGATTCCTCATACTACAGACCATGTCCTGTGACAAGGCAAACCCAACCTGACTCCACAAGTGTCCCTTTAGCTCTGACAAATGCCTAGGGTGGGAAACACCTGCCTAAGGTACAGCTTGATACTAAACTTATGTGTTGTCATCTGAGGCAAATCTGAGGTGTGGTGGAGTCACTTGAGTTTCTTCAGACCTCCAGCGCCTCTTTCTGTTTAATCTTTTGGCCTCTGCCTGGGTCATGCTGTGAGCTCCACATTGCAGAGGATGAAAGACCCTGCCAGAAGCCTCTGTATATGTTGCCAAGCATGGTGCTTGCCAGCACACGGATGGGATAATTTTTCTAACTTTGGATTAGAATTTTTCTTCATTTTGACACTGAGGTGCTTTTTTTGCTTTATGCTCCAGTAAAATTGCAATAATATCACAGTGCTACAACTGGCACAATTTTTGCTGTCTCCTGTGTTGTGGATGCAAGTTCATGACTTGTTGTGTTTGCTTAATGGCTGTAGTCAACCCACTTTATTAATGCTAGGTTATTTTGGTTGGGTCATAGGAATCACCATTGCTAAAGTACTCAGAAGTTTATTCACTCGGGCTTTGATCTGAAAGCTTTCTTCTCTGCCTAGTCCAGCAAACCTTTGTGCCTTTAGCTAAGTAGTGTTGCTTTTGCCTTACGTGCCAACTCACAGCTCCAGAGAGTGCTTGCTCATCGCTGTAGCTCACTGGCTGCGGCTGTGCACAGCATGGGCATCCACTCCCTGTGCAGTCCCATGGCCCCGAGGGACACAGTCACGGAAATGTCACCATGTGCAAATTTGCAGTGTGAAATATGGACTGACACTTGTATCAGCAGAGCAAACTGGAGTTCAGCCCTCAGCTGCTGTAGCATTGTTCCTATATATGAGATACTGATTTGCACAAGCCTAAGCATGGTCCCCATTAAGTGTTTGGGGCTGTAGCTGAGGACACATAATTCTCTGGTGCCATAAGAAATTACAGCTTGTGCAGCAGCAGTCCCTAGACAGGCACATAGAGGAGGTGGCACACCGCAGGAGCACAGCTCTGGCATTTTCTGGGCACCTCTGGCACCTTGTGAGGCAGGAGGCCAAAGGCCAAATGCAAACCACATTCTGAGAGTGGCTATAATGCAATATCATGACAGAGCCTGCAGTTTATCTGGTCCATGGTATAAGATAAAAATGCATTAAGTCCCAACCCAGGTGGGGATGTGATCTCACAAGGACACCGCACTAAATCTCCATCACCCAGTCAGATTTATCCTTCCATCTCCGCTTTTTTCAGAAGGGCAATTTTCCAGTAAACCCCTTGCTATTCTGCAGCCTATTGGTGATGCTGCAAGCTTCTTCTGCTGGAACAGTACATAATTAAGCAATAATTTATATTCTATGCGTGTATGCACAGAGCAATAAAGTGTTCTCAAGAGCTGCGTGCCGCTGAAGCGTTTAATCCGTGCACAGAAGGAGTTTACTGCAAAGCTGCGCCCTCCCTCCAAAAGGCTTTTGTCATCACTGTATTGGGAGGGAATTCGGTGTATTCTTCAATAATTTCATTTGATTTGGATACAATTTAAATAGTTAATGCTACACACTCCACTTTAGGATCAGACCTAATTTTATTTGTTTGTTTGATGTACCTTGAAAATAGTAAAAGCTAGTAGGGCAGAGAGAAAGTAAAGATAATGTTTCACTTGTGAGATTTTTTTTCTCCCGTAGCCCTATAATAACAGAAAGTGATGATAATTAAGTAAACAGCACTCCTTTCAAAGACATTAGTGGCCACAAGAAGCTACTAGAAATACTTTAAAAGGCAGAGATTTACATTTATTTGAAAACTGCATGGTTTCAAAGGACATCTTAAAATCCATACCTTTGCAGTTCTCTTTTTATCTACCAATTTATAAGTAATACTTGACATTTCTATATGCTTTAAAAAATAACAGAAGGTGAGAAGAATCAGTTTTTGGGGTTGTTTACTTTGTACATCTGACAGCACAGTTTGTGAGTCATTTCTATCTGTTGTGGGGGGAAGGGAGGGAATGAACATCATTTTGTCAGATGCGAAGGAAATGATTTCCAAATCATGAGACAAATGATCTGTAGGAGGAGGGTCTCAGAAATGGGCTTGGTGCCCAGATCATTTTAATTACTGGCTTTTTGGATTTCCCATGCCTTCATATTGGTGATGTCTCCTTCAGGTTCCAGTCAGACACCTCCTCTCTAATAATAAGGATGAGGGTGTTTAGATGTAGCTCCTGCCAGCAGGGTCTGTTTATGCCTTAGCACCACGAAGGTTCCCCTTCATCTGCAGTGCATCTAAAAAAGGCACCAGTTCTTGTCTCAGGACATCACAGACCTTGGGAAATCCTCAAGCTCCATTGCTCTGGAAGCTGAGCCAGGTCTGTGGGTGAAGGACGTGGCTTCTGACATGGTTCAAGGGGATACTAGCATCAGGGAAAATTCAAACAGATTTGCTATGGATGATTTGAGCCTGTTTGTGTTTAAATCAGTTCACTCACAAGCAGTTTTGCTCTACCCTGGAGGTGAGGTTTAAAAATTGTGAGGGCATTGCAGACCCTCACACAGCTGGGCTGATTGGAAAGAAAAGGACATTTACAAAAAAGAAAACAATAATTCCTTGCAGCAGAGGCCCATGGCACTGCTTGATATAATCATGCTTGAAAACAGCTACAGCAAAGGGCTCTGACTCATAATCCACATGAAATTAGGCTTTGACCAACACTGACATTACCTTTCCCTGCCATCCCTCTTCAGACCATGTCTGCCTCTTCAGCAAGTATGGCAGGACCCCAGTCTTATATACATATAAAGGAAACAAGTTCATCTCTGTCCTAAAAAACCTTCCATTCTAAATTAAAGGGACATCCAGTGTAATTTTTAATATTACTCTTTAATATATAAGAAAGATGGGCACAAGATAACCAAGAGGTATTTAATAGCTCAGGTTCTCAAACCACTGATGATCATCAAGCCATTAGCAGGACAGGGACTGCCAGAACGGGGCCAAGATGAGGGGAGGCTACCTGACAAGGAGTCAGGATGGAGGTTTGACTACATGTCAAACAGCAGTTTCTGTGGCACAGACACAGCTTTACATGAAATTTCATCTCTCACTTGATTGAAGCATTTTGCAGTGACACGTGAATTACCTGTCAAAAATCCCACTGTTGCCGTGTCTCATTCATTAGGTTTCACTTTGGAGGATGAAGCGTAAATCCCAGCACAAAGAACTTTGTGAGTTCTGCTCCCCCCGACTGCTGAAGGACATTTCCCTGCACAGCTCATGTACCAGTGAGCTCTTATTGACACCTGCCATTCACATTTTGTGTCAGGGCCATGGCTGGACCACCAACATTCAGGTCTGGTCATGTGCTTGGACTACAGCTATGGGGAGTGTTTTTCACAAAGAAATTAAAGTTCGTATCGATGCAGTTTCCAGGGGATCTGAGGCATTAATGCACATGTAGGAAGATACTTCACTGACAGCAAAAACTTGGGAGAAAACTGCAGAAGGGTTCAGTTTGACTTCTGGGGAGAAAAAGGATCCTAGGATTGGGAATGCTCATGACTTCCTGCAATGCTGCTGCCTCTGAAGCACTGTGTCTGTAGTGCAGAGTGTCATGGGCAGCAGCAACAGTCTCCCTCTTCCTGCCACCTCGGCTCCATGTCTTACCTGGACTAGCAGAGGCTTAATTTCCATGGGTAAGCTCATGTTCTGCATCCCTTTTACCCATGACTCCCTCACTACAATGGCCAACAATTGTGCAATTTGCAAGGATGATCTTTTGTGTTCTGACTGCCAGTTCATGAGGAAAAGCTACTGAACAGTCATGAGGTAGGAACCTTACTTGGTTTTCATCAGTAGCCTTCCTGGTGAGAGGCCAGATTAACTATAGGCAGGAACTTCCTTGCTTGGCTGAACACAAGCAACACATAGGACTCATAAAATGGCCATAAAGATTTTTCTAGATGGCATAAAATGGCATTTTTTGTGTCTGCAATGAACAGTGCTAGAGAGACAGATAAGTCTGTGTTGTACAAGACATCCTGCAGAAGCACTGGGGGATGACAGGCCGAGGACTGTGCTCTGCACTCTGTGACATTGTGCATGGCAGCCATTATTTGTCACCATGTGTTAGCACATTCTCCAGAAAGGGGCCAAGCTTTTCTTAGAGAAGTCTCATGCTTGTGATTTGCTTAGTTCTCTAGTGTTGTTACATGCTCCTCTTTGTTGTTCCTTTGATAAGGGGCGGAATACCCTCAGCAAGGTGGAGTGCCAATATACTGGGCACTGCTCAAATACAAGGAGTAAGCAACACTCATTGCACTGAAGAGCTTGTGAACAAAACAGCCAAGACAAAGTGTGAAAGCACGGGGAGTATTTGAAATCCAAAGTTATTTCCTTCCCTTTTGCACTTAGCAAATGCAGCTTTAGTCTGGCCACACAGATTTTCCCACCCACCTCTCTTAACAATCTTATATTTTGAGAGAGCAGAAATTACCATGTTCTGACTAGCAAAGAAAGGCCTTCCCCATAATTTTCTAACCACAACCATTTGAAATAAGCCACAGAGCTCAGTTCAGATCACAGTGCCTCCGAGGCATCATTTCTTCCCCGATCCCACAATGTTCTAGTCATTCTGACATAGAACACAGGGAACAACTGCATTCTTGTCAAACATCTTCATATTACTGAATAACTTAAGTAACATAGTAAAGCATGGAAAGGACACGTGGTTTTTAATCAAACAACCTGATTTTTTGACTAATGGACTGTGGGATGGTGATGTCCCCATTTACCCTACTCTGTGCTTTGAAGTAGTATAGTACAACTCCAGAGCTTGGGATCTCACAAGGCTTTTGCAAGAATCCAGATCACTGGTTGCAGACTGCTGGGGTGCTGGTGGGAGGCAAGAAGACTGTTTTGAATGAAATAGGCAGAGTACCTACTGCAGCATCTCACTGGTCCTCACTGGTGCCCAGTGGCACTCCCATAATATTTGTGAATATCCCAGACCATCTGGCAGCTGTACCCGGCATTAGCAGAAACATCTGACCTTTACAGCAGAGACTATCTACAAGTGACATTCCAAAATACAGTGGAGAAAAGGCCATAGCAGGCATAGCAGTGATCAGAAGAGGGAACCATAACAGTGATCTCACTGCAGGTCCATGATAGAGATTTGCCTGTAGATTCAATGCCTGTGTGATGTTCCTGCTAAATAAAGGAAGTGGGTATAATGGAAAGTCCGCACATTTTGGTGATGTGGGTATGTTCCTGCAAATGCTCCCAGTTTCTGAATCGAATTCCATGGGAATTCACCAAATAATCTTACCTCTGTGTTCAGAGTGGGGAGGGTCAAATTCATTTATTCAATGCAACTGCAACTAAAAAGAGCAAAGCAGCAGAGAAACAACAGCAAAAGTGTTGCAGAAGGGAAGCAGAGCCAGGGGCAGGAAGGAGTAGAAGCAAGGACATCTGTTCAGCAGAAGACAGGAGCTTGTCATTGAGACTGGGCAGATTGCGACTGCTTTGGAAGATTATGCTGGTTTAGGGACAGGACCAGGAAGAAGAGGACATTCCTCACCAGCAGCTGTAAGTGAACAGATGCAGGATGAGCTGCAGAGGTAGCACACGTCACACGCTACTGATGCATGCATGAACAGAGGGACGACGCACAGGACTGACTGTGTGTGTCCTGGAGGCTGCCTTCTGTACCCAGGGCTCTCCAGGCAATTCAGAGAGGCCCACAAAGGGAGGAATTAGAGAAGAAAAATAAAGTACCAACTTCAGGCTGATGTGAGTCGTTATCTCTTGTGGCAGGTGTGTAGCATCTGTATCTATCCATTATTTGGTGTGTGGGTGGCAGTTGTGGCATTTCAGGAGCTCAGAGTTTAGCTCCGATGAAGCTGGAGGCCAAAGATCAAAATTAAACCCATCTGGGTGGGATAAAGTTCAGCCTCATCTGATATGTGTGTCTTTCCATAACACCACCTGACAGACTTAGGAAGTTTGTCCTCGCTGTGTTCTCAGGAAGAAATAAGAAATTAAATATTTCTGCAGAGATGGAAAACAAGAACAGGATATTTTGAAGATTTCAGCAATGTGGCAGAGGGCATCTGGATTGAAACTGGAGTCATGCAGAGGGCAGAATCTGAGTTTTGTGAAGGATTTAAAGATTTTTTTTAGTGATATTTAAAAGGAGACTGTATAATGAAAAATTCTGTATTTTGATATAAGAAAAGCATGAAGAAAATCTCCCACGTAAGTTCAAATGTACATTTCAACGGAGCCAGAACATGACAAGTATATTGTAATATTCTATAAAGCCTATCACTGAGAAATTGGAATGAAACAAAAAACCCAAGGTTATTTTTCCTCCCAAAAATGTCAAAACAAGATTATTCATTCTGTATTTACTCTGTAAAGCAAAGTTTCAGAAAAATCAATGGTTCCATGGAGCATTCTGGTTCCCACGGGAGTGCTCATAATGAAAAAGTGTTCCTGTTGAAGTTTCTCCATACAGCTCTGTTCAGCAGCAGATCAATATTCAGGGCTCTGGTGGCACTCAATTCTTTCTCCACAGAGCCTCCAGACTAAGACACTCTCTATACAAACGTCTTCCCTTAGGCACTTTCTTACTGCTCACACCAGCTCTTCTCGTGCAGCTTGGAAAGGGGTATGTCTATCACTCTTCTAACCTCTCTTTGTTTTTCTCCTCCCTCCTTCTCCCCTTCCCGCTCTCCTCCAGGAACCTTCTGCATCATTTCACTGTGCACGTGCGTGGCTGGAATCAACTTTGAGCTGTCCCGCTACCCCCGCTACCTGTACGGACTGCCCGACGACATCAGCCACGGCTATGGCTGGTCCATGTTCTGTGCGTGGGGGGGCCTGGGCCTCACTCTCATCTCTGGCTTCTTCTGCACTCTGGCCCCTTCTGTCCAACCTGTCCCCAGGACCAACTGCCCCAAATCTAGACCTGAGAACGGGACAGTGTGCTAAAACAAATAGCAAACAAATACACACACACACAAAGACGTATATATATATATATATATATATATATGCCTAGGTATGCGTATACATGCATATATATGTATATATAATTATATATATATAAAATCTCAAATTAATGCCAGTGCCAAGGTAGAGCTGAGTCCAACATGGCACTCACATCTCCACTGGACTCTGTGTTGCTTCATTCTTTCTCACAGTGATGGGAAAGCTTTTCTCTCACATGGCTCTTCCATCCAACTCTTAACTTCAGCATCATACCTTAGAGGTCAAATGAACCTACAGTTGCACCTACCTACTGCCATTTGGGAGGGGGAACAGGGGATCCATGTGGGGAATCTGGAACCAGAATCTGTACAGCACATGGTGGGGGCAGAGGCGTGGGGGGGATGACACAAAAATCGTGTCCATTGCAGCCAGAAGGGAAAATGTAAACAGCAAGCAAATGAAGCATTTGAGCCACTTCAACAACATACCTCCTCAAGGCCATTATCAGAAACCCACCCACGTTCTTTTTCTTTCTGAAAACAAAATGACACAAGTCGTGTCATTGGTTTTGGGGTTTTGTTGGGTTTTTTCTCCTTAAAACGCAGAAAACAAAATGGACAGAATGTGTGAGGAAAAGTAGAAAAGCATTTTCTCTTTGCCTGCCAAACTTTAGAGAGACGCCAACCAGTGAAAATAATAATAATAATAATAATTAATAATAATAAACATCCAAGAAAATAAAACCAGAAAACAATAAAAATCTCCAAGAGGACATCTCAGCGGACTTTCCAACAATGTGGTTTTAATCTTCCAGCTGCCTTACATCCAGGCTTACAACTGAGGCTGAACTGCTAATGTAAATGCAGCAGAAGGCCTTTTGAAAATGCTGTGATACATGTGTGTATAACTTTTTCTTCCCTCTTACTTTATTTATTTTTTTTAACAAAAAGAAAAATTTAAAACATTGCAATGTGATTGTCCACCAAACCATCCATGCTGTGTTTGTGGCCCAAGACTGAGGCACCCCAGCGGCAGAAGCGTGAGGAAAGCCGTCAGGTCTGAGACAGCGCGTCTTCTCTGATGGATTTCAGCAGGTGTTTTTTTTTTTCATGGAGCTTCTGAGAGTTCAGGATGGTGGATCCAGGGGAAGACTGACCAAGGAGAAGGGAGGTGGGGGAAGGCCTGGTAGCTGTTCTTCCCAGGGATTTGATGGAATGGGATTTCATCAAGTTTCCGGTTTGGATGTTGGAGACAACTGAGCAAAAGCCATTGTGGAGGAGGAAAAGGGAGCTAATTTCTGTAGAAGAGAAGTAAGAGATGCCTCTCATTGTGTTCATGTATGCCAAATGAGACCTTCCCACATCTTGTCTTTGGAAACTGCCCCAATTCAATGGACATCTCCTCTCTCCATCTGGGAGAACTGTGTACAGATGGATGTGAAAGGGTCAGATGCAGAGAACAGAGATCCATTTCCCATGAGCTTAAGCATTGTATGATATAACTGTGAATCTGCAAATGGAACTCTCTCTCTTTTTTTGGTCTTTCTCTTTTTCCTGCTACTCCTCTTCCTATTGTCTCCTTTTTCCTTCCCTCTGCTCTTCCCGTTGTTCAGGTCATAGGTCCCAGAAGAGCTAAACAAACAGCTAAGTCTGGAGAGGTGGTTGAAGGCCATTAGAGGAAGAAAAGCATTTTGGCTGTGAGGACAGTGGGTCCTTGCAGGGTACCAGTGGCTGAGGGGAAGGTAGGGAAGAAGGGCCAAGGGTGTAGCCAAAGGGACTCTGAAGAACGATGACTGAATTGACATGTGCAAAAGTGAGGGCACCACTGACAAATATGCAGGCAAAGGGAGACAGGGCAAAAAAAAAAGTCTCCCCAAAACCAATTGAACCCAACATGCTCTTAATTCAGGGATAGTACCAGTAATCCTTTCTTACCTGATAGCTGCATGATATCAGTCCTCATTAGTCAATAAAAAGTAATCCTCTCCATCTAAAATATCTCACCAGGAGAAGGAGCCTGTGCCTGCTGCACAGAAATGCAGGCTTTAATTTCCAGGTCATGCCATTTACACAGCTGGCAAGAAACAGTATTGCTTCGTTCAAAAATATCCAGCTAACAAATAATTCTTACACATGTAGTTGTATTACAGTGCTCAAAGAAATGAAGTTTCTGGAGGGCATGTTGGAATAGAGTAGATTTGGGTTTCTTCCATTCTTGCTCAACTACCTAGCCTTTGTTTTCTGTTGTCTACGGTTTCCCCAAACATGCCAATGCCAGCTGCTAAGTCAGTGTGTTTCCACTGAAGTGCCATCCCTGTCAACTGAAGTTTCACAATTTCATTTTACATCAGATGTGACCAGAGAAATTACTTATTTATTCAAGTTGAAAATATAAGCCTTTTGAAAAAACTTCCTTTTTAAGCAGATTGGTTTATTTATTTTTTCCTGGGAAGGTTTTCAAATAGAGTGGTTTTGAAAAGTTTTGAAATCATTTGACTGTGCAAGTGCCTATTTGGTAAGGAGGTTGATGAATTACCATTGAACAGAAGAAGGGAATTTAAAACAGAAATAGCCTTGGAGAGCTAAATGAAGGCTGAATGCAGAAAACCATAGTTTCAAAAGAAAACTATAAAAAAAAATGTTCATTTCTTCACAGCATGAAAAATTTTGGAAAAACCCCCAACTTATTGGTAAGGAATTATACAGCTGCTTAATTAAAACAGCTTTGAATGCAAACTTTCTTCCTCCTCTGCAGTGCTGAATGTGATAGGAAAGCTTTTTCATGTAAATACAGATATCTGGAGTGACACAGGTAAGCCAGAGTCACAGAGGTACCTATCTGGAGTCTACCATCAGGCCCTGTGGCAGGCAGAGCAGTACAGAAGCTCCTGTGATGATGTATCCTTGGTGTGCTCCTTGAGTGTTCACAGGGTGGATTCTACAGATACAGTTTTGAAAGAGGTATAGCAGTAAGATTTAAAGAAATGGAAGTAATTTTGCTGTTTGATGGATTTTCAAAGGTTTCCTTTTCTTCTGCAGCTGGCATAAAACCAGTTTTGCCTTGATGAAGTATTCTCTGATGGTGTTGGTTTACAAGCTGTATATAAGCCTCTGTGTCTGTCTGTGTGTGACAGTGGGTTATGGTTATTTTATTAACAACAGAAAAGTGTTGACCCTGAATCTTTGGGCCAGTTCTGTGATTTTCCACTTGCTTTAGCATAGTGTCTGTAAGGCCTGTGTGGCTATGAAGCATCTTAAAATCTATGGGAATGTCTGAAGCAGCAGGTGATCATGTCACCTTATTCTCCAGCTGGATCCCCAAAAGGATCATTTGTCCAAACACCAGTTCTCTCATCACTGCTTTAAGTAAGGGCAGAACCCTTTTGGGAGATTGTGAATTTCCCCTCTGTGCTTCTCGAAGACCTGGCAGGAGTCCTGTGTGCTTCCATACCCCTGGATGGGGGTCACAGCCCCACCACGCCTTCTGAGTGCTCAGACTTGTCTTTAGGGCAGGGTTGATCCAGAATACATCCAGATGTAAATTTGTGAAGGTTAATGTCTCCATCTCTCCTGAGCTGAAGCACACTCACAGCTACTCTGAGTTTCTGCATTTTGGGGGAGGCTTTGAAGTATCTTTCTGAACAGAGATTGAAGCTTTTTGACTAGTGTGTTGTTTCTTAGTTGAAGGAGCAGCTAATTAGAAATCTGTTATCAGTGATCCCAGCATTAAGGGGCTTGACCCTGTCCCTCAGATCTGCTCTGGCCAAGTGCCTAAGCATGTGCTGTACTTGGAGCACGTGACTAATCCCCTTAAATTTGGTTGACTATTCATACGCCTAAAGTCCAGAATGTGCTTTCTTGGATGACATTCAGCTTTCTGCAGAGTCCGGCCCATGTTTTTCTTTTCCCATCCTTCCCCTGTAGCTAAGGCGACACTCTGTCCTAGCCTGAGCAACCAGTATGTTCTTGGTCTCCCTTTCTGTGAGGTGGAAATGCAGGATCCGTATTTGGCAGGCTCTTTGCCACGCAGAGCCTTTCATGGTGCACTTCTGGGACAACACATCTCTATTCTCCAGAGACCACAGAGCCACTGGAGTGCAGTGAGCACAGACACCCTAAAATGCCCATCCTAAGGATGCAGGATGAATTGGCTCAGCCCACAGTGATCTGCAGGCTGAGGTTTTGTGTGTAGTGGCTTGATTGTGTTGCCCTGTGACTGTGAGGAGTCAGCTGCAGGGACAGACCTGCTGTCTGTCCCTGCTGGGACATTGTACACCTGAAGGGGCTATGTGGCAGCAGCACAGGTGCCCTGTACCCTATGTCCTATAGGACACCTCCTTCTTCAAGCTAAAGCTGTCTGTGTGTTGAATTTCCTAACCCATATTAGCTGCCTGTGTATATTATCAATCCCTTCTTCCTCTCTGCAAACACACAACTAAACAGTACAGTCCCTCATCTAAACAGTACAGTCCCTCCAGTTCTTTTTCTAGTTGGGCTTTTTTATTTCTACCCCAGAGACAGTCACAAGTGATCACAAACCACCAGTGACCAGAGCAATTTCTTTGAAATACTGCTTTTGAAAAATTGTCATTACTTTTCAAAATGTTATTCCAGCTGCAATAACAAATGAAAAGGGGGAAAAAAGCATCCTCAGAGTCCTCTAAACAGAGGATCCTTATCCTCCCAGGAGTGAATTGTGAGAGTGCAGGTATTCTGCTTTCCTGTGGATGCAAGTCATTTGGGACCTTTTTTAGCTATGGCACGTTAGCTGTGTAGTTCAATGGATGGTGAAAAAAAGCAAAGTTGATGAAGGAGGGGATTGATGTGCAAGGGCTATTTCAGCTTCCCAAGCATTCCTGGAAGACTGTGTCTCCATGGCTGTCCATTTACCCACCATGCAATGCCTCTGAATCAGGCTCATCCCTGGAGCCCCACTGATAAGCAGAGCTCAGAAGAAAATCACTGTAATCTGTCCTTAATTCCTGAGCGCCACGCTAACTGCCAGCAGCGAAATGGAGGGAAAATAATATGTTACCAAGTATAGCTTAAATAAAGACATGCATTATTTGGCCTCTTTCTTCTCTGTGTCTCTACATAGGCCTAGAAGGGCTACAGGAGTGTCAGGCACATTCACACGAACCACCACTGCATTTTTTTGCCCCCAAGTTTCCCATTCCTTCCTGGTCCAAACCACCGTGCTCATCCAGCCAGCAAGGGAAGACTCAAGGTGAAAAACTGAGACAGCTCTGAATGATTGCCAGGTACCAACAACAGACAAAGAGTAAAAAGTGGGCATGAAACACAAACAGCATGTAAAGATTAGTGACAGATGAATTTCCAAGGTCAGGAAATGAAGTTCAAAAAAGCCTAAAGTTTGATTGCTAACTCCAGGCCAGATCCATAAAATCTTGATTCTGCCAAGGTGAAAACTTGAAAGCTTTCTAAGGTGAAAACTCAAAAACCAGGGCTTAGCTCAAAAGTTATAGGCCACTGTTTCCAGTCATAGCCAGGAATATAAGGCAACTATTCCATAGTCTGTTGAGGTTCACAGAAAGCTCAGATGCCTTAGAAAATATTTTAGTGTTGTCTTGGTTAACACCAAACATGAGATGTGTGCTTACACACCTACACACAATATCTTATCCTTGGCTTTAGAAAGAAAGTCATCAGATGCTACCTCCCCTCCCTCCCTGCCATTCCCCCAGTTCAACTTAGGGTTTCCATCCTGTATGCCCCACTAATACCCCAATCATACAGCCTTCTTCAGAGCCATAATTATTAATTGCAACATTTTGACAAGTGCTGCTGGTGCCAAGGGGCTCTGACAAGCTTCATGTTGACATCAGGTGGAGAACTGTAGCCCGATACAGTGCTGTCAATTTAATTACAGTAGGCTTTGCACAAGTTTAGGATTTAACTTGAGAAAGAGTCTGGACAACTGCCTCAATATGGGTCACAAGAGGGAAATTAAATTCTGGTCACCTCCAGTAAAACACTCCAGAATCACAGATCAATTGTCCTTCCCTTGTTCAGGGAAGACTTTCAATGAAAATATCAGTCTCAGATAGGTTATCTCCAGGGAAAAGTGGGAGACTGAAAAAAGGGAGACCCAACAGCAGTTGCTTCAAAATTGGTAGAATTCTGTGAGGGTAATCCAATGTCACCCTCAGCATCAGCAGCAGGAATTGTCATTCCCTTCTAGGACTGCACTTTTATATTCTTCCTTTGCTGATTAACAGTCCTGCACAGTGGCAAAAAGTGACTTCCAAAGTTTTCTTGCACAGGGTTTGTACACATGGGCACCCTCACTCCCTTGTTTCCTTAAACACACACATGTGCACATCCCACATGATGTGGATGCCAGGAACCTGTAAAGCTGTCTTATATAGAGAGAAAATACATAGCAAAATGCAGCATAATTGTTCTCTGTTCTTTTATACTTAACTCAGGAGTTGCAATGCAATTCAGATGCCATCTGTGTCCCTGTTAGGTTGTGCCTGCAGATCACATGCAAAATCTCTGCTGGAGACGCATGAGGAAGCACAAGACAACTGGGATAAATCTGGTATTTTCCATCAAAAAGTATTTGGATATTTAAGGAAGAGATGCCCATGTATCCCCTTCAAATCAGAAATGTTATGATCCCCTAGTGTAACAATTTCAGGACACTCCTGAGCCTGCAGAGGGCTTGAGCAGGCTGCTGGCAGCATCAAGGCTGTGGTTAAAGCTCTGGGCACAGCAGGGAGCTTCACATTCCGTGGCTCTGAGCCCTACCTGTGGCAGCAGGACACAGGAATAGCTTTGTAAAGGCAGTTCCTTCAAGTGGCCTTGTTACTTGCCAGCGGGTCAGAAATTCTCAAGCAACAACAGCGATTCTGCAGTGGGTGAGATAAAGAGTAAAGCCTTCAGAAACCTGGGGGTTTTGCCCCAGTTTCAAAATGATGTAGACTCCAAGGAGTGTGAATCAGTCATGGCTCAGTTTCCTGGGGCCAGATACACAAAACAGCTTCAGCATCCAATTCCTCTTTAGACAGTGAATAAAGCACTAAATGCTTTTTGTGCCTAATATTTTTTTAAAAAACTTATACGGTCCTAATTTGCTTAAGCTCTCATGATGTTTTATCTCAAGAAGAGTTTTCTTCTGGCTGTAAAGCATAAGGCTGTATTTTTTTTGCAAAGAGTTATTCATTAACAATATAGATCATAAGAAAAAGGTTTCAGTAATCAGAACAACAAAAGTGCAGCCTTAGACTATTCAGTTAGAGTGTACTGAATTATTTATAACTCCAGAGCACCAACAGCAATCACAGATATCTAATTTAAACTGTTACTATTTTTACTTGGCAATTTCCATCACTTAGAGTGTTTATATCTATGTATTTGCAGTTTGATCTTTTGCAGGACAAAATTTCCCCTTCTTACACAGAAAAGCATATTTGGGAACTTTGAAGGTTTTTTTTCTGCAGTAACTTTAATTATTTTAAAGAACTTTGAGGCTTAGTATGATAGACTTTACAACTTTCAAAACTCTAAACTGTATCTAAAATGGGCTTGAACTTTCAGTTCTTTCTCAAGTTAAATTCTCTTTGATTACAGGTCACTGGGATCAAGAAGAAATTTGTTTCATTAGTAGATGTAAGACTGGGTCCTATTTATGTGTATATGTGATGAGGGGACTTAGGTAAGGGGGCTGCACTTCAATGTCAGCCTACTTAAGGATCTTTTGCATAGATGTAGGAAATGTCACTGCTAAGTCACTCCAACTTTCTACCAATCTCTTTTTGTAAAAAACAACCATTATACTTGTGTGTGGCTGGAATAAAGAATTATTAAATCTAGCCCATAGGCTGACACACATATACTTGTAAATATGTGTATATTTGTATATATATTTGTAAATTTATGAAAAATGTCCATATCTTCATGATTGCCTGAAATAACCTGAGGTTGATGTACAGAATTTCAGGCAAAGGACTGTTTCTTTTTCACAATCCTCACGTATCTCAGATTTAAATCAAAACAAACTAAAAAGTACTATTTCCCAGTAAAATCCTCATTTTGCCATTGCACCAGTTGAGGAGGGGTACCACACTTAAATCAGCAGCACACACATCTACACACGTACATCCAGTCAAAGGACTGGGTCTCAAGGGCTTTTTTAAGGAAAAGGAATGGACTGAAAAAGCAATGGTAGAATTTCTGTTCAGCATTAGCTCTCTCAATTGACTCTTTTGTCCTTTATTAGGAGGCCCTTTGTACAGATGCTGTTCTCCTTAGGTGTACGTTTGGGAGGAGCACCTTTGTGTGTGATACTGAGCCACTGAAAGGCCAGGATTTTCTGACCTGCCTTTGTCCCCATCAACCTTAGACACTTCACTGAGTTCATGATGTTAGTGGGCTCATCTCCCTTGGCTTCTTGTACAGGTAGTAAAGAGAGACAGTTGTTTACAGGTGGTGACTTAGCAAAACTGACAACTAAGCTTTAGGAGCTCCTTCTTGCTTCATGCAATGATCACTCACCCATCTTGAGTGATCCCAAGATCTTCAAAGATATTAAATCCTGGTGAGGTGAATCAGGTGAATCAGGTACCTAGTGCAGGGGAGCATCCATCTGGAGATCAGCTGTGTCTGTGTCCTTCTGGTGCATGGCCTGGGCTTGTTTGTAAAACACAGGTTTGAATTGTGAAAGCCTGTTGGAACAAAAGGAGATGTTCACAACAGCCTTCCTCTCCCAAACTGCAACATGACTGCAAAGGATAGGGCTTGTCCAAACCCCTGGAAATAGCATTTGAGGTGAGTGCCTTGTGGTGGCACCCAGGCACAGATGACTGGGTGGTCCCAGTGCTGGAGGTCAGAGATCTTTGGTCTGAACTCTTCACCTTTCTCTACCAGTCCTGGGCATTGCTGAAGCAGTGCGAAGAGTGAATTTACATCTTGAACAGCTGAGCTGTTCAAAGGTTACTTTTCTTGCTTTATTCCCAAACTGCCCCGAAAAAGTCATCTAGCTGGTAGTGATAATCAAAAACTTCTCCTCCAAGATACAGTCTGGGTAGTTTCATATTCTTTTTTTTTCAATGTTAATAACTGCTTTACAAACAGCTTACATGGAGATTAAAGAGATTGCAATTTCATCCCTTATTGTTGGGATTATAGTTGTCCTCAGAAAAACCAAACTGAGGACTCAACAAGAGGATGAACTGTGGCTGCATAATTCAGAAAGCTGCTCTGACAAGGCTGAACATACGTCTCCATCTCATGGTGAGAGTCTCTCAGAGCCAAAATTTGGAATTGCATATTGATAGCAAGTCTATCTAGAAGGACCAGCAATTTAATCTAGTATTAGAACTTTGGAACTCTTGTATAGTCCCATGTATTACCTGAATAAAACAAACACAGTCAGAGGAGTGGGAAAATTAAACTGATTTCTGAAAACTCTAAGGCTAAGTGAGCTTTGGATCTTGTGCCAATGTATGGTCACTACTTTTTGTTTCTACAGCTAAATTTAAAGTCAGTGACTCAACAATCTTCACCTATCTCTAAGAACAACTTTATTTTTAAAAATACTGTTAAGGTTTTGACAAGAGGGATTTCAGGGAACTGTAAAATGAAGTTTCAATACTGTGTACTAGTACTTAAGGAAAGACTTTAGTTAGAAAGTGGAATATAAAGCTGAGTTCCAGGGATGAAATGCTATTTTTCAGCATGGTACTACCTTGCCCAAGCTGTAGTGTATCATCCTAACATTCTTCTCCTGTTCTCCATTTCCCTTTTTTGAGGAGTAAGATATATATCGCTGTCTCCCTCTCTTCCTTTTCCTCTCTGTGTGTGAGAATACAGACATGCTTCCTGTAGAGACATTTTTCTCTAAATTTCATTCCATACCAGCTCTTGCATATGTGACTGTTTTGTTATTTAAGATGTCTGTGAAAAAGAAATAAAGGCTTTAAGAGTGAACTCTGGAAATGAGGTGGAGCTTGAGAATATATCAAATTTAAGGATGCAGCACCATTTTCTGCAAGATTTTTCAGAATGTTCCTAAATTCTCATCATCACTCTCCTGCCCTCCCTCTCTGTGAGAAGGATGAGAAAGGTACTGGGATGTGGGACTCTCTAAGTTTGCTTTTTAAGCTGTTGACTCACTGTGTCCCACAAGGATTTTACAGGTTTTTCAGAGTTTTAGTGTCAAAAAAACCCCTCCTTTTAAAAGGTGATAAAGTCAATGCACAATACCACGTGGGAGGAAGTTCTAAGGGGTGACTCCATACCAGTTTATCTTTGTTTCCCATTCTTTACGACCGTCCTGCTTGCCCAGCCATGCACATTCTCCTCCCTGCTGGGTTCACTTTGCATAGGTGTGGCTTGCCAAGAGGGGCCTGCCTGACCTCTCAGGCCCATGATGCACTTGGATAACTTTGTCTCAGAAAAACCTGTCTCAGCTCCTAATGAAAGCCATAACCACTCCTGTGACCCTGCCACAGGGAGTGAATGCCCAGGCTCCATGGGACAGAGCAATGCCTGGCACTGGGGTGATCCTGGGGGTAAGGAAGGAGAATGGGTGGAGCTCTCAGGCCATCAGGGCTCCAGTGTCACCTTCTCCTGCAAGCTCCCCTGCTGCTCATGAACCTCTGGGCCAGTTCAGCACGTGGGTCTCACTCTCACTCTCCCACTTGTGCCCAAGGGAATTGTGTGTGGATGTGCAAACACTCCTGTGTGAGGGCACGAGCGTTGGATACAAGGGGCAGTGAGAAACCAGACACAGTGGACTCCCCACCATCCACTGCAGGTGCATCTCATTAAGATATTTATTTTTCAGGGTTTCTTCTGCCTCAAGTAATATTCAGCCTAACCACATGCTACCACAAAGTTTTTGGAGGGTTTCCCTTTCTTGACTTTCTCATTGGTCCTTTTTTCCTTATGATTTTTTTTCTTGCTCAGAAGAAATGAAGTAATTCCCATAATCATCTTTTGATGATGATAAAAGTTGCAGTCAACACCGTTTCTAATTGACAGTTTGGGAGGCTTAGATAATAATTCACTTAAATGCCTGCAAATTGAAGCATGTCAGCACTTTCCTAGGACATTCCCAAGTAAAATAATATGACTGGTACAAGGCATTTGTCATGCGGGTACATCTTGGCCAGCTGTTTATGTTTCCTCTAAGTGCAGTACACACATCAAAGCTGGATTGAGAAAGACCTAGAATGCCACAATACTCAGGCATATTTAGAGAAATGCAGCAATACATCACATTTATGTGGCATATTTTCTCTATAGAAAATTTTACAAGTATGAGTCCCATCAGACCTGTCTGAGGCAGGTAGGTATTATAGCCATTTTGGAGATGGGAAGCCAAAAGCCTGGAAAAAGACCTTCTATTTAGTGGTTTGATGCCCCCTCACAAGTTCTACCAGCTGCAGGTGGAGCCTTCTCTTTTCAGCACTTTTGAAAATCCAGACTGTAGCTGGGTTTACTCAAGTCTGCAGTGGCTGTAAATGTGAAAGCCAGGATTAGGACACTCAGGATCCTGATTTCTTCAGAGCACTGCTACAGAGCTTTGATCCCACAAAGCACTTGCCTAATTTCAAGCATAAATTTCCCATTAAGAATGCTATTGCCATGCTTAAAGCTAGGCACATGCCTAAGTGCTTTGCTAGACTGGGAATTACATTGAAATATATAAAACTTCAACATGTTTTGAAAAGTCTAAAACCATGTCTATTTCTGATTATGGTTTGGCCATTGTAAAGGATATTTGGACTGTGTATGCAGCTGCTCAACCAAGTGGAGCACTTTTTAGCCAATACACACAGAGTTTTATGACTTTTGGGTAAGAACATCCAGTTTCAGAAGTAATAGAATGACATGTCCTGTGAGGCTGGGACTCTGTGCTGCTGTAAGGGATGAAGTGGCTCCTGTGGCCATCGGTGCTAACAACACATCAACAACCACTGACTATTTTGTTAGGTTGTTCTGGTGAGATGTGAGTGTGGTGGCTAATTTCACAAGTAATGTGACATCAAGTGTATTGTACTTTTCCATTTCTTCCTGTAATCTGTTGCAGCAGAGGTGAACAGAATTTGTTTAACCATGAAACACCCCCAAATTTCTTGTCCTGTTAATCCAAGGTGCTAATCTGCAGACACACGGGTGTTTGTGTATGTGCATCAGTGTTTGCAGGACTGTGGCCCTGAAGGAACATTTCAGTGGCAGGGTTGAGATCAGGGAACTAATAGGGAAAATGAACAAACCCCTATAACTTTGAAAGACAGGAGTTGCAGAAAGCGTCACAGGACTTTGCCGAAAAACTGGTTACATCTTACAATTTCCCTTTTGTTTTGATTTGTTTTGGTTTTGGTTTTATTCAGATTGGCACAGAATACTGTATTTCCATCAATTAAAATCTTGTCTGGTAACTAACTAAACAACTTGTTCATGGAAAATTAAAAAAATAAATAAGTAAACTGTCAGTTGTGGAATGTAAACTGATTAAACAAATAAAAAAAATCATGTTGTGTGTTTTAAGAGGTTGTGTTTGCTTGTGTCAGGAATGGGACTAGACACCTCTCACCATCCCCATCCTCACAGAAGGATGGAGGACAAAGAGCAAAACTAGGAGGTGGGTGGTCTCTGAGTTATGGGGTACTGGAAATGCTCTTTGAAAACTAACAATAAAGATTAGATGGCTTCTGATCAGAATCACTGTACAAGACATTACAAACACAAGCAGGATCTCAATGGGACTGTTTATGAGGAGGTTTTCTGTCTGTCATAGAAGGGATTGATTCCTGCTGGAACCTTGATGTTAGAGTACTGCATGTACTCTAACACCATTAATCTCTTTTTAGAGCCACGTAATGTGTTGAAGTCTGTGATTTGATTGAAATGTATAGAGATATCAGAGTAGTTTAGCTCCCACCTTCCCCCAGCAAATAAACAACTAAAAATAAATATGGATTGGAGCCTGTTGGGTTTCCAGTGCTCAGCTGTAAGGGCTTCAGGAAACCTGGCAGACACAACTGCACTGATTTAGTGCTTCCTCACTGCACTTGTGTCCTTGGGCTGACAACAATGCAGCAATCATGCAGCAGACAGATAATCATGCATCAGACACACATTTTCTGTAGGGCTTGGAGTGTGCAGCCACAGTCAGGCTGCAGGTGTCCCAGGGTGAACACCCAATGTTCACAGTATTCATAAAAGGTATCAAAACTACCTCAGATGTATAAAAAAGAAATTAAAAGAATTAGACAAAAGTGCTTGCAACTGTCCTAGCAGAAGAAGAGCAAAAGAGTGGATCAAACAGAAAAGCCCAAATAGTATTTTTTTTAATTACTGAGTTTTAAATTAACTAATCTAGAACTAAAATATTTTAAAAAATAATGGCAAGGTATTTTTAAACATGATTATTTTGTTGGTTATGGTGTTAAATATCAAAATTTTCTGTGTTGACTCTTTTTACCTGATTGAGGCATTGTACCTATAAAAACCTGACAGTCAAAAATAAGAAGGCACCGGATGGTTCTTCCAAAGCTGACTGTTTTTCTCATGACAGACTATGGTTTGTAGAAAAACAAAGAGTCTCCTGCAGTTTTCAGGATGGAGTCCCTCCTGCCCCCAAAGAGGTCCTGTCTAAAACACCAGCGGTAGCAAGGAACAAAATGAAGAATCAGAATGGAGAAGTGTAAAAGACAATTCTCTGCCAAAAACCCCATCAGTACCGGTGTAAATTCCTTGACCTCTTCCCTGGCACTAATGGCTGAGGAGGGGAGACATCTTGGTGATAACCTACACACAGAACTCCAAGAATGTGCCTATTTTTGTCACGTTTCAAGGGAACCCACTTGTATTGCCAGTGCTTATGACCTGTCTGCTGCTGCGAGTAAAACCTGTGGGGTGAAGCAGAGCAGGAGCAGGGAAGAGCTGGCTGGGGGTGCAGGAGCTGGCAACCCCCCCAGAGCAAATGAAGGGAACAGAGGTGTTAGAGCGGCATATCCAGCACCACGAGGTGTCAAAACCTTTAGGATGAAGCTTCTCCTCTCCTTGCGCACTGCTGCCCCCAGGCACAGCCGCCCCCCGGGCATCCTCATCCGCTCAGGGACAGCGCTCAGTTTAGCGGCGGTGCTCGGGGATGCTGGGCTCTGCTCTCTGCCATCGGCAAGGGAAACGTGATTCATCAGAGCTAAAAAAAGAAGTCTGCGGAGCTGCTTTGTGGAGAGGGAGAAAGCAGGTGCCCTCTCCTGTGGCAGGGACGGCATGGGGAAGCCTCGGGAGCGTGGCCGCAGGGGCAGAGGGCTCAGCTGCTCAGCGCTCCTACAGGGAAGGCGCAAGAAGAACATGAACTTTAAAAGCCAGCTGGCCCTTGAAGGCTCAGCTAGAGATGCTGTCATGGAAGGTCTTGCATTTTGGAAAAAAAGTGGCCTGACTTCAAAGATTTATGCATAAAAGTCCAGGTTTGCATTAGGCACATGAGGGCTGAATTTTAAGCTCACCTTGCGTTGCTGCTCTGTGCAGTGCCCAGGCTGCCCAGCCCTGCTGCTGCCAGCTCTGTGCTGCTTTCCAGCCTGCTGCTCGTGTCTTGGGCTCTGGCCCTCGGGCATGAGAGGACACATGAGAGCCACAGGGTCACACAGAAGCCTGCAATGCAGCTAGATAAAGCAGACAGCAAGAGAAGGGAAAACTCATTAACTGTGGTTCACCGCAGAGGAAATGAACAGAGGGATTTCAATAACCCAGTATCACACAAGCCACCCATAGAAGAGCAGGGGTTTGCTGTGCCCTTGTCTCAGTCAGGAAGGCAGGGACTGAGGCTCTCATACACAGACATTGTCCCCCCACAATTCTGGGCACCTGGACTTGGCAGCTCAGTTTGGGAAGTGTAGCAGGAGTGCTCATCTCTCAAGGCCCAACTCGTGTTTTGAATTAGCTCCATCTATTCAAGATTCCAGCCAGTCATGAAGGGAAAAAAACTACCAAATTAGAAGGGAAAATAATGCAAAATTTGAGAATTAAATTTAGGAGAAAGACATCTACTTTTCAGCTTCATCTGCAACACAGTGGGGCCTCAGCAGATTGAACAGAGGGACAGGCAGCAACAACTCCAGTTCTTCATAGCAGAGAAATCACCTGCTGTGTCCCTGAGGAGCACCCCAAAGTTCAGCTTCCCCTTTGCTATGAGTATCTGCTAATGTTTTGTGCCCACCCAGGGGTGAGGACCCCCTCACTGGAATGCAAGCTCTGTGTTTCAGAGGCAGGATAATCTCACGGTGACCTTTCCTGTCAGACACACATGATAACTGCAGCAGGCTGGGGCTGCATGGGGTGAGGATGCTGGTAATGAAATGCTTTCATAGCTCGACACTCATTATTCTGTTACATTATCGGGCTCTTCCCCAGGGGCCCTCTAAAGAGTCACGCCTGAGCTCCTTTCCTGCAGAGACCAAAACCAGACCACCTAACAAGCTACATTTACTAAAATTTTTGCTCCCTCCCTGCTCAGAGGGAGCACGGTCTTGTTCATTTGCATGAGACAGAAGTGGAAGAGCTCCACTGGCTCAGCTCTGATTTTATCAGCCTGCTAACCCACATCAAACTAAGCAGTGAGCCTGTGGCCAGGCAGGAGTGACAGAGGCTGCTGCCATCCCAGAGCTCACCATGCAGGCCCCTAATTGCCCCAGCATCCCCAGCATGCCTCAAACACAGTGTCCCTGCTACCCTGCATATGCTATTGACTTGCAAAGACTGACCACTGACCACTTCTTCTTCAGAAACCGCACTTTTCCTTCGACTGTTTAATTCCCTGCTATTTCTTCCCATCCTGAGATAAACCCTTGGCCTTCTCAGCTCTGAAATTCAAAGCAGACCTCACCGGGAGCAGGCTGCTCAGAGTGAAGCTGGCACTGCCTGTGATAGCAAAGCCCTCTCACAGAGCCCAGCTCTGTAGCAGGAAATGAGCTGTGGCCCAAGGGCACGCCCAGCAGCAGGAGGGCTCTGCTGCCAGCAGATATGGCTGGAGAGAGGTCACAGAGCCCAAGCTTTGGGCCATCATCTCTGCCCTGCTCAGTTCCCCAGAGACACCCCTTCCAGTCAGAGGGAGTGGTGGCTATTTCAGGAGGTATTTTACAGGAGAACTGAAGGCATTAGGTATCCTGCTTTGGCTTTTGCTTACTGTTCACAGCAATACTTAAGATGCATGCCAGAAACATAAAGGGAGAAATAATAAACCCTGCCATAAGGAGCATGTGATTTGGAAAAGCAGAGGCAGGCAGAGGGGGAGAGAAGGGAATAAAACACAAAGGCAAAGTCTTCATAGCAGCAGTTGGCACTTGGAGCTGGCCATATATATTTGAAACCATTATGCACAGAAAGCCACTTGGTACTTCAGTGCCTTCTAATGACTAAATAAAGTGAGCACACACATGCAGGTAGACAAGGTCCTCAGCAGGTAAAATATGAAACATGAAACAACCCCAAATATCCACCTTCACAGTGATGCAGATTCCCTTCTTTTCTGTTATGTTTTCTTACAAGCTTCCTTCAAACCTGTCAGAGCAAAGGAGGCTGAGTGAAACGTGTTGCCCTGTGCATTGAACAAAGCTTCAAGTTCTCAGTTTCACATTTGGGGTGTTTCTGACAGGCTGCAGTTTCTGCTTCATTTAACCTAGCTCATTCCCTTGGGAATTCTCTACCCACCGTATTTGCAGCAAGAAATGCCATGTGCTGAGGTTTGTAAAGAGCTTTCAGACAGAATAGGTGACTGCTGAGTCCTCCCTTCCTTCCCCTCTGTCAGATAGAGATTCATGCATTACCTTGCACTCCTTATCTCTTCCCAGCTACTGATTTTCACAAATAGAAATCTAAATATTTTTGAAACTTCTAATGCTCCATCAAACTCGTTTGCAAATAACCAGTGGATCCAGAGTTTGATGGGGACAGATGGGCAGACATGAAGTGACAGAACCTTCATTTCCTTAGGAAACCAGTCTAAAAATATCCTGTTCAGAGCTCAGCTTTTTCCGTAAAGATGCGCAGCTTCCCGGGAGGCCCAGCCAAGTCAGGGGACGCAGGTGGCAGCAGCAGCTCTGTGTCCTGGGTGACACCTTTGCCCATCACAGCTGTCATTGCTGTTACTGTCATCAGGGCTTCCTTTCATCTGGGAGGCTCTGTTGGTGTTGAGATCTCTGCTCTGGGACCGAGTCCCAAAGAGGAGCCCACCGGGGAGGATGACAGGGGAACTCTCACGGCTGGAACGGAGATCCACCTTGTCTCTGAGTCAGGATCTGAATGCTCCCAAGGTACACCTGGCAAGTTGAAACACATCTGCAGAGATGGGAAGATGCCCTGAGGGAAGCTGTATCTCAGGACAGGCAGTCAGCCAGGCTTTCCTCCCTCCTCCAGCTGTAGCCCCATCCAGAACAGCCTTGCAGAAAACCTTACAACCCACCTGCCAGCCTTGCTTTGCCTACAAGTAAGAAGGGATTGAGGTTAACATCTGCAAGAGCTTATTGTGAAATCTACTGAGGTAGTGCTGCTCAAATGTTGCCAGGTGGCATAGTCACAATCTGCATAAAACAGTCCCTTTTTGCTGTTTTGCCAGCAACAAATTAATTTCCACCAGCCCCACAACTTCTCTGCAGAGCTAGATTCAAGCTGCACATTCATTAGGAGCACATTCATCTATTCCTGAACATAGAATGTGCTCCTGCAGCCCAGGGGCTCCCAGGACTTGCTAATGGGAATGCAGGAGGTTGTGCCCCAGGTTCACTGCCTGGTGGGGAGGGGACAGGGGAGGAGGAGGAGGGAAGCTCTCCCTTCAGGCAGTGCCGAGGTACCTACCAGCACCTGGCTCCTGGAAGCGTTCCCAGCTGGCACAGTGGATGGCTCTTGATTGTCCTGTCACACCTTTGCTGACAAGTACTTAAATTGAGCGAGTTCATCCCATAAAATTTAAGGAAGAAGTGAAAGGACAGAAAAATGAAAAGCAATGTATTTTTCTTTTAGCACCTCTCTTTTTCTCATTTTCTCCTGAGGTGTCAGCACCTTAAATAAAAGGCCTTTTACTGCCTCACTGTTGTCTGCATCCAGCCACAAATAGCAACGCTGGTGCAAATAGACCAAGGTCTCAGCTTGCCAGCTCTGCCCTCAAGGTTGTCACCTCTTTGCAGAGCCCTTCATTCTCCTTCCTCTCTCATTTGTCCTTTGCTGTCACATTTGCTCCTGCCAGCTCAGAAAATGCCCTCTGCTTGCAGAGATCCAAGGAGGTTGAGGGCAAACTCAGTTCCCAAGGTCTGCAGCTCAGCTTCCATCTACCAAGAGAATGTCCAGGAGGAGCCATGTTACTGATTTCCAGTTCCTCATGAGTCATTTCCAAATTTGCAAACCACAGTGAGAGCTGACAGTGTTGCTGTGTCCTGGCTCCCTCTTGCAGCCCCAGGAGGGCTGGCTGGAAAGGGATCTCCTACAAATTCTGCATCCTGGGGAGCCCACATCAAGCTGTGTGAGGGCATTGGAGATCAGAAGCCAGCAGCTCCAGACAGAGGAGATGGGGAGGATGGAACGGGGTGCTGAGTGGAACCTCCAGCCAGGCAGAGCACTGGGCTGGCAGATGACTCCCAACATGTAGCAAACACTTTTTTCCTTAAAGGTGACTGCATTTTTGCATTTCCTGATTGAGCCCAGATGGGATTGCAGCAGAACTAACACTGGCAGTGTGTGATGCAGGATGTGAATTACAGGGCAGCTGGCCAGAGAGCTTATTCCCTTTGACCTCTTGTTCCTCTTTACACACCACAAAACTTGTGTCTCTTTGATCAGTGTGGTGGGAGCCCCTGGGACCTGCCTCATTCCTCCTAAAACTGGCTGCATTCATCATCTGGGATGCACTTCTCTACTGGAGCACAGTCATAGGCAAGTACAGCCCAGACAGGAGGGTCACACAGCAGGAATGGGAAAAGGACAAGATATTTACAGGCTGTCATACCATCAGGGGTGGGATATTGTGCTCCAACTTCCCATTTTATTCTTTCTTTATGGATCCAGGAAAGTTTTATGTTTTTAAAGACTCCTATTTATTATCTCTTTGCCCATTTTGCTAAAAAATGTACTTGAGTGTAGCTGTATTTCTATTATATTTGTAGTAGTGGTACTGAATTATTGAGGTAAATGCAAACTTGCTTATTAAAACAAAAGAGGATTTTAATTATTTGGAGGAATACAAACTAGGAAGGCACTGGGCCAGCACAAAAAGGCAGTGACCAGTAGCCTCTTCTGAGTCCAAACCAAGTCCAGGCACCTCTCTCTGCCTTGGCCCTGTCCCACACAGCAATTTGCACATGCACATAAGCATGTATCACACCATCCCCTCATTGATTTAATGGCACATAGTATACTTCAGAGGCTGGATTTCTTCTACTACCATTTGGCAGAGCATACCAAAGTGGCCAAAAATTCATCTGTGATGCTCAGAAAAAAAAATTCCAGGCCAGAATGAACATAAAATAAAAGAGTAGAGCTGATAAAAACAGTGAGGTTGGCTGAGGATATTTTTGATGTACCCAGAGAAGAAGCAGTCATGTTTCCATCAGGTGTGCAATGTACCCATAAAATGTTCCACCTATATTTTTGTGCATTTGCAGATGGAAAAAATCACTTCTATTCCTCAGCAGTTATTTTACCAGTGAGACAAATGATGATCTGTTGTTGGACTAGAGAGTACAGATCACAGCTAGGGACAGGAATTGTTTTGATACATGTTCAAGTGGCTTCATGCAGGTGTAACAGACCTAAATATAAACTGGCACAGCTTATAGGCAAGAACAGCTTGAAAATCAACCCACCTGCACTTCATGAATGCATTTCCATTTACTCCCCTGAGCTGAGGATCAAGCCCCATATCTCTTAAATACAGATGGCTCAGAACAAATCTGTGGTTTTGCTTTGCTCAGTGCAACATCAGGAGCCACTCACTACATGTTGAGAAGAAAGTGATGGCTTCCCAGTCCTATGCAAGCCCACTCAGGATGTCACCTGGAAGCATCTGACATACCCAAGGTGTTGGATCACTGTCACAGAGTTCACCTGGCTTGTGCAGGGACTGGTGTTTGCCACAGGAGCCCAGCAATGTTGTCTTTTCTAAGAGGTCTCCCTGCCCACAAGGGGAAGCTTCTGCAACCAATTCTGGTCCTGACTGTGCCATTTTGTGGTAACCAGGTCCTATAAAATGGCCAGACACTAGAAGAGAACCTTGTAATTGAAATTTTTTGAGCTCTTTAAACCTTTTTAGAAAATAATGGGGAAAAGTCTATGAAAACAATCTGATCCAGAATTATCCATCACTCACTGTGAGATTCAAACCTAATTTGATTGCTGTTACTGTATGTATTTTTATTGTTCTCCATTTGCTTAATGAATGTTGCAGTTGTAGTAATAAGATTATTGGTAATATGAAACAGATTTGCAGAATGATGAGAAGATAATAAGATGATACCTTGAGGGTGATTTCTGTTTAAGACACAGTAACCATGTTATGGAGTAAATAAACTTGGCGAGAGAAGATACCAATGGCTATTAACCTAAGATACAATTATTCCCAAATTACCAGGATACACATTTCGTTACAGTGACATTACCTGTGACTGATGCTTGGTCCAGGCTCTCCCATCCACTCTTGAGGCTGTAGGACAAAGCCTTGCCCAGGGTGTGGATGGACAAGCAGCCATGGTTCCTCACAGCCAGGATGTGGTGGCTGAGGTGGGACCCAGCAGACCCTTCACGAACACCTTGGGTTGGGAATGGTGAGGTCCAAGTGATCAAACTGTGCCTGGCTTTTGAGAGCTGGGCCTTACATCCTGCCTAGCTCCCATTACTGCTGTGTGATGGCCACAAAAGCCTGACAGGGAGGCTTGGCCATCAAAGTTCTTACCTTAAAGCCACACATTCCTTTCTAATTAGATGTTTAGTGACGTTTCAGGATCAGTATTAGTGCAAGGAATCTGCTGCCTGGATCTGCAAGGCTGACTGGGGACAAAGCATTCACATATCCATGAACATGCAGATCCTGAGGCTGCCCAGCTGTCCTGGCTGAAACAACAGGCTCACCATCCCCTTCCTCCCTCCCTCCCTTCTTGGATCTAGGCATGTTCACACAACCAACCGTGCTCCAGGTGCCAAACTCCACTAAGTACACAGCTGCTTGTGTCCCACTCTTTTAGGAAGGTGATGGGAGCAACAGTGCACACACACAAGCAGATGCACAGCTCTGCAGCTTGTTCTCCACCATCAAGATGAACCAGCTAAATCTCTTGCTTGTTTTGGTACACTTAGTGAATTTTGCCAGCTTCCTTAGTGCCTTTAAATGTTTGTGTAATATTTTCCTGGCTCTTCACTTAAATTTTTCAGTCTCTTAAGGACTATCATGGATCCATTTTGGTCCTAACTAATGAGAGTTTCTACAGAATTTTAATAGCAATTCTGCTAATAACATTCATTTTCTCTATAGTCTCTCTCTGTCATATTTCTGGCAATTTCAGTCTGTCTTCTGTTCAAGGTTGGGCAAACCTTTGGATATTCCTTTGGAGAGTAGGTTTGTTGTTTTTCAAAGTCATATCATTACACACAATGTAATTCTAAGCTGTACCTACTGCATTTTCACAGAGGTAGCTGGGAGTAGCTCTAGGCCCCCAAAATGCCTACCAGCTGTGTATTTAACTGCAAGCAGAAATTCCCAGGATGAAGTGGCTTGGCAACCTCAGTAGTGTGACATGCCCAATTTCAGCAGACACAGTTTTCTGTGAAAAAAACCCAAAATCTCTTTATTTACTAGAACACACCAATATCACGTTTCATTGGCATCTGTAGCACAGAAGTCATTGTTTTGCAGCTTTGAGAAAAGCTTTGCAGGACCATTAAAAGTGTCCTTGGAGAAATGAATGCATAGCTTAACTCTTGTGCTGTGAACCATTGGAACAGAGTGCCCTAATAAACTCCTTCAGTTTCTCAGAGTCTGTATTAATATTGACACTGCACATCCATTAAACATCAGCAAGCAGCAGTGCTCCAGGTGGTAGCTGCAAGCAGCCAGATTAGGGGCAAATGTTAGCAGCCTTCCCAATGAATCTTCACATATTTTCCTCATCTATGTGGACAGGCTCTCCCTCATCATCTCACCCGTGACATACTCATTGCAGTTTTTATGTTATGTTATTTATTCCAGCATTATTTGCATTATCTAGAGTTTTCTGTTTTGTTTGCTTAGCTTTGTCCCAGTACTAGAAGAAACTGTGATTTGTTCCTACAAAAATTAATGTGATGGGTCTGACATCATCCATTCAGTGATGCCACCAACATCCCCTCTTTGCCTCTGGTTTAAGAGTACCTTTCCTAAAGATAAGAACTGCAGGAAGCTCATAGCACAATGCTAAGGGAGTTGAGATATTTTCTGGGTCAATATTACAAATTATGCCTTTTCCAGTATATTGCCCATTTATTTTCCAGTTTTTTCACATACTTCTTTGTGCTTAATAAGCTTATCACTGTCCATTCTGTTTCCATATTTACTTTCTGCTATGTGTGACTCTCCTACAAGTATCTTCCGAAAGTATTTCTGGCAACACATATGCTTCTGTATAACAGTTAAAAAATAAATGTCTTATTTATTTCCAGTTAGATAATTTCATCTTTGGCTGCTATGCTGTACATTTCCACTATGTATAATTTTCATCTAAGCATGTAGTGCTGTCCTTGTTTTCATTACCCATCCTATATATTCCTTCTGTTAGTATGCACATGTTTTTGTGAAGCAAAGTCAAGTCTGGTGTTCCTTGCCTCTTTCATCATGGAATGGACATTATCCCAATTTATGCTGCTTGCATAAGTCCATACACTGTTTTACATGTGTGACATCTTGAGTCTTCTGTTTCTTGTGACCTGGGTTCCTCCATGTATGTGTAATGGCAGAGCCCTGCCCATCCTCTGCAAGATTCACTCTGTGAAGTGATTGCTGTTTCTTGGCAAAGCTTATCATCTCTGTTAATTCTTAATTGTAAATCTCCTGTTAGAGGTTTAACACTTCATTCTCTCACTTATGGTGTTTCCTTAATTTACTTTACTCCAGGTACCTTATAGTATTCGGTATTTAAATTACTCTTCCCATCTGTTCTTAGCAGGGGAAAGCAAGAAAACCAAGCAAAGATGTCATATAAATGAGTCAGTAATGCCTGTGCATTTGGAGAGCGTGGATAACAAGTATTGGCTCGTTACTGTGGTTCAAACCACTTTCATTTAATGTAAAATACATGGCTGTTCTAACCGAGCCTAGTCAAGTCCCAGAATCGCACACTGCCCACAGCAACATCTTATCAGAGATCCTTAAAGCAGCATATTAAGTGAAAAGAATGTCTAAACAGCTTGAGAAGCAAAGCCAGTCTTTGAACTGATACCAGATCACAATGTGATAGGAATTCAAAGAATATGCACTGTATGCAAGGAAAGAAACAACATGGGATTTAAAAGCAGTGCCTGTGTCAGTCATAATTAGCATGTCAATTAACAACACAAAAACAACAAAACCAGTTCATAAAACCATATCACTTAGCAACTTTCTGGAAGATAAATGCAATGTGAAACTGTTCAAAACCAAGCTAGCCACAGAGATTGTTGAAGTACATTTGCTGAAAATGCAACAGAGTTTGTAAAGAAAATATTTGGAAGAACTCTCTAATGTTTTCTCTAATGCTAAGGAACCAGTATATATGACAGGGTCTGTAACTCCAACAACTGTTTTCTCACAGGAAAAGTGATTACCTTCAAATAGTTGAAAGCTATTTGAGAAAGTAAAATATCAGATTTTATTCTGATTTAACTGATTTTACTGAGAGAAAAGAAAACAAAATACAATTACTAGAAGACATTAAGAGTTTCTGCTTCACAGACTGATGAAGTGGCCAGTTACAATTTGTGAGCAAAGATCCTTGTCAGTATAAGATGCAGAATGTATCTTTTGGCAGGGACCGAACTAGACCAATTTATAGTAACTCAGTGGGATTATACTTTTTCTAAGTGGTCCTATTTTGCACTCCAGCATCCAAGACAAATTAATCTTCTACCTTCTACAGCAGCAAAGGTATTTGGTTGGTGAAAAGGAATGGGAGTGGTTCATCATTACAGTGATGGATTTTCTCAGCCTGCCTTTGCCTGCAACTGCTTCTGTTGATCCCCAAACTCCATCAAAGGACAAGGATAAAACAAGTCACTGTCACAGAGCATTGCCACTGACTTTGGAAGGAGTGAAACTTTGAGCAAACACAGTAATGTGCTGAGTATTTGATCTAAGATGTCAGCCAGATGTGTTCAGTGGGCCATGGTGATGCACACAATTGAGTCAAAGGAAAATGAAAATAGAAGCATTTAATAGAAAACCAACAGGGAATCTCTTTCCTTCAAACTATGGCTGTTGCTCTTTGATTACAATTGCTCAAGGCCCCACTCCATCTGGTCCATAGATTAGGATGTCACTGCCTCAGTGAAAAATGAACCATTGCTGCAGATATATTAGTAGTTTTCAGAAGCTCTTCTGAATACGAGATCATCTGGCCATGAGATATAACCAGGATGGTATATAGCAGCATCTGGATTTTTGGGTAGGCAGTATCTCAGAGTGAATATAGAGAAGTACATGTAATATTTGTGGATGCACTGAAATCAAGAAACACTGGAAAAGCCTTAATTTCCTACTCTCTCTCATCCAGCTGTACAACAGGGATAAAAGGAGAGAACGTGACTTATTTCTTTTGTTAAACAATGAGCATTAATCTCTGCCAAAAAGCAAAATGCCTGAGTGAGGAGTCTCGTGGGTTACATCCCTCACTCAGACTCAGTGCAGAAGTGACAATACCTGCCTGCAGATGTAAGGCAGGAGAGGTTTGGTGCTGCCAGCCTGCTGGGTGGAAGCTACATCCCTTCCAAGTAGGTGCTGCTTAGACAGGAATGCACATCCTGCAGGCAGGTCAGGCTCTCTCCTTCTCTCTCCTTCCTGCTATCCTACAATTTTCTATGCTGAGTCCTCTAATATGTAGCAGTACCAAAGTAACAGCATGAGCTTAGAGAGGAGTGACCTTAGCCTCAGTCAGCAGAACTTTCTTGAGGGTAGGAACCTGTACCAGCAACAAAATGGATGTCTTTGATGTAGCTCTCACTGAGACCTTCCCTGAGAAGCAGAGTGTAGAATCAGCACAAGAGCTGCTAGACATTTCTGTGCAGGGGCTTGTGCTGCTAGGGGGATGGAGAGATCCAGTCCCAGGGCACTGGCCTTGCTCCTCCATTTGGAGCAGACCCAGAGGAGATCTAACTACACTCAAAGCTTAGGGTCCAGGCCTGCTCACGCTGATGCCTCAGTGGCACCTGCATTTACTGAATCCAAATGGTTTGGGAGTTAGTGTAGAGCCTTCTGAAACATGTCTCTGCTAAAGGAACAAGTTCCTGACAAGATTGCCACAGAGCAACTTAATGGGTTTCTGCTGCTGTTCAAAAGCTGTGAATATCTCTATTCATTCCCTTGGAAAAAAGGTTAATAAACTCAGAGAATTAGGTAATATTTCTGTGTAATAGCTTGGATGTGGGAAGAGGGGGCAGGGTGCAAAGGTCATGGGTTTTGCCATATAAGTATGCTAGGCACGCTCCTGAATTTCCTTCTAGGGAGGGTGAAGCTCAGGTCACATTCTGCTTACAGAAGAGCCAAGGAAGAGCAAGGAGGGGGAAGAAGGGAGGGATTATTCCTGTGTAGAGTTTCTCTGAGTTACCCAACCAAAAACCCTGCCAATGTGATTCAGTTCTTTCTCCAAGCCAGTGGAGCAGGCACTGACTGCAGACATGACTGCCCCAGGGAATCACACCTCCAGGCAGAGCTGGAAATAAGGGCAAGAGAATCCATCATGAACTTTCTCTGCTCTCACAGGCAGGAACTTTCTCTGATTAGCTTCAGTGGCTGCAGTGCTCCTCTCTCTTACATAAATCATTGGCTGGGGTAGAATGGAGTGGGACCTGGGACACACTGTGGAGGAGGAGATTCAGGCCCTGGACACAAAACCAGAAGAACAGAAGCAGAGAGACACAGACTGGGAAGAGAATTCAGCTAGCCCAGGGACCCTCCTGGGCAGGAAGGGAAAGAGCTCTGTCTGCAGCCAAGCCTAAAGCCTATGCCTGTGGCTTGTGGTTAAGAAAAGATGGAGGTGGATGTGCCTGAAAGGCAGGAGCTCCCATCCCACGGCCTGATCTGGAGAGGTATCCAGTTAGTGCATCTCACATCCACGAAGGAAAAGGGCTCTCCCTCAGCTTAAACCATGCTTGGTGTTCAGGTGTTGTAGAATGAAAACAAAGCAAACTGTAATCTCTCTTGCTGGGTCAGAGACATGGAAATATTTAGATTCCATTTCTCTCCTCATCAGCTGCACAAAAGCCTGAAGGTTGTGTGAGGATTCTCTTCCCTGTCACTCTGGCCACAGGGATATTAATCATGTGAAAAACAGGGACGTGGGCAGACTGGAACAGACAAGGCTGCCTCGGTCTGGCAGGAACACGGACCTGCAGCGCTGCAGTAAACACACAGCTCCTGCAGAGCACTCCATTTGGTCTCTTTGCAACACGAGCAGCTATTTGCATTTTACTTGTAAGAAAGCAGCTGAAGAGACAGAATTGCCATGATGGCACGGGATGTGCGGACAGCACTGCAGTTCCATACCCCCAGAGCATTGATAAATGAGTCTCAAATGCCAGAGTACCCAGCAAGCTGAGGGGTCCCAATTCTCCATTGCTGTAAGGATGACAGAAGGACTACAGTGGACTGGGGAGGTCCCTTTTTTTATGCAAACATAGGCACAGATTGTGCTGGACAGAAATGGAGACTAAATGATTTTCTGTCCTTATCAATTGTAGGGCATTGCCAAGCAGTAGACAAAAAACCTCTCTACTGTCTCTTTTACATTGTGAGGCTGAGCACTGAGATGACTGAGGATGTGACTTTTCCAAAGTAACAAATAAGCATGTGCCTGAAGCATGATCATGTATCTTCTCCTGCTAGCAGGCTTGGAACTGATGGTAGAGACAGAATGATAAAAAATTACTCCTCATACAAGGGTCAGACATGAGTAACTAGGATGAGGTGTTCACCTGTCTTCGTACACAACTTGTGAGATAATTTTAGGTCACACTTCTCCAGTCAAGTTTTAAGAGTTACAGAGCAGCTTTTTGAATTAGTCTGTTTTTTACAAAAAGCACCTAGCAATCATAAGAAAACAAAATCACACATTCCAGCCTCCTCTGAACAGTGTTATGAAAAAGAGAGCAGGAATTTTACATGGCCTAAAAAATAACTACAGCTCATAATCTAGAGGATGCTCAAGATCAGTCCTTTATCCTCTCATTTTCCATTGCACACACTCTAATACCTGCTTCTATTGATCTGACATGCAGAAAACTAGGACAGCTAAAAGAGAATTACCTGGTACATGCTGCAGCATGGCAGGTGTGATCTACCTTGAGGGTGATCAGACAGCCACAGCCAAAAACTAGGACATATGTGTTTGCCAGGAGGGATTTCAGAATGGCCACTGCATTCTAAGTAATGCAAAGTAAAAAGAGAAGTGCACAATCTGTGATTGCTGTCTGCACTGTCTCTTTCTTCTAAGAGCAACTCTCTTGCCCCACATCAAAAATCAGCAACCCAAAATCTCACATAGTGTCACACAGTCCCAGCAGGGAGCTGGGATGGGACCTCTGGATCTCACCCTGTCCAACCACCCTGCCCAAAGCAGGGTCAAGTCCCTCTGCTAGGGATGCTGAAGACAACTAGCAAGTGAGGCAAAATTTCTCATTTATGCTAACTCTGATGTGTTTTCATGGTTATGAACACAGGAAAATTGCCATTCAGCCATCTTAGAGATGCTCAGGTCTTTCATACATTTAAGCATTTTTTCTGACTGCTCTGAACATGTATTTGAATACTAAAGAGGGTTTATTTTAAAAATTCAAGCTTGTTTTGGAAACATCATTAATGAACGTAACTGTACTCCGTAGACTTGGTTGCAAATAGGAAGTTATAGATGTTTGTAAATTATTTGTGGCACCACATGAGAATTATGAATTTGAAAAGCATTTATCAGCACACAATCTTTTCATAAGTGAAGTAAAGGATGAGAGTACTAATATCTGAGGTTATCATTGCTGTTAGCAGTTGGCCATACCACCTGAATTCTCTAAAAATGTAGGACAAACACCAAAAGAAAGAAAAGTAGGACATTTAATCACTCTGCACCACCTGGAACATTCAGCCCTGCATCAAGTACACATACTCAGCACACTGGGATGCAGTGCACAGATGAACCTGGAATATTTAAGTGGGAAGCAATGGCTACTATATGAGGCTATGCCTGAAATATTCATCAGGAGAAGATAATTTAATGTTTTCTTATTTAAAGGAAAAAAAATCCCAGATCTTCTGCTCTGCAAAATAAAGGGAAAAGAAAACCCAAAACATAGTATGGATATTAATCCCTAGGGTTTAATCAGCTTTTCTTATCACTAACAGCAGAGTGTCTTCTGGACCATCTTCTGCATCAAGATGATTTTTGCAGAACAGACTTTTGCACACCCAGAATCCCAAATTTAGCCTTAAGCAGCCACCTTATGTTACAACTCATATCCCATCCTGACATTCTTAAGAGAAGGATTTGGAGAAGCTTAAAAAAAAAAGAAAAAAAAAGAAAAAGCCATTTTATTGACTTTGATGTTTTCGAATTGCTAAAATGGCATTTTGTAAGAGGGAATAACTCAGCACTTTTATGAAATCTCTGTGGCTGTTCACTGTCTCTCATGTGTCTTGAGAAACTTTGGGGAAAAGTGCAGGAAGCCCCAGGACAAGTGGGAAGGGGGCAGCCACCAGGACAGTGATTGGGAAGGAATCAATTTGTGCTATTTGTAAAAAGAACATTAGAAAGGGATTGTTTAGGGTGTCAGGATCAGGTATTGCACCAGGGGCTCATCACACTGCAGCCCTTGCTCAACCACAAAGTGTGTTTCCTAGGAGACTCAGGAACTCCTCTAATTTGCATTTTATGCCAAAGGGGGAACAATTGTCCAAATGTTCTTTTGGTAAGTAGAAAAGATGAGCAGGTGCATTTTATTGAACTGCAATTGGTGAACATGGGTGTGGGTATGTGAATTCCCAGTCTGTGTTATTTTCTTAGCTGCCTTTGCCCATTTCCTTCAAACACCTTGTACAGGGTTGAGAGAGGCCAGGAAGAATGAGACATGAGCAGAAATTTGGCTTGTTGTGGTATTTGCAGGGCTCTCCAGACAGAGGAGGAATTGAGAATCTGACTCCATGTTCTTAGAAGGCTAATTTATTATTTTATGATACTATATTATATTAAAGAATACTCTACTAAACTATACTAAAGAATAGAGAAAGGATACTTACAGAAGGCTTAACAAGATACTAATTAAAAACCCATGACTTTCTCCTCAGAGTCCGACACAGCCTGGCCATGATTGGTCATTAAGTCAAAACAATTCACCTGTTGGATAAACAATCTCCAGCCACATTCCAAAGCAGCAAAACACAGGAGAAGCAAATGAGATTACATTGTTTTCCTTTTTCTCTGAGGCTTCTCTGCTTCCCAGGAGAAGAAATCCTGGTGAAGGGAATTTTCCAGAAAATATGACAGTGACAGCTTGTGTCCACTGAGGAGTTTTATACATTTTCTCTGTGTAATAATATTCATTGCTTTAACCCAGTTTAAGACTCTGTACTGACTGGGTGCAGCAAAATAGAAGGGCTACCAAGGACCAGGTGAGTTCTCTGGCTTGCTCAGGTCCTGCTGCTGAGGAGCCAGCTCCTCAAGAACACAATGAATGTGGCCAGGCTGGCAGAGAAGCTGTGGGAGAGTCTGCTTCATATCCTTGCCCCTGCCAGCCTGGTAATGATGGGCTGCTCTGGGGTGCTGCAGGCTGCTCCTCCCTGGGAGCTGGGGGGCAGAACCTCAGGGATTGCTTGAGCTCATTTGGGGTTACTCAAACAGGAAAGCACAGTCAGCACAGACACTGCCTTTGGACTTTGCTGTCCAGAACATCCAACCAGGACTGCAGGAATACCATCCAGGACAGCTGGACATGGGTGGACCCATCACACACAGGTCAAGGTCTCCTGGACAGCTGGACATTTAATGTTTTCTTATTTAAAGGAAAAAAATCCCAGATCTTCTGCTCTGCAAAATAAAGGGAAAAGAAAACCCAAAACATAGTATGGATATTAATCCCTGGACATGGTGGACCTATCACACACAGGTCAAGGTCTCCAAAGCCCCAGAGATTTGCACTTCTCAACTGGAGAAAAAGGATTGGAGACCTTGGCTATCAATAGCCACAGACAAGGACCTCTAGGGATTAATTGGTGAATATGAACTGTCATTGTCTGCTTTATTCTCTGTATTTATTTGCCACACCTGGTGCAGGGCCCTGAGGTGGAAAAGTCAGGAAGGATGCTTCAACTGTTCTAGATGTTATAAGAGGTTATGTTAATAATAACTAGGGTTTGTGAAAGACAAATTGAGAAATAAGAAGAGGAGGGATTGAGAGGAAATCTCATGTCTTGACCATCAATTCCATGGGTGAAGGTGTGGGTCTTAATGTTTTTGAAATGGGTCTTAATGTCCCTCCTGACCTTTTTGCAGCAGGTTTGTTGCAGAGCCCAGACAGCTTGGCTCCTGAAACAGAGATGGGTTTGCACAAGATTGAGCTTCAGAACTTTGGGGTAAAATGAGAGGTTCAAGGGGGGATATGTTGCATGTGGTTTGGGAAGGCTGTACCTTCCTAGCACCCCGGCCAGTGGGGAAAGGAAGAGGGCAACGTGCGGCCGGGAGTTCGGGGTAAAAGGAGGCTGCACCCTCCAAAGCCTCAAGAGAGAAAACCCCACAGGCATGCCCCAGTGGATTCTCCCCCTTTATTCCAATAAAGTTGCAGGACTCCTCTGTCTTCTTTTGGACAAAAATTTCTGGCATTTGTGGCTTTTCCTGACAAAAGTTTCACTGAAATCCAAAAGGAATACATGTACTGGCTTCCCTTGATCAGCTGGGTGGGTTATCTTGTGAAAAATAGTTAATACTAGTTAGAACCTCATGCTGGGAGAGGCTACCACCACTAGTTTGTCCCAAAGCTTTTTTCCATGGTGAGGTCAGATCTTGCCCCTTGTTTATGTTTCCACCTTCCCCTGGCAGGATGTTCCTGCTGTTCATGGCTGCATGGCATCCTTGTGATGTTGGTGTTTTCCATGCATGACTGCAGACATTTCTCCAGGTTCTTATGGCGATTTTGATGGTTAGATTTAAACAGCAAACCCCCTGTGATAAACACCAATCACTTGTTTTTAAAATTTTAAAAGTTTAATAGTAATGAAATGGTTATAAAAATAGTAATACAAATAGAGTAATAATAATTTGGACAATTTGCATTAGGACAATATGAGACAATAAAGACAAAGAGTTACAGACAGTCTGGGTACCTTTTTCTGGGCAACAGAAGCCCGAAAAAGGACCCACGTTAACAAAGGATTAACCCTTAAAAACAATAGCCTGTTGCATATTCATACACTTCATACATGATGCATAAATTCCATTCAAACACAGGATTCTGTCTGGTCATCGTCAACTTCTTCCTCTGAATCCTAACAGCACCTTCGAGGCAGGAAGAAGTTCGTTTCTTCTGATAAGAGAGCAATAAATTCTTCTTCTCTGAAAGATTTAGGTGTCCTGTGGCTGCTATCTTGCTGCGAGTCCTTTCTTTAAAAAAAAGTATCCTACATAGCATAGTTTCTATTTTAACATTTTTTATAACCCAAAACGATATTTAACACACTACTTAAGAGAATGAATACAGCATAACTTTCTAACACAGCACATATGATATTCATTTTAATATTTGCAAAAAGCCAATCATAAAATACATGCATTATTCACACCCCCCCTACCTCCTGGACAACATTTCTTCTAACTGCATTTTATGGAATATTTGGAATGGAATATTTTCGGTTTGCTGTTTGTTTGTCATTTTGTTTTACTTGTGAGTTTTGATTTTCTTTGGGTTTGTTGTTGTGTTTTGGTTGGTTGGTTTGGGTTTGGTGGTTCTGGCAAGTTTGGGGTTTTCTTGGGTTTTGTTTTTTTTCTTGGGGCAACACCATGGATATTTTTATCGATGTGGAAAAAAGACCTATTCATTTCTGTCCTTCGCCACGCTCCATCTCCATCTGCCCGTGCTCCCGGCAGCGTCAGCGCCGGCAGCCAAGAGCCTATGGCTACAAGTTCTCTCCGGGGCTGGAGCTGGGCAGCGAGCGCCGGGACTCTGGGAAGAGTGAAAACTCTTTTCCTTGGGATTCGCGGGATTTTTTTAATTTGTTTTTTTGTTTGTTTGTTTCCGTGACGCGGGGCCGGCTGCGTACGCGGAACGCCGGGGCCGCGGGAGCCGTTTCCAGCCGAGCCGGGCCGGGCACGGCAGCGGCCCCCGGCGCGGCGGGGCACCATGGCGAAAGTGCTGGCGGCCCTCAGGCACCACTGGAAGAAATCCACGTTCGGAGCCTGCCTGCTGGGCTGGGGCGGACACTGGCTCTATGGGAAGCACTGGTAATGCCGGCTGGGGCCGGGCCGGGCCGGGCTGGGTCAGGCGGGGAGGCGGGAGGGAGAGATGGAGGGAGGGGGAGCGCTTAAAATGGGGTCGGCTCTCGTAGGGCCCCGGTAGGCGGAGGGGATGGATCTCCCTCCCGGATGGGTGAGCAGCAGGGGATGGATCTCCCTCCCGGATGGGTGAGCAGCAGGGGTTGGATCTCCCTCCCGGATGGGTGAGCAGGAGGGGATGGATCTCCCTCCCGCTCAGCAGCGGGGCCGTGGGAGGCTCAATGCCTTTTCTGCCTTCCCACGCCGGCCGCGTTGCAGGGCTGGGGCGGGTTCAGGCGGGAGGTTTAAACAGAGGGGATGTGGGGATGTCTGGCTGGCATGAGCGGTGTTGGGGCCTCTTGGGGAGGAGAGGTTTTCTGTCTTCTAACCTAGAACAGAATGTCGTGAGCCACACGTGTGCCTTCAGCTGGCTTTGAGCCTGTGCTATAGGGATTACTGGAGCCAGGCCTGCAGGGTGTGCTGAGCGTGGCCCATGCCAGCGTGGTGTCCTGTGCCTGTGGGCTTTCCCTCCTCCTGTTTGCTGTAGTCCCTGGCTACAGGGTACAAAAAGAGTCCCTGGATCTTTCTGAGCCCTGGCACCGACAGCCTTGAGCTGTCCCCACCCCCGGTGCTGTCTTTGCTGCTGTCACCCACCCGGCTTGGAAGAAGCCTGGCAGCTGCTCCTCCCTAAGTTATACCTGGTGGTGTTATTGGCACTGCTTACCGGGGGAGTAAATGTCCCTTCCAGTAAGTAAAATCCTCATTTGTGTTTTTTAAAAAGCTGAGTTTATCTTTTAATCCTTGTCCTTGGGGATTATGGGTAATGCGTTTGACTGAAAAGCAGGTGTAGCCAAATTATTTTTAAAAGCTTTTACTTTTGGTTCTGCTGCTTATTGTCACTGTCTTAATGATTTTTTATTGTTTACTCAGGTTTTTAACAGTGCTCTTTTCTGCTTACATTGCAATGCTGCCAAAGCCTCGATGGAAAAGTTAGGAAAATAAATCTGTTTATGTTGTTTTTATGGTCTCTTCACATCCTTTTACCTAGGGACTTTGGCATTAAATCAGCCTTTGTTTTACATAGTACATCTGCTTTAGTTGCCTGCTTCTTACCTGAAGCACTGAGGCTCAGTGTCCCCTTTGTATCTGTTGTGTCTGGGAGTTCCTGTGCCCATGTGCTGTGGGGTTCAAATGTACACTGATTTCTTGTGTGGTAGTGGTGAAATTGTGTTTGGATCACTGAGAATGTGGAGCGTGCCACAGGTGGTGTGGTAGGGAATAAGGAGAAAAATATGAAAGGCAAACAACCAAAAAGGGAATCTTTGGTATCTAAATTGTGGTGTGTGGGGGTTGTTTACCCCAAGTGTAGGCATGGTGTTTTAACCCAGATGATGTACTGAGGGCAGAAAAATTTTACATATCCCATCCTCCAATCTCCCTGTTGTCTGTAAAGGAAAATACACAGCATTTCCTTAGGAGGCACTGGAAGTGCAAGGAATGAAATCCTGTGATGACAGACAGCTCAGTGAGACTTTGATGCAGGCCACAGCTACTGCTTTCAGAGTGTTAAAAACACCAATCACTTGTTTTTAAAATTTTTAAAAGTTTAATAGTAATGAAATGGTTATAAAAATAGTAATACAATTAGAGTAATAATAATTTAGACAAACTGAATTAGGACAATATGAGACAATAAAGACAAAGAGTTATGGATGTCTGGGTACCTTTTTCTGGGCAACAGGAGCCCGAAAAAGGACACCCATTAACAAAAGATTAACCCTTAAAAACAATAGCCTGTTGCATTTCCATACACTTCATACATGATGCATAAATGCCATTTAAATACAAGATTCTGTCTGGTCATCGTCAACTTCTCCCTCCAAATCCTAACAGTGCCTTTGAGGCAGGAAGAAGTTCATTTCTTCTGATAAGAGAGCAATAAATTCTTCTTCTCTGAAAGATTTAAGTGTCCTGTAGCTGCTATCTTGCTGCGAGTCCTTTCTTTTAAAAAGAGTATCTTACATAGCATAGTTTCTATTTTAATAATTTTTATAACCTAAAAGTATATTTAACGCAGTACTTAAGAGAATTAATACAGCATTACTTTTTAACACAACACATATAATATTCATTTTAATATTTGCGAAAAGCCAATCATAAAATACATGCATTTTTCACAAGAATTTTAAACACTGTTTAGAAACACTGACAGCTGTTTAGCAATTTCTGAGCCATTCCCTGCAGTTGTTTTATCCAGGTTAGAGAAAAACAAGGAATGACAAGAGCCTGATGGCAAGAGTGTAAAGAAAAGTTCAAAGGTGCTCTCAACAGCCCTTTGTGATACTCTGTGAACAGTGAGGACCTTACCTTGTGGCAGGTGGACAGCAGGGAGTAGGCCAGGATGCCTCTCTGCAGCTTGTGGGGATGGCTTTTGGTGTGAGTGTTTTTTGTACATTCCCTGTTCCCAGTTTCTGTGTCTGTGTCCCAGTTGTGCTGGGGAGCCTAGAGGTGCCTTTTGCCCCACGCACAGATGGCCACAGACAGCACTGGGAGAGGAGGAGGTTCATGAAGGATCTGTAGGGGCTGGGTTGGCCCTGAGGTTTCTTGTTATCCACATCAGAGGCTCAGCTGCTGTGCATGAGCCATACCTGACTAGACTGATATTTGCCCTTTGAGAACCCATTTAAAGTGTAGTGAGGTCTTGTGCTTTGGTTTCTGGCATCACAAGTTCCTGATGAAGGGCCTTGCTTTAGCACAGCATTGGCTCAGATTGGCCTCTGACTTCCTGGAAGTAGCTGATGTTGGTCATTTATTTGCAGCCAAAGAAAATTTTTGTTTGCCATCCTGCATCCCTCTTTCTGTCCTTGTGGGTTTTCTAAAATACTGTTCTTGCAGGAGAAGGTGATTTGCTTTTTTGACTTTTCAAGGTTCCTTCTTCTTCTGGATGCAGCAGCCATGATGCCTGCATTAAGTGGAGCTATTGTAAATAACAATCTGTCCTGCAGATAGATAAATGGCAGCTCTTCTCTAGTCAGTCTCTCCCAGCTCTCAGGGACAGAAGAGCTATGAAGTACTTCCTTAAGACTTTGGGGGATGTATGGACAGGAAGAGTGTTACCTTTTCCAGGCTTGTTCCCAGTGCCTCTTCCCTGCCTGGAAGTGGATGTGGGAGTCCCCCTTGCACACCCTGAAGTCTGTGCTGTGGAGCCTGGTGGTGGATGCCCTGTGCTCCCTGGGGTGTAAAGGGAAGAGGGGCACTGCAGTGTGATGGATCATCACTGAGTTGGTCTGAAGGTTGTGGATGGCAATAACTGTAAAGGTTGCTTAGTCTTACCAGGGCTGCTTAGTCCTGGTACTTTCTTCCTGCAGTGTTTAGTTTCTGGATCAGTGTATTAGCCTTTCAGTTTGGGGGTGTTGGTTCAAATACTGACTGATTTAAAGTAAGGAGTTTTGAATGAGCAGGAAGAATTAAAGTAGGAAACCTTTTGCTTTTTCCCCCTCTGCCATGAGTTATTCAGCCCTTCTGAGCATGGGATAGTGCAGAAGGTGCCTCTTCACAGGGCTGTCAGTCAGGAAGTGGCAAAGGTTTTTCATGTTTCTAATGATAGGAATTATGTCTGGTTGAACTACTGTTAACTAGAACCCCATTGCCATTCTTGCAAAACCATAAAGCATCTTAAAATCCCTTTTATTCTTAGAAAAGAATATGCTTTAAAGATCCATTATCTTGCATTTGGGATAGCAAACACTTGTGCTATCTGAGAAGTAGCATCAGTGTAGCTGCATGTGAGGTTGTCTTGATTGCATGAATTTATATATTAGGCTCATTTTAGTCTATAGCATATCATGTTGCAGGTACCAGGGACACTTAATTTAATATCCTAGATCAGAGCTTGCAGGGTATGCAGATTGTCAGATGTCTGCTCATACACAGTAACATACTTCTGCTTAACATACACAGGTGAGGGTGATTACAAATAAAGATTGTTCTTTACCATTTGATTGTTCTAAAATTTTCACCAAGTTTGGAATCACTTCTCAACTTTATGTCCTGGGTCACCTTTCCTGAACTGAACTGCAGCTGTTCTTTGCAGCCCCCGGGGTTGCAGTGAGTTACCAGCTCTGCCAAATCAGCACAAATGAAATCTCCAGCATGATGGACATCAGATGAACTGATTGTCAGATTTAACCAGACTGTTACAGTGATGTCACTGTATAAGTGAACATCACCATGTCAGGATGGAGACTGGATATTCTGCTGAGGCTGTGGACTCATCACATACTTAGTTTTACCCTGTATATATTAAAGTATTGACATTCTCAGTAGAAAATGCTGGCAAAGCACCTGAGCCCTTGACTGCCTGCCAGTAATCCTGAGTGGTGCTGTTATCTACAATTTGAATGTTAGTCTCTGTGTGTCTGCCAGCTGATAACTCACTTTGTCACCTTTCTGCATATACTTCCTGAGTAGCTGACTTTATTTCATCCAAACTTTGTCAAAAAAACAGAGTATAAATTCTGAGTCTTAGGTAAAGCTGATGAAACCTAAGATTTGTCTTTCATGTCCTTCCAAGGCCAAGATGGAAGTAAACTCTAATACCCAGTAAAGAGGATTCTGTGCTCTTGCTGTATTAGAAGCAGCCAAAAAAGCTCTCTGCTAAGATAAAATCTTTTTCAGGAGTTCTGATATAGCTCCTGAGGACTGATCCTGTGTGCACAGCTTTGGTCAAGTTTCTCCTCACAAAACTGTTTGGTGCAGTCACTAAACTTTAAAGTTTATAGACTTTTTCATATTTGAGTATATTTAATAATCTTAGATTTAATGCTGATAACCCATTTTGGAATGAGATCCTGAGCTTCTTTACATTTGTAGTGTGATCACTTTTAGGGGAATTGCTTTGTTTGGATCTAAGACAGATCCTTGCTGCAGCTGAGAGCCTCAAACAGCTTCAGCTCAGCTTCACTGTCCTCTCCTTGTTGCATTCATTGCTGCCCTGAGTGACATTCATCATGGGAACTATCATTCCACCCTGGCTTCTGCTGGCTCTGAGGCACAGAACTCAGCCTCATCTTGAGCAGCATCCATACTAAATTGTGTGCATCTTGTGCTCATGTGTAAGAGTATCAATGCCCTATTCCAGCTGAAAATGTTCAGGACAGGAGCAGTGGCCAGCTGTCTTGCCCTAGGGGTGTTGCAGAGGAATCAGAGGAGGTCATAGAGATGTTGTGTTCTCAGAGCCTTGTGTGCTGGCAGCCTGGCATGGCTGGGAGTGGGGAGCTCTGCACAGTCACTCTTGTGTCCCTTCTGTGTTGGTTCCATCCTTTGGTGTGGTGCTCTGTTCTCCACAGAGTCTGTGCTGCTGTGGCTGCTGGCCTTGAGGCTGTGCTGGGAATGTTCTGGCTGTGGGTTCAGCCTAGGACAGTCTCTTTCTTCCATACCCTGCTGCCACTGTTTGTTCCTCTCCGTTTCCCAATTTTTTACTGCTTAAGCAAGTTGGCCCAGCTGTAAGCTGTGTGATGCTTAATTCTCACAGCAGGAAGACAGCCTTGAGTTTTTCAGCAGATGCAACACTGTTTGTCTGTTTGGCTTTAAGGCCAAATGCTGTAGATAAGGCCTTAGGGGAAATGTGAAGTAAAAATTGATTTTTAGTTTGCTGTGGATATGGTGCAAGTCAGAAGAAATCTCTTTGTATTCTTTAAAGCATTGGAGCAATTTCCCTCTGCCTCCACCTGCTCATGTTTGAGGATTCTTGAAAAAGCTTTGTAACTACCTAATAGTAGACAATAAAGTACAAAAAAATCAACAAAATCTTACATTTGTTATTAAAGTCTCATCTTTTCTGGGAACTGGTGAGCAGTCATATTTTGAGAATGAATACATACTGAGGCAGAAGGCTTTAAGAAGTTACCTTTTAGCTGGTTTTCACATTTTTCTAGTCTATTTAGTGATTGTATGACCTGCAGAGGACTTGCAGGGCCAGTTGGGGTACTTTAGGTGAGCCAGTGAGGTGAGTAAATGCAGCAGCTGTCATGCAGGAGGGAGACTGCTGTTCTGAAAAATGCATCCCTGTTAGTGCACGTGTACTGTTTTTTCTGGAGTTTGAATCTAGTTAAGTGTTGACATCATATTTTAAGGAAATGAAAAAATTCCTATTACCTGGCATCTTTAAACCAAACCTGGGACATCCTTGACAAATTCAGAGGACTTTGAAATATCCCACTTGAATTATGGGATTCAACATTATGAGTATGGCTGAAATGGTGTGGGATTCTGGGTGCTGTGCTGCTGGAGAAGTGAGACAAATCACCTGGAAATTGCTGGGTGGTAAATGATTCTTCTAGTCTCAAAATCTAGACTTTTCCTTTGACACCAAAATGGTAAGTGTCAAAGTAGGCTTCTTCTGTCTTTTTAAGTGCTTCAGTGCAGGAGAAAATCAGCATAAATGTTGACATCTAAACTGTCAAGCTTAATTTTCATGGGTAAAACTCACTGGGGTGAATCCTTGACAGTTGTTTTGAGGATCTTTGAGGTTGAGAAAGAGAATACAGTATTTTCAGCTTGTATTTGGGAAGTGTTTCTGGACTTAATTTTCAAGACAATTAACACCTCAGCATAAAGCTGGGGGCACCAGGAAAACAGCCTGGCTGACAGTGTGACAGAGCTTGACTTCTGAACAAAATAGCTTCAATGTGAAGTAAACAGATAACGTGGGTTTGGCTGGGATTTGTTCAGAAGGTTAGGACAGCAATTCTCAAAGACATCAACTGTGCAGCAATCATTTGATAATGGGGGCTCCTTGATATCCCATAATATTTCAATTTTATGTATTGAAATCACAATTATTTTCTATTTGCTTTGGCCACACGTAGTCACAGAGGAAGGTGAAAATGTCCCTGTGTGAGGGCTCATGCCGTCAGTGGCACAGTGTGGACTCAGCCTGTCACACTGTCTAGATTGTCTGGAATTAGCTGTGACACTGCTGTTGCACAGCCTGGAACACCAAACTTTGCAGAGTTATTTTAACTGGTGCATTTCCATCATATTACTGCAGTCAAACCCAAGGCTGTTGCTCCTCTAAGTGATATTGCAGGTGCTTAATACAAATTATCTACTCCTTTGGTTTTAAGGAGCAAATATGACAGCATGCCTCTGAGGAATTCTTCATCAGACATTCCAGTTACTTGTTATCCTGATGAGTTATTATTCACATATTTTCTTTTTCCGTGCTTGAACTCTTCCTTTGTCTTTTCATTATTACCAGGAATAAATCTGTGGCTTTTATAATGTAGTTATTTTCACAGAACCCAATTTTATATCTCACCGGAAGTCACCCTACTTCTCTTTTCATGGCACTGCAGCATCTCTTGGTGATGCCAAAAAGAGCAGCTTATGTAGTTCCAGTGACAGATAAATTCTGTAAACCAGTGGAATCAAGTAGATGGCACTTGGGTTTGGCCTTGCCTTGCCTTCTCTTCTGCCATTTCCATGGCAGGGTTTGGCCTGATGAGCCACACTTTGGGGCAGAAGTGTGCTGTTCTCCCAGCCACCTGTTTTTGTCTGGTTGGCCTTTAATCCTTTTGGTTGGTACAGTGTTTGTTTTGGTATGCTGACTGTAAGTGGGGGTTTTTGTATGTGATATTTTGAGACAAAAATATATGGTCTGGCCAGGTGCTAGGCAAGGACAAGCTGGAGGATGGAGAGTTGGAATCTAGAGGACAGGCAAGACACTGGGCACAGCAGAACAGTACTTGGCATTTTGTCTGCAAGGTGAAATAGGGCATTTTTGGGGCTGGGGAAGGAATAGACTTTCATTCCTCACTCAATAGCTGTGTCTCCAGTGCTTGCTGTCTATATACCCTGGCCAGTGACAAGTCAGGAACATATTTCTGAACAGACCATCTGTGACATACCTAACGCTGAGCATCTCTCTTTTGATTTTACCCTTCACTGAATGTTTTTCACCTCTCTGAGTTACTGTTTTGGGCCGTGCTCAGACCTGGGTGAGTGGGAGGTGCTGCATTAATGTGTATTTGGCTTGCAGACTGATGGAAAGGGCAGTTCACAGTTGTAATGCACAAAGTCCTCTCTAGAACCCTTCTGCACTGCCAGAATGGTAAGTATCTTTAGTGCAAACACCAGGCAGCAAGAGCACTGGAAAAACCCACACCTGAGCTCTGGGGCACAGTTTTGTAGTAATTTAATAAATAAATCACAGTTACACAGTGTGCCAGAGCTTACATAATCTCAGCACACTTGGCCTCCTGGTCTTTGTTTTCTGCTTTTGTTTTTTGTAGAAAGAATGTTTGTGTGCACATGCAGAAAAAAAGAATATGCATATGTGCATCAATGGGGGTGTTTTATCCTTAAAATGTTTTGGGTTTTTTTCTGTTCCAGTGTTGTCAAACTGTGTGTAAAAAGGGTACATACCTACATTTAAAAAAAATGAGCAAATTGTTTTAAACTTACACAGCGTAATGTCCCCTCTCTTTTCTGTCTTACCTGATAGTGATAACCTGCTACGAAGAGCTGCATGCCAAGAAGCCCAGGTAATACTGTTTAAAGTAATAAAATTTGATTAAAATCTGCCTCTTATCTTGGTTGTGCAGGGCTCCTGAGATTTTCCCAGTGGGCCTTTCCTACGTGACAAGCCTTCTAATGATGCCATCATCTGTGTTCTTTCCCTGGATGCCCAGGGGTGCTGCCCCTTGTGTGTACTGGCTGCTGCTGCAGGGGAGGGCAGCATTATCCCTGGGGTGATCTTAATTGCTGCTGGAGTACCCAGACCTCCATTGCAGCATGTGCAATTGCTCTGTGCCTGTAAACTTCAGTCAGGGAGGTGACTTGTTGATAAGAGTGAAATCCCAGCCCCACCAGGAGGGGTGGATGCTGGGCAGAAGCAGCACAAACCACTTTGTGTCAGTGCTCAGCTGCAGAGACCCTGCCCTTGTCTGTTTGACCCCGAGTGACTTTATCAGGGATGCCAGCTGTGATGACTGACTGACCCAGCTCTTTTGGGACCCATCTCCTGGGAACTGAATGGGGACAGCCTGGTTGCTGATCAGGGACAAGAAGGCCACTGTTCAGGGGGGAGAGTTACTCTCTCAGGATACTGACTGTTGTATTTCTTAGCTTGTGTCCTGCATGGGCAAACAGCAGTCAGCAAACTCCCATACTGCAATATTCCCACAAAGAAATCTCATCCTTAATAAGCAGTCTTGTGGAGGTGTAAGTGCTGCTGCCCATGGATGACATCACTTCTGTAGGATTTTAAGAGTTTTTACCTCCCACAAATAAAGTTTATTCTAAACCTGCTTCTTCATGACAGATCTTTGACATTTTGCAGGGTGTAACACTGCTCCCATCATTGCTATGTACGGGGGCCTGAGTAGAATGGTGAAAAGTATTTTTTTCAGTAAAGAAGTGTTGTGCACCTGAATTATCCCAAATTTAGCCTGTCTGCTGTTGAAAGACTTTCACAGCAACTTGTCTTGTGCAGTGGGTCTTCATGCCAGAATAGATGTAAGGGAATTCACTGCTCATGAAAAACCAAGGAAAATCTTTCCCTGAAAATACTGCTTTCATAAACCATACTTGTAATTTCAGAGTCTTTATGTTTTCACTATTCATTTTTACTACATAATAACAATGTGATAGAAGTTTTTTTCTATCACAAAAAATAACCATTAATACCTCAGTATTTGAAGCATCCTGACCAAATTAAACCAAAGTTTTTAAAAGGAGCTGATGAAGTGGTTTGTGTGTATTGTCAAAAAGGTGTAAGTGCTAAGGAAAAGACTGGTACCAGCAGATAGTTCAGTTGTAGAAATCCTGAATTTCCCATTTCTTAAATCCAGTTATTTAGAGACAGGTTCTATTCCATTATGGCTTATTCTTACAAATGAAAATACAAAAGCACTGTCAGTAGAGCTTCCTGCAATTTTAGTTGTTAAAGCCTGAGAAAATGTCCTGCAGAAGACTCTTGCATTAGAAAGGAATGAACCAGAAAGCCTAGTAATCAATTCTTGCTGCAATTTCCATTCTCACTGATGTGTCATTGCCAAATAGTGCTTGAAAACACACAGCAGCACTGCATTAAGGCATTAAGTGTCTGGTATGTTCTTCAGAATAACAACAATCTAAAATTGTTTGTAAAATGCTACTTGCTTTTATAGTGCTGTATATAAGTATCAGAAAAAAATAGAGAAAAACTCACCAAAGAAAAAGTTCAGCTTGAATGAAGTGTGTGTGAAGTTCTTACCATTTCTTACATTGGATTTTTAGGTTTTTAAGCCTGTTACATTATCAAATTGGTGAGGGAGCTGCCTGCCTGAGAGGGAATCCGTGACAGCAGTATTTCATCCAAAGGTTCTGCCATGTGTGTCTGAATTTAAATACATCAGTTCATGATGACAGCCTTGGTGTGGCAAATGATTATGGAAAGATTCTATAATGAAGAACCCATTTATTATATTTTTAACATTTTACACCTCTGTCTCTGGGATAAGTCAGTGTCAGCTGTGACTCAGTCTTCCTTGGCAGATCAGTCTTGCTGGTTGACCTTGTTGTTGCTGAACTCTGGGCACGTGTAAAGAGGTGCTGTTTAGCTGGCAAACAATTCACTCAAGGATAGTTTCCTGTAAAAGAATGTAGTTTCTTTGCTGGTATTCATAAAGCACTATAAAAGCTTTGTATAAAGGAATTTTCAAAGTTGTAGAATAGTGGTTGTCATTTTAGAAGTCCAGAAATGTAACACCTGTAAGTATGCATGTGACCAGAAAGTGAAAAAGGCACTGACTTGCCTAAATTATACCTTCATATATATATATATTTAATAACCATTTTTATGGTATGACTGTAAGTTGTCTTTACTTATGTTCTGCTCTGAAAGACTTCTAGAATATTGCATTATTATTTTTTTATTTCCTGTGTTACAAATCAGCATTTGCTTTAGAAATGCCCCTGTATGTAACATAAATGTCTAAGTATATTACATAACGAAGCAATTATGTCATTACTAATAAAATCTTTATGAGCCTTGTTGGGTTGTTTAGAGCCTTGCTAGATTGTTTGGAGCATGCAAATACATCATATTGTGCCCCCTAAGCAAATAATTAGTTGTTTCTAACAGCTGTAACATACTAGAGGGCCCCTATTCCCCAATTCCCACCCAACAACTGCAATATAATAAGTTGGTCTGTTTTCCAGCTGATCTTTGAGTAAAACTTAAGTGCTATTGATTTGTTTCACTTTCTTCGAAGATTTCTTTACTCTCAGCAACGTCTCTCATGCTTTTTCTTTCCTGAAGAAGAAATTGGGATGTTTTAAGCAGCACAGCCAGCTGTACCCTTCTTTAAATTGAGGTTTCCTGTAGGGGAATAGAATATAAGAAAATAAAGACAGTGTAGAAAGTAATCTTACCCCTAAGGAGTTGCAGCTGGGCCAATTATCAAAGATTAGGAACAGGCCTGACTTTACCAGGCCACAGCTGTAACCAATGGGAAGAAGAGTGCTATAAAAGAGTGGGGTGGCTGGGTGAGAAGGGAACTGGAGTCAGTGGCTGCTTTGTGAAGAAGAAAGAGTCAGTGCTCTGAGGAGCTGCCCACGAGCAATACCAAGAAGGTATGAAACTTTTGTGATAGGGGACAACAGTATGGAACCCCTGCAATAAGATAACAGTTCCCTGAGCAAGGTTTGCACGTGGAATTAATAACGAGTTTAAGAAGCTAACAGCCACTAAAATGTACTGGGTTTTGTGTACAATATCACCTCCTTCAATGTTAAAATTCCTGCTAGGGGGTTAACTTCCAAGGGAAAGGGGGAAAAAAAAGCCAGGAACAGTTGGCTGGGCCATGTTCAGCATGGTAGTCTTTGGTTCCTTCTCTTTGTGGGGCTTCTGGATGGTATTGCTGGATACCTTGTATTCCTTGTGTTCAAATCCAGTTTGATTTGGTGTGTTAGTGAGGATGCCTTTAAGTGACCTTCCAGAAGCTTATAGAGCAGGATGTAACGTGTGTGGAAGTTTTGCATTTCCTTGCCTGTGCTGAAGAGCTTTGGAAATAGGTCCAAAGTGCAAGAGGCTTTGTGGAGAAACTCTCAAAGAATTTAAAATTGAGATACTACTTCAGAATTGGATTAAAAGTTGAGGAGGAATTTAATGATTTTTAGAGAGAGAGATTAGCTTTAAAAAAAGTGTAAGAAACAGTGGACTTGCTTATAGGTCATGGCGGGTTCTCTTTGTAATTATCTTTCCTGTCTTCAAAAACTGAAGCATACAAAATACTAAAATTAGTAGAATAGATAGAGAAATTAAAGTTCAGAAGTTGGAAAGAATGCAGAAAGAAGGTGGCTGGCAGGTGTATGAGAATTACCTAAAGAAAGAAAATCCAGTAACCTTGGAGTCAAGGAGAGCTCCCTGGATTTCTGCCCATTGCAGAAAACCAGAGGTTGACAAAAATGAAATGGTGGTGGAATTGTAAAAATGAGCTAAAAAGTACTTATGACAGTGATGTGAGCTGCTGCTAAGAGTGTGGGTCTTTGAATAAGAGACCTGTACAATGGCTGAAGATGGAAGTAATTTGAATGTCATGAGGCTTGAAAGCCCATTGACATTTGTAGAGATGCATTATTTGGAACTGTTTTAGCAGTCTGCTTAAAAGATAAACTGAGCCCTGCTCTTTTTCTCTTCCTTAGGCTTTTGGCAACCAGCTGATGCCTGCCACTATGCCCTTGAAGAAAGCAACAGTCTTCCTCAACCCAGCAGCTTGCAAAGGGTAAAATTCCCCCTTCCCAGCACTCTCATTTGAGGCACTCTTTCTGCATTTTTTGCTCTGCTATCCACTATAAAAGCCAGCCAGATTTTTGAGCTCATTTTTGCCTCCCTCTGATGCCAAGCTGGTGCTATGTAACTATGCCAAACTTTATTTCACCAAAAATATTGGGATGAGAAATAGAATTAGTTGCTAGAGGTGGAAGAATTATTTCTAAACACACACACATATATATGTATATTTTGTTTTTTCTTTAATCCTGTGTTTTGGCCTTTGTCATTCCCTCGTATGTAGAATTCCTTTGTATTCCTTCCAAACTTTTGCATGTGATACGTTTCCATCCTCAAAAACTATAGAAGTAAGAGATGACCTTGATTGCTTCAAGACTTGAAGTTGGCAAGAAGGTATCTTACTTCTGTGGGAACCTGCCCTTGAAAGGGATGTGCCCACAAACTGAGAGGCTAAATATGGGCTTGGAGCAAGACCCCTGGAAGAGGTCAGCTGCTATTTTTACATGCTCATTAGCAGAAAAACTGTAATCTTGGATGTGATGTATGTCTGTTTCTGCTGATCAAATAAGCTTTGGAATAGTTGCATTTTGTGGAGGGGCAGAGTTATTACTACCAATATGAGGGGAATGTTATAGCTGACATGAAAGTGCTCAGACTGACGTGCTCTTGTGAGTCTGGAAAATGCATAGTATTGACCAAGTCTGATGTTTCTACTTGTAAACAATTTATAGTTAGTGATATAATTCTTTGTTATGCAATGACAGGCATAAAATTATCAGTCTTACAACAAAAAAAGTCAACATTTCGCTTCTAACCTTATTAAATAATATGTAGTAATAAATAATCGGGTTTTTAAAAATTAGTTCTTAAAGCCCACTTGGGCTTCTTTGTGGTCCTAAAGGCTAGTGCTTTTGTAAGTCATTAATTTTCTAATAAATTTCTTTCTGGAGGTCTTAATTTGTTTTAATGGATTTTTAAAATTATATTTGGTGAAAGTTAGATAGCCTCTTGTGCACTTATTAAAACTGCAACAAAACCCTGACATCTGAGATATGAGACTAGAAATGTAATGCATTTGAACCACACGAAATCTCATCTTTCCTGTCTGTCAGGTTGAGTGACTGATTGTGGAGATTGAATGCTTGGTTTTAAGTAGGTTTCTTCTTGGTATTCATTTGTTTCTTTCCTTTTTAATTTTTTTTTTCAGCCTCAGGCATCATTAAACAGTTTTTACTCTGTTATTTCTAGCAAAGCTGGGAACCTTTTTGAAAAGAATGCTGCACCAATCTTGCACTTATCTGGCTTGGATGTAACTGTGGTTAAGGTAAGAACTGATACGTCCTGCTACAGTAGAAATATTGACTCTCTTCTTTCTCCTCTTGAAGAATTGAAATTCAAATCCATATGCATTTGAAATTCTCAGTTGTCCTGTAGACATCTTACAGGAAGAAAGAAATACTGTGATATTAGGCCGACACCTAATATTTTTAATTCACAGTTGGTTTTCAAACAGTGTAGTGAGGTTTTAATTTTCAACTAAAGCAGTACATATGCTTGTTTGTCTGTCTCAAGCAGCCCTTCTATAATTCATGTTTGAGAAAAAACTCTAAATATTTGAGTGCTGGCTAGTGGTGCGTGCCCATTGCTGTTGAATTTGTCATTTCTGCCTGAACTTGAAGAATTGAAAAGTGAGGAATTTTGACATCCAGTTGAACTGTTCAGATTAATTAAAAATAACCTTTTATCTTTACACTGAAATTATTTCTGTGTCTCTCCAAATAATTCAACGTTCTCACCACAAAAACAGAACACTGAGCTCTAAATGGTGTGAATAAACACACAGGTTTCCTTTGGAAAGAGAAGAACAAGGAAACATTGAAGGGATTCTGCTCTTTCTGCAGTTTTTTTGAGGCTGTGATATGTGGATTGCTTAATAGTCAGTGTGTCCTAACAGCAGAGTACTCTGATATGCATCTTTCTGTCTTGGAATCTTTTCCACAAGGTTTAGTATTAAAATGCTCTTTTTATTAATCCCTCTCTCTGATCATTAAATGTACCTAGTCCCACCCTAAGAGAAGAAATCATTTTGTAAGACTTAAAACTGATGCTTGGTAGTGTTAGACCCAACAAGCTGGCAAAACAGGGCTGGGCCAGGAAGTGAGGCTGAGATGACTCTGTAAAAGACATGAATTTTTCAGAAAACAGTTTTAATGGTTTAAAAAGTCAGTACTCTTTACTGCTAAATCCATTGTCAGTGGCTTTCAGGCAGTGGCCTTTTGTGTAGTTGATGCTGTGTTTCAGGAGATGCACTTGAGCACTTTGGCTCTAAAAAATAGTGGGAGTTTTTCTGCAAGTGATTGGCTCCTGGATTTGTTTCAATGTAATATTACCTGGAAATAAGATGGTTGCTGTGGTATTCTAGATCTACTGAGTAAGATTTGCTCTGATATTTGATTTAACCTCTGTGTGTGCGCATCTGTGTGTGTGTTTACTTGCCCATATTATATTATGCATCAATCTGGTTTTGTAAGTTGGAAAAAAAAACTCTGAATGTAAGTAATATACAGTACTGTGTGCCTATATAAAAATAACTATTAACCAAATGGATAGGTGATTATTTCTAGGAAAGAGATATACTAAAAATAGTCATTTGAGTGCTCATGTTTGGATCTCTGTTTCTTCAGACTGATTACGAGGGACAAGCAAAACAGCTTCTGGAAATAATGGAAAATACAGATCTGATAATTGTTGCAGGAGGAGATGGCACAGTCCAAGAGGTACTGCAGGAGCCTGGTTTGTTGAGAATCATGGTTGGGCTGAGGGCAAGAAGATTGATGCTGCTGCATTGCACAGATTCATAACAACTGTTCTTAGAGATCTGTGCAGTTAGAATCTGTGTTTTTAGTAAGTGTTCTAATATTCTGGGGACAGAAGACTCTGCTGGTTGGTATTAGTCTTAAGAGATGATGGGAGGGGGGACAAAAAGAAGGGGTGACATAGCTGTCTTCCAGAACTTTATTCTGGAATGAGCAAACTCTTTGGAGTGACATGATTCTAACTTGTTCTTTCTGTGTGATGTAGTTGTAGTGGTTTGATTTTCAAAGTTCCTTCCTCTCTATAAACTCCCCAAGAGGAATGCATATTTTGCTAAGTGGGAATCAGATAATTTAAAAATTACGTGGGAATGATAACAAAGCTTGGAACTTATTTAATAAATGCCTATTGTCAAGATGATTAATGACTGGAGCAGAACTGGGGGATACTCTCTTTTTCAAGACTGTATTTTATTCAAGCAGTTCCTGATTTCTAACTACCGATTTCATAAGACAATGGCTTAATGAATACAGTGACCTTAAGAGAAAGAGATCAGAATACATCTCTAGGTCATTCTGGCCTTGTGTTAATTGCACTGACCAGTGCTGGTTTTGCATTATGCAGAGCATTATTCAGTATTAAAACATTTACACTGGCATTGGTTGTAGTACCAGCATGTACTCAGGCACACTCATAAACCTGCTGTTTCCAACATGTTTGCAGGCTGAACATTCCTCCTTTCCCATGTAAAAAACTGTAGCACCTTCCATAAAAGAGTAGCTGCTCCTTAAATCTCCAAGATTAAATGTGGTTAAGAACTTCATCTGTTCTTATTGTAACTGAAAAATAAAATTCTTAGAGCATTTCCCATGTTTTTCAGGTCATAACTGGACTTCTCCGTAGAGCAGACGAGGTGAGAAGTTGTTGTTTTAAAAACTATGTTTATTTCTTGGAGTGTCTTATGCATCCACTGTGATCTCTTGGCCTCAGCTGCCTCCAGCAAATACTTTGCTTACTACTCTGGAGCCAGCTTTCTGTGCAGCCATCCAGCTGGGCTACTGTCCTGCAATGCTGCCTGCTGTTCTTTGTTCCCTTTCTGAGGGAATGCAGTGACTCCCAAGCCATGGCTTTGGGAAGTTTCCAGCGTCAGAGCAGGGATTGTGGAGAAGCCAAATGCTCAATTTTCAAAGACCCATGGACCAGCTGTGCATGCCACTTTGTTTGGCAGAAGCATTGGGCAGAAGTACATGTTTTTCTTGTGTTTGTACAGGCTTGAAACTGAATTCAGTTATGGTCACACTCCTACTGCTTTGGGACTGCTTTGCTGTTTCTTCAAGCAGTGCATACCTACCTATGCAGATGGCTGTACTAAGCAAATTTTAACCTCTCAAGGTGGATCACTCTGAATGGAAATGAGAGAGATTTTTCTTCTTCAAGTGGGAGGACAGTGTTATTGAAGAAAGGAGGGAATCATTGTTCCCAAAACCTTCTGGCAGGAGCTGGCTAAAACTCAATTAAAACAATCCAGACAAGATTATGATGATACCCTTGGCAGCTAGAATTGTATCTGTTTAGACATTTGCTGTGTCTGAATGTGACAAGGGGGACTCTGAAACCAAGTCAATATTTTTAAAGGAAGGCTAGTTATATCAATTCCGGTGCATCATTGTTTTAAATCTAATATTATTATAGTTGGATCCTGAGACTTTTATAATCTGACAATAGTGAAAGCAAAGTTTAGAGGCTTTACTGGCTAGTTTGTCTTTATTTTTTGGCTTCTTATCTTGATGTAGCTTGGATCATTTTGTAGTGTAGAGAATTCTGCAATCCAGCACAATTATGGGTGGAATACTGCATTGTAGTATTGCCACTGTGTCACTTCATGTTTTTGGCCAAGGAATTCTTGTCCATCATGTCACTGTGTCCTAGGAGTAGAGATCTGTGCTCGAGCTCCCTCTCTCTGTGCCCTGCTTCCCTTTTCCCTTGGGGGTGTCACACCACTGTTGCCTGGATAAGAGCCTGTGCAGGGTATTCCAGAAGCCTTGTTCCTAGCAGCCAGGGGAGCAGAGCTTGACTGCAGGAGCTGCCAACAGCCTCTCATCTGCACACTGCAGGCAGTGCTGAGGAAAATGAGAGCAGGGTGTTTGAGAGTGTTAGCACCTGCAGGTGACACAGACACAGCAGGGCAGAGGGCGTGGGTGTGCAGTGAGAGGGAAATTCCTAGGTGGCTGCAGATTGGCTGTGTCTTGGTGCTGCTGGCAGCATCCCCCAGGACAGGCATGGTGACTGGGGTATGGGGTAGCTTACACTGCTTTGCTGACATGCTTCAAAAAGCAAGATTTGAGATGAGGTACAGGGTAATAACCTGCTCCTTCAACAAGCCCTTTTGCTGAACAGCTGTAGAGAAAAATAATATGGTCAGTGACTTCCAAAAACTAGACCTCTGCTGCTTCATGATTTGGATGGCAGAGGAATCAATTAATTTCCTTTCCTTAAGTGACAAAATCTCTTTGCTGTGCAAGGTTACTCTGTCAGAGGGGGATTTCTGCTGTGGTAAATGGGATTCAGAGCCTGTGATGCCTCCATCAGTATTAAGAAAGATGGCAGATTGCTGACAGAATCCATGCATTAGTTGGGATGTGGCTGCCAAAATGCATGTAACAATGCCCTTAATGATCACAGAGAGCTCTTTTGTACCCAGTTGGCAGTGGTGGCTTCACAGATTTGGGTGCCATGTTCTGAGTCGTTGTGTGAGGAAGTGCCTGGTGCACAGTGCCAAAGGGGTGATGCCAGACACAGCTGTGATCTCCACGCAGGAAGCTTCATGCAAATGTTAATTTATTCTCCTTATGTGTCCAGGCTGCCTTCAGTAAGATTCCTATAGGATTCATACCCCTTGGAAAAACTTGCACTTTGAGCCACACACTGTACCCTGAGAGCACAAATCAAGTCCAGTAAGTATCACATAGTTCTGAAACATGGTTGGTTGTTTTCAAGAAGCAGTGCTTCTTGGTAGCTTGATGCTTTTCTTTTTCTTCTGTGTTACATAGAAGTTGGCAGTCTCTGGGCAGAGCCTGATGATTCTCTGGACTTACCGGAGTTAATGACTTCCAAAAACTGACTAAAAATTAAAAGAAGGAAATGTATGTATTATTAGATATCATTTGCTGTGGCTAATTTCTCTGTGATCATGTGATGCTCAGAGTTTAAATAGGGATTAAAAGGATCAGCCTCTTAGGAATAGCAGAAAGTGTATGACAAGGATATAGCAAGGATTTGACAAAATAAGCCAAAAATAAGTCCTCTTTCTGACTCTTCTCCACTCTAAGAATTCTAGAAACTGGTCCACATATAGGCTGGTTAGGACCTGCAAACTAAGGTATACAGCAATATGGGAAAGGTTGGATCCCATTACTGACTTTTGCAGGGCAGGGGTGACTTTTCCCTGTGGTGGTACTGATGCTGGCAGTAATCCAACAACCCAATTCTTCAGCATCCTCATTATGATCCAGTCTGGTGGTATCTGTTGTTTGCAGTTCAGTTTGCTGCAGGATTGTTTTTTCCACTTATAAAGAAAAAAGGGAGTCCATCTTTCTTTTCCCCACACTTCATTTCTTTTCAATTTTTCCCTTCCTCTCCTCTTATAATAATAAATATATTTCTTCTTGGTCCTGAAATATTTTCACTCTCACTCTCCCAGTAACTCATTAGCATTGTTCTCTTTGTGGAGCCCTTGTTGGTATCCATCATACATTAAACCCATGAGTCAGCTGGCATAACATCCTTCCTTAAAACTACCAGACTGCTTTGAAGCTCAGAAAGGTGGACAAGGCTGTCATCAGCAGCTAAGATTAAAATAATAATTTATGTTTGGGTTCTAAAGAAGCTGTTTGAAATGGATGATCTTCCTGTGCCAAGGTAATGAACTGTGCAGGTGGGACTGCAGCACACTGGAGAAGTTGAAGGTATTTTGGTCAATAGACTGCTTAACAGCCCGCACCAGTGGCAGAGCCTGAGTTAAGAAGTGCAGAAGTGATATTTTTCAAAGAAATATTTGGGCTTTGGTTCCTTCAGCACTCTCTTAGGAGTGTAGGAACTCTAAAGGTCTTGGAGAAAGATAAGAGCTGGGAGAGAAGATGGGCTCTGAGAAGAACAGCTTCCTTATCTGTCTCAGTATTGTAATCCTGATGAAACCAAGGACAGTTTCTCCCACTGATTCACATGAATATTGGGTCTGGATCTGAAAACTGCATCGTTTTCCTTGTCCAGCTGAGACACTAGAAATGTCTGCAGCATGGAAAGTAAATGTTACCCAACTTTGAAAACAAAGAAGGGGTTTCAATCAAGCATATGCTCCAAGGTTTGAACATAGACTGTCTAGTGGGCTTAGACACTTTGGTTACAAAATCTTTACAGCTTGAAATGACCAAGTGCCCTGGCTACTGCCCACAACTTACTGGAGACCTAAACAGTATGGGCACTGCTGATAGGTAGGTTTACATTGATTAAAAACTTCAGAATAAATTAACACATACTAATGCAGTTCAATCTCAGACACATGAGTTGAGACCAGTCATGCTGTCCCAGGCTGTAATACTTGCTACCACTAAAATAAAACCCGGATTTGGATCCTTAGTGTGTTAAGTATCTGAAACAGGAGGCAACACAGTTGGCCTCTGGCATCTCAAGTTAACTCAAAAAGGAGGAATAGCTCAAAAGCTTAGGCTGATAATTTCCTTTTGCTGTTTCTGTATTTTGCTGTTTGTTAGGTTTTGTCATGTGTTGCAACCACCCATTTTGCTTTCTGATTTCAGTGAAGTGCAGCACGTTTCCCTGGGGTTTTTACTTTTGCTAAAAAAAAGCCCTACTTGGACTCGTAGTGAAATTTGCTGGGGAAAAAAAAGTAATTTTAAAGTTTACTCATTTCTTTTATTCCTGTTTGTTTTCCTTTGCTTTTTTCCTGTTTGTTTTGCAGACATATTACTAATGCTACATTGGCCATTTTGAAAGGAGAGACAGTTCCACTTGATGTCTTGCAGATCAAGGTGAAAGCGTCTACTTATTTGGAAAGCAACATTTCTAAAGCTTTCCCATTCTGATGTTTTTATGTTTATGGTTTTCCTCTGTGTCTTGCTGTTAGGAATTTTAGTTTATGATATCAGCAGTTCTGCTAGCAGTCATTTCTCCACCATGTGCTATGGCATCAGACAATCTAAACAGAAGAAAACACTAGAATGCCTCAACATTGCCTTTCTTTGAGACTCAGAGAGTATTGATGAATACAAAACTTATTACAGTGGTGTTTCTATAGCAATGGTGAGAGCAGTAGCTGTCTGCTGATTTGATGCATTCATGTGGATTGTGAAATTAATAGCTTTCTTTGACAAATGGAAAAATACAAAATTGGAAAACCTTTGACTATGCCTCGTATGGTTTCTGAATGTTATTTTTCTGTTCAGTTGTAGAGTGGACATTTCTGCAGCAAGAGTGTTGTGTTGCTGTGCAGAGCTCCTTGCTTTTGGCTAACAGTCAAATCCACGAAATGAAATGGCCATTGCTGGGTGTGCAGTCAAACTCAGGCTACCTGTTCAAAACTTCACCTCTTATATTCCTCCCTTGAGCAGATGGAGTGTACAGTGCTTAAATTCTGCTAAGCTTTATTGTTGTTAGCTTGTTGTCATACCTCTTCTGTTAAATTTCTGTGTAGAAATTTAACAGACGTTTTTATGTAGCTATGCTGTTTTTGTAACTTCAGAAAATAAAGTTGGAAAAAAAGGTAAGAGAAAGCAATTTTGCAATGTTTGTTTTTTTTTCTTTACAGGGAGAAAAGGAGCAGCCGGTGTTTGCAGTCTCTGGTTTAAGATGGGGATCTTATAGAGATGCAGGAGTTAAAGCTAGCAAGTAAGAAAATACTATTTTTTGAAACAGTCCCCTTTTTAGTATCTGTTGCCTAAAAAGACACATTCCCCTCTCTCATTTAAGTCTTTTTCTGAATGCAAGCATCTGACAGGCAGAGGCACCCACTCTTGCTAGATCTTTCATTACACACATGGGAGTGTAAGATGTATCAGAATTCTTGTAAATTGAAATAAATATTTGGTGCTGACCTGTTCTTTTAAGTATTTACTTTCTTCTTGCCTTGTGGTATCTGCTTCTGGAACTTTATTCAGATTGTAACAGGGGGAAAATCTCTCCCTTGAGTAAAGTCTAAGTAAAGTAATTGGCCATTGTTTTTCATCATCTGCCAATGAAAAGCTGTGTGTGTACTCTGAAACTCAATTCCAGCAAGGGACATCAGATGCAGTAGAAATGCCTTCAGGTTCCTGCCAGAAGTGGCATGGACTGTGCTATCTGATGACTGTTCTCAGGATGCTAAACTCATAATTACTGGGCTTTTTCCAGATGGACACATAACATGTCAGTGTCTGTGTATCCAGTGACAGGTATTATTTGCTGAAGGAGCAGCAGAGCCAAAGCAGCTCACTCCCCAAGCTCTTATGGAGGAAATGCAGCTATAAGGAAATACCATGTGCTTTGTGAATGAGCTGTCTTTGTCAGGAAGGAAGGCGTAGCAGACCTCTCGAGTTTGTCTGGCAAATGTTTGAGTAGGTTTAAGAGGGGATGGGGGAGATGCAGTAAATAGTCAGGTTGTTTGTCCCTGGGAGGCCAGGGACATTCTTAGTGGGCTGTGTAGGTGCTGACTTGGCTGTGCTGCAGGCTCTCCTGCTAATTGCAGCCCCCAGTTCAAGGAAGTGCACTTCTCTCTGCTCTGCACTCCTGCTGGGCTTCCTGCCCATGCTCTGCTCTTCTCCTGGTGTCAGCCTTCACATCTTTCCCTGCAGCACTTCCCTTTTGTAAGAGTCCTTCGGGCTTAGTGCTGGAGACATGACAGCACCTTTGGTACATGAGGCACATGAACATCCTCAAGCCCTGCTTCCTTCCATAAATGTTTTTGAATGCAGAGAAACGTGTCCAGCTTGGAAAGCACTTCAGCAACAAATGGACAAGTGCTCAGAGTCTGCTTGGATCAAAATCCTCGTGTGCTACTCCTGGTTTTATACCTTCCCACTTCATCCACTTTTGCTCCCTGTGAGAGATGGGTTATTGGACTAAAAACATTTGGTGTGTTCCAGTGCAGCAGATCTTAAACTGAAAAGAACTCAAAGGGAGTTAAGCCATAAGTCAGAGTTCCAGAAGTGTGTCTGACAGTCCCTCTGCTAATGACTGTGCTGCTGGAGACCTGGTGCTGTCTTGTTACTATTTTACAGACAATTTCATGGCTTGAGGGGAGTGGTGGCACATTTGCATGCCTTAATGGTTAATGAGATCCTTAGATCTGCAGAACTCTTGAGCTGGTGGTGTTCAATGTGCTTTGTTGACCCTCTTTGGTGAATGACACTGATCAAAATGTGTGCCAAGCCTGCCTAAATACAGTCACATCTTTAGATTCTGTACAGTGCTGTGTGGCTGGCAAGGTTTTTATTTTGTAAAACTCTGATTTTGGTGTGAGAATCCTTTGGGACTAATGAATGTTTGCTGGTTCTTTTGTCACTGAAGCTTTTGGTTTTTGTTTGTTTCCTCTAACCTTTGGAAATTTGCTGTATTGCATATTGTTGAGATGCATACCACCAGCTGTTAGACCACAGACCCTTGAATCATCCCCAGTTGTCTCACATAGCAAAGTAAAATTCTGGTAGTGAGATGTCCTGCTGCCTGTAGTGAAGATTATACACTGCATTTTGGTGATGTGTAACTCAGGATAGGGATGTCACTGCTAGGCTGCTGATGTGTAGAAACTATCTTACAGAATCAAAAAGCTAAAGTTGTCAGGGAGCACTAACTCAGTGGCAAACAAGTCTGTATGCTCTGACTTCATGCAGAGTTTCTCCCTTTCCCAATATTGACTCCTGGATATCTTAGAAGTTCTATTTCTGTTCTTTTTCCAGGTACTGGTACCTTGGGCCTCTGAAAACCAAAGCAGCTCATTTGTTCAGTATATTTAAGGTAAATATTAATTGTGAGGAGAGTGTTTGGGAAATGAACAGGCTGACTTTGCTTTTTATAATATGTCTGTAAGCTTTCCTGAAGGATTCTGGTAACAAAATAAAATGGGACTAAAACTCAACTTGTTGAAAAGCCTACCAACTGATAGATTTAGTTCTGAAGAGAGAAAGGAGAAAAAAAGTACTTGTAATTTTTTTTTTAAATTTTTGCTCCAAGATCACCTGGGGAAGCCAGTAACCCCCTGTGAAACTGGTGAGCAGCAGTGGTGAAGTGCTGAAGTGCTCAGCCACATATTCTCAACAGTCTTTGTAATAACATTTCACTCTGATTTATTCCTCTGGCAGAAGGGGTCTATAATTAGACTGCTCATGCACATTGATAATCAGGCTTCCTTGTGTAGTAAAGTGAACATGAAGATGAATAGCTTTTATCTCACCTTAAACTTTCCTGTTGCTTAAAATTGATCCTGGAAAGATTAAAATTTGACCTGTATTAAAGGTAAGGCATTTTCATTCACATGGTTTTCCTTTTCTCTCAACATATAAGGAACCTCCTGAAAGGCAGGGAAAATGCCCAGGAGCTGGTACAGTAGATCAAATAGTGCAGTCTAGCCATGCTGTCTGTGACAATGCCAATGCTTCCTTTATAGGCAGCTCCTGTAAAGGGAGGCTTAATAGTAAAGTATCCAGAAAAGTTGGGATGGCTTTCCCCCCTCTCATCCACAGAAAATTTGAGGTTATGCTTCTGTGTTCTGGCATTCTAGGTAAAAACCTATTCTTCTTTTCTGCCCACCTCCTTTCTCACTTTCTTTGAGTCCTTAGGTTCAGCTGGGGCTGGTGATAGTGGCTTTCTCTGGTGAGCTATTAATTGTACATTAAAAAGATCTGTTTAATTTGCTGAAGGTTAAAGAGAAGTGCCCACTTCTTCAGCCATTTAGATAGAAAACTTTCTACCTGATCTCACCTAGTTGTGATATTCACATTGCTTTATGTGCCTCTTATATTATGATTTTGTTAATTTCTACAAGAAGTGTCTCCAGCCTGTTGAGTTTAATCTCTTCCTGGCTTGTGTTTGCTGCTCCACACTTCTTATTTTCTGGTTTTACTGTGGGGGGTCTCTTGAAACAGGATGATGCATGGCTGAAAAAAAGTGTAATTGGAAATAGCACCTCTCATATTGGTAGGGGCATTGTTATGAGTGTTATCATCCCTTCTAAAATACACAGGCTTAAATTATCACAGCATTGCTGCTTTTCCATTTAATCATTAATATTTATTGTTTGTGTACTGCCCTACTGATACAACCTCTGTTTGTCCTGCTTATTATGGAAGTATTCCTTGCTCTCAGAGGTGGGAGGTGAATTAGTTTACCAACCTGTGCTATATGATCCAAAACTACTTCTGAAATTTTGTACCTGGAAAAATAATTGTACTGAGTTCATGTGGGCTCTTGGCTGTGTTGTTTTAGTGTATAAATTTAAAAAACTATTATATGATTCCCTCCCTAAATCCTGTGTTTGCGGCATTTCAGAAATTATTTTCAAAACAATGACAGGAAGTGAATTTTGTCAGTGTCTGGAAATATTTCAAAAGCTAAGATTCTTCTGTAGCCCTGGTGCTGGAATCTGAAATATCACCAAGAATAATGTGTTAGTACTTTATTTTTTTTTTTAAGATGCTTTAGGGAGCTCACATGACTTGCCTTAAGAGCTGTTGTTGCTGTTCAGAAGCACCTGACTGTCAGGTCAGGATTGTTTGAGTTGCTGGAAAACAAAGGCCTGTCAGGTTTTAGTGCCCCTTGGCTTCACACAGCACTGTAGGCTTTGTCTGTTTGCACTGGATCCTGCTGAGCAGTTGCTCCTTGAGGTTGCCTTTTTTGCCATGCAGAAACCAACTGTGCTTTCAGACATTACTGGTGACTTGGCTGGTTTGGGTTGTTCCCTCCAGCCAGAAGCAGCTGTGTCACCCTGCCACACATCAGCAGCAAAGGAAACATCCCTTCACCCTCTGTTCATCAAGGGGAGAATGTCCTTACTTCTGTGCAGGGAAGGATTAGATTAGTGGATTTGGGAACTGTGGGTAATCTTTTTGAAACTGCAGAAATGTCGTTTCCCCAATGAACCTGGAGACTGGTGAGCCATAAAGTAGGCTGAGGCAGTGAGGGGGCCTGAGTAGCTCTGCAGGACTGTGTGTGAGTACACAATAAATAGGCTACAGGACTAAACAGAATAAACAGGACATGTCCTAAGCAAAATTTCCTTTATCTTCTGTCTTTTCTTTCCATGTAAATCCAAGGAGTGGCCTCAGAAACATCAAGCTGCTCTCATGTATGTGGGTCCAACTGAGAGACCTCCAGAAGAGCCAGAGGAGAAATCATCCAGACCTCCTTTGTATGTGAGGCTTTACAGACGGCTTCGATCGTACTGGTCATCCCCAAAAGGTGGGCTGGCTGTGCTCTGGCATCAACTCACATGCAGGCTCTACTCCTCTGACACATCCAGGGGTGTGTTGTGTGGAGGGCATGTCTGCTTCACTGCTCTCTTTTTTGTTACTGTTATTATCTGTTTGTTTCCTTTTTTAATTTATTTAAACTATTGTTTTTGTCAAGACTGTTATAGAGGCATCTGTTAGAAATGGAACAGAGTAGTCTTGCCAGTGTTTGTGGTCTCATAAGCAAATACTCATTTGTAGAGAACCCAGGGCATTCCCTGGACTCACAGTTGCCTTTGCATTGGAGGCATCCATTGAGGATACTTGGCACTTCTGGGTGAGCTTCTTGAAATCTTCTTCCAGCAGAATGGCTTCTTAGTGAGCTGGGCAGAGAGGAGCAGCTTTTGTTTTTCCAGGGTGGGGAGAATTGCTGACACAGAGCAACAAATGTTGCTTTAAATGGAACGGTAAAATTTGGGCCAGGCCTAAATTTCTCTTAGTATGTGAAATTCTTTCTGTACCATAAATTTTGTGTTCTCTGAGCCTCTCTTGGGTTGGGCTGCTGTCTGGGCAGTGCACATGGCAGGCCACAGGAGGAAGGAGGGTGGGTATTCTGCTAAGACCTGGTTCCTCCTTGGCTAGCAGAGGTGATTCATGTAGGAGCATGAACCAAGTGACCTGGATATGAGAACTGAACTGTGGAGCTGCCTCCTGTAGAAAATGTGTTACCACAGCCTCCTGAACATTGGATTCCTGATGTTTTGGTAGGGTTTTCTAAATATTCCTGTCACCAACCCAGAAGATAGGTTAATCTCTGGACATAAGGATTCACAGGGCTGTGATGTACTGGGCTTGACAGTCTTTTCTGATACTGTGCAAATGCTGATGGTATTTTTTCTTCAGTACTCCTAAGCTCCCTTTGAAATTTTTAAGATTTTGACATTTTAGAGAAACAAAACTACTAACCAGAATGGCTCAGACTGATTTTTGTGTCTGGCATCTGCTTCATAGTGATCTGTGTAATTAAATTGTGCTTAATGACTGATACCTTCTCTTCCTGCTATACAGAGTTCCCCCAGGAGGTAGCCCCGGAGGACTGGGAGGAGCTGAAGCTGTCCACCATTGAGCTTTCCATTGCAACTCGGAACAGGCAGCTTGATCTAGCAGTAAGACCCTAACATAATGGGATTCCAGATGCTGCCTGCCCACAGAGTTTTCCTGTCTTGCTAAACTCCCATTCTTGGGTGTATATAAATAACATTTATGGCTTCATGGAAGAAGAGGTCCATGATCGAGGCATGGGCAAGTTTCAGATCCAGTGTGAAAGCACAGGAGACTAAAGTAAAACTGGGATGCAGTGGGATCAGAAAGAATTTGTACAAGGTTTCAGTAGCCAAACAGAAGTTTTAGGATTTCCTGTGAGTAAAAAAAGCACCAAGAAGCATTCTTTTCCCTCTTCACTTATGTGAGAGTGATTCTCTTTTATCAACTGCTGCTAGAAGGAAGCTGAGCCTGAGTGTCTGGCTGGAATTTTTTATTTTTCTCTCTTTTTTTAGACTTGCAGAGTGGAGTTAAAAATAATTGGTACTAGGGAAAGGACATGGGCTACACTGATTTGAAGGAAAGGAAGTGCATGTAGTTGAAAGTATAGAAGCATGGCATCAAAGGAACTGTTCCTGTCATAACCTTCTCAGCACGTTCATGCTGTTCATTCACTGTTTTAGAACTTCTCTTTGGCTTATGCCTGTGTTTTGGTGCAATTTTACTGCTGTGAAAGCTATTTGGATAGATGTCAGCCTTTAATTTTACAGGAAAATGCTTACACAGTGATCCTATACTTGTGAGCTGTCCCGCATTTCCTCCTCAAGGGTGCAGGAAACCCTGCTGCTATACCCAGGCTAACAGGAGGTGTTGAACTTTCTGCAACATATTTCTTCCTTAGAAGTCAGGGTCTTTAAGAACATGAAAATGTGAGTTATATTGGTATGTTATCTTGTAGGATCAGACCAAAAGAACCCAAACAGGCAAATTTAGTTTTTTTAAAATTCTCCTGGTTTCTCCTTAGAATATGCCACCATCAACGTTAGTTTGTTCTTTGTTGTGGTTTATGATTTGGACTGTCAGTGTCCTAGTAATGGTAGAAGCTAGACAGAGACTTGTATTTGGGTATTTTTTTAGTGGTTTCTAGGTGACACTTGAACAGAAGAATTTTGGTTGTTGAACTGGATTGGAGCCAGTGATGTAAAGTAAAAACAGACCTACCAAGAACAGAAAAAGTATCTGATTGCCACAAACTCCCTTATGCTCTTTCTGTGGTTTTGTCTGTTTTGCCTCCCTTAGTCCTTCAAGAGGCATTTTAATATTGGTTTTGAAAAGAAGGAAATGATGTAGGGTTCTCAGGTCTCTTGCAAAACCTAGAGAAATGGACAAGTTCATGTTAGGCTAGTTGTACTTTCCTGTTTCTTGAGTTGGGAAGTATCTTGATATTGCATCTTTTTTTTTACAAGTGTGGATCCCTTATTACTACATTCAAGTCCCTCTCTTGAAACCATTGTCCCTGTAGTCCTCAAAGCTGCCCAGCAGCTCTCTGGAATCAATACCAGGCCATATCTGCTGCCAGCCAATCTGTGTCTCACCTCAGACTCATGCAGAGGCTGCCCCATTGAAGGGAAGCTGATAAAGCCATACAGGTGCAGCTCAGGCAGTGCCTCTGCAGAACAGCAAAGGAATAAACCAAGTTAAATAAATAGATGCATTTATTTTTACTCCTGTCATTTTGATTGCATCTGCACACTGCAACTTTTGCCAGAACAAAAATATTAAAATACATTAAAAAAAGCTGTATCTTTTAATCAAAATTGCTTTCCTGAAAAAAGCTGTACTGTGTACTCAGTTTAAGGGCAGGCTGTAAATAGGAAAGCTAAGTAAGGAGTTTAAAGGATTGTTACCAAGCACACTTTGATTTCCAATTTGTATTGTTTAAAATTCTCTTACTGTGGTGTTTGGTGGCCAAATGTTGTATCATTGTACTATTGCTTAAATTCATGAAAGACCCATTGAATAGAAATTAAATAAGAGCCTAAGAGATCTGCTATTGTCTTTAAATATAACAAGAAGCCAAGTGTGTGACTCATTATTTTGCTTCTTGTGGTATTTATTGAATATTCATTAATGGCAAAATAAAATCTGTAATTTCTAATTCAAATCTCAAGTTGACATTTGAATAAAGCATGAAATGCAGAAATGCATCTTCTGCCTCCTTTTGGGGGACAAAGGACTGGCCATTGTGTGAACATATTGCAGTATCATGGGTGTGGCATTTTCAGATGTTAACTGCTTGGTTCCTGAATCCTTTTTTGCACAGCGCACTAAGGACTTCATGGACATTTGCATCGAGGCAGAGAGTGTCAGCAAAGGGGAGTTTGTTCACAGAGGGTGAGTATGGCAAGGCTGCAAAAAGGGGGCAGGGTCTCTGGAAAGTGTGCTGGTTTTCTCTCATACTGTGCTGCAAAATTCAGAAGCAGAGGACTGCAAAGCACACCAGTCAGTACTGTTCTCAGGGACTAGGACTTTGATTCTTTGAAATTCTTACTCATCTTCTGTTTCTGTAAACAAGGCAGAACTCCAGAACCTGGAGTATTCAGAACCTGGAGTTCTTTCTAGCTTCTGAGTTTGTTATATCTTTCATCTTTTCCCCTGTTGCTGTAAGTCAGTACTGCTTGGATATTACTGTCCTTACTGAGTTTTATAGGCAGCTGTGCAGACTTAGCCCAGAATCTTTTAGCCCTAGCTGCTCAGTGGATTGAGAGGTGGGTCATAGAGCTGGTTTGTTTGTACTAGTGGTACAAACTGGGAATTCTTGAACTGTGATTAGACAGGCCCTCCTCTAAGAAAAGAGCTTCCTTATCTCAATAGCTCTTGGGAGAAATTAGGTCTAGGCTGGAAGAACTTTGGAAGATGTGACTTAAACAGGGACTTTAAGCAAATGTATTGGTCCTGCTTGTATGTGGAATAAGAAAGGCTGCAGGTATGTAGAAGCAGTGTGTGGAGAAAGTGAATGTTACTGCTTCCTTTGTGCTGTGATGTTGTCTTGCAGTGTGCTTGTTCCTCCTGCTCTTACAAGAAGCAAATCAGAGCTGCCTTTTTTGGCTCCTTCTTACAGTCCCACTCACAAATACTTTGAATCTTCAGTGCAGGTTTTACCAGCAACAGATTTTCCTACTGAATCCACGGGAGCTCCTCTCCATATTACCTTTTAATTTGCTATTTTCTCAGTCTTCGAGCTCCCTCTAGTGAAATCAATGGGGGGATTTCAGTGCAGTTTTAACTGCTTGTCATCACTCTAATAATTCCTGCAAGATACTTGTTTATGATACTGATGTCAACTCAGGCCTCTTATTTGAGCCTCCCAGCAGCCCCAGTAGGAATAAAATCTTCAGACCTGTGCATACACTGTAAGTCAGGTTACCACCTGCAGCTGCTTTCAAATTGCATGAGCATGTGGACTGTGGTTGCCTGGGACTGATTTGTTTGCTTTGAAGGCTACAGAGGGAAAGGAGGAGGCAGTTTTCCTGTTAGAAGCAAGAGGAATCTGGTCTCATAAAGGAGATGTTATTCTGGGTTCTCAAACACTTTATTGGCAGAAAAAAGTAGATGAGCTTGTGTGACTTGAGGCAGGCGTATTCAAGTGTATTCCCAGTGTAAATAATACCTCCTGTGTTGACTGGACATGCTTCCTGCAGGAGTGTGGCTCATTTTCTGACTGCAGTTACAGTGTCGTGCAGAAAAAGCCTCTGAGGAGCATTACCATAGCCCTGCTGTTGAGAGCTAATTAGAGGCAGTACTGAAAGCTTTGAGCTGTTCAAGCAAAGTTCAGAGAAACAAGCTCTTTTGATTAAATAGTGCCAAAAAGCCTGTAGGTAACAAAGAAAGACAAAGAGAGGTGTGGGGGGGTGGGAGAGCAGTTGGAGGGGATGGTTAGTTCTACAGAGAGGAGTCAGAGCAGAGCAAAGGTGCCCTGTTTTTTCAAGGCAGAATCAGGGTGTTCTGAGGTCCCACTGTGCCTTTGCCAGCTGGATTTGAGTTAAGCCTATTATCAGAGGCCCCCTATTGCCTGGCACCAACAGGGTTTGTCTTTGGAAATGTGTGAAACAGCTCGCTCTTTTTTCTTCCTTTTTACTGCATAGTTTAAATACCAGAATTTGGGGGGTTGAAAAAGGTTTTTAAGGGAAATACCTTATCAGTGCAGGTAACAAGAGGTTTTTATATTGGAGAGGGTACTGACATGAGCTGATGAGAAGTGATGGGTCACACAGAGAAAACCACACATCCAGCAGGAAACTGCCATGGCAGTGTGTGGGTGTGAGGATGCATCAGTGTGCTGCAGGGCAGCTGCTCTTGGATTTCCAAGAAAGGAGGAAGTCATCCCAGGTGTATAAAAGTGCCCTCTGGCTGTGGATCAGATCTGTGTGAACAAGAGCATCCACAGCAGCCATAGAGCTGATGTTTAGATAAGGGGGAGCAGAAGAGTTGTTTACAATGGAGTGAGTTGTTTACAATTGAGTGCTTACTAAAGTGTGCTGCAGGGAAGGAGAGCAGGCATGGAAAGTGTGGCATCAGTAATCCACATCCTGGTAGCCAGTTTAGATTCTGTATATGAAAGTGTGGAGAGCTGTCACTCCAGGGCATGGTTGCAGTTATCCTCCACAGTGCACAAAACTGGAGTTCTTTGTTAGAGATCTTACTCTGACTCATTTAACATTGGCAGCTTCTGGATATGAAAATGACATTCCAGTTGTGTGTTATGTGCAGTAGGTGTTGTGGTTCGCTCTCTGCCTGTATTTTTGTGGTCCAGCATAGAGTGGGATGCAACAAGCAATGGAAACTTGCTGTTAGACTTCTGATCTTGTTCCTATTTCACATTGCTTGTTCCTATTTCACATTGGTCTTGAGTGAGGAGCAGAGTCTAAGGGAAATTAGTTATGATTTCTTTTCTGCTGGACCACTAGAGAGGCAATCACTGTAGGTGGAGTTGTCTTATTTGCTTCTATGAGTGTTCTCCTTTGAATGATTTTAAATTCCATGTTTTGGCTCTTTTGAGTTTACCTTGACCCCACAATTACATCTCTATAGAGCTTCATGTGCTTTCATTGGCCAAAAAAAAAAAAATCTGTTCACTCACCAGAGTATGCCTTGTATGTATCTAGGACCTTGTATGATAAACTCCAAGCAGGTTAAACTTAAAGTGAGGAATCTTGCTGCTTGTTTGTACAGCACTGTATAAACTGACAGTATTGCATGCCATTAATGATTTATAATTTATATTGCTGGAGGATGTTTAATTCCCTCACAGTCACTCATCAATCTTTTAGTGTATACATATTTGATTAAAACCAAACTTTCCACATTAATATTGCTTCTGTCCTTCCCTGCCCTTTCCTTAGCTTTTTTTCCTTTGTCTTTGATTTTCATCTTCTGTTTCAACCCTCTCTTCTCATGTTCCTTCTCTGGGATTTTCTGTGACTTTAGAGGCACTGCCTTCTTTGGGGCATAGAAGACTTGGTGTACAGGGAGATTCTGACATGCTTTTGTGAGTTCTTTTCCTAGGCAATATAAAAATACACCCTTCTTTCATATCAGTCTAGAGATGGAAATTTGGAGACAACAGGCATTGCCTGTCAGAGAAGTATCTATGATAATTCCACCATGCTTGAGAGTTGTGGTGTATTAACACTGTAATTCTGTGCTGCTCTCTTTGCTATTTGTGTATTGCTGTCTGTCTGGAGAGGGGCCCACACTGAGAGGTTGCTTCCTGGGGTGCAGTGTACCCTTTGCCAGTGGTCAGTCAAAGGTTTCTGTGTGGTCAGTCAGGAGGCCAGAGGAAGGTCAGCACAGCCCAGAGCTTGTGCTCACTCTGCAGCAGCACTTGTGGGGAAAAGGAATCACAACTGACTGTCTCTAACAGCTGAGACCGTGACAGGACAGCAGCCTTAGCCTTGAAATGGACCATGTGGCACTTGCAACACCAGCTTTCCAAGACAGGAAACTGCATTCCATGTGGTCCCCTTTGACATTAGCAGATGTGGGAAAGGAAGCAGCACTTACCTAAGTACAATACATAAATAAAAATCTCACAGGTAGCAGAAGAAACTGTCAAAACTGGGTATGTTGTTTGGAATGGATAAAATGATGGGGGTTTCTTCATGAGTCATAACAGAAGCAGCTGATAAGAAATGTCATGCTGATTGGTTTTGATATGAAAAATGTGGGGAGTTTGTTTGTTTTTAGATAGAATGATAATGCCATTGAACCATTAAGTTACTATGTTTTTTTGGCTTAGGTCTTTTAGGTTGCTGGTAAGTTTAGTTGCATGAGCTATGAGGAGATGGTAGTCACTGCAGGAAGTGCATAGTTCAGCATGGAAGTGAAGAGCACAAGTCTGTGCTCAGTGTTCAAATATAATTAGTGAGCCTCAGAGCAGAAGCTAGTTGGAGGCTGTCGGTGCATTATGACATGCATTGACTGCAGCAGAAGAGGGAAGGACTCTTCTACTTTTTCAGAGTTAAACCCATAAATATTTGTGTATATAACCTCTAAGTTTACCAAATGCATAGTGATTTAGCACAACAAAATGCCATCCCTGAAGAAGACTGTTTCTGAGAGAAGCATGTCCTTACCTTACCTTACCTCTCCTTTTGTTTGGACAGAAGTCAAAAGATGCGTGAGCCACACATGTGCCCTGAAGGGAGTCAGTGCATCCAAGCCAGCAGATGCATCTTGCAACTTCCAGAGGTGAGAAGCTGGGAGAGCTGAAAAACTCTTTCACTTTGTTTCTTGTACCTGTTGATGCTGCACTTAAGAAATCTCTACTCTAAATCTGGGAGATGGATTACACTGCAAGTGAGACACTAAGTTCCACAGTGCAGCCATGAGTCCCTTGCTACTAGGACAGACATACTCAAGTTCCCCAAGTAGTCTGTAAACCTGATGGGGGAGCTTTGTTCTGCCAGGAAATAGTGGCAGATCTTTTATGAAGACAGTCATGATGGTTAAAGGGTCTCTTACTTGAGTGTCTTGCATAGGAATGGGAAGTTCCACCTGAACATTAGGAAGAACTTCTTTACTGTGCAGATAACCAGGCACTGGAACAGACTCCACAGAGAGGTAGTGGAGTCTCCCTCACTGGAGATACTTAAGAATCACCTGGACACAATCCTGAGCAATGTCCTCTGGGAATGACCCTGCTTGAACAGGGAGGTTGGACCAGATGATCCACTGTTGATTCAAACATTCTGTAATGCTGTGATATGCAGATCATCTTCTCCTTAGCACTGAAGATGGGTACATTTTACCCTAGAAGGCATTGTGCTGTAGAGAAGAAGATAAATATTAGAGACAAAGGAGGGTGAGACAGGGCAGGGGAGCTGAGATCAGTATAAGGAAGTGCCTCTAAACTTTGAAATGATGAAGCTGAGAAAGAAGACAAGGCTGTGCCTGCCTGTTCTAGATTTAGATTTGTCTTTTCCTGCCTCTGAGCTGTTATTGCAGCCCTGGGAGGACAGTTTCTTGTTTTTACAAGGACATTAAATCAATCTCATAGACAATTTCTGTTTTCAAGTGATCTGTCATTTGGCAAAATAATTCCATATTAAGGGATAAAGAATTTGTTGAAAGGTAAAAAAATCTGTTGCTACCAAATAAAAATCATGAATTATGATGACATGATTAACCAGGATCCTAATGCTTGCCCTGAATTCAGATCATGGCAGATTTGTGATTCTGAAGGAATACTCTGCAGTGCTGGGCTAAGTACACCTGGGCCATAAGTAAGGGTTGTGGTATAAAATGAGGTCTTCATACTGCAGCCTGCTAAGATCTTCAGAACATGGGTGCATGGTACAGAGCAGTCCTGTTTGACTCCATGGCCCAGCTCCAGTGAAGGAACTGGAGGCAGCCCAGATGAGTCTCACCAGTTCATGTTGATGGAGGTGGACTGCTTTGCTGTACCTCTGACTGCCAGAACTTGTACTGGTTCCCCTCATCTGTGATGCTCTGGTGTCCCAGTTCTCTTGGAGTTTGTTTGAGTACCCACAGCCCTTCTGTGAGTCAAGGGCACACAAAGCAGTCACTGAAGTTGTTTTTAGGTAGTCAGCCTGCCATTTTGATGAATGGTTTTAATCACATGGGGACTTTATCAGCATTAAACACTTGAGAAAATTCTACTGCTGAGTAATTCGTGGCCAGTAATTACTTTGCATCTCATGTTTCAGATCAATATAGTAAAACAATGCTGAAAGGGGTTTGTAACATGGATTTAATAGAAGTTACTTAACAGGCATTTCTGCAGATTAGTTTATGTCACCACTGGAGACCCAAGATCTAAGTGCATGTAATTGTAGTTCCAATAGAAAAGAATCCTTCAGTATAAACAATGTGGGTCATTAGAGCTTCCTAGTGTTTAATTATCACTAATTAGTAACTAAGTGAGGTAACATCTCATGCACCAGACTCTTAATACATTCTGTGTGGTGAAGGATAGGTCTCCCTGTGTTGTGGAGAGAAAATGGGCTGGAAGGCACAGGCAGGGGGTCATCTTGGTTGAGACTGAGCTAAGTATGCAGCTGTTTTATTAGTAAAATCAGCATTGCTGAGATAACATTTGATGTTTAACTCCCTGCACACAGGGCACTGAGGGATCCTTTGGCATTGATAATGAGGAGTATGAAGCGATGCCTGTGGAGGTGAAGCTCCTACCCCGCAAACTCCGCTTCTTCTGTGATCCCAAAATAAGAGAGCAGCTGCTGCAGGCAGTGGTACAGTGAAAGTTCATGGCAGAGGGGCCAGTGTTCACCAGGGTCTGACTCTTCAAGGCACATGAGACCTAACCAACCTGATTAACCCCAGTAGACTAAGAAGCCTTTTGGCTATTTTTATGTGCAAGGTACTTCCTTTGGAAGTGTATGATTTGACTGGTCTCAAAGGGGTTAAAAATGCAAATGAAAATTCTGAAAAATGCATGTGAACTTGATGACATCTTCTTTTCCCCCTCCCCTAAGAAGTCGTCATTTACATCATTTACAGCACTACAGGCTGAGTGCTGTGTGCCAGATGCTACTGCTGTAATGCAATTGTATATTAAAGTAAACTTTAAGTATACTTGTCCTTGTGTTCTAAGAGTTTGGGTTTACTTTACCCATGTAAAAATCTTGCAAAACTTGGGATCCTGGGAAAAAAATATTTGGGGGGAATAATGCTAAGGAATTCTATGAAATATTGGAATTGCCACATTAAAATAGATGGTTGGTTATCGACTCTGTCACAAAATAATCTGGAGGTTGGTGATACAAAGCTTTGGAGCAAGTTTAAAAATTCCCCATATGTATCTTGATAATATATTTGTTAATTTTTTCATCTTGCCAGATTCAACAGCACAGAGTTCCAGTAATTATATAGTAGAAATGTATTCCTTTGACCAATTTAGGTATATTTCACAGAAGCAAATTGGAAAACATCATTGACCCAAAGCTGTATGAAGTACATTTGGAAAGACTCTTTAACAAGCTGAGTGAGTCAAAAAGACCTTTTTTTGTAAATATTCCTTTTATTCCTGCAGTAGTATAATACCAGTAAGGATATCCAAATAAAGTTTATTATTTATTGTGGCTGATTGCTCTTCTCTAATGTAAACAGTGCTCACCACTCCATATGCAACCTCCATCCACTTGAGCCTCAGTACCATAATTAGTTTTGCTGCCTTTATGAGCTTTTGTTTATAGCTTTGCTTTTATTGCTGAAAGCAAGTATTACTGACTTAGGCAAGCTTATCTGTTGCCCTTGTTCTAACTTAGAAGTTCATGTGATTCTGCCTTGCTTACTGGAAGAATGAAAAATGTCCTTATTTTTCTGATGCGATTGTCTGTAGTCAATGTGTTAAGCTGTGGTCTGGTCTAAGTTCCCTTGTTGACTCTGCTGTTATCATAATACAGACCTAAGTGAGTTGGCTTCCAGCAGCTCTGTCAAGGACTGAATCCTGGCAGCCTGTGCTCCAACAGCGTCCTCTGCTGGAGACATCGTAAAGGAAAAACGCCTTGAAAGAGGAAGCAGGGTTGGGTTTCTGCAAGATGCTGAAACCAAGCTGAAGGTTCTTCCCTGGACTACTGCAGAGACACAAATTAGCTAAACTGGGTGACCTTTAAAGTCCCTTCCAGCTCTAGCTGTTCTGTAACTCTTGACTGAGACTGAAGGGAACAGAAGCCTGCTAGTTCCTTTTCATAGTTATGCTGGTGATAGGACCTGGTTTGTGCTGTCTGTGTTTCGGTTTGCAGTAATGAAGAGTGCTCAGTGGAGCCCTGGGTCACTCTCCAAGGAACATGGTGGTTGTGCTTTCCTCTTTTTGCTTGCCACAGAGACACCTGGGACATGGCTCTGCAGCCCCTGGCTCATTCAGAGTCAAGGGCAGTTCTCACCATTGGAGTTTTCCCTCAAATTAATGTTTCTGTAATAAAATCAGCAATGTGTTTTTTCTCCAGTGGCAGGAAAGACAAGGCAACAGCCATTTCAAAAAGGTAAGCTTTTAATTGTATTAAAAAATACCCATGTTTTTAGTAAGCAGTTTCTCTACAGAGCCACAGGCCTATGGGAGCAACCACACATCTGCAAGATGCAAACAACATCAGAGCTGTTAGAATTACACCCAGCCTGCTGCAAGGGGTGAGATGGTGAGAACTGGCTCCTTGTTCATCTGTACCATTTTACAGGGAAAATCACTCGTTCTCTTCCATAGCTCCCATTGCAGTATGATTCCTTGCTTGAGGGTAACCAAGAGATCCCTTCAGAATTGGTGTTGCTGATGCTGTTCTGATGTTGATGTACCAAGGATCATCTGAGACACAGGCAGGTATTTAAATATTCATATCAGCATAAGTTGAGTAGCTTGTACAAATACCATTCAAGTAGTTTTTTTTCCTTCCTCTGCAGTTCAGAGTTCTTCCAGTATAGGGTAATTCTAGGCCTCTGAATTGCAACGTTCAGAAGGGAGGTGTGAGACAGACACTACATAAAATAGGCAGGGGCTGAACCCACTATCTGAAGTGTTGAGGAAAGGACTCAGTTCTCATCTTTCTGGCTGACAGCAACACAAAAATCTTTCTTTGTAAAACTCCAAGACAGGAAGGAGGAGTAGAATCCTAGGTCCCACTCAAGAAAACACTTATTCTGGCTTCAACTTACAATCCATTCTAGGAGGGCTTAAAATACTGTAACATAAATAAAAAGGAGGGATAACAATCTAATGATGGACCAACTCAAGGCACCTGTTTATTTTGACCACATTTAAACATTCCCATTTGAATGACATGTTCTATTAACCAAGATCTAAAATCCTGGTTCACAGGGATTTAGTTCCCTCAGTCTTAGACAGATCACACTGTTAAGTCAATACATTCCAGTCCCTTGTAAAAGACATTTATGTTGTCCTTTCTCAGAATCACTACACTCCACCGGTTTTAGGAAGGTGGGAAGAAGACAGCAACTAACTTAGAAGTAATGACTAGGATGAGAGTTTGGGTTAGTGTGCATGCTTTTTACCTAGAATTCTGCTTTAGGATAGAGTGCTCTTGCCCTGCTATTCCAGGAGCCACTGTCTTTCCACCTCCCTGAGCAAAGCATGCCTGTCCCTTGTACAGTCTGTGACCAGGAGGGCCTGGTCACAGCCAGCCTTTTGCTCATGAACTTTGATAAGTGTTAAAATGGGCTATCACCAGCCACTCCCAGCCTTTTGCTCATGAACTTTGATAAGTGTTAAAATGGGCTATCACCATAACCCTGCTTTACTGAATAACCTGTACAGGGAGCTACTTCCCCTTGAAAAGGTGATGGAACTTTCTTCTGCCCAAAAGGATGGTGAGCAGGCAAGCTCAGCTCCTGTGACAGTGGTGACCATTGGCTGTAAGATACACTGCAGTAAGTACTTCATGTGTGCTAGAAAAAAAGGAAGTGGCAAGTCTAAGACAAATTTGAATTCTGATTCCATAAAGTGCCTTTCTCTTAGTATCCATTATAGTTCTTTATTGGCTCTATGCAGCTTGGCCTAACCTTGCAGTGAGAAGACTTTTGGATGATTTAAATGTCTGGCATGGTGTTGCTTGTTCAGCTAGAAAACCAAGCTTTTATGTCTCTCATAAGCTTTACCCTCCAATGCAAAACAAGTTGTAATAATTCATTGCTTGATTATGCATTTCTAGTGCAGCTTGATTTAAGATGCAGTTAGGAAGCTCTTGTTCTCCTGGTTCAAGTCAAGCAAGTACAAGCTGAGAGCCTGCACTGGTATCCAACAATTTGAGTTTTGGAGAATACACAGGGGCACAGCACAGACCTGGTTACTGTAACCACCATTCAAACCTGGGCTCTGATCACAGCAACTGACCAGAGGCATTACACCCAAGAAACTGAAGGCACCACTGTAAAGGCAAAGGGAGAAGACAAATCAGTAATATCCTGTCTTACGCCACATTTTCACTCCTCTTTTGATCCAAAACATACCCAGTAGATGTCTCCCAGCTGCTACTATGCAGCAAAGCACCAATTGAGTGCTCAGGAGGGGATTTTGAATATCTGTACGTAACAGTTTTACCTTGAATTATGGTATCTTCTGGAAAGATAAGACTCAGTTAAACTGGTTCCACAGAACAGTCCTTCATGTCCCAAGCTATAACAATTTGTTTCTATTATGTACCCATTACCCATTTCTTGAGAACTTTCCACATGACAAAAATAAAAGCACTATCTTTTAGAAAAGGAGCGCAGGTGAAAGCACTTCTGCAGCTAATCAAATAAGGAAGGGTTAGGAGAGAAAGGTCTTCTTGTTCTGTCTTCTGTTGGACAACTTCCTGACTTTTGCAGCAGTTGCCTGCCACGAGAGCCTTGACAGAGAAGCAAAATTACAAGGAAGAACAAAATTACAAGGAAGAACAAGATAGGCTGCACATGGATGTTGCTGCAGCAATCTGCTTGCTTTGATGCTTCTGCACCCATGCTACTGCTAACAAGTGAGGACCTGATTTCTGGAAAGCAGAGGTTTAATAAATGTCAAATAGGAATTTCAGGAGCTTCTGTGCAGTGGACTATGTCAGTGCAATCTACTAGATCTCATGTTCCAACACTGCTCTAATGCAGGGTGTTGGAAAGCCTTTGACTGCAGTGACTGTAAAATTTCAACATTAAATCAAAGGTTTCTGTTTAGTTTAGCAAAAGAACTACTGACAAAGAAAATAGAAAGTCATTAACAACTGATTACAGCTAAACTATGTAGCAAACCTTCCAGAAAGTGAGAGGAGAAATTGCTTGTGACTAGTTTCAGTTCTGGTTTTCTTCTGATGTCTGAAAAAGTGACAGCAGTACAAGGGCAGTTCAGCTGTACTTCCTCAGGGATCATCACTGCAGGCAGCATGTTAAAATGGAAGTGGAAGTTAGAGGAAAAAAGTGTGGAGGTTGTGGGCCACTTTTATACTTCAGGTGTAAATTTTACAACAAAGCCATTTCTTAAGGAAAAGAGACTGCTCTTTCCATTAAATGATACTCAGCTGTTTTTACCTCTGCATTTTTCCCCAGCCTTCTAAGGATGATGTTACAGTTGTTGTGAGCAATTGATAGTATGAACAACAGCATATATTCTTCTGTACAAAAACATCCCAAAGCCTTGAAAAAGCAGCTAGGGAAGTGACTGCTCAGACAGGCAAATTGCAGGAACAATTGCCTCCTCCTTTCCAGAGGGAGACAAACCACAGAGGGTATGCTTGGAGAACATTTGCTTCACCTGTTTCAAAAAGGTGCTTGCCTGCTTTAGACTGGTTCAGGCTCTGTCTCATCCTATAAAATGTTAGGACAAACAGATACATCAGCTACAGTTTGCATTCCTACAGTGCACAGAAAGCCCTCCAAGGGTGCTGAACTCTGTAATGATAGAAGCAGCAACTTATCAGCTATAGCCACAGTTCAGGAAGAACAGTCAGCTTAAAGCTGATACTGCTACTGGCTGAAGGGTTTGGAGCAAAGCTGTATGTCACACGTGGAACCCACAGTAGCATTCTTGGATTTTGTATGGCCAAGGGGTTACTCTTTACTGGGATAGCCTCCTTGGAGGTAATGACCAGTCCTTCAGGAACTGAATCCTGTTCTTTCAACAGCATAAGAAAACATCTGCTTCATCTGGTTCTACAGCTCTGCCCATAAAAGAAGATAGACTTGCTTTTAAACATTGCTCCTAGCAGCTGTGCCAGGTAAGAATACCAAACTCCAAGGGAACCTCCTGCAAACTTCAGTTGTTCCAGCTGAAAGGTCTGTTCTCTGTCTCACACAGCCAGGGATAGCAGCAGGCAGTGCTGAAGGCTCAACAAAAGGAGGATTAGCAGACAGTGTTAAAGCAAAGGAGCAACAAGTCCCATTAGCTACAAAGGAAGGGCTAGTAACAGTAGTTAAAGCATTCTTATTGTACCCCCTCCAGCCCAGCACCGTCCAAGCTGAGGCTGGACAACAAAGTGACTGCAAAGTGGCTCAGTGGTGTTGGTCCCTGTTACATGGAGACCATCTTGCTGGTTTGAAGATTTTAAACCCAAGCAGCAGGTGGGATGCAACTAAAAGCCAAAGGTGGTGGTGGGATGGATTGAGGAGAGAGGCTGCTCTTCTCCAGCTAGGAGATAGGTCCATGCAGTCTCTACCAGTTTAGAGCACCTCAGATGCGGGAAGTGAAACCGTGCTGCTCCAGTAAGCAAAGTCAGAAGATCCTGTAGCATCCCCGATCCCAAACTTGCTTCTGCCATTTACAAAGAAGGGTGGCTTGACTCCACCTTAAAGTTGGGTGAGGAATGTTTAAAGGAGTTCTGGTTCTTATCATTGGTTTAACTGTCCCCACCAATAAATTTGGTAGGAGCTATTTATGAGATTGGGCCATTAACAGCTTGTGCTAAAGCCCTCTTCAGTCCCCAAGTGGAAGGGGGATTGATAGGAGGATTTTCCAGTCAAGTCTGAAAGCTCAGCTATAGCATTTCACATTGGTTGTCATCAAAGTGCTTCCTGAGGTCTTCAGCCCTCAGGTATCCAGGCTAGGCCAAAACCTAGCTATCACTGGCAACAGTGAGATTTGGTGCAAAGGTGCCACTGGTCCTAGCTAGACAAAACAAAAAAACACAAAGGAAAGGGAAAGGGAGACAAAACCAAAAGGAACCTCAGAGCAGGTACTCACTGGGAAGTTGAGTGTGAGAAAATAAAATCACATTTTGTTTTAAAATTATAAATACTCTCCATATATAGTTATTAAATAACTGTGGCTGTGGTGAGTTCCAGTGATCCTCCTAAGCAATGTCCGGCAGTCTTTAAAGTGATCTTTGCTCCCCATCTCTCTTGCCCTTGGTTTAAGTGCAGCAGGGGTTGTCAATGACTAGCATGACATCAATGCCATACACTTCCAGGAGGTCCATGAGGAAGCTTCGATCCCCTTGGGGATCCAGGCCCATGCCTCGTGCATGCTCAGCTGTCAGGGTCTTGTCCTGGCTGGCTGACACCTCCATCAGCGTCTGGAATATGCGGTTGTTCTGCTCCATGAAAAACCTAAAGGGTAAAGTTAGCAAAAGGGATTGTACACACTCTCCAAAAAGACAATGTATTTACCAAACTGGCAGCAGAGCCCCAGAACTGCACTGAACCCACTTCAGCTAGAGATCCCACCTTGGTGGGTGGCGCTGTAGTACTTTTCCATTCTCTCTACGATGACCCAGAATGAACAAAGATAAAACAGGAACTGTTAATTGACAGTGATGCTCCTGTCTGTGGGTGCCATTTCCCTCAGAAGGAGCCACGTTATCAGCTAAAGTGTGATCTGTGGTCACCAAGCAGGTACATCACACCTACAGCTCCCATAATGTGAAGAAGGAAATGGCGTTGTCACCCATCTGATAAGCCAGTGGGTAAATAAATTCTCCATTACTGGTGCAGAACACCCCAGTGAGAGCTACTCCTTACCTGTTGCTTTCCTAGAAACATGCAAAGCTATTCAGAAAGAGCTCTGGCTACACCTGTGAAGCTCAACAATCAGAGCTCTGCCCCCACAGCCCTTCACAGAGTCTCATTCCATTACTTCTCACCTGCTGCAGAGTGTGAGTAGCAACAGGCACAGCAGGGCTTCAGAGGTGGTAGCATGTGGTTTTTATCTAATTCTGTACCTCCCACTCTATACCCAGTTCTGCTTCCTCTCTTTGCCAGGTATGAAGTCAGCCACATCAGTGGGCCAATCCTTCACATGCAGGCCTGATCTCCACACTGTACCAACCCCCAGTATGGTACAGTGCCTGCTTTCCATGAACACTGTCCTTTCCAGAGCCAAATGTTCTGGCAGTAGTGCTTATGTTTGCAAGGGCATTCTTACATTTCTGATTCTGTTTTTTAAAATTTGCTTCTCCCTTCTGGCACATAAGCAACCCCAGTGGATACTACATTTTGGCTTCTCAAAATGAAAGGAAGGTGATCTGAAGAAGAAGAGCCAGAGTATGGTTTTGGAACCCTTGAGGAAGAAAGCTAACTATAGAATTATGTCAAACATGCTGTTTCATAATATGCCAAACAGTGCAACACAAAATCAAGTGCAAAAGGCTCCCTAAAACTAGCAGTGTCCAGCTAAGTATTAGAGGTAGCCACTCACAAGATAAAAAGGTCCTCTTCACAGGAGCTGCAATCCTCGCCCACTTCTTGAGAATACATTAACATCTGCCTGAGAGAAGGGAGACAAGTTAATTGCACGTTCCTACTGTGAACCTCAAAGCTTTATGAGACAACCAGAATCTTCAAGAGATGAGCTGAACCAGTGGGATATTTTGAAAATACTACAAGGAGGAAAGTACAAAGGAGCAGTGTCCTCTTGATTCCACATCTCCTGTCAGGAGCACCCAGACCTCTGTGATTACCTTTGGTCATTGAGCCGTCGGTACTTCTCCTTGTCAGCATTGTTAATTTTCAGGAGTGGTTGCAGATGTTCGTGATGCGTCTTCACATTCTGGTTGTCCACATAGACATCATAGAGATCCCGTTTCTGCTCAAAGATCTTTTCTGTTGTACCTGCCAAAACCAGAGAAGATTTTCAGAGCAGCATGTTGCTTTCCCAGCAGAGCAACTGTTCTCTCTTGCTTGCATAGTTAGTCATTCCATGCACAACCTATTTCTCATCAGTACTATTCCACAGTCTGGTGTCTCAAGAGTTTTTGCAGCCTGAAGCTAAAAACATCACGCCTAATCCATCATACTTACAGGCCACGTATGATACTTCTGTCTCCAGCATTTCTATGTCTGCCACATTCACATAGAAGAATGGTTTGGACTCTGGGACAGTTCCTCCAAGACCAGGCAGAGAAACATTTGCAAGGCAACAACAGCAATACACTGTGGACAAGAGAAGTACATCCTGAGATGCTTTTGCTTTCCCTCAAGGCACTCTGAACCCCAATTGCCCAGTTCTCCCACAGGCCTCTAGAAAAACCATGGTCAGAGCTCTGAAATGCCCTTGAACACCAGAACTTCTCAAGTGATGACATCTTGTTTTGCATAGGAAATAATCAGTTCTCCCATAGGAATCCCACATTTTAGAATCCACACATTCAGTCAGTGCTCTTATTATCCTGTGCTGACAGGAACTGAGTTTGACAGTGCCAGATGTGTCCTTACTCACGAGGCCTGAAGAAAAGCATTTGGTAGGAAACGTGTAAATGCAGCCTGAGCGGTGTCTTCACGAGGCATGGTCACAATGGATTCTGAACACCTGCATGATGTCTGTCCCCTCAGTACTTGCAGGCAATTTCTGCAATGCTTCAGCCTACTAGATCAGAGCTCTGCAGTGTCCCTGGAAACATACCTCTGTAGCAGACAACTCCAACTGGGGGTGGTGAAAATATCAGTATGCGCTTGCGCAGCAGGGCAAACTTCCAGAGGACGAGGATCTGCTCACCGAAGAATTTGATGAACTGAGACATACAGCCAGCAGGGTGTGTGATCTGCAGGTGGAGCGAAAGGGAAGAAAACAGCTTAGAGGTGAAGCAGGGACACATGCACAGATGCTAAGTCTAAATGTGGGAGCAAGACCAGCACACAGCTTGCAGCGGTCCAAGTAACAAAATCTTATCTAAGCAGCCTGCAAAGCGCGGGAGTGACTGCTTACATAAAGGAGTTTGAGGCACCAGCAAGGAGCAGCAGCCCTCTGCCCATTCCTGCAGGCCTCAGGCACCTGCCTCACCTTCATCTCTGGGTACATGTATCTGTGGATGGAAGGCAGCCAGTGGACAGGTTGCTGAGAGCTGGGGGTGCCCTTGCTATCAGGGAGAACTCCTTTCTTGTCATCATAGAATGCCTCTAGATGGGAGTAGTGCCCTGGCATTTCCAGCTGGTGTCTGGAAAAGAAAGGAAAAAAGGGGAGATCTGTAGTATCTCCATACTATTTGTTTAGTGCCTTGCCCCCAGCAAACATCTGCTCTCCCAGCTAAAAGGGATCCTGGGTGCCTCAGTTGCACAGATTCATCCAGGAGGGCTGAAGAAACATCAGGACTACCAGCTCTCAGTGCAGCCAGAGAACACACACACACACTGACACAGGCAGTGAGCTGGGGTGTGCATAGCACTGGTCCTGTTTTAAATACACTCAGGTAGGAACAGTTTTCTACCATCACCATTTTTGCTGCTAGATCCACTCAACACAACTGAAGCACACAGCTAGCCAGGAGCATCATTACACAATTAGAAGTCTTTTGTAAACCCCTAGTAAAATAGTTTTCAAAAGGAGAAAAGGGGAACTTCTTGTTCTCTCAACTCTCCCTGTGACACTTAGGTCTGCCTACAATAACCAGGGTTTGGGTATCATTTGACTAGCCTGTTAAGGAAGGAACAAACTGCTGCTAATCAGTTCCTTGTCTCCTTCACACTGTAAACCTGTAATACTTTCTGCAGAAATAGCCAGTCAAGGAAACCACAGCAGAGCATTGTCACTGAATTCTCACTTGCCTAAAACTGCTCTCCATAGAAGGAACATCATTACCTCTCCCAGGTGGGGAATGGCCAGGCTCATTCCCAAGGGAACTTACCTGACCTGGTTCTCCAGGAAGTGCATGTACCTATACAGCAGTGTGTAGGAAGGGGAGAGGATGCCCACGGACTTCATGCGGGCACCACGCTCTAACTCACTCTCCACAGGCATGTTGGCAAAGCAGGCCAGGCCAAAACAGAGCCCCTTCCTGAAATAACTGCAGACAAAGGTTTGACAGAAGGGTTAGTGTTACAAAGAGGGAAGAAGAAGAAAGGTAACTGAGGGCTGAAATTGCTGATTTGGGAATATATTTTCTTGTGTAAGGAGCTCCCTGAAATCCCACCCTGCTAACTGAAGGGCTGTGGACAGGCCTTGGGTGCCCCAGTCTTCTGAGTAGCAAGACAAAATATTTAAGGCAAGAGTTCCCAGGAGTTTCCACTAAAGCTCCTACCAGCCACGTCACAGGCCAGTAAATATAAAATAAACCAGTAACTTAGAAGGAAGACCAACAGAATGCATGATTCAGTCAGAGCAGAGCCGTTCCTCCAAGGAAGAAGCCTGCAGTGAATGCAGGTCTGAGTACACTACAGCTACTTGGTCATATTTTGGGTGCCAGCACATTGAAGCACACTCTGATTATCAGACTGCAAGAGTTCAGTTCACATGCCTTTAAGAAAGTAACTGTTATTCCTGACCAAAAGGAACTGTGACACTGCAGTTCATTGCAAAACATTGCTGCATTGCAACATTGGGTTAGCAGAATGCAGAAAATTCCTCTCTTATGTGTTTCCACTGAAGGAACTAGCAAAGAAGAAAGTGAGACCTGTTTATAACAACATTTAAAGGAACCAAAAGCCCTGTCAGAGTTAAGAACATTTTTCTAAGTCCTGGTCCTGCAAAATCCTTCCCATTTCAGTTCTGCCATTCCTTGCCGTTCACCCTAGGCCTCTGCTGACAGTCTCAGTAGTGGCAGTCCAGATCATCTGCCCAGTACACATTAAGATTTGCACAGCAGCGAGAAGTTGGCCTGCCCCAGTTGGTCTCCACAGGCAAAGCAGACATACAGCAGATCCCTGCAGCTGGCTGGTACTTAACATGATACTGCAAGTGTCTGAAAAGTATCTTTGGCACAGGTAAACAGCTTAGCAAGTCGGTTTCTGCAGGACCCTAGCTTCCTAGAAGGTATTTTCCTTGCATGTTCTGAATTAAGAGCTGGTGGTTTAGGTGCACAGCCAAGAAAGGAAGAAGTAACATAGCTCAGATGTACTCACATGAAATCTGACTGGATTTTGTGGGACCCACTTGCCATGGATTTGAATTCCACACCTTCCAAATCTATATCTTGGGGTAAACACCATTCCACCATGTTGCCTGCAGAGAAGCAAATTAATTTGGGTAAGCTTGAATACAGTACCCCTTTCTAAAATGCACACATCATCAACAGCAAGTTGTTGCTTTTCTAACCCTGGGACACCTGTTAACAGTGTCCTAACACAACTCCTGAACTCCCAAATTGTCACAGGCAGTACATGACATACAATACTCCACACATCTCTTGCAAATGTTACTTGTTGTAGCACAACACACAGACACTGCAGGACATTTGGGGCCACTTCTGAAGCTAGTGATATTTTGTGGATTTATCCATGATAAGCTCACTTACAGAGCAGCTATGATTTTACCTGATGATGCATAAGCTTTGGTCTACACAAGCATCTATCCCATAAGAAAGAACCAAAGGACAGACTGTTGCTCTTTAGGATGAATTTCTGGGATAGCTCACACTACCACCAGTATTGTTCTTTGCCTGTGCTTGGCAGGCCTGGTCAAACAGAAACCCCTAAACTATCATCCAAGTCATCACTTCTTCCCTGAAACATCTCCTATTTTCTTTAGGATAGGAGGAGTTACCTGAAGCTTTATATGGGGACTGAGGTGATCCAAGTACTGCAATGTGTTTGTGCATGCTAGAATAACCAACAAAAAAGTACATAAATTACAGGCTAGATCAAGATCAGCAAACATCTGTCACCTGCCAACCCAGCCAGAAAGCATGCAGTTGTTCAGGGGAAAAGGCCAGGCCTGAGGAGCCTGATCCTGGAACAGATGATATCAGAAAGGTCACAAAATGTCCCTAAAGCAAATGAAGTCCAACAAGTTTACCACAGACCAAAAAAGGGGTGACTTCTCACACTTTCCCATGACAGCACTTCAGAGCCCAACCTGCTCACCTGGACATTCCCACTGTACTGAGATGTGCTCCAAATTTACCCACCAAGTTTCTGTTCTCTGTCAGTCTGCCCACAGCATTTGAAGTCATGTGGCTTAGTTTTAAAAACAAGGCAAACAAACCAACATTCTTCAGGATAATGCAATGGCAGGTGCAGCACAAAGGTGCTTCCTACTGGTTCACTCCTTTCCCTGCCCTTTGGGGTGAGCATTCCAGCAGTGCTTGCACAGACAGCATACATTTGGAGGGGCCTTACACTCAGCTAAGACTCTTCAAGATATTTAAATCTGCGGCCTCATTTCTGAAGCCTGTCTTTTGTCTCATTACTCATACTGCACAAGTATATGCCTGCACAGGAATAGGGCTTAGCTACTGACATTTAAATAGGCTATTTTTCTTCTCACATAGATGCTGTATTCACTAGACCTCCCCCAGCCCTGCCTGGCAAGGACTTCAAAAAACCCAAGAGCGTTAGGCATGGCAACAGGAGGAGCTGTGCATCCAGGAGCCCAGTGGCAGTGCACAAGCAGAGCTCTCCTGCAGAGCCGGGGAGCAGCAGCAGCCTCGTGACCCCGAGCGCAGCCCTGTGCAGTGACAGGCGGGAGCACAGAGCTCTGCTGTGCGGAGCCTCGGCCTCTGAGGCGTGTGAAAGGCTGGCAGAGAGAGCCACTGACATCATAGCAGCCTGCACGCTCCCCTGGAGGGCTGCAGATTATATATAGATGGTGGCTTTTGTTGTTTGGGGCTTGTGTGAGCCTGTTTGGTTCGCTTTTTAAAGGCGCAAGAACCTTCCTTGAAAGCGTGAGGAAGTCAACTCTTGAGACTGTTGCCTCATAACCATGAAATTGTGGTTAAGGCCAGATGTGCTTTTAAGCATCCCTTATTGGTCACTACCTGTAGATTCATAGATCAATAGGTGAGAGTGCCAGCAAGAGCAAAGGAAGATGGGCTTTGCTCAGTTCAGTCACAAACACTGTCAGGTGTCACATCCCTGGCAGAGGTGTTAAAGCGGACATTGCTCAAACAATGCCTGTTCTGTAGCAGCAATAAGGAAAGGATGCCTTGAAAGAGATCTTTACCCTGCATGTGACCTCAAAACCAGCTCACTTATCACGTAGCTATTTCTTTTTCTGGGATCTGTCAGGAGCAACCTGCAGCTGTGCTCCTGGCTGTTCCTCACGCCACCTTGCCCCATGAGCACATGAGTGACGTGGCAGTCAGAGAACAAACGCCGAGATTAAAAAGCAGGAAAGTCAGTCTGGCGAAACAGGAGAGCAAACAAAGGAGAGACTTCACCCAGATGCAACAGGACTGCCAGTCTACCCGAGAAACCAGAGCAGGGAGGAGGGAACAATGTTGTAGAAAAACAGGAAGCACTGCCCTTCCCCATGGAGAAAGCAGCTCTCATGCACACAGGAAACTTTCCAAGTGAGAGTCACCCAGCATTAGGGAGCAGACTAGTGATTCTGCTGAGAGTCAGATCTGCAGATCTGATCTCCCGGAAGCTACCTCCCATCTTCAGGTCAGGTCTGAGCCAGCACTCATTTTCTAGTGTGCAAAGTTAAGGATGTTCTTCCTCTTTCCCTTGTATTTCCCCTTTCCACTGGATTTTCACATTCTCCCACAGAAGATATTGGCACCAGCATTTGGGGTCATCACCTGTCACTCCTCACTATTAGATGTTTGCTGAGGGCTTTAGGGTCCCCTGCTGTGCAGTGCTACCATGTTGTGCCAGGACAGGAGAAGCAAAAAGTGAAACCTAAACATCACACTCACTCCGTTTCCTGCACAGGAGAAACGAGGGACAGAAAAACAGAATATTTGCATGTTCACTGGTGGAAAACACATTACTTCTCTCTTTTCCCTCCTTGTCTCCATTACTCACAGACCCTTTAAGCTAACAGACTGTGTGGGACCTCTACAAAGGTGACTGTTATCAGCTGTCCCACAACAGCAGTGAGGAGAGCTCCTTCTCAAGTGCCACAGGGTTCACCATGCTGCGGGTGAGACCAGCACCGATTCCGAAGCTGCCTCTGGCTCTTATGTCAGTCACTCACATGAGCGCTGACAGTGACAGGGACACCGGAACTGTAACAGTGACCTGGCAACCCCATAACCTACCTTTGGAAGCTCATCACATGCAACTGCTGTACACTAAGCTCCTCTGTTTCAAGCCCATCTAAATTTTGGAGGGAAGTTGTTACATTCTTTATTAGCATGGTCACCACTTCATGCTGCTCCAGTAAAACCTCTCTTGCCCACCTACTTGCCTGTGGTTGGGCAGACACTACCTGGCATAACAACCTGCACAGCCACCACCAGAAATTCAGCTGTTCCTGTGCCTCAGCAAGCTGCCAAAGGAGGTCCATGCTTTTACTAGGCAGGCTCAAGGAGGTTTCCAGCTCAGACACTAACTGGATGATTTCCTTTAAGTCATACACAAGGACCAGCTACCCTTACAAACATTACAGAAGTCCCTCACACTATCTGATGTGGTTTACCAGTAATTCCTGTATTCTCTTTTTGACCTTAGCAAGTTCACACCACTGCACTTTCATGATGTTTTTCCAAGTCCACACCCTCCACAGGGCACTTTGCTCCCCAGCTGTAAAGCTGACATTTGCTGGTGAATTGCTCACAGTCCTATCATCCCTGCTGGGTAGCAGCAGGAGGCTGAATCTTCCTGGACTTGACAGACTACTCCCAAGGCTGATGACACCCAGCATTAACTGCACATCAGATGTGAGAAGAGCTGTTGCCCAACTTTCCCTGGACTTCATTCAAAGCAACAGCTGGTTCAGAAAAACTCCTGAGAAAGCTCAGCTTTCTGCCAACTCTCAAGAAAATCTCACAATTTCATAGAAGGCATATGCTGTCGGATTGAAAGGCAACCTGCTGTTGCTGCAGTCACCCAGACTCTCTCATGTTTTGGATACTTAGGAAAAACACCTCAATTTTCCATCTCCTGGTGGAAAGATGACATCCAATCTTATTTCAGATTTTTATGAGTGAATGACCTCTAGACTGAAGACACTTCCCTCTGGTGCAGTATGTAACTTCTCAAAATCCTTGGGTGTTTTGGGACACAGCAACCATGCTGTTTGACAGTGGGCACTGCTGACACCACATCACTCCAGCAGCTAGCTCCTGTTCTCTACTTCCTTAGGATTTTCAGTTCAGGACTGGCATTCAGTCTTCACTGCCAAGGCCCTCTTGTGAGCAGGATGTCAGGTACTTTCCCCTTCCACTGATGAACTAACCTCACTGTGCTTTACAGACTCCTGTCTCTTGTACTTTTGCTGTGGATCTGCTAAGGCAGTGCCGGTCTAGAGAAGAAAGAGGAGCTCAGTCTCACTCCTGGGCTCCTGAATCTCTCTCTTGCCTTTGAACCCCAGGTTGGTGCCTGGCAGCCAAAAGACCCAACAATGTGTCTCAGGACATCAGACCCCTCTGCACAGTGGTACTTGTGTTCACAGGTACAAGGCAGGTGCTAACTTCCTATCTGTGTCCTAAGATCCTGTTTGGTGGATACTGTGGGAGCACTGGGACTAGGAAAACAAAGTTAAGACATTTTCTGAAATGCTGACTTACAGGTTTGAAATTAATAACCTCTGTCAGTAGTGATACAACAGCACAGTCCAACAACACTGAGAGTGATGGATATGGCAGTGAGAAGTAGAAAATAAATTCCCTTGCCCCTCTCCTCTGCCCTCCTCGATCGCAGCACTCCTCAAAGCACTAAGTCCCAGAGATCCACCAGAGGCCAGCCTCTAAACACACTGGTCACCAAGAAATAGGCAGCTGAGCTGCTGCTGCTGGTGATCATGCCCTGCGAGCCTGCCGGATTTACGCCTGCCACAAACGCCATCCATCACCGATAGCTGCGGGCAGGCCTGCGCCACTCCACGGAGACAGAAGGATGCTCTCAAGATGCTGCTAACAGGTTGGTGCCCTCCAGGCAGCGCTGGGCAGAGGCTCGGCCTAAATCTGTGCGGGGCACAGGGGATGCCCCAGCACCGTCCACAAACTCCCTGCGCCGTGGAGAAACACCCATCCCTCTCCTCCGAGCGGCACCAGACGCGGCGCCTTCCTCCCGCCAGAACTTCTTCTCGGCGGGATGGAGACCAAAAGCAATCCCCTTGTGCTCCGTTTTCGGCAATGCCCACGGCCCCCGCTCCCGACCCCGGCAGCCGTGCGGTGAAGCCGCGGTCCCGCTGGGGGCGGAGGGCAGCCCGGCTCCCGCGGCCGCTCAGCGCGGGGTCCGGCCACGCCGCCCGGCGCGGCGGGAGGAGCGGTCTCTGGGGGGCGGGATGCGGGCAGCGCTCCCCAAGGGAAGCCCGGTCCCGGCCGCATCCATCTTACTCCAGCGGCACCGGGAGCCCCAGGCCCGGCCCCCGCGCCCCGGCCCGCCCGCTCCCGGCACCGCTCACCCGTGCGGGGGTCGAAGGTGACCACGAAGACGGCCACGATCTGGTCCTCCTCCGCCTCGGCCCGCTGCGGCCCCGCCGCCTCCGCCGGCCCCTCGCCGTCCCACGGAGCCGCGCTCCAGCCGCCGCCGAGCCGCCGCCCGCCGCTCCCGCCGCCGCCGCTGCTGCTGCCCGGCTCGGCCGCGGGCGGCGGCGCCGACACGGCGGGGCCCTCGGCCCAGAACAGCAGCGGCGCCTCGTCCGAGCGCTCCACCATGGCCGGGCCGGGCCGGGCCGGGCCGAGCCGAGCCGAGATGAACCGAGCCGAGCAGAGATGAGCCGGGCCGGGCCGTGCCGTGCCGAGACGAACCGAGCAGAGATGAGCCAAGCCGGGCCGAGCCGAGATGAGCCGAGCCGAGCGGGGCAGAGATAAACTAAGCTAAGCTAAGCTAAACTAAGCTAAGCTAAGCTAAGCTAAGCCGAGCCGAGCCGAGCTGAAGCGAGCGGAGCCGAAGCGAGCGGAGCCGCACCCCCCGCGCCGCACCGGCGGGGGGCGGGAAGCGAGGGGCGGGAGCACGGGGGTGTCACCGGCGGGGCGGGGCTGGAGCAGCCGGGGCAGCCGGCGGAGATTCCGGCTCGGAGCTCTCCGGTGCCGGCTCCTGGAGGAGCTCGGGGGCTGCGGACAGTCCGCCTGCCCGTGCTTCATCTCCTCGCTCCGGGCAGAGCCAGCTGCCCGCCTTCTGTCCTCCCCCGGCTGTGACAGCAACGCCGAGCAGCTGCCTCCCCCAGCCCCGTTAGCGCCGTCCTGCTGGGAAAGCCACGGGAACTGGGCAGAGCAACGGGGGCAGGCTCGCACCCCCTCAAATGGCTGTGGCGGAAGCTGCGAGCCGCAAATCTGAAGGAGTCAGGGATAATGGTCCAGTATCAGTACACTGGTATGTGTACACACACACACACACGTGTATGTATATATATATGTATGTATATATATATATATATATATACACACACATATGTACCTATGTGCTACAGAAGGATGTGAAACAGTTTTGGGCGGAAGAAGCAGATTGAAAGATGGGGGCAGAAGCATGACCAGGGCATCTACAGTCAGCCAGCTTTTTGTAATTACCGTCCTCCTTATGCCACCACCAATGTCATTAAGTGTCACTAGGATTAACTTGGTTCCCTAGGTCTTTCTGATTAATTGAATTGCCCAATTAAGCAGGCCACAATTAAAAGGAAGATTCTGTCATAAAAGCCTCAATTGTCTAACTTTTTTCCTGTTGAGCAGTTCTGAACGTTCAATACCCCATTAAGAAACCCATCATCCAGTTTCCTCAGCAGCGGGGTTTGGTTTTTTTCTCTTTTTTTTGGTAACATTAGCATCCATTTGCTGTGAGCTTCATTTCAGACAGCTCCAACACTGAGTGGGCATTTTGTTTCACAAAGCCCATGCACAAGTTTACTTTGCAGAGCTATAGACCAGAGTAGGTGGTTTTTAGCAGATGGAGTTTTTCAGAGAAGGTGACTGGTAAAGAAAAAAAGAAACAAACCCTGCACAATATTTTGTTACTGTGTAAAGAAAAGCCAGATTCTGCAAATACTTGGCCACATGCTTTGCTTTAACTGTATAGACAGTGCCAATCTTCATTTGGATGAATACATTTTTGCATGTTGGTGACGCTGAAGTGACAGCTCGCTTCTATCTTCATCTCCACAGTAGTGCTGCTACAAATGTCAAGTGTCTGTCCCCCAGCAATCCAGGCAGGAAATAAATCCCAAATAGGAATTTCTTCATGACCCACATGAGCTATTTGTGGTGCAGAGCTGTTCCTGGTCCCCTCAGCACTGCAGTCACACCAGTATTGCCCCAGCATGAGGGAAGGGATGCAGTGGGAAGAGCAAGCAGTGACAGGGAGCAGGGGCTGCCAGTGCTGGCTCTGAGATGTGTGAAACGTCATCATGCTCTGAGCTCTGAGTTTTGCTGAAAAAACCCGTGGGACAAGGGACCTGGGGGTACCAGAGCAATTGATATGGCTTTGGCCAGCAATCTGGGCCTGCTGAGGGGACACTCTTTGTTGGATACATGCAAAAAACAAAGACCACATTTTCTACTGTTTTATTATTTCACCAAAATTGAAATGATTTAGGCTGGAAGATAATATTACCCCTTTAGAAATAAAAACTGTACTTCAAAAGAAAATGAACACCTTTTCCCTCCAGCTGACGGCTCAGGAAATTGTCATCAGGTCTTTGAACAGTCAGGAAAAATGTAAATGAAAGTGTGGTAGCTTTTATTTTTAAAATGCAAGATGAACAAGCTGGGCCCTCTTTACACAGCAGGTCCAAGTTTTCTCCTTTACATATCACATCCCTCTTTAGAACAATGGATAGTTCCTCTAAATTCTGAGGGGGAGAAAAAACTTTTAAAATTGTTTAAGGTGGGATTGAAAACTGGTCTGAAGGAATTTCCTTTCTGGGTATTAAAAACATGTAGTCCTGGGGACTAAAGGCATTATTTCTTCAGAATGAATGTATTTCAATTTACTGTTTCAGGTACTGAACATCTGATGGATGCAGTCAGATCCCAGCAGTACTGAAGTGGCCCTGGATCTCAGCTGGCCAGATGCTGCAGACACAGCTTGTCACAGCAGCCAGCGCTGGCACTGCCAGGCTTTTGGACCTTGCTCAGGATAAGGCACAGGGAGATGCAGCACAGGGAGATGAAACATTTCAGGCTAAGAGAGGCTGCATAGCAGCAACAGCTCTGTGCCTGCAAGAAATACTGCAACTCTGGGCCAGATGCAACCAGCACTGGGCTCCTGGCATGTCCTCCTGAGGCTGTTTTGGTGAATTGGATACAAATCATTTCTCTGTCAAATGAATTGTTCATCACAGTCTTAAGAAGCAGTTTCAGAGACTCATAAGGCCATAATTTTCATTTAAGGAGTGGGTTAGGAGAGCACAGAGAGCTCATCCCTATGTGGCCCTGTGTGTTCTGGTGGGAATTGCCTTGATGTGTGCAAAGGAAAGCAGGTGCTGCTTCTGCCAGCACCCATCTCCTATGGGCAGCACTTCCAATCTCTGCACATCCTTCTGGCAGCTCTCCTCAAGGCTAAGAGAAAAGGCTGCTGTAACCTTGTCCCCAATTAGTTAAAACTTGCTCTAGTCCCACTTTGAAACACAGGTTGCCAAAGGCTCAGAAGATTCCTGGTTTTTACAAAGAGCTGCAGTGGGGAGAGACACTGACCTGAACAGAGCAACCCCACCTCTGGGGCTGCCTTCCCAGCACAGCTCCTCCCTCCTCTCCTTTGAAACCCCAAATGGGAAGCTGTACCCAGACCTGTGTATGGCTCCTGACTCTCTCCTGAAGTCTTATAAATGATACATTCATAAATCTGTACTTATAAATTAGGCTAATGTCCTCTCCATGCAGGCTGCAATGCTTGCCCACACTAACACATAACTAAATGCAGGAAGTGAAATTCAGATTAAAGGATGAAACACAGGGCCCCATCATCACAGGGGCATACAGGTAAAAGGTAAAGCCCACAAAGGCTGGATCTCTGATGGGATTATGGAGCAGACAGGCTGTCAGCAAACATCACCCCCCCTTCCAGGCCCCAGGAAGCTGGAGAAGGGATAAGCATGCAGGAGCAGGGAGATGACAGACTGAGAGGGAGTCGAGCTCCTTTCAGAGCTGGTTGTTGGCACTGCAAATCCACATCCAGAGAGAATTCCTCATCCACCAGGCAACTGTGGACAGGTGCTGCCAAGCTCCAGATGTTTCCCATTAGCATTGGCTCAGGTGTGGGGTGGTTATAAATGGCCCAGGGCAGGCGAGAGGCTGTCTGTGGGGTGTCTGGTGACTCCCTGGGGCACCCTCTGCTTTTACAGCTGTATGTAGCATGGATTTTTTTTTTTCCTCCTCCCTTCTGGTTGAGGAATTTAATGTAGAAGAGAGTGAGTGGAGGCTGTGTGTGTTATTCTTTAGTATGTGTTTCCTTGTGTGATGGGAATAGGGGAGAGTGGAGTTCTCTTGGAAACTTACTAGCAAAGGCAGTGGCTTCTGAGTTGTATCTGACTTGTGCCAGTAAGGCAAAAAGCAAAAATCTGTTTTTACGTGAGCAGTAGTGGAATGGCTTTGTACCTGGTAATTCTGGGGTGCTCTTCATTAACCAATGCTGTCTGGTTACACTGATGAATGATCAAGGTTTCTGTGTGTGTGGGATTGCAGAGTGTGGTCAGCAGAACTGATGCCCTTAATGAAGTGAGGAAGAAGATGGTTTATCTGTAAATAATGCTGCCTTTCTGTCTCCTTAACAAAACAGGCCAGTATCAGCTCTACTGCTCTGTTTCATGTGCTAACATGGATGACTGGGACAACAACAATGAATTCATCCAGCGACTGGACTTTTCCAGTTGTGGTGAAGAGAGTGAAGAAAGAAGTGTAAATGAGGAGGACTCCCTGAACTTGAGCCCCCCCAGAAGCTCAGAGTTCCAGAAATGGCAAGAGAGCAGTCCTCTGCCAAAAACCCCTCAGAGAAAGCTTAGTGAGATTTTCCTGAGCAGAACAAAAGCCTGGATGAGTCCCACCCTGAAGTCTTCCCCATCTGTGAGCAAGAGCTGGAGTAAACCTGAGACACCACTGCACATCACCTGGAAAAAGCTGCAGCTCTGTGACACCCCACACACTCCTAAGGTAATGGCAGGTCTGGGGTGCCTCTGTAGGAGAGAAATGCATCTCCCTTCAAGAAGCTCGTGGTTTGGGGGGGAGCTTGGAGGTAGGGAGCTGCACTTGCTGCTCTGTTCAGCACATTTTTGGATGCTAACAGGTTTGGTGTTGAAAATTGGAAGTGGCATTATGGCTGGGATGTGTACTTCACCTGGCAGGAGTGGTCAGCTCCAGCCAGCTTGTTGTCTGGTGCCACAGTGTTCCTTTTTGTGGGAAAGAATTGCTTAGCAGATCTGAAGAAAGCAGGGCTTTGCTCTCAGGGCAGCAAATCTCCTATGGAAGGGTAGCAAACCAATGTAAGCTTGTGGAGGGGAGTTAGCCTCTCTTCACCTGTGTCACTGTCCTAAAATGTAACTTAGATATCGAGCCAGTTTCTTGGGAGAATGATCCCAGCCCCTGTTTTATGTGTAACTTCTTGGAGAGAGTAGAATACAACTGCTTTTTGTCTTGAGTAAGCACAGGTGGAGACTTGGCACCAGCTTCTCTGTTCCTAGATGATTTCTGGTGTGTGCATGGCTCCAAGCAGTCCAGACCTGCAGTGAAGCGTGGCTGTTGCTCTTCTCTCAATGTTCCTGCTCTACTGATAGATTGTTTGCTCCTTTCCTTAAGTGGTACACAGAGGATCAGTGCTTTAATGCTTCTGAGCTAGGCTGTGACTTCTGTCCTCCTCCAGAAACCTGACTGTGTGGAGAGAAGGATGATCCTCTGGCTTTATATGATTGACTGTGTGGCAATATTTCCTGAGGAATGGCCTGCCACTCTCTAAGGGAAAGCATCTAAAGGGCATCCCTCAAAAAAATTCCTGCAGTGACCCTTTATAAGAAATTTCCCTAAATCTCACCTTAACATAGGTGAGAAGTTGTCCTTGCTTTGGATGGAGTTAATTTTGTCCTAGTAACTGGTACTGCATTGTGATTTTGGGCTTCAGGACAGTGTTGCTAAAACATGGCTGTTGCTGAGTGGTGTTTACCCAAAGTCAAGGACTTTTCAGTTTCCCATGTTCTGCCAGTGAGCAGAAGCACCTGCAGCTGTGTGGCTCCAAAGCCAGGACAGCTGCCAGGAACAAACCAGAGGAAAGTTCATACCATAGAATGTCATGCTCAACATATAAACAGAAGGAAATTAGCCAGGAGGGGCTGATTAGGGCCCAGGGATGGGCTGGACATCAGTCAGCAGGTGGTGAGCAATTGTGAATCACTTGTCTGTCTTGGGTTTTATTTCTCTTTTCATAGCAATAATAATGATTATATTTTATTTTAATCATTAAATTGTTCTTTTCTCAACCCACAGGCTTTACCTGTTTTTCCCTATTTCTGCTCCCCATCCCACTGAGGAAGGCATTGTAGCTGTGAGCAAAGGGTTCAAAAGCAGAGGGCTGGGGTTAAACCACAATAGAGGTGTATAAAAATCTTCTCCAGAGCAGATGGGCTGCAGGTAGGGAATGCTGCTTTCAGGGTGTGCATTGTGTAAGTAACATGTTGGCTGAATGATTCAAAACTTGTAGTTTGTCATGTTGTAGCCCATAAGCAGCAATCACATGAAATCAACCATTTATTTTCCTTTCTCTCCTGGGATAAAGGTCTTGTTTTCCAAGCATGCTGCAAAAGATGGGCTCTAAAGGGCCTAAATCTGCCTGTAGACAAATCTGGGAGTGTTGGCCTTAGACCATCTGAAAGTGATAGAAAGGATGAGAGAGCAGAGCCCTGTCTAAAACTTCAGGCAGAGCCACCAGAAGTGAGTGGAGATGGGGCTCCAGGATTGTAATAGTGAGACCACTGTGGGATTGAAAAGATATGAGTGCCTTGATCTTCAACAGGGAGACTTTGTGTTCTTAAAGGGCTTTTAACTAAAAGAAAGCACAATGTTAAATGATCCTTTAGACTGTAAACCACTCTCTTGAAGCTGAAACAAGTCAAAACCAAATGTATTTTTTTAAAAGCTCATGGTTACTGAAGGAGTCAAATCAGAGAGAGCAGATTTTTGTCTTCAGCTCAAGACTGCTGAATATACTTTCTATGGTCCAAGGTTCTGGACCAGTGAGTGAAACACAACGGCCTGTATTCTGTGGCAAGGTGAACTACAGAAGATCCAGATCTTCTTTCTGAATTTTAATTTCTGAAACTCTGGTTTTTACTTGTGAGGAGAAATGGGTTCATTTTTCTTTGCTAGTAGCCATATAAAAAAATATTTCTAGCAACTTCCTCTACCCTAATGCTGCTAAGTGCTGGGAAATCTGGCTGGTGTTCTAGCTCATCTCCTGACAAACCTGTCCTGACTGAACTGATGCAATGGTCCATGCCTGGCAGAACTAGGTCTTCCATGTTAATACAACATAGGATGCAATTTCTACTTCTCTGTAGGAGGGAAAGGGGAGCAGCTGGCTCCTCTTGAGGACTGTGATTGCCAGAATGGCTCTGCAGGCCTTGCCCAAGTGAGCAGGGAATAGACTATGAAAGGGCTTAACAAAGAATGGAATGCTTTGTGGAAAATGAAAACTGTGGGGACTAAACTAGGGACGCAGGGATTTAATGATTCAGCTCTGCCAAGGAAGGGAGCTGAGTTCTCCTTGAGTTACAGGAGAACAAGAATTTTATTCTGAAATAACAACAAAAAAAATGTCCTGGTTTATTTGCCACTTATTTTTTCCTCTCTCAACACAGAGCCTGTTATCGAAGACAGCTTTTCCTTCATCTGCAACAAAGGTCCCGCCCAAAGGCCTCCGACACCTGAGGCTCACTCCCCGTGCTGAGCCTGAGGACTCCTCCCACGCTTCTCTTGTCAACATTAACCCCTTCACACCTGAGTCCTATCGACAAACGCTCTTCCATCCTAATGGGAAGAGGAAGGCTGCAGGAGAGCTGTAAGTGAGCTTCTCTTAGGCAGAAGACTGAAATCAGACTGCTGGAAGGGGATAAGCAATGGAGATGTTCAGTATCTGGACTTATTTGCTAACAATGAATCATCTGGTTCTGTAGTATTCGTTGCTGTAGAGTAAATGTTAGCAGATGTATCAAGGTAACAGAAGTATAAATAAAAATCAATCATTGCCTCTGTTCACAAAGGTAAGTGGGGGATCAAGAGCTCTTTTCAGTGCTATGGCTGCAGCTTCAGCAGGAATAAGGAGGCCAGGGGGATGATGCCTCTGGAAATGCCACTGTGTCCTGTGGGCAGTGCTGAAATTGCTTTGTGGAGGCCTCCTAAGTGGGAACAAAGAATTCCCAACCTGGGACTCCAGTCTTTAAGAGCACAACTAAAAACTTGTCTATCAACTCTATAAAATACGTGATTAGGCTGTGAAGCAAGGTTTGGAGGCTCATTTGAAAGATGTTTTCATTTCAAACCCAGTAGGATTGCTGCACTGAAATGATACACCCGACTTTCCTAATCTTCTGTTATAGGAAGGATTCTCATCCAGGAAGCCAGATTAAAAAGGAGCTGCCTACAAAGGTGAGTGTCTGTACATTTTCCTCCCACAGAGTGGATAAGGTGTTTGCAAAAGCTTGGTAGAATTTATTCTGTTGTTGGAGTAGAAACCATGGCACCGTGCCAGAGGATGAATACCTGTGACAGAAAAGGTTTAAGCTGAATGTTTTGTTAACGTTTGTTCGCGACGACAAACTTGGAAAAGGTGGAATTGCTGTTTCCAACTGCAATAGCCAGGCTTATGGAAGGACAACGGTACCCTCTAGCCGAGCAGACTGGGATTGCAGGCAAATGAGCTCCCTGGAAAAAACTACACCTGCAGAGCAAATCTGCCCCCAGGCAACATCCAGGCTGCCACAATTATTGTTTTACCTAGAAGAAAGTCTCAAGTAACCTGTGAATTACTGGAATATTATTCTGCTTGATTGCACATGAGATTGAGTGTGTAATATAGGTATAAAATTGTGTAGTGGGAGGTATTTTTACTGCCAAGCTTCTTAAGATAGTGTAAAATACAGCTGCCTTATGAAATGCAACCTGTTGGGAAGGGCTGCTGTTTCATGTGAGCCACACTTTACTGGCTGTGAGGACCAACTCTTACCTTCTCCTCTGTATCATAAACTACAGCAATCACAGCAGTTGCTGTGGAAGCCACTGAGCAACATGAGCTGCTGTCCCTGTAAGGGATGGAGAAAAATCACCTAGATCACTCCTGTTGTTCACTTCATGCTCCAGTGCTTATCTTTTCTTTACTTATTTCCCCTGCCAGTAGGCATCACTCTCCCAGCAGCACCAGCAGTTCCTCAATCCCTAGTGGCCATTATTGTAGCAATAATTATGTTCCAGCAGTTCTGCCAGCTTTCAACTCTTTGTGGAAAAGTGCCTCTGGGTGAGATTTCAGTGAGAATACAAACAAATACCCTGAGACCAGCTAATCTGCCATGAGCCAACAGCTGGTGCTTCAAACCTGCAGAGCCTGAGCTGATACAGAATGGCCTTGGCTGCAGGCAACCTCAGCTGCCAGGGCAGAGCTGCTCTTGCATAGCTGGGGTCACACAGAGCCAACACACGAAGCTCCTCTCCTGAGCTCAAAATGGGCAATAGATCTAAGGGCTTCTCTAGTCCTGTCTTTAGACCAACACCTTGTTGTTGCCTGCTGTTCACCCCTGAGTGACTCCATCAGCTGTGGGAACTGGTCTGGGTTGTCAGGAGAAGGGATTTCATGGCAGTAACCGAAGGAGCTTAGGCATATACAGCCAACTAGACTAAATTTCTCCTTAACTACAATTTCTACCTCTATGGCTAACAGATCCTGATTATATAAAACCAACCAGCCTTGCAGCTTGGCCAACCCAGGGAAGGTGGCCTTAAAGTGGTCAGAAAAAACACAAGTGAAAGGTGATTTCAAGAACTGAAATGGCTGTTTCAAGAACTGGCCACACACCTGCACCTATGCCTGGATGAGCACCCAGAATGGGAGAGGGAGCAATGGGGGTGCTCAGTGACAATAAGTGTTACACACATCTAGGACAATGACAGCTATTGGGGCTTTCAGCTCCTGTTTGCCTTTGCTGTTTTTGTCTCTTTGCAGAGATACACTCTGAAGGCGAGCAATATGGTTTCCCGCTACAAGAAGGAGTTCCTGGAACTAGAAAAAATTGGTGTGGGGGAATTTGGCTCTGTCTACAAGTGCATCAAACGCCTTGATGGATGTGTTTATGCCATCAAACGCTCCAAAAGGCCTCTGGCAGGATCCTCAGATGAGTGAGTGTGCTTGCTGGAATCTGCCAGTTGAAATGATGGGCATGTTCTTGAGAGGTGTGATGGGAAGGAGGGAGTGTGGATCTAAAAGCATCTGATGGGTGGCATGAGCAAGAATTGGCTACTGCTGCACACAAGTAACAGCTGGGACCGTGGGGGAAGATACCACTATACAACTATGGGATGTAAATGTCTAGGGAAGGAAGAAGCCACATGCACTGCAAAGTGGGAGGATGGAATACCTGAACACCTTGGGTCCATGCAGAGAGTTTCTTTACAATAACTGTCAAGAAGTTTATTTGACAGACATGCTGCTGTCCCTGCCTTGCTGTATGGCCAGCACTACTCTTATCCATATTGACCAGCTTGTGGTGTCCTGTAGCTAAAGCAAAGTCTTTGAAGCTGCTGCTGCCTTTGCCTCTTTATTAAAAGACTTGTTCAGCAATTTTTTTCTTTAACAGCTGCTCAGGGTGTTTGAGCAAGGGCAGGTTTTGCCTCAGCAGCTGGGAGAGCCAGTCTGTCTGTCAAAACCTGAGAGAAAGGGGGAACAGAGGGGTTCAGGACTTTGGCAGGGCTCTTCTCCTGGTGCCTGGTACCCTCTGGCAGCCTGTCACCTCAGCTTTTTCCCTGTGTGCCCCCTAGGCAGCTGGCCCTGAGGGAGGTGTATGCCCACGCCGTGCTGGGGCACCACCCCCACGTCGTGCGCTACTACTCGGCCTGGGCGGAGGATGACCACATGATTATCCAGAATGAGCACTGCAATGGTAAGGGTGCACCCTGCTCAAGGCTGACCTCCCAGCATGAGCAAAGATCCCTTCTTTTGTACCTTCATGTGGGTGTTGTGGCTTACAACAAAGCAAACTGCCCTGGGGCTGCATTTCTGTGGAGAATCCAGTAAGGGCACATAATATTTAGGTGAAGCTCTGAGTGTGCTAATGTTTAAGAAGCAGTGGAATTTTGTACTGCTGGGATTTGAAAGCTGTTTCTCTGTTTTGGCTGGCCTGGAAAAGCATTCCCCATTCTGATGCTCAGTGTTGTGCTGAGACTGTCCAGGTAACACCTGATATGAATGACTCAAGAGCTGCTGACTCAAGGTCCCTGTATCTTGGCAAAACCTCCTCTTAATGGGGGTGGACAGTGACTGGTTGGATGAAGGCACCTTGAATCCTGACTAGAAAAAAGGGGTTTACAGCTGCAGAGGAATGGAGCTAAGTATAAATGGGCTGCTGTAGGCAGGGTGGCAAACTCTTACTGAAGTTTGCCCTTGGCAATACCACTCCTTGAGAGAAATTGGAAAAGATGCCTTTAGCTGCCAGAGTTGCTGAAAGCAAATATGTAATGTTCATCTTTGGACTGCAGCTGTAGTCTTGGGGCTCAATGAAGACTGGTGACAGCTGTTTGGAGTATTGCTCTAAAATCTGGTGGAGGCAAACACAAACTGGTGCTCATTGCTGCAGCATCAGTGAGTACACTGATGTCCTGGTGGCTGAACATCTGAGGCTAAAGGAGAGGTGGTCAAAAGTAAGCTGATGGAGACAAAGGCTATGATAGCTTCTAGCTCTGAAATATCCAAAGTGTCTTGATGGAGACTCACAAAACTGTGTCAAATGTTAATGCTTTTCAGTCGAAGATCTGCCAGTGGGAACTGAATTTCCTTGTTCCACCATTCCTGCACCTGCTTTCTGCATCTAAGCACAGCAGAAGCAATTAATTTTTCTGCTGTTCACTTGCAGCAGCACCAGCATCATTAAGAGGTCAGCCCTCCTGGCAGGATGTAGAGCTGTAGGCTGGAGGTAGAACTGCAGTTGGCCATCCTTGTTGAGCAGCAGGCTGGGCGTTCCAGGGCAGTGGGAAGGCTGCAGCCAAGTGGTGATGGCCAGGTTTGCTCAGGAGAGCACACAGAGCTGCTGGGGTTGGGAGTTTGTCACTAGCCAGCCTCCAAGTGTTCTGGGTAGCTAAACTGTTTCAAACATGCTGTTCCATAAAACCTCTGTCAGGTCTCAGGCTGACTGTTTTCCTCTAGGTGGGAGTCTCCAAGATGCGCTGCTGGAAAATGCAAAGCTTGGGCAGTATTTCCCAGAAGGAGAGCTGAAGGAAATATTGCTGCAAGTCTCCATGGGTCTAAAATACATCCACAACTCTGGCCTTGTGCACCTGGATATCAAACCTAGTAAGTAGAGTGCCCTTCTCCTTTGTGGAGGGTTTCCTAGTGAACCGTCAGGGGTAGGACCTGTAATAAATCCTTCTGAGTGGACTGATTGTAGTACTCCAAAGAAAAGAGGACCTTGCCTTTGTCTTGTGTATGGTGCTTTGTTTTTTTTTTTTTTTTTAATTTTTATTTTGATTTGTGCCTTGTGCCACTACTGCTGCTCTAAATTTGAGATTTTTTTTTCTGATCGTTGGCAGCATTTTACTCCTGTCTCCTGACCTTTGTAATCCTAGCTCATGGGAATCACCTGCATAGTGATGGAGCAAGTAGGGCTGCCAGGGAAGATGGGCACTTCCTTATTTACTGTCCTGTTGCACAACACTTGTGTTTTGTGTGTTTAGCTACCTTGGGGGGGATTAAGTTCCTGCAAAAATAGAAACACAGTTTCCTCTCTGCAGGATGGTCACCTCCAGGGCAATGCTTCTCCTCTGTCACATAGTTAATATTCTTAGAGGGGGACTCTGTTTTCCTGCTGAAATTATGCTTCTCCCATAGAGGGCAGAGGGAGGGGAAAGCTGATTTCACTGGGATATTTTATGCACAAGATAGAACTGTCTTATGCCAGCTGTGTGGCTGAATGTGAGCCGGGCAGAAAGCTGACTACTAGGTGGGAAGCATGTGCATAATTTCTCTGGCTGCAAAGCTGAACTACTTTGACAGGTAGGATTTTGACAGAGTTGTCAGGCTGCTGCAGCCTGACTGCTGGTATATCATATCACCTTATTGCTAAACTTCTCTGTCTTGCAGGTAATATCTTCATCTGTCACAAGCTGGCAGTTTCAGGCCCTGCTGGGCAGGAGGAGAGTGACAGTGAAGATGAGTTCTCTCCTGGTGTGGTGTATAAGATTGGTAGGTTTTAGCCTACTTTACAGCTGGCCTAAGATTAGGGCTGCCCATTACTGCCTGAGACTGCTGTGTCCTCTGGCTGAGGAATCTTGCACACAGAACTGATAGGATAGTCATGAATGCCCCAATTACTCACCAGGATTAATTCCTGTAAGAAGACAAGTCACAGAAAATTCATGTGCTTGTTTCCAAGTGCAGATTCCTGAGTTAGGAGCAGGCTTGCTCTCTTACTCAGTATTTCTCTGTTGGTGCCTATAAAGTGCAGGCTTTTATTGGAGAATGACTTCAGTTTGCTTCATTACATTTCAGCTGCTTGCTCTTTGTCTCAGGTGACCTTGGACATGTGACATCAATAACAAACCCTCAGGTGGAGGAAGGAGACAGACGGTTTTTGGCCAATGAAATTTTGCAAGAGGTAAAACTGTTAGAGCAGGGCAGTGGGGAGAGATCAGCTGTAGAGCAGTCATTAGTCTGACTTGTTCCTCACCTTATCTCCTCTTTCATCTCTCTGGTCTGGCTGTGAAATCTGTGAAATTAGCACCTTATCATGAACAATAATGGTGTGAGTCTTATAATGTAAATACTTAGTTAATATGTAAATACTTCATAAGTAGCTATCATTGGATTATTGCAACTATTCCCCTTGAGGGATCAGTGAGACAAAACCTTTATCAGTTTAAAGACATTTGATTTGCATATCCAGCTGAGATGAAACTACTGGATGTGATTATTGAGGAATATATTTACCCAGACAGATGCCTTGTAAAACAAACACTGAACAAATAGTGGTGGGAGGCACAACATATCTCTTAAACTGACTGCAGTTTTGACACTCCAGCCAACAAATGGAAAGGGAATCAGAATTGAACAACCAGCTTGGATGTGTTGTTCAGATATTTAAGGGACAGTATCTGTGCTGCAAGTGGATTTAGGAACTGTTGGGCCAATGTATGAGATGAGCCTTCAGTTTGAGTTGGGCTTGGGTAGCTTATTGCCTTGTGGTGGAGGCTGGAGGTACACACGTGTTAGGCCATCCTCTGGAGTTACTGCAGTGATTCCAACGTGGCCTGCAAGGTCCTTATGGCTGGCTGAGATCCAACGTGCTGCTGGTTAGTCCTACTGCCTGCTGCCAGTGCTTTCATGCTGAAGAGCAGGAAACAGCTCACTGAAGGCAGTGCTACATACACACATTTGCTTGGCTGTTTGTTTTTGAGCTCATACCACACCTCACCTTTGCTTAGTGCAGCAAGATGTTCCTTTCTAACAGCTTTCCCTTCTCTCTGCAGCAATACTGCTACCTGCCCAAGGCAGACATCTTTGCCCTGGCACTCACGGTGGCTCTGGCAGCTGGGACAGCGCCACTGCCCCACAATGGGGCCCTGTGGCACCACATCCGCAAAGGCAACATCCCACCCATCCCCCAGAAGCTTCCCCACCGTTTTCTTGAGCTCCTCAAGGTGAGGATGACAGGATGGTGGCTTTTGCAGCTGGCATGTGATGGGAGTGTTAAACTCTGAACTCCTTTGCCTTCTAGCTCATGATCCACCCTGACCCAGCACAAAGACCTTCTGCCACGGCTCTCACCAAACACCCTGTTCTCCGTCCTTCCTGTGGAAAAGCTGTGCAGCTCCAGGAGCAGCTCAATATGGAGAAATGCAAGACTGCCATGCTGGAAAGGTAGGGCTGGCTTGGGCATGAAGGGGAGAAGGTGTGGGCATGACCATGCTGGTCACCAGCTTTGAATGGAGGGTGGTAGTGCTGGGAGAATGCGTGTGCAGAAATCCCCAGCCAGTTCCTGTGCCTGGAGCTGGGGGGATGATGGGGATGTAAAACAGGGACTTGCAGTGCCCAGGCAGCAGCTGTGCTTCAGCTCTGGCTTGGAGGAGCTGGCTGAGTTTTAACAGTGAACTCGTGCACTTCCTGCAACCACTGGTGGTGTAAAATGCTGATACAACCTGCAGCCAGTGGGCAGATGAGGAATTGATAGTGCACTGAGATAGTGGGCTAAGCATAGAAGGAAGAGAAATATCAGGTGGTGGCAGATTTCCCTTGTTCCCTCTCACTGCTGTTGGCAGCAGTGTTTTGGAGTGCTGGGATCTAAGAACTGCCCCACAACCCCTCTAAGTTCAGTGCTCAGCTTGGGAGGTTTTCTGTGCAGACAGAAGAGTGAATGATCTGGAAGAATAGCAAGTACCAGAAAGGGATGAAAGGCAATGGAAAAGAAGCATCTGCCTTTATTTAGGTATTATATATGTATGAGATGACATTGATCTAAGTTTCAGCACTCACAACTATCTGAAACAATGGGAGAAAAACTGAGCCAGGTGCTCCCCATACTGGTGCCAGTGTGTTGCTGACCTGATACATGGTTTTCTTCTGGTAAATCTTCAGAGCTCCTATCTTTTCAAACAGGACCTCTAGGGACAGCTACAGTAATCTTCATGTTACCCTCTGGGCTGAGAAACTGCCCCTTTCGAGCAGAGCTGGAGTATTACAGTAACCCTCTAATGCAAGATTGTTCGTAGTTTGCTTCTGTAGCTGCTGGGGATTCATGCCCATGACATGACATGGCTTTCTTGCTTTCCTCTTCCCTCGTCTCCCCCCTGCAGGGAACTTAAAGCAGCTCGCCTTGCCCAGAGCCTCATGAAGGACCAAGCCTTAGGAAGTGCCAAGTTACAAGAGTCTGAAACCTCTTCTAAGCAGAAGAGCAAGCGTCTGGTGGGAGGGAAGAGCTGTCGCTCCTTTAGCTTTACTCTGGGTTTCTGAATTTGTGTTGTCCAAAGACTGCTGAATGATGGCCCTGTGAAAGCAGAGGGTCTGCACAGACCAATGCCCCATATTCTCCCTTCCTGTTTGTTTTTTTTTTTTTTGTTCCCCTGTTAGTTATGAGATGTTGGCTGAGAAAAGAATGACTGACTTACAAATGTTGGATAATGGGATTTAACGTTGTCCTTACTCTTTTACTTGCTTAATTTCTTGTGTAATTGGCCTTGCTACAGACTCAGTGTAACTCTGCTGTGACAAAAGAATGACATTTTCTCGACTCACTTCCCTCTTTCTTGAGTTGGGCCCTGTTATTGGTGACTTTGTGGTCTTAACACTTGGGCTGACTGTGTTTTTAGAGGGGTGATAATGGCTGTACAGGGAGACAGCATCTACAGCTGGCCCCTTCTAGGATCAAGCAGACAGAGACTACGGCAGCCAGTTTTAGCTACACATCAGGAGCCAGGCTGGTTACACACAGCTGTCCTGGGGGGCTCAGGGTGCAGCTGGAGTGGTGTTTCACTGAGGGGGGACACAGAGTCATAGGAAATACTTTGAGTTAAGGAGTGGGAGTTGAAGAAAAACATTCTTTCAGATTTTTGTAACTGGGTGTGCTCTAACAGACTAGTTAGTCCCTGATGCCCGACTCGTTTTCTGTCAATCGGGGAGGATTCCTTGTTCACCTGGGGGAGGCAGCTGCAGGGTGTTGGTAGCTGGGTCTGTCTGTACCCAATTCCCCTCCAGTACCTCGCACGTGGTGCAGCTACCTGCCTGTGAACTGCAGCCTTTCGGCAAAGATGAGGGCAATTACAAAGGGCTCTTTCAGCTTTTTGGAGTTGCCCATGTTGATGGTTGTATGTATTTCGTATTTGAGATCTCATACACGCTTCCCCCTCTCCCCGCTAAATGTAACTTTGGGGGTCCTTGTCGCTTGTTTGAGTTGGTTGGACAGAGCGCTGCACTGCTATGCGAGAGCACTTGGTAACTCGCTCATTTCCAGCTTTTACTGGTTTGTTTTACGATGTTGCACATGCTGGCTTTTAACTGTTCGAGCCTATCGTTTAGTGCGAATAAAGGTTTTATTATTTTTTAACTGATGATGGAGTGATGATATTTTGTTGGTTATTTTTTTTTCCCCTCCTCGACTTCGGGGTCCCGCGGGGGCTCGGGGAGCAGGCGCTGCTCGGGTCTGGGGCGCGTTTCCGCCCGGAACCCGCGGCCCGGCCCTTTCCTGTTCCGGCCGGCCGCGGGCGCAGCGCGGCGGCGGCGGGAGCGGCGCGGAGGGCGCGGGGTCGGGGCTCCGTGGGGCGCTGCTTCAGCCCTGCTTTTCCCTCCCAGGCGCAGGCTCGGCGGCAGCATGTGGCGGCGACCGGCGTGGCAGGTAGGGCCGTGCGGGCCCGGCGCCCTCGGGGCGGCGGGGGAGCCGCGGCTCCAGCCCCTGTGCCCCGCCGGGAGCCCGGAGCGGCTCTCCGGACACGGAACAGCGCTCCGGGAAGGGGAGGGGCGGACAGAGCCGAGCGCCCGGAGCCCTCGGCCGGCCGTGCCCGCTAGGCCGGGGCCCCGGCGCTGGGTCTGCCCTTGGGGAGAAAGAGCTCTGGAACCACCTGATCGGGGAAATGAGCGCTTTTTTCCAGTTTCTGCACGTGGATCTCTGGCAGAAGTCTTTCTGGGCTTTCCCCTCTCCCACCCCCCGCCTCTCTTCTAAGATGGAATATTTGCTGCGATACAGCTTTCCCCCTTGTAGTACTAAGAATTTTGTGTCCTCGATTTGCCTTGGGAACAAGGGTGTCAGTGCATCCACTGCTCATTCCAGGGGATGGATGTACTTTTTGCAGCAGAACCATCAGACCTGTTTGTTTCTAAAGGCTGAAGCTCAAACAACTAAACCCCCACTCTCCTACAAATCTCCTTCCCTCTTATTTACATATTACAGAAAAACAGTAGTTACTGCATGTCTCAAAAATAATTGCTGAAGGGGTACCTTTGGGCCACACTTTTTCTAGGCACTCTTTGATTTAACCAGATGTTCTTTAAGCAATCTTACTAGCTTCATTTGGCTGAATAGATTTCTCTCCTCAGGTCCCCCATTAGTTACCTGGCAAAGTACATACTTGCAGAGCCTCTGCAAGGGCTCAGAAAATAAGTTGTGAAGGCTTGTGAATGCTGTTCCTAGTTTGTGTCTTGGAAACTGACATTTCTCTGTTCCTTCAGGCGCTGCGCCAGTTTGTAAGACATGACTCTGACACGGTTAACTCACTGGTACTTGAAAGATGTAAGTACCCCTGAGATGCAATTTAGTTGTTACACTCATTGTGTTTATCTCAGTTGTAGGACATCTGAAATAGGGCAGGAGAGAAGCAGTAGGCATGGTGGCTCCTCAGTTTAGCACCTAAGATTGTGTTTCAAGCCCACAGTCTTGAGTGGCTTCCTGTCTGGTCTCTGTCAGGTGAAGCAGCACTTTAGGGGGGAAAGAAGAAAGCCCTGATGAAGACTGCCATTCTATAGGGCAGATAGTTGTGCTTTATCTGTGGCAGTGGTTTGGCTCTGCTCTTGGCATGGTTTCTAAACCTGCCTTCAGGTCTCTTGTGTGCTTGTTTCTCACACTCCTGGGGCACTTGTGTGTGTGCTGCTGCCCCAGCAGGGTTTGCTGCAGGTGTACTTCAGCCTTCACTATTCACTTCACATGCTCATTGTGCACAAGGGATACTTCCCTGACCTCTTCCAGTTGTCCTTGAACATGGAGAAGGAAGGGATAGACTGTGTCTGCCTAGGCCTGGTAATGGTATAAAAACTTGACTCACTCATTCAGAGGATGGAGTACAGTAATGCAACTTTGTTTCAAAGGTACTGCTGTGCATTGTGCTTTATCATTATGAAACAAATAAAAGCCACATCAATGCAGTTTAGTCTCAAGTGATACATGGATGTATCTGGGAAAGAGATGGAACAGAAAGGATAAGGAACCTTTGGCTTTTTAAATCAGTTAGTTCACAGTGATAATGACAGTACAGACACAGTCAACCATCTGCTGGGGCCTGAAAAAGCCAAATGTCAAAAGAACGTGAAAGTGCTCAGGAGGTGCAGAAAGTTGTGATCTTGGCCCTTGAGAAAAGCTGCTGACTGAGGGCTTGCCATGCTTAGAAGCATCATAATTCACCTGTGTGTTTGGTCTCTCTTGTTTCAGCCATGAATCGTGTTCAGCTGCTTGGTCGGGTTGGACAGGACCCTATCATGAGGCAAGTGGAAGGAAAAAATCCTGTTACCATATTTTCCCTTGCAACCAATGAGATGTGGCGGACAGGAGATAGTGAAGTGGGCCAGGGAGGTGAGTCTGCACAGCAACGTGTCCCAGGTCACGGCTGCAGGGCCAGCAGCAGCACACTGGCAAATCTCTGGGGTGCAGGAAGGTTCCTTTGAGCTCAGCAGAGATGCTGGTGCATTTGTGTGTGTGTGTGTCTCACTGATGCCCAGCAGCATATACTGATCTGCTGTTGGCCTTCCTCAGGAGGAGAGGAGAGTGTGCTGAGTGGGCAGTTTGTCACTGGTGGGGGTGTGTCAGAGGCATAGCAGGTTCTGTGTTCTTACTTGTATTTCAGGATGAGAAAAATAAAGAAAACATAATTTTCTTATTGATTCTGTCATCAGTTTGCATCTGCAGATGTCTCATTCTCTAGATTCTATTCAGTGTGGAGTGTTTGAGGGTAAAAATGTGGGTGTTAGAATGGTGGGTACTACATGAGGGGAAAAAAATTAATACCATGAGCATTATCTTACAGAAAAAGCAATGTCTTGGTTTGAACTGTGCTTCTGCACAAGAATTTGTTTGGACAAGGATGAGTGGAACATTTAATTCTGGAGTGAAGTGGGAGATGGAGTGCTACTATACTTCTGTTTTCAAATCACTTCTCATAATTTGAGAATATAAATGTGTTGAAACTAATTTCGGAGTCTTGTGTCACAAAGAGGATTTGGCATCCAGCTCTGTTACTTCTGTGTACCCTAGGTGATGTCAGTCAGAAGACGACATGGCACAGGATCTCTGTCTTCAGACCTGGCCTCAGGGATGTCACCTATCAGTATGTGAGGAAGGGGTAAGTGAAAAACAAATGTGGGTGAGGATTTAATGCCTTCATAATGGATTACTGTAATAATTATGGTGACCAGGAACTGTAATAAGATACAGGTGGCATAAAACAAGTTAGCGGAGCAGCTACAAACAACTGATACAAAAGCCTGTGTACCTTGAATCAGATTCTGAATTCAGCCTTTTCATCAGGAAGTGTAGTGATAAGACAAAGAGTCATGGGCTCCAAGTGAAAGAAGGGAAATTCAGGTTGGATATATGGATGTAAACCTTACTGTCAAGGTAGTGAGGCCCTAGCACAGGTTGCCCAGAGAAGCTGTGGATGCCCCATCCCTGGAAGTGTTCAAAGTCAGGCTGGATGAGGCTCTGAGCAGCCTGATCTAGTGGATGGTATTCCTGCCCATGGCCAGGGGTTTGGAACATGTGGTCTTTAGGACAACATTTTAAATTCAATCCCAAATTGATTACAGAGTGGAAAACAGCAGCACAGTTCTCTGACCAAAATCAAATTCTTGGCTTTTTTCAGCTCTCGAATCTTTGTTGAAGGGAAGATAGATTATGGTGAATATACAGATAAGAACAATGTGAGGCGACAGGCCACAACAATTATAGCAGGTAAGGAGCAAAGCACCAAGGTGCCCTTCGCCCTTTTAAAATGAAAAGAGGGTGGAGGACCTCTGAAATGAAGCTTGGTTTGTCTTCATCCTCAGTATCCACACTCAGGGATTTTGAGAGAATGGATAGTGTTTACCAGCAGATTTCCTCTGGCACTGCTTGTAAACACACAGAAAATGAGAATATCCAGTTGCAAACTGTTGGTGTCATTTGCTTATCCCACAGAATGGATAAGGAGTAGACTTGTGCCTTGAGATACAACAACGAAAACAAGGAAACTCAACTTTTTCCTTGAGCCTTTAAATACTGAGCATCCTGCAGCATCTTTATTGTGGATAGAGCTGCTCCTGTGTTGCTTTTGAATAAGGGATAAATTAATTGGGTAGTAAAGCAAACATTTCTGTTACAGAACTATGTCTAAAAAAACTAGAACAGAGGAAAAGGAGAGGGGAAAAAAAGGAACAGTCATATTCCTGGATTTTTCTGCAGCCTCTTTAAATGCTAGTAGTGCTATAAATTACTGGAAGGGAGAAGCAATTCTCTTTTTTAATTAGTATTCTCCTAATGGATTCTTGTTCAAGAGGCCTAGTCTCAAGGCACTTCAGAAATTCCTTAGGTTTGATGAAGTAGGAACTTCCCATAGTCCTACAGGCTGTTTACATGGTATATAGTATAGTATATAGTGCAGAGTGAACATGACAAAAGAAAAGGGAAATAAGCTGTAACTGATGGAGATTGTAGTCAAAGAATTAAACCATTATTTTAAAATGTTTTTAGTGTCTTTCACTGTTCAGCAGCTTTTCATCAGCTTTAGCACACTTGTTTCATGGTACATATGGCCACCTTGAATTGTCTGCTTTCAGGGGAGGTAGAGAAGGAGCCTTGTATTGGACACTGTTTTGTTTTAGCAACTATTATTCTGTTCCAAAATCCACATCTTAGCAACTTATTTTAACACAAATACCTGGGCTTCATGGTGTGAAGGCTTACAACAAGGCAAAACAATGCTCAAGATTAATTTTTAAAATTTTTTTTCAGATAATGTGATTTTTCTGAGTGATGGCTCGGTGAGAGAAAAGGTGTGATGTCCTTAGTGCTTGGATCCAGGCCATTTCATTCCTTTGGTTTTTCAGTGCTTCGTAACTCTGTAGTCACATATATTGCTGTAGTTTCTTTATGAAGTAAATAAAATGTTTGTTACCTAGAGGGTATTTCTGTGTGTTTTGTTCTCCCATGTGCTTTCTCTCTGTTATGATCTTTTGGATTACTTTTTTTTTCTTCTTTAAAAGAGAAGTACCCTAGGCAGCTGTATCAATTCTTGAGCTGATGAATATGTAAATGGGGAGTCACTCTTTGCATCTTCAGCCAATTTCAAACCTTCTGTCCTTGTCTGCCTTAATCTCTCTCCTGTCTTGTGGGGCCTGCCAGCTTGATCCCCTCTCACTTTTAGCATCTCTCCTCTGTTCTATAGGTGTCATTCCCTGTTTTTCCTTCTCTAAGCCAGCCGACAGTGAGTTTAAAGCAGAACCATTGGCTTTGACTAGTGCTCAGCTGGAGATTTCTGTCACAGACCCGGAGAAAGCTTCCTGTGCATTTGCATCTGCCCCTCTGCTGATCCTCGGTATTGTCTTTCACGAAGCCCTGCTTAGGTCTTGTTTGCTGTGGTGTTTGGTGTAGGATGACACCAGCATTCCCATCCCGGCCCTCGATAGGGTGTTGTGCCCGTGCTTTGCCATCAGGAGGAGCTGGAGGAGCGGCTGCCTTGGCTGTGCCTTCGGGCAGTCGCGTGGAAAGCGTGAAAAACATTCCGGGTCCGGGAGTCGCAGTGTGGGAGTGGCCCTTGTTCACCGCGTTTTGTTGTCACAGTGAGAATTACTGTGTTATTGGCAAGAAGCTGCTCATCTAAAAGGTGTTTAATTCTACTACACAAAAAAGAGAAAGGGGAAATTCTCACTGTAATACAACGTGATGGAACAGGGAAAGAAAAATATTAGAAGTGGCAATTTCCTGTCTTCAGAGCTGGTGGGATTTTGTATCTCATCTCTCTCTGATCCCATCTCTTTTGGGCGATTTTGATCTCATCTCTCTGATAATGTGCAGAACACATTAATGTCTGCAGCTCTTTCCCCTACAAAATGCTGGGGGTTTTTTAATGCCCTGTGCACATTTTCTAACAAAAACTTCAATTCTTTCAATTCAGCATCTATTTCTGGTTGATGTTAAAGCTCTGACAAGTATCTGAGCCCCTGTCACTGGCATAGTGGGGTGTCAGATGTATTGCAAAGGCTTAGCTACTTCAGCGGGTTGTGATCCATAGGAGAAGGTATTTTTAAATAGAAAATCCTGCCTTTAATTCCTTTAACTACTTGTTTAATCTGAGCCTGTTGTACTCCTGTGAGAATTGTGATGGTTCTCTTGCACAGTAGTGATCCAAGTAGTTTGTGCACAAATTTTTCCTGTTTGTCTTGAGCTTTCTGCTAGGAGGCCTTGAGCAGATGTGCTGAGCTGTTCATTCAGTGGTCCCTTAATTTGCACTCTGCTGTGGTGGTGGAGCTCATGGCAGTGCCTGTTTTGGTGTCTGGGAGCTGCCTTGCTCCTCCAGACTCAGAGCAGGAGTGGCAGCAAGGATTCCCTTCACCACCACAACGAAGAGGCCAGAACTGCCAGAGCTCTGCAGCTGCTGCATGGCTCCTGCTAATCTCTGCCCCTGGCTCAAGCTGGAGCCAGGGGCAGAGCTAGCACAAGGTATTAGGATTAGGTGCCAGCAAGGAAAAATATTTACTCAAGAACTCTGAGTTTTCTTGCCCTTCCAGTTCTATTTAAAGTAGCTAGTACACTTCAAAGATTGCCCTGCTACAAAGAACACACACTGACTTTGAGCACACACTGGAAGCAGTGTGCTGAATGTTCAGCACAGCTTGGCAGTGGGGCAGGCCTTCCCAAATGATTCTGCATTGCCCTAGTTACAGCAAAAATAACCAGTGGCAAAGGCTTGCTGTTCATCTTGTGCCTGCTCTGCCACTCTGGGGCAAAGTTAATTTGTAACTAAGTCATTTCACTTGTGAGAAAATCCTGTGTGAAATCAGCATTCCTATAGCATCTGGTTGGTTTCAGAGGGTTTTTTTTATGGATAGGTATTTGTTCTGTGAGGAAATGGAATGGGAATGGTATCACCTGAGTGAAATACAGTGATTCCTTGTTTGTAACTCGGCAATGAGTGTTTTCCCACAGTGTGCCCTAGAAAATGGCATTCTGCTTTTTCTTGTCAATGTTAGCATCTTGTGTAAACCTGATGAGGCAAACCCTGGCTGCTTGCATCAACCAGGATATTTAGAAGCGTTTGACCTTAACAAGGAATTTATTTTATGTATTTATGGAGATAATTACAAAAGATAAATATGGGTGACTTCTTTTTAAAATGTCAGCATGTTCACCAAGTATTTGGAGCGTTTCTGAGCAGCTCTGAGGCAGAGCTATTCTGGTCTGCAAGGCAGCTCCATGGCACTCAGTTATTTCTGTCAGCCTGCTGTAAGGTCTAGGAAACACTCTTCTCTGCTTGTTTTTGTGGCTGGTGTGAGGAAGACACCACAGCATTGTGCCTGTGTCACACAGCAAAGACAACTTTGCTTTCAACTTTATTTCTCATTACTCTGCAGTAATTGCTCTGCTCACAGAAATAAGGAGGCTTGAAGAAGTAGGAGAAGATGCTTCAGCCAAAGAAATCAAGTCCTGCTTCACCAAAATAGCCCTCTTGTTCTCCTCCTGTGTGGTCTGTGGTTGGGGGCACTGTGTCTGTTCCCAAACACAGCTCACACTTCAGTTCAAGGCCAGCAGTGCCTGTGCGGGCCTGGTGAAAGCCCTTGCAGAGGGACAGGAAAGCCGAATTGGAGCTTAGAGAAACCCCTGGGTACAACAGCAAGAGATTCTGGTAAAGGGAGCCTGTATTTCTGTCAGTGTACCAATTATGTGGGTTTAGTAACAGGCTGTCTGCAGGGCTGGCTATCCCACTTTTTTCATGTGTCAGAAAAGGAATGAAATGCCAGGATTGTGGGAAGAAAACTTTACTATTCTCAAGCTCACCTTCTATTTTTAACTCTGAAATTTCTGTGGTGGAAGCCTTTTTGCCAAGTAGTTGAGCATGTCTAAATGTACAAACTAAGGCTTGGTGTCTGTTTATCTTAGCAGTGGTGAGCTTCTCAGCACAGCAGTGTGATTTAAATCTCATTTACACAAGAAATTTGCTTTGTTAGTGCAAGTAAAGTCTGCACAACACACAAAGAAATAGCTTTCACAGGGTTTCTCCTGAGACATCCTCTTGTGGGGAACGTGTGCCAGTGTGTGTGAGATTTTTCTTCTGCTTGTTGCTTAGTCCCACGTAAAAAATTCAGCTCATTACCATACCTGGCCATTTCACAAAAATCTCCAGTAACAACTGTGGTTGGGAATTGGCTGCTAGTTTATTCTTTGTATTCTTAGACCTGAAATTTGTGTCCTGCACTCATTAAGAGGAGCTGAATTTGTTGAAGAAATCTCTAGCTGTGGCTGTTTTCTGTTGCTTTCAAGGGCTAAGATTTTTAAGGGTAGCTGGTCACAAACCTGGCAGTTTTCATTCTGTGGGCTCTGTTGCTGTTTGCTCTTTTCTTGCTGGTTGGTTTCTCAAACTGATTTGAACAGAGTGGCTGTAGAAAAAGGATGGTTATCTTGATCCTGGTTGTCACAAGTCAGAAAAATGTCACCTGTAAATATTTAATGAACCTTTGTGCAGCTGACCTGATGGAGAACTGAGTAATGATGTGGTTGCAGGAGTTGTGGCTTCTGTAACCCGGATCTGCAAGGAGAGCACCTTTCCTTTGCCAGGCTTTGTATTGTTCCTTGCTTTGTTCTTTGATGTTTTAAGTGGTGTTTGTTTGGAGCTCTGCCTTAGCAGCCTCCTCTTTCTTAGCTGGTTTGGTTTTCTGTGTGTGTTTTCTGTGTGGGCTTTTTGCTCCTTGTAGAAAGGGAGGAGAATTCTCAGTATAAACAAAAGCTGAGCTCTTCTCTTTCCTATATGTGCAGACAATAACTCCCCACCCTTTTATGTTCTTGTAGAATTTTGGTCAATTTTTGCACTCTCCCCCCTTGTGCTGCAGGGTGAGTTCAAACCCAGTTAAGAAGAGTAGGGTGAGGAAAGGGTCTTACACAAAAAAGTAAAACAAAAATGCTCTCAGAGTTACATGAGTTGGAACTTAATAATGCTGTTACAACTGTTCTAAGAGAAAAGTAATGAAGCATGGAGAAACAGCCTTGATTTTTGCAGGCTGGTAACTATTGAAGTCCACCATTCAAATCCTCCAGGGACTATGGGATAAAGTTAGGGTAGCTGTGTCTGTATCATGTTCTTGTAGGTTTTAAGGTGCTTTCGCCAGTGCCTGATTGCTGGTGTAGTGTCAGTCTGTGGGCAGCAACATGTGACACATTGTGTTGTATCAGCACACTGAATAATTAATATTCTCTGGAAAGGATTACTTTCCTCCACTTTTGTCTCTTCCTTCTTGGTGCCCTGTATGTGCTGCCAGCCTCCAGCAGAACCTTGCTATTTCAGATTTCCTTTCCCAAGAAGAACTGGTGCTGCAGCACAAACACATCAGTGTGGTCTCTGTGCTGTTGGCTACCACCATGCAAAGCAAACTGGTCACATTTCCTTACACAGTCTTGGGTCATTGTTTCAGAGACGTTGAAGCTCAAAACTTACATGTAGCCTTGAAGACTAATTTTAATAATGTGTCAGTGATTGGGCAGGATGCCTGTTTACCAATATTCTGGTTTATATTTTATATTATAGCCCCTGAAATGGATAGTTTTGTGTGTCAAAATATTTCAGTGGCCAAAGAAGTCTTCCAGCACACTTATGAATTCTCAGCAGCTCTGTGTCTCACAGCAGCAGCTGTGCCTCAGTACCAGTGATAAAGAGAGAGCCCCTGGGGAAGAGCAGAGGGGAGAGGGACACAGCTTTACATGGTGCAGGAAGAGTGGAAACCACTGGGAAAAGCAGTGTGGTGTTTACCCAGGGTGCCTCAGTTTATGTGAGTGATTTACCCAAGGGGCAAGGATAGAAGTGTGTGCCTGTGCAACTTCTTCCTTAAATAAATACTTCTGCCTGAGAAATGTGTTTGGGTGAGAAAATTCAGCCCAGTACTCAAACACCAGTCCTTGGGAGCCCCTTGTTCTCATCATGCTCAGCAAAGGAAGCTGCACTCACCCAGTCAGGACCACCTTCTTCTAAGGTGGCCTTTGTTCTGTTGGTTTACAAGGCAAACACAAGTCTAAAAGTCCCTTTAGACTTCTCATATGGGCAAAACAGTCATTGAGTGCCCCAGCCCCCAGAAATTATCTAGTCATAGAAGTGATTTTAGAAGGTGCTAATGTCAGCCAGCAGGGTGATGTAGAGCCTTTTGCTAAAGGGATTATCACAAGGCCTCAAAAGCTTTGAAAGGAAGAACACATCCAATGAAAACACGGAGGCTCCTGGATCAGGAACTGACCTTTACGAATTTCACAATCTGCATCTCTGGACTGGCACAATGGAATTGCTTTGATAACAGTGCCTGGCAGTACAAACAAGAGGTTTGTACCTCTGCTTGGGCTTGCCAAAGTGGAAGGTTGCAATTCAGGTACTGGTAATTTGGCTTTTCTTTGCTGCTGAAGGCCAATATCAGACTGACTTCTTTCACAATAACGAACTTAAAATAACTAATTTTTGCAGGAGATCTTACATAATGTAACTTCTGTTACACTTTTTTTTCCCTAATCAAACTCCAGCAGTTTAATAAACTATAAAGCAATGAAGGTGGTGGAGTCACCATAATTTTTCCTATTTTTGTTGCTGTTGTGCCTATTAAGTGCTGGGCAATCCTTCTGGCTTTGTTTTCCTCAGAGGGTTAGTCTGGGCTCTGCAGAGTGAGGCCTGGATGAGGTGCTGGCTCTGTGAGTGGGTGGAAGTGGCTGCCACAGAGGTGATGTCTCAGGGGAGCTCTAGGAGAGAGGGAACACGCCAGGAATTCCAGTACTGTTCCTGCACAAGGCAGCCTGGCAATGTCCATTGGCGCTGAGCTGAGCCCTCAGCACTCGGCCGTGCCTGAGCTCAGACAAGCCCTGAGCAATGCCCAGCTTTTTGAACCCGAAACATTTGGCAACTTGTCACTTTTTAAGAACAATGGACAGTCAGTCTTGCCCCGGCCTGGCAGCAACACAAGTCTCAAAACACCATCATTTCCCGTTGCCTGGGATTATTTTTGCCGCCAGTTGATGAACGCTCTGGGCCCGATCTGAGGCAGGCACCAGCGGCCTCGGTGCGGCTGCCCCGAGCGGTGAAGTTGTGGTTTTCAGAAGGTGCGTTCTGACCTGTCCTCACTGAACAGGCACCCCCGTCCCCGCTGCCCCCTCCCGTCCCGTCCCGTTCCCTCAGTCCGGGCCCCTCTGTCCCGGGGCCACCGCGGGTCCCTCCTTGAGGGCGGCCCGGCGCGGGGCGGGGCGGGGCGGCGCGCGCCGGCCGCAGTCTTGTCGCTGCCCCATTGGTCGCTGCTCCCGCCGCTCCGCCGCGCCATTGGCCGCGCGCGCCCCGCCTACGTTCGCGGCCGCGGCCTCTCGGGGTCTGCGCGCCCATTGGCCGGCGCCCCGCTCCTCTCGCCCTCGATTGGCCGGCGGGGGCGTGGCGGGGGTGACCCGCCCGGCCACGCCCGCGCGCGGCCGCCGGCGGAGGGGACGCGCCGGGGCGGGGGCGAGCGCGCGGCTCCGCGGCAGCGGCGGGGGCAGCGTCCGGCGGCGGGGCGGCGGACGGACCGACCGACAGACAGACAGACAGACAGACCGATCGACCGACGGGCCGGCGCGGGTGCCTGCGGCCGCCATGGAGGTGTGCGAGAGCGGCGGGGAGCAGCCGCCGCTGCTGCACTGGGACCGCAAGCTGAGCGAGCTGTGCGAGCCCGCAGACCCCGAGACGCTGCTGAGCCGTACGGTGAGGAGCGGCGGGGGCGGGCGGCGGCCCCGGAGGCCGGGGGTGGGGTGGTTGGGCCGCGTTCCGGCGGCCGTGGCGGGATTCCTCGGGCTCCCCGTGCGTGCCCGGCGGGCCCCAGGGTCGGCACCGAGCGGGTCTGGCCAACAGGTGCTCCCCGCGCCCCTCGCCGTGACTGCACCCCCGGGGCCGGGCTGTCCTCGGGCAGGCCTTGGGGTCCCCTGTGCGCCGGGGTGGGGGGGTCTCAGCTCCCTCCCCTCCGAGCCTGGCTCCCGGTAACCGGGGTCCCGCAGCCCCCGCTCCGTCCGGCGCCGCTTCCCCCGCCCGGCCGGGGCTCCCTCGGCGTTGCCGCTTCTCCCGGGCGGCCGCTCGGGAGTCGCCGGCCGTGTCTTCTTCTTAAGGACCGGACTGTCCCGGTTCCATCCCGCTCCCCAAGCGCAGGAAGGAAGTGAAACAAGTTTCGATGTTTTTGTTGTTTGTTTTTTGGCTGGAATCCCCATATTTTGGCTTGCGTAAAACGCATAGCTAGGACAGTTCCGAGGAAATGGGTCTGTTGGCTCGCTGTTACTCAGGAGGGAGGCTTCTCGCAAGCAGAGCGATTTAAAACCTCTGCAAAGCCCCGTCGGTGTAAATCCCGAGTGGAAGTGTGCCGGAGCACCTCGGGACAGCGGCGTGGAATTCTCCCCCACACGCTCGGTGTGGCTGTCGGGCACGTGCTGGGATGGAGATCCAGAGGGACGCGGAGGTGGCGACATCCACGCGGGATGTGGCAGTGCCCCGGGGATGGCGCCCCAGGACGGGCTCCGCGTCTCTTCCTTGCACCCTGCAGGAGGGTGATGTGCAAATGCAGCCCCGAGCGAGGCGCCCGGCTCTCCGTGGGAGCAGCGGGGATCCCGCAGCACTGCCCCCGTGCTGATCTTGGCGTTGGTCTTGTAAGGCAAACAAGGAAAACCTTATTTGTGGTGCGTGGTACTGTGATCCGGGATCGTGTCCGTCACAAGCTCCAAGCCTGGTCCCAGCAGGAAGCGAGCCTGCTGCACGCCTGACGGGTCTTTAAACAGTGTTTGGCTTCTTTGTCTTTGAAAGTCTTGGGCTTTCTTGCGCAATGTGTGTCTTCTGATAGATCCGGGGAAAGGCAATCCTGTCATGGTGGCTTGGGCTTTTAAAAGCCAGCAGGAGCACTTAGCAATGGAAAGCTCTTCCTTCAAACAGCTGTTTTCTTGTGGCTTTTTTTCTTTATCAACAAGAATGTTGTGAATGAAATGAGAGGCTCTTTGGAGAGGGTTCCCCTTCAGATTTTATGGTTGTGCTGGCATACTTCCTCTTGCTCTGTTTGGATCCTTGTGATGAGGATGGAGTTGCCACTCTTAACTTTTGTTTTCTTACTCATGTTCTCATGTCTTCTTTAATTAGTGCTTTGAAGGAGATCTTACACTTGGGCTAGAAACTGTAGCTGCAGTGACATGTATATGTCTTTTCTGCCCTATTTCAAGAAGCCTGAGAATTAAGTGTGTCTTGATAAAGAAAACATCCTGTTTGTCTGGTGGATGGAAATGGGATGCTTTTCCCTTTTCTGTTTTCAAGTTTTATTGGGGATTTTCAGCTTGGAATGCTATGATGGTGAGCATTTTGTAAGGGGCAGTGTGTAGCTGGATCTGCAAAATATTGGGCTGTGATGACTTTTGTTGGGAGGAACACTGACATTGATTTGTTTGTGTTTGCTGTCTTGCTGATTGGGTCTTTTTAGAAGTTTAAGATTTCTTTAGAGACCCTCTTGAAGCCAAATAAAAAGCATTAAATCAATTTCTCTTTTTGGTTGTTCTTGGAATTCTTCTGAAAAAAGTTTCAGAAAAAAAAATGCCCAACTAAATGCTGTAAAGTAGGTTTAGTGAGGTATTGCAATCTTTAAAGAAGAGAGGAATGTTTATGAAATTGACATTCTTTAGAGTGAAAAATTTCTTTTGTGAATGTGCTCTGCCATGTGGAGGAGAATACCATGCTTAATACCATAAAACACAAGGTTTCTATTTACCTCTGGCCAAAACTTCACAGAATCATTTGAAAAACCCAAAACAAACAAACAAGCTCTCTGGATGAAACATCTGTTCTTCTCCTGGGCTGTGCTTTCCTTCTGGGAGGACTGGTTTGACCCCGTTATTCTGCTGTTTGCAAACTTACTGCAGGGTTTTTCTGGAAAGATTGGGATGATGAGGAGACCCTTCCCGTGCCCCCTGTGCAGGAGTGCCCACGCCCTGTGCTGGCTGTCACCATCACAGCCAAGGAACAAGGGTCCTACAGCATCTTCTGCTCCTCACACACTCCTCAGGTGCCCCTTAGCTGGATGTGCAGGTCTGCATCCAAGAAAACTTGGGAAAAGCCTCTGGGACAGTCAGGGCAGCCCTGGGAGCACAAGCTGGACTGGCAGGGGCAGGAGGGAGAAGATGATGATTGAGGGGAGAGCTCACCAGCAGGAAGAAGGGTCAGTGTCATTCCACCTGTGTGTACGGACTGGTGAGGGTGAGAATTTTGTGCCAACTGCTTTTTGTGTGTTTTGAGTTGAAATTTAACCTTTCTATGACCAAAAAGGCTGCCCCTGGCTCTTGTTGATTTGACACTAGCAGACAAGTGTGAAAGTATGCATACACTTAAAAACTTGACCTCTATTTTAAACTGTTCCAGCCTGCCTTAATTACCAGGGCTGAAATCCAACCTCCTGGGGATTTACATTTCTCTTTAAGAGCTGATGATTTCACCAGTGCCTGGAGCTGTGTGAGGAGCCCTTCCCTCACCCCACTGGTGCTGTCAGTGATACCATCAGCTGTACCTGGAGAAAGTGGGGCCTCGAGGAGCTCAGCTCTGCTATTGGCAGGCAGCAATCCTGGAGGTTAAAGTCTCATTAAAGTCCTCACCTGCATGCCAGATAGCTTTATAGCAGTTATTTTTCCAGAGTGGTTTCCCATGGAAGCGAAGGCTGAAAGGTTTCCCAGAGGCGTGTTCATGGTATGTGTCACGTGTCTGCATTATATAATCAATCTTCAGCTGTGCTGTAGCTTGTTGTGACTGTGTTGGTAGTACCATGTGCTGGCACTGTGCAAGGCAGTGTTGTTATTATTATTAGTGTTATTATTGTTAGTTTGTGCTTTTTTGGTGGTTGAACAGAAGAGAAACACAACACCTGCCACTGTCCAAGGGGAGCAGAAGTGTGGCAAAACCTCCAGCTTCTTGCTGCTGCTGTTACTTTCCATAACACACAGGTGGGCCTGAAGTGTGAGGGCTCTGCTGGAGGCCCTGGGGCTCCACTGGAACTGGTCTGTGGTTGGACATGGCCCAGCTGGGACCCCGTCTTCTCTGACAAGTGCCACATCTGATGTAGGTGGATAAGTCTGACAAACACGCCATGAAATGCCAGCTACCTGTCCCATGGCTGGATGGGGGCTGAAAGGCAGGTGGTTCTTGGACATTTTTATTCCCCCCCCCCCCCCCCCCCCCCCATTTTCATGGCTCTTTTGGGATGCCACTTCCAGATGGTAGCAAATGCAGCAGAATGCAAGCATGGATGTGATCATGGCATGGCACATGTAGAACTGCAGCTGCCCTGCAGGTATGGGGGACAGCAGCTGGCTCAGGTATTTAGGACTAAATTCCTAGATGTCATGTCCTGGTTGTTTGGATGAGTGGTTAACTGGAAAGTAACTTCAAGTGCCAAGTAGCCCAAATGGGTTATTTGTTAAAGAGCCTGCCTATTGCACTTGGAACTCATGAAAGCATTGAAATTAGTGAGATGTCACACTGCATTGAAATTGGTGAGATGTCACATTGCTGCTGCTGTTGCCTGGGTGGTGTCTGAGCCCTGTGATCCTGTTTCCATGTCACTGGGGATGCTGTGGGCAGCTCAGCCCTGGCTCAGGGGTGCACTGTGGGTTGGAATGAGAGGAGGAGGCTTCCCAGGCTGCAGCTAGCAAGTTTCTGTCTCCCTGTGAAAGCAAAGCCAAAGGTGAAGGTTAATGGTCAGGGTTGTGATTGTCATCTAAGATGAGCTGGGGAAACTCTGAGCTGGCCTTTCCTCTCCATCACAAACCTCTGAACCTCAGCGGAGCCCGCCTGGTGACTCATTTCCTCTGCCACAGAAACGATGGTTGCTGCTGCTTTGTGTGTCTAATGACTTCTGCAGGAAAGCTGCTTCTGGATGAGCTGCCAGGGAGTGCCTCGAGCTTTTGGAGCAGGGCAGTCGTTATTTTAATGGATGGCAGGGCTTGATTTTTACAGTCTGTGTGTATTTAATTGAAAGCTGTGGTTGCTGCAGCGGGTGTGGATGTGGAGCTGGCTGTATCTTATTGTGTGGTGGCTGCATGTAGCTCTCTGGTGTCAGTATAGTTGGATCCAATTTCTCTTTCATTTGGGTAGGGGGAGAACTACTTCATTTATTTGCACGTGGGGTTTGGTCTGTTGCCCACAAACCATAAAGCTGAAATCCCTCATTCTTTCTTCTCTATACACCTGCAGCTGGCTTTATGTAAAATATTTGTACAGTCAGTACTTGGAAAGATTTTTCCAAAATTGCAGTGAGGAGGGGAAATGAGAAAGTGAGATTTTTAAATAGTTGTATACAGAGCTCATACAAAGCAGTAGTGTTAAATTTTGTCAATGACTTTCCATATCAATAAAAAAGTCAACATCACAACTGCTGAACAGCAAAATTAGTTGTACGTGGTGCCTTGCACTGAAAACCATTTCTCCTCGTTTTCTTCCCTGATTTAAATAAGAAAACTATTCCAGTTTGCCAAGAGACATGTCACTTACTTGTAATGGGTCTAACTGATCTACAGTTCCTCTAAAAGCTGAGATAAACACAAGTAGGAGACCCTGAAACTTAACCCTGCTGTTTTCTGACAGTTAAAATTAGAAAAATGGGGGTATTGAGTTGCTGGCTGTAACCGTATAGTGAAGTGCGTGATCTGCAGTGAAGACAGGAGCTGGAAAAAATGTCAGTCTGTCCTGGGACCAACTTTGAAGCGTGGTAGATAGGAATGAGCCAGCATAATGTACAAACCCACTATTTATTCCTTTTCCTAATGGACATGACTGCTGTGCACTGTGCTGTGTAAATGTTTCCTTTGGAAAGGCAGTCCTTACACATGGAGCAGGTTGTGCACGATAGCAGGGCTAAAGGAATTTCACTTATGGTGTTACCAGACAGGGCTTTCCTGTGTCTGGAGTTGTTCAGCTTATCTACAGGGCTGGTGGGAACTTGTGCTCTTTGCAGGTCTTTGTTTGCAATGTGAAGAGCCCCTTCTTAGCTAGGGCTAAGTGAGTTTCCCCTCTCATGGGATGGGGACTAGTTTTTTATTAAAGCAGTCTCGCTTCTTTAGGATTATCTGTGTCTGTAGAAGAGGCCAGTGTGTGTGCTGTGCCTTGCTGGCTACTCCTCCCTCCAAAGAGCTGGGACCTCTGTGTCATTGTGAGCTCATTTTCTCTTGGTCCCTCAGCTCACAAGGTCCCTCTGAGGTACTTGGTTGTTGCTTTGAAGACACTTTGAAAGTAGCCCCCTGTCTCTGACCAGGCAAGTTTTACTGCTGGCTTTGCACTTGCAGACAGATGCTGCATTTTTGTGCTTTTTTGTATCCAAATGTTGGTTATCAGGCCTTGCTGTCCCTACTGCTGTCTGCAGACCTTCCTCCCTGCATTCCCAAAAGCTGTTTTCCAGTCTCTTCATAATACTTGGTTTAAACATCCATCATCTCTGTCTTTGGCTGCTTCTCTCACTTCTGGAGAGGGATCATTTTGTGAGTGAGATTAGCAATTACTGATAGGTGAAACTGCTGTCCGACACAGAGCGTCTGGCCTGGCTCTGTGGCATTTGTCACAGGCTGTCTTGGCTGCCAACCTGAGCCCCTTTAACTCCTCTGATTCCCTAGAGCATCTTGCCCTTTTTCCAAGAGAAATAGGTTCCTGGTGGGTCCCTGAGGGGTGCTCTAACAGCAGAGCTCTTAGTCTGTGTTTTCAGGAGGGCACATTCTTTTGTGCTGTTGCTTCCTATTCATCTCTCTCTGAATCATGGAGATGCCTTCTGGCTGTGTTTTTTTGTGGGTGACAAGAACTGACAGTGCAGTTCTGCACCTGGATGTAACCACAGGCTGTTGTGGCAGCTGCCTGCGAGCTCATCCAGTTTTGAAATGACTTTTTTTGCCAGAAATTAGCTTTCAGGTTGATCAGTTCCCTGACACAGCTTGCCCTGTAGCAGCCCAGGTACTGATGCTGATGTGAAAAGGGCAGGTAGGAATATTTGGCTGGGGAAGGGGTAGTGGAACTGCATTTTGAGCTAAAGGAATGTGCAGTGGGAATAGTCAGAGTAGATTTATGAGTTCTTAGATGCTTAGATGCAAGCCTGATGTGCATGTGTGTATTTATTTGATACCAGCAGACTCTGATTTGGATGTCACTGGAAAGAACAGGGTTTGCCTGGAAGAAGTATTTGTTCAAGGGTCAGTAGGAAAAAGGCTTGTTTGAGAAGGATGTGGGTATGTAGCAGAAAAACAGACAGACCTGATTTTCAGGGAAGCACTGATGTTGGATTGGTCCATGGCCCCACCACCCCTCCATGATGTCAAGTCCTGGTGAAAAGTGGAGGCTGCCTTTGATGCTAAATTATTTTTCTTTCATAAAAGCAAAAGGAATGGCATGCAAAGAATAAGCTTGGCTTAGGGCCACAATTTTTCTGGCAAATATGTTGCCCTTTCACCTCTCTGAAGTGAGTAATAGGCAGTAGAGAAGACAGGTGAAAAATGAAAATGGTGGGGTTTAACAAGGCATAGCTGAGGTGCACATCCAGTCTGAGATGCTGAGCTTTTCAGAGCAGGGACTTTCTCCTCATTTCTCTGCCTGTGAGCTGTCAGACACAGATCACAACTGCAGAAAAGAAAGTCACTGGATTGAGTGGAGTGCTAAATGTGTGCAGGAAGGATACACATACTCTACCAAGTAATGAGCGTTCCCTCTCCTGAGGGTGAGTAGGGAAGCAGAGAAGGCAATGTGGGAAAATAAAGTATGGTTAAATGGGATAGACCTTAATTGCTAGAGCTGTCCCCACAGGTGCCATCCATCCAAATGTGGAGCTGAATACTGCCAGTGACCTCTCTGTGTCTTGGAAACTATGACCTTCTATTTTTTTTGCCATCTGCTGCTAACTGGCTTTCAATCTTCTGTATGTGATCTGGCTCTGCCGTGGCGACAGGCAAAAATCTAATGGAAAAACGTGACACCCACTTCATCTCTCTCCTCTCTGCCAAAGAAAAACATTTCTCTGCAGCTGTGCTGGGGCTGGCTTTGTCCTTTCATGCAATCTGTCAGTCATATGGGGTGAGAAATAGACACCAGGCTGCTCAAATAATGCCTTAGGGAGCTTTGGGTGTTTTAGGGAGCTCCAGGCCTCCTTCCTTGCCAGATTGGATGTGTCCTGAGCAGCAATGCAGGGCACAAATTGCTGGAAGCTCCTCTCTCTGTAGTGTAGGGGCAAGGAGCAATATTCCTGAGGAGCTTTAGTGGCTCACCTGGGGCTGGGCTCACTGCACTCCTGCAGCTCTGCTGTGGTGAGCCCAGGCTGTTTGGTGACCCTGCAGCACTCTTGCTGCAGCTGAAGTTGCCTGCAGAGCTAAGGAGTGTGCTTTTTTGGGTGAGATGGGCTGATCTCCAGGAGACACGAGGAAAGCCATTTGCCCTTGTTCTGCACTAAGGATGTTGAGTGCTGCCCCTGATTTTGGATGTGAGCAGAGTCCTCAGCTGTGGCAAAATTCTTTGCAGCACATGGTGACTTGTGAAGCAAGAGAAGCATCTTTCAGTTGCTGTGCTTAGGAGTACCTGGTTTAATTTCTCTTCTCCAAAGTTTGGATGCTGTGATGGGAAGGTCTGTAGAAAAGAGTGGAAAAAGAGTCAGGCTCTTTACACCACAGCATGGCAGGAGGGTGAGAGGAAATGGACACCAGCAGAAGTGAGAGAGGTTCAGACTGGTAAGGAAAAAGGGCTTCACAGTGAGGATAACTGAGGACTGGAGAGAGAGCTGCCCAGGGAGACTGCACCACCTCCTTCCTTGGAAGTTTTTAAGACCTGACTGACTGAGCCCTGAGTAAGCTGGTCTTAGCTTAGTGTTGTCCCTGTTTGGGTAGAAGGCTGGGCTAGAGATGACTTGAGCCCCGTTCCAGCTGGACCTGTGCTGTGGTTCCTTTTACAGCAGTCTGGTCTCAAGGCACTGACCTGTTCAGATGGAGACAAGGCACTGCTGGGCACCAGGCTGGTTTGTTTCAAGGCTGTTTGTCTATGCTACCTCATACCTGTGTTATTTCCTTTCTGTGGATAACCCTGAAACTCTGGGTGTGGAAAAAGACCACCTCATGGATTAGCTCATGTGAGTAGCATGGAGGAGATTTTGTAGACCTAAAACCTGAAAAATACCCAACCAAAAAAAACCCCCAAACTCCAGTCCTTGAATACCAAGCAGATCTCTGTTCCTTCAGCCCTACAGCAAATTCTGTCCATAAGAGAATGCTTATTCCAAGGCTGTTTTTTTTTTTTTCCTCCAGTCTTAGGAAAAAAAAATAGGTTCTTTTGTTGGTTTCTGTAATCCACCTGCAATGTTTTGGTTTTGTGGGGGTTATCTGAAGACATGTGTGTTCTCATTTATGGAGCCTCTGGTCCCCACAGGAGAGATTTGTGTACATGTAGAACCAAAACTCAGGAGTGGCAGAGAACTGATCTTCTGTCCTGGATTTTCTCACCAGTGCTGGAGCAGTGATGGCAGGGTTTCCTTAGAAAGCTGGGGTGTTACAGACACAGTGATGCCTTCAGGAGGGGCCGAGACTAAGAACTTAGAACTAAGGCTCTAGTATTTCCTGCAGCCAGACACCTGGCTTTCTGGGATCTGTCCTGGCTAGAAAAGGATGAAGACTGAAGGAAAATATGATGTCTGAACTCTCCACTTTCATAACTGCTCATATGAGGCAGCGGCTGACTTTCTGCAAAACATCTGTCTTTCTCATCATGGGTGTGACTGGCCTCGTCATCAGCACTGATGGTGTGTCTTGTTGGAGCTCCTTGGTGGTGCTGCAGCTCCCTTCCCTCCTCCTCTGTGCCTCCCCCCTGCACTGCTGGCTGTGTGACTCAGGCCTGGCAGTGGTGTGGGCTTTCAGGCAGGCTGGTAAGATGTATTTGTTAGAAAAAGGGCATAAAGCAGAAGGGTTCTTTTTAGAAAAAGAAAAGCAAAGCAAACTGGCACTGCCTACATATGGCTCTAATGCCTTGCGTGCTCCCTGGTGAAATGCCACAGGGACTGAGGGCCCTCTGGGGATGTCCATTATGGCTGGCTGTGAGCCATCTGCCCTTCCTCTCACTGGGAAGCATTTCCCCTTGCCTCTCCAGATGGAGAGAGTGCCATCCACATGATTCAGTGCCTGCTTGCCTGGCTGACCCCTTCCCTTATGGTACTCCTGCAGGGAGGCTCACTGGGAGGGGGCAGGAGCTGGCAGCTGCCAGGGGGCTCCAGATGTGGGTGGGTGTGGCTGCAGGGGGCTCCAGATGTGCATGGGTGCAGCTGCAGGGGGCTCCAGGTGTGGATGGGTGCTGCTCCCTCGGGATCTGCAGCTCTCTCTGCTGGAAGGCACCACTCAGGCACGACTGCCTGCAGGAACAGGCATGGCAGGAATGAGCTTTGGCACTCACTGCTTTTAAGGCATGAGCTTTCTGGATGCAAAATTTGTCTCCTCCTCGAGCCTTAGTGCTTTTGCAGCTCTTTTTCAATTCAGCTTGTTTGCTTCTCATGGCTTTCAGGGGATGCTGTCGCTTGCCAGGAGGATTAAAAGAGAAGAAGTAGTATTTTGTACTTGCCCAGGGTGACTTGTGACTTCTCACTTGGCTGTTCTAATTCAGAGCAAAATTTCAGCTAAATTTCCATCAGAAAAGTGCTCTGGGGAGTCTGCTCTGTGACTTGGGAATGTTTCCCTATTGCCATTGCTTGTTTGTTGGGTTGTTAGAAATATGTTAGAAAAACCACAGGGAAAAGATGAACTTAATTCATGTTGCTGTTTTTTTCTCAACTACAAACACTGCCAGATCAAAATGAACACAAAAAGTGTCACTGACTTTCAAAAATGTGCAGTTAAAATCTTGATTACTTTTCTAAAAAGTTTAAAGTTTTGTGTCCAGAACATCTTTTTTTAGATTTAATGAAAAAGAACCGTGCTTGGGAGAGCTTGCTGGCAAGATTAGTTGGGGATGGGAAAAAACCCTACTAGGTTTTAAGATGTGGTTTTAGTGCTCAAGAGGGACATGGTGTGGTGGCAGGGATGGAGCCACTGGAGCTACAAGGAAATTGTTTCAAATTCACAGGCATTTGAGGGGGAAAAGGGAGCTTGGAATTGTAAGCAAGAAACAAGAGTCTGCAGAAACTTGCATTGTTGAAGAGGCTTCTGAAGCAGTTATTGAGTGCAGAAAGCTGTGAAGTCTGGCTGTAAAGGAGACTGGGCTGTGGCTGGGGATGGCAAATTAACTGTGCTTCTGCTATTGTGGGGATGAAAGTGTTGAAAAGTATGGTTTGGGGAGATTCTTAAAAACCTGGCTCTTGCAGGTGTCAGTATGTCACAGTTTGGCTGAGGAGTTTTCAGTTCTTGACACCAGGATATCTGAAAGAGGCTCATTTGGGAGAATTCCAAGAACAGCTGCAAAAGTAAGGGGTTGAAGTAGCAGGTTTGTGGGAAATTATTACAAACATTAAATATGTATTGCTTTAAAGGTGGACAGGTGTTTGGAGGAGTTTGAGGAAGTGATGTGATCAGAACAGTTTATATTAAGCTAACATTACTATTCTTGAGGCATCTTTCTCAGTTTCATGTCATGTATGCAATGTCATTTTCAGTAATTGTACCAGAATAGAGTGTCTGAAAACTTTGATTTCAGCTGTGGTTCTCATAACGCACAGATAATGAATATTTCTGTACTTCCAGCAGGATCCTTTCAGAGCTTTGTGCTTAGATTAAAATTATCATAAAGGGGATTAAGAATCTTAAGCTATATTATGCTGTGCCTTTTTTAAACTGCTAGTGTCCTCTGGCAGTACCTTTTCTCTTTTTGTCTGATCTAATGCTTACTAGAGAGGGGTAAAAAAGAATTGGTGTGAAGTAAAGAGAAGCTGAGGATGATCAGCAAAGAATATCCAAGGGGAAAACACAATGTTGGCAAGTGTAAGGGTAGAAAGGTGCCTACCTTTCTAAATGGTGTCATGTGAAAATTCGCCACTGTCAGTAATCAGGTTACAAAATGCCTTGGAACCAGTAAATCTAGAAAAAACTGGAAATCCAGATAGGCTGGAAGGTCCCAGAGGGGAAGTTTGGCTTGTTGACATTGATTTTTGTTGGGTCATGACATTATGGGGAAATAGCTGAAAATCTTCAATTAATAGAGCAAAGGGGAGGAAATTAAAACTATGCACTGGAGATCCTGGTACCAAAGATATGTAAAAATACTTGGAATCTTTTAGTATTCCATCGTTACAGAGTGCAATAATACAGATAGGATTTAACCCTAGTAGATAGAATTTAATGGAAAGCAGATATAGTCAGACAAACCTGGTTACATTCTTTGAGATGAAAAAAAAATGATAGTAAATGGAGAAATTTTGCAAGCAATTGGCTATTTATTTCATTGTATTGGCTGAAAGATTGTACCACAAAGTGTATGGAATTAAAGGACTGACTCAAAGTATTGCTAACAGAGAATTGGTGTCAGAGAATAGACTTATTGGGTTCTGCAAAAAGAACCAGACAGGAGGCTTCTCAAGGTTTTCATCCATGATCTGGAAGCAAAGTTATGTGACTAGGAACACAAAGATGTGTCTACCTATGGGACAGGTGAATACAGGTGAATTGGAAATCAAGACTTGGAATGCATAACAAAAAATGTGCTAAAAAATGCTTGACTTAAGAAAAATGCTCATTCCTCAATCTTTGAGGCACACCCATGTTCTCTTCTGGCAGTTATATTTCAACAAATTATCAGATCCTATATAAGGGTACCTTATGGAAACAGTGGATTAGAACAGGGAAGATTAGGAAGGTTTCATAGTCCTTTCTAGCTTGAAAGGCTATAAAACTTTATTGCTGGGTCTGTTGATTCTGGATACTTCAAGGCAGAACATACATCACATGCATCACAGCATTTGGTCATTTTCCTGAACTGTTGATTTCAGTGAAGTTTAAGTAAGTGCTTTAATTGCTTCAAGCTGGTTTTGAACTGCTTGTGTTTATCACGACACCTCTTGGCACATATAAAGGAGGAAAATATGCAAGGCAGATGGAGAAGGATAAGATTTCAGCTAGAAAAAAGATGTTAGTCCCAAAATACAGGGCCAACTTTATGTATGTTCCCTCTTGAAGCTGAGTACCAAAGGTGGCCTTGTATAGAGTGGGTAAAACACACGTGATTGGTGTCAGTGTGCCAGGGGTCTTCAACCCTGACAAGGCAAGGGCAGAGGAGAAGCAGAAAGCAAGGCAGTTAGGGTGAGGTATGAGGAAGGAGGGAATGTGTGAGAAGATGGGATAAATATACAGGTAAAAAAGCAAAGTTTGTAGCTTTTATTTTAAAGGTATAAGTAATGGAAGGTGGTAGTTGATATGGTACCAACTTTTACCCCAGTGTTTAACAGTGGAAGATTGTTCTTGTCCCTCTGTCTCTGTGCATCACTCTACAAGCCTGTACCTTTCTACACCATCAGCTGGAGGAAGATTAAAATCCCTTGGCTATGGCAGCCTTATCTCATTAGGGTCTGTCCAGAACTTCTGCAGCATTTTAGCAAGCCTGGAAGTCTCTGTGTGATCCAGGGTCAGTCTCCTCATAGTTTATAGGGAAATAGTCTTTAATTTTGACATGCAGATTGAAACAGGAGGAGAAGGGGGCCTAGGACATTTGGGAAGGGTGAGTAATTTTTCTCCCTTGGCATCTCTGTATTTAGGCAGCTGGCAGACAGAAGATACTGCCTTAAACTGCTTCCATGACATGGCATAACCTTTTGTAGTGGTAATGCTGTTTTGGTTTTTCTCTGGAATATGCTAGAAGGAAAAATATTTTGTTCCAGTATAGTGTGGACAGCAGATGTGGTTTGAAAGTGTCCTGAAGCTGTACTGGAAACACAGCAATGACCAGGAGAGTGCACATCATCTCTAAAGCAGTGTTGCTTCTCCTGGTGGCATGAAGTCCCAGTGTGCCTGTGGTGTGTGGGGAAATGCTGCTGCACTCGTGGAGTGGCCCCTTCCTGACCTGCTCAGCATGGAGTGCCTCCTGGAGAATGTCTGGCACGGAATGAAGCTCCTCAGCCTGATGATCCTGTCAGGCTGGTCAGGCTCCACCAGGAGAGGCTGAAGCTACGTGCTGCTGGGAGTCACCTCCAGAGCCTGTCTGGGGATGGAGTAAATGAGCAATGCTGGTCGTTCAGCACCACTTAATTTGTGGGGCAAGTTCTCCTCCTGTGACCACCTTCATCATTCTGCTGTGCAAAGGTGACCTGTGGCAGTGGAGCCACAGGACAGGACATGCCTGGCTTTTCAGAGTACTGCCAGAAGGCCTTTCAGGGGTCTCTCCTGACTTGCATATCCTCTCTTGGTTGAGCCCTCCTAAGGCACTTTCCAGCAGGTGTCCCAAAAATCCTCAGTTCTGCCGAGATCTCCAACAAGAGGTGTGGTGATTGAGGCAGGCAGGCTGCATTCCATCAGTTCAGTCAAGCAACAGGGAAAAATGGGAGTCAGAATTCTGTGGAGATGGGATGAAGTGAGTGAGCAAATGCCTGAGAAAACCTGGGCCAAGCAGGGGTGTGAAGAAGTGTGGAGGCAGATGGGGTGAGGAAATGTGATGAGTTGTGTGCAGCTCAGGCTGTGACATCAGAGGTCTGCACTGCCTGCCAAGGAGAGATGGCTGTGCTGGTGCTGGGAGACAGCTCTTTGACCGGCTCAGTCACTGGCAGATGCTGCACTCTGTGAGCATCTGAGGCAGTGCTGTGACAATCTGAAATGTGTCTGGGTGATGCTTTGCTTCAGAGCTCTTGCATTAAGCAGAGATATTTGACACGTCTCAGACTGGAGCTGTACTCACACAGGAGCTGATCTTCCCTCTGAACTTCGGAGGAGGGCCTGGTGTAGAAGCAGCCCTGAGGTTACACATAGCCTAGTGCTGTCTCATAGCAGCAGGGAGGAGGTTTTTTTTTGGTCTCTAAACAGATTGTCAGGGATTTCTCTGAAGTACAAGAGCACAATTAATATAATCAGCACTTTCAGGTTCCTCACTGTGCTTATTTGCAACACAGAAACACTTAAACCCTCTTTTGTTAGCTTAGCCAGGGGCCAAGCAAGGACCAGGCTCCTTCAGCCTCCTGTATTTTCCCCTGATTTGGTGTGAGGAGTGGTGCCTGTGGTTGCATTGCTCCTTTGGGTTTGTTCTTGGAATCTCCCTGCAAGCCGGGCTGTTTCCAGTTAGTGACGCAGCGCTTCAGGGAGCGGAGCCAAGGCAAACAGGGATGTTCCCCACTCAGGGAGGGAGCAGGGAGCCTTAGGACCTTATGGTCAGTGTAACTGCAGACACTACATTCAAATGCTTGAGGTCACTGGTAACTTCTCAGAGTCTCCTTTTTAGCAAATTGTCTTTGTGACCTGGTTCCTTTATATCCTCGTGTTCCTTTGAAAACCAAACAGGAAAATAAGGTTGGGAGGAAGGAGGGGGTTTTTCCATCCCTCTCTGGCAGGGAGGAAAAAAAGGGTTATAAAATGTCTTTTTTTAAATAGTTTCATGTGAGGAACATCTCTGCCTCATTTAGGTGTTCTTCACTATAGCCCAGTGCACAGTTTCTCACACCTCCCTGAGGGGCAGGCTCATATGAAAGGGCACAAGTGTAACCACAACAGGGAGTAAAAAGGGTTTCCATTATCTTACTGGGAAAGGGTATAGCCAGAGAATCTGTTGAGGGGATCCAGGGAAGGGGCAGAGAGATGTAGAAGAGAAATGTGTGCTCTTTCAGCCATCTCCTGCCCTAGAAACCATACAGTGTAGGAGTGTGTCACTTCTGGTCCTTACCTTGCTGGTAGGTGCTGGTGGTCTTGTGGAGCTCTCACTGTAAGGTTTTTGTGTGTCTAATTCAGACCTGCCAGCTTGTGCTGAATATGTTTCAATAGGAGAACCTCTTCCCTTTCCAGATTAAGCTTTGCAGAGCTCTTCAGGGGGTTCAGACTAAGGGACAGGGCATAGACTGAACAATAGCCAGTTTGACAGAATTTGGGAGGAAAAATCTAGCAAGAAGCTCTCTTTGCTTAAAACTTTAATAAAGACTACTTGGACCAGGACGAAATTTAAGAAAACAGAAACTGTAATTTCACTTTAAACAAGAGTAATCACTAGAGCAGGCTGGGTTCCTCTTATTCCATATTTCTAGTATATGCATGATGAACCTGTGACTTAGCAGCAGAATGTTTATCTGCAGGCTGTGCTTTTTTATCTTTCCCTGGCAGACATGATGCGGTTGTGTGTACTGATGCCACTGTGAGAAGCTGGGCCTGCTGGTCAGGGGCACCTCTGGGAAGTCTGGGGTGCTTGCTTTGGTCAAAGGCTGACTGATAAAGTATAGTGCAAGCTGGCTCAGCCACTTTGGTTTGGATTCTGGCTGGGCTTGGAGGGGTTTAAAGACAGGGAAAAAAAAGAAGACAAAATGTGCCCTTACCAGGAAGTGATGCAAACCTCAGAAGATCCAAATTTGATTCCCTCTTCAACAGGGGAAGGAGTGTACTCAGCCTTAGCAAGAAATTGTCATCTGTCCACTGGTGTGTTGTTTTTCTTGGAGGTGTGCAGTATTTTGGAGACAGTTTCTTGTATTTTGGGAAAAGAGTGGGAGTGCACCATCCAAAGCAGAATATATCAGAATGTGGCACTGGCACATTAGCAAAATAATGTTTAGCTAATGTAGCTTAAGTAACTTAAAGAAATTTCAGGGGAAGGTGCATGTTTTGCTTAGTTAGGATTATGCATAACCACAAGGAAGGTAAAGATCTTGCTCGTTAATGCAGTGGGATTTTGCTAGATGGAAGCATATGTGAAGAAGAAAACATGGAAGTGTGAAACATTTTGAAATCTACTCCTGAAGGCAGTGCTTAAAATGTGCCTTGATAACTCTGTAAGAATGAAATAATTCCTGTTATGAGTTTCTGATAGTTACCTGCCAGCTCTGACCCCACAGTGTTCTTGGGCAGCACGGGAAGTGCTCTGCTCAGGAATCTGAGATGTGCAGGGCTGCTCCTGGTCCTTACACTTGGCACAGGTGCTGCCTTGCACCCCAGACACAAATTTGGGATCTTGTGGGAGGGCTGGAGCACCAACAGCACTGCGCCAAGTGGCATCCCAGGCTTGTCAGGCTGTGTAAATAGGGAGGGAGGGGTTTGTACCTCTGAGTACATCTGTGGTGTGGGTGGGTACAGACTCAGCTGCGGGAGGGCGGCTGAGAGAATGTTTTACTGCTGCTGTCACAACTATATATGGAAGACCAGAAAAAAAAAAAAAACAAACCCACTGCAGTGGTCAGGCCAAAAGAACTTCAGCTGAATTTTATTTTCCAATTGCTAAAGCATGGCTGGATTGTTTCTCTAGTAAGAAACAAAGTCAGGTACTTTGTGTCTGGTGGGTGGCAGATAGCCCAGAGATGAGTGGATTGCTCAGTTTGAGGCTGATCTGTTGCCATCATGAAGTACGTGGCTACCTAGAGTAATCTTTTTTGGTGGGATTTGGGAACATTACATGCCAGAAGCAGATGTTCCCTTCAGTAAGAAGGGTTGAATAGTCCTGTGTGTGTACTGTGACAAAAGTGTGCACAGGTTTTGGAGGAAGCAGCGCTGCTAGTGCCCTCCCAGAGCTTGCAGTGGCAGTCCTGTCAGTATAGCTTTGCAGGATTTTGTGATTTATGGGAACTCTGACACCTCCAGCCGTTTGGTGACTCGGAGCTGGGGAGAGTAGCCTGTGAAATCTACTCGGCACTTAAATTGTGTTGTTGCAACATCGTAAGAGACAGCATGTCCTGGTCAGGATGCACTGTAGCCCCAGGCATTTCAAGCTAATCCATGAGATCATAAAGATAGAGAACCACACAAACCACACATTCTTCTCTAGGAAAGAGCTGTTCACCCTGGAGATAGTACAGCTACTCAGTGCAAACTTGGACAAGATGTCCAGATCAATCTGCTTTTTTTCCTCTCCTATGACCATGGCATGACAATTTAGTGAAATTGGACTTCAAAGTGCATCGTCACTCAAAGAAATTTTGTGAAGCTTTTGATAGAGCTCAAATTGCTCATTCCATGATTTTAAGAAGAATTCCTAAAGATATCTTTTGTCTGTACCAGTTTTGGTTCTTCTTGAGGCTGAAGACAGAGAATCTCTTTCCCAGACTTATACATATGAGGATAGGTAGGTTTGCAGATCCCTTATAGGAATACTCAAGTTTTTGTTGCATTTTCAATGCCAAATGCTGCTCTAGTTGGAGGAGGTCACTTCTTGCACTACCTTATCTGGAATATAGATGCTAATATCCCTCACTGTGTTTTATGGAATAATTATAGAAAATGAAGAGTTGCCCATATTGTTGGCAAAGATTCGCTGCAAGAATATGGGGTTTACTTATTTTTTTTTTATGGAGGTGTATTTTTCACTTCAGTGAAGTTCTGTGCACCTGACCTCAGGCAGAATGGTCTAACTGTTGCAATTAAATCACCAAATCCTGTCATTTGTAATACCTGTAAAGGGAGCAGTGCTCTGTGCAAGGCAGTGTGATTTAGATGAAGCAGCCTAAACAACCTACATCATAATGTCTCATTTTATAAAGACTTACACACACCACATGATGCAGGAAGAATGTATGATTTTTTTTTATCATGTCACTGTAACATTCTGCATGAAAACACTGAATTATTTACATACTTCTACATTCTCTTATGTTTCCAAGAAGAAACAGTCTGTGAGGTGAGCTGCTGCTATAAACAATGCAGTTCTGAGAGGTGGAGAGAAAAAAGAAATCCAAATTTTGCTTGAGTTGTGCAGGGCTGAGTGCTTGGGCTGCTGCTGCTCTGAAGTTGTGGAATCTCTCTGATTTCTTAAATGAGGTCAGTCCTGATTGACCAAACAGCTGGAAATAAAGTGGAAATCACCCACGGGAGGGAGAGCAATAAATGAACCACTGGTTAGGTGTTCTGGCTGTCCACTTCAGAGCTGCTGGCATGACTGAACCTGGAGTAGCTCCCTCATACTGCTCTGCCAAGGTGGTCTCTGTTAGCTTGAATAACCCACGAATCCATCCTGGTGGAACTGGGTTGGAGCAGCAGATGTGGAGTGAAGCTGAGAGAACAGTGACCTCTGGGAAGGATGGTGCCTTCTGTTGAATATGAGGAATAAACCAAAAAGTTTCTGGCAGAAGGGCACATATCTCTGCATGTTATGGCTGTTAAACATTTTTATCTCAGAATTCCAGTGACACAGCAATACTAGGATTGTTTTGGTGGTGGCCTTTTGCGTGGTCTACTGATGCTGTGGTATGCTGACAAGAGGCTGAAACAGATAGGATGGAAAGTCAGGCTATAAGAAATTGCATATTTATGAACTCCTTTTGCATTTGCAGTCTGGTGTGATGGCTTCAGACTGAGTCTTGCAGTTGAAATGTGCCTCTTTGTTGTGCTCAGCCTGAGTTTTAATGACAGAGCTGGCGTAGCTGAGTAGTTTGCATGTGACTTTGCCAGGACTTGCTCAGTTTTCAAGATGTGCTCTCATCCATTGGATATGAGCAGCATTTAGACTCTTGAGCTGTTAAAGATAGGTTGCCAAAGTATGTTTCATAGCTTGATATTGTTATAACACTCCTTTCTGCATGTGTGTTTTCAGGCACATCGAAGTTTTCTGAAATGTGTTCTTTCAGCTTTGTTCACACTGGTTTGTGTCGTCTGAGATCCCTGCTTTCTCCACCACTATCAACAGAGCAAAATGGTTTCTCAGAGTTTGAAAAAACACAAGTGTTACCCAAAAATGAGGGTAAGATAAGATTGTGGTCATTTAGGCTGGAGAGCATCCCTTCAAAGTCTAGGAATAGGCAGAGGAGCATTCCATCACTATAGCCTGCCTTATAATTGCTCCCCTTTCCCATCCACTTAAAAGCAGAACTCGGGAAAGAAATAAGAGGGACAAAAAAGAAGCCGACCCCAAAACGTACCCAGCCAGGGCAGTCTGAGACGGTGGAAGCAGAGGCATGCAATTAAAAAAAGCTGCGTGCGCCGGTCCTAGACATTCCTGCAGCTGCAGGCTGCTGGCGCGGTGTCCGGGTGGGCTGGATCGCTGCCAGCCCTGCCTCGGCAGGGACTCGGGGATGGGGGACAGGCGGGGGTTACTGCTCGTGCTCCGCAGGGCCATGGACTGCTCCTGCCTCTGCTCAGAAATGTCTCACTGGCCGTGTTTATGTGCCTTGCGCTGGAGGAAGAAAGAGCCTCAGAAATGCGTGTGCAAGGCAGGTGGAGCACAGCTCCCCTCCAGCGCAGCCCACCTCTCCCCGCTCTGTGGGGGCGGGCTCCCAACAAATGGCTCTGTGTTCCCTTGGATCGGGAGGGACAGGGCAGGCCTTTGAGACCCTGCGACCACCGAGCCGTGCGTGTGTGCATAACTTTTAAGCGAACCCTGCGGAATCCACGTGGTTTCATTCTGCCAGAGGGATGATGTAAATCCAGGGAGGGGTTAGCACATCGGTTGCTGGTAGTTAAATATAACGGGTGGGACGCTGGTGGGTGAATTGCAGGGATGCTCTCGCCTCTTTCCAAGGACAACAGCTCTGTGTTTGTGCTTTGGGCTGAGGCAGGCCTGGAGCCGCTCTGGGCACACACTTGGTGTCTTTGCACAGGGCTGCTTTTCCATGCTGCTGCCAAAGTTGTCCCTTTGGTGTCTCTGCTGGGGACTGTCGTGGGAAGAGGTGCCTGGGCCTCATGCACCAGTGTTTTAGCCTAACCCTGCCCAGGAAGGCGAGTTAGGCTCCTTGTCCCTTCCTGAGAACAGGAGGGCAGGGGTGAAGGCCTGCTCCTGCCATCAGGAGAGTGCTAGTCCTGCAGGTGTCTGGCACGATGTTATCTTAAACCAGGGCTGTTCTTCTGGACATTTTTCTAGAACTTGTTTATCTGAGTTTTTGGGCAGTGACTAAAGGCTTCAGGTATCCTGGGGCTTGATAGGTATTGATATAAAAAGCATCTGGGCTGTTCTGGTGGCTGTTGGTGAAATATTGTCCCTTTCCACAACATCCCCAGGCCTCTTCCCCATCAAGTGCGCTCTTGTGCCACCACTGGCAGAAGCTGAATGACCACAGGACCTTTTTGCTGCTAGAGGTTATCTTGCCAAGGATGAAGCTTGTGTGTGTCAGTAGTGGTGGCTTGCTGCTGGTGTTCCTGCACCAGTTTCACAAGTGTGCTCTTGTTTTGGAAAGAAAAGACTTATTGCCATGGGAATTTGAGTGTTGAAGGACAAGATGCAGAGCTGTGCCCATTCCTCTTCTGCTCTCCAGTTGTGTCTTTGGGTTTTGTGTATTCTTGTCTTACCACTGAAGTCTTCAGAAGGTCTGTGTTGTGGTTCTTCTAAGTCCTGGTAGGGACCCTCTCTGTAGTCCTCGTTAGGTGCTGGATTTTCTCCCTAAACAAAACACCGACTTCAGAGTGTCCCAGGAGAACACCTGAACATGTGCGTGGACATCCCTTAGCAGTGAGAGATTTTACAGCCCTTGGCGGGGTCTGTAGCCCGTTTGCTTGTTGGCCCAGTTGCCCCTCTTGGAGGTGGAGAGTTGTGGTGTTGTCTGATAATACAGTGCATTGCCTGACAATACTGTGATGTGGTGTGAAAAGCCCTGTCCAGCTTTTATTCCTCTAGGTACAGCACTGTGTGTAGAGCTTCTATCTTATCAGCAGAAAAGCCAGGAATACAAATTTCTACACATCAAAAAAGGCTGATTCTCAGCATGTATCCTTGTTTACTGCTTGAAGTTTTAAGAATGGGTTTATATCAGGATCAGACAAACCATCTGCTTGAATAAGAATGGCTAGAGCACTAAACCTTTAAAAGCATATCAGATTGTCGCTGCTTTTATTTAATATTTTCATTTTAGTTAGGAAATATGCAGTTTGAGTTGTTATTAGCATGGGAATCTGGTTTAAATCTATTTCCATGTTCTGTCCTGACCTTTTCTGGCTGGTTTAACAAATCCTGTGAATAGGGGAGTAGGTCTAACTGCAGCTACATGCACCAGAGATTGAAGCACTGTAGGCAGGATGGGGAGATTGATGATGTCTTCTACTCCTTCCCCCCATCCCACCCACCTGGTAGCTTGTAGAATGGCACATATGGGAATTATGCTAAAAGCTGGATGGTCCATTTAAACTTCTATTATCTCCATCTGTTTGCAGGCTTTTCTGGGTGTGCCTGGCTGTCCCCATAAAGCTCAAACTGGAGGCTTGTGTAACAGAACCCTTTGATGGAACAAAACTGTTAGGTCTTTCTGTAAAATGGCCTACTCTGTTCCTTTTACAAAATGATACCCTAGTGGACCTTTTGAAATGTTACTAGATATTTTTATTGCACTACTGGAAAAATACAGATAACTTAGTGGGGAAAAGAGGGGCAGCTGCTCTTTCCAAAAGAGCTATTTCCCTCTACTGTCCTATGCTTGGGTTCCCAGCGTGTGCATGCTTGCAACTGTACAACTCAGGAGCAATTCAGCTTTCAGAAACCCCAGAAATACTGAATTCTTCTCCTTTGGCATTAGTGCCAGCCATGCTCATTTTGCCTTGCCAAAGACCAGATTTTCCAAAGCCATCTGAAGCCACAACTTGTTGGTAGAACAGAGCAGTGCTTTTAAATCCCTTGCTGTTTGTGCACACCCAACACTTTTCTGGGGAAGTTTGTGGACTCTGCAAACTCAAATATATTTCACGTTCTTTAGTTTCCTTTGTTAGACTTTAAAGCTCTTACAACTAGAAAAAAAATTAAAAATAGAGGTATAGAGAGGAGGATGCTCAGCAATTCTGAAAATCTGATGGTTTTAGTTTTGGCATGTCTTTGTATTGTTATTGCATAAGATGTGATTATTGTGAGCCTTGATTTATAAAATCTTCTAGTTTGTAAAACTTTGCTTTAGTCTCTGGAGAGCAGAAGCTGCTGAAGGGTCTGGAGTACAGATCTTCTGAGGAGTGGAGGAGGTTGCTGGGTTGTTTAGCCTAGAGAATAAGGAGGCTCAGGAGAGCCCTTAGTGATCTCTACAACTACCTGAAAGGAGGTTGGGTCAGTCTCTTCTTCCAGGTAACAAGCAATAGGATGTGGCCTGAAGGTGTACCAGGGTAGGTTTAGATTGGATAATATGATAAAAAAAATGTGGAAGGGGCTGTCAAGTATTGCAACAGTCTGCCCAGGGAAGTGGTTGAGATTCTATCTACACATAAACATCATGAATGTGAAGCTGTCTTGGCTAGAAGGATGTTGGAATGCTTTACACAGGAACCATTTGTTCTTGTATGTTAGTTTGATGAATTGAAACTTGTGTGGCTTTGATGTGCTTTTTTTGATGGAAGCAGAAGAAGACACTCTGTGCTAACCTGCTGAACGCCAGGTGCCACTTTCAGTTCACTGGGGCAACATCAGTTCAGTGCTTGATCTCCTGGCACACTGATGCCTGTCCTGGCAACTTGGCTTAGTTTCATTTCATGATGCTGAATAGAAGTGGTGTGAAGTCAGTCCTGTCATCTGTAGCCAGCTCCAACCCCCCCAGGAAGCAGCAGTTTTAGGATCACTTCTGTTTCTTCTTTTTTCCTTCTTTTAGTTAAAGAACCTTCCTGATACCACACATTTGTCAGTGTCCCTTATGCAACAGCTTTCTGTGTAAAATCCGCTGCAAGTTTCAAATTCCTCAAGAGTCCCATGGTGTTCTGGTCTCCCTCCCTCCCAGCCCAGATGGTCTGTGGCAGATGCTCATCTGAAATGTTAGAAAAATGATCTATATTTAATGCACACAGACACACAAGCCCACACACACATACACATGTATATAAATCTATGTATATATAGTCCTAACTGGCTCTGGAGTTACACAGTGCTGATAAGCAGTACAAGGTTCCCCTGATTATTTTTCTGGCTCTCTACCTGTGTTTCCCTAGAGCCAAAGAGACTCATTTAGCTCTGGGAGAGTTTTCCTCCCTCTGGGTCTCTCTGCTTGAGCTGTGTAATGCCAGGGGCTGTGCTGGGTTGGTCCCTGGCAGTGGGGTCTCGTGTGGCCATGTGCCACAGGTGCCTTACAGGCTGCATGGAAGAAATCACAACACCTGAAATTCCTGAACGCAGATTTTCATTTCTGAGCTCCTGAGCTTGCACTCTGCCTCTGGGTAGCCTCAGAGCCTGAAGTGTACTGTATGTGGCATTGGTGAGGTGACATCTTGAATCCAGTGTTTGCCCTCACGAGAGGAAAGACACTGAGGTGCTGGAGCAAGTCTAGAGAAGGGCAACAGAGGTGGTGAAGGATCTGGAGCACAAATCTTATGAGGAGCAGCTGAGGAAGCTGGGGTTGTTTAGTCTAGAGAAAAGGAGGTGCAGGGTGACCTTCTTGCTCTCTGTACATCTATCTAAAAGGAAGTCATAGCAATGTGGGTTGGGTCTCTTCTCCCAAGGACAAGTGGAAATGGCCTCAAGTTGCCCCAGTGGAGGTTTTAGACTGGATAATAGGAAACTTTTATTTATTGACAGGGTTGTCAAGCACTGGAGCAGGCTGTCTAGGGATGGGATTGGATTACCATCCCTGGGGATTTTTAAAACATGTGCAGATGTGGCACTTACAGACCAGGTTCAATGTTGGACTTATCAGTGCTGGGTTGGAGTTGCTGATCTCAAAGGCGTTTACTAACCTAAGCAATTGCAAGTACTTTTGTGCGTGTGTCTCGCTCCTGGCCCTTGTGCAGTGTCCAGTGCTGGGCCCTGCAACAAAGTGCTTTCTCTATCTCCAGCTGGCTTTGGTTTTCTTATGATCCTGATAATTTTGGCATTGAATGTGATGCAATCTTCCATGCCACTACCCTTGAGACCCCTCCCTTGTGACTGGAGGGTATCTCTTCCTTACTGCCCTTGGGTGTGTGGAATGCAGAGGCAAAGGGCGCCTTTGCCTCAGGGGACAAGAGGCCCAGGCTGGCCCAGGTGCTGTGTGATGGCAGCTCCTGCCCAGCCCTCTAACCACCAGGCCATACTTCTTTCCTTAGAAGAAGGAAAATATGTTGGTCAAGTCTGGAAAAACATTTTCCACCCTACTCCCCCCGCTTCTGAACTGTGGGGTAATGGTTGCACAAGCAGGGGCTGAGGGGCCCCTGGAGGCACTGGCTGGGTGCTGGGACAGGCCCCATGTCCGTCCCCTGTCCGTCCCCAGGCACACCCCCAGCTGGGCCTCCCCTCCCTGCTCCCCCATTCGGGCACCCGGCCACCTCTGAATAGCTGGAATAGATCCTGGCCGTGGCTGGCAGGGGTCTGAGCTGGCGCAGGACAGCGGGAATGAGCCATGACGTGTGCCTGTGCTTATGCAATGTCTGATACTCCCCTGCGCCGTCTCTGTCCCCAGCACGCTGGCAGGCTCCTTCTGCAGCCTCAGGAGAGGCATCTTCCACGCTGCACAGCTCACTCACTCACTCACTCACTCACTCACTCACTCACTCACTCACTCAATATATCCAATTAATTAAATTTCAGTGCCACAAGTGAAAGCGGCTTTGTTTGTGCATTAGGGTTTGAGGAAGATGCTGTGCAGAGCTCTGTGTGTGTGTGCTGGCTGAAGGTGTTGGCTGGAGCACCTTCTGCTGGCATTAATCTTGTAATTAATCTTTAAAACTGGATCACACTCCTCCTTTCCTTAAATGCTCCCTCTCCTTTCATTCTGTCAGCTGGCTGCTTTTAAAGCTTTTCTTTATCAAACTAAAAAAGCTTTAAAACCTTTTTTTAAAAAAGCTTATGTCTAATGTAAAATAAGAGCACAAGTAACCTTGTTGTCACTGTGTTTGAACAGGGTTGCACATTACAGGCTTGTGTTTGTGCTCTTTGTCAGATTGAAAGCAAGAATAAAGTTACTTGCCTTTGATTTCTCTGCTGTGGGCAGGCTTCTGCTGCTGCAAACTTGGCACTTGGAAAGGATGATAGGCCCTGAAAGAGATGCCCAGACACATGCAGCTTTACTAACTAGAAGACTTAGAAAAGATTTTGAAGTGAGCAGCTGCTAAATGACTTCTTTTGAAGCAAATTCCTTCTCGTGGAAGCTCCCTTTTAATTTCCCCATGCACTTCAGCATTCCTCTTGCTTGGGCTCATGGGGAATCTCCCATCAGCACTGAAACAGGCTATCTATTGGATATGGAAATCAAATGTGGACTCTGAAAATTATAACAGTGCTCTGTGCTTGTGAGTTCCTTGCAGTTTGTCACAACCACTTGCTTGTGGTGTGGTGTGGCTGCAGCTGCCACTGCTCTGTGTGTGTGTGTCCTGAGGAACAAATTAGTTTCAGAAGGATAGGGGGGAGAGTTTGCATGTGTGTGTTTGCATTTCAGTCTCTTTGATAGAGAAACCTTGAAGTCCAGTGCAGGCTTGCCAAATCTTTCCTCCTCTGAGACCCTCTCCCAGCTCGCTTTTGAGGTGGGGCTCTTGCAGTGATGACAGGTAGCAGGGGCTCCCTCTCCCAGCTAGCAGCCCTCTGGTGTGGGGAGGAAAGCTGACTCACTTGTGCAGCAGAGCTGGAGAACCTAGCCTTAAAAATAAACAAGGGCAAAGGCTTTCAGCGGGCTAGTGCTGTGGGATGTGCTGGCCACCTGGAGTTTGCTGAGCGCTGTGTTTGGAGCAGGCTTTGGGCGGGGCGTTGTGTGTGACATCAACAACCTTTGGTCTCAAACCTGCCTTCCTGAACTGTGTTCCCCAGCTGCCTTCCTGATAAGCATATCAGGTTATCTGGAATACAGGAATGCAAAGCTGCCATCAGCAGGTTTCCCAGCTCTGGCTTTGCATCAGTTTCTCCAGAACACATTCTAGTAAACAGCCTTGTTTGGCTGCCAGAGGGCCAAAGGAAACAATTATGATGAATTATTTTAACCTTATGTAAATCAAGGGCTATAAAAGCTCTCCAGATTGCTTGAATTCCTGCATATCTTTTTAGGGCAACCTCTGGTCTTCAATTAAGAATGGCTTGGCTCAAAGAATTCACACTGTTCCTTCATGATTGATTGTTCTCCCTTTTTTTAATATTGTGAACCACAATGGATGGATCTGGCTCCAGATGGTAAACTGAGCTGCAAGCTGGTAGAGCCATCCTCTGAAGTCTTATTCCCTGTTTTATTACTTAGGAACATTCATGTTCTGCATTTGTTTCCACTTTGATAAGCTGAATACGTTGGTTTCTTCTTTTCTATTTGCTTTTATTTTGAGGCAAGATTTCCCTTCCTGTAGTGATTCTTGTGATTCTCTGAACTTTCTCCAGTTGTTCAACTTCCTTTTCTTATGAAATTTGGTAGCATAGGAGTGGAGCCTGGCTGTGGCCAGTAGCAGCTGCATGCACCATGAGCACAGAGCAATTTGCGCTTCACACCTCTCTGTCTCCTGAAGTCCTCAAACTCTGGTTTTGCAGGGAGCACAGACTTGTGCAGCAGGTTGTGTGATTGGGGTGAGGCTGCAGTACAGAGCTGTAGCTGGGGGTTGAGCTTTTCGGGCACACTTCTTTTAAATATGAAAGAAGTTTCTCATTTAAGAAACAAGTTACAAACAAAAGAAGTCCTAAATAAATAAAAAGGGCAAAAATTTCTGCAGTACCTCCCTGCTGTTCTTTCAGTGCTGGCCCCACAGCATGGGATGACCATGCAAGATTTCCCAGTGCTTGGCTGCACTTGAAACTGAGTGAAACCCCAGTACTGGCTGAGAGGCTGAACCTGAAATACAGCAGGGATCTCTTCATTTGGAGCATGAGCACACATCTGCAGGAATTCCTCCCCAGGACCCAGTGCTTGTGGGACCTGTCCCACAGATGTTCCTCAGCCATGTCCCCGAGTCCTGGGGTCTTGGCTTCTGATTGTCATTGCCCAAGTGTGACTTGGAGCCTTTGGTTTGCACCATAAGATACTTTGTTTTTTGGGGTTTTTTTGTTTTTAAATTTACCTTCATCTTTACTTAAGGCATGTCTCTTGTTTATGGCTGCTTACCAAGTTCTCTCTGTTTTGGTTTGGTGACCTGACCTTTTTGTTACTTGCTGCCCCTGCTGATACTGCATTATCTGCAGCCTTCAGTGGTGGTGGCTTTTCCTCTCAGGTCACAGTATTAGAGTCTGGGGCCAAGAACTGATCCCTGTGGGAACCCACTGAAAATGTGTGGCACAATCAGCTCATTTGTGTTTCACATCTGGAGATTTCTGATTTCCTTGTCACACTGAATGGGGCCTGTTGACTTCATTTCACTCTGGCTTTGTTTGTATAGCACCAAGTCAATTGCCTTACACAACAAGGGGTATTAAGCTTGTATGCTTGTAACATTATTTCAGAATGAGAGAAAATGTAAGAGGCTTGATTATCAGTTATTGTGGAATAGTAAGCATAAATTAGATTTCCTTTTGGAAGTTCTTGGGCTCTTCACTACTCTCTTCCCTTCTCCATCTCTTCCCTTCCTCAGAAATGAACTGTAGGTAGGTTAATTTGCTGTTACTTTGGTTGCTTTGTTTACATTTAAATATTTTTGTATTTTTTCTTACAGTCCATTAATATTGTCTCTTACTGAAAATGGTTTCAAGAACTCCTTAGAAGCTCTATTTAGACTTTTCAGATGGAAGTTTTCTAGGTCTACTAATTAAAATGGCCAACTTTGAGTAGCTGTTTTTATATTCTCTTCCATTATTGTTGGAATAAAAGTCGTTTCATTACCATCCTGTGGGATGGCTGTATCATCTGGTCTTATATAAAAAGCAGTAATTCAGAACCGCCCCCTCCCAGGAATATTCAATTAAACATTTTGATCTTCTTTTTTCTCCCCTCAATAACTGCAGCCAAGCAGTGGCCTGATCTATAATTAACATTCTTCTGGATCCTGAGAAAGTCAGAAGCAATCTTTCTTCCTCTGAATTGCATTTTCTATTAACTCTTTCTTGTTTTCTGGATTCTGATTTACGTTAATTCTCGTTAATTTTTCCTTTCTTTCAGTAGCTCAAGTATATAACACTTCTGTTCCCAGGGCAAGCAGGTTTGTTTTCCCTGTGTGGTTTTCTCTTCCCCTGCCATGGTGAGGTGGCAGTGGTTTTGCCTTTCAGGTGGGGAGGAACAAATGAGAGCAAGTCCAGAGCAGTCAGGAGAGAAAACACTGTAATATGCTGAGATTTAAATGGCAGTGCACAAAAGTCAATGACACTTGGCAAAAATACACAGCTGGGGATGGAGGAAGTTCTTGCACAATCTTAATATGCTGCTTATCTGTCATTGGTTTATTTTATCCCTTCCCAGGAGCTGTGACTTTGACTTTTCCGGTTGTTTTCCTTCTGCTCCCTTGTTTTTCTGGCTCTGCTCCTCCAGAGTCTTTGCCTGCAGTTTGCAGCTTCCTTTCCAGTTCTGCTGCTCTTCTTTATGTCCTGCCAAGGGGATGGATGAGTAGCTTGGCCTCAGTTTCACCTGCTTGGGGGCAAAGGCCTGGAAATGGAAGGTACAGAGAGGAGCTAGAGATGAAGGAGAAGGGTGCTCTGAGTGGGAGAGGGCTAAAAAAAGAAGCTGAAGTGTCAGGTCACAGACAACTGATGGCAACACTGGTTTGAAAGTCTCCCCTGTATTCCCAAGATTTGTGAGGAGAGAGAGCCACCATACCTCTTGCTAGATAACCTTTCCACAAGTCCCTGCATCTCTGGAAGGAAGCAGAGAGGAAAAACAAGCACAGAAGTTTGTTTTTAAGACCTGGTCTTAGGATACAGATGTTTCCATCTATTGCTGTCTTGGGTCCTGAACCCTAGTCCAGTACCACTCATGGTTTATTTATTTATTTTTTATAAAACTGAGTGAAGTAATGTTTACTGGCACTGGGATAAAAGGCTTGTCATAGGAAATTGGAATACCAGCTTTCAAGTGTGGGGTATCTTAAAATGATTTTTCCAGACACATGCTTGTAAGTGTATATTTATCTGATCTTTTTCATATCATGTCTCCTTTTTTTACTTTCTGCAGATTTCAGCAGGGCTTCAAAACAAACTTTGTCTTCCTTTGACACAAGTAAAAACCAAGTGACCCACCCACACTCTTGTTTTGACATGGAATGAAATGTGTCTTCCCTCAGAGGAAGGGTCCCAAAGTACCAGTGCTGATGGAAGTGCTGGTCCATACAAAATGAGGTATCAAAACCATTTCTGTGGGTTCCTGTGTGGATTTCTGCAGAGTTAAGGCTGTACAAGTGCAATGTGGGTGTCCTGAGGTGTCCATCTCATGGTACAGAGGACCACTGGGGGTGGCTTTAAAAGGCAAGGCTTTTTGCTGTGGGATGGGTAGGGCTGGCTCATCTGAAGCAGCTCCAGTGTCATGGCTTCAAAAACCATGTTCTCTTTCAGGTGCAGGGTAGGGATGTTCTTGGTGTTGTCATCATCAAGTACTGTCACACTTCCTTAGCTTGCTGGGGCAGCAGCAGGTTTGACATTAAACTTGCTGCAAAGTTGCAAACTGGGAATGTTTTGTCAGTCAGGGACGTGATGATACCTGCTGTTGATGAAGTCTTAGCTCTGTGTGCATCCATGGTATCTGGGCTTAGTGGCAGCTCAGGGCAAGGGTTGAGAGGTACATCACATCAAACCCCAGGATGTTTCTACTGAAAGCAAGGTAGAGAACTTGTTTGGAAAGGTGCTCTTCAGTGTGGTTGTTTGTTTGACTGTCTAGTGAGATCACTGGAAGAGTATTAGACACACAACCAACTTTTTTAGTGCGCTGTACTTAATGTGTAACCCTCAGTGACAGCAGCACTGAACACAAAGTCCTGCCAGTGTGTTCCTCCTTCTGCCCTGATAGCAGATATCTGTGTGATAGACACAGGTCCTGCTGGGCAGGGTCTGAACCCTCTGGCAGCTCAGCTCATTGCTAGCCAAAGGCTGCTGATCCTTGAGCTCTGCAAGGGTTGGGCAGTTCATCCCCCTGGGCAGGGCAATATGACCTGTTGATTTCTTTACATTTGTTTCACAGAAGCACTGCATTTTTTATTCTCCCTCCACTGTGCTCAGACACATGTTTCTTGAGTTCAAGAAAGGGTTATATGTGCATGGTGTGTTTTTTCTTTTTAAAACTATGCACACATCTGCAATTTCAACCATTATGTGTATGGATTTTTGGTAGTTTTTATAAAAGCTAATTCATATTTTCCATAATCAACTAATGGTGTCTGCATCTAGGCACTTGATAGTCTGACTCTTCAAAGCTGAAGAGTGCCTAAATAAACATCAAGGAGCTTAAATTTGTGTCTTTTCAAGAATAGAAGTTGAGGCTTGAAAACAAACAAACAATGCAGCAGAACACCCCCCAACCAGTACTATAAATCTGTAAAACAAAAACTAAACTCTTTTGTGAAATAACATGCCCAGTCTCTCCTTAAGCTGCCAATACTGATCATAAAGCTCGACTTATTTTATAATAACAGACAGCTTTAATTAAAGGGCAGGATTCTGATGGGTGGTGTGTAGGTTTGCAGCCAGCATTAGGAAAAAGAAGGAATGATGGCTCCTGCAAGCTGGAACCCTGCCATTTAAACTTTGCAACCATTAAAGAAACACTTTTGAAGGAAAGAATTAGGATTTTTATTTTAAATGTCAAGTGTCTTGTCAGTCAGGACTAGCAAGCACTACTGATAGAGCAGAAGTTGTTTCCTACCTACACCAGTCAGGCTAGTGAAAGATCCTCCTTTGAAAGATACTAATTTGGTCCTCAGGGAGGAGGCTGCTGAGAACACTTTAAACATGAAACAGCTGAACTGGAAAGCATCTGTGTTCTGTAGGAGGTCCCCTGCACTAATGGGAATCTAAATGTGAAATTATGATTTTTCTGAGGTTTCCTGGCAGTATCAGTGGTTATCTTTTCCTCCTTCCTGTTACAATTTTAAAGTCAGCTGCGAGTTGGACTTGATGATCTTTATGGGTTCCTTCCAACTTGAGATACTCTGTGATCTCTAAGATGCATGCAGGACTAGTGGATTTTGTTTAAAATACAGGAACTGTGCTGGCTGTGCCCTTTACAAAGGGCTCATCTGTACCCATCAACAAGGGATGCTGTTGCAGGAGGCCTGAGATGTATTTTCTTTGCTTTCATCCCCTCCCATTTCCATGTTGAGGGAAGATGTTAAATGAAGTCAAGTGCAGTGTGCTCAAGTGGTGTAAACTCTCCTATATTGTTAAGATCTGTCTCCTGTCAAGAAGGAGCTGGAGCAACCATGTCCTTTTAAAAATGGCTGTAAGCTGAACCAGGTGTGCAAGAGCAAAATGTGTTATCCCTGCTGCCAAGCTCTTGGACAGCAAAGAGGGCCATAAATGCCCACCAATGAATTGTAAATTTTGTATGCAATCTGAAAACTTTCTTCACTGTTTATTTTTTGGCTTAACCCTGTGAGTTATATAGAAGACACTAGTTTGATGTGAAACTTAAAGTAAATCCAGGTTCCTTCCATAGAGCCTGGAGGTGCAGCTGGGGTGTAACCAAGCAAATTAATATTATCTCACAGCAAATATTTATGACTGGCACTGCATGGCTGGAGCATGGGAAAAAAAAAACCCAAACAAACCAACCAAACATACTTTTCTCCTCCACACAGCTTTTAATACATAACTGGTCTCTTTAGGTATCTTGTGTGGGGGCTAAAAATCCTTGGAGACCCCAGTGAGTAAGTTTTGGAAGCTGAGCTCCCCTCCCTGTGTGGTGTGAGCCACGCTGGCTGGAGGTGCCAAGGAGAGGCTTGCCCCTGCTCTTGGTGGCTTGTGAGATGCAGATGGGTCAGTCAGGCCTGTCCTGCAGCTCTGCAGTCACTGGGGTAAGGAATTGTGACCCTGCTGCTCACTGGTGAGGGGAAGGGCATGGGGACAAGCAATGGAGATGTTCTGTGTTCTGTGCTTCTGCTGCTCAAGCTGGCAAAAAAAATAAGGCATTGGGGGGGTGGGGAAAGAGCTGAGAGGAAAAAACAGCTACATCTGACCTGAGAGCTTAATCCAAATGCTTACTTGCAACACAGAATTAGTAATGTACTTTGAGGTCTCAGTCAGGGACTCACATGGGGGAGCCTTCTTGAAGGGCTTCCAGCCCACTGACTCACTGCTCTTGCCCCAATGACTCACTCCTCTGGCTTTGGCTTCTTGGGAAGGGGGTGGGAAACAGCAAAACATGCACCCAGCCTGGTGAAAAGTTAGGCTAGATCCAAGAGCTATGCACTGGGAGAAGGGCAGGGGAGTGTGAGAAGGATTTTCCTATTTTGCATGACTCCCAGGAGGCTTGGGCTGGAAGGAGCAATAGCATCCTTTTCTCTTCTTGCAGACAGTGGACTTAAAGGACTGAACTTGAGGGTTGTTTCTCACCCTTGCCTCTGCTGCACAAAGGCTTCTTTCTTTCTTTCTTTGATTTCTGTTTTTCTTTCTTTTAACCCATATTTAGTCCTCTCTGTTTAAGAGTTTAATTTAGGTTTTAGTTATCTTTTTAAATACAAAATACTTTTTGGTGGGGGTTGTTAAAGGAAAAAGTGAAAGAATATTTTGGAAGACAGGCAAAGGAGTAAGCATGGTTCTTGGAAAATCCCCCTGATAAATTAAAAAAATGCATGTCTGCTTTGCTGGTTGTGGGGTGGAAATATTTGAGTGTTTGCAATGGAAATGTGTGCATACATGTGTACATAATGGGGTGGATTATAAGATTTGCTCAGCATGAACTTCAGCATTTCCAACTGTGTAACCTGAGCAAGTTGGGAAGATGTGCAGATTTAATTACCATGTAAATCTATTAGCTCTGAATTTCCTGGCATTTGTTTTGCTGATGACACAACCTGTATGTTATTCACTTAGTGGATTTTTTTAAATCTGTCCACATTTTTTTTTAGTGCTTAAAGTGAGTAAATGCTGGTGTGAGAGCCCAAACAATTGTGTCTGCTCTTACAGCGGAATTCATTGCTGGTTTCAAATACCAGTTTTGTGTTACTCTTCATATTCTCCCACAAATGAGAGAATTTCAGTATAGTTACTGAGGAGACATTAAATGATTTTACAGTATAATAAACACATAAAACCCAGGCTTTTTGTACCTCCAGGTGAATGGTGAGATTTTTTTTTTTTATGAGTGCCTGTTGTGTACCTGACAGCTCCTCCTGTGGAGGGGTGACAGATCCCTTCAGGATGGGGGAATTTGGGGTGAGCCAGGAGGGAGCCACTAACTCCCAGGAGGGTGTTATCTTGAATTTGTGGGTGTTTGTAACCCTGGCATGTGGCATGGCTGCCTTGCCCTGGTCTGCTGGGAGAGCCAGGGTTGTTTTGCAGTGTGCAAAAGGTGCTGTCACTGCAGCTCCCCTCTGGCATGGCTCTGCTGGAAAAGGTGGGATTGTGCTGCTACAAGTGTGGCACTTGCAGCTGATGCAGTGCATTTTCCAGGCTCAGCAAAGCCTGCTACTTGTTTAAAAATTTAAATATCATTGGGAAGTGTCATTTTGGGCTCTTGACTTCTCTGCATTCCTTTTTTAATGGGTTCTTAAAAGGTCAATTTTCTGAAAATGACTTCAATATTTAGGCATGGTAACATCATCTTCAAACAACCACCTGGGCTAATGCTGTTCTCATCTGGCTTCAGGTCAGCTGGTGGAGAAGCCAGCACTGCCATGCACCTAGCAAAACCTGAGTGTTTTGCTTCACAGACCCTCATTTGATCAGAAAAGAAATAAAAAAGCCCCTGGTCCCTGAGGCAGCTGGAGAAAAGGGCCTTTGTGTGGCAGCAAGGGGCAGATGCTGTGCAGAGCTGCAGCCTGCGGCACGGCTGGTGCGCAGCCAAATGCTACTTTCCAAGAGCTGCCCAAAAATCCCCTGTGCACCCGGATGTGAGAGCTTTCCTCTGTTTGCTCACTGCAGCAGCATGGCTGGAGGTGTTTGTGTTCCCCAAAAACACCCAGGATGCAGGCATGAGCCAGTGTCCAGGCAGATGAGTGCTGAAACTCCTCAGGGCTGCCATTTCCTTCCTGTGTGTAAACAGCAGTGCTGCTGTTTTGTTTTTCTTTTCAGGGTTCTGGGGGAAGGGGAGGTGGAAGATAAGGTTACATCTGTCCTAAATGCCTGACTTTTTACAGAGGTTAAAATCCTAGCTGAACACATCTCTTTGCTATGTGGTGAAAACAGTTTAATAATTCAAACAGACTCCTTGTACTAACACATGTCTGCAATTAGTGCTGGGGCTGCCAGTGGGGTGTGAGGATAGCAGGAATCTGGCAGCTGAGCTGTCTACAGAGGTATTAAGAACAAAAAGGGAAAAGAAGGACAAAAAAAAGGCAGATTCTCAGTGCAAGTGCTCTCTCCTCTGTTTTTTCAATTTTTGTAAAGGTGAAGTCTCAGGGTGAAAGATGCCCAGCTGAAAGCTGTAGACAAATAATTTGTTTCTTTTGCAAGCAAATTTATATACAGGTTCTAAGGGTCAAAGTCTCAATTTCCTTCCCAAATTGCTCTTTCCTGTTCCTGAGCACAGGGGTGGTTGCTACTGTGTCAAAATTGAGGGTTATTCTGGGGCTTTCCAGCTATGGAAGTGGCTGATGACTGCTGAGGTGCATGTTGAAGCAGAGAGGGGAGGAGGAAGAGGAGGAGGAGGAGAGGGGCTGGCAGTGGGAGAATGTGCTTTGAAAAGAGAAGGAGCAGCTTAGGTGTAGGTGGAAGTTTTGGGGAGCTGGAGGTCTGGCTGCCCCCAGTTGGTTTCTGCTTTAGCTGCTGCTCAGATGCCTTTTCTTCTTTAGTTCTCTAAGCAAACATTCAATGAGACAATTGTTTTATTTGGGACAAAAAGTGATCTAGCTTTAAGCATTCACTGTAGTAGAGAAGTGTATAACATCTGAAAAATTCCTGTAAGTCAAGGAGCGTATAACATCTGAAAAATTCCTGTAAATCAATGATTTTTTAAATCAGGGAAGTCCACATCCCTAAAATTGTCTGTTTGCTGAGTTCAGTAGCTGCACAGTCTGACCTGTGGCAGTCTGTATTGGCCAGTGTACAATATTACATCACAGATCATTAAAAATAAACTTGATACTTATAATGAAACTAGAAAATAATTTTAGAAACCAGCCATTTATTTGCTTTCAGATAATTCTATTTTAAATGCATATTCTTTTCTTGCTCACAGCTTGCTGCTTTGCAGCTGCATGTGAAAAGGAGAAAGCACAAATATTGACAAATGTGTTTAACATCCTTCCTACCCTGAGGTCCTTTTTCTCTCTGGTTTTCTGAAGTTGAATGTTTGTTTCCTCCTTTGCTTTTCCTGAAGTGGTTTTAGTAAAATTCCCCATTCAGAAAGGAAAAAAATAAATAAAATCTGATGGGCCTAACTTCAGTCAAATGGAAAAGTAAAATAACATTTGATAAGATTTTGTTCCATATCAAAGCAGTGATAGACAGAAGGCTAATAAAAAATCTTTATTTGTGAATTTGCCAAAAATAGCTGAGTAGCCTGTGACCGTGTTTCTGTAAGCTGAGTCTGTTAAGTTATAACATCTAAATAGTCAGACTAAGTCAGCACATGGGTATGATATTTTCAAGGATGACATCCTGAAATTGGATGATGCTGGTGGTGAAGCAGCTGCATGTGGAACTATGGTAGAAGTACTGCAGCAGCCATATTCCAGCATCTGTACTCATCAGTCAGAGTGATGCATGCAAGAATTAGAAAGAAGGAAATGCTCCAGCTTTAGGAAAATATGTAAACAAATACAATTGACTCTTGCCATTGCTCCAAATGAAAAGAAATGTGTAGAGTGGGGGGAGAAGCATTGTCCCTAAGAAAGGCACTGCTTTTTTATAGGTTCATCCTTGACTTCTTTCCTGGATGGGAAGTACTTCTGTGCCTTCTTTACACATTAATGGCTGCCTGCCCTGTTTTATTCAGTGTCTTTATTGATGTACCAGGATGTTCAACTACTCTTGTGTATCCTTTTTCTTTGCATAGTGGGGTGGTGTAGTGGGGTGTTTATACTTTTATCCTTGTTGGGAAGCACCTGGTTGTGAAGTGCTAGTGAGTCCTTGGGTATCAAAATTAAAATAAAAGAGGCTTTCTAAGGTGGTCATGACCCTCTTGCAGAGTCCTCTAAGAGTTTATTAGTGTTATAACTTACAGTAAGTAAATATGAGGCTACAAATCTGTTTTGCCATTTGTAAAGGCTTTTCTTGAGCTAGTTTGTTATTCCAGTATAGCAGCTGTGGTCCTGTTTATTGCCTTGTATTCAGTCAATATTTTCTTTTCCTCGTTGTCAGTCAGAATTGACTCAAGATTTACTGATTTTCAAAAAAGGCACAGTTAGCATTTGGAGGAGGTGCTTGAACATCCAGGAGCTCTGTGAGAGCCAGCTGTGCTCAGGGTTTTCAGCATGAGGCTTCAAGGCCACAGGTGCTGCTGGAGCTGTGAAATGTGAGGGTGTGAGCACACTGCTTCCCTTGTGGGTTTGCACAATATTGACTTGTTTAATTCTCAATTTAGCCTACAGGAAGCTGAATCTTGAATTTCAGTGTTTGTTTCTGCAGGAGAGAGCACGATGAAGAGCCAAGATCAATACTGCTTGCAAAAACTAAACAGATCAAACAAACTTGGACTTTTATAGCATCATGCCTGAGCTGACAAAGATTCCTATATAAGATAGTAGATAATGGCTCATTGTTCAGAAAATCTCATTACAATTCACTGTGCAAGTATTTTTATCCAAAAATAGAATTCTTTGTGTCAATGAGATGAACAGGAATGACTTGTTGCAGTGCACATTTTTCATCTGACAAAGATGTAGTTTTCTGACATTGGAAAGAAGATGAAGAGACAAGGTTTTTGGCTATTGATGGGAACTGCATTGGAGTTTGGAGGAAATAGATTGCAAGGTTTGGTTTGTGCTCATTTTGAATAATAAACAAGCATGGAATTACTCTGCTACATACAGATCTAACGTGCTGCTGGTGTAAGGAATTCAGTGCAACAAAGTGGTAATTAGTACTGGCTGTCAGGAGCTTTAGCTCTGGGGCCTAGAAGCTGGGTATGGGCTCTAGGTGGAATGCTACTTCTAAAATAGATACATAAATCATCCAGGAAACCCATTTTATAGCAAATGTGTTAATTGCTTGGCTGTGGATGTGCATGGACCCGTTTTCCTGGAGCACACGGAATGTTCTGCACAGCTAAAACAGTCATATGTGGTGTCAGTCTGTGCTGGAATGTGTTTCATTTTTCTTCTGTGCTTCAGTGAACATTAACCCCTTATATTCTATTCCATACACAATATGTTCTGGTGATAGATCCTGCAGGATCTTTCATTCTGTCTGAAGGAGATGTGCTTTCCCATTTTTCCCACTACAGTGCACCACAGTGAGTACCTTTGGTGTGGCAGGAGGAGACTGCTTCAGGACATGAGTACCATGCTTCCATTTTTGTTGCAAGTTTAATGACAGGCTCTTCTGTTGTAATGCATGCCTCTTTTGTTCTAGCTGTAGCTCTTCAGCTTGAAGCAGTGATTGGAGGAGGTTGTTAGACAGGGCTGGTAGATCCTGCTGCTGACTGGCACGGATGACCCATGGCACATACAGAATTGTTCTCATCTATTCCCTCCTGTTGTTGGCATGACAGACAGCAAGGAGATAAACTTTCCCCTGCCTTTTTGTCTCCACAGCACTTCACAGAGTTCCTGGATGAATTTTCACCTGATGTCCTAGGCCAGCTGTTGAATGACCCCTTCTTGTCTGAGAAGAATGAGATCATGGAGGTGGAACTGTCTCCAGCATCCCCAGCACCCCTCATCCAGGCTGAGCACAGCTATTCCCTCTGTGGGGACTCCCGACCCCAGTCTCCCCTGACCCACATCTCCACTGATGACAACTTTAATGAAGGTACAGCACACTGAGCCCATGTTCATCTGTTGTGATGATGCAGTAATGAAATGCTCCTGGTGGAACTGTGGCTGTGGAAAATAGTGATGCACAGAAATTGATGAAAACCCATAGCATTTTTAACAGCTACCTGTAATTCAGCAGTTATAAACATCTGGAGGGGAAAAGGGGGAAGGGCAAGAATAGTGGGAGGAGGAGATCCAACCTTCTTGTTCTGGTGTGAAGTGGTTGGTGGAGGAGCATGACCATGAATATCTGGTAACTATAAGGAATAATTGCAATGCCAGACTCCTAAAAATTGGTTTATCTTCACAATTAGTTTTACAGTACAAAGCAGTGGAGTGTTAAGCTGCATTAGAATAAAAGGGAGAAAGATTAGTGTTTTTGGCTAAGAATTGACCAGCTAAACTGTTTGTGAAGATCCACCAGACAGGTCTTCAGAGGCTGACAGTTTTGTAGTCCAAAGTGCTCAGCTGGAACAAGATGAAATCTTACTGAGATTTGACAAGAGGGCAACTAATAAAACCTGTGAGAAAGATTTTTCAATGTGGGACAGGATTTTTGGAAATGATTGGGAAACATAATCTACAGAAATTTTTCTTTTTCCTAGCTAGTTTATAAGAATATTTTAAAATTAACACATATAGGAGATATTAATTGTGGAAGGGAAAACAAGCACAAGGAACATCAGAAACTAAACTTTTCTGGAAGTTAATAGGGGGAAGCTTCAAATTAGGCTAAAAGTGAGGGAGTTTCCTTGGGGGAAAATTTCTGAAGAAATTCATACTGCTGAGACCACTGTAATAGAGCTGTAGTCAAATGATGTTTGAAAACGCCGAGAAACATTAACAAGTGGGTTTAAAAATAGAAAATGAATGGAAAACATTTCATCTTATGTTCACTCTGCAGAGTGTTTCATAAGAGAGGAGGAGGAGGAGGAGGAGGAGGAGTTGTTCTTGGTGTTTGGGAATTTATTTAATCCTAACCCCAGAATCGTGCTCACAACCTTTCTGTGCCTATTGACTTCAACAGAGTGAAGTTCAGAGAAGTACTTAAGGAAATTGCAACATTAGAGTGAACCTGGCTGTCTGATAGATATTCAAAGGCATCACCCTGATGATTTTCCATTCCTTGAATCTGTGAGATCAGGAAAAGAGGATTTTGTGGATGGCAGTACTGCAGGGCTTGACACTGGGGATTGAAGGCATCTCTGTTATTAGAACAGTGAAGGTACACAGTGCTCCTGACAACTCCAGTGAAGGCCAGTCCCCTGGGTGGGGTAAGGGCACAGGTACTGGGAGCACCAGTGTCCTTTTGGGGAGCAGAAATACAGAGTGTGGAGGGGGAGGTCTGTATGCTCCAACCCTCTGCTGCTGGGGAGCTGGGAGGGGTTTTGTGGGGTGGCAGGAGCTGAGACATATGTGGAATATCCCAAAAATTTGCATTTTCCAGAAACCCATCCCAGTGGGCAAATTGGTGAGGTCTTGTAGTGTTTTTGTGATTTCTCCCTGGTGAGGGATGGTTTTTGAGCTTCAGCATGCAGGGAGGCTGAGAAACAGGCCGGCCTTGCTCAGCACATGATCTTCAAGACAGGTTTAAGCCTTATGGTGTCTGTTTCCATCTTTTGTTTTCCCCCCCCGTTGCAATAGGACACGAAATGAACGACACTTACACTCTGAGATGTTCAAGGCAAAAAACGCACATTTATTTCTGGGCTTCAATATTTATAGAATTCCAAAAGTGACCATGGCTTGGAGGATGAAATTGCTACCTCTCCAACCACACTGGTCAAACCAACAGTCCATCAATTCTCTCCTCCTCCAGAAAGGAATGCAAACCAATCATTATTTACATGAAAAGTGCATGAGAAACTCCATTACAAAAATGTAAACATCAAAAAGCTTAACAAAACTTTAAAAGAACAGAGCAACATCCCCCCTGCCCCAAGTCTTCACAACCTCATTGAAAATATTATTTAATGTTTCCTCTCAGACAATGTTATTTAATGTTTCCTTTCAGCCATTATGGTGGAGTAATTGGTTGCTCTGATTCCATTTTCCTGCCCACTCCTGCAGGGGAATGAGTAATTTCTGCTGTGAGCTGTTTCTTGCTGGCCTCTGCTTGGCCATTACTGTAATTTCTGCAACTGCTGAATTGACCTATTCCTGTAATTGTAAATTTTATATGAAGTTTTTCTAAAAAGAGCTAGAACTGTAAAATTTAGGAAACTCATAAGTCTGGGTTTAACTTTTCCGAGAAGTTCTGTTAAGTTAAAGGTGAGCACACATTTAAGTGTCCATAAAGTCAAGGTCCAAACACTGGCTTCCCCCACTTACTCTTCTGACTTCACTGTTTTGAGGCCATTTCCCCAGCTTTGTGCAGAATAACTTTTCTGAATACTTGCAGCCTGTTGCTAGTGTGGGCTTTCTGAAGGTGTCAGTTTTAAACCACATGTGTACAAGACATCTGCTACTTAATGCATTATTTGGTTTCTTCCCATGATGAGAATCTATTCTTAGATTCAGTTTTGCATAAACTTTAAAGATACTGGAGAGAGAGAGATATACAGGCTTGACCAGCCTGCTTGCAGCTGGTTGATCACTTTTGTTTGCCTGAAGTGGTGAATAAGGAATATGGCCTGGGGAGGGCTTCAGGCTGCAACATGAATAAGGAGGCTGTGTCCTGTGTACAAACTATCCACACCAGCTGCACTGCCACCTCTCCTCCACCAGGTTTCTGCTTTCTAGTTTTGAGCCCTGGGGTTTCTGAAACAACTGCAGAGTGGCTGTGGAGAAGGACAGTGGGTAGCTGTGGAGTGGAGAATGCTCTTGAAAGGACATGAAGAAGCTGGGAGGGCAGACTGGGAATAGGGCTGATGGGTAAGGGAGATCTCATTGCAGCCTTTTGGGGCACAGGGTCATTTCTGACAACTGTAAAGAAGTAGGGAAAGAAGCCTGGTTTTCTGTTGTAGTCAGTGCAGGTTTGTCTTCAGTTTTCCAGTCTCTGCAGCCTTTTAGAAAGGGAGGGCTGTGGGTCAGACAGCCAGGAGCAAGGCAAGACCCAGGTTTCAGCAGGCACTAGGGTTATTCTTGTGACTAACAGGCTCAAGAGTGTAGGCTCTTTCCCTGCCCTCCCGTGCTTGATCTTGTTAGCTATGGGCACAAACTTTGGGATTGTGCTGTCCCTTGTTTTGGCCATGTGAGATGCATGGGTGACAGAGCCTGCAGCATCTGTGTGGGGCTGTTCATCCTCTGAGATCAGTTCAAGTGCTGGGGGTGTGTTGTGGTGGGTGTGTGTTTGATTTTCCTGCTGGTTTTCACTTTGTGAGCCTGGCAGGGCAGAGCAAATTGGCAGCTGGCCAGTCACTTGGATGCTCTGTCTCCTCAGATTGTGCCCAGGTTGCTGGGTGCATTCCTTCCCCAGTCCCCAGAGGGCTCTGCTTTTGAGGCTACTCTGGGTCCCCACTTGCCCCTCCTGTTGGTGCTTTCCTGCTCAGGAATGCTTTGAAGTTACTTTTGGATTTGAAGAGGCTTGTCTTGGCTGAAGGTTTGACAGACTGATTGCTGAAATGGTATGTTTGTGTTTTACTCCTAGCTGTGCCAAAACTGGGGCTGGCCCCAGAGTATAACCTGTATTGTTACTGAGTTTTTTACTGCTGAGGTTATGATTTTCTGTAATGTGCTTTTCAAACTCGAATTTTCTTTTTCAACTTTTAAACTTCAAGTCCATCTCCATACATGGTTTGAAAAAGAAAAACACAAACAAATAAGAAACCCAAATGAACCAAATGAAACCCCCAGCACCATGGCTCCCACTTTTCTCCCTTCAACAATAAATCCATCCCTCATCTCAGGCAGGGCTATGAAAAAGCTTTGCTTAAGTATGGAGTTCACAAGCAGTAATCAGTCATGTGCTGTCTCTGGGCTTGAGGCTCACGTTGGTCTTCATGTGTTTTATTTGTGTCCATGTGTATGCACACATTTAATATACATGTATATATGTGAGTCATAAGAGTTTTATTATTTGTATTAGGTTATATTACATATCCTAATTTATTTTCTATATGTAGAGAGGTACAATGTCCTGCTACTGTCTGTTTTTGTCCAAATACTGAATCGATGTAATGTGAACAATGAAAATGGGAATCGCTGCTGCCCTGACTTTAAAGAAAACAGAAATGAAAGAACAAACTCACTTATGCTTTCAAAAGTTGCTGTCAAAGCCACAGTGGTAATTTTTTAGAGCATATTCCTACAACTTGTTTTTGTGTATTTTTTTTTTTTGTGTGTTTATTTAGGAAATGAGGAGAAAGCCATTTAGTGGGAGTGGCCTGTGTTTGTATTGATTTTTATGTGGAAAGGTAGCAGTCAATCCTTGTCACCATCTGCAGTGTTAAATTCATAGAAACATAGAATACTCTGTGTTGGAAGGCACCCATCAGGACCATCAAGTCTAGTTCCTGGCCCTGCACAGGACACCGCAAGAATCACACCATGTGCCTGAAAGCATTGCTCTGTATGAGAATAACTAAATTCATACCAGAGTATAAGATTTTTGAACTTCTGTATATCCAAGGTGCACAGTCTCAACAGGTCACTCTACATCAACCCTGTAACTCCTCCTTGAGCAGCAGCATGTCTGAAAAATGCTAGTTTTGATTTAGAGGTGGGCGTTTACTTATGGTTACTGTTAATTGTCAGGTTTATTTGCAGTCTGGCCTCCTTTAGCTTCCAGTTACACACAGATGAGATCTCATTATAGCCTTTGTTTCTTTTAAAGAACCATCTGCTCTCTGAAACCTCTTTCCCTAGGTGTTTGTAGGCTGTGATTAAGTTCTCTCTTGACTGCTGCTTGGATACAGTCTAAATGAACTGTACATCCTTGATGTTTCCCCCTAGGTGGAATCTTCTGGACCTTCATCTGTTGCTGTGCCTTTCTCGATACAGGGACCTTTGCAGTTTCTTTTTCAAACTCTTTGTCAAGTGACTACAGGAACTGATTTCCCAGGAATAGTTTCCCTGATGATGCATGTTATGGGAATACTCCTCCCACTTCCAGTCCTGCTGTTTGTCAAACCAGTGATCTCATTTTTTCTGTAGTGTTGCACTGACAGCTTGTGCTCACTTAGTTATGTACTGTGAACATCAAGTCCATTTTCATGTGTGTTGAAGCCATAATACAGATCTGCCTTCACAGCATCTGTGTGGGGTGTGAGGAGAAAAACTGGTTTTATTTGACCACAGGGCTTCTGTGGATAACTTTCTCATACCTGAAAAGAAAAAAATCATAATCCTATATAGGACATTTAATGTTATCCAACTTTTAGGCTGTAAATCCAGCTGCCACTTCAGTCTGTGCCTGACTCCCATGTATATAAAGGTGATATGTTTTTGTTTCTATCTTAGTAACTTTGATAGTGATGCAAATTATCTGTGGGTTTTACATGGACTCCATGCTGGTCAAAGAGGGGATGCTGGTATGAACTATGATCATTTGTTACGAAAAAAGCTATTTCTGCTATGCATTGTAATTACTGTGTTTTACTGCTGCTTATCTTTGCCCCTTTATTTAATTTTCCCTTCCTGGCACTTTAGAAAGGACCCCAATGTTTGGTAGTCAAACAGTCTCTCTTTTGTCACAGCCCTTCTGAGGGCTCTGGTTTCGTTATTTGCGGTGGGAGCGTGTGCGCGCCGGGAGGGGAAAATGCCATCTGGAAAATCTGTAACAGGAGCTGTTTGTGGATGAATGTGGGCTCTCACCTCCCAAAGGAGAGAGGGGGAGAGGTAGAGGCGTTGGAGTTCAGCATTTCAGGCATAATGAACAGGGCTTGTGTCTGACAGGGAGTGCTATGTGAGCCCAGAGCTGGGCACTGCGAACCATCCAAACCCAGGGGAGTGAGAAGGAAACAGTTATTTCTCCAGAAAGGTCCAATTTGCCTTTGGGAGGCTGGAAAGGCTCAGACTGCAAAGCTGGGCGCACTGAACTTCCTTCCCTGCAGGTAGCATGTCCAGCAACATGCCCAAAATGTATGCATCAGGAGCCCTTTTGGGCTCATGGTGCAGAGGTGCTTCTCTGACAGATCAAGCAGACATTTTCCCTACAAACAACTTGTGAGCCTCTTCCAAGAGGTGCTTTCCCATTGCAGTTAGCTGGCTCCCAGCTGGCAGCTGTTCTGTGGTGGTGACACCCCTAGGTCCCACTGTATAGAGGCACTCCCCTCAGAGGGAGGATGCAGGTGAGGACTGGACACTTGTCCAAAGGCCAGCTTTGCACGCAGGGACCCTTGGTGCAATTTAAGCACCCTCTGCACCAAGGTGTGTCATTAACATGTGGTGAGCTGAGCCTGAGACTGCACATGGTTGTGCAGGAGCCAGGTGGGCTGTGCATGCAGCCCTGTGGTGCATGGTGACAGTGTAAGGTCTGCCAGAGGGAATTAGTTGAAACCCTATTGTTCAAATCTGTAACACAGCTGAAGAGAGAGGTTATTTAAGTGCACTTGGCTGGAGAACACTTTGACTCACTCATTAGGGAACTTCCTGCATTACCCTGTTCAGAGATGGCTTTTCTGATACCCGTGCAGAGCACTTTGATAGTCTGTGGTCACCTTAAATTTTCAGTTTTGTTTTTCTCCAAGTTACTTTTTCCATTACTTGAACAGGGAACTTTACCAAAGAGGCAAAAGCTGCCTCTTCATTCTGGTGATACAGATAAGGATATATCCCTTGATGATTCTAGAGGTCTTATTTGCACCCTGCTTTGAAATGACATTCAGTGCATGCATCTGTTCTCTGTGATGGAGATCTGTAATGCTGGTATGGGCTTTTATCCCCCTCAAAGATTTGGTTCAGTGGTACACCCTTCGTGTGGGTTGTTTACATAGTGGTGCTATCATACTTTTTACTGCAGGGGAAAAAAAGGTGAAAGCCATGTTGTTTTTCTGGGTACTTGCATTCTCTGTACTTGAGAGGAGTGAGGATGAGATGCAGAGTACATCTGTCATTTATTTAAAAAGGCACAATAAATGCACATGCAACTTAAATATCCAGCAATAAGTGTCTCTGTAAACTCTAATGAAGAATGCTGAAAAGAATGTGTGGAGCAAGGGACACCATTTTAGTTATTTTTGTACATTTTCCTGTACATCTATCAGAAAGGGTGAAATTTAGTCAGTGTTGGAGAAGATCTACTTTTTCACAGGAAAGGAGGTGGTATGTTGGACAAGATTGAAGAATTAGTTGGATAGAAATAAAAAAGGAAAGCAAAACTTTCTGGGAACTCTGATATTAGAAAAACTGTACAGTTGGGGTAAGCATTTTTCACCTTGTTTTCCACTTTGCCTATCCTGCCTTTCCATACCATGTCCACAGAACAAGAAGAGAAACAAAGTGTTGCAGTTCTTCTGAGAGATATGAATATCCTAGAAAGCTGCACATGGTCTTATTAAGAGACTCTGTAGAATTTTTAAAATAAGTGTATAAATACAGATATATTAAAAAAATGGTTTTTTATAAACACAGAAATGGTATCTGTGAATTCTGACATGTAAAAACACAGCTGTTGTTGGTTGTGTGTTTTTCACGTGTGCCTAAATCACACACACTGATTACAGCTGCAGTGCTTGGAGGAGCACATTTCTGTTGACAATCATCATCACAGTGTGTGAGGTGTGCACTGGAAGATGTGTGCTAAACAAGTCTGCAGGACAAGAGGCACAAGCTTGATGACAGAATAAGCACACAAAAGCTTTCTGAAGAAATGTAATTTTAGTCTTGGGCACAGGAGATCTTACGTGCATGTGTCACAAACCCTGGGTGGCTGTGATGAATGGGTTTTTTGGATAGCTGAGTTGAAACTCTGATGTTTAACTTGCAGCAGTGGTAGGTGCTCACAGCCCAACCTGAAAGCATGCTGGATTTTGATCAAGTGTGGTAACAGGACTAAATCATCTGAAAAACCCAATTCCAGTTGTCTCCAGTTGGCCACTTTAAATTACTATTTACTTTTTGGCCTTAGTCTCCCCGTGTCTCACTTGAATTTTCAGCTCCACTGTGAAAATGAATTCAGATTGTGCAGTGTTTCCCTAGGAGGGAATTAAATAGCCCTGTGGGAACAATTTGGATTGTATTCCATAAAGGAGAGGTGAGGCTGTGCATGAGCCAGTGCAAAGAACAAAACATGGAGTATCTTCTCAATTAGTGGAGCACCATGCATTCTGCTTGCTGGATAAAGCATGGGTTCTGTAGAGAAACTGTTTGGTCATTAAATCATTCCTATTTTTAGGTGTATTTGATGTGCAAAAGGACACCAAGTTAAACATTCACAGGTATTTCTTAATACTTGGGTGCTTTGCAGCCTGAATGTTCAGTTCACATGTGCAATTTACCAGCACTAGGGCATTGCAGGTAGAAGTGTTAGCTGGGATTTTGCCAAGTACTGTGTGGACTCCCTAAATTACATGTTCCATGTGCCAAAATGCCTAGCATTCATGGACTTGGCAAAGTGTAGGTAAAGGGGAATGCTACTCATCTAAACAGTCATTGCATGATAGAGTTCTGAGGTTTGTAGAAAATTTCAGCTGGGGAGGGAACTGACAGGCAGGATCACTTATTTAACAGTGAATTGTTTTGAAGCCTGAGAAGAGATTTTTCAAGAGAGCCAAAGTGACAATACTTAAGGATGTGTATTTTCTTGGCCATTTGGAGAGCCAGATCTCTTGTTTAGGCTTTCTTGTCTCAATATCAGAATGACTTGCAGCATATTTTGTTTCACCTTTGAGGATGCAGTGTTGCTCTATTCCTATTTGTCTAGAATTCATATAATCATGAAGGTCATACTCTCAGCTTCTTGTTTTGGACTGTGGCTCAAGAGTTCACATGTACCTCCTGGGTCATGTCAAATATAAACATAAACACCTCTAAGTTCTTTACACCAGTCATTTACTCTTACCACAGCACATCTTGCTTGATTTGGTTTGGAGAAGACACCTTTTACTCCAGTGGGTCTCTTGAGCCAGCTCCTGTTGTCCTTTTCATTCCAGTATTTCACATGCACCTTCTTTCTTGTTCTCATTATTCTGTGAAACCTCTCTCGTGGTTCTCTGTAACCCTCTATGAGAAATACTCTTGTCTTAGGTAAGAGTAGAGGGTGTACCATACCTCTCTGTATGACCACTGATTTATTAGCCTGCTCCATTTTTCCTCTTTGCCTAAGTTTTTCTCATTTTGTGTTAGGTTCAACATGTTTCTCACGTTGAACATAACACAAATTGAACATTCTCATGTTCAACATGTTTCTCATGTTGTGTTTGTCATTCTCAAGGGCTTTGGGAGAAGGGTTGCCACTTTGCTAGTGCAGTGCTTGGCAGAGTACACTAAGATGCTAAGGGACTATTGTAAGAGTAAACTAAGAATGATTTTCAGATAATTTCAGCCTGCTATGCTCAGGAAGAGGAGGAAAGAGAGTGAGAAATGCCTTGAAGCAGAGAGGGGTTGTTGGTGACTTCAGAAGCTAGAATGTGTCAAAACAAAGTAACTTGTAGCACAACACTCCCTGATCCAGGTAGGGAATGTGGAACTGCAACTTGGAAAAAGGTGTCAGGGGAAGGGGAGGAGAGTATCAAGGTGATATTTGACCAGTCCCCCATCCCTTCCTTTCAGGATTATTCATCTGGAATGATAGCTGTCACCATGCATTGTGAGAGGCAGTGTCAGAGGAGTGCCAGATGCAGTTGTTCAGAATTATCTCAGTGCTAAGCGCAGCATGTTGCTGTCCTGGCAACCTCTGTAACCCTGCAGACTGGTTAGACTGGCTTAAAGCCTGGAATAACTCTGAGCATTTATGCAGATCTAAGTAGTGATGGCAGGGATGTCAGGTTAATCAGCAGAGTTGGCTTCCAGAGGAGTAAAATGATGGATTCCAGAGGAGTGAAGTGACCAGCCAAAGCCAGCATATCTTGCTGTCTTAAAGCAGCTGAATATTCATGATGAGTCTGGGGATTAGATTTGATAAACATCATAAAGTGCAGCCTTAGAGGACATGCCCTGTTGTACTGGTCACCCATGACTGGATTTCCCTTCTACTTTCATGGTGATACAAGTTTAAGAAAATTAAGGGCTAATTACTGGCCTCATTAATAGCTCTAATTTATCCATAACCTTCAAAATGGTGCTGCCCCAGGGGTAGCTCGACCCAGAGGTGCAAGAGGCAGCAAAGAGAGGCTCTGCCCAAGGTGATGTGGGGCCAGTTTTGACCCAACTTATCCAAACAGGCATTTGAAAGTTGCATTTGCCAAGGGATTCTGGGTTTCCAAGCAGATACCACTTTAAAGATTTCACCTGAACAATGCATACACAGCAAGCTGGGAGGGAGCGGCTGCTTTTGTGTTGTGACTAGAGAAGCTCAGGGAGGGTTGAAAAAGAGCAATGTCCTCTCTCTGAGTTAATATTTAGGCAAGCCTACCTATTTTTTTCCCATAAATACTTCTATTTTTGCATTTCCCAGGAAGCTTTGGGAGCAAGCTCTCCAGAAGTTTAAATATGGTGTTTAGCCCTTGCTCTGCAGTTAACCTGGCAGAGTGCTGGCCTTGCTGTTCTTGAGCTTCTGATTACAGGATACATATTTTTCATTTTTAATTCCTTGGTGTGTCTTTACTCAAATTACCTCCTTCCTTGCCAGTGGTGGAGGTTAGGTCCCACCACAGAGTAATTACCAGCACTGGAGATGCACATTCTCCTCCCTTCCTCCAGGCACCCAGCTTCTGCCCAGTGCCTCTGTGCTCTGTGTGTGTGTGTGTGTGGTCTTAATAGCAAGGACACACAGCAGCACAGGCTGTAAGCCCACTCTTATTTTTGTTACCTGTTTGCAGCTGAGCTCTGTTGACATCTCACCAGCCTGATACACTCAGCTGTGAATGAAGGGTCTTGTGCAGCCTTGCAGAGTGCTGGTGGCACAGCCACAGCCCCATGGCTGCCTCCCAGGATGTTGGTGCAGCACACAGTTAATTCAGAGCTCTGTTGCTTTTACCAGCCCTACAGTTGGTTTTGCTCTCTCTCTTTTAATTTTGTATATGCAGTAAAGAATCTGTTTGAAGGCAGTAGAAAGCTTTGAAAGAAAGATCAGCACTCTTCTTCCTTTTGTGTATATTTGCTTTGAGATTCCAGCTGCTGTATTTAATGGATATGCCTCTGACAGCCACTGCTCAGTCGTGGCAGAGGACTGTGCCACATGCAGCTGGGATGCAGTGCCCCTGCTATAGGATATTCTCCTGCAAGAGGAAAGACTGGAGTCTTTCAGCTGGAACAGGAAGTTTTCTAAGGCAGAATTGCAATTGACAAAAATGCATTTGATTATTTTGTATTTTTAAAGGGTTGTTAATAGCCTTGTGGAATTGTTTCAAAGGTTGAGTCTTTCTAAGTTCCTAGTACTCTATTACACTTCAGACCTGGGAAAATAAGTCCTTTTTCAGCAAGTAAAACAGTGAATGCAAATGGAATGGAGATGGGGAGCTAAACTTGCCGTGCCAACCTTCTTCCAGTTCTTGACAATGCTGGGCAAACCCTTCAGCTTTGTCTATAAAAGAATTGCATGGCTTTCTCTTGACTAGGGAGCTTTCACTAAGTGGAGTTAGGGGATAATTCTTCTGACACGTGATGCACGTTTCATTGCTGCCAGATAAAATATGCATCCTGTGCTGTCACTTCCCAGAGGCTCTATGGAGGAAATCAGCATGATCACCATGGCACTGCTGCTCCTGTGAAATCATCAAAGCCTATATCCTCTTTTGCACATACTAAATGAATCCTTGGGGGGAAAAAATGAAGTTAAGTAAAATACTTTGTTTTAAAGAGTATAATCCCACCATTTGAGCTATTTGCTGCCTGCAAGCAGTAGAAGAAGCAGAAGTCTGGCTAAAGGCTATCTCTAGAAGGAGGAATAAAACTGAGTCAGCAGGCATTAGGCTGTTTAGGACAGGGCTCTCTGGCTGCTTTACCCAGAGCTTGTTTAGTCTTGTTCTGCCACGCATTAGCAGCTTTCAGCAATGCACAGTGATTAGTGCTGTGTCTTTCCTCGCTGCTCCTCTGTGTATCCTGGGGCTAGGATTAGGTTACAGCCCTGAAATGGCATGGTTGTCTGCATTGACTGAAAGCTGAATAGTAAGGGCAGAGTTTTGTTGATAGACTAAAATGTCTTCTGTGTTTGTTTCCCTTCTCTGGAAGAGGAATGACATTATTTTCATTTGTAGTCTTTCTGTTTCTGATCTAAACATGTGGTGTCCAATTTCCTTCCCTGGCAGGTGACCTGGAAAATGAGGAATGGTGTCTGGCTACAGAGTTTACTCCAGCTGCAATAAAGACTGAGCCAGGGCTTTGTGAGACATCAGGCCTTGCTCCCTCAGTCAGTCTCACCATCACGGCCACGTCGCTGGAGGGGGAACAGCCTGAGCTCCAGACAGATGCCCTGGTACTGCAGACACTGCTCTCTCTGCACACTTAGCTGCAGCTTCTCCTAAGGCTGTTACCAGTGGAGCCTCCTTGGTGCCAGAGCTTGGCAGCTCAGGGTGCACACTGCAGTCTGTTCCAATGGTTTTTAATGTTTGCTGGTGCCCCACTAGTGCTGTAAGAACTTGTTGTCTGCATCTTTAGCTCTTAATGTTTGGATATACAAGTTTGTCTTCTATGCTAGCCCCAAAGCGTGGGGCTCTTGGGTTTCTAGAAATACTTGAATAGTTTCTAATGAACCAGTTGTGCCTGAACTGCCTAATCCACTTGCTCTATGAAGCCTGTGACAAGCTAAGTGTCTTTACTAAGACCTTGCTTTAATGCTGCTGTGCCTTCCCCTTAGCAGAACAAGACTCCTTGTTTGGATTGATTGGAGAGTTTCCCTGTTTGCCTGCAAAGTAACTTTTGCCAGATTTGTGAAGCTCTGACATTTCAGGCTGCTGCTACTTCCAGACCCAGCAGCCTCACAAGGAGCTTTGTGATGCTTTTCTGACCACAGCTGGAGCAGCCAGTGGACATTCTAAAGAGCTTAGTTTGGCTGTGGTTGGGTTAAGGAGAATGAAGTGCAGCAGCTGGTGGCTCACCAGGGTCCCCAGCCAGCAGAGGAAGAAGCATGGCTGTTGTCAGCCCCCAGCATGCAATGTCAGTCCAGGCTGGAGGGAGTTGTTATATGCTGAAAATAAATGTTTCCACTTGGATGTGGATCAGAAATAGGTGCAACAGAAATTATTTTATGAGAAACTGAAAAAAGCTAAGCACAAGTTTCCCATAATTTTCTCCTGGCATGAATGTGCTGTTCCCAGGACACAGTCCTGCTGTAGCTTGGGATGCTGTGATTTGCAGAGTATTGGGACCTGCTGGTGGCTCACTGCTGTTGCATGGATTAGTTACACAGGTTACTGAGAGAGATTTTGGCTGCAGTTAGCCTGCTGGTGTGCCAGTCTGGCCTCCTCAGGCCTGGCACTGCAGCACACAGACAGGCTCTGGGCAAAGCTTGGCAGCCTGGTGCCCCAGCCTGGTCAGTGGGGCAGGCCAGGTGTGTTCCAAACTTCAGACAGCAGTGACTGTCTCTTTTCCTGCTCCTCAGCACTGTGAAAGGAACCTGCATCCCAAAACCCAAGGTGCTCAGTGACTGGCACCTTGCTCTTGCTCACAGATGACAATGGCCTTTATTTAAGAGGCTGTCCCTGACTCCCAGGGGTGTTCCTGTCCTTGCTCAAACAAACCCTGCAGTCCAGCAAATCCTAGCAGCAGCTCTGTTGCTAAGAGAAGTAATTGGAGTGGGTTACATGTTAGCTTTCAGTCTGAAATGTCATCTCTGAGGCGTAATCTTTTATTTTAGCTAAATATAGTAGTAAGAAAAGCCATAGTGGGAGTAGTCAGGGCAATATTCTCTGTAGCCTGGTTTAGCAAACTGTGTGAAGCAGTTAAAGCTTTGCCTGTGGCAGAGCAGGAGGAGAGGAAACCTCTCCATTTATGGAGAAGTGATCCTTGTAGCCTTCTATTAAGACTTTAAGATGTGTACTCCAGGTTTTCATACTGTTAATTTCTCTTTTCTAGATGAAACCACTGATCCAGAAAGTTCTTCCAGAGATTAAATTGGAGCCCCATGAAGTGGATCAGTTCCTGAATCTCTCTTCTAAGGAAGGTCTGTTAAATACCAAATGAAAATGTAGGGCTAGATGTCCAGCAATTACAATAAATGTACTTTACCCTGATTAAATATTTGGATTTCTCGTTCACCATGTCAGATTTTAGGCTGAAGCTGTCATTTTATAGGGATTCAACTCAGGCTATTGAAGAGCCAGAGTCTCTCTGAGCCTTTATGGGAAGTTTTTTTTCTTTCTTTCACCCCCCCCTTTTTCATCACAAAGAAAATGATCCCTTTTTCTCTGTAGGATATTAATAATTCTACTGAAGGGAGCAAGAATTATTCAAGTACAAGATTATTTAGGATAGAAAAGAATTCAATTTGAGGAGACTTAGTTAAGATATAAGAAACTTTACTGTTAACCTCTGATGCAAAAGCAGGATGTGAATTTATATGAAAACTAAAGTTAGGTGAATCTGTTTGTAGCAAATTAGTTTTAAGAATAATCATTATCTCTTTGTACTTGCACTCTAATGTGAAAGGAGGAGCAAAGATCCCTACCCTGAAAGCTAAACACAATTAAAGCCATGAAAATTTGGAAGAGCCAAATATTTGGTGTGAGATCTGAGCAGATAACTGCATTTCAGTTAGAAACACTTGATATTCTGTTAGTGAATTAATTTCTGTGGGTAAGTAGCACTGCTCCAGGGAGAGAAGCAAATGATGTAGCAGGTGGATAAAAGGATATCTCAACCCAGGTGTAGATTTGTTTGCTCACTTTGTGGGATTAAGGGCTTTTCTGTTTTTCAAATATGTTTCTTCTTCTGGCAACTGCAAGAGCTACTGTGTGAGATAAAAAGAGTATTATAGTGGTTTTTTTTACTATTTTTCTTCCATCCTCCCTTACCACCCATTTGATCTTTTCAACTCAAATTTGCAAAGCATAACAGAAGTGGAAGGTGGCAGATCAGCCCTGTGTCTTCCTACTTCAAAATTCACTGGCTTTAAATTTAGCTCAGAGAAAGAGTGACTCAGTTATGGCTGTTTTGAGCATCTGCTAAATTGTCCATTTAGTAAGAGTGAGTGAGACATGCCCTGTTTCTCTTGGTCCAGACCCTTTTGATCATAAGCAGCACTTTGGCTGACAATTCTAGAGCAGGTTCTTTTGGCTGCAGCTGAGGTTATCTTATGGCCCTGGATAGACACTGTGAGAGAGGTTCCTGTGGTGGCTGCCTGTGCTGCTCCTGCTCCATCAGTGCACTGAAGCCTTTGCTGTCACTAGGTTGTCAGTCACTTCCCAGCTGTGCCAAATCATGTCCTTAGGAGGCCTTTCTCTCCTTCCTGATCATGTAACTCCTTGGATGTGATCCCTTCCCTTGCAAATACTGGCAGATTGTTTAATCCATGGCAAAGTTAGAAAATACTATTGTTTTTGGAGGGAAAGTATGCTGGCTCACAGCCCCTCTGTTAATGTGGTTTCCCAGGAACAGGGAACTTGTACTTTACATTATACATGAACCTCAAAGCATTTGAAGAAGGAGCTGAAGTGTAGGTAGAAGTGACTGGAGCATATGCACAGAGCCCTGTTTTGTCTGTCAAACCTAAAGATAGCTGCTGCATTTCATTCCTTCTTTGGAGACCTGCATGCTCCAAACCTCTTCCAAGTTGCCACTTCTGCTTGATCCATTTTTCAGGAGACACTCCTAGTCCTGGGAACTGTGTGGTGGTGGCGGCTGTAGTGGCAGTGTGAATGGACACCTTAAACCCTTGTGTTACTTTGTGTCTCTGTTGCCATGTAGCAGTGGATCCCCTGCATTTGCCTCCCACCCCTCCGAGCAGCCACGGCAGTGACTCTGAGGGAGGGCAGAGCCCGGCTCGGTCGCTCCCTCCTTCCAGCCCAGTGCAGCTCCAGGCCACGGCCAAGGTCGCGTCGCGCGCAGCTTCGATGCTCTCCAATTCCCCTCTCCTGACTGCACCACATGTGAGTTGGCTTTCTCCATCTGTGTGTCTTTTTTTTTATTTTTTTCACTTTTTAAATTACTGGTTTTGACAGAGATTTGCTAACTTTCTGTTGTTGTTTCGATGAATTCATCTCTGGTCAAAACTGCAGATCCGGTAATTCTTGCTCACTGGTCTGTTCTGTTCCCACAGGGAACAGCATGTGCCTCTCCTCCAGGTTGAGACAGGGTTCACCAGTGTTATTAGGTTTATCCCATCATGGACTGTGTTTTGCCTCAGGGCCCAGCCCTGCTGGGTTGACCTGTCTCTGGTAGATCTGCATCTGTCCTCTTGTCATGTCCTTAGCAGGTGGTGATCTTTAGGGAGGGATTTTCAGTGGTGTTTCTCATGTGTCTCTGTCCCTGTTTGAGCCAAAGGCAGTTATACTGTCAGCCTCAGTGTGGACAGAGCTGGGCCAAGAACAACTCTTTTGAGGGAATCCTGTCCCAAAGGTTTGAACTCAGAATGGAAGTTACCTGTAAGGTCTTCCACACATTCCCGATAGCAGGAGGCTGTTCTAGTAGGCTTAGTCCTGTCTGGAGTGGGAGACCTGCTGCCTCTCCTCCCTAACAACCTTTTCTTCTAGGACTGTGTGCACTTACTGTTTCATTTTATTTTATTTCATTTCTATGACCCTTGAAGAAATTACAGGGGACTGGCCCCCTCATCCTGACAGAGGAAGAGAAGAGGACACTGATAGCAGAGGGCTACCCAATCCCTACCAAACTACCCCTGACAAAAGCAGAGGAGAAAGTCCTAAAGAAAATCCGCAGGAAAATCAAAAACAAGGTAAATGTTAGTTAGCTTTGCTGGGTGGGTCGTGCTTGTCCTTCATTTCAGAAAATGCTGCAGAATTCTGCAGTAATGGTCCCTGGCACTGTTGAATGCTGTAAGTTGTCTTTTAACAAAGTGCTTTTCTTTGTTCCTAAACACATCCATCAAATTGTCTGTCAGTGTGAGTGTGCCTCAGTGTAGGTATTTACCTGAGCCCATTCACAATAGAGTATTTAGCAGGCAGGGTATCAAGTTGCTGTGGCTTGGCTCCATTTAAAAATCAGAACAATCCTACCCTTATGGTGGGCAAAGAGCTCTGTGTTCTCTGCATGGTGAGGAAGGTGTTCTTTTCTGTTTCCTGTTTTAAAATATTACTCTGTATTTCAATGCACTAGTCTTTTGATCACTGAATTCAGTGACTTGTAAAGTTGATATCAAATATGCCAAATGCCCTGGGAGTTAGTTTGTTTTTTTTTTTTCCTTCTGACATGGGGAAGATCCTAGTGATAGGGAAGAATGCAATTTTTTTCAGACCTGGCCAGCTCACTTGTTCTAGAGGATTTTAGCACATATTTCGTGGTTACTATATTCTGCTACCGGTTTTAGCAGATAGGGGTGTAAATTTGGACACACTAAATTGGAATTTGGTCTTGTACTGTGTTTTTTCAAAATTTTCTGAAGTGATCTTGTGCATTTCATGTACCACTTACCTAGAATCAGTCATTTGTATTGAGGAGAAATCTGGAGGCCCTTTGGTCAAAGCCCTGGCTTGGAAAGCAGGGTCGGCTTAGAGAAGATTGCTCAGGGTCTTGTCCAGTCACAATTTACTGCTGCAAAGGATGATGAGTCCCCTGTGTCTCTGGGCACCATGTTCCCATATTAGGACACTCTTGTGGTAAAAAAAATAAATAGAATCCCTAATGTGTGACTGGAATTTCCTTTGCTGCAACTTGTATTTGATGCCTCTTGTCATTTGCTGTGTGCCTCTGAGAGCTCTGACATCATCTTTGCTGCATGAGATAGTTGAAGACAGCAATAAATCAGATTCCCTCCTTGGCCTTCTCTTCTTCAATCTGAACAAGCCCATCTTTTTCTTCCTTTTCTAAAATGTCATGTGCTCTGGCATGCTTATTATAGCAGAGCCCTGCCTCTGGGCCTGCTTCTGTAACATCCCAGAGGATTTGTTTCTGAGCCATGGGCTGCACTGCTGCACTCAGCCGTGGTTTTCCAGCCCCTGAGCAGAGGGGGAAGAACCACTCCTCTGGACCTGCTAACTGCAATTTCCTTGATGCAGACCCACGTTTGGCTGGCTGCTTTTCCAACAGGGGCACACTGCTGACAGTTGTTTGACTTTTTCATCAGGACCCCGTGCCCTTGTCTGCAAAGCTGCTTTCTAATACATTCATGGGCTTTTTCTCTCCTGGATGCAGGACATCATCCTGAGATCATCTTTTGGTATTTGTCCTGGGATATTCTCTCCAGATGAATCTGATTTCTTTTTTAAAGTTAGCAGGGGATGATATTTTTTTGTGTGATTGAAAGGAGGAGCCTTGCTTCAGAATGTGGAAATAGATCAAGTCAGTGCTTTGCTTGCCAGGAATAGAAATGAGAACAAGACAGATGCTTGAATCCAATAACACTGGGGCTTTTTACCAGTTTATTAATTTGTCTCTGATGCTTTTGTTTTCTCTGCAAATATTTGGTGTTTTTCATCCTTTTTCCTTAGATCTCTGCCCAGGAAAGTAGAAGAAAAAAGAAAGAATACATGGACAGTCTGGAAAAAAAGTAAGCCAGCCTCCTTCCTGTTTCAAGCAGGCCAATAGCACTAGCTGTGGGACTGGGAAGGGATCCAGCTGTGGCTGCTGGGACAGTTCCATGCACAGAGTGCCAGCTGCCATCTCGTGGCAGTGACTGAGAAAAGGCCCTGCTGCTGGCAGCTGCTTCTCGGGGTCAGGACCGTGCCTGCCTGCAGCGGGTCGCTAATGTGCCAGCAAACACTTCACGCCTTAAATTAGGCAAGACCCAGCTGCATTGGCCTTCACCTCAGGCGACTGTGTTGGCCAGTGGACTGGCAGTGTTCAGGGAAAGATGGATCCAGAGCGAGTGAACTCTGTCTTCCAGTGCAGATGAAAACAGAAATAGGAAGTGGTTGAGTCAGGACTGCCTGGGAAAATAAGCAGGACTCGGGAAAATAGCATGTGACCCATGGACTTCCCTTAGCAAGCAGGACCCAACCCCCCAGTTAGTGATTTATATCCCAAATTAATCTTTCTTCCAGGAGATGAATATTCTAGTATTACTCTTACGCAATTCACCAGATGGTTCTGTTAAAACTCTTGTACCATCTTTGGTGATATCCTTGATGTAATTTCCATTTTTTTCTTGTCTCTTTATAGCTCTGCCTTGCTTCCTCAGAGTTACTCTTCTGAAATTCCACCTCATGCATACCAGATATCAAGGATATTTTCTTTTCCCTTTTTTCTTCTTGAAGCTATTCAGGATGGTTCTATTTGTTTTCTTAGGAGTCACATATTTTACTTGGACCTCTTACATGTTGTATGACAAAGTCCTTTAGTTTGGGGATTTCAGGGGTGGTTTGGAAATGGGTAGTATCTTGGGACAGTCTTGAGCACTGTACTTAATCTTGTGGCTTATTAGCCCTCATAAACTTGAAATTGGAGGCTCTGATTTCAGAAGCACGGCATTTGCCAGACAGCTAATGCAACTTTTGCTTTGTGTTTCACGCTATAAAGTGTGATTAAATATTACGACTAAGGTTCATTGGTGTAATTGTTTCTTAAAATGCAGGCAAGATCATGGAGCTCTCAGTGAAAGCAAGTTTGGCTTGTTTTACAATCACTTGAATAAATAACTGATGTTTTTATATTTCTCTTTCATTGTGCTGTCTCCAGAGTTGAGACCTGCTCAAATGAAAACAGTGAGCTGCGTAAGAAGGTTGAAGTCCTGGAGAACACTAACAGGTAAGGTATGGATGTCATCAAACAGAACTTGGTAGTGGGATATCACCATGCAAAGTGAAAATCTGGAGGTTAAGAGATCAACTGAGGTGTGAATAATAGCTGTGTCTGATAGGGTTCATGTCAGAGAAAGATGTGGAATGCCAGTTACTGTGACTGCAGTGGGATGTAAAGCATGGAGGTTTTGATGTCATGTCTTAAACTGCCTCCCCAGCCTGTGGTGTGCTTGAGAAACCTTTTAGCACTCTTCTCTGAGTTCCTCCACTGCCCAAGGGAATGTAATTAGCAATACAAAAAAAAAAACCAAAAAAGCCTACAGTCTAGCTCTCCCAATTGTCTTTATTTAGTGAATTTTGCCAGGAAGTCTTAATTTGAGACATGACACTTCCAGAATTAACAGTGCTGAAACTCAAGAGTCATTATTACTTCCTTATGTACTACTAGATGTCATTTCAATTATTGTGCACCCTTCTAACTATCTCACACCCCAGAATTTCCTTCATTTGGAGGGGAAAATCATCTTCTTGCTTCTTCATTTCTGAAAAAATGGGTGACTCAGTGGTGGCTTTTTCAAAGGACACATGGCAGAAGATGTTGAATAGCTAAGCTTTTAATTTGATGTTAGCTGAGAGAGCGCAGTGTCAATCCTGGCTTATGCTCAGTGGCAAATTCCAGTGAGGAGGAACCAGATGAGCCCACCCTCAACACTTCCCAGTTAGAGGCATTTGCAGTGGTGGCTGAATATTACCAAGGAGCATGATGGTGACACTGATGTGTGGGGGGAAGCTGGGTTTTGAAGATAAGAAAATGGAAAATGGCCCTAGAGCTGATCTGGCAGCCAGTGCATTGCTAATTGAGTGGCATGTGTTGTTTCTAATCTCTGGATCCTATCTCTGATTTCATGAAGCCAGACCCTGTAGCACTGTGACTTGCTGCAGAGTGTCTCCCACACACTGCTCATGCATAAAGACATCTGCTGCTTGCTTGAAGAGAGCCAAGCCATTTCTGTGCCTCTTATATCGTCCGCCAGGGTTTGACATAAAAAAACCAGCAACTATTCTGTAGGTGTGGAGTAGAGATGTCCCACCCAGAATCTGTCCCAGAAGGTACTGAAGCCAATTTCTCTTAAGAAAAGCTGCAGCTGTAGATTATCCCCTTGGGGCAACATGTTATCAACCCTGGAGTTGTTCTCCCCAGTTAAAATAAATTTGGCCTGTTGTTTTCATCTCTATGCTGTTGAGGATTCACTCAAGCTTTGTTGTCTATCCTTTCAAAAAGGACCTTTGGCATCTTACCTACTATTTGATTATCTTAATTCTTTCATGCTAAATGCTCCAGAAAGTTTTAGGTAAGTGATATGATCTCCAAATCCTTCATACTTTCCCCATGTGGGATGAGTTGCATTGTTTCCTTCCCTCTGCAATAGCATTGATATTGATCTGTAATCTCATGCAGAGAAGCAGATGTTCATCCTTCTGCACAGAAATTCTTGTAACTCATGGCAATGCTGTTTTGGCTATTTAGATATCAACTGTGTCTAAAATCTGCTAAGGCTTATGTGTGAAATACTGAGAAATTTGTTAAAGTGCCTGCTTTCATCAAACCTCAGTTTTGTAACATATCATATTATAGAGTTTTTCACCTTAATTCCAAAAAGCCACTTTTCCTCTTTACTGTATAATTGTGCAACTGTCTCATTCGGAGGATGGTTCCAGGCCCTGGTTTAATGTACATGATCCACATCCTACAGTGAATGCAAAATGTCTCATTCCCTCATTGGTATTTGCACAGAGCTTTGGCATGACATCCAGAAACTGTTCACATGTTTCAGAACTTGTCTTCACAGCATCCTATAGTTGGAACTTTCATCTCCTACATACAGTCAGGAATCTAAGTTTGGAGCAGTGGTGGTCAAAATTATTTAGTGTCAGTTTGGTGTGTCAGATACCTGATTTTGTATGTTTAGGACTTTATTTCTCAAAGTACCTAGCACAGTTATGCACACATGTATCTTATTTAATATGCCCAAAGCAGAGCCCTAGTTGACTTTAGCTGTAACTTTGAGTATTCATTTCAGTAAAAAATGAAGACATTATTGAACATATTATCTAAAATTAGATCTACAAACATCAAAGCTCTTCTCCCATTGTGAAAGACTGTAAGAGTGGAAGAAAGATACCAGGAGAATAAGATTATGTGTTAAAACAATGCTTTCAACTGTAGATGTAGACAAAGTTGGATTTTTACCTTGTTGAAAACTTGGGCTATAGTTGCCTACCTAAAAGTTAATGAACATGTGTTACTGTCAGTCACTATCATGTTTGTGTAGTCTGGCTGGATTGAGAGGAACTGAAGAGCAATTTCCAAAACATACAACTATTGAACAGCAGCTTCCTTTCAGTATGTGCAATCAGATTTTAAGAGTATGTTAATCTATATATAGAAAACATTTGCATAGATACATACCTAAGACTTCAGGGAAACCCTGCTTGCATTTCAAAATCTGGCTCCAAACCATGGAAACACGAGAATTTTTTTCTGATAAAAGTTTTCCTTCATTACTCTCAGTAACATGGAAAAAAAATTAGAAAATTCTTCCTTGAAAGCCAGCCTTAGCCTGAAAATCTGGGTTTGAAAAGATGTAATGTCAAAGGTGTGGGTGTGGTCAAAAAAATTGCATCCAGGAGCATCTCCCTTGGCATTCACACATCTTAAAAGACAAGGCAGGAGGCTGGGGATCAAGATGCCAGAGTTTTTAATTCTCATTACTCTGAGTGGGTGAGTGCAGCATTTTTGTCAGCTTTAGTATTAGAACAGTAGCATATGTTACCTCTCCTCATTTGTGTGACTCAATCCCTTAAAAGAAACCCATCCAAGTTCCTTCCTAGGCAGTTTTCTCAAAACTAAGGAAGCCCATTATTCCATGCTTACCTGTTTTGTCTTATAGCCACGAGTGAGCCATTGGTTTGAGTAGCATCTTAGCATGTGGGACACTGCTCTCTCAGAAAGCAAAGGGTGGGAGAAGAAGCTGGTGCTGGGTATTGAAGTAAGTTGTCCCAGTCACCAAGAAGGCTTGTCCCACTCATATTTTGGCACTGAGACCAAAGGCAGAACCTGCCAGTGATCCAGAGGGTTGCAAACATTCTCTGACACCAGCATGGTCTCTCTGGGAGTCTGTTTGGGCTTAAATACAATTTTGAAACATCTGGTGCTGGGTATCATGTGTTGAAAAGTGCTTTTGCTTCTCACTTTTGTTGATTCTGTATTTGTAAGTACCTTGATGGTCTCTTTTCCTGGAGAAATGATAGACATGGGATCCAGTGCATGAGAGTGTCACCCATGGACAGTGAATGCAAGTGGCTGCCAGAGTTACTCCCATGGAGTAACAGCAGCCAGCTGTGTAGATCTGCACTAACAAGCATCTTAAAGGCAATGCCTTGTAAATAAAAATAGGATATTCTTCTATTCCTTCAACTCCCAGTCACCTAAAGATCAAGTTGCACATCACTCTGAGCCACCAAGGGTTTATCAGCACCAAAGCTGCCAGACTTCACTGATTTGATTGGGTGTTCATTCATTTGAGACTGATAAAGTCATTTTAGCAAATTGTTTTCAAGGAGTAAAGGATCTAGGTTTAAGTTGCAATGAGATATATTGCACCTAATTTCAGGCCACCCTTGCAATAGTTGACAAAGTTTGGCAGCCCTGGATAACTCCTTACTTACTTACTTACTAGGCTTTTATGCTGAAACATCTTTTATGAAAAAATTAGTGGAGATTTTCTTTGTAATTCAAATGAGGGAAGATTGTGGATTTAAGTGGTCTTTTAGTTAAAACTTTGGGGTTTGTCCCCTTTGCTACAAATGGGACAGACAGAGAAGAATCTCTGTGTAGAATTAAAAGACAGAATATTTTTGTCTCTCTCCTTATCAGAATTGGGTTTTGTTCCTCACACAATAGGAATAATCCTCTAAAAGCTTTTGATTAGGATAAAGTGTTTGGTGTCCCCTAGAAGATGTTGTTTGGTGGTTTTTTTGTTTGGATTGGAATCCATCCATCAATGTTGGATTTTAAACAGAAATAGTGACTTGAGGAAGTCTCCCAGGTGCTTCTGTAGTGACAAGTTTTCTCTCCTTAATTAAAGTATCACTGGAAGCAGAAGAGAAGGCTTGACTTGCTCCATACTTTGGTAGTGAAAAGGCCTCTTCTGAAAATGAATATTTGTGAATATGCACCAAAACCAAGCCATCACTGACAGACTGAGTTTGCTGGCAGCATGTAGAAGGAAGTGCAGGAGTCTTCAGGCACTTTACAGCTTTCCTTGAGGTGCTTCCATTGGCAGGGAAAAGCGTGAAAGCACACTCACACCTCCTACAGAATTGACCCTCTAATTGAATATCCCTGGGAAATGTGTCAGACACAGTGAAAATAATCCCTGTGGGTGCAAACCCCCTTAGCATGCTGTCTTGGCATTGCATTTTCTCCTGTTAGGACTTACCCATAGGCAGTGTATTCCACTAAAAGCATTTGTGGCCTTTCTACTGGTATTTAGAGGGAGCATCAGAGATCTGCTCCTTTTGTTTGTCTCTCCTGGTCTAGATCACCCTTGCAGCTGTCCAGTCACAAGCTTTTGCATGGAAATCTTTTGACCTCAGAATCCAGATTCAAACAGAGAATAAATGCCCCAAGGTGTGTCTCATTTTGGCAGTGGCAGGATAAACTGATGTCATCTCTGATCAAACTTGTTTCTTGTTCTTGCCTCAGTTCTTGCTCACAGTTTGCAAATGCACCTGTATCCTGTCAGCTCCAAACACTGAGTCCTTGTCTGTTGAGAAGGAAACAGTAGCTCTGCTCAAACAGATAAATGACTGGGGGAAGAAAGACATTTTATGTGAAGGTATTTGGTAAATAAGGTGGAGGATGAATCTTCCTCTGTCTATAGAAGACCTCAGAATACCTGCCTAATTACACTTTCCAAAGAGACTGTTTTGTAATCAGCTCTCTGGGCCCACTCTGCCCAACAGGTTTTTTAAACTGAGCATGAAAAGGCAGAGATGAACAAACTGAGGAGAATTGCCTCTTCTCTGTTGATTTCCTCACCAGCCATTAGCTGTTTTCTCACTGACGCCTCCACAAAAAGTGGCAGGAATGATCAGCATTTCAAGGCTGCTGCTGCTGCTGCCAGCCCCCAAGCTGAGGAGGAGGAGGAGGAGAAGGAGAGCTCCTTCCTCTTGTGAGTCAGGTCTGAAATGGGGGAAAGATTTAGTCTTCCAAAATAGCACAGAAAGTTCAGGGTTGGAAGGGCATTGCTGTCTAACCCAGTTGGTGGCACATGGTGGGAATACTGTGGGCAAGGTGTTCTGTGCCAGGAAATGATGTGCACAGGTCTGGTGAGCCCTGTGCCATGCAGTAGATGTCAGGAGGAACTGGGGAGAGATGCCAAAGGGAGCAGGGAGTTAGGATGGTCTCATTTAGGTGGTGGACACTGTTTGTATCTCTTAATTTGCCTGTGGTCTCTGTATTACTGAATAAAGGATTGTAGTGGGCATATTGCTCTCTTTTTAAAATACTGAGTTGCAGAGTAAGCCGTGCTCTCAAGAGCATTCAAGATATCCTTTCTTAACAAGTTGAGAAGGATCTGCTGGCCCAGATAAATCTGTGCTGTGAGAATGCCTTGTGCTCGTTTCAGAATGTATTCCTGAAGTCCTTGAATTCATTAAACCCTAATTAGCAGTGAGCATTGATGATTAAAAAAATCTATGAAAATAGGCAGACCAGTGTATATTGAGCTGTGAAGGCACCTCTGGGTCTGTCCCACAATTAGCTTTTAGCCAGTTTGGTCTTAAAATACTCTTTCTATTTTCTCTGACATCCTGACCTTGCCTCTTGCTTTAGCTTTTGATGTAACAGCCTCCAAAACTGCCTGGAGTTTCTGTGGGGTATCCTCCACAGTAGATTGTGAAACTTACAGGAGAAGTGAAAAGTAAACTTGGGAACAAATAGAAAATTTAGCATCTTGATACAAAATTATACTATATTTGTGTTGAGGACAGGCATTTGGGTTGCTGATAGATTGTTAAAAAGACTTATGTGAAAATCCTGTACCAATCATACTTTGAGATCATTCCCCATTTAAATTACATGTGTTCTGACTGTAGTAATTGATGCTACAGCAGAAAAAGCAAAAACAAACAAAACAAAAACCAGTCAGAAAGGTTCTTCTGGTCTGGGACTGTTGAATCCAGCCACAAGAGGATTGTCAAAGACACAGAGTACCCACTTGAAGCATCTGCAATTGTTGTCAACTCTGCAGGATTTAACAAATAGCATTAAAGTGTTTGATTTAATAAGTGAATGTGAGAAGTGAAGTCTGTGCCTATGTCTGGTTTTAAGTTCTTCTCTTTAAAAGTCAGCCAGCATGTGTTCTAAACAACTAAATAGCAAGATTTTGGGAAAAGGGGCTTTTGATAACCAACTAGATAACTGACTAGAGAAGTTGAAGGTTTTTAAAACTAACTAAGCAGTTATAAACTTGATTTTGCATCTTTAAAAATAATGGCAAAACTCCAGCTGAATTCATGACATAGAGTCAGGTTATATATGCAGCTGGTCACTTGCATGCAGAGCAGTTTCAGTTGTTAACGTGCCATTTTGTATAGAAACACTGAAAATACAATTTTTATTTATAAAAACTTACTGAAAGTACTAAAGAAGTAATTGTTCAGGGACATAAGCTGAGGGAAAAGCAAAAAATCTTGAACATTTCAGTGCTATATAAAAACTTTGTAAAATTAAAAACACTCCTTGCTAGTGATTTTAAGAAGACTTTAATTATCTCTACCTTATCCTAAATGCTGTATTATTGCCATGTGTGGAATTTGGAACAAAAATCCATTTAACCAACAAGCCAGGTCAGTGTGTGTGATGCTTGTTTGTTATCTTTGCTTTGCAGAACACTTCTGCAGCAGTTGCAGAGACTCCAAGCCATGGTTGCTGGCAAAGTGTCCCGCTCGTGTAAGGCAGCTAGCACACAAACAGGGACCTGTCTTATGGTGAGTATTCCTAAGGCTGGGAATTCTGAGGGAAGGAGAATCTCTCTCAAGGCACATCTCTTGTTCTGCAAAGCCTCTCAATGGCAAATTTGCAGCTTAGGGAACTCCTTTTCATGATTTAACTCTTTTTCACAATTTTGAGGGAGGTGAGACTTGTGACTGATGAAGATTAATGATTGTGGGAAGGTACTGAGTTCTGGAGGAGACTGGGCCTCTGCTTTTGGTTGGGTGCTGCAGTGATGAAAGAAGGAGCAATGCTCTTCCAAGGGACCCACTTTATTATTTCCTGCAGTATTATATGGTGGAAATGGTGTCTAGAGTTGTAAAATGAAAATGAGGGTGACCTTTGAGGCTCATACTTTTGATCCTAATAAAAATAAACTTGCTCAACCAAATCAAAATATGACTGAGGCTGTAAATCTACCTCTGTCCTATTTCAGTAGTAGTAGTATGCAAGATAAGAAAATGAGTAGAATGAAACATTTGCTTTTCCCTCCTTACACTCAGCTATCAAGTTCCCTTTATACCCAAAGTGCTGTAAATTGATGGAAATAATTTACAAGGCATAAGCTGTTCTCCCAGTCTAGCTTCACTATCACTTGGAAGCAAGACTGGGGCCAGCAGCAGAAATAACTTTGGAAATCCTCAGCAGTGCCTGTAAAACACACATGGCAGCTTTATCTGCATTTCAGCTTTGTGAGTAAAAAAGGCAGCTGGTCAGACTGGTGCAGACATTGAAAACAAACCCCAGTATTGAGATGTGCCCTTTGAAGCACTGAATCGTTATTGTGTAGGTGCCTTTGGTAGGTGTGCAGTGGTGAGGATGGCCCCAAATGGTTTGTTCTGATAAAGTATCAGTTCTCATGTGCGCATGTGGGTCAAGTGCACTCACCTCTCCTGCCTCCTCCCTTTGCCAGATGGTGGTGCTGTGCTTTGCAGTAGTTTTTGGCAGCTTCTCTCAGAGCTATGGGCCATATCCTTCTGCTACAAAGATGGTGTTGCCCAGGCAGCATTCCTCACCAGAGTCCTACACAGATTCCATTGGTAAGTGACAGCTATTCCAGTCTTGCTCTTTGCTTGGTTGTATTTAGGCACTTGTTTTCCACACCCATTCCCAGCCCCCTTCTCAAGCACCTCTTGCATTTCTGCTCCTTAAATGGCCTTTTTTTAATATATACCTGTGTTTTTCTAAGAAGGATAGCCTGGCAAACTATGCTGATGGCAGCAGACTTCATAAAAATGAGCAAAATATTTTCCCCACTAGCCTGCTTGGTACTTCTGTTTAAAGAATTTTTTGCTTCTGTTTGAAGAACTAAAGTTAGTGGTCTGTGAAGGGTAGCAGGGTTTCTACTCAGTAGCAGATGTTCATACTGTTAAAATGCACAAATTATTTCTTTGCTGTTAGTATTACATAACCATAATGAACCAATATATTATCAAAGTTATTATTTAATTTTGTTCTTGTTTTCTGAATAATTTAGGGCTTTTTGATCCTTACCAAGACCATTCCTGTGGTTTTTTTCTTCAGCTCTCAAATTGCCAGTTAATCACTATGAAAAGAAAAGGCCTTTGCAGCTTTGGCTCTGCCTTAACAGTTTCCATTTCCTGAAATGACCAGGTTGTTCTCATTTTGCCTTCTGTCTTTGTATGCAGTGAGGTCAAGGAGCCTCCTAATTTATGAAGAGCCTCAACAGCTGGAGGAGCCATCCAGCCCGATCTCCTTTGCAGATCACAGTGACAGACAAACAGACACCTCCAAGTTCACAGCACTGTCCCTGGAAGCTGTGCCAGGGACACAGCAGGATGAAATCATGCAGTTCACAATAGCCAACGAGACAAGGCTAGAGAAATCAGTGCTGCTGGGCCTGCAGCAGCACAGGTGAGTGCAGGGTAGGCTGCTTGTCACACGGGTGTTCTGTGTCACTCTTGTTCATGCCTGAAGGACACAGGTTAGGCAAGCAGCTCAGCTATGCTGTCAGTAAGCTCAGCTAAGCCTACTTACATGAAGTAACAGTTTGGCTTTTATCTGGAGAGCCTGTAGGCAAAGTCACTGTTGCTCTGGAGAACTGTTTGCATCCTAATTGTAGTAATACAGCTACCAAACTTGGTGCTTCTGCCAGAAACCCAACCCCTGTAAGCCTGTTAGATGGGCCTACCCCCTTTCTTTAAAGCACTTTCTTGTATGCTTCCCAAAGGAATAAGCTTTTGGCAGTTGTATGGAAGTGTGAGGTTGTGATTCACTGGAATTTCAGTGAGGTTAGGGCATGAAGAGCTGGAGTTTCTCACAGCAGTGATTTTACTAAAGCATTACTGCTGAAAGTTTGCAGGACTCAGTCTCAAGAGACAGACATCTACAATTATCTGACTACTTAAGTTCCCACACTGAGTTCCCTCACTTTTAGCATATATGTAAGGGATTTTTTTTTGTTTGCTTTTTTTTTTTAGCATAAATGTAAGTTTTTCAGGCCTCTGAAAAGAGAGTCACTGGTTTAAATATATGTGCTTTCATCTGCTGCCCCTTTGCTTGCATAGAACCAAAGAGATGACTACTTCAGTATAATTCAGTATGTTACCAGACTCAGCTAACTGACAAATACCTTGCTGGTATATACTGAATTTGGCTCTTTAGCATTAGCCAAATCAAGCAGGATATGTACTTAAAAAACTTACTGTTTGCATTAACCTCTGGTTTTTTGTTCCCTACAGAGTCAACTCGGAACTAGAAGGAAATGAAACACTGAAGATAATTGAAATAGACAGAAGAGTCAATGCTACGTCTTAAAAATAAAAAAGAGTGACTTCTTGACTTCCCTCCTTCCTGCATATTTTCAACCAAAGTTCCCCTGACTTGTCATCCTCAGTGAACCAAAGTACAAAAGAGAGGGAGTTCAACTTCTGCATTGACTGATGAGGCTGTGACTACAGATGGGATCTCTTGTCTTTGTAACTCCCTTCCTCACGTCACACACAGTCCCTGTCTCTGCTTTTATCCCTTTCCTGTCTAACACTGCAAGGGCAGCACTGAATTATGATGGCAGATGATGCCAGCAGTGTGCCAGTGACTGGTGGGTGTGTGTGCCTGTAAGTGCACACAGCCTGATCTGAGCACAAAGACATTCTGGAGAAGGGTGAATTGTGCAAAACCAATGGGAGCATGTGGGTGATGGTTTTCTTGGGAGAAGGTAATGGAGAGAGAGAGGAGATGCAGCATGATGGTGCTTAGAGTCTCACCACAGCTCTGTGCCTGCTGGTCTACAGCCCTAGAGCCTTTTGGGGGGATAGAGAAGCGCATGTGCAGCCTGCTGCTGAGGGGACAAGAAAGGGCCCTGACACTGCTGAGTTCACAGCACGGGCAGGAGAGGGCTGGTCCATGGTGCTGCTGAGTTGTCCTCCCCATGCTCTTTTCCTTCTCCCCTCCAGTCTCTTCATTACTTAGCAGGGTAGGTTTCTCTGTGCATTGAATGCAGTCCTAGTGAGCTTCCCTGCTTCCACCCTTGAGAAATTAAGCAAAGATAGTCACTGTCTTACCACACACTGTGTGGGAGAATTACACTAGTTTAACTAAATCTGTTTAGAAAGCAGGTTTTGTTACATTTATGCAATATTTTAGATGGATGCCCTTTAGTCTGCTTAAGGCTAATCTATTTAGCTTAAGTCAGTTCCTTCCCAACAAATTAAATCAATGTAAGGCTTAAACCAGAAGTGCCTCCTGAGAGGACTGTATGGATTTAATTTATTGGCTTCTAGCTGGTTGATGAAAATTCTTGTGTAGACCCGGTCTCAGATTGTCTTGTGTTTTCCTTTCCTTGCCATCTTCCTGTTACTGTTGTAAATAGTATTTATTAGCTTTGAAACATTCTGTTCAGGTAGTTGCAGTGAAGAGAACTGAGCTTTCCTAACCCTGCAAGTGATCTGGGCAGACCCTGAAATTGGACAGACAGACATCACTGAATGCCCATTTCCTCCCCTTAAGCTTGAGTTGTCCTAAAATAAAGCCAGGTGTCTTGTTTTCCTCTTACCTGCTTTTCCAGAGGTGTGATCTGAGACCAGCTGCTTTGGGTACAGATAGGCCAGCCCATGCCTAGAGGTGGTGGGTCCTGTATCAAGTGTTTGCCAAGGCAGCCTCTGACCTGAGGAGCTGATTACATGGGCAGGAGACCTGTCAAAAGAGGAATGAGATGAGCACATGAGGGGGTGAAGTGACTGCCAGGCTCACTGAGAAAGCCAAGAGCAGCATTCAGGTCTGGTCCTGGTTCCAGTCTTCTTCTCCATGCTTTGTTTCCTTCTTGTCCCATGGTGTTGTCTTCATGTGCCCTCTCTCTCTCTCAGTACCCTGGTCATGCCTTTGCCTGAGCTCTGCTTCTTGCAGTTTGTCCTTGCAGGGGCATCGTTGAACTCAGTCCAGAATTTGAGCAGGGTTTTATCTGGTTCCTACAGAAGGACACTCCTGCTCCATTGAGGATGGATCTAATGTGAAAATCCTAATTCAGCAGGCTAGCAGAGCTACTTAACAGTTTACCAGAAGAAGTCAATTAAAAAAAAAAAAAGGATTTTGAAGCTCTTTTTTTCTTTTAATTTTTTTCCTAATGTTAAATAAGGGAAAAACTAACCTAGCCTTACAAATAATTTTTTACTATGTACAGTAGATATTTCTTGCAGCTATTCTATTTTGTAAAATATTGAATTTATATTTTATTACAGCAGCTGTCGCACCAGCTCCTTCCTTGTTCTTCATTCTCCTTAGACTTTCTTCCTTCAGCATCCTATTTGTCACCCTCAGGCCTGACTCAAAATCCAGTGAAATGAATGGGAGGGATTTGGTGAATTGGAGAGGACTGTGGATCAGTCCTCCCTGTGCCATTTTAAGAGAGTGTTTCACGTCAGTGACAGTGAAACAAGTACCTGACTCCATGGGCTCGTTCTGGTGTGCAGATTGGCTCTTCTAGGTAATGCCCTATTCTTCAACCCAAGTGCCTTATTATTTTGCCTGAGGTGACAGTGAGAGGAGAAATGCTGTTGTAGTCTTCTTTGCAAGTGTTCCCATCTTGGCATGGGTCATCTGTTTCCCTTCACAGTGATCCTGCTGGGTTCTCTGCATCATTCCAGTATCCATTAACAACTTCTGTATTTGTTTTTTTTTTAATGGTTTAAGACAGTGATCACTTGTGAGTGCCACAAGGGGTGGCTGCATTGCTCAGCCACTTGAGGTCAGCAAAGTGACAGGAGAAAGCTGGGATTGACCCCAACTGGTCAGTATAAGTGGGCAAGGTCATAGCTTAGAAAATTCCTTAAATGGTCCTTTTTTTTCCAGAGCACCCTTGGTTTGCTGCCTTTGAGGGCAACCAAGTGGTTGAATGTTTTTCAGAAGAGGCCCAGGGTGTGAAGCACAGCACCACTTAGCAGCCTTGCAGTTTGCAGTGTGCAGCCTGAGCTCCTGCCCATTGCCAGCTAAATGGATCGCCTCCCATTCCAGATACAGCTGGCTGGCTTCACTGTGTGAAAACCAAAGTGGAATTATTTCTCAGCTCTTACAGGATACATGATTTTGCACAACCAAAATAGCTCCTCCTCTCTGAAGCCTACTGCACTGGCCACCATTAAAACTTAGCCCTTTTTTTGGTTTTATTTGGGCATACTGGTTCAGATCTGTTTGGAAGATAATCAATGATGTTTTCATCCTGAGCATTTGAAACTGGCCATGGTCTGGGTCAGGCCTCTGTACTAATCCATCCAAGCCAGTATGGCCATTCTGGTTTCTTGTAAGTATTTGATAATCTAGTACTATAATCTTAATTTGTATGCTCCTTTAAGTTATTTTTAGGTACTCTTCTTTAGGGAATCTCTTGACCTAGCACACACATTGCTTGGGGATTTATTGTATTACATGTTAGTTTATAATAAGGAAAAGCTCTGCTTCACTTTGCTATGTTTGTGATCATTTTTCTTCAGGGGCCTTAAACAGAACAGGTTTCTCTGCCAGGGGCCCAGGAATCCCCTGCCATCACCTACTCACAGGCTGTGGTGTGGCAAGGACCCACGGCCTCCAGAGGGAGTTTGTGCCCCTGTTCTGTGCCTAGCAGGGGACAGGAGAGGCAGGACGAGGTGCCATTGCACTGCCAGCCTCAGCAGGCAGGGCTGGGAATGCTGATGCACTGCAGACCACATGGAGAGGCAGCTCCTGTGCTCTGGGTTAAGGGCATAGGAGTAGTGAGGCATATTCAGGGAGGATGCCAATGAGTGCTTTTAGTCAGTTCAGCTCTATTACTTGAGGCCTTAGCCTTCTGCCAGTGTGCTTTTTCTGCTCATCAGTGACTTGGTGCTGTGGAATCAAATGTGTGTGCACGGGCAGGGTATGCAAAGGCCTTGTGTGCTATGTAATTTCCATTTCCAGTAGAGGACTTAAGTGATAAAGTCCTCAGCTGTAAGGGTATGTTGCTCACCAGCACAATTTTATACACAGTAGTAAACTTACCTTTTGGCCTGTAGCTTTAGAGCATGTTTAGATCTGCTGGGTCTTTGCTTCTAGGGAGATAAGCTATGAAGGAATATAGGGCATTATTTTATATATATATATGTATATTTTAAAAGTCTGAATCACAGGGCATGTGACGTTTCTAACCTTGTTAGTAGGGTGTAGATAGTGTTCAGTTCTTTTCCCCCCAGGCTATTTATAGTTCTTTGCTGCACTTCTTTCATTTCTTTTGTACCACTCAATATTTTTCAGCAGCACAGACTCATGGATTAGGCTGAGGTTCTTAGGCCAGATCCCAGCTGATACAACCAGCATGGTTCTCACACACTGCTCTTGGAGGCTGCAGGTCTGATTTATACTGACAGGGGACCTCTTCCTCTACATCTCTGTGTGTAACAGTGTATCTTAATGTGTTCTTGATTCTTCTGCATAGACCAAATATTCATCTAAAAACTTTTTTTTTCCCTGCTAAAGAAACCAACCCACCTCTCCACTCCCATCCCTCCCAGCTATCAGTGGTGAATTCTGTCTAGACACTTTCAGAATGTAGGTCAAGTGAGTGAATGATGCTAATTGCTACGTTGGGAGGGATTTCCACTGAGTATTTGGGCTCTAGATTCTAGCTAATGCCAAGAGGCCAGTGTTCAAAACCCACGGAGCTCAGAACAGAGGAATACAGAGTATTTTTATACTCCTGGTGACTAAAATATTTCTTTCTCCAGTCACTAATTAAAAAGGGAACATTTTGTATTCTGAAGGTGAAATGATAGGTCAGTACTTTGTAGCTACTAAAGTTGTCCCAGCCTATATAACAATGTAGTGCTATGATGTGTTGCTGCTTTGCACTTTCTGGCATTAAGGTTTGACAACTTTGGGGGTTGCAAAGGGAAATGAACTGATGTATGTGTTAAGTAAGGTCTTTACAAAGAAAATGTAAGGATTCAATCCATCTTGTAGCTTTCTCATGGCCAATAAGGTGACATTGGGCATTCAGAGAATTTGGTGATTGGGCATTCAGAGAATTTGTTGAAGGTTGGTCCTGATTAATACTGCATTGCTTAGGTGATCAGCATCCATTGGAGACTCCAGAATTGAGAGGGAAATTGCAATTTGGTTTTCTCATTTTTATGTCAGGTCTTTTTCTGTTTTACCAAGGTGTGATATATATATATGAATCAAATTTCTGTGTAGAAAAAAGTGCATCATGCAGGAAACTCATTTCTGATGCTGCTTGGATCTGATGCTGAATGGAGTTTGGATATTCTTTATTAGCAGTAGTCTCTTGTCTGCCCTACAACCAATCTCCAGATTCTTCCTCCAAGAGCTGCAACTAAAGAGATGAGAACAGAACATAGGAATGCTGGATTTGTAGACCTGTCTTACGGAAGAGGCAGGTGAAGGGACTCCTTGCATCACAGGGAAGCCTTCCAGTTCTTGATTCCATAAAGAACTATCAGCAGTAATAGCCTAAATCAGCAGTGATAGTCTCTTTCATTAGTTACCTGCTAGGTTTAGGTTCACTCCTGTTCCCCTTGCTCTTTAATGCTATGCAGTCCTGTTTATGCATACCTGACCTTTATGTTATATCCCACTTTACCCTCTAAACAGCAGGTGAAAATCTTTCTGAGCCTTAGCAGTCCATAATGAAGGGTGTGGAAGAGAGAGAGGGAGAAGCAGAGGCAGGTACTGAATTTTGTTAAACAGAACTCTGCTCATATCTGACTTTACCATAACAGACTTTAATTCAGTGATATAATGGCATCTTGCTTTCTTCATTTGTACAGTTAGAGAATGAGTGTGTGTGTGTGTGTGCATCTGTGCACATGTGCATGGTGAATGATCAAAAGGTATCAAAACCCCACAGAGTTTTCTTCATGTAGTAAGTGTTGCTAAATAAAGGCATCTACCTGAACACACAGGGCACTTTGGGCTTGGTGCAGCAGAAAGCCCAGGCATTTCTCTCTGAAACCTGTTCACATTCCACATCACTGAGCACTTGTTAAACTGTTGTGTGCATTGCTCTGAAGACTGTCCTGTGATTAATTGTCGACTGAATGTTGTTGCACTGTGTCATTTTGTGTGTGTGCCTAGATTGTCTGGCCTTTCTAGAGACCAGTTCTGGCTTGGTACAAAAAACTAATTATTTTATATTCTGGTATAATTTTTGGTCTGCAGAATTATGGCTTTGAATGCTTTTTTTTATTATTATTTTCTTTTTTAAGTGGTGTAAATTGCCTTAAAAGGTGGCCCCTGGGAGCACTGTTGCCCTAACCACCCTCAGGCACAGTGAGATGCAGTCGAGGGGAAGCAGTTTCCTCTCCGAGGGTGCTGCAAGTACATCCCAGTCTCCCTGAGATTCATTGGCCTTCCAAGGGTAAATTACCTGCTGGTGCTCTCTTGAAGAGAAGTATCCATGGCCAATTCCGTTGCCTTGGGCTGTGCAGAGCAGTCACCCTGCTGTGACCCCCCTAGGGCCCTTCAGCTGGTGTTTGCCTTTCCCTCTGTTCATGTGAGTGCAGTATAGGTTTGTGCAAACATTTAAAACTAAGAGGACAGGGACAGTGATACCAGTGCAAAAGCACACCACTCCCCCCTCAAAACTCCTCTGTAAACTTCACTGGGGCCTCTTCTGACTGCAGATATCTCTATTCTCTTGCCATGTCTATTTAACTCTGTGTCTGTGTTCAGTGACCTTTCTATTTTTGTACAAGTGCTGTCATCTGGATACAGTCCCACCTGATTGTTCACACTGCAAACATGTCCATTGGGTGGAAAGAAATTGCTGTTTTTCCTTTTTAAATCATCTGCCTGATTCTGTGAGAGAACAGACTACCTGCTTTTTTCGCCTAAATATGTATGTAGTGAAGTATGTTATGCTTTTCATTTCTTGCAAATAAATATTTTCTGTAGAAAAAAGCAATTGCTACTTGTTTGATTTCCTGATGACTGCAAAAAATCTGGGCCCTCAACTTCCCCAGGTGTGCCAGCAATGTGTCCATTTAGTAACTGGTAATTTAGTGATAGAAGAGGAAGGATGTGGGGTTTTACTGAAGTTTTACCCTTCCCTTTTTGAGGTTAGCAGAGAATTATATCTCAGTCAGGGTGCAAATCAGGGAAGGCCAACAGCATTTAACAGTGATAATGAGACTCAGTGCAACACTGTGCTACAGCCCCATTATCAGTAAATTCTCTGTACAAGTGGGATGCAGGAGGGCTGATGCTAAGGGGGCATTGCTTCAGCCCAGGGACACTGAGGAGCTGTCACCTGGAGTGACAGGGCTGGCTGGGGCTGATCTGGGTGGGCAAACAGCCCTCTGGAAGGTGAGGCCTTTCCCTGCTCTGGGCTTGTTCAAACTGGAGTGAACTCTTGAAAGAGCACTTTCTGCTTTGGCTTTTTGGGATTGGTTCTTCTGGCCTCAGCTCCTTTCCTTAGGCTGCCTCACCCCTGAGGTAATTTGGGAGATTTCTGCAGCAATTTGGAATTTGTTCTGCCTGTGTGAGCACCCAGCATGACACCCTGCAGCCCAAACCCAGCATCCAGCCAGGGCACAGAGCTGACCTCTGCTGCTTTGATAGACATGGAAAAGGAAATGCCTGATTCTTTCAGTCTGGGGACTCTGTGGCTTTGCTGGTTGTCACCATGATATTTTATGGAAAATCCCTTTGCCAGGATTTTTCTCCTGAGAAGCTGAGAAGCCTCAGAAAAGAAATGTAAACCATAATTATCTGATTGCTTGGAATGTGGTTTGGAGGTTGCTTACCAACAGGTGCATCTTTGATTGGTTCCATGTGAATTGTTTTAACTTAATGACCAATCCCAGTCCAGCTGTGTTGGGACTCTGGTCAGTCATGAGTTTTTATTATTCATTCTTGTCTAGCCTTCTGATGTATTCTTTTCTCTGTAGTTTAGTATCATTTTAGTATATAATTTCCTTTAATATAGTATGATAAAATAATGAATCAGCCTTCTGAGAACTTGGAGTCAGATTCTCATCTCTTACCTCATCCTGGGGACCCACAACACCACAACAGCTGATCATCCAGGGACCTGGACCATGGATGGCCTAGTGCCAATGTGAAAATTGCCCTGTGCAGAGCTGGTATCACAAATATACAGTAATTTGTTTTATGCCAGTTTTCTACTGGGAGGGAGGCCTCATAGATGAGTACCATGCATCCCTAGAACAGCAACCAAGAATTTATCTTCCACAGGAAATACTAGCCATGAAAGGAATAATTCCAGCTTAGCTGAAAATGGGAGTGAGACAGGTGGCTTTGGTGCGTCCTTTCCAAGGCCTCTTAGAGAAGGCTGCTCTAGAGTTTGGGGAAGGCAGCATACCATGGAAATTGGAACACTATGGCCTGCACTAAATTTCTGGCTGATGTGGATTTTCAGAAATGCCTTGATTTGGGGCTAATGACATTAAAGTAGCAAAAGAAATTGGCAGTGGGGAAAGAAAAAAAAGAAGCTCTTCTCCAAGGATCTACCCTGTGTGCCTCTTGCTTTCCAAAGAGGCAGTTTAACTTGCCAGGACTATTGATCCAGGGCACTTGTTTGCAGCATCAAGCCATATATAGCATTTTTAGAGGAAAATCGTTAGACTGTGACTGATTGGGAAAGTTACCCTCAGCTTAGCTTTAGCTGAGCTCAGTTCCTCCAAGCAAACAAAACACAGGCCTGTGATTAGCCATCAGTTAAGAATGTCCTCAGATCTCCATGTGACCCTTGAAGCATCACAGAGCAGGTGATGCTGCAGGGAGCCTGTGACTGAAAAAGAAACCCCCACACAATGGGGAAATGCTGTGTGATGAGCTGTCAGCCTCCCTACCTATCAGCCTCCAGGGCGTGCTGTTCTTGGAGAAGCATCTTGCTGTTTGAATCCAAGGCTGGGTTTTGATACTCCTTTTTCAGGCTGATTCCTGTTGCAGCACAGGAGTGAGGATGTCCAAATGCAGCTCGTGATGCCTCTCATGGCATGTTTGGGTAGAAAGTATTTTTTAGAAAGTAGAAAGTTTTCCTTGTGCTGTTAGCTATTGTTTGTACCTGTGTTACAGCAGCACAGACTTAACCCCCCTTGAAGGCATTTCATGGAAGATTCATTCCTGATGCTCCCTTTCCTGATTTGTTTGCTTTAGGATTTTTTTTAGAAACATGGGCCTCATGCTTGTGGCATGCTGGTGAATTTGGCTTGCCCTATTTATTCCATGCTTCAGATTCCTGGTCTGCAAAGCCAGTGGTAGCTTCCTCCTCACTGTAAATCACACTGAGATTAAGCAAAGCAAGGTGATTCAAAGGAGATAGCAATTGGAAACAAAAGCATATCGCCTTTCTAATGAATAATAATGCTTGCATGTCTTGTCTCCCTCCAGTTTGTGCCTCAAAAAGACAAAGTGATTTATTTGATTTCTCATTCTCTTGGTGTTTCCTCCCTGTGGGCTTCAAATGGTTATGCTTTCATTATTGAATTAGTCTTACACTCTATTTGCACGAGTTCTATACATTAGTATAAAATTACTATTTTTTGTCACTCCAGTAAGAAGGAAATTAAAGTTCTAGCCCCCGTCTTTACTGTGGCACAGCTAAGGGAAGATAAGAATAAGTTCATGTCTCTTGGGTTGTCTCATTTTCTCTGTCTAAAGCAATGCTTAGGGTCTGGTTAGCCCTCTTTTTAAAACCTTTTTGATAAAAATCTGTGTTTGATCTGCTCAGCTGAGGTGGGTCCCTCCTTGCTGAGCCTCAGCATCCCTCAGTTTCCCAATGGATGAGCAGCACTCTACTAAACCTTCAAACGTTGACCAAAAGGGAATGATGTTGTGGGTGGATCCAATTTATCAACATTGGATCTGGAAAGGGAAGCTGGCCATTTATGTCACATTTAAAAAAAATATTTACAGTTGGAGGAGATGCAAATACATGCATACACATGTCTATGCGTATAAATTTATTTTTATATGTTTTGTATTTTTTTTTTCGTGAAAGCTGAATGTTGGAGGCTAACATTTCATCCCCATTTCCTGGGGATGAATTTTGTGTGAAATTAAGGAATATGGAGCATTTAAAGTAGACTGACTTCTCCCTGGCTAGCCTGGCACACTGAACAAGTAAGGTTGCCTCATCCTTTTCCTCCCCAATCCCCTTTTTCATATATCCATCTCTTTTCTATTAGAAAAAGAATTTTCAGTCCCTCCTGCTCACAATAAAACTTACCACAGTGCACACAGTCTATGCACACTGGAGTATTCAAAATGGGATTTTACAGGCATGTGAGTAATGCAATAAACCTTCCCTTGGCTTTACTCCAAAAGGCTGAAATCCCTCCTTTCGCTGCAGCTCCTCCATCATTCCCACCGTCCACCCTGCTATTCATGGCATGCAGTGTGGTGAGAAGTTCCCACCCAGGAAAAAGAGCTCCCCACCTGCTGAACCTTGTCAGCTCTCCCAGACAATCAGGGGAGGCACCACAGAGTGGTGTGGGGTGCTCCATTTAACCTCCATTTAACAGCACTTTGGAGATGAGAACCCAGACCTGGGAGTTCGGATTTTTTTGTTTGCATGATAATCCCAGATACTGGCAAAACCTGCTAAAAATCTATTTTTGTGCTCATCCTTTCCCTCCTGGCCCAGTGGTATGTCTGCAGCCACACCTTGGAGCAAGCGTGATACTCCTACAAAGTTTCCACTGTTGCTGCCTTCCTGTACCCACAGGGATTGACAGCTCCACCACAGGTGTAATAGCATAAGCAGGGCTTTCCTTCACGAGCCTCAGACTCTCTCATAATTGCTCATATTCAGAAAAAAAAAAAAGGCAAAGGAAGTCAATTTAGCTCTTCATATTGCAAATGAGTCATGCAAATTGCAGCAGTCAGAGGAAAAATAGGTAATCCCGGAGCAGGGTGTAAATTTGGTCATGTGGATAAAAGGGTTATTGACAAGCAGGAGCTGCAGGAGAGCTTGTGCAGAATGAGGAGGTGGCTCAGTGGCATGGATGTTCACTGGAGAGGGGGTAGGAATTCCTGATGAGTTGTTAGGCTCTGCTCCAGATGCTCTGGGGGAGGTGGAGCCATTTGCTGGGGCACAGGCGACAGAGCTGTTCTCATGTGGACCAGAGGCTGAGAGAATAAAGCTGTGAGATGATGCACAGTGTTCTGCTCTCCGAGTGCAAAATTAATTTGCGGTTACAGGTTTTTTAGCAGATGCCATTGGCATCTTCTCATAGCAACAGGCCACACAATTTTCACCAGTGACAAAACCTCAAAATAGGACCGATAAGAGAGGAACTCATGGTGCCACTCCCTACCTTTGGAAGTGACTTTTGGGCTGGTTTTGAACTGCTCTTTGACAGGTCCACCCCAAGATGGTTTCATTTGGTTCTGCAAAAAATATTTGTCACATGGTCTTAAATGGAATGTTTTCACAAGGAAAATTCACTGCTGATTTCCCTGGAAGTTCAACTGGAGACTTTCCAGCTGAGGTCCCAGCTCTCAATGGAAAAGGACCAATGGTTCCAGTGGAGCTCCATGCTGGTTTGGAGATCTCTCTGCACACAGCTCAGAGGAGGATCCAGACCTTTCTTTTACAGTCCTGCATAAGAATCTTAGTTTTGCTTCTAATAAGCAAGGGTTTTACATTGCTTGATTATGCTTTACGTGCTTCACTAGTAATTGAAAGTAATCTGGGAATGGTATTGGAAAGGAGCGAGGGTCAGGTGTAAGGAATCTGTTGACTCTCATGAACCTGATTGGCACAGGACTCACACAGAAGAGGCACGGCTGCTTAGGGAAGCCATCTGTGGAGCACAGGAGTTACTGAAATCTCTTCCTGTAGGGTTTGCCTTCTCTCTAGAGTGTAACTGTTCATGCTGCTTTTTAAATTTATTTTAATGTCTTTCTGTTTTGGATTGCATTACCTCAGGGAACTTTTGCATACAGAAAACAAAGCACTGTCTGTGCATAATTCCTGCAATAATTTCCGTATACCCTCAGACCTCAACCTTTTCTGTACTTTTCAATCTTATTGTCACCTCTTGTGCTGAAACATGCTGACACTTTCCTCTGAAGTTTTCCTTAGTGTCCCCTAATGAAGAAAAGGGAGAAGCAAAGAACAAGGTGGGAGTACAGTTAACTTTACCAAAGGGCACCGTGATGCTTGCCACATGTCTCTGCCGCTGGGCGCTTTGAGACTCAGTGCACCAAACTGAGATCACAGGGGGAGCAAATTGGAAGCGATTGGCAGACGAGGGCAGCGCAGGGCAGCCCTTCACGGGGCTCCTGTGCTCGCTCGGGAAGGTGCTCGCAGTGTGACGGGAAGGGGCTCGCTCGGGAAGGTGTTCTCTCGGAAGATGTTCGCGGTGTGACGAGAAGGTGTTCGCTGGGAAGGGGCTCGCTGGGGAGGTGTTCGCTGGGAAGATGCTCTCTCGGACGGTGTTCGCGGTGTGTGTCGCGGGGCGCGGCCGCGGGGCGGGGCGCGGTCGGGCGCGGCCGCGGGGGCGCGGCGGGGGCGCGGCGCTGCCATTGGCCAGCGGCCGGCGGGGCGTGGCGGGGGCGTGGCCGGGCAGGAGTTTCCCACAATGCCCCGCTGCAGTGCGGCCGCCGATGGATGCTGCGCGGTCGCGCTGCCATTTGCAGCCGCCGCGGCTCGCAGCGCGCCCCGCGGCCCCGGGAGCTGCGGTCCCCCGGCCGCCGCTGCCGCCGCCCCCCAGCGCCTGCAGCCGCCGGCCGGGCCTCCCCTGCCCCCGCCTCCTCCTTGTCGGCCCCGCTGCCCCGCCGCAATGAACCCCCCCGCCGCGGCCGGCGGGGAGGAGACGGGGGCGGCGGGCGGCGGCGGCGGCTGCCGGGGGGCCGAGGGCGGCGGGGAGGCGGCGGGCGCCGCCGGGATCCCGGAGGAGCAGGGGCTGTCCGCGGCGGACGAGTCGCTGGAGGAGAAGCTGCGGAGCCTCACCTTCAGGAAGCAGGTGTCCTACAGGTGGGTGCCGGCCGGGCGGGCGCCTCTCGCTGCGTGGGGAGGCGCAGCCGGGTCCGGCTGTGCTGCCCTCACGCCGCTGCCTGGCTGCAGCACCGCCGGACCCGCCTGACACCCGAGGGGCTTCTTCTTCACCATCGCGAACTCTGAAAGAGCTCTCCCAGATCTCAAGCCAGCGAGCGAACTGCTCTCAGCCCTGCTGCTGCCGTCAGGTTCAGGGTAGCGGCAGCGCCAGGGGAGATGGGGAGCGTGACCGGGAATGTGGGTGAACTTCGGAGTTACTCCGTGCCAGAGTCGGGGGTCTTGCCCGGCTGGCTGGGGATTAGAGCTTGCCCTTTTCAGTGGAAACACAGCCGCCCGTGATCCCGGCGCCTCCAATCGCTCCTTAAGGGGATGGGAAAAACCTTTCTGGCGGCACCGCTGCTCCCGGCAGGGGTTTGGCTGTGGGGATTCTCCCGGAGTGCGGTGTCCCCTCCCTGCCCGCTCCCCACCCGCGCCGGCCGCCGTTGCGTAAGCCCCAGCGGCTGATAAGATAGGGGGGCTGATAAGATAGGGGGGCTGCTGTGCCCAGGCGTGGCTGCGGGCTGGGGACCACCAGCGACAGCCACCGGATGGCCTGAGCAGGACGGTACTTTCATAACCAGGGTCCTCCGTTTTCATGGCTGTGCATTTGCTTCACGTGTCTGATGGCAAATAAATGTTTTTGTTGCTCCTGTAAATACACCTGCGCGGAGGAACCGTCGGTGGGGCTGGTCTGCTCCTCTGTTACCAGCAAGGAGCTGCTAATTGCCAGCATCTGCCCAAACGGATTGCTGGCTGAGAAGGTCCGTGCCAAAAAGTTTTTGAGTCTTACCTAATTCTAGTTGCAGAGCCCCTGTGGAGGCAGCACACCATCAGTAACTAATGTTGTAGTGTGCTTAGGGATGAGCTCTCTCAGCCGGGAGGACAGAAACCACAGAGCTGTTACTGGTCCCTGCAAGAGAAGGGTGTCTCTAGCCCCAGGTGAATTAGCTGAAGACTCTCCCCAGCCATGGGGATGCTTAATGTGCTGTCAATTTAGAGCTGGGATAACTTAGGAGCTGGTCTAAGCTCTGCATGTGGCAGGGCTTAAAGATGATGTAATTAAACACTCTTCATAGCTGAAGTTTTATATAATCCTTGATGTGTGCTGAGAGGCTTTCCCCACCAGGGCTGATGGTCCCAGCAGTGAGTGTGAAGTTTGGGATGATTCATCCTAGACTCAGTAAGGTGAGCAATGTGAGAATGAAAACTTACTGGATACCTCTGAAACAAGCATTGCATCAGTCAGCTCTGGGTACTTTTGCATCTCTACCCTGACAGTTTTCTTAGCTTGTGCCATTTAGGGGCAAATCCCTTGCAGGTAAAGGCAAAGTCTGAGGTGAGCTGCTGAAATAAAGTGGCTGCTAACAAGACAGGTTTGCTCTTAGGACAGAAAGCAAGGAGTTTGCAATAAGTCTTCTGCTTTTTTGGGGGGTGGCATGGATAGGGAAGAGGAGACAGTAAAATCTGTTTCTAATGTTCTGCTGTCTAGATTGTTGAGAAATGTGTTAAAGTTGTGGGTATTCTTTAAGTTTTCTGCATGGTCGATATTTGTAAGGGTTTCATGTTAGATGCTTTTAGGAGAAAACGCAGGGGTTTTCTTCTCCTTCTCATCTCCTTCATCTATGCAAGCGTACAACAAGTCCTGAACTTTCAGATATCAAAGCCTTTTCTTAAGCACCTCTTGATGCATATCACTCATTCTACTTGACTTAAGATACGTGCAAGAAAGTACATTTTCTTTGCATCCGTGGTTCTCCACACCTTTTTCTCATTTATGGCCGGTTTCCTACAGATAATATTCACTTTATCATTTATCCATAATGAGAACAATCTGGATAGATAGAAGAGTATAAAACTTCCACAGAGGACCTCCTCTGAGTTCTCCACACCCTGTAACCCCAGTCTCTTAAAATTGCCACCATTTCCCTCAGTAATTTATGGTGCTGAAATACATTTGTGAATGTAAATGGGTATATTCGGTCCAGGAAAACCTATTTACATTAGCACTTGGACTCCCTTACCCACTGACACAATAGAAATTATTCAAGGCTTCACAGAGCCTTTCAAACAGCTCATTTAGGGCTCTCTATGCAGGTGCATTACATTGCCATACACACCTGTAGAGCTGTTTTTATACATTCAGGGAAAAAAAAACCCAACAGCTGGAACTTGCTTAAAATGATAAAGGTGCATGAAAATGCATGTAAAAGAATAAATCTATTGGCGGCAGTTGAAGGAGTGAAATGGGAGGTCAGGGTATTGTTACAGGGGAAAAAAAAAAAGAAAAACTTCTGCTGTGCCAATGTTATTCAACTGTAGTTTGCCTGAGTCTGGGCTTAAAGTATTATCTTCTTTTTAAATTTGTTGTTGAACAGCAAATATCCTCAATGTAGTACATCTCTAATTAGCTGACGTTGTTGTTGCATGCAAAGAACTTGTTAGTTTCCCTTGAATTGTACCAAAACTATGAGTAACAGGTTCAGAAATCAATGTTTTGTACCGATGTGGCCTGTAGCTTGAAAGGCAGGAACCGCTGTATTAAATCCGTCATGATTTTGTGTAGCAAATACCAACGTAGGCGTGTTTGTCCCCCAGTCAAACCAGCAGGAGGAGAAACTCGCTGTAAATAATGCAGGTACGCTTGGTGGGGAGCCTGGCAATGCCCACGACCTTGCTCCCATGCTCGCAGCCATCCCCATCACCTTGCAGCTGGCACTCGGCAGGGCTGCGTTTGGAGCAGATCCGCGCTCGCTGCGCTCTGTCCCGGGTGCTGTGCTGGAACTGGGGACACACGCACGGTGGGGGATGTGCCACTGTCCCTGCCTGGGCGGGACCTGATGGCTTTTTAGAGTGTGGCCGCTCCCGTGTCCGTGGCTGGAAGATCCCTTGAGCGTAAATTCCTTCTCACGGGAGCGCTGGGGCTGGGATCAGCCGGGGGAGCCGCTGGGGCAGAGGGATGGGATGGGATGGGATAGGATGGGACGGGGCTGCAAGCAGAACCTTCGGTCCCTTGCAGCTCCTGTTGCCTTGCAAAGAGAGTGACAGCCAGAGAAATCTCCCTTTTCAGCGAGCAATCTCCCTTTTCATCTCTTAAACCATCCACTCCATGGTTGGATGCTGACATCAGGATGCCAGCAGCTAAGCAGCAATTCTTAGCCCTAATTTATATTTTTCCCTGCACATAGCCCTAATTTATATTTTTCCCACACATAACACATAAGGAGTTAAATATCTTAATGATATTTTGGCTCTTCCGCTGAAAATCTGACACATTGGCTCACAAAAGGAAAAACTTCTTTTTTCTTTTTTTTTTTAATAAACTGATAAAACCAAAAGTTTAGTTTCCCGCCCGCTGTGAAAAGATTGGCAAACGAAAACTGAAAAGTGAATTAAATATGTACATCTGCCAGAGAGAAATGCTTTTTACAGTTTGGTTCTCAGAATAGTATTTATCCCATACATTTCTATGCCCAGCAGAATATTTACAAGATATTGGAACAGAAAGCTGTGAGGTAATTTTTTTCCCCTTTAATTTATATTATTTTGTCATTACAAAGCTTGTGAGGAACCTTGTGGTGTCTTCTAGATTAAGTAGAAGTTAAAGTTGCTTTCCTGAAGTAATTCGTGATATAAAGAGAAATTCAGATTTTACCAAAGATAGATGCTTAGTAAAAATATACAATAAAAAGCTAAGATAGGAGGAAACCTGGAAAATAAAGCATTATCTGGTAGTCTCCTGCAGGTATTTGCACCTCCAAAATCTAATCTGAAATGCAGTCTTGTCATTTAATTAAGCTTAGAGAAACAGTAAAAGTAATAAATAAACAAATAAAAACCCCAACCAAACAAAAGATCATCCCTAAAAATCAAAACAAGACAACCTAAAGAGCAAGCTAACTGAAACAATCAATAGAGCAAATGGTTTTTAATTTCTTAATTAATTATTATTTAGAATTTCAGGGAATCTTGATTAGTGGCATTGTAGATAAAAATTAAGTTGTGATTTTTAATGTCCCTCTTGTGAGAGCTCAGGTGATGTTTGGCAAACACTTGTCACCAGAGAATAGTTTTCCTAGAGAAATGCAGTTTCATTTTGACCAGGTTGAGAAAGCCTGACTGAGGCAGTGGGTGGCAGGCTTTAGAAGTTTTGCTCCTCCCTGAGGCAGGAATTTCCAAATGTGGGGCTGTAATGAACACCTCAGAGTCCTGTGCAGCGTCTTGGCAGCTCTGTGCTCCTGCCTTGTCCTTGGCCAGACAGGGAATTCCAGCAGGGAGCCATGCACTGCCCTTTTGGCGATGGAGAGGTTGGAAGCACTCTTTCCTGAGCTGCCTGAGTCCCCTGGCCACCCAGCTCCACTCCTGGAGCAATGAGTCACTGTGAAAGCACCTCAAGGAGGTGGTTTGAGTTCCCTTGGCTGGAGTTTCCCCCGCCTCCTGCCAAACGGATCTGTTTGGGATGTGCCTTGTGTGCTTTCCCGACCCTTCCTCTGCCAGCAGAAGCCAAGAATCGAGCTGGCCTCTCCCCCTGCACCATCAGCAGGAACTGCTTGCCTGCCCTGGCAGTCAGGAACAGGAGTTATAATTAGAGCAGGTTTTGTCACTGCGTTTGAAGGGGAAAAAGTTATGGCAAGGAAATTCTGGGAAATCCTTATTACAAAAACCCTGTCACTGTTGATGAGCGTTTAAGTACCTGAGACTACAGATGGGGACCAAAGTAGAAATATAAACTTGAAAACATCCTCATTATTTTTGTTCTTTTGTTTTCAGACATGATAACAGTCATAAGACACGTATCACTTCTCAGTAAATATTAAATATAGACGAGATAATAGATGTGTCTCCTATTACTAAGGCTTAATTGTTTAATGAAATGTGACAGCATTCACTAGTGTACTGTGAAGTATTACAAATAACTTAAGCTGAATGACATTTGTAAAAATGAAAACACCCAACACAAGTCTTTGATCTTTTGATTGTGTTGTTTTATTTTACCTAAGTTTCTTTGAATATTAACACATTCTAATCCTATAAATGAGTGCAGCTACTCTGCATGAAAATAATGGATGGGTTTTTACTTTCTACCAAATGTCAAGGAAATAATTCTCACTCTCTGGCCTAATCTCAGAGGATCTGCCTGCAACTGTCTTTGTTAGGAGTTGTGGGTCGGTACTGTGCAGTCTTCTTACCACCCACTCATGCAACAGTAACTCGATTTACTTTGTCACCCAAGACTTTCATCACCATTTTGTCGTTTCCACCCAAAGCAGATGACTGGATGTTTTTGGTACATGAGGAGGCCTTCATGAAGCTATTTGATTTATAAAGCTTTGAGGTGGAAGCTCTGTGCTGCAGCAGAATGCAGAAAAATGCTAGGATAGTCAGAAAGAAGAATCCTACCATGGGAAAATCAAGCTGACATTTAAGGCTCCCTCCTGACATTGAAATGTGGCTGCCAGTCTGGCCATCAATGTCTCTCTATGCAGCACAAAGTAAAGGGATTGTCTTTGAATTTAAAGCGTGTCTGACCTTCTTCCTTCTGTATCTGGGCTTAGCAGCACCTCACAAAAGAGGTGTTGTGAGTGGCGACTGACTAAAATGACACATGAGCTGCAATGGAATTATGTACATAGTCAAAATGAGATAAGTGCACCAGTGATCCGAAAGGGTGAGCCTCTGTGGGCACATAATGAAGCTGTTGTGTAGCACAGGCACGGACCTGTACACTCAGATTGCCCTGCAGGTGGAAAATTTCATGGTGTAAAAAGTGCTGAATCAGGTGCCACATAACTTTGATGAAGTGGAAAACCGATTTTGTTCTCTCTATTCCTTTGGAACAAACGAGCAGGTAGTCACTTCTTCTCTCCTGGGTCAGCCATGGGGCTGAAATTATCTTCTTGAAGCCTCACCAGACTTTTCATAGATCTGTTTGGTTATTTTTTTATTGTTTGAGTGTTTGGGTTTTTTTTTTATATTTTAAATTTTTTTAATTGGCAACTTGGCTGAGGTTTTGGGAAGGAGAGGTGTATAGGCAACAGTCTCCTGTGCTCTTTCTGTTGCTTTGTGTTACATGCAGCATGACATGCACATGTGACAGTCAGACAAAAGATTTCACAGATGTTAAAGAAAGGAGGAATGGGGGAAAGAATAATAATAATAATAAAAAGTCAGGAGTGGCAGCCTCACATCTTTGTATCCACTTCTACTTACAGAACTGTCAGTGAGAAACTTTGCCTTGGAATAAATTGTATGTAGAAATTTGGAGCTCTTCTTTTGTCTCACTTTACAAAGTTGTTGTTTTGGTTCTTTAAAAGCTCTTTTTAAGTGGAAGTAATGCATGAACTCAAGTATATGAGTACATGTTCACCCACGTGTCCAGTGTTGGTCTGGGGGCATTTTTTTCTCCCGCTTCTTTTAGTTTTTGAATGATTCTATGATTTGTTGCCCTTAGCAAAGAAAAGTGGTGTGGGATGGGGTATATCTGAAAAAATAAAGTGTTGAGAGTACCTCTAGAGAAGCCCATGTGTGTGTAGGGAGACTATAGGGGCCTCTGTGTGGGTTAGTGCTGGGTATTTGGTGGCTGTGTGTGGCTGGAGTGATGTCCCTTCAGGGTGAAGAGGGTTTATGGTGGGACATGGGCACAAAAGACTTTGCTGTGTGCTTTAAAAGTTGCAGTCATGTGGGAAAGCCATCTGTGCTTTCACCAAAAACCTGCTGGGCCCTCTGTGGGCTGAGAAATACACACCACAGTGTGCTGTATGCTTGTGGGCCTTGGTGCATGCTCTGTATAAATATCCAGGGACAAAGATGAAGGATAAACGACAACGTAACAACAACAACATTATGTTGTCATTATGTTGCTAATTCCAATGTATGGTGTGTGAGTTTTCAGCCTTTTTCTGTCCCTTTCTCAGGGTAATGCATATTTATGCATGCAAAATGTTAATGTGCTTGCTCATGGCAAAGGCCATAGGTCTGATGGAAAGGGCAGTGCCAAGAGCTGTGTCCCAGGTTTTCAGGCCCATTTCTCTCTTTAAAAGCCTCCACATCTCTCTGGTTTCACTTCTCATTTCTGTCTACATTGTGCTTTTCCTTTCTGTTTCCCTGTGTCTCCTGGTGTGGATGTGCTGGGTGCAGCTTCCTCCCTGGTACCATGGTGTGCCAGCCCCTGGATTCTCCTGTTACCCTTTCTCTGGGGATGCTGAGCTCCTGGTGAGGCTCTTGCTGATGCACATGCAGCCCACTTTGTGAGCAGTAAAGTTGATTTCCTCTCAGCCAGCTCCTAAAGGCTTTTTTTTTCCTACCTGGAAACTTGTCTTTTGTGTTTTGCCTATAAAGGAATTCAGGGAGGATTTTGTCCATGAAGATTAAGATGTGTGCAGTCCTCACACCAGCACCACCTTGTCTAATGTGTGCCACACACTACACAGACTACTCCAGTCACTGCTTGAACTGGTCTCTGAGGAAAACACTGGGCTTGGGATGACTGTGGTTAGGAAAAAAAGAGGGTTTTCTACCTTAAATTTCACCAGAATTTTTTCTCTTACAAAAGATCACAGTCCCCCATCTTAGTCTGCAGAAGAGATCCACAAACAGTGTCAAGGAAGAGGCTGTTTGGTTTTGACTCCAAAAAAATCTAGTGTGCTGGTCAGAGCCTCACCTCAAATTAAAAGTGTCATTCTCATCCATTGGATGCTGTCTCAGCTTTTTCCACCTGTTGGGCTGTAATCTGTGACAATCCATAACACAGGCAGCCTGAATTTTTGTAGGTGCACTTTGAGAAGCAAAGGGAAAGGAACTTGGAGAGACTTGTTTTAGAGTGCAGATGGAGTCTCTGGGACAAAGTGGGAACAGATCTTCAACCCTAGCACTTAGAGCAAGACCTCTCATCCAGGCCAAAAGGAAACTGGAAGAGAAAAGGATTGAAACTGCAACTTTTAGAGAAAACCTGAAGGCTGGGGGAGAGGCAGAGGACAGCTGTGCATGAATATTATAATTGGATCTTGCTTGGAGTATGATATACCCAAATATACCTAAAAGGGGCCTACAGAAAAGCTGGAGAGGAACTTTTTACAACGGCATCTAGTGACAGGACAAGGAAAAATGGCTTTAAGCTGAAAAAGGATGGGTTTAGATTAGATATTAGGATGAAATTCTTTCCATGAGGGTAGTGGGGCCCTGGCACAGGTTGTCGAGAGAAGCTGCACATGCCCCATCTCTGGAAGTGTCCAAGGCCAGGTTGGAAGGAGCTCTGAGCAACCTAGGACAGTGGAAATTGTCACAGCCTATGGATGAGGTGTTGGATCAAGATGATTTGTAAGATCTTTTTCAAACCAAAGCTTTCTTTGTTTCTGTGAAGTTTTGCTTCTGACTTATTTCATTGAGCAAGTGGGAGGGTTCCTTTTTAAAGATCTTCTGTAGCTTGAGGCTGCCACAGGGCACTAAGTGGTTCTTGTGAATGTCTCAACCAACACCTTCAGTTAATTTAGTGAAATGGCCGAGCATAAAGTTGGGGAAGAGGCTGAGGGGAAAGGAAGGGTTTGTTGGGTGTTTCTGAGGAATGAATGATCACTAAATACTATGTCATGACAAAGAAAGCTGGTGCAGGCCTGACCTTATCTGTGCTCAGGAATTGAGCCTAATAGGTATTTCCCAATACCCATCTATACTGCATTTTTGAGGAAGTTTGGTAGTTTGAAACACTTGGGCTAGGAAAACCTTGGTAATGAGGTCCTGAACCCTTCAGTTCTGGATTTCCATTCAAATGCAGCTCTGAATGGCACTGCCAGCATCCCTTTCCATTTAACAGCTATTTGAAAGCTTTGCTAGGTTCAAAACTTACAGTTCCTAATGGGAAAGTGCTATTTCATGATTTGGTTCATGCAAATTTTTTTTTTTGGGCGGGGGTGGGAGTTATAGCATTAAAGTCTACCTATAAAGATTTCCAGCTCACCAGTCCTACCACTACCTAACACTAATCCCCATTGCTGCAGACAAATGGCCATGCAATCAGAGAGAAGGGAGGTGTCTTATTGCACTCGAGATTGAGGTATAATGGAACACTTCATTGCTCCCCCTGTGTCTAAACAAGAGAGATGAGAAGATGCAGGATGCCCTTCCCTGGGGCTGCCAGTAAGGTGTGCAGCACCAGCAAGGAGGTCACTGATTGGCACTGGTGCAGCTGGCAGCCCTGTAACCTCAGCTGGGCCACAGATGCACTGCAGAGATAAATGATTTCGGTGCTTTTGGGGTCTGACTCCATGCAAGAGCTCTTGGAGGAGAGATGTGGGCTCTTCAATGTCCAGGGACTTGGGGGAAGGTGTTTAGCAGTCAGAGGTGTGGGTAGAGGAAATGTGGTGGGCAAATACTTTGTCTTGCTTTCTAATATCCTTTTCAGATTTATTCAAAATTATCCATTCCTCCCTCGCTGTTACTAAGGAGTTTGTGTTTAATATGTACATCTAAAATATGTGCATATTAAGGCTATATGATACAGAAGTGTTTGGGGGTATGAGCTGATGCTTTTTAGAGAAGGAGTAAAAAATTATAATGTTTAATAGAGACATAATTATTAGAAGCACTATGCTTATGTAGAACTTGCTCCAATATTTGTAATTTCACCAACTTCAAAGGATTTCAAAATTGTAAAATTTGTTTCAATATTTCTCATTTCTTTCAAATGTTCATGAGTTTTGCCTGTCATAAAACCAAACAGCAAAGTCCTTAGTAGTGAGGTTATATTTCTTCTAAATTGTATGACTCATCAGGAAGCTTGACCCACTGGGGAGCATTTTCCAAGTGGAGCAGGGATTAGGCTTCAATTGCATAGATTCATCAAAGATGGTGAGTCGAACACCCTAGAATCCCTCTGTGCTCTGAAACTGCTCCCTGATGTTGTGTAATGTGCAGGAGAGGGGACTGCCTGTGATGCTTTGAGAGGTGCCATGGGGTTTCTGGGCACCATAGGAGGGGATGAGGAAGCGAAATAGCTTTAAAGGCCGTTAGCATTAAAAGATGATGAGAAAATACCTTCCTGTCATCACTTTATTTCATTAGGTTGCTAATGAGTTTCCTCTAGGGATGGCAATGGGGTAGTTCTGATGCTTTTATCCAATTAGTGAGCGATCCCAGGAGTATATCCTTTTGTTGTGAAAACACAGCGAGGTTCATTCCTCCTGGAGCATTGCATCCTGCAGGTGCTCTGAAGGCAGTGAAATGCCATGTGAAGGTGCATGCCAGGCCAGGTCCCTCATTACTAATTGCTGATGTTAGCCTGATCTGTGGGTTTGAGATGGAGCCCCAGAGGGCAATGGACTCTGTTGTCAAAGTTAGTGAAATGCCAAAGATGTGAATAAAGTTTCATCATGACTTTTGAGGTTGCTTGTAAGTTGAGACACTGAGAGAATTCGCATTTTAAAAACCCTCGTGCAGATAGGAAACAAAAGATAAGTGCCTTTGATGCTACTGCCTCAAGGGATATCCACCACCAGTGCCTTGCCAGCTGCTTGTGCTTGTAGGAACCTTTGCTTCTGGCACTGTAGTCACCCCCAGCTTTTAGCTTGATTTAAAATGACATTGAAGAAGGAATTAGCAACAGTACAGGTGCAGCTGACATGTTTGGTTGTGGGTGGCCTTCTGTTAGTGAAAAGAACTTAAGGTATTCCTCATTCTTCATTTCTGTCTCTGCAGGTAGCCAACAACTGAAACTGTCACTACTCTCGCAGGGCGCTGCATTTGGCTTTGCAGCAGGTAGTTTTGTCCCTGGCCAGTGTCTACCATGAGAGAATTTATGTCTTTCTATTTTTTTTTTAGTTGCTCTCTGTCGTTTTAATTCTATAATTTCCCTTTGTTGCCCTGCCTTCACCCAGACCCCTGTGCTCTGTGTTATTTATATACCTGGGGCTGTGCAGTGCATGGTACAATGAACAAAAAACACAGAACTACATGAACACTGGGTTTCACATTCTACAAGGTTAGATTTAAGTTATTGAGGTTGCTCAAACAGTTTTTTCCTGCCTCCTAGGTTAGTGTGGGCTTTATAGCACAGTGCTTTATCTCTGATTCTTTACCATCAAGTTGCTCATAAGCTGCCTCCTTCTCCCCTTTAGAGCTGCAATATGGGGAATTTCCAAGCCCTGCAATGGTAGGCTGTGTTGCAGAGGAGTTGCATGCTCTTTTAAAGTGTAATTGGAATAGAAACTGGTTTTTGACTTCTTTCTGTCAGTACAACACCAGCCTATGGCAAAAAGGAAGAGGCACTAGTTACCCTCTCCAGCTTTTCAGCTTTTATTTTTTCCAGCTTTTTCAGGTATTGAAGGAATGCTGAGAGGTGTCTGACAAGCCCCAGTGATGCATAACAAACAGTGCTGGAGCAGGCTCCCAATGGGTTGGGTACAGGCTAGGGCTGTGATGCTTGCCTGGACTCTCTTTTGGCTTTGTGAATCTTGATTCATCCTGGACAGCAAACAGCAAGGCAGTGTTTTTCATTTCCTTGAGTGTGATATGGACCATATCATGGTTTGATAAATGTGCCGTGTTCCAGCGTGAACAGCAAAATTACCGAGTGTCGGGTTATTTGGCCTCTGTCTTGGCAGCAGTTTGTTCCTCCTTTTTCAGCAGAGGGAAGGATGAGTAATGCTGGCTGTGATGCTGGGGCAGCCAGGAGTTGGATTGAGACCAATGAAGCAGTTAAGATGCCCCCTCACAGATTTTACATCTGATGTTTAGAAACTACTACCCCTTCAGTCTAGTGGCCTAGGAGTGGCAGCTCTTTCGCCAAAAATCCCCTTACCAATCAAACCTTAATCCATTTGAGAGGGACAAAACCCACAACCTTCAGCAGGGATGTCTGCAGGCAGTCTGGCCTGGCAGAGACTCTGGTACCCTCAAAGGGAGGGCTGGCAGAAGCACAGCTTTTCTGCTTTCCAGAGGAGATACTGCTTGTCTTTCCCTCTGGGAATAGCCTGGGCTTTCCAGACCCCAGACTCCCAGGGATGTGATGGACATCAACAACATAAGCCAAGCATTATGCATGTTTATCCAAGCCTCTGGGCAGTCTCAAGCCAGAAGCACTCTAAGAAATGCTGTCTGGGACAGGGCAAACCCAGAGAGAGTGTTGTGTGAGCTCCCCTCTTAAAGAATGTGTTTAGAAAAATCTCCCACATGATTAAAAAAAAAAAAAAGAGATTGAGTGGAGTAAATTCTTCTAATTTTTCCTATTTTTTTAAAATGAAGAACACAAAGCTGAGCCATCTCTGTCTGCAGCTGGGTAAGATGTTTAATATGATGCACAAGTAATTTTATTTCCTCATATGTAATCTTCTAGTCACCTATTCAAGAGGAAGGAATACATTCTTTCCAATTTTCACCTCATGTTTGGTGAAAATGTGAGAGATCAGACAGCAGGGAATTTAAAAGGAAAACCTAATCTGATCCCTTGGTTGGGCAATATGGCATTTTTTTCCCTAATCCCTGGATTGCTCAGTTCCTCTTCTCCCCTTACCCCCACCTCCTCAGTGCAGAAAGGAAAGCACTGAAATGTAATTTTGCCATCAGCAGATGATGAGTTGAAGCTGTCATTTTCCTGCCCATACAATAGCTTCTTCCAATTCCAATTTCTCTTCATTCTGAGGAAAGGCTTTGAGTTTGGTGTTTGTGTTAGTACCTGGTCCAGTAAGCCACAGCTGCTGAGCTGGGGGCTCCTCTCCTTTCTCAGCTCATGCTATTCTTCTGTGGGAAGAGAAGATCAGATGACTAATTTGGGGACAGAGATGGAAGGAAGAAGGGAGCTGACCTATGGCTTTGAAAGTGCTGGGTTCATTCCTCCTCATTTCCTAATTGGCAGGGAGTGCCTTCTGTTCAGGGAGAAGTGCAGTGCAGGCAGAGGCAGGGAGAGCTTCCAGCACACACTGATTATACCCCTCTTCTGACCTAGCAGAAAAAGAAGGTAATTAACTTTCTTTTCACTCTTTGGCCTTTGTCCTAAGAGTACTCAAGTCTTTTGCTTCATGAAAATTGAGATCATCCCATTTTACATGTCAAGTGCCAAGATACCAAATGGCCTTGCCTTTCTGCCACCAGTGATGTTATTTTACTGTCCTTTGTGGCTGTGCATCTTACCAGTTATAAAGCTGAGCCTGACTGCCTGCTGAAGGATATGGATGTGGGCCTGCTCCATGTGTCTGCTTCTCCCATCTGCTTGTGCTGGGAGCTGCAGGTGATAAAAAAAGGATTTGATTATTTCAACCCACTCAGAGTTTTGGATCCTCCAGCTGACCAAAGATAGGCTTTTCCAGTGGGTCACCAGCAATTACAAAATGAGAGAAGGAGGGGAAGGAAGGGTGGAAAGTTGTGCTTAGAGCACACCGGGTAATTCTTTATAACAGAAATTTTTCCAAGCTTGAAAGAAGCCAATAAGGATGTGAAATACAGAGAGAAAGAAAAGAGGGAAGAAATAAGCTGGGGCACCAAAATCAACTCCACCCACTTTGATCCAATGGGTGAAAAAGAGAAAGATGTGGCTCCTCTGCTGTAGGAGACACAGCTTGCTGTCTCAGGAGGCAGTTCCCTGGCAGGTTAGCTCTCCTGCCCACTCCTGCCTGCATCATGCCCAGAAATCCCAGGGTTCTCCTGGGTTTTGCTGTGTCCCAGCTGTGCCTGGACAGCAGCCCCTGTTTCCTGCATGGTAGCCCCTTTCCCAGCCCCTTTCCCAGCCACCCCTACCCAAACATGCAGTGGGAGCTTTTTGTTCCTGATTCAGTCACTTTGCAAACAGTGTCACAATTTGTCAGGTGCTGAGCATGATATTTGCTTGATGGAAATGTTGGCCCTATTGTGAATCAATCCTAACAGCTTCTCACAGCGAGGTTGTAAGACAATGAGACAAATTTACTACACAGGCAGACAAAGCAGCTTTTATTATGTGTGCAACCACAAATAATAGGAGGATAAATGAAAACCCGAGAAAATATCTCCATGATGGGTGGCTGCAGGCACAACAGTGTGTGTCAGCAGCTGAGTGAGTGAGGAAGGTGCTGGGGACAGCCAGGTGAGCCTGCAGGGCTCATGCCTGATGTGCCTGAGCTGGGGGTGTGTGCTGAAACACAAGGAAGGTTTCAAAGCCATTCTGTGAAGAGTCTGCTCAAACAGAGGGGGGGGAAAAACATTTGTTTTTTAAAATGATGACCTTTTGCTCATTCTAAGGCAGTTGGGCATCAGGTAATACTTGTGAAGCTACCACAATATATGCATATGCTTGTAATTCCAGTCTTCTGTGGTGGAGAAGGGTAGCTTTAAGGTTCCCAGGGGAATATTTCCATTGTAGAAACATTTCTGACATGATATTTTCCAACTGAAATCTTCTGGGAAAGATGCTGCTTTGTTTAAAAAACCTCACAACATGACCAATCTATCTATATATTCATCTTATAAGTAAAATATAGGATTATTCATCTTATAAGTAAAATATAGGATGGCTGATAATTCCCTTTCTTCATCCTGAGTTCTTCTTTTCACTCTGATTCAGAAGAGAAAAGTGATTTTGTTTTGATTTGCAGTATGAGAATTTTCCAATGAATGGGAGTGCAAGCCAAAGTTGTTATTTGGTAGCATTTGTGAAGCTATCTTGTCCATGATTCATTTTTTATGCTAGGAATGTGTTGTAATGACCACATCTAGTACTGGTCAGCCCTATGACACTCAGCCTCTTCTGAGCTACCTGAGACTGAAGGAACATGGGAGATGAATTGTCCTCTGACAGCTCGCAGGAGCTTCTTGGTGTCATGATTAGAATATGTTATCAGGGTAATGTTGGGTGGCCATCCAAATTTTTCCAGCTAAAGAGGGAGGTGATTCTCCAGGGATGTCTGGAAGCTGAAGGTACATCAGGTGTTATGGTTAATGGTTGTTTTTTTCCTTCTCTTTCTGAGAATGTTCTGTATCTGGGAGTCTTCCTCTGCAGCTACTGGTGGAAGTAACGGGTTGGTAGAAAGCTGAGTAGTCACTCACTGGCAACCACTCTTGTCTTACAGAGAGGATGAAAGTGATGTCTGATGTTAGAGCTGGAAAGGCTTCTGCCCTGAAGAGGTGTTGATCTGCTCTTCAGCCATTTCTGCTGCTCCTTTCTGAGCATGGAGCAGCTGGATCAACAATTACCCTCTCTCAGGGAGGGGGCTCCAGGATCTTGGCAGGATGAGGATCTCTCTCTCCCACCGTGCTCTGCTTGCTGAGCACCACAGCGTGCTCAGCTCAACAGAATTTTGTAGTCCTCAAATTTCTGTGAAATTTGGCTCTCTGGACTGAGCAGCTCCCATCCAACTGGTCTGGGCAGCAGAAAAGGAAGGGAGGTAGGACTGAAGGGTGTTGGTAACTGCAGCCTGGAAACAACTATAAGTGAGAGGTGAAATAGCAAGGCAGTGTTTGTTATAGTAAATTGTGTCTGGACAAGGGATTGCTGAACTGTCAGTCGCAGAACAGTGTCTGCTTGTACTGGTTTTGCTGTTCCAGACATATGTCTCCCACAGGATTTAAGAACTTTCTTGGGAAGAGACCATGTGAATGTGCAGTTCTTGCCATTAGGACTAATGCATTTCCTTCTAATGGCTCTGCTGTGATGAATCAGTCCCCACATGCACATCTTAGTGGTTGGTGTCACGCCCTGCTGGCTCTGGAAAAATTGTGAGTGCTGGTATGTGTGAAAAAGTCAGTATGAGGAGAGGAGGAATGATTTCTGCAGGATAATTTCAGGCTGGGGAGACTACCCTGACTCAATGGTTGTTAGCATGTGAGGGAGTCTTCTCCAGAGAACCATTTTGCCAACATAATTCTGGCTCCAAACTGTTCTCTGGAAGAGTCCATCTCTATTGACTGCAGGCAGTCCATGGAAAGCAGTCTTAAAATTAGTTTTTATGTGGACCCTTCCTACAAATAGGATGAATATATGTATATTCTTGTTAGTGTTTGACAAATGCTTCCAAATTAAAAAAAGGCAAAACATAATTTTGCTTGCAAAAAGTTGGTGGGTTTTTTTGGTTGGTTTTTTTTTTTTTGGTGGGGTTTTTTTTTTGGTTGATTTATTTTTTTTTTTTTAGTTTTGTTGTTGCTGTTTTGGTTTCTGGTTTTTTTGGCAAGATATAAATCTGCTTTGAAGTGGAAGTGGTGGCTTCTTTTAGTGGATGCTGGCAAGTATGTCAGTTTTAAAAAGTGCTGCAATATCTCTACAGCCAAATAGAGACGTTGCCATTTTGCCTGCTGTGAAATGCATCTCGAAAATGAACTGCTTTGCCAGCTGCAAGGGCAGCTGGGAGCCACTTGTTCTGTGACTCTGTCCTGGTGCAGGACATGAGAGCAAATCTCTTGCCTCTCTAGGGTGTGTACATCTGGGGGGGCACATTTGTCATGTTTTCCATGAGCTACAATAGATTGTCTGGAAAGTAAAATGCACGGATTGCCCATGACTGCTGGTCTCAGGATTGTTCTTTAATGGTTCAAAGCCAGCCCTGGCTGCTGAAAGGAGCATGTGTTAGAGGAGGGTGCCTCTGTGCAAGTCCTGATGTTATTCCCAGGGACAGTCCCTTTTTTGGTGAGCTTTGCTCTTAGCTTAACACTTGCTGTTGCTCTAATTCATTTACCTCACCAGAATGGCACAAACAAAACCTCCAGGGGGGAAGGAATGGGGACAAATCATCTTTATTGTGAATATGTGACACCTCCAGCTGTTGATGGTGTGCTCCATGGTACCTGGGTGGCTGACATCTGACCTCTTTATTAGTTTTACTCTTTTCTTCCTTTGATTTGTTGGGAGCCTGAAAAGCTATAGATGAAATGAAAAAGGACTAAAGAAGGGTAAATCACTTCAGGCATTCAAGTGTGTTTGTGATTATTCTGCAGGAAGAAAGATGACAGACTGTGGTTATTTGGTTTATAAGTAGAAGAAAATATGATGAAATAAGTGAGCTCAGGGGCTTTTTCTTTACTTGCCATACATGATTGTTTTGTGTGTATTTAATAGGGACTTTGCTGCAGCAAATCATTGAAGGGGAATATTCAGTGGAATTCAAAGAAGGATTAGGCTTTAATAGGAAAATGAATTGCATTTGTAAGAAGCCTGACTACTGAGTACCCACAATGTCACTGGAGCTGCCAATGATTTCTTGTTTCAGGAGCTGAGAATGTGACCTGGAGGGGCTGGGAAGGGAGTGTCTGTGCACTGCACCTTCCCATCCTTCACTGGGCACATCCCCCTGCCTGTGTTTCTGTCTGCCTTGCCCTGCATTGGTGGGATATTGAGCAGAGTTTTGAACTCATTGGGCAGTGATTTGATCAGGCATGACAGCCACTAAGGACCTAAACAAATAGCAGAGAAGCTAATTCTGTTCCCCTATCTAAAATTCTAATCTTGTTTGTGACATCATAATTGGTTGCCATAGTGACAATTATGGTGTCATAAAAAAAGGATTAATGATGAGTTTAAGTGAGGATTAAGCAGCTGGAACAGATGAACTTTTTAATAACTCCTGCCTCCTCTGAAAGCTACTGTTTTGTGCATAAAAATATAGCTCCAAATAAAGAATGATGGGCTGCATGAAAGTAAATATGCACTGAAGGAACTATTATGCATGCAAAAGGATATTGCTCTAAGTTTCTGAGGTCTATCAGGATGCTGCACTGCAAAGGAAATCTCATCCATGTAGAGAAGTGCTGGAATGAGCAACAGATCTCCTGTCTCCTGTGGTCTTTTCCAGGTGTGAAGCTCCACAGTTTTTTATTTCTGTGCACCTTTCTTTTGTGTATTTAAACATGAAAAACTATGCATACTTGGGGTTATTGTTCCACTGTACTTAGTTTAGAAAATAAGTATGAGGGAAGTGATATGTAAAAGATAAATGAATATTGATGCAACTTAATATATTCACTTGTGAGGGTGCTTCAAAATTTTAGTGGTTTGTCTGTTTGGAATAGGTTTTGTCAAGAAAATCAGGATTCCTGGAGCTAGCATACTTCAGTATAGATGATCTTAGCTTTTGCCTGTGTTGTAGAAGCTGGGAGGGCTACTCAACAGAGAGCAAATCAAGCAGCCAGGATCCTTGTGCCCAAGCTGACAGGATCTGAACTACTGCATTAAATGGTCGGTTCACACACGTTTTCCAGGCTGCTGATTGTATGTGATTTGTATAGGAAAGTTTTGGAAAAATCTCAATAGTTTCTGCAGCAGGAATATCTGTGCTGGCTGCTTTGTCTTGCAGGTTCCCTCAGAGCCCAGCAGGCTCTGTGTGGCTCTCCCTGCCCTGACCCCTCTGGCATCAGGTATTAGAAGAAGGGCCATGGGCAACAATTATTAACATGTGACAGGGGATGGAAAAGTCGTGTGAATGGCACCTGGGGGTGGACTCAATGGCAAGAAACTACCTGAGGGCCTGTGTGGGGGTGTCAGTGCTTTGTTGTCTCTCTTGCTCTTGTTACCTTTGCTTAACTCTTTCTGTCTCTCTCCTCCTGGCTCTTCTGGGTGCCTCTGTTATGAGCTGGAGAGGAACAACTGTTTCTGCCTGCATGGGAGGGGAAACACAGGGCTCCTGAGCTTTTCTGGGGATCCAGCTCTCTTGCTTATTGCCATGATGTTGGTCTTTATTGCGACTTTTGGAGTAGAGTAAGAACAGCACCAACTCTTTGGTTGCGGTTGCTGAGCGTTGGGAGCAGAGCTGCTCTTGCATCCATTATTGAAGTGCATGGGAATCCTTACCAGAATGTGCTGGCTTGCAGACAGGGGCTTGTATGCCAGGTGCTGCTGTGATTGCCTGGATTTGTATGCCAGGTGCTCCTGGTATTCCTGCTGGGATTGCCTCCTGCCTTGGGGTGCTGCTGGCAGATGAGGTTGGGTGTCCGTGCCCTGGCCCTACTCTTGGCTGCTGCATGCTGAGCACCAGCCTCTCTCTGAAGCATTTTTGGGGAATAATGACAAACTCTGGGGTCTTGTAAAGTGGTTTTCAAAGCCCTGTACAGGTGTACATTATTCTCTGCAACATCACTGGGGTGGCAGAGGACAGGCTGTTCTCTTACCATAGGAGATGAAATTCAAAAGTAAAGGTTAAACTGTGAATTTTGCAGGTGTTAGTAGAGGTGAAACAGTCCTTTCAGAGTACCTGCTCAGGGACACACGAGCTTGGGGCGCCTAAGAGGCTTTCTCTGATTTTTAGCCAGGCTGAAGGTTTTACCACAATTATAAGGGATTTCTGTGGGTATAGTGCCAGTAGGTTTGGATGCTCAGATTGCTGCCTTCTCCTTTCATTTATCTCTTGTCTCCCAAAGTCTTTGACCTTCATTCCTCCTGGATGAATGCAGCAGCCCAGTGTACAGCATTTCACCTCAATCTGCCCTTGTACCCCCAGGCAAAGGATTTTCTGGCCAAGGATCCAACCCTGCTGTTTTGCAATACTTTGGGAAGAGCGGTTTATAACTGCCATGAGCTGTACTCTGGCTAGTCCTGCCCTCTAAGATACTGAAATCAGCTTGAGAACAAAAATTTTAACACAATTGGAAGTCTTAGAAAGCAGGCATTTCTTATTACAGTGCTGGGCACATCTGGGGGATTTTGCCCCTAACTGGATGTGTGTTGTGAAATTTTACAACAGGGTGTTTATTCCACCATGATTGATCATATTCATTATAACATATTTCCTAGCTAATACATGAACATCACTTTTCCTAGAATTAATTTAGATGCCTCTGCCTCTTACTGGAAGTCCTCTTATGGTTCTGAAGGGTCATCTAAAGGGGTCTCTGGTGGTCATATTCACTGAGAGCCCCCAATATTCTGATGATTTTGCTTTGAACTTCTCTTAGGGCATGTGCTGTTATTTCTTGTTACATAATTTTGCCACAAAAGCCCCTATGTTCCCCATTATCTGTTTATCCACTGGTTCTAGCTGTGTTTTTCATTCTGTGTGCCTACTTTTTGCATTCTTTTATCTAATTTGCTAGTTAGTCTTTAAGGTTGATTTTGCATCTTCGAGGCAACTGGAAACTGTTATTCTCCATGCTGTCTGTCAGTAGGAATATTACAGAGCAGGAGGGTGGTTGCTCTGAGCTGTGCAGGCAGGCTGGGGAGTTCTGTGCTCCCAAGTCCTGGAGCAGGAAATGCAGGACAGAGTGGCATGATGGGCCCAGAGCAGGGCAATGGCTTGTGCCAACACAGACCTCTATAATTTGGGCTTTCAGGGGGAGCTAAAACCCTCTGCTGTGTGGACCTTGGTGGCTCTCTTCTGGAATAGATTATCTAGTTGAGTCTCTCACTAGATCACAGCAGTAATTCCTTGAGGAATGGCTAAGAGGGCACAAACAATTTTATCATCTCCTCCAGACTGAGGAGGTGTACCCACCACCAGGTGTGGAGATTCAGGCAATTTGAGAATGCAATGCCCAAGGAACTACTTGGTTATTTTTTCTGTCTACGCTTATCCAGCAGTCTGCAAGCTCCTCCCTTCCCACACAGAGATGTGGGGCTGACTGCCCTGGGCACACCTCAGCTCAGTGCCAGGCTTCCTCAGGGTTTGTCCAGGGACCTTGTGCCACCAGGATAGTGATGGGGACCTGTTGGTAGATCAGAGGGGTGAATCTGGGAGAAAACACTGCCCTGGCTTGCTCTCAGATGTGGTTTTCCCCCTTAAATCCCAAGTGCTCCATTGTAAAATCAGAGGCATTCTGTTTGTTTTCAACAGGCTGTGCCAGGTTCCTTCCTTCTTGGTTACAGCAAAAGCAAGGTGTAGAGCTGGAAGGAAAAGTGTTCTGCTCTAACTCCTGTGCTCTAAAACACTGAAATAAGCTTATCTGAGTTGTGTCTTGGGCTGTCTGTGTATGGCACGTGCTCAGTGAGAGGGCACAACTGTGTGCCTCTGAGCTGGGCAGGAGAACATTATTCATGAGTGATCACATGCATGTGATCACATGAATGACAAATGGTGCGGGCTAATGAGGAGTTGGACCTGTGGTACCTCACACTGCAGAACAAACAGCCTGGCTCTGCACTCAGTGCCTGCTGTGCTGCTGGGGCTGGTGGTGGAGGTGCCCCTTGTGACAGCAGAGCTTATGATCTGCCACTCTGTGGGTGAGGAACAGGACAGGGCTGTCCCTCCTTTCAAACAGGGTGTGAAGTACATCTCTAGACTAGCACAACTCTTCTCAAAGTCACCTTGCCCTTGTAGAGTTCAGATGGACACCAGCAGCACTTTCTGCCCCCAGGCTGAGGGTTTTCTAGAGACTGGCCCTGCCTGCCTGGGCTGCAAAACTGTTCCCTGGAAGTGCAGTTTTTGTGATCTCAGGAAGCATTAAACACAGGTTAAACTGAAAAGCAAGTGTGACCAGTGGGTCTGGATGATAACATCTGCCAGAGCACAGAGGAAGTACATGAAGCAAGGGGAATTTCTCTGTCTTGTTGATACCTAAGCAAAAACTGTGAGCCAGAATGCTTCAATAATGTGTTTATATAGATGTCTTGAGTTTCCTGCTGCTTTCCAAAACACAGCCATAAGCTAAGCCTGTTTCACCTTCTGACATTTAAAACCTGTTTCCATTTGCTACATTAAAATCTCTCCCCTCTTCTCACCCAGTATGTTATCTTTGTCCTGATTAATCAGAAGATTATTAAAAGTACTTACCCAAACCTCGTGAACAACTTAAATTCTAGACTGAGTTTATTTCACTTCAGCTGGGACTGAAGTCCTCCATTACTTGTAAGTTACTGAAAAGCCTTTGCATAGGTGATAATAGTTTTCTCCCACATGGGTGAAGACACTGTTTTGGTTTTATTAGTGATCTCCATATCAGAGAGAAGACCAGGCTCTGAGGCTAACCTGGAGGTCTTTGAAAGAAAGCTAGAGGCAAGCAACACCCCAGATCCCATTAATTTCCATCAGATCTGCTCTCCAGCTTTTTTGATTCCTCTGGAAAATTGCTGCAGGTGCTTTAATTGGATCCACCTCAGAGGAGCCTTCCGTGGATCAGTTTTGTGGCTCTAAAGAGGATGTTGATGCTGTCCTTGTTTGAAATGGGGACTTCCCATGGGTGAAGCAGTAACAGTTCATATCTCACCTAAATCTGGGCCTCTCTTTTTAGGGCTCCCCTTTTTAGATATTTTAGAAATATTAAGTAATAAATCTCACTGCAAGATAAGTGCAAATGGGAAATTATTTCTGGCTTGTTATTTCATTTCTGAAGCGCTGTTCAGTCTTATGAGGGTTTTGATGATGGTAAATGAAGAAAAGAAAACCCTCTAGCCAAATATCTCTTAAACAGAGCCCCCTTTTCATCTGAATCTGGGAACATGAAAGTACAAATCTGTCTCTTGCTGAAAAATTTCATTTCTGTTCTAATTTGTAATAGGTCTCTAGGTGCTGTAACAATTTCCTTTCTCTGCAGATTTATCCTGAGCATTTGTCAACAGTTTGGAACTGAATGGATGTTTAAAGTACATTTTTCTCTATTCTTTCCCCTTACATGTAGTACAAAGAAAAGTCTAAGCCAGTTGGTGACCAAAATGAGCCATGGAGACAAAAGTGTTAAATATGAGTCAGACGATCTTGTTTTAGTGGGTGAGTCAGCTTTGGTTTTAAGAAAAACATTTAAAAGATGATTGGAAAAAATGCTGAATGGAAATATTTCAGAAGAGTCTGTCTGTCCCTGAGTGAGAAGATGGGAGATTTACTTATCTCCATGCAGAAATGATCACAAAGTGTTAAAAGTAATATGAGTGATGAGCTCATACAAATTGAAGGGTCTTCTTTGGGAGTATCGTGCCCAGTGTCCCCATTTATGGCAGAGGAAGTGTTACTCGAATTTAGGATCAGGGGGCAAGCCCAGGTCAGTGAGTCCCTTGATTTACCAGGCACAGGTGCCAGGAACATGTGGGTGATGGGACTCCAGGGAAGGAGAGAGACTGAACTGCTCTGCCTGAGCTGGCTTAGAGGCCTTTGGAGCTTGACTCAGAGGCAGAGGAGGCTGTTCCTGCCCTTGGCTGATGAACCAGGGAAGCTGCAAAATGTGGGATGCTGTGTGACCACTTTTTGGGGAGGAGACTGTGTGTGCATTGAAGCTCAGCCACCTTGGTAAGAGAGTAGCAGGTGTGAAGGGGAAAGGAGCATTTAGAGAATGGAAAGACTGAAGAGTTGGCAGAAATCTATGAAAGATTTTTCCTCTCTGCATTTGTTATACCTGCTTCCTGTATTTCACAGCATTACCTTTTTGAAAAAAGGATGATCAGCCCAAAGGGATAATCTTCAGCTGTAAAGCTGGAAAACACCAGCAGAGAAGAGCAGGTGATGTGTGACACAAAATAGCAAATGAACCAGCTAAAAAGCTATCCAAATTCCCTGTAAAAAGAACATATTGACAAAAAGCATAAGAGTTGCCATTAGCATGGAATGGACTATTGCTGTGCACTGTAAATGAAGTAAATTTATTCCTGAATCCACTCTGACTTTAAGAGCTTTGCTTGTAGCCAGACAAAATGTTTATTTGAAGAACACTGTAGCTTCTTCTTACTCATGGATAAAGATGAACCAGCAAGCAGTGGTAATGCATTATTATTATTATACTTCATCACAAGGTAAGGGTTATTTTGTGCTCTGCCTGGCTTTGTTACTTGTTATCAAAGGCTACAGCACTCAGAGCTTTTAGAAAGCCACAGTGGTTATCTGCTTGAAGCAAAAGCAAGGGATTCTTTATTTACTGCTCTAACTCTCAATGCTCATCCTTGGAGTTGAAGTAAAATTTCAGCAGGATCTGGAAATTGCATCGGTTTTGCTTACTCTGCTTTTACTTGCTGTCCTGATGTTCTAACATTGTCAGGTCCTCCATGGAAAAATATAAGCCAAGGAGGTGGGGCTTTCCCCCCAGTTTATAAGTAGCTACTCAAATTTTCACCTAAATATAAAAAATGGGAAGGGAACTGAAACCTACTCATATGACAGTTGTTCCAGTGACCTCTTAGGAACCACCTCTTCCCTCCTTCTCCCCCTCATCTTTTTTTCACTTGGCTACCCTGGGGCAGTCACAGGGTACTCTTCAAGCCTCTCTGGATCTACTGCTTTCTTGTCTTCATGCTGGGCACCTCCTGAAGTTGAGAAGAAAGTGAGACACTGGGCACTGGGGGCAGGAGCCAGCAGAACTTCTCAGGAATGTGGGATCGGTGGAGAGACAAGCACCCTTGGAACACACGAAGGTTGGAAGCTTTCATGTGTGCTGGTGCACATATATCTGTGTGCTCCAGGTTGTCATGTGTGTATCTATATCTCTGTGGGCCACCTGTGTGATCCACATTAGCTGCAGTGTGTGTGTCAGCAAGTTTGTGTGTGTACAATAGCGAGCTCGTCTAGTAAAGGAACAAAGGGGCTCTTTAAAGGGCTCACCCTGTTGGTTTCTGTCATGGCAATTGGAGTGGAGAGCTAAAGAGGAATTTTCTCCTTAAATGTCACCAAGTGGCTTTAAATGTATGGTGTGGAACGCTTGAAGTACTGGGGTGTGACAGAGGACTTTGCAGACTCTAAATGATGTTATGCTTTTAATAACTTCTTGTGAATTCATGCCTTGAAGTGCAAGAATTTTATAGGGGTTTATGTGAAAGGTAAGAGGAATGAGTTTTGACCTGCCCTCAGAGCAAAGTTTACTTGGTGCTCCTGATCTGTGCAGTGCTTATTCCTCCTGCAGTCAGGGTGTGATGTTCTGGATGATGTTGGCTCTGCTGCAGCAGGCACAGAAAGCTGAGCCACCTTCAGGATGCCAGGCCACTCAGGAGACCTTTCCTCAGTTCCTGCCCTTTGGTTCCCCGAGTGGATAGACTGAGCACCCATCCCTGCTGGTTATCACCCACCTTGGTTTCCACTCAGTGGAATTCTTATGGGATCCTCAAGAGTTGGCTTTCCTATTATCCACCTTCTTTTGTTGAAATTACCCTGGCTTTGAGAGCTGTAAAATTAGTGGTTTCAGAACCCTTCAATTGTATTTGTAGCTCTTCATGGTTGAGATGTTTCTCGGTGTGAATGCACACAAATCACAGTGATTTGGAAGACAGGATGATATGTTTGCAACAGCCTCTGTACAGACTGGATTAAATACTGAATAATTTGGGACAAGGGAACCCCAATTATTAGTCCCTAGCTTTCCCTAATGAATCATAATGTTGTGTGTAGAACCTCATAAATCTTGGTTTATAACTTCACTTGCTCCTTAAGAAGAGGCAGCCCTGCAGAAGGCACTGAACATTGCAAACCCCTCTGCACTGGTTTCTCAGCTGTGAGTCCTCATGCTGTGCAGAGGTTTTCTAACCCATCAGCTCTCTAGTTTCTACTCCTCTTATTCTAAATCTTAGACTTCATTCAACAGGTCTTTATCCAAGTATTTTCCTGTCTCTGTCTCAACAGCATCCCTCATTGAAAATAAAGATGGACTTAGTATGAAAGGCTGTAGGATTGATTTGTTCAGTTTTCTGCTCATCTCATGTATAATTTGGTATCTGTTGGAACAGACAGAGTGACTCCCTGTGATTTCCTCTCTGACTACCCTGGGCTCCACTGTCCAAATGTGATTTTGAGGCATATTTTATTGATTATTGAACAGGTGTAGATGACTGTGTGAGCTGCTGTAGCTGTGGTCCAGGACCCTGCACCTTAATTTTGTGTCTATTGTACTTATTTCTCAAGTTTCATTGATTTTTTTGGTCTTTTTTGTAATTTTTGACAAGTGATAGCATTGTGGAACATAAAGTGTTGCTACATTTTGTTTAAATTTTGTTGAATGTAATACAATTTTCTTAGTCATAGTCATTTGCCCAGATAAGTATGTGAGCACTCAGTGTTTATATTCTGCGAGTTGGGGAGGGTCTAATGCTATCTAGCAGGAAATCAGATTTTATATAACTGAATATAGTACAGCAAAAGTAATTTGGCATGGGGGGATAGAATGTATGAAAATAAAGATAGTGCAGAAGGTAATCTCACCCCTGAGGAGGTGCAGCTGTACTAATTACCAAAGATTAGGAACAGGCCTGCCCTTAACAGGCCACAGCTGTATCTAATAAAGATGAGTGCTGTAAAAGAGTGGGTTAGCTGGTTGAGAAGAGAGCTGGAGTTTGTTGGCTGTGCTGTGAAGAAGGAGTCAGTGCTATGAGGAGGAGCTGCCCATTAGAAATCACCAAGAAGGTATGGAACTGTTGGAATAAGATGACAACAATTTGGTTTTTTTATATTAAAAAAACCAATAAATCTTATTTAGTGGTTATGAATTTTGAGCCCTAAACTTTAGCCTTCTAAAGCCAATGTTATTGGCTGTGAATATATTTTTAAAATTTAATAGCTAGCTAATAGTGAAATTTTTGTTAAGTCCTTCCTGTGTATGGCTGCTTTTCCCCTGTTGTTTACAGTGCCATAAAGTGAGTGCATCTACTGTTCAGATTTCTTGTTGTAGTAGAGGATGAGGAAAATTTTGGTGGGTAGGTCTAAATGCTTTTCTTTAAGTGAGCTGGGAATAGAAAATCTGTTATCCTTCACCCCTGAGATGTTGTACATCAGGAGTGTTAATTTACCCTCGCCCTGTGAGTTGGGTTGTGGCAGGGCTGCTGCTGGACATTCTGGGTGGTTCAGCTGCAGTGTGGGCTGGAGCAAGATCAGCAAGAGGTTTTGTTTTGTTTTCTCCTTTGGCATCTATTCACGTTACCCCAGCTCTCTGAGGAGCTGCAGTAGCTGGGGACTGATGGAATGACAGAGCCCCAGGAAGTGAAAACTGATGATTTCTGTTTGGAAGGAGGGGAAGAGGAAAGGTGTGTTCTGTTTCACCCTGTATTAATTGTTTCAGGAGAGAATGTTTGGGTCTTTAGGCTGGCTGTGTCTCAGATTCTCCTCTACAGCTGACCCTGAAGGCAGAGCTGAGGCAAGGAAATGGATGTGTCACCTATTCTGACTCTAAATAGTGGTGATGATGATAACAGCTTTCTTGGAAATTATGTATGTGGGGATGAGAGGTTGAAATGCTGCTGGAGACATCAACCAGCTGATTTTGAAACTGGTGTACTTAACCCTCCTGCCCCCAAACACAGAACTCCTCCCCCTTCCCTGAATCCCAGATCTCCAGCTCTATTTCAGGACTTGATTGATCACAAACTTCCTGAAATAAGGGAGAAGGCTCAAGGAGGATGTTAAATTTGGATATTCAAAGATGTTAATTGCAATAGAACCAATTTCCTGATGAGAGCTCTTCTCCACAGAGAAGTCATCTCATCATTGTAGAAACACCACCATAATTAACAGGAGCTGAAGCACTTATTGGCAGCTCATCACAGAGGCCTAGGTTAGTGTGTGTCCAGATATTTTATAACGTCCTTTTCTCACAGGAGTGATATCTTCATGCTCAAAGGTGAGGTGTCGTGGATTATGCTGGCCTCTCTTTCCTGCTGATGTCTCAGTTATTCTCAGAACAGCAAATGTGTTGTTCTTCTGTCCAGTTATCCAGACACAGAATTAGAATGATTAAACATCTTTTTGGGTAAAGTAGTACTGCAACTTTTTAGAGTGTTTAAAATTCAACCCAATAACAATCCTGGAAAAGTGAAGAGAGCAACCTTTCTCTTATGTCTCTTCTCCCTAGCTCTGTTTCCCTTTGGTCTTTCATGTGTGAGGCTTATGCTGCAAATTTAGACCCTGAGATGATAAATGCTGTGTGCCTGGCCTCTGAGTGAGGAGCAAAATGAATTCAATTCCTGTTATCCAGAAAGCAGGGCAGCGCAGGGCAAGTCAGAAACCTGTTCTGTGGGAGAAGGTATCTGAAAGGGTTGCAGTGAAATTAGAGGAGAGTCTTTTACCTCAGATGAGATGAGCCACAGTTTAATTTTCCTTGTAGGTCTCCAGCAGGGTCACTTGGTTATGCACATCCCAAATAGGTTAGACTTGGAAGTGTTTGGTCAGAGAAGACTGTAATGTTGGAGTAGGAGTGATGTATGTGAACTACAGTTGCATGGGTCAGGGAAAAAGCAAAAGACTGTTGCACAGAAAGCAAAGCCATTTGCCTAGCTCCAGGTGTTTCCAGCATTTTGCCAGTGGCTATGAAATGATGACACACTGAATTATGCTTCAGAAATGGACACTGTTTCTTAATCAGTACACAAGTGTGACAGAAGACTATTTTAAGAGCATCTACATTTGGTACAAAGGATGCAGATTCCCTCATTTAATCTGATCTGTGCACTCCTTCTGCTTCAACCTTCTCCTCAGCCATTTTCCCAACTCCCACCTGATGCTGCCAGAATTAGAAGCCTGTCCCTGCTCCTGCCTAAGGGACCCACAGCTCAGCAGCCCCTTGCCTTTCCCAGCCCCTCTCTGCTCCAGGCAGACAGCTTTCCCTGCACATATCCCTGAATGTCAGGAACATGTTCTCTGCTCCCACTGCATCCTCCTTCTGCATGTACAGCCCACTCCTCCCCACCTGTTGCTGGTTATGGAAAAGGAACAAAAGCGAGCACGAGCAAATGTGCAGAGCTCTGTACAGAAGCAGAGGTGTCAATCTGAGCAAATCCCCAGCTTTAGCTAAAGCCTTCTTTCCCCTGCAGAGCCAGTGCTGCTTTGGTGCTCATGGTCCTTCCTGTGCTGACACAGGCACTGGAAACCAGGGGCTGGAGGGTTTTTTGTGTGTCTTGTCTCAACCTCCTGCTTTATGCCCAGTGACCACCCAAGCACCATTGCCTACAGAGCATCCATAGCCTGCTGGGAAATTAGGGTACCTGCTGGTCCTAAAACCTGATGAGGAGGTTTTGTTGCCCTAAACATCTTAAAGCAGGGGTAAATAGTGATATACAAATCCCTCTTCTTGCATGGGACAGAATATTGATTCAAAGGAATCGATAGGTTCTTAAACCAGTCCATAGCTGTGGTCTGCACACAGCTTGTGGGTCAGAGCCAGACCCCTGTGCAGCTGCACTGCAGCACTAAGGCCTCTCCCCACCTGGGAGCTCAAAATAATCTTGAGAGAAGCCAGAAGTGTAAGTAAAGGTCTGGTCATGAATGATCTGTGCATGACAAACCTCACCTTCACCAAAGGCTGTGCTGGTGGGAGAGGAGAGCTGCCTTAGACCTTCTTGTCCTGGTGTCTTCAAGTACCAGCTCAAAATAATCTTGAGAGAAGCCAGAAGTGTAAGTAAAAGTTGAACTAACCAATTTGGGTGGGTTTTGACTGTCTCTGTCATCCCAGCATGGGGGAGTGCAAGAAGTGTAGGAGGAAAGTTGGATGAGAGAGGGTAGTTGGGTGAGGATTTCAAATATGTGCAGGAGTATGTGCCTTAATGCATTGAGTGTGTTGGAGGTGAGGAACTAGAAAAAGAGAAGTTATCTTAATAAGTCTGAGTCACTATGTGAGTGGGGGTGGTGGCAGAGAAGTCTCAGTGAGGCAGGGATTCATAAACTGAGGAGGACACTGGAAATTCTGCATGGGCTGAACTGTGGAGGGGAAAGGAATGAAAACTGCTGTGCCAAGCTCTTGTCGAAAAGCCTTGGAGCTCTTTACAGTGCCCACCTAATTCTTTACAGTGTTTACCTTGTGGAGTTTGTGAAAATAGAGCATGTTCCTCCCTTATGAGGGACTGGAAGCATAATCTCAAGTAAATGGCAAATGGTTAACTTAATGAATAAACCTTGGACAATTTTCCCCTTGGCCCCTAGACCACCTCTTCCTGGTTCAGGTACAAACCCAAAGGAAGCTTCAGTTGGAACAGTTTCAGCTGCATTTGTTTCTAAGGTTGTTCAGCTATGAATCTCTGAGCAAAACTGGAGGTAGGAGACTCATGGGGATTGAAGAAGAAGAAGAAATAGCCCCCACAATGCTTTACTGCTGATCTGTGCACTCTGAAGAATATACTTTTCATAAGGGGGGGTAGTAAAGCCACTTGGGATTCCCATGTACACCTCTTCAAAAAAAGCAGCCCCCACAGGGAAATGAAAAAAGCAAAGAAAAGGGAGAGAGGAAACTTAGGTTGAATTTAAAAATGGCTTTCCTGACGAATAAGGACCATGTTTATCAAAGAAAAGAGACTTCTAACAAGGGAGCAGGTTCATTTAAAGTAGGAATTTGCAACACCTTCATCCAGAAAGAATGAACCTTAGCTCAACTTAGTGTTGTTTTATTCACTTGTCTCTTCTTTCTACTTGTGGGCCTGAGCACACAAACATAAATATTCCCAGAGATGGCTGCTTGAGTGCTGTTTCCCACATTCTTGTAAGGAGTAAGAAGTAGTGGGCATGTCAGAAGGATCCAGATCATAAGAGGTTATAGTTTGGCAGAATACAGACTAGTGGGGGTAAAGTTAGCCAAGTTGCATATATGAAGCAACTGAATTATTGAATTATCTGAATTATGCCTGAACTTTGCACTTAAAATTTAGGGCTGCTAATTTAAGAAGGTACATTTCTGAAAGAGTTTGGGAGGAAGCCTAGCTGCATTCCTGATAAACAGAGGTATAAGAGCATCCATGTGTGCTGGGCAAGCAGGGGAAAGCACAGCAAAAGGACAACTCATTGTAAACCACACTGTAACAGAGACTGCTTCTCTGGCAATTATTTGCCATAGCTGCTGGGTCTTTCAGCTAAACTCAGACCAGCCCTAGCCTTGAATTAGCTAGAAATCAGTAGTCCAACTGTTTTCAGAATTGTGCTTTTATCCACTGGAGGCAGGCTGAGCAATGCAAAGTCTTCCATGGGGACCATGATTCATGCGCCAGTCAACAGCTGCTGCAGATCCCTGGGTATGCCCAAATGATCCTGAAACTGATGCTTCTGCTATGGTGTGAGGTTATTTTGTTGTGGTGTGGGTGAATGATTAACTAGTTTTTAATTTCAGGTAAATGCAGGTAAATAGGGTCCTCATTAGCTTTGGTGTTGCATGCAGTGGGAACTCAGCCTCTTGAAAATTCCCTTCTGCCTGTTCTTTTCCATCTTGAAACCACTAATTTTCTAGGTATTTACTTCCATGCAAATGAGTGAGACAGCATTGCTCTTTCTCTGAATTATATTTGTTGTACTAAAAATTAGGAGGGGAAGAACAACTTAAGAATCTCTGCATTTAGTGCATATATATATGTATATATACACACACACATATATATTTATGTATGTATTCCTCCTGAGATGGAAAGCATGTTTAGACAATTAGACATGCACACAGCATCTCTTGCCCCTAGTTTTTTTCTGTGTTACAAGAAAATTTGTGAAGAAAAATATGGTGTCTCTGAGTGGGAGTTGTCACCTTCTAAGTATTGGCTTAAGACCAGATGAAACAGGGCTTGCTTGTGACCTACATAATTCTGACCTAGATCTCTGGTCCATAGTATGGAAAAAAACTTCATTTAAAAATCTCTAGGCCACTGCAAACATTTTGTCTTTTTGGTGTTTCTCGTACGTTCAGCCTCCTTTGTTTTTTCTTTTCAGCTTTCATCTCTGAAACACCTTTTCAGGGCTGTCCCCTCACTAATGGCATTAAAATTGCATTGCTGATGTAGAGTGAGGTAGGATAAGGCTGATCGTGTGGACTTTAGGAGAAGGGAATTATCATGGGAAATGCTGGAAAATTTCATCTAAAATAGCTGGGATTAGGTGTCTCTTTTCACAGCATGGTTCTAAAGGTGCATTATCCTACCTGGTGCTCTCTGCCTTGCTTCTGATTTCTCTGTGGACAAATCCAGAGAGCAGTCAGGCCTAATGCATCCCTCTGCACCACAGTGGCTATTTCTGCCAAATTCTGGATATTGGACTTGGAAAGCTCATAGGACCTGTGGAGAAAGGAAGAGAGGAGGAAAGGATGATTATCAAACACCTTATCTTTTTGATCTCTTTTTCAAGGAAGGAAGGAGGGGTAAAGGGAGGAGAAGGACAGAGCAGCCAAAAAGGAGAGTTCTGATGCTAGTTTATTTAACAAGAAAAACCACATAAAGATTAGGGTTCCTATGGCAACTAGCTACCAGCAGAAGCACCTCAAGGATTTGGGGAGGAGTAGGGGGAATGATGGAATGGTTAAGCACAAGGTTCTAGCATTTTGGATTAAAAACACCTTTACCCAGCTGCAGCAGCATCCTCAGCTTATTTGCTGAAGAACAACATTTATGTAGGAAAATGTCCTCAGCACCAGAGGACATGTTCTCCATGTTAGCTGAGTAAGGCCCTGAAGTCAACAGGAACAGTTTTATTGACAGTCCTGTCATGTTCCTTCTCTGAGGAGTCTGAAGGAGAGGAGAGGGAGATGGCAGATGATGGAGGGACATTAGAAGCTGAGTAGCAAGTGCAGGAGGGACACAAGGTTTGTAGGTATGATATATTACTCTGTCCCCTATTCTGCAAGGCCACAGGAGCCACATCCCTTCTCCTAGATGTAAGAAAAGTTGCAGAGCAGCCTTGTTCTCTGGTCTTCAGACAATGCCATTTCAACAAAATTAGAGAGGATAAATGTACGCAGAGGAAAAAAGCAGCAGAAATCTTTAAAATGTCAGTTTTGTTTGGCTTTTAAAAACATTATTATTTTCTCCAGTGCTGTAGTAGCTCCAAGAACCTGGGTGCTTGTATTTGTTCTCTGCTTGATGCCAGACCTCTTGCTGAGAACAACATCTCTCACCAGGTATTGTGATTTTTTCATTTGGATTTGAAATGCCAAATCATGCAGTCATTTGAATCTGGGAGTAAGGGGAGGATGCAGGAGGTTAAGGATAACTTCTGTTTACATCAGCACAGTACAGAGCAGAACCATCTGTATACAACCTCAGTTGTTGGTATTGAAGGTCCTACTGAACAGTCCCCTGAGCAAACCCAACCCTGGGAGCTGAGTGAGTGATTTTATTAATTGGGTTTTGTCTGTTGATCTCACTTGCTCGTTTTTTTTTTTTTCTTTCTTTTAAATATCTTATTATAATCATCCACTCTGCCTACTAAAAATCCCCTACACCTCACATTGAGAAAGAATTGTATTTGTCCTTTGGCATCTGGAGGCTGGCATAGCTTTCATTAGAGCTCGTGTTACTGCTGAGCAGTGGACACAGGGAGGTGTTCCCTGCTCATCCTGGGC